>NW_026535805.1:80090000-84890000 GCF_028551555.1 Melozone crissalis | reverse complement strand
TCCTTCAACTAAGGAGTGTTTCAAGGGCTGGGAGAATACCCTGGTCCACTATCACCTACAGAATTTATATTTTTATCCAAGCCTTTTTCACCTCAGAATGAAACACTTCACTTAGCTTGTAATAGGCTTTCAAAGATTTAGAAATTTTTATGTAGCAGGAGTGACAAGAATAAAAACTTTTATTCTACAATTAGGAGTTTGTCATTAATCATTTTTATGAGATATAACAAAGTAACATGAATGTCAAACAAAAACATCATCACAAGTAATAAAAAAGCATAACTGTGACCTTAAGTGGAATTAATTGACCATTAAGTAGCAGCATAAAAATTCAAAGTAGCCAAAGAGTTCATTGTTAGGGCAGTATGCATCTGAATATTTCATACAAAACAACAAAGTAAAACAATACAAAATTCAAATTATTGGAAAATAGTCTAGTAAAGCAGTCTTTGAAAATAATCTATAAAGCAAATTTTCACAGTGGTAGCATAACCTAACTGGAAGGTAATGAAACAATACAATCATTTTCAGCTGTCCCTTACCAGTCAGATAGCACATGGCCAGGTTAAATTAAAGAATGGGGGTGACACCTTGGCTGTAGATGGAAGCATGCTTGGTAAGGAATATCAGTTGCCCAAGAGTTAGGTCCTCCAGGATGTCAGGTATCATGTGTTCCAAAGTACACCAGAAGAATGACAGAAGAACAACCCCACAACTAAACTGTTTTGGTTTTGTTTTTTTTTTTCCTCCAACTACCCACAGGCATTAAACAGGCTTATTTGCTCATTTATACTTCAAACAAAGTAGCTGCTCTACATTTTGTTGGGTCTCTGTAATGCTTATCTTCAAGAGCAGAGCCATTAGCTAACAGAGGTTGTAGAACTTCTGTTTCCTGAATTCTGAATGGACTTGAACAGAAAGCAGTCTCTGAAATCACCTCACTTAGTCTGTGTTAGAAACCTAACCACCTTAGATTATCTCTCTGTGTATCTGTGCTGGAGGTGTGTCGACACTTCTAGAGAGAGTTTCTACCTTATGTGGATAATTTACTTCCCTGAGAATAGATGAAGCCCAAGCTCCTGACTTGGTTGCAGCAACCACTAGCCTGAGGTTATGCTATAAATTTGAGCTTGAAACTCTAGAATTAGCTGATCATGCTTAAAAAACCTGGAATGTTTCACCTCAGTGATGTCTCTGTCCTGTTTTATGAATCTTTTGTTCGGAGTATGATGAAATGTTACAAAAGCAATTAAGCAATAGGAGGCAGAGTTAAAGCAGTTTCATCAATGGTCACAGGGCTGTGTGGGTGAGACGATGAAAATGGAGAAACATATAAAAAGCTTTTAGTTAGATTTCATTTAATGGTGGCTTATTTAATTTTTTTTTTTGCTTTTTTTTTTGTCTTGTTTGGGTTGCAACACTAAGAAGCTAGGGAAATTTTGAGCTACAGTTGTGTAGGATCTCTTACTTACCCTTGATTCTGTATGTGTGCATCTGTTATACAGTCCTTCAGGATCTGTTTTTATGTCATTAATTTATTCCTTTTTTCTGAAAGGAAGGATGCCCATTCAATCACTGTGTTGAAAATAAAATGTGCTTCTGTATTGAATTTGTCTTCAAAGTTGAGGTTTTCACCCCAATTTCATGCAGAGGTTGGCAGAGAGAGTCTAGGCAGGAATCTGGAGGATGGTCATGTTATTTAGGTGGCTGAATGTTACCCTGGGGGGGCTGAAATCCGTATTATTCATGCAATGGGAAAGCATGCTTAATTTATATATTACCTTTGCAATTTGAGTTAATTATTGTGAACTTCTAAGTCATAACATGGTAGAAAATAAATAAAGTTATAAAGCACAGTAATAATTCATGGAGTTCTCTCTTTAGTGACTTGTCTGTGTACAAGGCAGACACGTACCCTAATCCAAAGACATTAACCCTTCAATCCACAGATTAGCAATCTGACAGGTCTTTTTCAAATCCAACATTCATGACCCTGACCATTATCCAGCTCCTGCTCCTGTATGTATTTGTCATGGTTGCAGCTAGCCTGCAACCAAAAATAAATTTGGCCAAAATAAATTTGGACATATCAGAACCTCCAAACTCAACCAGCCTAAGGACTAAAACAAGTCCTCAGATGAGGCAGGGATAGGTTGGATTCAATCTGACCAGTGGTTTAACCCAGGTGGTTTATCCCAGGAGTGGCGGTTTAACCCAGGAGAGATGGTTTAACCCAGTGATTTAACCCAGAAGATCCTAACACCCTATGTAATGAGAATCCAAATAACAAAACTCTCTGATGTTGCACGGATTGCTGAGTTTGTGCTCTCTGTCTCTGACCCTCCAGCCCCACATAACACGTATTTCCTCATACTTAATTTGGTCTCATAATGTTAACTTTTATGAAGACCAGCGTTTTGAATAAAAAAAAAAAAAGGCAAAAAGATTTTACCAAATATTTTTAGATAGTGAATGCATTCAAAGAAATCACTAGTTGAAGTCTGAGGGGGTTTTTCCCAGTATTAATTCAATTTTTATGAATCAGTTAAGGAAACAACTGGGCTCAAGGGTACAAAAGAAATGCATGAAATATACCATCTATTATACTTTAGATATCATTTAAAGTGTTCAAAATGTTATTAAATTTATCACCAAACTAACATGTTCAGAAAATAATAGAACTTGTTGAAAGAAATAACTTTTGGACTAACGTCCTTAAAACAAAATTAGTAATACTGTAGTATTCTGGCTCAGGGACATAATTTCTCAAATTTTTTTTTTGAAAATAAATATTTTGACTGTAAAAAAATGTAAATGACCTTTAAGATTAAAAAATGTACACACCAAAGTAGTACATGAATCTATATTTAAATCTTTTTTTAAGAATCATGTTGAAATATTGAATCTGTTATTTTTATTCATTAAGAATAGTGCGAGAAAACAGCTGGAAATTGTCAGAAATGTCATTCAACTCTTAGATATATTTTTCAACCTCTAGAATATGAATTAGAGTAAAACAGAAAGTGTAATTATTAAAAGACTTCTTTACAGACATTCTAAATATTCTTGTTTCAAATGAACTGCAATACAAAGTTGCTGTACAGTGTGCCCCTTTCTATTATATTTAGCAAAATGGATTTCTTGCTGTGATAAGTGATGCAATTGTAAATTTCAACAGAAAAGTGATTGTCATAAACACTGGGTAGCATTTTTATTTAAGTAACAATGAAGTTATTCAACAACTATTATAAATGGTGTGAAATGTGACGCTATAGTCAAAAACAACTGCGCAGAGTTGTTGTTATCTCTTAACATTGGAATTTTTGTCCTTGGGAAGTCCTGGGACCTGACTTTATCAACAAACGAAGAGTATCAGTGAAATAGCACTTCAATGTAAAGAATAATACGTCAGGCTTCTTCTCAATACCATCAAGACTGAAACAATCCTTCAAATCACCTAAAATTGAAGGAATATTGTAGGCTGTATTTCTTAATTCATGTCAAATAAACTTGGGTACTGTAAGTAAGAGAAACAAGCTCATATATCCAGAAAAATCTTTGCTGTCCTATACAAGTTTTGAGCCTTATCCTTTCTGCCCAACAGGTACAGAACAGATAACAAAGATCTCTGCTCTGCAATAGATGAATAAATACTCTGAAGTAAATTACCTACCAGCATTTCTTTGACCAGTTAATAATGAGATGGCAAAGCAGTTCTTTCTTAGCCTTAGTTAGTGCTCAGTCCCTGACTCAGGATTTCATGTGGAAAGCAGGGTAAGTAACTTCTGTTCATAAAAGACAAGTTATTCACTATGTGTAAATCTAGTGAGTGAAAACAATATTGGAGACTTATGCTCCTTGCATGAATATGATGTTTAAAATTTGAACTTTCAAACCTCCTGGTTTGGAGTTCTGTTATTTTAGGATAACCAGAACGCCCTGGTAGTGTTTCATGCACTTATACTGGAGATATCTGCTAGAAACTTTATGTCTACATTAAATTTATTTATTTGTCTGGGAGTACCAACATGGAGATGAGAAGACTGAAAAGATTTCAGATTGTGAGTTTTATATGTCATAATTTAAAGTTTCTAAAATATGAGACTTCTCTATTTTTACATCTGCAAACTTCAATTATGAGTAAACCGAAGAAAAATTGCAACAGGTCATAGAACATGGTGGAAAACTGTAAAGTTCCTAGAATTAACAGGAAAATATTGTAGTCAAAAAAACTGTTCTGCTTTTGCTGGGGCTGAATTAATTTTTATTTAACAACTTACATTTGTGCTATGTTTTAGACTTATGACTGAACAGGGTTGATTTGTTATCCACACTTTAGCTATTGCTGAACAGTGCAGTGCAACAAGTAATGCTGGGGAGGGAAATCTTCCATGGCTGCCTGGTGCTTAGGGAATATTTGGACTCCAAATAGTTCTTCTTGGGTTTACTTCTTCTTGGGTTTAGTTTTGGCGATGGTTGTTGTGGGTTTGTGTTTTGATTTTGTGATTATCCTAAAAGAAATACTTTTATCTCAATCTAGTTTTGCACTTCCAATTCTTGTCTGCATCCAGCTGAGAGGGAGGTGACATTGAGCAAGTGATTATGTGGTGCTTAGCTGCCTACCAGGATTAAACCACAATCTTTTGCTTGTAAAACAAAATCAAATAACAAATAACTGAGATGATCACAGAATAAACATTTTTATATTACTGCAAAGCAGAATGGTTACAGATATATTTTTTGATATTAATATTTTCTAGTTTTTCTATAATATTTTAATATTGTAAAATAGAAAAAAATACCTTGCTTTTCTACTTGCAATTGATTGTAGGAAGAAAAAAAGTCAAAATTCTATTCTCCTGACAGAAGAAATTATTATATCATTCTATCCCCCCAAAAAATTCATAATATTCAGATGAAAAAGTACATCAAACACTTTTACTCATTCTTTTAATAATAAAGCACACCACATTTAATTTGACCAGTCACTGTGGTTTACATGAGTGTTAGCTAGATTTCCCCATCACACACCAATTTGACAAGAAAATCTGAATTAAGGTATAAAAATGTCAGATTCAGGACATTGTAACACAGTATAAATGTAGAATTGTAAACTGAAACCAAGTGCTTGTTTTCTAGTCCTAGTATAAATGCAATTGTTAGCAATCACATAATACAGAAATAAAACAAACCCCAAAAGAATCATTACAAAAAAATTTCTCAGTTTTCCATAAGAGAATATTTAATAAAATATTTCAGTTTCAATGTTTAAAATTTAAGAAATGTGGTATAAGTGTGATAGAATTTTGTCAATTATTTTTTAATAAATTTCATGTTCCGGTCTTGTAGCAGTTCTTTAGTAGCCAGTGAAATTAATCTGCTGTTGATAAATAAACAGGCCATGATTAGAAAGTTATTGTTTTGTAAGTTGCAGATAAATCTCATGCTGAAGTTTTCCAATTCTTTACTGGAAAGGTGCTTGCAGAAAAATTCATTATTACTGTTACAGTGGAAAAGTGTGGACAGAATAAAAGCTGCTAACATAAACTAGAAATAAATATCTGTTTGTGCATCCAACTGCCTACCAGGTAAGTACATGCTGCTACATTGTTAACAACAAAGGAAACTGGAGTAATAAAATGAAAGTAAAAATCAACTTAAAAAGTCCTTTATTGGCAGTATGGAAACAGAGCTCTTTAATGCTTTATTTTCGTCACCATAAACCATTTAAATAAAAAAAAGAAAAATCAATTAGACTTAATTCTACTATTTCAATGCACTTGCACATGTCCAAACAGTAAGGATTTGAGATTTAAAAAATCAAGAGGTAAATAAAATATATATTTTTGAAATATCATAATGATCAACTGGGGCAAATCAGCAAGCAAGTCATTAGATGACTTTTTTGAAATGCTTGTGTCAAACAAGGTGCTATACAAGTATTTTCCAGTTATAAAAATGGCAGGTATTTGACTCAGGGGAGGAAATCTATGATCTCTTTCACAAGGGAGGTCAATCAATACAGTGTTACATTTTGCCCTTACAATCTAAGAATCAAAGTATTTGATTATAAACTTTTGACACTGTATTTACATGAATATGTTGTTTAATCAATAAAAACTTCTCAGCAGGTATAGTAAATAAATAAATAAATAAATAACATTGTTTTCTCCACAATGCACCTTAAATAAGAAAACCTGTAATTATAATGTTAGTGAGATCATAGAATATTATTATTAATCACAATGAACATTTCTAGCTAAAGATTTATGGAACATTTAAAAAGAGGCTATATTATACTAAAACTTTTAAAAATATAGTTGAGATTTTTATTATATTTTATATAAATAATATCATATCATACCATACCATATAATATATTTTATTATAAAATATTTTATTGTATTTTATTATATTAATGAATAAACATAAATAATTTTAAAATTATCAAAACATCTTACAGAGATTAGTGAAAACACTTTCATCCATTTCTGTCATTAAAAAAATGAGAAAATGAAATAGTATTTTTTATTTACCATCTAAATATAAATAGATGTAAAAACCAATAGTTATAAAAACATTTTTAAATGGAGTCCTATTATTTTATTTTAAAGTATTAGCCGCAAGGAAATGGGTGTTATAGGGAGTATGAAGGAGTTCAAACAGTTTGAACAATGGTTGTTCTCAACATTCTTATGAAAGATGCTTATGTGGCACAAATAATAAGAGTCGATGTCAATTCTAAGTCATTTAGAAAAAGCAAGAATACACTTGAAATAATAATATAAAGATATCAGTTGCCCTTCCTCAATATGCAACAAAGTTATAGTGAGTCAAAACCAAAGATGCATTGTTCATCATGAAAGTGGCGATGATTGGATTGTTGGACAGTTAATGACATATATTGATGAACCCTATTAGAAGTTAATCCTCTCAAAAACAAATTTAGAGAAGCTAAATATCTTTTGGATTGTTGGACAGTTAATGACATATATTGATGAACCCTATTAGAAGTTAATCCTCTCAAAAACAAATTTAGAGAAGCTAAATATCTTGCAATAAACATGTTTAGGTAAGAATCAATGAAAATATCTTCTAATGACAGTGGAAGGCAGCTATCTATTGTGAGAGAATAGAAAAAAATCAAAAATCAGGGAAATGACAAACTACTAATGTGACTGTATCTGACACAGATGAATACAACTCACTATTCCTAAATACAGAATATATATCTAAAAGATATGAAAGCAAGCTATTAATATCTCACATAGTTAAATTAGGTCCACAGTTTCAATTACAAGATATTCTTCACAGGTGTGTAATTGGATTACCTCTTAAAATAGCCAAGCTTAAGCAAGTCAGATGTGAGAAAAAAACTCAGTTCAGGCATGCTAGATAAAGTAGTGTTAACATTTATTTAATATCTAAAAGCCCTGAAGATTTCTTCTTTGCTAAGAATATATTTAAAGACATGCAAGTTCTACACAGGATTTGCAATTACTTTTCCTTATACTACCACGGTATACAGTACATGAAAGAACAGAAAACTATCCATTTTATGTATGGATTTACTGCCTCTTTGCTAGTCCTCAGAGAAAAGCAAGAACTGCCCCTTTCAGTAACATATGGGATTAAGAATAGGATTGATGAGAAATGACTGCATTATGAAACCTAAAGGAGGAAAGGATTGGTAATTTGTAATTAAATGCTGGAACTGATCTATGTACTAGATCTCAAATCTGCTGAAAGAATGGATGAAAATCAAAATGTGATGAATGGCATGAAATGTCTGAAATGGTGTAGAATATGGGTAAATCGAATCAATATTGCTGTAAGAAGTGCTTGAGATCAGGTGTCATATCCTAGTTTAAGAAGGTCTCAATTAGTATTCACAATAAAATTATCCAAAGATAGTGTATTTGAATGTACTACTAATTAAATTTCTGAAAAGTCACAGAATCACTGAATCACTAGATTGGAAGAGACCTCCAAGATCATCAAGGACAACCTGTGTCCCAATACCTCAACTAAACCATGGCACCGAGTGCCACATCCAGTCTTTTTGAACACATCCAGGGATGTGCCCACCTTGCTGGGCAGACTCTTTTACTTTATCACTCTTTCAAAAAAAAAGTTTTTCTTAGTATCCAACCTATATTTCCCTTGGTGCAGCTTAAGTCTGTGTCTCCTTGTTCTGTCAGTTGCTGCCTGATGAAAGAGACCAACCTCCACCTGAGCACAGCCACATTTCAGGGAGTTTTGGAGAGTGATAAGGGCACCCCTGAGTCTCCTTTTCTCCAGGGCTAAATAAGCCCAGCTCCCTCAGTCATTCCTCACAGGGTTTGTGTTCCAAGCCCCTCACCTGGATGCACACCTCTTTGCCCTCCTCTGGATGCACTCCAAGTGTCTCGATGTCCTTCCCAAACTGAGGGGCCAGAGCTGGACTCAAGGTGTGGCCTCACCAGTGCCGAGTACAGGGGAACAATGACCTCCCTGCTCCTGCTGGCCACACTATTGCTTATACAGGCCAGGACACCATTGGCCTTCTTGCTCATGCTGAGCAAGCTGTGGACCAGCAACCCCAGGTCCCTTTCCTCCTAGGCACTTCCAGCCACACCATCCCCAGCCTATAAAATTGTGGGGGGGTTATTGTGGCCAAAATGCAGGACTTGGCACTTGGACTTATTAAACTTCATCCTATTAGTTTCTGCCCATCCATCCAACAATTCCAGGTCTCTCTGCAGAGCCCTCCTACCTTCCAACAGATCAACACACCCTGAAAGGAAAAAAATTACTAATTGGCTATAGTGGGATGGAAAAAGCTAGGGCCTGTTCCATTTGTCTTAAATCTGTATATTTCTAAAGTGGTTTTCTATATCTATATTTATGTTAGTATTTTTCTTTCTACTTCTACATATTTAATATTGGAAGCTGGTATTCCTTAATAAAAATGATGAAAGCTTGTAAAAGGATTTTATTTGCCAACATTGGTAAATTATAAAATATTTCATGTTATTTCTCTCACCTACTCCAGAATCCTAAAGAGAAACGTGATGATTCTCTAGAACTATTCTTTCCAGAACTCCTGCTAGATATGATTGATGTGACTTTTTGATCAGCTGCCTCCAAAAGCGACTTACAAAAGCACAGTCTCCCTCAAACAGATTTTCTTTCACACAATTTACTGAGTCTACATTTTTACTTACATGGAATTAATATATTAAGCTAACATTAGTAGTTCCTCTGTTATATACTGTACATACTTCTACTTTTTTTCTTAATATAACTGCTGTTGTCCTTAGTTGCTTCTTTAATAAGCTTTTATATATGGACCTGACTTATATGAACCTGACTATGGCAAAATGAAAGTTTTTAGGAAAAGACTACATTTTCATGCAAGTCAAATGCCATTATGTGGTACTTTTTTTATGTCAAAAAAAAGAGCCACTTTAGGTAGTCTGGCTTCTATCTAACTCATTGATTCACAGAATTATTTGGGTTGGGCATTGCCTTTTAAACTGTCTAGTTCCAACCCTCCCTGCCAAGGTGTCACGGTTAGACGCTGGTGCAAAGCCAGCACCTCCATGAAAATATATCCTCCCTGGTGTCTGCTGTGAGATGTGACCAGGAATAGAGCAAAGCAGGCTCCAACTTAGGAATAAAGAAGAAAAACTTTATTAATCTACAACTATATATAAAAAGAAACACACACAGAACTCAGAATAAAAACCTTCCAAAAACGTTCCTCCTCCCCCTCACCAAATTTCCAAAACATCCACCCCTCAGATCATCAACTCTCAGCCCATCACCACCCTTTAGATAATCAATTCTCAGTTCATCAAGCAGAGAGGAGTCCCGCTTGTACCATAGGCTTCCCCTGGAAACACGTGATAAATAGGTATGATTCATGCTGATAAAAATTGAAACACTAATCAATATTGATACAGTAATTAAGATTTGGGAATAATAGTTAAAAGTTGTAATGCCAAAGAAGAGAGGGACAGGAGGGGCTCCACCCCCCCCCCTCCCGGCAGATGTTCACAAGGACAGGAGGAAAGAAGCTGAAGATAACAGTTGCTAAAAATGAGCAGAAAGGAAGCAAAACCTGGTTGGGTCCCAGAAAATGCTAATTACAAGGGATTTATTGCCTTGATATGTAGATATAGTGATATGTTAGTCTTGGCTTGCATTGTACTGGCTTGGTGCGCATGTGTAACCCAAAGGTGAATTAAAGGACAAAGAAGAAGACTACAGGGCCTTCATCAGTGACGACCCCCAAAGACTTGTGCGCTTGTACGACCACCAAACTGAGCGGTGGCGCATACGCGGTAAAGGTGGTGATGAGGGCGGAGGTAAAAATGTGATGAATCGAAAATGGGAAGGGATGGCATTTACACATGGCATAAAAGGAGGGAATCTTTACTTGGCAAGCTCGTACATGATGCGGCAAGGGTCCGAGAACCCTGCACTCCATACCCCACGGTTATCTTTTGCTTATGCACTATTATTAGAACCAAATTACCCCTTAGTTTAATCAAATTGTATTGTATCCAATTATTATATTATTATATATATTATCTTGTATCCAATTTTATATGTTTTTATTTTAACTATTCAATTAAAATTGTTACTACTTTTAATATTGTTTAGGTTTGTTTATGATGGGATTGTTTACTTGGGCAAACATAACACACAGTTGAGACCTCTTGTGTTTCCTGTCACACGTGGCACTGCCCAGAGATCATTTGACACCGTGACATTTTCCTTCCATGCCCAGTGCTCTCACCACTGCACATGGACCAGAGCTCCTTCTAGGGTTTTCCTTTTAAGGGTGCTTTGCCCAGTTCCAAAAAGAGCACAGTCTCTCACTTTCGAGACACCTGTCCCCTCCAAATTTCACCCCCTGGAGCTGAGGGGTCTCGAGAACAGAGATCTTCTTCTTCCCTGAAGACAGAGAGCACCACCACCACCCTCCTCACCTGCCATCTCTGTTCATGCACTCCTTCACATAACATCACTGCACTCTCTTGGCTCCAAGCCATTGCCTCCCCCTAAACGCAGTCTCTGTGTCACAGGAAAATGGTTCTGTCCATGGCTATGCAAGAAAAGTCCAGCCAAGGGCCACTCCATCACCTCCTCTCACCTAAGTTTCTTCTCAGCTTCCCTCGTGGCCCATTTCCTCTTATCTCATATCTATCTCTCTTTTCATTTAACTCCAGGAGAATCAGCATTTGTAAGGTTTCAATCATCCAAGAAAAGGGTTAAAAATCTCAGGCTGTGTCTGTCCAGAACTCCCACGCTGCCCTGCCGAGCACCTTCTCGCCGCACGCCCCCTTCCCCCCGCCCCCGTCCTCGCCCAGCTGGCCGTGCTATCAAATTTCAGGGTGGGCACAGGCACCGGCTCTCCCTCTCTCTCTCTCCTGGGGGCAAGAAGGGGGGGTGGCTGCCGATGCCACTTGGTGCTCCTCTACCCTTCCATCCTGTGGGGGCCTTCACCCCTGTCTCTGGTCCAGGGCCCGGCCTACCTCACCCAGCCGCATGGCGCCCAGCCCGCAGCTGGGCAGGGCAGCTCTGACCTCTTTCACCGACTGAACCCAAGAGAGCTTCCCCTGGGAGTGCTCTGCTTTTAACCCCCTGTGTTCTCAGAGGCCTATCCATGTCCTCAGTGGTCACACCAGGTGCTAATATTCAAATCTGAACACCTATTGGTTTGACCACAGCATCCCAAAAAACTCACTTCCTTTTCAAACCAGGGCACATGGGCAGGGACAATGCCCACTGGAAGAGATTGCTCAAAACTCCATCTAACCTGGCCTTAAACGCTTCCAGGAATGTGGCATGAATAACCCACTTTAGCCCTTCTTTATTTATTTATTTATTTATTTATTTATTTATTTGCACGGCTCGCTGAGGACCTATCAATTTATCAGTATATTTAAGGAAATTTTTTGCCCAGAGCTGAATGCACTGCTGTAGGGGAAATCACACCAATGCCTTAGAAACAGAACTTCCATTAGACCTTTGCTTTGTAAGGTAATGCATATGCAGTCCAAAATGTCTATTATCTTTGCTATGTTATTGCAACAATATTTCACACTTTTGAACTGATATCTAATGTCCTGCATAGTATTCCTAGAATTAATGCTTTCCAGGTTGTTGTCTCCCTTTCAATCTTTGTAGCAATTCATTTATCTCTGAACAGATTCTTGAACTTGCATATTTTAAAGTTGAATACCTGATTTTTCTGCCCATGCTGCCAGTTTCTGAATCCCCATTGGTGCTTTCTGCTTTTCTAAATCTATCATTGGCAAATTTCCTTAGCAATGTCCTTGATTACTACTTCCTGTTCAATACTAATAAAATTTACATATCTGATTTCTGGGTCTTCAGTTTCATTCTCAAATTGATATATGGAAATTTTAAAATAGTATTTCAAGTGTACTCCTCAGTCAGGCTTCAATGTACTATTTTTCTAAAGAAATTGCAAATGCAAAAATTTGGGAAAGATGTAAAATAAAGAACTTTCCTTATTCAAGTGCTTCAGTTGAAATCTAGGTTCAAAATGGCTACTGAATTTAACAACAAAAGTAGCATCAAGACTTATGTTACTAAATAAAAGTAACTCTTTGCAGCAGGTTCTTTTTTTTTTTTTTTTCCCCAGAGAATCAGAGAATCATTTAGGTTGGAAAAGACCTTTAAGGTCATAAGAGTCCAACCTTTGACCAATCACCGCCTTGTTAACTAAATGATAGTATGCCATGTCCAGTCATTTCTTGAGCAGAGGTGGTGACTCCCTGGGCAGTCCATTCCAATGCTTAGCAACCCCTTCACTGAGAAAATTCTACCTGACATTCAGCCTGAACCTCTGGTGGTGCAGCTTGAGGAAATTTCCTCTTGTCCTTTCATTGGTTGCCTGGGAGGAGAGACTGGCCTCCACCTGGCTACAATATCCTTCCAGGCTGTTGTAGAGAGCATTAAGGTCAGCCCTAAACCTTCTTTTCTGTAGGCTAAACAGCCCCAGCTCCTTCAGTCTCTCCTCCTATCAGTCACTCTCTAGACCCTTCAGAACCTCTGTTGCTCTCCTCTGGACTCTGCAACACCCCAATGTCTGTTTTATCATGAGGGCCCCTGAACCAGACACAGCACTTGAGGTGTGCCAAGTATGACGTGACAATCACTGCCCAGGTCCTGCTGGCTGCATTATTCTTGATAAAAGCCAAGATGTCATTGGCCTCCTTGCCTTTTCTGCTGGTCAGCTTTCCAGCCACTTTTTCCCTGACCTGTAGATCTGCACAGAGCTTTTGTGGCCAGCACGTAGGGTCTGGTACTTGGCCTTGTTAAACTTTATACCACCAGCCACAGTCCATCAGTCCAGTCTGTCCAGATCACTTTGGGCTTCTTACCTTCTCACCCTCCAGCAGGCCAACACTCCCACCCAACTTAGTGTTCCAAGTGAACACATTGGGGGTGCCCTTGGTGCTTTCATCCTGATCGTCCAGAAAGATATTAGACAGGACTGATAAAGATGCTAAACAAGACTCTTTTTTTTTTGTTGTTTTCAACATATGTACATTTTAAGAATAGGATTATTCATTTCACTGTAATGAAAAAAGCATATTTACCAGTACTTACTTTTGCAAAATATGCACCCACACATACTCACAGAGGCAGAATTCATTACTTTATTGGTTTGCTGAGCTAGCTTTCTGTGGATTGCTCTACTTGGCTAGGTGTTCTAGATATCTTCACTCTCAAGGGCTGTTACTCTATCACCTTTAATGAATATAATAGATATGTTCCTTTGCAAACATAAAATGATTTTACCAAAATTAAGAGACTCAGGACTGTTTATACAAGCTGCATCTTCCTTACACTTCTGTAAAAGTGCATTTTGTTTCACATTTCTGTGTAACAGAATTCTGGAGATGATGCTCTGTGGTATTAAATTTAACATGCTGTCATCTTACTTTTAAATGAGCGTCATGCAAGCATATGGTAAGAATAAAGCATTCTTCTTCTCCACTGAGAAATGGTATCTAAAATTATTATTGCGTGTAAAGCGCTGCAAAACCTGTATGTCTAAATCTCTGAATATCAGAATTATTCAAAATATTACATCGGGAGTACAGTAATTTCAGTACTATCTGACCCTTGATCTACAGACACACCACTGCTTGTGTGTGTGAGTGATGTATTCTTATTGCATTAATAATTTTCATCTTTTATTGTGTGACTAATGCATGAACTTTGTTTGCTTTGTGCTTTTCCATTCAGAAAATGACATCAAAAAGTCACACCTCCAGATTCATTCTTATTTGGCCTGAGTATATTGCCTATTATTAGTTTAGAAATGTGACAGCTATGAAAACATGTGAAGCCCATGGATAGCAGCTGAGAAGTGAAGGAAGATTTTGAGCACCATTACTAAATAAGCATGTTTATTAGGGCTCTTATTTTTTCACAAGTTGGAAAAATGTAGAATTATAGCATCTAAGCTGTTTTATTTTAAAACCATATTTTATTATGGAATACATGAATGGATTATGCAGTGAATTTCCTTCTTCTTGATTTAAGAAAAAAATGCTTACATGAATGTAGTGATCTCACTATTGTTCATGGGAGATAAGAGGGACTCTAAGGAGACTGCCAGTAGGGTAAAAAAGTTGAGATTTAGATATATAGTAGTGGAACTATAGCAATCTTTAAATGGAAAATATTTCACTGTAGTGAAACTTCTGTAATTTTCTGAACCTTGAAAGAGAAGATTTCCTGAATCTGGAAGGAGGTATTTTTTCCATAAAACTGTTTTTTTCCCAGTGAGGGCAGGAGCATTCAGATGTGCCTTTGTGTCATACAGCCTAGTGGCATCTTAAAGGTCAAAAGTACCTTGCAGAATGTACAGGATTTTTTGAAATGTGAACACATCACAGATATTAGCAGATTAACAGTATAACATACAAATTAATGAAGATTAATGAAAATTAATTTCCTCCACTTGTGGCGCAAAGGGGCTCAAATCTAACTATTGGGAATATTTATGTCTCCAATGGTTACAATATGCTGAAGTTCTGCCCTGAATGTGCAAATCAGTGACCAGGACTCTTAGCCTCCACAAGGCCTCCAGGCAGCTCAAAGGCAGTTACTGTGACAAAATTAGAGCAGGACTTCTGCACGAAGCTCTCTGAGAGCTTCTTAGAGAGGCTGGAACCTCTGTGGAAACAGTGAACCTCAAATAAACCTGCCAAGGCCACTATAGCCGGTGTCAGAGGCCATACCTGACATGACCACAGTTAGCCATCTCCTACTTTTTAGCCTCCTTTAGAGCTCATGATACTCAGCATTGTCATTCTGGTGGCTCATAGATACAGCTCCTAGGACATGGAAGGTCATTGTCCTTGTTATACCCATCACTTCAAAAGTAAATACGTTGAAAGAAATTATCTTTATAGTATTATACTTGTACAAACTAATTTTCTGTATTTTTTAAGTAGAAGCTGGTGCAATCTGATACAAGCTCAGTTGGCTGAAGCATGGTACTAATGATGTCCAGGATGCAGCTTTGATCTCTATGTAGGCCATTCACTTAAAAGCTGGACTTGATGATCTTTGTGGGTTCCTTCCAACTCAGAGTGTCCTGTCATTCTATGATTCCATACATCTTTTTTCAGCTGCTTATTTTTTTGTGAAGTTGTCAGTTTCTGCAAGTAATCTCAGAAGCTTGATTTCAAACTTGTGGCTAACATTTTTTTTTTTAATTGCTTAGCACAAACCACCTTCTCATAAGCAAGAACCTTCTAGAATTAAAATGTGAGAATGGATTGAACACAACTTTCTAATTTTGAAGTGAAAATAACCAAAACAGATGAACAACTGAATAAAATCTAGACTGCCTGGAAACAGAAAAGAGTGGATAACTGTTCCACATGGGTTTGTCTTCTGAACTGTTTGCTAGAAGTCGAAAGCAATGTGTTTTGGAATGGCAAACTGAAATTGCTAAGACAAGTAGTCGAGAAACTAATAACACATAGGTGCAAAATGGCCAAAGGTCAGCTGCAAAAACTGAGATGTGAAGAACTTTTGGAGGCAAAAAGTATAAAAGGACAGCCCTTGGGATCTCTTCTAGAACACTTGCTTTGCACCACTGGGAGACAGGCAGAAGAATCCCCTGGTCTTTTTTCTTTTTTCTTTTTTCTTTTTTCTTTTTTCTTTCTTCTTTTTTCATTTTTCTTTTTTCTTTTTTCTTTTTCCTTTTTTCTTTTTTATTTTTTTCTTTTTTCTTTTTTCTTTCTTCTTTTTTCATTTTTCTTTTTTCTTTTTTCTTTTTCCTTTTTTCCTTTTTTCCTTTTTTCTTTTTTCTTTTCCCTTTTTTCTTTTTTCTTTTTTCTTTTCCCTTTTTTCTTTTCTCGTTTTTCTCTTTTTTCTTTTTCTCTTTTTCCCTCTCCTTTTCCTTTTCCTTTTCCTTTTCCTTTTCCAATTCTACTCTTTTGTCTTTTTTTTTTCTCTTTCTCACTTTATTGCTTCCTTGTACAGTGCCAAGGATGCAGTTTTAAATAGTATTTTCCCTTTCCTAACAAAACTGTAGATGTTTCCAGTGATTATCTGCCATCTGTTGATTTCAGTACTTAATTGCTTCAGAATCCTCTGGAAAACAACTCTTTCTCAAAGGAGGGTTGAATGTACATTCAAAGGTAGCCTCAGCTGAGCAAGTGTCCAGCTAATCCCCTTAGCACACAGGGACAAGGCTGCCACCAGCTCTAATTGATTCTGAAATGAATCTGTATAGAAAACTAGAAGGTTTGGATTCCCATGTGAACTTCAATAAAGGGCCAGGATGTAAGCCTGACAGCTGAATAGATCCATAAATGAAAATCTGATAAGCAGCTTAAAAGTGTACTTAAGTCCAGAAATTATTTGAATGCTCTTGTTAATGGCACTTTGTATATTGTCATCTAGTTAATTATCTCTGAAGATGAGTTCTTGCAGAGGAGAAGATATGGCAGCCTTTCACAGCCTTTTCTCATCACATATTTATTAAATTCCACCCTCCTTGCCAGTAGCTGGAAGGCAGAATGAAAGGATTAGGCGACTGCAGTTCCTCTGTGGCTGTCAGTTCACTGTGCCAAACTTCAAATATGAACTGTTGCATGTACTGTCAGAGACATTTCCTTTATATCTTAATTTGCAAATGAGGAGATGACATTTGTTAGGCCTTGTATTTGCACACATGAAAAGCAAATACTGTCACTGCTGGCTATTTTGTTTATCCCTTTGGAGATAGTGTATGGCCTATTTATAAATTTTCTTCAGATTTCTTTTTTTTTTACTGAGATAGTCATGGAGCTACACATCCTCATATTTTATTCAGGAAGCCTATCTGCAGTTTATGAAGCATGCCCTGCATGAGACAGATATTTAAAACAGTGTCTTTAAATCTATTTTCACTTTGCTGTTTTGCAATTTTTTTTGATAGATGTTCCTATTTTGTATATGTTTCATATAGATAGGTTGATGAATTTTTCTGTGCATACAGGTAGGTACACCTGAGTTTTTTTGTTTCTTATGTGTTTATCTGCCTACCTGCATTCATATTAATAGTGGAGAGGTAGAAAGATTGTGCTGGAGGCAAAGGCTGTTCTCTCCATCACATTCTTATAATTCACCATCAGATATGAAATGGGTAAGAAATGAAGAGGGAAGAAGAAGAAGAAATGAAATGCACTCTTTATTAGAGGAAGTTCACTAAGCAAAATAAATTACCAGAAATAATACTACAGATATACAGTGTCATCTATATTATCATCTCAAAATACCCAAGAAAATATTGTTGATGAGTAAAATCTTTCTCATTAACAATAAAAGTTTTCTACTTTTGTTAATAATTACAAACTTTGCTACATTTATCTGCAAAATTGTATTTCTGCACTAAGATTGAAGGCACATTCCTAAAAAGCACAGCAGTCTGTGTTGACTGTGCTCAGCACACAGAATTTCTTGAGGAGTCATCAAGTCATTTCTTCCTCCACATCTGCCTCATTTTTTAGACACAATTATTTTTAATTTGTCTGAATGGCAACAAGGTGAAGAGCTAGGATACATAAATTCAATTTGCTCTGAAAACACACACATCTTATCTGACCTCAGTCAAGATGTTTTTTTTCCTAGCACTCAAATGTGCATAGGAGTTGTCACTATAGTGGTATTTCTTTTCTCACATGACAAATGTAGCCACGTAAAAAAGAAACAGCACCCTGAAAAGCATGGTTGTCTCCTTGTGTCACATGTTAATGGAAATCTATGTTGATGTATATATATTTAGACATCTAAATCAACCTCAGATGCCCTAAAGGTCTTTTCCTGGGTTTTCCGGGAATCATAGGTCTTTTGATTATATCTCTGAGAACTGTTACAGTAAATGCTACTTGTTTGCTATTTCCAAACATTCCAGTCCATACTGCAAAGTTGGTAGATTTTGAAATTCCTGGAGATAAAGCAAAACCAGCAGGAATCATTCTGGCCAGTATCTTACAGTCACTGCAGAAACACTGGCATATGGCTGAGACTTAATCTCTCTTACAAAGACATTTCCCCTCCTCCTCCAGTTACTTTGCCATTTCCAGCAAGGGCTGTTAGGAAATTAGGAGCTGGAGCAACAGCAGCAGCTGCCAACTGCAGTGGGTACTGAACCCTCTTCATCTGGAGGGTAACTAGGACACGGTTGGTGACTGATGAATTCCTGGCTAGCAAATTAAAAAGTGGCACAGAGAGTGATCTTCAAGGGGCAGAGGGGAATATAGCTGAAATGTTCATTTAGAATAAAAATCTATTCATGGAGCTTGAGTCAAAGCCTAAGGAAGTCAATGGAAAATTTATTATTTGCTTTAACAAGATTTGGATTTGTACCTAAGCTAAACCGATGTTTAAAAAAATATTTCTCATTTAAGTGGATACCACTTCAGCTTGTAAAGAGCCTGGAAATCCTGGAAAGGTCAGAAAAAACTCAAACCAGGATTCTTATCAAACTATCACCAGAGGTGATAATCATTAATATGTACAAATATGTGATTAATTACTAATATGTACAAATTTCTTTTCTGCTGTCTTAACGTACCTATGCAATACCTTAAATGTTTCAACACTTAGTGAGGTATGAGAGCAGTATTCTACAACTGTATTTTTTTATATATAAGAGTTGCCAAAAATTTCTTCTTAAAAGGTTCCAAAAAAGTCCTCTAAATACATGTTAGAAGCAAAAAATACATGGAGGGTAACAAAATCTCTCTGCTGCTTAGAAGTGCATATACACATCTAAATAATTCTTTAAATTAATATCATTACAACCTATGGAACACAAATTATTTTATATCAGTTTTGAAGCAGATGTGTTTCATATTAAACCATATTTATTTATAAACCAGTTCTGTAAAGATTTACTAACTTTGCAGGTACTTTATATGTGGCATGTAACATTTAAACACAGAAGGTCCTGAACAAATGTTGTTCTTGTGAAAGGCTGAGTCATTCAATCAAACAATCTGAGGAATTGAAATTTAGTTTTGGTTTAAAATCCCAGTGTTTTGGGGAGATAATATCTCTGCCTCTGGTCTGTAGGAATTCATCCCTATTTACTGGCAAAGTCTGAAACTATCCTAGAGTGGACCACTAGTTACTTTTACTTTATAAAAATTTGTAAGAGCAGACAGCAATATCTTATTCTATATGTCAATTCTGTGGTTAAAATGTTTTTCAAAATTTGAAAACTGGAGGTTGACACCTTCAGTAGCTCAATTTCTATGTGGTTCCAACACAAACCTCCCTTCTTTTAAAAAAACATTGCCAAAGGCAAATAAGTAAGTAAACAAAATGGACTCCTTGAAATGGGTGGAGATGTGTAGACATAAGTAAATGGGTCTGTACATGTTTTATATTACTAGGATTAGATTTGGGAGAAAAATGAAATTTCAGAAGACACTGAATTTGAAACAGACTTTTCATTTGGGTGGATAGCAAGCATCATTCCCTGGCTTGCACAGGATGGAGGACCTGCTCCAAGGATGGTCTGTATTTAATGGAGATAAGAGAAGCGATCCAAGAGGGGAAAAATATATTTACATATTTTACCAATGATTGTATCATTTGGCATTAATTAATTACCTTTTATGCAAGGATCAGTACACAGATCTCTTTCCAGAAGGTTTCACTGACTGAAATAAAATTATGTTGGCGTCTGGATCAGGTAGTGTAGTGAATTTAGGCTTCTTTTTATCTGTTTTTATCTATCTGTCATATGTCTATTGATCTATCATATAAATACATCTATAAAAATTGTGCTCTCAGGGCTAAAAATAAGATTATCTACGTGCAGAGGCAATTGCAGAGACAGCTTGTGTTGTCAGGATGGTAGCAGTTTTAGATACGCCCAAAAGCAGAATGTTTGGTACCTACAGACTTTTACCAGTGGAGAGTTAAACACATACAGACTCAGGATGGTTAGGAGCTAAGTAGGGATTGCAGTCATGAACTTCAGTACATCAACTCCATTTAAAGTATAAAAGTCTTGTTTTGGAGCTAAACTGATGATTCTTCAAAGAGCAGCTTTTTGAGCTGTGTGTCTCAGTGAAGATGCAGGAATTCTTTCTTCATAGACTCTTTTGTAGGACTCTAAGTTACCATCTAAGTACTTCAGAATTTAACTCTCTTATTGTAGCTATTGCTGTCATAGGAAGATATTGAAAAATGCATTTTACAAGCATTTTAACTGTCCCTCTTTTTTTGCCTTATTTTTACAACTTAGTTTGTATCTCTAAGGGGAGAAAAAAAAAGACAAAAATATCCATAGCTGAGGCAACTATTTTTAAATCCCTAGTACTGGACAGAGCCAAAATCCATCTTTCTTTTAGGATATCTGCCAATCCCATCTGTTTGGCAAAAAAATTTTAATTTTTTCTTCCCTCCAACTCCCTCTCTTTGTTTTCTTCTGTTTTGACAGATAGCCTCCAGGTTTTGTGTGAAGCAGAAGCTTCTGAAAATCTTTCAAAAGGCTATTTGTATGAAACACAATCCTTGCAAAGGCAAAGGAGGGAGTTTTTTGGTTTTAGGTAGTGTCAAAACCATGTCCAAACAGATGCTACAGAAAGTGCTTGCACACTGCAGCAAGGAACACTGATCACTGTGTCTGCTATTCATCTTCATGGTTTGACAACTGTGCAAACCAGCATATGGTCTCATATGCAAAATGCTTAAAAGGGATCAATGCTGACAGGATCCCTGACTGTCCTCCTGAGCTTGACTACTGCTATTTAATGGAATTCAGGACAGTATAATGTGATGTTGTCTATTAGTCAACAATAAGTTTATGGATAACTAGATATGATACCTTAATTTCCTTAGGAGATTTCAATCTCAATTTAAAAAGCAAATGTTAGGTAAGGGATTTGGCCAGAAAAAGAAAATAATAGTTCTTTTTATATGTTTTTTGTTGTTGGGTTTTTTTTATAGACAATGTATGATTTTTATTTGCCTTATCTTACTGTGTGAAGAATGTGATTAGATCAGAGGATGCTATGAAGAATTTCAACGAATTTGTAGTAGTAAAAATAAGTGAGTGTTGGTGAAAAAAAGCCATGTAAGAAAGGAGCTGACTAAGTATGATCACTATTAAAAGTGGTAAAAGGGAGTTTACCATCATCTTGTCGCAGAGACAAGTATCATGGAATGAGATTGACCATATTTCTACCTACTTTTACAAAACTGGTTCCTACTGTGCAAACAGAGTTTTCTTACTAATAAAGTATAAATTTAAATTAAGAAAAGTGGCAAAGATTGTTGAGGGATTTCATGGTACAAAACGGGAATTACAAGAAGAAAGAATTTTTGCATTTTCTCTCACTGGAAATATAGATTTCAATTTTATATTTCAATACTGAAAAGAATTTGCCTACAGTGAGTTGTTAAACTATTAGTATTTATACTGCATGGTGTTATTTTTATCTCAGTTTTCAATAGCATGTTGTTTTACAGGAAAGCCTTTCTGGAAGGTACAGGATTCCAAAGCTACCCCATAATAGCTACAGGCTTTAATAAGGGTGAATGTTTTTTATGTGATCAGAGGCTGCTGAGCTTGTTTGGTGGGTTTGGGTTTTGGGGGTTTTTTTGTTGCTGTTTGGTTTTTTGTTCTTTTTTTTTTTTTTTTTTGGCTTTTTGGTTTGGTTTTTTTTTTTTTTTGAGTGGTTTTGGTTTTGGTTTGGTTTGGGGTTTTTGGGGGTTTTTGTACCCTTTTTTAAATTTGGAATATAAAACATGAACATTTTTATAAATATCAGGGAAAGTTCTAATTGAATAAATTCTTGTGGTCTGAGACCACAGGTAACTTTAAAGTCACTCTTAGTTTAAAGGTCCAGATGTCTCAGACGGAACTTTTTTGTTTGAACTCTCTGGTTGGTAATTTATTTCCTCTTGCATACTTTTGTTTATGAATTCTTTCACATCATGGAAAATTATTACCTTTATATAGGAAATGGTTATCTCTATCGGAGCATTTCTAGATGCAAGTAGAAGGATTTTTAATAGGGTATGTAATGGTCAACTACATAATCTTTAATTCTTTTCCACCTTCAATCTATTCTTCTTTCTGTATATATATGTAAACCTTGAAATGATGCATTTTATTTTGTAAAAAATTTAGATTTCCTATAAATAGGTGTAGGCAAAAACCTTGAGGAATTTGTTTTATTGCTGCAGTTTCTGTATTTTACTTAATTATGCGTGAGATATTACCAATAAATTGAGGAGGAAAAAAAAGGAAACTGGAGTAAACATACTTTGATTTGTAAAGAAAACATGGAAAAGGCATCACTCAGATAAGGAGGATGAAGACCCACATGAGTTATTAGAGAATGGGAAATGTAAGAAATACATCAGAGAGAGAATCTCAGGTAAGGGTAAAGATGGAAAGTAGAAGAAGAAAAGAGTCATGTGAAGGAGGAACTGCTGAGATTGTGGGAATTGAGGAAACAGCACAAAGAGCAGAGATACAGAAAATGAGGAAAATTGATAAAGAATTGAATAAAATATATAGAAGAATAGAAAGAAGGAAAAAAGAAAGGAAAGAAAGAAAGAAAGAAAGAAAGAAAGAAAGAAAGAAAGAAAGAAAGAAAGAAAGAAAGAAAGAAAGAAAGAGAAAGAAAGAAAAAGAAAGAAAGAAAAAGAAAGAAAAGAAAGAAGAAAAGAAAGAAAATTGAAGAGTCACATTACAGCATTAAAAGTACACTGAAGTCAAATTTTTATTTCTATTTTCACATTCTTTTGCTGCAGCACTACAAGGTGATTGTAAGTTTGGAAGAAGTTGCCATATATGAAGCCATCTTGTCACTGCCATCCATTTCATGTGTGAGAGGGAGGAGTTTCCACACTGTAATGCAATGAATTAGAATCTGGGCAGCGGCAGACTTGAAAATTTGTTCTTGTCTCTATGGTGTAACCCATTCTTCCTCCTGAATAAAACAGGTAATCTGACACAGGAGAAGACCTGAATGATTTTTCTTAGATTTCCTAATAATTTTTCAGTATGGAGAATGTTTAATTAAATCTAGATATTTTTTTTCTTTTTATCAGTAATAGAAAAACAGAAGAGAGAAAAAAAAAAAAGGAAGGAATGCAATCAAGATGGAAAAATAAAAGCTTTGGAGACTTGTTCTTGCTCCCAGATGAATGAAGACCAAATCTTCAGAAGACTTCCCATCCCAGCAGAAGCTGCTGCTCCCACTCCTCAATCTGAGGCTAACAAGAGCCAGTCTAAAATTCCATGTGTCCCTCATAAGAAAAGTGGGCAGCACTCACAAGGACTGTTTGCTGCTCCAGGGATTCTGGTGCTTCAGCATAACTCATAACCCCAGGTGAAGTAAGCACTTATTCATGGGAACCCCCACCACAAGAAAGGAGAAACACCTTAGGGCATTCACCCTACCTAACGGTGCAGGTCTAAATGTAAATAATTTAGGTTTGAAACTGAAATTTCATCTGCTCTGTTGAAGACTTAGTTTCCTCATACTGCCAACAGAGAAATATGGGCAGTTCAAAAAGACAATTCTTATAACTGATTTATCTAGGTACCAATGTTAGGGTGAGTTGCTCTCAGCAGATGCCCGTTTTTCCTTTCTGATTTTAAAGAAAATTTTGGATGACCAATTCATTAAGGCTTTATTTTTTGACCCTTGATAAGGTGAAAGGATTATTGGAGCAATACTGCATCTTTCTAAGGTACATGAAAACTTCATGACAAGGACTGAAACTCTACTTCTGTGAAGACAGTTTTTTTACTGCAGCCCATTTTGAAACTGGGTTCAAACCTAACACTGAATGAATCCTCAAAATTAATGAAACTATCAAAAAATGCATTCTGTTTTCTATGGTATCAAAGGGGCTGGCTAAAAGCAGAAAAATATTTGAAGTCCTTCCTGCTCTTGAATAAACTGGAATGAATCCATTATGATTGCAATTAGGGTTGTTCCTACTATTTGTAGACCAGAGGGTAGATGAAATAATTTTCATTATTCCATTTGAAAGTTTTACTCTTGCTTGATGGAGTGACTAGGGGTAAAGAGATCGGTATAGATTTCATTACATAAGATCATAGTACATCTAGAAATTTTGGCCAAATCCTACTTATACTCTAAGAAATAGTTTATGGTTTTCTTTCCTGTCCAAATAAGTCCATTTACATCACTTGTCTAGAGCCATAAATTATGTTCCATTCAAAACCAACCACACAGGTGTCCATATCAGCAATTGTAAATCAATGACATTTTGAAATTATGGGATTATTAATTATGGGATTAATCAAGAAAAAATGATAACTAAAAAGTAGACTCTAAAATTTGGTCAAAAAGATATTACAAAATGAACAAAAAGCTATCTGTTTCTGTTTTCCTCTTCTGTCATTGAAACATTTTTTTTTTCTATGAAGAATGTTCCATGGCTTTAACAGGCAAATGGTGCAAGGACAGGGATTAAGATCTCAGTTCTTGAAATAGCAAGAGGGGCCCTCTAAAGTTATTTGAAATTGAAGGCACACAGAACCCTGAAAACTAGGAACTCCACTTGTTGCCCTGAACTTCTGAATGATTTCTCTTTACTACATGGTGATACACCACAAACTTCCAGTTAACAAAGGATTTTCATCCCTGGCACATGAAAGAAAAAATTCTTAGGTTTTGGTTAATTTATGTGAAGTGATTTTAAGAACTAAACAAACTTAGAGCATGAATTCCAGCACAGAAAAATGTCACCAGTCAGTGTTTTTAATTATATATTCTTTAAAATTACTTACGATGTTTGAAATAAAGATTTCTTTAAAAATAATTAATTTGTATTCATAAGTATATCCTAAATTAGTCATATTGATAGAAATGTCTCAAATTCTTGGTTAATTAGCAGAACTAAATAAATCAGTACTGCTATAATAGTCAGCAAGTTTCTTGACCTTTTTTATCGAAAATTAAAATTATATTTTTGGTTATTAAGAATTTTACATTTATAGTGCCTGAGTTATTCTTTTATTTTCCTGATTTTGCAAGTGCAAAAAAAGAGATTGCCTAGGCAATTATTAAGATTTTTCATAAAGGAAATGACACTCAGGAATCGAAGTCCCATTTAAAGTGAGAAAGAGCTGGAAAACCAAACTTTTCTTTCACAATGAAAATTACCTTTTCATGACTTACAGGAAATTATGGGGGAAGTTGTGAAAGAATCTGCTGAATAAACCATTTGTCTTACCTCACACTCCTTACCTCAGCTACAAGAAAATCCTTTTATATATCTTTGCAATAGAATGGGATATTGTCTCACAAGCTCTATGCAGGTTTATTTTAGCTCAGTATGGTGTTGATTGTAAGCCATTATTGACTAGAAAAGAGGGATAACAACTTTTGTTGCACAAAGATGCATCACATATATAGTAAATTTGAGTGTTGAAGGCTAAGGTTTTACCCCTTTATTTTGTCTGGTTACTTGAAATATTTTTTGCCATTATATTAGCAAAGAAAAAAATGTATCATGGCATTTTTTATATTTGATAAATATATAATAGAAAACCTGACTCCTCCTTGTACAGCAATTACTTTTTTCCATCCTTACCTGTGTGTCAAGAGGATGTGGATATCTCAGGTATAACCTCTCCACCTTCTTGCTTAGAATTTTTGCACAATATAATCTTTTGAAAGGTGAAATGTTTGACATCCCTCACAGAAAATGCTGCACTTATTTTGACAGTGATATATCTAGTATGTTTTCCTTTCTAGGCAAACTGTCTGGAAGGGAAAATGGAAATAACAACACAGTGGCTTTTGTGTTTGTTGCTATGGCTAAAATGCATAGCAACAAGACTTAGGACACTTGCCTGTATTCAGGAAAAAGTGAAAATTTAGCTTTCTTTATGAAGTGTGTAATGCATGCATACAGAGCAAAACGTCAGATCAAAATACTGACCTCACATCTTATCCATACTTTTCAACAAGAAAGATAGGTGGACCTTAAATTCCCAGGAGGTTAATTAAACAAAGGTAAATTAAGTATGTCTTGTCCTGACGAAGTGTTTCTTTATATAAATTAAGCAACTGCTTTAATAAGGAGAAAGAAATATTAAGAAGCATAAGAAGAGAGACTGCTGGTATGATACAGAAATAGGAGAAATAAAACAAAGGACAACCTTCTATTGACACACCAAATTTCTAGGTGTTCCTTATGCACCTTTCAAGAGATGATCCTTTCCAGAGAGTTTCACAGTATATGGGAATGATTAGGACATATTTTGCTGTTCAGTTTATCTGTTTTTCTGTTCAATGTTATTGGGGAGAAGGAGGGAAGAAGGGTTGTTTGAGGGGTTTTATGCTTTTTTTCCTCTAAACCGTTATGTGTGGGTTTTTCAAAAACTTACTGTTCTACATTCTGAATAAAAAAATTAACTCAGCTTCTCTAACATGTTTTATCAGAACAGCTATAGAACTAATGGTTGGAAGTAAAGCAGTAAAGATTGAAGTGATTTTCAATTATTTTCCTTTACTACTTTGTACTGCTTTGAAAGAAATTCAGAGGAGTTCACAAAAAAAATATTAAACAATGAAACTAAGTTGAAATTCATATCCCCAATTTAAAATGTTAGTATCTCAAGTTTTCCTAAGACAACTTTTCTTTTGCAGGTCTAATCTGAGGATATCTGGACTGCAGACTGTAATTAAACATTGCTTTAGCACTTTGCTGTTATATTTGAGCTATTCCATTACATATTGCTTCACCTCTGTGGCATACTTTTATTCTCAAATGTCTCAATCATTGCAACAAAAGTGAGAGTTCAGCTTCCAAGGTTGATTTTGTACTTTAAGGATATCTCCACCTCCTCCCTGATTATATACTTAGCTACTTTTGCTTGACTGAAACTGTTATATAGAATATAAGCTTTTGTACTCATAGACATATGTAAATGGAAACAAGGGAAAAAAAGTAACCCATGCTGAGGGACATGTACATTTCCAAAAGACTGAGCAGGAGGTATGTAGACAAATCCTATTATTGGGTAATGAGATTTGTGTGCGTACCCGGACACTATTATGAAAATGTAGCTCTTTTTCAAAACAAAGTGAAAGAAGGGGGCAATCTTTTCAGCTGAGGTCAAATTCTGCTTCCAGTAAGGATGTAATAAGTTCCAATAAAATCAACCTTATTAGTGTTCAAAAGTAGCTGAAAGAAATAAGCAGCCTTTACATTCAGAGAAATTTCAGATGACTTTGAGCCCTATCATGATCTCATTGTAAGTAACAGGAATTTCACCAATGAGATGTTGCAACAAGCTTATTAATTACTAATCTGCTAAAGCTCTCTTGGTGTCAAGAAGTTTGCATTCCTTACAATAGTCTTCTATGAAGTGAAGTAATTCATGTAAAATCAGGAATGTTGTGAATAAAAGATTCAGCCATTTCATCATTGATGGACTTGGAAGAAAATTTTGCCATGCATTTTTAAGTCATAAGTCAAGATCTTGATAGTCATTTAAAATTGTGGGTTTTAAAATACAATTAATGTTGTATATCTCCACGTCTGCTGCTACTGGACAGCATAGACTTGTGTACCCAAAGATTTTTTTATAATCACATTGACTAGGACTATGCTTTCTCATAAAGGAGAACAGTAATAAAAGGATTCTGCCAGAAATGCTATTTAAGAAAAACATGCAACATGATAAAATGCATAAATCTGAGAGCATTGAGTGTCTATAAATTTGGAGAAAACTACATATAAAAGATAAAAATTGAAGAGAGTTTTTGATAATGCTGGTAGCCTTCGTGCTTTACCAGCTTAAAAATACTTTACAAAGAAAAAATGTCTTTGCTTTGCTTAATACTCCTGGTAACCCAGAACCATTTAATAATAGAAGATAGATAACTAATGAAAATTAAGAAACACTCTACTATTTTTAATTTTAAAAATAGGCAGCTGTTAAATGTTTCATACATGAGAGAATAAGGTCTCCATACATCTTAATTCCCTTTTTACACCACAGGGTTCCTTTTTCCCAGGAAATTTCTAGGGGAGAGGATCACTCATATCTCTCACAGCTTGAGGAATTGCAACTTCAGAAGTTGCAGTGAGTGCAACGCTGACAGTGGAGGTGGAATTTTCGCTGTCATGCCCAAAATTATTCAGCAGAATGTTTTCATGCTCTGAGATGACACTATTACTTGCAAACAGTGTGTGTCTGTTACATGTTGTCCCCAAGATATGTGTTAAAACAGTACCTGCTCAAGTCATTGGATTATCAATTTTGAGGAATATTTCTAATCCAGGTGATGGTCCTATTTACAGATCCTTTCAGCTGAATGTATTGTTGGATAACTGTTAAAAATTGGATGGAAGTTAAAAAATACTTGGTAGTAAAAATGGAACAAATAAGTAGATTAATGGATCTCATCACTACCTATAGGAACTGCACATACATTTGTGACTACATTAAGCTAATGCCTCCAATTTTTAAGCTGATCATGAATGCATGTCCAGATCAGATGCCACTTTATTTTTCAGCAACCATGATAGATTTGAGAAGAAAGTCATAAAGCAAAAGAATAATTTCTGTGTTTGATAATACAGTGTCCCCCTCTCTCACCATCTGCATTTTCAAGTAAATGTGTACAGGTGCAAATTGTGCAAGAGAGAGTTTGATGTGAAAAAAGTGACTAAATTTTTCTCTCAGTGGCTAGGCTTTCCTCTCACTGTCTCAGAGGGAGGGAGAACCTTTCATGAAAGGTGTTTCTCTATCCATATTTTGCTTGCATGTATTATACTACGTGTACTAATTTTATTTATCCTTTTTTACTGAAACTGCCATTCAGGTGATGTGGTCTCCTAATTTTTCTTAGTGTGTATTTATGGGGTACATGCATATATTTTGAAGGAGTATGACTCTGTGCATGAAGGAAAACAGCTGGAGGAGCTGTGAAAAATTTCAAGTGATGAGAACTCTTGTCATTATGTCAGTTCCAGCATAACCTTTTTTCTGATCTGGTTTTCATTGCTGTGTATGAAACTGAACTTTTTTCCTGTGTGAGGTCAACATCCATGTAAAACTATTAGAGACAAGTTCAGAATGAAACTTCATCTCTCTAAGAAAAATAACACAAAATAATGATTTAAAATTAAGGTATTGGTTAAACGTTTCGTCCATACAGACAGGGGTTATATACTAAGATTGTGTGACAGGAGCAGAGTCCCACTGTTGTCATGGAGACTGGAAAATAATTGTTAACAACTTCTAAAACCAAAAAATAAAAACATTTGGAATCATTCCAGTCCTCTACCTTGCAAGTACTAATGTACAATTCTGTGATGTTTGTTTTAGACCCTGATGAAACAAACAACAATAAATAGCAATTTTTGGCTTTAAATGTATGCTTTTGCTTTCCCAGAACCAAATTTGCATATAAATAATTGAAACAAGAACCTATTTACATTTGTAAATGCATACACAGCCAGCAGGCAAGAAGAAAACTCTGCAAAAAATTCTGCAAAATCATGAAGAAATTACAGAATTCAGCAGCTACATTACACAGGGGAATCCACGAGCAAGAATCTGGTCCAGTGCTCCTTACCCACGGCTTGAGGGGATTTGAAGGACTTGGAAAGAAATTTGCAGCAGGCATTTTACTGCAGGAAGGTGATACCCAAAATATACAGTGCAAAAACTCTTCTCCCCAATTCATCTTGAAAATGCCAGCTTCTCAGCTGCAGCAATTTTGAGTCATAGCATGGAGCTGTCACCTGCCATGTGAGTTCTGTGACATGCTTCAGCAGAGGTCACTCTTTTCTTTCAAGTCACAGCTAGAGAAGACAGTTTCTATTCCCCTTTCCCTTGTATGTAAAGAGATTAGTGAGTATTCACCCAGGAATAAATGCTCAACTTATTTAATAAAATATGTAAATGATATCAAGGTCAACTAGAAGAAGAGTGTGTGTTTGCAAGTTTAAGGTGAACATGTGGTGATGTGGGAAAGCAGGATTTACTCTCTCTACTAAGTCACTAAGTAATAACTCTTCACAGTAAAATAAGTGATCCCAGGCCCTTTTGGGGGAAAAAAATTTCAGCTATACAATAAGTGCTACACATAGCTATACTTTTTTGCTAAATTGTGCTCTCATGCTATCACAGACGTCAGGTAAAAGGAACTTTCACAAATCTCCTAACTTATTTTTGTCCAGAAAGAAAGTGATATTTCTGTACTTTTCCAACAGAATTCCCTGGCAATATTTAAAAGTCTTAAGAGTAGTAAGTCATCACCTACTGTGAAAAGGGTTGCTCACAGATCCCATGCAAACTCAGGAGACAATTCCCTTCATAAAGTGTTTATGAATAAATGCAGGTGTATTAGTGACCAAAGACTGTTTTGATGTACTAATAGTCATGCAGAATAAGACTATAGCTTTGCCATTATGTTTTTTTTATTGTCTAGAATAAATTTTCTGAACTAATAGTAAAACCTTTCAGTTTCTATATTTTATATACTGACAATAAACACAAATGCACTATAAAATTAATTTTTTATTGCAAAAGAAATTTTAAATGAAGCAAAATGGAAAACACCTTACAGAGTATAACAATTGTTTGAAACCAAGCAAAACACATGACTTTGAATGATTTTATTGGCTATTTGTGATTACTGAAAATTTAGCAGAACATCAAAATAAGATCAAAATTCCTAATTCAGTGGAGGCCTTTTTTGATGTATCAACTAGTATATTATTATTGGTTAGTGGTTTAAACTAAACTTAAATTGTCATATATTGCACTTCAAAGCTGAGACTTTGACTTTCTTTAGACAAAGCTGTTTTTTAAGTTTAGAGGTATTGTTATCACAGCAGAAGGTCACTTGAAATCTGTTCTTTGGTCTAAATGATGCTTAAAATCAATAGTATCTCCTGAAGAGTTTCCCACCCTTTTTGGTTCAGTAGATAAACAGAGGCCTCATTCAAAACAACATAGAATTTTCAGGCTCAAAGTCACCTTTCAAAAAGAGGGAGACATAGGATTTTTTTTCTGTTAATTTCATTCTGCAATAGTGTTGTGATTTATTTATATCACCTCAATAACAGGTGCTGGAAGGATGCCCCAGGACAAAATAATATATTTTTATTGTTCAAAACTGATCACTTTATAAAGAAAGCTAACACTTAGCTCATATAGATATATGCTGTTATGAAAATATCTGGGTTCAGTGAATCATTAAATAAAGAGACAAAGTCACAGCTAGTGTAAGAGGGCAGTACTTGTGAAATGAATGGAGCCAGGCTTGCCTTTTTCAGCAAAATATTTTGCCTGAGGCTTTTTAGCATCCAAAGTGTAAAGACCCAGCATGCTATCACTCTGCTTGAACTGTACAGTTTTGCTATGGAACAAAAGATCTTTTTCATTAGCAACAAGCCCATTGAAAACAGAAGCAATGGATCTTTTTAGCTATTAATGGAAAAAAATTAGCATAACATTAAGTACGCAACTGGGGAAATCCCCATATTAAAATTCCTCACTTGGTGTTGGTTCAGCCAACAATGTTCAACTTTGTACAATTTACATCTTATTCTAAAGCATGGGGGTCTGATTTTTCTAAATTCATATGTTTACAAATTTAGGTGATTAATTTCAACCTAATTTATGTGTACAATTTCAGTAATTGTACACACAAATCACAAATTTGCCTGTAAATGGCCACATCTTCCTTTACAGAGGGTTAAAAATTGGTTTAATTAGAACTGAAATATTGCCTGTAGGTAGCATTTACCTGTATGTAGACCCAAATACAGCATCTTCCTGATGATGTAGAAAAATTCCGTGTCCAGTCATGTAAGAAGATGCTTAAATAGTTCTTAAATTTTATTGAGTCAAATGCATGCTCAAATTTTTCTTTGAACAAGGGATATTTATCTGAATTTGAACTTACATACATAACTGGAGATTTATTTCATGTGCCAATTATTTTGTTATTTAGAACCTACAGTGCAGTAAGCAGGGAACTTACAATTAGAGAAAGGAGATTACTGAAAATGAACCATTCCACATCTTTAAGTGTAGTCCTGCTGATCCAATTGAAATGGATAAGATTTACCAGACTGGCACCCTAGAGCATAAGGTTTTATGATTTAGCAATAAAGCCCCACATATAAGAAAATATTACTGTTGGTCAGTTTATTTCTGCAGAAGACTCCATTACACATCACAGACCACAAGTAGAAAAAAAAAAATTGTGTTCTTCATTCATTTCCATGAAAGCTGCATAAGGTGCAGAAAAAAATATCTTTTGACACATTTTGAGGAAAGTTAAAAGAACAGTACATGAGATAAGTTAAACAGATTTCAGATCAGTTTCTGCTCTCTGACACTGCTAGCAGACTTTCAGAAGTAAAAGGCAGACTCTCCTGCTAGTTATATCAGTGTAACAGTGACTTCAATGGCATTTCACAGTTAACAGAACACAGAATTAGATCCAACATGTCACTTGTCACTTAACACATCCCAATACCCTTGCCTTTCAGGACTTATCCTGTTTGCCAAAAAGGTGAAATAGAGCCATGCAATGTCTCTATTGCCTTTTGCAGTGGCATAAAGGAGTCAAGCAATGCAGAGAGAAAAAATCCTTCAGCAACAGCAGGAGTGTTTGCAACCGGTGAAAGATATAATTCATAGGGATGCTATAATCTCAAGTCTCCTCTGAAAAAAAATCCTCCACCTTATCATATTTACCTTCTTTTCTCCTCTCTCTATTTTTTATCATTTAATTTTGTAATTATTTTGCCTATGTCCATGAGAACATTTAGGGATCACTTAGTTTGAAAGATGCTGTGTGTACAACACATTTGCATTGTATTGAGCCATCTATACATGTGAATCTATTTTCTGTAACTGTGAAAGCTGGTAAACCTAGGTGTAATAAAAGCTATAACAGATAAAAGCTGTCAGACACAGAAGCTATCTTGATTGCTGGTTTATTCAACTTTCTTCATTGCTACATGAAATTGGTTTCTCTTGTCCTCCAAAACAGGCAAAATTTTTTCATCTTTTATCCTGATTCCTCTTGACTTACTCCAGCAATTCAGTCAAATTTTCTCTCTGCTGCTCAATAAAGTTAATAGGTTTTTTATAGGTGTAGAAGGATCAGAATTTGCTCCATTTGTTCCAAACATGCTGTGAAAATACTAATGTGTTTACATAAAAGCAGAAGTCTGAAAACACAGTAAATCAACCCCATGCTGTTTCAGTGTCAAAGGCAAAAATTACTGAAAATGTCATTAAATCATTGCAAAAATGGTAAATTAAATCTAAGCTACAAATTATCAACAAATTAAAAGTGTTTTGAGTACAGTTGATAATGTTTGTTTTATGTCTCTGCAAATGTCAAAATTTAGACATAAATCCTGAATGTCTAAACTAGATTTAGATTTGGTGGGGGTTTCTACAAGTAAATATGTTTTCTTCCTTTCTCAAACTATAATGCAGTCAATGTTTCTTTTTTAGCAGGGCATTCAGACCTTCAGACAGTTTCATTACCTTTTGATAGCTCTAAAACTTTAGGGTTTGAGGATGATATGTGAGTCAAACTGGAAAAAGTACTATTTTTCATGTTACACCTTTAATGAAATAAAATAATACTTTCTGCTAAGCCACTAGTCTATTACTTTTAGCACTATATGGCACACTGTTGTAGACTGGTTGTCATGGTTTGACCCGGAAACAGGATTTCTGGGATGCTGTAGATAGGGCCAATGAGTGCTCAGATTTGAATATTGCCATCTGGCCCAACCACTGGGCATTGGATCCACCTCTGAGAACACAGGGTAAAAGCAGGGCTCTCCCCCTGGCAGTTTCTTTTTGGATTTCCGGCGGGAAGGAGTTGTGTCTCTCCCCCGGCCCAGTTGCTGGCTGGGCGGGGGGAGGGGAAAAGCCACGCGGCCCGGCCCGGGAGAGGTAGGCCTGCCCCCCCCAAGGGTGGAAGGAAGAAGTAAAGAAATGCCGGGAAGCAAGGGGCAGCCTGTCCCCCCCCCCCCCCCCCCCCCGCCCCTTGGAGAGAGACAGAGAGAGAGTGCAGCCTGTGTTTGTGGCCGTTACCTTGAAATTTAGTAAACATGTGCTGGCAGCAGGCAGCCCGGCTGAGGAGATGGTGGGGGAGTGTGCAGCCAGGAGTCCAGCCGCTTGGAGGAGTTTTTAACCCTTCTTGGACAATGAAAACTTTACAGAACATTAACCCTTCCTAGACGAGTGATGAAGGTCTGGACCAGAGAGAGAGAGAGTGAGAGATGTTGGAAGAATGGAGAAGATGGAGTGGGAGCCATGTTTCCGTGTGATAGAGAGACTGAGTCCAGGGGGAGAAATGTCCCAGAGGCAAAGAAGATCCAGTGTGGGTACCCCTCGGCCCCAGGGGGTATATAAAATATGGGGGGGACAGATGTCCCAAAGGTGAGATACTGTGCTTTTCTGGAACTGGACAAAGTATCCTTAAAAAGACAACCCTGGAAGCAGCCCTGATTCTTGTTCAGTGGTGAGAGCACGGGAACAAGGACGGAAAAGGCCACCACGACACATGGAAGGACTCCCTCTCCTCTTGAGGAACTGAAAGTTGAGCATTCTAGAGGGTGGTGCTGGATCCAGAATTGGTGATTCTGGAAGATGTATTGGGAATTTAGGAGGGAGGAGGAGGAGAGTGTTTTTGTGAGGTTTTCTTTTTCCTTGTGTTTTCTTTTTCTTTTTGTGTGTAGTTTAGTAATTTTTTTTTTGTAGTTTAGTTAATAAACTTTTCTTTTTTTCAAGTGAGAGCCTGCTTTGTTTATTCCTGGTCAAAATCTCACAGCAGACACCAGAGAAAGTGTATTTTCATGGGGGCATTTGGCCTTGTGCCAGTGTCAAACCTTGACACTGGTACTTTGTATCTGGGGAAAAAATACATAAAGTAAGAATATGCAATCTCCTGGCTGTAGAATAGGAAGATTATCAAATTACTATTTTTTTTAAGTTTGCACGTTACAGAGAGATTGATCGGCTGCTGTAAGCAGATTGCTCATTTGACTTTTTCAACAGCAAGTCCAAAAGGCTAACTGGCTGATTGTAAACTTTGCAGGAAAAGGTTTCATTTTCATATGAAGAAATATGAGTATGCAATATTATGAAGAGCTTTCAAAATTCTTCGAAAGATGTGACCTTTATGCCACAAATCACACACAAATGTTAATGATACTGAAGATACTTAAAACTATTTTTTAAAGATTTATGCAGATATTCATTACTTTACAAGAATAATATCTTCTTTTAATTGAATTTTGCTTTCAATTAAATTTTACAGTGTAGGATCAATAGGAAAGCACAAGGAACAACTAAGAATTTTAGTGCTAAATTCCTAAAAGAATTATGGACATTGCCATAATCTGGGCTCCCAATTTAAAGAACCTGAGGCAGTTTCATCAAGAAGACTTTGAAGATATGCATTGAGTCAACCTTGTAACTCTAGGCTAGAATGAAAGTGATAAGCATGAAATTTGCAAAACTTGATCATATTGAAGAAGAGACAGCCACTCCTGAAAAATCCAATGAAGGATCCGTACCAAGTGTATATGTAATATTCCATCAGCCTACAGAAAAGTGCTCCATCTCCCCTCTCCATATCTGCTTATTTTAGGCAAGACATTTATGTCTACTACCACCATGTGTATCATGACTGTTGCACTGTGCAGTAGTTTGAAGGAGACTATCCTTCCTCCTTTCTGCTCAGTCTTTTAAAAAAACTATTTTAAAACAAGAAAGAGAAAATTACTAAAGTCTGATGATTTCCACTCTCCTTAGAGACCTAAACATGCTGAGAATGATACAGATTCAGAATTATATGGTATGCATTAATAATGAAAATAATCACAGAATCAGAGAACCACTTAGGTTGGAAAAGACCTCTAAGACTATCAGGTCCAACCTTTGACTGATCACCACCTTTTCACCAAGTGACATGCCCAGACTTTTCTTGAACATCTTGAACATCTCAAGGGATGGGGACTACACTCTGGCTACACCACCAGCCTCGTTCCAATGCCTAACAACCCTTTCAGTGAAGAAATTCCTCCTCATGTACAATCTAAATCTCCCCTGGTGCAACTTGAGTTATGTACTCTTGTTCTGCCACTGGAAAAAAGGAAAAAAAAAGGCCAACTTCATTTTCCTGGGGTAAAAAGGCCAACCTCCACCTTGCTACAATCTGTCTTCATGCAATAAGGCTCTCCCTGAGCCTTCTTTTCTACGGGCTAAACATGCCCAGCTGCTTCATCTTCTCCTCATACGATTTGCTCTCCAGACCCTTCACCAGCTCCATTGCCCTTCTCTAGACATGCCCTGGCACCTCAATATTCTTCTTGTTGTGAGGGGCCCAGAACTGGACACAGCACTAGAGGTGTGCCCTCCCCAGTGCTGAGTGCAGGGGGACAATCTCTGCCCTGCTCCTCCTGACCATGCTATTCCTGTTAGCAACCAGGATGCCATTGGTCTTCTTGGCCACTTGGGCACACACTGCATCATGTCAAGCTGGCTGTTGACCAGGACCTCCAGATCCTTTTCCAATGGGCAGTTTTTCAGGCATTCTTTTCCTAGTCTGTAGCATCTCATGGGGTTATTGCAGCCCTGGCACTTGGTCTTGTTGAAACTTATGCTGTTGGATTTGGCCTGTCAATCCATCCTGTCCAGATTCCTCCAGCAGATCACTGCCACACAACTGTGTTGTAGTTCCTGAGAGTACACTTCATTGCCTCATCCAGATCAATAAAGATATTAAACAGGGCTGGACCCAGTAGTGAGTCCTGGGGGATACCACTAGTCACTGAATGCCAAGTAGATGCAGCATAATTCATTGAATTACAAACAAAATTTCAATAGCCTGTGTGAAATCCATAGCCTGAAGAAGGCATGGGGCCTGTGTCATTCTTACCATGTTACACATCTTATTTTTCACATAGAATGGTGAAAAGGAAGTCAAGTAATAAAGAAACTTTTTATATTCTCAGAAAAAAAACAAAAATCAAAACCAAAACGAAACGAAAAAAAGCCAAACAAATAAACCCCACCAAATACCCACCAAAAGAACCTCCAAAAAACCTATCTGGAACTTGACAATGAAGAATATGCAAGAACGGAAAGCAGCACATTATAAACTCTAAATGTTTTCAAACTATGTTCAGCTCAGCAACTGCTACTCCAAACCATGTGCTGCCTTTCTGTATTTGATAATCCATTTTGATAATGTATGAGTTTCTTCCATAAATTTATCATCTTAAACTATGCAAACTGCCTATCTTAAGAATCCTATCAAGTGATACGTATTAGATATAGGGTTGTTTTGGGGTTTTTTAGTATACCTTTAGTTGTGTCAATATTTTTCTAGTGTGTAAAATGCATAGTAATGAAGATCTCATAAAACTTATTCTGTTCTGTGTCTAAACTAGTTAGGCAGTAGTCATAACTGTTTCCAGGTGCTAGATGTTTATTATGCGCATGACTGAAAAGTTTTAAGTGGTCACTGGAATAGTTTTGCCCTAAGCTACCACTTTGTCAAGGATTCCCTGGATATGGACAAAGAGTCTGGAGATCGCAGAAACTTTTGCCAATAGTCAACCTGAGAAACAGATTTTAATGTTATGAATGAGGATTGTGCTAGGTCTGCTAGACTCTTTCTTAGAGAAAAAACCTAAGCATGTCCAATTCACTGGGATAAATGTAGTCGCAGAGCATCAGTAGGAACTGAAATGCTTCTACTAGTGAATTCACAGATGATTTATGGAAAACAATGACTTTTCAGTGAATGCAAAAATACTCAATTAATTTTCAGTATCTTATGAAAATGCAATGGAAATACTGATAATGTGGATAATGTGAATAGAAAAGAATTACTGTCAATGTGAAAAAAAAAAAACAAACTGATGAGGGGATGTTTTTTGGAAAATATGTTGCTGTTGCTTTATTCAATTAACAGCTCCTGACAGTGAATTGTCATCTCACTTGGGTGCCTAATGGACAGCTCAGTTTAGAAGGCACTGCCTTTAGACACATTTTTAAAGAGTTTTCTCAGCTGGAGTGTGTTTGTGCTATTGATCCTCTGTCTAGGAAAATTCAAGAAGAGAGCAATGGAAACCAGGTTTGTATTTCTATAAGCATTGACAAACCCCAAACTTTCCTGTCTAAACTGCAGAGTAACAAGTATTTCTACCGAATAGGTATAGTTTATACTGACAATTTTGAAATCCCCGTGATAAGCCCAGAAAGTGTTTGGACTTTGCAGTATCCTGTGGAGAAACACTAAGTGCTGTTAGCTGTGGCAAAATTACCTGTGTGTAAGTGCTGACTGGATATAAACAAGAAATGGCCTAAGAATCACTTGAAAAAAGGAGATGGTCTGGCAGTGGCTTTCCTACTACAGCTCAGTAAGGTGTAAAATGAGACATAGGAGCAGTTCTACTGTGCACAGCAAGATACAAAAGAATAGGACAAAGAAAATAACAAAATATCACTCTAACAAACACTGAAGAGGAATTCTCCTGAGGTGGAGGGTAGTTACCTGAGCTGAGAGCTGGAGTTTTCTGTGCCCTCACTCCAACAAGCAGCACAAGGTTTCAAATACCAACAAACAAAACATTGACAAAGAAATGTATAAATTTAATTTCTATTTCTATCTTTCACTGACATCTTTACAAATGGCCTAGTAAAAGGAAATAAACATTGTATAAATTATTAGCGTTGCCCCAGCCTCTTAAGGAAAGAAACCAAACCAACTTTACCTCCAGAGGCCTTTTAAGTTGTGATATTCATAAGGTGATCTGAAGAGCGTGGGAAGAAGTATACATTAATAACTGTTTCTCTTTCCTCCAAAAGTGTATTCTCTGTGGTTAGTTTAATTCATAGTTTGTTTTGAGTTACTAATGTTTATTGAGTTCCTTTTGCTGATGAAACAAGGAAATGAAGTCGTCAACCTGACTTTACAAAGGGAAAGAGTGTTAGAAATTTTTTGTCTGATAAAATAATAGGCCTAGATTCCTAGACATTTTTGTGAGGCCTTTATAAAAGAAATAACTCATAATCCAGTAATTGCTTTACCGTGTTCTATCACCAAGTTCATTTGATCGCATACATCATATATTGAATGCTGAGTGTTGTAGTTTTCATCTGGGGAAAGAAGACCACATGGACTGTTGATGGGGTGCTGAAGTGCTCTAACTGCAAACTTGAGGATTACAGCAGAATATTTTACAAATAAAAAACCTCTGAAACAACAAAACAAAAAAACAGCTAACCAATTAAAAAAACCAAGCCCTCCCACAAAAACCCCAAACCAAACCAAATCAAACCAAAACAAAACAAAACAAAACCAAAACCAAACAATAAACAAGACAAAAAAGCTACCATGGAAATTACTTAGTGCAAAGGTTTAATTTTGCACACAGAAACCCCTTCATGAATGTGAATTTAAACAACATTTGAAAACACTAACCATCAGTCACGTATGTACCTCAGTTCACTAATAAATCTAAAAATTTGCTCAGAGCAACAGAAAGTCACCTCCTTCCCTTTTGAGATCTGAAATGTGATAGCACTACGAAAGGTTTATCTGACAAACTGTGCATACACAGCAGATTTACAAAAAATTTGTGAATAATTAAAAGAAGACTGAAAGATAGAACATATATATGTAAAAAGACTAGTAGCTTCAGTTCAAAACATATTCTGAAGGGCAAATGGAAATAAACCAAGCTTTATTTGCTTCCTAACACATTCATGACTTGGAAGTATTGATTCATCTAAGCAAAAGCTCTTTAAGTGATAAAATGCTGCCCATATGCAGAGGTTATGGTCTAGCTTCATCTGGTCCAATTTTAGATGCCTAGGTCAGTTGCAAAACCTGGAAAATTTACCTAAAGGCTTATTTTGTACTTAATGGGGAGAGAGAGAAAGAGGGTTTTCCAAAACATGGTTCAGATAAACTGAGGTCTGAATTTTAAAATAAGAATGAAATGCCTATTTTACTCCATCACCTCTGTAGATTTATCACACCAACAATCAGTGAAACCTACAAAATCATACACAGATACCTTGAATATTTCAAGTGAAGTAAGGTGGATATCTGAAGATAACTTGTGTTAGCAAAATGTGAATATATATAAATGAGATGGTAGAAGACTGTATGACTCTTTTTGAGTTTGCATGCAGATTTGATGTGTGACAGAAAACTGACAGTAGAATGCAGTTGTCTACCTTGCTTGATGTTTCTGCCTGGAGTGACATTAATAGCTGTTGAGCTGTCACCTAGGTCACAGAGGGTAGATAAAGATCATGTACCAGACTTTAAATCTCAAAAAGATTTTTATGTCAGATTGAAGTGATGACCCTATTCAGATGTTGGTTAGAACATCAGAAGCATTTTGCGATGTTCTGGAACTCCTCTGCTTGTTTCTACCAAGCTACAGTCAGGGCTCCCTTCCTTGCTGTGCTCCATGGACGAAGGCTGAACCAGAGGACAGCTATGAGCTGCCCATACAGTCTCAAAGCTGTTCCTTTGTGTGCCTCTGTCAACATAAGAAATATGGCAGAGACAGCCAGGCTCTCTTCCCGTTATTACTGTTTGTCTTGGATCTTAAAATGAAATATTTTTGACTTGGTTGATATCAGAAAGTTGTGAGCATTTAAAAGCCTTGTCAAAACTTGTATTCCTTGCTCTATGCTATCTTTATATGCAGTTGAGGATAAATGATTTTTACAGTGTCCTGGCTTGTCTTGTACTTGATTTTGTCATGTTGACAGCATGGTGCTTTTTTTGAAGCAAACACACAATGAGCTGTGTCTTGTTGTGTATGTCTGATGTTAAAAAGCAAAGTCAGACAAAGTGTACCCTTTGAACTGGCATCGACTGCTGAGCTGCCAGTGACTACTGACTAGTCAGCCTCATGGAAAGTTTTGCAGGACAGTAGGTGTAAGTGAGGGAGGAGGATACAAACACCTACAACTTTGCTACCAGGAGAGATTCACAAGAGATACAAATCAGCATAAATTTACTTAGACAGCAGTATCTTCCAATTACAGTATGACATTCAAAAACATCAATGCAATGCAGTGTTTAAAAATGTACATGTATCTGTGTTTAATGCCGAAGAGATGTCTGCATAGTTCAAAAGTAAAATCATGCCTTTTATATGTCTTTAATCAGAGACATTTTGGAGAAAAAAAAATTATAGTATAGAAAGGGTAATCTTGTCTTCTGTTTTTGCCCTATAGCTCCTAGGAGCATGGAATATGATAATCAAAGAGTCTATATGAAATGTCATTCATATACAATGGTTCAATTGTTATTTAAATTATCTTTTCAGAGCTACTACCCTGCTTCTGCCTATCAAGGGAACTGTGGGGAAGAAAGCTTTCTACCATAGCTGTTAATTTCGCCCACATATAGGAGTTTGATTGTAAAAGCTAAATCTGGATGTGATATTGTGCAAGAAGAATATATTTAATTTAGGGTGGAAGCAATATTCATTGAATAAAAATTATGAAAAAAATCAAAGATAACAAGGTTTGTGAATTTTGAACAGATAATGTTGTGTTCCACAAGCCTCCTCGGCTCACCTTTTAGACTGACATTAGAAAAGCTGTTTATTAGCCTTAATTTTTATGATGTTTGATCACAAGTGTGGTAATTCTCAAATTTTTTTCCTTTCTGAAGCGTTATAAGAGCCCTTGGGAGTTCCAAACTTTTTGCTTATCTCTTACAGCAATTCATCTACCAAATAAACTTCAAAACAAATTTACTCCTCTTTGAAGTACAAAACTGCAGTGTTGAGGTCATTTGCATTTACACATTAAGCTATAGTATTTCTTTTTTGTTTTTAATCAAAATGACAACCATTAATGACAAAAAACCTATTGAGTCTTTCGTTCTCTTTTTGTCTAGTGTGAAACTTATAGAATGATAATAAGGAATCACCTCGGACAAGCACAGATGAAAATGAGTTCTGCCCACTACTGTATCTGAGCAGCTAGACATTTCCAAACTGCTTTGATGGCTCTTACTTTCTAAAAGGCTTTATCTGAGCTTCCATATTCTCAACCACATTGAACTGTGTGTTATTAAAAAGTAGTTAAAGTTCTCTTTCTAAAGTGATTAATCTCACCCCAGCTAATCTCCTCATCCACACTCTGCTTCTAAGGCATAACAGAAGCTATTTTTCATTGGATTTCAGTTGATTAGATAGTCTGATTTAAAGCTAGTTAAGCTGTGTTTCAATTGTGGTGGGGAGATTACCTCTGAGTGCTGAAATCCCATTGTATCTGCTAGGGGTGTGGGGCCATGGGGTTGTTTTCCCCTTTTTTTTTTTTTTTTTTTTAATCCATTGAGCTAAGGAAGAGACCAGTCCCAGCTGGATGTAAGAGCACATCCTTAGAAATCCTTTCCCTCAGGCTAAGGCATTTACTTACTTGCTTTCTTCTCTCCTTCTAGCTTCCCATGACACTCACAAATAAAGCTGTTCCGCTATTTGGGGGAAAGTTCCCTCCCCTCTCCTCCCCCTACTTTTTGCTGTGAGTATAAGTTCAGAGCCAAAAATGTCGGGAACAGAAAACCCACACAAATAATTACCATTTGTCAACAAGAACCGCTATGCTGCTGGGTACAAAGCAAAATTGCATTTGCTGCTGAAGAAATTAAGTATGTCCTGAGGAAGGGTGAAATTAATGATGTTTCAAAAGTGACTGAAATACTAAATTATTTTTTTTTTCTGAATAAATAAATGAAACTAATAAGCTAATTGTATAAACAGGTGATATGAATATATGTTGAAATCTTTTCAGTTTTGATGAGATGCAGGTTAGGGAATAATGGAGGGAAGTAAAAGTATATAATTCAGAAAATATGGCTATTTTGCATCATATTGAGTTTACACATATTACCTCAAATATGTATTGCACCACTGCTTCAAATATCAGAAAGAAAAAAAGAGGTCTTTGAAAGGTTAGTGAAACTATTTTTAAATACAAAAGGAAATATGTGACAATTAACACATGATCCTTTTATATATTCAGCACAGCAGCCTTGAGCTGGGTAGATACTACTTTCAAGCATGCAAGTATTCCTCTTGACTCCAGCAAGATTATGTCTGGGTTTAAAGATGGCCAAGTGTTTCATTGCTTTGCTGGACTGGGGCCATCCTGCTCACTGTCCTGCTTTGATTTGTCCTTGCTCTTCCTCAAATAGAAAAGCTCATAGCAAGAGAAAATACCATGAATTTCTATAGGCTAATGCACCCAGCAGGAAGAGGCAGAATAGATGCAGAAAGAACAAAGAGGGAGAAAATAAATCTGATTTATTTTTTAACTAGGACTGCAAAGAAAAATGAGGACATGAAAAGCAATAGCTGCAATATATTTGGTTTGCAATACATGTTAAAATCCTTGTCAACATTAATTAAAATTGGCTTCGATAGAAACACTGTCTCGTTGAAAGATTGAAAGAAGATGAAAGAGCATAAACAAAGGATAACGTCAGCAATATATCCAGATGGGAAGAGGTGTGTAGCACAGTGCTGCAGGAATCTCTATTAAGTAAGGGATTAATATCTTCACTAACCCAGGAGAGAAGTAAATAGCATTAATTACATTCACAGATAATACTAAAGAGATGCTTTGAGGACAGGGAAGTAATACAAGGAGACTTAATTATCTTAGAACCAGCATCAGAAAATACCTGTATGCTCACATAATGCCTGACACAGCAGGTTACTGATCTTGGCTGCAGCCCCCTAAGAAGTAATGTAATAAAAAAAAGGTGAATTGTTATAGAAATGAACAAGGGTAAAACATACATTTTTTATTATGTTTAAATGTAAGAATAAGGGAAAATGTTGAAACTTTCCTTCCCAGACACAGCAGGCATGCTTCCTTTGTGACTGCTCCCTCCTTTTCCAGGTGCCCAGTCATAATGGCTCTGCAAATGAAACTGAACAATAATGAGGATGATGATTCATCTAGCATAGAGGTGATATCGAGGTTGTCAGCCCACGCCCTGTGTCAATGCTGCTTCCATAGAGAAAAAAGATTGGTCATTGGAGATTGGTTATAGGAGACTCGCTTCTAATGGGAGGAGAAGACCTGATATTCAGACTTTTTAGACAAGTCTGCTACCTCCCTGGGGTCCAGATTAAAGTTGTGATGAGAGATCTTCTTATCCTAGTGGAGCCCTCAGTTTGCCATCCATTACTGATTTTTCAAGTGGACAGAAATGAAGTTGCAAGCCCAGGGTAATCAGAAGGAATTTCAAGGGCTTGGGATAACTAGTTAGGGGGTCAGGGGCACAAGCACCCTCCTCTATCCTTCTAGTTGCAGTGAATGATGTGGGAAGGAACAGGAAGAACCAGCAGGTCAACCCCTGGCTTACAGTGCCCTGGTGGCCAAGAAGGTTGATGGAATCCTGTTCTGTATCAGGAATAGTGCAGCCAGAAAAATCCCAGGAAAGGGATTTTTCTCTTGTACCTGGCCTGATGAGGCCACACCTAGAGTCTTGGTCCTGTTTTGAGTCCCTCATTTCAAGAAAGACATTGTGGTGCTGGAGCATGTCCAGAGACGGGCAATGGAGTTTGGAGCACAAGTGGCTGAGGGAGCTGCGTTTGCTCAGTCTGGAAAAAAGGAGGTGGAAGGGAGACTTATCACTTTCACACTTTCTACAATTGCATGAAAGGAGTTGTAGCCAGGTGGGGTTCAGTCTCTTCTCTCAGGTAACAAGAAAGAGAAAAAGTGGAAATGGACTCAAGTTGCTTCCAGGGAGGTTTAGAGTGGATATTAAGAAAAAAAAAAGTCACAAAGAGTGTTGTCAAGCACTTGAATAAGCTGCCCAGAGGAGTGTGGTGTCACCATTGCTATAGATGCTTAAAAGATGTGTAGATGTAGGTTAGTGGCAGGCTTTTAAGCTCGGGGTTAAATGTTGGAATCAATAATCTTAGACGTCTTCACCAAACTAAATGATTCTACCATTCCTTGATTCTAAAAGACACAAAAATATCACAGGTGTTCTACAGAAGCAGTAAATTGGACAGTAGTAGTTCTGAAAACAACTATATGTGTAAGAGAGTAGTTTACACATGTTTTCTATACAGTGTAGTATGAAAAAATCAACTCATTTTTATGGCATGCTTGCAAAAAAACATATTAAGTCTTGCAGCAGAAAATAAAAGCTGCACACCACACTGTGGTGTGTGATTGAAGTGTGACAGTCTTTGGAAAATTGCACACAATTCTAAGCAAGACATTACAAAGAAGATATTAAGATATAGACAGGAGAGTTCTCAAAGAAAAGATACAATAATTTCAAAGTGACTAGATGTCAAATTATGCCTCTATGGTAATTTCTCCTGAATTAAAGAATTTATTCATATTGTTTTCATGCATTCATATGATTACTTTGCATTAAAGCATGGTATAAATACATGAAAACATATGTATATAAAATTCTCAAGTATTTAAGATAGAGTATAAGAAGGTGCAATAAATAGCACCATTTACATAATGAAAAGACTCCTTCCTTTCCTACAATTTCATTTGGGTATGTTTAGAAATTATTAATTAAGGTGATTTGTTTTGTTGATATTATACAGGCAATTATTTTTATATGCAATTATTTTTCATGTTACGTGTTGCCACATTTTACTTTATGTCAGTTCCTTACTCATTTCTTGTACTGTTTCAAAAATAATTTATATGTATTATGGCTCTTAACTAAGTGTTTAAAATATTTAGAAAGACCAATTTTAATTGCTTCAACATGCAGAAATATAGGGGCAGTACAGAAATTATAAAAGCTAAGTTAGGTTTAACAACAGAAGGAAAACCCCCCAGGCTCTCCTAGGAGATCAATAGATTTCTGTGTTAAATGGGATTCAGATGAACATTTTCATGTCTTGAGCACTCAAAATAAAAGTTAGTAGCCCAATACAAATATCCCAATGCGATAAGTCACAAATTTCCAAGGCAATAGGCAGCATGATTCAATAGGTTTTTTCCATGTCTAATTTGTCAGACTGATGTTATTATCAATATACTCTGAACAAGTGGGGTTAGGGGATGTTTGAACCATGTGTGATCCATCACCTCCAGGACTTGATGTTTGCAGCCTTGTTAACCTGCAGGGTAGGAGCCCTGGGAGGGCAAGGATCACTTCGGAACTCAGGCAACAGCTGAATTTTTAATGAAATAACTGCTAGACAGAGGGATTTGAAATCTGGAATTGTTTCATTAAAATTGTAGCTGACAATAATTCTTCCTATGCTACCATTCTACACTCCAAATTTCTGAAAATGGACTACTTTCAATAGTTCAGTCAATTTGATATCATCTTAATTTTTTTAATATAAGGAAGAAAAACAGAGTAGAGGAAGGCCGAAGTTCGGCTTTTTCTGAGCACTCAAAAAAAGCACATTTATTTTCATTAAATACTGTAATTCAGGGTTTATTATTATTAGATTTAAAATAATTTCTTTATTTTAATTTTAATTATTTTAATTTTTATTAGAAGAAGTTCTTGAATAAAAGTGTTTTGTTTGATAGACAGCCTAAATCTTGCTATTTTAAATCTACAGCCAAGAAAAAGGCCAAAATATAGGTACAGTTAAACTGGCAACCTGGCTTCCTAACAGACAGTAGTGATGGCACCTCTCTGACTCATATAACACCTATGATCATTGTTTATGGGAGATTATCCACTTCTGGGAACACAATGATAATAAAACTATTTGCAGTTTTATGGTTCACCATATTTTCAGAGCAGCATGATGATGTTAATAAAGATGCCCAACAACTCTCTTTGCAGTAGGTCTGTACGCTCTTGTATAGACAAAAAGACCAGACAAGCTGCTCAAGACAGAAACAATGGTGGAGGCAGAAGGCAGGATTAGGAGACAGGACTGAAACCTAGCAAGCATGGACTTGGACAACTAGAAATCTCTCCTTTCATAATACTTGCTTACAAAATCTATATTGCTGTTCCTAAACCCAGATGAGAGTTTTAGGAACAAAACCAAAGTCAAAGCTATTTTTATGTCTTCTGCCTGATTTAGGGAGAGACTCCAATGTCCTATTCTACATCTAATTTCAATAATGGGGTATAATTCCTCAGAATCACTTTATGTGGTATTCAGAGTGTCAAACAGCTTCAGCTTTCTCATGGAATATTTCCAATGAAATGCAACAATATTATATATAAAAATGTGCTTTCATTTATTTTATACAAAGCACAGAAACAGCTAATCTTTGCAGAAGTGTAATTTATGATGCGAGTTACAAACACAACAGCAAACATTTCTATTGAACTAAATATATGGAAGATCTGGGTCACTGAAGGTGATGATTAATTCAAGCCACTAAATGTCAACAGTCATTAAGGCGGAAAGGAGGTTCACTCTTTTAAATTACCTCAAGTCTTGGAGATATGCACTATTTGGACTTTTTTTTTTAAGCTAGGTCTTTTTATTCACAGGTTACACATTATCATTTCTGGACTTATACAAAATAAGATGTAGAAAGAGATGGCAACACTGCACAGTTTGCAGTTGAATTACCTGGACCTCATACAAGCTTTTCTTTGGGACTAAGGAAATATTTTAGAGGGGGCAGAACTGAGATTCAAAAGACCTTAGAAACCCCAGTAAAATTATTTTTAATGGATTCTCCAAAAATTATGCTTCGCAAATTCATATGTAGATGGTTGTCCTGCTTCCTTAACACTGATGTGGATCAAGCCTTCTCTTGTCTCTGCAGATTGTTTGTTTTTAGAGGGATTTTTTCAATAGCACTAGAATAAATTGCTACTGTGACATTTATATCTCTCCTACTGCTTTAATCTCCCTGTTACTCTCTTGAAATAGAACAAGGAAGGGGGAAGGTGCCCTCAAATTAATGTGTTTTTCAATGCTCCTTTTTATAATGTTTATTTGGCAATAAACTTTATATTAAGAATGGGGTTTTTTTCTACTTGATGATAATTTCAATATATTTTTTACCTTTTGGCCTAATTTTTGCAAGGAATTTACTGCTCATGAAAATTCCTGAGTTAATCGCTTAGAGACTGAATTACACTAATTCACTCATAGGCTCCAGCAAGCTGTAGTGTAGAACAAAATATTCAAGTCATTAGCAGTCCCCTGTCCCCTTTTCCATCCCCTTTGATTGATTCTGCTCAAAAGATAATACAGATTAAGGTTATCCACTGTTTTTGCACCAGTTGTGATTGTGGAAACCGTTCACAGTGGGAGCTCTCTGAAAAGGAGAACTCCATGGGATGAGGCTGAGAGGGAGCCAGGGAAGAGAGGGGTACTCATTACAGTCCTGCCACCAAAAATGGCTCACACACAGCCCTGGACTGTTCTGTACCTCCTCGTGCCTATCAATTTCTTCCATGGAAAAGAAGGGATAAGAGAGAGAAGAAAGGGAAAAAGAAAGGTAAATGAACTGATTGAACAGTAGATTTCTAGGAAGCTTAGGAAGGGCTCACACTGATAAGAGATACGACATCAAGATCTACTGTGATATATTAAAAATCTCTCCCACAGGCTTTGCTCTCAGCAGTGTTGTAACTGTAGACAGTCCCCTCTACCTTGGGAGATTGTATTTTTCTGGCACTGTACCAGGCCCTGAAAATGCAGTGAGATTTTCAGAGGGAAAGGGACCAGTTGGCACAGAGGTGGGTATGAGTCTTGCCCCATTACACCTGCTATACTCCAGCCATTTTTTACCTCTGTGGTCCAAACCAAAGGCAAATCCTTTGAAATATGTTTGGTTTTGGTTTTGGTTTTGTTTTTGGTTTTTTTTAGCTGTGCAGTTATTTTATCCTTTCCTCTGCTGGAGAGAAAATGGAGGAATAAGTGCTATTTTGTGTCAGTTCTTCCATGTACTTTAACTGGTAGAAGAAACAAAAGAACCTCCAAAATTAAATAGATTGCCTGATAGCAGAATATGTATTTTGGTAATCTAACCCTTTATTCAACGTTGTATATTAAGATCACAGGGTGAATCCTCTTTGTCAGATGTAAAAAAACACTGAGGAGTTTCCTCTTTTCACTGCAAAAATTGTTTGACTGTTAACAAAGAACTGTTAATGAATAATAAATCAAGGCCCATAGTTATTCAGGTAGCCAAAGAATGGTTTTGTGTATGAGAATTTCTTTCACTGAAAATGTTTTTAAATGAGAAAAGACCCTCAAAGGTTCAATGTAGAGTAATACATTAAAAGGTACTTCCATACAGCAAAATATTAAAAAGTAATACATCGTAATTTACAGTTATTATAGGTACTCACTTTAAACTTTTATTTTAGTTTTGCATATGCTTAGCCCCATTCATATTATAGATGTCAAAATATGATTAAGAGAGGCATTTTTTCCCCAAACATTTTCATGCTGAGCACAGCAGTTAAAGTAATTGCTTCTCTCTCTGAGAAGAAACATGTGGGTTCTTAAATTCTAAGTAATAGACACCTTCTTCAGACTGAAATAATACGGCTTTCCTCAGGAGGGAAAATTGCTGTGCCATGGAGAAGGTTAATCTCCTCTGAAAGCTGTTCCAGTTTGGAATTCTGACAGTTTTCATGGATAAAATTCTCCTTGAGAGTCTATATAGGACAGGGAGGAGATGACAGTGTGCAGAACATTGCCCTTCACCTTTCAGCAATGGCCTTTATGGCAGATTCTGCTGCGGTTTGCATCTTTCCCAAGCAGGTATCTCTGAGTATGTGAAGATTCAAACTCATTTACAGAGTTGTTGATGCAGAATGTGAGGGTTTGAGTACGTATCCCAGCTTTTAGTCTAGCTAAGTTGTCCCTGTGACAACAAAATGTAGCTCATGCGCTGGGGCTCCAGTGCCATCTTTGAAACAACTGGATTACATTCGGATCTGGAGAGATGGAGTTTGGCACCAGTTCAGAGGTAACTGCACAGCACAGGCAGGCAACTAAACATGTGCACAGTTTTCCAGAGCTGGGAGTAGAACATAGAGTTAACTTCCAGACCATATCCCAGGCATCTTAAAAGAGGCTCTAGACAGAAACATGATCTTGCTTGGAGCCTTCAGCACCAGCTATTCCTCAGGAGATTCTTGTGTATATATATTTTCATTTTAACCAGCAACCAAACAAGAAACAATGTCTTATCTGGAAATGCTACTGAAAGAAACAAAAAAATTGACAGCTCCATTTTTATTGGTGATTAGGCAATATGCAGATGCAACTTGATCCCTTGCTTGAGACTTTGGCAAAACAGATCTGTTTTAAGAAGGAGCATTTTCATGAGGATTTGAGATACTATGTATATCTTAGATATATCTGGATATACTCTCAGATTTGTTTTTTTTAAAAGATGGGCCAGATCAGCTTGATCCAAATAGGGACAATAATAAGACAAAATATAAACATCAGACCTCATGGTCATAATACTTACTATAAAGTGCTGATCTTTTTATTTTTTTTTTTTTTTCCAGGCCTGTTTAAGTATTTAATTAAAAACACAAGATGGAGTGGGATACCATTATCACTAGATATAAAGACAGAATCTAGGCCACCTGAGAGATGGAAAGTACCCTGTTTGTTTCTGCTGAGTAGCTAACTCAGTGTTAAATAGCCCCCCTTTTCTATAGTCCCTTTAGTGGGACCTTTTCTTTTCTCCACAACCTCGGTGATTCCTGGGCTTATACATATACATCATGCAACACCATAATCTTTTAAATACATTGGAGTTCAGACCTCTGAAAAAAAACAACTAAACAAAAATAAAGGCAAAACCAAACAAACAAACAAACAAACAAACAAAAAACCTACAAGAAAACTTCTAGTACAACTTAAACAATTTTAATGAATGACAATGAAGTAGTATATATTGGATAAGTTAAATGGATTTTACTAATTAATATTCATTTCAGTGGTAGCTATATGAAAGCTATATACGGCTACAAGCCTTTTCCTAGACACTCTAACATAGTAGATGATACTGGCTGGCCTGTACCTGCAGGAAAGTAGAGAATAGGGAAAGGGAAGAAATTTTAAAAAACAAGACTTAAGCATAATTATTTATTTCTTTGTGGTTTGTGAAAACTTATGTGATTATCTGTTTGTATCACTATGCAGACACTGTTTTGTTGCCAGTTTTGAGATATTTTTGTTATTTCTTGCAGAATTGAGAACATTGTAACATTTTTAGTTACTTTGGAGGAGTTCAGCAAATTAAGTATTACTTAATATGAGAGTGTAGTTTGTGCATTTTTTGTGGTTTAAAAAATGGGGAGCAATTTGTGGCACATGTTTGCATCACTATAAAAGAATTGAGCAAAGCAAGATTAATGCAAATTAGGCATTATTGTGCTCGGAGGCATCTACTTATAACAATGTTCAGTGTAATGAAGGGTGAATGTTGTGCATGATTAAACTAGTCATACACAAACAATAGCTCAAATAAACAAAGCATAAATTTAGAAGGTGATTTTCTTCTCCCACACCCTCCAATTCCCCCAGTAAAAACAGAAATAACATGATGAAATTAAGAGAACAGCAGGTAGAGACAGAACCAAGAATGGGCACTTCACTACTGAAAGTAGAGCTGCTCGAGGGGAAAATGAACCCAAAAGGTGATTTATGGTCCAGTGATAGAGAAGTAATCAAAAATGGGCTTCTATGAAGCTTAGGTACAACTTGGAGCTGGTGTGCCAATTCAGCCTAACAACCATTAAGCAAAGAGCTGCACACAGGTCTGAGGTATTCTTCTCATGGTTTCTTGTTGGTTTTTTTGTTTGCATGTGTAAGCCAAAGCTAGTTTCTCTATGATTCCTTTACTGTAAACAGAGAAAAATAACACTTCCAGAGGTAAGTTCACATTAATGACCTTAGACACTCCATGGAAGTGCCTCTTTATCTCTCCTGACTACAGAAGGAACATTTGAGGACAATGTCAGGCTGCAAGAAGTAACATCTTCCAGTTTGGAGGAGGTGAGATTGATCCCTTGGGCTCTGATATCAAGTGAAATCTGCTACATAAATGACTAAAGGGGTATTGTCTGGTCTTGCAATGACTTCAACACGTGCTGATTCTTCTGTCAATAAGGCTTGGTTCAGACTGGACACATAAAGTGTAGGGCCAAGGAAGAATCTCAGTATCAATCTCAAATTTCTGAATTATCCAGTCACAAGGATTTAAAACCCAGAGCTTCCAACCTTCAGTTTAGATACTAACTAGTGAGCATTAGAGCAATTTTCTCTGACCAGAGAACCTTGTAAGGTTATTTCTAATAGCTAAAACTTTATATGAATTCCACTGGTATCAGTACCTTCAAACATTGCACTTCAGTGGTCTTGTGAACAAAGTTTACCAAGTTACTAAATTAGGATTTATTTCAATTAGCTTTTATAAATTCTGGTTTTTTTATTCTTTTGTGAATAGAAAGATTAAGGATTTCTTGATTTTTCTTCTATGATTTAAGTAATGCTCATTTTCATTTCATTTATTTTCACAAATAGAATCTGTTGTTTAATTATGCCTAAGAAATTGTATGTAGAGCAACATCAATATCAAATATTTGTTTCTTCTGCAATTGCAGGCAAAAATATTCTTATTTCCTGCAACAGCAGAGACCCTTGTTATTCAATAGGCCTTTCCCTCATTCACTGAACATGAAAAGCTCTGATGCTTTCTTTAGCTCCAAGTGAGGGAGTGGGAGCCCTGCCCTGAAGTCATTGTCTGATTTCACCAGATTTAAGCAGTCAGATAATTTTGGGCATCTTTAAGATAAAATGAGCCAAATTCGAGCTCTGACAGTATTCTCTTTATGGAGGAGCTGCCCTCTATTTACTGCATGAGTTGTTTATATTAATGCCTTGGTTGGGTTTAGGAGTTAATCTGGCAAACAAATCTTACAGCTCTTCTAATTTTTTCTGTGCTTCTGCTGTCATTGTAGACAGGTACTGGAGTGCATGAGCTGGTGCCTTTCTGATGAAACTAAATGAAAAGACACACGCCAGGGGCACATGCAGAATCCTACAGACATTAATGGGCATTCAGACTGGAGTTAATCCTAAATATTCCCTTCTCCCCCCACCCTTTTCTCACCCTGAAACATGTAGAGAATGCACATTGGGTCCTCAGTGCGGTTTCTCTATGGGGTTTCACTACAGGTCTTCTCCATGTACTGCAAAGCCAGCTTAGGTAGACATAACTTCAATCACTTGATGTTTTTCCCTTGTTTGTCTTTTAATGGTACTAATGAATTTTGAAAGAGATGTTTTTTCTTGGACAAATTTGTTTAGCTCCATTTTTCTCATGCTACACACTGGGTTTTATGTTCCTTCCTCTTCATACCCATTTTTTTGATTCTCTTTTTTACTTAACTGTAACTAAATTCAAATCAAATGACATGATTCTTTGTAAATATAGTACAAATACAGATTGGAAATTCTATCAATAAAAATTATTATATATCTTCTTTTCCATTTAATATGTGGCTAGTTTTGAACAATATATCACTTTGAACTCTCTTTAGATTGTTACAAATGAATAAATTATCTCCAAAAAGCACTCATATCACAACTTGTACTCCTCAAAGCCCAAACCAGTTCAAGGATTTGAATATGTGTTCCACCTTATTTTTCCATATGAATTGAAGCAAATAATCTATCTTGACCTATATTATTATCATTGTTTGAATACTCAGGGATAGATAAAAATCCTAGGATAAACACTTTTTTTTAGATTTGACACAAGTAAAATTCTTCTTTTGCTTTGTACTAAGGAATTATTTACTTTATCATCACAGCACAACATTTTATAAAATTAGAGCTGCTTTTCTTTATCTATATGCCAATCAATTATTTTCCATCAACATTCAAGGAACTGAATGGATTTTCACTTGAGAAAATCTTATTTTTCTATTCAGAGACTAGATGTACTGTTCAAAAAAGCCCACAAAGAAATTTTTCAAGCACTAGACTGACTTTCATGTCATATTTTCAAGACAGAATTCTTGATTTTCAGTCAGTCAAACATAATAATCTGATGAGTATCCCAGTTCTAAAGGAGATTTGTTGTTTAACTGACCTGCTGCTTTTCCCTGAGAAACACGGAGTCTAGTTATATATACTATCTTTCATTCAGATTAAGCTCAAGGAGAAAAACCAGGAAATAGAAAGCTGGCTGTTGAGGAAATTAGGAAAATTGTGTAGAAAGACCTGTAGTATAAGGAAGAGAATAGTGAAATTAAGAATGACATATTCCCTCAGTTTCTAACTTTAGTGATAAACTGGGTAACAAGGTTAGTATGTCTATGATGGATATGTGGAGTGATAACTTTTTTGTATTTTTGGAAACCAGGTTGTGTTACCTAAATATTAACAACCTGTGCATTCTGGGACTGGCAGATACAGCCAAGCTCAGTGTTTTTATGAGCACAGTGCTCTAGTTTAGTCAATATGCATATTTGTATTAATTAACTCTACAGGGGATTAGGGATTAACCATATCAGTGTTGGAAACTGTGGAGATCCTTAATAATAATATTTTAGTTATTTCTTTTGAAAATAAAAAAAAATATTTTGTTTACAGATGAGACATGAGCACATATTAATAACTGAGTGACCTCTATAATTGAAATATCCCTAAAACTAATATGGAAATATTATGGTTTTAACAGTACCAGCAGGAAAGAGAGCTGTAATAATTGGGATTGAAATAGAGAATGTAAATAGATTTCTTTATTAAGCCCGATGATTTCTCCTCAGAATATAACATTCTAAAGACAAATAAATAAACTAATAGACCTCTTAGTTTTAGCACTACAGTACAATGAAAATTTTCAGCATCAGAGTCATCATAGAAGTCTCAAGGACAGGAAACTCTTGGAGTATTGATCTTTGAAAAGTCTGATACAGCAAATGTTTTCCATACAATAGTGTACCCAGGAGACTCAGAATAAACATGTTGAAATATAAACAATTATTTCAATTTTAACAGTACAAAAGAAAGGAAAAACTATAGGCTAAATGCTCGCTTGACAGAAGAAGTTTGAGTTCTATTCATCCAGTATAATTGAGTTCAGTTCTTCTAGCTTCTACACAGTTTTTATCCATATACAATGGAATTCCAAGTGTATGACTGTTTTCCCTAAATGTGATTTGGCCTATTTTATCTCCAGACCTTATTTTAAAATAAGAAGAAGACCATTGTGCTTATGTTCTCCTTTCAGATAAAGCCAGAGGATTTCCCTACATCATCATTTCTCTTCACTTAATCCTGTTGTTTGCAGCTAGATGACTCATAATCATTATTATTATTATTTTTATTTGTTTTCTTTCCTAATGTCTAGTCAATATTAGCTCAGGCTGCTCATGTTGGCATAATTAAAAACATATACTGGAGAATTTTCTTCCTTTGCTTACTATTTACGGTTCACACTTTCAAGTTGCTTGAGGCTAAGAATATTATATGAAGATCCTGCACTTGTTTCCCTGCTTATTTAGCCATATCAGATGATGAAAAGAATGCATTTTTGTCAGTAAGAAGTAGTGTTAAAGATTCATGCATTTACCACTCCCTTCCCAATTGCTTATTCTTTCTGCTGGACACATCAGTCCACTTCTCTTATGCTGTCAGAATTACAAAGAGCAGTCAGCTTCACCCTCTTCCTGCAATGTCCTACCACAGCCCTATCATGAATTTGATGTGTAAGATTATTCACTGCAGATAAAGAGATCATAATGGAGTTGATGCATATGCTAAGTTGTTCAGGGCAAAGGAAAACCCAATTAATAGGGAAAACAAAAAAGAAACCAAACTTCTCAGTTTTTCTTAAGCTCAAACAAATCTAAATTTTAGTGGAAGTACTGGGCATTGAATAAATATTCCATGTTCCTGTCGTCCCCCTCCCTCCTATATTTTACGCTTTATATTGTCTTAATTTTTAAAAAATGTAAAGAGTTTAAAAAAAAAAAAGGTGGCATTGTTGTATTCTGTATGATACATGTTTTTTAATATTTTTTTAAGAGTGTTTGTCTGTGATTTATGCTTTTAAATGTTAGAATTTACTAAATTCCCAGGTTTTTCAAGAAACTGTAGTAGAATCACAGAATTTGATCTGAGCTAAAGTGATGGCTTTATTTTTATAAGGAAGTCACAATGCTTTAAAAGACCATTAGTGTGAGGGAATTGTATGAGCATGCATTTTCTTAATAGTAACAAAATAAATTCTATGCTAGAAACTTTATTGCAATTAAGTCTTACACTAAATGAATTAATCACTCTGTTTCTGCATTTACCTAAAGACTGGACACTCTGAAAAGGCACATTTTACAAAAATACTTCTCTTTAACGAAAAAATTTAAGTGCTTGGTATGCTTGAAGCTCAATTAACATCCCTGAAATTATTAAACCTGATAATTACATCAAATCACTTTATCAAATCAGGAAGCAGATTATTTCTACAGTAAGGATGCTTTTTGGGCCTTTGCGGGAGCAGTAAAGTGGCACAGCATCCCATATGTACCTGAAAATAAACAGCAAGTGTCCAAAGTAAAAGCATAACAAGCCTAAACACACAAGAAAGAGATAAAATTTTGCTTGTGGAATTGAATCCATGCTTAAAGGGAAGAGAGAGAATTATATTAGAACCATATCAAGTTAGGTTCACTGTTTTTTAGAACTTCTGGTTGGTAGAAATCACTCAACAGGTGTAATTGAAATTTGTCATAAACCCCTGCTAATGAGCAGATATTAAACAGCATAAAGACAGATACTGTTGGTTTTTTGCATGTTCTAAGCTTGATTAGACTCTCTTTCATCCATGGTGTGCAGCACTTTCTTAAATCTAATGCTAGAATTAGCATGATCAAAGTAAATCAAATACTGGATTTCTTATGCTTAAAATACCTTAAAGTAGCTAGTGTTAGAGTAGCTTCCTTAATCCTTCTCTGATCTCCTAAAGAGATAGAATATATTTTCTCACATTGCTTTCTCTTCTAAAGAGATATAAATTAAAATATGGGATATAAATTAAAACATTCATTTCTGTTGCAGCTGGTGCTCTGTTTTTCTACTGTGGAAGGAAACATTTCTGCGTAAGTAGCTCAATGGTTTGTTGAGCTGTGATTAGTTTATGAGTATGTGTCTGAATCATATCCATGGGTGCAGAACTGGAAAAAATATATAATAAACAGTTTTATGGGTACTCTTTCATATGAGAAGGTGGTGAACAGACCCTACTTTGGGGCAAGGGAGAAGTGTGAGGAGGAAGGAGTAGTAGAGAGAATGTGAGATGAATGAGCCCATAACCCACATCCTCCTACCCTGAGCTGATGAGGTGGAGGAGGTAGAGAGTTCAGGAGTGAAGATGAGACCAGGAAGAGGTGTTTAAGGTTTTGTTTTATTTCTTATTATTCTACTCTGAGTAATAAATTAAGTAATATATTATTTGGTAATATATTACATTAGTTTCCCAGAGTTGAGCTTATTTTGCCCATGATGGTAGCTGCAAGTGGGCTCTCCCCATCCTTATCCCAACAGCTTTGTTGCATTTTTCCCCATCTGTCCAGTGGAGGGATGTGATAGATTGGCTTTGGTGGACACCTGGTATCCAGGCAGGATCAACCCACCACACAGGGACAGGGCAATCACTGTTTGGAGTAAAAGAGAAAGTTGAACATGCAGAAACAGTGATGGGCCCCTGGAACAAATGAGGCATACAGTGCACACACACTGCAGAATGCTCTGTGGCAGGACACTGCAGCATGAGTTCAAGAAGGGACAGCACAGCCTCATGAAATACAGGATGTATGGGGGTAACCTCTTTCTTCAGAAGTCATATTTCACGTTTTAAAAAGCTGAGAACTTCTACCAGGAAATAACCTCTTTCCCTCTCTCCGCTGATGTCAGAAATAACCCACTGGCCCAGGTAGACCTTTGTTATAACAAAAAAACACACTCTGAAACAGAAAAGACTCCCAGCAATATACGAACAATTTAGGGAAGACATATAGTTTATATCTAGCCTGATAATTAAACAGTCCCTGTGACCATTTTCAGATGTTTCAGATGCCAACCAACACAACCAAGCCTTAAAATAGAGCTGCCATATCCAAACTGTATATTCAGAAATATTCCTAGTTTATGCTAAATGTCAAACAATGTCCAGGAATTTTTTTGCAGAGTACCAGTTGGCTCAGGCCATAGGTATTGCTCGTACTGTTCAAACAATTTACTGTCAGGGATAATTGCAGCCATTATCCAGAAGTTGTTTAATATCCTGCCATAGATATCAATAAATACCTATAACTAGATAAACTTCTTTTACTTCACATACACCACTAAAAGGACAGGAGTGATAAATATAGCAAGAATGCCATTGTTCATTAATGTAAAGAAAATTACTTATATTTTGTGATAAAATCCTCCTACATAGGAAAGAATTATTGATAAAATTAAAAAATAATTGCTCAATACTTTTTATTGTTTCTAAATATTTCTTTCTCATGCTTTCTCATGTTTAGCCTAAAGTTCTGTTAAGACCAGGAAAGCAAGATCTTTAACAATAATCTTTGCATTCATACGCGTTTTCTTCTGAAGTTAGAAATTACAATGCATCAGAACTTGTACACAAAAGCTTAAGTGCTAAAATTATACCAGTAAAGCACAATATATTTGATTCCACAATAAATGTGATATTTGGGCTGTTCGAAATGCTGTGCTCCAAAAATCTGGGGACAGTACCATTACCCCAGATAAACCTTGGCAAAGGCAAATCCAAGCATGAGCATCATCATCAGGGCACATCAAATTTATCATGCCCACTGAAATATGGAATAATGAAATAAAACCTAACCCAATTACATGATAATGAAATAAAATTTCAGTTTTAAAAAAATGCTTTGGCCTTCTCTTTGTATCCTTATCAATCTACTAATTTAAGAATGGCTAGCTCTACACAGACCAAGTAACTCTAATTGCACAATTACAGCATTAAGACTATTCCATTTGCCCAGCAAATTGATTGGCTAAACATACCTAAGTACTTTATTATAATATAGAATTTCATAAGAAACTAAAAACAATTTTGATGTTCAGGACTGTTGAGAAGAAAATGCAGGGCCAGGGTTTTAGCTAATGTGGATTGGTAGGGATCCACTAACTTAAATTGGCTTCACTGATTTATGCTGGCTGAAGCACACAGCTGTACATACCAGTATGTTTTGCCTACTCCGTCTTCAGTATAATCATACTTCAGCTTATCATGATGCTTGTGTTACTATGTCAAAGATGGACGGCATGCCAGAGTTATAGTGCATGCAGGAAAGGCTGTCAATTTGCACAGTCCCATTGAAATTACAACTGAATTGTTCCAGTAAGCAAACTCTTAGATATTTAGCTGCTTTGTCATGAAGCTTACTAGGATCAATTGAAAAGCAAACATCAAACTTGTGTAATGTTCAACAGTTCAAAATAAAATATGAGTGCAGGCTAAAAATCTTTGCAGTACAGGAGTGATACTTTAATAGCATGCATCTTCCAAGAATCCATAAATGTTGCAGAACAATATTAAGCAATGTGTTTTGCAACACAGATCATTATTCTGTCTTTTTGAGAGTACAAGAAGAACCATATTATTTCATGTTTCTCTTATTTACTTGGCTTGTAAATTAAACTTCTCTTCACTAGCAGTGATATATTTTGACCAAAAACTCTGAAAGTTTTTGACCAATTTTGACCAATTACCTAAAACCAGCTGGGTAGTTTTAGATGTCTTATGATACTGTGGTTGGCCTCTAGCTGTCCCTCTTGAAAGGCATCTATCTTCTGCAGGTTTATCTCAAAAGACAATAAATGTTTATGGATAACAGAATCACATCTTAGATGCTTACATTCAGTCGAGCTGAATTACTCTGCTGATATTATCAACTAGGTTTTCTTCAAGTACCAACAGCTAGAATAGTGTTCAGTTGCTAAAACTTATGCATGTAGTACCATTTTAATGACATTGTGAATATCATATATATTTTTTTTGAGCAAATAAACAGGGCTTGCAGTTATATCACAATAACTGCAGGCAGTCCATGCCTTCTGTAACGAGCTAGAGAGCAGGTGGGTTACACGGGGGCGTTTCAAATACCATTAGATGACTCTGTTTAAGCAACTAAATCCTGCATGCACATCTGTAGACATGCAAGCCTAGATATTTCACTCTGGCTGAAACCCATCCTTCCTGTGTTGAATACTGTTCTTCATAACAGAAGTGCAACAGGATCAAAAATCAGACAAAGCTGTTTATGGTTGATAAAGTAACCATTGCAACTACTTGTGCATTTGTTAAGAGACTTTGATTCAAGCAAAGAAATAGAATTTCAAAAAACATTTAATGACCAAGCCCCTAAGTCTATAACATTAGGGTCTCAATAAATATTATGCAAAATGTCTTCACTGAATGAAGGCTTTTGTTTTTTTCTAATTTCTGCTTTCATGCATGAACTGTTTAGCTTGCTAAGGTTACAGAATAATTATCCAGGACTATACAGGGCAAGTTATAAATTGATAAAAAATTTACATACTCAGGATCATAAATTTAATATTTGTATAACAGTAACTCTACCAAAAGTTTAATATACACTTGGCATATAATATGAGCCTTATCCTGCTCGTCTAGACTTCTTAACTTTTTAAGGTATATCTTGTTTTAGACACCTGATGAATGATTAAGTTCACCTTAATGCAAATATTCTAGCTGAGATCCAGTTACAAGGAACACATATTCTTAATATTAAAAGTATATTACTAACAATATAAATTTCACAAGTAGTCTTTGATAAAAGGTTTCAGGAAAAAGATCATGATTTTGAGGGCAGTAATTTTCACTAACTCCTAGAGTTACATTTTGGGATGTATCCCTTTTTCCAGCCTTATTACAGATATAGAGAAACCATTTTCTGCTGACTTGTGCCAGTTTATAACATAACACGTCAAGTTTCATGATCATTGGGATATGGAGTTGCAAAAAGAGGTTACAGTTTCTTTATTCTCTTCTATAGTCTACTTTGGATATAGATAATTTTCCCTTCCATGTCATGAGCCACCATCTATGCAGGCACACGGTGCCAGATGTGCGGTCCAGGTCACAAGAGATGAAGGAGGAGGTTCAGCTGCACACCAACAGCAGAGGAGAACTGAGGGGCCTGATTCTGATTCTTCCATTATTAACACTACAACTTTATAAGTTTCAGTGGCTTCAGGGAGAGCAATGCTCTCACAGGATTTGCAGGATAAGGCTGATAACTAGCAAAACATGCCCACTGAATAATTTGAGATAGGAATAACCATTTTTATTTCTACTTAGCACACCACAGACTGAAATGATTTAAATTTAAAGATTTAACATATCACAAAGACAGCAATAACTCCTATTTGGGATCCCAATATGTTGAATTAAAATACAACTAAAAAAAAACCCCGCAACATAAATTGAGGTATCATTCCATATATGATAATATTCTCACCTGTGTGTTATTTAAAACAAACAAAAAATTACTTATTGTTGTTTGGAAATCCTTTTCAAGTAAATATTTTTTATTAAAAGAAAAGTTCATCTCATGAAGGAAAAAAGGTAGGCATCAATTTATCTTCTCTGGTTAATTCTTTTTCCTGACCTATTTTATATTTTTAATCAATGATTATATTTAATTCACAAGCTTCAATATATTGAAGTTTATTAAGAATGCTTTTTCCTTAATTCAATGTTTACATTCATTTCCCTTCTTAAAATGAAGGAGGGGTGAGAAGTGCTAATTCCTTGATATGAATTGAATTTCTGGATTCTTGATTGAGCACTCTGAATTTAGGCTTGTTTTCTATCCTACTTATCCCATATGTGTTACAGGAAGAAAGCATGCACTAGATTGTTTGAAATCAGATTGGTAATCAAAATGAGACATCTAAGATGTTTCAGGTTTCTTTTCAGAACTTATCCTTGTACTCTTATATCACACAAAATTCAGTGAACCTTCCACCCTCATAGACATAAAATCTCAGCCCGAGGTTTAGTTCTATATGGGACAGTCTTTTGTTCAAAGGTTGAGAGATTGGAAATTTTTGGATAGCAATGTTTCTTTCTCTTTTTTTTTCTATTTTCTTTTTTTTTTTTTTTTTTCTAGAGGTATCCTCTATCTGTTTTTCCTTCTTTCCCCTCTCTTATGATGTGCAAATACCTAGTGTAGAAGTGTAAGATCGGAAACTATTAATTTGAAGTTCTCTTAAAAGAATGAAAAATAAAAAATAAAATGAATAGATCTCTTATATCAACTGCATTTTATTTTCTAAAGAATTTTCTTGCAAATTAAACAATGTATGGACTTCTAAGCAGGCAGGATAATAACTGGGTTTTATTGTATAACAGCAGGAAATATTCTGTAAGAATGATTTTGCACTCAAATGACCGTTTTCTTCAATAGAGCGAGAAAACTTTTTGAAATTTTCCTCCAATAATCTCTGATGCTTCTCTTTGATCAATTAAGTCATCCATGGTTCTACTACAGGAAAGTTATATTACTGTTTTTTCTTATATAGGGACAGAGTTCAATAATGGGCAACATAGCTGCTTTACATTCTCTGGAATAAAAAGGGCAGTATCTAAGGGCAATTTCTGGTTTGTTAAAGATTAATCACCCTCTGGAGGTCAGTTGCTCCCTCTCCATTTGCTGCAAAACATGTGTAGTAAAGAAACTTTAGCTTGAAGCATGAGGTTACAAATGAAGCCCAACCTCCAATATTATAATGTTGAATTCAATGCCTCTGAAGTTGCTTGTTTCTTTGTATATAAATACAGTGATATTAGGCTTAGAAGTTTTCCCAAAATATCTAGAAGCAATTAAAATTAATTCTTTAAAAATATAGACCTTATTGGAGCATGATTTTATCTTTGAAGTTTCAAATGACATAGGACAACCTTCTTTGCAGCATTGCCTGATTATATCATTTAAGTAAGTGTCATAAAAATTGTGGTCAAAATAAAAAAGAATTGTGTTATTTAAATTATTTTCAAAGTGAGTCCTTCAGGTTTGAAAATGGGTAGCCTATTCAATTTGAAACATAGGTCTGATGACATCCAAAATACACTGACTGCACAGTCACTCTGTTGGTTATTTTATTCAGTAAGGACATGACATTTCTGTTTATAAATATTTGTAGGTTTCTTCCATATCAATTGTGCTATATTGTTTGATATTTGTTACTCCCTTTCTCACTTCCATTGAAGAATCTCTCAGGGTGTCCAGAACTACTGATGAGTACCTTTGTATATAAGCTCATTTAATGAAGAGAAATTGAATTAAAACAAACTTTCTGCAACAGGAATTTGGGATGCAGTGCTGGAAAAGTTTCATGCAATATATTTTTCAATAGGTAATGCTGAGAAAGCTTTTTTATGCTTTACCATGTATTTTATAAGGATTTCTTTCCTTACCTAGTACAGCTCAGCACAGAGGAAAACATTTAACTAATAAACACAAAAGTCATTTTAGATCTATTGACAACACTGAGATATTTTCTTGCTGTAGACAGTTTCTACCTATGTTCATATTTACATCTGGGTTTCACAGAGGTTGTGGGAAGAAAATTTCTGGACTAGGAAAGATAGGAAAATATTTTATTTTGACAAAACCAGCAAAATCTGCCTGCTGCTTCTCTTTCCAGAAATAAATTCCCTTTCCAGAAGTTTTATATTATATATTCAGTAGTGCCTGACAGGAAGAAAATAGTGCATTGTTAAATAAATAACTTGTAATAAAAATGGTATTCTTCTCTTGTTTGAATTTCACATTTCTTCTTTTGGGAAACTGGCACCATTGTAGTTTTAGTTCCATAGCATAAATTTCAGGACACCACAAAAATGTAATTGTCTCAGGTGTTAAGACCTACTGCACCAATTAAAAATTCTTAAAAGTATTTTTGCTGAGACTCTTGTGTAAAATCTACATGAGCCCATTTTAGCTTCCTGAAACAGAAATCTGGCGAAGAAATCTAAGGAATAACCTTGTTCACCCTTATCCTGATGTTATGTCATAAATACTATGGGCTTAATATTGCTGATGCCAGGTTTGTTATCAATGGAGTACAACTAGAGTACAGTTTACTTACTCTTGATGTAGACTTCTGCAGCTAGAGGAGATTATTCTTATCCTTGAAGATTTGAAAGAGTCAAACTCTGCTTATTGGCAGAGCAGCAGAAGAGAAACATGCTGCATGAACTACTAGAGAGGCAACTCGGAAACATCAGTCATAGAAAAATTTGTTTCAAGAACGCATGAAGAAAGCTAAAAACCAAATCCCTGTGAAAAATCTGTCTTTCACAGGCTAAAAAGTGTTGCTTTTTTTTTTTTTTTTCCTAAGGACTTTAAAATAATAGACTGGTAACTTCAACCAAAGGGTAGGCAAAGGACTGAAATGACTTTGACTTATCAAGCTGACAGGGAGAGACCAAGACAGATTATTGAAGCTGTAATTAGCGCAGTTTACCCACAGCTCAGCCTTGGGAACTCCTGAGAACAAAGAAAAAGATATGAAAAAATAATATGAACTCATCAGAAATTACATAGATTTGCATCAAGAAGGAGGACACATCTGAAAATTGCCTGAAAGTTTCAAGGGCAGCACAAAAGATACTTTATAACTTCATAATAACGTTATTAAATTTTATTTGTAACAGAAATATCATTCATTTTGTAAGAAGCTGGATTTGTTTTCAGGATTCTAAGCACAAAAAATTTTGGTCCTCCATTTAGTTTAGGACAGATTTTGAAGAATAACATCATTGGACAGGGAGGAAATTTTATTTCAGAGTTGTAGGGAAGACAAATCTGCATATTCTGTAAGTGGAAAAAGAATTAGAAATACCAAGATATTAACAAAAAACAAAAAAAAAAAACCAAACCAAACCAAAACAAACAGCAAAAACCCAAAAAGCAAAAATCAAAAATAACCCCAACCCAAACTACTTTTTGAGATCCATTTTATAAGGAAAACAGTTTCTTTCAGCACAATCAGACGCTGTATCAGCTTGGCTGGAGAAGATGTGGAGTCCTTGGAGAAAGTCAAAATGAACTGGACAAATCTTGGGCAACCAGCACTAGTTTATTCAGCTTCAGCACGAGATCTCAATTATCTCCTGAGGTCCTTTCCTATTTCAGTCATTCTGAGCTTCTACCATATGTTTTTTAGTGTTTTTTCTTCCACTCAATGTACTGGAGAGCATAGGCATACCTAAATTCTGTTTATGGGAGAAGATTGCTAAGTTTAGTTAGGTACTTGAAGCAAATGACTACAAATAAAAAGAGCTAAGCAGAAATATTATTCATGTCACCTAAGCAAATGATAACCTATGTCACAGTCTCTAGCCCTGCCAAGACTGGAAGAAAAGACACTAAGCAGAGCTGTCATGATTACAGGACAAGATGTCTCAAATCTTTCTTAATTAAGTAATTGATTCCCAATAGCTAAGTCATATTACATTAATGTAATGGCTAGTGATAGCAAATATCTTTCACAGACAATTCAAAGCCTCAGTACTGAGACATATCTTGAAACTTTTGCAAGCTGAACATGAAAATATAAAAGTGGTGGTGGTGATGCACAGCCACTGTAGATAGCAAACTTACAAATTTTTAAGCAATATTGCAGATGTTTGGTGCATTACTATATATTGATATCATCAGTGGAAAATTAAACTACTTAAGAGGGAATTCTGAGAAGATATAGAGAATTTAAGACTATTTTCTGAGATCTATTAAGTATTTTTCTCCTTTGAGCTTACATCTAAAATGAGTAGGCAATGGATAATCTTTATTATTCCATTGCTTTAGATATGCAGATTGTGGCCCCTGAAACACACATAAGAGCTTCAGGGGGAAGGATAAATAAATAAATAAATTGGAAGATCCAGTCTGGAGTATTTTGTAAACACAGTTTTAATATATACCTCAGGAGCAAGTATCAGAGCTGGGTCGTGCATGTCCACAACTCCAGGCAAGTCAGATGTGACTATTTTGCACAGAGGTCTTTCACATTTTAGTTAGATATAGACTTTTGGGAATACTGTCTCCTGGGATGTGTGGGTGTGTAACTGCATGGTTGTGGTAGGAAAGAACATCTTGAAATCAAGCAGCCCACCCCCATTATCCTTCTTAATTGGAAGCCTTGGAGTTCCATTGAGTTTTGAAAATCTCCAAGGATGGAGATTCCACAATCTCTCTGGGAAACCCATGAGAGTGCTTCACTACCCTCAAAGTAAAAAGTTATTTCTTGTATTTGGATAGAATTTCCTAGATTTTAATCTTTGCCCTTTGCCCCTTGTTTTGTCAATGGGCATTGATGACAAGAGTCTGGATCCTTCATTCCCTTCCATCAAGTATTAATAATACACTTTAAAATCACCCTAAACTCTCTCTTTTCCAGGATAAGCCATTCTAGCTCCCTCAGTGCCTCCTCATAGGAAAGGTTCTCCAGCCAGAAGACTCCAGCCAGGTCATGATATGGCTGCTGAAAACACTTTCTAAATCTAGTCCAAGTTGGGTGGAAAACTACATTAGGAGTTATTTTGAATTTAGAGATCAAACCTCACTCAGAACTTGATAGATGTGTAGTGGAACAAGGTAACTTCAGGATTTATTTAATGCCCTAAATTTTGGATTTGACTTCCTAAAATAGGACATCTTCTACATCTTTCTCTAATCATAGTCCAGAAATAATTAGTGCTGTTTGAAAAATGTGTTCAGTATCTTTAATCTACCTGCCAAATATACACAGACCTTCTGTACCGACTGTAAAACTAATCCCTCTAAACTACATATGCATAATTTACCACAGTATTTCACACCTCTAAATATGATGAATAATTTTTTAAGTCATCAGCAATTATTTTAGAAGGAGAAAAAAAACTTCAATGAAAAATGACATCAGTAGATATAAGAAAATAAATATGAATGCCAGTCCATTTCTGATCAGCATGAAACTTGCTGATAATACCATGCAAAATATAGCATTCATTTTACAAATGTGGATAATGAAGATGTGAGTGGCAGAGCGTGTGTCAAAAGTATGTAAATGAATTGATGGTTAATCTACCTATGCCTAAGAAAAGCAATCACCTCCTGCAGAAGGATTGCTTTTATTTTGGTAATGTTAGCTGATGAAATCCCAGCGCTCTAACAAGGGTTTATAATTTGATAAAAATTACTGGTGACTGGATCTGAATTTTCTTCAAACTGCTGCCCTGCTTCTTGCTAAGTGCACTGCTGACATGTTTGATATTGAACTTGAACTTAAAAATTACTATCCCAGTAGATGTTTATTAGATTTAGCGGCTGAAGTAAACCTAGACATGGTGCCCGCAGTACAATCTAAAAACAGACCTTATTTATGTGTGCCGGGAAATGTTGCACATTTCTTCCAGGAAAAAAGAGAAAATCAGAAATAACAAGAGCAAAAACACCCACAAAGCAAGGTATTATCCATGCTATTAGAGGGCCAAAGAAAATTGACCTGTGTTAGACTAATGTAATGTCATCTTTGAAAACATTACAATACTGAGTAATGCAATTTATTTTCATATAATCATTCTAATACTCATTATTGGGAGAAAGCTTGACAGAAAAAAACCCAGTTATAAATTCAATACATGCCATGAGCTGAGACAGAACAATCTCAGTATGGGATCTATTTTTTCATGTGAAAATATTACACACTTTTTAGTAGAAACTCAATGCACATGGTTCATTTGAAATTGTTTCAAAAAATACCTAGAAAGTTACCTGAAGTGGTAACGTATTAAGTAAGACAGTTACAGAAATATTTAAACTCTAATAATATATGCTTATCCCTAGAGAATCAATATACTTTTTGAAATTAAATGCAATAGACTATTCTGACAAATACTGAAAACCCTTTTTTCTGCTTATGGATGACTGTAATGCTAGAGCCCTAACCACCATGTAATTCTCTACTTGTTTGCTAAGACTTCTGTTCAGACAGACCTGTTATTTTGTGTTTATACATACCAAAGTGAGTTGAAGAAATGCACACTGTAGTGACCTGTGCTCACTGGCATGGAATGTCTCATGTGTCTGTAGGAAGCTTTCTGTTGGGGCTGTCTGCGATTTCTGCCATCCCTTCATCTCCTCTAGTTCTACAGTCCTTTGCTGTCATTGATCAATAACATTGAGCTAGTATGACCAGAGCACATCTCAGAAGTGTTCAGCGTTGAATTTCAAGTGAAGTTTGAGTGTTGTATATCATTTAGTGTCAACTGTTGTACAAATATCACAAGAATTGTCTGGATGAAGGAGAAAGAATGATAAATACAGAAAAGAAAAAAGAGACACAAAGTTGTGAAAAGACAACAAAGAAAGAAAGGAAGGGAAGAATGTGTAAATAAAGGAATCAGGAGCAGTCCCAGTTGAATTAGTGTGCCCTGGCAGCCAGGAGGGACAACCATGTCCTGGGGTGCATCAGGCACAGCATCACCAGCCAGAAGGGAGGGGATTGTCCTGCTCAGCTCTGGAGCAGCCTCACCTTGAGGGTTGGGGGCAGTTTTGGGTGCCACAACATAAAACAGACATTAAGCTATAGGATACCACCCAAAGGAGAGCAGCAAAAATGGTGAAGGGGCTTGAGGGGAAGCTTTGTAAAGAGTGGCTGAGATCACTTGGTCTGTTCAGCCTGGAAAAGAGGAGACCGAGGGGAGACCTCATTGCAGTCTACGATTTCCTCAGGAGGGCAAGAGACTGGTCTCTTTTCTGTGGTCACCAGTGACAGGACCTGAGAGAATGGCCTAAAGCTGCGTCAGGGGAGGTTTAGGCTCCCTTAGAAAAAGTTTCTTCACCCAGAGGGTGGTTGGTCACTGTAACAGGCTCTCCAGGGAAGTGGTCACTGCAGAAGCCTGACGGAGTTCAAGAAATATTTGGACAATGCTCTCAGGCTCATGGTGTGACCCTTGAGGATGGATCTGTGCAGAGCCAGGAACCAGACTCGATCCTTGTGGGTCCTTTTAAACTCAGTATATTCTGTGATTCTGTGGATTGTGCATATGGAAAAGAAGGAATATGCAGAATATGGAACAGCAAAAACAAGAGTCAGAAAAAATCAAGCCATGGAAAATTGCAGCACTTAATTCATGACAGTTTAGATCCTATTTTATGCCCAACCTCGACTGACACTCTGGAAGTACACATTCCCCAACTAATTCCTTAGTTCATCATCCTGGAACTTATTCCTTGAATTGTCAAAACACGGCTCTTAGGACAGTATCCATTTGAAAAACAATAACAGCTACATTTTCATTTCCTGGTGAAATATTCCTACTCTTAGATACTTAAAGCTTACATTTCCTAGCCTAACAAACAGACTAAAGAGCACATTTTCAGGAAGGACTCAGAGCTGTCAATAAGCGATGGAGTGCTCAGCAAGCACTGACAAGACTTTCAAGAAACACCTGTCCGTAGAATTTCAGACAGGCCTCCAAACCCATTCTAGTCCACCTAAGCTGCACCACACTCAACCTGATGATTTATGGGACTTTTCTGAGAGAATTGATTTTTCCCCACCCAAGCACGGGTGTGGAATCGTAACACAGGTTGCTGCTTCTTGTACCAACACCATCCCAGTTTTACTCCTGCCATTAATTTTGAAGGGATTAAGTGCCTTTCTAAATGCATATTTAAATGACATATGGAAAAAATAATTTAGATAATATTTTCAGTATTTTATGTACTGAAACTCTAAATTACTGCTGATGGCAAAGCTTCAAAACACAAGTCCTTAAGAGTACAGTATTAGTCAGTATTGTAAATTTTGACTTTTGAGCTTTTAAAAATTATTACCTGAATTTTTGAATTATTTTTTTATGGAAGAAATGTAGTTCTGTATTTTTGAAATATATAATTTATTTTCTTCTCATTATCAACTTCATTACGTTATCTGATACACTCATGGACTGTTTCTTGATATTTTCTAAGTAAGCGCTAAGGTCTCAAAGCACATGATTATTAATTGACAGATATTTCATTCTCTTTTTTAAATTTTTTTTGTTTGTTTGCTTGTTTATCAGGGTGGGGGAAGTTGGTTGGGGTTTTTTGGGTAGTGAGGTTTTATCTTTATCTGTTTTTAATTTAATTTTCAAAATTTTTACGATGATTGTTCATGACAAAGGAATGAGAACGTGTCACAGCTTTATTTTATTCCTTATTTCTTACTTCTGTTTTTTTCATGAAGTGTGTATAAGCCACTATCTGGAGTTTTCAGCAAGCTGCCCTAATTAAATTTAAAACACATATCTCAATATGTTATCAAAAACAAAACTTCTACTCCATCACTGTCAATTTGATCAAAAAGAATTCAAGAGTATATCAACAATATGGTGATTTTGAAAAGCTCTGACTATTTCAGTTACTTGGAAACTTCCCAAAAAAATGTTATGTACTTTGTGCTAAAAATCAGGGCCCTAAAGTTCTGGCATTTTTTCACAGATTTTAGGAAGATCTTTTCAAGCTACAGGCAACCGTTATTTAAAGAATCACAGCATCACAGAATGGGCCTAGTTGGAAGGAATCAAAGTGGAATGTCTGATCCAACCTTCCTACTGAAGGAGAGTCATTTTAGAGCACAGGATTTTGGTTCTTGAATATCTCCAATGAAGGAGACTCCTTAATCTCACTGTTCCAGTGCTCGGTCACCCACACACTTAAGAAGGTCTGCCTCCCATTCTCGTGGCTATTTCTGTGCATCACTTCCTGCTCAGTGCCTCTTGTCCTATTGCTTGGCATCCTTCCCTCAGCCTGAACCCTCTGCTGGACCTGCTCCAGGGGCTCCAGGTCTCTCTTTCATTGAGGAGCCCAGAACTGGGCACAGCTCTCCAGATGTGCCTCACAAGGGCAGAGCAGAGGAGCAGGATCACCTCCCTCAACCTGCTGGCAATGCTCCTCCTAATGCACCCCAGGAGACCATTGGCCTTCTTGGGCACAAGGACACACTCTTGGCTTCAATAAATTGCTTCATTGGTACAAAAATGTAATGAATAATCAATAGATAATTAATACATTTGATAAATTATTAGAAGATAGAGGACATCTTAGATGTGTAACTCAAAACAATAGAATTACAAAATAAATTACAAAGTGAAAAAAAAATTGTACTGAGTTACTGATCTAACTTTTTTCCTTTGCATAAAATTCTCAAAATCTAAGTTTAGGGAAAGAGAAAGCACATATTACAAAACCCCTAAAGATTACTTAAAATACATTGTGATAGAAATGCGTATATTTGCAGAAGGTGACTGTAATTCTAAATATTGCTGTTGGCAATTGAGAGTGGAAGATGATTTTCTGTTCTTAGTATTTTGTACATTTAGTTATATAGGATAAAATTCCTGCCTGGGTAAAAATGCCCTTTTTTTAGGTTTCATAACCTTAATCCTTGTATTGTGGACCTCAAAGGGACCAAGCTGGAACCTAGATCTTGTGCTGGGATTCTTGCAAAATGAGAAAAAATGTCGCATCATTCATAAACAATATATTTTAAAAAGATAAAAAAAGTAAGACAGGATAATGATTATTAAAAAACCACTTTAATAAATATTCTACTGGATATTTAGTTCCTGTGACACAGATCACTATTATTTTGGTCTTTCTTGCCCTCATATTGATGTAAAAAATCACAGTTTCACACGTGCAAACTTGCCAGTGCTTCTAGTGGTGCATTGACTCATCTAAACACATAGGAGAGATGCAAATATCCTACATGACTTCCGAGTCCTAGGCTGAAGATCACCCCAGTAGCATTTTCTTATCCAGCCAAGTCTTTATTTGCCTTGTATGTGAATGAGTACTCCCCAGTACAAAATGTGTTTCTGTTTGCATGGGAACAAGGGACACAGCAATGGCCATTGCACAAGGAAGGGAACTGTATCCTAGCCAGTATCTGATGCCATTGAGAAAGGCTCTTGGCCCTCTGATATAATTGAGACAATCTACTTCTCTTCTCTACATTGACAGCAGCTGGATCTGCTGCATTGTTGTTGGGTTTTCTCATTCCACTGTAAAGGAACCTTGGAAAAAAAGGGGAAGTTTTTGTTTGGTTGGAGTTTTTTATGTTTTTTACCTAGTGAGTGTATCCGCTCACTTAACAATATTTATATGGGAAAGCATCTTGAAAATAAAAACATCTAAAACCAACAGTGATCAGAGTTTCAAAGATAACAGTAGCAACTATAAAACCTGTAGATGCTGTTAAAATTCAGATTTTAACAAGACACAACTGCTACCATAAGCACAGCCTCAGAAGACCTAGAGGCATCATAAGGTTAAAAGGGTTTTGGGTTGAACCCAAAGGTTTAAAATCAAGTTATATCATAAATTTATGCTCAAGGGCTCTATCTCTCCTTCTCAGTGCTCATGGGCAGTACTTTGTCAGTTTGAGGTGGCTGGGACACAGGGTAAATCCTCCCATTTTCTGCTGCTGGTCTCAGAACCACAGAGATTGAATTGTGACAGACCTGCTCTGACTTGAATAAGACTTGCTTCTGTGGCAGGTTTGCTCTGCATCTGTCCATCCATGCCTTTTGCTTAATGTAGTCTTTAATATAACAGAGTCTGTAGCAAAATTATGTGCCACTCAAATAACAAGCAAAATATCCCCTACCACTATCATTTTTAGTGTGATAAAATTGCATATTTGGAATGAAAGCATCGACATACAAAACCCCTATTAATGAGAAAGTAAAATTTAAAAAAATTATATTAGGAGATATAGGAAACAGAAAATTATTTCTGTTTATGCTGCTCATATGTTTTATTGCAAAGTTTAGTGAACACTGCATTCCAGGTAATGTAGATAATGAGGCATAGAAATAGGTCAGTCAGTTCCATATTCCAATAATCCTACTACACCTTTAAGGAACAGATTATTTTAGCTTTTTCTGTTAGTAATAATTAGAAATGAGAAAACTGAGGAGAAGCAACAGAATCTGCCAATGATATTTCATAATGTTTACTTCAGGATTAAAAAGTCAGATGCTGTTGTTTTCCAAGATTAATCCACAGAATGAAAGAAAGCAAAAGCTTTCTGTATTGAAAACAATATATCAACTTTTTCTAGTATGAAAAAAACCCAGTTAATTTGCTGAAAACTGTATATTTTGCCCCATATCTAGCAGATATATAATGAAGGTTATGATCATTGTTCCATGATGCACACTTGGAAAGAGAGTAACACCACAGTTTGCCTGATTATTTTCAGGACATCAATGAAACTGAAATAGAAGTATTTGAAGAAAGAAAAAATTATACTACAATCAACTGGTTTGAACTTTGACAGCATATCATCAATTGCAACCAGTACCCCAGATTTAATTTTGGAGAACATCCCTATGACTACAGAGTTAATGGGAAACGAAAATGAGTATTTGCTTGAAGTTAATTGCTTGCCTCATATATTGCATAATGCAGTAAAGTACACTATTGAAAAATTTTTATTTGGCTTTAAAAGCTGTGTAACAAAAGTTTTCAATTACTTTATGTTCATCCACCAAAGAAGTTTCAGAATTATGAAAAGTATTTCACTTTACCAACATTCAATATGCTGAAACATTGAGGTACATTTACAAAGTGATAATCATGATGGAAAGTATCCTATGCTTTCTATACAGTTAGTTTTGTAAACTCAGACAGCTCATTTTGAAGTTTTTTAAGTGTGGTGAAAATCTCCCCATTGCCAGGTTCACCAGATTCTAAATATCCTATCATTTCAATAATTTTAACAGGTATCTTCTTAGTAATGGATCTGCTTAGACAAATTTCAAATGAATGTCCTATGTGCATTAACTGATTTTTAAAAAAATGTTGGAATATAATAAAACTGAAAAATGCCTTTTAAAACAGTAAATGGAAGTATATGGTAGTATAAAGATGCATGTAAGAACAATAATAAGTAGGTGAGAAACAACATATCTAATATGATAAAAATAGTTTTTAACATTGAAAAGAAAACCATTTCCCCTGTATTTTCTTTGACATAAGAAAGTTCTAGAGCTATCAATTTCAGAGAGGCTGTGCTGTTCTCTGAGCTTTCAGTTTCACATGTATATAATTTTCAAAATAATTTTTCTGCAGTTTGTTTTAAAATTATATTTTAAAATGAAACTTAATGGAGAATATTGAACTAAACTAGTGTTAGCAAGGAAAAATTGTATTTTAGCTTAAATTAAAATTTATGAGGACCTAATAAGTTCCATTTCATCATGAACTAAGGATACAAAATTATCAGCTGCTAGAACAGTCTTAACAGAAAACAAGTTATAGGATTATAATTCATTAAGATAAGAAAGGAAATGAACTTCAGTGGGCAGGAGTATTGTAACAGGTATCAAAAATAAACACAAAGACTCCTTATGAGTGAAATTCAGTGTTATGTGTTAATAGTTACCATCAGAATTTTGCACTTAAAATTCACTGTGAATTTCCAGGGAAAAGACCAATTTTTAGTAATTTCTGCTGTTATAGACTGATATTGATGGCTCTGAAGAAAACATATATATATATATATATGTGTGTGTGTGTGTGTATATACATATAGATAGATAGATAGATAGATAGATAGATAGATAGATATGTATATTTTTTTTTTCATAAATTCACTTAAATTTCTTCCATGTGAAAGTTCATTCAAACCTTTAGACATCCCCAAGTAAAATGTTGAAATTGATGACAACCCCAAAAACTGAGATAAGCTGGAGTTTGCCAGGGAGATCAGGGGCTTTTTTGCCATTCCATTAACAATGTCCAATGCAGCAGTTACTCCCACAGTAGGAAATACATCCAGGATCACATAATTTCCATCCACCTCTCCTTTTATTTTGGACTTAGATCTTTATAGAGTGTGGTCCTAAACTGGTATAAATGTTAACCTGTATCAAGTAATTTTAGATTAGTCTTCTTGTGGAGTAGAGGAAGGGAGGTTTCTCTAGCATTAAATATTAGATAAAAATACATGAAATGTGTGTGTAAGTGTTAATAATAAAGTATTTGGTCATGTTAAGAAATCATTTAAAATATTCAACATGGGACAAATATTATGAATGCTGCAGGAGAGTAGATAATGCATTAGTTTCAACTGACCTTCATATTAGGCAAAGACCAACTCTTCTAACATCAGGGATGCTGAAAGTGAAACATTTCCACTTCAAAAGGGATGTTGAGGAGAAGGGAATTTGATTAAAATTGCACAAAAGTAGATAGTTCAGTAGAGAAGCTGACTAATGCTGTGTATATTCCGTCCTGAAAACTGACAGGAAAAGAGGACTTCTTTGCAATACATTAAATGACACTCACAAAGGTAAGGTCTCCACAAAAATCTTTGCTCTCTGAGTTCTCATTGAGCTCAGGACCAAATCTTATTTCAAAAGTGGCTTTTAGTCGTGGCAATTAATTAATTTCTTGTGTAATTATGATCACCTATATATAATGAATAAGCCCTACACTACCTATAAGAGTCTTTGAGCTTAAAGCCCTGAGACATTTTGTGGATTTGCAAGAAAAATGTATGCAACTATGTTGCAATTATGACAGCATAAAATATGACAGTCACTTTTTTTTTCACTTATATGGAATGTATATATATAAGAACATAATTGTCTATGTATACATTTTCTCTTATGTGCACATACAAGATCATCCATACTCTTGTTCACCTTCCCTTCCTCTGTCTTTGCTTAGATGTTAGAGTATTTTTCTTGCATATGGCTTATGCTTAAAATTTACTTCTCATTTTATTTCCATCATGTGATTTTTCAAATGTAAGTTCAGCATGTTTTTGTACAAGTGACTTGCAATTGTCATCAATGTTAAACTGCTTGTGCAAGTGGCATCCATTTTTCTTTACTGTCATCATAATGGCTTCTGAAGATTTATCAGACCTTAAGGAATTTGTATTATCTACTTCCCATATTGTCAAAGGAAAAAAATGTTTGTTTTTTTCTTTTTTGTTTTTTCTTTTTATTTTTTAGAAAGCAACACAATTTGGAAGTGATAATGAGATTCTTTGATGAATCCCAAACTGTATGTATGAGATACCCTGCACATATAACATAAATCAAGGATATGAGAGAAGATAAAATCTTCTTAAACTATTGTTAAAAGAAAGGGGACCTAAGCTCTAATTAAAAAAAAAAAAAAAAAACAAAAAAACAACAAAAACCAAAAAAACCCCCAAAAGAATGTGTGAAGCCTTTCTGTCATAAATTTTTTGAACTATAGTATCATCTGCATGTATAATATGTTTTTGACATATTCAGAAACTAGGCTTAATCTTATAATCCATTTATATTTCAGGTGGTAGAAGTGGTATTAACCAGAACAGACTATGACCTCTGACTGGTTAATCCTAATTAAAGCTGAGTAAGAAATTTCTTTGCAAAGTTTTCTGATGAATTCAATACCAGGCTGAACTATAATTCTTTTGGTGTGTGTTATTCCCACTACATGAACAAAAAGGGTGTGGGGTCACCCATGTTTTGGATCAATTTGAAGTTTCAATGGTACCTATGCAATGAACTGACTTAAAATGGGGACAGCATGACAGGGAAAAATAATATTTCCAGGGAAAAATAGTTAGCAGAACAAAATATCATTAAGGTCTGCTTGATAAAATATTAAAATTCTTGCCCTACCCTCTGTCCCCCCTCTCTTTAAGAGTATGTTGAACTAACCTTCAGATGTTTTGAACCTCCTGCATGACAAGGATAAATCAAAAAGTCATCAGATGAGAAAAAGGTAAGGTTAAATTTTCAATTCTAGCTAGCATTGCTCCTGAGATGGACAGATGCCCAAAGGGTGGTTCAAATGTGATGTGTGGTTTCTGGATTCTTTGCTGATTTAGAGCAGGGCAGAGAAGCTGAAAGGAACAATACAACTCAACCCAATGAAGGTGACATGTTTACTAGATTTGCATTTGTTTTGTCCATGGAATGGGGTAAGCAGCAGTTGGCAGAGCCACATAAGGGTAAATTTATCTGTCATGTCACTGCTCCTTGCTAACTGCCATCAACCCACCAAGATAAATTCCTATCCCATTCTGTTATTCAGGTAAGACTTACAAATTCACTGCTGTAATATTAGAGGATATCAGTGCCAAAAGTGTTCTCAGCCCAACCTCAAATCCACTGGCAAGACTCCTTGGTAGTCAACCAACAAAACAGACAAATAAAAAACTGCAATAAATGAACAAACAAACAAACCAATCAATCAACTAAGCACAAAAAACCCTAACCCAAAATCAAGGAACAGGGCTCTGAACTTACTTTAGTCTTCTTTGAAAGAGAAGTTTCCAGGGTTTTAAACCATCAGTTATAGGTTATCCTTCAGATTTATTTTCAGAAATCAGCAAAATGAGACGTTTAAATGTTTTCCTCTCTTGGCCAATAGGTGTCACAATTAGAAGTATATGAGTTCTGTTCATCACCAGTTAGTTTTTCCTGAGAAATGGTTCACTATCCTCACTATGAATAATGTGCAATTATCCAAATATATAAATATTTAATGTGATAGCCATAATTTTTTCTCCCCTCAAAAAAATAGGATTAATCTGAAATACATTTTTCTTTTTCTATTTGTAGTTACTTAGAGTTTGAGATAATAGAGTTGTGTCTCAGAACAGGCTTATAAAGCATCCTTTTGGGGGAAAAATCCTTGTCAATAAAACTTGTGTATTTCTATTCAAAGTTAAAAATGCCAAAACCTATTTGTATAAGTAATTTTAAAAATAAATTAATAAATATTTATGCAAAATAAAATATAATTATTTTTTAATTAATGTGACTTTATTGTCTTTGGGTTTCCAAGTTTTCCACTTGGTGATATCCCTAATTATGCTTTTATAGAACAGATTCTTTTCCCTTTAGGTAGGTGGTAAATGCTATAGAAAACCTAGCTGCCTATTAAATCCAGTTCTTTACTGAAAAAAATGAACTTAGCTCCACCCTTTAATACCTTTAAATAAAGGTAATATGCACTTCTAAAATTGGAACATATACCTAGATATTTAATTCTATATTCTACAGGAGTTGGATGAGTACATATTCTTCTGCACTTGCCATTTCAGTCACAGAGCATGTTGTGACCTTTCCAGAGATCAGGTCAATATTGCAAGGCTGCAGATGGCCATTGAGTAAAAAGCTGCCAGTTCCCACTACTTCAATTTGACTTTCATGCAGTCTCTTTTCCCCATTTGGTTTAAACTGCAACAGCTACAGCAATAATTAATACATATACTGCTTTACCAGGGGAATGAGAGAAAGAGCACTGACTCCTCTGAACTGGCTTGGAGAGCATAAAACAGTCTTCTCTATAGGCATAGTAATTATTTATAGTCTTTTGACCCTTAGAGCTGAACTGAAATCAGTCATTTATGTGCTTTTTACCAGTTTCCCTGGCTTTCTGTGGTGGCTGGTCCCTGGCTGGACACCAGGTGCCGACCAAAGCCATTCTATTTCTTCCCCCCACAGCTGGACAGGGGACAGAAAACACAACAAAAATCTTGTGGATAAAGTTGGCAACAGGGAGACATGACTCACCAGTTACCATCACAGGCAAAACAGACTCGACTTGGGGAAAGTTCATTTAATTTATTACCAAACAAATCAGAATAGATGAATGAAAAATAAACACGTATCCTAAAAAAATACTTTCCCCTCATCCTTCCTTTCTTCATGGGCTCAACTTCACCCTTGAATTCTTCTTCCCTAAAATGTCACAGGGCGATGTGGAATGGTTGTGGTCAGTTCATCACAAGTTGTCTCTGCCACTCCGTCCACAGGGGGCAGAATCCTCCCACTCCTCCCCTGTTCCAGTGTGGGGTCAGGCCAACAGGAGACAGTTCTCCGTGAGCTTTTCCAGCATGAGTCCTTCCCAGAGGCTGCAGTTTATCCAGAGCCACTCCAGCGTGAGTTCCCACTCTGTGGGGTCACAAGTCCTGCCAGGAGCTTGCTCCAGCACGGGATCCTACAGGGTCACAGAAATTTCCTTCAGGCCCCCAAGTGCTGTGAGCTGGGGGGTGCAGGAGGATTTCTGCTCCACTGTGGGCATGCATGGGCTGCAGGGGCACAGCTGCTGCACCAGGGCTGCACCAGGGGCTGCAGGGGGATCTCTGCTCCACTGTGGGCATGCATGGGCTGCAGGGGCACAGCTGCTTCACTAGGGCTGCACCAGAGGCTGCAGGGGGATCTCTGCTCCACTGTGGGCATGCATGGGCTGCAGGGGCACAGCTGCTGCACCAGGGCTGCACCAGGGGCTGCAGGGGGATCTCTGCTCCACTGTGGGCATGCATGGGCTGCAGGGGCACAGCTGCTGCACCAGGGCTGCACCAGGGGCTGCAGGGGGATCTCTGCTCCACTGTGGGCATGCATGGGCTGCAGGGGCACAGCTGCTGCACCAGGGCTGCACCAGGGGCTGCAGGGGGATCTCTGCTCCACTGTGGGCATGCATGGGCTGCAGGGGCACAGCTGCTTCACTAGGGCTGCACCAGAGGCTGCAGGGGAACTTCAGCTCTCGCACCTGGAGCACCTGCTCCCCCTCCTTCTGCACTGACCCGGTGTCTGAAGTGTTTCTCTCACATAGCCTCACTCCCCATTTTTTCTGAAGCAGTGCAGGTTGGTTTTTCTTTCTGGCTGGAATATTTTCTCTGTCTGACATGGAGAAAGATTCTCGAATCTTCTCCCAAAAGCATTCCCAGTAGGCCCCCAACTACTAAAGCCTTGCCATACAAGCCTGATATACTTAACTAAAGAAAAGTATTAAAATATTTATTTAATGGCAGAACATTAGGTCCAAACCATTTTCAACATGTAGCCATGCTGAACTTGAATGCAAGATAGTTTAGCTCAGCTTTGCAAGCATTAAGAGAAAACTGCAGTAACCACCAGTTAAGAAGTAGAACCTGAGTCAAGTAAAAATCAATTATTTAAAACTCCTGATATATTCCTTCATCCAACAAGTATAAAAACAAACAAATTATATGAGTATGTCAATCAGAAATATATACAAGGGAAGGGAAATGAAAAGGGAATGGGCAAGGAGAGAGAGCTGTCCAGTATTTGTTTTCTTTTGTAAATGTTTAACTTTTAACAAATAGGGGGTAAATCCCCTAACCTGCAGTTTCATGGGAATATCTTTTATTTACATTTCTGTTAATTTATTTCTTCATTCAACCAGAAATGGAAAACATAATCCCTTGTTAAGTTCATTGTGGAAAATCACATAGCATTAAAAAACAGTCATGATTTAAATCAAAGATAAAGATTTTAAAAGTGGGATTGGACCCCTGTGTTTCCCTTAAATAGGAATCTGAGAATGAAAAGCAACTGTGAAGATCTCTCCCAGCTTGTGTTACAAGAAACTTAATCTATTTATTTTCTGCTATGATGTCCTGCTAACAGGAAACAAGCACAAAATAATTAAATGCTTCAATTCTTTATTTAAATGCTTATGCTGCATCCCAAAAGAGAAGCATCCACTGCAAGTTGTTCTTGTGGATATTTTGGATTTTTAAGCTTTGGTTATAACAGATGTGCAGCAGTTGTTAGCAAATTAGTAGTTATGGTTACAGTAAATGGAAAACAGAAGCAATTATGGCAACAAATTATTTCAAAAATATGAGATAAGCAAGATGAGTTGCTCGGTTTCTAATGGTGACTGAACAAAACTAGACCTGTAAACCTAGAAGACAAGACCAAAAAGTGAAAAATTTAGCATTATAGGTAGACATTTTATAGAAAGATTTATTGTTTCCAGATGCCAATTGGAGCTCATTCTCTGTGAACACCAGTTGGGTTTATATTTCACAAAAGCTTCTTGTCATGATTTGTGTTTTACATATTTGTAATCCTTAAGTTTTAATTGCATTACATAATTATGACATGGAAGATTACTTTTGTTTCATACCAGTGTACCCAAGTGAGATCAGCAACCTCCAAGAAGAGTGTAAATGAAGAAAGAATTTGACTGTTTTGTTTGTGGAACCAGCTTCCACCCAGCCTTGGAACTAATTGATTTTTTGAAATAATTTATTTACAGAATTTACTTTGATCATACGTTGGGGTGTTTTTGTTTGCATTTTCTAAATAGCTCTTTGGTTTACTTTATTATTCTTCTTGTACCAACAGATTCATAAAACTTGAGACAGGTTCCTTTAGTCAGAGAAAATGACAGACTCCTCTAATGAGGGGTGTCTGACACTGGAGATAAAGAAGAGAAGAATGTACTAATCTTGAAGCAGAAAGTGCATCAACTGAAAATATTTACTGTTCCTATTAAAAATGAATTAACAAAAACAGGTGGCCTTTTAATTGAAGCCTTTATCACTCTTTGCTCAATTTCATTTAAATGCAAATTTGAAATCCTTTCTGTAAGCCAATAGAAAGTTGTAACTGAAGAACAACACCGTTTTACTAATGATGCAATTATGTGGTAAACCATTAGGCTTATTATGGGATATGCTGGAAATATTGAGGCATTCAGAGAGGACCCTCTTTTTTGAGTATACATTTGTAAACTGCTAAACTCATCACCAATACAGGATATTGCTGAGTTTGGTAGGACATTTATTTCAATTCAGCCTTAAATGTGGTGCCCTATATTTCTTTTGGGATGTTTACCTCCTTTTTCTCTTGGAAGGGGAGGTTTATAGTCAGAAAAGCCAAATCCTGTCATAGCTGTAAAAAAACCAGGTTCATTAATACTGAGGTCTGACATTGCAGGCTCAGCTCAGTTCCTGGGCAAGTGGGAGTAAGTTAAGGGCCTGTATGAAAACTGAAGCTTGCAGATGCTTGCTAAGTGGTGATTTCTCTACAGGGTGATTCTTCTTCTGTGTGATCTGGAGATGTGATTTGTAGATCTTTCTGGAATGCTGCTCCTCTTCTCTCTTTTTTTCTCCTTCTCTTCTCTTCTCTTCTCTTCTCTTCTCTTCTCTTCTCTTCTCTTCTCTTCTCTTCTCTTCTCTTCTCTTCTCTTCTCTTCTCTCCCCCTTCTTTCACAGAAATCTGGTCTTTTTAACTACTTGTAAAAAGATTTTGTTGCCACATCCTAGCATGTTAACTTTAATCTACATTGATAGATGAAGCAGATTTCATAATTAGGTTGAATTTTTCTTTCAAACATTTGTAGTCTATTCTTGGGTGAAACATTTTCCTAAAAAGACTGTCATAAAATAGCTGAGAGCAAGGCAACCTTGTTCTGGCTGCTCCACATTGTTCAGGCAAAATATCTGGCATAAGAAACAAAACTGGTCTTCCTGTGAGTAAAATCTGAGTATTGTATTTAGAATTTAAATGGAAACAGACAAACAAGCCACATACAAAAACACAAACAAAACAAAACCCCCAAACTAAAATAATAATAAAAAATCAAAATACTACTCTGTTGTCACAGACATCTCTAATAACACTAACTGGCTTTTAAGAAAGAAGAATTAGACTCTTGGAGCCAGTACCAGTACCGAGAATCTGCATGGTGTGCTCAGTGCTTAACTGTGCACCTTTATTTGGCTTTTTTGCTCGTTTTTTTGTTTGTTTGGTTTTTTTTATTCTATATTTATGAAATATATATATAAATTAAATAAATGCAAAACAAACAAACAAATACAAAAAAAAAAAAACAGGAAAAAAAAGGGGAAAACCCTCACAATGACATGGAGATATCAATATAAAAGGGGCAGAAAAGAAAATCACAGCTAGAGAAATAAAATTATTTGTACCTTAGAGACAGTTAAAGACAAAGAAATGGTAAGAGAGATACAATTGTCATTTATAGTAATATTTATCCCTCTTAGGCTATTAGGGAATATTTCTACTGAGTTTTCCACTTCTGTGCTGCATCTTAATACTAAAAGAAATCAGAACAAGCATTTTAGAAAGGTGTCATATATACCTTCCATGATTCAGCTATCACAGGTTAGTGTGGTAATTTCTGACCATGAACAGGGACATTTTTCATCTGTTGGAGAAAGAAAAAAGAAAAATGTAGTAGGCCATATCAAAACTCCCAGGACTGTGTAAAAAGCAATTTTTGCAGCTTCCACGTTCAAAAGTTCACATCAGAGGTGTGGTTGCATGTGATTTATTTTGCATATGAAAGAAATAGTCTCATGACTTTCCATATTAATAATCCACTTGCATTATAATATTAAGTACACTGGGAAGGATGATACATCACCCAGGGTAATATAAGTTGACATATACAAAGGAAGCGTAAGAAAGCTTAGCTCCTGATATTGCTATTTTGCTTCTGGGTATCTCTGAAATGCTGAATGCATTTTTCATTTGATCTTAGCTTAATGCAGGCATCAGCTGTTTGCAGAGGGAAAAGCAGAATTAAAAAAAAAAATCCAGCCATCATTCAGCCAAACATTTAACTCACAGAGTTTTCCAGTAATTGGTGAACTATTGAGATTCCTCTGACACCTACACAAAGTGCTGTGCAGAAAATGGGTAAATTGAGGCATACAGTTAACAGCTGTCTCCATAGAAGGCCATTTAATTTATTACTAACCTGTTTTCTTTTCCATAACCAAGTCAAGGGCATGGCATTTGGATTTTTACTCCCTGCTTTCCTTGGTAGAAGGAGGGGTCCTTTCCAGGCTGCAGGGGCAGAGGAGGCAGCAGGCAATCTGCAATGGCTGATTCAGCTTCTTCTCCCTGAATAAGGAACTAATCCAATTGACACACGGTGAAGTAAACACATAGTGACATATTTGTAGACAAACTGTCATACTCTCAATTATTCCCTCCAAAAAATTATTTCTGAACTGCAGGCATGGAGTTTTAAAAGTCTGCCAGCCTCAGCAGCTAGTACAGGTCTATGAGACCCAATCATTAGGGGGTAAAGTTAATTTCAGAACCATGAAGTACATTTCCTTTCATCTCCTAGTAAATGTCCCTTGCACATTGGACTGAAAAAAGTACAAATGTTCTTTTCACAGTATACATATTTTAGTGTAACTTGTGTTCTAAAAAGTTATTTTTTTTTCTTTCTGTTTTTTGTTACATATTTGATTTTTTATTTGAAAAGCAAGCTGACTTTTTCCTGTATTAAAATATCTTTTATTACCCCAAAACATATGAAGAACATATTTGAAAATGTTTAACTTGGTTTGGTATGTACTAAATAGGTTGGATTTTCAAAATAAAAAATAGCTTTTATTTTTTTCTCACTGAACACTGGACTCATGCAGTGCAATGAAATCAGGACTCTACCTGCCTTGCAAGGAGCCTCTAAATTACAGTGTTGTTATTGAAGGGGCTGAGTATAGACCCTTTGAGCCTTTTGCAACAAAGGAAAAATAAACTATTTAAACAGGGTGATGTACCTATCTGTCAAGCTATACCATATATCTTTCTATGTGAATGCCTCCTTTCTGAAGAGGAGTGTTATCATGCCCTGCCATTACACACTTGTAAGGGATATAGGAGGAGTTGTTTTCTAGAGCATTTACTGAAGATTCCCTTAGACTGTAAATACTTTCATCTGCAGTGCTGTTAGAAACAGGGCCAAGCAAACAGTTTATGTGCCCAAGTTCATTAACACAGCTGCAGAATTTGGAGTAAAGATGAATTTCCCTGGGCACTAGAGAAATCAAGAGGTGTTCATGGCATGGTGAATTCTTCTTAGGCAAGTCCCTAGGGTGCCCTTCTTTGTTTTCGTGGGCTTAGGTGAGAATCTTTGTGGAGGGTTTTAGAGCTTGTGATTTATGAGGCAGATCATCAAACATATTTAGTTACTTCAATAATTCATGCCTAACCTTCAGTTAACTCGAGATTAGTTGATAAGATTTATGTATCTGAGGAAAGAATTTTTAGAAACTATCTAAGTCAGGCACTATTTGAGCTAATTATCACTGATGTGCAGAGCAAAGGCTGGGAATTACCTGGTAAAAGGAGGCAGAGATGAGTAAGCATCTCTCAAATTACATGTAGCTTCTTTCTTTTGGCTTTTGGAATCATAATCTCAAATTAAGCTCCGGTTAAGCAAAGACATTTTTTACTCCCTTTCCTTTGAGAAAAGACAAAAGTACAAAATTAACAAAAATCTGGAGAGAGGATTGTGAGTAGCTTGGCAGGTTACCCACTAGTGCTGTAGGAAACTTAAATCCCTTATGTGGATGCAGAGAACTTCAGGAGCATCCCTGTTACAAGACTGTCCCGAATAAGCTAAAGGGTGAATTTTTTGATCCTGAATATTTTATATTTCTGTCTTCACCATTATCTGTTTGCTACTCTGGTACAAATCTGACTTTTTAATCTCTTTTGGAGCTACTACATAATACACAAAAAAGTTTTACTTATTGGGAGAAAGAGAGAAATATGCTGCATTGTCTGGTGAGCACTCCCATGTCTATGTCCAGGTCTGTACTGCTGTGTAATCTGTCAGACTGTTTGTTGTTTTGTAGGGGCTTTTCTTCTCAGCACACTCTGAACTAAAGGGTCATGTGCTTGTAATAAGAAAGTGTTTCTCCTGGCACAGTCTGAAACTCTGAGAAATTTTAACTTGAACAAGAGTTTCAAGTAACTAATTAGCTCCTGGCAGGATTCAGCTCCGGCACCTTGTGTGTGCAGGGTGTTACAGTCTAGGCAGCAGAGAACAGGCTTTAAAAATGCCCCTAGTTGCTAAATGGAAACTGAAAGGGATGATAAAGATTGATGCCTATTTCAGAATAAATATTTAGATGCAGAGTAAGGCTGAAGTACTTTTTTGGTGGGGTCAAAAAAAATGACATAGAATTTAAATGAAAGGTGAATATATTTAGTTCTGAACACTTAATCATTCTCTACTAGAAGTTCCCAGTTCAAGTTCAGTTCAATGAAGCTGTTGAATATCCACAGTGAACCTGAATGGCAGCAATCCTCTTGTGCTCTATCAGAATTCCTAATGCTTTCAGTTACCTGAAAAATTTACTCTTTGAAAAGAGTATTAGAAGACTGAAGAAAATTACATCCGTGCTTCTAATTACTGAAAACAATCCTCTGCTTCAAAATATTTTATTATTGTTCTTTGAAGATGTGCTAATGTTTACTGTTCCAATGAAGAACAGTTTTGCTTAGCTAAGCAGTGTACTTACACTGAGTCTCTGACATACCTTTTTCCATCTTATAATCTTTCTTTTTTTCATCCCTTGTTAATTAGCTCAGTCATCAGGAATACTGGCGTTTTCTTCATAATTAATTTTCAAAACTATATCTGTATCTCATTTGTTTTACTAGTTCCTTGAGTCCTTGCCACATTTGTAGGAGATAGTACTTCAAAATGTGATGTAAAAGTTCTTGGAGCCTCTATTTTCTGCTTTAGATTAGCTTTAAAAAAACATGCAAAGAACAGTGAAGTCTCTTGCAGATGTCCTGAAATAAGTCTTCTTTATCCCTCCAGAACACAAAATGGCAGCTGTGTTTTGCACTCAGTAGGCTTGTAGCAATGCATAGGCCCAAAAAAAGTGTTACAAAAGAAAAACCACAATGCTTAGGTGAAGAATGCTGTGCACATATGTGCTATGCACATACAGGGGCTGGCTCCATGAAACATTTCCTAGTGTCTACCCTGCCTTTGCATTTGCCTTTGCCTTGCCCTGCGTATGGTTGTTTCTATCTATAGAAAAAACATTGTCACAGCAATTTTTTCTCCACTCTGTTTTTGCTTTATGGACAACCAAGTGACTGCATGAGCTGTAAAGAATGAAGGAATCAAGTTGCAGATGTGCATGCCTACATGTGCACATGCACACAGGGGAACTGCCAACCCCATCCGGATGCCACACTCCCGTGAAAGGAACATGATGACAGCTCAGTATCACACTGTGTACCCCTACAGGGGTCATAGGAAATAAGTTCTTTATCCAGCTGCAAGTGGATTTGGGAGAGCATTAAACAGAGTCAGAACATGGCTAGGACTCAGCTGTTAACACCTCTCAGGAAAAGGGACATGCACCAGAACTTTAAAGGCAGGAGATGAGCTTAATATCTCACCATGGTGGTGCCTTTACTAGAAATGTGTTCCCACAGTTATAATCACCTGCAGCCTGGGAATCCATCTTAGGATGAGATCGACAGCTGAAGTGCTGTAGCTGCAGATTTCTTCTCTAAATATCATTGTCTCTGTTTTGCTGATAGGGAGCATGAAGGGCTCTTTGAAGGTCATGGAGAGGCTTGGATAGAGGAGGAATAGCAAGAGCTACTGCGGCTCGCAGCCCAGTCCCAGATACTTTCAGACATATATTCATTGTGAGGCATATAATTCTTATATTCATAATTATTAAAAGAAACTTCTCACTTAATTTTATCTTATTTTATTTCATTTTCCTCTGGTAATACTTGAATGACAGTATTTCTGGTATTTCAGTTTTTCTTTACGTGTTTCCCACTAGTAGAAAAGATGTATTATGTCTCAGGTTTTGTCATTTCTATTATGTACGTTCATCTTATCAAAATAAAGAAATACTACTTTTTACCATATAAATTATTTTCAAACTTTCCAGCTAAATATTTATTTCTGTCCTTCCTTCCTTCCTTCCTTCCTTCCTACAGAGGATAATACATGAAACAGAGGGGATATACAGGAGGGACAGAAGCAATTTGGTTTCTTTGGTTTTTCCTGGAAACCAATGGTTTAAATTACTAAATACTGAGAATGGCAAAATGAAGTCCAAATGCCAGCTGCCTTCAGGACAAGATTAATATTTTTTTTTTTCATTATCTTTATGCTTTGTCTTTCCCCAAATTGCTGTTGTTATTTTCCTATTTCATTTTAAGAGCAATAATTACACTTATTTCCTCTTTGGTTAATTATTTCTGCAATACCTTTACCCTTTGTGAAATGTATCTTATTGGAAACATTGGAGACAAAAAAGAACACTTCCAAAGCAACCAAACCAACTTCACAACAGAACTGAAAGTCAGTCTATCTTCATTTTTTTTGCTCATAAGCTTTGATGAATTAGAAAGGAAATAAATAAATAAACAAACAACATTCTTACAGACTTCTGAGAATGGTGATTTCAAGTATTGACTCAACAAGTATTTGCTTTCTATAAAATTCTGGGAAATAATTTGTGAGCAGTTGTATTACTTAGATGATAAAAAAGTTCCAAGTAATCCTTAGTAACTGTACCCAAGCACCAAATCCACCCAGCATTAGAATGTAAAATGTAGTCTTGAAATGTGAGAAAAAGGAAAAAAAACAACAACAAAAAAACCCCCAATTCTGATAGTAAATATGGAACATAAAAGGAAAAAGAGCAGGAACAAAAGACAGAAAAATGAGGCAGAAGAACACTGTGTAAGAAAATAAATTACCAAATTTACAGACTTTACCTAATGAAAGTACAATGGAAGCTATTATTAAACCAAAGAATATGTTCCAATTATTTGATTAATGAACTTCCTAAAAGTTTAGAGAAAGAGACCTTCTAAGTCTCTCTCTTCTATTGCAACAACTTTTTGCAAAACATTTCTTGCTGACTGCAAAATGAAAGAATGTGAAGGTTGATATTTAATAGCCTGGAGCAGCTACAATCCACAGAGCCACAAAGGTATAAGGCTGACACTATACAGAATATGTTCCTGATGAACATTCTTGATATGTTCCAGGAAAACAACTGAATACTTATCCAGTCCATCAATTATTTTTATGTCAGACAACTTGAGTGTAATGCTACAGGTCCTTGATCAAGAATGGAGTCAATTGATTAAATTTCCAAGTCAAGATTGTCTTTTAGTATCCATCACTAGCTATGAGTAACATAACATTCCAGTAAAAACTGTCTGAAACCTTTTCCTTAATACAAGATTGCTTTCCTTGCTTGTGACAGCAAAGAATCAGGGCAGAAATTATTTCTACATACTGGCCTGGAGTGTGAAGTCCCCATGAAGTACTCCGTGAGAACATGATTGATATCTGGAAGAAACCTAAAAATTCTGTGCTATTGAACTTTGAGGAAGTTTACAATTTAAATCACTGAAACCTTTTTTGCAATGTAACCATCTCTTCCTTTTTCCTTTACTTTTCCTGAAATACTCTAAACAGGTTTTACATCTGCTCTCTTTAGTGGTTTTATTTTTTTATATACTGTCTTTTCCATAGTTAGGAAATTATCACAAGAGGAGAAGATATCTAAATGAAATGAAGTCAGAAAAACAGCAGTGATTAGCAACCAGTTTCCACAACTGTCTGGAAAACAACTATGTCAGCCTATGCCAGCATGTATATTTGCACACATATACATACTCAAACACCACTCTCACATACTTAACATATCAAATAAACATTCATAGAAGATGGCAAAAAGGAAATAACTACTACAAAACCACTGTTAGCATAGAGTAATTCCTACTAAATAGTTATAGCTTTGTAAATTGCTAGCATGCATTTAAAAAAAAAATCAAACCATCATGGTGTAGTTCTAAAAACTAAAAGTAATTTCCAAAGCAAATGATATGTACAGTAGTACTACATGGTAAATTGGGAGCAGCTGCTGTTACTGACATTACAGATGGTCACAAAGTGTATAATTTAGGTTTTGTGTAACAGTAAGTGGAAAAGCTGTTTAAACATAGATCCATAATTTTATTTTTTTCCAGATCTCCTTGTTGTGGACATACGTACTCAAAGTCTGCGTTTGGCCCCATTTTTATTATGAATTTGTTTGCATGGTATTTGCTTCTTGGATTTTTTATGGATTCTCTAGGAAGGTGATTGTTTCAGAACATTGCCTGCTTTTCAACTTAATAGAAATTTGAAAAGAGTCAAGCTCTCTGTAGTCTAGATGCAGCCCATCTGAAGCTGAGGAAATACATGGTGAAAGATGAGAAATTTACCATATTTAAGACTAGAATCATAAAATCATTCATGTTGGAAGAGACCCTCAAGAATATCCAATCCAACTGTCCACACAGCACTACCACTGTAACCCTTAAACCACTAAACCACTTCACAGAGCACCAGATCCAGATGCCTCTAAAACACCTCCAAGGAGGATGACTCCACCACCTCCCAGAGCAATTTATTCCACTGCCTAAACACCCTAAGAGAAAAAAAAAATAATTCTAATAGCTAATCTGAATCTCCTAGCTCTCTGCTTAGGGCCGTTTCCTCTAGTCTTGTCACTACAGGCAGAGTAGAAGAGACCAGCCCCTACACAACCACCTTTCATGGAGTTGTGGAGTGATGGAGTCCCCTTGAGCCTCCTCTTCTCCTCTTCTCCTCCTCTCCTCAGCTGCCTCAGTTGTTCCTCATAGAACACATTCTCTAGTCCTTCTATGAGCCTTGTTGCCCTTCCCTGCACACCCTCCAGTACTTCAATGTGCTTTTTGAAGTGAAGGCCCAGAACAGAACACAAGACTCAAAGTGCAGCCTCACCAATGCTGACTACAGTGGGGTGATCCCTTCTCTGCTGACTACACTATTCTTTGTACCAATGGCCAAGATTCCATTGGCCTTCTTGGTTACTTGGACAAGTTCCTGACTCAGTTGTCAGTGTCAACCAGCACCCCCAAAAAAACATCTCTCAAGTTACTCCTCGTCCAGCCTGTAGTGTTGCCTGGGCTTGTTGTGACCTACATGCCTGGCCTGGCACTTCACCTTATTGAGCATCATGTAGTTGTCCTTGACCCATTGCTTGAGTCTGTCCACATCCCACTGGAGAGCCTTTCTCCCCTTGGACAGATCAATGCTCCCACCCAGTTTATTGTCAAGGAGTTCACCCATCCAAGCTGTGAGCAGCCAGTTTTTCTAAGAAGAAGCTCTGGGACATGGAGTCAAATGCTTTACTGAAATCTAGTTACACAGCATCCATGGCCTTTCCCTCATCTGTTGAGTGCATCCCCTTGTTATAGGAGAAGGAGAAAGAGAAGGAGAAGGAGAAAGAAGGAGAAAGAAGGAGAAGGAGAAGGAGAATGAGAAGGAGAAGGAGAAGGAGAAGGAGAAGGAGAAGGAGAAGGAGAAGGAGAAGGAGAAAGAGAAGGAAAAGGAGAAGGAGAAGGAGAAGGAGAAGGAGAAGGAGAAGGAGAAGGAGAAGGAGAAGGAGAAGAAGGAGAAGGAGAAGGAGAAGGAGAAGGAGAAGGAGAAGATAGACCTAGTTGAACAAGCAGACCCTGCCTTTTGTAAATTCATTGGCTGGGGTTGATCCTCTGGTCATCCTGTGTGTGCTTTGCCATGGCACTCAGGATGATCTCGTCCATAACCTTTCCCAGAATTGAGGATAGGCTGAAGGGTCTGTGGTCATGCTTCCAACCCCTCTTGGCAAATGTTTACTAATTTCCAGTTAGCTGTAACTTCTTCAGTTAACCAGGGCTGCTAGTAGAAGATAGAGTTGAGCATTTGTCTGCTGTCAATAAATTAAAGCTATTCTTGTGCATAAAACACAGTGAATGCAGGGACAAAAAGTTATTGAAGCAGTTCTTTACATTGTCTAGGGAAAAAAATAACCTAAACACAAACCAAGAAACTACTGTAGTCATATTCCCCATCTTCCTCCCAACAACAACCAAAACATCAAGAAAAAATAGAGTCAATGTGAAGACATGTCTTTGCAGAGATGCTGCAAGAATATTGGACAGGCTGAGTGGGACTTATCTCATTTACACTTAAGCTATGGGGAGACCTAGCCATGTAAGCTCAGCTCATCCTCTGAACTGCTTCTGTGATTTAGTGAAAAGAGATAAGACTCTCCAGAGGCAGATTTAACCAACTATCTTAGACACCTGTCTGGAGATGGAGTAGGTGAATCACTCTCTGCAGGAGCCCTTCTCTCCACCAATGACCAAGCATGTCTGTCTGAAAATCTGTGACTGGGTCCTTAGTGCTGGATCCTCACAGCACTGACTGCAGTGTAAAAGCTGGAGAAGAACAAAACGTTTGTTTAGTTACTATAAGAAATCCTTCTTTATGTTTGTGTTAAGAAATGGTACAGCATTTTCACCATTTGGAAAGTGCTGCATATTGAACATGAAAGACCAAGTTGTTATCGTTGAGCTAAACCTATCATGTGGTTTTTGTTCAATAGTCTTGCTAAAGTGCCACAAGTTGAGGTGGTCCTTGAAGCTCTTGGTGTGCTTCTGTTTTATCACATAATCCCCTTTTAACTGCTAGATTTGCAAAAGCACAACATAATATTTATAACTCCTGATTATCCTAGAAGCATAACTATTTCAAGGATGAAACACTAATTGCTGACCTGAACATTGACAGAATGTTCTTGACAATACAGTGACAGGTGATACATTACTCAAAACCCAATATCATCAAATCCCCCTATCAGAGCTGGACCAAAATTTAAGAATTTTGTTATCATGCACACCTCTAGGACTATTCTATCTGTTCATAGTTAGAGGAAAATATACCTTTTGCTACCAATTATAATGCTTAAACCATCATCTTTCTTTCCTGAATTTGATTTGTGGACACCTGCATCCTTCGGCATGCTCTTATACCTATGTACTGAGCAGACACTCCAGCTGTCTATGACTAAATTGTTAAGCAAATCTTTCCTCTGCCTTTTTTGTTTTTGTTGTTGTTTGTCCCCAGATGTGCCGGTTTTTTTTCTAATCAAAGTGAAACAGGCTTAACCAAAACCAACTCTATTAGAACATTTTATCATTAGAGGCTTGGGGAGGGATTCATCTGTCCTACCTCTGGCAAATAAAAACTTCATTTATAAAACTGAAGTACTCACCCTAGGCTGATGATATAATCCATAGTGAAATAGACCAGAGATACCTCCCAGAATAGCTGTCTGGGATAATCAGCAGAAGCCCCATCTTCTTACCACTAACTACAAAGGGAAACTAGATAGATTAGTTCAGATTTGAATGTCTTACTTTCAAATATCTAATTAGGCAATGAGAAACTCACACTAGGACTCAACCCTAGCTTGTGTAGCAGAGGGATTTGGACTTCAGTCCTTTGTAAAATAGAAGAAAGTTCTTGAACAAAAGCTTTGTTTGAAAAGCACCACCCCTTCTCCAGCTTTAACTGCCTGCAGAGACAAACTCCAGGAGAGAGCTTAGTCCTCTTTCCTCCATATGGAGAGAGGTGCCCCACATTACCGTAGAGTGAAATGCTTTGTCCTTGTTGAATTCTAGCCACATCACACTTTTTAAAATACTTGACTGAAAAAGATCTCCAATTCCTTATCATTTGAGTGGTTAATACAAAGGACCCCTCCAGGAATTTAATGCTTGTCAGTGTCTTAAGTAACAGATGAAAAAGATTCTTTAAAAAAAGCTTCAGTGGTGGTTAGTCTTAAATTTGTTATGGGGAAAAAAATGGGATCTAATTCAGCCTATATTAAACCAGAGACCTGGCAGCCAAACACAGTGTTAACTGTGACCTTTATGATACAAGCTCATCTTTTATGCTGAATCAGTGATCCTAAAATGTTGTTTGAAAGGAAACCTTTCATACGGAGTTCATTGCTAAGCATTAATCTTTTTCAAAACACACTAAGAATCTATCAACACTGACCTTCACTGCTCTATATTACAATGGAGTGAGACTGCTGATGGCTGAAGGGAATATTGCAACAGATTTGCTTCAAACTCAGCATAAACAATTAACATAGGAACATCTGGGTTGCACACATTTTCAGCATTGCTGGCTTGTACTCCTGCCTGGCATGTGTGTATTTAAATGCATTTATTCACAGATATACATGTGCACATACACATAAAATGAGGGTTCAGATTGCTATACCCACCAAAACCACTGAGGCAAATAACTAACTTGCTGGGTGAATGGAAGTCAGCAGTGTCATTTTTTTTCATTTCTCATGGAAGGAAAGTGTTTGTAGCCATTTCACTGTTTCCAATGAAGGTGATGGATACCTATAAATTTTCATATTGACTGTCGTGGAAACAGAAGCAAAAACAAAGTTCTTTCTAAAGGGGAATTCCTTTCCATATGCAAGCCCTTGCATTGCCTTTCACCTCACTTCATGTCTATAGCTCACCCAAACTACACCCAGCTTTATTTTCTCTAAAATCTTGCTTACATATTCATTCCTCAATGCCCTTTCCCTACAAATGGCATCATAAAGTCCAGAAACCTCTCATGGTAATCCTAACTTTTCTCAGATTTCACGTAGAATACTGGAGTATTGTCTACATGTATACTTTTATATTAAAAAAGGGTTTTTCACAGATATGCTCTTTTAAGTTGGGGCATCAGGAGATGGTACTGCAAATGAGGAGGAATTGAGTTTCAGCAGAAACTCTGGGATAAGATCAATTTAATAATGAAAAAGAAGAACCAGTTATTCTCTGTTCTTGAGATGACATCTTAAAAAAAATGTTTCTTTTAAGAGTGAATGAACGGAAATGCATGTATGTGTTGAATGTGCATGAATGTTAGGGAGGGAAAACAGGACAAAAATTTATTAAATATCTCCTTAAATATTGGCAAATATGTGAAAACTTTTACTCTGGAACTTCATATTGTCTATTATCCTTACAAATTAAAGTATGAAACAGATTTAATTTTGCCTCAAGAATTCCTCTCATAGCACCCATAACAAGACACTCACAATTTTCTGGTTCTTCCTCAAGGAAATGCACCACACACAGGCAAACTCATATCTACTGTCACTTTTCAATTTAAAATTAATCTTCACTGACTAGGTTTCAGGGAAAAACTCACAAAAAGACTCTCAGAAAGTCAGGTTCACATTAAACAGAAATCTTCCTATTGCCAAACTGTTGATATTTTCATTTATTTCCTGACATTTAAAATCCCATCATCCAAGTACTGGGTGTACAATGATAACTCATTGCATATATCAAACAAAAACCATGTCTGTTTTCACAGCTGAGCAGACTGATTTTACAAAATTAAGCCAGTGGAATAATATCATTTCAAAGAGGGGGAAGTTGTCGAGCTTTTTGTTTGCCTGAGAAGCAGGCACACATTAACTCAAGGCTGCTAACAGAATAATGACAAAAGAAGCACGATGCTCTTTCTCCTTCCCTGCTTCCTCCTCCAGAGACTCAGGCTCATTTGGAGCGTTGATGCTTACCAGACTCTACAAAAAACACAACAGCTGCTTTAGAGAGAGAAATCTCCATTTGCAACAACAACAAAAAAACAATTAAACAAGCACTTTAAAAGACAGCTAAAAAGTGCTCCAAATTTTGCAGTCTATGATATATATATATATATATATATACACAATTTTTTTTCCCTAGTTTTAAGCATACTTTTAAAAACTGAAAAACAACAATTCTTTCTAGAGCTACAACATCTCAAAGGAATTTAGCTCAAAACTTGAAAGCAGATTAACTGCTTTTTGTTGGATTTGATAGAAATATTTTGTTGTCTTTGCATCTATGGCTTTTACTAATAATGCAGGAATAGAAGTAATTTCTATTATGCTTAACTCTTGAGTCCCAAACAAAACTTCTCGTAAGACTATACCTCTGGGAAGGTAAAGGTTCCTGCTGTCTGGTTTACTTTCAGCCATTTCAAAACCTGTAGAAAGTATTAAGAGGAAAGAGATTCAGCCTATAAAGACGAAAGTTTGAAGGGGCAAAACAGGGTTTACTTTCCATTTTGCTTCTATTGCTGTGTTACCAGTAAAAGAAAGAAAAACAGCCCTCAAAATCATGAAAGTAATTTGGAGGACTTTTGTGAGTGTTGATTTTGTTCTTGAACATCTACTTTGAGATCCATGCTTTCATAGAGACATAACTGATGTAACACCTTTAACTATTGACCAAATAGATATTTAGTATATTTACATTAATTTCCACTCCAAAAAATGCTATAAATCATTGAATAAAAATATAACCCCTTCAGAAAAAATAAAGAGGTTTTATTTACATTTACATATACTGCACACTTACTTATACCCTTTCAAAAATGCTTCAAAGTTCTTTTCTCAGATAAATCATTGAGTTTTGTTCATATTTCTGCAGTGAATAGAAAGCAGAGCATCATCCTACTATGAACATAAAGATAATTTCTATATCCCAAGTAATAATCTCAGAAAACTAAGTTGTAGCACTAGGTTTTTGTTTGAGTTTGGATGGATTTTTGAGAAATGCAAAATTGTGGCCCCAGCAAGGCAAATATTTCAAGCTTTAAATCTAGAATGTTGAAGTAATGGCCTCTACAGAATCAGAATGAAAGAAAACCAAATGCCACTGTACAAACTGAAGTTGAAATAATGTATGGAAGAAAAATAATCTGTCCCAAGATTATAAAAAATAAACCAAACAAGTCTTAAGAATTAGCTTCCCTACAAATATTTGCTCTCTCAGCAAGCTTTCCTTGTATTTCTCAGAGTATGTACATATATATATATATATATATATATATACACACACATGTATGCATATATATATATACACACACATGTATGCATGCACATGCACATGTGTTTACTCACAATTTTACATAGACACTAATATTTAATAAAAATTTCAGTTCCTCATTTCAGTGAAAAATCATTATGTTCTGATGGAAAATTTGTCTTGCCATGTCAAGGAAATTTGAGAACAAAAAAAGCATTGCTCTTTTTCTGAAGTCAGTGTGAAAAGTATCTCTCTACATATTTCATAGTGTTAAATCCCCAGCCAAAGGATGAGGTTGAGTTTTACAGAGTCATTTTACACGAGCAGAGTTAGTGGATGCTCATTGTTTATCTGTGGTAAATTTTAATTTGACTGTTTATTTGTCTAGGGTGCATGTAGGAAGATTGCCTGAATTAACTGTATTTTTCTCATGAAGAAAGAATCTGGTTCCTTTCTCAATGCACTTGTTCCTCTCTGAAACTGAAGTTCTGACACCCTGATGCTGGCCTGTCCAAATGTCAGTTTACAAAGCAGCTGACATTTGGCATTTCCATGTAAGACTCAGAAGAATGAACACATCTGTTTGCAGCTAGGCCTGAGTGAAGCTGTTTGGTTTTGGTTTGTCAAATTTTAGACGATATCTTGAAGCCTGATTTTCATCTCACACTGGTATAGATCAGCTGTGATCTCTTGGTCTCAATGAAGTCAGTGGGAGTTATGACTTCAGCAGAGATAGGATTTTCAGCCCACATGTAATATTCTGAGACAAATGTTGTTACACTTCCAAAGAATTAGCATTAAAAAAAGAAAATGCTATTTATTTTCAATTTTTCTATTACCAAAATTCCATGAGAATTGTTTTCTTTATAACCATTTTTATCCCCCTTGGGTTAAAACTTCTCTCTAGACTAAAATCTAATAGCTAAAAAAAAAACTACAGCTGAATGAGAGTGAAAAGGAAGTCTTTATTTTCTTAAGAAGAGACTACTTACCTACTCAGTTACATACAATTCATGTTTTTCTAGAATTATATTTACTTCTCAGGACTCCGTCCTTGACATATCATTTCAAAACATACTTTAACACATAAATAGTCTCTTTCATTTGTTCAACCTGTATCCTTCGGCCATCATAATAATTAAAACACTATGATGACTCCATGAAACAGTATATTCTTTGAAAATATTAATTTGCTCATGCAGGTAGAAAACCACGTCAAGGAACAATACAAAACAATTTAAAACTAAACCAAGAACATCCTTAGAATGCCTGTTATAATGTAAACATAAATGGTAAAATTTACAGTAATAGAAAAAAATCTTTTTAAATATAGATGCCACCAAGCCGAGTGGTGTGCCCGACACACCTGAAGGACAGGAGGCCATCCAGAGGGACCTGAGCAAGCCCAAGGAATGGGCCCATGTGCATCTCATGAGATTTAACAAGACTAAGTGCAAGATGCTGCACCTGGGTCAGGGCAATCCCTGACATTAGGACAGGCTGGGGGATGGAGAGACAGGGCAGCCTTGCCAGTGAGGATGGGAATGGGTGAGAGGCTGGATGTGACCTGGCAATGGGCACTCACAGCACAGAGGGTCAATGGTATCCAGGGCTGCATCCATAGCGTTGTGGCCAGCATGGAGAGGGAGGGGATTCTGCCCCTCTGTGCTACTGCAGTGTGGCCCCACCTGAGAGCTGTGTCCAGCTCTGGGGTCTGCAGCACAAGGTAGGGTATGAACATGTTGGCATGAGCCAGAGGAGGGGCACCAAGACTATTAGAGAGATGGAGCAGCTCTCCCATGAAGAAAGGCTGAGAGAATTTGGATTGTTCAGCCTGAAGAGGAGGCTTCAAGGTGACGAAATTGCAGTACCTGAAGGGAGCCTTATAAGGAAGATGGAGAGAGACTATTCACAAGGGTCTGTAGGGACAGGACAAGAGGGAATGGCTTCAAACTGAAAGAGGGCAGGTTTAGGTTGGATGTTGGGAAGAAATTTTTTACTGTGAGTGTGATAAGGCACTGGAACAGGTTGCCCAGAGAAGCTGTGAATGTCCCATTCCTGGAGAAGTTCAAGGACAGTCTGGATGTGACTTTGAACAACCTGGTGTGTGGAAACTGTTCCTGCCTATGGCAGGGTGGTTGGAGCAACAGTTGATCTTAAAATTCCTTACCAATGAAAGCCATTCTATAATTCTGTAAATATAATGCTGCTTCCTTTCTTCCTTCAGATGAAAACAGAATAATTCTTAATTAAGATACATAAATATTTTGCTACATTATACACTATGAAATTGAATAAATCCAAAACAAATGGTATAGCTACTAATTTAAGACTTAAATGTTTGGTATCTTTTATAAGCAGAAAATGTACGTGCATCTTCTAACCAATTTTTTTCCATAGGTCATGGGGTTTTTTCAAGAAATTATTGAAACCATGGTTTATTTTTTTCTGGATTTCAGACTGTTCTTCTCTTGGAAACATAGATGTGCACAAAAATACTGATGTAATCCATGACACAAATGGCACTGACTTAGTAAAATGGAGGTGATATTTAATATGTGTTTATCATACATAAAAATATTTAGCTTTGTATATTTTCAGGTTTTGGGATTTTTCCTAATGTTCTAATATGTCTAACGTTCCCTATGAGAGTTAATTGAGGAAAGTGTGAGTAGTAAAGAACTAAATGTTTTAATTAAATCATGATCCTTCTATCTGCAAATGACATTTGAATATTCTAATTCTATCAGCATGATATTCTATCAGCAAATTTTAGAACATTAAAACAAAATAAACCCACATATTTTAGAAAGAGTAGCTATAAAAAATAATTTCACAAATTTTAATTTTTTTAAAAAAATGTGACAATTATTAAGGAGAATATTATAATTCATAACTTATTTTTCACCCATCACATATTCTAAGACATAGCGATACAACAGTTCTGCATTTGCTTCAGAAAATCAGAGTCGAATTTAGACAGTGGTTGTTATGGTTATGTGGAAGGAACAAAATATAACCTGGCATCTGAGTATCAAATCATTTTTTATTCATTCGTCTAGCTTGCTCCTCTTAAATTGAAGTCCATGTTTTGAATTTTGTGGGATTTTTTTGTGGCTGTAATATAGAATTCTACATGATTAATGGCTTGTACAAAATTTGGCTATAGAACATACCATTTTTTTCCAGTCTTCATACAAGAAATTGCAAGTTCAGGATGTATAAATAAATGGTAAATAAAGTCCAATAAATAATTTTCATAGAAATATAATGGCCAAAGTTTTTAAGAAAAATGAGTTTTGGTTGCAGATTCGATGTTTAAATTGTGGATTTCTCCCTCTCTATACTTTCTAAATGTAGGGCTGGAATATCACTTGAGATATGGGAAAATTCACATATAGGGTTCAAAATGCCTAGAATACATATACCATTTTTTGATATTTGTCTTCTTTGTGTACTCTTCACCCACATTTAAGACAGAGTGTGCTTTGAAACCATTGCAAACATCTCTATCTGTAAGGCAACTCTTATCTAAAATGCCTGATGTGCTCAGTTACATTGTGCTGCATCACGATAGGATGACTAATCATGTCATAAAAGTTAAATGAAATCATCTAGCCAGGATGAAGAATGCATTTTAAGAGTTCCATATTTCAAGTAAATTGTCTGTTCTTTCATAGTGACTAATGTTTGAGTGAAAGAAGCATTTTTTTTTTCCTGGGAAACTAGAACAGCTTGATTCTGCTCCATTAAATTCAATGGAAATGCTGCTGTTTATCTTTCTGATTTCAGGATAGGAAACTAGGGTGAGAAAGACAGGGACACATGTGAACATGTTTTAGAAAAAAATCTCAATCTACTTGTGTATGGTTTTCTTTTTACCTCTGGCATACTGTGTTACTCCCAAAGCTTTCAGTTGCAGAAGCATCTGCTCTTCAGTGCAGCACAGAGATCAAAAAAAAAACCCATGGCACGTTGACTGTGTGCTTCTACATAGATGAAGTGGCATAAAAGCTTATTTCTTTTATGAAGTTAGCAGTTTTTATTGATATAAATATTAATATTTTGCATAAATAAAAAAAACGAAGTTCTAATATATTTAGAAACTGAAGAATTTTGAGAATTTAATTAATTGTAGATATTACCTATATGTGAGGCACTTTCACTTGTAATTTTTTTCTTATGCTCCCACAATAACATTTCAACAGGAATTAACTAAAGGAATGTTCCAGAAATCTTCCTGTCCTATGGAAATATGTTGTGTGATTAGGCAAGCTAGCTTTGCAGAACGGACAGTCTGCAATCTGTAAAAACTAAAAAAGCTCCAAATCTTATCTTAGGAGAGTTATTGACTCAGAGGCACCATGTGTGATGGCTGTCTGCAGCAAACGTGGTCAAGATTATCATTAGGCATGCCACACACCCAACACTAATTCCAGTGTCAGGAATTCAGTTCTAAAGCAGCTCTGCTGCCGTTGTTTGTTGGCACAACTTCAAAGCTGATATTCAAAGTTAGAGAGCTTAAAACCATGCAAGCTTATTTAGGTTCTTTAAATGGTCTGGCTTAGTAGATGTGTGGGCATTTGAAGCTTTGCAAATCATTGCAGACTAAAAAACTGAAAAATAAAATGTGATTCTTTTTTCAGTCAGAGTTTTAAATGACATTGAATTAATTTCAAAGCATTTTCTCCCTACCTATCCCTTCACTGTCCCTTAATCTCAGGAGTACTGGAGCTGCGTGTTCTGAAACTTTTTTTTTTGTATAATTGTTTTCTTGGTTTGGTACACTATTAAACCTCACAAAAGCTTTGGCAAATATAAAGGTAACATAAACTCTAACCTCTTCACTGAAATCCCTCCTACATTAGGAAGTGACTGCTCTCTTATCTGTTATGGAAGCTGTTGGATTTGAGTCGCCACTTTTTAAAGTCTGTCTTGTGACTTGATGGCCGTCATGGAAGAATGTGTTGGTACTTGTGTCAGTTACATTTAAAGCACCTTTTGCAATGAGAACAGCTGGAAACTCTACTTATACAAATATCAGTTCTGCACCTATTACGTGAATAACTTTATGCACTTATGGGCACTCTCCAGAGCATAAGAGCAGCATACAACACAAACAGAGTATTGTCACCTGTCATCACATCATGATGTAATGTTACAACTTCCTCAGTACTTTAAAAATAGCTGGCAAGCACTGTACCAAAGGAAATTTTCACCTTGGCAATAGAGAAATTTTCCTTCGGAGCTACCTCAGTCCAAGGTTATTTTAGGGTAATTTAAGGGTATTGTGCAGTCTGTGGCCATTCAGAAATGTTCTGTACTAAAACAAATGTTGGTTTGAAAACCCATTAGTACATTTTTGTGAGTCAGCACTGAGACCTATATATTAGAAGACACCAAAAATTAAATTTTGGGTTTGGACACCTATTATGATCTCAGAAATCATTTGATGTTATATATTTGTGAAATGATGCATAAAAATGCTCTTACCCATGTTTTACAATTGCCTATTTAAATATATTCTTCTGTGCTCTACTATAATTTTAGTTTTAATGTTTAGTGTTTATAGTGAATCCTTAAATTGAAACTACTCATGTTTTCTTTAAAATAAGTCAATCAAATTTTATTGAAATTCTGCATTCTAAAAAAAAAAAAAAAAAAACCAAAACCCAGCAACATCCAGAATTTAAACAGTGAAAGTGAAGGGTCTTTAGGTGTGAATGTTTACAAAATAAAATTACAGTTCAAAGTAAGCCCATGGAGAGAGACAGAAGTGTTAAGGGTTAATGGCTCAAACAATTGGCCATTTGCAAAAGAAGCAGGGTGTTTTTCTAAGCCAGGTTTGCACCTCCCAGAAGAAGAGAGGGAGGAGAGCTTTTGGTGTTTGGTGGCAAAACCTCTGGTCTGTGTAAGAACAGGCCAGGTGTAGACTGAGTGTGAATCTATCATGGGAGGATGACCACAGACAAGCTGACTTTTGTTTAGCAGCAAGATGTGTTTTGGGCCAGATGGGGAAGACTGATAAGAAACAAGTCCTGAAAGGGTGGGTCATATAACACCTTTATGTAAAAATGTTTAGTGGCATTGATTTAGCTCCACTACCCACCACTCTTTGGGCCTTCCCATTCAGATAGTTTTTTTACTGAGAGAAGAGATATGCCTGTTTGTCTCAGAACAGGATTGTTCCAGATTTGCTGCTTCCATATCTACCCATTGGAATAGATTGTGTTCAGTGCTCCACTGCTGATGGCTGACAAGAGTCAGCAAGAATTTTTTTGTTATTTCTGATATCAGTGAAAGGGCTCTTGAAGACAGTATGTCTGCATTTACTGAAAGATCTTCCTTTTTTTTCCTGAACTGTAAGGTTTCAGTTAAGATTTCAAAGCAATTCCTTGGCGTTTAGGAGGAGAACAAACATGGACTCTGCTTTTGCAGATGTCAGGCCAGAGGAATTAGAGAAGCTAAAATAATGTGTGTAAATGAATGGAAATGGAAGATTGGCACCTCTTCCTAGATCTAAAAAGGGGGATTAAAGAAGGGCAGACCTCCTCTCAGGATACATCCAGACATATTGAGGCTGCATCCCCTTCATGATGGAGCTCAATATTGAATCTAGACCCTCTAAAACTCTTAAGGATATCTCAAGCTCTTTTACCCTGTCATTTACAAGGAGGATCTCCTGCTCAGACTTCATCAAAGCCTTTCTTATAAGTCCCATGTAGTGAAACTACAGGAAATTCTTGGAGTTCTCCTTTAGGTGAGAGGTTTGTCAGTGGGGCATGGCTGTGCAGACTCTCTGAATTGCACCCGTGGGTCTAACTGCAGTTATGTGACCAATTGTTCATGTCTTAACATTCCTGGGAGGCAAATGTTTATTTACTTGGATTGCATTTCTGTTGTGGCACAAATTATTGCAAGATGGCATTGGCAGCATTCCAGCTATACTGCTGGACTCTGGTGAAATATATAATCACAGAATCACTAGAATTTCTAGGTTGGAAGAGACCTTTAAGATCTTCGAGTCCAACTGATGTTCTAACACCTCAACTAGATCATGACACCAAGTGCCACATCCAGTCTTTTTTTAAACTCTTCAAGGGATGGTGACTCCACCACCTCCCTGGGTAGATGTTTCCACTATTTGACCACTCTTTCTGTAAAATACTTCCTCCTTAATTCTAGCCTGTATCTCCCTTGGCGCAGCTTGGGACTGTGTCCTCTTGTTCTGTCTGTTGTTGCCCGGAGAAAGAGACCGACCCCCAGCTCATCACAGCCACCCTTCAGGAAGTTGAAGAGAGTGATAAGGTCACCTCTGAGTCTCCTTTTCTCCAGACTGAACAACCCCAGCTCCCTCAGTCGTTTTTCATACAGCTTGTGCTCCAAGCACCTCACCAGAGATATAAGAATATCTCTGTTAAGTCTTCTTTTCTTCTCTCTTTAGATTAATGTTACAATGTCTTTGAATGGAACCTTCATTGGTTCAAAGTTGGATCCACACAAAATATTTTTATATAAGAGAATATTTTATACTGCAGAATTGCTTAGCATAATGGTTCCATAGGGAGAAAATTCATACAACCAAAAATGAATTGGATATTAAGTTGACCAGAAATGTGGGGGACAATAAAAAGAGTTTTTGAAATATTTTAATGGGAAAAAACAGTGTAAAAATAGCATTCACCTACCACAGGATGAGGATGGTCACCTGACAAGGACAAGGACAAGGCAGAGGTGTTTAATGCATTCTCTGCCTTCAACACTGATGACAGACCAAGAGGGTCTCAGTGCCCTGAGATGAAGAACCATCACTGTGAGAATAATGAACTTCCAATCAACCCTGAACTTCTGTGGGACCTGTGGCTCCAGCTGGATCCTTATAGATCTATGGAGCCTGGTGGAAGTCATCCAAAAACCCTCAAAGGTCTTGTTGGTGTCATAGCAGAGCAGCCAGGAGGGCCAGCGGTGTCCTGGGGTGCATCAGGCACAGCTGGACAAGGGAGGGAATTGTCCCACTCTGACCAGATTGTCCTCTCTGATCTGCACTGGAACAGCCCCACTGCAAGTGCTGGGGGCAGTTTTGGACACCACAACGTAAAAAAGGCATCAAGATGTTAGAGAGCATCCAAAGGAGGGCAACAAAGATTATGAGGGGACTTAAGGGGAAGCTTTTCAGGGAGTGGCTGAGGTCACTTGGTTTGTTCAGCCTGGAGAAGAGGATTGAGAGGGGACACCTCATTGTGATGTTCAACATCCTCACAAGGGTAAGAGGAGGGCAGGTATTGATCTCTTCACTCTCAAGACACCAATGGCAGGACCTGAGGAAACAGAGTGAAGCTGAGTCCGAGGAGGTTTAGGCTGGATTATCAGGAAAAGGTTTTTTACCCCGAGAGTGACTGAGCGCTGGAACAGGCTCCTGAGGGAAATGGTCACAGCACCAAGCCTGTCCAAGGTCAGGAATAATTTAGACAACAATCTCAGGTACCTGGTGTGACTCAGAGATGGTATTCTGCAGGGCCAGGAGCTGGGTTTAATGATCCTGCTGGATCCCTCCCAGCTCAGCATATTTTATGATTTTTTTCAGATAGTTTAGTTTTGCTGATTGCTTTATCTATTACAGAGATAACTAAATTGGCTTTCTGCATAAAACATAATCAGAATTTGAATCTTGAAATTCATAATCTTCATTGAAAATTATATTAAAAGCTCATCAGTGTTTTACTTCTGCTCCCCGCATCTGTATCTGATTATATTTGATTAAGGCAAGACATCTTACAAAGTTTTACAACAAAATCCTTGCTCTTGTGTTTCTATCAAGTCAACCCACACAGAAGTAAAATTTCACTAGTTTATCTGTAAATATAATTTGACAGAATAGTCAAAATAAAGGTATAATTCAAATAAGCTATATCCTACCATTGCTATAAGGAAGTGTATGCATTTCTAATTTAAAAATAGAATTTTTGAAAGCTTGAATGTGAATCCCTAGATTAGTACTATAGTCATTGCTGGATTCAAAGTTGAAACTATCAAAAATGGAGAAAGATGTGTCATAAACTGTTCCTTGTGAAGGATGGTTACTCAATGCTTATAAGAGGAGAAAGTTTCTTTTCTTTTAACATTTCATCCACTCAGAAGCTAATATTCATAAATTTTCATTTTTAAGTACTTCTGTAAGAACAGTGTGGAGGGGTTTTTGTGCAAGATGGAGAAAGGAGAGAATTTGACAAAAAAATTCAATTTAATTGTTTGAAGTATATGTAAAAAGTAAGCAATTAAATTCCTTTCCTTTTAGTCATCCTATAGCATGTTTTCCATATGAATAATTTTCATCACAGTCATAAGATAGAGAAAAAAATGAGTTTTTTTAATTTTTAAAAACTAAAAATGAACATATTCTGTTAGAAATGAAACCAAATGAAAAGTGGATATCTTGTTCACAAAAAGTGGTTTAATAAAAATATATATTAACTTTTAAAAATCAGATTAAGAACCTTTTTAAAAAAAAAAAAAAAAACAAAAAAAAACCAAAACAAAATAAACACCAGCAATTGACAGCAACAACAGTTGGCTGTCTTTAGACCTGCAGAGGAAGTAGGTGGGAAGCCTGGGATTGAATCTTTCTGCTAGAAATGGGGAGACACTTGTTGGCCACCCTGATGTGGAGGAGATGAAGGACAGGGGGAGGAAGAGCAGCAATGCTCAGAGCCAGCTGTGCTTCTGTCAGCAGCAGCCTCTCAACACCCATCTCCCCTGGCCCAGCCACCACGACCTTCCTCACTGCTGCTGAGTGAAGGCTTGACAGGAGACAGAGAGTGTGCAACAACGATTTTGCATCTCCAAGAGCTCCCAGGCCTTTGGAGGGTGTGCCAGAGTGGCAGACAGGGGCACCACGAGCTCACATCGTGTTCCGGTGAATTTACAGAGCACGGTGCAGGCTCAATGTGTTTGATGAGAGGAGCAGTAAGTGCTGGGGCAAGGTAGATGCCTCACTGTTGCCAGTGAAATGGTGATAAGACCTTTGCTGACACTGCTAGGTAAAGAAGGGACGATGGAGTGGATGTAAACAGCTGGTTTCTCTTCACCCTCATGTTTGGCTAAAGCCCAGGTCCAGTGTCTTCAGCCTGGATTAATTTCCCTTAACTTCAGCGTGCATTGTAAATTAAATTAAGTTTAATGGTTCTAGCTCTCTTTTTCATGGCTGGTAATGAGAAAGATGTCTTCAAAGAAAAGGTTGGTCAACAGGAAAAATGTATTATTTACTCCTTAGGAGAGGTAAATATTTCCTTGGGTTGTTAAAACTATGTAGGATGTCCATACTCTGAAGTCAGACATCTTTAATCAGGAAGATAAAACTAAGGTTCAAATTGCAATGTCAGCTCAGTTGCATGTACACGTTAAATGGACATTAAAGTCACTCAGACCTTTAAAGTTTTGATATATCTATATATCTAAAATTAACTATCTGAGTCTAAAACAGTCAACGTTTGTTTTCTTTCCAATCAACAGAGATGGCATAACCAGGAGTTATGCGGTTTTAGCAGTTTTAGCATTTTTAGCATTTAGCCTTTTGAGCATTATCCTCATGCTAAATGCCTGTCTAAAATAAGAGAGATGTTATTTTTACCTGTCTAAAATGAGAGAGGTGCCATTTTTCCTTTAGGTCTGTTTTTCTCCCCTGGTTTTATAAGGATGGTCTAGCATGACTGACCTGTCAGTAACCAGACTTTTAGTCACCTAAACTTAAGTCAAATTAATCCCACATCCAGCTTTCACTTATAGAATCACTCAAAAATCTTTTTTATGTCACAAATAATGAAATAAATAAATAACTATATTCATGTACAGCCAGAAGTTTGGGGAACTATGGCTGCTTCATAAGAAATTATCATATATTTCATCTTCTGTAATAAACAACAGGCTGTGCTTTCATTCTGCTGCCTGATAAATAAAAGAGAGTCAATCCACATGTCAATGGAGAAAGTCTTAGAAATCAAACTAATAGATGAAAATACCAGAAAAGTCATTTTCAAGTGTTGTCTTATTATATTCTATTAGCATGGCACTACAGCAGTGACAATTTTTGAAGTCTAGATCCTGCCATTGCGCAAGTTCTCATTGTTTGTTTCATTTTGCCTACTTGCATTCTTTATTCCCATTACAAAACCCATGCTGTTTACATTCATACAACGTACACCCACTGCTACTTTCAGTCACAATAAAAATCAAGCAGCTTCCTCAACAAGCCATCAAATAATAATGAAATACTTTTCAGAATTTTATCACAAAGGGAAGAAAAAAGCAGCTGAGTTTTTTGCTTTAAAACTGAGGAAATGCCTAGGGAATTCTGAGTCATCTCTGTGAAATCTGTCGCTCATTCTGCACTTGTAGAAGTCTACCAAAACTACCAGAGGACAGAACTGGGAAAAAGTAGGCCAAGAGTGGTCTAAGTCACATTCCTCTCTGCAAACATATATACCAACAGTATCACAAAATCTTGTCTTGATTTTCAAACCAGGATGCACAAATCTCAATAAAGCATCCAGTGTTTTTGTGTGTACATGCACAAATGCACAAATTGATTCTAATATTTGTCCTGATGCAACCTCTCAGTATAAGTAATTAATAAAAAAGAAAAACTGCAACAATAAATATTTGAATGGTTAGGACATTTTAAAATTTTGATATACAAGATTATCAAAACAAATTAACCAATATTTCTTCTGTCAAAATATTTTAACTTGATCCAGACATGGAAGGCAACAGTGAATTTCTAGTAGGTCTGATGTGTACTCTGCAGAAGCTTAATAAAGCTTTACATATTGAAGTGCTAAAGTAGTGTGAATTTTAAAGAAGATACAGGAAATTTTGCAACTGAAACAAAATGAATTTGCTCTAGGAAAAGTACAACAAAAATACAAAAAAGTATTATTTTAGTTTAGTTTTTACATCTAATTACATGGATTTATATAAGTAATGCATTTAATGGGACTGTAGATCACATCTGTTATTCTTGATAAGCCATACTTAGTCTATTCAGCAGCATATTAAAATGAGTACAGTAACCTCAGCATATTAAAATAAGTGAGCACAGTAACCCATCTGCAGTAGTATTTGATAGATAGAAAGGAGCTGCAAACTTGATAAATAAGTCTTGCTCCCAAGACCTGAAGAAGTAGCAAAGGAAAAATGTCATGTCAGAAGAAAAATTTAACATTTCATTTATATATTAATTTATGTATTTTGTATTTGCAATAAGGCTCAGTTATGTGGTGGATTGAACAAATCATGGCAGCTCTTGGTCCAGAGAAACCACAAGGTGAATGGGAAAAGTGAGCTGTTTATTGCAGTAATAAGCTCTAAGGAGTTAAGAATTTTACCATATAATAATTAAAGTTTCTTGGTTTTATGAGTGACAATCAAAACTGTGGAAAATAAACTAAAGAATTAGAATCGTAGATAGTAGATCAAATCTATCAAGATATTAAATATTTTTTAGATAAACAAAATTAAAGCTAATATTGATAATTTCCTGTCTTAGGTAAAAAAAGAGAATACTATACAATGAGTTATTATTGACTCCTAAAGTTCATTTGTACAGTAATTGCATGCTAAATATCCATTTTCTTACAGTTTTGTTGTAAAAAAGAATATTCAAATTAGAAAGAAAAAAAATGTAAGAAAAGGAAAGAAAAGGGAAAGGGAATAAGAAAAAATGTGATTTTTGCTAGATGGAAGGAAGTTTTCTCCCTTATGTGTAGAAGGATCCCCTTCTACATATAAGGGAGAAAAAATTGTGATTAATAAAAGTTTGGTCAGGAATTATGATATAGGGATGAGAAAATGTTTTTTTGCTATTTAATGTAATTTGTCTTCACACACTGAAGTGAAACCTAAACGACTAAGTGTTTAGGATGTTGTGAAAGCTAAATGACTTTGTGTTTAGGATGTGGTTCCTGTGCTCTAGCATACCTCAGAAAAGTATCTATCATTATTATAAAACAATACAATGCAGAAGGAAATCTTTCCCCTGTGAAAGGCTCCAAAAAGCATTCCCAGAGTATATTGTGTGATAGCATTATTTGTTATTCTTTTTTATATATGTGCATCTGGTCACAGATGAGTGGAACTGGGATATAGAGTCAAACTGGGATATAGCCCCCACCACAGACTTCCTTCACACTTACTCTAAACACAAATAACCTAAGTTCAAGCAATGAAAACTAAACACTGCAAGACATGTACAGCTCCTGAAGACAAAATGTAGGGTTTGCATAAGTTGCTAACTAAAAAACCCTATTCAGTTAGCAATGCCAGTATCTTCGTGTTTCTACTGTTTGACACAATGATGGATTATTTATTTACTGAACAGCACTGGTGGCCAGAAAATCTGATTTTCATGCATGAAATCCATGAAACCCCAGCCACTGAACAGCTTCTTTTACATGTGGCAAAGGTCACCTATCAAGGGATTTTCTCACGTTTTGTGTGATTGGTCATGCCTCATTTCCTTCAAGAAAATATGATTTCCCTAAAGTGTGTGCATTTTAAGAGACTCTCAAAGACTGAGAAAGTTATTTCCTCTTTGTTTGTGATAAGTACAAAATATAGAGACTAACCTACAGGGAACGACAAGCAACTGTTTGTAGCTGGAAACCACATTTAATCCTATCATTAAGGAAAACCTTGGAGCACACTAGGAACAAAAAGAGTGCAAAACTAGACACTTAACCTTGTCACGTAACCTTGCAGACTTTCAAGTATTTAAAGAAAATGTTCAGTATATCTGATAAGTGATCCCTCTGTGTTGTGAAAGTACTACCTGTTCATACCAGGAGCTTCTACTTTTTTAAGTACTGTGAGGTCAAACACAAATGAGGTGATGCCAGATTTTTATGGAGGTTTCACTGCTCTTAAGCACTGAAGCACTTTTAATTCCACGCTCTAATCCTTTGCATGAACTGAACATTACAACTTCTATTATCCATGGCTGGTGCAATGCTGTTAGAAGGTGGCATTGCAACACATCTTTGTTTTGAGTTTTATTCAGAGCTGGGCCTGGCTCTTATTGTTGTGTGCAGGTATAAAGGGCCTGTCACAAGAGGAGCTCTGCAGACGGTTGGGGTTCTAGGATGCCATGGTGACAAATAACTGTGTGAAAATATGAAAAATATAGAAGAATCCACTGAAGTGTTGGGGTTTTTCTTTTGTTTTGGGCTTGGTTTTTTTTACTCATACAGGCCATAGGCCTGTCTTGTGAGAGACTGAGTTTTAGGATGCTGATGAATGTTGACCAATAAATGGAGAATAGTTTGCAAGACCTTTTAGATTTTCTATGTTTTCTGCATATCTGCCTGTGACAATCTATGCCTTTCATCTAAGGAGTGATCCCCCATTTTCAGATTTCTTTCTTCCTTTTTATTTTAAAACCATTGAAATCAATAACCTCCTGCACTGCTAGTGCATTTTATTATATCATATAGTGAGTCATCATGAAAAAGATTTCTTACTGCTCTTACTACAGGGTAAACATCTGACTTATATTGCAATAATGGCAGCAATGTCTAACATGAAGAATGCACAGCAAGTGGACATAATGTCAAAAGAAAAACATTCTCATCTCAACTACAAAAGTGGGATCTGTTAAAAGAGAAATTCCATGATTTCAAACTTGTGCTATCAAAGTATAATTCCCTGCACATCAGAGAGGACCAAATAAATAGAAAAACAGAAAATTAAAAAGTTCATGTTTAATGACTATTCCACAACATTTTAATAAAGAGAATATTTAAATACTACAATAGTTTTATGTTTTAGTATGTCAGTGACAACATGCATTGTTTATTTGGCTTCATTATTTACAGAGATTTATAACCTCCATCATATCTTTGGCTTGCAGTGTTGATTGAGTCTTTTGGCATCTTTTTGCCAGAAAGGTAGTGATGAATTATTTTGACTATTCCAAAAAATCAAAACAAAACCAAACAAAACAAACATACAAACAACAGAAAAACAACAACAACAACAACAACAAGAAACCAACAAAACAAAAAAAAAAGCCACAACAGCAATAAAAAATAAAACAGAACTCAGAAGCAATCAGGGAATAGAAAAGCTTAAAGTACAGTAATAATAAAAGAAATACTATACCTTAGGAACATTGAAGAGGAAGGTGATAATGTAACAAGGTTTAAAATAGATGGAATCAAAAATGTATTAAAAATACAAATTGACTCACAAAGCTAAATGAGAGAGATCATCATAGAAATTCCTCTGTGCTAGCTGAAACAGGGAAAAAGCTGCTATTAGCATAAGTCTGTAATCAGTACAAAAGGAAAATTATGAATAATTACTTTTGAAATTTAAGAAAAGGAAATTAAACTTCATGTCTGAAGAAAAAGTGGGAGTGAATAAAATTTTAATAGTGTTTGGTATTGAAATATGGAATATTTCTGCATGGCAGGTCTTGAAAATTGCAAAGCTTGAGACATTTAAAACAAGAATGGACAATAGGTGATTTAAACATACTGAAGAGGGCTTTCACTGTTGAGTAGAGAGATGGAGTCAAAAACCTCTTATCTGTCTACTGCATCTCATTACTTTACTTGTTCAATAGTAAAAAAGTCAGTAGTACTTCATCCCAAAGATCATAACAAGCAAAATACAATGCTTAGAGAGGGATTTCTGTGTCTACCCAGTTTTTCTCTGGGGCAGAACTCCATATCAGTATTAATGCCATGGCACCTTCTAGGTTGTCTTAATCAACGTCACTCTCATGATAAATGTGATCAGATGCTGTGCACAGGGCTACCAACGCTGATGCTGATGCTGGCTATGAAAGGGGGAGGTGGATGCCTCTCTGTTATGTTAATTTTGCCAGCTCAAACTTGGCTGCTGCTCCAGCTGCCACTGCTATTTATGGAAAGCAAGCTTGTGTTAATAAAGCTCTCGCGTCGTTACAAATTGCCTGGGATAAGTACGACTGTTGCTGCTCTGATTTGTCTTGGGGAGCTAGAAGGAACTTTACATGTGGGTTGTCAGGATAAATCAAAACAGTGTAAAGATTGTTTTATTTGTTCATTACTCTCTAGATAATATTCTTCCTCTAAGCACATGGTAAATTAGGAAAAGACTTGTACAAAATAAGCAGGAAAGTTTACCAAGGAGTCTTAGATTTTGTAAAGAAATCCTTATTTATTTTTCTCCTCCATCAACCTTCTGAAATCTGAAGTTAATAACTGAAACAGGATGGTACATCTTCAATAACCTGCTGCTAATTTGCATCCAGGTTTATATTTACCTCATATTTCTAGACTGCATGCAATGAGGTTATTTACAGGATGGTCCTGTCTTCCATTCTTCATTCTTAAATATTTCAAAAAAAGAAGAAAAACCCAAATTCATATTTCAGGGTTTTTTTAAAGGTTCCCAGAATTTTATAATTCCCATAGGAAAATTTAATGAAAATACCTCTGTGCCACCCCCATATTGTACTACACAGAGGTAGCAGACACACTCTATTTCAGTGCAAGACAAACAAAGTTTGGTGAAACTTTTTTGTCTTTTTAAAAGAAAAAGTAGATTTCCATTTAATGAAAACATAATATTTAATGATTAATGCAACATTTAGTTTGGCCATAGACAACAGTTGCAAGAGTGTCTGCCAATCAAAACAATGCAAATATGGTTACTTGACTTTTTCTGACAAACAGAAATATACTATAGGTGTAAATCAGCTGCCAAGGCAATAACCCCATTTAATGCCATTTATTTTTCAATTTTTTTGTCACTAAAAGAAACATTAATAATTGTTTCAGTGATGAAATGACATTCCAGAGAAAGACAGGGAAAGAAAAAAAATAACCCACAATCGCCATAGAATCAATTCTTTTGGGAATTTGGAAAATAACAAGTAATCATTGCTTATTATAGTTTTTGACAGCTTAAGTATAAAAAAATCAATTACCATGAAACTAGTATCCAGATTAATGTCGAAAATAAACCTGCTTCTTAGGTACCTGATAACAGAGCATTGATTTTTATTGTTTGAGGGAGGCTGGCTATATTTAATTTCTTTTATTGATTTCTTTTTCTTAAGTCCTATATTCAATGCATGTGAGATACAATGCAATTTCTTACAGCAAAGTAATGCCAGGTACCAAGCCTGTGAATTAATTTTACATGAGTGAAAGCAGTGCTTAGTAATTTGCTGAGTATTTGAGAGCAAAACTAGTAATTTTCCTCTTTATTATTTATAAATATCAAAAGGTCTTGGAGCTGGCATGGTGGTGTGGGCTCAAATGAGAAGACCTTGCAGTAATTTCTAATATCTTGACACTGCAGCACCTTATATCCTATGCCCTATGCCTCATGTACTTTGAATGTCAGTGGTGATTGAAGGGTTCTGGAAACTAGATGAAAAATATAATCAGCAAGTATTCTATTTGTGTTTTGATACTGTAAGCTCCAAGTCAGAATGCAATTTTAAACAGGAGTGGACACAGGATTTAAAACCACACACAAACATGGCAATTTAAAATAAATAAATAACAGCATATTAAAGTGTGGAGTTTAAAGTGGTTCTAGTCTTTCCTCCTACTAATAAATAACTAAAACCCAATAACATCCATGAACTTCTGTGTAGAATTGTAATGATTTTTTGCTTCAGCAAAGTGAAAGCAATGTCATTTTGATAAAACAAATGCAAAAGTATTTATTTCCTTGAAGTGAATGTAAAATATGCAAATGCAGTGATTCAGAAAGATAGAATAAAGGGTTTGAAGTAAGTATTGCAGTTTCAAGAAATGTTGCTTGTTGTGTCATGCTATATAACTTTACAGCAGAAGCTCTGCTTGTCTAAATATTCCAGATAAGGTTGGTGCCCGTCAGAGAGATCGCCTGGTATGTGAAGATAACTGAGCGGAAGTTTCTCTGCAGCAAAGCACTGCTGTGTTCAGCCCTAGAGATGATGGTGACATCTGAAAGTGGGTAAGCAAAACCCCACACACCAAGATACTGTCATGCTCAAAGCCAGTTTGCTGCAGCAGGTGAAGATCATACTCCATCTGCTTCAAAACAAAATAAACAAAGCCTGCCCAGCTTACCCTGAGGAGCTTCCAGAAGTTAATAAAGATGTCATGGCTGTACCTGGAATGACGTGATTGCTCATGAACATTTAGACACTTACCCTGGTGGCTTTACCTGTGTGAAGTGGAGCAGTGGGTGGCAGTGTTACACCGCTGCTTCCTAGGCAGAGAAGCTATTTGAAAAAGGGGATTGAGAAGGAATGTATCTAAATTAAGTTTGAGAAGTCGATTCTTTACTGATCATTTGATCAGAGGTGCCATAATAAAACCAAATCATTTGATTTCTCCTAGTGTCTCTTCTTTCATTATAACTTGAGTTGCACATTGCAGTCAGTAGCAGGAGTTTTATTGAAAAAAAAAGGAGATTGTTGATTTGAAAGGAGTGTTTTGGGGTTTTTTTGTTCTTCATTTGGTTTAATTGGTGCATGTATTTAATAGTCATGACTAATCATCACTTTCTATAATGATAATACCTACCAAGCTTCCATGTGGAAGTAAGACAGTTATGTTGAGTCCTGTAGAAAGTGTGACTACTAACTGTCTTTTTGTAAAGTACTTAAATTTTTTTTGTTCAACATTTTTTTCTAGGAGAAATTTTTGGTAGAGTGGTCAAATAGCATTAATAGAAAATAGCATAATATTAATGAGAAATTATGCCTTTATGGGAAAAGGTTGAGATGAAGGATGGTATTTTGGCTGTTTAGACTGCCAAAGTTATGAGGCTGTTTTCCTTACCTTTCCCTAAACCTGAACTAATTCCTTCAGAGAACAATTAAGAGATGGAGTAAAATCCACCACTGAAGGAACTTGTTTCTTTCACTTGTTCTCTCAAGGTATAGAGACTGATTAGCTTCCTAACATCAGCAGCAAAATTTGAAAACAAAATAAGGGGATTTGCACAGTCCTATCATGCAATATTTTGTGCAGCAAACCCATGAAAACAATATTTTATACTTGTTGACACTGCTGCAAATGTATGGCTGTGTTCATTTAGACTGTCCTGCATTGCCAGAGTTCACTCACGGTCACACTAAGCCTGCAAGTTTAACTTGCCTTTTAACTTTTTACATTGGAAAGCTGATCTGGATATCACCAAGACACCTCAAATATGGTCCAAAAATGTGTCACTTCACTGGATTTTTTTACATTCAGTTCTGCTCTGGATACTAAGAATCTACTTTCTGATGTAGCTAGGTGGGTGTGCAAAACGGATCAAATTTACTTTACTGACTAAAACCCACTCCACCTTCATTTTATTCAACACCTCTCAAAATTTTGAAAAGATGAAATATTTTTGACTTTAGCATATAATGTTGTTACCCTTATGGTGTTTCAAGAAATACTGGGTGAATCCATCAAAACAACATTCCTTCAAAGTCTCCACAAGGAGCATTAGTAAGTTGTTTAGTCCTCTATTTTTGGTGTCCAAGTACAAATATACCTCATAGAAAACAGTAGCTTCAGAAAAGCAGAACTAAGTCAGTAAATTTGCTGGTCTTTGTTTCTCCTCCTGCCTGCATGGCTATTTGTCAGGAGAAAATGTAAAATAAAAAAATGTAAAACAGAGTTCAAACAAAAAGTTTCATTGTTGCAGACATCTCAAAACAAGTATTTGTTCATCGTTGAGATACTAAATTTCTTGCTTAGATGGTGCCTGTACTGCATCCAAATTGCAAAGGTAGGCATGCTTTTGCTCACTGGCATCTAGGCAGAGCCCCATGCTTGTAGGGACAGACATGAGCATTATTCTTTACACCACCTTTATGCAGGGGAAAGTGCACACGTACACAGAGGCTATAAAAAATAAAGACAGCCACAGCACTATGTCCTGACATCTGGATATTCAGGTTCTGCAGTGTGCATCAGCATACCTCTGATGCAGGAATGAGGATTCACTTAGTGTTTAGTCTTCCTTTCTGGAAGTACTATACATGTTTGCACAGTTCTTACATTCCTTTTTCACACAGAATCAGAGATTTGGCTTTAGGTTGGAAGGGACCTTCAAGAACATCTAGCTCCATTCCCCTCACCATGGTCAGGATCACCTTCCACTAAACCAGTTTGTTCAAAGCCTGATCCAACCTGTCCTTAAATATTTCCAAGACTGAGGCATCCACGACTTCTCTGGACAACCCATCCCTGTGCCACCATTTTCACAGTGAAAATTTTTTTTCTTATCCATACCTACCCTATTTCAGTTTAAAACCATTCCCCTTTGTCCTGTAACTACATGACTGGCAAAAAATCCTTCTCCAGCTCCCTTGTAGGATGTCTGTAAGTACTGGAAGGTGCTCTAAGGTCTCCATGGAGCCTTCTCTCCAAGCTGAACAACCCCAGCTCTCAGACTGTCATCACAGGACCTCAGCTTTCTCAGATTATTTTCATAGGATGAGTGTGCTCCAGCCCTGATTGGAGGCAAATTTTGTTTGGTCAGGTAAAATCATCCATATGTGTCTTAAGCTATAATCTAAAAATGGTGGCAGTGTGTGCGTGGTGTGTGTTCCATTTTTTAGATGCAAATTTCTGACAAATGTAACTTTTTGTTTATCAGTTGTCTTTTCTGTGATGTGATTTTTTTAATATCAGTTAATTATAGTCATTATCAGGTAGTGCTCAAGTGATACCAGTCAAAAACTTCAGCCCCATTATTTTATACAGGCTTTACCCATCCAAAGAAAAAGTTCCATGCTAAAGTTCTGACTGGAGATGATTATACAGAACTAATTGGTACTACCAAGGGAAAAAGAAGAAAAAATGAAAACAAAACAGTTTTATTCATAATAAACATTTATTAAACAAAGATTATTGCTAAAATCATCTTCTAAATTGTATTCTAGATGAAAGCAAATCAGCAATCATACGAGAAATCTTAAATCTATCATTGTTACAAGTAAACTTGCTTGCAGATTGTTTTGCAAGAAATAAGCCTGTCAGTAATTTTCATATCGCCATGGGAAGCAAAAAAGAACCTACAGAGTTGTTCAGTGAAAATCCACCTACTTAAGCTGCAGTCTGTGCTTTCTGTGTGTACAGTTCTGTTTCTGGTACCGAGGAGAGAGAATTTGCAAGATCTTATGCTGCTGGCAAATTATTGGAATTGTTAATTGGGATGATTTTGCACTGAAATTTTCTGCTTTTGTCCAAGGGAAATGCAAAATGGCAGATGTGGTGTGGAAGGTTTTTTAGTTTAGAGACAACACAGAATTATGGGGAGAATTCCAGCCCCACTGTAGTTACCCACTAAACTCTCATTTGAGTTAATTCACATCACTGTTGCACCCACAATGATAAAAGTAATATAAAAGTAAAGGCTCCTCACTGAACCATAACAAAGGCTATCTGTAGCGGGGACACTTAACAAGGAAATGTGCTGGGCTATGTAAAGGCAAGTACATCCTTTTTCACATTAGGCAGGTAAAATTGACCTCTGTTAGGGTTCAGATGATTATAAAATAGAGTCATGTACCCAATTACTTCCCTGCCAGACTTTCCACACTCCTTGAAGGTGCACCCCATTTTTCACACCTTTCTCCTAAACCCTATCAAAGCCTTCCCCATACCAGCTGCTCCTCCACAGTCTGGAAGCAGGAGCAACCAGTGTCCAAAGCAAAGCAGTGCTGGACTTTAAACTCACCCAGGGAATGTTTCACCACAGGATTGATTATCAAGGCTACGAGCATTCCTAACATTCCTGGGAAGGACCAAGAAAGGTGCAAGTGCTATGTGCTCCCACACCTCACCAGCAGGCCTTAGTCACCTCGCTCCTGATTCATTTTTTCCTATGGACAGAAAACGATTGGGTTTGTTTGGGTTTTATTTCTTGGTTTTGGTCGGAGATTTTTTTTTTTTATTATGGTGATTTTTTCAGTTCATTTTTGTTTGGGATGGATTGTGGTGGTGGTAGTTTTTGGTGGGGTTTGTTTGTTTGTTTGTTTTCCTATGCCCTGAGAGTATTTTTTAAGTAATTTTAAGCTAGATTCTTAGAATTACTTGCTAAGTATTTTGTAGAGAATACTTAGAGGACAACAGTTATGATATTTCTCCTGGTGGGCAGAAATGGAAGTTATTATTATGACTTTCATAACTCCTCTTTCCTTTTTGTTACTTTTTAGTAAAAATATGTGCAAAAGATAATTATTCAGCGTATTTATCAAAACTTAATGGAAATGTTTCATCAAAGATAATAGGAAATGTGATTGTCACTCATAAGATTTATTTTGTTCACAAGTGTATTAAGCAAGAAAGAAATCCTGCACACACCTTTTTTGCTGACTTGGACATTTTTGGATAAGAAAAACAGTGGGTTGGAAAGCTCTAAAAATTGGGGATATATTGACATAATTTCTTAGCAAAACGTTTTCTTGGAGATTTACTTGCATATATCTACTGGAGGGATAGTTTCTTTATTTTCTTTTAGTTTTCTTTGTTTTTATTTTTATTAATTAACAATGGAGTTTATAGAAAATGTCATCTCCTATTTGGTTCATTCTCCCAAATGTCTTCTTCTTTTTTCTTTTTTTTTTTTTTTCTTTTTTTTTTCCAGTTCAGCAAGGAACTGCAGCTTTTAGCCTTGAATACGGAACTGAACAGGCCAGCTGGCATAGCTCTGGAGACAAGCACCTGAAACCTGATTCTTTGTCGCAGGAAGCATTAGGCCAAATTCTACCTTTAAATAAATTAACATGGTTGCATAGAATTGAAGGAATAGGTCCATAATAACTATTCCAATTGAAAATATCATTAAAACACAGATATGAAGGATTCATTGCTAAGAGGGCTAATACTTGGATGATGAAAAAATTAGATCCTTACCTAGAAACATTACTCAGAATTGCTTTATGCTTTACCCAGATCTGTAGAGCAACTCTGATTTTGAACAGCTGAAGTTTTCATCCAAACAAATGGACTTATGCCAAATTAATTTATATTTTTATATATTTATCAATTTTCTGATTTATTTATTTATTAATCTGTGGAACTGCTTGAAAACATTTGGCCAGCACCTACTTAGGAAAAAGATGGGATAATTCCATGATTACTGCTTTAATCAGAATGGATGGTCTGTGGATTTCCTTGCTTCAGATTTCTTGTGTAATCTCAGGTAAATCCCATTATTTATCCCACAATGAAGGAGAAAGTAATTTCATATCACAGAAAAAGATGTTTTTTATAGAATGAGGGGAATGAAAGTTCACCAAAATCATAATAGAAATATGAGTGACTCTGTGAAAGAGAATATAGCCCAGTCTCAAGGAAAGTTTGCAGTTTATTTTAAAAAAATATTGCAAGGTTTTTGTGAAGCTAATGCAGTTTTTACCATCACACTCCCACCTGTCCTCCTCCTGCCCCAAACCATCTCATGCTATTACACTCGGGCTTAATTTCAGTTGTGTCCATTGTGCAGCTAAAAAAAACCAAAAAACCAACGTAATAAAAAATAAAGTAAATAAAGTGGGCTTGAAACCATCAGTTCCACACTGATTATTATGTGTGTGTGGAGCAGGGAAAAGAGGTGGGTATGCGGAATGGAGTAGAATGGAATGGAAAATGAAAAGATTAAATGAAAAAAAATCCGTGTAATTCCTTCATCCTAATAGTAATGGGCAGCTTTCACAAACAATAGAAATACAGTGTGGTCATTTCCAGAATTCTTTATAGTAGAGTAAAATAAAGACAAAATTTCCACTGCAATCTATTTTGGTATATCTTTAGATTAAATAAAAATTTTATTTAAGGTAATGTTTCCTTTCTCTTGGGTTTCACCATAGACAAAAAACTACAGCAAACAACAACCCCTAACCCCGAAAGCCACTCACACCTTTAAGAGGTTTAAAATTTATTGCTATGCTAGAAAGGAAGAAATTTTTTTTTCTTAAATTCTTAAGAAAAACTGGTTGAGTTTGTTAGGCTGGGATTTTTTTCTGCTCTAGAAAATTATTTCTTTTTCAATCACAAGCTGGCAGTAAATCATATCAGGAATAAATTTGTCTAAAACAATCTAATATGAACACTACATTTTTAAAGTGTTGAAATTCTCAGATGTAAAATGCGTAAAATATATTTAACTGCAGTCTAGTGTAGTGTGCAAAATCCCAAAAACCAAAAGACAACACAAAATCCCCAAACCCCAAACCAAAAAGCATGTAGCTATATCTGCATTATTTTTAATTAATTTTTTTATTTTAACATTACTAGAAACACCTATCTCATGGCACTTTGTTTTTATTTTTATTGCTTTTGGCAGTTAAGTCCACTTGGGCAAGATGGACAACAAACCTGACTTCTTTTAAGCACAATGAATTCTTTTTTCTAGATATTGTGCTTGCCATTGAGTTTTCTTGGTAGTAAAAACAGAACCATGACTCTAACCTGGTTTACTAAAGAATTTCATGGAAGACAGATAGGAAGTAGTTTTCAAATATTTGTATAATAAATTTAAGATGCCTTTTTATGAGAATACAATGTAACCAAAGGAATTTGCACTGGATTTCCATCGCATTAGTAAAGGTAAGAAACAGAATTGTACTATTTTTATGCTTGGATATACAATTTTAATGTCTGTGAAATTTTGATGGTTTTGAACCTTCGTAACATTAGATGGATGTCAGTGGATCAGATCTTCAGTTATTATTAAGATAGATATGAAGGGTTATTTGCTTTAAAACTTTCTTTTTTTGTCTTAATTTTTACCTCCCCAAGACTGTGGAAGGAAAGTGCATTCATAGGAGGCACAGAGCACACACCAGGATCCCCCACCTTTTCTCCTGAAGGCTCTGATCAGCATAGAAATAGTTCTTGACACTAAAAATTGGATTGCATTAGTATTAATATTCAACAGTGTGATAAATGAAAATAAATTTGCATTCATTTCATGCTTCAGACCAAATGAGAAATTGCTGATAAAATCAAATACATTCACTTCATTGCTTGAAGGTTATCTTTGCAACTATAAAGGTTATAGTTTGTGTTTGTTTAATGGAAGATCATATACTGCAATATGAGATGACAGACATGCTGGGAAAATCTCATGACTCAGAATTGGGGCAAAACCCAATAAACATAGCTTGTCATGAAAAACAAAATAGAAAAGCAAAAAAATATCTATTTTTCACATTTATTGGAATATATTTATAATTTGAAGACATTTCATAAGTGTCAGTATAATGAGACCTTTCAAAAGGGAATTTGTTGTCAAAACAACTAATAATAATTCTGGCATTCAAATTTTAATAATGAGGTTTAGAGGTCTGCATATTATGGGTCATTAACTATTTGAATTCAGGATTTTTTTATTTCAAAAGAGTTTCCTGACCATAAGGCAAATAGTAATTGGACTAACTCTCTCTTTCTCATTTAGGAACAAAACCTTTAGTGAAATCTAAAGAAAGCTTTCTGAGAAAAATGCAGTGACTGAAATCTATTTATTTCTATGCAAGTTTTATTTTGAACAAATCAACATTTTCTATTAATATGTCTTTTGTCTGAATACTCCTGAATAGCATTAAATCTGAGATTCCTTGCCCCTAGTCACACAGAGGAATGAAGGATGCTGTTTAGCCATCTATCCTTCCTTTTTTCACTTGAAACACAAAGTTTCTCCTGAATGTTATGCCTTATATTTGATGAGAAGAGAGAATTGCCTCTTTTGCATTCTGACAAGAAAAAGAGTTGCAATTCAGGAAGTGATGTTATTTCTTAATGAAAAAATCACTATAAAAGAAAATAAAACAGGAAAAAAAAACAGGCTTCTAGTGTTTGAATAAGCAGAAGGCCATGTCTCTTGCAAAAAAAAAAAACCCTTTTATTTTAACTGTGCCTACTTAAAGCTTTGTAGTATGCTGTTATCAACAGCTGACATCTGTGCAGAACTGTCCTGTATGACACTGGTGTTCCACATCTCACATTCAAGTGGCTTTTAAGCAGGGATGAAATGGGATCTGGTTCAAAAATCCCCTAAGGACAATCTATAGTAAGAAAAATTTCTGTAGCCAGATTTCCAAATCATTGCTGTAGGCAATCAATCCCAAACAGAAAGATAAGAACCAAAACAAAACAACAGAAACAAAAGGTATATAGTTTTCTGACCTCAGAAGTTTTTCCAAACTGATCTCTCTTCACATCTGTATGTCACCATTTGGAAATCCATAGTTACCAGAAAAGCTTTCAAAATAATTTTAAATGTAGATTTTTTTAATCTCAGAGCAATTATACACACTGAATCATGATGATTAAGCATAATAAGTTACCTTATAAGATTTGCTGAGCAAATAACCACAGCTAAGATGGAATAAAGGAAGTAGGAGACCATGTGGATGGAGACTTGGAGACTTAGGCCATTATTCACTGGAAATAATTTTTTATGTCAGTGATCTGAAATTTAAGGAACAGAATGAACCACCTTCACCCAGCCCTTACTCAGGGGTTCCACTTTTGTTTTTAGTTTAGAGGGTTTGCCTAAGATTGCACACAGAACTCAGTCACAGAAATACCGACTTGTTCTCCTAAATGCTAACTTTGTCTTTGATGTTTCTGAGGCCCTGAGTCACCTCATGAGCCTTAGCAGAAGTGGGAGCAGAATAAAAAGGGCAAGAGGTGCAGCTATTGTTTTGTGTGCCGCTGAAGGAAGATCAGCTTGGCAGAGGTACATGGTCTGGCTCACTGGGGCTGAGTGTTAAAAAAGCCAAACTGGGGCAATTATTAAAGTCCCCTGGAAATGGGACCTGCAGTTTTGGGATTTTGCACTTAGCACTGCAGTTTATGTAAAAGACACAAAGAAAAAAAATACCTATATTTAAGACAATGCAGAAAAGGAGCTATGTTTTTAGAACACTGAATTTCTCTTTATTAAGACATCACATTTTCAATCTCCTAATCAAAACAATGTAAAGAGCCTTGAAATCATTTTATCCTACTAAGCCTAGAGCTCTGCTCAATTATCATCATAAAAAGGAATAGCTTTTGTTCTGCCTCTCACTGCAATTGGTTTTCAATAATTACCTCTATGTCTTTTTACCTATCCAGTTTACAGAAAAGATTGTAGAGTATGTAAAGTTTACATTAGAAAAAGTTCCAAAACTTATTATCTGAAGATAAAAATTTAGCCCTATGTTCACTGCATATATTATGGCTTTTGTGGCTTCTTTTCTTTTTGAATGACACGGTCAATGGTTCATCACATTTGCACCTCAGAGGCAATTGTTACCCACTCATGTGTGAAAATAGCAGAGTCTATTTAGATTAAATTGCTTGAGATCCTCACGGATTGGTAAGGGACAAATCACAACATTTTGCTTGAAAGAAGATTGCTGTTGCCATCCACATCATGCATTCAGGGCAAGATTTTAAGTGCTATGCAAAAGTGTTTTCAAGAACACAGAAAGAATTCAAAATTTATTCTGTTCCTTCTGCTCAAGGAAGATAGCGTACTTTAGAAAAAAGGATGAAGGAAATGACAACAAACTGAGTTAGTTACTTGTATTATCATTTAAGACCTCCTACACAATAGGAAAAGTGCAATACAGGAAAGCCTCTAGAGGAAAATTACATATCAAGAAAAAATGTGTTTTCTTCTTACAAACACAATATGTGCAATAAATACAGAACTGTACATTAAATATTTTAAAATCACCAATTCACTTAAAAACCACATAAAAAGTAGGACATTATATTTAAAAATATCTTTCTTTAAAGTATTGAATAAATAAAGGGATAAAATTGAATAGTTTAGGCAATTTTCATACAAGATGATTTCAGTTTTCAAATTGCAGTACAGCAAACCTATGTTTGAGTCACTGCATCAATCAGTTTGCAATTGACTGAGATAATAGTGTAAGTGAAGGCAGTCTGTACTCAATAGAAAAATAACTATAAACATAATCAGTATAAACATTAAAACCAATAGAATTAATACAGACATCTATCCAAAATTACATTTAAATATATTCCCATCTTGAGCATAGGAAACATATTTCTTCAGACAAATCTATCTTTGAAGACAGGCTGTTCTCATTATCTTTGTTGCTTGAAATTACACCAAATATATTAAAGCAAGATTAAAATGAGGTGCTACTAAAAATATTGCATGATCAATTTTATATTCACAGCATTTTTCCCTGTGGTAAAATTATAGGTCTAGGGCAACAAGAATGAGGAAAGAGATAAGAAAATCCTGTGAACTAACATGAAAACAAGGAACATTATATTCTAAGATTATTGAGGTATGCATGATAGGCAAGTTATGAATATTTGAGGCTATTAGTAAAAGTGCATTCACATAAAATGCACTCAACATTTATGTTTAGCATACAGTGAAAGAAATTACAGTAAATTAATAATAAACAAAATAATAAAACCTGTTCAGTTTAACTGTGCATTTTAAAAGTAGAGACAAAAACCTGGAGCAGTGAAATTGAATTTGAAACCTTTTTTCTTTTTCTTGGATATGATCTGAATTTGTTTTAACAGCACAGTAGTAGGAGGAGTACCAATACTGTAAAATCTCCTTCATCCCAAGTTTTGGTTGGGTATTTATTTCAAAAGAGAAGCAAAGTATCACCTCTACCTCATTATCATGCCCTCTCATAGGAATGTTGGATAGAAAAGGGTTCACTTTAACAAGAATACATTATTTTGTATATAAGTGTACGCATAGCCATGCCCATCGCTGACAGAGGCAAGCACTAAGGGCAGCACAGGTCTGCATGCACACACCTGTGAGCACCCAGAAGCACAGGCAGGCAGCCACGGTGTGGCTGATGCTTCAGCAGAGCTGGAGGTGGGCTGGAAACGCTGGATGTGAGGCTACTCCAGCTCAGTGCCAAGCTGCACCTAAATTTTCTCCTGGATTTCAAGGACACGCCAACTCAGCACGCTCGCTAAACTTCAAAGGGCACTGGAGGCTGTGTGCTGAGTAGCGCTGATGACTCTTTGTACAATGCACACAGACAAGCTTTCTCAGTTACAGCCCCACAATTGAGAGCTGGTTCCTGGGGATGCTGCACCCCGCTTCGGGCCATGCCCTTTTCCATGCCTGCCTCACTGCCGGCAGCATCCTCCATCCTCTGCCTTTGACCTCTGGGAGCACAGCTACCCAGTCCTATTTTCTGCAGGGAGGAACTTCAGGACAGAAGGGGATTCCCTGCAGTTCTGCATCTCTAAAGTATTCCCACAGAAAGCAGACGTGGTTTGGCTATTCGTTTCCATGACATAAAAAGAAGAAAAATGCTGTATAAATATGTAGCAGTTTCTTTAGCTCACGGAGTGTAACTCTATCCAATATGAGGAACAGAGAAAGCTTTCAGAAGAGACAAAATGAGGAAAATTACTAAGCAGTCTGTGGACAGCCAGACATTCTTTGGTGTTCAGAATATTTTTTTTTCTGAATAACTCATTTATTATTTCTGGTGTGTATTCCAAGGAAATATTCACTTGACTGTGTAAAGGAATTTGCTTCATTTGAAGATCACAACTAAAGTTCCTTTTAACAATAGTGTCTACTTTGTCTTTCATGTACAGATAGAAAAGAGTAAAATTTAATTTACAAAAATAAGTATTGCCTAAACATTTACATAACTGTGACAAATTAATGATTGTTTAGAAATGTGTTGCTGATCGAGAGAAATTCACTCTAAGAACCTTGAAAGATAAACATGCAAAACAGCATCTATGTTTATTTTGTGCTAGGATTTCACATTTACAACCTAACAAATATTTAAATAGTAGCAAACAAATAAAAGCAATCAACAAACCTTTCTCTTTTCAATCAAATCCTTACAGGATTGTGGTAGTGATGAATTTCATGCATTTTATTCCAGATTTACAAGCATGTTTTTGAATCCCTGGCTGATTTGTGCCAAAGTCTATACCCTGAGATGATCTGTAGCCAGCTCGTTGCTCTCCACCTCAGAACGTTGAAAGTGTTTGAATGCAATGTTGTTTTCTTACTCACTGATTTCAGAAATGATGATGCTTTATGCCTAATAGCCTGGTGGACCACCTAGTCTAGAGACGGCCTTTGATTCTTATCTTATTTAACAGTTGTGATAACATGAGGATGTATTAGAAAACAAAGCTAAAAACAGCCACATGGTGAAGATTCAAAATAGCAAAGTTTGATGTTCTTAACAAATTAGAAATTTATAAATTATATTTGGCTGTTGTTTATTCAGTTTCTAATTATATTGCAAAACTTTTTCCTAGCTTATTCCTCAGCAGAATTTTTTTTAATATACAGTCACTGTTCATAAAAGAGAAAACCAACACAAAAGAAAAGAAAAAAAACAACAGAGAACCAAAATAATATCAGTGGGATTCTATTATCTTTCTACAGTTTGTAATTAGTTTTGAACAATCAATGTATTCAGGAAAAAAAAAGTTCTCATCACTAACATTCTTTAGTAAATTTTTTTGGTTGAATGTGTGCTTTAATATCTAATTAGTGTTGGTTTTAAGACTCATGAGACTTTATCTTTTTAAATGAAAATTGATCAAGCCTGAAAATCAAAGGAAATATGGATAAATCCTTTCAAAATTTCTTATGAAAAGACATGTATATTACCGATTGAACTAGAATCAAAAGTTTCTTATATTAGTGAGATTATACAAGATTTGAAAAACTGCAGAATAAGTATTACAACTTACAAAATAGAACATTTTTAATTGACACAAAAATTTTATTTAAATACTATCAAAAAGAAGAATCATGAGCTGTGTTTGACTATACTGGGTGCTGTCAAGGAAATACTCATCTTTTATTAAAAGCAATGAAGAAAAATATAGCAATGAATAACAGTACCCTGAAATCCAGCTCTCCTCTGAAATTGTTGCTTGCTTTATTGGTAGTTCATTTACTCTGTTCTCCACTTTTCATTTTAATCTTACCTTTGTCTGAAAGTCTGCAGAGTTGGAGTCTTCTGAGCTGATCAGGCAATGTTATGTAAAGAAACTTGGTATACTGGGCTAACTTTTGTAAAGCTTAGGGTCAAAATTATGGTTTCAAGTTTTTTCATGCTTTTAAATAAATAAATAAATAAAGGTCATTAATAAATTAAGGAAAAGTTTATAAAAACATCTTAGGTTTTGATTCATGCTATTAATAAAGTGCAATTTACTCACACCAATACAAATGGGTTGGATGCTGCAAAGACTTATAGCGTAATTATCTGTCTTGAATTTCTCTCTTCCCCATCCCGAAAATTCTCAATAACTTTTGATATCTGAGCAACTTTTGATATCTGAGCATGGGTCATTGGTGTATTCTATCTCTGTGATGCGCAGAAAAAATAGTTAGATTTTTGCTTAGCTATAGTTGCACTGGTTTTTCTTCTCATGTAGAGAATGGGGAACATCTTATACTTAGAAATTCAAAAGTTGAAATTTTGAACTAAATAATGCAAATACTTTACCTTTTCTTTTTAAAATTCCACATATGTATATAGATGATTATATTAGTAAATTGGCATACAAACTAAGTGTAGATTCTCAATTCAGGACTCAAGCCTGAATCTGCAAAACATACACTGGTGTGATGCACACAACTGGAGAACACTGGTGTAACTTTATTCATTGCAAGCAAGCCTCTGGGATCACTGACATAACTTGAATTCAGGCCAATGTCCCATTATTTTGTCTAGTGTATTTGTAGTACAGAATATATAAGTATATTTTTAATATATTCTGCTAATTCATTATGGGTGTATGATTTTATAAAGTTGTTCTTTTACTTACAAAGGTACAAGAACAGAAATTACAAAACCAGAAATTTATAAATTTATAATTATCTTCTTTCTGCCTGTTACAAAGTATCCTGTAACTTTTTCTTACTGCTAAACAAAATAAGTACATTTGCATTAAAGCTTTTCAAAATTTGCCCTCTTCCCCTTTGAAAAAGTTTGTCTCTGTACCTTCAGTCATTCCCCACTGCTCAGGCAAAAAATCCTGACTGTTTAAATGCAAAAATGTGGACTAATTAATCTTTTTCATGAACAGCAAAAGATTAGAAATTTGTTCTAGTTTTTATCTTCAGCCATGAGATTGGCTTTTAGGCCCAATCTGCTTTTGTGAACATTAGTATTAGGCAGCATTTAAAAGGAAAAGTTCTTCCTGTACGCTCCAGAAGATATTCAGGTTTAGTTTCCAGCAGAGACTGGAAAAAAATGTTTTGCATTTGCAAGTACTATCACAGATTAGTCTGACACAGTGAAAATAAAGACATTATTTCAGTTGTTTTTGTTCAGTTGTACACTGGTTGTCATCTCATTTCTGACTCTTTGGAGAACATTAGCTACAGAATCCCAGGCTAACCTAGATCAATCTTAATCTTGTCTGAAATAGTGTTTGAGTCTGATTTTTTTTCCTGCTTCTACTTGAGAGCTGTGGAAATGTCCACAAAGCAGCAAGAAACTGCAACGATCAGCACAGTGCTGCCAAAATCATATTTAAAATTTGCTTACATGTTATCTGTTTGTGCTGTCTTTGAGATATTGGCCTAGAAAACAGCCAAGTTCTGATATCATCTGTGGGCATCGTTGTCCCAGTTAGTGACACTTAAAGGCGACAGAGGAGCTTCTCCTGTAAATTAAATGAACATGAGGTTTTATCAGCTTTTGACCAAGCTCTTCGTTTTTTTTGACCAGAGATGGAGATGAAGAAATAATAAAACTCCAGCTGTGATTGTGCATGCCAACTATAAGGCAATTTTATTGTTTGGGCACATGGAATAAGGTATTTCTCGAGGCTTTATCTATGTTGCTAGAAACACAGACATGAAAATCTACTACCATCAGCTTGAATCTGGCTCAGAGTTCAGAAAAGTCTTTCCAAGGGCAGAGGAATGGAGACATTTTTCATGAAAGCTCTGTGGGTTTTCCTAAGTCTACCCTAGAAAGATATTTAATGTCAGAGAAAAAGACGATGTGCAGAGCTGCAAACAAGGAATGGTGAAGTTGGTTACAATGGTATCTGCTAATTTTGGGACTGAGGTGACACTTTTGCAGGACATATAGTGCTTCAAGAAAGTATTGCTTGAAAAGTGAAAATGATGTGGATGTCTCTTGTGAGCCAGATAAGAAAGATTGTTTCCTGAGGGGGTTCCAAGACAGATGGCATTTGCAAATGAAATGGCAGCGATGACAGAATTTGCCCAAGCAGATGTAAGCTTCTTCCAGGGAAACAAGAAGTTGTTGAATGAAGCAGGATCAACATCAACACCTGCTGGAATGGCCATCTGAGGAGATGCTCAGATAGCCATTATGTTGCATTCTGGCAGCCAGAAGACCATAGTGTTTCTGCCTTGGAAATCAGTTTGTTTTGGTTTTTTTCCGAAGGGGAGCAGTCAGTGGAGAAGGAGGGGTGGAAGAAACATATGCAGCAGGAAGTGAACTGGTAAATACAAAACTTCAACTGCTGCTTGCAATGAGGTTTGCAGGTCTATGAACTTCAGGGGTTTCACTATCACTGCTGCATTTCTGAGATCTTTAGCCACTTTTTCTCAGGGTGCACAGGGGAAACTGTAGAATCTGATGGTTTGTTTAGACACATTAGTGACACATTTGATAGATGTATGAACGACAGAAATGAACAATTTCAAGCTGCTAGAACTCTTTTTTTTTTGTTTAAAAGCTGCTTTAAATCTGTATTACATAACTGAATTGGCATTAAATTACTTCCATAAGGAAAAATAATTGAAATAGATATTTAAAATAAAATTACAAGTTCCACTGCAGTTTTACAGGTGTCTGAATGGAAATAAACAGGTTTTACAGTCCTTACATTTGGTTTATCTCCCAAAGAAATATAGAAAAACAAAGAGGCAAACAATGGATTTCATCTGTTTGCTTAGTTCCAGATAACAGAGTGAGACGGGAATCTAGAAATGTGCAGAAATTGACTATGGTAGTGACTAGGTATATTAGTAGCAGTTTCAAAAAAAATAATTAAGAGTTTTGTTATAAGGAAGTGGATGAAATTTATATCTTGTTTAAAACTGAGTCAGCCTTATGGAAAGACAGTAAAACTTTTAGTTATAAGAATTAAAGACAATATTGTGGGACAAACCTGTATGTCAAATTGATTTATGACTGAAATATTTCAAAATAATATTCTCCAATGTGTTATTAATGAAGGTAGTTTGGTCCACTCTGGTATGTTCATGGAGTAACATGAAGCATGGGGTCATAATACATTGTCATTTCTAGATGCAATGCTGTCAGTAAAACCTTCAGGCAGCTACTGTCATCACACGGGGGTTTTTCTGCTTTTGTTTGAGATAAAATAGCAATAGAGGTAAAAATGTAGATTTTCTCTACCTTGGTTGAGCTACAAGCAAAACAGATGTTTTTCTCTAGAGTAAAACATTACAGAAAGAATGAGAAGGGATGTGCTAACAGCTTATTCCATTCTGAGAGCAGTCTCAGATTTCCAGAATATCAGCAACAGAGGAGATCCAGCCAACTCTTAATATACTGACTTAAAATTTTAGGCTCAGATTATTTTGCAGAGCAAACTGGAGTATTAGGAAATGATCTTTGTTTCTTGGGCAATCTGACTACCTCACACTGTTCTCATATTATAAAGACTGAAAGAGAAACTGTAAATTTGTTTCTCTCTGAGAGAGCTGATATACACAAGTAGAATTAACTATAGTCGAGTCTGAACAGAGAACATCAGAAGATTTACTGTTCAATACATTTCAAAATACATTATTTACAATGTTTGCATTTGGTTTGTGGAATTTTTTTTTGTTTTGCCATTTTCTTCTTCTATATTTTGTACTATAAGAAAGCCCAACCAACGAAAAAAAGTTGTTTGCTAATTTGATTAGGAATTAGAGATCATTTTCCCAGAGTTTCACTTGTAAGTATCTTACCAATTTCCTTTGTGTGAATTTTTGAACATTTTAGAAAAAGCTTTACTCTTTTCTTTACAGTATTAAAGAGTTAAAATAAATTACAGGGAGAAGAGTATAATAGTTCTATATAGCATTACCATAACCATAGTTGGTTTTGTAATTTAATTTTTTTACTGCTAACATTAATACTGAAGTTCTTTGTGCTTTGGACAGTTATGCATTCTCTCTGAATATTGAAGATTTCAACTTTTGAACTTTTTCCTTTACCTAATAAGCATTATATATATATCATACAGTGAACCTTACTATGTTAATACTCTAAATCAGCAAAGGATTTTTTTGAATAATAATTGACATATATGGATTTTTAATAGACATATATGTATTTTGCACATATATTTCCTTCTGATAATTGTATAAAAAAAAGTTTTGCTGCTCTTTAAATATACCCTGTGCAGAGGATATGTTCATACATCCGTAGGCTTCATACACAATAGGGTGAGAGCATTTATCTGTTCTGTAGGACTGGAGTACTTGTGCTGTATGTCACAGTTAAGTCTGGCTGTCAACTGTGCACTAATAACCTGAAGTGCCATCCATTGTGTAACATCGTATATAATGCTCAATGACCTCAGAGCTTGTTGGAGGCTGATCATGTCAAAGTGGTTTCAGAAAGAATCATATTTCATTTATACTTGTTTGGTGTACTTTTTCCCTTTTCTTGCCAATAGTGGAATGAACATATTATAGATTGCTTCAATGTATCAAAACATTTTTTAAAATTCATCCACCTGCAGGAAAAATGTGATGTCAGGCTGCTAAGGTTAAAAGATGGAATGCTGGACAATATTGAATAGCTAACATATTAAAAGGAATTTCATACACATGATGAGGATCTTCTGGCTATTTAACATGAATGTTAATGAAGGAGAAAATTTGCCCTCCACTAATGCTGCATATTTTGCACAGCTCTTGTTTCACCATAAGAATATTCCATTCACTATTCCCAATTCAGTACTGTCATGTTTTCTGTTTCCATTATTCTTACAAAAAACACATATGACACCATTGACAGATACCAAATAATATGGAATATATGCATTCTAGCAAACTGAACAGGGCCAATGCACAGACTTGCACGTGGACGTGGTCATTCATACTGTTAAATTCTTAGAATAGCCCCTGAAATAACTTTGGACTAATCAGCCAGCACTCTCAGAGACTATGCCCAGGCACAGTTTGATGCTATCATGGGCCAGGAACACCTCCTCCCAGGCAATCTGGATGCAGTTACTACAGTTTGGGACAAAAGAGAATTTGTCTGTACAGAAATAAAATGTGCCAAGGCAGATGGCAGCAGAACCAAAAAATGGTTTGTGATGCATTTTCTTTATTAGCAGAGGCATAGACATGGATTCTAGACAAGGAATAACATGCACTCCCCATGTGACTACATCTATTTTGATTTTGCATCCTTGCTTTTAGCTTTGCTGTGTGATGAGTGATATTTAACAATTCAGACGCCATTGTGATTCATGCACCACTGCAAAGACTATGTATTTCTCTTTAACTAAGGAAAGTAGGTGATTAAAATCAACTAAATTCTTTATTAAGGCAGTGCTTTGTGATAATATTTCCTTCATAAAAGTGTTCAGTGGAAGTCATAAATTATTCTGTACAAATTTATGTCTAACTCTGCCTAATTCCCAGAAGTGTTTTAAGATGAACTGATGCAGGAGGCATGTCCCACCCAGAGTGTTGCATGTCATTTCTTTCGTGACATTCACAGCTGAAGCTGAAGCCCTGAATGTCAGGGAGACATTCAGGATTCTGTGCAGTGCTGTCTGCAGAGAGTGTTTGACCTTCATTACAGTACTTGCTGGGGGCATTCTAGTCTCCTGAATGCTCATAGGAGGCCACAGATACCTGTGGCCTGTTTTGGCAGAACATTAAATCTAATGCTGAGCAATTTTCACTTCAAACAGAGCTTGCAATGCAATTGGGCCATGTTTTTTCAGCACAAAATACCAGGTGGCATGTAGGCTTCCAGATATTCCAGTTTCCACAGTGTCAAAAATGTAAGGATCTACTGTGGTTGACATAGTGGACATTGGATTAAGCTCTATATAAGGAGTCTGAAGCTTTCTGAATACTTCATTCCTAATCTTCTAAACTCATAGTTATGCACATGTCCTTTTAATAAACCTGTGACCATCACAACTGTCAGTATTACCTTGCTTAGAGCCACCCAGGCAGAAAAAAAAAAAACCTTCCTCATGGTCTTCAGTTACAGGCTATTTGTTATTCTCTATTTAATTATTGATTTGATTTTCAATGTTTGTTTTGTTTTTTTTATGGGACAGTGTCAACTTTAAAGTTTAAAATTTTCTTGTAAGGTCAGTGATACAGTTTCAGGCTTCTATAGTTCATAATTCTACAGCTAACTTTACTGGCTCAAAATCTGTGTCATATCTGAAGATGCAAGATTTCATAGGATGCTTTAGATTGCCACTAATGTTTAATGTTGTTTGGATATAAGAATGGATTCAGTCATGGAAGAGTTTCCTAAAATAATTTTTTTAAAAAAATACATTTTCCTTCTCAAAACCGATAAAAGTGTTTGTTTTTGGGTTTTTTTTCCTTTTTTTATTAAGTAATAATTAATTTAATCAATTAATTAATTAATAAATATTTTAACAAAAGAAGGAGAGAAAAAGGATGATGAGTTGTCCTAGTCCTTTGACTCAAATATAAAGAGACTGAAGTAATCTCCTTTCAATTGCTCTAAACTTTTTGTGTCAGTGTCCTGGAGAATCAATATTTACTGTTCAACAAAATGGTAACTGAAATCAAAGTGATGCCATTTATGAATCGACATAATATTCTGAAAGGCCAACCTGACTTATAAAATATTATCTTTATGATATAGAAAAATCTATAAAAAATATATAAAACCTATAAAATCTTTAAAATATATAAAATCTTCCTTATCTTTATCTGTCCACTCCAATAATTGAATAATGAAAGAAATTAATCTATTCCTACACTTAAAATATTTTAAACCTATTTACAATTTGGAATATAAACCTTTACAAAAAAGAAAAAGCAAAAAGCTTCTTGACTGCCTTATGTTAAAATGTCTCTTTTAGCCACACCGGTAAAGATCATTAAAAAAAAAAATAAATTGCCCTCTTCAATTTACCTTTCTTTTTGTAAAGCAGAAAGCAAATGTTCAAGTTGGAGAGCTGTGGTAACTCAGAAGAAAATTTATCAATGGTCTCTGTTACAACACACGGTGTTTGCTTGTATTGCATTTCACATTCTCCACTTTCATCTTCTCCAGGCAAAAGGATCAAGTGTGTTTACTCACTTCTGAATTCAACTTCTAAACACAGTTTGGCCTTGGAACAATTGCAGAGCAGTGTGGTTAAATAGAATCCTTTCCTGACTGACATTGGTACAGTCTAGGTCTTTGCACCCTTTTCTGCGAATTCAGTCTGAAATTCTTGATGCCTGATTTTCACAGCAGGCAATGGCACATTGCTCCTCTTGCGGGGCCACACCTGTCTTAAGGAGCCAGACATGAATAGAACTGGAATTAGTAACACTTCTCAGAATATGCCTAAACATCTGTCTTATAAATAAAGCTTTTCTGTAGTAACATAAAGAAATCCGGGTGTTGCTTTTCTACAGGCTGCTGAAATACTCTTATGGAATCAAGGAAGTAATAAATGAAATTTTGCATACTACCATTCTTGGGAAAGTGGAGTTTGCCTTTCAAGTGACCTATGTGGATAAACAGATGGAAGGAGTGAGAAATACATGTTTTTAAAAGAGCTACAAAAATATGGTACGATATTTTAGTATACAAGTCAGCTGAAGTATTGCCATTAAAAATGACACATATCTTCTACCAATTTCACCCCAAGGAGCATCCCCCTTCATGGTCATTTTTACTTTTAAAAGAAATCTGATTTTTTACCTATAGTCTTTTGTTTTTTATTAATGACTCATTTTAAATCTGTATGAATCAGTACACATAGTGTATTTTTACAGTGCAGCAATGTTGGATTACCCCTTTGCACTGTTCTGTGGCAGCCCATCCAAATGTACCATTAACAGGATGCAAAATCCTTGTTTGATTGTTTATTTTCCTTCCCCACTGTACAAAGCAAGCACTTTTTGTGCAAGAACGTGTGAATATATAACTCTTAAATGCATCATGAGCTGCTGACAGGAAATTTATAACTCATGCTTCCTTATCTGCAAATAGCATGCTCCCATTAAGGAATAGGTCAAGCATTCTTTCTGCCTAAACCACATAAGACTGATTTTGGATGCTCTCCTAGAGCTTGGGAGGCTCTTGCTGAAGGACTAGTGTAAGATAGTAAAAGGTTCAAAATATTTAAAAACACAGAGGAAGAGAAGACTTATGAAAAAACCTTCCTTTCATTTATTCATCAGTATGCATTTTGAGAAATTATACTGAAGCCCAAATTATTCTGGAATGATACCAAAAGGATTGCTAGCAACATAAAAAAGCTCTTGGAGGAAAAGAGAAGAAGAGAACATAAAGTACACTTAAGCATAATTGAAAAGAAAAAAATTAAGATGAAATGTCTCTAAACAATTGGGGCAAAGTTTAAATGAAATAATTAAAATCAGCTAAACTTATCTCTATCTACCTAAAAATAATAAAAGTACCTGTCATTAATATACAACCTATATCTTAGTAGTTATATCAGTCTTCAAATTTGACTCATGTGTTAAAACCTGCTGTAGTTATCTGCTCATGATGATTTTATCTGACTTCCCTATGTGCTGTGGAAACTCCTGCTCAGAGTAACCTGATTCTCTCAGAACACTCGTTGGAAGGGATTTGCTCCTCCCCTCTCACTGCACATGCTTAGAAAATTTGAATAAAGCAATTATTGTGATCATTATGGACTCATAAGGTCAAAGACATTTAGCTGCCTAGCTACCAAAGTTTTGTAAAAGTTAAGATGCTAAAATCACTGAGAAGTTTGAGAAGTCACTGAGAAATTATCATTGAATCAGCAGCAGAGTTACAGAGCTTCCTAACCATTGTGTGATTTATTTTTCTAAATTGAAGCATTTAACAAATTAAATACCTTTCACTTGCATCCCAAATTACTTATTTAGCTTACTAACAACTGACTGAACAGTCAAGACAACATAAAAAATAACTCTTCTCCACAAGGGTGTCAGAAGTTATCTGTCACCTATGCTAGGAGTTATAACATAGTCAATGAAGAATTAAGTCATAAAAGTAGTAAAGCTTGGGGATTTATTCAGTTAAATACAAACATTTTTCAGATACTGTAAAGTGTCATGTCCTTCATCTGCATCCTGCCCAGTCACCAGCTGCAGCTCCAGAGAGGCAGAGATCAGCTGTAGCACCGTGACATGTCAGCTTTATGCACATACCCTCTGTGCTCATTTGAAATTGCAAAAGACAGCAATATTTAAGTAAACAAATCCCACCTTAGTTGCTTATGCTTAGATGAGATTTGTTGCTCTCTAATCTGAATTAATTGCATTGACTGAATCTCCACTGGACATAACTAAATACTTGATAATATACACATTTGTTGATGTCTGTGTCCAGGCATTCAGTCCCAATGTCTTAATTTCATGATTAATTCTATTCTAGCTGGCCTTAGTGACAACTAATTGAAAATATCGTAACTACATCAGCAACTTTTTGACTCTGATGAATGTTAATTAATATTTGAGGAGATTTGGTTCTCCTGAGGTGGAAAGAATCTATACCTGTGAAGTGTATTTATATGCAGAATTACTATCTGATTAAATGTTTAGGGCCATAAACACAGAAACTTTTAAGTTTAATTTTAAAGTTTTGCTAGCCCAGATATTTGGAAAGGATTCTGTCATGTGTAAATTATAATAATGGCAAAAAGATACGGAGTAAAAGAAAAGAAATAGGATAAAAATAGATGAATGAAAAGCAAAAATGATGCTTGGATAAACCCAAGATAATAAGAATAATAAAAGTGCTTTGTAAGACGCTGGATAAAGTTCAGTTTCATCAATTCTTGATAACCACTCACCCTTTTTCCACTCTGTCTTCATTAAGCCCTAAAATATTGAAGACAATAAATTAGTCCTCACCATGGAACAGACAAGTTTGTGAATATCTTGAAAACAAGAAGTTTAAAATCATACAGAACAAGCTTCTACTATACTTTTTTTTTTCTTTAGAAATGCAGTTTTTCCAAATTGTATTTTATTTTGTTTTTCTTCCTGCAGAATTAATCAAATTTTTAAATTGTATGCTTCAAAGTAGAGGAGGCAAATATTAAGGAAAGTACTCAGATTTCTTTTACTGATATGAGTGACAACTTTCATATTTCTCTCAACAGATATTTGAAAGGCAACCCACAAAGTGGGAGTTTTTTTTGAACTCTTTGATTATTTTTAAGCATAAATATGATGCATGCTCATGGTCTATTTATTTTGGAACCAGGAAAATAAAAGGAATAAAAGAGCAAGGGATATATGGTGCACTCTCTGTGATGAAGAGTTTTCTAGTTCCTTTACTGCAATGCAATCCTTAATTAGGTTTGCATAGGGATTTTTGACTGTCCACTAATGAATGTCCCAAAGTGCAGAAACTTGAGGCACACTGGTACAGAGTTCTCTCTTTCAGGAAGGGTCCCATTAATCCCATGTTGCCATGGCAGTTTGAAAAGAATTCACTACAATATTTCCACCATATTAACGGTGCATATTTGTATTGTGTAAATTCTAATTAGCTCATAGCTTGTGCTGGGAACCTTCCAGAGTCAGGATGGATTTATTTCTCTCCCTTGTCTTCTGGAAAACTTGGGAATGGATCTAGGAAGAGGGAGAACTTCAGAATCCCTGGACACTGACAAAGGAAGAAATGCAATACAATACAATTTGAGATGATATGGTTTGTTCCCATTTAGGTCACTAGGTTTGGAGTAAGAATGTACTTTTCATAAATAGGAAGAACGGATTTGAGCTGAGGAAAAGAATTAGTGACCTGCTTTTTAAGAAGGAGTATGTGACAAACCTATTTCCTTAAAGGCTAGTTTGACTAATCCCTTTGCATATCAAAAAGATACTGCTGATGAATTTGACCTCATCTTCATCCTGAGAAGTCCATTCTGTTCTATTTCAAGACTTCTGCTTTCTAAATATCTTGTGGACATTATTTTAGATGGTGAAAAGTTCTGTGCACCCTTCTAACCAGGCAGGCCTCGTGGCTCCTGTGGCCAATTGCTGATAACCAGGGTTGTCGTGCTATAGACAGAACCTTTGACCACATAGACAAAAGGAGATCAAGCGAATGCATGATGAAATACCTGGGAATTCACACAGTAATTTGTTCATTTATTTTTAAATGATCTGTGAGTTGGCTTAAACTACACAGAGTAGAATTGTAGTTTGAGTTCTGTTTTTCCTGAATGTAGCTGATCAATGAGAAAATAAATTACAAAACTGAAGTGCAGGAGTGAGTAGGCAAGGACCCCAACAACTCCAAAGAACTCTGTAAGCTTATGCAAGCTTAGTATTTTAACTTTTTTTTTTTACTTAAAACTGTTTTGCAGTGATTGGAATACATACTACAATATCCTCTCTTCCTGAATTTCCTCAGGCATAAAACTGCAATCACTCTATATTCTTTATATACATGTGAACATTACTCTCCCTGGAGATTCCTGTGGGAAATATTCTTTTCTCTTTTTACTTCAATCAAAATCATCAGCCATGGCATATCCATTACCAACAAAAAAAAAAAAAAAAACCAAAAAAAAACCAAACAAACAAAAAAAAAACCTCTCCACAAACCTAACTAAACAGGAAAAAGATAAGAATCCTAGGAATATTTTGCTGGTGTGCAGTATTCACTGCTTCATGGAAGTTCTCAGGAGAAGCAGACTGAAAGTCTTAAAATTTGCTTCAGAGAGTTCAGTAAGAAAGATTCTCCACAAAAAAATAAGGAAATGTATAAAGTAAATTAAATATTAAAGAAATAGTAAAGAATTATCAAAGCATTGTAAATAAACATTTTCAAATTGAAAAAAAAAATTCAAAAAAGTGGTTTTAAAAGGTTGACTTAACTGTATATAAAACCATGGCAGTGTTTTTATGCACAACACTTATCAAAAGTGAATTTATTAACCTTGTGTTTTTATGTCTAGCCTTGGGAAATAATGTGATTGACACAGAAACATTGTTGGTCAAATGGTAAAGGGCATCTCTGGCTAAAATCTAATCATCTTCACTGGTCAGAAACAGTGTCACAGCATAATCTGGCTAATAATTAGAAACATATCAAACAACATCATTCCAATTCCTCAGAGAAGGCTTTAATTGGTTTTAAATATTCATATGAGAATACAGCTTTCTTCACCCTTATTCCTTAATCTTAACACTTAAACTATATAAAGCCCAGTCTTAAATTTCAAAATTATTATTTCCATTCATTATCTTCTTCAGGAACTTTATGATCAATACTTGAATTTTAGGTGACTTTTACTTTCTTTGTTTATTTTTTTTTCCTTCTCATTTTTAATGAAGGGTCTGGAGAGTCTATTATGGACGGACATGGTGGAAGTTATCATTAGTGTGGTAGTTGTGAGAGACAAGTCAAAAAAAAAGGAGAAATGTATCTCCCATGAGAAAAAGCTTCTGATTCTAGACTGGGGGATTCAGTTTTAGGGTCTTTGTCTTGATCTGTATGAGCTTTGCTCATCTTAAAAGCTGAAAATGAAATGCAGGATTCATTACTAGTTATGATGACATTTAAAGATCGTCTTTATGTAACATTCCTGTGGGGGGAAAAAAAAAAATCAAAGAAACAGAAGGCTTGGAGCATAGTAGCCAAAACAGTTTTCTTTATGGAAGTTTGGTTGTTTTGAATAATTTCTGTAATTCTTCCAGTGTTAAATTTTATAGAACCTTTCCATTAGATATTTTTTGACAGTGAAATATCCTTCTGGTTTTATCTTGAACAATTGTCCATACACTCCTTAATTCAGCTCTTCATCCAGTGCTGCATTTCATTCTGAGGTGACATGTTTTGACAGCAAGTTCTTGAGTAACCCAAATTTTGGCAGAAGAACACAACTAATTGTTACAATCCATAACATTTTCCAGTACCTTTCTTTACCTCTGTGTGTAGATACATAAATACCCCAGTCTGGTTCAACCAAAATGTAGCCAAATATATGCTCTCATATTAATTTCTTCCATTTAGACATGAATGCGTATCACTCAGGCATATCACATAAGGAAAATACAAAATAATAGGATTACAGCCTGTGCTCCTAATACACACTTTTTTCCTATTAATGTTTTGACTCACTAAAAGAGTATTTAAGTATTTAAATTCTCTATCACGAATTTCCAGTTATTTCCTAAAACAGATTCAGCTAAAAAATTTAAATCTAAGACAAAACCATTGTATTTATACCCACGCAGAAAAGAAAAACTGATAAACTGCATCTCTAGCAGCCAAATTAATTGCAAACTACCTTGTGATTTACCCTTTCCACAAGGAAAAAACAAAGCTGCAACGTGGGAGAGACAAAGAAGGTGACTCGTGTGATCCTCCACCTTCATGGATTCCCAATGTGCTGGAAAATGTGCAAGAATACTGTACCACGAGATATGAAGGAGTGGTTTCTTAACACTGAGAAATGTGACTGCTTTGCTGAATATATATAAACATGTAAAAGTTTAATTTCCCAAATTCTCCAGAGCCCTTAAGAATTTTAGTCTAATCTGAAGATCTCCTATTAAAGCATTTTTTCTACTTTAACCTTTCACATAAGAACAAACACCATGAAATTGTTGTTCTTGTGTTTTTTTAAACGCCTCCCCCTCAGACTGGAAGCAGGATTTTGAACAGTAGCAAATATTTGGATAAAAATCTGTTATTTTACACTGCAAACTTCAAAACACTGGTAGAAAAAGAGCATTTATTCCTAAGAAAATTAACATAAGATTTAAATCTTTATATGCTTTCTACTTGTACCAAATGTATTAAGGTTATAGCTAGTTTTGTAACACTTGTGCAATATCAAAATAAATTCTTTTTTTGTACAGTCCTTTGCAAAGATAGTATTTTGACACTCTTAGATAAGTCATTCAGCAAAGACCTTTGGCAGTCATACATTATACCCTTGTATTTGGCTATAATGTCTTCAGAAGTACCAAAGGATGGATGTGAGTCTTGGACCTGTGCAAGGAATGGTTTCTAGGAAGCACTCGATGCAAGACAGTGGGCCATGCAGATGACCCTCTTGATGCCAGCACACATAAACACACTCTTCTGCTAAGATGGTGAAGAGAATTGTGCACATTAAGTAGGAGAATTGTCAAGAAATTACTCAAGAAAAGTTAAAGGAATTTTCCCTTGTATGTCTGTTCCTCTGAGAATAACCACAAAACGTTCTCATGTGGCCTACACCTGTGATTTCATAGTAAAATATTAAGATACCACAAAAATACTTGGGGAAACTAAATTAAGAAGCCATGTAAGAACCTCAAAATTCTGATTAAGGAACTTATCCTGACTATACTGAGTAGCTGTCTTCTGCTCTGCAGGATGGCACAAATATATCTCAGTTTGAAGAAAGCAGTCCTTAAAACAACCAAATGTACATTGCTATAAGCCTGAAATTGCTAAAATTCAAAGCACATCAAAATAAGAAAAGTATCAAGTCTGGAAACCAGTTATCAATTTATAAGGTTTTATCCATATCTAAATATGCCATTTAGATTTTTGTGTCGACACAAAAAAAAAATTAGTTCAGATGCACAGTTTAAGAATATGTTTTGTACTGCATCTTTTACACGTATGCGTTGACTCCACATTTTCTTTCACTTCCTCTTCAGTTGGCAAGTTATAACCTTTCCACTTGTAGCCATGCAAATTATTTTATATGATTGATTGGTGTAATTAGGCTGTCCAGTGGGGCAGTGGCAGCTCCTTGTGCTGCCAAGCAGGAGGGACCTCCCAGCTGAACGCTCACAGCCTGGGACGGCCAGCACGGACCTTCCACGGGGAAGCTGGGCCTGACCTCTGTGGAAGGTGGTGGATATGTCACTCAAAGTGCAGACCTGCTGGATGTGAGCAGAAAGCAGATGATCATGAGCCTCTGATAGCTGGATGCAAACTGGTAGCTGCATAAACATCTAAGTAAAGGAAACAGTGACAAGGTGAGATTTTTTGAATATGAAGATAGGGTTTTTGGAGCAGACTGGAGGAGAAGATAATTCTGCATTGAGTTAAAAACTCATGTCTTCCTATACTATACTACATCATTGTATATGAGGCAATATGCAATGATAAGAAAACATATTTTAAAATAATACAGTCTTGAGTAATACTCTAGCCCTATGGTGTTACTTTGTCTCATACTCAAGTATTCACTCTTGGCGTTAAGATCTGTTCTGACAAAGAGCCCTCATGACACAGCTGCTTATCAAAAAGGTTGTCTTTTAAAGAGTTTCCAAACTTGTAACCTAATTAATCCCCTAATTCATTCCCCTGAACAAGAGATTTGATTTTGTGCATCTATAGCTTTTATATACTTGTACATAGATACATCAAAACTAATACTAAAATTATCTAGATTAGAAATAGAATACCCATATTCATAACTCTTTTCATCCAATGTCTGCATAGGCATTCATGTTTAGTATCATCTTCACCCTTATATGTAGGTTTTTCTCCCTCCTCTTTCCTACATATTACAATACTCATGCATATAAAGTGTTGACATACATTCTTATATGGACTGAGAAACTACAATGATTCTAAATATATTTATAAAACAAATAAAAAACATCATTACTTGAAAAAAATTTCCATAACCTCTAGGAATTTTCTTTTATATGTCATTTAGATGTATTGTTTCAGTGGTTCTTAATTGCACTGGTCTTAATTGTTGTGATTAAGAACCATTACACAGGCAAACCAGAAAAGGTTTGGTGGTTCTAACAGCAGACAGACACTAGAAGTAGTCCTTGATTGACCAATCTAGTTAGAAATGTGAACTATTTGAAGAAATGGAGGTTAAAATAGAATCTGGATAAGTGGATGTGAGTCCCAGAAACTAAACTGTCTGTCTAGAAAAGAGTCCCTGGAAATATCTGAAGAATCCACATAATCTTGATTAAATTCCTTTGAAAAGGGTACATATTGAAAACAGATTAGGGTTATTAAGGAACCAGACATTAAATATTTTTGGCTGATAAAATCTCAGAGAAGGATAATTATTCCTTTTTTTTTGTGCAGATAGCAACAGTAAACTCCTTCTCTAAAAATCGTGCTAAAAATTTCCATATCACAGCTGCCCAGAGTGCATAACAAGGAGAATATTAGTAATGTCCAGATGCACATAAATCTACAGGGATGCCTCTTGCCAACAGCAAAATGAAAGGGATGACAGTGTCAATCACATCCAATAGACTATGTTAATGCTTTTCAAACAGTTCTTTCACACTGGAAAATAGTGCTCATTAATAATGTATGGTCTGGTATGAGGAAGAAGGAATGTTGCCTCCAAAACTGATAGAATTCATTGTTCGGCTCTATACTCGTCTGAACAATAAAGCCCCATTTCTGAAGGACAATTTTTCTTTTGTCTTTAGGAGTGTGCTGAAATGATTTCAAACCTATTATACTAATTGGCCCCTCTAGTTTTAGCGCGTGTGCTGCAAATGTTGCACTTTAAGAGCCTTCTCTCCCCCCTGCCTCTGTCCCCCTCCCCTGAGACTGGCATTTCTGGATTGTATGAGTAACTTACCAAGCTTTTCAGAACTGCTGGGTGGGTGACACGGCAGAGTTTTTTCTCTGCTCCCCCGCTCTGTTGTTTGAGCAGCTGTCAGGAAGGTGGGCCTGTGGGTTTGTAGATATATTTTGAGACTAACAGATTGTAAGCTCACACATGAGAACAGAAGAAATACTTAGAATCTGAAAAGGTTATCTACCCCTTGGAGACTAATCTCCTAATATACTATTTTTGTCAGAAAGTACCTCAATTTCTTCTCAAACAAGCCCATTATTTTTGCCTCACAAACCATTCAGAGTGATGTTTAGAATGGCCTGCTTATAGAAAAAGGTCCTTTTATACCTGTGTGAATTCAAGATTTATTTACTTTCAGTCACTTCCCTTTGTTCTATCATCTAAAGTGACAGCCTGTATTTGAAACAGTGACTTCTAATGTTCCTGCCCCAGAGAGCAACTGGACTAGCAAGAGATAAATCAGCACACTTTCCTTCCTTGCTCTTAAAGAAACAGACAGAATAGGGTGGGCTATCAAAATCCTTATCTTTTATGGTCTGCTCACCACAAACTAGCTCTTCATGATTGCACCAACTGTATCATATCTCTTTTTCCCACTTCCCAGGCATCTTTTCCACACCCCAATATACACAAATATGTATATAACACCAAGGGTATATAACACCAAGGGTATCAAACAACCTGATGATCCCAACAGCTTCTCTCTACAGAGAACAGCAGCAGGAGTTCAGGTTTCAATGCCACTTTATCTTTCCAGTCATTGTAAAGTTTGGACTTTAAACTTCTTAGATCTATTTGCAGCTCTGCAATGGGAAGGATCGAAAAGGATTGTCGGTAAAAGCTGTGGCCTGGTAGCCCCCAAGTTCACATTTTGTTTTTATTTCCTAAAAAACACAATTTACATTTTGATCCCATTCTGACATCCTTCATGTCTCATCCTAATCTGTCAGAACTCATAGATTCTACTTTTCCTTTAGCACAGTTAAAATCAGTGGCTATTGCTAAGTCAGGTACTGCTCATTCAGAGCCAAGCTGTACCAATCTGCCTTTCTTATTTGTTTGACATATGCTTTTACTTTTTTTATAAAGACAAATGCCTTTTCAAATTTTTAAATTCATTTTTATAAATGAAGTCTCAGGTCAGGGACTGCTCCAGCATATGTATCAAGAAATGTTAATTTCTTAATTAACATTCTTAATTCCTTATATATGTTCTTTTGACAACTTTTTAATATTTGTTCTTTTATCTAATGTATGATTTTTTTTTTCTTGCAAAAACCTCAAGTAATACATTAAAATATTTTGACATTATAAGCCCAGAGAAAAGACTAGTTAACTTTAAAGGAAAATTAATTTAGAAGATATCAGTTAGAAAGCAAATATAGAGCTCTCCAGAAAGCAATTACTGAAAAGATACTTTCAGGCATCACAAAATTGTACAGTATCTAGTATACTTGGGAACTATACAAAATTATGGTCTTTTGGCTTCAGAGATTCATCTTCTGTGCAATTTCAAAAGGCAAAAATTGCTAGATACTCATTAGTTCCATTTTTGAATGTGTATGAATACTTGAATTAAAATTCACAATAATACTCCAAAATTTTAATCTCAAAGATGATTGCAGAGAGTATAATCAGCATCATGGGTTTATTCCTTATGAACAAGAATCCCATCAAAAAATGAGGGTCAGATCCAATAAGGGTTTTATGCACCATCTAAGACAAAACGTGTGATCTTGCAGACGAAAGCAAAAATGTCTGATTGCCCTTTGCTATACTGGATCAAATAAAGCTCTTCAATAGGGAGTGGAAGGAGGTAACTCTGAGCAAGGTGAGAGTGACCAACAGGAACAAGTCCACAGCAGCTTGTAACAGGTCTGGCTGCTCAGCAAGACTGAAACATCCAAACAGCAGCTGTGTTTTCTCTCCCCTGTCCAGCCTAGGTGGGTGGTGGTAGAGTGGCTTCGGTGGGCACCTGGTATCCAGGCAGGTCAGCCCACCTCACTAACCTTGCTTCCACATTTAGATTCTCCCCATCAATCCCTGCTCATACTAGGGCAGGACTTCAGAGTCTGTTCATCTTCTACCTGATTAATCAGAAATATTCAAGGACTATGACACTTACTGTCTTCCCACCTTAGGTATATTTCTCATCTGCACATTATACTAGGTTCATCTTCCTGCAATGAACTGAGATGCAAAGGTCCAAAATATGGTGATTCCTTTAGGGAGCTGCCAATGACAGGAAATATCTTCTTTTATGGTCCCCTCTGGAAAGGTCATCTAATGACCTCTTCATATTTCTAGAAATTTGGGAATGAGACTGTTTATTTGCCAGGCATGTATCCAATCAAGGATACAGAATTGTCCCAGTAGGTGGATGTTTGGCCACATCTGAAAGTTTTTGGAGGAGAAATATCCAGCACACTCTGAGAGTAGGTGAGGAGACATAAAATGATAAAATAGGACTATAATTACTTCCAGTCTGGTAAATGTCATCAGAATTTTGCTCAATTTTCCTTTTTTGTGTTCTGATTGGTTCTTCACTCTGGAAGAGACTTGATCCTTAAGCATCATTATCTAATGCATTTCAATAGTTGCTCTGAATGATAAGAAAAAAAATTAACAATTCATAAAAGCAAATCTTATGATGCCAGATATTCAGTCAGGATAGACTCATACACCATAGTAGAATAAATTTAAACAGGAGGAACCTGTACACTTGGAATACAGACATTCCCAGCCACAATGGAAACATCAAGTTGTTGGAAAATTTTACCTAGAAGGTCATAATAAGAGTTCAATTATATAAAACACTCGATTATATCCATCAGATATCTGTTTGACATAGAATATAATCATGATCATTTTTCTTTAAACCTTTTTAAGAAAATAATTCAGCTTTATAAGGAAATCAGAAAAAACCCCCACTGAGCTAAATTACAAAACAGCAGAGAACATATTGCATTAAGGAAAAAATGCGTACACAAGTTATGAAAAATTTAAAATAATAGAAAAAATATTCTTGTTCTCCAAAAGATTCTATATAGCTAATTTAATATTAATGAAAATTATATTTTAACTTCTGAATCTATTTACTGATTGTTTACTTAATATGAGTTTCATGGAAACAAAATGAGAAAGTAGAAAAAATATAGAAATTAGCAAGTCTGATGAAAATAGCATCATATAAGTAAAGCATATAGAGTTTGCAGGACAAAAATAATTTACTAGATAACATCTGGTGCCAGTTATGGGCTGTCTTCATGAGAATGCTGATGTAGAGAACTGAAAAATAATGAAAGCAAATAACATTTCAGAACACCCTCTCACTTATGGCTGATATATGGTCAGGACTTCATTGCAATTTCAGCTGAACAGGACTATTTTCAACTTATGCATTTATAGTTCTTCCCTTCACCACTTATCTTATATCCACAGGAGAACATTTTATCTAATAAAGAGGGAGCAAGATTCACTGGTTTGGAAGCCTGACATTTGAGGAAGACTTCAGAAGAGCACTGTAAATGCATATTGCTTCCAATCTTGTTAAAAGCCATGCAAATCTATACTGAGTATTTTGATTCCTAAGGCATGTCTGCAGCCACGGATGGACTTCTATTACAATTTAGCCATTTCCTGACACAAATCAAAGCTATGCAGAGAATTCAAGGTTGCTAATTCCATTGTGTGTACCCCACACCATCACTTCTACTTACCAATTCTTTCCTTACCAGTGCCTCTCTAGGCAACCTCTACCGGTGGTAGAATTCCATCCTTTTGTGAAATAGCAATGACTAGTAGGTCATATTTACCTCTTTTTGGAGTCTGAAAAGAACCCAAAAACAAAGAACCAAACCCCAAAGCAAAACCAAAGCAAAAAGAAAAAAAAGAAAAAAAAGCCCCAAGACGCTTTACTGCTTTGCTTACCTCATATGTAACACCTGCAAAATCAGAGTAGTTCACCTTCAGTGAAAGACATTAAAAGAGACATGGGAACTGTAAGATTTCTTTTTCTTCTTTGGCATATGGTGTGAATTTTGTTGAAATCAAAGCATTTCACAATGAGTTGAAATGCAGCTGCGACATGTCAGCAAGATCTGTCTTCTCGTAGATTCTACAGCCAAACAGTAGGTGTATGACAAACTTTCTGGTTCAAAAACATGCATGCCACATACCATAAATTTTCTTAGCTATCTCTGACAGTTTGTATAAACATTTTTCATCTTTTCAAGCTATGTCACACATGGCATTCATAATCTGTTAGGAGACAAACTGTGCCCATTTTGTTACCCTCTAAATCTGCAGACTTCCAAAGGAGAAACAAATACAAGGTTTGTTTGTTTGCTTGCTTGTTGTGGAGGAAGGTTGTTGTAGTTCTTCCTGGTTTGATTATTTTTCATAGAACTATTCAAATTTGGTAATACTGTCTGAGAGGTAGTCTGAGCTCAGCTTGACAGGAGTAGAAGAAATGGCCAGATTCTCTAAGGGTGACTCAGAGAGAGAATATTCCTGATTGTTTTCTTTGCTGTTGTGGGTGTGGGTAAAGAAAGGGCGGAAAAGGCAGAAGGAGGTAAATTACTGTAGTACATGAAGGCTATTGTGGTGAGTGAATAAAGGATAGGACTGGTGCAAAGCTTTGCTGACTCCCATTTCATGTTTGCCTTCTCTCCATCTGGAGAGTGAACTTGATCAGAGTGGTCATTGGGCCTTGCAGCAGGCTTGATCCAGCTCCAAGGTGCACCAGTCAGATGGAAAGGGTGTGAGGCAAGGGCTTTGGTCGTGCTGCAGGACCAGTGTTAACACAGCTGCTCAGCAGGGAAAGCTGCCCTTTGTAGAGGACAATGCAATGCATGACATTCCTGAAGTGCAAGACATCAAAAAGTGCAAAACATCAAACTTATCCCTTAAAGGACTTGCTATAGCAAGAGTTCAAATTTATCTTAAAAGACAGAAAATAGCTGAGAAGACTTTAGTATGTGAAAAGGATTTTTTTCCTTACTTTAAGATTCGTAAATGGTTCTACAAATTTCATTACTGCTATACCTGCTATACTGCTGTAGGAAACTAGGAAGGAAAAAACATGACACGTATTTGCTAATATTCCCAACAATGGGTATTTTATGCACTCTCTTTTTTTAATATTCTTTTTGAAAACCTTTCACTATATTGTTATATGTTAAATGCTTATTTTATTACTGAAAAGGCAGTTATGTAGAACTGAAAAGAGGATTCACAAAATCACACTAACTGCCACTTCAACCGCCAATAGTGAGGCACTTGGAAAACCAAGCAAAACTAAATTGCTTTTAGCAACATTTCTATTAGAATTAAACAGAATGGTACTGGAATGAAAAAATACAGTGGATATCATCTAGACAGAGCAGCAGTACCTGATGCTGAAAGAGAGGTCATGGCAAAAAAGACAAAGAATACAGAATAGACATCGTTAGAATATATACATCATGCACCACAGTAAAGTTTCCATCTTTATAATCTCATACTTTATCTAAATCATGTGAGCAAGCTACAGTGCAGTTTGAATTTTCAAATTTATTTGCTTTCTCAGAGTTCTATATTAGTAGCATATTTTTGATCTGTGATGATCTGTATGTACTTTATAGCCTCCACAGCTAATTTTACAAGCAAAATATTTGTGCCATAAACCCTTTTCCTAAAGATACAGCACTTTAGTCTGTTTATCTGCCCCACAAACAGTTGGTTAACATGCAATAGTTCTATATCTGAACAAATTTAAATTCTAATTTATATTTTACAGCTTTTCTATATAGGAAAATATTTTTAAATAACCTTGTGTGTTAGTTGAAATCAACATTTTTATACTAATGTTAGCTGCCCATAAAGATGTTTTTAAGATATGCAAAAAAAGTTTTTGTCATTCCACTTTATATCGGTCAGGATGAGACTGATATAAAACTTTTCTTTAGGCTAAAGAAAAATATCATTTTTCAATAAGGTTGCTATCAGAGGAGATACATTTCTAAAAAAACTCAGAACTATATTGACTTAAAGAACATAACTTTTTCTGTCAACAACACCTTTAGCAGCATAACAAGGAGTTACATATTAGAGGTAAGAAATCAGATGAAAGCACTTTTTTTAAAGTACATTTGAACTAAAAGACTTTGGGCTCATAAGAACAAGCCATGAACCATGACTTTTTTTGTCCCAAGATTCTTCTTGACAATAATTAATAGAAATGAAAACAGAATTGCAAGAACAGTTGAAGAAAGAAAACGTGCCTTGCGTACAATCACCTACTTATGTGAATGCATTTTGTTAAGTCCGTGTTGGTGGGAAATAGAAGGGAATGAGCAAGAACAGCAAGCACTGGATAGTGTGAAACTACTGTTGCAAGCACCACCACCTACAGTATGGCAAAGTTTCACTCTAGGCACATGTGTTTGGGCAGGAATTTTGCAATCTTTCAAAGATAGGCCATTTAGGCAAAATAAGATTGGAGAAGGAATAACTTCACAGATAGAGGCCTGGTGGAAATGCTTGTGATGTGCAAAATATTGTCATTCTGGAAGAGAAAAATTCTCTTATTCACAAATGAAATGAAGAATGGAAAACTATAAGGACACAGATTTTCTGCTATTTACAGCAATGAACTGAATGAGTCAATAACTAATGATAGGGAGAAAAATAATAAAGAAGGTGGATCAGAAATCACTTACTAGAATAGGAAATACTATATGGTAAGATTGAATGATACCGTGTCTTCAAACAGAAACAAACCCAGGAAAGAGTAACACAATTTTTTTCCTTGAATCAATTGATCAAAGGAGAAATGCAGAATGGAGAGTGTAGTATTGATAAGCAGAATTATATATAATAATATCTGGACTGTATAATATCCGTGCAAGTCTTTGCAATAGATATTGAAACTCAAGTTAGAAAAACAGAAAAGTATTTCTGGGTAAAAAAATAAGATTTCTTTGTTTTAGAATCCAAACCTATATTTTTATACATTATTTTTGAGTTTTGGAAATTTCATGACTTTTTTTTCCAGGAAGCTGAAAAAAGATGTTGCATACACCATCCTATTTTAAATGTCAAAATGGTATATCAAATTACAAAAAAACATTAGAACAAACCCAAAACCGCAATGTTTTCTTTGTAGATGGTTTCAAAATATGGCAATGACTTAAATTCACCAAATAAACATTTTTTATGTAGTTTATTAGTTCAGTTTTTCAATGCAACTATTAATTTTTTTTAATATGTGCCACTCAAAATTCATTATCTTGTGCAGTGTTGAAAATGCTCAATCACATGAATATCCACATAAGTGGATCTCCACTTATGTGAATTTCTCCACTGATGTGGATCTCCACAGATGTGAACAGCTATGACATTTTCTCTTTCAAAGGAACAACCAGTATTTGCTTGTACTAGTCAGTACATTATACACTGGGGAGCAATAAGACTAGCATAAAAATTGTTCTGTTTGAATACGCATGTAGAAGTTATGGCCAAGCCAATGAAATTTCTTATCCATAAAAATTACAAAATGAATGCATAATAGAAAATCCATCAAACAAAGAAAATGGTAGCCAAAAGTGGGTAGTAGTCCAAACTTCATCTTTATTAACTAAATATATTTAATTTCTTGGTAGTTTTCTAAATTTAAAAGTGTTTATGTAAGTGGTCATTTTCAATTACTGACCCGTAATTTACTACAATTACTTGCCTTTGTGTGACTAACATTAGATATTCTTCTTAACAGATTGGTTTATTCTCACAAATAATATAGACATTTCAGATTGAATAAATTCTAGAGGCCTGACCATGAATATAGCCAATAAACAAGGCCTTAAAATCTGTTTTAATGCAATAAGTATGGATTTTCCTGTACTAAACAATATTAGAACTTAATCCCTTCAGTATCTGATCAATCAATAATATAAACATTAGCTGCTACCTCTTGTCTCATGGCACTAGAGCAAAAGCAAATTTTCACTTTAAGAATGAGGGTCTAGCTCTCTGAAAATCTGCAATTAATGTAAGCTCATATACAAATGAAAAATAATATTAGGAATTTATATATATGTATGTGCCTTAAATCAGTGAGAAACAAAGAGGCAATGATTAGTACGGAAAGAGTGCAAAATATATTGAATAGACAGTTCCTGTCCATTCAGTGATGTGATTATAAATTTTACAGTGTAGTGAATGTAGGAGAAAGGGAAACTAGTATAAAAGAAAAAGCTTTGCCAGAAATTAGGCATGTTGAATATAGAAAGCTGTTTTGAAATTACATGGATTCTGCCTTCTGTATGTTTGTGAAATTTCTATGCAATCCAGTGTCTACAGGCAGAGACTGAGAAATTGAAGAGAGAATGTGGTCCTGCGTTATTTTAGTTTCTTGATTTACCTTTTTAATGGTACATAGTATAGTAGTATCTTAGTGGTGTTAAGTATGCATACTATAATAATACCTAATTTAATTCATAAAGAATTCTTGGGTAGTTCTTTTCCGTTCATCTATCATTGCAGTCCCAGTGAAATAAGGTAGGACTCCTCCTGATTTGAGACCTTTTTTCCACTGGGACCACAGTGTATTGGTGCCCATTCATTCACTGTGAAGATAAACAACAAAGCTTAGCTCACGTGCATTTGAAGAATTTCCTTTCCCTGAATAAAATGTATGAGAACATATCTGAGATTTTTCTGGTGAGGTTGAGCCAGTGGATGCCCAACCGATGCCAGGAATTGTGCTAAGGAATGCTGAGGACAGCAGCCAGTGCTTTAGCAAGGAACCACATCCCATTTTGCTTACCAACACTGATTGACCACACCCCATTTTGCAACACTGATTCAAAGAGGGACAGCAATCTACAGCTCATCTTGCTGAAGGGTTTTATTTAACCAAACACACATGAGATTTGGGCAGCTACTATGGATTACTCAAAAGGCTTCTCTGTGGGTCAGGAATTCTCTTGCACGAATTGATAGGCCCTCCTTTACCAATCAAGGACAAAAGATTTCTTTTCTCCATTTCTTTTCCTTTGTAAGTATCCATCAAAGAAATAATGAGACCATTGCTTGAATATTCCATTTATGCCACTCAGTAGATGCACAGGCTGGTCCCCTGTGGCTCCCTCTGCCTATTAATTTATTGAATATGGTTGAAATTTGCCATAGACATATGATTAGCCATAGAAATCTAGTAATGATGCCCAGGTTATACAAATAGGAGTTCAATCCTTTGCTTCAGATGCTAACATGTTGAAGCAAAACTTCCACTTTTTCAACATTCTATTTGCTTTTTGGTTTATTTTATTTTAATTTTTATTCAGTTTGGTTTTTTTTTCCTTCAAAAACCACTAGAAGCTCAGATGCCATTTACGCAAGTTTAAAGCTAGAGGATGCAAAGCTTTAAATATATACAAAGAGTTCCACTTCAAGATGCTTCACCCTGTCTTTTTGCTCTGGGTGGTAGTCAAGTGTGTTCCATAATAATGAAAGTGATTCTGAGACAAAATATTCAGGAAAAATTATCAGATAAGTTAAAAGGAGTTGATTTTTTAAAGCTATTGGGCAGATGAGAGATGATATTTCCTTTGCCATGGTGTACAGATACCTAAATTGTTACTAGCTCACAAGAAACAAGAGGCATATATGCTTGAAGACAGAAGAGTAGCTTCATTGTTGGAGATAATTGCCTTATTCTTAAAAAAAAAAAAAAAAAAAAAAAAAAGTAGATGCATATTTTTAATTTTTATGGACTGAACTGAAAGAGGATAACCTGAGCTGTCAGGTATGAGTTCAGGTTTAGCCAGAAGCAGGTAAAAGACTCAGTCTGTATATATGTGAGCCATATTGGATTCTGGGGGAGTACAGTCTCAGTTTAATCATTCTGCACCCAAACCACGCTACAGAACACTTGCCACAGGAAGGTGATGGCATTGCCCTACCCCTTAGTGAATGCAGTACTCCAGGAGCAGTGCTATTAAGTTCCTTTGTTCACTTCTGAGCCACAGGAACATTCCTCCCCAAATGTCTCCTACCACAGTGTACTCTGTAACTGATTAAGTCTACCAAATAGGCCAAGAGATAACTCTCTTTCCAGCAAGAAAATTGAGCTAGACAAGCATCTCTCAACTCTCAAAATAATTACCTATTTTGTGTTCTACGCTTATCTATCTCTGATCAGACAAAGTACTGTGACCATAATGGGTCAGTATTTACTGTCACTCAAGTGCAGAGTGATAGTACTGAAGCATGAAGAGCTGTATTTCTGTCCACAGATATATACCATGAGTACATGACAATGAAACTAATGGAAATGCAGAATTTCTACCAGCAACATGCGAGTTGCATTGCTTTCATAAGGTAAAATTTGCCATGTGACATGGCGAACATGCTAACTGAAGTTCCTAAGCTATTTCAAGAGAACAAAACCTCTTCACTCTCTAGATACACTGTACATTTTCTTTAATTTTTTGCTTCATTTTGATTTGAGAGTCAGACATAAAATGAAATTGCAGGAGGAAGGTTAGATTTTTATTTTTCATTTGCAGGGCTTCAGGAAACAGTAGTACTTTAACACTGAGACAATATAATCTGTGAGTCGCTGCTACTCACAGTGGTGCTCAGCAATGACCAGAGTCTCAAACTGTGTTGTGTATCCTGGTGCTGTTTCCACCCAGAGCTTTAGCTTTTTTCCTTGCAGAGTGGATGGCTCATGTTAGAAGGCAAAATGAACTTAGAAGTTTGACTTCTTTGGAGGAAATGTATTCTGACAAATATCTGTGAACATTCTAGGGAAAAAAATGTCTCATGTCAGGCACATTGCTCAGTTACATTAGCACACACAATGCTGTCAAAATTCAAGACAGCGACATACCTCCTTACCAAATTCCCCAAACCTTCAATGTATCAGTGTCAAAATATTTTGGAATGAAAGTTTGAAACTCAGACTCCAGTGCAATTATTTCTTGCTTTCCAGATAACAGAATGAAGAAACTTCCCTGTTATTTCCACAAACTTTTCTAGCTCTTCTTTAGTAGCTCATGGAATATGCATTACAAGGACATGCCAAGTTTGGTGGGAGATCCAATTCAACAGTAAATACATACATGCTCTTGATCAGAGGAGATGTGCGTGGCAGAAAGCCAACTAATAAGTGAATATGGGAGGTAAAGTTTAGGCTCAAATGAGCACAGCATGTTTTCTTTAAGACTGAATAGCAAGCACCATCATAACAGTAATGGGAATGACAGCAACCTAACCATCTGATTAAATTCTGGAATTGGACCAGAAAATGTAAAGAAACTTAAAATTTGAATTTCAATATAACTTTGAGTGATATCAAAAATCTTATCTTGGGAAAAACAAAAAAATCCCCCAAACATTAGAAAGATAAGAATACAGAAACTCAGCTGGTATAAATCATGATCAATTACTGCCTTCACTGATTCTGCTAGCAGGGAATCAGTTTCAAGGTCATTAGCTGTACTCCGGGAAATCTTGAAAAGAAACATCCCAGAGCACTGAAACTAAGGAAGTTGTTTTAGTATGATTGATGAACAATTTCAAAGTCTACAGTTTGAACTGTCACAACTGTAGCCATGCTACCTTAGTTTCCTACAGACAGCAGGAAGAAGTCATAGTCCCACTGCTGTCCTACCCTCTAATTCACTGAGTCCCAGGATGAAAGCCCATAATGCTGAAGGCCATTACAGCTTTCGGGGCTGTCAGGCAGAAATAATTTTTTTTCTTGACTGTATAATATTTATCCCACAGTAAATTGTCTTTCCTCATATCAGTAACCTACAGCTGTGGGAAATACCACTGTGGTGTCATTTTCCTAGATGATTGTGTTCTGAATCTTACTGCCACCTAGGTTCAACCTTGGTTACATCTTAACCATGGATTTTAAAGAGCTCCATGGGGCTACATTTTCTGAAGAATCTATATTGTTTGAAAAGTATACCCTTTTGAGATTTCTAGCTCACTAACTTGGCTTACCAATTAAAAAAAAAAAACGTGATATAACCCTAAAAAGTTAGTGACAATACTGCTAAATTCAAGTTTCTTTCTGCCATAACTTTAAGGATATCTTGATATTAAAAGCACAAATATCTGTGCTGGGTACCTTTGTTATATTATCTTATTCAGATCAAAATATTCAACAGGTATGAACTCAGGCATAGGATGTGTTTTACAGAATGATAAGAGTATAAAATCTGTTCTCTAAGAGGATATGTTAAAGATGTAATTAAAAGAGAATTTTTGCTCCTAATCTTTCAGTTGAGTAATATATTCTATCATACAGAAAAAAATATACCTTTTATAACCTTTTATAAATGGTTGTAATCCTATCCTTATAATATTAAAACAAAAGGGGTTTTTATCAAAATATAGTTAATAATTGTTACACTCTAAGTGTTTGGGAAGAGAGGAAAACCGTACTTAAAAGGACTGTGAGGAGAAATCCCATAATTTTATTCTGTATTAGAGCTCGAAGTCAGTCAAAATGCAAGCTTGAAATAATATGTGCTGATTCTGAATGGGGTTTATTTTCTTCACAGTGTCTAGTGCAGGGCTGTGTTTTAAATTTGTACTGAACACAGGGTTGATGATATAGACATGTTTTTGACTCCAACTAGCCAAAGGGACATTCCAGATCATATGACATCATGCTCATATAAAGTGGGACAAAGAAGGAGGAAGGAGTGGATATTTGGAGTGATTGTGTTTGCCTTCCCAAGTCACTGTTAGGTGTGATGGGGCCCTGTGCTCCTGGAAACAGCTGAACATCTGCTTGCCCATGAGAATCAGTGAGTTCATTCCTTACTTTGCTCTGATTGTGGGCTTAACTTTTGCCTTCTCCATTAAACTGTCATTATCTCAGCCCAGGAATTCTCTGGACAAAGACTGGACTACAGTTATGGGTTTATTTCAAAATAAGAAAAATGTTAACTTACAACCCATCTCATATCTGACTCCCAGTTTCAGTATTTCGACATTTATAATTGAAATCCTGAACACAATTTTTAAAATTTTTTGTTACATCTTGGTAATTTGGTAAGTTGTCTGGAAAATTAGTTAGGAAATATTTTTAAATGGAAAAAGACATATCCTTCATTAAAAAATAGAATTAAGGTTAGGTGAATTTATCCCAGTAAATAGGATTTCCTCCTGATGAGGCAGTGAGTGAGATTATGTTCACCTGAATGAAGGTAGACCACTGAAAGCTCTCTTTTGTTCCACTTAAAGCAGCACACTCTGTCTTGTTTTCAGCAGCCAGTTGAAGCTACCCAGCTGTCCAAGGAATCCCCTTGGCCACCCTGAGGATTTCCAAGGGTTCAGCTCAGTCTTCCATGCATAGATGTAGTCCCTGATTTCAGAAATGTGAGTGCATAGAATAAAGAATGAAAGAAAACAGGCAGGATCCCAGGAGGGGAGACCTGTCTTTCCTGAGTGTAAATGAGTGTCCTAAACATTTAAACTAGGATCAGGGTATCCTTCTGCTGGCCCTGGGACTGTTGCAGCATGGCTGTTTAGTGCACCGGGGGCATTGCAGTCCCAAAGCAGGACAGGGCCAATTCTCCCGTGGCACTCCTTGATAGAGTGTTCAGCATGGCAATATATAAAATACTGGGGATTTTTGAGCCAGTCTGTTATCATCTGAAGTTGCGTTGATCACTTTTAAATATTAGAATTAGTATCCTGGGTTTCTTCTTGTTCCCCTTAGGATATAAGTTTTTTTCATGAGAACTAGACTGTCTGGAAAAGAAGCTTCTATTTTATATTGATCCACAGTGCTTATAAAATAATTCTTTACTCCTGAACTGCAAAGGAACTACCTGTAATGGGAGATTAAATCTAATAAAACTTTACACTGTGCAATAACTCTGTTACTTTCAGCATAACTGTTTACACTGCCACTATCTAAAGCAGACATTTCCTGACCCATTTTGGCTCTTTTTCAGTATTGTGTTACATTTAACGTAACACTTATAGGCTGAGTCAATTTGGCGAAGCTGAATTTCCTCTGAACGTGTTGGTTGTCAGGGACCTACTTTTCAGGTCAGTAGTTTTGCAAATACAGCTCTGAGAAGGTAGGCATGGTTGATTGTAGAGGTTCTCATTCCTTAAACTCCTTCTTGTGCCACCTGCACCTGTGCAGCACCATAACAACAGTAACATGTGATGGATGCTGTGGTGGATTTGAGAACTGACTCCTTGTTCTGCTCCTGCTGAAGGACACATCCACACACACCAGGAAGATTTATTTTTCTGCTGATTAACATCAGATCAGAGTTTAACCAATGACCCAGGCATAAGCATCCAGTCCCAAAACACTATTCAATAATGCTAAGAATAATTTCTCTACCTTTTATGTCCTGTACTCTGCCTCTGTAGAGTACGCCCTGCTAGAGCTCCTTTTTCCTCCCTTCTACTGTTTTTCTGAGACTGTAATGCCTGGGTTTTTTTCATGCTGAAGACCAATTAATTGTGTCTTTCAGTGATCTGAAGGTCTAATTCCTTAGAATTCATAGGTTCCACTCTTCCTCCAAACCTTCTTAACCATGCTTGAGGTTTTCCACTTATTGCTACTTTAGGCTTTCCCATAGACTCAGGTGCTTTTTCTTTTCATGTCTCAGGCTTTTCCTTTACACTGAACAGCAGAGATGAAATATTTCAGTCTAAATAATCTAGATATGAGTTACATTCCAGCATAGCTTTCAGATCTCTTACTCCATTCAGTCTGTCATCAAGCTTCAATCTGTTTGATCTGATATATCTTGGGTCATAGGTCATCCAGCTTGAAGTGTTAATTCTGCTTACAGTAGAAGAAAAAATATCAACTGAGGCTATATCACCATTTCATCAACACAAATAAAATGCAAGGAAGCTGTGTTTTTGGTTCCAAACTGTTTTAAAAATCTTTGAGTATCAAATATGTTTAATCTCTATAGAAAATGAAAACCCATTAAAGTGCTGACGCAGATAATTAAAATTCACATGTCTAAAAATTAATGCCTTTGCAAAGCAAAAAGTAGAGTAAAAAATAACTTTTAAATTATTTTACCCAACACTTTTTTTTTCCAGCATTCCAAATTCACAAATGTGAACTTCCTAGTTACATTTCAGTCTCCTGGTAATTGAGAAACATTGGATCATTTTGTGAGGGAGCAAAAGAGAAATATAGGAAAACAATGTTTGTATCCTTCTGGAGGACTTTAGAGAGGAACATATAGATTTTAAATTAATGACACATAACTATTATCTGGTGCCAAAGTTATATGTATTTATAATACATTTTTTATAGCAATTCTTTCGTGTCGGTGCTAGAAGTGTAATTTACATCATAACAAGTACATTAATCTCCCTTTGCACTTGAAGACAGGTGCCCCTATGGGTATGATATATTCCTGTATATGGAGCAGCTTATTCTTTTGCAATTGTCATGTTAATTTTGAAAAATAAAAAATAGTGCTTAATTTAAATTTCTCCAACCATAAGCAAAGCAATGAATAACATAAAATTAAATGTGTACTAGCTAGTAAGTAAATTGTATTGATGGAGGACTCCAGTAACTGTTTTACATATTTTAATAAGTTTATTTTGAATTCAGAAATATGTGAATTGTATATATTACATTAAAATAAATATTTAAACAAACTGTTACAAAACTTACATAAATTTGCTTTTTTTCTCATTACCTTAAACATTTTGACTGCACTAGACCTAATGTAGATCTGCTTGTCTTTGGATGAAGCTAAAAAGCTAAAATCCAAAGTCCATATTTGGATTTTATCTGAAATCAAACCTGAAAAGTCAGTTTTCATAAAAAATTATTGAAATAAACTTCATATTGAATAAATTCGTTTTATTATGAAAAAAAATCTGGTAAAAACCAGAAAAAGCCCCAAATTCTATGTTACTGCAAAATACTTAAACCTATTTCTGTTCTTGCTATTATGATCTGGTGAGAAGGAGTACAGACAAGATGTTTCATACAAATCCCTATTACAACATTTTAGAAAGCTTGAATCCAAAATAGTTCAGATAAATTTTGATATGAAATGGAGTTGTGAATTAAAAGCCTGTGAGCTTTGGAATTTTTATTTTAAACAAGCTGAAGGTTCAGACATACCTGCAGCTTAATACACAGGGTTTTTTCTCTCCTATATTTATTAATTTCACCTTTAAGAAAAAGCCTATTTTCTTTTCATATCTTGAGATCAGGTATACAACTTTCCTTAGACATATTCAAAACAAGATTTTATAGTTTATGCCATAAAAATAAACCAGAGTGAAATTCACAGAAAACACACTGGTTCTTCATTCATTCAGAGACATTGAAAATTCAAAAATGTACACATTAGGAAGTAATACGCAGAAGCAAATTACAGAACACTTGTAATTTCCCATCTGCATGTACCTGTCACTGCATAAGCATAATAGCTGATTCCACAGGAGATGAAGAACACGTGTATGCAGTCAGAATTGAGTTATCAGGAAAAATACAGGAATATATTTACAGAAATAATAACTCTGTGATAATTACTTTATAAAACTATCATGAATAATTTGAAATATTTTGTAATAATCACCTAGTCCTCAGTATGTTGAAGATCACAAGATATAATTTGTATGAGCTGATGAAGTTCAGAAGGGCAAATGTTTACAAGGTTAGTATTTAAAAACACTAGATGTAGTAATAGTAACACTAGAGGGAATAATGACAAATAATGAATCATTCATGAAAGTTACAGTTTTAGAGAAGGGACAGGCCTGGGGTGTTGCCTAAAGATACTTCCACAGTGTCTGATATACCTTTTTTTCAGTTTCAGACAACTTAAGCTTCTCAGTTAGAATTATAAAATTCTCCTGAATTTTAATTTCAAACCATGGGACCCATTTTGCCTCTGAGTCTGTCTGTGGGGCATCACTTATGACTGTGTCTTTCCCCAGAGATTTTAGTATCTGCTGTCACTCGCAATGGTGCTGTCATTCCCACTTTGAATGTATGAGGCATAATTAGTCAATCTTAGTAATCTCTGGTATCCTCTGGTCTGTCACCATTCTGCTTTACAGTGCTTCACTGTTTTCCTTTTACAGTTGGCTGCAAAAACCAAAGGGGTGGTATTTTTGTGCTTTGGGTGGAGGCACTTGGGCAATGGCTACATGTACTGCAACTCTTCCCTCTATCAACAATCTACAACATCAGTTTGGGACATCACTGAAAAAAATCATAATTTCTTGTTTCCTGACAAGTAACTTCCTTCTCAAAATTATATGCAAAAACAATTATCAGTCAGTGTTAGCCACATGTCTACATAAAGTACTCTATCAGACATGATCAAAACAGAGATTAAGCTCTCATGACTTTAAAATTTTGATCCACACTTCATATAGTTAGATGAAATCACAACCAGTTGGACAGTTTAATCAAAGTTGTACTGTAATTAAAAAAGCTTTTTTTAAAATATGCTTCCTATAGCCATGTTGCATTTATGAGGGTTTCTTAAAAGAATGAACAAGCCTCCTATTGACAAAATGGAAGAAATATCTTCTGGTGACACTTTAAAAAACTCAAAACTTATTACAAATTGAAATATATTCCATTTCTGCATTTTATATTGACTATTTCAAGTTTTCATTTAGGACTGATTTGAAAATAAATCATATTTCAATATGTAGCTTGAAAAATACACTACTTAAATCACATTCATAGTATTTCTACCTGAGTAACACTTTTTGACCAAAACAAAATTACTTGTTTTCTAATAAAAAATGTTAACCTTTTCTGTATTTTTTTTTTAGTCTGGAATTAAAAAAAAAAAAAAAAAAAAAAAAAAAAAGAGCAAGAGGGCTATTAGGGAAATGGCAGTGCTCAGAAAGACCTACTGCTTTTTCGTTCATATGTAAAATTGATGTCTTGCCAGAGGCAAATTAATTGATTTTCTGAGTTATTTTCATCATTTACCATTATAAAGTTACAACTGCATATCCAGGAGGCTTTTAACATGCACTGATGAGGAAATACAGAACAGTTTATAGGAAAATGTAGAAAACGTGAAAGAGCAGGGTACAATTTCAAAGTAGTCAAGTCCTATTTACTGTGACTCCCAGGTAAATTTATACACAGGAAACCACAGAGAGGATGTGTGTCTGCCACATTTTCCAGATACAAACCTGACTGTCTCAAAGATGTCAGAGGATTGCTTCTTTTAGGGGAGCCACTTCTTGCCCTGTTCCTGACCCTGAGATTATTTCAGCTGGTGGGATCACGGTGCTCATAACACCCGTGCTGTGGGTTTGGTCCCCATATTCACTCACTAAAGAGTTGGACTCAATGATCCTTATGGGTCCCTTCCAGCCCAGAATATCCTGATTTTTTTAGGAAATGAGCATTTTTATGGTTGTGAACACATGTGTAATTAAAAGGAGAGAGCTGAGGCATTTTAACTAGTCTGGTAGAAATAATCTTAGCATCTCTGAAGTTACATTAGCTGGTACCAGAAGAGAATCTTTTTATAAAACTTTATTTTAAAAACATAGATGGGTCTGATATTTTTGGAAGACATTTCTCAAGATTCACATATTTGTGATTCTTCTTCTGTACTGGAAGTGATATCTCCCAGTAATTTACTTGAACTTAAGGATAATGCAATCATCCTAAGGTCTAATACTGTGATGAAGAATTGGAAAAAGCTGCAGTAAAAAGTAAAATATATATGTATGTACATGGATAAATGTGCATAAATACATAAATAGATATGCATTTATGTACAATTTTTAAAATATAAATATGCTAATATTATTGCTTAACCAAAATTAGAAGTTCTTACCATGCCTAAGAGGATTAATTTTTAGACAGTGGTTATAAGGACAAAATGTTTCATTTTCACTCATTGCAAATGTATTTGAGATATTATCCAATAGGTTTGATTTATATGAAGGAGGTATTCATTCTTAAAGCACATTGTGTAATGCAACCTTTTGGGGAAAATAGGAAACAGATTGGGTACTTGCTCACTCTATAAACAGGTCACATTTGTAGTGGGAAATAAAATTCAGGCTTTTCTTTCTGATTTTCCCTTTCTCCTCAGAGTTTTCCCTTACTCCACTTCTCCCCATCCACATTCACACTTTTTTTTTCCAGTATTTAAGACCCTCTGAAGCTAATCAGAGTTTATGTCTCCCATGATACACAATGACATCCCTGTGGAGCTCAGAAAGTACATTCTATTGTTTTTATGTGGCTTATTTAGATGGCTTCCCAGAGGAAATCCTTAGTCCAATAAATGCCTTAATCATCTTGAAAAATATGTTTCATTTGGTTTTGTTTAGTATATGTGGGGTTGTTCTGGGATTTTTACATGTGAAGATGTCTAAAGTCCTTGAATTTGCCCCTGGACCAAATAGCCACCTTTAATTCTCATTTCTAATCCCTGAACACTCTTATCAAGTCTTCAGTAGTTTTAATTATTATTCAACAACTTATTTAGGATTAAAACTTTTCTATGATTGCACAGTGAACAGAGATCATGAAATATTCATTGTAGAATCACAATTAAAAGAATAATCCCTTCAAAAAATTTGAAACAATTTGAACTACCCAGGATTTAAGGGACCTAAGTGACAGAAAAGGAGACTTATAACTTGGTCAAATCAGCTGAAAGTTAAAACAGATTTGAAAGAATTCTTATGAAAATGTAATTGTTGGGATAGACCAAACATGAGTTGATAGACTGTCTCACATTGTGCCCAGTGCAAAGACAGCAGAAAGATCTAAGGGCACTGAGGAAGATTGCATAGAAAAATCTGCATTTGTAGTTAGATTTCTTCTTGATCTTTGATATCACAGAAAACATAAACCCTGAAGCCTTAAGCATCTCTGCAATAAAATTAACTCTAAAAATTCCAAGTACTTTTGTTATAAATCTATAAATTAATTTATTTTTGATTATATTTTCAGAAATAACAGACTCTGGTAGGAGCAGGATAATCAGGCACAAAATAAAAATTCAAATGCATGATAAAATCAGAAAAATGTGTGCAAAAATGTGTGCAAAAATGTCTCTAGATCTTCTTTTCCACTGTGACCCAAATGTCACTTTATGGAGGTCATGAGGTATATTATCCTTAGGTTTACGATAATCAAACATCTCATCTGTTCAATAGAGTACTTCCATGTACTTTAACTCTATAATAAGTTCATTAACCTATGAGTTACTGCAAAGATGCTTGCAAATAATCATCTAGGTAAAGTAGCTGAAGAGGGAAAAAAGATTAATTCCAAAGCAGCATGTGACAAACTTATACTCCTCTAAGGATTTTTTTCTTTTTTGATTTTCCTCCTAATAAGGCTTAAGAGAGCCAGCTAACCCTTAAAAAAAAAACAAACAAACAAACAAACAAAACAAAACAAAAAAAACCCCAAAAAAACAGAGCTTTAGTGCAAAAAAATCCTGCTGCAGACTGCTCAGTAAGATTAATGGTGGTCAAGAGGGTCAAACAAAGCACTGATGATGTGCAGTGATGCTGCTGTCCAGCTACCTGGTACCCATGTGGGCAGCTTTCATTCACACTCCTGTGAGTACAGGTTTCTGTATGTCTGAATGTAGTATTTGTTGCCCTCTGTTGTTTTCCTTTCCTGCCAAGGATGTAGACATTTTTGGCAGAGATAATGCTTCAGCCAACAACAGTTTTTCTGATTTTACCTGCAACATACTTTTCATGTCTCAATATTTTTTCGTTTTCTATTCTGAGCAGTAGCTTGTGCTTGGATTTTCTGCATTATCCTGCCCTTTCCTGGATTTTCCACAACTCTCTTAAAAGCAAATTTTTGTGACTTCCCTTTAAAAACTGCTTTTTGGTGTTTTTCTCTCTTTAATCTAATTAAAGTGCCTTGGTTCAAGCCCAGTGACAAAATAACTTGAGGAGGAGGTATTCCTATTTCTAAAAGGAAAATTGTCCAGTGTAATTGGCTGAGTGTCTTAACACAGCTGATTAGGAAAGCATACTCTGAAATTCTCAGAACACACTTGAAAAAAGTCTTTTCTGTCAAGTGAAGAGTGGGAGGAGAGGCAAAAGAAAGGAATTAAGCCATTCAGAGGAGAGTTTCCTAGCAGGCGGCTTGATTTGTGCCACTTCAGCAAATGGAGAAAAGCAAGCAAACAGGCAAAAACATACAACAGCAATCAGGGTAATTCATTAAGTTATATTTTCATTAATGTTTTATGATGTCATTAAAACACTAAAATATTGAGACATTTTCCATGTATAGACGTTATCCATTGTACCACACTGGGATATAGCCTAGCACTGCCCTCTGTCTTACTGGGAGTCTGCTTCAAACCATCCCGTGTTGTCTGTCATCAGCGTTCATGTGGGACTTCCTGCAAGTTTTCAAAGACAATAGTGAAACCTGAGGATGGTATCCTTCAGAGCAAGTGAGTCATCAAGACATCACAGATGTTCATTACCATATGAATTTAGCACAATTTCTAAATCCCCAGGCCACTGTTATCTCCGAATTTACCCTTTGTAGTGAATGGAGAATAAATTATTTTATTTGTCTGAAAACTGCATTGTGATAAGCAAAGTGCTGGAAATAATCATATGTTCAGTGTAGCATCAGACTTTCTGGTAAGGAAAAAAAAACCCACAATAATTTCATAAAATAATAATAATAATAATAATAATAATAATAATAATAATAATAATAATAATAATTTTTTTTTGTAGAATCAATAATTGTAATTGCTATTTCTGATACAATATGGTTTTTTTCCTCTCTAAAGAAAAAAGTCAAATTTTACATGAGGGAATAGAGAATACATAAGATACCCCATCAGTCTAGTTTGGCACTGTTTATGTTGCATTTACTAGTAAAGATACTCAGGATGGTACCTATGCATTGTTTTGAAGGCACATATGAGCTCAAACAGAAAGCACCTGAGCAGGTCTAATTCCAACCTCAAAACAGCGCAGGTGGGAGAGGGGCTTGTCAGAGAGGGTGCAGAGCTGTACCTGCAGCTCCACAAAAGAAACTCGAATCACACATAGTTATCCTCTCAGAAACTCCTTCACCTGTGGTCTCACATCATTAGCCCCCACTCCTGAGCTGTTCTGGCTGAAGCCAACCAACATCTCTCCTCCAGGCTTCCTGGAGACAGGTCAGCAGCTACTGTGGGCCAGCAGTTCCCATTAACTAGGTAGAGATTCTGGTGGCATGAACACAAGCTGTCCTGTGTCAGCTAGCATAGATAATGGATGGCTCTGCTCAAATTAAAGCCATGATGATTCCAAATAACTTCATAAAGATATTTTCCTCTTGCTTTGTCTACTTCTCTTTCTGCATTATTTTTCCTTAAAGCTCAGGTAAGTTTTTTTCCTTCTAACAGGTTCTCTCTTTCTCTGTAATGAACTTCTTCACAACACGTTGATTTTGTTTATACTGATTTGCTTACAACTATACTTCAAAAATTTATATTAGACAAAGAAACAGAAAAAAAAAAGTAGAATTTGGTGAGGAATTTAAACAGGGACTTAATATCAGGAAACTCAAATTTGCTGAAGAAAAAAAATTTTATATAAGTCAAGAGGCATAAAAAATATAGGGTAAAAATGCAAATTTTCCATTCTGGGCCCATGATGGCACGTAACTCTGTGTAAAAGTAGGCAGGGTGTGGAAAACATTTGGGTGGTTGGAAACTTGTGTACAGCATAGAGGAAATCTTTTTACAAGTGCCGGGTACAGCTGAAAATCCACACTGAGATTTTGTGTAGCAAATATACTATTTATTTTTTACTAAGTTTGGCTTGATATTTCTCAAAGTACTAGTGTAAAAAGAAAAGAAAACGACAAGCAAATTCAGCTGATGAACACACCAGCATAAAAAGATATTTATCTACAGTGTAAAACAATCCCTCTACATGCAGTTAAACACATTTCTAATTTGGGTAATTTGATTCTAGTTCTAATGTCTGCTAGCTCTTCATTTACAAAATGGATGCATTTGCTATCCTCTAACTCTTCAGGACAAGCAAGCAGTACCAATACATTTGAAGTGCAAGCTGAGTGAGATAAAAAAATGCCAGCTGGATGACCTCAAAGATCTGACATTACCTCATTAACTGATGAACCTGTGACCACTGGTTTTAATCACTAAATACATTTTAAAAAAATCAGAAAGCCTTTCTCAATAATATTCTGGCTTTTCTAAATTGAACAAAATTGCTAAAACCGCAGAACCCTGTTTTATCTTCATGGGGAATGGATTGGGGTGTGTGCATCTATTTTAAATTAAAATTTCTGGTTTCTGTCTGTAGAGGATTGGAAAGCTTTTGGTGTTATAGAGACCAGTGGCATCCACACTAGTGCATGGTTAGTAATAACCAGACTAAAAGAATAATTTTATGCTAACTCAGTAAATATCAGCATATCTGTTTCACATTTCTGCATAACAAACTAGCTCAATTGAAGCTGAATGTTCCAGTGACAGAAATCCCTCAGCCAGGCCATCAATCCTTCATAAGACCTGGAAGTAAATAAGAGTGATAGTCTTTTTAACTCCCTTAGTGCCAACCTGTAAGTACAAGTGTTGCTTGCTTTGTTCTGTATTTATGTTTGAAACACTTGTTCTGGCGAACGGCGGGCTCAGTGATCCCTCAGCACTCGCTGTAATTGGTAGCAGCAGGTCAGCGGAATGGTTCATCCCCACTTGTCTGTATTGCTGATGAAACTGCAGCATTACCACTTCTCTTCCATCCCCAGGGAATACAATTGCCTAGGACCGTCACAAGTTACGGCCCTACCCTTTCCCCACCTGCTGAAAGACACTTCCATGACCTATTTCCATATGAAAGTCTACTTTCTTTTGTACTCTAGAAAACACAAAGTTAAATCCTAACCAGCTGAGGATCTGTCCCGGTTGCTTATTTTCTGTTAACTACTGCCTAGCACTCCTGCTGAGGCAAAATGCCTCACCAGTACCTCCTGCAGTGGGCTATGTCTTAAAAGCACACATTAATTGTTAATTAACAGATTATAATCTAAAAAATAAACTCCAAACAGCTCATTATAGTGACATTTAAATCACTCCATTCAGTTAAATAGGATGACAGTTTATTTAATAATGATCACAATGTTCCTCTATTCTGTTGGTTTTCTGATACAGACAAAAAAAGATACTGTCAACAAATACAATTCAAATGGTCTCTTTATGAAACAAAATTAGTGCAAGCTGATTTGACTCAGGCTGGTATTGTTTCTTGAAGGATGGGAGGGGTGGCTGTGAGAACAATCTGTTTCTTTTAGGAGCCAATTCTGCATGCCTTACTTTGTCAAATAGTAATAATTGTAAAAAATACCAGTTTGGCTGAATGAGAATTGTAGGATTCAGCTGACTTCACAGTTTTAAGGGTATTCTTTCTTTTTAAGAATGATTGGTCATTGAAAATGAGAGGAGAAAACAACATTTCAGGATCTATTTTTATAGAAGGAAGCATCCTTCTGTATGATCCCCAGATGAAAAGCTGTCATCTGTCTTCTGAATAAGTTTTATCCTCCTCCCCTTCAATGGCAAGTTTTTTCAAACTGCAGAAGACTCCAAGCAATTCTTTATAATTCCCTAAATAAAGACATCAGAGTACTGGCAGAAACCGTGCACGAACAGGAACAGGCAGCTGTCTCTGAGAGAAGAAAAAAAAATTTAAAAAGGGTAAAAAAAAAGCATGCCTACCAGCTTAGTTAAAAGCTGTGAAATGTTATTATTGAGTGTATGTCAATGTGATGTGTCCTTCCAGTTTTAAATGGTGCTTTAAAATGGTGCTTCAAGCAGAAGATTTCTCATTTATGTTATATTAGCCGAAGTCTATGAACTGTTCCGTGGCAAGAGTCTTACCAGTCCATCAAAGGTAATTAAAGGTAGGGAGTAAACTTCAAAGACAAAGTGCAAATTGAATTGAGGGGAAAAAGAAGAAGAAGGAGAAAAGGGAAGAATAAAGAAAGGAAGGTTAAAACAATTCATTTGGGAATATTTAAAAAGACATCTATTGATACCATTCTGGTTATGAGGTTTTAAGTATGACCAGAAATACGAATCAGGTTGCAGCATTAAGTGTTACATCACATATTCTTTATGATCACTTATTATTAGGTAGAAAATACATTCTACTAATAGCTTGAACCTTTTTTCACTGAAACTGCAGCACACTCCTTCTCATTTTTTCCTTGGATTAGTTCTACTACAGATCAAATAGTGCATTCCTTTTTGTAAAGTGCTGTTTCCAAATATCTGTTCTAAGTCTTCAGTCCGCTCTGCAGTACATATAACTTCAACATTGTCTTTGCATGTATTCATTATTTCAGCCTTTAATTACAAGTTCAGATAATATTTCTCAAATAGCACAATCTGATATTATGTTACTTCTCAGATTTTTACCCCATGCTTTTTTGTAAGAACATTCAAATAGACTTGCAATAAATCAAATGCAGTGGAAAATTAAAATTTTATTGTCCTTATTTGAAGCATTAAAGCTGTTAAATAATCTTAAAAATAGGAATATTTGCATTAAATAGAAAAATTTTATCCTCCTTTTATCTTGGTTGTCTTTCAAAACTTGTTAAACATCTTGCAAAAAATTATCTTCACACAGAAAATAGTAGCCAGAAATAAGAATAATGACAGTACCAATAAACACCATATCCAGAGACAACAAAATTACAAAATTTCAATCTGAAAACCAGTAATTTTTAGAAAACTATGAGATGCTCTAATCAACTGTGATAGAAAATATGATTAATTTAACCTGATGGGTTATCTCTTGTTATAATAAGGAGAAATCGTCGGCTGTCTCTAGTCAAATATGGAATAAAGGTAAATTATTAAAATACACTCTGAGGTAAACTAATGAGCATGTTTTTACCAAGTGAGAAATTCTTCACAGTTTTCATATTTTCAAAAACATAATGCATTGGGATTTTTTACGTATTATGCTCCAAAACCTACTTCCAACAAAACCCTTATCTTTTCAAGTCAGGATAGAGTTAAACAATAAATCACTACATTGTTCCTTATTTATGATTCAGCAGTAGCTGAATATCTTATTCCACCCCCCATGAGAAATGACCTATTAAAACTTTCAGTTTCTTTTCATCTTAATACAAAGCTCATCAAAATCAATAGTTCTGTTTCCACTGACCTCTAGTATCATTAATACTTGCTGATTTGCAGGGTTAGTGGAGTGGATATATCTTACACAAATTCAGCTTTACAGAGAACCACTTGCACCTGTTTTCTAACTGTTTGATTATATTTTGTGACTATTTAAATAGGGCAAGAATAGCACCTGAACTATAGGGGAAAAAAGTAAAGGAAAGAAAGTTTCTAGCAGGAAAATACACTGTGATTTTAGTTTATATTTCTACTCGGTTTTGATCTAATTTAAAATTAAATGAAAATGTGGAGTGTAACATATTTCAGAAGATGTGACAAATGTCTTGTCGGAAAATAAAACTCCTAAACACAATATTAGAAGTAGACAAAAGTTAAAGCACTCAATGAATTCAAAAGTAGAAAAGATTTCATAAAATTTGAAATAGATAGAGGTTTAAAATAGAAATAAAACTGTAAGAGAAAGGGAAGGGGGGAAATGTGCATAAGGTGATATATTTTCATTTTTCATTACATTATGTATTATATTTCCATATTTTATATTAGCCTAAAATTAGATGAGAACTTCACCCTTTTTAGTGCTTGTTTTTTACATAGAAGTTTCCTAGAACTGCTCATATTCGTGAGGTTAATCTCATTTTTCAAAATGATCATTGTTTAGTTGCAAGTGGTTGCTTCCTTATTCTTTTTATTAAGAAAATTCCAGATCAAAATTTATTGTCTTCATGTAGCAAGCATTTTTTAATAAAAAGAAAGGGATAAAAATATTTTGGGTCTAGATCTTGATAGATTGCAATAAATTCTTATTTTACACCAAGGTTGCGGCTTTCCAGTTTAGCAAATGGTTATAAACAGCAAGGGGTTTTTTTCCTTTTTGGATATTGTTCAACAGCTCTTTAGTCACTGCCTGACTTCTGGGCTCATTGTTAAAATTTACTTCTGAAAGATGAAATGATGAATGTTTTTGTTTTTGGGTTTTTTTTCCCTGGCCTCTATTGGCAGAAGAATGAAACACATGGAGTAGGACAGGGACCATGTTGAGAAGGCACAAACAATTGTTGCTTGGTTGTTGGCCTTATAGTTTGTAATTTATGTGTGGCAAATGTCTGTAGCAATACTGTGTTGCCTGGACAGAGCACAGATATGTAGCTTCTACAATCCTGCCTGGCCTGTAGAGTGGATGTCTTTTTCTCATATTTATTTGTCATTGTCTGGTAGGAACAAAGATCTTTCCATGGGAGAGAAAGAAATGGTAAAGATTAATCTTGAATAATTTTTTTTTTTAAATTGCCATCTCTTTAGCATTGTTTTGTGAAGAGCTTGGTTGCTGGCCAGAACTTCACACTGTGGGCTTAATCTCTGGGAATGCTACTTGCAATGCCAAAGTAACAAGGGACTTGTCTGAACTCCTGAAAGCAAAAGTCTGTGCTCATTTTCACCTGTTCATTTTTATACGAATGCCAATGGCATCAGTATATTTCTCAGTGCCTGAAGATTTGCCTCCAAGCTCCAAATAAAACCAAAAAGCCTTTAAATCTCCTTGAAGTAGAAATAATATATTTATTTAACTGTCAATCCATGTTTAATGATTATTAGGGCGACCAATTAATTAAAATGAGCTACTTGAAAATGAATGCAATTAAAATGAAAGAGAAATGGGATTACAGCCTCTGCATATGTACTGGTCTACCTGGTAACTTTTATGTCCTCTGTGATCAGTTCCAGTGAGGTCTGAGAAGAAGGAAGAAGAAAGGTAGCTCAAAGGTGTGTGTGTTCTGAAACTTTTGTGAGCACTGGAGATGGAATAAAGAACAGAATTTATTGTTCCCTCTGAGGAAAGAACAATTATATCTCGGTCAATTCGGAGAGCCTGTGATGATGTTGGGAAGACTGGGAGCTCAGATCTGTGAGTTCTGTGCATATGGGAGGGGGCATGGAATTGGTTAAGAATACAGGATATGGTCCCATAGGAATACCAGCTTCATTAATCCTGCTGATTTAACTTGGTTTTAACTCCTGGGCACAGTAACAATGAGGTGAGATCCTTTAAATGGGTGAATGCACATTGCAAATTGGTTATTGCAATCCTGGTTTATTGACCCCTTTACACGTGTAATGCATATACAGATATGTGTGTCTGCCTATGTGCACATATAAATATGTGAACATGCATGCAAATGTGTACATGTGCTGTATTAGAGAAGGTGCCAGTAGATGGCACTCACGAATGTATAACTGATGAGGTTGTTGGCTGCCTTTTCATGAAGAAATCAATAGGAAATCTAATCAGTTCTTGAAACAATGATGGCCTCCACCCAAGACAAAAGCTAACAAAGTCTCTACTTGTACTTATACAATGGTTCTCTCCAAAACCTCCAAAGCCTTTCTTTTTCACTATGGGTGGTTTGCACGTACTAGGGCTCAACTATTAACACTATGGCTGCCTCTGAAGTACTAAGTAAAAAGATTCAGATTATATTTTTTTCTGTCTCTGACAGCACCTGTCCTGGTATGATGTTTAACTATCAAGCTAAACTCTTTTATCACCTGAATTAGGGCAGTAGCATCCAAACTGTTTGGCAGGGGTTGACACAGTCATGCTATCTATTGTGCATTCTGGGCATAGAATGGAGAATAACTCACCCAAGGAAAAACATTCAGATTTTTATAATTTACACAAACACTCCAGTCCTTAGGCCTGGTTAATTTCTGAATATAGGTCTTTTATTAATGTCGTACAAAGCATTATAAAACATTGTTTCTGCAAAAGAAATAATAAAAATCTGTAGTAATGCACTGAAAATCAAGAAGAATTATGTGGATCTTGCTCCTGGAAAAAAAAGAATTTCAGATGAAAGAATTGTAATGTCAGCAGACGAAGATTTCGTCTTTATTAATCCAGAAGTCTTCTAGTCTAGAAGATACAATTGTGTCCAGGCAGCACAGGCAGAACAGGCAAACTTTACTACATTGAGACCTCAGTCTTGCCACTACTATCACATGTGCATGTTGGAAAACCCAAACCCACACTACCTTCTCAAATCTCCAGATTCTTCTTGGAAGGATATTTGAGATGAGGGATGAGAGATAAACTGTACTGCACAACCATAGCTCTCCATGTCTGGACAGCTGGGAGAACAGAAATACCAGCTCCTCCATACAGACACAAACAGTCCATATGAAATTAAAGAAGGAGGTGGGTCAAGGAGTGGGAAGAAAAGGAAGGGAGGGAGACAGAAGATCATCAGTTCTTGCCATTGGAAGTGAGACGCTCAAGAAAACAATAATGAAAAATGACATGAGGACTGGAAAACATGCTGGATAAAAGTGGTTTAAAGACATAAGTAAAGAATCACTCTGCTTTTTTTGGTCTTTTTTTGTTTGGTTGGCTGGTTGTTTTGCAAGTTTCCTCTGTGTTCAATAAAATGCACACTTGTTCTCTAAGGATAAATTGCATTTATGAAAATTTGTTTCAATTCTGAAATTCTCTTGTATAATACATCCCTCTCAGGTCTGAAATCTTTATCAGACTGCTCAGATCTCAGATGATGACAGAGAACCCTACTGTTCAGCCTGGTTTTGGAAGACCAAGTAATGTGCGCTTTAAGTTTCTTCTTTTCTAAAGATCTGCAGCTTTACAGCTTCCCCATTCAGCCTTAAAAATTAAACCTTGAGCAGAACCTACTTTAGAGGCACAGATGTTCAAAACACTCACAGAAGAGCAAATTTATCCCTCTATATTAGTCAAGCTTGAACTTGCTCCTTGTCAAGCTTATGTACACTCTACTGCCCACCCCTGCATCTTCATTTTCCTTAAAAAGACCTTGTTTTGACATCTAAATCTTATGTGGCATCAAATGGAGTCAGATGCACTGTTCTAATTTCCCTGAATAATCTCATTCATCTACAAACCATGACCACAAAACAGACATGCAGGAGAAGGAATATGGGTATTTATTCCATGACAGAAAATGTTTGGATCAGCCACAACAGCGTTCCATGAAAAATATTTCTGCCTTTCAACCACTTTAAACAGCAAGAAAGAGAGAAATCCTCAACAAAACTCTGAAAGGCTACAGAAAAATCAGATTTTTTGTGTTGTTGACTTCTCACCAATTAAGCTATTTCTTTTTTTTTTTTTAACAAATTAAATAAGTAATGAGATATGCTACACTCAGACGCAACTGTCATTCCCGATCTAGGTTTGACAGATTTATCTAGGTTTATATTTTCCTGCTTTTTCTCAGCTGTAATAAAAAGTCTGGTAGAATCAATTGAGAGAAAAGGCGAGGTGAATCTGTTGAGAGCTACTAATGACTGCTTACTGCAGCAATTTCTCCATGATGGCTTAATTAACCAGTACGGTATATATCTGCTATCCTTAGTGATTACTTATTAAAACTTTTATATATACTTTCACGTGCAGCTTTGAATAAATACAGCTTTTAAAATATAGGGGCCTTTTTTTCCCTTTTTTTTTTCATGGTGCTTTTCCTCTCTTAGCAATCAGTTCACCCTAATTATAATTAGTCTACAAAAGGCTGCTGTATGCTCTTGTAATACGCCACCCGAGAGATACCTCCTTGAAGTTTGGTAGAGTTTAATAAAAACTAGTTAGTGAGGGCAAAACCCTGGAAAGAACTAATGCCACAAAGTCGCCTTTGTTACATGGGAATTCTCACTTTGCAGTGCAGACACGTGCCACTCTTAAAAGCTCTAACTGGCTTGATAGATTCCTGCTTATTTCTACATTTCCTGTTCAGCCACAGTTGCTTAAGAAATGCTATTTTAGTTTTATAGAAGTTTTACAAGTCTAATATAAACTGCTTAGACAACTTTGTGCAAAACCGAAGGTTTTTCCTTCCTCTCTCAAACTAAGAAAAATTTCAATCTTCCCTTACATCCCAAATGACAATCACTAAAATTATTTAAGGAAAGACCATGTTTATATAATGTTCTATAATGTATGATATGCAATAAAGCGTATGATTATTTGAATAAGAATTGAGTTACAGATATAATGAAAATTAGTCATTTTCTTGTGTTTTCTGTTGACTCACCTCTTGTAGGAATGACTAAACCAGCCTACACAAATATCATAAGCAAGTTTCTTATGACAAAATGCTAAAATAAGAATTTGGTATGCAAAGCGAACATTTCATCATTCTTCCAGAATTCTCCTATCCCATACTCCCTCCCATTGGACCAGGTTTTTCTGCATCAGGCAGCTTCATGTATAGGCTACATAGCAGAAGAATTACACATGAACTTAGACTAAAAGACCTCTTTTTCTTCAGGTCATGAGGCCTTTGTGGTACAATGTCATTACTCTGACTATAACTTTGGAAGGGAAATGACGACTGTCAAGTGGTCAGTCACAGAGCAACAGCCACTGCCATGAACACATTACCTTTATTGCCTTTTAAACATAATTTGAATCATTAGCAAATTATTTTGGGGAAATATAAAAGACTAAGCAGCAGCCCTGATGTGCAGCTGATACAAGCACCTGTAATGCTTCTAGAGACTTGTTTTATTTTATATGCTCAAGAACGGAAAAAACCGGTTGCTGAAACCATTTCTTTTGACTGAGTTTTTTAGCAATAATTCTTCTTTTTAATAAATACTCAATGTATTAATATTATTATTAATAAACAGAAAACAGGCTAAATGAGCCTGTGCAAAGCCTAGCTAAAAATTTCCATTACTTGAGGTATTTTATTCATATAACTAAAGAAAATATTTCTGCTCTGTCTTGTTTCAGATTAGAGGTAGGAACCTAAATATTCGATATTTTATATCTACATTATTTTTTTTATCCCAGCATGTATCTATATTCATGACTATCAACCTGTGGAAAGGGCACTGTGCTCTTATTAAAGGCAAAACTGCAATCTTAAGCAGGTCAAAAGAAAGGAGCACCTGACAGAACACAGCTTCCAGAGACCATAACTAAAACACAAAATCACTCCTTGGTAGTGCCCTCGTTAATGACAAGCTAAACCTGGGTGAAAAGGCTCCTTTCAGGAAAGAGCTGGGAGGAGGGGAGTGCAATAAATACAGTGGCACATGCCTGCTTGCATGAGGAGCTCGCTCTCACTCAGCCCTGATACCCCTCCATCAATCACGGCTGATGCCTGCATTACATTCTAATTCCTGAGACACATCTTCTGTCATCTGAAAAGATCAAAGGGGAGGCTTGCTCAGGGACAAGTGAACATGTTAATTGCAATCCCACCCCTTTGTTTGTAAATCCTTTGCAAGGTTCCAATTGCAGTGAATTAATTACATTGGTTCTCACACAGCTGCATTAATTCTACCTGCTTCTTTTCTTTTTTGTTTGTTTTTAATCTTTAAAAAGAAATATACTCTGTAATACACAGCCAGCATTTCAAGGATATGAATACGATCTTGAGGCATTATGATTACAGAGCACTGGGAATCTACATGCATTTTCTCTCATACAAGAACTGCATTAACATTTCACTTACTTAACCTCCCAGTAGAATTGTGAAGGTATCATTTATAAGAATTGTATAGGTAGTATAGGAAGAAGAGAGGATTGATTGATTCAGAAGGGAAAATCATATTTCTTTCAGGCATATTCCTAAATTGCTTGACACACATTTGCTTATATGTGAAGGCTATACTTGAAGGAAAGCTGATAGCTGAGCTTGAATAAAATACATTTCAAGATAGAACTGGGAGAATTAGTAAAGAGACAGCAGACTGTGCAAAGGTTGCATATACAAACAAGACATTTTTCATCACATTTACAGAAAATTTAAACCACTTTTTAATCCATTAAAATGTCACACTGGTTTATTGAAGTTTAATTTAAACCATGTCCTCCAAGCTGGTTCCCAATTAACCTAGACTGTGTCTACCTTAAAGACTTTGTTACAGTTTGAATGGCCAAGCTGTAGAAAGTGAACTTAAACTCATACATCTGAGTTAACATAAACCCCTAGTACAGATTGTGTTTTACCAGCAAAAAATTCAAAAATGTTTTTTAGCTTGATTTGCTTCAAGACAGTGAATTTATTACAAGGATACAAAGATTCAGTTTGATAATGACTCCATTAGGAGCACTTTGCTTCTTTACTCTATTGGTATTTCTATAATGGTAAAGTGTTTCTAGTATGGATGTGCCCATGTACTAAATTGAACCAAACCCGATTTAAACCCAGAATAAGAGTATCACCACAGCTTTCCATATAAAAACCCCTGTGCAATAGCAAAATAAAAGGAGTTTATTAATCCCAATGTACACTGTTTTCTAAAAAACACCAATTTTTGATGGCACTTTGGAGTTAAAGAGCAGAGAAGGCCATAAACATACCTGTCAAAAGTCACAGACTGTGCCTGAAGTTGAGATGCACTCCTCCAGAGTGTAAGGATAACTGTATTAGCTTCTTTCTCTTTTTACAGGTATGATGTATTTACATCAAGCTTTGAATCTCTATGAAGAAAGGCACTTTAAACAGGATTTGCAGAATGATTTAATCAGACAACAAAATGGAACATGTAAAAGTTAAGATGTGGAAGGAGGAGAGAAAAAATTCCTCAGGGGGCACATTGATGATTTGAGAGTTTAAAGCTCTTGAAAAGAAAAGGAAAAGAAAAAAAGAAAAAGAAAACCCTTTAAATGAAGGAGTTTAAAATCTCTTGCTACTGTGTTACCAGTAAGGGTGTTTCAATAACTAATTCAACATCTGTAAGTCAAAGGAAAATTAGAATTGTCTTTAAACTTAAATTCTTATACGAAAGCAATGGCTCCTCCTGCACTGTGACTTTTTCAGAGTTAAAAGTCAGTGTAAGGCCTTTTAAATTTTCCTTCTGTATTTTCTGGAGTGAATTTTCCTGTGTTTTATTTTACATGTAATATTAAAATTTTATACCTTATATACATAAATATTAATTTTTTTTCTGATTTTAATGAAATTATGTGTCCATTCTCATCTCCCAGAATTCTAAAATAGAAACATAATTTTCCTCCTTTTTTTTTTTTTTTTTTTTTTTTTTTTTGCTTTTGGATATCAAATTATTGTAATCTACCATTAAATGGTCACCTATTTGAAATGGGTGAAAAACAATCATTCCAGGTGGAAATGGCCCATGTCAACAGAAGAGTTGAAAATTCAAAAAAATTTCAGAAGGGGAATACAGTACAGTGAAGAGGTTTCTCTTACTTATTATTTTCATGTCATAGCTGCAAAAGTAGGTGGGATGTGACTTATGCTCTTAAAAATTGTTCTTATCCTGGTAAAACTTAAGGCTATGTCATGAGGCCCTGAAAAATAAGAGAAGAAGAGAATGTGTTCCATGAGAATTTATTTAAATCCTGTGGATGCCCAAAGATATTCTTCTTGTTCTGTACTAAAATATAGAAGCACATGTGGTCCTGAAGCCTGTGTCAACCCTCATGTTTAGTGGGTAGTAGATGCCCATATTCAAGTGTGCTCCATGTTTTAATATGCTACAGTCTGTGACCTCTTCATGTTCCTAAGATGGTGAAGTCCAGTTATTCAAATATATAAAAATCAAAGAGAAGTCCTTTAATTGCTTCTTACTTGTCCCTTTTCTTCAAGGAGAACGTCTGTGTCCTCTTTTAAATTATTATATGCAGTTCTGTGAACTGAAATTAAAGCCAGTTTAATATAACACTTTAGGTCAACTGCCCCATTTCAAATAAACTTTAGGAAAGGAGAAGAATGAACCTTGGGAATAAACTTCAGCAGGCAGATCCCAATTTTGTACGATGTTGAAGTCAAAAACCTAAACCCTTGGGTTTCCAGCTCCAGCACTAAGTTTAAAGGATCTTTGGAAGGGATTCATCATATCTTACTCTGGGCATCAGCAGTATGGACAAATACTCCAAGCTGTACACAATGGTCTTCCTTTCTTTCAAACAGAGACACTCAGTAATTGCAGAAAGTACTAATCTTGGTGTATTAGTTGACTATTTTAGATTGAGATTCACTAGTCTCAGAAAGAACCTGTTTACTTCTGAGGATTAAAAAATTAGCTCCAAGATGAGTATATCTTCATAATTAGCTCAAGGATTCATATATATCAATACCAGTGAAGCTTTTGTCTGTTTTGTTAAATGAATCCTACTCCTTCTGTTGTACTCTACTGCGGTTTTAATCTTAGGTGTTTGTACAATTCCTAAGTAATCCATCCAAAAGATAGTTTTGAAGATGTTAAATGTTTAGGTCTGGGCTGTACAAATAAGAGTAAAATGGGTCCTGGCATGACTATGCACATTTATAATTTGTGTCTTCAGTACTTATAACCAGCCCAGTTGATTAAATGTGCTTTGTCAGCAAGCAACAATATCTACACAGTTATATCTGAAATGTGCATTTGAAATTAATCAGTGAAGCAGTGGTAGAAGCTTGAATGTTTAATGTTCCACCAAATAGCTTTACATGGATCTTTAAATTGCATACCTACTGCAGAAATTGAAATCCAAAAACTATTTAGGGGGACTATTTCCTCTCAGTTATCCTATTGCTAAAGCCAAGCATCTCATACTAAGAGCTTTCCTCCCTGTAGTGGTATTTGAGAGAGAATTTAACAAAGAATCTGCTTGCAGTCTAAAATCTTATATTCTGTATCATTCTCAAATCTTTAGGTGACTGAATGATATATAGCCCTAAACCTGAGGGTGGAGATCAGATTTAAGAAACATTATATATATCAGTTCCTAGCCCTTCACAGACATTTAAATGTCTCCCATTCCACAGCCATTTAAATGTCTCCCATTCTATACGCTAATTTAATGATGAGATGAACTTGAAGACTGATATTTTTCTCTTTGCAAGATAGGGAATCTAAAGAGTCAGTTTCAGTAAGATTCATTTTAAAGAGCCATGAGATAGATTAATCTTCTTTTAGGTCATCATTTCCCTCTTTATGTGTAGCCTGACTTCTACAGGACTGTAGGCAGTTGATCTTTCCTGAGAAAACACCCAATGTTTCTGTTCAGGCTCTTTTCACTCCCAAACTTATCCAGGGAATTGTGCAACAAGGCTGTGCAAAGTAGGAATTCCATCCCACTGACAATAGTGCAAGGCAGTCACAAGTTATTCTGTGCTAAACTTAATATTCTGCCTAAATTTAATGAACAAAAAAGATTGTGTTCATGTCTAGAAAGCCTCTTCCAACTTTTTTATCTCTTCAGGGCTCCCAAAAAAATGCTATGTAGGAGTCCTTAGAAGCTCCATTTTCAAGGGAATGCGACAATTAAGAAAAAGCAGAGTGATTGTCTAAGTTGTTTTGAAATGTTGGCTTGCTGCCTACACAAAACTGAACAAAGGCTTACTCTGCCTTTTAGGTCAAGCCAATACAGCCCAAGCTTGAGCTCTGATTTGCCCCATACGAGGTGATATAATGGAGTGGAAGCAGCAGCTACTTAATATAGGAGTTAAAATTACCCATGACTGAAGTGAGCACATCAATCAAAAGTTTTGGCATGTAATGAGCTAGAAAAACTGGTGTGGCAGGTTTGGGGGCAGAAAAAGGCTTCTCTCTGTATTCAGCAGTTTCCAAATTACCATGACATCCCTTTGCATAAACCACCCGACTTCCAGCAGGTGGATTTTACAGGCATTGTGCTGCCAGCACAAAGATGGCTCAAGAGGGAGCATTCAAAATAGCTTCCTGTTTTGTGTTCTTAAAATCAGAATTCCATGAGGTCTGCCAGATTTCTTAACATTTTTAGAAGCTAGACTATAAAAAAAATAAAAGAGGTAGCAAAGCAAGAATGAAAAATATTACAGATTTAATATGTTACACAAGCAAAAGTGCTTGCTTTCTCTCCCCTGAAAACTCTATTTTTTAAGTATAAAGACTTACATTAAAATGAATCAGAGCTATATGCTCTAATCTTTCTGAGGTGCCTTCCTAATTCATGCATATCATTCAGCACTCATTGCAATAACTCATAGCATCTTCTCTCATCACCTGAATGCTTTTTAATTTATTATTCCTGTCCTGATCTTTTAGAAAAAGATACTGACTTGTTTACACGTCTAAAATCATTAGTTAAAAAATCTTACCTGAATATATAATGATGACAAAAGTGTGTTTGGGAAGATATCAGATGCATATTATGACATGTTTTCTATAAATGCCTTCCAGGCATCTAAATATAGGGATTCAAATTCCTAATTCAGATTCCCACATCACAGTGTGATATGTGTAGGAAATTTGTGCAATCAGCCCAGTGAAGATCACAGGCAATGCAGGACTTTAGAGGGTCCTTCTGAGTTGGTCCTTTGGAGGCTCTTAGTTCTAGTTAAGGTATAAAAGTAGACTATGTATTAGTAGTTTCTATGCTCTTTTTTTAGCAAAAAAAAAAAACCCATTTGGTGTGTTTTGCAGACAGTGAAACATGTGTCTCAAGGAGTGTTCGATTAGACTGTGTTTATTCTGAAGGACTGCTATCTCACCCAACTGCAGGCTCACTCTTAAACACTGCAATGTGCATAACACAGCTGTTCATAAACTGCTAGAAAAAAATCCAATGTTCAGTGGTCAAAGAATTTCCAGCTGCATGGAATGACAGTCTAGTTTCAGGATACTCTGTGTTGTATGATAAGACCTTACTGTTCAGAAGCAGTTCATTTGGAATGTTGTGGTTTTTTTCTTATTAATGTCACAGCAAGAAAAGACCTCAAGATTTCAGCCACGAGAGGAAATAGGAAAAGGTTGATGAGAAGGAAGAGAAGAAAAATTTCAAACCTACAAGAGCTGCATGAACAAACACCTTTTGCAGGCTGATAAGCTAAAAACTTAATATAGCTGTTTCCTAGAAGGAGAAGAGAAGGCTTTCATCAAGAAGGAGTTTTAAGCTAAAATCAGAATATATATATATCTTGAAGAATGATTCAATGTCTGATGTTTGAGCTGGACGCATCATTGCTAGCTGGCAAAAACTTAGATGAAAACTAGGTTTCATGGCAATCAATAGCTGTATGCCATTGATTTCTGTGGAGGCAGGATTTTCTCCCAGCTTCTTGACATCGACGTATTGCTGGAAACTTCCCCCTTTTTTTTTCGCTCTCTAACACAACAGTGCAAATCTCAGCACACAAGAGACAGTTTCAGCAATTTCAGCTTTAACTCTAAACTTATGTCCCTGTTTTCCTGTCCTCATGTCGTCTACTCATCTGTTCCTCACAAAAAAGATGTTTATGAACCCTTTTCTCTTCATAACAACGCATTCAGCAGCAGGCTCAAAAAAAAAAGGCCTTCATCAGCCATTGTATTTATTGCACTATGTGTAAGTGGAAACCAGGGATAACATTTTTTAAAGTGCAGGATTTTAAAGAAATAGCAACATAAAAAGCAAATGATCTACTGGATTTACTGTTTTGCTTTTTATTCCTTAAAGAATTCTTCATTAAAGAGAATGTGCCTGAAGTCTGGCACTTAAATGATATATCCTGGCTCTAGATCAAGAGGATAATTCTGATGTCTTTCCCACCTCCCTCAGTAACTAAATCCACAACGCCCTCACTGCTCCCATTTTTCTCCTTTCCTTCCTTTAATGGAATAAATTTTTCTGAACAAAAGACAAGAATTGTTTTGAATTTAATCTATGGCATTTTTTGTGTCTCCTTTAAGGGCTGACAGGAAGTTTTTTTTTATGCTTATTTCGTGCAACTCAAGATCAAACCCAAGCATTTTGTTAATATAGGTTAAACATCCGAATGATGGAGTTGTTGTACCTGCAACAAAATCTTAATGTAACAAAAAGTCTTTCCTGGCCCTTCAGTGGTAGCTGTATCTAATTTTGTGTTTCTTGCATCAAGTTTTGTGTATTCTCTTTTCTTTGTAAGAATTACATAGAAAAAGTAATTCTCGATTCCAGAGGAAGCCTAATGTTCTTAAATCATTGTTAAATTACTTACATTCCTTGGACACTATATCTTGTATGTTCCTTTCAAAATTGATTTCATAGTCTTATGCCTTTTCTGCAGTGGCAGGGAAGGTCATGCCTAGGCACAATTATGGATGAGCTCTTAGGAATGGAGAACAACAAGCTACCTGTTGTAAACCTCCAAGTAAAGAAAAAAAAAGAAAATAGCTATTGAAATTATGATTAAAGAAAGGAAATAAACTTAAAATTAAAATTTTTTAAAGTAAAACTTTTAGACAAGGCAAGTTGGTTGAATCTGTACCTGATTTTGCCTAAAGAAAATAGAGGTGGGATACTTATTTTTCCTACTAGCCAGGAATAATGTCTCCTTAAGCTAAAGGAATTAAATGTCTGTATTTATCCATCTTTTCCCCCTGCAGTACATAATCACTGTCTGTCACACTTTGATGTCATAATCATCCACTGAAGCTGCACTGTTAAAGAGTAAATCTGCTTAACACACACAAAAAAAAAGGCAAAGAGAAAAAGCGCTTTTTATTGCCTCAGTGGCAACAAACTTGAATTACAACTGTGTGGTACTGTGTCACTCTGGCCTTAATGAAATAATTTTGATAGGCAAAAGTGCATTTTTAAAACAATACCTTAATCAGTTCAAGCAGTAACTACAAGTCTTTTCTAGTAAGTAAGCATAAAGAGTCCTTTCTTGTGTGTAATGTATGTGAGTAGCATGACCTCAGTGTCAAATAGTGCTTCACAATATCTTTTTGCAATCATTTTTCCATTAAAGGAAAGACATCTAAACCTTGGTATAGATTTCAGTTGTGAATTAAATACTCTTTTATGTATTTAGTTTTTGAAAAAGATTGGTTTACATTTGGATCAGCTGGCCCAAAATGAAGAGAGTATCCAGTTCATTTCTGGAACAAAGTTGAAAGTTGCCGTCCATTTCATGTTATATTATATTTTTAATGCCAAATCAAAGTGGTAGCTCCTGTTTAAATTCTGCTATTTATTTGGACCAGTCTCATTCCTTATGTTGTTATTCTTCTTTTTGGTTACTGCCCAGTTTTTATTTAACCTACTAAGCCATTTAATGTATGATTCACTGCATTCTTCTGTTAAGATTAATTGCAACACTCAATGAAGAGAAAGTACTCTTATTTCTGGTAATTGTTGACATTCTCCTCATGGACACCATATTGTTTGGTCAGCTATTGTATAAAGAAAAACTAAGAAATCACAAGAGAGGACAGAAAGCAGAATGGGACAATCTGTGCTCAATATCAGTAGCTCACATTTTTTCTTTAGAAAATTTTCCATTTTTATAAGACAATTCCAATTTCCCTAAAATGTTGACAGTAAAAATTTTTCAGTCTAAAAGTATAAATGAATGGTAGCAATCAAGCCTTAGGGAGCCACCTCCATTGTACAACTTATTCTTCCTGATTTTATCTCTGCTATATTACAAATAAACCTTTTTTAAAAAGTAGTGCTGATAATATTATTAGCAACAATAACAACAACAATAAATTTCCAACATTATTCTAACACAATGTTTTTGGCAAGCACTCCTGAACTGGTACTTATTTTATATAGTAGGTCTGTAGAGAAGCTGTAGCCAGATGCCAAAAATACCTCTTTGCTCCATAGAATACTCAATGCTCTTTTTATTATGTTAAGGAGCTGATAATTTCAGTTTAATTATCTTTTGGCACAATAATATAATATTTACAGTGCAAACTGCTTTCCCTGTTATATTTCTCTGGTGTTTTTCTGCCTATCAGGTTTTCAAACAGAATTTCTCTGCATAGTCCAAGGGTGGAAATGAATGGCTTCAATATATTTACATTCAATGCAAATACTACAATATGGAATCACCCAACAGAGTAAGCAGAAAAATTGTTGCATTTCCTTACTAATACGTAGCAATTTTAACCTACTTTAGACTTTAGCTGCCTCACTAATAGCCACAACCATAAAGGAAAAAGTGGCTCATTTTTTTAGAATTCCCACATCTGATCAACAGCACTAAAAGCTATGAAAGGATTCCACATGAAGGGTCGATCAAGGAGTGCAGATAACATGATGTCAAATAAGATTGATGTTGAAAAACTAATCTTGAACTCACCAATGCACATGTGAAATAAAATACCTTTCATTCTGCACTCTCAATGACAAAATAAACCTAATGAGAATGTAGACAAAATGAGGTTCTTGTAAACGTACACAATGAAGACATGATTTTCTTAAAATGAAGAAAAAATTCGAGCCATAAAACAGCATCTTTGGGATCAAGAAAAGTAACACTGACTGTTCTCAGTACAGGTGCCTGTCAGCTTGAAGGTACTTCACTTTCTTTTATAATATTCTGAATACATGAGTTTATTAACACTATGGACACTTTACTGCATAACAGTCTGTTAGAAAAGGAAGGAAATAAATTACATGTGGGTGTCTTTTAAGATCCAGCAGCTATTGTTTGAGTTTCTATGCCTGTTCTTCCATTATCCCAAAATGAGTTTCCTTTCAGAGACAGCAGAATGGTTTGACATAACAAAACAAATAGCTCTCCTCCCCCTCCCTATTTGACTCCCAAGCCACGTGCAGGTCTGCTCTGCTGCACTAAGCACCGTGTCAATACATCAGTCAATTCACACATCTCCACAACAGTAGACTCAGCTTAATGGTGCATGCTACTTTTAAATGTACAACTTTCAAATTTTTTTCCCCCTTGGCACTTGTAAGTTGAGAAGCCAGTAACATCAGCTCAACTCCAGCCTGCTTCAAGGAAGCGTATCTGAGGCAAGCTCCATCACTGAAAAGCAAACACAATTCTGATTCACAAGGTGTCTTCTGTCTTTAGGAGAAGTTGGACCATGAAATAGGAGACTGCATTTGCCTGACAATTTGAGACTACATCAAGCATGCCTTTTGGTTTTATAAACCTGCTTTGCCTGCAACCATAATGTGGAAATTATGCCCTGACATGCAGGTATTGCATTTTTAAATAATTATCAAAGAGAGGTGATCTCCACTTTACAAGGCTGCTGTTGAGTTTCTGTTTTAGAGTCAGGTATAATTTAGATGGCAATTCACTGACAATGCACAAATATATGCATTTGAAATGTAAATATCTTTATTGATTACACCAGAATTGCTGGCATCTTTAAGTTGTAGGTTAAGCAAGCTATTCAGAGAAAAGGAATGTCTTTTGATAAACCCAGTGATGCAGTTAGGGAAAGAGAGACAGACTTTCAGGTGCAAAATCCATTTCTGGTCCCATTACTAGTTAGACTAGTGAAAGATCCCTCCCCATAAGCCTCACTTCCTTTTCAGAACCTTGGCTATTAAAGCTGTTTCCCCCCATCCTTAAGTTTAGACATATATTTAAGGCTTTACTGCATCTGAGACTCAGTGAAAGCTCTGAGATATTTGACAATAATTCAAATGAAAGCCTTCATACACATTTTTTAAAGTTGGTAGTGATGTCTCTGTATTCCAAGTCTGTGTTTTGGCTCTAACTATTCACTCTTCACTGCATGTGAGCATCAGCCATGTGATTCCAGCCTGATCTGAGGTGTGGTAGTGAGAGCATCAGAGTGACTTGGACTCTTGTTATTGCCGTGAATATGTGTTATGCCAAAGAAGAATATCATCCAGGTGTGACCTATCTCCTCATATATATATTACTGATTTATGATACCCATTCACCTTACCCACTTTCTCATGCCTAACTGGTTAAAAAAGGAAATTGGGAATAGATCTAATAGAAGTAATCATTCAGGTTATCATACTCCTTTCTAATGAGTTTTGTCCTTTGAAATGCTTCATCCACCTCTGAAAGATCTAGGAAAGATACAGAAAAAGATTAAAAGGATGCTTACAGCTATGGAAATGTTCTACATAAAGACTGCCTTGGAAAAGAGGACACAAATAGATATAGTCTTGTAAAAATAAATATACAGTCCTATAAAATAATGAATTTTTAGGAGAATATGAGTGGGAAATCTGGGTTTTTTTCCCTACAAGAGCTAGATAATATTATATGAAATGATCAGGCAACAAACTTCAACCATACAAAAGAAATCACATTTCTTAAACTGATCCATTATATTTGAAATTACACTAAATGGATATAATGTGGCTTGTCACAAAATCAAAACACTGTGTTTAATGTTTTTATTTCTGAAATACAAAAAATTAAATTATAATGTGTCCTAGTTCTGTGGAAAAAAAACAGATTCAAGGATACACCATTAGGGTTTTGTTCTTGCCATTAATTCCCTACTATTCTATATTTCCACAATTATATTTTTACATATTTTATTATTTGTGTCTTGACATCATATTAGGTCACAAAGTAGAACCTTTAGCCTTGAAAGGAAAGCTTAAGAAAGCATAATACAAATCATTATATTCTTTTGACATTAGATAGTTACTGCATCCCATCAAGTACTTCTGGTTTATAGCAACCACTGATTGTTCTTAATTTTAGAGTCTTTAAATTCTGTATGTACAAATTAACAGAAATGCACTAGGATGAGACCATTAGTTGAGAACACAGGACAAGTATTACTAAACTATATTTGGAAGATGCTTAGCTAAATTTTCAATAACCTTCAATGACCTTACTTGCTTATTTTAATAGCATTTCTATTTTTTCCTCTCTCACAGGCATAATTTCAAAGACATATATTGGAGGCCAGTAGCAAAGTATATCCCTCTGTGAAGCTTCTGTGGAGACTGCTGACCACAAGGAAAAGAGATTTTTGTCACTATTGACAATATGAGTGCACACATCAAGCTCCCAAATGTAGAACTGTATATCTCTGTACAAAGGATTTTTCCCAAGTGATTTGATCAAATGGAAGACATGGAGACAGGATTGTTCTCCCAGTCCAATCTATCTTGAAGTCTTTGTACTGCTTTGCTATTTTTGCCTTTCTACACATGCTTTATTACTCAGCTGAAGAGTGTTTTACTCAATGCAAAATAATTATCTTCTAAGCAAATTTCAGGTATCTGAAATTGATCTTTGATTTTTTTTTCCATGATGAGGTTCTTTTTTCTTGCAATTTTTGCTGCTATACAGTCATGCCTGATATTAAGTGATAATGTTGCCTCTTGCTCACTATTAATTTCCTCATGCTTGTAAGACATCTCAATAGCTAATCCATTTTATAGGATGCATTTTACCTACTTGTAAGAAACCTACTCTGAGAGTTAGGGAAAACAGATCTTTCTTCATTTCCCCATGTAGGAGACCCATAAAAATGTATTTCAGACCATTAGATTTGCTGATCAAACACGTCAGCTGCCTGACAACAAATATTTTGCATCTTGTAGACAAGCAGCAATAATCATGCTTTCTTTTCTTGATTAGAATGTTGGTGACCATACAAAGTTTAATCTCACCACCTTGTCTCATCTAAAACTAATGAGTCTTGCTGTATTTACAGGTGTTGGATTAAACAAGCAGAAAACCGCTCTTCATTTTCCTTGGCATTTGTTTTGCAGAGAATTAGAATGCTACTATGTGGCCACTGGATTTCTTTTCTTATTTACTTCATTTAAAACTTCTCCATCAAACCCAAAAATATAGCTCTGTATTTTGAAAAATAGGTCTTAGATGCCAAAGGATGGTAAAGTTTATTACCATGAATTTTACGGTTAGAACTGAAACAGGATCAAGCTGATTCCTCACTGATTTTGCTCCATTCTCCTAGTCTTGTATCTTTCTAGAAGAGCAAGTCCACCATCAAGACAGTGAGTTTTGATGAATGTTTAGTATTTCCTATTTCACATCATGCTCATCTGAACAAAAATTAAACAACAGTTTCAATATAAGGCCCTCTTAAAGACCCAGCGTGACTCCCTCAGGCATTACTGGGAATACAAAGAGTTTTCCCAAAATAATCATGGAAAATAAAAGTATACTGGTGTTGGTGACCTGCAATAGTGAGAGCTTTTTGAAAATTAGGACTCTCCTTAAAAGTCTCAAATCAAAAGGAATATCTAACAGCTTCGTACTGATGTCGTCATTTTGTATGTGTGAAATGACCCCTACAGATCTATTGAACAGGCTATTATAACTAAAAATGCTTGTTGCAATTAATTCAAAATCAAATAACCTGTTCTTACAGGACTAGAAAGAGTTTGGTTCTGAATACCACACACAGAGCTTATAAGTAGTTGGTGGTAGATGTCTGGCAGATTATAACCATTAGTGGTATATCAGTAACAACAACAAAATTAATGAACCAGCTTTAAATATCTATTTCAATGTTTTTGGAGGAATTTCTTACCTTAATTTCTAAAATTGAGAAAGACTGTATCCTTAACTTTAGTATATGCTACACCACTGACTCTTTTAGTTGTTATGTAGCTCCTGTCTTCCTTAGCTGAATAACACTTTTGAAACACAAATTAGATCCCTTGTGTTTAAGGGAATCTAATGAAACTTCTAAGTGAAGAAATCATTATATTTTTCAAAAACACTGTGTATAAATGGAAGAAGTTTCATAATATTCTTTCTTGTTACATACAAATTATTAAACTTACATAAAAAGCTTCAAATGAAATATTATGTTCTTTCTTTGTGACTGGATTTTGAATAGAGTTTAATGTTTTTTTTCATAAATAAAATTATTTTCTCTTATGTGATGTACTAGTCAATTCAATTTTTTATTTTGATGACTGGGTGGTATTTATTGGTAGTATTTCTTGGCATTCCTGTAAAAGATGTTCTTTGACCATCATTTCCTGGAATCTACTTTTACATCTTTTATTCATTGCTCTCTTCCCTTCTCCTCCAGGTAAGAGACTTTTCCATTCCATATCTAAATACTGGAAGTCATTGCTGGTCCTTGTGTAAGCATTAAAAGCATGGTGCTGGAACTGACATGTAGAAATGACTGTTTATTGTATCAATCATTAATCATTAATCTTGCTTTTTTTTTCCCTTTCTTTTATCTGGTAAGGCTTTCATTATCTTAAGGACATGAATTCTTTAAGACATGGTCTTTCCTTTCCTTTTGTATATGTACAGTGCCTGTCAGAGTCAAATCAGTTGTGAAAAAGTAAACTATAAAAATAGAAATAGCAAAATATGGCCTTGAATTAATTGCTAAACAAAGCACATTTTCCTTCTAAAAGAACAGAAAGGGAATCTTCACTGTCAGCAGGGAGTGAGAACACACAATTTCACACAGAACCCTGCTTCCCTTTCCCACAGTCACGTATATAGGCATAGAAAGAGGAGGGAGAATGAAAAGATTTGCCCAAGATAATACAATAATGTCACTATCTACAGCAATTCACCTGCAGAGATATCTTAAATTTTCATTTTATGGACACTGAATAAATAAGTACTTGAGCAATACTCCTATGACTCCAAAGCACAAGGCTCTACAGGAGAACTGAGAGTAAAGGAAAAGGAAACTCTGTTGTTATTTGACAAGTTCTACCCTCTTCATTTGAACAAACTGAAAAATTCTAAATACAAGTCAAAGCCTATATATAAAATATTGAAAGTCATTCTTGTTTGTTGGACTCTTAATTTGAAAATGCAGGAATCGCAGCATTGTGGACAAGGACCTGATTTTTTAAATAAACTCATAATACTGAAAAATACAAATTATAAAAATTTGTCTATTAGCACTGCATTGCAGAAGAAATTAATCTTGTTTATCAGATAGTTTCAGTTGAGGGAGTTCATGCTGTTAATGCTGAGAAAACTGTAAGTTCTGTCAGGTGTTAGTTAGAGAATTCCAGGTAGATACAGTGGATTCTCTTGCTCATTTTAGCTGGCTGACATCCCTCCACCAAGGGCTGCTGTGTGGGAGCAGCATAACTCCAGTTTGTGCTCCTGTCCTGATCTGCTGTGGTGTCAGGCTTGGTGCCTGCACAAGTGGGAAACAAAGCACCCAAAAATTCAGGTTTATAAATTCCTGATGAGGATGGATGCTTCATTCCCCATGGAAGAGTTTCCCATGGGAGAAAATAAAGTGTCTATGAAAAAAAAGTGTGGGGGAACTCCCCCACATATACATTCATGAAAATGCACATTTGTGCAAATTGCCAATCCACTTATGGAAGATCAAAGTGAGTGTGAAAATAAGGACAATGTAATTCAGAGACATGTTTATGTATTTTATGTGTTCACACAAAACACTTCATAAACCAGACTCAGTACTGCAAGTATGATACTATTTTTACAGATTTATTTTTTGATTCAAAGAAAGACTAGGCTTATCATGAGCGATAATAACTGTTCATCTGCCATTCCTAGAACCACTTCAACATCAGATTCAGCAGAAAAATTACCAGCTACTCTTCAGATAAGAGCACATCTAAAGGAAATGGCTATGATGTGTGTGTGTGTTTGTGCTTATCACTAATGTAAACATGAGAAATATTCTTCTAAATTCTTGCCTTGAAATATATAGTTATTGACATAAACTCAGCAAGCCAAGAATATTGATTTATAAAATGACTGATAGGTATCTTTGTTTCTTTCAATTAACTAATAAAATCAATTTAGTCAGAACAAGAATGCCTTTTCCATAACATAATGTGTGTGGATTGGTTGGGATTTAAGTGATTTTCCCTGTATTTCTCTTGATGACTCATTATAAATATACATATAAAAATAGCATTTTCTTGTCAATTTAAAAAATTGAAATATATGTTAGCAAACAACACTGACTGGCAGCATTCTTTCATGAAGTACAAAAATTATAAGGCAGATCACAATAATTTAATTTTGAGGGGTTTTTGTGTATTCTGGCTTCCAATCAGAATAAGCATTGAATCAACAATCAGAAGAAAAGAAAAAGAAGGAATATTATTTTTTGGACTAAACATTTATGGGAATTCACTTCATCACCATGGAAGATCTTTTGTTTTGATTTTTTTTTTCCAGTGAAATTGTTTTAAATCTTAAGAAAACTAGACAAAAACAATGCATATGTTTTTATAAGCAACAAAATTAACTGTGTCATCATTTTTATGACTGTTTTAATTCTTTAAAAATGAAAACAAACTGTTCTCTCAGTTTTTTTCCTGTCTTCTGAAAGAATAGGGTCATTAGTTTTCTGGGGCTCTGATTACAGAGAAATGTTTGTGTTGGCAAGACTTATGTCTAAGACAACATCACCACAACATTTTATCTCCACGCTGAACTTCTTTTTTGCTCCTTTCCATAGGCAGTGGACAAGATTACTGAAAAATCATTCTGTGTCTTTCAGAATGAAGCCATTTCAGTTGGCAACAAAAAAAATCACTTTAGATACACTGGTATTTGTTGATAGTCATAGATTCTCTTAGCTAATTTTAGAATTATCTTCTTGGTGTGGGTTTTTTGCTTGTTTCTTTATAAATGTAACTTTCCCTTTCCTACTAAACAAAAATAGTTTTTCTGAAAGGTGGAAAACTGCTTTCTGCTTTTGGTGTAACTTTCAGCATTACGAAGTTTTGAGAAAAAAATGGGGAAAAGCAGATGAAAAATTGGAAAAAATAAAAGAAAAAAACAATCTAATGTCTATGTGATAAAAATAAAAAAAACCAGAAATATAAGATTAAAACCAAAAAATAGGTGCATGGCACAAAGGGGTTTAAATTCTTATCCTGACCAAATAATAACAGTGAGAAACATATACTTTTCCTTACAAGACTGATACATTTATTTTGTCACAAACTTAAATGTAATATAAAGGTTTTACCTGATCTATCACATTTGGAAAAATTCAATGCACAACATAATATTTCTGATTCAGATCATATTAACAGGCTAATTATCTACTTCAGAAAATTAATTGGGATTTCCCCTGTAACTTTTTTTTCTGAAGATGCTGGGACACACTGAGAGGCCCTGATTTACTTTAGAATTAGTAAAATTAGGTCCAAAATTTTCATTGGCATAGAATATATACCTTTCTTTCTAGGTTAAAGTTCTACCAATGGCCTTGAAGAGAAAGGTCTTATGCGAAAACTGTTATTGCCCTTGTGATTAAATTATGTTGAGAACCACATCTAGTTTTTTTCTGGAGGAACGGAAAGAATGGAGAAAAATTCTGAATAGTCTTACCTTAGAGTAGCCAGAAGGACTTCAATGACTTCATAACTTGCTTTGCTCTTAATAATAATTTTTTGAACCCACATCTTCCCTCTCTCATATTTATGATTTTCTACCTTGATTATCTCTTATATTCCAGGCCAGATTTATCCACATTAAAGGACATACTGAAGAAGAATTCTTTCCAAGGTTGATATGGCTTATTGCAGCCACCAGGACAGCATTAAAAAAATGTGCAGAATAGAAATGCTTTGTTGTTGTTGCTATTATTATTATCATTATTATCATTATTCAATTGCTTCACAAGATTAATATACTAATTATTTTTTGAAGGCAGACACTCTCTCTTCTAAATTAAGTCATCCTTTCAATTATTATTGTATAAACAGTATATATTTATCCCCTCCAGTTGCTAAAGAGCACTGATTGGGCACTGGCTTATGGTTTGGAGAGATGCAATATATTAAACATTTGAACTAAATTCACACCTACATTATGTACTTTGCCACAGTTCATAAGCATGACTCATCCCATGTGCTATGAACAGTCTCTTTGAGATAGCTCTTAACAAATAACTGTATTTCACAAAGAAGGATTTGCAGGCAGGAGTATTATCTTTTGTTTAACAAATATATTTGATAGGGACAAGAAAATGAGTTTGGGAACATGATTTCTTCATGGGATCCCTCATCAGGTATATTCTGTCTGTGATATTGGTCTCCTTAGGTTTGGTATTTCACCAGGTTGGAAAGAGGAAATAACAAAAGAATGAGGTAATATTAGAAAAGAAATTTAATTGTTAGCAGCATTTCTACCTATTTCTAATAAAAAATGACTAGCTTCAGTCTCTATAATAGTTTGGGGCAGGTGCATGCTCTTTTTTAGAGCTGATGATATTTTAATCAACATTATTTTTATGTGAGAGGAAAAACAAGAAAGTAAAACAGGATCAATTTCTGTGCATCTTATTTTTGATACATTTGCATGTTTTAAAAATATTTTGTCCTCATTATGAAAGAAGACTTTCTCAGCCAGGGTCATTATTTATGGTTATAAATGATTCAATTAACATTAAGGAACATTTTGCACAGTTGCTCCCAGTGAAACGTGTGCAGCCATGCTTTAGAGGATACTCAGCTCAGTAAGAAAAATTAGGAAAAAAAAAAGAAGTGTATTCATTATAGTTGAAAGGATCATGACTAAGTCTACTAACCAAATTATGTATACTGCTCTGGTCATTCTTACACTGAGGTCATATCTTGAGGTTTAAGTGGAAAGCAGAGATATCTTAAAGAAAGATAGATATCTGACCTGTGGCCAGGGATGTGTAAGGCCTACACTGGCAGTCTGAAGAAAGTAAAGAAAAAGTCCTTATATCATTGGGCAGGCTCATTATCTATGAAACATTGGAAAATATTTGCTACTCCATCTTAAAAATATGAGTCTCCCTCTGGTTGTGAGCAGGATGCCAATGTGCCTGGATATGCCTGGCTGTCTCAGTATCAGTATATTCAGTAGATGTGTAACAAAAGTGATTCCCAGAAGAAATGATTGATGCCTTTTGTGCTACAGGAAGAAAATGATCTAATATTGGAGGCACAGATGATTTAAAGCCAGAATAGACAGCTCAGTATTAGTCATAAATTTATTTTTCAATATTCAGGCCAATGTATTAGCAAACAACAAAATGTGGCTCACACACCTATAAGAACAGTTTTAATGAAGAATTGTATTCAAGCTTATTTCGTTACTGTTTTCTTGGTAGTGTGAACTGTGAATTAAGTTGAATACAAAAGGTTTCCACTGCACTGAATTACCTGTTTCACCTTGAAAAGCCACATGAAATGAAGCTCTTAAAGCCTTTTGAAAATGACCTTTTTCCTCAGCAATGATTTATCTTTCCCCTCGAAAATCCCTTTTACAAAAGGGAGTATGATTAAAGGAAGCCAAGCAGCACAAACACTCGGTGAAGATCCTGCTTATCTGGAACTCACTTGACAATGTATGTTTTGGGGGTTGGGAATGCTGCAGGTTCAAGGGATAATTCTGCCTTTCAAGCACTTCAATTTATTTCATGCCTGAGCACTGTCATTGTATGCAGACAAGATGAAACGCATCGTTGTGTAAAGAAATTGAAATGAAATCCTACTTGACCCAGCAGGATGGGGCATTATGTTTGACTCAGTAGTGATTCCTGGAATAATATCTAATTCCAGGAGGAAAATTTCTTGATATGGCCACCTGCTGTGAGAGTCTTTGTCCAGGGATCACAAGTTGTTCTGGGTGACTGGGCTCAGGACATGCCTAGAAGAAAGCGGCCAGCCTCCTGCTGGCATTTAGATCTCTTCATTTTCTGTATGCTGCCATTCAGTGGGAATGAGTGAATGAAGAGTGGGAAAAGCTGAAGCACTTCCTCAGGAAGACACATGCTCCAGTAGAAATGAGAGCTAAAACCCATTTGACCCAAGTTTCTCATGCAGCTTTCTTGAGAAGAGGGGCAATCTGAAATTAAGAGTCATTGGTTTTTCACCTTGACAGGCATTTTAATTTTAATTATTTTTAACTTTTTTTTTATGGTCATACAGGCCAGTCACTGGGATGTCATTTCCCATTCAGAGACTGTGAAGTGCTTACTTTGAAAAGGCTACACACCACCAGATTAAATAAAATGGGAGCCCTCCATGTCTCACAAGAGGGAATCATGCAGATGGCTTTATTACTTCTGTCAGAGAACAAAGGTTTTCCCAGCATGCAGGGGATTATTAGGCCAGCAGCAAATAAACGGAATGCACAGTGTCAAAACTTCAAATATGACTAACAGAGACGAGAGGGGGGAGAATCCATAATTGATTTGTTTGCTGCTACAGTATGAAAAATACCATTATTCTGTTGTTGCCACCTAGCTAGCTTCACTGTTAGAGTAGAATCTAATTTTGGTGAAAAATTACACAGTTGCCACTAATACAATTACCACAGAAATTGATAATTAACTCCTCCCTCAGACAGTCCTTAATATCTAAATATCTTTATATACATTAGAAATAAAATTTATTCAATATAGGGAAAAAATAGCAGCCTTTTCTTCCTTACATTATTCCTTTAAGATATTATTACATGTTCACTGGAAGACCCAGCACTTATTATTTGAATTGACTAAATGATTTTTTCTTGTTAATGCATGCTGATGCAGGTAGTCTGGTCCTTTTTTCCTCTATTTTTTTTATTTTCCTTTTAATAAGTTTTTAACATGAAAATCCTGCTCTTATTCTCTTTCTTTTACCATTTCCTCTACCCTTAAATGTTATTACATTTGCCAGCTGGAGTGTGGGTCAAGGAATTTTCCTACATTCCTTTGGTCTGAGATGCCATATTTTCTGCATTGGCAGCTTTATACAGGGCAGCTGAGAGGATTGATTGCACAAATACTATCTATGCCATGGCATGAGTGAATTTCTGAATACCATGCACACTTTAGAAGGTCATATCTTGTAAAAAGCAGACTGTAATGGTAAGCTCTACAATAAACTGGTAAAGAACAGCAAAGTTGTGGAGGTTGTTCTGACTGGCAGCATCCTACCTTTGTTAGTGAAGTAAAAGCAGCTCATATTTAAAAAAAAAACAAAAAAAGACAGTTTAAATTAAAAACTAGAGACAGGAAAGCACCTGTGCCTAGAGTTTATTTTTTTTTATAATTATGAAATGCTTCATGTTACATCCTTATACCAAAACTAGTGGGAGTACTCCAACTTAAACAGAGCCCTGAATTTTCCCTTTGATATTTCAACTGCAGACACTGCACTTAGGAACCAGCAAAAAATTGCTGCACTCTGTTACTCAACTTCTGTGCACCTCCCTTGCCCTATGCTATACTAGTTCATGTTTTCAGGCATTGTACTGAAGCATGAGAAGATAAGTACCAAAAATGTAATAAGAGACAGCATAGGCTTAAAATAATTATTTTTTGAAATGCCAAGAACAGTTTAGAGTCATGAATGCCTTAGGCCATGAAGCAATCCTGCTGCCCATAATGAAAAGAATTTGTCAGAATAAGACATGTCAATTTACATTAAAGGAGGCTCAATCACAGGCACAACATCCAACAGTTAGGACCAAATTCTGCTCTTGTTCAGATCAATAGGATTTTTGTCACCAATTTGAACAGCAGAAGGAACCAAATGCTTCAAGCAATATTTTCAGTGCCAGTTTCCTGAGCTTTATGGCACAGCTTGGCACTGGCAATGAATTCCATATCGATTACATGGTCCTGCAATTAATTATCACAACAATAAAATAAGCCAGGTTACAGCCCTGAATCAAAGTCAGGATTTAGTGTGCTCCTAAAATATGACCAGTCATAACAAGAGGCATTTCTTATCACATAAGTCAAAAGTTAATACTTGACCTATCAGAATCCAAATGACACCTTGTATGTGGCACTCTGTTTTAATTTCCAGGGGAATAATCCCTGGAAATGCGGATTTGCCAAATGAAACAAACCCCATCAAACCAGGTTTTTGTTAATCCCACTGATACCTGATACAACACATATTATTCTGATATTTTCTAGCTTGTAAGATTTTACAGTTAGAAAAGGATAAAAATAATTTCAACAGTGTTAAACTGTCTGTTAAATGCATATATATTATTGTAGAATACAGAGCACTAATCAAACTATTTACCTTTTTTTTAGTACAAGCTTATGTCAAGGTAGCCTATCTATCCCTATACTCTTGGTTATCTAATACAACAATTGGCATAAACTGAGAATGTTACAGTGGAAGGAAAATATGGTAAAATATTTCCTGTAGTTGTATTTTACTTACAATTTTGTGCACCCATTTCTTTTGTCTACCTAATCCTAGATGGTGTCCTACTGTCAAAGGGAATTGACTACAAGAAGTAGCTTTTGAGAAAAGCAGAGAATATATTTTAGTTCCATTCAGGTTTACTGCTACTTTGAAGTAGCTGATAGTAGCAGAGAAGACAGAAAAAATTGCAAGTCTCTTACCAAGTTTGGAATTTCTATCCATTTTCTATTGGATAGAAGATTGGAAAACAGAGCCTGAAATTAGATAAATGATACAAAAATAAGACATCAGTTCATATCTAGCCAGGTGGATGAGAAAGAGAAACTGATCCATGAACAAACATGGACTAAAGCTTTGCTGTGGACCTTTCAGTAAATTATTTTCTAATATAAAGTTCTAATAGTAATGAGGAAGAGGAAGGGTGTTTATCAGACACATGCTATTGGCACAGAGTGATAGAGAATTCTTTTTCCTCCAAAAGCTGATTGAAGACTTCATATCCCTTAAGCAACAAGGGTGCCTGAATTTAAAAGATTCAAAAGCCTGATTCACCTAAGCATTCAAAATTCAGGCATGAATTTAATTTGAGAGTTCAAAGTTCCCTTGCAGGAAAATGTTCTACCTGTTGTTAAAACCTGGTCCAGACAGTTTGAGAACACAGTTGTCCTTGGATGTTCACTGACACTTACTGGCATTTAATATGATCAGTCACCTAGTTTCTGGAGAGTGTGGGGGGAAAAGCATAAGCCTTTAATTTTGGCTGTACATCTCTATGTATATTTTTGGCACTATAAGAAGATAATTAATAAATACATCCCAGATCTTCCCAGGTGATTCAAATACTTCAAATTACAGAGTGTGAGTCAGAAACCCCAGAGTGTTTCAGATTTGAATGATTCCAGGGCTTCAGAGATATGCCATGTGCTTTGAAGCAAGATTAAAAAAGAAATGCTTAAAGCACCAGGAAATTTGAAAGGCATTGCTGCAAAATCCAACAGAAATGCTCACAGACCTGCTTCAGTATGAGCGATGTCAGGTACAGAGGTGCAGGTGGCAAGGAAAAAAGATCTTGTCAGTTCTGAGTACTGCTGAACAGCTGTAAGAATAAAAATCTCAGCTGTGAAAGGAAGATGAACCCAGGGGACTTTTCCTCACAGCTTCGCTGGATGTTGCTGCTTCTGTTGCCCATTTCCAGCTCCAGTTGTGAGGCTGAGCGCGCATTCAAAAGATGCAAACACACATGCACACAAGAGAAACACATCAGACCAAAACACAGATCATCACAAGCAGGAGAACAAGGCCTTTACTGAGAGCCACATTAGACTAGCAGCACTCACATGAATGTGAAAAACACTGGTGTGCCAATGCTCTTCCTTAGGTCCAAATGATCAAGCTTGAGGTTTGCAGGTTGGTACATTTATACACACTGACTCTAATGATTTACAGGCATGAATCCCCAGACCCCAGATGAGGCCTTAAGAAAACATTCATATCCAGACCCTCAGTCTTTTATTATCCAGTGTCCAGCTCTGACCCTGAGCCTTTCATAGTTCTGATTTCCTTCTTTTCCAACTCAACAGCTAGTCTAGTGTAAACTGCATTTCCAAACCAACAAACACGCACAGACTGCATCACACACAAAATAGAGTTTAGCAAGAGGATAGGACAGAGTGCAACAATTACATGTAGGTCTTGACCAGAGAATGACACTGAAACACAGCTGACACATGACTGGCGCATTTTGTCCTCACTCCTCCCCATTTTCTCACACTTGCTTTTTCATAGTCCAGCTTTTGCTCTCTTTTATTGAACATGTGAAAAAGATTTCCTAATACATTTAAGAAGTTTTGCATATCTCCCAAATCCCCTTAAAACACCCTATTATCAGTCAATATTCTCATGAGATCTATGATAATATCACTTTTCCTTCTTGTAACCATGCTGTTCTGACTGGACCTCTCTGACTTTGTGCTTGAGTGATTCCCTCCACAGCCCAAAAATTTCACTGGCTCAAGTGACTTAGAATTTCTCCCCTTTGCTATTGTCTCCTTCCTGTTCTGCTTTTCATGAGCTAAGTGTAAATTCTTTTATAAAAGAGAGGAAAAAATCTTCCGTGTTGGTAGAATCACACCAAGGGAACTGACTGTCTGGACTAAATTTGGCCTGTCAAATTTCCCTTTTGGTAAAATAGAACTCTCTCCCATGGAGGTCCAATCTACCCACAGCTTTTTCTTTTGTTTTTGTTAGATGGGCTGTCAGGCCCTCTTTGCCAGCAAAATGGGGAAAAACCCAAGTCCTAGGTTGCCTTCTTTCATATTGTCAGGTATTCTAAACACCAGTACCAAAACTCAAATCAACCCCAAAATAATTGTTTTCTCTAAGGTACTCTCTTCCTCTCTTTTACCTATTTGATAGAAGTTAGTTTCATATAGTTGACCTGCCTTTATATTCCTAAAATTAGTGTGATTTATCTGATAGAATGATTCAAAGACCTTCCAAAAAGAAATCTGGATCAAAATTTTTATATTTAATTTTTAAGTGACTGAACTAAATAGCCCTGCATGAACATGTAGCATCTTAGCACTTCAGGTTTTCCTTCACCCATCATTTCCACTGAGGAACTATTTCTCCTCATATCCACTTCATGAAAACTTCCCCGAATTTGCAAAGGAAAGGGGCAGAAATTGCTATCAGTTTTAACTTTTGATGAGGTTTATGTACTTTTAGTACCATAAGGTTACGGCAGGAGGGCACTGGAAACTTGCTGTTCACAATTATCACCTGTCCCACATCCATCATTAGGTACTGACAGCTACTGTTGACATGTGCAGCTAATGTACAGCACAAAGATAGCAAATGCAGCCTGAAAATGACTGGAATTTTAGGATGTGTTTTTTAGGATGGTTGTTCAGTAGGATTGCTATGAGAAGTAATCCATGAGAGTTTTACTATTCAAAGACCTACAATAATTTTTATCATTATCCCTAAAGTTTGAAATGTCCCATGTTTAAATTTTCTTGTCTCTTTTCCTAAAATTTATAAAAAATTAAATTCCTTATCACAGTTTGCTTGTTCTTAAAATCTATGAATACAATAAAACATTCAACAATATTTTTTATTTACAAGCACCAGGACTGATATGTTCCCTTGTATTTTTCATTATCTGATTTTATTTCTTTTTTTTTGATTGCCTGAAAGAGCTTAATGTTCCAATATCACATAATAGTCAATGGATAGAATTCATGGTATATTTCAGTTGATTGAGTTCCAGAAAGAGTGTTTACAGTCTCAGTGTATCAAAAAGCATTTTTCTTAAAGCATATTTTTAATGCCAAAACAAGAAGTCATAACTTTACTTGGATGCATAAATCAAGCTTGTACTACAATATCCACATATATATATGAATACATCTATACTTGGTTCCTAGATGATTTTCTTGCAAAAGACAAGAATATTTCACCTTGGTAGGGTGGATATTATATTCAGGCGCATAAAAAGCTTTTATTGAAGATAAGGCTAATAATTAAAAGATTTTTAGCACTGCTTGAAACATGTCCATATAGCATTGGCTGAGGAGATGGAAGGGGAAAAAGTATCCTCAGTCCCTGAGAAAAGTAAAAAGGTTGCACAGCTTTATACTTAGGACTGAGAGTAAGATCATTGCTGCCCATAAACCTGTAAAGAACTGTGGTATTACAGGTATAATATATTCAGCATATTAAGCAGCCTTCACACTTGAGAAAGAATGTGTGTTCATGCAAACTCTGAGAGGGGTTCTTCAGGAGTTACAGTTTAAAAGTCTCAGAGGGTGTTTGTTCTCGTGATGATGATTAGATTTTAATTAGCACAGGAGCAGTCCAACTCCCAAAGCCTCAATTACTTACCAGCTTGGACACTGGATGCTATTCATATCAACAAGATATAACTGGAAAACTGAATTCATGTTGAAACTAAAATTAACATTTTCAAAACCAATAAGCAATCACCCTTATTTCTAGCACTCTTAGAGGATATAGATAACCTCTATATATATATAATATATAATAATAATTAAATGTTACTAGGCACAGAAACCTCCAAACCATAACAATCGACTCAAGTTTCTTTGCATATTTTGCTGGCTCTGTGTTAATTTCTAAAGAATTCACTGCTTGCCTTTATGAACTGCAGTCTATACAACACAGTTGCTGTCTACAAAGCTTGAGCCCTAGAATACATAGACTAAGAGTATTTCTGATTATAGCTTGTGTGCAACATCCTATTTTAGCAGATATTTGTCTACTTTTTGCAAATTTTTTCCAACAGTTTATGGAAGTTTTTAATAATGCATGTAGATAAACAGACACTGAAATAATCACAGGCTAATTTAGGCTTGTTTTGAAAAATAACTTCTATGGTTATCTAGTTCAGTCCTCAACCTAAAGTGGAGAATAGGTTGCTTAGGACCACATCCTTGGAAAATGTCTAAGGATAGAAATTCCATAATCTCTCTGGTGAATCTAACTCAGAGATGAAATACCTTTGTAGCTATTACTGTTTAACCCCAACCAGCAACCAAGTACCACACAGCTGCTCGCTCACTCCTCTACCACGAGAATTAGGAAGAGTTAGAAGAATATAAACTAGAAAACCCATGGGCTGAGATAAAGACAGGTTAACAGGTAAAGCAAAAGCTGCATACTCAAGAAAAGAAAAATAAGGAATTAATTCACCAGTTCCTATGGATGAGCAGGAAAGCTAAATTCCATCACAAGTAATCGTGGCAAGTGATGGAAGATAAACTCCATAACTCCAAATCTCTCCGTTCTCTTTTGAGGTGGTGGAAAGACACAGATACTCCTTGTATGTAACTCACCATATAGCAGAAATTGTGTAGGCTAGAAAACATATAAGAACAGATAATTTTCTCCTGAAAATCAAGGTTAAATTAATTATACAGAAAATATTCCCAAGATTAGTTTTGATCACCACATGAATATCAACTTTGTTAGTTTAATGGAAATTAACAGAATATACAAACAATGACAACATGCACATAAGATGTAATTTCCACATCTTATGATACATCTAATTGCATTACTGTTTCTGGAGGCCCAAGTTTTACTCATCTGAAAAGAACTGGATTGAGACATAGAAATATTCTTTAAACATTTTAAAAATATATAACCTAATTATTTTCAAGGATAGTTGTGTTCTAGGTCATATAAATATGTTTTAGTGTTTCATCATTAGCTAAAAGAAGGTATGGTTTCAGCAGTAATGGTCTCAGGTATAGGCACGTGGCTAGTTCTTGCTCATAAGAGGAAAATACCTTTTCGATGAATCAATGAGTTATGTTCTCAACAACAGCTTGCTGGAGGGTCTTTGGATTTCCTGGTATCTCAATATCCCAGTTCATGTTAACTTATCAGAATTGCAGCTGTGAACATATTATGGATGGTTTATAATAACTGTCTGAAGAGTATATTAATGTATATCTCTATATGCATGTACAAATATACATATGTGTGTGTGTGTGTGTGTGTGTGTGTGTGTGGTGAATTTATCCAATGCTAACTAAAAGTTACTAGTTAATGGGATGATAAGAATTCCCTTTGATAAAGTAGAGGTGAGAATTTTTTTGTGACACATTATGGGGTTTGGAGTTTTTCCATTTGATAGATAACAAGACCTTTTAAAATGAAAATGTACACAGTATTAGGTATGTGTGTGCATAACAAAGTATAACTATCAAAATACTTTTTTTGAGAAGAAGGAAGCATCTATAAATTAAAGTGTAATCCAGAGTCCAGAATATAAGACACAAAGAGATCATACAATAATGATACAATTAGAATGTTTGTATATTATTTTGTGCTGAACTAAAGGTAAGTTTTAAAGAATTAGGGGGGGGGGGGTTTAATGTTATTTTTCTGTGAAGGGGATGACAGAAAAGGATCTTGGCTAAATATGAGTGCAGATGAGAAAAAAACCCCTGTATGTCAGGCAAAGAACTAAACAGGAGAGGAACACCTGAAAACTCTATAATCCATGCCAAAAGCCAAACAGAAGTGCCACAGCAGAAGTTAAGGAACCTCATGCAGTGAAAGAGGAATTAAAGATTCCCTGCAGCCAACACAGGAATATTGTTTCCAGAGCAGACTATCTTTCCAACAGGATATTAACTAATTGCCTCTGACAGAAAATTCACTATGGTAGACATAAAAAACAAGGCTTGTGAAGTTGTAATGCTTTCTAGAACAAAAGATGGCTAATTTTTGAAAAAATAGGGTTGAACCATTTCTCATTACTATTTAAATGATATGGAAGGGCCTTTTTTGACTTGAAGATACTTAAAATATTTCCAAAGTGAACTTATACCTTTCTAGAAGTTTTACAGTTGAGAATTAGATATACGTGTGTGCAGGTAGATGTGCATGGTACATAAGTATCTGTTAACATTAAATGCCTGCACAGCCACTCACTGATTCCTCCTCTGCAGCAGAACAGGAGGATATAAGATGAAAAAGCTGGTATGCTCAGTCAGGGACATTGCTTATCAACTACTGTTTTAGATGTAACAGACTTGATGTGAGGAAAATTATTTGTTGCAAATTAAAAGAGATCTCTAGCATTTGGAACAGAAAGACAAACATCAAAACACCAGTCATGTCCCTTCTCCATGCTTAACTTCCTCACTGCAGACACCTGTACCTGCTCCTCTAAGGGAGGCAAGGGAGTGCTGTATGGCCAGAGCACAGCGGCTCCTCTTTGCTGTTCCTTCCCTCTATTTTGCTCTGCTCCAGCATGGATCCTTCACATTCTGCAGGAAATATTTTTTCCACCATGGAACCATGGAACATCTCCTCTTTCTCCTTTATCTCTGACTTAGACATTCCCAGGTGTTTGCCACTCTGGTTTTTTGGGGTTTTTTTTGGTTGTTTTTGGTTTTTTTTTTTACTCTGGGGGTATAGGATTGGGGTTTTATTTCTGTTTTGTTGCTGTTGAGACTTTTTTCCCCTCTGTTGCTGCCTTTCTGGCATTTTCTCCCTTTTTTAAATATGTTTTGCCAGGGCTGTTGCACATTTTGCTCATGGGCTCAGCTGTGACCAGCAGTGGATTAATTGCAGAACTATCTGTGTCCAGCACAGGGTAGCCCAACCTTCTTGCAGAAGTCATTCAGACAAACCACCACTGCCACCAAAATTTGCCACTTCGGCGAAATACGTGCAGTCCATATGAACTTGCTTTCCATCACCATCTTTGATAGACTCCTTAAAAGTAATTCATGGATCATTAAGAATCTTTTCTCTGCAGACAAAAATGATTCCACATAATAGCATTCTTGCTTTTCACTTGCCTTAGGAAATTGTTATTTTAGCTTAATAAGCTGTATGAATACATAATTACACTGGTCAAGCCCAAGGATGCCTGATGTAGAGGCTTCTGATTCACCTTCAGCTAACATCAGCTCAAAATGAAGAGGTCTAAACCATTCTGACCCAAGATGTTACATCCACATAGATCAGTGCTGCAATGAATGAAAATGTAGTTGGGTTACTCACCTTAATCTTATCACTTAACCACATTAACCCAGCCTTATCACCATGCATGGTGATAAAATCATAAAATATTTTAAATGCCTTTTTTTCATTTTGCTCTCTTGGTAGTAGTGGTGTGCTAGTACAATATAGTGTTTTCTTTTCTTGAGTGTGACCTTGAACCTTACTCAGTGATGCACTCAATCTAGTGAAAGATATCCCTGCCCATAGTGGGGTGGCTGGGACTAAATGATCTTTAAAATTCCCTTCAAAACCTAATTATTCTATGATTCTATGTTCTTTCTAAACCAGACCTGATTTTCTATAGGAACCCATGTGCCTGGTAGCTCAAGCATCTTCAACTCTTGCCTTTACAATAAGAAGAATTTAAGTCAGTATTAAACATAGCAGAGTGTGGTGCAGTTGTGCTTATTATGATAGAGACACATTGCTGATAATGTGTCCCAATAAAGCTCATAGGTAACCAAACATTTTTTATTTGCTAGATGTTTGATTTACATAACTAGGTGGGAAATAATGGTTAGAAAGTAGTAAAGTCTGATGATTAAGATGAAAATGTCCAAAAGATTCAGCCCTATCTAGCAAAAATCTTGTTCTTTGCAGTGCTGACACAGTTGAAATGAGCTTTAGCAAAAGTGAGAGTAAGCTGATGGCACTATTTTTTTCTGTGGGGGCTTTTAGAATCAATCCCCACCTGTACTGAACTAGGCCAAATCTATAGACATTGAGGACATATTGCACATGCCATTTTCCCAAATGCATTTAAAATTAGGTTAACAAGGGGGAAGGGAGACTTGAATTTTCAAATTGTGACACTCACTGTTGATGGATTGTATTAAATCCTACTTCTTCACTTGTCATATTAAGATTTTTTTAAATAGATAACATTAAGAAGACCTGGACAACACTTTAAAAGTATTTAGATAAAATAGAATAAATACCTCGACGTATGTCTTCAGACTTTCAGTGACTTGATATAGAAGCATATTACCAGAAAGCAATTTATTACAAATGAAGACTTTTAGAAATAGTGAGGAGACGAATGAAATGTACACAAAACTGTACCAAAAAAAATTTTACATAATACTTGTATTTCCAGCCTAGGGGTCATAGACAGAAAGAGTTTTATCATTTTCCAAGTAATTGACAATGGATTCCCCCTGTTGTCTCTTTAATTAAACAGAGCCTCTGTTTTTGCAGCAGAAATGTGTTTCATGCACTTAAAAGACTGGTTGGTGGTTGATTTCAAATGTTGTGCCTTGTCACTTTTGGTTTTTGGCAGAATACTTTTGGCAGAGTATACTCCATAAACGAGTCAGTGGAGTAGAGTGAGCATTAGAAGTGTTAAATAGATTATGAGATTAAATAGATTATGTATCTGGAGATGGCTCTGCATGTAGTCTACATCTTTGTGTACAGATTTGGGGCAATATTGTGTAGGGAAACACACAAATAAGATGGATGATTCTGGCTGTGCTTTGTGCAGCTGAAGTCAATGTGATGGTGTTTAGACAGGAAGTTTGACATAGTTGTAGATGCAAATGTAAAACATGTAAAATTTAATCAACTGATGTAGAATCCAATAAAAACAACAAAAAATCAGTCAGACTTCTGATAGGCAATCTTATACTGCAATCAATTTGTCAGTGCTTGTATGGCCTTAAGCATCAGACAAATTGCTATTTTTCCACTTAAAAAAATAACTCTGTTTATTAAGACCATGATTCCTCATATATATAAAATTTATTTCCTATGTGTTGCAAGTATATTAACACTGATGACAAAGATATAAAATCCCATTTCTCAGACAATGGCTATTGGTTTTCTTGCTGTGGAACTGAAGGGTCTCTTGCCTAGGACCACCACCACAGCTACCTTATGAGAGACAGATGAAATGCCATGGGGAAAACACAGCCCCCACCTTTCCCATTCTCCCCACTGTGGAGCGGGCACTTCTCACTGCAGGGGTTGTCTTTATGGCATGGCTGCTAACCACAAGGATGCAGAAGTTGATCATCAAGACAGATTTCCTGCCAAGCAAGAGAGCAGTGTATGTAACCAGCACACCAGAAAATAATATGTGACTGCGGAGTTTATAAGGAGAGAAATTTAACATAAATCTGACCTAAGGCACTGTAGCAAAATTTGACTAGGCATTCAGATCCAAACTGTGCAAATAACATCTCTTGGGAGTCACAGGTGTGGAAATTGTATGCCATTTCTGCACTATGGGATGTAATTGGATTATTATAGTACAGCACTGTGCATATCAACTGTTATTTGTTTTATTCTTTTATTCAAACTTAGGCCAGTGTATTGGAAGATCTGCAGTTCAGCAGAGGGAATTCAGCAAAAATTATTTTCCTTATCACATGATTTGAGTCATTGTAAAATTAGTGTGACAGTCATACTTTACAGAAATTCTCTCAGATGAGATTTTTGACAGCAATTTAGTTCTAATTTATTTTTATTACTTTTATTTATCTACCATATACACAAGTAATCACATAATTAAGGCCTTACCCGTGAACCCACACTATTCTGTTTAATTGAGCAATTAACGCCATTATAAATCTGGTAGTACGCTTCATATATATATGTGTGTGTGTGTGTGCACCAGCAAAGAAAGGAGAAAAAAAAAAAAAAGATAAAGAGATAGAAAATACTTCAGGTTGCCTAATAAATTCAGTTGTGGTTGCACAGTGGTTTATGAATAGAAAGCTTATTTGTTTAATCTGTTAGTATGAATGTTTCAATTTTTTAAAAGAAAATTAAAATGGCTAAACAATTGTCTAAATAGGTGTATCATAAAAACAGAATATGGGGAAGAAACCATAATAGATAGTCAGGTTTCATCCACTCTATATGTGTGCTCTACCAACTTGCCATATGCTGCTTTTTTGCCTAATGAATACTCAGAAAAGTGAGACAGTGTAGACAGATATAATAAATGTACTACCACATTGCAGATACATTTTATTTAGAACATTCTTCTGGGGAAAGGAAAAAAAAAAAGAGGAAAAGGAAATGTGACTTCTTATGTCCATTAGGGAGAGAAAAGATCTCAACCCATCTCCTGTGTCTCCCTAGGAAATATTCCAATCACTGAACTTTTCATTATATATATATGTGATATCCTTTAGTTAGAAAAAATGAACAGAGGAATGCCTAGCAGGGAATATGAGTGAGAGAGAATATTTAGCTGCATATACCTTTAAAGAGGCATCCCCTGAAGCAAATATTTGTCGGTCTAGAGAATTTTTGCTGAGAGAAACCAAGAAAAAAAAGAAAAATTTAAAAAGCTGAGCATCTACAGAAAATATGTAGTACCAAAGATGATGGGTTGCCTGAGCAACCTTAACTGGATAATAATGTCTTTTGGAGATTTACACTTTTCAGTCCCTGCATGGTCAAATTGATAGAATATGAAGCAAATTCACATGAGGTCAAGGAACAATTGGGACTTCATATCAATGCTCCTCTGACCAGCCCCAGAGTCAGTGCTGGCCTGGGTTTGGGCAAAAACATGCCTGAAATATTTTGGCAGAAGTACTCTAGCTTTAAGGTATAGGATTGAATGAGTATGCTTTCCAGATGATAGTTAATTATACCCCAGATATCTTCTTGTGAATTATAACTGCTCTTCTTCAGCTTCAGAATCTTGTAGGACAGAGGTGCAGGGTTAGAGCTTCTGAAAGGGTGCTTCCTTTGAGGACATTAAAGACATTTCTTTTAGCATTGCAAAGTGTGCAGGCTGCTGTGCCCTTTTGTGGCTGCTAATGTGAAATCTGAAATGAAGCTTGTAAATCTAATGAGTTTTTAATTTAAAAAAGCAAACAAAAAACCAAACCAAACAAAACAAAAATCTCAAGCCAAAAACAAAAACCACAGTTTTAAGTATTAGAGTTTGGAGCTGTCAAGGGAGGACAGGTTTGTTTTGTTTGTTTGTTTTTTATGTCTTTATCAGCCTCCTAAGATAACTCCCTAAAAACTATTATTTAGAAAGTGCCAATGGATGTTAGAGTTCTTGAGATGACAATCTCCATACAGAGAATAAAGAAGCTGCCTCAATAATAAAAAAGCTTCCTAGTTTAGTCAAGTTGTTTTATATTCCATCTGGAAGATAGTCAGTGGTTAAACTTTCACTTGTATTATCCTAGACATGCTAGTATGTGTTACACAATAAAAAGGCAGACACAAGATACACTTGGGCTTGTGCTGCCATACAGACTCAACCTTAGGTGCTAATTTTGTCATGGGCACCAGACAAATCAGGGTAATAATGATAATCAGGAAAAGTATAATAAAAATAAAAACTGAGTTCAGAGGGCATTTGAACAACACATAGCTGATGACTTGTGCTTGGCAAGGGCAGAGCAAGCTCATATCAAGATCCTATTGGCTCTGATGGGTGTTTAAAATGATGAGTGAAACTCCTTTTACAGTGAAAAAGGAACATCAGTTTCTAAAATAGCACATAAATAAAATTTAGATTCCTGAATTGCAGGTCACAGTCCTAAGCACACCAGAAGAGCAGCCATCTAGTCTGTACTAATGTAAATCTTTGTGATGGAGTTTCTCGTTTGTAGATCTCAGTTATGACAGAGCTGAGCAATGAGCCATCTCTCTGAATCCAGATACCTAGACAGTGTTCTCTCCTTGTTATCCATGAGGCTTGATGCCTTGCATGCTCACTAAAGTGATTAACATCAAAACAGAACCTAAAGATGAACAATACTGTCTTAAAAAAATTTTTAAAAAGAAAAACAAACAAAAAATACCCCAAACCAAACCAAAAACCAACCAACCAAAAAAAAAAAAAAAAATCAAATCCCAGGGTAATATGTCCAGTCTAGAGAAAATCTAGCCTAGAGAAAATCTTCCTGCAGATCAAGAAGATAAGAAGTTTTCTAAACACTAGTATAGGGGATATGTAGAAAGGGCTATTTGTAATTCTTCCTGTTAAACTATCAGAAGTGAATTCTATGATGAGAGAATGGAGGAAGGAAACACGAACCTTTTCAGATAGTGAACATTTGTCTTTATAGTCTGATTGCCATTTCTATAGGTTTTTCTATTCTCTGCATTTTAGTCTAAATAATATTGAATTCTCTTTGATATAGCACTTAAGCATAAGAACTATCTGCATGTCCTGCACTAGCTCCCATTCCACTCTCCTTATGCCACTTTCTGGTAAGAACAGAGGTATGAATTTGAATTTGTTCATATGGAAAATGGAGATGGATCACCATTCTTGAAGTAGCTGCCTTTTGACTGGCCCATTGTACAAAGTACCTTTATTCAACCTCTGTTGCTTTAAAAAACTTGGTTGAAATTAAACAAAACAGCACAAGCAAAGGATGAGACTTGAACACTGTTTGAACATTTCTTTGGACAGCTATTCAAGGGAAAATAAATTCAAGGCTCTTCAATAATTCACCAGGTGACCAGGTTTTTGGTAAGTCTGTAATTAGAAGCATTGTGGTGCCATTTTGAGATCCTGAGATCCCTGATATGTTGAACAGACCCACTAGCAGCGTGAGACGTCAAGGACTTCAATGCTAAACATTCTTAAAAGTTAAAATAAATTAAATTCTCGGTTAAACTCAGTTCCAAAATGGAAGGAAATTAAAGGTTTGAAAAGCAACTTCCTAATATGTGACAGAGGAAGTTTTCTTTGAATCTTAGAGAGCTGAATACAGTTAAACGTTATTGAATGCAGCCAAATTTTAAATAACAAGAAAATAGCTATAAAAACATGGGAAATCAAGATTTCTACCTAAGCAAGCTTCCAATTTACTCCATAGCTAAGTAGGGTAATGCAGTAACCCCACCTTAAACTTGAAGCTATTCTACTTCCAATTTTCTACAATGCCACTGGCATTAATCAGTTGCATGGTTAAAATCATTAGGGAAAACAAATTAAATAGTACTTTAAATTGAAGTTAAATGTACAATTTATGCATTACGCATCTCTTGCTATAGCTTTTGCACCCAGGTTTATCTGAGGCTGCATTTCAGTGAAAATTGATACCATTTTTATGGGTATGTAAAACCATTATCGGTTTTAAAAATATTTTCGTAGCAGTGACACAAAAATATTAGGCTATACTTTTTCTTAGCTATCTAATATTGTCGGTGTTCTAGAGACCTGATCTCAATTTAAGTCTTTTTAGGTTTGAATTTTCTGTGGTTGCCTTATTATTTGTTTAGCCCACTGGCATAAATAATCAGGATTTTCCAGTGCTAGAAATGTATGTACCAACAGAGAAAGCTTGCTCTTATTACTAAAAGTCAAGAAATAAGGATACTTATTCTCTGAAGACTAGCAAGGGTTTTAATTAAATTCTCCCTTAAAAAAGCAAAACTAAATTATTATGGTGCAAAAGGTAATCACAGGGTTATGGTTCTGTGTTCTCTACATACACATCCACAGTAATGATCTAAGAGCTTCACATGTGTTTTAACAATAACAATCCAATCTGAGGAACTGGAGATGATCTTCAGCAGCCAAGGAATGAGTAATGCCATGAACTGGTGTCCCTACATAACTAATCTAAAAAATATAAGAAACTTGATTTGAAGAGGACTGCAAATAAAATTTCTCCCACTGAGGACAATGAGGATTGTTTTCTGTGTCGCAACTGAGCAGGAATGGTGGCTTCACTTTTTAGACCCTGCCATCAACTTCTGCTTAGAAGTATGAATCCATCAGTAGTTATTACAAATCAAATACTGCCAAAACCACATGTGAAACACTGTCTCTGTTGTACCTGAACTTAATTAATTTTTTGATGTTTTTCCTATCATTGATCAAATATGATGCCTGTGGAAAAGTGCAGTGGAAAAAAATTTGACTCATCCTTTACTTGTCCTGTATTTTTTATTTTCAACCAAGTTTTTTTTAAGGCAAAGATGTTGAATAAAGGTACTTTATACAATGGGCCAGTCAATAAGGCATTAGTTTCAAGAATAGTAATCCATGAAGTTTTCAAATATGGAACTGTTGATTTTCTCTTTTTCAGTTTCTTTCTCGTGAAGAAAAGCCTGGAATTATACAGACAACCAACTACACTTCTATAGCACACTTTTGATGTCCGTTGGAGAAGTGCAACTGAACAAAAGTCCTCCTGATGGCCCTTTGTCCTCCTCTAGCTGTGTCTCTCCTATGGATGTGATTTCTTGGCCATTCCTTGCCACTGCAAGCTGACAGCCTCTTCTCAAAGCAGGTGAGAGACAACAGAAAAAACAAATTCTGAGACTTTTAAATAGGTTTTGAGTATAATTTTGACTGTCTAATTAACTCTGTTGTGTTGTGCCTTAAAAACATTAAGACTTTGGAGGAAAGAAAGTGAAATGGAAAACCTTACCATCCTACTTAACAATCAGTTTAGGTTCTGCAAATCCCTCTTCAATTGTGACAGTTTTTCCCATTACTGATGTGGAGTAGAATAAAACACCTGGATCAGAGAGGAGAAAAGAGAGAACAGGACCATTAACTTTCCAAATGAAAGAAGTTTTCTATAGCAGAAATCATACGGTTTTTTAAACAGCTCAGGATTCCAGAGAGAAGCTGATGCAACAATAGGCCAATTATATCTTGTGTTTAGGTTAGACATAACAACTGAAATGGCACATAATTCTTACATGGTCAGTGACTTTCTTATTTTTGTCTTCGTTGTAGATTATTACTTGCTGTGATAACTGAACAAACATCTTTGTATAACACTAGAAGTATGGTAGGTGTTGCTGTCCTAAGCTGCAATCTGCAATGTAGTTAAAAAGCTGCAATCTGCAATGGAGTTAAATCACATGATAGAAGAAATGTTGCAAGTTTCACGCTCCTGCGAAGTGTAAAGCAGCAGCCTGAAGTCTGAACCATGCAAGTTTCTGTACAGCTGTCTCATTGTGACCTGCCTTATTCTTGATATCTGATTGAGTATGAAGAAATCTTAATTCTAAATAACCACTTTTTTCTTTGCTTTTTTTTCATGGTTGAGTTCTACTATTTTCTCTAGGGCAGAAGAAACCCTTTTCTTTTCCCAGAACACAGGAATAGATAAAATATTAATTCAGTGCCTGCCTTCCCTGCTCAACTGAAGTGTATATCAGTTCACTGCAGTTAGAAAGGTACATAGTCCAGCAGCTTGAAACAGCAGTGCTTTCCCAGGAACCCTCAAGAACAGAGTGTTTTTTTCAATGTTCATTAAAGGGTGAGTCCTAAGATCTATGCTTCATTTCACTTTTATTCTTCAAATCTGGAAACATGATTCTGTAATTATACTTTTTACTTAAACAAGACCTGTAAATATTTGAATGAGCTAAATAATAAAATCTCTATTTTTATATTATCTCTGAACACAATACTGATTGCTCTAATTTTAATGTGACAACCATTAACCCATTATTAATAGCGTTTATAATTATAATAATAATGTAAATAATGATAGAAAATCTGAAATGCTTATAAGTCTACATCTAAAAGTAGGCCACCAGTTCAGTGCCCCTTGATATTCCTTCAAGACAGATACATTGGACATTCATTTTCAGATCTTTACAACAATCCATTTTCCTCTCTCCTTAAACTTCATGAAATAAGGAACAATAGTAGGTAACTCTCTTCCCACCTATCACACTGACTGAAATAAAGTCTATTGTGATCTTGTCTTTCCTTCAAATCAGAGAGAATAATACAACTCATTTCTTTTCTTTTTTTCTTTTTTTTTTCTACTGCAATCAATCCATCTTTGAGAAAATGTTCTGAATTGTAATTGTCACTTGCAACTTACTCTTTGCATAGATAATGACCAGGGTTTGTGAATCTTTCCTGTCCTGGGGGCAACACATTCAAATCTCATGGCCAATAAACAATTAAATTACACTTTCACAAAGTAAAAGAAAGGGGCAGCTCAAGGAGTAACTTGTACAGGAAATTGGCAATGACTTTTTATCTCATCGTTGGATAATGTCAGGCCTGCAGTTGAGTCTCAGTGATTCTCAGGATGGAGCAAATGCTCTCCAGCCTTGCTCCTAATCTGCTGGTTTATGTCTCTGCATGCAAACTCATGAGCTATGTTTGCCATGCAGTATAAGCCAGCTATTCCTCTTGATATATTCCATTTGGTTAGAAGCTTCATTATCCAGTGAAGATGCTGAATTGCTTATCAGAGAATCCAGTTTGGCGTTCAGATCTCAGGTGAGCTGATAGAGATTGAAAGTTATAAAGTGTGAGTAACACAAAAATGATCTGGATGTCATCAGGAAATACTGAACAATACCTTATGCTACTGTCATACTCAGTTTTTACAGGGTAACAGAATATTTAACTAAATTAAGGCACTTATTCCTTGCCCCTGACAATTGAGAACTCTGTCCTGACACCAGCTGGTCACCAGCTGATGTCCTGGTGCATAAAGAGGGACTGGTTTTATTTTTTACACTATTTTGAACCTTAAAAAAGAATAATTGGATTTTATGCTTGCATTGAAAACTCTGCTACATATTATGTGTTAGTTCCTTGGGTTAATTAACTCTTACAAGCATAACAATGGCAGTTTTAAAACTATTGTTTTTAACTGTCAGGCTAGCATCCATCACCTACTTCATAGAAATAATACTAGGGCACCTAGTATAGATGCTGAGTAGAGATGCTTTTATTATGGCTCCCTTTTTTTTTCTTGTTTGTTTTTGGTGGGGTTTTTTTGGTTTGGTTTGTCTGTTTTTGTTTTTGTTTGTTTTTGGGGTTTTTGGGTTTTTGTTTTTGTTTGTTTTTGTTTTTGTTTTTGTTTTTTGTTTTCTGGTCCGAATTCTCCTAAATTCCTAATCTCTAATTACAGAGAATTTACAATTTGCTCGCTCACCATTACCTGGTCATTGCTGTTCTATAGACCTTTCATATTCACAGAGATTTCAGGATTTCTATAATGATGGAATCAAAACCCAAAAAAGACTCCAGACCATGTCTTCATTCTCCAATCTGGAACAATGCCTAAGCCCCATAGGGCCCCACTACATAAAATTTTGCTCACAGTGAATTGTTTCCAGAAAGTATTGCACCAATGTAAAATCAATGTGTCAGTATTTAGACCTCATTTTTTTCTATGTGCAATGAGAAATACATGAAAGTATTAACTTTCATTTTGTGATAACTGATACACAGAAATGACAGTCATGATGTGCACAGCTTTTCATTATTCTTATTTCTACTGGAAGTTTGGAATAAAATATGGGAAAAATAGGACAAAAACTTAAGGTTATAGCTATTTCATGCATCCTGACTCTGTTGATTTTGGCTTAAAAATGTTGCCTGCTGGTCTGGACAAGGTACCAAGTCTCAAAAGCAGCCAGCTGGCTGAATATCTTAAGAGACTAAATCCCATTGACATAAGTGTTTTCCTTCTGAAGGAAAGACCAGCACACTATTATGATAATAGATAAAAAGACACTGAAATATTTTAAAATTAAGAAAAATCCAGCTGATCTGAGTCAAAGGCATTTTTTTCCTCCCTTCTCCTTCCCTCTCTGTATGAAATTTGAGTAGTATGATTTTTTTGGGAGATTCCAGGGTTTTGAATTAACAGAATTTATTTCCACAAAGAGTGAGAAAGGTTCAAGGTTGCAAGGCTTCTGGACTTCCTGTCACTTCTTTGACTGAAGATTTCAGGCTAGTGGAATCTGCACTAGAATAGATGCTATTATAATGCTACCATCTGTAGGCATTGATAAAGTGTATTGGAGTCCACTCACATTTATGGTGGAAACAAAAAAGTCATTTCCATGCAGAAATTACAAGGGAAGTATAAAATGAACAAGTTAAAAGAGAAAGAAAAAAAGAAAAAAATTATTTGGTAATCTATCTTACCTGTTTCATGCATTAATAGCGTATAACATCAATTTATCTTTTTATTTGGGATTGCCTTATTCCCTGCCATGGTTCTCAAAAGGAATTCATCTGAGAGCTAACATGAGCTATTAAGATACAGAGACTTGTGTGAACCCTCCACATGCATCTGAATCATCCCAGCTCTCTGGTGGTCATAGCAGAATTGTATGTGACAAATAACCTGGTGCTAACTGGGACCTACTTAGTCTGATAAATTAGATGTATTTAATACACTTGCCTTAGGGAACAAATGAAAGATAATGTGCTTTAAGTGTTTTCAAAAATAATTCCCAGTTCTCAAAATTCTGACAGAACAATTTTCTCCCAATTTTTCTGGCAGCTGAATATTTTTTCTCATGGTTCTAGTTGAAGAGATCTTGGTGGGAACAAGAAAGAATAGATTTATACCTCAGCGATAATGTGAAGGTGTAATCTTCTTGGAAGAAGAATAGATGAGCAATAAGCATTTGAATCTAGTCTACCTGATTTTTTCCTGATAAACACCTTGTTGGCATGCACAGACAATTGCTGGGCAGAGAAAGAGAGGAACAGAAAGAACAAACGAAATTAAAACCCCAGACTTTACTCTCAAAGGCCTCCAGTGCTATTAATATTCATGCCCAACTTGGCATAAACCAAAGGAGCTGCCAGCACTGGCAGCATTCCTAATGTGGTAGATCAAGGAAGAGCCACTTTGACCAAAACTACTTCATAGCTTTCATTATAATCTCCCTTGAAAAGGAAAAGTACCCTCAAATCCACTTCAGTGTACCAGATCACTCAATTTATCTTCATGTTTGCTGTTGAGATTTAGTTGTGTAGATTTAGATCTGTGGTTATTCTAGACACTACCCTTAGAATTTTGGGCATTCAGAGACCCTTATCCTCTTTTCTCCGTAAGTTTGATGACATTGTTTTAAACAAAAAGGACTGAAAATAAAGCTCAGTGGCAAGCAAACTGGAATTTTTTTCTATTTTTTTTTAATTCCATGGTAAAAAAAGTAATTAAACCCAGAATTCTTTCATTGTCCTCCAAGAGTCTGTCTGAAGTCATTTAGAGAAATTTCAGTGTGTCAAGTATTGCCAGACAAGTTCAAAAACAAAATGAAAGTAGATTTTCCAGATGAAATCCGAAAGCTTAGTCCTGAAAACTTTTTACAAGTAGTTTCAATCCATCCTTTACTCTCATTCAAGGATTATTACTGATATTTCAACAGACTGTAAAGTGAAAGTCTCCTGGTAAATGTAAAAACATTCTGTACAATACCATTCTCTCAGTATATTTGAATTAGCTGCAGGCATCTCTTCTCCTAAGTGGACCTCATCAGTTACCAAAATACTTACGTGGAAAACAGCTCTGTTGTGTTTTTAGGAAGAGATGGGGATGATTTTATTACCATGACATGAACATATAAAATTTTTGACTTAGCATGTCCTTTGTCTGAGATAATCTGACATGTCAGGTGTCTAGTAGGAAAAGCATCTTTGGATGGAAACATTTCTTAGACTTTTAAGATATTTGCAAGAGTTACCTCAGCATCCATAATTTCATGGGCTGAGCCTTGTGTGTTTCCAGCAGCCAGAACAATTGAAGTGCACCTTCAGCTGAGAGAAAGGCAGGAGGCAGCGCTACCATGTTGGAAACATTTGAGATTGAGGCCCTGAAGCAAGAAGAAAAAAATAAAGTGAAAGAGTTGTTGACATGTCTAAACTGTGTTGTGCTTGCCTGAGATGATTTGGGGCAGTTCTGTCTTTCACACTTATATGAAATAAAATTGACTGCATTGGAATAGAAAAACAGTGAAAAACATATTGTAGAATCATAGAATCACAGAATGCTTTCTATAAAACTTTTAGACTGTTTAAATGAAGTTACTAGCCCTTTATTGGAAAAGTCAAACATGACTTTTAGTTGCTCCATCAAGATGTCTTGCACTCATCTGAATTTTAAGACAAATTTCGTTAGTGTCAGGACCACTGTACTATATTTTAAAATTTGTCTTTTTAAACAATCCACCTTAATTCACTAGGAAATCCAGAATATTAGGGAGAAGATGAGGAAAAAAATTATATTCACTAGACACATTTATTTTCTTATGTGACAGAGCTACATTTATTTAGAGACCCTGGCCCAGCCACTTGAACTCTTCTAGATAGACCTTGACATTTATGAGCCAAAGAGAACAATTAACAACTCAATTGCCATAATAAATTAGCAATAAATGGAATTGTTATAATCTGTCTTTATATTATAGCCAATAATTCCAACTGCTCTGTTCCAACAAAAGTTCTGTAGCATTTAAAGTAGATTTCTTTAGACCATAAGCACTGTTCATACTGCTACTCTTACACGTCGAGCGGGCAATGTGTGGAAAAAATAGAATAAAAAGTAAAATTCATAAAAAACCAAAATTTCAGCCCACTAGTAATAACTGGCTAGTACTGCATATGACGAAATGCATTATCTGTGCCCTTGGAAAATGTCACAGCTATGAAAGACATTAATAACCTCATGCATGCTTCCTTATGATATACAATGCATGAAATAAATCAGAATGATTTTTCTGTGATAAAGCCAGCTATATAATACATAGAGGTAGTCAATTAAGCAATTAGACATGACACTGGATATATTGCACTAATTCATCTTGAGCTTGGTCATGAAAGGTGTTATCTCTCTCGAGCCCTCCCCAACCCACTCCCAGGACTTAAAGTGGAAGATGAAGGTATTGAGCCCCCAGTAATTTGCATTTTGATCTTTTCAGAGAATTTCTCCAGTTTCCATTCAGTTCCTGGTTTTGAGTGTAGAATTATGAATTGTTTTCAGCATTAATCACTCTTCTTTCTGTTTGCTTTGAGGTAAAAATATACATTTCACAAGTATAAATAAAGTTAGAAATATGATGTGTATGCTTATGTCTGCATGTTTATAGCTACTTAAATACTTATAGTTCCAAATTAAGGGAGCAAAAACATATAAAAATAGGGTATGCATGTGTGAGACTGTTTATCTTTTTCTAAACAAGGTTTTTTCCCAATTTTTATTGATACATACATATGTACATTATATGACTCGATATGAATGGTTTACTTTGACTTAAAGCTAGAGTGAAAGGGTATTAGACTCAATTTGGATGAAAGACCCGTTTAAAATGCTAAAGGGCTAGAAAGGGGTGCAGGAAATTGTCTGAGGAAGAAATGTACATGTGGACTGAGCAAAAGGTAGCTGCACAGCTATCCATCCACAATTTAATAAGACTGCGGCTGAATGAAATGTGAAATTGCTTTTCTTTTCTTCTCTTTCCTTGTTGTAAATGTGAAGTCCACCTGCTTCTGAATGGAGATGGTTGTCAAGTCCCTTTGACATCTGTGTTGTGTGATTCTGGACCTGCTAGTGTAGTTTATACCACCTGGTAACTCAGTTGGACCTTGGATGTCTGAGCTCCTTGGCCATAGTGGGAATGCTGGATGGAAAGAACTGTGGGTGGAATGACATTTTCCCAAAATCCCTGAATGCCATTTACCTATCCAAATGTCTGTAAAATCTTCAATTCCTGCTCATTATTGATAATTTTCTCTACAAATAGCATAACAAACCAGACTGGAAATATCTTAGGCAACGACAAGAGTACTACTGAAAATATTTTTTGGTATTGTATTACGCATATTTTAAATACATCATTCTCATTATATAATTAAGCAAAACTAGCGAGTAGGTAACTACATAGAAGACACAGATGTAGGAAAATATGGTTATTTTCTCATTATTTAAGAAAATAACCATATACTTACTTTAATGCGGGCACTTCAGTGTCATTATGTATTTAAAGAAAGATCATTGAGGGAAAAAGTAAACATGACACCATGTGGGTAGGGTAAGAATATGTATTCTTACAACACATTTTAAGAAAAGACAACCATAATGTGATGTGCATCTCATAGTCCAAGCCCAGAGAAGACTGAAAATTCAACTTCTGCAAAATAAAAATAAAAATCTGTATTAATTATATACTAAATTAAAATAGTTACATTTATGTTGGACATCTTAGATAATTATGATAAGATAAGCTTGTGGATGGAGGAATTGGATTCCCATTTACAGAAATGTTTTGGCTATGTTTAGGTGTTCTTTAGAAAGTTTAGAAATCTAAAGAACCTTACCTGATCATTCCAATTTTTGCTTCTCTTTACTGCATGTGTTGTAAAGAAGTGTTTGGATATATTCTCAAAGATGCCATGAAAAAAATTGTGTCATGAATGTCCCATTAATGTTTTTATGAATATTCATAGGTTTATAAAGCCAATTGAAAAACTTCCAGTTGGGAAAAAAATTACAGAACTCTGTAGTAAATTTACCAGAAAATAAATAAATGTATGTATTGTCATCACAGGCTGCATACCACAGTAGACAGCTTTAATTACCAAATCCGCTCAATCAATAAACAGAGAAATTCTGTTTCAGCCATTCAAATTTTGCTGGTTTTATGACAGTAGGAAATACAGCCCAAGTCCCCATTCTACCTAAGTTTCTGCAGTAAGTAGGGATATGTAGTATAAAAAGAGAATTACAAGTTCATTAGGCAATACTACCTTTACATCTCAAAGATCAAATAGTTGTAAGAAAGAGCTGCAGGCCATGCCTGAATGCTATTTTGCTTCTCTCCAGGCCCTGTAAGATCTTATTTTCTTTTGGTGCTCTACTGTACTGATAAAAAGACAAATCTCTTGCCACCGTTCTTTTCATGAGAAAAAAAAAAAACAAAAACAAAGGAAATTCCTAGTGCCACCTATTGGTACAGTTTGAAAACAAGTAGCAAATTGCCTTACCACTTGTAAGATAGAATGTGGAAAATATGACCTCTTTAGTATCAAAGGAGGAAATAAATCTGCTCACAGTTAATTCTTTCTTTTTTTTTTATAAACAAGAATTTTAAATATTTTAAGGGCAATCAGTTCTCAGTTTTTAGCAGAAACATGTATCCGCTCTGGCTTTATGAGGCATTTAAGGAATAAAATAGAGTTCAAAATTAAGTCCTTTGATAACTTCAGTTGAATTAAATTAATACAGAACCAGAATAGCTGTCGATAAGAAGGGTGAAAGAAGGAAAAGTCCTCAGGAATTATGAAAGAAGGTTGATCAACGGCAAAAGAATTAAAAGTAGTAAGCTGTCTCATAGAGCTCAATATCTACAGTTTTGATTTCTTCCTTGATTTCAGAAGGCATAGCCAACAAAACTGAAATTAGTAGCAGAATTGAAGCCATCATTGGTATCTCACAGTTGTCTCATCACTCCAACGCACTCCTGCCCATCCTTTATCACTCCAGCCATAACAGTTATTTCTTTTTTCCTTCGCACAAGAAAACACAGCACCTTCTGAGAACAATTAATCTCAGCAGTCACAAACACCTTATCTTTGAAAGGAGCTCTCTCCATTCACTGTAGAAGAAGACTAGATTACTAGTTTGGACTAGACATGTAACTTTGAGATGGCTAATGGTAGAGTAATCTGACTGCTGAGATGAGGATACAAGCTTAATTAAAGAAAAAAAAAATCCTCCAAAAACAAAAGCAAACACAAACAAACAAAAAAGTATGAAGTAACTGCCCACACCACTGTAATTACATAAGGTATGTAAGCACATGTCTAGGTTTAAGAATGGGAACAGCTTTACCAAAGTCAATTAAATTGTTCATTAAAGAAGTTGGAAGGGAAAATTAAATTTTTACAGAAACCTTCACATTGTTTTCATTTAACAAATTTCAGATTGGGGTAATTATAATTTTCCTGAAAAGTTTCATGACATGCTACTCAATGGTACCATAAAATATTATTAAAATATTTACTGAAGTCTGTTCTTAGTAAAAAAAATAAATTATTAACCATTTGAAAAACTTTCTCCAATTTCTAGAAATATGGATTAAATTTTGTAGTGAAATTAATTATAAACAACATCTATGAAAAAAATTTTTGCTTGCACAGGATATTTTTTTCGCAACTGAAGCAACATTTTAATGGAGACATATGAGACGCTTGAGTCATCCTTACTATTTTTACTCTTGAAACTCAGCACTAGTAAATAATTCTACTGAATTGGGATTAGAACCTAAACTTCTATATAAGAATTCATATCTGGAAAAAACCCCAGTGGTAAAGCCAATTAATAAGCATTTCACCCACTCAGCTTAGGACTGACAAATGGGAATTCACACAAGTATGTTAGAAGTTTAAACTCTGCTTTAACTTTTTCCTACTACTTTTCATAAACTGGCTTTGTGCTTTGAGAATCATTAAGATTTACCTGCTCCTAATAAGCAAAGTTTATTTTATTTATTTAAAATATCCTTGTCAGAGAAAGAGCAAATGAAAAAGCACAACCAGGAGAGGAAAATGTAAAATAGAGAAGTTGAAGCAGCAGAACCCCCCAGAATGAAGGTGGAGAACACAGGTCAGAATATAAAAGTGGAAAAGTAGGGAATAAGAGCCAGACTAGAAAGAAGCAGGCTGGAGAGTAACAGCCTGTTTTCTCTTCCTGTAGTCAGTGAGGAAGGCCTGTTGACTCAAAAAGGAAAAGATCAGACCATCCTTAGAGCATGTGTTTATTTTGTGGTCAGGTTGGTACTCATGCCTTTATGTAAGCCTAAGTTCATGACATAGGGCTCCCTTAATTTTATCTAGAATCTCCTCCTTTAAGTTCCTCTGAGCTTCTTTTTTTCTCCTCATGGATGCTAGCTATGCTGAATTCAGTTACACTGCTGCTTGTATATTTGATTAAAAGATAGTTGTCTGAGTTATTTGAAGTTCTGCTAGGAGAAAGACTTCATTGTTCAAGGGTTATTATTACTCTGTCTCACGCTCTATTTCTCTCTTTCTCTCCTAAGGTACTCCAGCGCCTATAATGAAGTGAATCCAAATGACTACTTTGAGACTGGCAAAGAACCTGACATGCACACAAAATATTCTTTTAACATTGGTCTGAACTAATCATCCAAAGGGATTTTCTGTTTCATTTATGGGATTTGATTCTCCCATGTGTTTTTCTTCTAATGTGATTGTACTGATGCAAAATCAGAAGCGCTGGTAAAAAGTCTGGCATGCTTTCAGTCTGCAGGACTTCATAAAAATTCTGGAGAGGCTGAACTAGCCTCTAGCTGATTATGAGGGCAGCCTGATGGAGTAATAGCAACACAGAAGGCATTAGCACCTGTAGGGCAAATTCCCTCCTGCTTCCCTTTTTTTCACTATACAAATTCAAGAGGGTGTGGGCTTCCTTTAGCAGGCGTAAAGGAGGCAAAGCTGTGTAACTGCCTGACACTTGAGTTTCTATTCCCTTTGTACTGATTTGATTATCACAAGGAACTGGTAGGTTAAAGGCTCTGCTATGAAGGACTAAATCAGATGATGATATTTTGTCAGTGAAAGAAAGCTTTCGAATAAAGTCACACAATTTAAGGTTTTAATATAAACTTCAGGATGACATTTAGCATTTTCCTCTTTGTTATTTCAGGGTTTTTTGGGTTTTTTTAGCAAGTCTCCCAAAGAGTGAAATTGGCAGAGAAGCCTGAGCAGTGGTATCAACAGATCCTGACAATATTTCCTCTGGAATGAGCTGCGCTTTTTTTCTGCATGTTGTGATCAGTACTGCCTCCAACTTCCACTACTTGTCACACAGTCTTTTCAACAGGCTTCCTCATTCTGATACCTTAATAATTTTTTATCATTCTTTTTTTGGTATTTTGTCCTCTCCCTGTCTCTTGACATGCCTTTACAATTAAATGTTTTTTTAAAAATAATTTTCAACAAATCAACAAAGTAACATGTTATTTCAAGTGAACTTAGCCCTCTTTTTGCATGTTTTGACTTTTCTTCCTGTTCCCTACAACCATTTACCAGGCAAGCTCCAAGCCTGGAACAATGAATCTTCTTCTATACTGGATCACAAGCATGGACTTGAGCATGCTTTTGATAACAGATTGTGATTATAATTTCTATATAGATTTTTTGAGGAAAGGCTTTTCAGCTATCTTGTACCTGTAGTTTTGAGTGTGTAAACTGATGTGTAGGCTTAATGTAAGGAAGGATAGGAGTGGTACCACCTATAGCTTTGAGATTTTGCTAGAAAATTTTTTCCCACTGAAGTTATAGCAAAAAATATAAGAATAGTCATATTGTAAATCAGAGCACAGACCTATCGCTGTCTAACTCCTCTTAAGCTTTAAAGTGATTGAACAAAGAGATGTGGGATTTAACCTGCATTTAAAATGTCCTAAAGGTAAGATTTCTGACCATGTGCCCTATCTTTCCCATTTTACTGACATATAGTGCAACAGGAGGAGTAGTGTAGATAATTGGAAGCAAATTATTACAATAAATTCATATGCTTTTTAAGGTATACGCATGGAAATATATGCCATGATATAAGTTATGTAGAGAAGATGAGTGAGTATTGGCTTCACATTGTTGTGTATCTGGACCACAAAGTGAAATTCACATCTAAGGCGGATGAAAAGCTTTTGTATTGCTGCAGTACTTAAAGAGTATTCGCCTAAAAAAAAAAAAAAAAAAAGGTTTTCAATATGAACAACATACCTAGGCCACACAGACTAATAAAACTTTGCTTCTAATTTAAGAGCAAGGAGGAATTTTCCTTCACTCCTTTCTTTGCCTCCCGCAAAAATAATGATTAATAGTCTGGGATTTTTACAGGCAGATTACATTTCAAATGGTTTCAGAAGTGCTCTAACAGTGGAGACATCCTCTGCAGGGACCTTGAGTCCAGGCTTTTTAATTTTTGCAGTCAATGCCCACTCTGAGTAGAGAGGCCTAAATTTGGTATAGGCATTTTTCACTGCTGCCGTTTGCTCCCAGATTCATAAAGTTCTAGGACAATCCTAATAGCAGGTGTAGACCTAAAACTGAGTCAAGACAAGATCTTTTTAATGTACGGAGAGTTCATATACAATAAATGGGGAAGGAGAACTACCGTGCTTTCAAATAATACATGTTTTTTTAACTTTCTAATACTTTTCCCAAGGAATGTTCAATTCATTCTATATATATCAGAATAATGGTGGCATAATACTCTCCCCTTTAATAAATAGATACACCCTTCTACACAAACTTCTAACCTACCAAATCAAAAACTACCTCTTTTTTTTTGAAAAGTTGTGTTTTGAAAACATCAAAAGACAAAACTTCTGTGGGAAATTTATACCTCATTCCATAACTTCTTTTGTTGCTAAATAAAACCCTAAATCTCTTCAATGACTTTATAAGGAGCTTTGCTTCTCAGATGCATTAAACCCACCCACTTCCTCTCCATATACTATTGTCATCCCCTTTGAGGTTTGTTTCCTTGTTTGTCCTTTTCAAATGCTAGCATTTCTAAAAAGGATCTTTCAAAGACATTGTACTCAAGCCTTGATGGAAAAGAATCTTCTCATCGATACAGCTGCCCGTGCTTCTTTCACTCTTTTTGAAAAGGAATCTAAAAAATAGCAAATATTAAGCTACTAGAATGGACTTTGTTTCAAAGCATATTCTTCGTTTCCCTCCAACATTTTAAAAAGAGGATGATGTTCTCCAGGAAAGTGATTCCTCCCACTGAAGCTGACAGGAGTTCTGTTTTTAAAACAGGTGGAAGTTGAAGTTGGCCTAGACTGGTTTGTACAGCTCAAGGATGTATTGTATAAGTATATAACACAAGAAAGATTTATGCAAAGCTTCATGGGACACAATAGGAAATGATTGAAACGGTTTTTTACAATTTAGAAATGGAAATCATTTTATGCATTTTTACCATGCAGTATGCTGTAGGTAAAAGCCTCAAACTTCCATGTATATGCTTGCTGGCCATAGGCTGGATTTGTAGCTAAATTTGTAGGTAAAGCAGTGTAAATCAAGAGTAATTCCATTAAGGTAATTAAGTTAACATGCCAGTATAAGCCTGGAAGAAGTGTGTGAAGATTGAAACTCTGTAATTACATTTGTTTCTAGAACAGATAGAGCATCATCGATATTTAAAAGGACACTGTTCAATAAATTGCTACCAAATGAAACACTGAAAAAAAAAAAAAAAGAAGCTTGCAAGATATACATCAGTGTAAACCTGTTTTAATAGCAATTTTTATTTATTAAACTTTGCCTTAAAAATAGGAAGGCTCAAAAGCTCTAATAACTAGCACAACCTGACATTGCCAGATCACCAGTTCATAAAAAAATGAAGCCAAGAAAATTCATACAGTTTGATAAATGAGTAAAAAGGCAAAGATTCTGTTGGTTTTTTTTTTTTGTTGTTATTTGGATTTTTAAAATTTCTTTATGGTTTTAATATTCAAAAAGGTAATTTTGAAGTTTCGAGTAGGATTTATATAAACTCGGAATGACTCTATCCCCATCTGTGGATTTCTTGTAAGTTAACCCTAAAGGATTTGAGTGTCCAAGGTTAAAAAGAAACGGATCAGGCCATAAGTCTATACAGAGAGTAAATTATAAAAAGAGATCACTGAAATAGCATGCTATTCCAAAGTGCTGTTACTGAAATAGATGTGGATGTCTGATCAGCCAGGGAGCACCAAACCATTTTCTGCAAAATGTTTAACTCTAATAAGTCTGATTGCTTGTTCAACATAAAAAGACAGTCCAGAACTTTTTTTAGTCTAGAAAGTAACTTTTTTAGGGCAATTTATACTTTACACACTTTCTGGAAGCAAATTATTACAATAAATTAGGGCAATTTATACTTTACACACTTTCTGCTTTTTTACTTTTATTTATTTTTAAACTGATTGTAGGTTCCTTATTTCTCTAGAAAATACTTAAAAAGAAAACACATTAAATAGCAAATTTATGAGATTTATCTCAAATTAATTAAATAATCAGAAATATTATCATTGCTTACTAAGAATTTTACCAGAATTTTAATAATTTCTGCAATATGCTTCAAAAACTCTAGCCCTGTTTTGAATTGTAACCTTTGGCATTCCTAAATCATTGACTGGCAGATACTTTGAATCTCCCAATTTTTTAAAGCCTCCCTCTTCTTGAATATTTGCTTTTCCTTGAGTAGCCATTGATGCAATTTTACATTACCCTTTTCAGTCCCTAGTTCATTAACTATTTCTCATTCTGCTTTAGAAGAGTGATTTATTTCTAATAATTTTGCTATATAATAATAGACATTAGTTTTTATCTCTGTCAGATTCCAGATTAAGGGATCAAACTAAGGAGAAATTTTTGGATTAAGGGATAAATTAAGGACTAGTTACTCGAGCAATTAAATCAGCGAGTTAGCAAAATATGTGCATTTACTTGCTTTGGATCTTGGACTGATTTCAAGACTAAAGGTGAATGGGTTAAAGGAAGGGAAATATTATCTTTGTGTTTTCTTAACCCCTGGATTTATTAGAAAGATAACCTGCCATTGAAGAAAATTTAAAGTAACATCATGACATTCTAATTTGCACCATCTGTTGATAATTGCCAATTCCCTAACATGTCAAATGTGAAAGGCTGAGGGGATGGAACAAAGGTGGATATGCTTCGTGCATGCCAATCAGTTTTCTTTGTAACAGAGGGGAAACTACAGCATCTGAAAAAGAGCCTACTTCAGGATAATAACAAAAATAGCAGCATGAACTACTAAATTGCCACAAAACAAGGTGGAGAAAGGAACATCTGTCTCCCCACAATTTGTTACAGCAGCCACAGAACATTTCTGTGCTTGTACTTTTCCTCAAGGATGATATTTAACAGAACACAGCCCATGAAAACAAGACATGATTTTTCTTAGTCCTGAAAGCATTTCCTTGAGTATACAAGTTTAACTCTTCTCTTAAAGGATGTGCCTGGACAGCCAAGTATCTCTTCTCAGATCAGCAAAACTGGAATTGATGCTATAAAGGTTGTACTTATTTATAAGGCTTCCCTACTACCAATCTCTGCTGTTAAACAGATGGAGCCAGATGAATCAGTCAGGTAAAATTATACAGCTTTTAAGTGCAACAACAACATGAGGATCCCTGTAAATTCAGGTGTATTTGTTGTCTTCATCTTATTTACTCAGGCTGTGAACAGACACTGAAAATGTCTGTAATTCCAGATGTTACTTTTCCTCAGCTGGAGAGTACAGTATTAAAGCTCAGCAAGTGTAATATCTCCCACTAACACTTCCTAATCTGTTTTAAATATAAATCATCTGAGTTATTCTGAAGAGTTCAAATAGGAAGCACCCCCACCCTTCTTTCCATTTGCACAATTGAGAGGGTAGGACCTCTGAAGAGTGAGCACTGAGGAGCATGTTTGGGCCATTCTGCTTGTAAGAACAAACTTTAATCTTCTCTCTGTTCATCCTAATCCTATCCTCTGAACAGCAGGAGCAGCTAGTATGACTACTAATGCTATTAAAAAAAAAAATCTTTTGAAGAATATTTTTACCAGCTACAAGTTTTAATATTTTCTAAAGGAACTCAAAGTTAGTTCATTTAAACAAGCGAGATAGTTCCTCAATATACCTGTGGCTTCTCTTAGTTTTTAAATGTGGTATATTAGACTTGAAACGAAAGAAACATACAGAATTTTCATATTAAAAAAAAAAATTCTTTGGATCTTTTCCATTCCCTGCTGTTCATTCATGTAAATTGTTTTGTTTCTGTGTATGAACATACATAAAGATTCTAGCTATATTGCAGAGAATTAGGCTGATGATATCAATATAGAAAACAAAAACAGACTCATTGGCTAAAAGTTGCTTTTGTATTTCTGTGTAATCAACAAAAGTTATAGAAAAAAAGAAAATTTCTGATTCTCCTTTATCCACTTTTCTTGTTCTATATCTGTAGGAGGAACTCTGGTTTAGAAAATCTTCACAATATCATGTAACTACAGTAAGAAATGTGTAAACTAAAGAAAAATAATCATATTAACAGCTTAAAGGAGTCTTTTACTGGGAAAGTTATGAAAACTTTTCTCATATCTGAAGACAGGGAATATGAAAGCAACTATTGACAGTTGAAGGTGAAAGAAAATATATTGTTTCTGTTTATTTACCCTTGGTAGAGTTTAAATTGTTTCAAGATAAAATTTTTTTTTAGAATTGAACTGATTTAAATCTGTTTGTTCTGCTGCTGCTCTTTTTATAGCATCTGTAACATTAGTTTCTGCTTAAGTAACTGTTTGCTAATGGACAATAGACCACCAGCTAATCCCACAAAGAACAAAGAAAGATATTGTATAAACAATGTTCAGGTAGAGATTTATTGATTCTCAGTTTTTTGTTCCTGCCATCGACTAGAGCAACTGCACAACATCTGCAGTCAGACCACTAAAATTATGATAATCTCACAAGTTAACCAGAGATGGGTTCATTCTATATTTAGAGAAGAGACTTTCAGGATGATGACATGATGTTCTTCAAAATACTTTAAACTCATTTATATGGGCATGTTCTCGTCTTAATATCTTCACAAAATGAATTAGTAAGGAGGAATTTAAATTAAGGTCTTACATATTTTACCAATAGAGATTGTGTCAATATACTCTTCCACTTGTACCAAATACCAGATATATTTCCTACTAGAAAAAACTCACTGTTACATTGGTGGATTTCTCTCTGTCTCTCTGAAAACAGCAGTGCTTGCTTTAAAAATGCAGGAGTTGGATGCTACATTACTTCATCAGCCAGTCACCAAATCAACATGAAGCTCTGAATGATTAAACGATTTTGCATAAGTAGTTATAGTAGAAACTGTTTGGTCATTCAAAAAAAAAAAAACCCAGTGATTATCTATTTCTTGTCTCTTATTCAAGTCACATTATAAATAGAGATAAATGAAGAGGCTGTTTGTTGTTAAAATTCTCATTTTTGAGTAGTCTACTGCTGAAAAAATACAAGAATCAGAGAATGAAACCAACTAGTCCATAGCATTCAGGAACTGAATGGAAAGAGGATCCAGATTTTATTTAAACCAAAGGAGAAAAATCATCTGAATCATATAAGGAACACAAAAGTGTAGGAAGACAAATCATTCACTGTTCATGTTCCAAATCGAACTGCGTAAATAAGTAACATAGAGAAATATGGGAATGAAAACAGACCAAATTCAAACAGAAAATAGAATATATAGGAAAAAAAATGAAATTTAAAAAAAAACAAGAATCTGGGAAGGTTTACACTTGTGAGTCAAGCCATAGAAATTGTTTCAATCCCATGAATTAAAAAGATTAATAGAAGAATCAGTGGTAATATGCTACAAGAGTACTAAGATATCTCACTAAATTAATATTTTCCTAATTTTTCTATTAATCTGATGATGATGATGATTATGATGAAAACACCAGTAAGGTGATAACTGTGTGAATAGTGGTTATTATCCATTCTAATGGATATTACTGCAACTGGGATAGATCCAAAATATGAAGAGCTTATAATATCCAAAGTAGAGGAACAAAGCCTTTTAATCAAGAATTCATAGCAAAATGAAACACAGAATTGCAGGCTTCACAGCCAGATTTTGTTGCAGTTTTTTTCCTTTTTTTTATTTCCTGGGTTGTTTCATATCAGTGGAGAATAGAAGATAAGGTGGGAAAAGGAGGGCAGAATGACAACCCATTAGTCTGATAAATAATAATATTCAAAGCTTCTTCTGAAAGGCATTTTGAAAGAAAGAATAAGATATTGCCAGTCTAACCTGATAGAATGCATTGAAGAATGATTGATTTTTTAGATGGGAAAAGAGAGCAGATCTTATCAGCCTGGTACCACACAGGAATTGTTAGTTAAGAAGAGGAGAAAAAAGGGATTAATCTGGGAATTATAAAGTGGAGAAGGGACTAAAGGAGGGGTGACAATAGGAGTAAAGAATGGGAATGAGCTCAGGTAGAGGGAGGCAACTGCAGTTCCTCAGTGATTGGTCTCTTGAGTGGTTTTGCTAATGTTTTCTTTAATAACCTTGAAAGGAATGTGATACTCAGTTAAATGAAATATGTAACTTGTTAGGAAAATTGGGATATCATGCAGAAAGAATTGGATGACCCTGAGTACTGGAAAAATAGGAGCAGAATGAGATTCAATAGTAAGAAATACATGATTGTGCATTTAGGAATTAATAATAACATTTTTTCAGTAAATCAGAAATTCATTGTTTGGAAATGACTGAAGAGGAAAATCTGTCTCTACAAGTCATAGACAACTATGTTCCATCACGACAGTATGACCATGACAAAGAAAAATGTGACCCTACAAGGTGTCATTTGAAGTGTTTTCAATGACATTGTTTTTCATGACATTTCACTTTTGCCTTGTACAATGTATGTAATTCTGATCAGATACAACCAAAAAAAGATGCATTGAACCTTGAATAGGTTGGAGAAAGGTACATAAGATCAGGAGAAAGCCTTCTTACAAAAAGAAACAAAATGTTATTGGGTATTTAAAAGAAGGTCAAGAAGGATTTAAAACATATACAAGGTGTGAACACCAAAAAAAAAAGTTTAACTCTTTAAGTGATAATTGTGATTTAGGATTTAAGCAAAACAAAAGACAATTAGCCAGGTCATGAATAGACATAGATAAGAAAGGACAACAAGATTTCTGACTTAAGAGCAATGATTTATCTACAGAAAGAGCACAAACCAAAAATATCTGACCTATTTTAAAGTGGAATTTGTTTAATTTATTAAAAGAATTATGTGTTATAGATACCTGTAACATCAGAAACTGAACTACATTTCAAAATTAATTTTATCCTAGTCCAATGCTCCTAAGTGGTTGCTGACTTACCAGTGAGACAGACTTATCACTTGCTAATGTAAATCAAAATGTCAGATTTCAGCCCTTGGTCATGCTGCCAGAGGAAATCCCTAATCAACATCAGCAGCACGTGGTATATACAACTTTTCGTTGAACTAGATAATGCCTGTCAATTGGAGTTGAAAATCTTTGTTATGTCGTTATATTTCCAATTTTAATTTTTTTAATTTACAAAAAACAAAGGCTTTTATTTGTCTGCATTTAGTGTCGTTGTGCTATTGTTTGTCCCTTCCAGTTTTTAAAAGGCAGGCATATCGGGTAGGTGAGTAACTGGCATGATTGCAGGTGTGAAGAGTTTGTCACAACATACTGTTTCAGGACTTTCCAGGCACTCCAGTAAGAGCTATGTATGACCCTTTGGGAAGGTAGGGACCATCTGTTTCTAATGGGATAAAGCTTCTGTTTCTAACCCTGCAGGGCTGCAAGATATTGAACTTAGAGTATTTTTTACATTTAAGGCAGAGTGCATTTCGAAAGGAAGTGTGGGGAAAAGATGGAAGCAATTCTCTGGCAGTTATTGCTTGGAGTGACTCTGAGTTCAGAATGGCAGAAATAATCCATGAAGAAAAGATACAATGCAGGGGAGAATAAAACATTATATTAGCTTAATATATTACAGTCCTCAAAATCAGGACATGGATAACTCATGACGTGTTTATCACTCACAGATCTGATTTAACACTCTATTCCATAGAAGAAAACTGGTTTTAGACCTTGTGAATTCATGGGGACAGTGTGACAAAACATTCAGATATCTGTAGATAGTTAGATCATGAGGACTGAAAATGATAATCTTAACTTAGTAAAATTTTCAAAGGAAAAATCTGACTGTGTAAAAAAACAGTAGGATCTCTATTAACTAGAGAATGAAATTAAGTGAGTCCAACCAAAAAGGTAAATCAAAAAGGTAAAGCAAACCAATGTAAAATGCTGTTCCCCTCTATTGATGCTTCAGTATCAACTGAAGAATCCAGCTGCCTGATAGAGTTGATGAAGGACTTCTTCTCCAAAAATTTGAAGAACTGGTTCTTGCAGGGTGATGTGTCAGAGATACCTGAATTCCCTGCACCCACAGTGGTGTGAGGTGATGTCTCTTGGAGAGGGATATATTGTATGCTTCACTTCAGATCCTGCTGCAGGTGAGAGAGCCTTTGCTGGCAATGTTCTACATACTACTAATATTCTGTAATGGCAACATACAGACTAAAAGATGCCTCCTTCGATCATGTAGTCCTGAAATTAGGATCTAGGTCTCCTCACCTCTTTTTCTCAGAATTCAGGAACAAAGGGGAAACATGTATTGTCTTCATCATTTGTGATCCCTCTTGCTCACAGCTGCCTTTGCCAAAGTCCTGACCCTTTATACCAAAAGTTAGCAGTAAAGGTAGCCTTAAAAGATGAAGCAGGACACCAGTCTCAGAGTTGGGACAATGATTTCATTTTAATTTAGTTCCTTTCTTGACAGATAAGTACCAGTCTTGCTTTGCTCTTGCTCCATGACTTTTAACTGCTTGATTGTAAACCAAATGAGTGTTGCAAAACTCCACAGACCTGAGAGTTTGGGCACTTTGTCAGCATATAACTGTTCAGTGCCCTCTTGTTGAGTAGCTTAGGACCTAGAACAGGATTCTACCACTTGTCTATATCAACCCTTTACCGAAAGGAAAATAAATCCCAATCAAGAGGCAACATGCCAGAGGATGCTAAATATAATTTCATAGTTCATATTTGTCAAGCTTCCTTAAAGGCTTTCACAGAGTTTGGGTGTCTATTTGCACTGCCTGGTGTGAATGCAATTCATCTGTCTGGGCAATTAAAATTAAGCACCCAGAGGGCTTTAATCTAAGAATGAAAATTCTGTATTTAAATGCCTTAGGAATCACACTATTTTGAAAAGCACAAGAGCATTGGATTTCTTTTAGGTGCTATGGTGGATTTAAGGCAGAGTATATCTCACCATGAATTCCTAGACTTGGATTTTCAAAAAAAACTGCAAAAAGGTGCACACTAAGAATGGATTTAAAAGTAAGTTGACAGGTTGCATGTTTCTTGCATATAAATTAAGCCCTGTAAATAGGCTTTATTCATTATAGAAACAACAAAATTTAATTTAACATAACTTTCTGTTTTATTAAGAAAAATATAATATTGTTTCTCTTTACTTGTGTACACATACATATGAACAATACACTTTTATGACATAAGTTTAAGAGCCATATGACCTATATAGTTTATTTACTATGCAGTTAAGAGAAACCCACTATAATAACTTCTATTTTTAAATGCAAGGCAACTAGGAATAGATTAATGAGGCCTAATATTATGAAAAGAAAATTAACGATATATGTGGAGATAATACTTCACAGCACAAGCCAGTAGGGGACTATTCTCCATTAGAAGCCTGAGTTCTGTGAAGGTTCAATGATACAAGTGAATGCTGTATAATATTAGCAGATAGCTACAGTTTGCAGAACTGTTGAAATTCTGTTTTCTAACAGGATGTTATAGACAGGTATTGGAAAGCTCGCCCAAACACCTTTGGTCCTGCTGAAACCGCTGAGATAGTCATCTTCCCCAAACATCAAAACAATAATATGCAAGGTTACAGGAACAACAAAATTGTTTGAAATATGGAATTCCGGCACTAAATGAAATTAAAAGAGCCTATTCTAGTAGGTCCCAACCTTGAAAGGAGTTCACATTCCTATGTTTAGCTGTGTGAATAGTCATATTGATTTCATATTCAAAACTCTTCATGGGATTAAGGTTTAAATTGGGGTCAGATGTCTCTGGTCACTTCTGTTGCCCTTCTTGAACTCCAAGGTACTACTCACATGCACAAAATTAGATGTTTGCAAGGTCAGAGTCTCAGTCTGGAAACAACGAAAGTAAAAGCAGATATAATAGAGAAGTAATTTTGCATGGTACAATGATTAAAAAAAATAAAACAAAAACTTCTTTTTATATCCAGTTATGAAGATGCTTACAACGAGTTGCATAACAAATCTTGGTGAAAAGTCCCTCAGGAGCATGTTTCCTGACACCAGTTTGGATTCTGTCTCATAAGACTTAGGAAAGGAAATTGGGAAAGGCTTATAGCAGAGATTTGTGTGTTAGTCTTCAGGCATATGATTACTTAATAAGTTTAATAACTCCAAATTTTATGCAGTAGATGAAGATGTATATGTTTCACATGCCCAAAAATAATCAGGGCACCTAGAAGAGGACACAAAGCCAAAACAAAGTGGCTAGATCTCTGGCAGTCTGAACTACTCCAATTGCTTATTTTGCTTTTTTCTACACTGTTGGGTAGGACTTTGAGTTCCCTTCTTACCCTAGATCTGGTGTTGCTCCATTATTGGCCTTATGAATGTCTTTCAATGCACTGATCAATCACTTCTATTGTCTGATTTTCTGTAGATATATTGAGCTAAGGTCATGCAAGAAAATGTCCTAGTACTAGAATCTTTCAAAGGAAATCATAGGAGTATCTGACCACAGGGAAGATAATGGAGCACAAAATTTTCCAGTTATGGACTTGGAATATCACAAGACTCCTGAAGAGCTCTATTTCATCAGAAACTCCTGAGATATACTCCTCCAAGGACATAAGAATCACTATTGCTGATATCTGTTCAGCTTTCAGAAATATTCACGAGTCTTGGATTAAGCATTAGCATTAAGATCGGTGTCTTTAATAAAGATTAAAGACACCAATCTCCTCTGCCTTCTTTATCTCACCCAAAGAACTCACAAAATAGCAAAGAATATCTAATTCCCACTCCCTGCTCTCCCTTTCCCTTCCTCCTTTACTAAAGCAGTATAAACAATCATCTACTATGCAAATGAAAACCACCTGGTTAAAGAGGGGGAACACTGACTTCTAACTGATGAAGCTGTTTCGCTATTTCTGGATAATTTACATTTCCTCAAGAAGGGGGTGATCTCACATTCCAGGTCAGTGCTCTAACTGGCAGGCTGGCAAATTGTTCTGCTCTACCTCTGGCTCCTCTGTTATTCAATTATTTCCTGGTAAATGAGACAGAAGAGGCAGAGAAATTCCCATCCTGGAATACCTTATCAGTGCTACCCCCAGGCAGCTTGGGTTCAGTCAGAAGAAAATACAAAATTTAGTTCCCTCATATCTCACCAACCACTGAATTGCCCCTTCAACATTACAGAAGCTTTGCCTTTCTTACAGTCTGGCTACTGTGGATCTATCCAGGTAAAACTGTTCTGGAAATACCTGTTTTATTAATCAAGCTGATATTTAAGCAGGATCTTGGCACTTCACTCTTTAATGCTAACAGGATTAAACTATTGTGCATGACAGGATTAAATGGCTAGGAGAACTTCACTAATGGGAATTTAGGTGCTCAAGGGCTTTAACATTGGCTCCTGCACAAAGTCAGGAGGTGGAGGGCTGTGATACCCAGTAGTGTTAAGGAGAAAGGTGTGCTTTACCACTCAGGAATGAAATCCTTGTAGTGTGCATCAATGTTTCATCTGGAGAGCAACCCCTTGTCTCAGGTGTTCTATAATTAATAGAACACAATATTGAATCCTATTTTAAGGCAAATTATATTTAATAATCAAATAGAGATGACAGGTATGACTGAGTACAGCTTGCAATTTTCTTTAGCTAATGCACATATAAGAACTACTTTAATGACTCACACTATAAAACAATCACTGATCCTTAGTTACAGAGGAAATTTTTTTGTGTGTGTGGCAAAATCATTGGGGCTACTTTCTCTTTCCCTGAGCAGTTTTTGCTGAAAGTTCTGCTATGTTTCTTCTTCTGTTATATTTTCAAAATCTGTATCCCCATGTGGATGCATGGATACATCTTCTGCATTGCATTCCCAAGTATGAGCTAACAAAAAAACAAGCAAGGAAACTGAACCTTATGCTTAAAAAAATGAACTGAGAATTTAAAGACATAATCAGCATACTTGGATATTGATAAGGTGCTTGTCTATTCATTTTACTGGCATTCAAATAAACACCAAATACAATAACTGAGAAACAAAGCTTTCTGGAGAGCTCGTGAAAAGTAAACACAGAAGTCATGTAAGCACTTTCAAAAATCTCACTGCGTGGATGAGATTCATTCCTCTTAGAGCACTATGTAAGAGCTAGTCTAGTCTAAGAAATCTGTCAGGTGTCCTTTTCTATTCATTGAAGAGCAAGAGGCATTTCCAGAAGGCAACTTTTCTGATTTCTAAGTCCTTACGGAAGAGGAGGACAATTCTAAGTCTAATTTTTATTTGATCACTCTTAGATAAGTCCTACATTTAATTTTCTATAACACTCAATTCTTGTCAAGATTAAGAGGATGGATGTTTTCTGACTCGTTGAAACTAATGACCAAAACTCAAGTGTGTTTAGTTCACTTCTACTTCATTCCTCAGTCCAGACTCGCTCTGGTACAGACTCCTGACACACTGGCCATTGTGCTAAAGCACTCAAAAGTTTGTCAAGTTTAGGATGATTATTGTAGGAAGTGTGGAGTCAACACTTGTTAAAAGTTCAAAGATGCTTAGGCTGAAATTCCTAATTTTCTCTGTTTTTTTTTTTTTGTTCTCAATGTATAACAAGGTCAATAGCGTACATAGTGTAAGAAAACATTTAAAAGTGAAAAAAGTTAACATTGGTTTTCATTAATGTATTATTTTACATTTAAGAAAGCTGCATATATGTTATATATAATGCTAATTTTTTGCTGTGCTTTTAAAATGTATTTTTCTCAAAGTATTCTTTCAAGTTTTTCAGCCTAAAGCAATATAACAGCCTACATATACTGATTGATAATCAAAAATATTTACAGGTGCTCCTCATCATATTCATGAATTGGTTAAAAGCATCCTTTAAAGCATTTCTAAAGCTTTGTAACCAATGCAAATACTTAGTAATAAGTATTTTTGTACAACACAAAACACTCTCTGGCACTTTGTAATAGCTTTTTCAATCTGTATTTCCTTTGTGCTCCCAGCTTCACAGCACTGTTATTTGTGTATATGGTTATATGTGAATCTGGATGCAGCTGTGTGCAGGATTCTGCTGATGGTGGCACAAAATGTATCCTTTCCAGATTCAGCTGCGACAGAAAGGAGCTCAGATTTCTTTAGCAGCTTCCCAGCCCAAGTAAAAAGAGACTTGGATGCAGTCAATGAGGTGACTTTGCATTCCCTTTGGTCTAAATAGTATATTTAGCATAGGACTGAAAACCTGTATTAGCTGAGCCACAGGAATCAGGTGGCAGAGGATCCAGGAATGAGAAAATCTGGGGATAGAAATTAATGCTGTTGTCTGTTTCAGGTTTGCTCATTTAGTTCATGTGGAAGCAAAGCAGCTCCATCCTTTTTGCTATTTTTAACATGATTTTAAGCAACCTCATGAATGCCTACACTTGTGCTATATTCATATTTCTTATTTACAGTCTCAGCAAACCTTAAATAAGATCAGACTTTGTTCCTTATAGAAAACCCTGATATGACCTGGGAAAAAAAGGAAAAAAAAAAACACTTTCTTTTCATCCATTAATGTTATTTATTATTATTGCTATTTCCTGTCAAATCCCATCTTGCTGGTTTCTTTCACCCTGACTGAGTTTCCTCCCCACCCTTGCAGAGCTGCCTGCTGGCTGCCCGTGACAGGCAGGCTGAAACACCTGGGTGCTCGTCCTGCACAGCTGTACACACGCCACTGCCCAGCCGTCTGCAGAGCAGCCCATATGGCCATTTCTGCCGTGGAGTGGGCTGACAGGCAGCTCCATCCGACAGGGAATGTTCCATCTATAATTAGAAAACATTGCATTAGGATTGGCTACAGTAAGAGCACTATCAAGCCTCTGCCCCAAGCCCAACCTTTATCCCAAGTTCAAGGATATTTTCTTTACTGGTTTGTTTGTAGGGAGTGGTTTTGTTTATTTTTTCAGTTTCTGTACCTTCCCCTGCCACCTGTGAGCCAAAGTGCCAAAGTGCCATTACAGTGGCTGTTTTTGCCGTGTTTATTCTGAGTCTGCAAATAGAATACACAGAAAATTCCATTTCAGAATTCGCTTTAGTGAGTTAAATTTTAGTCCAGTCCAAATAATAGGTAAGGATGCCTTTGTCTAAAGAGTCAAGTGGAAGAAAAAAAAGAAAATTGTAACATCAATATTATGTGAGTTTAGATGGTTCAGAAAAAAGTTATGTATGAGACAATGACTTAACACCAAAACTAGTACCCTTACAAGTTTGTGGGGTCTTCCCCTTTTGCCATGTTGTGCACAACACAAACTACAGTATGGAACTACAAATATCATCAGAGACACTTTGGGATATGGTGGAGAGAAAGGGACTGAGACACTGGGAGAAAAAATCTCAGCTGACGTAAATATGCACAGCTTCAAAAAGGTTACAATGATGTTTTCAGTCAGACAAATTAAGCTTGTACTTCCTACAAATATTCACATTGCTGAATTATATTTTTCCTCACTTCCTCCTCTTGTTTTCTTCCTGAATTTTCACCATTGATTTACCACATAAGAATTGCAATATTAGAGACAGCACAATATTTTTAACCTACATAGTCATGGGCATAAGAAGGTTTCTCATCAAAAGAGAGCTGCAAGCAACATTTTCCCCTCCTCCAGCTCAATTAAGAAACAACATGTTTTTCCTCTCAGTGCTTGCCTTTTATCTATTCCTCTTCTCATGTTTCTCTGTTATTTTTTCTCCTTCATGGCATAGCAGTGGTACTGAATGCTGATGAGATAATGCTGATGAGATAATACTAAGTTTAACCCCATGGACTCTTTTCCCTAATTTCTTCAAGAACTAGAAATATGACCTGAGCTGTTTGGGGTTCCCTGGTATTGCACTGAGCTGATACAGATGTCACAACATTCCCACTTTCTCCAGGACCATTGAATACAGAATAATTCCTGCAGACAGAAGCAGTTGGGAAGCAACATGCTCTGTGTCACAAGCAACTGCTGGATGCTGTTTGACTTTTTGATGGCTTCTTATTTAGTTTTCTCTTAAAAAAAAAGTGAGACTTGTTTCCAAGACAATCATTATTCCATTCAAATTCTTTCTATCACCATTTTACACACACACAAAAAAAGGGAGCCTGTATGGGAAAATATTGTATTAATTATTTTTCTGAATATCACTTTTTATACCCACTGGGACTATAGAGCATTTTCCTATATCTGAATTTGTTTAGCTTTTATAATATTCAAATATGGGTATTTGAAAAGTGGTAAATATAATGGAATTTTTTCCTTTTTTTACAACAAAATGAAAATAGCTGCTGATACTGCATGTAATGTATTTTGTAAACATTCAGATTTGGTGACATTATTTAATTTAGAAGTTCTACTTTAATTATATTTATGAAAATTTGAAAGTTGGTCGAGTGAAAGAATTCCTTTCATGATACGGATAAGTACATTAATTCCAATGGAATGTTTTTGCTATTGTAATGCATACACTTTCTGCAATGTCTGCTATAAACTATAGCTTTCTGCATGCCTTTAAATTTACATATTAATTTCAAAAGACTGTTGATTAAAACACACATTATAATGAAAGAAAAGTTTAGTAAGGCTTTTTATGTTTCTTGCAGAAGGGTGAAAAATGCTCTTTTGAACTGTGATGTTTTCTTCATTTTCTAACAAGCATTGATTGCAAATTAATATGTGTTATCAAAGTTTTCATGAACAGGAGGAAAGAAAGAAAGATGGGGTAATTTGAATTGCCAAGATAATATGAAACTGAGGTTTTAGTCTTCATTGAAAATTATCTGAGCAGTAAGATTTCTAAGTTTTCTTTTTATCTTTATTTTTTTTTAAGATTACTGAAATACAGATCAAGGAAAAACATAGGTAAAATAATTGGAAAGTTTTCAAAGGTGGAAAAAACACCAAACTACCACACCAAAATACTTTTTTTCCAGGCTCTCAGAGTCTCTTACCATTCTGCTTTGTTTTATTTTCTCAAATATCTCTGCAAATATGAACTCTTGCAGCTTTTAGACATGTTTCTAGTGCTATATATCATAACTAACCTTGTGAATTTGCTCACAAGTTCCCAAATCACTGAGCTAAAAAAGTATATCAAAACATAGAAGAGCAAATTCAATTTGTAAATTGTAACCCTGCTGGATGCACTGGTTATCTGAATGTCCCTTAACAGCATTATTGTACCAGATAACCATCATCTGGTAGGAAGTGACACTGTTGAACATACTGCTACAGCCTTCCAAGTTTTCTTAGTCATTATTGCAGAAAATCCTTCTGACCCTCCTTACATTGTATCTCACTTTATGAAAACATTTGTTAGCAGAAAAAATATGTGGACATAATTATTTGTTAATGGGGACCCAGTCATTTTTCAGCATCCTTTCTGGGAGCAGTGGGAGCACTGCACTTGCTGAGGAGTCTCACTCTTCACAGCAGGGCTTATTGCCAGGTAGAAACCACCATCCTAACTAATAACACAGGATATTGTTTTCAGATTCACTGATGACAGATTGAGATCTAATGGTCTACAGGTGATAATGTGGAAAAAAAAAAAACAGGATACATAGCAAAACTTTGTGTAGATAGTGACAGCCATTGTGTCAGCAAGGGAGACAGGAAGAGAGACCTTCAATACCAAAATATATGTGTGTATTTATATATAATTTTTTTTAAAAAACTACAAACAGACAAGGTCCTTTCTAACAATGTATGATAATGCAAATTCTGACACCACTGTATAATTAATTTATGTTGTACAGATGTTAGAGAAACTCAACCAGCCATATAGAAATAATGGATCTTTAGAGAATGGAACAAGTAATTGTCGTTGTATTTGCCAGTGAAAGCCTACAGAAACAGTTATTTTTTAGAATGAATTTAAACTTCCAGTTTTAAAAAAGGACGCCTGGCACCTAATAATTAGCAAACCAGAATCTATGCACCAAATTATTATAATGTACATATTCATTTCATTAGATTCACACCACCGTGTGGTGTAAAGCGGGAATAATTAAACACCAGATGGTGGTGCAAACTCCAATAGCGAGAGCTTATGCATAATGCATGAGAGTGGGATTTGCTGTTGTTTTTATCCATTTGGAGCCATTATGCTACTCTTGGACCCCAAACAATGTCTCAGAGAAAAAGATCTCTCTGTATTAAGCATTCCTCTATACCGAACAATTTGTTCATTTGCCTTGTCATATCCTCATCAGTTATCTTCCTGCTCAACTTCCAGAATTTCCGAGAACACATTATTTTCTGGCAGCACTCACAAAACTCCTGAGCTTTTCCATCATGCAGAAGCACCCGCGCTTACGGGATATCATTTTATGTTTCTGCCAGCAGTATAAAGTTTAAGATTAGGACCTTTGGAAATTGAATCTGATTTTTAATGATTGTAGTGTCACATTTCCAGCCTGAAATACTTTTAAAATGTCATTAACTGATGTACCATTAATCATTTAGAATTTTTTGACCATTAAAATATCTTTTTTTTTCATTAAAGAAGTAATGAATATGAAAGTGAAGTGGAGACAGGATATATAGTATATTAATGGCTGGCATGGAGAGCAGATTAGTATGCTTAATTCTCCTTCAGTCATGACACTCTCACTTAGGTGTTTATACTGCTCCTGAGTAAAACATTGGCAATGAGAAAAAACGAGTAGTTCACCCCTAATAGTCCTGGTAAAGGAAAACAAGGAAGTTAGCATCTGACCACTGCCAAATGAGTCAAAATCAGGAAGGTTAGAAATCAAAGTGTACTTTTTAAAATTTGAGAGAGTGTGAGTGTGAGAAAATATATTCTTGATAAATACTTTTTGGTGCCTGCAATGTTCACAGAAGTCACCATCCCCCCTCACAAGAGAATTTCACTTTGCTCATTCTGTGCTAACGAATGAAAGTCGTGGGACCCTCAGCTTAGTTGCTGCTGTTTAGTTTTTCTTCCCCACATCTGAAAGTTCCCCTTACCTTCCAGTACCCTGTCTGTCTGTCTGTCCAGAAAATGGGAATCAGGATGCCAGAAGTCCAGCTGTTTCACAGATATAGCAGCTACATGCAATGACAATTCTGCTGTTATTTTTCCTCAGCAAGCCTTGTGAAAGATGTGTGCCTTCCAGCACCTTTTTGAAATATGAGTAGCTCCGTGTCTGGATGACACAGAACACACCCAGAAAATATATGGGAGAGAAGTAGGGACACAAATAGGAATACAAATGTCTTTTTTAGGACATTTGTTGTCAGTCAGCTCAAGAGTAGATGAAGCTCCACTTCCTGAGGGGAAGAGAGGCGGAAACAGTGTTACAGCTGCTTCCCTTGACAGAGGATGGGATACTATGGCTCCCATAGCCCCAAAGGGAAAATTATCAGAAAAATTTCTAACTGCCATCAGGTAGCTTTACACATGTGACTAAATGCACACTATACATAATAGTAAGTGCTACTTAAAACCTCTCTTGCCACTGGCTTGAATTGTCTGAAGTCCCCAGAAATATTCACAGGTCCAGTTACTGGAGTTAGAAATTTTTTCTTGGATTATCTCATAAACCTGTTCCTCACTGTGATTCATCCTCTCATTGGCCCTGCTGCAAAGTAAGACCATTCAGAGAAAGGGTAATTCAGGACAGAGGACTTTATTTTTTGGTCCACTGCAATAACCCATGACACAATGGGAAAGCACTGTGACCCAGCAAGCATTGAAACAGAGCTTTCCAAAGCAACTTGGTTTACCCTGCAGGGTTAAGTTTCAAGCTGTTAGCTCCATTTTGTCAAAACCAGCTACTGAAATCACAATGAGGTCACAAACCATCTACCAAAGAAGAGTTTATCAGGTTTCACTCTCTGCTTCAGCTCCACCTCCTTAGGACACACAGCTTGTGCTTATCTCAGTGGGGGTGAAGCATCTTCTCCTTTGCTCTCTCTGGATCCCAGTCTGAGTGCTGCAAGGCTCCATGATCACTGTCAATCACCTCACAGATTTAGTAGCAGAGTCTTTTCTCCCAAAGATTTTTTTTCATTTGGATGGGGTTTAAACAATCTGAGCTTATGCCCACAGTAACAATATTTTATCTCAGTACTACACTGGCAAAGGGCTTCTGTGTGGATGCATCTGTACCAGCCAAATAAGCTTTTTACAAGTACTAAAAAGCATCCACAAGCTGTGTTGTTGGTGTAAGCACAGGTGGCCTAGGAGCATTAGAGATTTCTACCATCACAGCTGTATCAGCCCTTGGTTTTGCCCTGACAGCAGTACACAGCTGTACTGTCAAGGATCTGCATTATGGACTTAGAGAAGCATGCTGACAGAGTAATATTCATTGCTAGGATTATCACTTTTTTCATTGTCCTGGGTTTTGAGTCAGTTGGAATCTTTTTTTTTAAATTAAATTCCTTTCCTCAGAAGAGTTTTATGAAAGTTGAATCATTTTAGTGAAGCCTAAAGCAAAACAAAATATACAGACCCTATAGAATAAAATGTAACCGGAAAATCTTGATTAAAAATTTTCTCTGAGAAGGTTTTTTGATGGAAATTGTAAGTTCTGTAATGCCGAAGTTTCTGAAAGGATTAAGCAAAATAAAAAAAAAAATTGTCTCTTGAAAATCTAAATTCAGTTATTTCATTACATTATGTAATCTCCTATTCAACTTCCAACTGCTTCAAAAGGTTTAATTTCTGATTAATGACCTATTTGTGTAAGGGCTTTTGGAAAGTACAGCTGAAGTCACTGTGCTCTCTTTACCAATGCACTCATTTGAAGTCTGCAACCTCTTCAGTAAAGTGCAACCTTTATATCACAAGTTTAAGGCTGTAGGCTCTAGAGATTGTACTAGGCTTCTGAGGATCATAATTCAATAATTCCCACAGTCCACTGTCACAAAGATCTAGAGAAAACTCTGTTTTCTCTTGGGTTAGCCTTAAGCACTTTTAAAGAAAGCTGAATATGTTGAAATAGGACACTTTACGAGTGCAGTTTGCTTGTGCTCAGGGTCCAAAAATAATACATTCACAGTCGTGATAAACCTTGTACTTCATAGCACTCCCTGAGCTCGAGCACGAGCACTGCAGCCACAGTGAGGGGCACGGTGCTGGCTCTCAGTGCAGCAGTGAGAGCACATCTCTGTGTGAAAGCCATAGGGACACATCCCAAGGTCAACATCCATCACCAAACATGACACAACAGATTTTTAGAGCAGTTTAGTATGTGCAATTTGCCTGCCTTGTGCCTACATGGTGTGGGATTCACATTCTCTGAACCTGAGAGAAGCAGTGAGAGAAGCAGAGAAAAGAATGATCAAAACAATTCTTATCTCATTTGCTGCTCCTGTGTAGTGCCAAAGTAGAATGCAATATGGAGATTGTTTGCCCAAAGTGACGTTGTTTTGTTTCCTTGGCCCATCAGAGCCAAGCACGTGTGCAGACTGTTGGTTAGCAGACAGTCACAAGATTTTATCCAGTTTCAGTTTAGATGTGGTGTAACATGGTTTAATATAATATAGAAAAAAAAATAGTATAATAAAGTAATTAATTAGCCTTCTGATATCATGGACTCCTCCTCATCATTTCTCCCTGCTCGGGGACACCCTGATAATCCGATACACATGGAAGCTTTCCGGCTCTTGAGATGTTCCAACTATATTTTCCACTTATTTCAGAGTTTCCTTCCACCCTTCCACCCTCCAAACTTTTTTTTTTTTTTGGTGAGGTAGAGGAAAAGACTTGGAAATTCTGACAATCCAACCATACATATATTATATCACCAAGGTTCTGGGTTCTATCCTGTGCAGGCCATCCAACATAAGAGCTGGACAAGAGGGTCCCTTCCAACTCATTGCATTCTTTGTGTGTGCATGGGTGTGATCAGACAGGTTAAGCTCTGAACTGAACTGGATGAGTCCTAGTTTCTCCTCATGGCTCTGCGTGTAAGAGGAAAGAAGAACATGCTAATGTCTTTGCAATTTTATCTGGAATGGCACATCCCCTACTATTGCAGTTCCTAAAAGATTGTTCTCTGCTGACTCCTTGAATAAAACAAGAGTTCCATTCACCCCGCCACCTCCTTCAAAGAAGAGCAGAATCTGGGCAGAATTCAGGGCAGAAAGGATAGAGCTAACCACAGAAGTATTATCTGTCCTGTATTAACTTTCTTTTTTCTTCAAATTTCTACCTATTTCTACCAAAGACATTCAGAATATGAAAAGAAAAAAAAAAAAAAGAAAAGATAACTTGTTTATTTCTTCATATTCCATTAAATTAGTGTAAATCTCTTCCAAACTGATAACACTTACTGGGAGTTCTCTTCTGGGTCTCATAAAATTGAGAGTGTATAGAGACTGTAAGAAGAGCAAATGATGTACTATTATGTGTTATAAATAGCATTGGAAAAAAGAAGATTTTGGTGTTGTTTTACGGCATACTAATAGATATTTTCTAAAATTCTACCTCCCTTTTCTCAGAATAAGAGAACAAATGGCAATCAGTGAGATTGTAAGAAAGAAAAGCTGGAATGGGATAAAATGTTTATTTTGGATTAAAAGAATTCTATGGAACTCTTTGTTATGGTTGAATTCCTAAAACAATTTAGATGTGTGTATGAACAAAAAAAACATATAGAACTACAGTGAAGATTGTTAAAACACAGCTCAAGCAACTCTTTTGGAAAACATTGAAATATTTTGGGCCTCAGGCATAAACAAAGTCTTAAAGAAGAGGAAAAAGGGACCATTCATCAGGCAGATAATTAAATAGGGCCTCACTACAGTGTTTTTTGAACTTTGCTTTGAAGAAACTGGTGTTACTCACAGTTAGGGCTGTTCTTAGATCGAGGAACAACTGATCAGATTCTATGCAGCAGTTCCCATGACACTAATAGCAAAACTGAAATGATATATATTTCATAGGAAATTATTCCACCTGGTCTTCTAGCCTGGCATGCAAGCCAGGCCTGCCTCAGTAGCTGATTTTGAATGATTCAGGATTAGGCCAATCTGAAGCTGCTTTTCTAACTCTGTATGCTCCCAAAGTGTAGAAAAAAATGTACTCACCCAATGAAATTTGAATGAAATGTCATATCATTACCTTGGTTTCATCTCCTGTAGATAGGAGATAAAGAACATTATAAAATGGTGGAAATAGAGTTAATAACAACCAAAGTATATTTTCACAGTTTTTGAACAAAGTTACACTTCTAATTATTTGTGGACAATATGAGTGTTTTCACATCAACTAACTATATCCCAGAATAACATAGCTGGTAGATGGCTATTCAATGATTGAATTTTCTGCCTTCAGATTCTTTTCCTTTTCCTTTTCCTTTTCCTTTTCCTTTTCCTTTTCCTTTTCCTTTTCCTTTTCCCTTTTCCTTTTCCTTTTCCTTTTCCTTTTCCTTTTCCTTTCTTTTTTCCTTTCTTTTTTCTCCCCTTTCTTCATCTTTTTGTTCCTTTTTCTTTTCTTTTCCTTTTCTTTATTTTTCTTTTTTTCTTGTCTCTTCTCAACAACTTTATATACCCAAGAAACATGTTCTTTTTTCAGCAGACTAATATAGGTTTTTTTCCACCAGATGCTAGGAATATGATAATTTTGAAGCCACAAAAAGAATGTTGCTTTTATTTTAAAAATATCCATTTTGATTACATGTCACAAGGAAACCAGGCCTAAAATCACTGAATGCTTATCAGGGTAGTTATAACAAATGGAGCATAAAAATGCAGTTTCCAGGTGAAATGACTATGCTAACATCCATGATGTAGACAAAGATGCATAAACTGAAGACAATTCTGCATGTTTGGATTACAATGGAGATGGCATAACTGCTCCTGTACAGGCATTCCTTTTGTGTGACTCTTCTCTGCTATCTCTATGAAGCTGCAATAGAGACATCAACATTTAGACTAATCAGCCTGGATTCCCTGCAGACCCAGCAGAGGTGTAATTTATCTTCCCTGTTTCAGACACCTACTTCAGGATATCATGAACTGTGTCCTGAAAGAGCTAATACACAGTGCCATCCACTACACAGGTTGGTTATCTCAGACATTCACCACCAATATCTTTTCAGCATATCCTTCTTCTGACCATCATCCCAAAAGGGCTGCAGCAGCAGTTTTGTAATGCAAATTTTTGAATCTAGCAGTAGTGGTCAAAGATGTTACTGTGCAGAACGCAGCAATTGAGTTGCAGTTATCCTTCCAGCAGCTCAACCATCAAAGCCAATTGACATAAAATTAACAAATAAAGGTATCTCTTTCTACAGTGAGCTGGTCAGCTGCTAAAAGAAGTCTCTCCAAGGCAACTTTCCAAGACAGGAAATTTAAATACTGAAAACCAATAAAGGTGCTAATGGTGAGTACAGGTTTAAAACTTGGGACTACCCACTCCCATAGCTGAATGCAGATTATAAAAGCAGGTTCCTCCTTGAAAGTTTAAGAGAAACTATCCAAGGTTACTGTTTGGGTGCAGAGGACTGTGGTAAACGGAGATGTGTTTATCAGGTGGGGGATTAAACCAGGTGGCTGTCACTGGGCTGAGCATGAGCTCCAGAACTGTACTTGCTGTTGTAGCTGTAGGCTGCTAGACAATGAGGCAGTGTGCTGACCAGAAAGGTTTCTATTCCTCTATCAGTGCCTGGAAAAAGTCTTATGATTGCAGCAGAGAGTCAGTGGAGGATTTCATCCTGAGTGTTAGCTAAAGGGCTGCTGATAAAACAAATGTCCCACAGGATGTTACTGCTTTTTATTACAGAGAGGTCTAGAGGGAGTTCAAACAATTAGCTGTCAAGGGATGATTTAAAGATGCTTCTGCAAAGAAGCAGATAAACTAGAGCGTTCAAGTAGTATTCATAGTAGGTAAAACTAAAGTTATTTAGGGATATGCATTAATTGGAGAATATCATCATACTACTGATTTTGAGTTCCTATCTCTATCAACCCATATTAAAGTTTATTGAAATATTAATTTGTCCCACATTATGGGGTATAGAATTTTTGTTTCTTTTTATACACCAAAAACTCATTTCCAATGTTGCATTCCACAAGTATTTTATAATATGGAGACCTCACAAATGTCTTATTTTACAGGACTGGGAGTTATTTAAACCTGATTTATTGACAGGCTGTGTTGGAAATATGAAGGGGAATTATGCTATTAATATTGTTTGCATATAATCTCCTAACCTCAGGGATGCTGAATATTAAAACAGGCCAAAAAACTGAGTGTTTATTACAGAACAGATAGAGAGCATATACTGAGTAGAATATAAAATTCTCAAAACACACCTGTATGACCTGGAGCTCATTTTGAAAGAATTTTGTCCTTGCCAGGTTTAGATTTCTAGGAGATCTAAATGTATTTTAAAGGGGACATATGATTGAAAACCTCATCCACTATGAGTATTTTCACATTACAATCAATAGTCCCTTTGGCTAGAATAAAATCTATTTTAATAAAAAATAAGAGAAAGGAAGGAAGGAAGTGGCGGAAGGAAGGAAGTGGCGGAAGGAAGGAAGTGGTGGAAGGAAGTGGTGGAAGGAAGGAAGGAAGGAAGTGGCGGAAGGAAGGAAGGAATGGCAGAAGGAAGGAAGTGGCGGAAGGAAGGAAGGAAGGAAGTGGCGGAAGGAAGTGGCGGAAGGAAGTGGCGGAAGGAAGTGGCGGAAGGAAGGAAGGAAGGAAGGAAGGAAGGAAGGAAGGAAGGAAATTAAAATTGGCATCTCTTTGGTAGCCACACAGTTCAGTTATACCATCTGAGTATCCAAAATATCGAACACAGGTAATTATTAATTTTATTGCTTTTACTCCAGGAACTGAATAATTAGTCAAAACTCACCTGTATACATTTCATTTAGTGCAGTCTGGGCCCAGAATTTTTAGTTTTTTGATAGCTTTTTCAACATAAATTTTGTGTTAGAAAAAGGATAAAAGCTCCAGGCCAAAGTCCAACATTATTTTTTGTTGTAGCATTCTTGGGGTTTATCTTGTTCTTTCCGCGTCCATACTTAAAAACACAATAACATAGCATAGAAACATAAATTCTCCTTACAGACCTTTGGTCATGGATCCAAGAGGCTAAAGTTTTTCATATATTCTATGCTGACCCTAATATCAAACTGAATTGGCTCTTCAGCTGGGAGAGAGGAAGACAAACAACTGTATTAGGAAAGCTAAAGGAGCAGTACTCAGCACAAGTGCCTTTGTGGATCCAACTAAAGTGTGTAAATTGGAAAGGATTTAGCAACCAAGTTACCTAGATTTTTTCAGTTTTGAAGGAAGTGAAGAAGAATCATATATCCCTTTGCATATCTGAGTGGTTGACTTTTGTACTTAGGAGAGTTTTGAAAATTGGGAGCTTTTACTTGTCCCAGTACAAGGGCCATAAACAGACTACTTACTAATTAACTTCTGCTAATAAAAAGAGAGCTGCATCATCTAAATTTATCTGTCAACTTGTTGCATTCGGTTAACTAAGTTGCATGAGAGATGCTAGCACAACTCTACCATAGTTTTTTAAATTAATTTTTTGGCTTTTTCAGCATTATGGACTGGGAAGATTGTGGCAAAATCTTACCATTTCCTCCTTACTATTTTCAACCCTCTTGGTCTTAAGGTAGAGGGATGCCCAGACCAGGAGTCAGTGAGAAATTCCTTCTATATATGACTACTAAAAATGGTTTGACTACATTCACATGAACCATTTCAACCAGATGTGTGACTATTCAGGGGTTGTGTCATCAGCCTCCAGAAGTGTTTCTCCAGGACCTCTTGGCTGCGGTCAGCAGAGCAGCAGAGGGGCCTGTGGTCTGCATGGGCTGATGATGGAGAAAGAGGGATGGGAAAATGGAAAACTCTTGCATTGGACTCACCACTGATGGGTTAACACTTTGTAATCACTTTGTGAAGTGATTCCACAATGTAAAAAAAAGAGCTGTATTAACACAGCTCCCTATAGGTAGGCTCTAGGAGAGAATAATGATCCATACAGTTATGCTGGAAAAACTTAGAGCAATAACTACTAGATGAGGTCTGAGATCTCTGTATATAATGGTTTATTTATTATCTTTTGCTTTTCCTTTTAACATAGTATATGCCTTCTGTTTTTCTTTCTAATAATATGTTTAAGATCATGATAACTATTCTTATTTAAAGTTAATTAAATAGTAATTTATTTCTTGTTCCCTAGATTCATCCTGATACTATTGAAAATATCCTTTTCGTGTAGTGGCGTCACCAGGTTTTGCACCAAGTTTTTTCTGGCAAACTCACCTCACAATGGTAGTGTTCCAGGAATCATTCAGGAGTAGCCACCAGTCACTGCAGTAATGTTTCATTTCCAAAATCATCTCCTTTAGGTCTGTTACTGGAAATACCACAAACAGCATTTATCTGTTACAAAAGGAATTCACGTTTCTCCTGAGTATTCTTCTGTGTAAATTGCTGCTTCTATTTAAAAACATCCGGCTCTGTCCAATTCTCAGATCCAATGAATCTGCTTTATGCCATTCTTCCTAGGCCAAGGAAGACTAATTAATTAATCCCAGTGGAGGAAACTTCCACTACTGTTCATCTCTTGTTACTATTCTTCAGTCTCTTTTTTCCACTGTCCCAATTCTCGATGTATTTTTAGGAGCAAGGAAATACAGGGAAAACAGCAGAGACGTTCTCTGCAGGTAGTCTTTAATTTCTTTGTGAATGCACCCCAGAGCATGGAATTCTTGATTTATCCCCAGATTCCTATGCATCTCTTCATGCACTTCTCAGCTGCAGATGTATCTTCCTCAGCTTGGGCTGTAAATCCCTCTCACTATTCCACTGGGACTTTCATTGGTGAAATTCACTACGTTTGCTAAAGAATAAACAGGGATAATGAATATTTATTGAAGAGATTTTCCTTGTGCATTAGTTATAAAATGCTCTTGTTTTCATTCACAAACTTTGTGCATGCTGTAGTAAAACATCAAAAAATAGCAATAATAATTAAAAAAAAAGAGTTGGATTAAAGATTGTAGCAAAGTGTAGAGTCAGATGGACAGGCAGACAATTTAGATGGATGTCACTTGGCACTAGATGACAGTAAGTTGCCTTATGCTGTTCACTGAATGATGGATGACAAATCTTATTGTTATACAGATGCTTAACTTGCTGGTGTGCATTATAATTTTGAAGATACCATCTGATTTGCAGAAATTAGTATGCTATGCAGCTATAGATATGTTGCAGGCGGTAGGAACTTGAATTGGGTTATTTTTTTCCTGTTGTTTGTTGCCTGACAACTTTGACTCCAAGACCCATTCATTATAGCAAACTGAATTTATAGAGGTCTGGACTTTGGCTTTTGCTTCAGTGAAAAAAAACAGGTTCTCATTTATTGGATTTGCAATGGAGATATGATATGTCTAGCACCTACACAGAGATATTCTTGATAGAAAAATAAAATACCATGGTGAAGTTGACTGGCACCGAAAAATAATAAGGAGATGGTAAGAGAATATTTGCATAATGCTCACCTAAACATATTTTCAAGTTTGCTAATGTCCCCATTCAGATTGGCATGGGCCTTAGAAGAACTGTGTAACAGGGATAAATTCCCAAACAATGTGGGAAAGAACATCTGCTGAGGGGTTTATGTAATTTTCCACTCAATTTGTTCTGTCAAGAAGATAAAGTATTTCACTCCTTTGAAGAGACCAATACTATGGGTTAAAAAACTGAATCTTAAAATGGCACAAATTCAATATGAAGAAAACTTTGTTTGTTAGTTCCAGTTTTCTGTATTATTTTCCCCCATTCTTATTCACTTTTTTTAATCCCTTTCTTTTGTTTTCATATCTGTTGCTGGGGTAAAACATAAAAAGACACAGGAAACAAGCAACGTGACCTCCATAACTAACGGGACAGAACCATATTTCTTGAGCACTGAGTTTGAATGGCTGTTTGTTACTTTACTCTCATTGAACACATTTGTCCTGTATTGCAAATAAAACAATAAAATTGTACCTTTAGCAATAGAATCTCAGTCTAAAAACACTCAAAATGAGTAAGTTTGTGCTTCCTATTTTCCACATCAGAGCAGACCAAGAAGAAACATTAAATATATAAAACTGAAAGGCTTCTAATGCACTATAGGCTTTCAATATAGTACCTTTAGGGCTCCCCAAACAGCACAATATGATTTATAAACTGTACCAAAAGCCTTCTCCTGTAGAGCAGTGAATGTTATCACTGGTCTCCTTATCCACATTTCCTGTGGAGGAAATAGCTATTATCAAATAGTATAAATATTAAATAATATCACTAGTGCATCCTATCTTGCCTTTAGTGTGTTGCTCTGTATCTGATCCATTGTTTTTACTTTTTTTGCTCGTGTGATACAAAAGCTAATATTAAAGTATATTTAACCTTTAATAACAGAAAGATTTGACATTAAAGGTGAATATAGAGAGTGTTCAAAATTATGGGCTTAACTGACGTGCAGCTTGTCAAACACCTTTTAGCATTCCATGAGAGCAGCGTGCTTCACTACTGCAGGGCAGCAAATCTGAAAAGGCTCACTGGTGCTAAGAAAGATAAGTATCTTGCTCTTCTCAGAAATGTGAATTTCTCACAATATTTAAACAGGGCTAAAAGTTTTTGCATTGGTTCCAGGAGGACATGAAGACAAGGGCTAAATATCTTCAAAGACGCCAAGGGGTAGCAGTTCCAAGAGCTATTTCTGTGTTTGTTTTCCAAGTTGGTTGAACCAGAAAGTATGAGCATGCATATAGGAGAATGTGTGGTCACATAGCTCCCTCATGACACCCAGCTGGACAAATATTTGAATCAAAGACCCTTAGAGACTCACAGAGCTCTCAGCAAACTTCTAACAGTGCCTGCACAGCAGCACCTGAACCATCTTGGTTCTGATGAGTCGAGAGCAGAGGTCCTGGAGAAGCCAGTATTGACCTGAACACGTGTAGATGCATCTGAGTTTCCTGAAAAGCCACACATAAATTTTATGGACTGCAGCTCTGGATTCTCTAATGACACCTGCTTGCCTGCTCCTTGCTATATGGTAATGAGAATCAAAATATGAGTTTGGGGTTATGCAAATTAAGAGCAAAATGAAAAATATACTCAGATGAAACAGAAGTCATTTAAAATCTGCACTAAATTTTATATTTTTCTTTGGTATGGGATTTGGGTTTGTGTTGATTTTTTTTAATCCTCTCAGTGTTGAGTTTATATATATTTGTTGCAGTAACACATATATATCATCCATAATTTTCTATAATTTCTATATATAATAAAGTAGATGAGAGCACAAAATAAGATTATGAAGGGAGGGAATGGCATAATTCTCTTTCTAGCAACCTCTAATAGTGATAAAGTCTTTCCATTTCATAATTTTCAGTCTTTAAAAGTATGACAATTATTATAAATGAGCCTGAATTCCATTTCATTCCAGCCATTCTTTCTCTCCTACATATTCTTTAAATCTTCTTCCTTCAGACTTGTTCTTTACTTATATAATACTTACTAGTTCTTCTACTTTTACCTGTATAGTTTAAAATATTTATAGGCAATTCAATCATTTTCTACAGATTTCAAACCTTAAATCACAGCAAGTAATTGCCCTTGCATGCCACTAAGAAAAGCAATATTTAAAGAAATTATTGTGCACCATATAGTAATGGGGAAACTGACAATGCCCTAAATGAAGAGCAAACATTAAACATTTTGAGGTATTGACATCCTGTGTAAACTAAAAGCTTTTAATTAATCTCAAAATCGCATGGCAGTTAATGTTTTCAATACGTTGTCAGGGCCCAATAGTAAAAAGTCTTATGTAAATTGAAATGTTTTATCTCTATTCAGTTCCCTCTGCACCTTGGCCACAGCAGAGCCTTTTCAATCCCATGGTGTGAACAGGGCAAATTCTGGAGCATGTACCAGCCATCCAGGCATGCTTGCAACTCACTTCTCTTTGCTGGAGAGGCAGCCAGTTTGCAGCAATCTTTGCAAACCACAGAGTGTTGCTAGCCTTTGGTGCTGTTGTTGATTGGAAAGGAAAAGAGAAGATACAGAAGAGGAAAAAGAGGCTGCAGGGTGTAGAGAGGGGTAATTTTCTCATTTGTAATTTTATCAGTGAAGCCGTCATTTATTTTCCACTGAGGCCTCTGGCTTTTGCCCAGTAGAATTAGACTAAAAACCTGTGGTGAAATGGGGTTTGAAATGTGGTGAAATCAGTTTGTTTTGTCTTTCAGGCAAAGCAGCAAGAAGTGGGTAAGGTCTGTGTTGCTGACAGTGAATGTGGGCAAACTCCATTTGATTGCCTCCCTGCCCAAAGCTGCCTCTGGCTTCAATCACGGCCAGTGTCACAGACCCTATCTCTCTCAGGCACTCAATGACCTGGAACCAGTCTGGCTGGAAGATTAACTAAGCTCTGGTGTGGAGACAATAGCTGAGAACTTTGCCTTTCCTGCACAGACCCACGGAGGGTGAAATTCGTCTGAAGGAGAAGGAAAGTTTTTTGAAAGCTGGCTTGAAACTGTGAGCCCTCACAGAAACTGAGGGCCATTAGAAGTCTCCCTTATGTCCTCACCGACTATAAAGTTGCTTCTTCACTCTGTATTATTGAATTGAAATTGCACTTTGGCTCAATGTGTCTGCACATTCTTTTAAAAATAATGTGGTTTTAAAAAAGGGGAAAATGCATTGTTCACTGCATGCAGTAATCTAAAGCTGTGAAATAAAACACACCAGCACAATTCCACCATGCAACACAAATATTATGCACTCAGGTATTATGGTAAACAAACCAGTATAAGAATGTAATGGAATAGAATTAATTACTGCTATTGACCCACACGGAATTGAAAGCCTAAACTGCAACTCTAACGTTTCCAACTAAAAATGCCCCTATTATATTCAGCATACTGGCTTTTCCTGGTTGTATTCAGTATAATATCCTTTCACTGACATAGACTAGCTTTTACTTTTTACTGGTGACAGTCCTACAGAAGGGGAGAGCTCTAAGAAAGGGACTTTTTTTTTCTTGCTCATCAATCCACAGCATTAAATTCCTGTGTCAGGTCACTCTTCAGCTTGAGTGTACAAATTATGCTCATAGATACATACATCTGTGGAGCCCCATTGAAGGCACAGACTTGCACTCGAAGGCCAAAGTAGATTTCATAAAGCAAAGGAAAGCCAATACTGTAATCTAAGACTGCTTTTGCTCTTCAGAATATTTATCGTTGGGGATGGAATATGAAAAAAAAAAGCTTTTTATCTTCACTTTCATAGTCCAGATTTAGGTTGCAGTGTTGAAAAGTAAGAAAAAACCCAAACTTTTTCATTTCTTTGTTTGCTATGCAGCACAAACTTTAAAAAATAAAAGGACAATAAAAATAGGATATAATATCTTACTGAAAATGAGCAAAAAATTGGTTTGCATTCTGATAGTTTCTTGTAGATACGCGCTTATATTTTTAGGATTAAAGTACCAAAATATATTATTAAAATTATATTGTAATACATTACAATTACACATTCTCTTAACATTAACTACTACTATAAATAAATAATAAATCTATTTCCTTTTGGTCTTAGATCAGTTTTAAGAACACAGAAAAATCCGTCCTGTGGAATTTTCCTGGCTAACTTTTACATAAGATGAATTCATTTTCGTGTCTGTCTCTTCCCAAGGGACACAATAACTTCTGCTGCAAACACAATCCAACATAGACCAGCTCAACACAGCTACAGATTAAGCCAGAGGAGCCTGCCCTTAGATCACCTGACAGATCTCCTTTTCAGGTAGAAGAAGTGAAGACAGTATTAGCAGCAAGTTCCACAACTGGAGCTTTTCTCTTTAAAGATTTGTGTGTGTTCTTACGCTTAGTCCTCCCCTAACAAACACAAGAAAAAGTTTAAGAGGAGTCTCAAAAGAGGAGACTTAAAACTATTTTAATACTTAAGCATGAAAAGAAATAGAAGATGGGAATAGAGAAAAGAAGGATTTATGTGCTCCTTTCAGTGAATGAAACCACATTTAAAGCTGTGAATAAGCAATAATGTTCATAACCATGAAGGTAGTGGTTTAGACCTCACACTCACTCAGGCTGAATCATTAGATGACAAATATTTCTTAAATTCAGAAACCACAGGATACCTTCAGCAGATCCAAAGAAATGAAGCAGCAATCCACAAACTGAGCTCTATTACCCAGCTCCTTTACTTCTTTAAGATGAGGCAGCAGATTTCCATTTTAGGCCATGTCCACTATCTATAGCAGAAATCCATTTTGTTAAACAGCACTCTTGGTTTCATTTAAACAAACAGGCTGATGTGGCTTAAGCAAATATTTTTATCTTGGAATGGTATCCAGGACAAGTATGGCTCATAACAGAGAACAGCAGAGAGGTGATGTGTAATTTGGGCACACGTTCATTTCCAGAAGCTCTGAGACAAGATGGGTTTCTAGACTAAAGCACAGTAAAAACAGTGTTGAACATAAATACATACATAACAGTAGCAATGAGAAAATTCAGCTCACAAAGCAGCCATCACTGTAGGAAGAAAGGAACCCTCAATTTTCCTCTGAGTTGCTGAGATCTTCTCTAAAAGAGCCAGCACATGGTCATGACAGAATGAAAAAGTGCCATGATCATTTGATCATTATGATCATTTGCTGATTGTGAGTCTTGGCCAAGTGTTGCATCCTATCTTCAGAATCGTGGCCTCAATGAAAAGTACAGTGATGGTAAACTTTAAAAATAATAAAAAGTGGAAGTTTTGTACTTTCCCTTCTATATTTATAAAATTTGAATGTCTAAAGAATCGATGGTATAGACTTTTTTATATCTCTTGCATGAAAGGTCCAGTATATAAAATAGATCCCTTACCATGGTGTGATTCCAATCATATCCTGGGGAAATATCCATCCTGGGGACTTCTGTAAAAAAGAATCAGAAATTTTGGAAAGAGTTAAAAAAAAGAAAGAAAAAAAGAAAAGAAATATGGAGAAAAGAACCAGGAAAACGTATATTTACAGAATTCTTCTTAACAGAATAATGACATATATTATTATTCATTTTCCTGATACTGTCATCTAGGATTTCATGTAATTAGCAATTTTGGCTTTCGTCTGTTTTAATTTTCTCTTAGAATTGTGCTCGCAGCAGGAATAATCAGCCTCAAAACCAAGAAAAAGCTAATCTTGCAAACTCAAACTTCTCTTTCAGCTGAGGAAAGTGTTTGGTCTTTAGTGCTGTACTATAAATGATATGGCCAAGGTAGTGCAGGAATCTGGCAGCACTAAAAGAAATTCAGCATGTATTACCCAAGCCTCAAACCTTAACATGAAGACCATTCTCATTTTATTACAATGTTTATGATAAACAGCTTTGAGAAATTCTGTGCACAAAGAAAAAGGCACAGTGAAGCCGACTTCGAACTGCATGACTGCTTAAAACAGATATTTTATATATATTTTGAATGAGACTATATCACTTAGGGTTTCCTTTATATTTGCATGAAAAGGATATAACAGATACCATTTGCTGTGTCTGTGTGTAAGCAAGAACTCATTAAAACTAGAAAGCCTGTGAGGGAATTAGGCATTCCAGTCTCACAAGATTTTAGTAAGAACTGAGCGACTAACTTCCTGAGATATCATTATTGCCTAATAATGTACTTGACTGTTATAAATTATCTTCACACACTTGAAATCTGAATGGATTAAAATATTGTTTTTCTCCAGAGAGTGGGTTCTTTTATTTCTTTTATTTCTTTTTGACCAAGATGAAAGCTTAGCTTTATAGGAATGTGCAAACAAAATCACCAATCACAACAGTATGCTTCACGAGCATATGTGTGTGTGATGAACCCCTAATGAGAGAAAAATCCTCTTTGTTCAGTTTACTCTCCCTTCGTTTGGCTTATTGACCATATCAAGTTAAATGTTAATTGCAGGCTACAGAGAGGTTACTTATCCCTTTGTAATCAAATATCCCATTCATTAAGTACCTATGCAACAAAATATCTGCTGTTGAAGATCTGACTGAACCTTTTGTTTTCATAGCAATAAGAAGATACCACCAATTGGGGTTAAACATGGAGAAAAAGAATGTTTTCATTTAAAAGAAATGCATTTTAAATGATAATGCTAAACCACAATTTAAAAAAATGCAGAGATATATTTAAGAACACTTTTAATAAAAGAGTTTTGGGATTCAATAAATCCACAGAGATTAAAAATACCTTTTTTCTTCACTCATTATTACTTTCTCATTATACATTGACTTGCTGTGTGACCTTAGGCAATTAATTTACTCTCTAGCCAAAATTTTTCAACCTGAATATGTAAAATTAAACATCCGAATCTATTTTTAGGTGGTCAAATAAATGGCCTGATTTTCAGAGGTCATTTGTACCCCAAATATTCATTAAGTTGACAGGGGCTCTGCCTGCCCTTTGCCTCTGAATAACTCATGACTTCTAGCATACATAAGGGGTGGATTTAGATGCTTAACTCCTGGTACCAAACACTGTCCTCAGGCCCCTCACACAAAGGGGTATGGCACAGGGAATGCCTGGGCTAGCAAGAAGGTTTGAACAACTCAGAATTGCTCAGGGTCAAAAGTGATGCTGCTGTACTTGCATGTCTCAGCTCAGGACTCCCCGGAGTTTTTTCTGACAAAAAAAGTTCAAATGTCACTCTTCTTACATAGCAGGCATGTCTGAAGAGATTTAATTTTCCTGCTTATAATCCTGCGCACTTCATTTAGGTGCTTAATTTAGACATTATGCACAGAATGCTGTTTGGTCCTAGAAGGAGGCTGGAGTTTGCCTACCATAGTGGAGAGAGAGTGCCTCTGAAGATAAGCAGAGGGAAATCCACTCCTATTTTAAGTGTCTATCTTTCCACTGAGAGTGCAGAAAATTAATAGAAAATGTTAGGTGCTTCCATCCACTCAGGACCCAGAGTGTTTTAGTCCTCTTCTGAGAAAGATATCTGGTAAAGGTGACACTGTCTTATGCTTAATAGTCTAGTGGTTTGAGTGTTCACTAAGCAAATGAGAGGCTTGCATTCCCAACCCTGGTTGTCTTACAGGGGACTGAATCCATCTCTCCTGTCACTCTGGAGAGTGACCTAACCACTGTGCCATGAATAATCAGAGTGAGGCACTTACTGCTCCTCCTCCTGAGACTGAACAGCTGCGTAGCCAGGAATGTAAAATTCATTATTCTGGGAAAACAGCGGGGAAACAAGTGCTGGATTGTAGTCACAGGGATATGCCTGAGAAAGGGACACCTCCAGCGTTCAGCCTTTTCTTGTGGAACTCAAACACATCTCACCTTGTGCTGAGAGGACTGAGAAAAGGGAGGGAGGCCTGGAGAGCAAGGCAGTCCTAAGTTCCCTCTTCCTATGCTACTCCATTTGAGGACATGTGTTCTCACACATCTCTTCCGGCACTCAGAACTCCCATTGCTGACTTCACTGACACCAAATTCAGAAAATCATACCTGCTCAGAGTGCCTGGTGGTTTACATCTTGGCAAAGTGTCCTTGACAAGTATGATCCTTTAAGGTGAAAGAGGTACAGAACAACTACTTCAGAGGTTTCATTCCATGGTTGCAAAAATCATATGGATGAAAAAAAATGGCAGTTTTGACAGTTTTGAAAAGTTAAGCATTTTGAGTCAGGATTCAGGGCTCTGTGAGCTCAGGAAGGATAAGGTTTATCTGGTGCATTTAGTGGGCAGACCCTTCTTGGTGAAAAATTCCCTCATGTGTTGACCATATATTAAGGTTTAAGTCCTTCTGGATTTGTTTCCAAGTTATGACTCAGACTTCTGCTGCAGACTGCAACCTTCAAAGATATCTCATGGTAAGCAGAAGGGGATGGCCCACTCTACTTCAGGCCTCAATGTAAAGATGCTAATCAGAATTTTGACTTAATTAATCAAAAACCTGACTACAAATGGGTCTAGATGTCAAACTGCACTGAGTAACAGATGTTTAGAGCTGGATGTAAGTCCAGCAGCTTCTCTAGTGTTCACTGTCTGAAGCTTAACTGTAATACTTGCAGTTTGTTTCCCACCATCCCACTTTGGTAGCTTTCTCTCAAAGCAACAACTCACGATTAAAGCTGTCTTGTAAACTTGGTTTGCATTTACACCAGTGTAGTCCAAAGTAAACATGATTATTTGTGAATGGAGAAAAAGAGAGAGAGATAACAAATAGAACTTAACTTTAGAAAAAAAAAATTAGAATACTGCACTTCTGAGACTTTCACTGCAAATAGTTCAGTCATGGTATTATATGTTTTATCCACACTTGACATACTTTAAATGTCAAAACAGGAAAACAAATGCGCTGGGTTTTTTTCACCATCTGTTACTTATCACTTGACCATATACAAAATAATTTTTTTAAGGGTTCTTTATTGATATTGCCAGATGTATGGGAAAACATTCAACAGCTCAGTAGATTTTTATACTTCTATCTGTAATACTGCAGGTAGAATATTTACCTATAATTTATTTGATTAAACAGTTGAAGCATTCAGCTCAGTACACACCTGATATATGGGTGTAATCAAGTACTTAGATATTTAAACACTTCTAGTGAAGGAACAATGTGCTGGTACAAAATAGAGGCCATTAAAAATATTTTATATTGTAGCTTCACTCAATAACTACAGGAATTTAATGTACTGAAAATCTATACATAGCTGAAGAGTATAAATTTCAAAAGCAAATGAGATTTTATAGCTTAGTGAAGTGATAACAACTGAAATAAATAAAACACTTAGAAAAATGTAGGAAAAAAGTTGTAAGGTATCTAGTGGTGGTGAAAATCCTGTGAAATTGTGATTTTATTATTTTTTAATGGAAAAGTTAATTACACTATATCAGTTTCTATATGAGGGTCAGAATCCAGCACTCCAGATGTGCCTCACCACTGCTGAGTAGAGGTGTTGGCCCACTTGTGATCTGTCCCTACGTAGATTTTATATTGCTGATCAAAATCCTCTGGGCCCACTTGTTCAACCAGTTTTCCCACTTATCTAATCTATAATTTATCAATTTTTCTATCAAGACGTTGTGAGAGAAAGAATTAAAAACTATTAAAGCCAAGAGAAGCAACATTCTATTCTCTCCTCTTTCTAGTCACATCATTACATGAGGTTATAAGGTTGGCCAAACATGATTTCCTCTATACATCCAACAGCTCCAGATTACGTTCTTGTCATTTGTGTGCTTGAAAATATTTCCAAGGATTAGTTACTCAATTACCCATAGAGGGATTGAGATGTAATTCCTCTTATTTTCCTTCTTTCCCTTCCTGAAGATGTGAATGACCTTTGGTCTCTTCCAGTTTTCAGGAACTTCCTTGGATGATCAGGAAGTGTCAGAGATAAAATGACAGTGGCCTCACAAAGGCATCAGCCAGCTCCTCCAGCACACCTAATTGCTTGTCATCAGACCCTGTGGGACTTACATAAATCTAGCTTAAGTTCCATAACCTGATCTTTTCCATTTAGAGTGATTCTTTCTCTATATTCTCCAAATACTATAACATTCTTTGTTCTTCTTTTCTGATGAACAGGTAATATTCTTATGCATATACTAAAACTTTATTGTCTATTTATTACCTACATGTTTGTGAAAACCCTTGAATTTCACAATATTGCTGGATTTACATTTTACTTAATTGTACTAGAGCCCTCCTGGTTCAGTGGTTTAGAAAAACCTTGCCATGTGACATTTTTGGGGTCCTCATAGGGAAAGATTCATGAGGAGATAACAAGACACATATTGTGGAAAAGTAAAAATTATGAGAGATAAAATGGAGACAGAAAGAAAAACCCATCAAAGATCCAGGAAAGGATAAGTAGAAAGATTTACTTATTCCAATAAATCCCAGTAGAAAGATCATTCAAACCTAACTCTGACACCTGAATACAGCAGAAGAGAAAGTGGCAAAGTTTTTCTGTCAAATATTAAAAAGACAAAGGAAGAAGTAAATTGCTGTTCTTAAGTATAGACTGTCAGAAAAAATTTCCTAAAAGACTTTTCTTTTTACTGAAAAGGAAGGCAGGACTTGGAGTGCCAGATGATAGGTGATAAGGAATAATTAGCAATGGAATTTCTGGACTCTTAAAAGGCCAGCAGCCAAACATGAGGAAAGTAAGCATTAAGAGATCTATAATCTTCTGAGGAGATACTAATGAGGTATTCACTACATTGCAAAGGATAATTTCTGTCATTTGGCATGCTCTATATAAACTGACTTTCCATAATTTTATTAGATTCTTATTTTTCATTTCCTGCTTCACCAGATTAGAGAAATACTAATCAGGATGAAGCACAATACCTCTCTAATCAATATGCATATTATAGGGGAAATCACTATAATGTAATGCCTCTTGCAAAAGAAAAAATTAAATATGCATTTCTCAAAAAGTCCCTGGTCAATTTTATTTTTTATCAAAATATTTTTCACAGCTTTTTAGAAATTTCCTTAGATCAAAGAATTCTAGTTTTTTGATGAAAACTAGAGCCTAAAGTATTATAATAAAGAAGACAGTATAGAAGGTATTATAATAAAAATCCTTCTAAAAATAGTTTTTAAAATCTATCAGATGCCATTATTATTCAATTACATAGAAGGCAAGCAAAATATTACATTTTAAATACATTTTAAAATTATATTTTTAAATCCTGCAATTATAATTACAGACTCTTCTTCATTATGCTCCAGTATTTTTATGCATTTATGAATGTTTTTAAGCTTAAATGTCATAATAATAAATCAGAATTCATACATATTCAGTGACAAGGAAAATGCCAACTATCTATTTTAGCCTTGCAATTGCTTTTTGTGCTCTGGATAAAATCAGAGATGGACAGGGAAAAAAATAGGATACAATATTTCACAAAATCAATGATAGTAAAAATAGAAAATTGTACTTATGATGGGAAACAATCCTCAGAAAATTTAAAGAAACTGTTGATTACTTCATGCTCTATATTATCCATTTATTTAATTGTAGCAACTTTTCACTTAAGAATTTGTCACTCTTTTGAAGACTGAACTTTCTCTGGATACCCAGGTGGCACAACAAAAATTGCGTGACGTGAAACAAAAGGAAAAAAAGACAGTCAGTTCTCTTCTATGTATGAATGACCCAACAAGGCTCAAAAGTCCTTTTCCCTCCTAAAAGTTTTAATTTATTAAAAAGAGCAGAATAAAGAAGTCATACATTAAATAAGGGCAAATTTATTATAAAGCAAAGTTAAGATTAATTAAAATTGGTCTATATTAGAAATATTTATTCTTCATGGAGAATGATTTACAAAACTCTTTCATGTCAGGTCAGCTACCATGAAATATAGCCACAAATAGCTTCTAAGCAGGGAATTTTATCCAAATAATTGAATTTTCACATTTCAAATGAGAGTTAACTTGAGGAGTGTTTGTGTATATTGTTCTCCTTTATGTAAGATGCATAAGCACTGCCAAAAGTCCTTGACATGAGAGTGTCTGCTTAATTTGATAAGTGAGTAGAGATTCTCATTCAAGGGTGACTCTTGCATGTCATTCAAATATTGACCAAAAAGTCTGACCCCATCAGACGGTTGCCTCTAGTCAGAAAGTCTAGTAAGATTTGAAAATTACACCACCCTTTGTCCAGTAGCTGAGAGACATAGAAATCAGGTCTTTGAAAGTCTGGACGTGCCCAAAAAACAGATAAGACCTCATCTGCCTTTGACAAAGGAAATAGTCCACTGTGCTGAAATATGCAATTTTAACACACAGGGAACAAGTAGTACTAGTGCAAAGATACTCCCCCATATCACCACAAGTTATTCTTTCATATTTTTGTGCCTCAGTGTCACTGGAGTTTGGATGAAATATTTATGTGGTCAGCATGCCACAGAAATTAAGTATGACAGTACCTTGTCTTCTGAGTAGACTAATGTCATAGTATCTGGTTGAAATTTGAGGGGCCTGACCTAAGAACACCCAATTCACTCCACTTAAATTCAGACTTTCACAGTAAATAAAGACACAAATGCCTCTGCTAGAAATTATTTACTCATTTGCCTTAGACAGCAATATTAGAATGGGGTATATCACTGTATCTAACAACTTATTTTCTATTTTGGGTTTAGGCAATTTAAGTAGACACTGAACATTTTTAAACTAGATTTTCTGATACTGCTGAAATAATTCTGAAGATTCTCCAGAAGACAAGACATGTTATTCAGGAAGGTCCTGATATCTACATCTTTGACTGAGAATTTAGGAACCTAAATAGAAGTTCCTAAACAGAGGAAACAGAGTTCTTTCAGCTCTGTATTTGGTCTGTCCATTTCTAATGGGAATTTTTTGATGGGAGGAAAATGTTGATTCCCTAGGCTCAAAGAGTATTTAGCATACTGAGATCCCAGCTTCTTGAGTGAGCCCTCAATCTCTTACTCTACGATACAGAAGTTTTGCACTACTGCTGTTCTGGATCATGCCTATCTTAGCCAAGTTAGGCTGATTTCAATGTGCATCTATCTAAATGGAAATTTCTTCAGAGCACCAGGAAGGGTATAGCTGCCTCTGTTCTCAAAAGAATCTGAGCATTAGTGGGCAAGTTGTAACTTGTAGGCAACCTTTTTCACCAATGAGAAGTCATTTTGACAACACAAAGGAATGAAACAATGTATAGAAATATGTCTTGTCAGACAGATAAAACAGTAGGCATATTTTAAACCTAATGACAGAAAAATATTGAAAAATTAAAATCTTCCTCCTTTATACTTTCTTACCATCTCTCAGTGACCTCAGGAAATTGATACAATACTAAATGTCATGACTAACATAGATTATATTTGCAGAAATTAAAAAAAAATTAATCAATCCAAATGCAATAAAGTGAAAATAATATTCTATCAGAAATTGTCTCTGATGATTTCTTAATGACATATTCTTCAAAAGCCTAATTATTTAATCAGTGTTGTTATGATAACTCATAATGGTTAAAACTACTGTGACAGTAGCATCTTTTTGTAGTCTCATTCCATCACATTTCTTATATTATACAAATCAGGCAAAGATTAAGAATAAATAATGGTATAGGATTCTCCAAATCAAGGCACTGACTGGAGCATCAGATATCATGAGAAAGGAAAGCTCCTGACTAAAACAAAATAAACCTGATGGAATCAGCATGAATATAATCTTATCAACTTTAAGAACAACCTTAGAAACCCTGACTTAAACAACAGATATGAAAATCTATGCAAAGGCACAAAACTTTCTTCCACAAAGTGAGCAGAAATGATAGGACTTTTTGGTTTAGGGAGGATGATGGTATTCTGTTGACGGATCGACTCGATGATCATTGAACCCTAATAACTACACAATTTTATTTTATTATTTTTATGACTTTTCTCATTCTTAAAGGTAGATTTCTTTGTGACTAAACTTTATTTCTTTCCTGATTAAGCAGTCAATAAAAGAATTCTCTCATTTTATCCTGTGCCTGGAAGAGGAGATGAACTTACAAATTGAGTAAATGAAAGAAAAAAAAAGCAGATATTGACATTTTTATCTTAGAATAATTAGGTCTTTCCTCTTTCTAAAGTTACACTTTTCAAGATGTCTACATTTTGAAACATCTCCTAGCAATAATGGAAGATGTTTTTACCTAAAGCCACAGGGTAAACAAAAAACAGGGACGCCTAACAAACTGTGGTTTACTGAAGCCAAATGAGAAATAACAAGATTGAGAGGTCAACAATTATAGGTAATAACAGTATATCATAGAATGATAGAATGATTTGGCTGAGATGAGGGTCCCAAGTGACACAGGGTCCCCAGGCAGGTGCAAAGGAGAGACATTTCATTCCAAAAACTTGGCCTTTTTAAGCAATAAGCTGAGTATCAGCTACATAGCTTTAAATCACAACAAGGATAATGTAACCAACCACCATACACCACGATGTGAACTCACAATGGTTACAGAACTTATTTTCTACCTCTAATTCAGCTGAATCACTTGCCCATAGTCCTTTTCTGCTTAGCTGAAGTAGCAGGCCTGAGCCATGGTTTTACAAGGCCTTCCCTTTTTAAGGCTCTACCTATATGTATGAGTTGGCAAGGACCCTAAATATCATCTAATTCTAAACCCCAACCTTGGACTAGACCAGGGTGCTCAAAGTCCCATCCAGCCTGGCCTTGACCACTTCCAGGCATGGGTCTTTCACAACTCCTCTGGGCAACCAATTCCAGTGTCTCACGATCCTCCTAATAATGAATTTCTTCTCAATATCTAACCTAAAAGTATCATCTTTCAGTTCAAAGCCATTCTCACTAATTCTGTCACTACATGTCTTTGCTAAAAGTCCCTCTCTGGATTTTCTGTAGGCTTCCCTAAGTGCCAGAAGACTTCTATAAGATTTGTTTGTAGCTTCTTCTTCTCCAGGATGAACAATTCCAACTATCCCTGTCATTCTTCATATGAGAGGTGCTTCAGTCCTCTGATCAGCCTCAAAATCCTCAACCTCGACAACTTCCAACAGGTCCATATCCTTACCTTAATCCATACACTAACCCTTTGTGGAAGGATATTGATTAAGGAAAACATAACATTTTTGTCAAAGATTATTAAAAATCGGATTGTTGTTCCAAAGTTCAGACTAATAGATCATACCTGGTGATGTCTAAAACAATAGAGAGAGAGCTGCTGCTATGAGAACAGAGTTTTCAATAGATTTATACCAGGACAAGGATATGATTCAAGCAGACAGAAAGTAGAAATATGTTTCATATATATTCATGTGTGTATACATATACATATATATAAATAGGTAAAGCATCTTTTAAAATCTTACAGGGTTAGTAGCTCCATAAAGTGTACATGTTAATAGCCTGCCATTGGTATTTTCTTACAATACTCATTTGGCTTTAAATCTCACTTTTTGCAAGTTTTCTGCATCTCAGTATTGAAAAAATTATATATTTCTCATTACAATATAATCTTTCAATCTTCAAGACTGTATTTCTAGGGTACCTTTTCGTAGTAAACTTGGTTGTTCTTGAATTCCGTGAAGCTGAATACTGTGGCACGCTTGTGTCACACTCTTTCTGACATAAAAGTTGTTTTTTCATCTTTCTGTAGATGCAAGGTCTCTGATGTGCTGCGTCTAAGCCACCCAATCACCCTGAAGAAACATGCACTGGTACCCCACATGTTATTATGGGGTCTCATGTGTCACACATTAGAATAACAACTTTTGCTTTAGAAAAAGCTTTTCAAAGATGTTTTATGTGAGTATCAGGGCACCTTTGAAAGGTAGAGTTTGGAAATTGAAAGGACAGTCTTACAAAGGTAATCAACTTGCCTTTCTTGTTTCTTTCATCTTTTACCCAGTAAGGTTTTAGTATGTTGTTTCATTTTTGTAGACTGGCTCATCTAAATATTTTTGCAACTTCATGAACATGTCAAAGGTCCTCTGTGGGAATTCTGTGGGAAATATGTAGAATGACCTGCCCATAAGGAAAAAGGAAAACATCACAGCATGAGACAGTGTGGAAGTTAAAATGAAATCATTTCACCTCTGTCTGTGAAGCTTTAAAGGCACCGCAATAGGAATTCTGTGTTCACAGAGTAGTTGCACTTCTATGTTCAGATGCTTGTTCCAGAATTCAGTTTCAGTATTGCTAGGTAGTCTATAGTTTATAAATCTACTAAGGTATTAAAAACAAACAAACAAACAAACTTGAGGTTGTTTTCCTTTACATAATTTTTACTACCAACTTAGGTAAGAAAATTATATCTTTTTAGGCTTCTGCTGTCTTGTACCTTCTAAAAAGTGAGAGGGAAAATTAACAGTCAGCCAGCCACATGGAATCTTCAATAACATAGAATGACAATCTGACAAATCTGTCACCAATCATGGGTTTTAACTATGAAGTAAATAGAGATGTGAAGATCCTGAGAGATTCATTACTTACTTCAGTTCTTCTTGTATCAACAGAGTGAATCAGGTTTTGATGTCATACACCTAAACTGACAAATGCTAACAACAATTTAAACCACTTAAAGCTAGGTTCTGCTTTCCAAGGTTGGTACAAGAATTGCTCTGTGTATGAGAAGAGTGACACAAGATACTGAATACTTACAAGTAAAACAAACCAAAAGCAAGAAAACTCCCTACACTTCAATTTAATTCAAACTAATGATGTGGTTGAGCATGTTTTTAGTAGACCACCAGACAACCAGAAGTAATTTTTGAGCAGCAATCAGTTAAAATCAGGAAGGGTGATTGACAGATTTGCCACTCTAAATGCACTTCATGGGAAAAGTAAGTTCTTAACTCTCATAACATCTAGACTTGGACAAAAATGTGATTTATATAACGAAAAATGTGCTGTAAATGTAATATTTTTCCTTCTAGGTAAAAGGCAATATAGTAATCAGTGTGGCAATCACACAGTTATAGAACTAAAATGTTAAAAGCCTCAATGTGATTCATGTAGCTTTTCAGATAAACATTAACTCCCATTCTGTAAACTTGGAATACATGTCAAAAGAGCTAATGGTGCAGTCTGTCATAAAGAGAGGAATTCTTTTAAAGAATGAAGCGTTTCCCAGGAGCTGTAGTACCCACATGATGATGCAAACTGTACAGCTTTTTCATGAAGTGCAGTGGGTACATGCATGTGCTACATCAGGTAGTACAATCTGCCACTGCACATGAAATTTCATGATCTGCTCCTTTGAAGTAAACAGTCTCCTTAGATTCTTCATTTCCTTCCTGTGAGTTTCTTATAACCTTTATTAATAACCTTTATTTCATTTATTCTTAGTAGCCACTCACAAAAGCTTTAAATGCACTGTTTGATTTTAGCTGAAATTCTTGGTTATTTACACATCTGATGAGAGCATGTATTGCATTCTTCATACAGACATTAACTGACCTAAGCCTCTGGTTTTGTTTGGGGGAAAAATTTTAGATTGACTTACCATTACTAGTCTCCTGCTTTTAAAACATTATCACTCTTGTCATTCTGTATACAAAAGGGTTATATTTCCTGACTACCATGTATTGCTGAAAAGATTCTTTTCTCATCTATTTCAGTTCTGTTTTGTGCAGTCTGCAGTGAAAATAGGAAAAGATACAAGAGGCAAATTCATTTGTTTAAATTTATTCTGCCAACAGACCGTGAATAACTGACATATTACATACTCAGTATTGTGAAAATAATTCCACTCACATGCTAGGTCTCTTCAATTATCCATACAGAAAAAATGAATTAATAGAAGCACTTGTTTCTTAAAAAGTTTTACACAGAAATGGAAAAAAAAAAAAAAAAAAAAGAAGAAAAGGATTTACTGGTGTAATGTCAATTCAGGAAAACTATAATTCTCTTTAGAAAGGACATTGAGTTCACCTATAACCTGTAATGCACAACCCACCCAAGATAACCCATAAGCCTGAATTTGACAGGCAATTCTTTCACTATCAGTTCAAGAAAAGTCCATAGATAGGATTTATATCACCTGATTTCAGATGCGTACATGTCTACACCTGAGCTAATCTCTCCAGGATCTTTTTATTGGCAATGGATTCAGGAAAAAAAGACACCCTGGAGCACTATTCATCTGGCCTGCATTAGAAATCTACTATACACTCAGATGAATCATGCTCAAGAAACACTGAGGTTCAGCTCACTGATTAAAGAGATAGTAAAGGCTGTCTGGCACAATAGTGGCTCTTATTAATCCTAGCCTTTATATCAACACAGGGAGGAACCCAGCCTGAGCAAAACCTGTAAAAGTAATGCATACTTTGGGATGCATCTATTTTGGGTGATTGGACCTTTGGGTCAGAAGATCTGCATCAGGAATGAAGGGCAAGGAGGTCTATGGTTCACTTCCTGATGTTTTAGCTTCTTGAAAGTGGATCAGGGCAGATCAGGCCAGATTTGCAAAGCTGGAGAGGACAAGGTCCTGAGTCTTTGATACTGCTTTGAGCAAGGGCTAGAGCAGATAAGGAGCAGGGAGAATGTCCAGTCAAAACTACTTCATTTCTCTGTGAAGTGTCCCAGGTCTGGATTCACCAAAATGAATGTCCAAAAGTGATCTTTCACGTTGGGAAACCTTTCTATCCAACTCTTGCTTGTTTTAGCAGTGGTGTTCTGTGTCTTGATCTCTGTAGGAGTGGGTCTTGAATAATGACAAAAAAAATTCTTTCCTAATATCATCATATAAATATGGAAGTCCTGCTAGCTGTGTTGGAAGTTCGACCTGAAAATGACCCTCAGATATAATCTCTGCTGTCTACAAAACATTATAAAACAATAGAAAGTCTTTGCTTTGCTAGAGTATCTGATTTGTATTTTAATTCAAATGCAGATCACTTCCTTTCAAGAGAAGAAAGTTTCAGCAGACTGAAACTGTTTTTTAAAAAAAAAGAACAGGAATAAAAAAAGAAATTACTGTTTCTTTACTTATGGGGAACCTTTTAATAACTCAGCTATAGTCAAGCTCTTTATGAAATATGGGCCTTTCACACTCAGGATGAAAACCATAATCCTTACTCCTTACTAGGGAGGTATATTAATAGTAGATTCAGCTTGACATGATGGTCATTAGGGCCCTCAGGAGCTGTGCTATAAATGTCAGGAAATGTTTTCAGAGTTAAAGGCTTGTTTCATGTGGTCTATGGTAACTCTATCTTGTTTTCTGTCATGTTGTAGAGGTCCAAACACACATTAACTTGTTCGTATGTAGTGAAGAAGAGATGAAATAGACCTACTAATATATGTACTAAGAATATTAATGCCACACCTCTCTCAAATAATATTTGAGTACTTGTCCTAATAATTTTTCTATCTAAAAAAAACACATAGAAAATTGATGGAAAGGAATTAATTTGAAAGTCAACAATAAAATACCAAGAAAAAACAGCATCCTTAAAGGATCATTTGCACTATTGATGGTGTTCCCAGATGCTTTCAGAAAAACATGCTCTTGGCTATTACATTTGCAATTCCACTGAGTTGCTACAAGGAAATGTAGTATGTCACCACTTTTACTGAACTTTAGTGTTGTAGCCTGTTGTGGGTCAATGCACTCACACAGCCAATTCATTACAAAACCAGGCTAAAATTTATATTATGCAAATAAGCTTACATAGCATGTTAAATTACAGCTATGCCGTGATGCACAATAAACCACTGTAGAGTGATTTTATTTATTTTCAGTTCTTATGATAAGCCAAAACTAAGCAGAAATAATTCAGCATGTAAACACTTCAATGAAATTGAACTACTTATTTTCAAGAATCAAAACCTACTTCTCAGTACTGAAGGACAGAGATTACCTTTATTTAAAGAGGAAAAGTAAAGTCGTATTACCTAAGTCCTCAGATCACCTGCATTTAAATTTCTCATCACAGTTCCCTAAAATTACTTGTTAGCAAATTGTGCAATTATATTGAACATCCAAGTATCTTATATTAGAATGCACATAGATTAACTTTTCCTTAGAAGTAAAAAATATAGGAAAATGAAACATATTAAAACTGAAGAGGTATTGTAACCATTCTCTGAATCATAAACATGATCATAGTCTAAGACAAATTTCTTTCAAATCAGAGAGAAGTTAGAAGTGTTTTTTTTAAGGTCAGAATTTGTCTCTGAAATGGATTTTTGTTGGTTTGTTTGTCAAAAAACCCTAACAATTGTTAGAACATCATATACAACTTTTGAAATATACCAAAATTCACACTGAATTTAAGTAATTTAGTTTGCAGAGGAAGATGGACCAAAAGAAAATTGAGACAAAAATTGTTGTGTTTTATTTCCTGAAAAAGAAAGGAAATAACTATATGGGGTCCAATACTGAGGTCTTTCCAATCTCAGCAGATTCTGAAAATTTTTGAATAGAAGACAGAGTAAAATTTCCCTCTTCCATCTTTTTTACTTGCTTTTAGGTTTTAGAACTGTAGCCAATGTCATACACTGTCTTTTCCTGCTCTTTACTTCCCAGTAATTTGTGAAAATGCATCATGATGGTGTTAAATCCATTATTTTCAGAATTTCCAGGAAATAGATTTTCTGTGTGTACACTGGGGAACATGTTATCTTAAAGCTGGGATTGAGCCTCTGGAGAAGGCTGTTTACAGACTTTTCTCACATATTTGAGGTCACTATGGTTGCTATGTGACTTTGTTTTCTTACAGAGTAGTAAAATATATTGAACTACATTCTCTACTTAGAAATGCTTATGTGTAGACGAAGAAAAATCAATATACATCATTGAAATAAAAATTAAGTGAAGACCAAATTCACTCAGTGTACCTAACTCATAGAAAGAGTTAAGACAGTAAAAATAGTCAGATAATTTTTCCTTGTATAACAGGGTCCTGGTAATCTTGGTCCCTAGACAGATGCAAGGAAATTTTCACTTGTACAATGAAAGCAATCAATCTTTCCAGAGTATTCATCATGTTAAAATATCTGAAGGTGTTACATGATTGTGCTATAAAGATGCTGAATGATTACAGGCAAAAATCAGTGTTTGAAATGCAAACACAATACTTGGCAGTAAAAAATAGGCATCACATTTTTGGTGGAATCATGTCCAAGCAAAGTTCTAATCAGAATTTTTAATCAGGATTAAATAAGAAATACAGAAATAAAAATCAGTGAAAATATAGGATTTATCACCTTGAAAGTTAGGTAGGAATTATCTAAATCTGCCATCTAAACATCAGTCAAAATCTAGCCTAGTCATCTGGGGTCCATGAACAGTGAGTAGAAAGGGACAGCCACTCTAGTGGTGGCACTTTATTTGATGCAAGTTTGGATCTTGAAGATATACTACCTGATACTCACTCCTCATTTCCCATCAAGTTTCATGAGACAACTAGCTGAGAAATCTAAGTTCCAGATAGTTAAAATTGTGTGATGAGTCCAACACTCAACCAAAGCAAAGAAAATTTTATTTTCTCACTAAGAGCAAGAAACTGTCTGTAAATTTTAAGTAAACATCCATCAAAAACTGTGCATTCAATTTCCATTTTGCTCAGGAGACATACTGAGGTTATAAAACCTCAATGTACATCAAAATTGCAACATTTTTTTAATCATAAAAACACAGCTGATTTTTTTTTTGCCTATTTTTTTAATTTGAAAAAAAAAAAGGAAACATGTCAGGTCCTAAAGTTACTCATCTTCCACAAATTCCAGGCTTTTTTATTATTATTCTCCTTATACTTCCTCGCAAGTGAAGAAAAATAAAACTATTGGACATTGAAATTTCTTCTCCTAAATGACAGTCCTAGATGCTGGCTCATTGTTCTGACAGCTGCAGCTGGGGGCTGTTGGTGCTCCAAGGGGTCTGGAGGATGGTGAAGTGCAGTGACGTGTGACCTATGCACCATGAGGAAAACCAGGGAGCTGCAGAAGTGCCCCTCACCCATGCAGGGAGCTGATCCGGGTAAATGTGGTCATGGGAAGTGCCATGCACACCCCAGGGTTGTGCTGTTGGATCCACTGCATATTTTTAATATCTCCTGATGATAAGTGCACTGTGCATAGTGTGGGCCTGGTAACTAAAGTCAGCATCCTCTCAGAACTGCTTTTTGCCAGACCACAGAGGTCAGAGCCTCTCTGGCAGTCAGACATGCAGCCAGTGGTGAAGGGGCCAGCAGCCTGTCACATGCTAATCACACAACTTCCCAGCCACAGCTGAAAGTGTGTCTTTCCCTGTCACTTAGTCCCCACAGCGCACAAATATTTTCTTTGTCCTTTTATTCTTTTGTTGGAGGGTAGTGTATAGCTCTAACCCACTGCCTCTGTGTACAGCCTGAGAGGGGACAGGGAACACTCTGGGTGTCTGAAGTTAGTAGTTGACACAAAGAGCAGATGTCTTAGACTAACAAACACACATCACACACTATAGCTCCACCAGCAGTAAAATGAGGCCTTTATTTTTCCATGACAATAGGAGTCCTGGACTCTGCAGCTGCCATATAAGATCTGGCAAAAAGCATTGAAGTCCAAAAGTTAAGGATGTGAAGTAGATTCAGACTCTTAAAATGTTATTTTTGCTATTCTGTATACTTCAGTGGCCTGACTAGATTTGAAATGAAATAAAACAGAAAACAAAATCAGAAGGAAACACAATTCTTCCTCCTCTGTCAGTACTCAGAGATATCCCTCTGGCTAAGCAGAGCAGAACAGTGGGGATGTGTGCACACTCACATCTGTATCATTAGGATGAGCTTTCCTGTGCCTTTTCTGAATCCACCTGTGACAATTGTGGTGCAGATTACTAGTAGTATTAGTACTACAGTGGGCTCCTGGCTCCACAGCTTTTGCTGTGGGCTGCCTATGAATACCTCTGATGCCAACTGCTTCAAATAAATATTCTTGGTATTTCCATGCACTTTATCCATGTATGTTTCCATCAAAAGCTATCCTCATTAGAAAAAGACAAATGTCTAATACTTTGCTCTTCCTGTTTCCTATTCTTTCCAGTGCTATAGAAGGACTCTCCAAAGTCTGCTAGCTTTCAAGACATTTATATTTTATATGTTCATCACTTGCAAGGAAACTGCTTTTAACTTTACATTTGCAACTTCACTAGGAGAAGCCATTGACAGTTATGCTGGCATGTTTAGCTTTAAAATCTTTAAGAGTCTTACAAACTGGAATTAAAGGCACAAGAGCCCCACATTAAGGATTTTTTGTAGTAGTAGTGATAGTATTAACATGTTTAGGGATGGTTTGTAGTCCCATTGCACTCTGCAGGCAAAAGTAGCGAAAGATATGGCTACATTTTCTTGAAAAGCAGATTATGATCTCCATTTTCTTCCTGGAGTGCAATAGACACATTTCCACAGAAATAATAAACCCTCTTTTTCTATGACAAATTGAGAACAGCTATGTAAAATGTGCATTCTTTTCCTGAAGCAGTACAACATCCTCTGAGGTTTCAGTTTCAGGGCTGAGCAGCTGTCCAGGGCCTTTCCAGAAGGATGTCCCACAGCTCCACATAAGGGGGGCAGCTCCAAAAGCCAATGGTGACTGGATTGATGTGATAATCCAGGAAGCCAAAGAATGGGCAGATCAGGCCAGACAAACATCTCTGTTACTGCAATTGCAAAATTCCTTTTCATCCACACACCTTTAAAGGTGAGAACGTTGTGGAAGGGGAGAACATGATTAACCCATGCAAGTTCTACTGGAAAATAAACAAACAAACAAAGAGCCCCTGAGGGTTTTCCTGTCTATATAGAAAAGAAAGTGATGTGAGACAAATCTGACTTGCCTGGTTTTACAAATGTCATCTGGGAACACATTTATATGCAAGTGCAGGAAAATAATGGATAACATAATTCCAGTTAAGCAAAATGATATCAATATGTCAGGAAACTATAGCAATTCTTTTACAAACAGGCACCAGTCACAGCAAAATAGCTACATTATGAAATCCAGATATATTATTTTCACCACTGGAGGGCTCCCATATTTTTCCTTTAATTCTATAAGAATATATAAAGATTTGAGAAAAAAAAAAAAAACATACAAAAACCCAGAATATATGGCTTAAAAAATTGTATTTCCTTCTTCTAAATGCGAGTATAGGCTCACACTAAGAATTTTTTACACCTTCAGTACACCTTTCTTTCAAAAATAAAATAAATATTATTTTTTTAACAGCAACAATACCCTCAGATAACATATATCATAAAATAATTGCAGGATGTTGTACAAAGAAAAGTGGGGTTATTTCTCATGGTTATATAGGGAGAAATGAGGAAAATTGAGTGGTTTTGTCAAAGCTGCCTACCAGGCCAGCAGCAGATCTCAGCTCAGGTCTCCTTGAGTTTGTTCCCTTTATGTTAGAATCATTAGGATGCCACAAAACAAACAGTGGAGTGCAATGCCCATTAGTCTGTGTTACCTGCATGGCCTCATTACTGCAGAGGTCAGATGCTTTTAACAACTCCAGTGTATTTATCCTCAGAAAGCACTGCAGCACAAGGAGTTTTGTCAATGCTAAGAAATCTCAATCGTCTTCCAGGCTCTAAACTGTCACTCCTATCACTGGACTTCTTTCATTTTCCTAAGTATGCTGCATTAAATGAATCTTAACTTATCTATTGCTAGCAGATTTTATTGTTCTTTATAACAATTAAATAAAAAATGGTTGGATTTTTATATGCTGAATGTGATTGTTAGATAAGCCATCACTTTTGATGATTCATCTGGCTATCGGTTTAAATATCATGGCACTTATCATTGTTATCAAAACTGTCCTGTCTATATATTAGTTTATTACTTATTTAGATATATCTTTCAGACATCTGCCACCACCTGAAATCAGAATCAGCAAGCTGTTAATTTTGTACAGTGCGTGTCTTTAACGACTCGAGTGTCTGACCAGATGAGAACCTTTTAGACCTCTGCCTTTTCTGATATTTTAGCTTCTCTTGGCATTTAAATCTAAACTAAAGAAACAGCCATCTACTTGCAAACCTGACACTCACAAGTATTTTAAGTGCTTGGATAACCAGAGAACAGATTTAATACATGACAGACCAGGAGTTTCTGTAACATGAGGCCTGCCAACATTGCTGCACCAGAAATGTGCCAAGAAGACATAAGCTGTCACTAAAAATATAACTCCTAACACCTTTGAAAATTATTTAGCCTATTTGAAGCAGATGAGAGTATTAGTGGAATGGTGGGAGGTAGATCTCTTCTAAATAAATTCTGGAAGTTAAACAGCCCCACAAGAATTCTTCTCTAAAAGCAAGGAATGTATCATACATGCAAGACTGCAACCTGAAGATCCTAAATAAAAACAAGGCAGCTGCTCAGTTAGACAGTGGCACTGCACACAAGTCTATTTCTGGACTTAAGAATGTAATTAACTATAAGAAGCAAGCATTTTTTGTGTGAAAGAAGTTTTCTGATTTCTTATTTGTTATAAGAAGACATGAGAGAACACAGATACACAATATGGGTTTGTTTCTTTATTCAAAGAGTGAGAAAATCAGGAATAGCAAAGCTGTTTCAGAGCAATCTCAGCATACTAACAAAAACATCTTTGCAATCCAAAAGTTTCTGATGGGCAGTCTTGTTTAATTTGAAATTAAAATCTCAGTATAATCTATTATTCTGCAGTTGCTGAAAAAGGACTTGCATTGAAATGTCATCCAGCAGTTCAAGACAGGACAAAAAGTGTTTTTTCTAAATAAGGTGTCCTTATGACAATGCTTATATCTTACTCAGTTTTCTGACAGTCCAAAATCTCTTATATGTTTGATAATTAGCATCTGGTTAGAAGTCAGATATTTTAGTGACTTCTTCTCCTGCTTTTCTTTGCCAAGAGGAATCCTAAAATCTCAGGAAGGAGCCAGTAAGAAATTTATTGCCAGAAAATTCTCAGCGTCACGTTCCTGTCATCTGAACTGAACCTTACCAAAAATTCCCCTAGAATGTCATGTTGTAGTCATAGTCCTCCTCAAGTACACTTAAAACTAATTTCTGTGACCAAGATTTTCACAACTAATTCACAGTTAAGTTTTTTCCAGCCATCCACTAACACCAGCCTCCTTGTCACTGTTCCTTTTAGCATCAGGTGTGGACATAAAAGTCTCTTCAGACTCAGAACACTGCCCCCATAACAAATGTCAAGTACACTTTTAAAAGGCTTGTAGGAAGTTAGTAGTAAAGCACACGACACCACCCACATTTATAAAAATATATATGTAGCCAATTGTGTCTTCAGAGAATTTAAATATATCCAGTACAAAGTTATAACTACTCTTATGTATCAATGGATATTTCAGTTATTATGGTAAGGTTATTGTTTTACCTACAAATTGGTTTATGTTAAATTTTGGATAAGCAATCCCCACACATATTTTTTTAATTCTGTTTAGGAGAACTGCTTGATATTTTTCATTTCTCTTCACTGAAGTAATGACATTTTTTATGAACTTGCTGGTATCATGTTTTGTCTGTTTATTTCATCTTTATCAGAGTTCTAAGAGGACAATCTTTCTGCTTGTCACTTTCTCTTACGGTTACAGGAAATCCGACACATGTACAGCTGAGTGTTAGCAAATATTTATGGCCAAAATATTTATGTTTTGCAGAAAATTTGTGTTATGTGTATTTCCTCACTTCTTTTATTTAACTCTAGATTCCATTGTGTTAATAAGGGGAAAGAAGAGAGACACTGTCTGAGAATGTTTTGGATCTAGTCACTACTTGCAAAAGTATGCAAGCTTTTACTGCAAAAGTATACAGGCTTTATTTCTTCTAGTTAGCATTTAGCTACTGCTCTCAGAATCCACAAATAATTTGGAAAGGATTTGGAAATCTGCTTAACGAAGGCTGAGGCTTCTTCAGCAAAAAGCAATTTCACAAGGAGGTAGGTACCAGCGACTACATGAAATCTGTCAGAGGGCAGTGGGATGAATAATGTCAGGCTTCTGACTATTTTGGGAATCAGAAGGATAATTCAGTGTAGACCAAAATGAAGGATAATGGCTATATTGAATCACAGTTGTAATTATTAAAGTGTTTGCATTTATGTGTTCATGCACAGACTGCTCATAATGTAGATACTTCAACTCTTTTTTTCCATTTTAGTCATCTGTTTTTCTTGTAAGACAATTTGCTTCTTACACTTCCAAGATTTCTTTTACCTTTTTTCTTTGGTTAGGATTTTCATCATTGAATCCAGTTATTCATTCAAGGAGCACAAAGAGCACTATCTGAGATATTTTAGGTAAACCTGCTCATTTGTGGATGTCATTTCATTTCTTTTTACACCATTTCCTTCTACTTTTAAGGAAATTCTACAACAATTTATATATTTTATAAATTAAGTAAAACCATAGACTCATTGTACTTTAAAAAAAAAAAGAAAAAATTGAAAAAAACCAGTGATATTAGCCCTTAAAGCTAAGTCTCATCAGGTGAAGCAATATGCTTTCATTAGCTGATTTTTAAAACAAATGGACCTGTTCCTTCTTTCATAAATTTAATACCAAAATAATTGGATCCTGGTCTTGACGTGCTCATTTTTGACCATTCACTCTTTTTGACCATTCATTTCTTAGTTCTCATCCTAAATTTAGTAGTGGCATGTTTGCTTGTATTTTTTCTATGTTAGTTATCAACACAGTGGGCAGAAGTTTGCATACATTCCCAACTGGGATTTTTATTAGAAGTGTTCTTTTTAACTTCAGGAACAATGTTTTTTTTAACATGGTCTGTATACTTTTTTATTGACAGTGATTAGAAAGAGAAGAAGATGATGCTGATATTGAGAAAACCAAAACAATTCAAACCTAGTATCAGATTAATCTAAATCAGTTATGAAAATAATAGGCTAGATACCTTGATACCCTATTTGGAATCACTACTCAACATGATCGAGATAAATATTTGCTCTTGTTGTTAGAGAGAGCTCAAGCTGATAAAGATTGATAAGTGTGTCCTGCTCGAGCATTAGAGCAGGTTAACATTCTGTCCTCATTTACTAATTGGTTTCTCCACAATGTCATTAGGATGATTTCTGTGTTTTGTTGCTGCTATTAGACAAGTCAATAATACTGCAAGTACTAAATTATAATACCAATATTGTCATGGATATTTTAAAACTTCAGGTTAAAGGAAGACTGCAAATTATGGACACAGGTCTGATTCTTTCTTACCTTACAGAGGCAAGGCAGCATTGCATTTCAAGGTAAATTTTAACAAATTAATTTGTTCATTTATTTGAAGGAGATGGAAGACTTGCCAATACTGTACTTCCTTATTTTAGCAATGTTTGTTTTTAGAAAAAAGCATAAGATATATTAATGAAATAAAGTTCAGTTTCAGGGTATCTTATGAGTTCAGTTAGGTCAGAAGGTAAAAAAAACATGTATATCTTTGTCTAGTAGATAATTCAAAATAGTGTCTGAATATACATCAGGTATATCTGGAACCAGATTTAAAATTTATTCATATTAGTATCTTGCCAGTACCCAGAAATAGAGCATGGAAAAGAATGCTGACAACCAGTTATGGAGAGGTAATAGGGACAAAACCTCCAAGTATTCAAGTTTGCCAAAATACTTGGATTATCTGATTCATCTGGTGTTTCTTCTGGGCAAAGGAAATTTCTATTGGGTGTAACAAGATTTATGGAGGTAAGCACTTTTTACCAGATAGGATTACATGTTAAAAGCTGCATTATATTATAGAAAGAGAGGAAAAAATGCTACAGAAAGTGACAGCACCAAATAAGCATCACTGAGATGGATGTTGCAAACTTTTAGCACTCAGCTGAGTGCATATACTAGGCCTACAAGAAAATGTAGGACTGAAGAGAATATTAAGAATGGTGCCCTCTAAACTTCCATGAGGAAGTGAGTGGAGATTGTTGTTAAATCAAAAATTCAGATGTAAAGAATACAATTATGGTTTAAGGAAATGTTTCATTCATGCATTGGATGAACTTGATTGTGAATATATTTTTTAATTTTTCTGTCATAGAAAGTATGTATTTGACAAAACCCTATCTGTACCAGCAACATATTCAGTTTTAACAATCCTCCAAAACAAAACAAAACAAAAAACCAAAACAAAAAAAACCCAAAATACTTTCAGGTCTGAAAAAAATTATTCCAAACATCAAAAAATGTGCATTGATATTTAAAACCAGTGGCTTTTCTTATAAAAAGAATTCCCATTTTGAAATTCTCTGTTTAAATCAGAATAAAAAACTTTTAAAATAAGATATAACCTTTGAAATGCAATGTTTCAGTGCTAAGAAATTGATAAAAATGTAAGTTTATCTCACTTTTTTATTTTCTGTGTTGCCTCTTGGTTTTTTAGAGAGAAACAGAGATATTCCTAGATTCTTACTTTATATCTCAAAGTGATACAGAAAAACCTCACCTTCAAAATCTGTCACAGGACAGAAAATTCACACAGCTCTAGTTTTGCATGCCATCTGTTTTCTTTTTCTGTTTCAGCATAGGGCAACCTATTTTGGATGGCGCACAGTTGTACTTCAGTCTAGAGATGACTTTGCTGCCTGGACTAGTACAAGTTTAGATCATTTGAGAAATTTTTGACTTCTAAATCACAGAAAAGTCAATAGAATATGTTGTAACAAAATGGAAAAGATTCTTTTGGCTACTGTGTAGGTTGGCTGAGAAGTCCCTCCAGTGTGCTCCCACCCTAAAATTCTTCACCTGTTTTTTGCATATTTTTCATTTGTTTCATTATTTTTCTTAATTCCAAAAATCACTGTGATTCTGACTTGCATAAAGTCTTTGGATAGAACTTCTCATCATAAACTTGCTTATAGGTTTTCCAGTTACATCCTGTGTGGGAAGAGAAACACCTTGTGCAACTTAAAAACAACACACAAAGACCTCAGATCTACTAACAAAAATAAATAAGGTAGACTCAAGATTCTGAGAGGGCAAGAACAGAATGTTTGGGTATTTTAAAATAATTTTTTACCCACAAACTTGATTATACAAGATAAAATGGTTCCCCTCTGAAAAGTCTACATCTATCTGTAAACTCCAGCTTCAACATGAGAGGGTTTTGAATAATTTAAAGGTATTCAGAGATTATCTAGTGAACAAGGCAGTTGCTGCTGCTGCCCTGGGGGAGGAAATGAACCCAACTTCCTGCACACTCCTTCCAGTAAGAATAAAACAATTATTTCAACTTGCCCCTAAATGAAGGATGCAAAGGATGTATAAGAAATAAACAACCCCTCTCCCCCTACAAAAAAAAAATAATTATAGAAATGGCCACCTGTAAGAAGTACACAAAATGAGCCAAAAGTCATCAGACTTTTATTTTAACTGTTTAGAAAACAGATTTGCAAATATGCACCCACCAAAAGCAAAGTGAGCCACTCTGGTCTCTCACTGACTGATCAGCATGCAGCAAACCACTCTTCTCCTCTAAACCCTTCCAATTCCCAAAAACTCTGGTTAACATGCATTTGTAAAATATGCATGCATTACAACTTCATAACTGATATGGGACTAACAATGGACATTTAGATAATTAATACAATCCCTCACCGATGAAAAATATGGGATGTAAAACAAGAACTTGAGATGTCAGCTGTAAACCTCTTGTACAGCTAGCACACAATATTTAGAAACCTCATAATAATAGATAATGAAAATTACTTTACTTGAGCCAAATAACTGGTTTAAACTCATATCTGGAAATGCAGGACACTGTCTCAAGTATTCAGCATGACCACCACTGTATTTAACATAGAAACAGTATCAACAGCTTCCCAAGCTGTGATTAATTGTAGTAGTAAAATTGATTATCCTAACTAAAGTAATATGTAGTTGATTTATAACGGGAGAAGTATTTATTATGGAATCATTAGTGATATGCTAAAGCTATTTATTTTATTTCTAGGACTTGTCTTCATATAAAATAGTTGTACAATGGGTATGAATTTGATATCTGTATCCAATTGGGTATAGTTACTGTTGCAAATACATCAGAAAAAAATGTATTTTTATTTATTATGTCCATAAAATTTCATAGACAAAAACAAAGCAATAAAATAATTTTATCATGGTATTGTAAGCAATATGGCCATGGGGAAAGGTGAGAGTAAGTGAAATGAATTGGTGCTTAGGATAATGAAAGTGAGGGACTAATGGGACCCGAAGGACTCAAGTGAAATACAGCCAGATTCCTGGTAAGTTTCCTCCAACTCCTTGGAGAGTCATTCTGCTTCGATTTGACCAATAAACTGCAACAGCCACTCATTCCTAATCCCAGGCTTTTTATAAGCAGTTTGCCCAGTCACACTGAATATTGTAAGAGGAAAGCAGCGGAGAGTGAATAGATCTGCAAGGTCTGATGGAAAATAATTAAATAGTTCCACAGAAAGTGAAGGGTTTGTGATTAGAACCATGGAAAGATGTTACTTTCTTTCTGAGTATGAAAAGGCAGTTAAATGGAATTATGAGGAATGCTGGAGGAGAACTAAAGTGAGGCCACCTCTCCCTCCTCTCTCTCACCCCCCACCCTGCTTTGTCTCTTTTCCCCACCACCTTCCTGCCCCATCCACCTGCCTGCCTGAGATTTTCCTCCAGACACAGTGAAGCTGCACATGAATTCATGCTCTGTTACTTCTTTGTTTTACAGGGCCCCCTTTCTTCAGGGATGGAAAAAGATCTCTCACTCTTATAGGTGGGTGACCTGTGATAAATAGTCAGTTATAGAAATAATTTTGAAAGGCACCTAAGTTCACAAAAAAAAAAAAATCTTCTCTTATTTTTTTTTTAAGAATCAGATTTTAGCAGTCATGTCCTCATAGAACTCAAAATTAAAAGAAGTCACATGAGAATCCTTTATTTTTAAAATTATTTTCTTTTGAAAATCAGCCTTATAGGTCCTGGGATTTGACTGTTTACTTTGGTTAATTATCTCTGTATTCTTAACAAGTCTTTCTCAACCACTCAGCCTTTTCAGTTTCACCCACCGCTGCCTTTTTGCACTTAGACTCAATAAGTAAGGTACAATAATCACTGGCTGTGCAAACCTACCCGACCTGCTAAGAATTTCTCACCCATACTCTCTGTGCGACTTTTTCTTTCCCCTTTGGTTAAACATACACAAACAATGAGACACTTTCACATCTCATTTAGTCCAGAGGAAGTGCACAGTCCCGAATCAGGAGTCACCAGCAGAACTCTCAGAGTCTACCTGTAGCCCTGCTGGACTCGGAGATCTGCCTAATATGAACCTAACTTTGTTAGGATCAAATTAAAATTGGGGTCATATTCATCCAAACCACCCAACAATTTGGGACACTTCAGGGCAAAAGGGCGCATAAATGCAAGATATTAGTAGGCACTGATAATTAGGATCATTGCTAATGCAGCAGATTAATACCTAGAGTGTAAAAAATAAGCTAGTAAAGGAAAAAGTCTGCAGGATGAGATAAATGAAAAGTAATAGACATCAATGTCTTTCACATTTAACACAATAAGAATATTTTCTCCTGACTTAGTTCATCTTAAAGTGGAAAAATGTTGTGTAGCTCTTTGCTAAAATCTCCCCATAGATCTGAATCTGAGCTTAACGGTTATTCCTGGAGGTTCAAAAAAATATTATTCATTATTCTGTCACTTTCCCTTTCTCTTTAAGGGGGAATTCTAAACCAGAATTGGCTAAGCAAGCTATTACCTGCAGGTATGCACCTTATCATTAAATGAAACCTCTAAAAACCCTGTGTACTGGCATTCTAATCCAAAATTAGACCTCTGCTATTATTGCAATATCTCAGAAATCAAATCAATAAGCCATAATTTTTACATTAGACAAAAATAATATTGGGGGAAAATCATATGAAAATTAATAATAAGTATGAAAAAGTGAAATATTATCAATAGCTACCTACCACAAAATATAAAAAAATAGCTTTTATAGGAGCACATTAAAAAGATAAACCAGCCAGTAAAACTTTGAATAAATCATTTTTTATCCACTTGTTGTGACATACAACCATGGACATTGATAACTTCAGAACTCCAGGTCCCCTTGAAAAATATCATTTTCAGAGGTGGCCTGTGCCTTATATCAGATACTGTGGGAAGACTACCTATAATTTTCTTTTGATTTCCTCCCCTGGACCAGCTTAATAAGATTCAATCCAAACACCAGTTTCAGCTTCTGATGTGAGCAGATGGCAAAAAGCAGGGACCAGAGCAATTACAGGCTAGTACATAGAAAACAGAGAACCAAAAAAGACTATAAAGGAAATCTGGACTTTTTTTTTACTATCTGCTATTTAAGCAGGGCACCTTTCCTGCAAAAGGGAAGGATTATCTCAAGGTTATTTATTCATTTACCAGCAATCAACAAGGTTCAGATAGTTGAAATCCCCAGTACCCTGAGAGTCAGTGAGAGGCCTCATGCATATGTTCTGCTTTATGTTGCTCATCTGCAAAACAATGAGGCTTGTAATGATGTGAAAGGTTTAATGGACTCTCTCCTGGTTTGTCCTCTATCCAAGCTCACTTTTATTTGTGTAATGTAATCTTCTTAAGAGTGTGGTTCCCGCAGGGAGATGAGCAGGCAACGACTGGGCTGTGGATGGCAGCTCATGTCAGGGATCAAGGATCATCCAGTTAATAGTTTTACATTTAGAATTCCCTAATACTCTGGTTCTAAAGATCAGCTTGCTAACACCTAGAGCTGGTTTCCGTTGTTTTGCACAAAAATAAATTCCTTTAAGTGTCCCCATTTGAAAATTAGTTAAATAGAGATCAGAAAGCATTATCAGTTAATTAAGATCTATTATTTTATTATTATCTAGATTCAGGGAGGCTAAGGCAGTGATGAAGGCATTTAGTGCCTTAGCAGGCCTTAGCCTTAGCAGGCCATTATGTGATAACAACAACAACAACAACAAAAGAATAATTCAGAAATACAGAATGTGTATTTGGCAAAACTGTTCAGGAGAGGTGATATTTTGATGCACTGATTAAGACAACTTCCCTTAAAACTAGAGACTTACCTGAATATTTGTTTTAAAACTAATAAGAAACAGCTCAAACCCCATAGGCATCTTTGAAACTCTGAACCTGAATGTTTAATATTAACCATCTGACAAGACATTTAATCTTCTTTTTATTCTTAAAAAAAATGTAAAGGAAATAAAGGAAATCAAAATTAAATAAAATCATCCCTATAGACTTTTCTTTGTATCTTCAGTTGTCTGTGGGAAAAAAATATTTAGCTAGCATGAGCCTCCAGTAAGTATTTTAAAATAATTTTAAAGGTATCAAATGTTTTTTCACATACCATTGACTTTGTCACACTTGCTTTTAAACTTACTTGTAGTCTCAAAATTAAAGGCCAAGTTAGTGCCATCAAGTAAAATCAAGAAGCTGTGATATTTCCTTTGGGATATCTGTCACTTCATAGAAAATTGTTTCAGATCAGGGTGGAGAAAACAAAACTGTTACAAGGCAGGAACAGCTTACCAAAAAATAGACTCTGAACAAGATTAATATGAATCATAGATTCACAGAGTGGAGGCCAGGAGGGACAACTGTTTCACCTACTTTGACCTGTGTCAGACCAGGGGATGTTGCATTTCATCTACTTAACCTTGTATGGAGCCCAGTCACTTGTGCACGACTGCAGCAGAACTTGTGCTTGGCTGGACAGATCATCGGGAATTCCGGCAGCTTGGAAATCAAAGCATCCAGGGAAGAGGAGTTCAAGAAATCTCTTACAAGCACTTTCAATCTTTTTTTAATGGTAACTAATCCTCTTTATGTGAGAAAATGTGTCATTTCTCTTTTGAATGTGTCAAATGGCTGCTGTTATGCCCTTTGCTCCTATTATTTTATGAAAATGCCATTATCATAGCTCTTAGACTGATTTAGGTTGAAAAGGAATCAGGAGGTCATTTCATGCAAACCTCAACCCACAGAAGGAACAAAATCAATAACAAATCAATTCTTTTTTTTTTTTAACTTTTTTTTTTTTTTTTTTTTTTTTTTTTTTAGAAGGAAAGGCACTATGTAATGTCATTTCCTGTTCTCTTTTTGCAAAGGAGTCAGGAGGAGAATGTCATATAAATTTTGTTCTATCAACATTTTTTTAAAAATGGAGATACTAAAACTGAAATTAAACCTGTAGTTCACATCTTATTAGTGTTATACTTATTAAAGAATGTCATTATTCCTTTTTGTCACATCTCCAATCAAAAAGCTTTCATGAATTTAATTTTGCATTGTGTCTTAAAGATATTTTTGGAACTCTGATTTACAATATGTGTTTTCTTTTTTATCAGCCAATTTCTTTCCATATGTGCAATTTTCCATGTGTGACATAGAATCTTTTTCCTGCAATAGTATTTCTCTTATGGGTCTAGATATATGGGTTTCATTGACTGCATGATCCAGATATTTTAGAATTATCCTTTTGCCATCATTATGGCAACTGTGCACTTACAGATTTTCATATACATGTATTTTTATTGCTCCAGTGCCCTTTCTCCAGATTGTTTCCCCAGATATCACAACTTTATTTTTTCCTTTTTATCTATACCAAACCACTGGAAAAAACAATCCACAAGCACTATTTCAAAAACACTACATTCACTGTTTCTGCACCTTCAGGTGGATCAATGCTTGTAGATTTTCCTCTGCTCTAAAGACTTGGCCTTTCCTGCTTGATTAAATTTTTGGCCTGTCTCCATGACTACTGGTCTGATTTTTTGAAAACACAAGATGAAGGTGACAAAAATTAAGGTGGGGTCTGGATTTTTCTAGTTGTTTGTTTTGGTGGGATTTTTTTTCTCTCCAGGTTCATCAGCATTCCTCTTTTCAAATTTTCTCTAAACATGATCACCCTGTCCCTCATCACTATAAGACGTAATCATGTCAGTCTAAAAACTGAATGATGTAAGTGACTCCATCATCTTTTTGTATTGTCAGATTCTAGCTATAGGAAACTTTCAGTACAACTAATTTCCATCACAAGGTACATCTTTCCACATACAGACACACACTAATAAAGTTTTTATTCAGTTTCTTGCCATATTCAAAGTGTTTCAGCAAAATATCATTTTCATAGCTCATTGCTTTGGTAATGACAGCCCTCTATATGCATCATTCTGTTAATTCTGCAACTATCACACAAAATAGAGATTATTTATTTTTGCATCCAAGGCTCTTTGGAGCCTCTATCTGCTCAGCCTTTCTTGTTTACTACTAAAATCTCAGATCCCATCTCTGCTTGATATTTCTACATACTCAGGAAAATACATTTGCACACTCTTCTGTGACAATACTTGCTCCTTAGAGCTTCCTAGATATCATTTGACTGTGCTTCTACAGGTTCATCCTCATTAATTCTTTTTGCTGCCTACAGAAAGTTTCTCATCTGTGAATCCTCAGTCTTGCACACTGATGAGAATTATCTCACTTTTTCTTGCTTTCAGTGCACCTTCCCTCTCTGTGTCTCCCAGCCTGCAGGTACCTCATGGTTTTTTACTAAGAGTTGATCTACCCAAGCAGAAATTTTGGGTTTGTGTTTGTGTTTATACAATTCATAGCACATTTGAGACCTGGCCAACAGAGCTGCTCATCCGTAACACAAATCAAAGATTAACCTGAAGGCCAAAAGTCTTATTTCAAGCCCTGAAACATTTCATGTTTTCTGTTTATTTATTTGTTTCCTGGGTGGGTTTGAATTTTTAGACAAACAGGAAATGGTACCAGACTTTGCACTCCATGGAATTATTCTGTAGATGTTGAAAATAGAAGATGGATGTTCAAGGAAATAAAAGAGAACAAATGACTTCTTTATATGCTGGTGTTTTCAGATGAACAGAGATTAAAATTTCTCATTTAATGCAAGCTCTTTTTCTAATAAATATCTACTGGAAGAAAATGTCAAAATATTTCATACCTTTTTTTTCCCCTTCTCTACTTTATGTTTTCTCAAAAAGGTGTGAAGAGAAATGAAAGTATCACTAGGAAAAATGTGAACAGAAACTGAAATGCCATCAGATGTCCTCTCCTCTTTCTTTTTTTTTTTGCTGCAAAAGAGAAAGTTAGGGAAGAAAGTTTCCTCCAAAATTAATATTAACAGCACTTTCCCCTTTCTGATTAAACACTTTCAAACAGAAAATATTGGCCTGCCTGGCACATTTATACTTGTATTTATGATGATTTGAAAGGGTTTGAAAGTTCCTAATTTTGCAACTGTTATTATATATTACTGCACAATCTTGTCATAGGTCTTTGCTCCATTTCATTACTAGCTGTGTTCATACTGTCATACTGCAATTATTTGAATGAGTCATCAACCTATACCATTATTGTTTGTATTTACAATTAGCAATACATGTCACACCTTTGTTTCACAATGTTGTGAATGTGCCAAAAAACTTTTAAAAATGATTTAACAAATTAAGTAGGAAATACACAACAGCTTCTCCTTATTTCCCATCACCAAGCCCACTAGCAACTCAAACATTAAGTTAATTTTGGAGAAAAATGTAAAATATCATTCATTTTTGGTGTTTGAAAAGACCAGCAATGAATCATTGAAGTAGGAAACTAACCAAAGAAATTTCCAGCAAAAAAACCCAGAAATGTCCATATCAATGTGTGACATACCATGAGGCTCTTATAATAGTAGACACGAGTGTGTTTATACACATTCTGGAGAGAAACATGCTCAAACTGAAGTTAGGCTTAAATCAGATTCATTAGTTTCAGCTATTTTTTATGACTAGAAGAAAGATACCTTTTTAGAGGAGACTGCCAACTTCTGGTTTTCTTAAATGAGCAAAACTAAAACTCAGAGGGAATATGACTTCAGTCAATAACCATATCAAGATAAAAGCAGAGAAAGGTGAAGAGATGTTTGAGCTAAAAGCCAATGTGTAAATTAGAATAAACAAGTAAAAAATGTTCATGCATAAATTTTGCATGAAAATTAGGAATCACTTTCTAACCACAGAGGAATAAAAACTTTTTAGACTGACCAAAGAGAAGTGAAGCAGATCTCAGAAGTTCCAAGATGGAGCTTATAAAGGAGATTTTATGACACATTTGATCATGGCAGAGATATTTAAACCAAGCAAAACCATCTAGGCTTCCCACAAACCTGTAATTTCAGACCATTTACAATGCTAGAAGTGTCACATTCACATCCCTAGAAAATTTCATATATCATATCATATCAATCATATCATATCAATCATATAATATATCATAGAATGGCTTGGGTTTAAAGTTCTAACCCCCCTGCCATGAGCAGGAGCACCTTCCTCTAGACCATATTTCTCAGAGACCCATCCAACCTGGTCCTAGATGCAGCATCTACTACTTCTCTGGGAAACCTGTTCCAGTGCCTCACCACTGACACCATAAGTTGCTTCAGGGTTAATTTAGTGTCTTCTGTAATCCACAGGGCACATAAGCAATAGTATGTAACCATTTTGTAGGGCTGCTCAAGCTGAATTTGTCTTTGTTGCACCCCTTAATGAAAATAGATCAAAAGAATCCTCTGAACAAGAGTCTAATATTAAAATGCATAAGTACCAGTTGCAGAGCTTGCTTTTGTTCTAGTTGCTCTATCAACTTTTCTGTGAATCCTTAATATACTTTTGTGTATATATATATATATATATATATGTATATATATATATATATATAACAGCAAGTTTCTAATCATAAGTATTTAGATTTTTATAATTCCTATATATGAGTGTGCTTATGTATATTTTCATATATATGTGTGTGTATTTATGTGCATACATACAAAAGTACAAGTATAGACACATATGTACATATAGGTCTAAATATACAAATACATATCCATAAACCATATCCATCCACATTGTTCCTCTAATGGAGAGATGAATAACACAATGTTTACTGGAAGGCTCTAAGTGGCTTTGAACACTTTTAGTGAAACACTTCAACATTTCTCTAACGCAATATTTTGAAAGGGCCCAGGGTCAATACAAATGTAATATATGGAGGCTAAAAGAAAATTTGACAGAATATTTGTCCAAAGAGCACAGTAAGGTGGCATGTAAAAACAATAATGGGCCATTATGCTGTCTTATTAGAGGAATTAAAGCATTGCACACACTCCCGGACTCATAGTCCCTGGCTTTTTTGCTGAACAACTTGAATCCTGTGTTTTCAACTCAAGAAGTGGTTTTTAAAGTGTAATTCCCTTTTCAATTCTAAATATTTAATAGTATCAGATGTGGAAAACTTGTTTGGGAAGCTCAAAAGGTAGAGAACCATTGGATGCCCACAAATATTCTTTGGTTAGGCAAGCACTAAATTTTGTATGCAAACAGGCTAAATGGAGTCTTTGCAGGTGCAAACAGTGGTGATTCATCTTCTGCATATGTGCAGAAAACATATTTTGAAAAGCTTTATAGGTACCTCACCATATATGAAGCTAACATGTGGAGGATCTATATACTACACAACTTTTCTAATTAGAAATGGACCAGCAGCATCGAATTCAGTTTGAAGGATGTACCTACCTGCAAGTTTTGCAGCAGGTCAGCAGTAAATTTTCCCAGCAGTCTTTCCTCAGGAAGGTAGAAATTCCCCCAGTGATGTAATTTATGCTATTACATCAACTTAAATGTCCTTTACTAACCAAAGTTACTGATACATTGGTGTGGTTACTTTTTCTCTTACAAAGAAACTAGAAAAAATGCTTCTATGAAGGCACAATTATACTTAAAAGCTTTTATCATGCAGTCTACCCACAAAACTATGTCTCCAGTTCATTTTAGTTTAAATATTTTTTGGTTGGAGCCCTAAGTATTTAGTTGCAAAAAGTAAAAAGAAAAAAAACAGCACAAAGCAAAATGCTGCATTCAAATTTGTTACAGTGTGAACACTCAGAATCTCTCTCATCACACAGGAACTAAGCACACTTCTCTGTGGATATATATGGAGAGCATCTGTCTGAATTTATCCTATTGGAAGTGACTGGTACACAAACTGCATTTATTTTATAGAAGAGGGTGAAGAGAGTAAATATAATTTTCCCAGATGTGTTTGGAAACATTAAACAAATTAATTGGGTTAAATTTCCTACTTGGGATAAAGAGAGAGGATACCATAGAAGACAAGGATGTGACTCACTCATTAAGCGCTTTATTTCTCGGCCTTCCACGACATTTATTGTGCTAGCATCCAGCAGCCTTGTGAAATGCTGGGAACATTTCATGTGCATTCTGCTTCTGTGAGTTACAGATTCACCACCTCCTTTTTGCTGATGCAAGTCTGGAGCCCAGAGTCAATGAACCAAAGTTATCCAAGTCTGGGAACTTGAATCCAATGCCTTGAATCAAGTATAGCTGAAATAATAACCTCTTTTCCAATTTCCTCTTCAGCAGTACCTTATAGCTAAAGGTGTAGATATGAAAGAAATAAATTATTAGAAGACTAGATAGAACAATGGGGATTACAGCACTACTGTGTTTACAGGGACTGTTACCAATTAGCTTATTCTTTTCTGGACCATCACATTTAGTCTGATTCATTCCTAAAGTTCCCTAAATCTTTTAAAGGTATTCTGCATCAATAATCTCCTTTTTTTCTTTTTTTAGGAAGCATTGTCCAGATTATATCTTTCTTTGAGAGAATTATATATATTTATAAATATATATTTATATGCGTGTGTGTCTGTGATTCTTCTTTTCCTCATCAAGACAAGTTGTCCTCAGTTGTCATTTTTGTTCATATATGGCTGTATAGCTGCCATGATTAATGAAATTTATGTGTCAGGTTTGGTTGTTGGTTGTTCCGGAGGGTTTTGTTTGGGGTTTTTTGTTGTTTTGCTTTGTTCTGTAGGTTTGGGGGTTTTTTGAGAAACAAGTCAAAAAAGGCTAAATAGAAAAGGAACTTCTACATGTAGAAGAAGTGGCACAATGTCCAGTTATTTTCTCTTTTACCACTTTGTGCTGTTCCTCTCTGTTCAGAGACATATTTTGATTTAAAGGAAAAAGCTCAGAGTGTGGGCAATGGTCCACAGCTATTCCTGGGACTTTGTGAAATTATCTGTGAAAAGGAAAACATCAACCTGCTTAGCCTCTACTGTTTAATCTGTTCCTGGATCCTAAATTGAGTTTAAATTGGCTAAACTTGAGTATTTGTGCCACCCTATGCTTGCATTTACCTGTAATTACCACTCAATAGAGACACAGGTGAGTCTTCTCCTGAAACCTTTCAATGATTGCAACTGATAGGTCAGACCACTAACACAGAAAACTGAAAAAGGTGCTCAATTTGTAATTTGCAAAACCTAAAATGTTTGTCAAGGAATTTCTACTATTTATTTCAAAATTATATGAAATTTTATTTTTGATGCAGCAAGGTTTGGTAGCATAAAGAAATGCTGACTCATGAACTGACTGTCAGGACATCACAATGTGAAACCATAGACCGACAAAACTTGGCAGCCTTCACCACAAGATAAGAAAAATATTTACAGAAAAATAATTTGACAGAAGATTCAAGAAACAATGTCTTAGAGAGGTGTTGACTATCACTAACTCCTTGTTTGAAATAGCAAAGAAGTAGAATAAACTTTTTGCTTAATTTTAAGATAGAGCAAGCATTTGTATGAGGAAAATGCTAAAAAAGAGAAAAGTAACTCTTGGGAATTTTGTGCTTGAATCCCAGTGTCTGGACACTTCCAATTCTGTGCTTTGGCTCACTGAGAAAATTCAATGTTTTTGTCATTCGACACATGCTTAAATTTCTGCTAGTTTTCTCTGCTTCCCTCTCTTCTGATCTTCTGAGCTTTTGTTTTTTATTTTTTTGAGAGAAACATGAAGATTTAGTGGAGTAGGAGAATGTATGGAAATTACCTGAATGTCCTAACATTACTCCTGCTCTTTGCAGAGGAATGAAGAGAGAAAAAGGAAAGCTGGGTCAGGGTCATGTGAGGTGGAATCAGTGTTGTACTATCTATCTATTCCTTTCAATTGGAGGAAAATGGGAGCAATTCAGCAATATGGTGAAATGACTGAATAGGAATTTGGAATACTGCTTCTTGGATAAAAGTTAGCAGAATCGTTTAATCAGAAATGCTTTTTACCAGAACATGAAAATGCCTTAAAATCTCTCAGCCCTGACACATGGTGGAAGAATGATTGCTTTACTTAGACTGAGTAGACAATTCTTGAAAATTATACTTTCATGCTATATATTATCCATTTACATCCAAGTGAAATGTATACGGGATGAAGGATAAATTTACCTTGATTCAACAGTTACTGTCAGAATTCTCATAAATTTCTGTGATGAGGACAGCTAAAACAAAGATTGCAAATATTTACTTGTTGATATTTTCTTCCTTTTTACAGGCATTTACCTCTACAAAGTAAAACTAATCCAGATCTTGGGGGAATCTCACCTTCACATTCAACCAATTCTGCAGATACTTCATAAAAATGAGCCTCTGTTACCAGAGTAGAATAAAAGCAGAATGCTTGTGCACCCGCCTTCTAAAGGAGAATCACTTTTCAGCAGACCTCAGGTTTGGGGACAGTCTGGGACAGACGAACCTCAGAGACATCCAACATTCACCAAAAGACCTGAGGCAAGGATGTTCACCAACTAACTCAGTAAATTCCTTTGGACGGCAATCAGCTTTTCACCACAGACAGGGATGAGGATCTCTTATTAACCTCAAAGTGATTTTAAAAAGCTACTTTCAATTTCCATATGGTGAAGAATGTGGGAACACAGGAACATGCTTACAGTATAACCCCTTTGTACCAAGTGTTCATATTCTTGGCGATTGTACCTAAAGATTTTGTGTGTGGCTCTCAAAGTACTGTTCAACTTTCAAAACAATAGTTTTCTTTATTTTGCACATTTAGATTTCTAAGGAAAGATTTCTAAGGCCTCTGTTCTAAAGTGCACTACTTTTCCCCATTGTGAGATACACAAGAAACTTGAATTTCTTTTCTTCCCTGCTTCAGATGCCCAGCCTTCACCACCAAGGATATAAAACATCTTGTTTACCTCTAGTCACATCACTGGGACAGTTGTCATGTTATTTCAGAAATGTGCAGCAGCTCGCTACAGGTACCAAATGGAATCATAGAAAGGTAGAGGTCCTTGATTGAATTTATTTGTGTTTGAATCTGTCAGGGATAAAAGAGCCAACAAATAATAAAATAGATGCAAGCCTCTGTAAGTCAGCAGCCACCTGCTACCTCTGGGCTATTAGAGGGGCCCTCAGCATGACAACACAAATCCATGCTGGCAGGCCAATCACAGCTTAAAAAAAAGCCCTACATCAGCTCACCTCTTCAACTCTGCCAGCAGAGTGACAGCAATGTTGAAATTTCAATTTTCCTGATATTAGTTGTGAATTGTTTTATCAAACTATTTTTACTCTCACTGTCTCGTTGTCTTTTAAATGCTGATAGTGTTGATGGCTCTCAAATGCAATCTATCTAGTAGCTCTTTTGAGAAATGAAGGTTTGGTTTTACTCTTTTTTAAAAAAAAAATTTTCCCCAAATATGCTGAAGCTCTTGTTTCATTTTTCTCCCTTCTATACATCTAAATCATGTAAATTGCAGGGAACGGTAAAAGTCAAAGTACTCATCACAGGCATCATAATTATTGATAATCAGCTATTCTCCAAGGCTAGCACCATTTCACATGCAATTCACTGCTTTGATTCCCATTTATAGAATGAGTCAAATTCTGCACTGCTTTGTATCTGTTGCAACTGCATAAATTAACCCTAAGCATTTATAGTGATGCTTTGTTTAATAAAGTTAGGGAAAGAAACAGGAAAATGTAATTTTTCTTTTCTTTATACAGAAAATTAATTCTTGGCCTCAGTACAGTCAGTAAAAGTTTTCCCATTAACTTCAATGGATCTAAGTTTTCACTCTTATGGACTGAATTGGAGTATAAAAAGAGAATCACAGGGTGGTTCTGGGGTTTCTTTTGGTTTTGTTTTTTTCTTTATGTTGCTGGCTTTGAGAATAGAGTCAAAAGCATTCTGTCTGCACCTGAGACTACAGAACCAATATTACAGATGATGGAGAATGGAGGAAATAAAAAAGTTATTTCATTTCCTTTTGGTTTTTTCATCACTGTATACCAGTATATGTGCTCATTAAAAACTATCTTAAAGCTTTCTGTGTGGACTCATTTGTTTTCTAGAAAATCTGCATTATTACTCTGAACCAGTTACAGAAGAGAATTCTGTTTGAAACCAATGAAGGTAAATGGTGAGACTCCTCTGGGACTACATCAAAACTTGTATTTGTCCTTAGTACAAGGCCTTAGTAATCATACACAGGCAAATTTCAGTGACCTGATTTCCTTCATCCCTCATTATCAGATAGTGATTTGAGAGAGGTCTGAATATATCCAAGAAAGCTGGCTCCTTTGAGAATCCTGGGGAGTTATATGTGAATAAAGAGATGGATTGTAGGTTCAGATGAGGGGCCAAACATACAACATGAACATATGTAGATATCCTAATTTGTCCTCTGCTCTTTTTCTTAAGATTTCATGAGCACTGAGTATGAGCATTTTCTTTTGCAGCTCCTGAAACTTTTCATTACAAGATTCCTCTGTTTTTCTTTATTTTTATTTTATATTTTTTCATATTCTCTCTGAATCCCATTTAGCAACCTTCTGCTTCATGATTTCTATCTTGCAATTGTATTGTTTAACTATAAAATCTAGTAAATAAATTAAAATATAAACATGAGGCTTTTCTTCTCAAAGTTGCATTATATATCTTTTAACTCCTAGTATGGCCCTGTTTACAGCACATAAGCACAGTTCATGCAATTTAGAAGTGAATAAATCTTTCTGTTTAAATAACCAATACTGTGCTCCTGCAGCATACAAACTCCTACATATATCATGAGTCTAACACAGTCCAGTAATAACAGTACAATAACTGCTGTACAGAAATGCATTCTCATAAGCAACAGCTGTCAGCTAAAATGCTTCACGATTTTCTCCTGAAATAAATTTACTTTTTCTTTCTGCCTACATTACTCACAACTTGATATCGCACAGAAACAGAACAAGACTCAATAACTTTTTAAAACAACTTTCCTATTTAAACTGTACAGTAGGTATTTTTTTAGCCAGAGTAAAATATTATAAAAATTGTTTCCCATGTGATCAGCATTAATAAATAGAGTACTACTAGTCCAAGAGTACTACTGAAGATTTGAAGCACTGACAAAGGAGGTTCGTGTTGGATGTTGGAAACACAGTGGGTGTTTGGGCACTGGACCCGCACCAGGGAAGGGGCCACAGCACCAAGCTTGACAGGGCTCAAGAAGCATTTGGACAGTGCTCTCAGGCACATGGTGTGACTCTTGGGGTGTCCTGTGCAGGGTCAGGAGTTGGACTCACTGATCCTGATGGGTTCCTTCCAATTTAGAATTGTCTATGATTTTATGATCCTAGGAATCTATCAAGGGACATATTTTTCATGCAATCTCTATAGTTTCTAGAAAGGAAAAAAAAATTAAACTAGACTGTAGAGAGCTCTGTTCTTTTTAAATCTGGGACTCGCCTTGTTATAATTCTGCCTTGAATGATACATTGAAATATGTACCTTGTGTCACACTGTTCATCAACATGTCACATTGTATCATGTCACTTTATGTGGCTCAATATGACAGATGTGTCTCTAAAGCAATGCGTCATCATGTCCCTTGGTATAAGGAAAAGTGAAAATAAATATATTCTTGTTTTGTTTACAGTGCACTACTTCCAGAAATAGAAAAACAAAAAAAGAAAAAAAAAGAAAAAACCCTCAGCCATCATAAGGCAAACATCAAACAACTTCTATTTAATTTTGCAACATTTTATGTAAATGAAAGGAAAGGGTGATGTCTTCATCATTCATCTTAAAAATAAAAATACGGATACAAATTAATACATGCCCAGAATACATCATTTCAATTTGTTATTCCTTTCATTTAAGGGATAGAAAGAACAAGACTGTAAGCATTTGCTTATACTCTATAAATAGCTAGGAAAATTATGGACTAGGGAAAAATGACTTAAAGACTGAACATGTAGTAAATTCATGTTTTCCTGACAAATGTATTTCATTATTTAAAAGCACACACATTAATTAGCATTAGGAGATGTTTCATTTTTTCCTTTCTCATTTACTTTGAAATAAATTGGTTTGTGTGGACCTGGTTTTCGTAATAGGGGTGGCTTTTGGGTGAAGGTGCTAGGAGATGCCTCTGTGTCTGACAGAGCCACTGCCAGTCAACTCCAAAATGGACTTTCATTGGCCAGGGTTGGTGGTGGTAGCAGCCAGAGGAAGGAGTGAGAACATGTGACAGAAACAGCCCTGCAGACATGGAGGTCAGGGAAGAAGTGAGGGGAAGAAGCTCCAGGTGCCAGAGCAGAGATTCCCCTGCAGACCATGGTGAGGCAGCTGTGCCCCTGCAGCCCAAGGAGCCCCATGGTGAAGCAGACATCCCCCTGCAACTTGTGGAGACCCCAACACCAAAGCAGGTGGATGTGCATGAAGGAGGCTGTGACCCTGTGGGAAGCCCATGCTGGAGCAGGTTCCTGACACGACTGTTGGATCCATGGAAAAAGGAGCTCATGCTGGAGGAGATTTAGTGCCAGGACTTGTGACCCTGTGGGGGACCTGCACACCAACGGGGGGACCCCACACTGGAGCAGGGGAAGAATGTGGAGGGATAGAATGTAAGAAAATAAAGATAGTGCAGAAGGTAGTCTCACACCTGAGGAGCTGCAGCTGTACTAATCACCAAAGATTACGAACAGGCCTGCTCTAAATAGGCCACAGCTGTGTCCAATAAGAGGACGATTGTTACAAAAGAGTGGGTTGGCTAGTTGAGGGGGGAGGTGGGGTTTGTTGGTTGAGCTGTGAAGGAGATAGTGCTGGGAGGAGCTGTCTGTGAGACATCACCAAGAAGGTATGGAACTTTTACAATAAGATGACAACAGAAGAACATGAGGAGTTCTCCCTCTGAGGAGAAGGCAGGAGCAGCGTCAATGTATGATGCACTGTCCATTCCCTATCCCACCATCCCCCTTTCCCACTGGTGGAGAGGAGGCAGAGGATTGGGCAGTAAAGTTTAGCCCAGGGAGAAGAGATAGGTGGGGAAAAGTGTTTTTAAGATTTAGGGTCTCATTATAGTACTCTGTTTTGATTAGCAAGAAATTAGATTGATTTCCTAAGTTGGCTGTTTTCTCTGTGATGGTACTTGCTGAGTGATCTCTCCCCTGTCCTTATTTCAGAACCTAAACTTTTCATGTATTTTGTGTCCCTTGTGCAGCTGTGGAGGGGAATAATAGAGTGGTTTTGGTCAGCATGAGGATTAACCCAAACCACAAATTTTATAAAATAATTCCCCTAATATTGAATTGCCTCAGTTTGCAAGATGCTGAATTCACTGATATTTTCTATTTGTTGTTAATTAGCACTGGGTTGAAATATTTTATAAAATTCCACTAGTTGGCTGAGGATGCCAATCACTGGGACTGAGTTACTTTAGTCCATTAAGATTGTATTTTCAATGAGTCAAATCCACTCTTTCAGAGAGCAGAAATGTGAAGAAAATGTAGTCTGTCATATTATCATTTCCTAATTTTCTGTTCAGCCCTCTTGAGGGCTGCATCTAACATCCCAGGTTAAAGTAGACGGCAAAGATGCATCATCCACTGGTCACTGCTTTTTTCCTGGCAGCAGGAAAAAAATACACCCTCCATAATACACCCTCATATGACAGACACAATAGTTTTAAGCCCTTCTAATGTTTTAAAACAAAAGAGACATTATTCATCCCTCAACCGTGAGACTTCTTATAGGCAAGGTTTTAAATATGTGAGAAGAAAGGACTGACAGAGCTGGAAACGAAACACCTCTGTTCATAGAAGAACATGTACCCAAACATGCATAAATCCATCTGATATCCTTAATCTAGCCCTGTCTGTTTGCTTTAATACTTATCATAGAGTCATAGAATAGTTTAGGTTGGAAAAGACCTCTAAGACCATCAAGGTCAACCACTAACCCAGCACTGCAGACTCCACATCTACACATTTTTTTTAAAGTCTTCTAAAGAGCTTTTATCAGATCTTTGAGTACTTAGAGGCTAGGGTCTTACCATGTACCATGGCTTAATATCTGTCCCAAGATTCTGGGTATTTATGCTAAGTGAGAGAAACAAAACTCTGTTAGATAGTGACATCATCCGCACAGAGTGGGTCAGGAAAATACCTGATTGAACTGAACCTCAAAACACTGAGATAAAAGTCCCATAATCCAGCTTCTGAAATGAATGTAGATCAAGTTACCAAACACTGATGCCTATACTGCTTTCTCAGTATATGCCTTTGTAGGCACCTGAGTAAACTAAGGAAACATATTGCAACAATTTACAGTTCTGACTTGGAGGGCTTTCCAATCAAAAGCCTGAAAGATTTCCCATCCATCCTTATCTCTACATTTACAACCTCTAATCTGGCTAATTTAATCAGGTTTGGAAGATGTGGGTAAACATAAAATCAAATTGCATTGGGATTGCAGTATGTTATGTAGTGTAATTTTGCACCTTAAAGAAGATTAAAAATTATAATATTGAATCATGAAATAAAAAGCATCAGTGAAGAAAACTCCCATTTTCTCCAGTAAAATATCAGTCAATTTTTAGCAAGACAGGGACATTTTTTAGTTTCCCTTTTATTGTTACATCCATGAAGAATATACCAGATCAGTCTACTGTTTGTAAATGCTCATGTTATCACTCTCAGCTTCACATATTTCAATTCATGCAAAACAAGGACTGATTTACTTCTGATGTAGAAAAATGGCCAATTCTTTTTAACAGCAAAAAAATGGCATTATTTTTCTTGATCATTCTCATGCTATTCAGCTGATTTTTTTAACTGGGGACTGATGCACTGTGGTTGTTTTATTCCTTCCTATGCTTCTTGTTGTTCTTATGGAAAATAGGCAGAAGAAAAAATTATTTTCACATGATGTTTTCAGATAGTTTTAATGAACATACTTGAGAAAAGTGAGAGGAAGAAGAAATTGCAAAGCTTACTTATTTGGAACTCAGTTCTATAAGACTATTATTACTTTCTGTTCTTGTTTGTTCTTTCTGTAATATGAATAATGACATGCCAATTTTGTATGATTATAGATAATTAATTATAGAACTAGATATTGCCTCTACACTTAATTATGTTTTTGCCTGTGAGGTAAGAATTCTATTGCCACTGAGGTGCTTAATTGAATCTATTTTTGTTTCCCTTTTTTTTTTTTTTTAATTTATATATGAATTGGCAGGTGATTTGCTCACCCTTCTGTGTTACTCTTCCTACTTCTTTATATGACAAATCTGGTAACCAAATATAACTAATGTAAAAATCTTATAAAATATTTTTTGTCTATAGGTACATTTAAAATTATAAAAGTATGTGTCTTTTTGACACCTATAACTTTAATAAATATTTTATACTTATATGATATAAATATTTTAAAATATTGTCTTAAAATTTTAACTTTTATAATCCCTATTACTGCAAATTATTTATTTCTATTTTGGGGAATTTCTTTTGTCTGTTTTCATAAATAAATCTATCACTGTAACCAAATATTGAGTCCATATTCAGTGCACGTTCATGTGCAAGTATATACAGGACAATATTTGAACAGGAGCTTCTGGAATTATTGGTCAGTGTCAACTGATTCTGAGAGATAGATATCTCAAAAAAACACAAGATTCCACAAGCTTTCTGAAACTAGCTAACTCCCTAGAAGAAAAATATTTTTGTCATGGAAAAGTTGTTAACTACTCTTTGTTTGACTTCGGAGAACCTAGATGGGAAAGGAAGGCTTTGGAAACTATGGAAGTTATGGAAATTATCATGGAACAAGTTTTTGTCTTTGCTTTTGTGGGGTTTTGTTGTTGTTTTTGGTTTTTTTGGTTGCTTGGGGTTTTGGTGGGTTTTGGGATTTTTACCTTGTTGTTTGGTTTTTTGGGAAGGGAGTTGGAGGGTTTTGGGATTTTTCAAGGCTTTTTTGGCCAGTTAGTTTTGGGGGATTGGGAAGGGTTTGGAGTTTTTTTGCCCCTTATTTTTAGGAAAGAAGAAACTGGTGCAGTAGAGAATAAAGAATACATTCATTCCTACAGTCATAAATATGCACTAACAATATCAATGAAACGTGAAAGGATATTAATGCATTAGGGAGAAGGGATTTCTATACTAGTGTTCCTCCTAAAGAAAATGAATGTGTACTTTTAAGCATTATTTATCTACTTTGATTTGTACAGTCTAAATAAAAGCTGTTTTTACAATGCATTGGATGAGTGTGCTGGCCCCTTCAAATTCCCCCCATCCCATCTCCCTACAGCATTACCAGACTTTGAAAAAAATTATGTATGTCAACATAACAATATAACATTGAATCACCCCTTTAAATCTCCAGAGTATGGGAGCACATTTTCTTGTCTTTAGAAGTTTCCCATAGGAGAATTGCTGTGCTGCTTGTGAAGTCCTCTCTGACAGCCTGGATTCCTTGCTTGTGTCTGCAAGGTAAGGTATGTATTATCTAAACTTGGGGAGATATATCTCAGGAAGCTGCCGATGGATTGACAGACAGTGCGACTTTGTGGAGAAAAAAAAGAAATCAGAAAAAAGCTTACCAAAGCAAAAGAGGTGACACAAGGCTTTCAGGCTCTAGAAGCTTTCACATAAAGAAAAGTCAATTTCTCAGACTTCATGCTGTGGAAAAACTCATGAAGTTCTGAAGGGGGATCCTGTAGGATTCTCTGTGATAGCTAATGCAATCAGAATTAACTCACTAGACCTGCATTTTTAAATTCCACCTATAATTAATTATACATTTAATTCAAAATGTTAAAAACTAAATAGACTGAAAAAAAATGACAGAGACATCCTGGGGGGTATTCACATCAACTGTTTTATATTTGAAGGAATGTATTTTAATTAAGATGTTGGTTTAATTAACAGAACAGCACATTCCACTTCATCAAGACGTTTTCTGGTGGCATGAGATCTTGCATATGCCCATAAGGCTTGTAGAGTATGTGGTCCTCTCCTGCTAGGAACCTTATCTGCTTTTCAGAAAGATAAAGTGGTTCTTTGCACATAACTGAATTACCTTCCTAGGGTGCTCCTTTTTACCTTCTGTCACAGCCTCTTTGCCTGGAAAAAGAACCTGAAATATTTTTAACATTCAGCAGATTTTGAAAATTGATCTTAGTGGATCATGTGCAAGAGGAGAGACATTCCCGCTTTGAAGGTCACAGAAAGGATGTCTGAATGTTTAGATTTGTCATAATTAATTAAATTTATTTTCTCCATCTATGGTGGAGTAAAAAACCAAAATCAAAACCAAAAACACTCTTCTGTTAAAATGGTAGTCTATGTTATCTTAACTTCATATCCTTTACCAAAGGAAAAAAAACTTCTGTTAATGCACAGTGCATCTTAGCTCTCTGCTGAGCCTCCCTGGGCTTCTCCCTGATTTCAATGCAAAATATCAAGTGTTTAAGGTGAATATTCCATCAGCAGTTTTCTCAAGTCTCAAGAGCAAGTGATGATTTCCACCATCAAGTCATCGTCTTGTTAGCCATGTGCACTCTTCAGCAGACTCAAGGCTTAGTTTTTAGATCTCAAACACCATTATATAAGGCATTATGAGAATATATTGAGACAACATTGAAGCATTTCTTATTTCAAGTAACTGCCAACCAGAGTGCAGGACAACAGAAAGTAGATGCATTCAGCTAAACGAGGGAGTTCCAAGGAAATAGAAAATATGATAGAAGCAGTCAAGTTAGTGTGTTAGTATCATTCAGGCAACAGAAGGAAGACAATGCTGTTGTTTGGCAGCTATACATGAAGAGATTCTCTCAAGCATGGAGGATATGGCAGAAGAAATTATGGATCAGACTGTTTAAAAATGAACGAAAAATTTAAATTTCAGTGATAAAATTTTAAATCAAACTTTGATTCAAGAACGAATGTTTCAGCTGACTAGGAAGAGGTAAAGAAAGTATAAAACGTGAAAAGTAGAGAGAGGCATAATTTTCGACCAAAATGAGTAGATAGATCCAGTGAATGCAATGAAATATACAAAAAAAGTGATTTAGCAAGTTTTGGACGGTGTTGCTTTTGATACAGTAGATGTTGAAATAATTGAGACGAGAGAAGAAAAAGGGACAAATGGTTTAGCTTTATAAATCAAAAGAAATTACTTTATTTTATAAATGGATAAAAAATAATAATTCTCATCACAGTTAAACAGAATGTAAATAGGAAGACATAAGTGGTACTTGAGTTGAATTTAAACTGAGGTTGTAGCAGAAAAATGGCTTTTTCCATCATGATAAAGAAATGGTGCAATGAAGAACACTTTTAGGAAGAAAAGGAAGGATATTAATTGTCAAGCAAGATGAATTGGAGCCACTCAATAAATATGGACATGGAAGTGTCAAACAAATTAAAATTATGCACAGCTGATGATTCTACATTGGTATTTCTCTCGTCAGGCATACATTATCATAGAATCTTTTAGGTTAGTAAAGAACCTTAAGGTCTTTGAGTACAACCTTTAATATAGCCAAGTCCACCACTAAACCACATCTCTAAGTTCCTGATCTACACATCTTTTAAATAGCTCCAAGGATGGTGATTCCACCACTTCCCTGGTCAACCTGTTCCAGTGCTTCACAACCCTAATATTCAATCTAAACCTTCCTTGGCACAACTTGAGGCCATTTCCTCTCATCCTGCAATTTTTTATTTGGTAGAAGAGACTGCCTCTCACCTTGACACAATCTTCCTTCAGGTAGTTGTAGAGTGTGATAAGGTCCACCTGAGCCTCCACATCTCCAGGCAGAACAGCCCCAACTACCTCAAAGCCACTTTATCAGCTTTGTTTCTCTTCAGGCACCCTCCAGTGCCTCAATGTCCTTTCTGTAGTAAGAGGCCCAGAAATGGACTTCCCTCAGTCTGGTTTAGTAGTGAGATATCCTGTTACATAGGCATGCTTTTTCCTTGCCTGTTTATATACTTTTTGTGGTTTAGTCAAATAATTTAAAATACCTTCCCCAGAGTGGTTTTCTTTCAGGAGAGAAAAAACAAAACCAACCCACAAAAAAATAAAACCAACACCATGAAACTGCGGTAATAGAAAATAGATGGAGTTTGCTTAGACAGCTCTTTCATCTTTGGAAAGACTGCACAAGAGAGAAGATGCAGAAAGTACATAAAGAATGGTGAAAGACAGATAAATCCTCTGATGTGACTAGCTTTGTCCTTATAACTACATTTTAGATGAGAAAAACAATGCAGTCTACACATTTTAGAGCAAATCACCAACAGCACATCAACTGATAAAAAGAAAATAAAAACCTAACTTTTATTGCACTATGTATCCTTTCAGTCAGAAAACATTCTCTAGAAGCGTGCAACATAGATTGCTACAGCTCCTCATTATAACTAATAAGAAATGACAGCTAATGGTGGTCATGATCAAATGCAGTTTCTATTTAACAAGCAGTAAAAAATAATATGGTTTATGATGAGGCAACACTTACTCTTTATACCATAATCATCAGGAAGCAAGTCAATAAACTATTTAATGAATGAAAACCCTATTCCTTTGAAAAGTACTGTGATATGAGTACCACCAAATAGTTTCTGGTTTTTAGTCATAAGTTTCTTTCACCAATAATTAGTTGGTAAAGGATGTGTCAGAATCAATTGTGATTTTGGTGTGCATGCAGTGAAGTCATGGGACAAACCACTGAGTATCCTTATAAAATTGTACTTTTCATCAAACAATAGAAATTATTTCCTTCTCAGTGTTCAAAATATCCTACTATTTGGTTCAAATCTCTTTGTGATACTCACAGATAAAGAAAACCATTTATAAGAATTGTAAAACAGTAGGGTTCTGTCAATCATGATATCTTTTGATGCTGAACTGTACCAAGGCTTTGGGTAGAATAGTATTTCATACTGGTGATTCTATGAGTTCTATTTCTTTGGTTTTGTGAAATTGCACAACTTGTGACCTGCTAAGTAAAGCTAAGCTATTTGCTATGCTTAATGTTCTTCTTCTGATCACTTATGTGACACAAATCTTTTCCTAGTCCATGTCTGAATGATTCCAAAAGTTCCCAAAAGCTTTCAAGACAGCTGTATGCACACTGCTGATGTGAGGTCTTGCACACACATAGATTTATAGAAATATTTTGTGAGAATATCTTGCAAAGCCTCATTCATGACATTATATTATAGAACATAATTTTGAAAAAAAATTGTTTTATCTTTTGTTACAATTCAGAATTGTGTTTCTCTGTATGTATTTGTCCTTCACAGTCAGTATAAATATCCACATTTATTCTTATGTGTCTTAAGAATATTTTTTGTGACCGATTATGTGAAAGAAATCCAGAGCTAAATTAAATCTCCAATGTATGGTTCCACTTTTGAAAAGAAAATTTAAAAGGCAATTCAGGAGTTCAGATCAACTAAAAATATAGAAAGAGTTACTGAATAAAGAATTCTGCAAGATGGTAAAGTAAATGTTGATCTCAGAAAGTTTTCATATATTTTGGTTGTTCTTTTGGCTTCCCCTGAAACCTTTATAAACTAAGCCACTGGGCATGACAAAACTTTAATGCACTGAAAGTTATATCATCATGGAAAGTTTATTCATGTGGAGCTATATGCTCCTTCCTTCCAATTATTATATAGGAGTTTTACAATAGATATTACTCATCTTCATTTCTCCTTGGAGAAAAATACATTTACTTTCCATTTACTAGTTTATCAGCCTTAGTGATATGAGTCAGTTATCTTCCCTTTAAGTTACTGTAGTTTCTGAATGTTGGATTTAGCACTTTGAGTATTTTTATTTTAACATTTTAAACATCTTTCTATACCCTACATTTTATCAAAATAAGAAAACCCAGTACTTAAAATTCTATGAGGCAAACTACTTATAAAATATCTTAAACCTGAGATCTAAACTGCAGTTAGGTACATGGTAGATAATCATCCAAAAGTTCTGATACTCATTTTCTCTGGCCATTAAAATATGTAAGTTCATTCACCTCTACACTAGACACCTAAGGGAACCTAATAAAAACTAATCTCCACTTCCTTTATTTTCCTTTTTTTTTCCTGTATAAGAATAGATCTCAGTATTGCAGTATCTTATAAATGAGAAGGCAATGCTGTGCTGTTTCTGAGGAAGTTATTGTGCCAGTTTTGGAGTTAAGCCTAATCCTTCAGCTTGCAATTTGACTCTTCATGGATCAAAAGTTATTATTTCAAGCTTTTTCCTCATTTCTCTGGCATAGATGCATAGCTGCCATTAAGTGTGATGGTCACTATAACAGATGCCTTTCAGCACACTCTGAGAGTCAAGGAAATAGAGTAGGTAACATCACTAAATGTATGAGGGGGTCCTGATGAGAGGGCTGATAACAATTTTTGTGGTCTGGCAATATTGTCAAAGTAGATATAGATAGCATCAGTCAGGGGAAAAAAAAATTTATTAGCATTAAGAATGATGTGATTAACATGTAATTCCAAATATATATATTTAGACCCTTAATGGTTAAATTTAGTACAGTCAAACTCTGAAAACAGATTGCTTACCTGTTAGACTAATAATATTCAGACATGCAATCTGTTCTATTAGGCTAAGAAGAACCAAAATAATTTTTTTTTTTGAGGATTAAAAATATCCTTTTTTTTAATTGTCAAACAAATATAATAAGAGAAAAATGCACCTAGAGGGAATATCTGTGCTGTTTTTCAATTAGTTCAATCAATCAGAATAAACATGGTTAGTCAGAATAGGTGTACAATGCTGATCATGGTATATCAAATTCCACAGGGGAATACTTCTGCCTTTATGATGTTGTAAACTATGTGTGAAATAATAGATTTATTCTGTGTCTGTAAGCTAGTTAAAAAATCAAAAGTATTCTATAGGGTCATCTAAAGTTGAAGTTAGGTCCTCTTGAAAAGACTTTTCGTTCTTTCATGGTTTTGTGAGGTTTTGTTTGTGTTTTTTGGTTGGTGCTGATTTGGTTTAAATAACAAAAGAGATGATCAGAAGACTTATTCTCAAAATTTATTATTTCCTCAGATTCATGAACAGACACATATAATTGGAGTATTCTTGTATGCTGAAGGGCAAGAAAATAGATAATGGACCCCTGATTTGTTGAGGATCCTCAAAGAATATAGCATCAGACAGGAATGTAGATATAGAATATCTCTTGAAATTTTCTTACTCCTGCTTTCATTAGAAAAGTTCGTGAAGGTTTTAACCTTCAGAAAGTTAAATATCAATTGACTTTTACCTCACAAGAATTTAAACAATATTCTTTGTCGGTTGGTCCTGATGACATTTTTCCTTTCTGTGTTAATCCCTACATTTAACAATACATCACTTAAGACAAAGGAAAAATATCCCTGCAGGTCCGTTTCTTTTCTTCTTTACACAGATGAAACTCTTATTGACTTCGGTTGGAACTAAAGAGGGTGAAACTCAAAGGGAAATTTGATGATGTATGTGTATGTCCAAACAAGAGTGGCCATCTGTTATAAACTGTAGTATTAATGGCCTTACCAGCTCATGTCTGGAACCTGAAAGGATGATATAAGTGTTGCTACTTTTAACTGTGTCCCTGTGGTTGTGGTGTGTTTCTTTTTTTTTTTTTTTCCCCATGGTTGGGTTTTGCTCCTTTTTGGGGTTTTTTTGTTTTGTTTTTTTTTTGTTTTGGTGTGTGTTTTTTTGTTCTCCTAGTAGGCTCAGCTAAATCATGCAGTCTTTTCCCATTCTTCCTCTTGAAGAACGGAGTAGCACTGGTATTTATCATTTAAATAATTTTATCTTGGAACATAGATGGGCCACTTAAAAATAGCTAAAAGTGTTTCTCCTTGAGCTGGAGAAATAAAGTTATTTCTATTGTAATAGGAAACCAATTGTTTAGGTCCAAGCAGAGATAGATTACTCATGGGGGCACGTAATTAGCTCCATATGATACCCTTAAAGTGCACTGGCTGGAATGGTATGCATGCCATTTAAGCACTGCACTGGAACAGGTTTGTATTGGTTTGCTTAAGTTCAGGCACTTTACTGGAAGTAAGGGAAGTATTTAATGACCTTTGCCTCATCTGGAAACCTAGAAAAGGTTCATAAGAATTGCAGCTAGTAGAATTAACAACTAATGGACATTCTTCTTTCATACAATTCACAATGTCAGTGTTTTGGGAAGAGAGGGTCTTGATTTCAGGTTCCAGGATTCCTTACACAGGGGTTCCTGCCAGACTGCTTACACTGTGTGCCACTTCTGATAATATATTCAGGAGCATTCAAAACAGGACAAAGTGTTTTACAGCTATCAAGATTGCTTCCTAACATTTGAAATTGGGCAACCTATGCCAATCACAAATACTTGGGAAATGTCATCCTTGAAAATTCAGATTCATGAAATGTAATAGAGACATGAGATATACACTGGGAAACTGTTAAATAAAATTGCTCTTTCTAAGATGTGTAGAAAATAAAAACTGCCAAAGGTTGAGGGATAAACATCAAAGAAATAGTCTAGTAGAATTATTTTGTTACCTACCACTTCTAGGATCAATAAAGGTTAGTATATTTAACAGAAGACATAGGAGTTAAAATTATTAAAAAATAAAATAAAAATAAAAAACTATATCATCTATTAGTTTCTATATTATAATGTACATTTACAAAGGGCATATAGTTTTTTTAGTCCAGTAGTCAATATCTGGCTAGATGGGAGATGATTATTGCAGTTACTTTTTGGAACAGCTATTTTAGCCAAAAATGGAAGTGCTATTGCTGCTATAATGAAGGCCTATCATACCCACATCATTGACAACACAGGAAGGTGGGAGTATTCATTTCATGGGTATGAAATGATATATTTGTCAGTCATATCTGAAAAATTGAAGAAGGAGTTATATTCATGGAACCAAAGAGTATTTATGTATGTATATATATATACATACATATCCATATTGCACTATATATATATATATGTGTACACACTTATCTAAAACCAAGAACATAAATTAATTCTATAATACCTGTCAAGAATTGTTCTCATAATGAAATTCAAAAAAAATTATTTGCTGTAGTTAAAATTAAACCAGACTATTATCTCATAACATAAACATTAGTAGAGTGATGGAGAATGTAGGCACAAATACACAAGTGAAGAACAAGTTTACCTATATGATGTTTTATGGGTTTTTTTAATATATATGGGAGTTTTGAACACAAAACAATAAGAAATAAAAGGAAATTGGGTGGGTAGTTGCAAAAGATAATGGACAGTTTTACTAATGCAATGCTGATAGAAAAAGGTTAATATCAGACCTGACTAAAGCATATTCCCATAGGAAATGGTTGTCATGTAACACCAGCCCTGCAAATCATCATCTCCTAGCTCATTTTCACAGCATTTCAACATGTGCTGTGTTTAGAGGGTTAGATTATAATCATCACACACTAGTTAAGCTCAATGGAAAAGCAAATTTGAACAAAGAAAAATCAAGTTTTCCTCTGAATTTTTCCCTTACAGCTAAGATCTGTTTGAACTAACATATGAAATTTTCTGTGATTAGGCCCCAAAGCACTAAAATACCAATTAATTATGATGATTAGCTATGTCTTCATTAGCAGCCTATAAATAAATCATACACAGCACCGCACAGCCGGTATTTCTACTGCCCTGAAAAGAAAAATCTTTTAGTGAACTATAATAACTATCTAATTAACTTTAAATTTTGTTATAATTTGGCATTTGTACCATCTTACAGAATCTTGAATATTTTCTTGTTTTTATACAAACATGTATTTTTAGACCTCTAGATGCTTGTTAGGATGTATCAAATATCTACTTCTGCTGCATGAAGAAAAGATCCTCAAATATAAGACCATGTTTAAAATTGTTTTGCTATTAATATTAATACAAGGATTCACTTGGCATAAATATTTTTGTTAGCAAGAAACATTCAACTGAATGACTTCATTCTGATTTACTCTCTTCTCCATCTGATCTGTATAAACCATGTTTCATCCATTTCTGGGTGGTGAAAGAGCAGCATATGGCACATTACTAAGCTGATGGTTGAGTGTGGTCTACATTAATAAGTAGTGCAGCCAAACAGGAGTGGATCTGCAGTGTGAAACAGTTGATAATGAGGGGGAGTTTGGCATAGCTTTAGTCTGATCTGGGGTGTGGGCATTCAACAGTTGGATGATATTACATGTGGTCCTGGAGTACATAATCTAAGTACCTACAAGAGCAATCTTGTTCCTGAGCTCCTTCTACAGTATGAGTCAAGAGAGAAGGAATTGTCCAGTGCCTTTATTGATGGTCTGGATGAGGAGATGGACATTAATCAGTTCGCACACAGCACCAAGCTGGGTTGGCATATCCATCTGCTGGGAAGTAGGAAGGCCCTGCAGTGGGGCCTGGGCAGGCTGGATTGATGGATTGAGATCAACAGTATGAGGTTCTACAAGACCAAGTGCACTTTGGCCACTATAACGTCATGCAGAGCTACAGGCTGGGGAAAGAGTGGCTGAAAATTGTCCCAGCAAAGTGGGACCACTGAAAAGCGTCCCAGAAGGAAGTGTGTGTTTACTGGGCTGGCAGACAGCTGAACATGAGCCAGCCATGTTCCCAGGTGACCAAGGGAACTCTGGCTTGTACCAGAAATAGTGTGACCATCACTTCCCTAGTTCTTCCCCTCTACTCAGCACTGGTGAGGATGTGCTTTGAGCTCTGTGTCTGGTTCTGGGCCCCTCAGTTCAGAAAGGACCCTGAGGCACTAAAGCACACCCAGGGAAGGGCAAAGAAGCTGGTGAAGGGTCTGGAACACATCATGTGAAGAGGCAAGCAGCAATAGAACAAGAAGACATAGTCTTAAGCTGCACTGGGGGAGGTTTGGGTTGGGCATTAGGGAGAAATTCTTCACAGAAAGGGCGATTAGATATCAGAATGAGCTGCTGAGGGAGGTGGCAGAGTTACTGTCCCCAGAAGTGTTTAAAGAGAGACTGACTGCCCGTGGCACTCAGTGCCGTGGTCTCGTTGACACAGTGCTGTTCAGTCATAAATTGGACTCCACAATCTCAGAAGTCTTTTGCAGCCTAAATTGTTTCTGTGATTCTGTGAAGAGGGGATACTAGATGGCAGACCTTGAGGAAAAGGGGACAGAAGAAAGATGTCTACTTGGGCATTACTCTAGATGCACTCTGTCAATATTCTTATGCTCAGCTAATAGTTTGTGCATCCCTGCAGCAATCCATTTGTCTCCAGCTTCTCTAACATGCCACTCACCATGATGCTTAGCTGTCATTAAGTATTACAACATGTCTACAGAATACCATACTTAGCTTGTATATATTTCAAAAACAACCCTGAATTTAATCAAAATATTCAATAAATTTAACTCTGCAAAACAAGATTCTTTTTTAAATTTGATTCAGCTGCAAAAGTTGACTCTGTTGACATGAAAAAAAACCAGACAATCTGACAGTAAACAACCACTAATCTCTTCCCTCCCATTAGTAATTATTTCCTGGTAAGACACAATCAACTGCTCAATCACTAATAATTCTATCACTTCTCCAACATACAATTTTATGCTATAGAGATGTCATTATTTTACCCTTGATCATGTCAGAACAAATTCTCCTACTGGGCTTCTGCCTTAGACTTCTCAAAGCCTTTTCTACTTCCTTTATGATCCTCCACAACAAACTTGACTTGAGTAGAAGGTAACCATCCTTTTCTAGTTTCTGAATAACAAAATATCTGTACCCCTCTTCTCTCCAATTTCAAAAACTTTTACCTCCTTTTGGTCAAAGTGGCAGGCTTTGAGAAGTATTTACATGCTTTGACTTTCTAAGTTTTAAATTTTAAATACTTTTAAATTTTAGATACTTTAAGATTAAACTTTTTGGATGTCCAATTATGAATGACATGAAAATACATTTTCTTTTTTGTTTTGTTTTTTGGCATCTGAAGGAGGTCTTTTAACATCTGAGGAAAGCTAGTCATCCAAGGCCTTCCTTTCTAGTTGCACAATTCCCCACTATTTCCAGTTGAAAACCTGGAAAAGATCTTCATTCAGTGAGAACAAACAAATTATAATTGAAGAGAATTTGTGTCAAAAACAATGATCCTGAAACCTCACTTTCAACTGCAGACTGAGAATTGCCTAAAATGTGTAGATACACTAATGAGCTGTTTTTTCATTTGACTGTTTACTTTAAAAATCTTTGGATGTTTCACATTATTCGTAAGTACAAAATGCAATCCAGACTTGACAAGAGTCAGAAACTCTATAAACACTCCTACCTTAAGTGAAAACTCAGTGCTGAACATAGAAAAATAGGTTCATCTATTTTATCAGCTAAGTCAAGAGACAATCTGTTTTCCAGAAATACATACACAAAATTCAGTGGTAGGTACATAATGATCCCATTTTTTTTCTCCTTCTGGGAATACAATGCAAAATTGCTTTTTTTATATTTCCAGAACTCTGGATGCCCTCACTCTAATTGTCTTCTCTTGTTCTATTGATTCAGCCCACCCCACCTACAGGAGTATATTTGGCTTCTTATCAGCACTCCACTGCTGGAAGCCTTTCTCATACATGTACTGCCCACCTACTCTGGAATATGTTCTTCTACCTACCAGTATATTCAAGTATTTCTTCTCTCTAAAATTTATGAAAGACAAAAAAGTAATAAATTTCATGTAGGTATAAAAAAGAGAATAAATTTATAACAATTCAAATAAATACAAACACTATGCTGGCTTTTACACATTACACCAAATTTATACATACTGAGGAGTCTATGTTTAAAGGATGGTTCTGTAATCTAAACAGTGATACTGTGTACTTGTGCCTCTTTGCTTTTTATCTGGCCAGGGGTTTACTATTGAGTGGCTTTATTACAGAAGGTAAAAGTGCAGCATCACCTGGATAATCACAAGCAATGTATGTAGACATTAAAGACATTGCCACACTTCCACTTGAGATGGGTAAATAAACTTTATCATTGATTTCAAAGAGTAGAATTTAAGAGCATTCAGAACTACATCACTTAAAACACTTTAAAAGCACTGCCCAACATGCATTTTTCTTTTAACTTGTACTTTAAAATTAAAAAAAAAAATTAAAGGAAATTTCTCTCCTTCATGAGACTAATCAGAAAACTGACATCCTTTTACATCAAAACATTCCCTAGATTTTTATAAAGGTATATGTCAATTCCAATAATAGAAAAGAATAAAAATGAAAACATACAGCAAGTTCAGTGAGAACATTTCCTGTTACAATAGACTGAATTCATGGCTGGTGAAAAATGGCTGAGCTCTATTAAAGTCAATTGAGATATATCAAGATATACCAGCAGAAAATTTGGCACACTAAATAGAGTATTAGTTTTCCTCTAGATCCAGAGATATGGGTTTATCTTTGTTTCTGGCCTGTAAGTTATATGAAAAAGGGGGAAAAAAATGACTACAGCTAGGTTTCCTGCTGAACAGATATACTGTGTCTCTATCCCCCACTCTCTACAATCAATTTTCATTAGGGCTTTTCTGTCTGAATTCATGTCTTCCGCAGTTACAATTCAGTTCTTGAGAATACAACACTATATATTGCCAACATCACGCCACTAGGGATTGTGTAGGAGTCAAAATACACCACCAACAGTTTATAATACTTTGAGGCCAATTCTAAAATACACAAACTTATTTCTCTAAACTGCTACTGATACTATTGAGAACAGATGGTATGACCGTGTTATCCAAGAGGACTCACCTCAGCAGCTTGAGCTAGGGGAATTATTAGCTATTATTACACAGCATTAGGGATTCTGTATCTCCTGCTGTAGGTTAATTTCCAGAGAAGGCATAGCTGCCATTCCTTCTTAGATCTCACCTCCTAGCAGAAAATATTACTCATATTACATATTATATATTGCACAGATGGATACATAGACATAGATATTTATTTGTGTGGGCAAAGACAAGGAGTGAACTCAAAGGCACCATGTAAACCTTTTAGGTTTAGTTTATGATATTTATAGCTTTTTCAATGTTTAGAAAAGACACTTTTTCAAAAACAGTTCTAAAAATCATAAACCTAAAAGTTATATCTATATGAATAGTGGCCATTTTGATGGAGTTCAGTCAGTGCATTTGTCAGGATTTTGCTATTGTGCTACATCAAACAGAGGAAGAGGAGAGACATTTCAGGTCTAGACCTATGATGTGATCCTTTATCCAAGGCCTTGTGTCCTTCCTATTTGTAAGGACATTTTCTGTTAACAGTTTTTAAATGGTATTCAACATTGAGGATGACATTGTTCTTTTAGGAGAAGGAAGCTGAGGTGCATAGTTGTGGGTCCTGGTGTTGTTACTGAAGTTTGAGCCTGGGTCCTCAGGACAAACCAAAATGAAGCCAAACAAAAGGAAGAACAGTAACATTGGAAGATAAATCTACAGTTACTTGTGATGATCTGAGTTGAAATATCACCGCTAGAGAAAAACAAGCCCAGTACAAGGCATAATTGCCTTTCCAAGAGCTGGGAAATTGCTGGCCTTGATCTGCTAAAGGCATTGCTTTTTGTTCCTTTCTTCTGGCCAAGATATGAAATGTATTTTTAAAAAAAGAATAGACTGACCAAAAAGAAGGTATCAGTAGGATTTATTTTATTTTAAACTAAAAAAATGCTGTCTTTCTGCAGATAAGGCAAAAATTGCAGAATTTACAAATGTTCCTTTACTTCAGAGAAATGTATTCTGTAAACCCTTATACATCAGTGGCTGCAAGTACCAAAATTATATGCTGTTGTTTTCTTGACTAGCCTGCCTGTCTCTAATCAAAGCTTAGGTAGGAAAGCCAGTGAATACACCACAAAAAATCACTGGGTGGACATTGTAAAAGACTAGGAAGTGGAACACTTTTGTTTATTAACTCTGCTTATATTTTTTATTTTCCTAAAGTATCATGGATCATTTCTTGTTATGACACTGCATAGATTCCCACAGATGTGTGTGAAGTTCTACATGTAAAAAAAAATAAAAGCTAGACTTCAATGCTGGTGCCACAAAAAAGTGAGAAATATGTATTTTCACAGTGCCACATCATGATTCTGTTGAGCAAAACTGACAGATTAATGCATAATAGGAGGAAAAGGCAAACAGTCACATTCAAACCTGGTTTCTGTATTTTTGAATCAGTGTTAAGACCTTTACTCCCCTTCAAAACCACTGATTTCTTTTCAGCTAGTTTATAGATATAGATGCACATTTATGTGATACCTTTTAGAACACTCAACCTACTAAACAGAACCCATGGTAATACCAAGTAAACTTATAATTTTTAAATCACTGAAACAGAGTTTAAGGAAATCTAATGTTTTGAGGGACTGGAAGAAGTCATGTAGTGCTTCTCTCTAGGTGGAATCAAGATAAGAGAAAAAAATGTGATGGATGGTCCCTAATCTCCATAACCTTTGTGTCAGCATAAGTACTGAGATTTTAAAAGTAAAATCTATCAACAAATACTCTGTTAACCTCATATTGCTGGAAGTCACTAGTACTCTTTTAGATGTTGCATCAGCCAATTTGTTTTCAGTGTAAACCTACATGATGTGACAACTTGCAACACAAAAAAGGTTTCAGTCTCCACTTGACAAATTTGATTCCTCAGAATTATCAGACAACATCCTGGTGTCAGAAATTAAAGTCAGTTCTCATCTTGCTTACACATAGTTTTATTCAACAGACAAAAATTCTACCTTTTCTCGCGCTTTCTCTGAAGAAAACAGGATCAGAGAAGTACACAAGCATTTTACATGGTACTTAACACATGACGATTACCAGGAAGGTTAGCACAAACAAAACTTCATTAGCTAAAAGTACCTGAAAACAATACACATTGTGAAAATTTTATTAAAATTGTGTTTAAAGCCAGCCCTCATAGCCTTTCTCAATATGTGACTTTAACAACTATTGCAGAAAAGATCATTTCTGGTATATTTTCTTTACAGAGGAAAGGTAAATGCTAACTAATTTTTTAATTTGTCTGGTAGATTAACTACTAGATCTCATTCCTTAATACATTATGATATTACTCTCATTCCCTTAACAAAATTAGGCTTCTTAAAGAAACACTTAATCATATAGAGAAGTCTCCTGTAGTCACTTAACATGCAGCAATTGACTAACCAACTTCGGTTGATTTCTTTGACCTGTCATGGGAGTGCTTATGCAAGTAAGTACCCAATAATTTGGTTTCCAAATGTGACTTTTAGGAAGCATTCAAGGCACTTTTCACTTCCAAGTAAGACAACACCAAAATAATTTTATTTATGGAAGAGAAAAGGGAAAACAAAATTATTACTTATTATCTCATCTTTTAAAATTACTCAAGAGGAAAGAAAAACAAGATAAATAGTGGTAGAGTATTTCTCTCCTCAGAACTCTAAGAGTCATGTTCACATAATGAATGAGGTGATTTTAAAGTAGTAGATGTCATGAAACCTGAAATCTGCTCAGAGATAGAAACTTTAAAAAACCCAAACTCTGGAGTATAAATGGTGTGCATATTCTGAATCACAATTTTGGATCAAGAAAAGCATCTATTCTATAGAAGAAATTGAAAGGTGTCCATGAGCATTATAAAGCTTGAAAACTGCATAGCTGTAACATTTTCTAACATGTTGTACATCTTGAACTGTGATTGGGAATTGTCCAAGAGTTTGCTAAATGACATGTGCAAAGGATTTCTAACACACAATCATGTCCTGATGCCTCTGAAAATTCCTGGGAACTATTTGATTTATGAGTATACATGTAGGTTTTAATTTCATCTAAGTTCAACATTATATGCCAATGTGTTATCACAGTATTCTTGAAGCAGCAGGAATATAAATCATTCAGTTTTCAGTCACCAACATGTGCTAAGAAATGTAAGTTCATATTACACATTCCAAACTATATTTTACATATGTTTAAATCATGCAGTCACAGACCCTTGAAATACGGTAGGCTTTTATAAATAAGAAAAACACTAAAGCACCAAAAAAACAAACTGCAAGTGTGACCTGTGATTTATGAGCAAAATTTTGCGTTTGAGTTTCAGAGTTTAGTACCCAGATTGCACCAAAATGTTGTGTGAGCTGATATTAATATCTCAGACCATATTTTTTCATCTACTAAATGGGAGCAGAAGTGCATATCTACCTACCTGGTAAAGATAAAATAAATTGCATATTTTTTATACCATGTTTCCAGTTGAGATATTTTCTTGATATAAGTTTAAAATTTTGATTTTCTTTAAATAAAAAAAGTTAGATGTAAAAACTAAGTGAAGGAATGAATACTTAAGAAGTAGCCATGATAATTCCAGACTTAGGCCCTGGTGTATTCACTGAAGCCAATGGCATTATATCTAAACTAAAATTTAGCACACTGTATGTAATGATCAGTGAAGACACATTGTGTTAAAGAGCTTCCTTATTGCTTTTTCATTGGGGCTATTTTTAGGCTTTGATTTTTATTTTTTTTTAATGTATCCAAACAAAGATCAGTAACTGCTAGAAGTTGAAACAAAGATTTCTGTCTCATTTTGAAGCATAAAGGAGCTCCTTTGTAAACTGGTAATTTGTTGCAGGCAGAGATATTTCTGATACTAACTGGATTGCATTTCACACATTTTCTCCACATAGCCAAAAAAATAACAAGAAGATCCCATGCAATCTGAGACACACTGTAACTATGCCAGTTGTTGATTCTGGCTACTTTGGTTGATCTCCATAGAGAAAGTTTAACTGGATAGCATATTAAGGGACTAGAGCACTGGAATGTGGTATTCTCACTTTCTGCAGGTTTTATTTTTCAATAAATCCTTGTACTACTTGCTCTGCGTGGATGGGTAGCACAAGACTTGGCAAAGAAAATGAAAGAGAAAATGTAAAAACGCTCTAACAGTTCTGAAGGAGGAAAAAACTCCATCAAAACTGCAACAAAAAATTCACAAAAAGCAAAAAACTCAACCAGAAGGCCAAAAATTCCCCATACAAACCAAGCGGTTTTTCATATGCATGCTGTGAAATAGTATCTTTCGAGTTCTTTTAAAATCTTGAAGAATTCAATTTTGCCTTTTATTTTTTAAATCTATTCTACCAGTTTTCTAGCTAAAAAGAGCTGATACAAAGCGCGATGCAAGTGCTTGCACATAGATGCCAAAAGCAGAACAAGTAGAACTCTGGAGCAAGATCTAAAATGGAAAAAGGTTATTTTCAGTTGAGTCATCTATCCCCTTGGCTACAGACTCAGGGCCTGCCTGTTCTCCTGGTACTCATTAACAGTGGGTCAGTTTTTCACAGGGGGTTTGACTCACCCCCTTGCAGGTATGACCTTCTGGAGGCATTTGAGTATGTATTTTGATATGCTCAAGCACAGAAAGGTCACCAAGCTTGTTAGGCTGAGGTTTTGCCAAGCCTGCCCCAGTGCTGACCTGCAGGTGCTTCAAATGAGACAAACACAGTTCTCCCAAGCATTGAGCAAAGAGGGCCTGCACAGAGGGACTGAGGTACCTGTGCTCTGCTGTGCCACTGAGTTTGAATGCACGCTGTGGCTGTGATTTTCACCAGCATTAAATGTAAGCATTAGTATCTCTTCAGTGAACTGTAGTTTAAATGAAATTTAGTATTTCCTCTTTAGTGTGTTGGCAGTTTCATATTAGTCCATCTGGGCAGTTGCTTTGCAAAATTAATTATTTCATCCAAAATTTTTATTCTTTTTTGGTCAGATTATGCAGTTTTCCTCAAACCTTCAAAGCCAATCAACACATTACATAACTCCAGCAGATACCAAGAGGAGACACTTCAAAAAAAGACACCTTGAAACAACCGGACTCAATTACTCTAAAAGAGAAATCAATCATTAGGCTGATTAAATGATAACTGACAATATGGTAAAGGTGCCATATCTAAAAGCACTCTTTTACCAATTGAATGCACAAAGTGTATGAAAGTAACATGCATTTGAATTGTGAAATTCAAATCATGTGGAGCTAAGCTGCAGCTTGCTGTTTTGAATAAGTTCAGAATCAAAGGGCCTATCACTGCAACATCATGCAAATCTGTCTAACATGCAGCTCTATTTAGCAAGTGAAACAAGGGCACACAATGCCCCAGAATGGTGTTGCTTTGTGAATACAGCATCACTGTGCACTCTGCACACTGTATTTTGTGCTGCATACCCTTTCTCATGAATTCCAGCATGCTTACCTCAGAAGGGATGGGGCAGGTGCTGTCCAGCAGGTCCAGGTGTCTGACCAGAGAAACTGTCCTGGCACAGCCTGGTGAGAGCTCATTCAGCTTCCTGATGGATTCATGGAATAGTTTGGGTTTGTGGGGACCTTTAAAGAATCATCTACTCCAAAACCTCTGCAACGAGCAAGGACATCTTCAGCTGCATCAGGTGGCTCATAACATGACAACAGGACCTCAAATGTTTCCAGGGATTTTGGGGTTTTTTCTGGCAGATGAGTAATCTGCAACCTGTTCCAGTGCTTCAACACCCTCATTGGAAAAAAGTTTCTTCCTTCTATCTAATGTGAATCTACCTTTTATGTTTTTTTTTAGTTTAAGATCATTACACCTTGTTCTACTGCAACAGGCCCTACTAAGACATCTGTTCCTGATGTGTACCAAAGACACAAACAGACATTAGCATTGTCCATAGCTTCTCAGCCCTAATTAGTAGCAGTACTGGGATGTTATTTGCAAAATACTGCAGTTCCCTGGAAAAAAAGCAGCATTCTGCTGGTTTTTTGTGCTGCTTTGGATATCTTGAGCAGCATCCAGGACATCAGGACATAATAAGTCTGTGTCAGTGAGCATACAAATGCACTTACCATTTCGCATTTGCCTTTACAAGCTTCAGCCACGCACGCATCTGAAAGGTCATGGGGTTGCAGGTTTACACTTCTTTTTGATCCTGAAAGAGGCTTTCAAGGGCATTTCATGCCTACCTACTACCTCTTTCTAGCACTAGAAAAATAACCATTTGAAGTGATGTCTTAAATTTGATTTTCCTTTATGTGGAATGGATAATGTATCCTAATATATCCAACCAAAAATAGTCAATAAACAGGTTAGAAACAATAGCTGTACATAAATTAGTAAAAAATTGAAACTTGCACAAAGGCTTTAAGCTGAATCTCAAGTACATAGATTTAATAGTGCTTCACATATAATTTAACCATTAAGTAAAGTATTATATGAATAATATGAAAGCAAGTAATGTTTATTTGGCAATGGACTTTACATTAATAAATCCCAAAAGTTATTCTTGCCTGGATACTGCTGGCCTTTAATTTTATAAAAATTATAATTCTAAGGTTATAAATGTGAGATACTGCAGAAATATCTAAAGAAATTATATAGTGCTGACAGATTTAGATACGATAATGAATATGCTCTACTGCCCTTTTTTCTCCCTCAAGTTCCTCCAGCTACCACTGAAGAGCCCCAGCTTTACTTTGCTTATAAAAACTGACATGATTACAGCCCCTGGCTGCTCAGCAGCTTTCTTGTTTTTACATTCATTGAAGCTTCAGGAAATGAAATGCAAAGACCAAGGATGAAATGAGTGTCTCATGTATAAATTGTGTACTCTGAACACTGAGTTGTGAGGCACATAAAGCTTTAGCAATACTTTACTTGCTAGTACACAGAGAAAAGTTTGTCTCCTACACACAAATGCATACATACAAAGACACACAATGTTGTTCAAAACACTCTAGTAAGAATATATAGAATATTCATTATTGTTTCAAATATTTGTACCTTCCAAATCAGTTTTCTTTTTTTTTATAGGTTTTTGGCACAAATTCTTCCTGAAAGCACAGATCATATATCTTGCAGTGACTCACAAGGAAAATTATTTCTTTTTTAAGTTTTAATTTATTTTAAAATCTGATTGAAAAAACAGGGAACAGGGCTATCATTCCTCACCTGTAAAATGCCTAGTATTTTGAGTTTGCACACAGGAGTGCAGAGACCAGAGATTTTTTATTTAAGGGGCTTCAGACAAAGATCTTCATGATTTCTCCACCTAGAACTTCTGGGAAGAGGAAGGAAGGGAGGAGATAATGCAGAAATATTTCAGCCGTGCAAAACATTATTTAAGCATCACTAACTGAGAATCTTAGGATCCTAGAATCTTGTTTTGGGCTGGTGCAAACTTTTAAATGTCATCTAGTCCAAACCCTGCGATAAGAAGAGACATCTTCCACTAGACAGGTTGTTCAGAGCCCCATTTAACCTGACCATGGACACTTCCATGGATGAGGCATCTGCCATTTCTCTGACTAACCTGTTTCAGTGTTTCACCACCTTTACTGTAAAAATTTCTTTCTATCTATCTAGTCTGCATCTTCTCTCCTATTGTTTTAAACCTTTAATAACTGTCCTATCACAACAGGGCCTATTAAATTTTTTTCCTCTCTCTTGTAGGCCCTCTATGTACTGGAAGGTCTCTATAAGGTCTCCTCAGACCCTCCCTTTCCCCAGGATAAACAACCGCAACTCTCTCAGCCTTTCCTCATGGCAGAGGTGCTCCAGCCCTCCTGTGGATCCACTCTAACATGTCAATAATTTCCTGTCCTGAATACTCCAGAGCTGGACAGGGTGTTCCAGATGGATCCTCACCAGAGAAGTATAGATTCATTTTCCCCAACCTACTGGCAACTCCCTAATGCTGCATCCCAGGACATGGTTGGCTTTTTTTGCTGCAAGCACACCTTGCTGCATCATGTTCTGTTTTTCAATTCAGCCATTGGTGTGCATGGTTTTTCTCTTCCTTTTCTTTCCCCAGTCTTTCTTCCAACATCTCTCTTGCACTCCCTTTTGCACAAAATCCTGTGTGCTTTTCAATAGGCCTGATAAACCACTGTGATCACACTAGGTATTCTATGATAACACTGTTGAAAATAATGTCAGCAATTCATAACACATTTCTCATCCTACACTATCACTCCTTTCTGTCTTAATACTAGGCTTTTATTTGTGAGGACCTATGGTGATCAAAATGTATAACTGATGCATTTAAAAAGTAAACCAGCAGAATTAAAACCATTTTTTTTTTTTCAGCAGGATCAGTTCCTCATTCTAGAACACACCACACAAGTTGTTCTTTGGCGAATGTAAGGAGTAGCAAAAGGCATGAGCAATAAACAGGAACAGAGACTGGAATTTTGGCTATTGCTGAACCTAGCACTGCTGACTGAAAATATGCATAGCAAATGGTGCTGAATATATAAAAGTGCCTTTGTGAAGAATGGTTAGTTGATACTTGAAAGAATATATGGATGGAATAGAAATACAATATACCCAACCCTTAAGTGCAAGATAGTGTGACAATCACTGCAAGATTCATTAACACTTTGTGTCAAATTCCCAGCAGGATTTCTTGATAACTCCCTTAGATTTGACAGTACACTTTTAACCTTTTAGTCTCAGTACATGCTTTAGGCTAGATAGAGTTTTCAATTCTACAAGCTCATATTAGACAAAATATATTGGACAAATCTTCCGGTAATCAATGGGTTAAAATTTAATATTATAAATTTATACAAGTTAAAGACCATACATGTATTTAATTATGCAACCAATAAGCTAAAACTCATGAGAGTATGATGCTCTGAGTTCAGGAGCATACACATATCCCATGTTGAAAACTGAAAATTGTGCTGAAAAGCTGTTAAAAATAAGCCCGTGCTGGGATGCAATTTACAGGAGGTAATTATTTGACCTCTAAACTTAACTTTTAAGTCCTATTCTTCAGAAAACTGTTAAACAGGTTTTAATAGCATAATTTCAATGTTTTCTGTCTTTCTTTCCTTACATAAATTAGAACTATATTTGCAACATAAAAAGTATGCAAATACCTGTTCTAAGAATTACAGAAGAAATAAATAGATTTTCATCATATCTGCTGTTTTATTATTAATACTGTTGGCTATTAAAGAATGCAATTATTAAAAATTATAAAGATTAGATCATCTAATTATTTTTCTCATTTAAAATTAGACTCTGAGGAAAGATAATCTGTTCTCCTGGAAATTTATGTCCATTTCAAACAAGCAAAAATCATCCTTAAAATTATAAATTGAAAAGTGGTTACATTCCAAAAACATAAATCCCAACTTGCAATGTCTCAGAAGTTCGTAAGTTTTCATAACTCTGCTTTCTGGGCAAAATTCACAGGAGTAAAATGAAAGAAAGAGCAAAGTTCATCTTTAAATATGAAATTCAAGATGCCCAAATTTAATAATTTTGAAAGAAAATAACAAATGTATGCTTTATGGTTTGTAATATCTCTGCATCTAATAGAAATAAAGATATTTCTTAAGTGTGATTTATCTCCTTGCATCACCCCTATGATGGGACAAATTGCACTCTGAAGAGCCTGCCTGTCCTTTCACCCTATTGTGTTAATGCTCTGTAGCTGAAGATTTTGATTTTGTTGAAAGTGTGTCCAGATTCCTGAGAGGATGATATGAAAGAATTGGCTGGAGTTGCAAGAGACAGCATCCATAGCTGGAGTTTAGCTGCCATAATAAATGAGACAAAGAGAGGCAGGAAGATGCAAAATTAACCCTAGTTGAAACTTTCATTTGTGTTTAGAGCCAAGGAAAGGTGCAACCAGCAGAAATCTCAATTAATTATGAGAAAATTGCTATCATTGCCTTGAATTGCTATCACAGTAAAAATTGGAGGAATATTTCATATTGTTAGAAGATTGGAATCTTCTACAGCATTCTTAAGAATGACATGGTGGCATTCATAAAAGGGCAAAAGGGCCAGAGGATTGAGGAATTATTTAGTCAATGCTTGCTATAAATCAAGGAAACAAAGGTGAGAATTCCTAGTTAGTGTCTGGAGCAGCAGTCTTCAAAGCAGGAGACAAAATAAGGTGTTATGGGGGAATTGTGTAAAAGATATTCAGAAAGTGCTGAACAGGGCAGTAATAAAACATTGGAGTAGCTAAAATTTTTGGATAATGATTTTTGAAGTAAAAGTTGTTGTTGTTGTTATTGTTATTGTTGTACAATTTGTACCCAAAAATCAGTAATTTTACTTCGGATTTCATGTTATTAGTAAAGATTAATTAAATGAATGTGTTCAAAATTGGTATTTTGTGAAATATATACAGTTAGGGTAAATCTTCCACAAAATTACTTGTGGTTTTTCAAGGAGAATAAAAAAATCCACAGGTTTTTGAAGACTATTAAGAATAAAAACCAATACAACTGTTATGGTTTAGGCCTGGCAAAGCCAGGGCCCCCATAAATATACCTTTTACCTGATATCTGCTGTGAGATGTGGCCAGGAAATAAGCAAAGCAGGCTCCAACTTAAACATAAAGAGAAGTTTATTAACTAAACTACACACACAATTACTAAACTACACACACAATTACTAACCTACACACACACAGGGAAAAAAACAAGGAGAATGAAAACTACACAGAAACACTTCCTTATCCTCCTCCCACCAAATTCCCAAACACATTTACATTTCCCAAAAAATTATCCACACTCGGTCTGGCACCACCCTTTGGGAAAAAAAAATCAAATCTTCAGCTCATAAGGGATAGACGGAGTCCTTCCTTGTGCCACGGACTTCTTGTCACAATCAGCAATCCGCCCGGTATCTTGCTATCTCGTGACATCTCCTTTCCATGCCGAGGTGCTCTCACCACCTGGCATGGGATGGGGCAGGGGCCTGCCTTCAGGGCCTTTTAAGAATGCCTCGTCTCGTTCCAAGCAGAGTACAGTCACAATCCTGGGACCTCTGTCCCCCCCCCATGTCTTCTATACCCCCTGGGGCCGAGGGGTCTCAAAACCAAACTCTCTTGACGCCGAGCCTCCGCTTCCCCCTGCAATACAGCCTCTGCCTCACCAGGAAACAGTCCATGGAAATACAACAAAAAAGAGTCCAGCAAAAACTGCCACTCCATCTTCCTCCATTCCTTCAACATCTCTCTTCTCCCTTTGCCAGACCCTCCTTACTGGCCTGATTTTCTTCCTTCATCTTCCACTCCTGTCCCTTTCCCAGGAAAGGCAATGTTCTGCGAAGCCTTCATTCCCCAAAGGGTTAAAAGCTCTCCCAGGCGGCCGGACTGCCCGCTGCCCCCCCCTTTCTCCTCCCAGCCGTGCTGCCTGCCGGCACATGATATCAAGTTTCAAGATATACAGTTCGAGCACGGGCTGCATTCTCTGGGGGGGGAAATAAACAGGTCGCTCAAGGGTCTGCCACCCTTCCTCTGAACCCGGGCCTACCGTAGATGGGCCACGTGGCTCTCCCCTCCCCCAGCCCAGCCAGAAACTGGGCCGGGGGAGAGACTTCTTCACGCCGGAAATCCCAAGAGGGCTCCGAAGGCCAAGAGCCCTGCTTTTAACCCCTTGAGTTCGTAGTCTCAAGAGGCGGATCCAAATGTCCCACTGGTCAAACTAAGTGCCCATCTTAAATTCCAATTACCCATTGGTAATCACAGCAAAACAAAATATCCCAGATGTCCCATTTCCGGTCAAACCACGACAACAACCTATCAATTTGAAAATAGACTTACAAAATTAAATAATTTTTAAAAACTTCAAAATTATGCAGAGACAAGAAGATTCTAATAAATGTTCCGAGGATATACTTAAAGAGATTCTGGCTGATATTCTTGTAAAGCATAAGATGATGAAGAAGAGTTTCCAGCCCATTAGTAACCAAGACTTATGCTAATGGCTCATAGGAATAAACATCTTTAAATCAAATGCACTAGAGAAAATATCCAAGTGCCTTAAAAAAATTGTGCAGCTGAATGATAAATGACATTTTAATAAATGTTTTAATATTAGAGATACTGATGCCAGTGTTTATACAGAATAAGCTGAACAGCCCAATACAAAATTCCCTTCAGGAATTCATGGCTCAATATGATGGGTTGGGTTGTAGTCAGATAGAATTTCTAGGATTTAATTTAATTACAGATGAATGAACTTTAGGGACCTGTGACATGTGAATTAGAAAATTTAATGAATCCATTTTTTATATGAACTTTAGTTTTTGTAGGAGGTTTTCTTTACTTACTGCAAAAAGTATTTTACAGTATATTATAGGGAATTTCAGGCAAAGAACAGGTACTGTCATGAGGAGAAAACAAAACTTTTTTTCTATGCCTGATTTTGACTCTATCTTTGATTTTTCCCTGGTGACCTGTTTCCAAAGATAACTGGTAGATTTCATAGTTACTTATACATCCTGCTTTCCTAATTTTCTAGATTATTTAACAGTGCAAGTCCTGATTTTCAGAAATGATAAAAACTACTAATGTTTAAAGCATTTAGAGGAATTTTTTTCAACATATAGCATTTGATATAGCATTGAAATATCATGTCTGAATTATCTCTATTTTTCAAATAGTGTGGATTTTTGTTTATTTTAAAATATATTTAATGATTTTTTTAAATCTTGAAGATAGTCTAAATATTATTTAAATGAGACATCTAAATAAAAGTTACTTACTGTTTATAAAAAACATCAAGCACCTGTAATCAGTGGCATAGAAAAACCCATGTCAGTGCTCGCAATTCTGTTTGCTCAGTGTGTTCAAATATTGTACAGGAAGTATATACTTAGCTCTGGAAAGAAAACCAAATCAGCTCAAAGCTGTGATAAACTCATCCATGAGGAACTGTTGCCAATTCTTCCCATTGAATTAGAAGAGGTAATCTGGAAAAAAAAGTTTGTGATCAAATCCTTCAGGACCGTGTCACTCTGAGTACACACCCAGAGCACAGAGTTTCCTTTTGTGCGGCGAGGGTCTATCTGGCCTGGGTGGTCAGGGTCCGACTAGCAGAGGGCAGGCCGGCACCCCGCTGCAATCCAGTGCGAGCACCCCTTGGCGTCTGAGGGCCTCGGGCTGTGCTCGCACTACGGACCGGTCTCACCGCCAATGCGACTGGAAATAAGGAGCTGGACACTCGATGGGGTTAAGTCCGGTTTAATGAACGATCCAAGATGACATCCAAGGAGAGGCCCCAGGGAAGGACCCCAAGAAAAAACCCCAAGGAAAGACGCCAAGGAAAAACCCCAAGGAGGGACCTCGAAATGGGGGTGAAACAAGCTTATAACGGGGGTGGGTGTACAAAGGAGGGGTTTACATTGAACCAATAAGGAGGGGTGGAGAGATGAACTTAACATAACTGACATAAAGGGGAAACCAATAAATACAAAGTAAACGAGGGGCCCCGGGACCACAGCCAACCACAACCCCCAGAGAGGAGAAGATTCTGGAAAGTTGGGAGGAGTAGGGGGTGATTGACTGGGCCCAGGGAGGAGAGAAAGTCTACAAATAAAGGAGTAAAGGGGGAGGAGGAATTACATAACTTAACTGAGAGTTTATGCCCATGGCAGGAAAACTGGGGAGGGCAGAACCATTTGCAAATATAGGGGAGAACAATACAAAATGGGGGAGCTATACAATAAACTTAACAAACACACTACAACACTTTTGCACAGGAAAGCCTCACCAACCTTCCCGAAACGTGGTCTGTGCCAACAGAGCTCTGGTGAGCAAGGTGAGTTTTGAGGAAGAAGAGCAGATGCTGAACATAACTCAAACAGAGGAGGAGGAAAACATGGGGTTTCCACCAAGTACACTTTGGAGTTTTTACTGAATTTTCAGAAGGAGAGCTCAGCTTCCTAATAAGACTTAGAATAACAGCAGTTCATGATGCATCTGAATATGGATTCTTCCATCGTCTTTTCTGTCTTGCAGACAGCATGAAGCTACAAGGCAGGTATCACAGAAGCATTAAGACATAAAGACCTCTCAAATATCGCAGAAGATTGGAATATATAAAAATCCCATAAGATGACAGCCTGACAGGTAAATTATTCTCCCATTGTAATCCATTAATTGTGATTACTAGCCCTTCAAGCTGATACATTATACTTATACTAGATCCTTATACTACAGGTTGTTACTTCTATGTGGTTTTCTTTTTTGTTCTGAAGGCAAGCTTTGCTGACTCTTTTTTCTCATGTGGAAAATACATATTTTGGACCATAATCAGTAGCAATCCATTGTCTTCAAGCTGGCAATACAAAAAACATGAAAAATGAACTGTCATGAAGTTCTTTGCATGGTCAGTGATCCAAAAAATGCCAAAGATTTTCTGTAACTTTGACATATAGCAAATTATTCCTCCATGAATTCTTTTTGAATGTAGAGTGAGAAAATTTATGTAAAAAATAGTTATGTCCTAAATCACTTGCAGATCTCTATCTTCCTGTCTCAATTGAAAATCAAAAAAAAGGAAATCTTGACATACCAGGATCTAAGAAGACAATTTGTGACATAAACAGGCAAACTTTTGCCCCAAATGTGAGTCATGCTGATTACACCTGCAGTGTGAAATAACTGTTGGAAATTTTATGCATAATAAAAATTGTAACAACAAACCAAATCATTTTACTGTCACCTCCTAAAAAAGGGACATTCGAATTTGCAGCATCTTAGGTTTACTCAGCTTAGGGGTAGGATTTTGAAGCGTGATGGGGACATGTGAGAAAAGGGCAAAGCCCCAGCTGAGCAGTGGCCTGCATGACAATTCCCTTTGGCCCTAGCAGGTACTGAGCTCAGCTGGTATTTGCTTTGTTAGAGGCAAAATGTTTCAGGGAGTTTGAACCTCTTGTAGAAGATCTGAGAGCAATGCAATATTACTGCACAAAAGTTACTGAAAAGCTGAAGTCATCTCATAACAAGACCCCTGAGCAGCAGGAATGTAGTCCCAGTGGCACAATTCTGAATCTTTTCCCCCAGGTTGTTGCAACACAGGAGCACAAGTTAAAAACTATTGTTTGCAATGGAATCTACAGCACTGTTACTGAAAACAAAGCACAGTTAGGATGAATAAACAAAAATATCTTTATAGGGACACAATTAAATGTAACTGTAGGAACTACTGTTAAGAGAGAAGACCTAAATAAAGAACACAATTTTTGTCTGATGTCTATGAATCTTAAAATGTCTTAACCAAAAGCTTTGGTTAAAAGAAAGGTTTATGCTGCATATAGTGGACAAGATAAGGAGATTTTGTAAAATCTGTCACAAATTCACCTCTTTTGCTAAACTCAGTGGGTAGCAAAAATTAACTAGAAATGTTTCAAGCTTAAATTACTTCCCACCAAAGATAAAAAACAAAAACAAAATTATATTATATCAAGGATCACTGAAACATGTGAATGAATACAGGGAATAAAATATTAAGAGCCTCAGGAAAAAAAAAAACCTGTGAAAACCTCCCCTAAGCAAAAGTGAAGCCCAGTCTAATTTGCCAAACTACTAATGTTTGGAATTATTTGGCTTCATACATTTGCAATGATTTCATGAAAAAAATACAGAATAATATATTTGACTATAAAGTATTTAATTGTCTTGCATAGAGTAAATTCACACTGGACTGAAAGTGTGAACTCTTGGTTACATCATCTGACTTGCAAAAATACTTTTACAGTTTTTGAAACATGGGAGAAATCAGATCAGTTGAAAGTGAAAAATAATTTCTAGAATAATCTGTTTATTCTGATCTCGTTTTGAATACAATTATTTTAGGATCACTTCAATAAATATGATCTGATGTTTAAGCATGAGATATGTTGACAAAAGAAGAAAGATTAAAAGAAACATAAGAAGAGAGTAAACTGAGCTTTACAAAAGCACACTAAAGTGTATTTTTCAACCATACAAGGATACTGTGTCCATTCAATACTAAAAAAATTTAAAAGGGGCAAATAAAAAAAAAGTCAAAAAAAATGAAACAAAAAACCATCTTGGTTTGCCACATTTCTTAAAGGAAAAAAAGGAAAAGTATGCAACAATCTTTCCTCTTTTTTGAAAAAAAACAGGGGGTGGAAAGGAGGGAGAAAATAAAATAGCAGAAATAATAAATTAAGTTTGATTTATTTTTTGAGTAATAAGTTTCCAAGGAGTCATACATAGACAGCTAAAAAAGATTTAATATGTATGTATGTTTATATATGTTTACACATAAAATAAAAAACCACACACATATAAATACACATAAATATTTATATTGAATTTTTTTTAAAGTATAAGGTCATATATCACCTTTACAATAATCTAGAATGTTTTAGATATGGACGTATATTAATATATAGGTGCATAAATATATATAGAGGTATGTTCACTCACAAACATATTGTGGAAGTTTGAATATGTACATATATTTACCAAACAGTTAGAGTAGTTTTATTTTGACAGTTACTCTGTATTCTCAGTAGTTGGATTTCAGTTTAAAAATCCAATGTAAAGATATTTCTGCTGTACAGAAAAGATCTAGACACAAAACATGCATCTCATTTTCTGAAAAATACTTACATACATACAATCCTTTTCTAGGTTAGTGTAAACTATGATGTATAAGCTGAAGATTACATATACATATAATACATATCTTTATGTATGTTTACATCACATATTCATTTATGTACACAATATATACTTGAGAATTCCAACACACATAATCAAAAGTAGACGCATATATATTGTATACAACATATGTATTGTATATAACACTGTATACTGTGTGTATACAATACATACATAACAAATATAACACATGCACACTTTTTAATGCAAATCATATAACTCTTTTATCCATAAACCTGAGCATATTCAATCCCATTTGATACACAGAACTGCCGTTTCTACCTTAAAACAAATCACAGCGGAGGGGGAGATTATTGCTACCCAAAAGAGAGCTACTTCCTAAAAAGGTACAATTCTTTAAAATGTTCAGATCAAACATCCCAACAGAGCACCAAAATGAACATCTGCATATCCCTGGGGAGAGATGAGGGCACTACTTCAGTGCCTCTATTTTACAGACTGCTGCAGGAGATTGATAGGCAAGCAGTTTAGTCCCCCATGAAAATCTGGCTGATATAGATATACATACACCTTTGCATCTCTTATCTTGTTGTTTTAATGAGTTCTTCTCTCTCCTGTCACTAAAAAGTCCATTGAAACCAGCCCTAAGCTGGTCACCACCGTGCTTTCATTAAGTCAGCTCTCCTCCAAACAGAAAACATGAGGTCAGTAGTAGTCTGATCCATTTATGCATTTTAAAGGGACCAGGGAAGGTGCAAAGATTTCATATCCTGTACTTTGTAATGGAGAGACCAAATTTCAGTAAGGAGAAACAATTCATAATGTTTTATATCCAGTGCGCACAAACACACACTGGAAACAGCCAGATGTAAGAGCATTAACTTTCCAGGTTGATAAAATGAAATTTATTTCATGATCTAGATCACACAATTACATATTGCAAAGGTTTGCTTTAGAATGAGGCTTATTAATTTTATTAATTAACACCCAAACCAAGTAAAGATGAAAAAAATATTATTTGGTGAACCTAATGATATTTTCACTTTTCTTTACTCAGAGAAATTTCTTTTTCTTTTTTTAATCAATTGAACAATTTTCTAATTGCCAAAGCAATATTTTCAAAGACTTTTTTTTAATTATTGATCATCTTGCTGCTCTAATTTTCCCTTCTTTCAAATGAAGTATTCTTCCTAATTAAGCTATCCTTAGGTATAGAAGCTTAGGAAATTATGTTTGTCAAGTGGGTTGTCCCAAGTTTCATTGCTCAGCTTTCAGCAAAAGAGTGTAAATAGCAAACACACTGACAGAAATTAAGATTCAACAGAGGCTTGACTGGCAAGGATTAGACATAAGAATATAAATTTCTAGCTTTGAAAATAATTGCTAATTAATGATTAAATGATCCTAATTAATGATAATAATCAAGTGATCAGTAGCCAAACAAATGCTGCAACTGCCTACATACTATTGGGAAAGGAAATTAGTATGTAGAAGAAAACTTCCTTCTTCCCACAGCTAAATGATTAAAGGCAATCTAAAGCTTTGCCATTTCTGATCTCTACTTAAGTTACCATGAGGGCACTTGATGGCCTGAGGAGAACAAGAGTTTGGGCACTGCACTTCAGTCTCCATAACAAAAAGTATTTATACTGGTCAGAGTATTTCCTTTTGCCTCTCCTTAGCTGGTCAGGAACAACATGGACCTGTTGGATTGGGTGCAGATAAGGGCCACAGAGATTGTCAGAAGGCTGGACCACAACTCCTACGGGAAAAGGCTGGGAGAGTCAGAGTTGTCCAAGCTGAGAAACAAAAGGCTATAGGAAGACCTTATATTATTAATTATTTAACTATTGCAAGACCAGGGAAGCCTTCTAATAATTAAAGAGACCCTACAAGAAAAAAGTTGGGGACAGACTCTTATGCAGGGTCTGTTGCAATAGGACCAGAGGTAATGTGTTTAATCTGAGAGTAGATTTCGATTAAAGAGAGAGAAGGATTTTTACAATGAGGAAGGTGAAACACAGGAAGAGTTTACACAGATAGGTGGTGGATACCCCACCCCTAAAACTTTGAAGATGAGGTTGGACTCAGCTCTGAGCAGCCTGACTTTGTGGAGGGATAGAATGTAAGACAATAGTGCAGAAGGCAGTCTCACCCCTGAGGAGTGGCAGCTGTACTAATCACCAAAGATTAGGAACAGGCCTGCCCTTAACTGGCCACAGCTGTGTCCAATAAGGAGACAAGTGCTACAAGAGTGGATTAGCTGGGTGAGGAGAGAGCTGGAGTTTGTTGGCTGTGCTGTGAAAAAGAAGGAGTCAGTGCTGTGAGGAGTTGTCCATGAGAAATCACCAAGAAGGTATGGGAGCTTTGCAATACGATGACAACATGACTTGATGGAATACATCCGGGTCATTGCAAGGAGATGAGACTAGATGCCCTTTAAGGTCCCTTCCAACACAAACTATGATTCTATTGCTACATGAGACCAAGTCTTCACCAACTATGTAGCATTGAGAGTTTTCCTTGCACTCATCTTCTCCGTGTATTTTGCTATAGCATGTGATCACTGTAATTCATTCCAGAATAATTTTTTGTGTAGTGACCTTACAATCTGGATCAGGGCATCACTCTAGTTTGAAAACGACTATAAAATACACCAACAAATTGGCTGAGCATGGATTGTTTCCCTGACTTTGTTCATAGCCCAGATGCACAAGTGGAGATGGTGCCATAGCATCAGCAAACCATCAAGAACACCTGAAGGTGGTTGTCATGGCGTAAATTCAGCCAGCGACTAAGCACCCCACAGCCACTCACCTACTGACCAACAGGGATGAGGGAGGAAATTTCAGGAGTAAAAGGGACAAAACTTGTGTGTTGAGACAAAGATAGTTTAGCAGGCAAACCAAACACTGCATACACAAGCAAATAAAAACAAGGGAATAATTCACTGTTTCTCAAGGGCAGGCAGGTGTTCAGCCATCCCCAGGAAAGCAGGGCTCCTTCACATATGATGGTTATTCATGAAGACAAATGCCATCACTTCAAGCTTCCCACTCATTCCTGCTTCTTCTCCCAGTTTTGTATGTTGAGCATGATGCCACATGCTGTAGAATACCTCTTTGGTCAGCTGGTGTCAGCTATCCTGGCTGTGTTCCCTCTTGGGAGAGACAAATGTTAATGGTTAATGACTCAAACAATTGGCCAATTTACAAAAGCAGCTGAGGATGTGCAGGGTCACAGCCCAGGGGCAGAGGGGGTGAGCACAAACCACCAACCATGGGGACTACAAGCTGGATTTTGGGCCATAACTGGAAGAGACTGATAAGAAGATCCTGTGAGGTGGGATAGTGCTGTTGTATCATGACAATGTCATCCTTTACACAACTGGCTCAGCTGTGAAAACTCCCTTGGGGGAAGTTCCAGGAGATTCACACACAGGCCTGAAAGTCTTGTCTTTTCTGATGGGGCATAACTGGCTCAGCTACACTGACATGAGAAGGAGCTGCCATGACTTAGAAGGTGTCATAAACCATCAAAGACACCTGAAACACCCCCAGGCTCCTTTCTAGGGCTTTCCACAAGTAGACTGGCATGACACACAGTGTTACAGCAGATAGTGCAAACCCTCCCCAAGGGAAGGTACCTGGGTGTTTCTATGCTAACCTAATCTACATTAACCCACTAAACTTTGTGGTTTGGGCCCCCATACCCAACAGATCAAGACTGTGACCATCACTTCAACAAATGGACATCAAAATTGCAACAAGCAAGTCTCACTGCTTATTGCATGAATGGAAATACCATTCCTCTCTGCTATCCTTCTGCTCTTAACCTTTCTTTGTCTTTCTTCTACTTATGAATTTTCTGAAGTATTATTTTTATGTTTTTATATTGCTATATTTCTACAGAAAATTACAAAAATTGCTGCATCTCCTTTCCATTGCAACGAAATTATTGTAAAATAAATGTTACATTTTTTTAAATTTTTATTTTTAAGTAATTATTTATTTAAACATATATAAAAATTTGTTGCAACAATGACATAGGGACCCCAGACATGTGTAAAGGAGTGCTCTTTATTGCCAAAACCCAGGCTTTTTTAAGCAGTTAGCCAGTTATCAGTTGACATAGTTTTAAGGCACAACAATAATACAATAATTCAGTGTTGTTTCACTCTAATCTGCCCCAAGGCAAAGTCCAGTCACTGGTCAGAAGCAGGTGTTCATGTAATTCTCAATATCAGAAGTTAGAGAATCTGAGTACTACAAAGCTTAGAGAAATGCTGGTATCAGCCTTGCTGTTATCCTCTTGAGATTTAGGGATGAGAGAATAAAAATTGCTAGTTACTGCACAAGAAAATGATTGGTGGTGAAAATTGCTTGTGAAAATTAAAAAGAATGAGAAAAAGAAATTTAGCCATTTAAATGCTGCAGTGGCATTTTTTTATTTATGCAATGCCCTTAAGAGCATAATTGAGACATGTACTGACATAATGTATTTGGTTTTTCAAATCCTGAGAAGAAACAGTATTCCTCATCCTATGAAGATTCACTGTGCAGAAGAATAGCAGGGTGTTTTGGGACATGTGTCTTTTCCAATGCTACTTTAGAGTATAGTCACAAATGTTCTCTGTCACACTTCACTCTGAAATAGCAGGTAAAAAATTCTCATTTGAGAATAAACAGGAATGTTTATCCAGCAAGTTTCTACCAACTCAATACTGCTGCTAACACGTTCTTCACATTCAAGGTTCCTTTCTTGAGCTTTAACTACCTAGAGAATTTTATAAATCTGATAGAGAAAGGAGTCTTACAGGTGTATTCCTACCTACAGGGTTCTGTGCAGCTTATTTCCATTTGTATTTGCCAAAGCTGATCTTAATGTCCTGGCATTTGAGGCATCTTGTGCTTTTATATCTTCACTGAAAATTCTATTTACTATGTTAAAGTATTCTTCTTAGAATTTACCTTGATAACTATGGTTTTTCATATTTCTTACTCATTTAATTATTTTTGCAAGAGCCAAGGCTGATACAAATGTCTGTGGGCAATTGTTCACACCAGAGCCACAGTCACAGAGGATGTGCAGGGGATGGACTTGGACAAGCTACAGTTTCTGCTTTCTTATGAGGTTCTCTTATGAGGTTGAGGCTGAATTAACAAATACTGATGTTTGCTCATCAACCACAGCTGGTGTTTTTTGTAAAGAGGAACTTATTTTTTCATAAGGGGAATTTGATCTTCAGTCCACCATAGGACACTTTTTAAAAATTCTAACTATATGTACGAAACAAAATTCATTTGATATATGACTGATGAAATCCAACACATGCCTTGGTTTAATCTTGCCAATCATCTTATAGTCACAGTGTTTAACTGATTCTTATTACTCTCAATACGCATTTTATGTAACAGGAGGGGTGGTAGCAGGATAATTGCAGATTTTTCCTGAAATTATCAGTTCTCATGTGTAATTCTTACTTATCTTGCAGGTTGCTGCTTACATGTCATATCTTGGACCACTGCTCAGTTCTCAGCAGTAGGTACAAGCATGTATGTCCACAATTTTTTCCCCTAAACTGAACCATATATACTGTAAATAGAGGCAAGGGAGGGAAAATCCACCTACAAGACTTTATCAGAGGAAGACCAGAGAAGTATCTCAGCACACTGAAATGCAGTCACTCCTGCCTTCAAGCTCCCACTGAGATCTGAAATCAGTCAATGCTGCCAGAAATTGATATGGAGGGAAGCAGCAGCTCCCCCTGAGAGAGTGAAAGGCGCAGCTCCCCCTCCCCTGGGCTCAGCAGCAGCAGGCAGGAACTGAGCTGCCTCTTGCAATAAAGAACGAGCTGCTTCCCTGAATCCTGAGATCGGCAGGATCCAACAACTTCTGCCTCTCACTAAAGCTGGGAATTTCTGAGAGGGAGCCAACCCACCTCACCACGGGTCTGTGGGCTGGGGGAGCAGGAGCAGGGCTGGGCAGGGGTGGTGGCAGAGCGTGCAGCAGCCTGAGGACCATTGTCAGTGGCAGAAAGAGAGGCACAGAGTGCATGGTCACAGGCACCACCAAAATCAGACAGGAGGTGATGGAAAGATTAAGTGGGAGAAAATATTTTTAAGAATTACTATGATAAAGAGGGAGAACAAATTTGGAAAATATCTGAATCATACAAGCTCATTATAACAGAAAATCTTTCTGAACAGTTTGTCAACTGCATTACTCCAGAAGAGCGTTGCTGATGTGTTGTAGGACATCATAGATCACTAATCATTTCTAAAACATTTAATTTGATTCCCCTTCCTGACTGTTATTGTCCCTCGCTGACACTTAATTGACCCTGTCTTTTCATAACCAGATAATCTTCATTAGAAACAAAGTGAAAACAGAAAGATATTACCAAAGATGCTCAAAGATAATACGAGGTGCTCAAAGAATCATTTGACTGATGCATGCAATTGCCATCATATTGATTTAACTTTTTTTTCCAAAACTAATATATTGGGTTACAGCTTTAAAAATACCTTTAAATGATTACAATATTGCAGAGCATCAAAATGGTATTTTCAGATCTGCATAAGAGATCTGCATGCTAAGAGTAAAACCACCAGCAATCCCTTTTTGTACAAGTGGGTGTTCATATTTCCTACATACCTCTCAAACCCCATCTCAAATATTTAAAGTGCTACTTTATTCTGAAAATGAAGCACAAGGATAAAGCATATCTATAAATAAGATTTGGCTCCCAAGTCGCTCATTCTTAGTTGTGCTTCACATCAACCTGTCCATTCCTTTTTGTTAGTTTTCATTAAAAACAAAAAATTTATAGGCATGATAAAGACAATTCAAGAGAGAGTAAAACAGGCCTACAAAGCAAGGCAGATCAAAAAATAATTATATGAGTTTAGCATTTCATTATGAAATGTGCTGTTAAGTAGGCCCCAAAACATTAATAGTCTCTGAGGTTTTGTTTCCTTCCTGTCTGGCTTCAAAAGACTTAATAAGCCTAGAACAGCATGTTTTAAAATTATCTACCTCTCCCAGCTAAACATCTTCAACAAAATATGTTGGAAACACAAAGTATTGTGGCCTGTTTTCTCTAAAATTCAGCACTACATGTTTAAATATGTCATACAGTAATTGCCTCAAGGATTACAAGAACAGCTACAAAAGTTGTTAACTGAGATTACCAGTCGCCATGCAACAAATTTTTTAATTTACAATTTTCTCATACTCTTCATGCCCCCAAAGGACAGAGTAATCCCTCTCTCCTGGCATTCTGTTGTCACAAATATAGAAGACAGGATCTCCTTTTCCTTTTCCTTTTCCTTCCCTTCATATGCTGCAACAGTCTTGACCTTTCCTACGTACCCAAATTTGAGAAAGTAACTGAAACATAGCAAGAAACTTACAAGTCAGATTTTCAAACCAGGTAAAATAGAGAACTACCCCTACATTAGTAGAGCACTACTTCAGAAATACCTTCAAGCTTAACTGTGCAAAGGATTTACTGTGTATTTTAGGAATAATCATTTTCCTCAGTGTCAAGTCTTGCCATAGATTAATAAAGATATCCTGGTATTTGCTAACCTACGGTTTCCAACCACTGTCATCTAAAAATGTGACCCACCTGGAATTCTTTAACTGTCAAAAAAACCCTATGTCTAGACTGCCTAGGACGGAGTTCTACTATGACACATTTATTTAAATAAATAAATAACTCTAGTAAAGATAGTTGGAGGCTGTGAATAGCTGCAATCAGCTAAATACTTAACTGTGTCTGCAAGACAGTTTTTTTCTCTCCATTATCTAAATACCTACAAGATGATCCTGAAGCTTAGTGCATCCCATAGTACTAATGAGGAATAATGATAACCTATTTGGAATAAGAAATATTTCACTTTAAGCTTATACACATAGTGGTCTGACCAGGCTAGGCTGATTCTCTGTAGCTGAGAGAAGAAAGTGGAAGGAATTACCTCAGGGCATAGCTAACAATCACAAGCTTCTTGTTGCATTAAGTCAAATGAAATCTTCAGTCTTGTTCTCACTGCCAGTCCTTCTCCCCTTTCCTGAACCAAAGGCTCTGCTGCCTTCCCTAGAGCTGCCTTGTGTCTCTTCTCCTTGCTCTTTTACTTTAGCATGAAAACTCTCAGCCAGAATCAACAGCAGATGTGAAGAATTAAGCACACTGCAAGGAACAGGAACAGCATTTGAGCTATTGCTCATGCTTTATTCTTGCCTCTCCTGTACAAATGCTTTTGGCTCAGAAAAAAAAAATAAATAAAAAAAGAGGTTTATCTGGATTACCAACTAGTTGGCTGTAGAGCTACAGTGCAAAAAATCACACAATCTTTTCCCAATCTATTGAAATAGGTTTGACAAATTTCATGAGCAAATGTGCATTATGCCTGTTCAATGCATGTGCTAATTGCATAATTTAGCATGAACACCCATTGCATTTTAAAGAACAGAAAATGGTGAGAAAATGCTTGGTGCCAAAAAAGGCTTTAATGGTAAAGTCATTGAAGCTATGCTGGTCAGCTGCCAGGAGACAGAGGAGAAAGCACTGTGATTACAGGACAAGTTGATTTGAGAGAACTGATGGGAAAAGCCATGGCAAGGTGAGTAGTTTTGTATTTGAGTTTTCTAATCCCTGAAGTCTCTGTGTGTCTTACTCCATCTTCTTTCTACATAGAGCTCGAACCATATTGATTGAATCTTCTTTTATATGTGTTGGATCTAATTCAAAACTGAAAGTACTCCAAGGAAATGCTATCTGATCCTGTGGATTAAAGCATATTTCTATATAGGAGTTATACATATAACAGAACTGTTGTAGCTTCCACACTTTGTAGCCTGACGAAATCAGTCCTGAGGATACACTAAGCCTGGACAGGGCCTGTGCAATCTCCAGAACAATTTTGGAACTTCTTTAACAATTGTGAGAGAGAGCTATTTGCTCTTTTTACTGCTTTATATACTTTATACCCCATGCTTTGCTCTACTTTTCCCCTCCTTCTTCAAAATAATTTCCCTTGTTAAGAATTTGAAAATTATGTTCATAAATACGTCCATCGGTTTAAATAATGATGATTAATGTGAGTTGTTGGACAGATTAGTTTTCAGTTATTCTGATTTTTTTCAGAGACCTAACTATAAGACAGCTGAAGTCTTTAATGTTTTTTATTTTGATTTAATACTTGTTATAATGCTTTATAGTTATTTTAACAGCCAGTAAATTGCTCTTAGAACAAAAACATATAACAAAGAGAGTTATATGACAAAGAAGAAGATATATTTATGCACAGAAAAATAAGTAATGTGTCATCAATGTTTTACAAATAGCTTGCAGTATATTTAGACCATATACTTAGGGAACTGATGTGCAAGAAATTCTTCACATATAATCTCCTTATACTTTCTTAATTACAGTTTCTAAAAAATACCTTCTTACTTCTTGGGCTGAAGCAAGACAGAAAATAAGAGTAATGAAAAAATTCAGTCTTCACTAGAAGGATAAAAATTTCATCATGGTGTAGGAATCAAATGTATGTTTTCATGTGTTCAGTATAGTCAGACTATATTATGACTGGTATTGCTATGGAAAAAGAATAATTGTGTATATTCTTCTGCAAGACATTTACACGAGTTCTACAAAGAATTCTTACTAAAATACCCACACATGGTATGTATAAAATCAACATACATTATTTGAGCACTGCAAAATGGTCTACTCTGGTATACTCAAAGAGTTCCACTCCTTTTGCTCACAAAAAAACCTAAGTTGAAAAGTAATAAAGGGATAATTTGATCACAGTGAATCAGAAGCTGAATGTCAAGAGAAGACTAGATATCAAAAGTTCTAGAGATCAAATCTTTATACTATAATGAAAAAAAACCATCTTTATACAAGTTCACCAGGGAACATCAGATAGCTAGATGAAATTTTGTGTGTAGAGTCATACAACAGGTGAATGCTAAGTAATTAAACATGCCACAAAATTCTAACTATACAAGTTTGTTTCCATAGTGTGCAAAATATAGAAATAGGCCTTCTTTGTCAGGAGATTTAAGAAGTCATAGAATCCAAGGAGGGTTTGAGTTGGAATGGACCTTAAAGATCACCGAGTTCCAACCCCCTGCCATGGGAAGGGACACCTTCCACAGACCAGGCTGCTCAGAAGTCCCATCCAAACTGGCCTTGAACACCCCCAGGGATGGGACATCCAGAACCTCTCTAGGCAACCTGTTCCAATGTCTTGTTCCTCCCAGTGAAGAACATCTTTCTAACATCAAGTAAAAACATTCAATTTAAAACTTAAACAAGTTCCCCTTTGTTCTATCAATACATGGTATTTTACACAGTCCATCTCCAGCTGTCTTGTAGCTTTAGGGCGCTGCTCTAAGGTCTCCCCAGAGCCTTCTCTTCTCCAGCCTGAGCAAAGCCAACTCCCTCACACTGTCTTCATAAGGAGAGGTGCTCAACCTTTAGAAGACAATTCTGAACACCTTGATGTGTGCTTACATTGTGATAAATTTGCTTGATGACTGTGGTGTGTTGCCTTTCAGAGACAAAAACTCTTGTACTCACCAGCCATGGTCCTGTGTAGCAATGGAAATGAAAAATTGCTGTCACTGGAGGTACAAATGACAAAGAAAAATGCTCTGTGTACCATTTCAGACATATATCCATAACCAGTAAGCTACCTCTTTTTCACAACCCTTCTAAAGCTACATGATTACTTCTCTTCTAGGCTTTGCTTTAATACATAACTGGATGTCAAAAATGTTCCTTAGGAGTTGGAATAATGTAGAAAATCTAACAACTTCAGTAGAATGTGAATTAAATGAGGACAGTTATAGCACTGACAAAAACTCGTCTGTTCGTAGCTTTTTACCTTAAAACATTTCTCTGCTCCTTTATGATGTATGATCTCACTTCGCTGGAAACATGGTGGAGAGAGGGAGGAAGGGGAGGCAAAAGGGATGCTCTTTCTGAAAAGAAAGATTAAACTTGAAAGAGCTTATACTAAACTGAGAAACTGAGAAAAGGTACTCTGAAAATTTAGTTTCTATTGGAAAAGCAAATTAGGTGGACAGAATATTTCCCTACTCTGTCCTAAGCTATATCCCTGAGAATGAGCCCCAAAAGATCACCAAAATATGATGCCCTTAGCACAAAGGAGATCATTCTCTGCCCAGTGTTTCCTCAGCTTGCAACAGCAACAGAGTTGCAGATCAGGCAGACTGATATATGATTATTTCTTGCACTAGGAAAAAAATAGTTTCCTGCTTCCATAAATATTTAAAATCAGCATATTTGTTATAATAAGGAAGGAAAAAATTAGAAAGTCTTCTTATAGACGACAAAGTGACAAAAAGTAATAGTATTCAAGAAAAAGTTTTTAACTCCTGCTACTTTTAATGTCAGATAGAGATTAAAATACCTAAGACTGAAATATAACAGACCCTTACAAGGGTCTTTGGCAGACACCACTAGATCAGTCCCGCTCACCCCTTGTTGCCTGGCTGGTTTCCCATAGCAGCATCTCCCTGAGTGCAGCAGGGCAGGCAGCAGCTGCCACAGCCCTTCCCTGCACCCCGTGCTCCCCATGACTTCCCACAGAGTAGTGCTGATTTCCAAATGCATGGTGTGTGTGTGGCCTTTGAACCCACAAAACTGAAAAATTCTATATCCAGACTTCAAATCAGGCATACAGATAAAAATCTGTCCACACTCCTGTAATATCCAAGTTATCTGCATTTCTGAGAAGAAATTACCCTGGGAAGAAGCTATCCACTTATTTCTGGTATTTTGACAAGGTTTTTCTCACATGCATTGATGATGAATGGTCTAGTTCCTCCATCCAGTATCAGAAGAAAAAAGTATTTCTTCTTGAAGTACAAAAGCCAAGATAGCAAACATTCTGCCCAAGTAAAGAAAACTTTGGTAAATTTCCTCAATTAAAAGAATATTGCCTTTTCTCACTGTCCTGAGGGCTACAGCTGACTGTCTTGTGTGCTGCTTTCTTTGTTCTTTAGCCCTGGAAAGCTCAGCCTCGGTGGCTGCCGAGGTAACACCAGCACCACTGGGGAAGTTGTAGGAATGCTGCCCCACTTGAGAAGCAGCACTGGATCCCAATCTCTTCCAGCCTCTCTGGTGCAGAATGAAAGCAAGCCATGTTCTGTAGGGTCCTTCCAAAGCAGGACTCTGTGAGTGAGCTCCCATCCTGGTGCTTTGTTCAGCCAACTGTGAACAGACTCTGAGCAGCCTCTCTCCCCTTCTTTCTTCTCCCTGGTTTCAGAAAACTCTGTTTGGTATGTAGTTCTGGGAAGTTTGAGCCAGGTCTTGTTTTGTACCAGCATCAATACAAAGACATTTTTCCACTGAAATCATAAATTTATATGGTGTTTTTTTCAGTCCATATATTTGAGATTCTGGAAATAGTTGTCCATGGTGGAGACTTGCAAAATGTTTTCTAAATTAATCTGAGCCACTTCCATCTGAAAGTGCTACACAAAGTAGCTTCAAAGCTGAGCAGCACTTTTCATGTAGTAATAAAAAAAACCAAAACATAAAAAACCCCAAACCAACCATAAGAAGGGAAACAGGTAAGCAGTCTATATTGTGCTCACACCAGCTTTAATTGCAACTCTGGATAAGGTTGTATTATTGCTAGAAATAATACTCTGCTTTGTTTTATGTTGCTTTTATGTTTGAGTCCTGACCTTGACATCAAACACAGGTTTTGTGGGGTCTTGAGGAATTTTTTTTATTAATCTGGTCACACTGAAACTGTCAATTTATAACTTCTGCTAGTAGGTTTCTAGTCTTGACAAAGGTTATTTTTATTGTTGGTTCTACATAGAAAGTGCTATTATTTCATATGATTAGTATTAGGATTTTAAAATGTCTTAAATTGCAGTTTTCTGGAACCATAAACACTGATGGAAAATCAGAATAAAATGTCAGAGTTTTAACAATGCTCTCCTTTACAAGTCTCCATGTCTCGACATTAAAATATTTAGCAGAGCCTGAATACTTCCTGCAGCTTGGAGAAAATTCAGGTTTTTGAACATGGAAATTAAAAATTTGTAGAGTGGAGAGAGACAGTAACTTAGAAAAATGTATCACAAATTGTTTTAAGTTAAACAGCAACAAATGTAACTTTAGAAATTAGGAGAGTTTCATGACATCAATGGCCAGTTTATGAGTAAATTGGCCCTCTGTGGATTTGTTTACTGACCAGGAAAGAGATATGACAAAAATGATCTTTTCATGTCCTTTTAAAGTGACAAAAATAAGATAATCTCCAGGTGATCTTTTTTTGATAAATCATTTTTAAGCTTAGTGGCTACCCTGTGTTATGTTCTGACATCTTGACAAGAAAAAAGTGCTTATAATGCTCCTACAGGGTTTGTTCTAAAGCCTTTCCCTACTGTTAAGCAGTAAATCAGTGACTGACAAGATTCCTAACCCACCACCTCCTGCCAGGGTGACATTAAATTTACACCTTATACTGTAATCTCTTTCCAGCCACCTAATGAGGACAAGAGAAAAGTCACTTCCAGTATCCCAGTTCCAAAACCTTGGGCAATTTCCTCACCAAACTGTACTAGTGGAATGTTAGAAGGCACCTCATCTCAAAGAGTTGTGACAGCCTGTTAAAATTACTCTGCCTTATTCAAAGGTGGAAAATGGCTTAAAATTTTTGACATATAAATTACTGTACAGAATATTAGTCACTTTATCATATCTGTAAAGGAATACACCTGTACCTTTATACCACGGTGTCTATGCTTCTATCTCCCTAGCAATATAGAAAATTATGAGGTTTGCACTGTTTTGGGACTGGTGTGGCTCCCTGCATGGCGGGAGTGTTACTCCTAATTTTGTAGGAATACTTTTATTCTGAGCATGACCAGTTTACCCCTCCAGCCACTGGACTTTGACACTGCTGTGGCATAAATAAGAAGCTGTGACCCTCTTGCTGTGATGACAAGCTTTTTGTTAACCTCTGGAAGCCACTGGTAAATGCACTACTCCTTGGAGTGTCTACAGCTAGGAGGGAAAGAGAAAAAAGGGAAGGGTAACCCTGGGAGCAGCTCAGTTGGCTGGAGCACAGTGCTAATAGTGCCAAGATTGCGGGTTCAGTCCATGTGCTGCTCATTTCAGGAGGTGGAATCAGTGTTCCTTGTGCATCCCTTCCAAGACAGAATACTGTGTAATATTTTCTACATTGACAGCATGCCACAGTCATCCCACAAGAGGGATGCAAGGAGGATTCCCTCAGGACTTCCTGGACAGATGGTCTGCTTCACAGAAACACAGGATCACAGAACAGCTCTTATGGGAAAGGACCTTTGGAGACTGCCTAGTCCAAATCTCCCTCTCAAAGCAGGATGAGCCAGACCAGGTTACCCAAGCCTGCAAGGATATTTCTAAGCATTGCTAAGACCACCCTGAGCCTCCTTGCCTACATGTTAAACAGTCCTAGATCTATCAGTCCTTCCTTGTATATCTCCTGGTAACCATAACTGGACTTGCTCCAATAGGCCTGTGTCTCTTGTGCTGTGGAACCCAACAACAGACTGAGAACTCCAGCTGTGCCTTGCCAGCAAAAAGTTACGGGGAAAGGATCATGTCCCTTGACCTGCTCCTTCTCATGCATCCTGGCATGCATTTGGCCTGCTCAGCTGCAATAATGCTTTTACAGCTCATGTTGAGCTTTCTGGCCACCAGAAGCCAGGTCATATTCTGCAAAGTTGTTTTGTAGCCAGTCAACCCCAGCATACAGCTGCTGCATGGGGTTGGTCCTTCTCAGTGGCAGGACTATACACTTCCCCTTGTTAAGCTTCATGAGGTTCCTGTCAGCAGTCTTGTCATAAAGCTAAACCTAGTTTATGGGTCTGCAGAAAATTGTGGGTCTAGGCTAAGTACCCCTCACAGGTTTTGTGGGAAAACATGAAAGAATATTTTTGAGTGAAGCAGTCTCTCCTCTGCTTCCTTCTGTGTTATGTTACATAACCTTCTTTGAACTAGACTGGAGCAATGGTATCACCTCTGCCAGTGAATGGATTTTGTTGGGCCAGCAAAGACAGCTTTTCAGCATAGTTTTAAGAACAAAGGCACAAACAGCATACTTTTTATTGCTTTTGTTTAATGACACAGAACACAGATTCTTACACCTCAACAGACTCCAATTGGTTCTATCATAGCCCTGCTTTGATAAATTTGTCCTCAGCTGAGTACTGAAGGTCAAAAGTCTAGGTCCTCATTAATAACTCATAAAATCTTTATGGCATTGTAAAAGAGAAGAGAAGAGAAGAAGAATGAGGTGAATGTCTACTGTTTTAGCAGCTGTACAAATCCAGAAACTAAGTTAAGAAAATTCGTTGCTTTAATTGCACAGCTAAACACTATAAGAAATAATATCCCTTATGAGCTGCACCCTGTTTAGAATCAGATTTTCTTAGACTATCATTCAGGGCAAGAATAAAACCTTGGCCTTAAATCTAGTGATCTTAATTTTTTCCAAGAGAATCCAACAACAGAAACGTTAAAGTGAGTATTAGATTTCGATTCCTGTTTTTTCATGCCATGCTCAACAGATTAATACACAAGGACAGTTTTCCTTATAATTCTCAGTTGTGTCTAGGCTACAGATTTTCTGAGACAAAGTTGGAAGAACAGAACTCATATCTGTTGTGTTTGCTAGCAATTCTGTCCAAAGCCTATCTAATCCTTCTGTTTCCCACTAGAAAGAAAAAAGGAGAAAACTCACATCAAATCCCATTTAAAGAATAGTTGCTGAATATCTATACTGGTTAATTACATTGGTTATGAATCCAGCTGAAATTCCAAATCTTTCAGGGTTACTTGATTTATTTTTTAATTTTTGTTTTACCTTCTGGAAATGTTCTGATATATATACATCATGAATAATTATAATGTTGACCTATACTTTGCATTTGAACATTAAAACTGTGAATGTAAATGTGTTTATGTGTGCACATGAGCATGAAGTTATTACATGCAATGTCACTTTGGGATTCAGCCAGCTCTTAAATAAGATTTATATTTATTTCATTCAGGCTTAAAAAGACTTTTGCACATACATTTTACACATAAATATGATAGATACGTATGTGTGTAAATACATACACCCACAACCACACACATACACACACCCCTTAAACCTACCTAAACCTGTTGATATGCTGTATGTGGTGTGCATATATATATATATATATAATTTTTAATTTAGTATTTATTCGACATTTACAGATATAAAGAGAGAGAGAGAAGAAAAGACAGAGGCAGAGAACTGAGTGACTGAGAGAATGGAGAGAATTCTTCATGGGTCCCAAGTCTCCCAACCTTCTAAGTCTTTACAGGGTAACTTTGGTTTAGATGAGCAATATGTTGAACTATTTATTTTCCCACCAGGACAACAGCAGGCCTTTGATGGATGTCTAAATCCTATTCTTCAGCAGCAGCAGCAGCAGCATCTGTGACACAAGATCTCTAGAGGAAGTGACTTCTGGAACTCACTCATACTTCTGTCCCTCTGTTCTTGCAATCTGATACTATATTGCATTTTATCTTCAGCTGCCATTCCCTCATGATTTTCTTCCATTTTTTCCTTCATCTTCCAGCTTTCCGTGTTCCTTTGTCCTTCTGCAGTATCCTTTCCCCCATAAACGTACAAAACATTTCTTTTTGTTGTTGTTCTTTTTTTCCACTTGGTTCTGTACTCAAGAGCTTCAAAGCAAACTGAGCACAGCTATCAATTATGCTTGTTTCCCCATTTGAAAACAGAGGGCAGAGAAAACATGAGTGGAGGTCTCCCTTGAGACAGAACTATGCACCTGGATCATGAGCCTTAATGAGAATATATGAATGTAGCAAAGCATAAAAAGTCCTATCATTGAGTGAAAAGCAGGGGTTCATGAGTTTAGAAAGTAGAGCATAGCATAATCTCACAAGTATTTCAGGTGATTGTTTTCTATTTTTTTCACCCTACTCAGATCTTTTCTATAACCATGCAATCAAATCAAAGCAAGAAAAAATGTTTCCTGATATTTTTTGCCTTTTAAACTAAATAGTTTTCAACTTTGAAGATTTGAGGCTTTTGGAGTTTATTTATTTTCTCCAAGAACTATACCTCAGGGGGTCACAACCTTGAATATCTATATTAATTTTCTTTTTCTTGTGGAATTCATGCTTCCACAACCCTGATAGTAATTTAACATATTTTTATGTAGTTCTAGTGGGGCTTGTTCTCTAGAGTTCAATCTTAGCCAACAGCTTGCTGTGATCCTAATGAAAATCTGTATCTGTCACACTGCAAAAATTGCCTAAAATGGTACTTCAAAAACTAATACTTCAGCTTGCAGAAAATATGCAAATAGAGATCCTAAATGTAATATGCCATAATTTTAATGAAATCAGCTGCTCAGCACTTACATTTATGGAAATAAATACATATTACAAATGTGCACTGGCTCGCTAGGCTAATTTGTGATGTTCTTTCTGCTGCACTCAGTCACTGAAAATTCATGTCTCAACTCTATGAGGTGGATCTGAACTTAATGAAATAAAGTGACAGCTCTTTGCATTCTAGGTTGTACAAACTTGATAGGAAAGTTTATTTCTGTATATGTCTGGATAGTATAAACTGGAAAGGCAAATACTAGGTTAAGACAAATTTCCTTCTGACCACTGATTATATAAGTAATAACACTATATACATTTATTTTTTTTCATTAGTATCTATCAGACATGAAATTATTAATGATACAGATTAAAGTAAAAAAATAGATCCTTATAAATACAAATCAGATTAAAATATAAACAGCGGTATAACTTCCTTAGTTAACCTGAAATTGCACAATACTATTTATCTGACTTTTTTCTTAAAATTCAGCTTTAACTTAAGTAACTCAAGTCAGAACCTATGTAAATATGAAATAAATACAAAAGAATACTGCTATCTAAATTTAAAATATTAAATGCTATATAAACAAAGCAAATATATGAAAGTCAAGGTACACAAGCTGGGAACACTAGAGCTGACTGGAAAAAAAATTATTGGGGTGAATTTTCTCACATTTTTGTGACCTACAATATAACACATAATCCAGTTCTGTCACTGCCAAGCTCTCTGGTAGGAATGCTCCTGAATTACTGTAAATAGTTTGCCATTCCCAATGGAGACAGGTGCAAAATTCAGTCTAAAATGCAGGCTTACACTTCTTATCCTACAAGAATTGAGTATCGTACATGGCTATACTTACTGAACAATAATAATTTTTTTTTCCTCGGAAACACTATAAAAATTATATTCTTAGTGAATTTTGAAGTAACAAAGAAAGGGTACATTCTGTTCATTTGAGACTCAGAGATAATTTAAATACCAAATACAAAAAAAAATCTCATATTGCTCTTGTTATTATTATTTGTTTAATTGTTTTTAACATTAAGAATATTTATTCATGGTCTGACTTATCTTTATGCTAAATACTGTGTAAATACAAGTCATAAAAAACCCTTGCTCAAAAATATTATTTTCATGGAAGTGAGACTAAGGAGAAAAATAAACCAGAATTGTGATTGAACATCCAGATCAGGGGCCTCAGTGGTTCAGAACCCAACACCCGACAAGTTTCTTGTAAGCGTCACAGCAAGAAGATATTTGGTGGGTTTTTGTAAAATGCAATTTCTGCAGCATGGCAGATGTATATGGGGATATTTCCTTAAACATGCAGGACAACCTGGGAGGAACTATACATATGTTTATTCTAAAATGTATTAAGTAAACAATAGGAAGTTGCAGCAGTGGCCATATGTGGCTGTCAGTCTGAACAGTAAATGAGAGATGGAAAACAGTGAGAAAGATAAGTGGCATAAACTTGATTTCAGATGAAAGGTGTACTTATTCAATGGATGAATAATTATGAATCATACAGTCAAAGTTACAGTCTGGGGAAATGAACCTGGAATGCTATTTTCATATGGACTCTAAGTGTGTATAGTTTGCCTTTGGTAGGATCTAAAGGAATGAAATTACAAAGCTGAAGAGAAAAAGGAAAAAGGAGACAAGATTGATTTCAGCTAATTTTAGACTTCTGCAGCATGAATATTTACATAGGAGCTAGTCCTCCAAGATACAGGAACTTTTGGGGAAAAAATGTAAAAAAATTGATTGGATGACAATTTTAGCAAAATTTCCACTCTATAACAGCTATTTTTCGACACTGTATAAGGAGAAATCCAAAGAAAAGAGCGCAGATGCAAATGTCTCTACTGCATATAGGTGATTGAAATTAGTCAAATAGCATCCAAAAGGATTATATTGCAGGTAGTAGAGATTAATGGAACAGTGTGTATTAAAGGTAGTGTATTAAATGTAGTGTACAAAAGGAAGACACAATATTTAAATATAACCTATTCCTGAGGACCTAGAGAGGATATCTGAGTCAGGTGTTTTGAATGACACGCACAGACACTTCCCCCATATGGTTTAGACATTAAAGAAGGAAGAACAAAAACACTTCCAATTTTTCTTAAAAGATTTGTTTAGATGAGATGACTAGATAATCACCAGGTAATACTGGAGAAACACATCAGAATTTTGCCTTAGACCGAAAGAAGTTGCTCTGCTGTGAAGCGGCAGATTGGTGTATTCTGGTTGAATTAGTATAGATAAGATTAACCATGTTTGGATGATGAAGAAGAAAGGACCACTGGCAGACACACGAAACATACACAGAGAGGAGAATAAGGCACAAAGAGGCATTCTCTACAGGACATGGCAGCTGAGGCTTAGAAGAGGACAGAGTCACCAGGAGGACACTTTTAAGAAAACAAGCATGGCCCTGTTGAAGATGGATGACTGTTGGCGGCAGTCAGAGCAGGGAGTGAGATTGATTCTGGTATTTGCCATTGGAAGTGAAAAAGGTAATAGGGCTTTTATACACTGCAGCTCACAGCAGCCACACATGAACAGGTTTCTGATTGAAATGAGAATTAAATTAGCTTTGCACTAAAAAAAAAATCCTCAAAGGAAATGGATAAGAAGACTGGTGCAAATGCAAGTGTGTGCTTGAACATATTTTTTTCCTCTTTACAAGAATGGAAAAATATAGAACTTGTTTGTAATGCGAGACAAGAAGCAGAGGTCAAAAATACTCAAAAGTGTCACAATGTGAGGTAAGGAGATGGCATGAGACACTTTAGGCCACTTTGTGGAGGAGAGGACAACAGAAGGTTCCTCACCCTCAATGCTGGAGAAATATGAGAGGGTGAAAAGGGAAAAAAAAAAAAAAGAGAACAGACTTACAGACTCACACTTTATCTCCTTTCTCTCAATAGAAATTGGCAAGGTCCTCTGAGGAGAGAAAAAATAGGGGGAGAAGGATGTTGTGACGAATGAGTTGAAGAAAATAGAAGCTGTGGTTTTAGATATGGAAATCAATTAATTTAGAGAAGCTGATTTATTTCAGAAAGAAAATGTTAGTACTGACTGAAGATGTAACAAAGGTGTAAGGAAGCAAGCCTCCGCCTAGAATTTCTTCCAGCAATTTTCATTCCATCAGTGGAGAAACTAGATTCTGATGGTTTTGCTGGGTGAATAGCTCCATAAGGCATTTGGGCAGGATGATGGGCCATCAAAAATTTTGGGTCCATCTGGCTGCATGCTCCTCACAAATGAATACACCAAAGCCATCTAATGGTCTGTGAATATAAGAAGGTTTTTTGTATGGTTCAGGGTTTTGTTAATTTATTTGTTGAATTTTTTTCCTAATCTTCCATTATATTAGAAGTCAGTTGGTCTTTTTTATGCAGAATTTTTTCTATTTGTCATAGTTTTCAAACTTTTTTTTCCTTTTCATTTTACACTCTGTGGACTCCCTGAGCTGAGCATAAGCATCTTCTCCATCCCTGCTGGATCCAGTTTCACCTCATTCAGAGTGTAGCAACCAGGGTGTCAATGTTAAAACCCAGATATCAACTGCTTAGCTGCAGTTCACTCACCTCCTCCTGGTCCTCTCTTCCCTGTTGGGATGGGGAAGAGGATCAGAAGAGCAAAACTGGGAAATCTCCTGGGTTAAGATAAAGACAGTTTAACAGGTAAAGCAAAAGCTGCATGTGCAAGCAAAGCAGAACAAGGAATTTATTCACCACTTCCTGTGGGTGAATGGGAAAGCAGGTCTTCAGCTATTCCTGGGAAAACAGAGCTCCACACATCTAATGATTACTTGGGAAGACAAACGCTATCACTCTTAGTGTCCCCCCACTTCCTTCTTCTTCCCCATCCTTATTTACTGAGTGTGATGTCATATGGTATGTAATATCTTTTTGTCCAGTTCAGATCAGCTGTCCTGGCTGTGCTCCCTCCCAGCTTCTTGTGCACCTTTTTGTTGGCAGAGCATGGGAAACTGAAAAGTCCTTGACTTAGGGCAAGCACTACTGAGCAACAACAAAAACACCAATGCGTTATCAACATTATTCTCATACTACATCCCAAAACAGAGCACTGAAGCAGCTACTCAGAAAAAATTAACTCTGTCTCAGACAAAAACAGCACAGAGGGTAAGGAAAACAGCAGACCTTTTTGCATAGTCACAAGCTTTTAACAAAACCCAATATGCTACAGAGTTTCTGTGAGCAAACAAATCAGACAGTTATGCCATGCATTACATTGAAGAATGGGAAAGAAAGGCAAAGAGCTGGTACAGATGGAAGAGACACATGGAACAACTTTACTGAGGCAAGAGAGTCTGGGAGGAGAAGAATTCATCAAGCCTCACAACAAACAAAAAAGAAGACATCAGTCATCAACTGAAAGTCACTAAAGAGTCCAGCTACAGAGAACTGCAACAGATCCTGGCAGTGAAGCCAGGTGATGGTCACACAAGAGGGTATCAGGAACACAAGAATAACAGATGTCCCAAAGCTGATGTCTTTTTTTGCATATGAAGTGAGAAACTTTACTTGCAAGCAGAGTATAGATATCAGAGGAGATATCACTTAATCAGATATTATTAACAAGAAATATGAACTGTTGTTATTAATATTAATGAAGGGAACTCTATTAGGAGTTACTTGTAAAGGAAGCAAAGTGAGACAGTCTCATGCGACCCACTGTAAACATGAGCAATAAAAAAAAGTGAAGAAGAAAAATAAGGAAGGGAGAAGATAGAAGGGTTGAAAACATCAGTTTGTGGTCTCACAGACCACATATGGGGGCTGCCAAGCAGAGACTGCTAAGTTGCTCACATATCACCTCTAACGGTGGACTGAGGGACCATCAGATGGTTGGGATGGGTGCACTGGTCACTGGATAGAAAACTGTCAGGAGGGCTGAGTGAAGAATGTGATGGTGTGTGGAGTTACGTCCAGTTGGTGGCCAGTCACTAGTGAGGCTCCTCAGGACTCAGTAGTGGTCCCAGTCCTGTTTAATATCTTTATTGATGATCTGGACCAGGTGATTGATTGAGTGTACCCTCAGCTAGTTTGCAGGTGACACCAATCTGGGCAGGAGTGTTGATCTGCTGGAGGGTAGGAAAGCTCTGCAGTGGGATCTGGACAGGCTTCATCAGTGGGTTAAAACCAATTGTATGAGGTTCAACAAGGTGAGGGACTGGATTCTGCACTTGGTTCACAACAACCCCATATGGTGATACAAGCTGGGAGAAGAGTGTCTGTAAAACTGCTTGGTGGAAAAAGATCTGAGGGTGTTAGTCAAGTCATCTGGACATAAGCCAACAGTGTGCCCAGATAGCCAAGAAGAACCCTGGTTTGTATCATAAGTAATGTGGTCAACAGAACCAGAGAAGTGATTTTCCCTCTGTACTGGTGAGGGTACACCTAAAATCCTGTGTTCAGTTCTGGGTCTCTCCTTGCAAGACAGACACTGAAGTACTGGACCATGTTCAGAGAGGGGCAGCAAACCTGGTGAGGGGTTTGAAGCACAAGTCTTAGGAGGAGCAGCTGAAGGAGATGGGTTTGTTTAGCCTGGAGAAAAGGATTCTCAGGGGAGACCTTATGACTCCTTACAATTATCTGAGAAGATGTTGAAGGTCAGTCTCTTCTCCCATGTATTAAGTCACAGGATGAGAGGAAATGGCCTCAAATTGCATCCAGGGAGACTTAGATTAGATATTAAGAAAATATTCTCCACTGAAAGAGTTGTCAAGCATTGGAATAGACTGCCCAGTGAAGTGGTGGAATCCCCATCCCTGAAAGCATTTAAAAGGCATGTAGTTGTAGCCCTCTGTAATACAATCAGTGGTGAGCATGGTAGTCCTGCGTTAATGGTTGGACTGGATCTTAGAGGTTTTTTCCAACCGTAATGGTTCTATGAGTCTGTAGATGTGTGATTCATTATTCTGGTGAGGAGACAGATCAAGAACAAGTGAACAACCCATATCAGCTTGAAAGTCAGTTTTTAAGATGGCCAATGTCTTTGTGGTAGTGGCAGAAGAAATAACAAGGCCATAAACCATGGCTAGGAACATTCCCATTAGAGGGGAGGAAGACTTTTAGGAAGATTTCTCCAAAAAGGTGGTTCTTCACTGTCACATGTTACCCAGCAAGGCATAAGGGGGAATCTTCTGTCCTTGGATTTCTTCCAAGGACCTAACCAAAAGAAATGAAATATATAAAAAACAACCAAAACACATGACCTCGTGGTGATATACGCCCACCTAAAGTAGAAACTCTGAGCTTGACAACCTCCAGAGTCTCCTTCCAGCCAAGACTTCTATGAAATAATATTTCCTCAAATTGAAGAAATTAAGCCCCCTATACTTAATCTGCGGAGATGGTTGGCAGATGCATCCTCACAACTGTGAGAGCTAGCTGTTGAAAATTATTTATTACGGTGGCTGCACTCTCTCTTAGGATTGTGCCAGAAATGCCGAAAGAAGGTGAAGAGAGGTGTAAAATGGATCATACAGCTATCTAAGGGATAGAGGCAGTGGAATGTAAGGAAAGTGTGGAATGCATGGAGAGATGTGATAGGTGTCCCTGGGTATGGCTGCAAAAGGGAGGGACAATGCAATGAAAATAAATCAAACTGATTTTATTTCTTAGCCCTTTGGTTCTCAAAACTGGCCGTTAGTGCTTCTTTCTTTCCAAAATGAAGTACATAGTCTATTTTTTCCTTTATGACTTTGCAGCTCAAACTACATGGGGAATTTGTTCTTCTGTTTCCTCACTGAAACTTACTTGATGTAAACAATAACCAGAATTGTCATTTAGTATAATGATCAAAGCCAGTAATTTCTAAATAATTAATAACACTTTGTTTCTTAGTTTTAATATTAAAGACAAGTGCAGATAGTACATAATGTTTATTTTACTCCAAGGAAGAAACTCCTTGATGGGGAAATAGACAACAATGTGAGATTTCATTCAATTTCCTCACTGACGATGAAAGGATGAAAAGAAGAAACCATACTGAACATATGGTACAATACTGCACATTGAAAAATAATGCATTTATTCTTACAAAGGTAGAATTTTTAGGGGACTAGTTTCTCACCACATGCTTGGTACAAGGGGATACAAATAAAATGAAGCTCTTACCACTACTGATTTGGGGAAAGGCCAGAGAATCAACTTATGCATAGACAAACAACTCAAAGGTGAGACAGATTGCTGTGTTGTTTATGATTTCAGTTTCTCTGGAAGCAGAATGCACTACCACACAGGAATCAGATTCTAAGTTTCTATTTTGCACCTGTCCCACCACATGCTGATTCTGCAAAACCTCACTCACAAATGTTTGTTCTGATTTTATAGGCAGCTTTTTAAGATCACTGGAACTATTTGAGTTACAATAACTTATATGAATAGGTGTTTGCAAGGTCAATTCCAAATCACAAGGGGCAGCATCCCAAAACAGCCTCCACCTTCTCTGCAAAATAGAAAAAGATTCAGGTTAGATTTAGATGTTGCAACCAATAGGATTACATCTACACCAGCAAACTAAACCGAGCCTAGGGCTTTCTTTGACACTGAAGCCAACTGGCACATCCTTAGTATTAAGCTCTCTTGCCATCAAAAACAAGCTAACAACATTCAAACTGCCTGTTGGGAATGATTCCCACTCTGTGCTAATTTCCAATGCATGCCTGAGAATTATTTTCAAGCAGACTAGTTGGAGGAGAGTGATATTGTGTCAGAGACTGTAGTATCATTTTAAGACTATGAATGATCATTTTTTCAGTGTCTCTGCCTGTGCTCTGACATGAATCTACCGGCATAAATAAAAGGCTCACAGGCATTTAATAACTGGGCAAAAGTGGATTTGAGTTATTCTATCTTATCTTACAAATGTTCTCCTGTTCCCCCCCTCCCCTTCTTCCCAAACATCCCTGAAACTGCTAGCATCTAAAGTTGCCATATGTTCATGTTTGACATTTAAGTTGTTAAATCTCTGGAATGCATATAAAATACAGTCCATCTCTCCTGCCTCCATCCACTGATATCCAGGAATTAGGGATTTCTTTATGAAAGCCATCTGCATGGATATTAGCAAGATAGAGGTTCCTAAAAATCTGCATTTTTCTACTAGATCACCGAAGAATGTAGTTGTGTTACAACCCTTTTTTCTTTAAGGGTTTGGGAAATGAACTGGATTCAGTTCTTACTTCAGATGGAGGTAATTCAAATCTACTGCATCCACCTCCCAGAAGATTTCCCTAGTTGCTGAGATACAGTATTCTGGAAGAGAAAGACACTTGCTATGTTTCCCATTGAACTTGTGCTACTTTGCAGCAAGAAATACAAGATTTAATAGACTGGAGTCATGTCACAAGAGAAAACCTACAGGTTAATTAGGACTGGAAGTGATGAGATCTCTCTCTGCTCCAGATACTGTTTAGATGGTGTATCTGATGTAAAATGCATTTCATTGCAGGGCTCAGATCCTCTGAATTTTGCAAGAGGAAATGGATGAGAAGCCCATTTTAAAATAAGCATCACTGCAGTTACATTCTGAGAGAAACCAGAAGTGCTGGTTTGATCAGCTCTGTTCTGATCATCCCTCTATACAGAATAACAATTTCACAAGTGGGGCAAAGGCCAGTCTTATTTTCTTTTCTTCTTGGGAGAGCTGTGAAAAGACAGCTGAAGCAAAAGTTGCTAAACAATGCTAATTTGAAAAATCCTGCATCAGTCAGTCAGGCATGGTTTCATTGGTTGGTGACATTTTGTTAGGGGGTCTTATTATTTCCCAAAAAAAACAAAACAAAAAAAAAAAGGGGGTGAATTTAGAGAAATTATGTAACAGGGTAAGAAGTCTAAAAAGGCCAGGAACTGCCTTTAGAACTGGTGTTAGCTGACTTGAAATGCCCCACGTCCAAACTTTTAAATTTTCCTGTCTTCTAGAATACTGCAGCTGCTTCCAAACTCCCTTCTAGGAGCAGCCAGTGGGCTGTCCTAACTCCTGCACTGTGCCCAAACACTGCCTGGAGAAATGATGTGGGCCAAAGGGTTGCTGGGGACAGTTCTGGCTTTCTACCTCTGTAAATGGTCAAAACTGAGTGGCAGAGATGGCTTCCTGGCACGAACTAATAAACAGCTCTTCCATTAACAAGAATGCAGACATAGCTATTGATTCAAATGCTCCTTTCTTCCCTTTTCCCAGGGAAATCTGAATCAACACTGTGGAGAATTGATCCTGGCCCTTCAATGGGTTTCAAATGAGTGGAAATCTAATCCCACAGGCAGATGAATCGAACTCACTTAACAGAGACTCCTACAAAGTTGCAAAGGTCTCCCCATGAGTTCTTCCTCATCCAGGAAGACCAGACATCATTTGAGATATTCAAAGGGCATTGTGAGGATTTATTCCTTAAATTCTGCTTGAGGAAAAGCTCCTTGCCTTGCCTGGCTAGTCATTCAGATTATGAAGTCCTGATTGATGAAACTGGGAATACTGGAACATTTGATATCTAGGATATCAGCCTAGAGAGCCTTTTATGCAGTATCCAGAGATCCAGAGGAAAGCAATCCCAGAAAGTGCCTGACAGACATTCTGTGACTTGAATAGGGAATTTTTCTAAACCTTCCATGCCATGTAAATCTCTATGTCTGATACCATTCATTATCACCCCAGCCCCCTCAAGAGCCATCAAAATTTTACTTGTCTCTTTCCCCAGTTTCTATTCCTTTTTTATTCAATTTCTCTGCCCTTCTTTTTTGGTGAACTATAAGTAAGACACACTTTTCAGGACACAGCCAGGGTAAAATCTGTGGCCATCAAGATTGCATGCACGGCTGTCCCTTCACTGTGTCTCAGGTGATCCTACAACACCCATTCTGTGGACAGCTTGTTTATGACACTTGTGTAGAAAAGGAGCTGTAACCTTATATCCTGAGACATCCCTGCCCAGCACAGCATTTTCTTCTTTACCCAGGCCTCCAAATTAGCTAAAGAAAATTTTCCCAGAACTTATATGTATTTATAAGATATAAGGGTCCTTTGCCTGAACCCTTATAAGTATTCCATCTGAATACTCAAGGGCATATGACAGCCAAAATCTCTCATAAACACGCACTGTATAGTAGTCTCAACAAATGTGACTTTACCTAAACCAAAAAAAAATGTATAGGTAAAACACTAATTTACATATAAAATTTTCACCAATTTTTCCCCTAAATTATAAGCTGATTTGTTTAGTGTAGAGAGTCAGGTAGTTATAACTTATTATCTCCATTTTTACATAGGTTGACTCATCTTCACAACATGTCATTGACACCGCTATGCAGCTTTACAAGACAAATATCTTTTTTTTGGCTGTTCTCTCAGTCAAGTCAGACTGTTCTTCTGAAAGCACTGTATGGTTCTATCACCTTCACTTCTGTTAAAACTTGCCATTATTTCACTTAGCTACATTCTTCTATGCCCATCTTACCCCAAGAAAATTTCTTTTCTGCCAACAAATTTGTTCAAAATGGTCATTTTTTTCTAGTGCAAATATTGCACACACAGTTGGATGATGGCTATAATAAACCACTCTGTTACCATCATTCATCTATGATGCAGGTGTCACAATACTGACAGTTACAGTGGCTTCAATATGCATTAAGATTTTGTGATATGAGTATTCCCCCAAAAAATTTAGGAATTTTGTGCACCGGACTGTCAAATACAGGTGCCCCTCATTTCAGTTCTATTCGCATGCTAAAATATATTTCTTCATTTGGACAAATACCTTCTGTCAGGACCATAAAATGTGAATGAGAACTCCTAAATAAAAAGACTAACAGGAATTCCCTTCGTGGGTAACTCTTTCTATTTTTCTGTTCTAAAGACTCCCTTCTATTTTTATAGATTAAAACACACAGTTGATCATGAAATAGGAAATTAGGCAGAAAACAAATACTTGTCCATAGACTCAGGTTTTTAAATAGTAACGGAAATTGTCCATCTTGTGTAATAATTTCAGTGTGGTCAATTTACTCTGTAGTTCCACTAGTCTGGTGGCATGCTAACAGCAAGCCACAAAAGTTCCCCAATATCCTCTGTGCTATTTCCCAGAAATTCTTAAAGGGAAGGATCAGGGGAATTGATGAAATCATGTAAGGCAAACAATTAACTGAAAAAAGTTAACTACATACTATATGTTGACTTTATGCTTTCTTATTAATACCTTAAGGAACACAGAAGAAAGCAAACTGTGGATATTGAGCCCTAATCCTAGTGCTGAATATATATTCACATGGTGTTACAAAGTCTGAAAAACTGCTGGATAATGACAATCTCAACTTTGCTTTTTATTTTTGTCAGGTTTTCACACTTAACTGCCCACAATGAATAGGGTTTCCTGAGTACCAAAGTAATTGGGTATCAAATGAACAACCTTAATTGTTGCTAATAACTGAAAGGATAGCTTTTGGCCCTTCCAGCAATTTGTAATGAAGGAAGAAGAAATCTAAAACTCAGAATAACTTTTCAGCAATTTCTCAGTCAGACAGAATGGTTAAGAATGTATATATCAATCCCTTCCTCCATTATTCATTAATGTCTATTTAGAGATCAGCATTTCTCCTTAAGCATTTTCCTTTGTCCTCACTGCTGATCAAAATTTGGAATGTTTCAGAGGAAAGAGCCTTTAGGAAAAAAAATAGAAAGGGAAAGCTTAGCAAGATCTCCCAATTGGAAATTACCTTTTGTGTGTGTGTGACTGTGTTTAGGTGTGAATGAGAGAAAAAAGCCTAAGAGGGGCTAGTGATGACCAATAAGAGGAGCTTATGGTTGATGGGCAGATAGCAGAGCAAGAGGATATGTACTCATCAGCATCCAACAACCTAGAGGAAAAACAAGCCCTTTGTCAGTGGTAGATCTGACACTTGACTTGGTGTATGGCGAAACACAGTGCAATGACCACAGAACTGGCGCAGTCAGCACTTAATACCCTGCAGCTGTGGAAACAGTAAATTGATACCCTTGGCTCTTGTGGGACTGAGTAACATTGCTGTAACTGTTGTACTTCCAGTGGTGCTCAGCAATAACAAAGCAAGGGTGTTCAAGACCATTTCCTGTCCTCCAGCAGAACCAAGGCCTTTTTCCTTCTCTTCTCTTCTCTTCTCTTCTCTTCTCTTCTCTTCTCTTCTCTTCTCTTCTCTTCTCTTCTCTTCTCTTCTCTTCTCTTCTCTTCTCTTCTCTTCTCTTCTCTTCTCTTTTCTCTTCTTCTCCCTTCATGTTAGATATCTTCACAGTAACTTTTTTGGGAGTGCAATTGCACACTGATCAGTCACACTCCATAAATTGTCCTTGACAAAATTATGAAGTATAAATCAAAGAAATTGTAAATCTCTGTGCATGTCTGCATATTTGTTAACATCTAAAGTGTCTGATCAGTGTGAATTTTCCAGTGAAAATAAAATTATAAGAAAATTGCTGTCTCTTGATCAGCTATGGATCTGCATAACAGGTTTTTATCATATTATCTTAATTCATTTCAGATTTATTGAAAGTTTCATTTTTATAAAATCAGCCTTTAGTTACAACTAGGGTCTTTTTTACATCAAGTAAGCTTAACATTTTATTTCTCAATAAAAAGATCAAAAATGTTCTGCTCCAGAAATATTGAAGCATATGTTGTCTAAATGTTTCTAAACCCCTGAAAGTTAAGTCCTTCTCTAAAGGATTTTAACTGTTACAGCAAATATAAAAAAATCAGAATTAGGAAAAGTGAATTAAGTCCAACCAATTTTCAGGGTTGGTTTCCTTACTTTTTTATAAGTTCAGCTTACTGTTACCCTGTAATAAATCAGTTATTTTGCAAGAGTGCAAAGAAACGTAAAGTGGCTGTAAAAGGCTGACATTTTCAGAAAATGTAAAGTGGCTGTAAAAGGCTGACATTTTCATGCCTTTTATGCTCACTTTCTACTGTCTTCAAGTAAGTTTAAGACCCTTGGTGTTCCACCTTTATCCAACTTTCTGCTTTCTGTTATTTATTAACACAGTTTTGTGTCTTTTAACCTAAACTGTCCTTTAAGAAAACTTAATTTCCATTTCAAAGGCTTTATGAGAAGTTTTCAGGGAGCAGAAATCTTGTTCAATTTAATGCAATTGCTGCAAGATTTTGATATGTAGGATATGCTGGAAGGGCAAATTATGTCATATACTGAAAAATATCTGTTGCTTTTTTAATCTTATTTTCTGCAAAGCAGTTTGTCCAAAAAATTTTTGAGTGAGGGTTGCCTGAATTATCCTGTGTAGACTTGATTCAAGTAGCTAGAGCAGTACTGGGAGCTGTTCATTAGAAAAATTGTAATAATGCATAGCTCTGCATGCTTTAAGCAGACTTTTTTTTTATAGATTCCTTGGCTAAACACTCATGATACAGGATACTATACTTTTCAGGACATTAAGGTGATTTTAAGATAGCTATTTCAGATTAATTATAGGGAGCAGGATTTCACATGCAGACATTCATTATTTCCCAGTTGGCCATCATCACAAACCTTAAACCATCCAGGCCTCCTTTTTTTCACTGTTTCATCGGGTCCCCTTCTATCAGGGAGAGGGATCAGTCCTTTTCCTGGGACAAAACTGCCAGCATATTCGGGATTTTGGATGTATGCTTAGTCTACACACCCTTTGGGAAAAGTCTATCCCTCAACACAGGTCAAAGATTATTATTCCTAGTAGGGTGGGAATAATTGACCATGTTCAAAATCTTGTTTCCCTGTGGCAATGCCATATGACCAAATCAGGCAAACAAACCCAACACAGGATTATTCTCAGATTTCTTATCTCACATGGGCTGATAGAGTACAACGATCCTGCATTTTAAGTTTCTTGGATGCTGAGCAGTCTTGTCGTCACAAACTGTGAGTGTTTGACAGGCCAGAGTGTGGACAAAGTAAGAAAGGAGAATAAAGTTTGCAATTTTTTTTAGGTTTCCAGAAATATCTTTTCCGGGAAAAGGTGTATTTCATACATGTTTCTGAAGCACCTAATTTAACTTCACCACTGTGCAAAAAATAAAGTAGACAAAAAGTAATTTGAAAACCAAATAACTCTTCAAGCCAAAAGAAGGAGAGAGAGGCAGTGTGCGCAAGCCTGCACATTGTGCCTGTGTGAGTTGTGCTTAAAATATCGACTTTTTGATTTTAGAAAATGAGTTTGGAAGAATACTTGATGATTACTGATTTTTGGTATGATTTTAAGATCGATGAAAGTATATTTGTCGCATGCTTTTGATGCATGTATCGCAGAATAATTTTGCAGTCTTTGACATAACAGGCAATCAAATTTATATTCTAAACCTGATAAAAACTTCTGCCCTCTCTCTTCCAAATACCATCCTTTCTTTGTGACTTTATTTTCAATTTGACATGGTTGGTGGAATGCATCAGTGACAGGAAAGAAGTGTCATCCAAATTTACTTTTTATATTTTTGATCATTTTCAAAGATGATTTTCCAAATTAATTAAAAAGTCCTAAAAATAGGCCGATTTGTTTTGCATTGATAATAAATGTGATATTTTCAAATAATGAAAATACTAGGAAAAGAACACACAGTTGTGTGTAAGTTTAGGTTCTGAATCATTCTAAAGTGATGGAGTTTAGGTGCCTAAATCAGTGTGATCCTTTTTTCCACTTTGAATCTATATTTCCATTAACTTCCTCCAAGAAGTAAAATGTTTAACTTAGATTTTTAAAATTATCACACATTTAAAAAGAGACGCAAGTCTGTCAAAAATTATACCTTTAATAGGGGATGATTGAGAAAATTCTTATATTGCTACATTCTTTTAAGTATGGTACTGTTAGTGCGTGAAACATGGGAATATACTACAGAGAATCTGTAGAACTCTGAAATTGTGATACACACCTGACCTTTGCAATACTCACTCAATTCCCAATCTTCTATTCCCAGAATAATTTTTTTTTTCCTAAAGCTGGAAAGTACTTATTTAGATACTTTATGAAATTTCAGTCAGAGACATGAAGGTAGGCACATTTTTGCAGTGTCTATGTTGCACTAACACAACAAACTAGAAGGCAAAGTCCCAACTTCACTGTTCTCTGTTCCTTTCACTGTTGAATGGATCATTTACTGAAAGCCAAACATGAGCTACTCATTTCACTTGGAGCAAATAGATAATATTAATGGCCTCTTAATATGCAGGTGAATATAAAATGTGCAAACTGGGAACCCCAAGGGACAATGAATATATCGAAGTAGTCCATGAAAAAATAACTAAGGAAAAAAAGTGTATTTCCCAGAGGCTTAAATTGATTATGCGAAAAGTGTGAAAAATCTGGAAACAGAAACAGAAAGTTAAGGATATGTTTTATAACAACAAATAAAATATAGATGTAGTTGCACATTGGAAGCGGAAAGAAAAATGTGTTCTAAAGTCAATTCAGACCAACACAAAACATAACACCAACCTTGATGGACTTTATGTTGGATATATAATGCAGAGCTACAGTGAGGATAGAAAGAGATCTAAAACCAAAACAATTCCATATTTCCCTCTGATAAGAATTAGCTTTTCCAGAGTTGTAACTGTATCCTGTCTAGTTTATAAAGGAGTTTTTTGGTCCCTCAAGCCATGATTTCTTTATTAAATTCTACTGTACGTAGTTACAATTTTCTAATTTTTCATAGCATAAGCCAATATGAACCAATATGATTTGAAGTAATACCTTGGAAAGTGACACTATTTCACTTATTGCCAATTTTCAATACCTATAAAAAATAGAATTGAAAGAACTGTAATTGAACCATTTTATGTGGTGGAAATTGCATCAGTCCCTGAGTTTGTAAGTCAATAATTTCTGGGTGTTACAGTCCATCACAACTTTAAAAGACTGAGAACCTTGAAACAGATCACTGTGTGTATGATACTAAAATATTATTCTAAATATTCTCTATCAAAAAATTTTATATTCTTTTTTGCTTTATTTACTTGTCATGAAAAAGAAAGCTGCAGCCTAAATGGTCAACCCTAGAAAATACTCAACTGTATTTGATAACTGAAGTACTACCTATTAAACTGTTCTGAACTAGTGGCCAGGACAGATGAAACTTCAGACAAATGTCTGGACTTTCTGCTTTTTAAGGCTTTCTAGGATAAAATTTTTACAATTCTTTTAACTGAGGTAATAAATATCTAAACCATCCAAACAGAGAGGGACACATTCAGAACACACTACGTCATTGTCATGGCTTCAGAGGAAGATAGGTCTGCATGTACTCATTGCCAGATTTTCAAGCTCTCCAAGGAGGTTAGAGGATCTGTGCAAAATATCTAAGAAAGAGTTCTTTACATTTGAGTTGTCTTGTTGCTCTGAAAGCTATTGGACAATCCGTACCCTAAGGCAAACATGCAGAAACTCAAAATGCTTTGGTCTTGGCACAAGTTATTTGCTATTTGTTTTCTTGACTCCTGTATTCTTAATCAGCACCCTGCCCTCAGAAACCTGTTACTGGATTTCACCAAGGGCTTAATTATAAGTGTAACTTTTCTCTCTTCTGTCTTCAGACTCTTTTCTTTCAGATTTAGTGCACTTCTCCACATAAAAACATGTAAATACCCCTGCAGGTGTATTATTAGTTTATTCCTAACAATTATGCATTTACACCAGCTTCCCAAGAAACCCAAATTAATAAAATGACCTAGCAGCCATTCCAACTTCTAGTCCCTATTTATTATTTAAGCTACCAATGAAAGAAAATGCGTGTATTTTTCCCTTACCTGTTGTGAATGGAAAGCTGCCAGTTTGTTTATTTTCAGACACTCAAAATGAAAGCTATTAGAATATAAATAATCACAGTTTTACATATAATTTACATAAATATGTGACTACTTTTAAAGGTATTTGTTTTCAATAAAATTTAGGGTTTTTATTTATTTGCCATTGTTTTAATTTAAAGAAAAATAATAATAAAATTGTTATTAAAACAGCTTGGGGACAGAAAACATTTGAAGCCTTTAATCATGCTCTGACCAAATCAAATTCTGAAAAAACCTCTCAAATCTATTTGTAAGAAAGCAGCTATTTAAATATTTCATTGCAAATTGACTTTACTGTAATTGTGCCTGCTGAAGCTCCCCCTTCTGGAATCAAGTGTCCATGCGGGAATTTCGGCTTCAATCAAAAACCACTCAGAGCACAGTTTAGAGCACGACCCAGGCTGACCTTGCAGGCTTAAAAGCACCAGGTGAGGAGAATGGCCATTTGTTTTTGATCATCTTTACTTAAAAATCAGTCTCCCTGCTTCTGTTACATGACTGGCTTACAAGTTTTACACATTTACTGGCTTTGGCAGTATCAAAATATGATTATTTGCAGGAGGTATAAATTCAGGTCTGCAGTGCAGGGGCCACAACACCCACTGACATCAGGAGAGAACTGGTGTAGTGATACCAGACAGACTTTTATTCAATTGTCCAAATGTTTTCTTGTCGCATTTGCTACTCTCTGAAAAAAAAAAAAAAAAAATTAATCTCCACTGCCCACTGCTGTTTTAAATCTTTGCTTCTTTTTTGTCTCTAACCTTTTTTTTACAATTTCCTTTGCTCTTTTCACACTTCAAGTCCTTCATTTCCAACCCAAAGAGGTTTAAATCCCATTTTTGGCCCTCATTCCCTGAACAGTGTCTAAATAGTAAATGCCAACAGCAACATGCCATCACTGGGCTTCAAAGCTGATATTCCAATCAGCTAAATAGAAACAGGGTAGCTCACATCTCATTAATTACTTCAGGGTGCATGAATAGTCAGGCAAATATTTCTGCATCTACCACTATTTGAAAATGCCACTCCAACCACATTAAGTTATTATCCACTCTGTGAAAACACACGTTTTCAAGACCTTTAATCTTTTCCTAAACTGAAGGCTGAGGAATTAAGCATGTTCAGCCTTGCCACATACAATTCCCTGTTGTTCCGTGATTCCATGTGATTCCTGCCACTGGCCCACCCCTATCCCGGCAATGGCCAAGACACAACTCTCAGTGGGCTGAGGTGCTTAATGAGATAAGGTCAACAATGAGCTGGCAGCAGGGTAACTAATGTGGGTGATTAGGAGGAAGGATCATATCCTAGGATGCAAAGAAGAGAGATTACAGTTTACTGAGAAAAGTGAGATATCTGCCTGTGTGTGAGACCACTGGCACAGGGCTCTAGGTGAAATTGAAAAACTGCCAGGAGCTCCTTTACAACCAGAGAGAAGCAGTGGGCATTTATATTTGATACTCTCCATGTTACCTTCTCATTAGCAAAATAGAGGCACATGCACTGTATGGAATGAAATTAAAATTTGTACCAAAATATCCAGGTTATCCTGCTTGAAGAGCAGCTATAAATTCACTTTGAAATAGAAAAATATATTGAGTGAGGCTGTGCAGGTTTTGTCCCTCAAAAATGTGACAACCTAATGCCAATCAATGGTTTCCTTAATATTTTGTTATATTTTCAGGTGATGTAAACATGGTAGTGCTTTGGAGGGAAAGATTAGATTTCAAAATGTCGATGACAAGTAGAGGAAAAAATAAAGAGCGTTAGGGAGGAACTGTATGAACAGGTGCATAAGACAACAAATAGGGCATTGGTAATCAGCTGTGGAAATAAAGAGTAAAACAAAATTGTTAGCAACTGAACAGTTAATAATAGTTAATAATAGAAATAGAATAGATAATAGGAAAGAATAGAAGGCTATAAGGAATCCTGACTGGAATTTTTTCCAAAATATTAGTTTGTGGCAAAAAATGCAGACATCGTTTGAGAATGTGACAAGCTAGTAAAAGTACAAAACAGTCCTGTTTGGAGTTTGCAAACTCCAGATGGAACGCTGAGCAGAGTATTGGGTATTTATGTCAAGCAAAATATTGGACAAGGCAGACAAACAAAAACAATCATAAATTAAAAATCAGAACTATTTTGAAAGGAAATATTGAATGACCTGGCTTATCTTAAGCCAAGAGGAAGGCTTATGAGGTGAATAAAAAAGGGAAGAGGGAAGCATATATGCATATATATGTACACTTATATTTATTTATTTATATATGCCCATACTTGTGTATACATGTGCAGATACAGGACACTTCAAAGAGAAATGAAAAATACATCTGTCTTCACAGCCCAAAGGACCAAAAGTCATGCAGCAGGAAAAAAATGAAGTAATAAGTAAAGTAAAAAAATTCTCATGCTGTTAATATAAAAAATAGACTGTCTGGTGATATTATTAAGTCTCCATTAGTGACCATTTAAAAAAAAAAAAGTAGGGCAAACATATGCCAGATTGACATAGGCTTAATCATTTAAGTCTTGGGGAGGAAATTAAATTGAGTTTCTTAAGGCTCCCACTTCTATTGAGCATAGAAACCTCCCCATGCCTGCAGTTAGATGTGCCCTCTATTTTTCTATTGCTACCAGATGTGTGGCTGTTCCTATGCAATTTTTTTTCTGAAGCAATATTAATCACTTATTAGGATTAAATTTTCATTTCAGAAATGAAAAATTATTGGTTTGCTGTTATCTGAAAATTAACAAAACAAACCCAACAAAATATGTATTGTTAGAGTGTCCTGTACATCTCTCCATCAAAAATATTTTTAAAATTATTTGGAATAGAAAAATTAACATGTTAAGAAATAAAAGAAATTCTTTGTAGAAAATACAATTCAGTTTATCAAATCTAAAGTTAAGTTTTGAGCCTTAAAAAGGTCTTCAATACAAATAATAAAGGTAAGTAAGTAAACAAATTTTTAATACACTATATACACTACAAAAGAGGGAGTGAGAACAAGGTGAAATGATATTACATTTCTTCAAGTATGATTATGTAGGTTTAAAGTCTAGATACTTCAAGTTGGAAAGTTGCAGAATTCTGGTTGTCATCTGATTCTTCAGCAGTCGATAAAATCAGGAATTTTTTCCATATTTTGCTTTATACTCTACATATTTTTTCTCCTTTCTGCTTCTTACTCTTAGCTGTAAATTTAATGTTTCTGAGACTTTAGTCTCATCTCAAATTCAGTTGACATTTCAACTGATACTATGATTTCCAACTGACAGCTGGACTTTTCGTTAAATGTTTCTGGAAAGAGACAAAAATATATGCACAATGGAACAGGTTCCTGAAGTGTCCTTCCACTAAAAAGGCCAGCTAAAACCAGATCTGGCCTCTCAAGATTTCAATTGAAGAAATTTTTATGTTCTACCTATATTATTTTGTGACATAAAATAGTTAATAGCATGAAATTCAGACAGCCACAAAATTAGAATGCAATTACTTATATTTTTTAAAGGATGAGTATAGAATACATCAGCTTTTGCATAGATCAAGTTTAATGAACCTTTTCAGTAAAAGATGTTTGTGCATACCACGTTGTTTTTCATGCAATCCTTTGCACTGATTGAGAAGATATTCTTCTTCCCTCTGTAGTCTGGTGTCTCTGTCATCCGATGAGGCTTAGCACAGGTTTACATTTTTTTCATGGATGGATTCATGTGAGTTAGTAGAGATTAGGCATTTTCTTTCAGATGTCTTCTCCAGAGGAGAGCAAAGGGAAGGCTGTTGGGTGTATCCATCTGACTTTTGTTTCTCCAATTAGGGAACTTTTACATCACCTAAACACTACATCTCTGATTCTTTTGAATTCCCATTGGCTGTGAATATCTTAAGGAGATGATCTCACTCCAGAAGCAAAGCATTTTGCCATTTATTTGGGAGAAAGATTCTTCTCTCAGATACAACTAGCAGATGCAGCTCTAAAATTTACAACGTGTAAATTACAGTGGAAGCACTGTCACTAATTTTTTTTGCTATCATTAAATGCTTTTCTTTAGTCATTTTCTGAAAGTCGTCAAGCATTGCCAGTGTTTGTTGGTGTGTAGCAGAAAGTGATCCAAGGATCATGCCATGTTTTTAAGCAGAACTGATGTTCCCAGGATAGCACTGAAGTGCCTGGATCTGTTAATTTATTGACATAGTCAAAGCCCTTGTGTCCTGTCGTGAAGCATTTGACATTAGGTTACCTCATCTCAAAAGTAAACCTATGAAGTAATATAAATACCTAGTTCATACATCAGAGTTCTACTCTGCAAATAGAATTTACAGTTATACAAGTATCACATGAATTTATATATTTCTCCATCTCAAGAAAGCTTCTCTGAACCTGACTTTTATTTTAGACATAATGAAATAGATGGGAATCTTTTCACTGGATGTTTTTCACTGGATGTTTCTTGCATTCTATTCCTACAAATCAAAAGTAGCAATGTGTCAGGATTTGCTTGGGTTTTTTATAGAAAGAATGTTTTTTGTTACTTCTGATAAAAGAAATTTACAAATAAATACACAACAATGCAACTTTATGTGAGCTTTTTTTCAATATGTAGTAAATCTGATTCACAATAATTACTATCAAATTTGATTTTAATTTGTGTTAGTTCAATTGCAGAAATCACGAAAAAATCCCCCAAATCAGATCGTGAAGCACATTTTCTAGCGTCTTTTAAGATAACTTAATTCTTTGAGAAAATTTCTCAGGAAGAAGAATGTGCCACTTACTGAGCAGGGGGACTGTTCATCCTCAAATTTCCTCAGACTTTTGTAATTTACACTAAAGAAGTCTTACTGGAGTGTTTGTTTGGTGACCAACACCCCTGTGAGGATTGTTACAGAAGCAGCAACCTTTGAACTTGAGGTTGGTTGATGAACTTGTAAAAACAGCTTGATCTCCTCCACCTCATTTTCCCCATGAATCTTTTTTCTTTTTTTTTTTTTTTGTTATTCTTCTGCCTTGTAATGTTTTTTTCTTGTGTGTGTTGTTGAGTTTGTATTTTTTTTCTTAGACTAATTTTATACATGGTTGTTGGCAAGGGAGACAAGAGAGAGACCACATAAAGCATGGGAGGATGGAGCAATAGCAATGCTGCGTGGGATAACTGCTTTGAGTTGAATTGACTTTTTTACCAGTCACAGTTTTCAGTGCACTGGTCCACTAAATAAAAACGTTCTACAACATTATTGAATTTTGGTTCAACAGAAGCAAAATCTGAAGAGTGACACTGAAAACAGAACCACCATGGAAAACTATAATTTTGCAGGAACCAGTAAGAGAGCTCTGCATGGGAGATGATGGCCTGAACAAGAACTTTTGGACTGGGGGAACGTGAAACAAAATATCAGACTTAGAAATATTAACACAAAATGCATGTCAGTACCAAATTTGCTAGTAAATATATAACAGTAATACTATCCTGGCAAGCATATCCAGACAATACAGACCAGAACTTTGCTTCACTTCATAGTCACTTTGGCTATTTTACTCATCTTATGAATATATTAACTGTACAGTTTTGCAAAGTGTGTCATTTTTTTCCACATATTTTGTGATAATTTGGCTGGCAAAACCTACAAGCATTGATCATGGATAAAAGAGAGACAGGAGACCAAACAGTCCTGCTGTTGTAGGTACCAGCTGAAGAGTGATAGTGTTGATAGTGTCAATAAGAACAGGAAACTGCTAAAGCAGAAGAACATAGATTTAGAAATTAAATCCATACAATTAAATCCATGCAATCTTGAACAGCAGATGACACACGAGAAGCCAAAAATGTGAACTACAAATATTGGGATAAAAATGGGAAGTCCTTTTTAACATTAGCATTACTTGAGATTACCCTGCCCCCCATCCCCAAAAAACCCAAAAAACCTGGCAATGTGTAGGATGTTTGGAGAATGTAATTCATAATGAAGAAAGTAGTCCACAGAACCAAATAATAAAGAAACGTTTATAGACATTCAGCCAAAAGACAAATAAATTAAAAATATGGACAGGACATCAAGTGTAAGAAAAGACTAAGCAAGATTGTTGAAAACCAGCAGGGAGGACAAAGTGAAAAAAGGAGTATGAGTTGCAAGATGCCATTAGAGGCATTTCAGACAGCAGCATCAGTGCATGAAAATGACAGGAACTGGTTTGGAAGCAGTCCAGATCAATTTGGCAAAAAATATTTTAAGACAACAGCTATAATCAGAATGTTAAGTGAGCTTACAACTAAGATGCAGGGCATTCCTAGGCCACCCTAAAAGGGGAAAACTCAGGGGAAAACTATTTGAATGCTAAAGGCCAAGAAACAGAAAGAAGATCCAAATGAGCAGCATGTGCTTTAAGACTGAACTCTGCAAGAGGAGAGAACTGAAGAGGTCATAGGAAAAATTAAATATACCTTTCTAACTTAGTGTAAGCACAGAAGATTATGAACTGATTTACATTAATAATTGCTCTGTAATGTGAATGATTCATGAAGTTAAAAAGTCCTTTTTCAGCATACTGGAAGAAAAGAAGTTCTGGCATTACAGTGCAGTATGAGGGGTACCAAGCTGTTTCCAGGACAGAGACTAAAGAAACTGTTGTGTGACTGTAAGTTGACCTCCTCTGAGACAGCACTAATTTAAAGTACCCAATGATTGCTTATTAATAAATGTATGTTCTTTTCTTTTCATCTGGGTAAGCTTATTTTTTTCTATTTGAATATCATCACTGTTTCTAGACAAAATATGGTATGCCTATTAATAAAAATAGCACACTGTCTTTAAGGGAGGAGAACCATTTTCACTGTGATTTGCCTACTTCTATTTGAATTTCTCTAAGTTATTTCAATAGCTTTAATGAAATTAGTCAAAAGCTCTTTCTGCTGCGTTGCTTGGAGGGAAATGTAGGAACAGAGAAGGAAGCAGCGAGGCCCTGAGAGCAGCAGGAATAGGAACAGAGCTTACATAGCAGGTTACAAGGCCCCAGGAGTGTCTCCTCATGAATGCAGCATGGCTGGCGCTAAGCAGGTGAGAGGCTGTCAGCTTGAAGGAGGAGTGAGCCCAGGGAGAGTCACTCAAGTTAAATGCTGGAGAAGCCATTAGCAGCAGAGCTCTTGAGTTTCTCCTGCCAGGAGTAAAGGAAGGATGGGAACTAATCCTTTCACAGATATCCTACAGTCAGGACTTTATTTCCCATAGATCTTTCACATTTAGCAGGCACTGTTCCCTTGGCTTATCCAGAAATATCCTGTCCCTCCTTATTTCCTCAGCTCACTTGCATTCTTCTCTTGACCTTCCCCCCAGCACAAAATGTCTGTTTTGGAGCCATTTGAGATCACACTCCCTGAGATTTAGAGGAGGAAAAATATATTTGTTGAAATGAACTGAATTTCCCACCCCCAACCCCCAAAAAGAAAATATATGTGCTACATTTTGTTCAACAAATATCCTTGTGGATGTCATTAAAAGAGGATTTGAAGGGAGAGGGGATATCTGGCTGAGAAATTTTTTTCTGAGACACATTTTCTAATCAGTTAGCCAGTATAGAAAGACAAAGGTATTCATCTGCATTCACATTGCTGAAAAAAACAGAGAACTGTTTTACTGTACTACACAGTGTTATGGGTCAGCTTCCAACTTCAAATACACACCTCCACATTTCTTGAAAATTTCCAACACAACCACAGAGCCATATGTTTAGAGATTCACAGAAATACTCAGCTGGAATTACAATATGGTCCTTAATGCCTCAAGTACGTCAAACAGACTCTTCATTGTGCTAAATGCCATCTGAAAATAATTCTGTACTGAGGTAAGATTGCACGAGGATTTCCATATATTGGCATATGATGAATCTCACACCAAGGGTGTGCTTATAGCACAAGTTTACCCTGTGCCCCTGTCTTCTGATTGCAAAATAATGAGTTTTCACAAGCAATTCTCTGATGCAGTGAGAGTGAAAACTCTGTGATCATTCATGTGAGTAATGGCTCACATGCATGAGGGTGAGGTTTACAAATTGGCTTATCTTCTCTCCGTTAATTTCTGCTCTGTTAGCAAGAGCTATATGTGCAAAGCATCACCAGCTTAAAATACCTATATTGTCATCCTAAATACACTTGCAATAGTATAATTTCCTTCAGCAAATAGTCTGAAGGCTGCATAGCATTCTAGGTATCTGCAAAAATCTCATATTAACAGAAAATAAATAGGAATCAATAATTGCTAAGCTGGTCAAATGAGAAGGGTATATAACTCAGAAAGCTGTTTCAAGTAATGTCCAGTAATCAGTGTTCTGGGAAAGAGCATGAGAATTAGGCAGGCTGAGAGAAGCCATTTCCTGATACAGCATTTTAGCTTCTACCTAGACACAAAATAGTCTATTTTGTTTGTTCAATTACAAAACCAGAAGTCCTAATTAAAAATAATAATAGGGAAATATTTTCCTTTTTAGAGTTAGGGGTTTCTTTTTTATTTGGTTTTGAGTTTTTGTTGTTTGTTTGTTTGGTTTTTTTTAATAAAGTAGTTTACCAGAATATAGAATTAACTAATTATAAAAGTTTTACATTTGCTCTCAATGGAAGTGGAAAAATTTTTGTCTTTCGAAATTCTGTTTCATTTTCAAATCATTCTGACACAAACAGACATATTGACAATGAAATGGAAGAGTGTTATTCACTGTGCTCTGCTTACTGTCATTCAACTGGGAAAATGTATGCAACCCAGCAATGCTCTCCAACTCAGAGAAAAATCTCAAATTGGGCTGGAACAGGGAAAGAGGAACAGGTGATATTTCTAATGTAAATATAAAATCTTACAAGTCAGATGAAAACTTGAGAAAATTGCCAATAATTTTAATTTTGTTTCTGATAATTTAAGTATTTTAACTACTGTAAAAAATTTGCTAATGAATAAAAGAGCATACATCTTTAATGTTCTTATTTCCTTTCCAGCATATTATACAAAAGATGCCAATCACTCCCAAAAAACCAAAAATTGTTCCAAAGGACCTAGTCTTCTCAAATGGGCTCTGATACACATCTTCATCACTCTTTTTAGTCTCTGGTCCCAATGAGGCTTAAGCAACAATAAATATGCATTTAAAGGAATGAAGCTTCCACTATATCCAAAAAAACTAATGCCAGAAATCTCAGATCACATGAGGAGGCACCATGGGTTTAGATAGATTATTTAGTGGTTAGGAAAGGATTCCTTTGCCCAGGAAAGAAGATGGTCTCCAGTGTTCTCCAAATCTCCCTTACTGACTCAGCCATTCTGTTTCTGCCAAAGGGACTGGGAGCAGTAATTGAGGACTTGGGGGTATTTTAGAAGTTTAACTTGTTTTCAGTGTGCCAAATGACTCAGAGTCAAATTTTGTTGCAGATACCTGGCTACCCATTCTTAGCTTGCCTAGCTTGGGGAACTTTTCCATGTTCTGTCACACTTGAGTATGATGTTACAAAAAGAGAACTGGACTTAACAGCTAATACAGAAGTTCAAAAGAGGAATGTGAAGGCACCAGAGTCTCTAGATAATGACAATGTTTTGTGGTTTAGCACCAGCCAGCAACTGCATTCTGTGCAACCACTTGCTCACACTTTCCCCTTTCCCCACCTAGTGGGGGGAGAATCAGAAGAAAAGTTAAACTCATGGGTTTAGATAAGAACAGTTGAAATATTGAAACAAAGTCAAATATAAACTACTGATTATAACATCATCATTGTGATGACAATGATGATGATGATGGTGATGATGACGAAGATGATGAAGTATTAACCCAAGTCAGGAGAATGATCGCACCATGTCCTCTTCAGCTTCTTGTGCAGAGCCTCACTGGCAAAGCATGAGATGCTGGAAAGTCCTTGATTTAGAGTAAGCAATACTTAGCAACAACTAAAATATCAGAGTATTATCATAACCTTATTTTCATATTAAATTCCAAACATGGCGCTGCACCAGCTATTAGGAAGAAGAAAAATTCTATTGTCCAAAACCTGGACAAAGTGTTTCTAGCACTCAATTGCCAAATCAGGTGTGCTGGATCAGAAGGAAGACCATACAGTTCATTAACAGAAAATATCCTCTCTTAACCCCCCTTCTGCTGGATTCAACCAGCCATATTTCCACCAGGTGCATTGAAAGGGTCACCAAGTGATTCTCCCAATTAGAAACCAAAACCTATTGGGTAAGGGTTGCTGTAGGACAGCCACGATGCTCAGTAGCAGTTCTTATATGTGACAAGTCTTACGCAGCTTTCACAATTTTTAGACATCAGGAAAAAATTGTCAAGTTTAAATGTAAAGCTTTATCAACATTTTTAGCATCTCCTAACAGATCTTTACTCAATTATAGTTCATCTTTTAGTGAAGGCACTATATTTCTACTTAATTATTTCAGGTTCTGGCAGACTTACAAGCAGAAGATACTTGTTCCAAGAAAACTGTATCAGCTCTTTTAGCAGTCAATATTTCAGGTGGTTCAGGTTTCACACAATTTTTCATCAACAGTTAATTATCAAAATGCTGTAAAGGACAGTAAGTATTACTTAAATTTAATGATCTTTCAGTCTAGAAAGATCATCTAAACAAAACAATTCTGATTTCTTGTAATGTAGGGATCACCTCTGTATCCCGTTATATTTGTGAGTGGAGAATGAATGACCAGAATATATATGTTTTGAGTAAAAGTCTAATTTTCTAGAAGCAAAAAGTGATTATTTTCATACTGTCATTAATTCAGAAATAACATTCACCATAAATATTGATAACATATTTTGTATAAGCATAGTTTAATACTAAGTGCAGAGAATTACCTTTTAAGTAGCTTCAGGCTGATATTTTAGAAGTGGATACAAAATTACCAAGTAAATAACAGGATATCTTTGGGAAGAGAAATATAATTTGTAAAATAAGGGCATAAGCATACAAATAGGAAGGTATGGAGAAATTCCAGATAATTAAAAGAAGCAGTTCCAGTTACATAATGAAGACTAAAAAGTTGAGATAAATCTGCCTTAAAACAAGAAACTTTATTTCATTCCTCTGCAAGAGAATTCAGTTCAGAGGCAAGGTAATCTTGCAGAATAGTCCTTCATTTGTGCATTGTTGCCCTGAGGCTTTATCTCCAATCTTCTTCCTTGAGATTCCCTATTTTGGGTTACTTCACTGGTGTACACCTACCCTCAGTCACAGCTTACAGAAATAAAAATATGAGAAATATAGAAATATTACTTAAAAAGAGACTAAATAGTGATTGGTAGAGTGCAAGATTGGATGCCGTCAAGGTGTAAACTCAATTATTTCACAGATCCAACATTATGGAATCTTAGGAGAAGGCTAGCGATTCCCATTTCCCATTTTACATGGAGTTAATACCTCAGATAATTCCATGAGAAATAACTAGAGAGTGTGGTAGCGACTGTCAACTATTTCATTCCTCACTTTTTTACCCTGAATTTTCTATAAATACTACAGTTCCAATTTTTCCAAGAGTTTAAAGTAGAGAAAATTCACCAAGGTCTTCCTGATTTTTCTTTTTGAAGTATTTTATTTTCCTTTTTTTTTTTGCAATGTAACAAATAGGCAGAAAGCTGTCTGAGTCCAAGGTTTATGCTGCTGTACACACAGCTGAAAGCCATTTCTGACTTGTGGGATGCAGTGACAAAGGACTATTAAATACTTATGGTTTTTATCATACCACACTCAAAACCTCATAACGCGACATCTGGCTGTAGAAATGGACATTGTAGGTTCTGCCATAACAAAAACCACACTGGTTTCACTACCCTTGCTCTTTACAAGAAAGACACTATTTTCAAAGACAGTGAATGATGTACAGATATCTAAAATTATAAAGAAATTTTAATTACGTATAGCACTTGTCAGCTGAATTTTGTTTATCATAAGTTCAAAGTTTCCTTTGACTTCTCAAGCAACTAGGTTGCCCAGTACCTAAGTGAAATGATTCAGCTGAATCCCTAGTCATTCTCCAGTTTTTATATCTGGCTTACTAATGTGGACATCTGGAAGTTAATTCTCTCACCTCAGCCAAACTGAGTGACTTTTTCTGTAGAGCTTGGCTTATTTGCAGACAAGGCCTTGAAGTGGTTGTGATCTCAAACATCCTTGCAATATATTTCTTTTTTGGGGGGAAAAGGGCAGCTGGGTTTTTGGGGTTTTTTTTGTTTTATTTTTTTTTTTTTGTTTTTTTTTTTTGTTATTGTTCCTTTGTTGGTTTGGGTGTGGTTTTGGGTGTTTTCTTTTTTTTTTTTTTTCTTTCTCATCTCACAATTCCTCTCACTGAATTTGGGCAGCTCTATCGATTCTGTCCTCTTTTAATTGTTTTTTTTTCCACTATTACCTGTCCATGTTCAGTAGAAAGTATTATATCCCACTGCATCAAAACATTGAAATTCATTAATTTTTGTCAGCTTATGAAATAGTATGCATCAGGAGCCTTTTACAAACAAACTCATATCTTGTTTGACAGATATCTCATTCACAGGTTTTGGCAGAACGTTTGGGCACTTCAAGCCAGATGTAGGCATAATTTTTTCCTGCCATGTGGTCCACTGTGATATGAATTCTACAGTGCCTGTTCCATTCTCAACACCTCTTGCTGCTGGAAAAGCCTGGAAATGGCGTGAACAGTAGCATGACCAGAAGCCCTCAGTGTTGGCAATTTCCAAAAAAACACTTTCTGAACTGTCTCCATCTTCCAGCTCACCAGACCACCTCCCCTGCTGTTCCTTGGCCTTGTCAGCATTATCTGCCCACCTCTCCAGCAGCTCTCCACTCCCAGCACAGCTAATTGGCTGCCTTGTGCTTGTCCCAGCCAGAAGCAGGATGACTGCACGTGTAGGTGTGAAAACTGGTGACTTCTACCTGTGAGGATGATCCATCCAGGAGCTAGTTGTGGAGCCCAGACTTCATGGTTTTATACTACAACCAGAAGACTAATCTGCCAATTTTCACCTTCACAGTAAGTGTTTATGCATTTCATAGCTGTCTATGTGACAGATGCTGTGATTTCCCTGACTCCATCTGTTTCTGCTGCTGAGTTAGACGCCCACTAGTGATAAGAGGTGTCAGCTTTCTCATCAGAGAAGTTGTCTTTGCTGTAGTAGTATGCAGAAGTCAAATAGGATGAAATCATCTGAAAACTTTATTACTCTGATGTGCAGAGCAATTGTTCCAGACATGTAACTGCCTTTCCTGAAGGCAAAATTCAAAATTCATTCCTTCCTGCAGATCAGGCAAGTGGGTAGTTATGCATTTTTTCTCCTGTATCCTTACCATAGAAAGGAGCTGCATGTAATGTCATGTCAAGGTAATTGAGTTATTCATTGCAGATCAGATTATCTGATGAACTTCACCATTTTTTGCAAAATAAATTATTGAAGGATGCATTAGAAGAACAGATCTAATTTCAGGTACAAGTGTTCTATAAATTCTATTCTTTTCCTCTTTTTGAGGAGCTCACAGTCTAATAACTCTGTACTTCAAAGGTAAGAGTAGATCTATGACTCACATCTTAAACATCACAACTTAAAGTACATCTCGATACATCCAAGTGAGGCAAAGGACTCCTGTAAAAAAGCGGTACCTAAACCACTTAAACCTGTCTAAATCTTTGGACAGCTTAAGCCTTCTGCAGGCCTTCTGTGTGCAAGACAATATATTATTTTATAAATCATTAACATTCACATGGGATTAGATCCAGAAAAGCTCTGAGGCACAAAATCTTGCCTAATTGGCCCCTCTTCATAAGATGAAGAAAAATGTGTTTAAATAGGCAAGGTGTTACAACTAGTTGTGACAGAAACCATCATTTAGCTTAATAATTGTAAAAGAATCCCCCATGCAGAAATGAATGGAAATTTTTCTGAAGGAGGTAGAAGTATGAGGCAAGGATTACAAATATGGAAATGATTTGCATTCTGAATTAACAGCCCATGTTAAGAGTGTGCTTGTAGTTTGTTCAAGGAGGTTTAATCAGAAAAGTAAACTGAACTGTAAGCAAACTAACAAAGAATTTATTGCCAAGTTCCCTCTAAGAATCAAATCCTTCTGTTTATTAAACAGGTTTTTTTAAAGAAAAAGGAGAATCTACTTTTTAATGAAAAGAGGGATATCTGAAAGGTTGCATCTTGAGGAACAACTAATAAAAGAGGTGCAAAAAGGACCCCTGAATTGTTTTCAATTTACAAGGAAGATTATTCAGTCATGTCTTGCCCTAAAGTTGAAGTTACATTAATTTATCACTTAGCTTGGGAACACCATGCAAATTCAGATATTTAATATTTCAGTTTAGGTTTGATTCAAATCAGACACTCTTTGGCAGTAAAAATGAATAGATTGAATGCTTTTTTTATTTTACTGAGCCCATAGTAAAACTGTGCTGTAAAATTTTCAGTATTTAAAACAATTAAAATAATCAATATATTCTAAAATATATGAACTTTAAAGACCATTCATTCATTCATTCATTCATCAAAAACAAATTACAATATTTATTCAATGAAGTTTTACATTTTTAAAGTTTGACTCATTTTAAAGGAAGAATGAGAATGATAACAGGAATTAGCCTTTTTGCATATACTCACCTTTTTATTTCAGTCTAAAATGCAGGTCTTCTTAATGGAATTTTTGGTTGAACCTTATTTAGAAGAAGAAAATAGAAACTTTATTATCAAGGGGTAAATAATGCCCATTACAAGACTCTTTATTTAACAATAAGATAGACATTATTTCTTCATGTAAAAAATATAACTAAACTTTCAATTTGAGGTATTACAAAGTTTTCATACACACAAATAAAACTAATATTAAAGAATAAATTTGGTAAGTGAAAGTTTATTTGGTTCAATGACTTTAAATGGAAAGATGTGACTAAAATATCATATAATAATTTTAATTTTTCTTTGTGGAATAAGATTTCTGATAGATATTTATTTTAAAGTCATAAATTTCTGTCTACTATCTATCCTTTATTGCGAACCTGCAATATGCCAGGAGCTAAAGATTCTGCACTTCCTTCAAAAATATTATAATTGATGGAGAAAAATGAAGACTTAAATATTAAGTGAAAGTACATTAAGCATCTAAGAGATGTTCAAAGTATGCAAACTGAAATACAGCAAATGCCACTTATGAAACAAACAAAACATTTTCATTCTGCAGGTGACCAAACAGGAGAACAGGATGTCCAGAGATGAGGTTTTGGACTTTCCATCCTTGTAGACACATGAGCTAAAATCCTCTTGCTACTTAAATACGTTTTTCACCTTTCAATCCCTATGGGTGCAGACAACTGGAGATTTTCTTGGGCAATTTTATGCTTATTTGTCTGTTTCAAGATTTATGATCTCTTCCTTACTGTATCATGTCTTTTCTAAGCTTCTGATAATTTTCAGTTTTCTGGATCATACCTAATTAAGACCATTTGGGACATGGAAAAGATTATTTTATTTTCTATACCTGAGTTGCCCATTTCTGTAGAGAAATAAAAAAAAAAGTTTCTGTTTTCTAAATCCCAACATTTTTCTATCAGAAGAATACTGGGGTTTAAAAATACGTGACACTATTGACTGTTGATCAGTTAAAGAATTAAATTATCTCCCAGACTGTATTCTATAGAACTATGTGGACAATCATTCCACATGTTGCAGGTGCAGGTTATTCTTACTAAATTTAGTACCTTGCTCTCTTTCTTAATACTTTTTTTCCTCTTTTTCAAACATTTATGAAGCTTTTCTTGGTCATTTTGAATTATATCCCTGCTCTCCAAAGTACTTGTATCTTTTTCAGCTTGTTATCATTACATAGATGTACTCCCAATTATTATTAAAAAATAAGTGGTGTCAGACTCAGAACAGATACATACCCAACCTATTTTCTTGAATTATTTGAGAGCGAACTGCACAAAACTATACTTTCTTTTCCAGTATTCTGTCCATCCAATGTAAATATTTTAATCTATATCATATTTAAGCTACTTTGATTATGATTGTGATGTCACCCAAAACTGTTTAATAACCAAGAAAAACTACATCTTTCACTTATGTTTCTTCCCCAAGGAATACCTGGAAATTGTATTGATTCAACATGATTGTTCTTAACAAATCTGTGTTGACTGTTACTTACTGCCTTATTATCTTCCAAATGCTTACAAATAGGTTCTTTGATTTTTATTCTAAAGCCTGAAGTTCAGTATATACATTTCATCTTACCACCTGAGATTAGTCACTACTAATCATGTAGTCACTACTACACAATCCAGTTCCATGATGATTCAGTTGTCCTTCCTTTACTGAGCATAACTATTAACTAGTCTGAAATTATTTCAGCTAATTCCCTGAAGGCAAAGTCAATTAAATCTCTAGTTTATCTAAGATATTAAAGATTTTAAATTTTTCCTAATATAAATTGAATTTTGACCCTTATCTGATTGGTGCCAATTGTAAGTCATATACAAGAGTTTAACTTAAAAGAGAGTAGACAGTACAAACAACAATGATATTTCTGGTATTCTCAGTGGTGTTTTTCTCAGTAGCTTTCTAACCTGATGGCTAACTGATCAATTCCTCTTATGCTAATGTACTGATTCAAAGCATTTTTATTTTCCTTTAAGTTTCTGTTTAGCTGTAATTGGCAATTTCCAAGTGAATTTAAATTTTTCATTTAAAATTTTTCTCCTCCTTAATGAAATCCTTGGATTCTACAGTTCTGTGATGCTCCATTAAAATCATGCTAAAGATGTAGATTTAGACCATAGCATCATATTCTCTCATCTAACATTAGCTATTGAGAAATTCAGGCTACTCTATTTTCATATATTATTCCTACAATAAATGATAAGAAGTAGGTTGAAATGAGGAGGTAATCTTATGACACATGCTGTCCTAAATTTGGTCTCTGAGATAGGAAGGATAAATTGTCCTTTGGAAATGCTCATCGCTGTTGCTAGTCACAAACTGTGCTCATCACACCCACCACATTGTTCTGAACTTCAGCAAATGTGATGGATCCAGATCCAGTGTTATTTCTGTGCTAGCTAAGTAACTCTGCTGAAATTATCCTATACTGCCTTAGAAATATTAGTTAACTTAGGTCATAATACCTCAGTGAAAGAAGGAAGTGAAGACTGAAGAACCCATCTGTTCTCTGTCATAAAACAATACTGCTCGGAAGTTTAGGACAAGAAATATTTCACCTATCTAAATAGGTAAACAGAATACAGAATTAGGAGAAGTGGTCAGAAAATGACCATAACTAAAATGATAAAGTACTAACAAAACCATAGTTTTGATTTAAACCTGAACTACTTAGTTCTAAAGAATGTAATCTGTAATTTCTAATACAAAACAACCTCTGGGATTTTGTTTTCCTGTTGCTTCTTCAGTTAGGCAGTTCTAGCATTGCACAATCACTTGATGTGATTCTTTAAAAGAGTTTTTGCTTCAATGTTTGAATTTTCTGAGTTACTTGCCCAATTTCACTAGCAAAGTAGTCAGAAATTACCTGCTTTGGTGAACCTGTTTTCTCAGTACATGCAAATTATATCACCAATATAAATATTTGTTATGCTAGAGTAATCTTCAGAGAACCTTTATGCCCCAAACATTGTTTTCCTTTTCAGAATAAAACAAAACAAAACAACAACAAAAACATAAAATTAAAAGACTATATATCTTTTCCTACCATTTCTTAATGCTCACTAGTAAAGAAACCTGACACAATTCCCTAAACAAGTAAATTAAAATATGTTTCAGAGTACAAAACCAATGATGCCAAAGTATAGGACAACACATTTGCTACTGAGTGTTATGATGAAACTCTTCATCTGAAGACCTAGCTGTTGTGGTCATCATTCTCCTAGAATCTAAATTAATTGAAAAAAAATATGCTACTTTTGTCTGTTTCAGGTCAATACAACTGAAATTTGTATTGTCCTCAGGAAGATGGTGTGATCAAGGAATAGGAAAATCATCTTCATATAATCTGGATTTCACTCTGAACTGGGAGAAAGAGATAGAATTATTTGTATTGACAACCTGGGGCACAATTAAGTGGGGTGGGTATCTTACATGATATGAAAAACGGTCTCAGTACTTCAATTACCCACTAGAGGTGATCCACTTGAGGTTCCTCTGGCTTCCCCCAGCCCTCACCCACGTGCACCCGTGTGTTTCTGCTGCTGCCATTTCCTGCAGGCATCAGGCAGAAGCAGAGGCATCGATCCCATGGTCACAGCACTCCCGGTTTGTATTCACTTCTGATGGTGTACCAGGACAAATCCCTGGTGAGCATCCCGAGCTACTGCATCTAAATGCTCATAGCTCATGAGTCACAACTGCCCATCTTCATATCTGTAAAATGAGATTGTAAATTGCAAATTTCTGAGATGCTCTACAGGGCTTAATTGGCATTTTTGTGCTTTGAGATACTATAATTTATAGAAATATTCATTTGCATACCCTATGTGTTATTATATCAGTGAAGTTTCTTTTATTTATGTATGAGAATATTTTCTTACAGTTCTGGCACAAAATACATAGAAAACCACAAATAAAGTATAATAATCTTTTTAAAATATGAATTATAGTGGGTGTTCAGAACATCAAACGATGGCAGGATTTAGACTCTTCAGCTTGAAGCTGATAAACATATGTACAGATTTTTAGAAGGAGGCTTCATATTTCATAAAGAAATGCTTAGATCTCAAACCCAAACAAATGGAAAACATAGTTAACTGATCTGCATGATGTAATGGTGAATCTGGAATGGTGTGTGTCTGTCCACCCACTGTTGTACAGGCACTCAAGATACTAGTCATGAAACTATTTTTACCATCATGAGCTTGGTCTTGTAACCGCCCACATTTGTCTTTTAGGTCCTCATCTGTCAACGATGTAATTCACACCTTCACTTATAGCCCTGACCTGAAGCCAAAAATAAGAAACTAACAATATTTTTTAAAATTTCATTACTTCTCCTAAGATTTATTTTTCTCTCTATTTTTTTGAGAATATTTACATGAAATTATTCCTACAACAGCAGTCTTTTAAAAAACCACAAGATCTCTGAGAACAAAAAAGTAATTACATTTAAAATATTCCTTAGGAAGTAAACAGAGTTTGAGCTGCAGACTGAAAAAAAGGAGAGCATTTTTATTCTTGTTCACAGCATGGTCACTTTGCACTGATTCTGCATGGGAACTCTTCAAGAATGAAAGTAGCTCCTTCACCCTAAAGAATGTCCATCTAATTTTCCATGCATCGTGACCATCAGAATCCCCCGTTCACTTGTCCAAATAAATTTGCTTTCCAGCTGATCCATTTTCAAAGTCTCTAGAGAGCCTTTTATATTCTGTATGTTCAGACATCCTTTTCATAGTTGTCCACCTATCTTTCAAGTGGATAAAATCCATTAGTTCATGGATAAAAAGTTTTGTTAATATTTATACAAAGGTGTCATTAATTAGGATCGAGTTTTCTTGGAAAGAAGGCTAATTGACAACTGCTCTCTGATTATTGTCTTGAACTTTATTCTAATCTTCCTGTCCTCAACACTGATATTCCCAGATTATGATATCATAAAGAATAATTGAGATTATCCAAACTGGCCTTAAGACAGGCATCTTCTATGAATTAATTTTAGAACTAAAACAGCAGGTAGTAACTGTAGTCTAAAAAGTGCTAGCAGTCAGCAAGGCTAAATCAAGCTGTTTAAAGATGATTTTCAGACCATATATAGTATTTGCAGAAACATAAATCTATATATAGCAACCTACAGAAAAATACAAGAAACCTGTTATTTGGCTATAAAAGCTCAGTAACTTCTGAATCATGGTTAAAAAAAAAAAAAAAAAAAAAAAAAAAGAAGCCTTGCTTTGAAAATTCAGTCATGCATCTACTAGAAAATTGAGAAGTTCGTGCAGCAGTCAGTAACTCCATTGATTTATTATTCTGCCACTGTCACTGTTTAAAAACTGTCTACTTTCTAGTGTAAATGCACATGGTGTGCATTTGCTTCCAAGCATTGGTTAAAAGCCCTAGTAATTCATATTTATGTTAAATGCATCAATCAGCTATGAACAAGGCCTTATAGCTCAAAGGAGTTAATTCAGGTGTTTCAACAGAGTATCTGCCATCTTCATTTCTGCTGAGTACACAGGTAGTTTGTGTAGAACTCTTACACTTCCTAGTTTTTCTTACTATGAAACATTGTTAAAGGATTGCAGATTCTTTTCAGCTTCTCTGGAGACACAGTACTGTGACTGCTACAGACTCCTTCAAATAAGTACCTTGTGGAAGAAATTGCCTCTTGGATTAATCATGTGCACTGTGGGCTCATAGCCCTCAGAGCAGACTGAAGGCTCCTTTTCCCTTATTTTCATGTTAAATATATGGATATCAATATATGGATATCAAGCATTGTACATCTTTGGACTCCCATCCAAGGTGCACGAGTTCTGTGGTGAATCCAAGACATTATGATCACTTTCCACATCATGCAAGATGTCCTCTTGCTGCCCTTAGCTTGTGGTTGAGTGATATTTATGAGGAACAACTCTTAACTGTATTGTTTGGGGAGGAAAGAGCTCAGTTGCCATCCTGCCACTGTCAGGCACGTCACAGCTTTAAGAGAGGACAGCAATATGTCAGGGAATTAATGCATTTCTGATTGTACCTGTGCAGCCATTGAGGAGCTACATTTACTAATAGCAGCACAAGCACTTTGTCAATCACTGCACACAGACTCATCCACAAATCTTGATGGTTCCATGTCAACAACGCTCCTTCAGGAAGGACACATAAAGATTTGCTGTCACCACAAAGACGCTTTTGCATGAATTACAAGCTGTATGCTTACATAGCAGTCATTCACTGTTGTCAGGTGATTTGAGAAGTCTGTCCTTTAAGTCTGACATATGAAATATGGATACAGAAAGGAATAGCCCTAGAGAGAGCGTACAAAGAACAGGAATCACATGTGGTGGGAGTCCTCTGGATGAGGGCTTGTGGTGTGGAGTCATGGATATATTAGAGATAAGGCACTGAAGATGAAATAGATCTGTTGGGTTCAGTTCCTCAGTTGTCTGATATTTGGGGCATTTAAAAGTAAGAAGTAAGTTCAAAATCCCATCAGAAAAATTAACATTTCCACCTTTTACAGTCACACAACTGTCCACTTCAAACACTGCAGAATGACAAGAGACTGAAATGATTTTACTTTTTAAAAAGCTATACTTCACCTAGCACATTCATGTCTAAAAACAGTACAAGTGAGTTGCTGGTAAAGCCTCATAAAAATATGCCCAAATAATATTTTAAATAGACTACTTACTCTGTAAGAGAGTGCCCTAATAATATACAATTATCTACACATATATAGTTAGTTATTTTTATTTCCTCCAAGCCTATTTATTATCTCTCAGATTTCAAATACCTCACAGCTTCCCATGAAACCTTGCAGTCTCTCTGCAGCACGCTGTAGCCTGAATGCCTTTGGCCCTTTTTTCACATTTATTCTGCAGTTTCTAGGCTGCTGCTACTGAGATTTCAGCTGGAAAATACTCTTCCTTCACGATTGCCTCCATGAGGGATTCAGCCTAAGATTTAGCTCACTGAGCTTTGACTAAGGTAACATCTGCTCTAACTTAATCAATACAGATCCTTCTGAAGTCCATGGGTAATGTAATCATTCTAATTAAGATATTAAGTCAGTTTGAACCTACTGGCAATGCCTATGTCTCTCTATAGAGATGAGAGAGGCACTGGATGAGGAGGCTAAGACTACATGCATATTAGTAAAAAAAAGACAAGGACTTTTTTGTGGCCTGAGCCAAATCACAGGGCATGGTTTTGAGTCCTCCATTCAGTAACATACAACCACTTGTCTGCCAAAGCAGGGGAGCTGCACCTACACTTTTATTGGAGTGATACCTGCCCTAGGCTGTCCCCCAGCAGTGCACGGATATTGTCTGGGAGCTGGGCACCTGAGCCTGAGATTAGCTCAGCTGGTTGGAGCATGATGCTAACAACACCAAGGTTGTGAGTTTGATCCCTGTATGTGCTGTTCATTTACGAGTTGGACTGGATGATCCTTGTGGGTTTCCTTCAAACCCAAACCCTTCTGTGATCCTGCAAGTGCATGCCAGTGGTAAGACCCATCTTCTGTAGTTTCCCAGTATAAGTGGTATAGTACAAATATCTAGCTTCTGTACAGCTAAAAATAAATCAAATTAATATACATTCTAGTCTTGAATGCATTCCATATTAAAAGATCAAATTGTGGTAAAGGAAACATTTTTTTTAATGTCTAGAAAAAGGAATTATTGAAACATCACAAGCAATTCACCCACTGTGCTAAAGACACCACTTACAGAACATTTATCCAAAAGCTACATATCTGAGTACTGTCTATACCAGAACAGCCTCTGCTACTGTAATTGTGCCAGTTATCAAATCTGGCTGTGTAATCATGCCAGATACAAAGATTGTCACTGGTGCCACAGTAACTTTTTAACACAGACCTAATTTTACTGACAGGCAAGAACTGAAAATAATTTCTACATCCTGAACAAAATTAAGAGAGTTCCTCTCATAGATTAAACAGAAGTAGACTGTTTGAATCTGAATATGAATTCTTTTTTCAAAAATAAAAATAAATTCTAAGGTAGATTTGCATGTGAAGGACAAATGGCATACACCAGAGTTTATTTATAGACTGTAATATAATAAATATTTTTATTATGTGATTGCAATTTTTCTCATACATACCTTCCATTTCAATATTCTTTCATTCCCTCTTGACATGGCTATAGATCCCTTTTCTGAAAAACTATTATGAAAATTATATTGTCTGATTAACAGCTGTGTAGCTTCCCAATAACCTAAGAGCTCATTCTGTAATCACAGAAATAGTCTTTCTGAGTGCAATGGGGCTATTTGCATGAATAAAGACTTGCAGCCTCAGTCCCTAAATTTGTATTTATAGTATCTTTAAGTATAATAAAATTAAATTACAAATGAGTCTCTGATTAAGTGTCCTTTCAAGTGCTATAAAATCTTACACTGAGCCAGAGCTCCCTACTGTTCCTGTGATAAATAAGTCTTCAGAAAGATAACACTGGAGGGTTTAGTAGGAGCTGGATCATGCGATCATCTTTATCTGAGTTTTTGACAGAAAGCAACTTTTCCTGTTTACATATAATATGAAAAGGTATCCAGGAACTTCAAGCCTCACTCTAGTTCCTTTTGCATTGCATCTACAGCTTCAGAAAAGAGATCTGGAAAACAACTCTTATCAGAACACCTTACTTACAAATAGTTACAAAGAAATCAGGTGAGAATAGAGAACTCCAATGAGATTTCGACACTGTTGTGAAAAGATCCCAACAGAAAAATAAGGAGGGCAGTGAAGACTATGAATCTCTGCTGGAAAGACTGATGTCAGTAGCCAACTTGTTCAAGCTCCGGTACTTTTTAGTAGTCTCTTTCTCTCCTATCAACCTTATCCCTTCAAATATCCATATTTCCTGCTCTGGAAAGAGTTACCCACATATCCCACGTCTGAGACTGCATGTCTCTCATTTCTTTTGTCCCACTCTGAAAAGATTTGTCTTTTCCCTCTCACCTCGTAGATGTACAGAGATATGGTTTTCCCAGATACACCCCAGTTGCCACCCAGCTTTTTGCCCTGGCCCCCAGCTGAAGCAGAATTTGGAGAGGAAGCACGCTTCAAGACAAAAAGGAATGACGTGTGTTTCATTCTCCTTACCCCCTGCCTTCTCCTGCTGGCTGAGTATCTGTCCCACATGCCCTGGACAGTTCCCAGCTGAGAAAACATTGGTCAGTCGTTCAAGTGTGGTGTTTTCATATGTGTGTGTGTGCGTGTGTGTGTGCGTGTAAACCCCAAATCTGTAGAGTTCCAGATTTTAAAACCTTAAGCTATGGATCTGGTTGGATCTTATGTTCATGATCCATCATGTATTATGTATAGAAAGTTTACAAAATGAATGTGTAGGAGTCAAGTAGAAATCAAGCTAGAATCTTCTTCCCTTTCTCTTCAGACTTATACAGCTTTAAGAGTGCAACACTAGCCTGAGATCTATGACTGAGATTTCTTGAGCACCTCCTCCTCCCTTTTCACTGACCTTGGCATCTGCAGATCTGTTTCTCTCACATAGTCCCACTCCTCTCTTTGGCTGAGATTTGCTCTTCCACAGTAACTTTTCCTCTTCTTAAACAGGTTGTCCCAATGGTGCTACCACCATCTCTGAGGGCTCAGCCTTACCTGACAGCTTGCCCATCTTGAGCCAGATGTCATTGGCTCTGCCAGACATAAGGAAAACTTCTGTCATCTTCTCAGAGAAGCCACTCCTGTAGACCACTACTACCAAAACTTTGCCAAGTAAACAACTAACACTGCTAGACAAATATATATAAACATCTTAGAAAAAATTGTGTAAGTGAATATTCATTGCTTGCTGAAGAAGTCCCACTGACTCAGAAATTACTTCTGTGATAGAAGAGCTCTGAGATGTGAAGAGGTTTGTCCCTACAGCTAGCAGAATCTAGCACTTTGTAATGCTTTAAGTGGAAAAGTTAAGCAGGGGAGATTAAAAAAGAATTTTTTGTGATTAAATGGCTTGCACTCCCAAAATTCAAGTGAGATAAAACCTAGAGTGAAAGCTGCTCAACATTTCACCTTAAATTTTACCTTGACTCTCACCTCACTCCATCTTGGCACTGACATATGAGCACAAGTAGATTGAATCTGCTTGGCTGAAGCAGCTATTTCCTGCCATTATTCACCTTGCTTCTTGCTGACGTGGCCACTTGCAGCTGGGAAGACTGGACCAGCTTGAAGGCTATTCTTGATCAGCTTACCACTGCCATAGTAAGGCAAAAGGCCAGCTCTAAAATGATGCCATCCACAAGCTGCCTCACACAGAGCCAGCTGTCCTATCCATGGGGAATGCACCCCCAGGAAAAGGGCAAGGCACAGAGCACCAGGACAGCACAGTAACCTTAATTTAATCATCCTGAGAATCACTATCCTTGGTCACCCTGAATATTCTTTGGACCTTTTCCTGTTATTACTTCATTTACATACTAAGCCATTTTCCTGCTCTGAAAGCCCCTTGAACATGTAATGCCCCTTGAACATGTAATTTCTCTAGTGTTTCCAGTTCCAAGCTTAGCAGAGACCACAAAATTCACTCTTTGTTAGCACCTCAAGCGAGACAGCAACTTGGCCGTAGAAAGGAACATTCAGTGTTTTATTCATCATTTAACACAGACATCTTTTAAACCATTCATAGTGCATTTTTATTAAACAAAAGGCACATTATTGGCTTGGAGCCATTTGACATAAATATTTCGTGGTCAAGATCCAATAATGTAAAACATCCTGAAAAACATTAAAAGAATCATATAACAAGATTTGTATGTCACATCACATAAAACTGAGAAATTTAAGGTTGAATAATTGGAAATTATTGAACTGTATGAACTGAATTTTGCTGAAATCTATAAAAATACAAGCAGAATATATAAGCAGAAGTTCTGATATCTATTCCAGATGTATCATTTTAATCTGGTTTCTTGCTACAGTAAAGCTTGTGCTACTATGCTGTCTATCTTACAAATAACTTTTGAAGTCACTCCCCAGTTTGGACCAATTTAATAAAGAATTTAACTCTTCCAAAGTCAATATGATAATTGGAATCAGGATACAGAAAAGACCCCAAAATTATTGTCTCTCCTGAGAGAAAAGCAAATACAATTTATATCTTTACCTCCTTTGAGAGGAATCAGACATCTGGTCATTCAGCAATTGTATATTGGCAAGAAATCATCACAAAAAACCCATAAAACTACCTAGAGCAAGTATTAATAAAACATCTAAATTATGTTGAGGAGGAGGGAAACAGTGTCTGTAGCAAGAAGAAAGAAGAAAGGATAAAAGTTATGGAACAAAGCTCAAATGAAATAAAGCTATATTGTTTCCATTATTTGTTGAATATCCTTTTCCTTCAAAACTCCTTTTTTTTGTTAAATCCCATCTTCATCTTTCATCTCTCTTTTTTTTTCTCTTTTTTTTTTTTTTTTTTTTTTTGGTAAGGAGAAGGAGTCTGCTACTAAAGAACAACCATCAAATAAGATATGCAAGATAAGGAGCTTTGTGTGTGTGTGTGTGTGTGTGTGTGTGTGTGTGTGTGTGTGTGAATTTTGTTTCATTTTGTTTCATTTGCTAAATTTTGCTTCATTTGCATCTTTGCATTTCCATAACTCATTGCTATGAGTTATGGAAAGTTCTTAAAACATTAAACTGAACAGTATTAAAAATGCAAACTAGACTGAAGTTCAAGATGACATAAATGGATGGAGCTACTGAAACGTGATTTTAACATGTTTGAATCTGTTATAGTTTATAGGATGAAAACACCAGGTTGACCAAGTTAAAATATGAAATACCATGAAAATTAAAAAGGAAACAGTCTTTTCAGTATTGTGAGGATAAACACTGAAGGTGTTACATGTTTGGATACTCCCATGAATCACTAACAGCACTTTCTGCCTCTTTAGTGCAAGAGATATGCAATTCCCTTCAAGATTCAGCAGAAAATATTGGTTATTTACTAGGTTTTTCTCCACTTTTAACAGTAGCTGACTGCCTTCACCTCCAGTCCTAGTGAAAGACCTCAACAGAAAAGGCAACAAAATGTGCTGAAAAGCACAGTCATTCACTACTGAATGATCTGATTTTCCTCAAGGAATAAGATTCAAGGTAAAACTAATTCTGAAAGCTGTGCTGGGAAACAGGTCCAAGTAGTTACTACATGTATCTACACAGAGACAGAGAATATAAGAGAAATAATTAAGAGCACAATGGGATATGAATTTAAAACCGATCAACCTGCCACACAAACATTCAGTATAGACTTTTAAACTGTACCTCTCACATTAAATTCAGTCATGTCTGGGAATGTTTCCAGATGCTGGAACACAACTGTCTATGTGAATAAATACTTAAACGTTCCTTGGCACTAACCTGGCTCATGCCAACTAGCACGGTCCAGACCATGCCTGGAGATGGAGTTTGCACAGACTAGCTCGTTCCCAATAAATATCTTACATGCTATACCCTGAAGTGGAGCTGGGAGAGTTGGCTACCAGAGAGGTGAGCAGCATCATGCCAGTTGGCATCAGCACCTAAAAAGTGCTCTAATGCACGGGTAATCCACTAGTACAGACAGCATTTGTGAGAACTTTGAAAAATGCTGTCTGTAGTAGCCACACCATCTTGAACAGGGAGTAGCTGGTCCCTGGCAGAGAAATCATTGTATACATCCATAATAGGAATTAATGAAGAGCAAATATTATTTTCATACTTGATTCTTGCTCTGTGACTCTTCTGTGTATAGAGATCCCAAATAGTGATATCACTGTACACAGTTTAAAGCATACATTGCCGTGCAATTTCTTGTATTTCAAGAGAAAATTGGTAATCACAGATTTGTACAGTAGGTTTTTAATGAAAACCAAATTTTTCATTTCAATTAATGTTTACTGTTTGTTAGTGAGAAGAACATGAAAAAATAAGGCTCATCCAATAAATTAGTCAGGATAAATTATTCTTCCATTCTAATATTAATGACTCAACATCAGCTTGGCAGAAGATATTAAGTTGGGTCTCTCAGGGATCCATTCTGGCTTCAGTATCATTCAATATTTTCAATAATGACTTGGAGACTAAAGTTGGGAATATGTTAATTGCATTTGTAGATGAATACAGGGCTGAAAGTATTTAAAATATCATGGTGGTACAAGACAGATGTAAAAGGCTGAGCCTGTGTCTACCTCATCTTTTATTTTTTTAATTGCAGAACTCTGGTAACCATGACCAGGGATTATAGATATGTTTGTCCTGCCAATAATAAAAAATAATAACTGTAACAATGATAAATAAGATATAATTCCTGAAAAGGAATACAGAATACAATGAGATTAGGCAAACTGTCTCTGATAAGAAAAAAACACTAAACACATACATATAAAATATATAAATCAGTAACTTTGCAGATAGAGAAAAAGATCTAGGTACTTTAGGAGATGATGAATTAAATGAGTCAACAACATGACATATTTCAAATACCATAAATGCTATCTGGGTTGCATTATTAGGGATGTCGTGTTAAACAAGCCAGGCAATTATGCTGCACTGCTTAGCAGTACATCAGTGCACTTTAGAGTACTATTTTCAGTTCCAGTGACTCCTCAAAAAAGTGCACAAAAAAAGGAGAATAATTGAAGCCCTTTTCCTAAGCAACAGTTTAATCAAATTTGCAAGAAACTCTCAAGTGGATGAGTTTTAAAAACAGTAAAATATGCAGATTTAATAAACATTAAATAAATTAATTCTGTAAATACTACATGACTCAACTATCCTTGCATATCAACCAGAAATAAACATAATGTTATAGGATTAAATTTGAGGATTAAAATAGAAACCTGATCATGGATATTTTGTAAAGCTTTGACTTCAAGTTGGCAATGAAAACAGCTTCCAGTTGAACCAAGGAAACACCAATCAGTGTAACAAAATAGGCACATTATGTTGGGTTAATAGGAAGATTATTCCTTTTCTACGTAGTTTGGAAATCCTGGGACCATAAGCCAGATATCTGTCTTTTGTGAAGAAGCCACAGCCATTCCTGGCAGAAAGGCTGGAAAGAGAACTAACCATGAATCTCATTGATACTGGAAGTATCCCTGGAGGAAGTGCATTAACTGGTATGCTGGAAGTGCTTTTGAGCGACAAGGTGTAGAGAAAGGCTTTACATCAACAGGGTAAAAGGTGTAACAGAGGCAGAGCAATCCAGAGCATTGAAAAATTAATAACAAGAAGAAGAAGAAGAAGATGAAGAAGAAGAAGAAGAAGAAGAAGGAGAAGGAGAAGAAGGAGAAGAAGGAGAAGAAGAAGAAGAAGAAGAAGAAGAAGAAGAAGAAGAAGAAGAAGAAGAAGAAGAAGAAGAAGAAGAAGAAGAAGAAGAAGAAGTTGTTGTTTCAGGAAAAGTAATCCACAGTATTGAAGCAAATTAGTGCTTTGTGTAGGATCAGAAGAAAGGGTAGATGATAAATAGGGATAAGAGTTTGAGGGAAGTGCCTGAGTACACCAAGTCCTGGGAGAGCCCCGCAGAGGTGAGTTTTGGGAAGGGGAGCTATGGGGAAGGGAAAAGACAATGTAGCAGCGGGGGGAGTGCAGACAATGCCTAGAATGCAAAAATATTTTTCCATAAGAAAGCTGAGTCCAGTGTGGTCAGCTGACAACGATACTTTGAGTCAGGATGTGGGGAAGGATTCAAACAGTGTGCCTGTGTCTTCTTTCTACAGGGCTATGTGGCCCATTGCACATACACATCTCTTTATCTAACTATACAGAACAAGAAGTTCCAGGACAAATGATCATGTGGTCTATTGCAATACAAAATAATTGATGCAAGCTCACTTCTTTTATCATACATCTGGTTTGAAGACTATTTGACTAAGACTGAAATTTTTCTCTTGTTTTTTTTTAGCTACCTACCAATCAGTTATCTATTACTAATCAACTGTTTCGATCTCTCTCTAGTCAGCAAAGGAAATTATATTCTGAGTGGCCATTCATTGCCTTTCTCATTCTCTTTTTTTCTTTCTCTTTTTGTCCTTCCTTTACTGCTTTTCTCTGTGTTTGTTTGTTTTCTTTCTTTCATTGTTCCTTTCTGCATTTCTTATTTGGGTTCCTTTTCTGCAGACATTGTGTACTAGATCTGGCTCTAGAAGAATCTGGTGAATGCCATAGCTGGGTGCAGTTACTGAGTGAGAAGTGAAAAGAAATGGATATTTATCTGTCAGTGTGGAGCTGTCAAGGGTTCACTGATCGCTGCCCAGCAGAAACTAATGACACTACGAATCAAAAGCCATTATTGTTGTCTTTAAATTGGCTTAGTGAATACTTTCCCAAAACCATGACATACCCCACTATACTTTCTCCTCTTTAACCAGAAAACCTCATTCACTTTTTTTTTTCCTAATAGCTTCATTACATTTTCTCTGTTATTTTGGGATTTTTTCCATGCTGTCCTCTGTATACAACATTCTCCCTAGACTGGAAACTTGCTATCAGAGACAATTCACCAGGTGGCACATGGGAAAATCCTGCACACATAATTATGTGTTTTAATTAGTACTAAAGGGAATTGCATGTATAAATACCACGTACTTTTGGAAGTCTGTTTCATGCAAGGCAGGAAGGTTACTGAACTTCTATTAAAACAAATGAACTATTTCAAGAACAAAAGGAAGGGATGTTTTCCTTTAATGTTAGCAAATTTTACCTCTTGCTTATAGTCCCTAATCCAATGTGGTAATGTAGTGATTCTATGAGGAGAAAGGGATTCCATTTCTTTCAAGACAGGTTTTATTTTTTAATTTCTTAGAAAATGAAGAATGATTTCTTTTTTTTTAAATCCATTTTAAAAAGCCACAGAAAAGCTCAATTTACTAAGTGAATAAACATGTACATGAAAAATCCTTGTACTCCGAATTTTTTATGACTCTTGTCTATTGTAATCAGAAATCATCAATAGCTTATAGTATTTAAAGGCCATGATATAGGAGAAGGAGATAAAAGCAAGTTGACAGAAATATTAGCATAAACTGAATACAATGGCAGTCTTGCATAACATAGACTAACAGATAGGAGTAATTAGCTCTACCACACCATTTGAAATCTAGTTTGCCCTATGTAGAAAAGCAAAATAATAATAGAAAAAAATATAATTATAAGCAACATAAGAGATTAATTGTAAGGAGCAGTTTAGCTCTTCAGTGATACATGACCATTTAGAAATTTACAAATCTTCTCTTAGAGCTTTATGAAAGAAAAAAGTCCTCTCATCACTGATTATAACTTGAGATCATTTAATGAGCAGTAACTGAAAGCAATCGATTTTACAAACTATCCTTTTTCTTATTTTATGTATCCCCTAATCGACAAAAGGAAATGCAAGGATAAATCACAAAAAGACCCAATCTACCATGCTGTAGATGCATTGTTAACCTTAGCTGTAGTACTCATATACACAAATATTTGCAAGATCAACACTCAATTAAGTATTCAAAATGACAGGAACTGAAGCCATATGATTTTCAAACACTAATTACTTTTCTATTTAGAACTGTGCAATCCACAAGCAATGCTTTCTCAATTAATGTGGCGAGCCCATTTCACTGGAAAAAAAAATTTGAAATTACTTTTTCTTGTTAAAAAAATATGAAGAATTCAGCCCTGGAATTTCACTGAACTTAATAGACAAGTGACATGCGTAAATCACACCTGTCATTTTACAGATGAAAGGGTTTGACAGGATCTGAATTGCAACTATAAATCTTCTATATATGAATAGGACAGTAGACAGCCAGAGGTTCAGTTTTCTAAGTCATGATTTGTTGACAGTAATGGCCCTGATAATTAGCAGCAAGTTTTTTATAATATTTAAGGAGTAAACTTCAAGGGTCACTGATTTTAAATCAAACCTTGGAACAATTTGAGTTACCTTGTGTTGAGGAATCAGAAGGCTGTCACCTCATAAATCCCCTTGTATTCTTAACTGGTATTGACAGGGTTCTGTTGCAGCATTATATGACTTCTGATTTATTTTGTATGGGAAATGAGGCACTTTGGAAGCTGTGGAAGTGTTTCAATACTGGAAATTCTCAGAGGGTGGCTTTATTGTATTAATACAGCAGTACAAATAAAGTTTAAATTGTTTATTGTTCCATATCCTGCAAAAAAAATGAGCCTGAAAGGGTTCTAAATGTTTCTTCATACCAAATGCTGAAGAAAACTTATTTTTATGATTACAATCTAACAGCTAGATCTGACATTATGAAAGCTATCCACCCTTTTATCAGATCAGCACCAAGTCAGTCAACAAGAAATATTTTCCCTCAATTGTCAATATATATGAATTGCTTCCTGCTACACAATATTTTTCCAGACATCTAGGTTAATCACCCTAGCATGAGAGAAAGCCATTTCCAGAATTAAATAAATCCCTTTTTGGAGGTGTCTCTCTCTACACTGGCTATAAAGGGAGTAGGACTTATTGTATAAAAGAATGAGAAACTCAAGCAAAAACAAGAAGTCAGGCTTAGACTAGACCTTTGTCTAAGCAACATTATCATTTAAAAAAAAAATATGCCAATAGGACCCCTAGGTTCTGTGTAGTAACTCTGATGTCTGTTGCTATCAAAAAGGAGAATCTTGCTGAGCCCTTCACTACAGGTATGTTGGTGGGAGAGATCCTCCTGGTGTATGGAGGAGGGGTGTCAGCAAGGTGGGACACCAACTGGACTATAGTCCATGGATGTGTGTGGGCCCCTATGGGCTCATGCCTTAAGTGCCCTTTGAAAACAGCTCCTCACATACCTGCACTCCTTTCACTCTTTTTCCTTGCATTTGCGCTCCATCTAGACTAATCAATAGGTTCTGTCATTATCAAGTTGATAAACTATGACTATGGAACAGCACATTCCACATTTGACTGGTGAACTATTGGAAATTTGTCCACATGTGGGTATGTTCATGGACATGGAGCAGTTCTCAGTGATTCCTGCAGCCAGAGGCACAACCAGGCGAGCAGGTGTATCATGAACACCACCTGCAGTTGCTCTTCCACCTCCTCAAGAACCCCTTTTTGATGATTTTTTTTTCTTCATTTCTTTTTCTTTATATCTGTGATGCTTGAGGGTCCACCATGTCTTAGCAACTCATTACCTTCCTGTTGGCCCTGGTCATTCCTGGAATGAGGAAAATGTGCACAGGAACAGGGGGCAACTGCAGTCACTCTAACTTGTCCTATCAGGTTTCCACACATCACAGCAGCAGGCAGTGCTCACCTGTCCTTGGATGATGCTTGCAAGAAATGATGAGTGCTTTTGGGGCGCTCTGATTGGTGTTTCCTGCTGTCTCCCTGCTCTTACGTTTGTGACCATTAAAGGGTTACCCTCTTCCCTTTCCTGTTTATTATTTCTCCCACAATCCTTCTGCTTGCTCCAGAGTGGGTTTTCTCTCCCTATTTGTTTTCCCCGGGTCAAGTTCCAGGGAAAGACATTTTAGCAAGGCATGAATTTTTTCACAAGAAAAAAAACAAGAGGAGCACCAGAAGCTAATACATGTTAAGGGAAGAATGTAATAATAGGATTCCTCCTTTACCTGTTACCCAGATTCTAGAGGTCACTGAAGTTAGAAATTTTCAGACTCAACCTTTGTGCTAACAGCATTAAAATTACCAGTTGCCGTCTTCTTCATTTTGATCAACCTTATACTTCAGCTCTGCAACTGCATGTATCAAAATTAATGGAATGTAAAAATATTGTGTGTGAAAAACAGTTTATCTTCATTTACTTTGCTTTATACTTGCTAATTGTTAATTTCATTGTGTTGCTCCTAACTTGTTCATGGTGAGACTTGGTGTATAACAGTTCCTATTTTGCTTTTGCTATAGGGTTTGTGATTTTATAGTCCTCCTTTACGCAATTTTCTTTATATGTCATCTTCAGTTCCCATTGTTAGTCTTCCAAATGAGGAATTCAAAAATATTTACATTATTGCATCTGACACTGATAGCATAAATGGTACCTTTTTTTATCCCAAATGAGATAATGTTAAAAATTTCTGTAGTTTTCATTTTGGAGTCTCATTATCAATTTTTTCAATACATGATATTTCCTGTTTATTTTCTTCCTTTCTCTGAACAATACCCCCTTCTCATTCTAGGATTTTCTTGAATCATCTCAATCAATGTTAACTCCTTGATTAATGTGAAGAGAGATGACCTTTGCATATAATCACTGCCCTATTGGTAGGTTATCTCTCCTATGCAATTATGATAAAATTATAAACAAAATAATTCTGTGTCACCATTATACAGTTATTTGTCTTTCAAGGCATTACAAAATATATTTTTACCTTCTTATTGCAATTTCCCTTTCTTTGGTTCACTTCTCTGCTCTCTTGTTTTATATATTATTTGCATCTATTTACTCACGGTAATATTTTGCTATATTTTTTCACGAGTACTTAGGTAAAATTTTACTTCTTAATCCTACTGATTTACATCACTGGAGCACACATGTGAGCATTCAAATAATGACATAATTTGGTCCCTATACTGTAAGCTCTTGGACTCAAACCTTGTTTGAGTCTTGTTTTATTTTTGTTAAGTATCATATCAGTTTTCAGAACTGTAGGAAACAATAGACAATATCATTTTTTAAAATTACAACATATTATAAATAGAAATAAAGACCTGTAGTACCATTAGTCCTTATTTTGATTGTTTAAGGAAAACAGCCTAAACTAAAACCATGATTTCTTTCTCTCACAAGCCTAAAATTCATGAAGCGGTATTCTGCATCTCCTGAAAGAGTTTAGGAATGGTTGCTTTCCTCTGGGGTATTGCAACTTCATACCACTTTCTTCCTCTGAGCTGTGCCTAAGTGGAATAATTGAACCCATAATTTGCAGTTACACTACTGGGAATACAATTATAAAGAGTCTCACTCCTAAAACACGTCTTTTTTTCATTTGATTTAGGCACTTAGAAGTCTAATTCCTATTGACTTTCAAATGTGATTTAGCCTCTTGTGCCAGATTTGTAAAGGTATTTAGGTTCCTAATTCCTGTAATCAATGGAAGATAGTAGCCCTTAAAAATCTGGCCCTGAGGTGCATAATTTCTATTGACTTTCCTAAGTGTCTAAGCCACTTTCAAACTTCTGAGTCACGCAGGTGTTTTTGAAAAGTCACTAAATAGTGTCTACCAGAAAACCCCCTCCAGTCAGTGGGTGAGAGTAGTGGTTGTAGTTACAGTGTGAATACTCTCAGCCTTTTATGGAGAGAGCTGACACTGCCTGCAGTTGGAGAGATGGCACAGAAGTCAGTGATTAATTGATTGGCTGTAATTACTATATAAGGCACGACTCCCAGTCTTATCTTGCTCACATACCACAATCACTACTGTTACTATTGTAGCTCATGGTATTCTTGTAAGGCAGCAACTTTTACTCTTGTTTATACAGGTAACAGAGGTAGGCTTTTAAGACATCAGTCATATTTTCATCTGGTAAATTTAGCTCTTTATCAGTGGTTTATTCTGTGCAAAACATTACTTATTAGTCTTGCTAAATGCTCAGTTAAAACACAACTTAATCTTTCTGAATAGAGATATAGACCAAAATAAAGAATATAAAAAATTATTTGATGATATATATTCCATTTTACACTCAGTGAAAGTACAACACACAAGCTTTATGTGTGTGTCCTTTAAGAAAGGTGTGAAACCAGAACACTTGTTTTCCACAAACTGTTGACCATATGCTAGTTTCAGATCATGTACTTCCACTGATGCCAAGTGGATTTTCTGATTCATATCTGAAGATGTCTGTGGATTTTTATATGCAAATAAGGAGAGGCATTGTCCATTTTTTAATATAAATTATGCCCAGATTAAGTCAATATGCTTTGAAGCCATATGTGTCTTTAGGCATTGATGCACTGGTGCATCCTCCTTAGCAACATGTTGGTGAGTACCCATACACAGAGATGGTGTGGATGAAAGCTTGGGCACTAAGGCCTAATAGGCTTAAACTGATTCTATTATAAATGTATTAAACATTTATAATAAATGTTGCCCTGAACACAGAAAAAAAGATTTGTTTCAGACACATATTTCTCTTTTCTCAAATGAATAAACCCAACGAAACGAACAAAATCCCATGCACACATGCACAAGGAAACAGCTGTGATTTTTATAATGAAATTTTGCAGGCAATTAGCCTGGAATGTAGAATAATCAGTTAAAGTAATTTAAATTGGGCAATATGTTGTAGTTTAAAAGCAACTATTGTGCACCCTCAGTAGTTACTTGCCATTGGGATATTTGCTTTGCACTGAGTGCTGCATGTTCATAATATGCGATCTGTACTATTGCTACAACATAGTGTTTCCATGTTTAAAGCAGTCATTACCTTAATGCTGCAAAGTAACAAAAGTAGTGACTGTGTTTTACACATACAAAGAAGCTGAAAAAGTGTTTAGTGAGCTTGCTTTGTGACTGCAGTAGGAGCTACAGATGTCCTGTAGGTATTTTGAATTATTGTGGATACACATTCATACTACATGTGATAGTGACCCTCGGGAAGAACGGTAAAAATATAACCTCATGCTATAGAAAATATAGACATTGAATAAGACTGCAAACGCAATGCACTGTAGAAAATCTGTGCCCTTTATTCTCCTATTTTCCATGATAAAAGAGATAAAAAATAATCACCCTAAAATCACATTGACGGGTATGCAACATTTTCAGCACAAGGCAGAGAATACAGAATACACAATTTATTTTATTTGACTGCTTTCTTAGTTAACAATTCTGCTTGTACTAGGGCTGCCATATGTCCAGGTTTTTCCTCCCAGAAATGGTGTCCAGGTGGAATTTGAGTATTTTGGAGATTTTTTTTTTTCTTTTGAGAATTCCAGATGCCTGGCAGCTCAGTTGGAGGAGCAGCAGAGACATGTAGGCTACATATGGGCAGGTCAATCCATCTGATTTTATGTGCACATGCAGACCATCTGCAAAGCTCAGGTGCAGCAAGCCCAGTGTTTTGTGGATGTATTTCTCCTGGGAAATCCTGCAGAAAAGGAAGGTAAACCTACAAATTACTGAGACCAAAAGCATGCCTCCATTTTTACTTAGTTAGAGAACTTGAGAATGAAGGACTTAGTACAGCAATGCTCTGTACTATTGCCATACTATGGAACTCTGCACCAAATGAAATTGAAATTGTCATCTCCTACTCTTTTGTCTCTGTTGTCTCAGCAGTCCTGTTGAGCTGCTTACAAAAAGATGAAGAGAGTAGTGCTGGGCCAAAAAAGCTGACCTTTGTGAAGCAATGGATGGCTTTTTAAAGCCATCACATCATGAGGACACAGATCAGATAGCACCATATATCAGACACAGCTGAGAGCATACCCTTAACTGGTGATTCAGTGTTTAGCTGCTTCATGGTATTACAGCAGAGACTGATTACAATACATTACTATTCAAGACCATGTCAGTACTCAGTCACCACAGTGTAAAACAATTCTTTTTCAAAATATATCATCTTCTGCCCCAAAGAAATCCAGGTCAGGTGGTGTATATGGTTAGGAATCTAGTCATCAGTGACATTCTGCCCCAAATCTAGGCATTAACATCAACATTTCTAACTGCAGAGGGTTAACACCAGTTATACTCAGCTTTTTAAACTCAGTGATTTAAGAATGCATGGGGTCTTCAGCTCCAAAATTAGTAACAGATGGTGAGGCAGGATCCATTCCCAGTCCTGAGGAGCACTTTGCCTTACTTTCCTCACTCCAAAAGTGATTGAGAATGCAGCCCAGAAATATAGATGTGCAGATTGCTTGTCATGGGGAATGCCTGGTTGGTAAAAATCCCTTGAACCATTGCCTGACTGTTTTCTGTTATGTAAATCTAAACTCGGTGAAGTCACGGTTGAAAATTAAAGAGATGATTTTAAGAAATGTTGTGTACTCTAATATTTCTAACTACCTCTGTGTCACTACATTTTCGGTGCCATCATAGCATGCTGAGAAATGTTTAAGCCCTTTGCTATTAATAGATCTTTTTCCTAAGAAATACGTTGTTATGTGTTATATATAATGAGTGGGAAGTAAAACCTGGTTTGTTTAGGCTTTTTAACTTTTGCAGAATTTCTCAAGAATAATTCATGGCACCATACAAGAAAATTGTTACAATCCACTAGAGTATTAAGATAATACGAGTTTGAAGAAAATGTATATATCATTTTGAACCAATATTCATACAAAATATCATTTGATAATAAACATGATTTTCTACCCTACCTTTCATTCTACTATCCTGTCTCAGAAGAAACCCTTTTCTTCTTCCTCCTTTTGAATCTTAGGTATCCTCTAATCCCATAAATCTATTGTTCATTTTTATTTCTTTCTATTATCCACAAGCTCTCAATACCTGCTCTTTTCCTCCCAATGACACAAACATTAACCTTGCCACTGAAAAAAAACCTCACATCTTTCTACTTTAGAGCTAATTGATCATTGTTTATAAAATCTTTCTTATTTTTTTCTCTAACCTGAGCTATTTTCCAACATATCTTTGTATGTACAATGAAACTACTCTTAATACAGTTTCTAATTACTCTTTTTTGCCAGACACTATTTCATCTTCCTCTATCAGCTGTGTTTGATATTACTGACCTCTCCCTACCTCTTGTCTCAGTTAGTTTCTGTGATACTTTCCTGGATCATCTCTTGCTTCTAACATCTGACCTTTCAGGGCATTTATCAAAAGAGAAACCTCAGTGGTGGAACTACAAACTGTGTTCTAGATTACTGTCTTCTTTTTCTTTCTCTACAGGTAATTTTATCTTCAGATGCAAACTGATTTTATTCTTCCTCGGGTATGACTAATCATACTTCTACTTTGTCCAAATCTGTTTTCTCCTGTACAAATCAAAATACTGTTTCATCTCTCATACATTCCTGAATATATCTAGTTGTTGGCTCAGATTCCATGCAGCTAAAATAGAATCTTTTTCTTTAAGACTTTCTCTATTTTTTTCCTTTTTGCTGAAAAAAGCGAAGACCTATCTGTCAATCACATCTGTCACCTAGCCATCACAGAAATCAGTATGAACAATTAAAGCTAAATAGTCATTTAGACTTGCATAATGGTTAATGAAGATTAATAGTTTTAAGTCTTTTTAGACTTTTCCCTAGATCTTTATTTCCAGAATGTGTCTAAATATTGTGAAATATCTCTTGTTTGAAACCTTTTCTATCCTTTCTGTCTGTTTCAGCTGGTTCCTGTCATTGGTCATTTCAGTTAGCATTGCATCCCTCTCACAGGACCTGAGACAGTTAATTTTTCTCTTTCAATACATTCAAAATGGTTCTGTAAAGATCTTTCTTATAGTTTGGCACTTTGACCAATTCAATCCATCCCTCTCTCTCTTCTCCTGAATTTTCTTTCCCTCTTTCTTGCACTGAATCCTGACCTCTGTTTTCACATTCAAGGAAGAGCCTTTCATGGCTTATCTTAGCCAATTTCATTCTGTTAAATGCAGTTCTTTAATTTTTATGTCAAGCCCTTATGTTGTTTTTCTCTTTGTGGTTTTCTTTATTTTTTTTTTAACTCACATTTGGAAAGGTATCCTTGTAAACATTTGCAATCCTAACTCATTGTCTTCTTTTCAACCTTTTTCTGGATGCCTTCAAAATACTTCCCAACTGTCTGGCTGCAAGTGCTGAACCACCTGCCTGCAAGGCTGACCAGTGTGCCTTATTGTTTCCTTATTTTCCTATAGTAAAACTCTGACCTTGAAAATTTTGCCTAATGCTGAATTCAGTTGTTCAAAGCAGTCAAAAATTCATAAAACAATACACCCACTGTTTAAAGAAAGCAGTATGAAAATGGGAGAAAAAAACTCATTCACATGACAAAAATCTTAATAAAGCTCAACACCTATGTGAAGACTGGGCTAGACTGAAAAAAAAATGAACCAAAATCAATATTACAGAAAAGGAGCTAAATTTTGAATGAAATAGTCTTGGATATTATATTCCATCTGTAGCCCTACTTCTCAAAGCTTTAAAAGAAAATGTTTTCCTCTCAAATGGCCTCAGTAGTGAGTCTGAGAAAAAAAGGGAAAAAAAAATGAAAAAGTGCTGCTACTGTTTATATTATTGTTATCACAACTGTCATAAAAACACTTCCATTAAGCACTCATGATCAGCAGGATGTGCCCACAAAGGACAACTGATCATTAGCTCACAGAGTTACAAACACAGAAAAAGAGATCTTTATCCTCTTTCATTCCTTCAGCTCATTGATATGTTTTCCTCAGATTCTTCTTGTTGTCACTCCTTTTTTTGTTCTCTTCCTTTTTGTTATTCAACCCTGAGAGCAATGAGAATGGCAGCAAAAGCAGAACAGCCCAGATGTTTCAGCCCAGCCTCAGCAAGAACAGTGAAGGAGATGGACCTGGTCAGATCAGTCACACAACATCCCAGGGTGTGTAGTGAGAACACAGAACAGAAACTGTGGTATTAGAACTGGCTGGTTCTCCTGAAAACCTCTAGAGGATCTATTCCACCCAGCTTTCACCCTTTCATTTTTATTTTCACTTATGTATTTTTAAAACAGGAAAATAAGACTTAGCACACTGATTATCTCAACATTCACCAGCAGAGGTAGCGCTGTGTTCTGCACCCTGACAGAATGAGGCTACAGCCAACTTGCTGAAGATACCTCAGAGAGCAACTGGTGACCTGCAAGCCAAGTCATGCCAGGTGCCTCATGTCCACCAGCTCAGAGGTAGCTTCCCCTAGAGGGGACTGGTCATGTTCACAGAACAAAGCACTCAGCCTGAATTTCCTGTAGGTCTTTTTCGTTATACCTTGGGACTAAGCAGTGAAAAAGGCAATTATATTCTTTTGTTTTGTGTGGGGTTGGGTTACTTTTCATCATATGAATGTTTTGGGTTTTTTTGTGTTATTTTCTGCCTCAGAGAGCCAGAAGATAAAAAGGCCTTATTGAGCTGATGATTCCTAAAATGTGAATCAAGATGGTTTGAGGTCTTTTATAAACATTCCCTGCTCACTAGTAACTGGATTATGCTAACATTCCTGATTTTCTGAACCCATCCATCCCATTAAGAAGTACCAGTGGGTATTATTTGCCATTCCATGGTCCTAGTCTATAGATTACAGGTCTTTGAGGCACAGATTTTCACTTATGATCTTAATTGCCTTACCATGGAGGTCCTGCACTACCGTACTGATGGCTGTTGCAAATAACAGTTAATGTATCTGGTCTTTTTTATCCTGCTGGCACTGGGAACAAGTTTCAATTACAACCCGGGCCTGTGTGTTTTGTTCTTCACAAACAGCCCCAAACCTCACCACAGAGTGAATGCCTTCCTCCCTGATGGAAAGGTCCCTCCATCCCTACCCAGCAGGCAAAGGCAGATATACAAAGCCAGGACTACAAAGGAACCAGCTGAAGTAACTCTCTCGAGCTAAGAAGCCCCAGGTTAAGGAACAGGTGTTTCCAAAAATTAGGAATCTGGGAATGGAAGAAGAGGTGAGCTCATTTCCATGAAGAGAGCTTGCCCCAGGCAGTCCTGTAACTCACTGTAGTAGGCTTTCTCAGGGACTAGCCATCTGTCTAAGGCTGACCTATACACTGAATAAGCCATTTCTGTAGCTGTTGAGGGCTTGCTTGTAAAATCCCAAATATTTGCTGCATCTAACTGATCTGACTTCTTTTCTATAGGAGAAATTTAATTTCCCAATCACTTTGAGGCCAAATAATAGAAATTACCCCATTATTTTATGTTACCAAAGAGAGATACATCTATTAAGCATCTCTTGAACACATTATTATCTTGGTATGTTTATTATATAACCTCATTTAGTAGCATTGGGGATAATGATAGATAGCTTGTACAAGTAATTCAATGAAAATAAAATCAAATTTCAGAGAAAAATTAACACCTAATTTTTTCTAGAAAAATAAATATTTCCTTCAGGGTATTTGGTAGTATTTTCTTCTTAACATCTTCATTTTCCTAGTAAGTTCTGTAAGTTCATTCTCCTATGTAAGTTCTTAATTTAGAGCTATGTTTTTCTAGGGCTTTTTAAAAATTATTGCCAATTTTATAAATAAATAACTATTCACTAGGTCACAGAATAAAAATGAAAGTAAATCTAGGAATTTCTAGAAGAGCAGATGCCCCATCAGGGATTCATATCAACCAACCTTGGTCCACTTCCATAAAGACACAAACTTTTAGGTATTAATCTTAATTCCCTTTACCAAAAGCAGGGAAAGATTCAGAGCTCAAACTAATCCTTAGATAGGTCTTAAGACTGTTTTGCTTACCTGACATTAACTATAGATGGATTCTAGAAGATGGTTTAAACAAAATTACTATCATTTAGTGGTATAAATCTAAGCCAGATAAAACTGCCTTTAAAATTTTAGATTGTACTCCAATGATCTCAGCACTATACAAAAACCAGAAAAGTTGTAATGTGGGAGATTGGAGAAAGAGCAGTTGACTGCCAATATTCACAAAATTGTGTTTCTGTTTCAATTAAAAAAGAAAATAAGTAAAAAATTTGGTGTCCAGAGTCCCAGAGAAGGCTTCAGCAGTAGAATTTCTAGAAGCAAGTATCCTTCCAGAAGCAAGTATCCTACTGTAAGGGAACTTTCTTGATTTTCTCAGTGATGCTCACATCAAAAGAAAAGATTGTGTGGGATGCTGAACCAGAATATTACAGTATTTCTTATTCTCTTTTTTATTTTTTAATTTTTTTTGCTTTACCAAAAAATATTTAATAAAATTAATCCAAGATCAAATATTTTCCAGTTCCCTAAGGCTTTACATTTTGTTAGAAAAATTGATCCACTAAAATACTTTCAAGCAGGTCTGAAAATGTGTGCCAAGTACAGCTGAACGAGGACCAAGAATAGGTTCTGTCTCAAAGTATTTGCACTGTCCTAGTGAAAGTGTGGAGATACTATCTAAGATTGTATCTCTCTTTCCCTACCTTGAGCAAAAGTTATTTCCCCTTGGTCTGATGCAAACCAGTTGAATTTTGGTGGTTTGTATTTTTTCTTACCTTTTGAACCAAAGAAGCTTTTAAACCATTTGATTCCCTTCTCCCTTGTCCATGAAAGAGCTTGAATTATTCTATAGGACTTCTTCTGAGGACAGTCCTGCTGAGTAGGACCAGGGGTGTTGGTGGATGAGGGGATGGGCATGACCCAGCAGTCTGCATTCTGCAGCCCAGAAAGCCAAACATGTCCTGGGCAGCATCAAAAGCAGCGTGGCCAGCAGGGCGAGGGAGGGGATCCTGCCCCTCTGCTCTGCTCTGGTGAGAATCCACACACAGTGCTGTGACCAGCTCTGGGATCCACAATACAAGAAGGACATGGACCTGCTGAGGTGAGTCCAGAGGAAGGCCACAAAGATGATCAGAGGGCTGAAGCACCTCTCTCTCCTGTGAAGACCAAGGGGAAAAGCTGGTTTGGAGTTATTGAGCATGGAAAAAAGACTTCAGAGGTGTTGTATTTGTGGCGTGCCCTGATGAAGGAAGGAATGATGAATCTGACTCCATGTTCTCAGAAGACTAATTTATTATTTTATGGTACTATATTATATTAAAGAATACTATACTAAACCATACTAAAGAATACAGAAAGGATACTTAGAAGGCTAAAAAGATAATAATGAAAACTCATGACTCTCTCTCCAGAATCCCAACACAGCTTGGCCCCAATTGGCCAAGGAGTAAAAACAACCCCCAGCAGAAACCAATTAAACCATCACCTGTTGGATAAACAATCTCCAAACACAATCCACATGTGAGCACCACATAGGAGAAGCAAATGAGTTAAGAGTTTGTTTTCCTTTTTCTCTGAGGTTTCTCAGCTTCTCAGGAGAAAAATCCTGGGTGAAGCGATTTTTCCAGAAAATGTGAATGCCACACAGAGAGACCTTACAGCAGCCTTCCATTAAGTAAAGGGGATCTTCAAGCAAGCTGGAGAGGCACTTTTTAAATAGCATCTTTTAAATAGTGATTGGGCAAGGAGGGAATGGCTTTAAACTGAAAAAAGGGTAGATTTAGATTAGACATCTAAAAAATAGAAGAAAGAAATTCTTTACTGTGAGGATGAAGAAACACTTGAACAGGTTTCCCAGGGAAGTTGTGGATGCCCCATCATTGGAAGTTTTCATTCCAGGCCAGGTTTGAAGGTGCTTTGAGCAAAATGGTCCAAATGAAGGTTCCCCTGTCCTTGGGAAGAGGGTTGTAAGTGGGTGATCTTTAAGGTCCCCTCCACCCCAAACCATGATTCAGTGATTCCTCAGGCTAAAGACTTACTGGTGTCATATCTGATGGGTGCACTAAAACCCTGGACAGGACAGGAGAGGTAATCTCAATATGAGTCAGTTTAACAATCCTTGGGAGAAGCAGACCATGCTTTGAGCTCTGCTGAGAGACTATCAGTTCAGCAATCCCAAAGCTGAAATAGCTTCTAAACTGCAGGCCTCCATCCTAATATTCTCATGATTTTAGTATAATCCATCACAGCTAATTATATTAACTTTCTCAATTTCATGCCGTATGCTTCATTATCTCTGCAAGAGAAGTCAAGATTTCCAAAGGACAGTCTCTTCTTTAAATTTGAATATATTATATTTTTTTCAATTTATTTTATCATTATATCCTACTTATCTTATGCATTTAGTGATGCAGTCACATTACCATCATCAGATAACAAGAAAATTGGCTTTTTCTTTGTCTTCCTTTTGTAAAATTCAGTTAAACAACGTTTCCCCTATCACAGCTGAGAACCCGGCCTAATGACACAGTTGAAGTTAAAATTAGTTGAAAGGGAGGCAGAGCTTTTGTTGGGATCTGGCTGAAAATCACTGCTTAGTGGAAGGCAAAAGTGCTCCTACATTTTCCACAAACACTTTACAAGGCAAGGAGGAACTTAAAAGAGGAATGACAGCAAAAACTATTGGAAGATTAATGAGGATCCCTGCAGCCTGGTCTTTTATGGATCACTAGCTTTTCTTTCATCAGCTATATTTACTCAGCAAGTAAATCTACTGCTAAAAAATATGAAAAGCTCTTCCACAAGCCTGTTTAAAGGTAAGAGGCCCTAAACAAAAGAGTTAACAGCATTCTAACAACAAAGAAAGCCGTGAGGGCGGGGAGGAAGAAAAAAACCCTTAGGAAAACCTTCATCTTGTCTGTCGATTAGTCATTTTGCTATTCACTGCATTGAAGTTCCTGAACTATCTTTTCTCACAAATGGAAAGAATGCAACACAGAGTGGTTAATCATATTACTGCATTGATCTTTTATTAAGTGATATGCTGAACCTCTTGGAGTGTTATTAAAACTAAAATGTGTTTATGGCATACAGCATGTATATCTAGCCTTCTGGATCAAAGTATGTTCTGGCACTGTCACATGCTAATGAGGCGAATTGAGCTCAGAAACTTCACATTCATCAGGAGAAACAAAATTTTGTATATTATACATTTTTAATGACTTGTCTCAGTCCTGATTTTAACTTGTAATAAATTACGTTTGTAATTTATTACAGCAAATGCAATTTGTAATCATACAAAATACACCATGGAAATAGCATTCTATTGACAGAATTTTCTCATGCATTTCCGCTATATTCTTGATGACATGGTGGTGATTCACATTCTGTTAAAAATTATCATCTAAAACAGGCCACTCTTAATTCAGGCCAAAAGCTTCTCCTTGTGCTCTGCTTTTCTGTGGTGAGGCTCTCCCACATGAGAAAAGATCTGTAGACCCAGAGGATCAAGTCCAGCAGGTAAACCAAACTGCTGCCAAAATTTTTGCCGGGAGTTACTCTCTTTGTTACGTTTTCACTAAGAAACTAAGCAGGAGCAAAACTCCAGCAGGACTGGTTTGGCTGCAGGAGCAGTACCTCCTTTAGGAGGGAGGAGATGCAAACAGGAGTAAAGAGCAGAACATGGTATCTTATTTACTTATGCGCATATGGTTTTGCGTGCTGTCACATCTAAAAGCTTTGTTTATATTTTTGTCATGTTGTTTCATTTTTAAATTATCTTTATAGGTATTTAGCAGATTTTTGCAGTATATTCCTCATAATAATGCTCAATATATAATTACAGTTGGTTAGGGAGATTTTTTTTTAAACAAACCCTCTTTATTAAAATTAATGAATAAGCAAATAAACAGTTTTTACCTAAGGTATTTCTCTGAAAAGGAAAATCTGATTTTGTTTTTCTAATTTCTCTTTGAAAGCAAACAAAATTCCACCACGACAAAAACCTTCAAAAAGAAAAATATTTTCATTTTATTTTGGGATTTCCTATAGGAAAGAAAAAAATACAGATTTTTTGGCACAATCTACAGCTTCACTTTCATGCAAAAATATCAGTCAGGTTCCTTAGGACACAGAAAATCCTGCAGACTACCAGGTTCTCTACAAATATACCACCATAGGATGCCAAATACATGTTTGTGCTTAGGTCCCATGATCTGTTATAGAGGAGAGGCTATAATTTTAATAGCAAGGAACAGATTGTGTGAGACAACCCAACAGGCAGAATTTATACCATAACATTTCCAGGTGCATCACTTGGCTGGTGAAATTCACCTAAAAGCTGTGGCAATTTCAACATGCTCATTAAAAATGTGCAAGAGAAGGCTCAACTGGAGAATCTTCTGTATTTTCCTCAAAGGCACATCAGAGCTTCTCTCTTCACTAAACCTCAGCCTGCCTGGTACAGCACTGTACCCGCAGAAGGCACAAGGGTGCATATGGGAGAAGGGTGGCAAGTCACGCACTGCCTGCTGGCTGTGCATCAAAATCAGCTGACACCACACATTCTCATAAGCTGATATGCTTTCCAGTCATCCCAAAGTATCCTGTAGGGCTGTTTCCATTCCAGTTCTTCTCCTAACTTCAGTCCTATTCATAGTAAGAAATCCTTTAACATGCATACATGGAGGCTTTGAGTTTTAAGCTGTGAGCATGAGAAATAGTACAGGTAAAGATTTAAACAAAACCCAGCAGCTGCTCATACAAGCAGGCTGGGGACAACACAATCCCTCAGTCTCCACGGTCATGTAATTTCTTCTGTATGTCCACAAGAAAGAAGGAATTTCTCCATCAGTGTTTTTTTTGTGCTCATGCTCCTGACCCCAAAGACTTCCTATTGCATACACCAAGCACTCTGGGCCAGCCCTGACCCTCACACACTACCACTGTGTAATACACACCTTCAGCCAAGATGGGCTAATCAAAAGAGAATAATTCAAATGCAGCATATTCAGATGAACTCTGCAGTGAAAGAGAGAGCTAAAGGACCTTTTTGATAACATTTGCATGTGAGTCATTAAGCAGATGCAATGCTTAGAATAAACATTGCTCAGTAACTCCTCTTCATTTTTTGTTGATTAGGCCTTTAGTTAACAATAGTCCGCAAATATTTAGATATGTTTTGAGTAATGAATCACCGACTGCTTTTGTTAAAGTTTGGATAGATCAATAATTTTTAGGCCAGAAGTGATGTGCTTCATCCTCATCCATGCTATGAAGTTCCAGTTGTGGCTATTGCCAGTAAGTGGCTGATTTTTTAAGTTCTACAATGGAGACTCTAGTCCATAACAGACACAGATATAATGGAATAAAGGAAAATAATCCTCTTTTTAGAAATACTTATATGTGTTGCAAGATATGGAACTTTTTTAAAACAGTAATTATCTTCACAAATAACCTTTACAGTTTTTACATATAACATCTTTCAGTCTCAAAAATCATCAGCAATCATAAGTTAACATACACTTTTTTATGAATGTCTATGAAAATTTACTGCTTGGCCGCATTAATTCTAGTGATACCACACTAAAATGCAGAAGAGACCCACTGCATACTGCAGAGAGGCCTGTACCATATTTTAACTTTTACAGATATTCACTAAGTTTATTTTAAAAATAAAATACCACTGTTTAAGTACCTGGAAAAGAGAATATTTTTGAAAGAAAATTTCATTATATACTTATTTGTCTGTTCACTCAACTCACTTCCCTTTATACCATTTGCTTTGGTTTCACCCCTTTTAGAATTTTTTTTTATATTCTTAGAAGATAACATCATCCTTTGTAAAGTTTCTACTGTCCTCAGCATGGCCAACATTGTATCAAGACAAACAAGAAATGGGTAAAAAGGGACACTCCATAACTACTCTCCACCTGAAATATTAGGTAACTTATTCTCAAATAAAGTAGAAAGATTTTTTTCTCCACAACACCTTAAGCATCAGCTGTCTAAATTAATCAAGCTATCAGCCTAGATTTTAACTATCATAAATACTGTTTTCTAAATAGAGTAAAACACAAGATGATGCATTTTGTTCTTCATGAATTCTGTCTTCTACGCAAACAACCGGTTTGTTATTTTCAACACAATAACCGTGTTATCAAAAACTTGCCATTGTATATTGAATATCTTCCCTCCATGAACTTTGTTCCCTTTTTTCAATCTACTTATTCAAATCTAGTGTCTTGGTAATTCAGCTTGAGTTTTGGCTCTAGGGTACTACCTCTCCTCAGCCAGTCAAGTTTGCCATCTAAGATGAAGTGAGGGATGTGGTTAATGGAGATGCTGTCTCCCTGTACACAAGGATCACACATGCCAGCCTCTTGGTCAGCCACTGCAAGGTTCACTTGTGGTAATTGGTAGCTTCATTTGCAGCTTGATTTGCCAGGGAGCAGGCTGTGATCTTCAGTGCGTGCCTATTCCAAGGCTACTATTAAGAAAATAACTTTTCAGCAATAGGGGATAAAAGAGTATCTTATTTTTCTCTTACTAAAGAGTACATCCAGGACAGCCAGCCAAATACTGTGTCTCTTCAGGAACAAACCAGGAACAAACCCCCTTACAAACCAGGAATTTTTTTAGATATGTGATGTGCAGGTATCAGTGTACATCTATACACTGGTCATCCAAGGCTAGCAGCTCTAGAGGTAAAACAATCTTTGTCAGCTTGAAGGTCTGGCCCTCTCAAGCTGGATTTCCTCATTTGGAACTGGCAAACTTCATCCTGATTACATATTTCAGTTGTGTCCAAACCAACCTCTAGCTGTCTTGTCAGTTTGAATAACCTCAAAATCTCTATCTGCACTAGTAAATAAAAGTACAGTGTGGAATGTTGCCAAATATCAACTATTTGTGCTGTTAGAGCAGAATGTGGCCAGATCAGCTAGTACTTTCCTAAATTATTCCTGGGCATGGGCAGATGAAATTCCCCATGGGGAGCCTGGAACTGGGTAACTGATTTGGTGGCTCAAACAGTTGAGGAGTGGGGTACAGAAACTCCTCCACCAGGCCACCAGTGTGAGACAACATGCAAGGACATGGCTTACCAAGACAGATCTACCCAAAGTAGGTAAAAAACCCCATGGCCAGATGCCAGGAAACAAGATGTCCCTATCATCATCTCAATATCATACAATTGTACAAGAGTTTGGGTTGGAAGGGACATTTAAAGGTCATTTAGTCCAACCCCGTGCTATAAGCAGAAACATCTGTAACTAAACCTGGTTGCTCAGAGCCTTATCCAACAAGAAATTGAATGCTTCTAGGAATGGGGCACTTACCACCTTTCTGGACATATGTATGTGGGTAGTCCTGTCTTCCAAGTATGGAACAATACAAAAGGACAACTGCATCACCTCCAACATCCTTGAGTACAGAGAATGTACTTAGAAAACTCAAAACATGGTTCTGGTCCTCTTCAAAATGCCCTTAAGGAATTCTCCCCATCTCTGTCAGAGGCTTCAAAAGCCTGACAGGACATCTACTTTCCTGAGTCATAATACTGAAGAGCTGCAGCACTACTGACCTTTACACTGGTTGGACTTTCTAGCAATACTTATTTTTGCACCCTAGAGAATCAGTTCTACAGAAATAGTAGGCTCTTCTTCAAAGTCCTATAAGATCCCTGTGGCCAAACATGTTTTGGATTAGCACACATTTGGATGAGCTGGAAAACAGGTCTCAAATCCTTGATTAGTAATGAAATTGAAAGACATAACCTAAAAGGATTAGAAGACTGAGTAAGGAATTTCAGCAGTCCTATTGCAACCCTATTGCAAGCTGAACTCACACTAAAATAGGTCATCCTTTCAGGGACAGAAAGGAGAAAAAGGCAAGTTCGATCCTTTATGCCATAGAATCACAGTTCTCCTGATCTGTTAAATTGAGTCCTTTTTAAAAATTATACATACAAAAAAACTAATGAACAGAACTTCTCACTTCTGTTTCTTTGGAAGCCTACCAACTGAAAAAGGTAAAACAGATTTTCTTAAAGTTTTGTGAGGAAAGTATAATCTAATAGTGAAGAGTGTGAACAGCAAATTTCATCCCAGAGTTAATTTCTGTAGCCCATTTATAAATCTTTGAAATACAGGTTTGTAATGGAAATACTGACAGACCCTTAACAATAGTGCTGCTATAATGAGATTTGTCATTTATGATTAATTGAGGATAGTCTTAAAACATCTTTTCTAAAAGCATCTTCTTTCCATCGAATTTATTCCCCATAAAGCTATATCATAAAAATCAGTTCCCCAATTTTGTCAAGTGCCAGAGACATTCTGCTTATTTACCCTTAATAATAATCCAAGTTTCTGACGACTAATAATTTCATCTGTGTCACTTCAATCAAACTGATTTTATTGAAAACCTACAAAAGCAAGGTTTAGGAATCTGCAGTGTTTTTAATGATGTATTTCTAATTGCAATATTGTTTTAAAATCTGTGAAACAGAAATGGATTTAAAACAAATGTATGCCTAATGATATGATTAAATTAAGAATGAAAAAAAGTATGGTTAGCTGAAGACTATCTAAAAAAAATGTTTCATTCTAAATGTTTCATTTAGTACATTAATACCACTTTGTGAATGCAGTTCGTTTACTCTAGTGTAATTGAATTTGCTTGTTAATCTGTTTCCAAAAGGTGTTCAAAAATACAGCTGTGCAAAGCAAATGGAATTTTACAAAAATGAATATTTATGAAGATCCAGATTTCCTTATTCCCAAAGGAATGCTCAAATTTTACTCTAAATCTTTAAAAAGATTTTTTATCTTGCTTCTTGCTTATATTAGTGATGTGGGCTGCTTATTAATCAATGTTTAACAATGTAATTACAGCTGGTTTTAGTCTTACCAGATAACATAGATTAATAAATGACCTGCAACTAGTGAAGTGTGTAGAAAGGGTAATGAATTCCTTCCATCACCACAATAATTTATTAGTAATAAACAAAGAGTATGATGAATTAGAAGAATTTGTAGAGTTTCTGAATATTGCACCAAAATTTCCAGATGAAAGCATTTAATCATGCAGTTTTCATTCATTTATTTCCTTTGTAGCAATTCTGTGAGCTCTGCTGTGCTGGGATTTGCTTTTCTGAGCTGTGTTAAGATGTCCATTAAAAGCCAGGTTCCAGAGTTTTATATCACTCACACTGCTATAGACCAATCTTACCTGTTACTGAAGTTAGTGTAACTTTGATGTGAACTGACTGATTCCAAAACAAAATGTAGCCAAGGAAAGCTGTCTCCTCACTGGTCAGAAGTATGTGGAATTCCTTTGGACAACAATATGCAGCTGCAGGTGAAAAGAAGCAGTTATTGAAGCAGCCTGATTAATGTGACCTAACTGTCAGCAAAGTGGGGTTATCACACATATCTGCATGCTAGCCAGATGTAGCAGCAAAAAACATAAGCAAATGTAGTTTTAAAACAATCTTATTATTTTAGCCTCCTTGTCAGCTCTTCTGGCTTTGCACTATTTGGATACAGACAGACACCATTTGAAATCAAAGCTACAACTTTCTGAACATTGTGTAATTCCCTATAAACAGCAAAACTGCAGGTGAAAAAAAAGGTAAGGTATAGATAACACAGCATACCTCATAGCATCATCAGTAATTGCACCAAACAGCAACAAAACTTTAAAGTGACTGTGACAGTACCCACAGTGATAACCCAGTACACCCCCTGCACAGCACAGCACAGCACAGCACAGCACAGCACAGCAGCCTCCCCTTTTCGTGTCTTTACTCCTGGAAGCTACTCTGCTTCCCCGAGCTGCCCCTCTCCCTGGTTCAGCAGGGCAGAGGAGGAGGCAGGCTGTACACTCATCTTCCCTCACTCCTCTTGTTCCTCCAGCACAGTCTTGAAACAGAACCAAAACAGTGAGAGAGCAGTCATGTAGATGTGCTGTGCCCTCGGGAGAGACAGGATGCTTCCCAGGACAGGCATAGCTCAGTGAGGATGTGCAGAAGAAGGCAGTTCAAACATCTCCTACCTGACTGTAGGTTACTGTCTCAACTGTAAGTCACACTTCCTCAGGAACAACTCCCAGCCCCCTAGAAAAGTCAGGCGTAAAGCTAATGGGGCAAGAGGTAAAGACCTCTCCATTCTCACAAAAGAATGAAGAATTTTTGTTCCCTTAAAAAACTAATATTATCCAGATACTTGATTTTTTCTTTAATATCCAGATAAACAAATTTTGAAAGCTTTAAGTGGTGTAACTCATCATAAGTTTGATATCTTAGCAGGTGCCTAAAAACACCAACTCCAGGGGTTCACATCAGGTAAGGCTCAGGCTCACAGCCCTTGGTAATTGGAAGAGTGTGTGAAGGACTGTTAAGAGAGCTCAGGACCTACTGTGCTTTGACCAGTGTCCAGCCCTATTACTTATGTGCATCTAAACACTGCTCTGACTTCTATGAGGATTATATAGGTGGAAGAATTGCAACAGTGACTCTCAAAGTGACACAGTGACAGAAGCATACCCAGGGGGAACCTGAGGGCACATCAATAGGGAATTCAGAGCAGAAATCAGTGAGAATGTACAAGCTACGCCTAAAAATATGCATAGATTTCAGTAGGTTAGAATAGGCTGTAATGAATTATGTAACTGTCATGAATTCTTGCCAAAAAGCCCCAACTAGCATAATATTGTTGCAATTATGTCAATTCACAGGAGATAAGAGACTGGCCCTCTGTAAACAGTGTTTCGTGCATGAAGCTGTATTATCTCTACATTCCATTTATCTAAGACTACTGAATTTATGAGGAAATTATGTATGTAGACACATACATATGCATATTTGACAAATAAATGTACTGAAAAGTCTCAGTATGAACAGATACGGTACAGTACTTGTTTTGAAAGAAAAATATCTTAAATAACCTCCTAGTGAATCCAAATTCAGATGAAGCTCTTGCCAGCTGCCAGCAGTTACTAACAGGTACAGTAGAGGCAGTGCAGACTTAAAGCTATGTTCTGATTTCAGCAGGAAGGAATGTGACAAACCAGGGCATTTTGCTGAGCCTGATTAAGCACCTAAAATCTAGCTTAATTATACTACAGCTGGCTATCTGCAAGGCACATTACATGGCAGGACAAAGAGGCAGGAACACCAGTAAAGCCTCCCTGTTTCTTTCTGAGAGAGGAAAGCCTTTGCATAGGCATGCCAGGAGAAAACTCTCAGAGCACTGACTTGCAAATCACAGGGGCAAAGCTAAGGCCAGGCTGGGGGAAGGAAGAGTGGATTGGAGCAGGGCTCCAGACAGCAAAGGCTGGCACCGGTCCTGCAGTGCACCAGCCAGCTTTCAAAGTGTGCCATAATCTTACAGGATATCCGAGCATTTCAGAATACAACGAGGGCATTTTCAGCTCACCAAATGAGAAGGTGACTTAATTGTCTTTCAGCCTGCCATGTCCTTTGATAGTAAATTTTAAGATGCACACAATGGCAAAGATTTGGGTGGTTTTGTTTTGGTATTTCTGTTTGTTTGTTTGTTTGTTTGCTTGTTGTGTAGCAACATTCATTGACAAGCCTGTGACCATTTGGGGGAAAAACAAACTCCCACTACCCATATGGGATGATTAGAAAGATATATGTTAACAATGAAGAAGGGAAAAGAAGATTAGATCTTTTCTCCTGGAATTCAGGAGGTAGATTTCTTCTAAAATATTCTTGGCAGATGCCCTGGGTCTGGTAAACTACCTTTTTTTTTTTTTTTTTTTTTTTTAAACACTGGAAATTTACTTAGGTAGGTGGATGTGGATTTCTTACTGTGGGGCTTACTGCAGTAATACAGCAGGTATAGAAATTTTTCTGGTAGTGTACAAATGAAACAAGTGAAAGAAATACAAAATCATACCACCTCACAGACAGCATAAATCTGAATTCTTTGGTTTTAAGGTTCAATCGGCCAGATTTATTTATTAATTTCCATTCCCGTAACATTATTTGTATATTTGGTTATATTTGAAAATGTATAAGATTAAGATGTAAAATGTAATACAGAAAATACTTTAGAAGTTTAGGGAAATAGAACATGTTAATTCATGTATCACAACAGAAAATGCTGTTAATTCACGTATCACAGATGATACATTAATGTTTTGAATTGTACTATTAGAAGGGAAAAAACAAAGTTTCAAATAAATTGGTACCAGACAGTCTTTTTAGTCCACCCAAAGAAGACTGTTAAGACCAAAATAATTAGAGTACAAGGCAGACATCTGTCTCAGTCTAGCTTTGAGATAGAAAACAAAGTGTATTAGAAAATAAATGGTTAATTTAATCATAAACCCAAGGAAATTATAGGATGCTCAAAGATATGTACTATGAGTAGAAATATATTTGTCACCTATCAGATAAATTGTACACAACTATGTAGCGAAAGATTATTCATGGTAGCCAGAATTAAGAAAGGTTATGCACTGGATTAGAAACCCTAACTCTAAGCAACTGGACAACACAATGACAGATGAATTACTGTAGACAGCTGCCATATTATTCATGAGAAAGAAGGAGTGAACAAAAAATTTATGTGCAAGAAACCACACCCTGCTGCACCATTTAGGTCTTTTTATCACTACAGCTCAAATAACCTTCTCAAGAGAAACATGTGCAAAAGGACAAATAAAGTATTTCTTGAAAATAAGTGCTTTTCACCTGAAACAGCATGAAAGATACTTAGTGTTAAGAGTGTCACTCTCATTCAGCTGGAGTATCACCTAGCTCTCATCTAGATCAATGGAACCACTTACATCAGGAAAACATTATCTGAACTGAGGCCTTAGGTGGGAAACAGCCAAGAGTTTGCTTGGCACATGCATGTGAAATTATATTAATTAAAAGAAAAATAAACTATTCAGTGGTGTAGGGGGTGAGATTATCCATTTGTGGTGCATGTTTTCATGGGGATAGAGATAGCTAATCTGGTTGCATGAAGAAAAAAAGGGGACCAGAGGCAATATTGCAATACTGTGATTTATATTTGTCATATTTACTGAGCCAGGCAGGGGTTAGCCTGCCCTTTAGGGTCTACTACAGCAAAGCCTCTTTTCTTCCTTATACAGCCATGTAGCTTAATTTCATAGGGGATTTGCATCATGCCTGCATTTGTGTGAGAAGATGATTATTTTACACAAACCAGAACTGGCTATAGAAAGACAGTTTGTTAGGTACTTCTATTAACCTTCGTCACACTACAGTAAACACTAAAAAAATCACATCCTGAAATTACAGTTGGCAAATTCAAGCCAAAAGGAAATGCATTCTGAATAAAGCATTACTTACCCATGAAACACACTACCATGTGCACTTTCATATTTAAAGGGGATAAAATATGCAAGGTCTCGTGATTAAATGTATCTGGCAAGCATCAAGTATCTGAGGACAAAACAAGCTTCAACAAATTAGTATGTGTATTACTTGCCAGGAATCTGGTTTACTTGCAGTGGATAATGAAAGATCAGTTTTGGGGAGAGGTAAATCCACAGACCAAAGCAGAAGTGGCAGTACATCTGCATGGGAACTCGACAAGAGTATGAGAATACATGAAAGATGACAAAGAGGGAAATCTGCAGAGGGTTGTACTCCTGAGAGATGCAATTCTTAAATCATTCTACTTCAAGGAACACCTTCTCCCATACACTTTGGCAGCCTTCCTGTCAGTAGTGATGCTCCACATCACTACACTTCCTGGATCTAGAGGTGAAAGCACTGGAACTCCTGCCATTGCAATCTGTAGTTTCTCTTTCAGAACTAAATAAGGGTTATTGCATCTGTTCTTTTATCCTTTCCCCTCCCACCTCCTAACACAGAAGGAAGATTGAGAGAAGAGATGCTTTCATGCTCTTTCACAGAAGGAAATTGAGAGATTGAGACTGACTGTAAGAGAAGGTAATATATGGAAACAGGAAATCTACTGGGTCTGATTTTTCACCTCAGCTGGGCTGAAAGAAGAATCCGGGACCGTCACAGATGGAAGTGATCAGATGTCACTTGTGTTGAATAAGAACAGGAAGATACTAACCTCACTGGAGCATCTTGCTAGAGTTTATCTGTCACTTACAACTAATTAACTAAAATACAAATTAGCTGCCCTTATGGTCAGGCTCTTCTGTGCACAATTTTTAGTATGACAAACATCCTAGGAAAAATTGAAGCTTTAAATCTTACAAAGAATTGAAGTAAACAAGGAGCTTATATGTGCAGATACTCGTTGTTGCCTCCAAACACAAAGACACTCTCTTAATTCATAGGGGAGAAAGGCAAATTATCTCCATTATGCTATCACAGGATGATGGCACTGGCTTGTCCTGCTCAAGCTTCCCAGGGGAAGGTCTGCAGCACAATGTGATATACTAAAAGACTCTGAAGAATGATCAACAAAGAGACAGTATGCTCTCCAAAGGCTCTTGTTGCTCAGTAAAGCAGTTTCCAAATTCAGGTTTATCAGGGGAAGCAGTCTCACAGGACCCAAATGCAGCATGCTTTTGGACCCTCTACAACTCTGCTCTTGTTCCTCAGGAAAGGCAAAAGCTTTTTTTGTTCACTGTGTCTTTAATGTGAATTTAATTTGTGCTGTTCTATAGAATGCATTTCATTTCCATTAAATGGCAAGATGATACACCATCCTACCTCTATTTCTATACTGTTTCTCAAAGTGTATTGAAAATTCATAGATTTGGAAAACATGATCTATGTATCTATTTAGCATAGTACAACTTTAAATCTCCCAAAAGAAAATTTGACAGTGAATTTTTATTACCATTCTGATATAAGTAAAGACTTTAAAGTGTGAAGCTTAACGGCACTATTTTTGATTAGAGTTAACCAAAATAGTTTTTAAAAATCTGAAACCAAACTGGCATTTTAACTAGAAAAAGAACTTTTTATATGAGCATGCTTTTCAAAAAAGCCAGTCATTCTCTACAATTTCTTTATGAACCAATAATATTTATTTAATACATTGTCTTCTTTACTATAATAGAGTTACTCTGACTTTTAAATCCACCAGATTATCTGAAATTGACAGTGTATGAAAAATCCATCTCTGGTCAAGATTTGGAATGTAGGTGCCATTACATCTGTAAAACTAAATGCATCGTCTGATCTAATGATTTATTATACAACTTACAAGTGAAGTGTGACAAAGACACTGAATTTTATAATAAAAAGTATACAAAAAATTGACAAAAATTGCACAAAAAAAATGTATTATGTATTTAATAGAAAATCTTGTGCATGGATAAAAACAGCTCAGGGATTACTTAGATTAGACCAAAAAATCAGGGTTTAGAATATCTTCTTTTATTATTTAAAACTAATTTCTTCTTTTGCTACTGTAAAACAGAGTTCAAGGATTGTTTTCTTTTTTTTTCAAAGCCAGTCTTAAGGATCACTGTTCTGTGGACTGAACCAAGACTCAACCTGATTTACAGAAATGATGTCTGAGACTAACCTTCAACAGGTTTTTGAAACTGTTGAAATTTCACTTCAGTGCTGCACAAAGTCAGAAAGAAAGAATGAATGAATCCTGCAAGAAGAAAATCAGTGAAAACAGAACTTTGTAACAACTTTCAAATTATGCTCATTTCCTTACATACGCTTGTGTAGCCCTTTAATCCCATATTTCTTGTGCCACAATTTCAGACCAAGTTTTGGTGAAGATAGACTTAGTCAATTTTTAGGAGGAGGAAATTATTTAAGTATTTTTCCAAAGTCTGGTTAGAGCTTTGCAATTCAGCATAGAGAAGCTCAGCTAGCACGAAGTTAGTACCAGCATAGGGTAGCTTGGTAACATCAAGAAAATCATTCTAACTGCAAGTAAAAATAAAAGAATCTGGCCTACAGGAGAAAAAAACAGAATAAAGAGACAATCTTGGATTACATTGTTTTTTCCCCATTAACCATTTATTTTGGTGGTACCTGAATAGTAACACATTGAATTGAATGAAATTCCCAATTCCTTTTTTCCCACCTTTTTTCTTCTTCTTTCTCAGAGGTTTTGTTACCAAATCTGAGGATTGTAGTCCATTTAGCCTGAGTATTTTTGTTCAGTTGTATCATATCTCTTTTCTGTTTTTCTTTGCAGAAGATCTAACACAGCTGGACGAGATGCAATACAGGATGTGGATCCTACAGAAAACAATGAAGTATTAGAAAACACTACAAATAAACAGAGAAAATGGAATAATCAAATTCACTAAAAAAGATTTCAAATTCTTCATCAATTTCACAAAGATTTAATGTGTGAGAAGCACAAAACAACACCCTCAACACTAATAGACACTCTCGGTGTATAGGGAATGTTTTGGTGTAACAGTGAATACATCGATGACTGTTTTAACAAAGCAGTACATATAATAAGTCATCTTTATCTTCATTTACAGTTATCAGGAAGACAGGGAATTTAAAATGGATTGAGGAAGAACAATATAGACTTCTTTTTTTTTTAATCTTTTATTTAATTTTGTTATACGCTCACACATCCTTTGTGTGGTTTACATATAAATTTACATAACTTTGAGAATCCTTGCCTATGTGCATGATCTGATACATATATCATACACATACAATATTAGATTATATAAAATAGTACAGTATAATCCGTATAAATGCAGGTGACATTAAAAATAATTGTCTGGCCTAATAATATATGCAAGACAGGAAGACACCTCGTTACCATTTAAACCCTTCTCCTGTAAATATTTCCATTTAGTAAGTTTCTACATTTTTATAAACATAGTCATTCAAAACCTCAGTGCAATTTTTTTAGTACATTCTCTGGGGTGAAAATTGTCTTTTTGGCTAAGTGACATAATAAATGCTAGCACTTCATGCTAGGAAACTGCGGAGGACTAACTAGGTTGAAGACTTCCTACATCTTCGCTAATCACTGTTACAATATATGCAACGTGAAAACTAACTTTACTCGTGAAAATTTGCCAAGAAGTCACAAAATCCCTGCGTGTATTTAAAACAGCCTTTTAAAAAGAAGATAAGCCTACTCACTGCTCTGCACAGCTCCCCTTTCTAAGTACACATGCATGAGGATGGGTATGACAGACGGCAGAGGATGAGAAAACCAAGAGTCTGCATTGTGCCTACACTTATCATGGTATCCAAAGTATCAACAGAGCATTCTGAATGAAACACAAAAACTGTCATATTCTAAGCCATATTAATTATTCAGCAAGTGAAAGAAATACAGCGTATTTTGGAGCCTCTCTCTACACCCTTCTCGGAAGTCACAAGGAGCCCGCAGGGAAAGCGCTCAAAGCCCGGAGTGTGGTGGCTGTTTATCCGTCAATGCTGAGCACTACAATATTGCTATTATTTGTAGTAGTAATTCTAATTTTGTCTTATCTACCTAAAGGTTCCACAAACAAACCTCCCCCCCAACTTAAATTCCCATTCATAGCATAACATTTTCTATATGAGGCTCCGCATCTACGCAAGGCGTTTCAGATTCTCGCACAATCTTGCCACCGAATTGCAGTTACACCCCTGCCTCTTCGCTGCCTTCGCTTGCCTCCGAGACGACAGTCACTAATTCTGTTTACATCGCAGCTTCTATCCTTCGAAAGGACACGACCATGCACCTTCAGCAGCACAAACCGCGCTCCATGCCGCTCGGCACAGGGCCCGGGGAGGTTGCGCGGGACAGAGGCGGAGGAGGCAGGGGCCGAGCAGGGGGCGCGGGCGGGGAGCGCAGCCGGGGCCGCCGCCTCTCGCCGCGGGGGCTGCGCGGCCCCGGCCCCGGCGCGGCCCGGGAGAGGAGCGCTCGCACCGAGGCCCCGCGCTCCGCTCCGCGGCCTCCTTCGGGGGGCAGCGCTAAGTTCTTGTGCGTGTCCCGCAGTTGTTCCACTCCGAAGGAGCGAGGCGTGGGTTTGGAGAAAGGAAAGCGGAGGGGTGGGGGCGTGATGGATCCCCGGCAAAAGCTCTCCCAGTCCGCAGGATGAGGGCTGACGAGAGATTTGGCAAGTTCCTCTCCCCCTCGGGTTTCACTTTTTTTCTTTTCCCTCCCCCTCCTATTTGTCTCATTGTTAGAGGATTACACGCGCTTCAGGTTACACCCGGAGAGGGCAGGGGGGAAGCAGCCGCTCCTTTCCCTCCCCACGCAATATCTATATTGCCATTAACCTGTTCTTCATATTTGGGGCAAACCGAAGACACGGGGCGGAAAACACGAACGCAACAGAGGGAAGGGATCCCCAGTGATGTCAGCCCCGAGGAACTTGGCTGTCGTAGCAGGGCTGTCTCGGGGAACCATCCCGCAGCTTCTGCCCAAGTTTCCCCTTCTGGGGCAGCGACCCAGGTGCGCGCTCAGCCCGGCCACGGGCGGGCACCGCGCAGGAGCAGCGCGGGGACCCGCCGGTGGCTGCTCGGCTTCGGACAGAGGCCGGACCTGGCCGGGACCCCTCTCCCTCGCTACCCCGGCGGCTGCGACACGGGGAGAGCACAGGGAACCCTAGGGGAGGGATACACGGGTGCCCCCTCGCTCGCAGGACGCTCCGGGCAGCCGCTCGCAGGCGTGCGGGACAGCGCCGGCAGCCGCCCGGGCTCGGCGCCCGCTCGCGCCTCAGCCCCTCCGTCCCGGCGCTGCAGCCCGCGGCTCCCCGGCACCGGCAGACACCCGACACCGCCGCGCGTTCATTGGCCAGCGCCGTCGGCCACGCCCCCCTGGCCGCGGCGACTCAGGGGGCGGTTCGGCCCGCCGACCGCCGATAGCTGCTGTTGATTGGTCAGAAGGCGCTGTCAGTCACGTTGAGGGACGGGCCGCTCCACGGCTGAGGCCCCGCCCCCTTGCCCTTATTGATATTATCGGCGCGCGGCGCGGGCGGCCGAGCTGCAGTCGGGGCTGGCGGGCGGCCGGCCCGGTGCGGGAGCCGGGCAGCGGCGCGGAGGCGGAGGAGGCGAAAGAGAGAAAGGCAGCCTGGAGGGAGGGAGCGCCGAGCCACAGACTAGCACAGCAAATTCTCCACCGTCCTCTAGCACCCACCAAGCGGCGGCAGTGGCAGTGTCTAGGAATAGAGAGCTAGAAATATAAAATCACCCCGCTCCTGCACCATGGCTTTCCAAAGTAGGCTCCCTTCTTGGATTATTTTGTGCTCCGTCTGGCTGTTCCGCTTTGCACACACGGGGGAGGCACAGGCTGCAAAAGAAGGTAAGGTGATGCGGAAAACAAAAAGTTTGAGCTTATTTATTGCTTTTGCCCACGAAGTCTGTTTGGTGGCTCAGTAGGGGACCTTCCTGCCCCTGCCAGCTGCTTATCAGCCCCCCTCTCAGGAAAAAAAAACAATAAAAAAGACTTTTTAGTGAGGTGGGAGGGAGAAAAAAGCACGGCATTCGCTGGGGACTGTGCGTGTGTATGTGTGAGGGACCGGGACAACTGCCTTTGCTCCCAGGAATGAGGTTTGCGAGGCATTCGCACGTGATGGGAGGAACGGGGCTGGGAGAGCCCCCGGCCCGGGTATCCCCGCTATCCGTGCCGGGGAGCGTCGCCCTCCCGTGCCAGCCCTGCTCCTGCCGAGGAGGTGCGGGGAGGGCGGCTTACCTCGCCGCTCCCTGGGCAGGGCTGAGGGCCGAGTTCCAGGGCTCGGGACGCTCGGTGGGAGGCAAGGCTGAGCGCGGGGCTGGGGCTGCGGGGCGCTCCCCGCCGGGGGCCTGCAGCGCTCCGGCTCAGCGGGGCCGGGCGCAGACCGCGGACAGGAGCATCGGGGTCCACTTTGGCACGTCCCAGCCGTGCAGGCTGGACATGTATTTAGAGGATACGTACAGCCCGGCTTAGTGTGCCTGCAGTGTGTGTGCTCTCCCCCGGCATCGCTGGAGAGAGGTTTAGGGTTCTTACACCCTCTGCGTAGCACAACGGAGCTTCCCCGTTCTCGTCAGTCCTATACTGGTATCTGTGTGAGGCGCACCCCGCACATTTGTTTCCCCCGCGCACGGAGACAAATCAGTCAGTTTTGTATCAGAGCCTGATGGAGGTGTTTAAAATCAATTCACAAAGCCCATCTGGGAGTCTCTTTTTTCACGCTGAGAAAATCCGAAATGATTTAAAGGAGCGCCCTGCTCGCGCTTGACAGCCGAAGGCGAAGGTCCGTCTCCATCTTCGGGGGGGGGGGGGGGAATGAAGACACACACGACATGACATGGGAAGGGGAAGGCAGGACATTTTCGGTTCCTCTGCATATGTATGCGTTTGGGGTCCCCCTCCCGCCTCAGCTAGATGCGTCAGTATTTTTCATTAAACCTCTGGCATGCAATAAAATATCATTTGGAGCTTTAAAAAACGCCTCAATTAAAGTGTACTCTGCCCTTAAAAGACGAAGTCGATGGCGAGATTAGAGAGGGAAAGAAGAAGGAGCCTTTCCGTGGCAGCATTTCGAAAGTTTATTCGGAGGGGCTGTGAAGCACAGAAACCCTCCCGCGGGGAGCACTAAGCAGTGGCCATGGGGTGGGGAGAGGAGAAGGGCCGGGCAGTCGGGCGGGGAGGGTGCGGGCTGCCTGCCCCGCTCTGCCCTTCGGCTTGCTCCGTGCTCGGAGCTACGCCGGTGCTTCCCACTGGTAGCCTATCCCAGCTTTTCCTGTGTTATACGTGGTGGGTGGTTATATATGCACCTATACCTATGAGCGTGCGTGTATAATGTCTGTATATTCGGGGAAAATCACCTAGCCAAAGGCGGGTCAGGAGGGGGCGAGCGGCAGACAGGGATTGATAGCGGCTACCTGCTGCAAGCGCAGAAAACTCTCGCGGAAAAAAGAGCGAGTTAAAAAAAAAAACAAAAACAACAAAACAAACCCAAAACAAAATAACAACAACAAAAAAGTAACTTTGCAGCTTCACCGCCGGCCCCGCCGATGGTGGCAGCAGCCCCGCGTGGTTTCCTACCCCTCCCCGCTGGGTACGGAAAAGGGATGGGAGGGGTAACGGGCTGAAAAGTTTTCCGAGTTTCCTTTCTGTAGCTCAATAGAAGCCGCGGTGAGATGCTAGAGAGGAACGGGGCAGAGTCCGTCTGTCTCTCTAAGCGCGAAAGTGACCGCGGTACCTGCGGAGCCCTCTGCCAGCGGCCAGCACCCTCGGCTCCGGCGCGGACACGGGGAGCGGGCTGTCTGTCCCTTCGCTCCGTGCCTGCGGGAGCTCGGGGCTCCCTACTGGGGCCGCTGTCCCGGGCGCTTCCTCCCAAAGCCGCGGCTGTCGGGGCTGTGGCGGGGGCGGCCGCGGGACCGGCGCTCCGCTCCTCGGCGCGGGGGCGCGGCCGCCTGCGCGCAGCTCCGCGCAGCGCCCGAGCCCCAGTGCGGCTCCCCGCGGAGGCGAGAGGCCGCTGCTCCCCGCCTGCCGGAGCCCCGCTGGGCCCATGCCCGCAGCCGCGCCTCGCCCGCCGCCTCTCCGCCTCCTCTGGCGCTCCGCAGCTCCCCGCGGAGGGAGCGCGCAGAGCCCCGGCGCTGCCTGCGCGGGAGGCCGCGGAGCCCCTGCGGCTGCCGGCGGGGGGCGCGGCGCCGTCCCCCGCATCGCTCCCCGCGCTGCTGAACGAGCCGTGACAGCCGCGGGTCCCCCGCGCAGGGTGCAGCCGCTGGCTTGGGAAGCTCTTCCCCGGTAACTCTGGATGCCAGAAGGAACGCCACGATTTCTTTACAAGGGGTGTTTGCTGAGCAGGGGTTTCTGTGTTGGGGTTTCTTTTTGTTTGTTTCTTTGTGGGTTTTCTTTTTGTTTGTTTTGTTTGCTTGTTGTCTTTTCTTTCTCTGATGTGCTCACCCGTTGCTACGTGATGGAGAATTACTGCCAAATAAAAAGTATAATGAATTGCAGCCGTAGCGTGCTGGTGCTGAAACGGTTAAATTTTTGGTGGTACCTTTTTTTCCAGGACCATTATAAATGTTCTTGTTTAACAGGCCGCCGCATACACCACCTGCTTTTCTATAGAAAGTGTTACAAAGTAAAGCCCCTTGAATCCAACCTTAATGACATAAGCAGGTAATCTTTCTAGAGGGAGACTATCAAACTTCCGTAATGAGTAGTTCCACTTCATTACTGAAATACAGGCCTTGAAGCTACCTTTTTGTGTTCAGCTAACATTCCCTGTATTGCTGAATGAATTTTTAGGCATCTTTTTAGTAATTCACTGTAATTTTGTATTAAATTCTCCTTGGAGAAAGGGCCAAAGCTAGAATTAAAACTGTTTTGTTAGACCTGCAGAAGTTGCTTCAAGTTACAGCCTTAAGTCACACATCTAAATATCTTAGACAGCACAGAAATGCTGTGTATGAAGTTATAAATAGCTTATTAGCTAAAGGTATATGGAGTAGCTTCAAATTAGGAATGCTGCTAAAGAGCTGTTGTATTAGGCTGTGATTAACCACTTTTGGAGGTAGGGTTACATTTAGCTGAAAATAGTTGTGGTGCTGCTAGAACTGATGTCTTTCTGTATATAAGTGTCACTATAATGTGAAGATTTTAGGATGCTATTACCATAAAGTGAATTAGTCTGATTTTGTGTATGCGAGGTGTGAGGTAATTGCAGAGTCCTTTATTTTCTGTATTCCTGGTTGTCATTTATTTGCAGAATTATTGCTATTACCTGAGAAATAAAAATACTTGTGAAAGTATTTTCATTTTGACACTCAAAAAAGATCATTGCTTTTTCAATGTGACTCTCAGCGAGGTATAGACCAGTCCTGTATAAAACAATTTGATTGTAATGTAATAAAATTGGAATGTAATAAAAACAAGCTGATTGTAATGACCAGCATATGGAAAATGTCCTTATGAAAAAGGAGAAGGAGGGAGCATGCATCTTAATGACTGATTAATAGCACTTCAGAGCACTAAAAATCCCTCACTTGATTTTAAGCAATGAAATTGTAAAGATTTATGTATTTACTCTTATGTATAAGCAGATATGTGTATCTGCTTATATGTGAATGGTAGAGAATCATTTGTCTGTTTGCAAATAAATAGCTAGTTGGTGTTGCAGCTATTTTTTTTAACAATAGGAAGAAGAAATATTAATCCATACAAAAATTATGTTAATTCTATCACTTTTTAAAATTTGTCTTTTGTTCCTTAGTTTTAAATCCCCCCGTGTTATGTTTAACAAGCTGTGGAATTTCATTTTTTTTCCTTTTTTTAGTAATACTGCTGGACTCTAAAGCACAACAGACGGAGTTGGAATGGATTTCCTCTCCTCCCAATGGGGTAAGTACTGCAGGCAAAACTTAATTTCCTAAAGATGAGTAGTCAGTTTATCGAAGCGGTTGAAGGACCTGCTTTGAACTAGTTCCCCCTCATATTTCTCTCAGTAATCCTACCAAGTATTTATGGCTTCTTCATTTTTAGAATGAAACTTCAGGTTACACTGTACAAATGTACAAGCCAATTAAAAACAAGTGGCTCTTTGGAAACTTTTGTTACTTTTTTGTTTTGTAGTGTATTTCTTTGTGCTGTACAGAGGATTACACTGTATATTTGTAACATAGTATTTTAAATCACTTTTTTTTCTTCCCTTACTAACAACAGATCTGCTTCTGTGTGGAAACTTTCTAAAAATATGTTTTTCATTTTCTGTAGAATGGGTGATCATAAATTTGTTTACGATGTTTTCTTTGTAATTGAATAGCACAGATTGAAGTGCTCTAAAATAAAAACATTTATACTGCAGATGTGTTTGAAATGACATTCCAAACTTGAAACATCCCCAAGCCTTGAGGAGCTTGATATCTGGAACTAGGCATGAATTGTGTGGTTAAAGCCACCTCCAGCTTGCGTACAAATTAATTCTTTTGGCATTCTATTAAATGTACCATTGTAAATTACACCATTATAAAAATGAGATGTTTAGAAACATCAGTTTTATTGTCTTATTTATTATATATGTAAAGTTGGAAAATTCTGCTTTCAGTCTGAATTAAAAGTGTTATAAAACCTTCCTCAAGCCTTGAGGAAGAACATTTTCAGAAAGATATAATGGATATATTGTCCTATCTTAACTCAGTCCTACATGAACTTAGTCTGACAAATCATAAATTACATGGACAGTTCTTGCTCATGGATACAGTCTTCCTGTATCTATTGTGATGCCTTGCATGAACAAGAACTTGAGGGATCAGTCCTTTAATTTTCAGTTCATTAAGAAATCTGGAGCCAGAAGAGCGTGAAGTGTGAGTAGGGATGTAAAAGTGTAACAAATCCTTTAAATAAGAAGAATGAAAATGTGGAAGTGTCTTTCTTTAAAAGCAAGATTGTAGTATCAATACAGGCATAAACTGGGAACAAATCTAAGGACTTCAGAGGGAATGTAACACGGGCTCAGTGTGTGTGATGGCCAATAACCTCAGCATTAGTGTTTTGCGCTGATTAAAGCCTATGCCAGAGGTGTTTGGAAGATTACCTTGGTGGCACTTATATTAAGCTAACCTGTAGATAATGAAAGACAAATCAGCACGTGTTGCACATCATCATACTGAAAGATGAAAGTAGAGTCCAATTCAACAAATAGTGAAAAGCGAGTTTCAGAGGTAGAAGTGAATTTCAATCACAAATTAAAAGTGAATCAAAACTAATGGCTAGATTTGCATGTGTGGAAGTGTTCAGAAAAAGTTGTCTGTAAATTAACATAAAAGTACCATTTTAATAATGTAATTTTGAAAATAAATGTTTTTCTAATTTTAATTACTGAATTATTTACTATGCAATAAAGACTTCATGGGAATGAGCACAGAAAATTTTGAGATAAACTACTGCTTAATCACAGTAGAGAATATATCAGTCAGACACTCGTTAAATGCCTCATTCAACTGCAAATGCTACATTTAATGCTGTTAGGATAACGAAGAAGTTAAAATACCATAAATTGAAACCAATAGAACAGGGCATATTCAAACAGATTTGCATATATAGCACCATATTTTGCAGTAAGACGAAGAAAAGTGGAGTTTTCTTTCTGTGAAATTGTTCACTATAAGAACTTCAATGAATGGTGACCTCACCTGCCATAGGTGAAAACATCTTGAAGTACTGATTTATTTTTTTTTTTTCTGCAGACACTCTGATTGCATAATTGCATCAAAATCACATTTCCCTAATTTTTTTGCTTTGGCAAAATATGGAAAAATAGTTCCAGTGCTTAATGCTAGGGATCAGAAAAAGTAGTGGTTCTTGTGTGAAATGCATTATTTCTCTTGATTGTAAAAAGAGAATTTCTTTGATGCCAGCTAGTCTCATGTAGTAGGATTTTGACTCTGAGAAAACTAATTTGCATTGTATTACGAAGACTAGTTGATTTTGTAAAATGTATTTTGTTTGTTGCCTTTTTTTGTTTGTTTGTTGGTTTTTTTGAGGAGAAATGGGAATTTGTTTTGGTGGAGCAATCTACATCAAAACTCAAGGAGACAGAGTCTGTTGTGTGGTGCATGAGAGTCACTTTCATGTCAAAGATGGAATGCATTGTCTTACTGAATAGCTCCTTGCAGAATCTGGCTTGGTGTTTTAAGGGAAGAATGCTTGCACAAGATAAAATCTAAAACAAAAAAAAGCCCCCAAACCATCTCAAAGAAACCTCAAAGGACATAGCATTACCTGGCAAAATTTTAGGCTTTATGCCTTTTTTGTCATCTTGATGGGATTTTTTTTTTTAATGGGGAGATGTTTTTTATTATCATAATCTAGCCAAAACCCTCTCAGTCCAGGGTCCTGTTTTTTCTAGCTCTTATAGAGGTGAAAGAAATTACTCATTCAGCTCTAATAAATCTGTTATGAAGATAGACATTCTTTTGTTCAGAGGTTAATACTGTTCCATATGCAATCACTTCGGTTAACTCCATGAGCATTTCATAATCTATTTCAATCATTTAATTCCATATGCATATAATATATAACACTGTATATATCTCATCTATATTAACTGTAGGTCCTTGAAATGCGCTTTGATATTTACAACTTCTGTGCATTTCAGCATCTGCAGCTGTGATATATTTTGTGGTGATAACTTCCAGCATCAATTCAGCCACATCTGTTTTTTCCTGAAACAGACAACAACGTGAAAATGGTCTTATTTGCTGTCAAATAGGCTTGCAGAGTAATGTACACTGTGTGGCTCCTGATCCGGGAAGCCAGTGCCTTCCATGCTTGGTTGCCGGCATGAGGAATGTCAGTGGATGCTCTCTCCTGCAGAGGTGCCGACTATACGAGTCCCACAAAGCACTTAAGCATGTGCTTAACATTAAGCTCATAAGCACAGTCACTGATCTTAAGCGTGAGCTTAAGTGCATTATTGACACAGGGCCAGAGGGCTGAGTGCCATCCGGAGAAGTCATGGCTGCCTGTATCCTGGGGTGACGATAGCTCACCCCCCTCCTCTGATTCTCTACAGCTGCAGTTTCTGCAGGCACTGAAATGTTACAAGAAATGTGAAAAAAGGTGAGAGAGGAGGATTGTTTTGGTTACACCTGGGCAGATCTGCCTGGTTGATTTCAGTGGAAGGTTTGCCATTGCTGGAGGTGCAAATTCCCACGCTACCAAAGGCTGTTAAAGACTCTGGGATTGTTAAAGGCTTACCAGCTCGTTACACAGTTGGTAACCCAAAGAGAGAGAATCAACAGAACTCAGGCTTTGAACCAGAGAGCTTTCAGTCATGCGCGTTGTTTCTAATTCTGTATGTAGTCTCATGGTTCATTGGAACTACCAGCTAAATGAAGTTTGCCTCTTCTAATAGGGGAGCAGCCACTGAACAAACAGTGAGGCGAGGAGGAGCTCCTACTTACCTTTTCAGTTTGTAAATAAAACAGAAGGTACACTGAAAGAAAGGGAGACAAATAAAATGTTTTCTTTCCTTCAGAATTTTAATTCTGTCAATTTTCTCTTGCCCTCTTTCTATGCCATTTCGATCACATAGGGGTGGGAGTCATCTGACTCATGAGTTTCAGGACCTGATCCCATGCTTTCTATACAACTGCAAGTTTCACTGGAAGCTGTATATGCATGAGTTTTATGTACTTTAATGCTAAGTAATTTCAGTTTCTAAGATTTCACTGACATTAGGGTTTTTTTGGAAGAGAAGCTGCCTCACACCTTTTGATCTTTGCTCACTCAAAAACCATTGTGACATTAAAGAAATGTATGTGAGCTCAGGGTGAAATCAGAGCTTGGTATGCTAAACAGCCTTTTCTGAAGCCCATTTCAACTATGCCCATGATATGACAATGATTTTTAGAAGTTGTATGTGGGAAAGACATGAAGGGAGAGAGAACCAACTCCTGCATTAATATATATTTTCTTCATTTAGGTGCCTAACAGTATTTTTAACAACTTACTGTGTAAAAAGAAGGGAAATGTGAGTTGTGCAAAACTTTTTTAAATACTCAGTAGTTACAACTGGTGACATACTTCTTGTTTACTACTAACTGTTTGTTATCATTTTAGTGGGAAGAAATTAGTGGACTGGATGAAAACTACACTCCTATACGAACATACCAGGTATGCCAGGTGATGGAATCAAACCAAAACAACTGGCTTCGGACTAACTGGATTGCAAAAAGCAATGCACAAAGGATTTTTGTAGAACTGAAATTCACTCTGAGGGATTGTAACAGTCTTCCTGGAGTTCTGGGGACTTGTAAAGAAACTTTTAACTTGTATTATTATGAAACAGACTACGACACTGGCAGGAGTATCCGAGAAAACCAATATGTAAAAATAGACACTATTGCAGCAGATGAAAGTTTTACCCAGGGTGATCTTGGGGAGAGAAAGATGAAACTTAACACAGAGGTGAGAGAAATTGGACCTTTGTCCAAAAAAGGATTCTATCTTGCATTTCAGGACGTAGGGGCCTGCATTGCTTTGGTCTCTGTCAAAGTCTACTACAAGAAGTGCTGGTCCATCATTGAGAACTTAGCTATTTTTCCTGACACAGTGACTGGCTCAGAGTTTTCCTCTTTAGTTGAAGTGCGAGGAACTTGTGTCAGCAGCGCGGAGGAGGAGGCAGAGAACTCGCCGAAGATGCACTGTAGCGCGGAGGGAGAGTGGTTAGTGCCTATTGGAAAGTGTATCTGCAAAGCAGGATACCAGCAGAAAGGAGACACGTGTGAACGTAAGTAAACCACAACTTGCTGTAAATTGTAGGTCACGATCTACCAGATTTTTCTGTTGTGTTTTTTATTTTTTTATTTTTTTATTTCACTTTTTTTAAAGAGAAATGCATCATCAGTCTGCTTTTAAAGTCTTCAGATCCTCAATCTGTGAAGTTCACGCTGGTTAATCTAAATCAGTCAGTCTGTCTGATTATGAAAATCAGTGGTTGCGCAATGCAGTTTTAAATTTAAAGAAGAAGGTTGAAGTCGTAAGTATAAAGATAGGTTCAGGACTAAAATTATTTACTGATTAATGTGTTTCTTGTACCTTTTGGTAAGGCTGAGTAAATCATACCTATCGCAGAACATTGTAGCAATCACATCAGGTATGAGTAGGTAAACAGTTTGTTCTTTCCCATAATTATAAGGAAGCTAAAATGGATGTAGTAGACAAAACGGGTGTGGTTAGTAAGGGGAAGAATATACCCAAAATCAAAACCGAGCTAGAGGTTTGTGTCAAGTGTGTAAAACTAAATGCAAGACAGATATTTCAAATAGAATATCAAATTTTCAGAATAAAGTATGATATCCTTTCTATTTTTTTTTTTTTGCACAAAGCTCACTCTAAATTTTTGGCTTTCAGTTGAATCATTGTGATAATTTTAAAATACTAGCAGATCAGAGACTTGCAGTACAGAGTTGTACTTCCTGATTCAAGACTAATTCAATTAACCATGTTCCTAGAATTATACTTACTCCTATAGGCATAAGACATTTCTGCTTAGCATGAGAAAAAATATTTTGTTGTCTATTCTTCTAGTGAGAACAAGAGAATCTGCAGTTTGTTTGGTACAAGGTCTATCATTTTTATCACAAGATAATACAAGGAGTTCTATCACCATATGTTTATTGCAAGATAGGCAGATGTTTGTTGATGAGAAATATTGTAAGTGAAAAAGTGGAAGAGCCCCCACAAATCTGTGAAGAGGAGAAATTTACATAATCTCAAAAACAAAGCTGGCAGTGCTCACTGAGTCTGAGGTGCCTCAGTCTGATGAGGACTTCAAAAACTGTAGAGGATTTGGGACATCCTAAAAAAAAGTAAATGAGTCTCTTTAATAATAGTTTGTCCACATGAAAAAACACAGTTCTGCTTTTGACGAGTTCCTATGAGGCAATTCAGGAGAAGGTGAAGTGAGTGGAGTTGATCTGAGGTCTTTGTAGCTCCACACAAATCTTTCATTGTTCTGTTGGGAAAGGGTGAAGTCTTAAACACTACAGAGGGTGATCTCATTAGGAGTAATTGTAATGTGAAAAACTGCCCCGGCAAAACTGTTCAGTAGACTGTATTAGAGGTCTGTTAAAAATATTAAGTGCTGTGTCCCGTAGAAGTCTGTGTTGAGGTTTTAGATTTTTTTTCTGAGTGACTGATTTTTTTCCTTTTTTTAGTTAATTTGCTCTTGATTACAGACCTAGTTATCTTTGATGTAATTAATATACTAATTTTATTTGACTTTCAATAAGGGAGAGAAAATATCCCAAAAAAACCCCAGTGTATGTTAGGAAGGGAGTGGGGGACATGAGCTGAGTGAGCATGGCAGGGATGGATAGAGAAGAAATTGATGTTTGGTGACTGGAATTCAAGTAACCTGTTTTTTGAACAGGCTTCTTAATTTCTAACCGCGCTGATGTTGACAAAAGAATTAAATGATAACTTGTACTTGAGCCTGGTGGCGTGCTCATTTGCAAGAACATTTCCTATTTTTGGCTTGCTTCCAAAGCAATCACTAGGAGAACACGCTACTCTGGAAGCAGTCCAGAGGATCATTTATGGTATTTTTCCTCTTTTCTTTCAGTGATCCTGTTAAGAGTTTCAAAACAAACTCTGGCCCCATATTGAGGCAGGCTAATGTGTTGGAGAGGGAAAAGGTGGTGGGCAGGCGCTCGTTGAGTGCGCGCCGAGGCGGCAGCTCCGAATCAGACCTAAATGGGTGACGGTGGCACACGCTTGTAATTGTGTCTGCGTGTCCTGTCTGGGCTGAGGATGTTATTGAGTATGATCAGCTATGTAGTGACTGATAATGCAGCTGGCACACTGATACGGCGTCTGTTTTTTGTGACAGATATTGAGAGAAACTTATCTGTACATTGACACTAATGCAACTGGCTATCTGTTACTGTCAAGCTGTGTAACAGATCAAGAGGAAGCAAGTTGGTGTGTGCTTCCTTAACCCAGAGCTTTTGTAGCCCTGTCTGAGGGCTCACTTCTGCAAATAGTTTGTACCTGGCATGCTGTGTGACTTCTTTGCGACTACTCAGGGCAGAAAGTATTGTGCTCTGTCAGGATGGGCAGACGTCTGTGATTCTTCTCTCACACTTGCTAAAGCTCTGCTGAATTAGCACAGTAGGATTGTCTTTTAAAGATACAGAATAATACCTTATCTGTTGTAGCAAAGGTAGAAGTAGATGACCACATTGTAGTTCCAAATATCTCTTCAGCCTGTAACTCAGCAGGGATTTTCATTTGTGTTGTGCTAGCTTGATTGGCTGTCTGTGATTGAATAATGTGTTCCTTTTGCATACAGCTCCTCTCCTCCTTTCTCCTGTTTGTGAAATTTATTGAGTTCAGATACTAAAACAATTGAATTTTGATTTATACACAACTCTGCACTGGATGCATTTATTTTTTTTTTTAATGAATGTAAGTAACTTGTAGTGCTTGGAAGGATAAGGAAGAAAACAATAGTGAGTGGTGAAACACGTAACCTGGAAAATAAGGTCCCCTGTGTTCCCTCTTCATTGCTTGATCTTTCAAACTGAGTTTTTGTTCTTTTTTTTTTCCTTTTGGATGTTCACTGATTACTTCTCACTGTACAAGTGCCAAAGAATCCTTGTGACCTCAGTGGTCTAAAACATACGTAAGAAAGCCAAATTTCAGTGAGCTCACAAATGCAATTTAAAGCACAATCTTAAAGCTGTGTGAAACAAACATGAGGAAACCGGGTGAGCCTCTGAACTTTCAGCTGCAGATTGTTTTGCTTATGTACAAGGAGACTCTTTCCTGAGTATTGATCTTAGGTCTGATGGTGTGTAGCACTAGACTTAGGTGTGGAAATTGTACATTTTAAATGATTATCTTGAAGGGTACCTAGCAGCAATACCAGAAAGGTATTTACATGTATTTAGTTCTTCTAACACTATGTATTGCATCTATTCTGGAAAAAATCCCCATCCAATCAACCAAAAAACCATCATCCAAGAAACCAAAAAAACCCCAACCACAAAAATCCAATGGACTTCTCGGTAACTGTGGTGGACTCCCAAAAGGTCTAGCTTGGACTTTTCTCACAGTGGAGTTCATTTGATATGTTATGCATGTAAAGGAATACACTGTGATCAGTGATTGATATTTGAAGGTGAAAATAATTCTATGAGAGCTTCTACTATAATGTATTTTCCATCTGTTTCATGTTAGTTGGGGGTGGAGAGGGAGAGAATTAAGTTTATTCAATCAGAGCAGTAGAGTGATATTTCAGAAGGTATGAAGCTTCTCTTAATGTTACTGAACTGAGAAATTGCATAGATCACTGGGCACCAAGTCAAAAAAATCAAATTCCTAGGGAAAGCCAAATGGATGCATTTTACTTTTAAACCTGTTATAATACTGTATGCATTAGCAGTTGTTTTATTGGCCTCCAAATGAGGAGGGGATTATAGCTATTTGCACATTTTGTCTTGGTCAGGTAAAAAGGGAGCTACAGGCTTTTCTTTCCAAACTTTGTCAAGTGCTATATGCTGTGCCAAGTCAAGCTGCATCCGTTCCTTCTCTTTTTTCTTCTTGGGTCAAACATTTTATCTCTTTGATTTGTGAGATATTACTTGATAACAGATCCAGAAACTGAATTTGCCTAATGTGCAATGTATTTGTGGTAAAGTATGTGTGGTTGCGGGATTTTTTTTGGTTTTTTTGGTGGTGTTTTTTTTTTTTTTGTTTGTTTGTCTTGTTTTTTTGTTTGTGGGGTTTTTTTCTTGTTTTTTGTTTTTTTTTTTTCTTTCTTGTGTGTTTTCTTTTTTAATGTTACTCCCTTTAGGAGTTTATGTGCCACACGTTTATTAATAGAGGACAATGAATTAAGATGGGAATGTGAATAAGTTGTAATTAAAACAAATATTACTATGCTTCCCAAAAGCCCAGGTTGCACATATTGTGAATTGGGTGTAGAGTTCAGCTCAGGATGTGTGTCACAGAAGATGTGGGTGACCTGCAACTTAAGTAACCTATGCTGACATTCCTGCATTTTCAACTTGAAAATTTTTTGCTTTGTGAAGATGGGGAAAATGGTAGAAAACTTTTCAATGGCATTTATATCATCAGGACTTTAAATGTTTCCTCTTTTGAAGAAGAGTTACCTTTCTTCCATTTGCTTCCAAAATTACTCTAGGGAAGAGAATGTAATTAGTTTCAGCTAATTGAACCTGAGCAGAGAATGAGGGTATCTCTGTGTCACTGAGTCTTGTCATTTTCTCAGAAGCCCGTACAAGTTCAACACTAGAGCATCTATCTCCTTCTCTTTTTATTCCCTAACATATTAAATAACTTTTCTGTGCCTTTTTAAAAAAAGGCCAGTGGGATCTGATATCAGGCACTACATACAGCTGAATATTAACTATTTGATAAAAAAAAAAAGTTTAAAAGGTAGATATCTTGGCAAAGGATCCTAGCAGGGTTCAGGAAAATAAACTAGATACTTTAAAGTGAAAGTAAGACCTTTTAGCTAGATGGTCAAGACTTACTGAAGATGCTTCTAGCATGAAATAGCTTTAATTTCTGCTTCAAGCCCCCTTTTATAATTTGTAGAAAGTTGAATGTTTTGGCTATCATTCATCCTATAGTCTTCTGACTTCTCTTCTTGTCAGGGAGGTGTGGTACAAATATATATTTTCCTGCTATATCTTCCTTTCAAAACGGTCTAGTGTTCATAAAGAGGACAGTTTTTACAAATTTATTTGTCTCTCTTAAGTAATTTGGATTTCTTTGACCTACTTTGTTCATGTTCTTCAGCTGCTTTCTGGATGTGAAAGCACAGGGGATAGAAAGGGAAAGGAGCTATGTCCACTGTTAAACATGATCTCTTTGGAAGTATTTTCCAAATGAAGTAACACAAAATGGCTGGTGTTCTCACTGGTCAAGACTGGCCATTCCCTGAAACAAACTGATGCCTTCATGCTTCATAAAATCTGTTTCAGGTCTCTTCTGTGTTGCCTTTTGGCCCTAAGACACAATTGATTTTATGTAGCATTGCTTTGCCTGAAGTATCTCAATTAGTTTGGTAAGTCTGATTATAGGGCATCATAGTTTCGTGATACAACATTCTCTCCCAAATGTGACAAAGAGATGGGAGAAGTAAAATTATGAGAAGTCAAAGTGATAAGTAATGAAGGCAGTCAAAACCATCTAGTTTTCATTGATAATGCCATCAGAGTGATCCTTAAAATGAATTAACTGCAGAGCTACTGACAGGTTTAGTTCCTAATAAACTAGTAGCTTTGCTCCAGAAGAACTGAAAGAGGTGAAATTGCAGATGCAAATGGGCAATCAGGAGCCCAGATCCTAGAAGTGGGGTTGTTGGATAATGGAATTGAATGTAGAGCTCTTTCTCTCTCCAGCCTCTTCTCCTCTGCCCTCTGGCCTGCCCCTCTTCCCAGCTTCAGCTGTCTCCAGTAATTAATTTTAGTTTTGCATTTTACTTGAGGTTTGATGAATGTGAATTTCTTCAACTAAATTTGCTGCATGGCTGTTGTTTGGGTTTTTTGGTCAGATCAACTGCTGTGCACAGATTTTGAAATGAAAACAAAACAAGCAATGAAATTTAAGAGAATTTTAGTAATATCTCCTTTAGTTACAGGAGAAGCACTAAAACTGTCTGTTTTACGGGTCTGGGATGCCACTGCTGAATTAGCTACGGTTGCTCAACAGCTGGGCCATTAACTCCTTAGCCATAAAGTGTATCTGCTGTTTGTTCTAAATGAAGCTTTAGTTGGTATTTACAAGTGGAATCTCATCCTGTCAGGTCTGTTGCCCAAACCATACGTTTTGCTTCTGAAACAAACTTTCCTGCCCAGAAATCTTTTGTGAAGGGTGCAGTAGACGTCTAATGGCTTTGCTATAGTTTTCTAAGTTTGCTATGTTTCTAAGTATAAACAAATTTTTCTTACATGAAAAAGAATCTGCTTGCTTGGAAATTCTGAGAGGGTTTTTTGATTTGTTTGTTTTGGTGTGGGTTTTTTGGTTTTGTCCAGGGTTTCTGTTAACCTCTCAGAATTAGCCACTAAAAATAAATCAAAGTATTTTTCAATTTCTGAGTACAAATGGGAGAAGTCACATATAATCCTCATTAGGAGTATCATAAGTGTACATGCATTCCATTGAATATGACTATTAGCTTTTTAAAAAAAAGTGAAGCAAAACCCATCCAGAAAACAAGGCTTCAGGAACTGAGAAAAGAGAATTAGTAGGTTACAGAGAAACTGAAAGTAGGGATCAATTAATGGAACAACTGATCACAGAAAAGAGAAGAACATGTTAATAACTACTTACCTAATTCACCACTTCATGTATCTGTAAAACATCTATTATGTCTGTGGTGAAATGCTGTTGAAAGTTGTTGAAGAAGGCTGTAGTTCAAAGTATAAATTTTTCCTTGAAAATAAGGAAACCTAAGGGCTGAATTTGCGGTTTTTATTTAAGAAGTGAGACAACCATATGGCAAGATCAATGTTTGGTACTGAAGCTGGAAAAAAAAAAGGAAATTATGTGGGCAAAATGTTTGGTTAACTAGATTAGGTTTTGAATTTTGATGCATCCCTAACTTCCTCTGTTATTGTGAAAATATTTGCTCCTCAGCAACAGTTGCTATATATTAAGCAGTATTAAATCCTTAAGAATATCTTTCTGTTTTTACTTGAGAAACTGTGGAGATAGTTTTAATGTAGGTTTTCAGTTAATATGCTTGTACTGTAGAGTAAAAGTTAATTCTTGCTTCTTGACTTCTCAGCTGGCTTGCCATGTACTGTGCAAGCTCGGTCTGCAATGCTTATTTAGTTATTAAAAACAATAAATTTTACACAGTTTATCACAACAAACTGTGTGCATTGACACTTTTTAGATTGAAAACAAATAAAACATATTCAAATTAATATCTTTAAAGTCAAAATGGATTCTTTGAAGTTTTATATTAAGCTATAAAAGTTATATACATGTAACTTAATTGTGTTGTTTTTTGCCTCTCCTAGAGGTACTATAAATATTACTTCTATAAAAAAACTTAAGACTGCAACCAAATTGAGAGTGAAACAGTTTGTAGGAGTTTCCTTTTTGAAGAATTAGAAAAGAATATTCAAGGAGCTTATTAAAAGCCAAGCACTTGACAGGAAAAAAATGTAGATGATTTCTGCTGTAATCCTTCACAAAGTGCTGTGGCATCAGAGAGAATCAAAAAAAGGGCAGGTTCACTATTTAGGTCAGCATTACCTGTCTTTAATTTCATTAAAAAAAACCTCTATTTACAGAATGGTGTGTCTAATTTCTTCTGTAGCATAGATTATTGTGCAAACAGCAGCGGTAGCAAATGCATTTAAGGCATTTTTATTTAAGACATTCGTGAGAGAAGCTTTTATCCCTGTGCACTTCCTAATCTTTGTGCTGCTGCTGTCTGTCACAGTGAGCTCTCTTGCACCTAATAATAATGAAAAATATATGTTATATGTGGAAGTGAATAGTATCTAGTTAATAGTTCACAGCAGAAACTGTGGTAATCTTGTGTTTCATTTCTTGCTCAGACACATCAGCAATGTGTGCCTGGTGGCTCTGGTGAAGGTATTTTTGTATACATTTCCATTCATGACTGCTTCTGACATCACAGTCTCCCTAAAAAACACAACACACCAACAAAAAGGAGAGTGTTTGTTAAATATTTAACACTTTTTTCCTTCTATTTTTCTTCATTAAGAAGAAATTTTACATTTAGGAAAAATTATCTCCTTGACTGTATATTCTCTTTGGAAAATTTTGCTTAATATCAAGCTAATTTATAAGTCTAATTCAGAGTAGCAAAGGCAACCAAGTATAAAACTTGCATGCAGTAAGAATTGGGCTCAAATACTGTATTTCTTGAGTTTATATCCTGTCAGGACATGTATTTGTGCATTTTTATTTATCTGGGTGGCCTCGCTGCTTGTCTTAAGGAGGATAAAGTTGCTCAGATCTCCAACAAACAGGGTTTTTTACCCAGGGTAATTTGATACTTTAATCTCTTAATTTTCATGATTTGGGTTAGTTACATGTGTCTCTTGGCAAGACATGGCTCTCCTGCAACAATAGTACCAAGCATTTTTCCAGTAAAAGTCTAATTAACTGCAATTGTTAATATCATCTGATACCAGTGCATACCTCAAATGTGTGTGATTGATGGGAAAAAGAGGGAAGTACATGATTGAGAAACATAATTACTGTTAATATTTTGCAATGCATTTAGTATACATAAACGCAAAAGTTATTTTTTGTTACAATTGTGAAGTACACTAAGAGAGGCTGGACTAAGTCTACAGCAGGCTGGCTGCTGCTATTTTTTTTTTATTAAAAAAAATTCTGATACTATGTATTACCATAAATAAACATACTGAGAAAGTGTAAAAATGTGGTTTCTACTTTTCACTAAACAAGTTATAAGTGTTTTAAGGAGGTAATGCCTAATGCAGGAAACTGTCTGTAGAATTGCAGGCTGAGGCACCATCTCTAGAATTTAATGGAAAGAATCCTATTAACTTAATGAGAGTAACATCATATGTTGATGTTTTCCTACTGAGGAAAGTGCTAAAGCTTTAGGTAAGTGTAAGCATATACTTAAACTTGAAACTTCTATGTTGATGAAACATATTTAAATGAATGCTTTATTAGAATTCTAGGAATTGCAATATTGTGCTGCTATAAATGTATACAGAGAAGTGAATATAAACAGGACCCTAAAATTCCACTGATGGTACATTTCCCACTGGTGAAATATATAACCTCTAGCATAATTAGTGGCTCTAACTTGTTGTTATTCTTTTCTTGCATGTAGTGAGTATGATATGTCATGGAGTGTGAGCACCAGATGACTGATGTTCATTTTGCAGTGGATGGAACACAGTGGATTAAACTACAGTGGATTAAACTCATGTGAGGGGGTCAGGTGGGGTTTGGCAGGTGACTAAAGGGGTGTCCTCATGTGGCCTCGTGTGGCTATATGCGTGTGACCTGCTGTACATTCCCTTTGTCTCACTGCATGTGTCCTCAGAATGTGACTGAGCTCCAGGTGTCCCCTGAGAGTTGCTAGAGCTAATTTTTTCTCAAATGACCATGCATATGCTTTATTTCCAGTCTTATAACATATTGTACACAACATATTATGCACATATTGTGCATATTTTCCTATGGAAAATATTGTAGGAGAGGGCAGGATGTCCTTCATCCACTTCTGATGGACCATCAAAACAAAACTCAAGAGTTGTATGGAGCTTGTATTAATGACCTGATCCACTTGACCTGAAAAGTTAAAATAACATGGGACCTCCAATCCTCCAAATCCCTCAGTTTACCACTAATGTTAATTTGTGGGTAGTAAACATAGTATTTTTTTAACTTCCTGATTGTACCAGGTTGGGGATTTTTATTTTTTTTTTTACTAAACTATTTAAATTGTTATATGGTTATATTTTGAGAAAAAATGATACATTTAACAAAAATGTGTGTGATGCATATTTGAATCAATCAATTTGTTTCCACAGAGGGATATAGTTTGTGTTGAGAAACTCATTAAATCTCTAATATAAAATATTGGAGCCCTTGCTTAGCTACCATGCAAATTCTTAAAGAATGTTGGCAACTGAGGCTTTGTAAGTGAAGTTTATTGTATTCCTAAAAGTTTGGCAGTTTGTGTGCCAAATGGCTCAGCTCTGTTAATGCTGGAACAAATTGCATGTTCAAAAATTTGTCTGTGGGACATGGTCTGAGTGGGCAACATGTGGCTGTGGTCCCTGGCCATATTTACATGATCTCACTCAACTCATGTTATCCAGGCTTAGGTCAATTACTTTTCTTGCTGAGGAGAATTTGAGCTTGCATCTCTTGCTTCAAATAGGGGATGCATGTCTCTTAACCAACATGCAGTCACTGCTAGAAGGTTTTATTAACTACTGCTGAAACTTGTTCTTCTCATAGTGTAGCATTTAGAACCATTCATATGGAGTGACAGATTCCAATGCCTTAGGTTATGAGCTTTCTTTTTCATTTATTTATTTATATATATATATATATATATAACACACAGACCTGCATATAAAATACAAACCATTTAATCTTCACTATTTGTGCTCTAGTGTTTCCAGTGTTGACATAAATTTGTTTTGATTAATTATTTGCATTGTGTATATATGTATGCATTTATTAGGTGAATGGTAGAACTGGAGAAAAAGTTCTACCGATTTTTTTTTTTTTTGCTTATAAGAGTGATGTGTTTGTATGTCAAAGCAAATGGAGATGTATTGATCTTTTCCCTTGTTTCTGTTAGAATGTATAGCTTTGTTTGAAGTCTTAAAACATCAAGTAAGAAAATGTAACTAGAAAGAAAAAGATTGTATGGAACAGATTTTGTTTTTGAGATAATATTTGGTATTTTGTTTTTAATTTCTACATAGAGATAGTTTTGGGATGTGACTGGAATACTTTCAAAGAGATGGTATTCTTACTTGATTTTATTTTCTTGGATCAGGCCCATGATACAGCCTCTTAGCTGATATCAAGCATTGAATCTTAGATATTTGATTTCTCATGTTTCAAAATGTCAACATATTTTTTCTTGATGGATTTATTTGCACAGTAAAGAAATGAAATAAATCTCCATTTTATTTTTTGTTGAATTTCTTGAAAAGGTTTGTTCCGTATTAGTAGCTCTTCAGGAAAAAATAACATTCAATATATTATTTACTGAGTAGATTATAATTGTGACATTGTTCTGTGCAAGAGCACATTTGTCTGTTATACAGAGAAATTGAGAAATTGACATCTTTCAAAGTGTGGGCAGTTTTATTGGCACTAACTAGAAGAAAAGAGTAGTGATAAAGTCCTTCCAAATGATAACTACAGGAAATGGATATTGTTTTAACTGTTAGCAAATCCCAAAGCTTCACATTGTCACCTAATTATCTCACCTATGGACATCTCAGCTGGATTTCATCTGCAGTCTGATGCTGGGAAGTGTGAAAGTATCGTGCTTAAAATCATAATCAGGGCTGAAAATCATGTTCCCTTGTGCAGATGGAGTAGAATTCTCAATCTGTGATCTCTGACTGTCTCTTCTCTTTACTTAACACTTATAATTAGTTGCATGCCACCAAATTTTCTGATTAAAGGGCATAAATTTTTTTGTCTTAATCGTTTATATGCTTGTCTGTCTGCTCTTGTTTGTCAGTTAAAATAAGTCTCTACTTGTCCTGTTATTGGAAAAGTCTTGTCAGTGGAATTGCTAGTGAATAATACTGGTAAACAAGGGAGAGAAATGACATCTTTTTAAAACAGTTTTTCTTTTCCCTGGGCAAATGCGACATAGGTGGAGACAATGACATACCTACTTTTGATCTTTTATCTTAAAGATTTTCTGTCATATTTAGAGCCACAGTCATTGTGTACTGTGTATTATTGTTGTAAAAAATCATGTATCCAAGAAGATAAGATTCAAAATTCCATGACAAGTAGAGATGAATGGTTTTTAGAAAATAAAGCACAGGCTGATAGCACAAATGATGTGCAGTATCTGAGTAAGGGATTTTATTTCTCTCCTTAGTACAAGGACTAAATGAAAATGCAATACCTGTTCTCACAAAACAAACCCCACTTTTATAATTCTGCCATTTAAAGACATTCTGTGTGTTTAAGCAGTGACAAGGGTATTCATTATTAATTAACATTCAGGAGATAACTGACTGTCAGTTGCCAGTCAGAGTGGAGCTTGGAAGAATGTTGACATTGATTGATGGACATTGTTCTGGGACTATGCACAAACAACCTGCTCAGGTCATCTGAATACACAGAAGCATTACAGATCAGCTCCCCATACACAAAAAGCTTGGGCTGTCCTTTATGAAGGGAGGATATCCTTCTAGGTGTCCTAGACTCATTTGATTTTTAAGTTAAGCCTTCACTTTCCTGCACTGTGGACCTGCACAGTTAAGAAAAGTTCATTTTAGTGTGGTAAATATAGATAAAAAAGGTTGCTGTTCTGTTTCTAGCTGTTTGTGATCGAGGTGCTTAAGCATTCAGCTTGAAGCAATATTTTTTATGTTGCTTTTTGGAGTGCTATATGTGCTTACCTAATGGATATATACTAATGCAATTTTTTCTGTGGGCAGAAGAAAATCCTCAACCCCTAATTTATATTATTTTGAAATACAGAGATGGAAGAGGCGTTTCAATCTTGCGATCTCTTCAGAAGTGAGTTGTAAATACCTGCAGTGATGCCAGTTGTGTGCATCTCCTGGAATCAGTAGTGTGTTTAGATTCAGTGAAGTGGAGACACCCTTATGGCACCCTCACACCTGCTTTTAAAGGGGGGTGTAAGCAAGCTCTTAGTGTGTCACATACCAATTCCACATACCCTCAGCTGAGTGGCCTGTGTGTCTGAACTCCTCCTGCTTCTTGTGGTGGGCACCTGCTCGTACAATGATGGTAGTACTTAGCTAAAGAAACAGAGTATAGTGGTTTATGGCTGTAGAGGCTTTCAGGGAGGTGACACTCTCCTGTGTAAGTGAACAACGTGGTCATCAGCATATGATAAGCACCTGCTTCACAGATACTTATTTTTCATCATTTTTCTCAATTTTAATTTTTTGAATATGCCTCCAAATATATCACAGTTATTAACTAAGACAGAGGGCGGCTCATTAAGGTGATTGAAAAGGAGAGCATGTGAATAGAGCCCTTTTCCTGTGATTATCCATGGGTGCAAAGCTCCTGTGCTCTATTACATGACTCTGTAGGTTAAAAATTGGATCTGTCTCGTCTTCTTTAAAATCCCCGTAACTTCCAGCTTTGGGAGACATCGCAGTTCCACCCACTCCAGATGGAAGAAGCGTGCTGCTGGGAATCCCTTGCCAATCTCTGTCCCTGATAACAGTTTCTGAAGCATATTGGGGAAATCTGTTGAGAGCTGTTATGATTTCATACTTGTGTGCCAGTTTTCTTTCTCTGTTTCTTCCAAGTATCTGCTACTGGGGTTCCTTTATGCTTCTTTGGGGCTGGCAGGGTATTCCTGCAATGAGGCAGAGCTCCCTGCTTTTTACCCAGTGGAAAAGGACACCACCAACGTTTCTGTTGCAAAACTGCTTGTTTTCCCTTGGGTAAAATCTTGCTTGCTTTATTCATAAAAAAAAAAAAATAATAATGAGTCCCTTGGGACTGCTTGTGAAAGTAAGAAAAACAGGAATTGGCCCCATGTCATAACCATCTGTTAATAACACAAAGAGCAAGGGCCCAGTCTTGCAGTCCTTTCTAAAAGCAGTTTGTTTAATAGGAATTATTACAAATATGAAAAATGTGTGTTTTCCTCATTACTGTGACAATATACCCTTCCAGTAGTGAAAAAAAAGTCACCATGAATCTTGGTGTACAATCACACAATTACATTATTTTATATTGCAGTTGGCTGGATGCAATAAACATCTCATTCCAAGAAATATATGTATTGCTGTATTTTCAAAAATCACTTCATCTACTTTCACACATTTCTTTCATAGTACATGTTTTTATTTTATGACTGAATTATGACTGAGTTTTCTTTTCTACTGTTTTTATGACTGAGGTAAACATTTTTTTATATTTTTTTATTTTTTATAGCAGCTAGTTTGAAAATGGTGCCGTTTTTCCCTCTCCTTCAGAAGAGAATGTTTGATGTTTTTACTTGATGGATTCCCACACACTCTCTAATCCCCTCCCTCAATGATAAAAACAAGCGTTACTGGAGAACTGAAATAATTTGATCCATCTTGCCATGCCATGTCATGGCAGAGAGGTAGTTTCGGTGGCTATTACTTCCATTCATCTGTAGCATGAATTGCTAAGTTGGATTGCCTTTTTTCCCCCAACTTTGTGACTTCCTCTGTATTTTGTATTTCTATCTTCATATTTAAGAGGATTATTGCACACTATTTATTACGAACTCCATATTTCTGTAGAGGATCAGCTTGATGTCTTCCTGCCCATTTGTTTTTCCATCAGTTCTAGTCCAGAGAATTATGCTCAGTCCTTGCAAGGTAACTTGAGCCATGAGTGTTAAAAGGAGCATTTAATCCATGGTCCTTCACTTCTGGCTATAAATCTGTTAGGCAGAACACGGGTTGCTGTAATGCTGTTGATTGCACCTCGGTGGCAGCCAGTCCCCTGGCAGGCTGTGGTGCCTTTAAGGGTGCCTTTGAACAATCAGTCTGGCACAGAGCACATGCAGCACAGCCCAGAATCTGGGAAAATACATAAATTATGATAGGAGGCTGTGTGTTTCCATGGTGTATGCAGAAAGAAAGGAATTGCTGCATTGGATCAAACAAGTGGCTTGTCAAATCCATTACTCTTTTGCCAGCAAATGTCCAGTAGCAGATGTTTGGAAAAAAAATATGAAGGAACATCAGTTTTGCTTTTCTTCAACCCAAAAGCATTCTCTGCAGCTCTGTTATGTCTCCTTTATGTCCTTTCTCTAGTCATTTTGTCATTCAAATTTTAGAATAATTTTCATTTCATGTAATGGATATGATCCATATGAGCTCCTAGTGTATTTTTGTGATATTTCTTAAGTTTGTGCCCTCAGATTGAAATAGACTGGAAATTCTACAGATGTTTGCATTAGTAACTATTCAAGCCTTAAATTTATACTTTGAACTTGACTGAAAAGACCCTTGAGGATCTGATGTAGAAGGATACACAGTAACAACACTAAATTGATTTCTCTGCACTTAGGGATGTAGATTTTTAACAGTTTGATTGGGAAAACAAAATTCATAATTTGTAAAGGGCATGTAGGACAAATACAGTAGAATTTTATTACAGGAACATTGCAACAACTTCTTTTTCTGTATTTATAGACACTTTGGGTTATTGAAGGGTTAATCCCCACCCCCCCAGGCAAACAGGGTATCACTTTCCTTAAAATGCCATTGGGAAACTGAGATAAATGGTGAAGCATTTTCTGTGTTGACATGATGTTCGCCTGTCCGATTGCATCCTTCCCAACAGACAGCAGAGAAGCAATTACAAAAAAAGACATCTGTGCCAAGGTTTGGCTAGCCAGGGAGGGCAAGCTCTTGTGTTTAAGAGGTAGAGAATCCAATCGATGAAAATGTCTGGGCCTGTTAGCACCAATAAAGCTGAAGGCCACTGGGAAGCTCGGGAAGGGTCTTTTGTTGCGGAGATAGAAAAGAGGCCGAAGCTGTGACACTTGGGGAGGAATAGGGTCAGCCAGCACGATCATCCATCTTCCTCAATGGCAGCTTTCTGTCAGTTTTTAACCCTGCTCAGCAGAGGATCTAAACCCCTATTGTTGGCACCAGCCAATTCTCAGCCAAGTGTAAATGAAGTTAATATTCACTGACCTTATGCATAGCCAATGAAGGCCCTTGATGCCATCCTGGAAATAATGTTATCTGACACTTCAAAAAGCAGATGTTGGCAGGTTGTTTGTGGTTTTTTGCTGAGCCAGTACGCAAAGACGCATTGTTTAGGCACCTCGCATTTAAACTGATTTCCATAATAACCACAAATAGGCCTTTTTGACCTTAAATTGACATAGTTATGGTTTTAGTTTGCATATCATTATATGCTGCTCACAAAGCCTGGCTAACTTGCACTAAGTGGTCAGGGGGAAATAGTTTGGTTCACTTAGATAAGAAATATATGGGTCAGTGAGCAAAATTTATTTATGCTGATAAAACAGTGAGTTATTAAAATAGTTTAAATAATTCAAAGCAGACATTTTTAGAGCAAAATGAAGAATAGCATTTTATTTTGCAAAATACCTCCATGAATGGAAATATGTAACAGAAGTAAAAAAAAAACAACAACACTTTCAGAGGTACAGCTTTTATTTTGAAAGGCCTATTGCAAGCAATTGTTAATGCCTTCCTTTGTCTCCAGTAATATTTTGTCATGGTGAAACATGATTATTTTAATCTTTTAATTACAGAAAGTTAAATAATTCTTACAGGTTCCACTTTGCCAGAAATTTGTCTAAGACAGAAGCATACTGGTGATATCTGCCTATTTGTACAGTGCATTTCATCCAGACAGATCCTCAAACCTTCTGCAGACTTCTAGAAACAGAACACATCCTCTTCTGTAAAAGCCAGTGTCGAACATATGTTGTAACTCTAGGGTGAAACATTATGGTTCTTTTTAAAGCACAGTGCTATTTCTCAGCAGCCTGTGATTCTGATTCGAGGAAAGTTATAAACATGTACCACACATGGGAGGTCAAAAGTATTTGATTTGGTTTGTTTTTCTTGTAAATTAGCTATAATTCTGGCTCATGTGTGCTTATCTTATGTGAGATGAGCATAATAACATATGGTAATAAAGTGCAGATGCAGGATGAGTAGTCATTATTAATAAAAATATTCAGCTGTATCAACCAATGAACTTGGCACAACCATGTTTTTCCCCTCTGTGTATAAAATGCAGCAGCAGGTAACAGAAACCTAGAAAATTCTCTATTATGCCATGGTATTGGTGTTAAAAATATGTTTGAATAATAGTACAGTTAGCACCTTTCAGGCTGTGATGCATTCCTGTCCTTTTGAAACAGAACTCAAAATATCATGACTTTTTTTACTTGGTCAAAGAATGAGTTAATAGTTGAACTGAGAAAACCTGATAATCACAGTTGCTTGGGAGGTAATTATCTGACAAGCTGGCAAAGATGAGAAATAACAGAGCAGATCTGCATCTAATTGAAATCACTCAAATCTGATCTTAAGATAAACAGTCCTAGTATTTTGGGAAACTGTGTTATTGATTGTGTTCTTCCCATCAGTTATGTTTGTTTGTACCTGTTAGAGAAGTGAACATGTTTCCTGTAGTAACAGATTTCCTTAGAAACTCATCAGCTAGAGATTTCTTGCTCAATATTAACTCACATCAGATGGGATTTAACAAAAAAAAAAAAAAAAGAGAGAGAAATAAATTCACTAGGTTCCTGGATGAAATTTTAAGGAATTGGTGATTGATTTTGTTTGAAGTACAACATTGTATTTCATTAGCTTCTGGTTGTGTGTGTGATGTCTGTGACATATGATGGCTCAGTCATATAGCTCAGATGATTAAAGGGCTAATTTTAGTTTAGAACTGATTTTAATGGGGTATCTGATAGGACTAATTTGTCCAGATAGATTAAATCAGATTCCCCCTCCCTGCCTGCCCCAATCTTATATTCGGTTTATTCTACAATTATTCTGAAAATACATGAAGTCAGCTGAAAATTTCTGAAATACAGAATTACAGCCAGCTACTGAACAGTGTGGAGAGAGCAATGAGCCAGAGAACACTGAAAGCAATGAGGCACCTTAGTGGGCCTTTAACAAGCCCTAAGTCTGCTAAGCAAGCAAATTAATTTGTTTAAGACTTTACAAAGACCCATTTCTTCTGTAAGTTATATTGAGTAATAACCAGATTGAGTCACATTTTCGTTTTACTATTCTCCTGTAAATCGGTTCATTTCTGGCTCAGTTTTGTTAGTCTGTCCCTTTGTCAGGCTTTATCATATGAAAAGTGTAGAATGCCAAAAGAAACATCAACCTGACCCAGTTCTGCCCTCTTCTCCAGCAGAAATGGATACTGAACTACAGAAGTTTATTTCCTATTTCTGGAAGGAGACTGTGAAAGAGAAATTTGCCTTTGTGAATTAACCCATAGACAGATTGATTCATTTCATCCTGTTGGTATTGAATATTGTTCTTATTTTAGTTGAAAGTTTGCAAAATGCTAGCTTTCCATGGGCAGGCCACTGAGGAAGTGATCCAAAAATAATATAAATTGAAAGTGTTTGGTTTAATGTACTTTTCTGTTTGTTTTGTGGTTTGGTTTTTTGTTTTTTATTTTTCCTTAAACAAAGCAGAACAAAACATGAAATGCTTTGGAGTAAATGTCAGCAGAAGATTCATTAGGGGATAGGGACACAGGTAGCTGGGGGTGTGGGGAGGTGGTTGGGGTCCCTCCTGCTGATGGAAGGCACTGTGGGTTTGCTGCTGACATTGGTGCTGTGTCTGGGGCTCTGATGGAGAAAACCTGTCAGGGACTGCAAATCTGAAATTCTTGCATGGAATTAGGTTGTTTTTGCTCCTGCCTAATTTAATCTGTAAGAGGTGAGGTCTTCAACAGCAGATTTTTTTGCCTGTTTCTATTGTTTAGGATAATACATAATTTTCTGGACTCTGAGTCTCCACAAGAACAGTCTGTATGGATCCGAGTTCATTTGTATTGCGTTGTTAGCATGGCTGTGATTTTCTTTGACAGTTACATCAGCTGGGAAGAGAAGAATGGAATTAGATATGAAAAATTGCTTTGTTCTCCAGAGTTTCTAGAAAACGTCTTTGAAGCTGTGCTGTGAAGTCTCTAGCATGTCTGCAGATGATTTGTACTAATAAAAAGTAGTCAGCAAAACTCTGTTGGAGAAAATAATATTGGAAGAAAAAAAGCATAGAAAAATCAATTGCATGAGGAGATAGAATATTTAGTACTGACTCATCTTCCCTAATCAGTAGAAAAATGGATTGTATGACTAATAAAGAATCACCTCAAAGAGAACAGTTTAACCATGTACCATTTTGTTGAACAGATCAAAAATACTGTAAATAACCTACCAATAATGAAATACATGATTTTACAACAAAGAAAATATGCCATATGGGGAGAAAAAGATCAAATGGATTGTGTAAAGCACCTGCTGTCAGATTGAAGCCTGGGAATACATCACTGGGGAGAGGGAAGGAGAGGGTAACTCAGTTATGAGGAACTGTGGACAGTGAGGAGATGCAATCTAAAGATATTGGGCAGGGGCTGAGCTTGAGGAGGATGGTGGTGTTTCTCATTTTCTACCCAGTGTGTCAGGAGGTGGATGAGCACAAATGCAAAGCAGGAGCTCTCCTTGCTGTGGAAGGCATTCCATCTGAGGGCTGGCATAGCACGGCAAAGTGTTGTCTGAATGCCGTGCACAGCATTCATTATTTGCACATAACCAACACCTCAGCCAGCGAGGGGTGCACTGGGGAGCCACTGTCACTGATGTCACAGCGCCACACAGCCACCCTTGCTCTGCTCCACCAGGTCATTACTTGGAGCTCTGCCTTGGTTTCGTAACGTCAATAATGCAAATGCACAAGAATAAAGGTGAGGCCTGGCCTTGCCCCTTTGGAATGACTGGGAGATTGTCTTTGCCTTTCATAAGCACCAAGGTCTATTTGCTGCCTCTCTTGTCTTTTGTGGGTTTTTTTATGGCAAGAGTTTGCAAAGTGCCTTTCACACAAAGAGAAAAGATAATTTTTTAATAGATGAAATATCAATGGTAAATACTGTGGAAATACCTTTCATAAGTAATAAAAAAAAGAAGGGCTCATTTGTAATCACAGCCATATTCTTACTTAGTAAAGGAGAATAAGGTACATTCTTCCTCCTCCCTGCTGCTCCTCTTTCTCCTCAAATAGCAGAGGGTGTGACAAAAGTTAGGTTTTTGTATTACCCATGCAAAAGACCTCACTGTCTTATCCACATGGCAAAAGAGAAAGGAAAAATACCACTTAAAAAAAAAAAAAAAGATGCAATTTGAATTTGTGATCTCAGCCTAAGGTGATTGGGCTCTTGCTTTTCATTAATCAAGCTGGGATGTCTCTTTTCTTTGTGCACCATCCCCAAGTGCCTGCAAAATTGGAAATTAAAGATGAGCTGAGTAAAAGAAGAATGGTTCTGAAGCCGAGAATTTATTGTTTGTTTTTTTTTTTTTTTAACTTCTTTAGCTTTAGACAGACACACATAGCTCATGTAGCTGAAATTAATTGGGTCCCCCACAATATCAGGAATGTCTGAAATAAAAATTATTCTTTAATCCCTCTGTATGCATCTGTTCAGTCTCTGAATGTAATTGGGTCATCTTTTCAAAATATTTTCTACAACTGGAAGGATAAGAAGCCATTTTTTTCTTCAAGCTAGAGTTTAGAAGGTCATTAAGAAAAAATAACAACAACAAAGCCATGTGATTCTTGGCCCTGGAATATAAAATAGATTACCAATTGCTTTAGAATTATGAATTAAAAAAAAAGTAGAAATTATAAACTTCATATGCTCAAGCGTACTTAAATTTTAAAACCCTCATTTAAAATAACTGCAAAGTTTTTTGTTTTTTTTTTAATTTGGTTGGTTTGAGACTCTTTTTCTGTTTTTTTTTTTTTTTTTTTTGTAATATTCTTTTATTTATGATGAACTAGTGTATCTTGAAGGACTGAACCTGGGATCTTAATTCATGTCATACACTAGTGACAGAACTGCTTAGGAAGTGACAGTCTAATCATAATAAATTTGAGCAGCTTTTACCTGTATAAAAGCATCATGGGCAAAGTGTCTCCAAGCGTGGGAGAACATTTATTTGTTGCATAGGTGTAAAGGAGGATTAGATTTAACTTGTGGAAACACTGTTACCACTGATGAGGAGTGGGGAGGAGAGAAACCCCTTGGGGGCTTTGAAAGATCCAAAGTAAAAACTGGTTTTGAATTGCTGATGAATAGCAAAACCATCCTTTTTCTTGCAAAATAAGCATATTTCTTGCAGAATTCACCAAGCAGACCATAAACATGCACGGTTGTCTCTCTCCCATATGACTGTGGGGCTCTTGTGGAGTGAAATCTTTGCTACAGCCTGCGTGTGAAAAACACTCTCTGCAGCCAGCCTGCAGAGGACTTTGGGCACACGAGATCTGGCTCTGTCACAGCCTCTCCCATGCAGCACATCAGGGAGCACAGGACTTGCATTCCAATGTCTGTGTAGTTGGAGTCTCCCTATGGGTAAAATTTAGGTTAAAAGTGAGGAAATATCCTTCTACACTGAGCAGCAGAAGGTTTCTAGTCAGGGCACACCTGTTCCTCCGTGCTGAAGAGTGCAGGATAAAACAGGAATTGTTGGTGCAGAACAAGCATGTCAAGGGGAATCCAGGTTTCAAAGCGGTTTAAACTAAACAGGAGCTAGTCTTACTCTGTTTGCATGGTTACAATCAGGAACAACTGGCTGTGAAGACTGCAGTGAACCTCAGCTTGCAAATCAGATGTTTAGCCATGAGTTCCAGTGTCTAGTTTCTTTAACACTGAATGCTAAATGGGGATAAACTACTGGATATGCAATACCAGTCTGATTATTTCAGAACTGTATTCCTCTGCATTTTTCTACTTTGCATGTGTTTTTTACTTCCACTGAGGTAATGCACAGTTCTCTCAGTATGCACCCCTAGAAGTTTACAGCCTTGCCGCTGCCCATTTGTGTTATGACATCTGCATTCCTGGAAGGATCAGCTCCTGCTCTGCTGAATTAACTGAAATACCCCATCATTCACTGAGTTTCTTTGCAGCACTGAGGTAACACTTAATCCTATACTAAAAATAAAGTGCAGGAATTTGGTAAAGTTATGCTGGACAATAAAATAAGTTTGAATTTGCCTCATTGCATGAAGTGCCTCTTGCCAGCTCTTGTAGTGTTGTCATGAGCTGTATGGCTATCTGTACAGCTATTTGCTGCTGTACAGTTTCAGCTCCTGCAGAAACATATTTCAGTTTCCATTCTTTAATTTTTTAAGGGTCAGCCGTCAAGCACTTCTGATGTTTGACAAATGTTGTGTAGTTAAGGATATCAAAAGGAGATAATAACTGATAAGAGGTAATCAAAAAAGAAGAATGGGAATGCTCATATTTTAAAGTCTCCAATGCAAATAAGTAGAGGTGACCCTCCTGCAGTTACTCCTTCTGTATACATATCATTCATTAGCCAGGGAGTTTAAAGTTTTTTGTTCAGATGTGTTTTTCAGTTATGGGCTATTTAGGGCTGTGTGAAAGTCCAAAATAATCTGTTTGCTTCAAAGGAAGAAAGTAATGCCTTCTAGGCAGTATTATTTTAAGACTAAGAGAATGTCTTTCTATTTTTGTCACAAAGCTCTCACCTATGGTGCACCTGAGGCCCGAAGGGGATCATCTCAAAGGAGTTAAAAATGGTTGTTCTTTTATTAATTAAACACCATGTATTATGTTTATGCCTGTCTTGGCTGCTTTCACAGAGGCATCTCATTTAAGGTCATTAAGAACTTACTTATTGATACATTTATTTTCACCACAGTGTGCTAATAACATTCAAAGGCATTAGTGTCTGGCTACTGTGCATTTGCAGAAAGTTACAGTGCCAAGTCAGCACACATCCTACTTTTCTATGATAAATGAAGAATATTAACATATTAGGCTAGAAACAGAATTAAAATATTTTTACTGTCAGCTTTCTGTCTTACATTTCACTTCTTTTTTCATGTTTCTACAGTACTGAGGTAGGTAATTAGTGTATCATATGGATAATTTTACATTAATATTTTCAGTTTGAAACGATGATTAGACATAGTTTGAGAAACTTACAAAATGATGTAGTAATAGATAATTCTCTAATATGACCAGGAGTCTCATACTCCCCCTTGCTGCCTCAGTAAACAAAAAGAGTTAATAGAATCTCACAGTAGAAATTCAGAACAAAACAAAATGGACAAGCAAAATAATTTTCTTCGTATTTGTAAAATGATTTCTTTTAGTTTGGCCACTGGAGCAACTAATAAGTTCCTAAAATCATAAGCTTTGTGTGAAAAATATCACTTTGTACAAAATACTACAACTTACGCATGTTTTTCTGCCACGACATTTTATTTGCATGACATAGGTTCATCCATGTTTTCATGAAAACAAATGGTAAACCTCCTGCTGAATTAATTTATGAAGCATTGCATAAAAACTGGATGCCATTTTCTGTTTAGCTGTTCCCACTGGGGTTTCACTGGTGGAAGTTAGAAGGTGTAATTTTGTCCTTGGTGATGTGAATGGTCTGAGTCTTAATTTAATTGGACCAGGAATTGACCCAAAGTATTCTGCTTGTTATCTTATATTAATTTTCATGACAGCTAGTTGTGATGTCACGAAGCAGAGACATCATGGCTAAAACGAACATCTAGAGGAGGTACATTTCTAAGCCTCACGGGCAATGATTTATTTTAAATTATGTGTAGTAAGAGAAAGTAAGAGGTGTAAAATCAGTGATGTTTAAAGATATTTCACACCTTGCTGTTAGAAAGAGTTAATGTTTTTATTGTGTAGTGGTGAAAATGAAAAGGAAGGGCAAAACTTCTGATTTTTAGCGTAGTTGTAATAACTATCTACATGCACTGCTTCCTATACTAAATTTTGCTCTGAACAATGTACAGGACACTGAACAATACAGGATCAAGGTTTCTCTTTCTATTTTGATTCCAAAAGTGTTGTCCATTGTCCCAGGAGAAGCGAACTTCATCAGACGTGACTTGCCTTTACATCCGCACAGGAGGTTATCCCTTGTAAAAGAGTAGAGTTGTGAATGAAACCTTTGTCTTCATCTTCCTTGTAATCCTGCAGTACAGTTGAGCATGTTAGCTCAGTTGGAATAATGTGCTGGTTTTCTAAAGATGGGAAAAAAATATATAAATAAGCCCTTTCCTCATTTTAGGTTCCCATTTCTGTACTTTCTTAGATTTCACACTACCTGCTTTGATTTTAGCAACTCTGATTTCAGTCTGTCACCTTCCCTGGCTAAATATAAAAAATGATATGCTTTTCTCCTTGAGAATATTCAAGAAATGTGATCCCGGTGAGAATGCTGTTTTGAAGCAGCAGGGATTCTTTTTTCCTGTCATTTTCTTAATTTGGTCTCTGTTTCAAATCTTTATCAGCACCTGTCCTTTTAAGGAAAGAGATTAAAATGTCTAGGGGTAAACAGAGGATTGATTTGGTGTGAATGTACAGCTTCTGTGCTTTTACAATACATGCAGTTATGAACAGGGATACCACATGCTTTAATGTCTTTACAGACTCTTAGCTGCTTTCCTTCCTTGTCTTTGTGCAGGCTGATTTTAATTCTTCTTTCACTGTATTAGGCATAAATTAAATGTGTATTTGAAAATAATTTCTTTTTTTTTATAGCAAGGAGCACGTTGTATAAAATGCTGGATAATGCAGTCAGGGCTGGAGAGGGGTTATCCGTTAAAAAATGGTGGAGATAAAGAAGAAAATACTAAAGATACTTGGGTTAATAAAATGATAAAAATATTCTGAAATATTACAGAATATATTGCAGTAGCTCAAATATATTGATGACTGTCTGACTGGGTTAGAGATAAAAGCAGTAGACATGCATTTGCTCTGCTTGCTCTCATTTAATTTCATCATAGTGAGTCACATAGGCATCAAGATTTATATGTGTCTGATAAGTAGTCAGGATAGAGAGTGCTAATGATGGTTGTAGTGCTTTCTAGAATTCTATTTCTTCTGACTTTGGTTGACATTGTGACTCTAAATACTGCAGATTCTGTAAATTAGGAAGTGGGAGACAGAGGAGGGGACAACCCACCTCAGAATTCATGCCATATTCATCAATATTTAGTCATCCATATGTTGATTTTTTTTAATTCTCCCCTTCCCCCCCATGTCTGGACAGCAGAATGCATGGTGCTCCTCAGAGAATATTTATGAGATTGGAGTGTGCATTTATTGGAAGAAATTCAGGGAAAGTAAGTCATAAAACATGCTCAGGGCTTTTTGGTTTGGTGGTTTTTTGTGAGTTTCTTTTTTTTGGTGTGTGGGGTTTTTGTTTGTTTTTGTTTGGTTTTGGGGTTTTTTTGTTTGTTTGTTTGTTTTTCTTTTGCAAGGAACTTATCCTTCAGTTCACAGTAAACCTTTTTTCATCAGTGATCAGTATGGAATGGAGGGACTTGGCTGAGTCTTGCTGGTTCACATGGGACAACTGTCTCCAGCACAATCTGTTTCTGCTGATGGCCCCAGCACCGACGTGACAGATGCTTGGAAAGCTGCTGTCCCTACTGCCGCCGTTGTGACACCATTGCAAATTCTTAAAGGAAGGTTGCAAAGAGTCTTACTCTAGCTGAAAAATAAGACCCATAGTTGAAAAAAAGGTACCCTTTTACAGCCTGATCCTCTAGGGCCTCTCTTGCCATTAAGTGCTTTTGGGTGGTTTTAACTGTAGGTAGTGGGTTGAGGGTCTTCACCTCTTTAAATGACTGTGGTATTAATAGGAGAATTTGGAATGTTGTGAGGTGTTTGCACATCTCTTACTCTCTTCATTTATATGACTTAGGTGTTTGCTGCTGTTGTAGCAGTGGTCCTTAGAGGAACTACTTTTCCAGGACATGAACAAAGAGAGGAGTGACAGTATTGCAGCTAGAAAAAACATGGGAAAAGATAGCTATGGGCAATTTCCACAGTTCTTAATAAGTAGCAAGAGCAAGTATAGCAGAGAAAATCAATAAAAGCCCCTTGTCTACCTTCTTACCTCCACAGCCCTTTCCTGAAACCCACAAGAAAAAAAGATGCAGGAATAAAGCATTTATCTTCAATGTGCCTGCCTGTTAGGTACATCCTATGGCTGACAGCAAGGCTCTTTTCCACTTTATCATTTCATGCTTGTTTTGGTGGAGAAGAGAGTCAGTTATTCTATTTAATTCTATCAGCTGTTATAAAGTACTCTCTATTCTAGTGATATTTTCCTTTGAGCAGTTTAAATTCTTCTGAAATGGCACAGATTTTACTGAAGGCTGTTGTTGCTGTTTACTGTGTTAATGCCTACGTGTTTCAGCCAGACTCAGAAGAGGAATCAGTTGATTCTGCGGTGCTCATCTCCATGTACTTAATGCGAATATATCCTTTCTTTGCTCCTATTTTTCATTATTTAACCCAAGAAGATAGAGAAATTGAGATGGGTCTGGTAACAAAATTGTAAAGTGCCAGTGTGGGGAATGGATCCCAAACACAAATTTTGGCTTAGTACTCTTGTTACTCAGCATCCTTCTACATAATTTTTTCTAATGAAGAAGACTGCTTAGCCTGAAAAACTGGACAAATACCGGTTTTAGGTAACAGAGAAGTAGGATGAAATCTTAAAGTAAAACCAGGTGTGGGTTTGTTCCACTTCTTCTTTATACTTCTGCTTAAAACAGAATAGAGGCCATAAACCCTAAATTTTCAGGTTTTACTATAGCTTATCATGACTAATGAAATTTGAAACAGAGCAGGGTAACCATCTTTCTGAAGCTCTTAATATGGAATCTAGTTTAATGGCTATTACCACAAGGACAAGGGTACAAAAATGTACATTAGGCTTAGAGCTATTGAATAAAATTATTCTGAAGAAAAAACAGTATATTCCATTTTGCTCTACTGAAACCAACTGGAACAATGGCTAAAACAATGACTAAACTTCTAATTTTAAACACTTTTCATGATGTGACAAAAGGACATTGTGCATATATTGTTGACTTGGTCACTTCAGAATGAGGATCCATGAAGACAGACCCAGTGAAAAAGTAAATTAAGTTCCCTAATGAGGGAATAGGAATTCAGAATTGACAGACAGGTTTGGTGTACTCAGTGTCAGGAGTTCAAGCTGAAGAAGACAAGGCAATAATGTGTCAGCATGCCTGGAAGAATAGTATACACATTCTCTGATATAAAATGGCAAACTAGAAGAGCTGAGTTGCCATGATGATGAGTTACTGGGCTCATCTTCTTCTAGGCACCGTATCTGTTGCCCAGAGAAGTTGTGGATTCCCCATCCCTGGATGTGTTCAAGACCAGGATGGATGGGGCACTGAGCAGCCTAGTCTAGTGGAAGGTGTCCCTGTCCATGGCAGGGGATTGGGATGGGAGTTCGGAGCTAGATGATCTTTAAGGTCCCTCCCAACCCAAACCATTCTGTAATTCCATTATTCTTTCAAGAAATAGGTACTTCAAGGGAATATTTGCCCAAGTTCTTGAAATGTAAAATAATTTTATTTAAAGAAATTGAGACAAGAGAAAATGACTGCAGCTTTAAAATGCTTTTGATGCAAAAAGAAAATTAAGGAGATAATGCAGATGTATGGATTGCCAAATGTTATGTTACTCTTTTATACAGAAAAATTGCCTTTTCCTACTTCACTGACATATTTAAGCATAGCTACAGCCTTAATAAAGTAAACCTAAGCCCTGCACAACTAAGGTGACTATAGAAAATTAGGAACTAAAAGGAGCAGAAGTTTGCATTGCCAGTTTGACCTTGATGAGAGCAGCAGTGCTATCAATCTTTTAAGTTTAACAGAAATGGTATAAAATTTGAGGAGGAGACATAAATTTTGCTGCGTATGCAAAAAGCTGCATGTAAATGGGCTATATACCTGTCGAATCTTTAGCTGGTACAATACAGATTGAGATAATACCACAAGTCAATCTCTTCCTCAAATATTGTGTTATTCGATTTGATTTACTAGTAAAGCCACATAAACTCCACCTAATCTTCTTGAATTCTGGGTCTGTCTGAGGTTTTGCTTTGTCCCCTGTTCTCTTATGACTTTCTTATCTGAAAGAGCTGCTTTATGTGGAAACTACTCATCTGCCAGTATGACTTGGCATTTGTTCTCTTCATTTGTAAGATTGTGAATTTTTTTTCTAGATTTTTTTGGTCTTTGTTTATTTGGATTTTTTTTAAGCAGTTCAGTGCACAGAAATTCTTTTATTTCTATGTAAAATCTTAAGTCTGCCAACCTATTACAAATACCACAAAGAAAAAAGGAGTATTTTATTTTGATATGCCAGTGGACATAAATAAAAGTGCTGTGTGCTTACGCAGTGTCAGGACTAATTTATATTAATTTTTAGGACAATTACTATACGATTGATTAGACTGTGAGCCTTGCTGCTAAAGGATGCTGTAGAAACATAATCAGGGAAAGGTCAAGTATCTGTATTTCTAAACTGTGCAGCAGAAACCCTTAGTTCTGCAGACCAGTTACAGCTGATGGAAAATTTTATAGCAGCTTCACTGCAAACACAAAGCAGATGCTGTAAGTGAATGCAGTTAAAAAAAAAAAAAAGAAGAAAAGCAATCAGTACAGCAACCCTAGCAATACCTATTTTCACATTAAATTCCATTTCTTTTTCACAAACTCCCATTATCAGACTTTGATGAAACAGGTTTTTTTGACTGCTAATCCACAATACGTGCTATGTTCAGAACTGAAGGAGGATGAGTGAAAATCCAGCACAAAAGAGGGGCTGTTTGAAATCTCTGGTACTACTGGAAAAATGTAAGTGGAGAGCACATATTGGTGGATATATTGGCTTAGGTCCATCCAAAGGTTCTTGTTGGGAATGTTACTGGTTGAAAACCAGTATTCCTGCAGTGCTGATGTACATTTGGGCTCATTGTTGCAAATATGTCCAGTAAAGTCATTCTTACATCAAATGTGTTGGCATACACAGTTAAAACCTCTCACTGCATTTGAAACAGATTCCAGCAAGCTTTGCATTCCCTTTTGCATCTTCTAACTCCTTATTCTGAATGACATTTTGTTTTCACAAAATTCCCAGTAATTATAACATGTCTTAAAAGCTGTGGCTTAAATGCAGACTACAGTTTCAAGCACTTAGGGGCCTTATAGGACGTGGAAACCAAAAGGGCACAAAAGTGCACAGAGGTGCTTTATTAATTCAACATGAGAATTAGTGGCTAGTAAAGGGATTGGCACGCTTTGTAGTGCAGGAAGTAGCATGTTTTCAGGGATTCCCAGATCCCTCAGAAAAGTCCATAATTATTAATTGTAGCTTTATGCATATATTGGCAAAAAGCCTAATAAATGACTTCTGCATCTGCTATTTCAGTGATGTCATAGGTTAATTTGTTCCAAAGAAAGAAGAAGGATGAGATGTGTAAAGAAAAATAGAGAGGTTTTTTCATTTTTCTTCATAACAAATATGTACTTGATAAAGTCTAACAGTGCAACCCTCTGAAGTCACCAATAACTGAGTGTGTTTTCTTGTTCTTTGGTTCTATTTGCTACTCATGCCATTCATCTTTGGCCGAATGATAGAGTAGAGAGGGTTGTATCACTGAAATATGAAGGATCATGAGGCATGCACATGTGTACACACATACCCACAAATTAAGATTCTTCAGATGTGTGTCCTATCTGTACTGCTGCTGGAGTGCAGGAAATTGCCAGCTAGCATTTGTATTCATAGCAAATTAGTTTTCATCACCATCCACATAAATGTCATAATAGCCTAATACAGTCGTAAACAACGTGACTGCACCAGTATTTTATTTTGAATTTAGAGTACTAGTTGCAGTACACCAGTTCTTTGCTCAAAAGCTCAAATATGCCAACCTCAGCTTGATATCTTATTCCCTGTAGGCATGCATTACTCATTTCGGCTCAGTCACCAAGATTTTGTGTCACAAGCTATAAAAAGCTCTGTAACACTTTGTGTATGGATCTAGGTGGATCCAGCTATTATTAAAGAATTTTTGACAATCCACTGTTCTAATTTCTCATCGCTACCCAGCCTGATAGGAGGCTAGATGCATATGAAAACAGGAGATATTTTATGAGACTATGAAGCTGGGGGCCATTTGAGGATTATTGATAATTCCAATGACTGGATACTTTATGTTGGCATGCCAGAACAGGTAAGCAAGATAAGGATTTATTTGAAGCTGCTGCCTGGAGAGCAGTCCCACTGAGCATTTGCAAGAGGCTTGAGTTGGCTTTGTAAACATTGTTTGTCTGGTCTTGTTTGAATTGGGGTCAGTGTGCAGTATGTAGGTTGGCAGATGTGATACAGGAGTCACAGAAGACCCATATTCTTTTGGACCATTGGCTTGAGGACCTGGCAGGATAGCCTTTGGCAACTGGGCACTGAGTCCTGGGTCTCCACAGACTGTAGTGAGAACTGACTGCACATCACATGTTTAAGCACTAACTGCAATTTAGTGTCGTAAAATCTTGGGAGAAATCACATCCCAAAGGTTTAATCTGTGGCCTGTTGTCAGCTGGGCAGTAGAGATCAAGGGACAACTTCTCTAAAAATATTCACACTCTATCACGTTGCTGCAGTTTCTGTTGATTTTTCCCTTCCAACAGCCTTTTTTTTCCTGCAGAAGCCCTCAGGGGAGACTCAGGATACCCAGGTCCCAGTCTGACTTTGTATTTAAATCCAGTGTCAGAATTGGCCAACCTTTTTCCTTTGTGTAGCTTTCCTGTCACTGTCTCAGAGGAGACCCATTTGAGATCAGTGGGTCTGCTGGACTGGTGTGCTTGCTGGTGATAAGGAGGGGGGCTGTGTAATGGAAATGTGTCTGGCTGTGTGATTAGAAAAAGTTGGGAAGGGGAGGAACTGAGCACCCCTCATGAGGAATGCATGCCTGTTTTGTTTCCCCTTGCTCAGCCCTGTTCCTTGGTTTCTAATGGACCTCTACAGCCACTCTAGTCCCTGAATTTGTTCCATCTCTGTTATTCTTATTAAATTAACTTCAATTAAAGTTTACTTGTATCTTTTATCAGTCAGAAAAAAACCCAAACCACTATTTAGGTGTTTAATGCAGAAAATTGCAAGACTGGGAAGAATGAGAGCAACACTAGGGAGCCAGTATATTTTAGGGTAGTGCAGCAGAAATGAAGATGGAAATGCATTAGAGGCCAGGTAGATACCAGGGAATGCTTTTTATCAGCGACAGTATCTGCTGTCCCCTGGGCCATTGCCATGACTTTCACGCCTGTGTGAGATATGTTTTATTTCTTACTTGGCAGTCCATCCTTTTGAGAACGAATGAATGAACGATTTTTGAATAGAGCTGCCTAATTAAAAGCCCTAAATTCCACCTTTAGTGGAAAACTGAGTTTTGCCATGGGCTGTGAGGGTGCTTCTGTAACATGGACAGTTTCTACTGGGAGCTTGCAAACATGTTAGGTGAGGATGAACTGGGCCTCCTTGCCTGTTATTGAATTTCATAAAAATTTGCTTTTTCTCCCCTTCACTTACATAAACCAGCTTTTGTTTTCTTTTTCTGTTTTCTTTCTGTTTATGACTATAACAACTTGCTTCCTTCATTATTTTTCTTTCAGTGTCTTGCTCTTTTTTCAAGGAATTGTACAGTTCCTTGAGCATTGAAGAACCAACTTGTAGACATTTGTCTTTCTAACAAACGTCACAGAGATATTTGAAGAATTACTTGCACAAAAAAATCATTTGAGATACAAATTGTTCACAATTAGGATGCTGAGTCACCTCTACATCTATTAGATATTTTAAATAGTGATTTGTCAATCAAAGCCAACAACTAAAGCTTATCTAAATAAAGAATTCATGTTTACCGCTCGTGATGGTGTCACTAGCAAGGAGAATAGAGCAATAGGAGTGAACATAGAGCAAAACAGTTTGTCCTGAGGACTTGATGCTCACACTAAATAATTTTGAGGAAGGTGTAATTTGTAATAGATCTAGTCTGATCCAATTGCAGTTGGAACACATAAGTTTCACTCTTGGAGCACATCTTCTGGGTAATTTCCTCTGAAAACAAGCCTGTTCACTTGCTCTGAGGTTATGTGGTGGGAACCAAAACACAGTAAACATGGATGACTGGGAAATCCCTTCAAAAGTGCACTCTGCATCCAGACAAAAATGTAAATGTGGATGCATTAGTGTTATATTGGCATTCTTTCTATTCCCTTTTTGTTTTCACAAGTTGAAACCCAAGACACAACTATAAAAAAATATTACAAAGAAATCCTAAAAATAGAAATTCTGTGTTTCCAAACCCTTAAAAGTTTAGTAAATGTTTTAGAATGTTGGTATCCTTGAAAATATACCTGACAGCTGGACAGATGCAATGGATATTGTTCATGTGTCTATACTGCAGTCTTTGCTATGAAATACCAGTGGTCACAGTGGACCTATGATCTTCCTTGTCTGCCCTGTCTTTATTGCATGATTCAGGTCATCCATTGTCCCAGACACCTATTACTTCAGTGGGCTTGGTTCAAGCCCTCAGGGTATGTAATTACTCAGCTGACTAATGCCAGTAAGTTTTTGGAAATTTGCAGAAAACTATGATTGCACAATTCCAGAGAACCTGGGCCTTGCGTGTGCACAGAGCTGTTCTGTTAAGGGTTTTAAAGGATTAAATGTAATAGTAGCATAGACTGAAACAGAATGTGTGATAATCTTAGTTAGCTTGCTTACTGGGCTGAAGCAGCTTGGAAGTGCACGGCATTTTCAGTGAAAAAATCTTTTGTCTAGTTAGATAAATATCCTCTTGTTCTTTAACAAAAATAAAGTTCATGTTTTGAGATTGCGTCGTGCTGGTTCCCATAAAGCTTCCTTGAATATCTAACTCCTTTGTTTTGCAGTGGTCTTTAATCACTTGCAGTATCATACACTCTTCTGCCATGCACATTATCCCTTAATTATATACGACTAAGCCCCTCTTGACTGTAAGACATGTTGTTTGTTCAAATGCACTTACAAATCCATTTTCTTATCAGTTCTTTGCCGAACATTTACACAACGGGGTACTGTTTAAATATGAAAATAAACCTTTTATGAAAAAAATTGTTTGACCCACCCACCTGGCCTCCATCTGTGATTGTTCTGTCTCTGCAATCTGTTGTCTGCTTTTCCTCAGCATGTTCTTTATCTTTTTGGATGGCTGCTATCTTTGAGTGACTTTGTTGCCCCTCCCTATTTTCTCTGTGCTTAGTAGAAAGTGACATTTTCAAATCATAAGGATCAGCCAGGCAGATTTGATACGCTCTCTGCTATAAGACACACTTCTGTTCAGAGTATGCAATTAGTAAAGACAACTTCATTTCACAGTATCACAACTCATGCTGTACTATTTGGAATTAAAGCATTGTGTGAATCCAAGGAGTTTTATCATAAAAACTAGTACAGATAAATCTGTCAGAATTAGCAATGCTTTTCTTACCACATGCTTACTGAAACGCAGAAGTTTCTTCATGTTTTGTTCCAGTTCAATTTCATGTCAGTGAATTACTATAGTAATGCTTTTCTTTATATTTTTTTCATTAAAGGGGAGTTGTGTGTTTGTAATCCCTTAATAAACTGACACTCTAATCTTTAGATAAAGAGGTTAAATCCATTTTTATTTTAAAGGATTATAGTTAAATTCTTACAAAGACAGTTAAATTTCCAGTCTATGCACTGATAATTTTCTTATTGTCTTCTGTGAACCTGGATGGGAATTCTTTCTTAAAGAAATCAGAGTGTATTTTTTGTTTCCTTTCTGGCAGCATTTCTGTTTTTTCCCATTCCAAACCAAATGTAACTGTGGAGAACAGTTTCGTTTTTGCATCAAAGTTCCTTCAAAAGCATCACAATAGATTCAAGGGCATGAGCATACTTTTTCTGAGTAAGTAGGACAATCAGCATTAGATGTAGAAATATCTGAGACCAGGATATGCAAGTAAAGTTATTTTTAGATTCTATAGCACTGTTGTGCTGAAGTGGAGTAATTTCTCTCTTGTGGGTTCTTAGAAGTTGGTCTTTTGTTTGGTTGGATTTGACTGCTGTATAATGATGGCCTTGAGGAATGTGTTACAGAAACCTGTGAAAAATTTTTCTGGATTGAGGCCTGGAATGGTAATAGTAGGTCATTGTCCAAAGGAAACAAAAATGTGTTATTAAGTTATTTTAACTTCATTTCAATCGGAAAGCTTATAGAGATGCCTGCTTCTATTCTATTTCACAAGAAAGCCCTCCAGATTTGTTTCTTGCCAGCCAATTATTAAGCACCATTACAGCTAAATTAAATTAAACATCCACAACAAGTTGACTGCCTCAAAGCTTCAGGAAGAAACAGAACAGATTCATTTGCAACACTTGCTTTACAGAGAACTTTATCCTTGAACCATGGTGTCTGAGAGAGATCTGAGACTCCACAAAAAGACCTTCATTATTTCATTAATCCCACAATGACTTCATGAAAAGATTTCAGATTATCTGAGGCTTTTATAGGAAACTCTTAGATTTCATTTGTGTCTGGAGTACTGTAGGGCAGGATTTTTGGGGTTTTTGGAGGGAAATGTCTGTGTGAAGAGGGAATCTGGCATAAAGATAGAATGATTAAGCTTATTGCTGTTGTCTCCAGAGAAGTACAAGAAGCTAATCAGGTTATATTTTTACTACCTTTACATTTTATTAATGCATTGATTAAACATTGTTGCTGTAAGGAGTGTTTCTACTCCTTTTCTACTTTCTGCTCCATTTTGCAACCCTTTGTCCCTGTGTTAGTGACTTCACAGACACTTAACGGCTGTAGAGTAAACTGGATTGAGGAACCAATAAAACAGCACAAAAGTTAGTTTTACAGTAGAATGTCACAAGGCTTTATACATAAGGCTTTAGTGACATATTAAGTATCTTGCCCATATAATAAATTTTTATTTTTTTGCAGAAGTAAGTTGCTGTTGGAGAACTCCTTTGTCAGCATAGGTGTGTCTGCATTGTATTGTGGACATCAGTGTTGAGTATTTGAGCAAAACAGACTGTCTGAGTGTTCAGGCTTTTAGAGGCAGAGCCAACACTGTCCCACCCATACCTGTCCATGGATGGGCTCAGGCAGGCAGGTCAAGGTATGGGTTCTCCTGGAAGATTGAAAAGGGCCAGATCCAGTCTGAGACAGCCTGAGAAATACCCACCTGCAGGCATCTGCAGTTCCTGGGACAGCATAAGCCATCTGTCCTCTGCAGCCACCACACTTGTCCATTGAGAAACAGCTCCAAAAATGAAAGGCAAGCTGTAAACCTTGATACTGCACACTTAGATCTCCTTGAGTGGCACATGTAATTGCTGACATATTTCAATGATAGACCAAAACTTACCCCTCTTTCTGTTAGGCCTCCGATGGTAATTTAGAAGTAACTGTCAGAAAAGCTTTCATTGCATCTTCCCTTCATCAGTTCATGTTTCTTCTTCCAGAGGTTTCGCAGTGCTGCTCACAGGAATGAAGAATAGGGGTAGCCAGGGAGTGAGAAGGCTTTTCAGATATTTGCAAACAGTTTTTGTAAGGTTTGGTGAAAAAAACATGGTGAGACTCTGACTAGAAGATTCTGACAGCTGTGCTGGCAAGAGTATGGGTGTTCATTTGGCAAGGGAAATGAGAGCCGTTGTGGGGCTCATGAGGCATTAGAGATGCTCATGTCAGGGGACGTGTTCACTGCTCTGTATAAGAGGTTGTCATATTGTAGTTGTGCCGGAGTGGTGCTGTGTAATAAGGTTGCTATTTAGAGGGTGACCGTCGCTCCTTGTTTGTTTGATTTGGGGTAATGAGGCTAAAAGATTCTAAAATAATGGAGTTTCTTAAAAAAATCAATAAGAGAGTGAAAAAAACCCCAGTTTTACCTAGTACTCAGTACTTTTGCATCCCACTGTACATTTTTACCTTTAATATCTAGGAATCATATAATTTAGGTTGGAAAAGACCCTTGAGATCATCATCTCTAACAGGAACCACAACACAGCCAAATCTACCACTTATCCATGTTCATGAGTGCCACGTCTACACATCTTTTAAATACCTCTGGGGATGATGACTCAATTCCTTCCCTGGGCTGTCTATTCCAATACTTGCAGCCCAGAGAAGAAATTTTTTCTTACAGCCGAATTAAAACCTCCTCTAGCACACCTTTAGGACATTTCCTCTTGTCCTGTTGATTGTTATTTAGGAGAAGAGGCTGACCCACACCTCCATATAACCTCCTTTTAGGCAGTTGTAGAGAGTGATAAGATCTTCCCTGAACCTCCTTTTCTCCAGGGTAAACAACTGTGGTTCTCTCAGCTGCTTCTTATAAGACTTGTGCAACCTGACCCTGTTGCTTTTCTCTGGACTTGCTTCAGCACCTCAATGTTCTTGTAGTCAAGACTCAGCATTGAACACTGTAATAGAGGTTAAAGATTTTCTTGTTAAATCCAAAGGCCTTTGCTACATTGGAAAGTCAGGTAAGAAGACCCCGAATACCATGTAAATCTTGTTGGCTTGAAATTCAACGACTTGTTTTAAAATAATTTTAAAATTATTTTCCAAATTATTTGTCAGTGATCAGATTTTACTGTATTTTTATTTAGAAAACAAGCAAACCCAAAATACTTGCACCTCCCCTTCCAAAAATCAATTATTTTCATTACTGTTTTGATGTTTTTCATTCTCTTTACAAAACAACAGGAAACCTTACCTAAGGCACACTGGCAGTACCAAATCCCTAGTGTGCATTGGACACCTCGAAATGTTAATTTGTGTATGGGCAGACAAGGTATGGCTGTACAGAATCTGTGTGAAATCAGAGGAGTTTAGTCACAGAATTTCCCCTGTCAAAAGTCCCTGATGAACTCAGTGAGTTGTTTAAGTGGCAATATTGTACGAGCTTCATTGTTTGAGCTATGCCCTAGAATAGGGAAGCAAAAAGGTCAAAGAAAAATCTCATGAAAACAATCTATTGTATTAATTTCATCATCACCACTGGGTTGGGGTGGGTGGGGTTTTTTTGTTTGTTTGGTTTTGTTTTTATTTTATTTTATTTCAGCTGTTTGAGTTGAATTTTATATTTATAAAACCAAAACCAAACAAAACAAAAAAAAGCGAAAACAAAAACAAAAACCCAACCAAAAAATCATTACAAGAATGTGACAAGTTTAGCATGAATTTTTTGTTTATCTGTATAGAAAATAAGCTTACATCCAAGTTTGCACAGACAATTTCTTTTTGTTACAGCAGTTCTCTGTTGTCTGCTGATTCATCCAGCGATGTGTTATTCTGCTCAGTTAGATAATCATACAAATTTCCTATCAGACCATCATAGCTTTCACAACATAAAGCTATGATAACAAAATAAAGCTAACATACAAACTACATAAAGCTAACATACAAACTACATGGTTTGTAGTTTTAGATTTGCTGAATTCTTAGTCACTATAGTTGTAACAGATTCTTTTTTTAGTAAAAAATTCAAAAATTTTTAACTGAATATTACCATTTTAATATAAGAGGAAGGAACAATAACCAAAACCTAAAGATGCAGAAGCTATATGCATCTTTATCCTTAATTTTCTGACTGGTTGAGAACCTTCTGTGGAAGACAGATAAAATTTATACTGCTGACGATACTTCAGGCATGTATTCTTTTTTTTTTTGTGATGAACCTAAACCACGTCCTGCAAAGTGTGGAGCCTTTGCTGCCAAACTGGCTAATGAGTTGAGCTGTCACTCAACTCTGAGCAGAAGCTACTCAACCACCTTGCAAACCTAATCTTGAGGGAAGGGCATTGTTGCACAAAAGGGGAGAAATAGGAAAAGAATGAACAGGAAACCCATAATATCTCCTCTTCTTTAATTTTCTAACCCACCTTTCAGGTTTGAACTCTGTAACAGAGTAACAGAATTACATACCTCTGCACTTTTAGTGTGTTTGTATCTCTCACATGTTAATTTCCCCCAATTTTTATGGTGGCTTTATATTTTTCATTTCCAGGAAAGTTAATGAGAGGCACATGCCTTATCCTTGTATAGTGAGAATTCAGAGAAACTTTATGTCATAGCCTCAATGCACAACTTTTAACTCACCCAGTTAATTAATTCTCCTCAGAATATTATAGTGTGTGTTTAATTGCCATTTAGATGTGGTCTTTTATGTGCTGATTCGGAATGATTAGATTCAAAACAATTTTGCTGTAACAGTATAGTGACATTGGTATTCTTTGTTTTGTAGGATATGTTCTTCAATCTGATTACCTTGTCCTTGTCTATAAATTAGCCAGGAGAACAGCAGAGTACTGCTTGGTGCCTATGTTTCTTTGCAGCTAGATAAGTTAAAAAGACACGTATGCTGTCAGGCTTACTTTTAGGGCTCTTTTTTGTTTGGTTTTCCTTTTTTTTAAAGCAGATTTACAGAGAGGTGAAGCTTTCACTTCATTCAGTGGAAAAATCAGAGCAAGTTACTATTACCTAGCAAGGATTCTCTTTCTGGATCTGTGTTTGTGACCAGCAGTATGTGAGCATCTCTCAAAAGACATTGGCAGGATTTTGGAAAACAAGAGCATTGTAGGCTTGGAAAATGAATATGAGGTCTGAGAGATTCCTGACAGGCAACAACAAACATTCAGTGAATGATGGTATGCAGCCTTGGGACAACCCTATTTAGATATATCATTCACACTATAGCTTAGGCACCATTAAAAGTCCTGAGTTTACTCTGAATAAAACATACCACATAGTTCCTTAGTTGAAACATGAATAATCTTTAGATGTTATTGCTGTTTAAAAATCAAGCTAAAATAAACTTCTTTTTCAGTTAGACATTTAGCATTGCATAGTAGTTAGACAAAATACTATAGTCTAAGCTCCTTATAAAACAATATATATTAGGTGCCAGAGAAGGCATAACAGATGCCATCTCTCACCATAAAAGTAATTTACAGTTTCAAACATAGCCGTGACTGGAACATACACAAATTATTGGAAAAGGGGATCAGAGGTTATGAAGTCTCTTTTTGTTACTAGATTTCTTGTGTCTAATATTTCACATTGAAATCTGCAGTTGGGACTTGTTTTATAATGGTTCGCTTTCAGTTTATCTAAACTTTTTAGAGACTTCAGCTACAAAGTGCCTTTGGCCAATGTGATCTACCAGCCAAGTATCCCATAAAAGAACAATGCCCCCAAAATGTTTTAATTTTTTTTTTCTTGACACTGTGAAAGGTTAAACCTTTTGCATTTCTAATGTCTCCCATGCCAAATTGTCATGTGTTTGTAGCAGGTTAATACAGAAGGGGGTTGACAAATCTTTCTATAATCACTACCCCATGTTGCTTTTTATCCTCGTCTGCTGCTCATTTTGGTTGTGAAAAATCCTAATATATCAGTGACAGGAGGTCTGGATTTGTGGCTTAGTGTTATAATTACTCCCACTGAGGCACTGTCAATAGGATTAAAATGAAGATTCTAGACCTGTCCATCGTAGATGAGGTCAGCAACACTAGCAGTGGGAGTACTGTTTCTGCAAGCTGTGCTTTTAGTCCTGAGTTATGGAACCATAGACATTATTATGAAGCAAATATTTGAAAGCTCCAGTGGAGAAAGACCAGTTCTTTTTTTTTTTTTTCCCTACATTAGCTAAACTATCCATCTGTAATAAATAATCTAACAGCATCCATCTATGTCCTGGCCATACATATATGTGTGTTAATTTTCAAATGTATCTGAGCCCCAGAGAGTTTCAATTACAGAACAATCCATTTTGCATTTTATAATTAATAAAGTCTTTGCAGCTGCATAACTTCATCCAGGAAACATCTGCATGCACTCTTTGTGTATACATCATTTCTGTGAAAAGAGGGTTTGCTGAATTCTCTTTAATTTTCTCAGGCTTGGAGAAGGTAGAAAGGTAGGGAGTTGATTAAGGTAATGGAAACAAATCATAAAAATGGCAAGTCATGCCCACACAGATATTAAACAAATTCTACTCACTGCTTGTAGGAAAAAATACAATGCATAGGATCAGTCAGCTTATTCAAGTGAGGAGAGAAAAGGACTCAGGGGAAAACCTGAGCCCTTCTAAGATGGGCAGTCAGTCTCCCATGGTTCTCAGTGGGACCAGCCCGGTACCCCAAGTTCATAGGCAATACTGATGTTGCTGAAAATCTGTGATTACTCCTTTGTCATCCTTTGACACTGGCTCTGAAAAATGTTGTTTTTAAAACATTAGTTTCATCTTAGCTTGCATAAAACTGTCACATCACCAAGGCTTACTAGTGATAGCAAACTCAGGGAATGGTGTGCAAACCAGAGTAAATAGACAAGCTCTCCTGCTCTGCTAGCACAGTATGTCATCTTTATTCTTATCCTCTTACACCAGTCTCCTTTTTTATAATGGGATTAAACAGTAATTAGTGCATTCACCTCTTTAATTATTTTCATATAAACTCAAAAGTTAATTATCAAAAGCCATGTTCAATCAAGTGTCTGACATGCTGAAACAATTGTGGGGCCTTTAAGTCTTGAGCTAATATACCACCTGGAAGCCTTACACTTTGAAAAATGGAGGTTTTTAGAAAATTGTTTATTGTAGTAGCAAATAATTTGCTTGATTAATGTGTCAGTGCCCTATAACTGTTTATTCTTTCTCCTTTGCTTATATAAACAGTAATTGTTACATATGTCACTCATATCCCTCGCCATATTTCCATCATTGCTCCCAGTTTAAGTTCCCTAGCTATCCTAGACACAAAATGAATCTCATAGTGTTTTACAGTGAGAAGGCTACATAAAAATGAATAGTACTTAACACATCCTTGTTTTCCTTTCTTCCGTCGCACAAGTGGGACTCCAGACTGCTGTTTGTTGCCATCTACATCTGCTTTCATTCCCTTCTCCAGAGGTCCTTGGACTTTTTTTTATAAATGTGAAAAGAAACATATACATTTTTTGATCTCTAGCAGGCCACTAAAGCATGTGATGAGCTCACAGCAGAGAAGCTGCTATTTTTCTCCATTAGGTGCAGTCGGCAGCTTATGCTGCAGATGTGGCATCATAGTTCTTGTTAGAGTGTGTTAATTCCTCAGTATTTACTTTTGGCTTTGCAAAATTCCATTCTTTACAGTATTTGTGTAGCCTCTTAAGGGATCCCAAACATACTGGCTAAGAATGTTTGCAAATGCCCTGGCTTCAGCATATGCTGAGCACGTTTCCAAGTGGGCACTGCGCCCTGATGCCCCAGCCGTGCCAGCCCCCACTGTCACCATACGTCCTTGTTATGGCTGAGTGCTACTGGATGTGCCAGAAGAAAGCAACTTAGTCCAAGCCCAGAAAGACTGCTGGTATGATTTTCTGGAGGGTCTTTCATAGTATAGTGTACTGCTTTATCTAGGGCTTCCTCAGTCTCAAACCCCAACTCCAGGAAAGCTCTGTTGTGCGAGAGATTTTGTTCACATTGTCTTTGTAGTTCACACCGAAACTCTGCCAGCTTCTCAACAAGAAAAATCTCAGTTTCATAGAGGAGTTGAGAAAATTTGCCCTGAGGAGCAGCCATGGCTATTGCAGATAAGTGAACAAGTCCATGGAGCTGGTCAGCTCTGGGAGGGTCAGTGATGGACAGTCCCTAAAAGTTTTGAGACTAAGATACTAAGCAAAGAATTGTGCCTTGACTGAAACAACATTTTCTTCTGTATTTATTGTTGATTTTGTAGTATTTGGGGAAAGAATTAAAACCCAATAGTGTTGTTTTAAGCTGGTTGAGGTCAGGCAGGTAGGTGCTATTCTGTGTCTTTGTGCTGTCAGTAACATATAAGACTTTGGAGCAGCTGTTAGAACAAAATAGGAGCTTCATCTGGAAAGAGCTGTTCTAATAAATTAGCAGCCATAAATGACACAACAGAGTGAATGGAAGAGAGTTGTATTTTGTGCTGCCTTTCTCGCCTTTCTCCCCACCCATGTACTGCCATTTGTCATACCCCAGAAGCTCTTCAGTTGCAAAACTACTGCTGGATCTTAACTTGCTTGAGGAACACCAAATGAGTGCACATTTTAATCATATCAGCAATGATGAGGATTAGAACTACGGCATCAGAGTGCCATCTGACCAGTTATATCCCCCTGCATATCTTCTGTCATTGCTTGAGTTCTGTGCCTTGACTTATAATTTAGGCTCCCTTTATAGGGAAGAAGTGCAGCTAATGAATGCTTTTCTGTACTAATGAAGTGAAATATTAAAATGGATGTGTGATCAAATGTCATTTGAGTTGCCTGAAGCTTTGCCATGAAATACTTTTGTGAAAGAGTAGCTGTATTTATCACCTTTAGATTTGCATGTACACAGCTCTGAGTGTTGTTTGGCTACTGTGTTTGTTTTTGGTTTTTTGCAATTAACATTTTTAGTGTTCCTTATGGAGGTAGCAGCAGTGGGGATTTTATGCCACCTGTCCCTGTAATCTTAAAAATATTACATGAAGAACTAAATTGAATCAAAATATGTAGAACTAAAATAGTGTAGAGCAAAACAATCTATCTAAATTACTCATAAAATAAAAAAAAAAAATCCACCATGGCAATTTGGCAAGGAAGGACAAAAGGGAATGGAAAAAAAGAATCAAACCAGTATTTTTGAATTATTCTTTCCCATCTGTTATCTGTGTAGCTGACTGGCAAGTTCTCACACCTTCATAAGTGGTCTATGCAACACCATGTTAGTAGAGTTTTCAGTTGTAATTTTCTTTGCAAGGATAATGGTATGTGTTAAGAACAGATAAGGACCCATAGGCCCCCAGTTTTTAAGCAATAGAAGTATTCTACTGTTAGCCTGAAAAAAAAAAAAAGTGAGAAATTTTATTTTGTGAAGAAAGATGGGAGGATAATTTAGTTGTATTCCTCCAATGAGTACCTTTAATTATAGTGTACAGTCCTGCATATCCTCCTTTCTGAAGAACTACAAAGTTTTTAAAAATCCTATTTAAAAGTGCTGTTTTCATACTGTTAAAAAATTCAGTTCTAGAATATTTTGCCCCTTGTATCTCTAAGATTTATAAGTTAAAGAGGTGGTTATTAAACGTGGTCACAAGCCTCTTAGTGGACAAAAAGCTGATGGAATGGTAGCAGGATATGAATGCCTGAACTTGCTGCCTGTGTTATGCTGTGCAGGAGAATAATTGGCTTTCAGTCATGTAAACTAGTCACAGACACTCAGATCCTTTGAACTCTAATAACAAATGAAATGCACACTTACTTTAAATAGTGAGTGACTAAGCATATAAATGTCTTGATCAAGTCATCAGCAAACAAAAAAAAAAACAAAACCAAAAAAAAACCCCCAAAAAAAAACCCAAACCCAAAAGTGATAAGGAGTCTTCTGTTTACATTTTTTTATTTCTGTCTGAAATCTTTATTTTACGCTCTGCATCTTTGCCGTGTAATGTTCCCTGCTGAGAAGGACAGACTGGAAACACAGTAGGGAACTTTGCCTTTTAAGTTGCTCTTTGCTTTGCAGAGGACTACATGTTGGAAGTTCCGGTGTATTTGTCCAGTGTTTTGTTTGGTATAAGAGAAACATGACAATTTAAGAAAGGCAGGAAACTGTTATGTGGTAATTTTAGCTACATTTCTATTGCAAGTACTAAAAAAGTGGACAGAAGTTTGAATACATTTCTTAAGGTACGTGTATACAAATCTGTTCAGCTTTTGTGCGCTTTGGTCAGAAAATTCTGAAACAACCTTGGATGAAGCTATGAAAGGATAATTTTGAGTTGAATTTGCCACATGCCTGTTGAATTCACAGGTCATGTTTATCTAAAATGCTTCTCTAAAATTCTTTTTGTTGTCTTTTCTAAAGAGCATATATAACAGCTCCTGTGGCAAAATCAAGTTATAGCACATTTTACATGCAGGACTAGATTTTCTTCTAATGCAAACTTGTGCCCTGTTGTCAAAATCAAAGGCTATGAGCTTTGCATGCTAATTGGCTCTGCCAAATAATTTAGCTTCCATCCACTGGGTTATTTTTTAGCACAACAAACTGCAAATGTTATGGCTATTTTAAGCATATTTTTCTTAAAAAGCTTAGTATATTTATAGACTAATAGACAGTCCGAATGTCCTACTGTTGTTATCCATTGTTGATTTACATAATTCACCAGCTTTTATCTGTTGTTGTCTTAATTATTCCTGCATTTATTTTTTTTCTCTGTTGCATAAAATTAATCAGACTAGTATGACTCATGTTGCTTTAGCAACACTATGGGTCCAGTCCAAAGGCTATTAAAGTCAAAGGTAGTCCTCATTGACTTAGTGAGCTTTGGATAAAGTTCATTGTTTTCATGCTCTTTCCATCACTGCAGTACCAGACAACTGAAATAACTGTTCCAAATATCAGTGTCTTTTGATACTTTGCATTTCTGTTCTGAGAAAATATCCAAGCAAATATGAATGTAACCAAAGTAAATTCTCTCCCTCTGAATACAGAATGACTATTTAACTAGATTTAATATTTTGATACCCAGTACAAAGTTTCACCCTCTGTCCCTTTCCTTTGCATACAGGTGATAGCTTAAGAAGGTTAGACTGTCTGTTAGGGTTGGAAGGAAAAAAAAAGAGTTAAATAGTCTGGTTGAAAATACTTCTGCCATATGAGAAGGTTCTGGAGGACTTTTGTGTTTTGTTTTGCATGTTGACAGTGTTTGTAAGTTTGCCTGTAACCTTGGTGTTGAAACTGAGTCTTAATCTGTTTCCAGTTTTAGTGTTGTTGGATCCCCACTTCTCTCTTCCTCATTCCTTACAGTTCTCATAGTTTATGCATTCTTAAGTTGTCTGTCTAGGTTGCAGTGCTCTGCTTGCAAGTCTAATGGTTGATGTGTTTCATGTGTGTTTCTGCCTTGGAAACTGTGGCAGTAGCTGCAAGAAGTATTTCTAAACATCAGCGTTGTAACACAACACATTTTTTGGGTTCACAGTGAGCAAACCAAAGCAAGAAGTTCTCTTGTTTTTCCTGTTGTCTTCCTTTTGTCTTTTTCTTGAAAGTTTTAATAAGTTAATTTCAACCTACTTGTGTCCTTCTGTGAAACTGGAAAAAACCAATTGAGAAGTTTGTGCTGTCTGCTGTCTTCCTCTTTCTTAATGTTCTTACCAGAGTTGTCTTTTAAGCAAATATTCATGCCTTGTTCTTTCTTCAGGATCAGGGATTTCTGGTGGATTGCAGATTCTTTGGATTTCTGAAATCAGGGAAGAATAAATTTTGCTCCAAAACAACTAGTTCAGATACTGTAAACGCTTCAGTGGCCTTGCAGCAGATCTCTAGAGTGTTTTCCTTCTGTTTAGGCCTATTGCAGGCCCCCAGATATTTCACAGCATTATTATACTTTTCTTTGGTGAAAAACAGGTGCTTCATGTATTTATGTGGCCCTCTGTTTTAAAAAATTGTACTGCTAGCTGTTGTGATACATATAGTATATACTTGAACTCATAAAAATGCCACAAAATCATTAACAGCATCATCTGAAGAAAAAGAAATTGTGAGCATATCTTGCTTGAGCCAACATAACAGAGTGGGCAGTTTAGGTGTTTACAGAAATGTATACCTCATGTGACAGAAGCAAAAAAAGACAGGATAGAAGTCCCTGCAAATCGAAATCTTAATTTGTTTTGTTCTGCTTTAGCTTGTGGCCGTGGGTTCTACAAATCCTCCTCACAAGATCTGCAGTGCTCCCGCTGCCCCACTCACAGCTTCTCTGACAAGGAAGGATCTTCCAGATGCGACTGTGAAGATAGCTATTACAGAGCACCTTCTGATCCACCATATGTCGCATGCACAAGTGAGTGAGTCATGAATTTAATAGTAAAGGACGTTGCTTAACCAACCAGGTGCAGCCACTTGCAGCGAGTAGTTTTGTCTGGCTTTTCCTGGGTTTGAAAAGTACATTTGCAATGGTAAAAGAAACTGAAAGGCAGAAAAAGCGTTGACAGTGAATACAGAATCAGCATAAATATAATTTTCAAGTTTGCTTGGTACAGCTTTGGAAAACATTGCATGTTGCATAAGTGCATAACTCACTGTAATAGATGTAATACAGGCCCAGTTCTCCCTAAATTGTTGCAGACAATATGCATTATGTGATATAATACCAAAATTAGTAATGTGAAAAATGAAAAGTAGCCTCTGTGGAGCTGCACTTTGATTGAACTGTAATTGGATCTGACTTTACCTTCTAACTGCAAATAGATTGGCTGACACAGATTGGTGATTCAAATAGTGGAAGTCTCCTAAATTCAAAATATCACTAAATATCTCTGTAAATCATATCAGAGCTGGTAACAAAAGACTAGATGCAGCTTGTGCAGCATGTTTAGAAGAGATGAACAAACCCCATATGTGGAAAACCTGTAAAAGAGAACTTTTAAAGTATATTAACTATTCCTTTTAATTATGTAGAAGAGAAACTGCTAAAAATCACTTGCAGTAAATATACAGACAGTTGTTATTCTGACGTTTTAATGGAAAATAAATAAAGCTCTTATCAAATGAGTTCAAGAATGCTTTTATATAGCCTGTACTAAAAATAATGAAATGTTTATGTGAAGAAAAATGCTTCAAGTGTTTTCTGTCTCAGTAATTAAAATGCTACCTGTGTGTCCCACTGTGGTTTTGTGTAATTACCCGGACTTCTTTGTGTATTATGTAGGACCTCCATCTGCACCACAGAACCTAATTTTCAATATCAACCAGACGACCGTGAGTTTGGAGTGGAGTCCTCCCGCTGACAACGGGGGAAGAAGCGATGTGACCTACCGCATCTTGTGCAAGAGGTGCAGCTGGGAGCAGGGCGAGTGTGTTCCCTGTGGGAGTAACATTGGATATATGCCCCAGCAAACTGGATTAGTAGATAACTATGTCACTGTCATGGACCTGCTAGCTCACGCTAACTACACGTTTGAAGTCGAAGCTGTGAATGGGGTTTCTGACTTGAGCCGTTCCCAGAGGCTTTTTGCAGCTGTCAGTATTACCACCGGCCAAGCAGGTAAGCTTTCATCACTTACGAATCTCGGCACTGTGAGACTGAGAGAAATTTGGAACATGCAAACTGTAGGTGCAGTAAATCAGGAGCATGTTTAGTGTGCTCTGGCTCATTAATCTTTTCGCCTTGCCAGCTATTTAATTTGAGCTTGTACTATTTCAGGATAACCTGTCCTGTTTCTTGGCCTCAGGATTGCTTTCAGAAAGCATTCACAGAAGACTTAAAGAAGACGTGCAGCTTTTTTATAAAATAGAGTTTCTAAACTTAGGAACGTTTTTTTTTTTATTTTGGTCTCACTTCATTATAGTTAATTCCCTAGTATTTGAAGATAAAAAAAATATATGTGAGAGTTCTATGCAGACTTCCTTTTTGAATTTTTAAAACATGTATGGGACTCCTAGGTCACTGGAAGATGATTTGGATTTCTGATGGTGTTTTCAGTGTTAATGTTTGCCCTCAGGACGATATTTCTGATTTATCTTATATTTCCAGATATTTGATTATGAGATGCAATGAGAATGTGCTGATTATTCTTTGTTTCTTCTGTTTATCATAATCTGACAGGTGAAATGTCAGGGGAAATAAAATCAAACCAGCATATCACCCCAGGGAAAAAAAGGGCTTTAGTTGTCTACAGCTGAACAAAAAAAAAAAAAAAAAAAGAATTCTCAGATTTAGGTTTCTGAACTGGCCAGTTGCTTTTTGATAAAATTACAGACAATAGTATGCTGTGTTCCTAAAGGGAGGATAGTAAAGCTAACCTTTTGTAATTTTAACAATCTTAAACAAAATATTATTTGCAAGATCTGGCTTTTAAAGAAATATTAAATAGTATTTTTACTATTACTTTTCATGGTAAAAGAAAATATAAAGTGAATAACGAATGTGATTCTTCCTGTAAGAACAGCTGACTAATATTTTAAAGGATACTTCATACTTATGTCTTGGAGGAAATTTCAATGACTGTGAATCATGGGTTTGTTTTTTTTAGTGCAGTAGAAATGATCCCCTAAAGTAATGTTTTGAACTAAGAACAAACTCACCAAACAGGGTAAACAAACAAGAAAAACTTTAATTATTTTGTACTTTAAAGATAATAATCGCAAAAAAAAATAAGGGACAAGAGATTTAGTTCAAAACCTTCCTTCCTTCCCCCCAAATTTAGGATAGTTGATATGGTTGTTGAAGTTAGGCTGGAGTGTTTAATCTCCCTATAGTGCTTTTATGGATTCCAAGAGCACGTTTTACATTATTTTGGAGCCATCTCTGTGGCTGAAAGGATTGGTCTCTGTGTTCATTCAGTTCTTGAAGTTTATGATGAGATTTTCAGCACAGAAAACTTACTCTGAGGCTATTTTTGTACCACAGATGATATTATTTTGGCACCATGATTTTTCATCTTCAAAATAATTCTCCAAACATGCACAGGTGGACAGTGTTCTGCTCTCTAGATGACTGTACAGAGCTATCACATGAAGAAGAGGATTTGGACTTTTTCCTATTTAGCTGAATCAAATTGGCTTTACTTTATGTGCTGTGATGGTTCAGTGGCACACAGGGTAAAGGAAGAACCAGTGCAATTTAGTGGCTAGTACCACATCTCAATGAGATGAAAAAACCTTTATCAAAAGTTTGTTGTGTTTTCTCCAGGACAGCTCATTATTGTTCATCCTTTTGTGTTGTCATAGTCAAGGATTTAGAAGGTTTTTATTAGGCCAGAAGCTATAATATGGTTATCCTGTTCTATCTTAAACTTAACACAAGCTGTGTGATTTTATGAAATGATCCTCACATCCAGCCCAGAGATATTAGTGAAACTATAGCTTGCATATATAACAGAGGAAGCATCTAGACTTTACTAAAGATGTAATCAAAAATCTTCAACATCCTAGACAAGCTTTGTAAGAGCATGAGGCAGGAGATCTGACTCTGTTCCTTCCCTACTCTCGAGTTTCCTGTGGGATTGCACACAGACCAGCATTTCCCAGCATTTGACACTGTTTAGAGAAAGGGTATGACTGAAGCTTTGCCTGTTTAGCACTTCTGAATGTAAAGATTTAGAGGCTTCCAATTTGGCATCTAAATGGAATATACGTGGAGGACAGATTTTGGAAGAAAAAAATGACTTTAAGCTCTTTTTGTTGCAGTTTTTTCTGTAAAACGAAGGTAACCTTCATTTTTCCTTATCAAGCTTTTAAAGATTTTCTGATTAGAAGTGGCACATAAATGCAGCTTTTTTTTTTTTCACAGAATCACAAAATTTGTGTTAAAGAAAATACAGACATTCAGAACAAATGCATTTAGCAAAAGACCTCTTCTACATTATTTTTGCAACAGCATGTTTTGGATCCTAATACTGATTTCTTTGGTTTCTCAAGGAGGAAAATATTTTAGGTGGAACAGATTGATGACTATAATTGAACAGAAAGAGACTGGTTGCTCAAAGGAAACTGTTATGCTTCTGTGTTTCTCTTTTATTTTACTACAGAGAGAAAGAAAATGTTGGATTTATTTATAGCCAAGTAAACTAGGATTCATGCAGCTCTCATTTGTTCCTGTGTGACTGTTCTATACTTCTGGAAAAACTGACTTTTTTCTGTGCCCATATTGCTTTTTATGTGTGTAAATGTGTCTAACTAAACCTTCTTCACATGTTATTATGCTAACACAATAGGTGGCTATATATAATTACTGGGTTCACCAGTTGCACACAGGATTGCAATGAGATTTTCCCTTTGTAGTTTTGGTTTAATTGAATTGCTCCTTTGTGTCCATAGTCCCAAAATTCAAATCATTGTGTAATGATAACAGGAAATTATTGATAAAAGAATGGGGTTATAGAATACATTCAGTGTTTCTTCGCCCACATATAACAAGCTTCTGATGAGAGAAAGAGAGCATGCCACATAAAAGAGCCAGGTGGTGGATAAAAACCTATTTATATTTGTGGAAATAATACAATAAAATGACTGCAAGTGGGTAGGTATCATTTCACATCATTTATATATATATTTATATATATACACGTATGACACATTGCTGTTCATTCCTTGTTTTAAAAAGACTTTGTGACTAGGCTGTCAATTGTCATGTGGCTTATTTTTATGCTTCAGCCAAGAACCATGAGGCTTTTGGTTTTGCTTTGTTTTCTTTTTTTTTGACAAGATTAAGTACACAAAGTCCCCTAGGAGTAAACCATCTTGTTTCATATCTTGCCTATCCCACACCATATAAAGAATACAGGATGTCATCCCAGTACTGCAAGCTGATCTATGGGAACCCCTGCATCCTTGTAGAATTCAGATTTGAATGTGAATAAACTCTAGTTACAATAAAAAAAATAAAGAGCTGCACCTGGTGAACAGCTGACAAGCCCTACCTTTGCAAGACTGGGTTTTTACCAAAGATAAAATTGACCACTTCCCTGATAAGATATTCCCCTTTCAGTTGCACTGGTAGTTCCTTTGGATCCATCAAATTCCTAACCAAATTTTACATTTTTTCCATACAACACCCAAAAGGTGAAATTGGGTAGGTTTCACTGCAGATGAATATTTGTTGTATTTTGGCATTCATGCATTTTCATTTTACAAAATACGCTTCAATAATAATTTTATAATTTTTCTGTTGACATTTTTGCAAAGATAGTGTGTTTTTAAAACTGTCTTTCTGCATCCTTTCCTCTAGGATCTTTCTGAATTAACAATGGCCTCATCTCTGGAAAGGAGTTATATACACCCAACCTTCCCTGGCCTTGATAAAACTTCGGTTATTTTGAATGAATACCAAAATTTATCAGGGTTTGAGAAAATATGTGTCCTGAGCCAGTTTAAATTGTCTTTATAGTCATTGAAAAGAAAAAATCACGTCCAAGGGGACTCTCATCATGCCTTATTACTGTAACTAACTAAGACAAACAGAAGTTAAAATGTAATGCCAATAACTGTCCCTAAATGTACTCATTGCTCTTGGGCAGGGAGCACTTGCTAATGCTTGCTGCTTCTTCACAGCAAGAAAGGGTGCCCCATAGCACTCTTAGGTCATGCTGTGCCTTCACATGCACTTAATGCTGACCACTTCAAGTGGTTAAAAACCCCTGATCCAGTTCCATAATCAAGGCTTACTCTTGAAAAATATTGTTTTTTAGTAACAATTTCCTTTGTATATGTTGATTTGCTGCTATTCCCTTTTTACATCTTAGAGTTCAGTTTTAAGACCTTTTCCTACAAAAAAAGCAGATTCCAAATTTCACAGTTAAAAAAAAGGAAGCTGAATTTGTCAAATTGGCATTAACCCAGCAACTTGAACTGAAAAAAATATTGCATGCTATAAAATCATGGCTATTATCAGCAGCACCGTTGATTTACATGACAAGAAGAAATGGCTGAACGCATAAATGCAAATCTATGGGATGGGTTCTGCCTTTCTTAGGTAATTCTGAAGTCTCTCTAAATAAGAGAGACACTTCACATTCTCTCATGTTACATTCTCCTTTCATTCTTGCTGCTTATAATTTTTCTGTTCTTTGTTTTGTTACTCTTTTTCCCAGCTCTCAATTATCCCTACTCATTTTTTAAAGTCTCTTCTTTCATAGTCTCTGCACTACTGACCATCCACTTGTTTCCTGTTCCTGTCAGTCTCACGTAAGCCTGGCTTTTCTTCAGCCATGAGCTGTCCCCCAGCAGAGGCAGCAGTCGAGAGGATTGATGCCTGCCTTTCCCAGTCACTGTGACCTCAGTGTTCTAGTCCTATTCTCACTTCCCTCCTTTCACCAGGCCATTTTGCTTTCTTCCCATAGTGCCACCAAGCTGTTTTAATCTGCCTTCATCTGCATCTTCCATCCAATGTTCACTTCTGGTGCTACATGACAGATTATTACAAATAGCTTCAGTGTTCAACTAAACATTTCTTCAGTGTTTTCCCATTTCAGTGGACTTCATTTAGCTATAGGTTCCCTTGGCTATTTCCTGCTAATGACTTTACTTTTTGAGCTATGCTTCATCTCCTAACGTCCAACTGTAGATCAGTTTTCACACATTAATATGGCTACATCATCAGTATATATTTTTTTAAAAGCAATTCCTCATGTAAAAAGAATTCAGATTATAAAAAATAATGTTTTCTTTTTAACAAAAGTGTTTCACTTGTTGAGCTGGGGGAATTATTTTACAAAAAGTCACTTTTCAAATGTAATATTCACTAAGTGCTTTCATTAAACTGAGATTTTTAGAAGCATGTATGTGATGATGACTGTATTTGGGTTACCTTTTTGCTTATTTTTTTAATGGGAGCTGTATGGATGTCTGTGCTTATTCTTAATAATATTTAAGATAGATTATAATATTTTAAATTTCTTTTCCTAGACCAGTAGGCAGAAATCAAAGCTGTGTAAATGTTCTGCATTTCATGGTCATCAGCTAAAAAGGGAAAAAAAGAGTAGAAATTAGTTGTATATGATAGTCATTATTCTTTTACTTTTTTAGATGTCTTTTCAGTACATTAAAAGAGTGGATGAGGTTATTTCTGTGGAGCTAAGACTGCCTATTGATCTGCAATCACATTACCCTGAACTAATATCACAGATTTTTTTGCAGGAGGCGATAACTGAGTTTATACCTGAATTAAACTGATGGATAAAAACTTGATAAGAATCCAGTCTCTGTATAGCAAATACCATCAGATCAAGGAAAGCAGTTTGTTCATTCACTGATTGTATCAGGTCATATTTAATATTGTGACATCCACAAGGTTATAGAGATACTACAGAATTGCAAGTTTGGGGCATTATTACTAGATTATTAAAAGTTAGATTTTTCTTCAGGAGTTTCACAAAGAAGGAAACATCTGTCGAGGATAGAATATGGTATGGCACATATGTTTGGGAGTTTTGATAATACCTTTTATACATACACAGAACATGTATATTCGCAAAAAAATTGCAATGACAAGCAGTGCATTTTATAAGAAAATTAATTTATATTAATTTTTTTTCTATCATTTAGTTCTAATTTGTTCCAATATTTTTTACTGAAAGATAAGAGAGATAAAAAAGCAAGCAGATGCTAGCTGTGTTGCTTAGGGTCTGATCCTGCACCACTGAAGTCAATGGAAGCTTTGTCATTGACTTCAATAGGAGCAGGATTTGAACCTTATGCTCTATCAGAACACACAGGAACAAAAGCAATGGGCTCTCTGTCATCCTGAAAGGAAACTTTAACTTCATATCACATATTGAGTCTATGTCAGGTTTTTCCACGTCAGTTTGTGACTGAATGTAATTGGAATTTTTTGTATAGCTTACTAAAAATATGTTGTTGTTGTTTTGGTATTTTGTTTGCTTTTGGGGTTTTTTTGTTTGTTTTAATGGATATCAGAACTCTTGCCTGTTCAGCTCTATCATAAAAGCTTTTTTGGAAGAGACGTAATAATTTTTGCTAAGGAACAAATCTTTTTCTAATAAGGTTTACGTGAATTTTACAGTAGTTAGAAGTGAAAAGAATGGGAAGCACACTGTAGTGTAACTACACAAAGATAAAGTAAAGCTTCAGCTTCACAGAAGCAGAGCTCCAAATTAGAAATGGTCTGATTAAGCTATGTATGTTGAATGTTTGGTGGCAACCTGCTCAGAGAAGCATGACAGCCGCAGGGCTATTGACTTTCCTGTGCACTGAGCTATTGAAAAAGCAGGTTATGTCACCATGCTCTAATGTACACCACTCAAGAATAATTTCACCAGCTGCACAATAAGAAACTATGTACTTGAGGAAGAAAATGAGCAACATAAAGTACAATTTTGCTGTGGAAAGGAGGGATTACTTTACTGATGTCGCACAAAGGACTAGAAGCCCTTTTTGTCTTTTAAAAACATGGGCCAGCTATCTCCTCAATATTTATGAGTTAAACCAGTTCCTAAAAACAGTGATGAAAAATTAACCCTGATCTGAAAAAGCAAGTATTAATATCACACTGCCTATGACCAATCTTTGAAAGGTTTTTAAGATTAAAGAGCTCTACTTGTGACACCTGCTGGGTGAATTTTTAAACCCTCAAAAATCCCTTCTTCTTTCCCTTCATCCATAGTTGTTTTTTTTTTCTCATGTCAGCAAGTTCTTTTCAACAGTTTAGAAACTCTTTGCACTTTTTTATACTTTTTGAGAACTTTAATACATAGTTCTGTGATGGCCCAGCTAGTGTCAAAGTCTTCCCAGGATAGCTGCATTACAAAGACAAGAAATCGCTTGATATATTTATACTTGATACACATTCTAGAGCAGCTAATTAACTTATGTGTGAAGAATGTACAACTTCACAGACCTTTGATTTTCACAGCAGAACAACATCCCCAGGTCTTCCTTTTACTGCTTCCTATGAGCTGTAGTATGGTAACTGGATTAGGATATAAATAAGTGCAGGACATCATCAGTAGGAACTCTGAACTCAGTGTTGTTTATTTGTTTCAGACCTTTTGAAGAATTAAAGTGCCATTGTCATTAGAACAAACAAAGCCTTTTAAGTGCTCAGACGCTTTTTCAATGAGAAATGAACATCACTGTTGAAAGGCACTATTGCAAGTATATAAGTGCTACCAAATGTGAAATCCTAATTAAGGTTGAATGTAGTGAATTAAAAAATTCTTAGACTGTAACATCTCTATACAGTGAAGCATTTGATGACAGCATGGCATGGAGCCAACCTACTGTAATGACTCCTGTGCAAATCTTTAGAAGAGAGAAGGTAGCTTGTATAGGGAGAGCTAAAGAATTTTCTTCATTAAACTTAAATGATGCCATGTAGAATTGTCCAGAAATTTAAAACAATGTCTTTCCAGTTTCCTTTTTTAATATATATTCTCTTTAGAAATATAGTCAGAGATTCTTCTGCTTCTCTTTTGGAGCACATCATATTTTATTCAGTTACTTATTTTATTTTTGTTGCATGTGCCAATAAGCCTCCTTTTTCTAAAAGGAAAACCAGATTTGGCTAAATGGGCCCTCAGTGGAAAAATACAAGTCTTCCTCTTCTGGCTCACGGCCTTCTGGCAGTTTAGGGAGTATTAATGGCCTAAGAATAAATGGTTCACCTCTGGCAGGGAAGGGTGAAGATAGACAAATTCTTAAGAGATGGATATGATCTTTCTAATGGTAGTGGGGTAATAGGAAAGGGAGACATCTCCCTTAATACACTATTGCTGACTTACCCATTATGACAACTCCTGGGCGTCAGCAGATTTTTCAGGTGCTGGAATAGTCTCAATAATTAATAGCCTGAACAATTTTTGCCAACTTTGACATGTCTCTGCCCTATGTTTCTTCTGCTTTGTATGTGAAAGAACCATCCCTGACTCCATAGGGCATGCTCCTAAGGGAACAGTTTTATCTACTACTGTTTAGTGTATGTATTGCTTTGTACACTTAAGCATTTCTGTAGTCTTTCCCTGTGACAGTCAAAATATCTAATTGGTTCTATTTCTAGAGAGAACTCTCAGGGCAATTTACTGAGGAAGCCATGGTTGAAGGCTGGAAATTGACAACAATAAAAGTGTTATCCCAAGTTCAATAGTTAATGTTAAGATAGGAGATGCTGATTATCTTTTTCTTTGCTTTGTTAGTGATGAATGGAAGCAAATTTGATGTGGACAGCAATCTGGTGGAATGATGCAGAGCTATCTATGAAAACATCTGTACTAATCCACCAATGCAGTAAATTATAGCTACAAGCAAACGACATTGATCCAAGAGGATCATTAACAGCTTTAACCAACTGATCCAAGTAATAGGGTAAATGAGAGAACATTATCAAGATCTGATTTTTACAGCTGTCAGCTACAATTGCTAAAACACGATTGCCACTTCCTCTCAACTTCAACTATTTTATGACTTAAATTTAGTGTATCCTATTGTGGTCAGCCAACAAGGATCAATTCAGTGGTAAAATATGCAGTAAAAAATATCCCAGTGATCATGCACTCCATTTACCAGGAGGTCAGTCACAAAGGGAGAGATAATTGCTGCAAGCCAGCAAAATTAATCGGGGATGAGCCAGAAAGGATGATGTATGTTTTGTGACAAAGTACGTGACAGAGATGTACGTATAAACCTGTAGCTGCTTGCCTTGTTGAGGACACAAGGACAAGAGAAGGAGACATGTGAAAAACAATTAGCATGGCTTCAGAGTGAGCAACTCTTAATTATCCATAACATGTCGACATCAGATAATTAGTGTCCCAATTTTTAACAATATTTGTTCATTAACTACAGTAGAATAAGAAAGATCAAGAACAGAGCCATTTGTCTGAGCTAAGTGTTACATAATGGTGTCTACATGTGAACATAATACAACTAAATCATGCTCATGGTAATGACACAGAAATCTTCTTACTGTGGGACCAATATAAATGTCCTCAATTCGAGCTTATAACAAGCTGCTTTTTATGTTTCTATAAGGTAGTTTATTTGTGTTGGCAGCCTTCAAAATAAATAAGACTGTCGTGATAGCTGTAGTTCTAAACTCCCTGAATTGCTGCTTTTCATTTATACATTTAAATTTTCACAGCAAGTGTCAAAAGCTGTGTGACTCAGACCATTTTTGATATTAATGCTAATTAAGAAGAGGTCATTTTTAGCTCAGTTTTCTAAACATCTAAGGCTCTGTGAGCGTGCTAAATACACATCTCTTTGAAAATTTTCCTTCAGCTCCTTTTCCTCTGTCTATGGTTTTTGACCATTTTAAACTATGTTTGACAGCGAAGTAGATGTCTTCAGATCTTACCTGTCATCAGTGGGCCAATAAAGACCTCATTCCTTACTGAATGAGGCAAATGGTGTCAGACACAAGAGAATCCACATGTGCAAAAACACAGAAAACCTTAAGAAAAAATATTCACAGAACTGCTTGAATTTTCTAGTGTTAATGCAGGAAATCTTAGAAGTGCAGAATGGGATGTTTCATATCTCACTTCCATCTTGTTTCTGCTATATAAGAAAAGGAGAGAGAGAGACAGATACACACATGTTTGCATGCACACACACACACACACACACACACCTACTCATGTAGCTCAATCTCCTTTTAATCACTCTTTCTTCTATCTTGTTAGTATATTTTTCAGAATTTTTCAGACAGATCTCGTTTCCTTTTAAGTAGGTTTAAGATTAGGGATGAGGTCCTGTCACTGTGGTTCTTAGCTTTGCTTTACATGACCCCTCCTCAACTACTACGCACATTTCAACAGCTTGTACAAAATTATCCATTGAATCTGGTGTTTTTTGTCTTATGGGCCTGCTGCTGCAAATATGTGTATTTGCAGCAGCAGGCCCTTCAGTTTCTGTATCTGCCATTTCGTGTCTGCTGATGGATCTATTTGCCATCTCTCCTTTTGACCTTTTCTGTCTGTCTGTCACATAAATGGTTCTTTTTTTTTTTGAGAATCCCATTTCCTAATGCATCATGGAGAGCTCATAGTTTTCCATAATATCCAAACTCCTATCAGGCAGTAGTGGCTGAGTCAGCAGAGCAGATTCAAAGCTAGCAAACCCTGATGCTTATGTGGAGAAATGCCATTTATTTCTCTAAAGAGTCTATTTAAGTTCATACAGCCTCTAATCATGGCTGTGAAATGAGGAATTGGATGCTAATATTTCAGAGCCAATGCAGTAATGATGTGTCTCTGTGGACCTCCCGTGGAATTATTCCAAATATTCCCTTGTGTAGCTGAGATCAAAATTTCACCCTTAGTTCTAATTTTTTGTATTGAAGCTTAACTGGTAATGAAGAGGGAAAAGTGTCATTGCACTTTATATTGTGTAGAGTTAATCACATGAAGTATTTTAGGGCTAAGCGTTCTGCTCTTTGATGTTGGCATTAAACATTAGCATTTAAATCTTTGGTGGATATTTACATTGTTGTAGTCAGTGGAGATTGATAGGTTTCTTTAGGGAGTGATTTGGAACAGGAGCCAAGTTTAGGAATTGTGCATCGACTCGTCCTTAATTACAGAGGAAGCGTTAGATTACCTTCCCTATTTAGCCACCTAAATTAACTGGCAAAAGTTGATGACTTCAATGCCCTCTTCCTCTGACACCCCACATACACAAATGTTAATTTCTGCCACAATGTTAGCATTAAATATTTACATGATTTTATTTATTTTCAAGAGAATAATAAGCAAGCAAGCAAATTTTAAAATAGTTTGTCTGTGGGATTTTAAAAACTCTAGAAAATAATTTGCTTGTCTTGTTAGTAATTCATGTTATTATGACTCTTTGAAGCTGTTTACCAAGGACTGAATTAACCAAGGTCCTTAGTGAGGATATTCATATACAGGTGTGCCCTGAAAATAGGGATATTTCACTTGATTGCAGTTTATAGCTTTAATGTTAAAAATGTTTTAAAAATTTAAAATACTTGTTCTATGATTTATTTTTATTGTAATGCTAGTTGAGAGTCCCCTTTAGGATGGCAGCAGGTGCCTTTCAGCTTATTTTGCCTACAATAATTCAGTGATGGCCACCCATCAGTGTTACAGCCTTCCATATAAAAATGAATTTGATCAGCCATGTGGTGGCACAGAACAATTACAGTCAGATAACCTTCAATGAGCAGTGAGTAGAGAAAATGAACTCCTTCACCAAACTCTTGGGAGCTGTTTCTCAACTTTTTCCCTAGCAGGTACCCCAGGCTCTCAGAGTATTGCCACATTCACAAAGCTTTGGAGGGTAAATTCTGCATGCCAGAGAGACTACTTTCCAGTCCTATACTGAGAGGTTGGTGGTGATGTCTCAGGCAGACATGTCCCATCTCATTTAGCAGTCTGTAGATCTAAATTGATAGCTCAAACTCCTCTGGAATACCAGCAGGCAGGCACTGGGACTCTTAAAGAAACTAATGGGTGTTCCCTGTTTACCAAAGCTAAGCCTGCTCGAAAGAGATCAGGATTCACCCTCTGTTCCTGGCATGTCAGGGCTCATACCTGCAAAATTAACTCATTGTGTCTCTCAAAACAGTATTCCCATGTTGAGATTGCCAGAATCATGCCCAGCTAGCTAAGCATGCTAACAAAGTAACAGTATGAACAAGCATGTGTTCATACTCCATTCTCAACTCTAGTGCCATTTACTTTACTAGATTAAATTTACCAAGTCTCCTGAGGTAAATTTATAGATAAGGAGGTCTATAAAATTTGGCTTCCTGCAAAATATTGTAATGAGCCAATCTCAAAGTGATAAACCTATTCATAAAATCAGCACAGCTCCTTTTCTGGAGGAAGTACCACAGCTGCCAACTGCAGTGAAGTCGGTAAACTTGTACCGTGCTTGTCTTGGTCACACGGTCATATAAATTTCTGTGAATGTAGAACACTCCTGGGAACAATCATAGCTTGTTTCATAAATTCTGTTTTGAAAAAGGGTTATGCTTTCTATTGGACCCACAGAAAGTACTTCAGTTTGTAGTTCCTATTTTTAAAGTTTGCATTATGTTTCAATACTGGCTTAAATCTTCCTTTCCTCTACTCACTGTGAAGCCTAGGGAAGGTAAAAATATTCAGGGAATGTGTAAAATGGTTTTGAAGTTATTGATAAAACACACGGAATTGTTGTTTGAAAATGTGGGAAAACCTCAAGTATGTTTTTGATAGAAGAAATTTTGTAAAGAGTTTCTAAAAATGTTCTCTTACCTATTTATGCTTTGATTCAGAGTCAGTGGTAAGATTCTCTTTAGCTCTTATAGGTGTCTAAGCCATTTAAAATGAGTACTAAGGACAAATAGGGTGGCACAAAATTGCTTTCTATTGAACTGCCTCTGAACAGCCAGTATTATTCAGCATCACAACCTAGAGAGCTAGCACACATTAAAAAAAAAAAAGAAAAAAAAACAAGAAAAAAAAAAACAAAAACAAAAACCAACATAAAGAGAAGGTGATCATTATTGAACTGTTTTCATATATTAGTCCTTTTTCATATATTTAATAATCTCAGATGTTACATCTAATATAAGGTTGTTTAGAAATTTTCAGTAAAAATCTGGGATTTGAGAAATGCTTACCCCTGTAAACACTCCATTTTCTTCAAATATGGAATAAATACTCAGGAATTTAGCTGTAAAAAATAACTCGATCCTGTGGTTTTGGGGATTTTTTCTGTGTTCAGAAGTGCATGTAGTGTAATGTTTTGAACTCAATTGGTGCATCTCAGGGGGAGCTTTGGTGTAAAAGGAGTGAATTTTGACCCATGTAGCTGTAGAAAGTAAAAGTCAGTGATCTCCATTAGACTGTATATCCCGCTGGGTAGTATCAGTTGCCCTTTTGTTATTGTAAGCTCTTTCTCTTACTTTTACTGTTTAAATAAATATATTGAAGCCAAAGAGTTAATGACAAATTCAGGAAGTCTTGACTTAGCGGTGATGAAGTGAGATGCGTTCTGTGCCACTCAATGTACACAATTTATAGCCCCGTTTGATTACCGCGGCATGTCCTCCGCCTGTAAGGATTGCACCCGGGGGACCAGTCAACTTATTAATTCATCACTTGCTGCCTTTCATGGCTCAGCAGCCCTTTACAGCGTGCAAGCAGAGAGGTCCAGGAGTCTGAGGGCTGCCGGCCGGCTGGTTCCACTCTAGCTGCCCCTTTGTGTGCAGGCACAATGCTGGTCACTTCTCCCTGGGCTCCCCTTTCTCGGAGGCCACCTTACCCTCCTTCTGTCTGACAATAGGGGCATTGGTTGCAGGGGCTTCCAGGGAGGAACGGCCTTCCACAAAGTTAACCTGTAGCTTTTTTAAGTGCCTTTTGATTTATCTGTCACCTGATCCATCAGCAATGAATAATTTTCATGGAAGGTGCACTTTAATTACCTTCCCATTTGACTAGCATTATCATGCCCTATCTAGGTAATTAATCTCACAAAGTATCCAATTTCAGTCTTTATTGCTGGCAGGCAGGCCTTCTGAATTATATGTGCTTGAATGGGCATTGGGTCTGTTGTTAAACCAAACAGGCCATGAAACAAATTTTGGGTCCTTTCTTTTTTTTTTTGTCTTTTTTTTTTCTCTTAGCTTAATGGGTTTGTACAGATGTTGTGGTCTAGTTGCTTTTGTTGACATAGTTGGGATTTGCATAATGTAAAGCAGGAAAGGGCAGTGGTAGAAAATGGTGGCTGATAAAAAAAAAATTAAAAACACAGATCATAAGTCTATCAGTCTCTAAGAAATAGTTACCAGGTTGTGAAACTAGGTACCAAAAATAATAATTTTTTTCTCTTGAATAATGTATAACTCTCACAGTACGAGCTCTGTATGCCAAAGAGTTACTTTGTAGAACTGGTGCGTTTGCAGGATAAATTAGAAGTCCCCCTCCCAATATCAAATTAAGGATTTCAAATTTTGTTCAGATTTGTGTTTCATTGCTATGTGGGTAAAAGATAAACCTTTAGAAAATGTACTGTTAAAACAGAAGATTAAATGGCATGGCCATAAATTTATAGGTGAGGCTGTTCTTTTTTCTTGTGTCTGTCTCATTAAAAAAAACTGGTGAACAGCTAATGTATTTAGAAAACAGAAAAAAATGCCTTACTGGTTAAAAATAAATAATTGCATGGTGCAAATCTTTCATTTCGTTGCCTACAGTTTAGACACACTGAGTATTTTGGAAATTCCTGTCTAATTTTTCTGAAAGTGGTTTTTTCCTTCTCTGTTTCCTCTCAGTTTCTTTCTCATTCCCTAATGAAAAAAAAAAGTTTTCTTTTTCAAAGGTTTTGACAGAAGAAAACTTCAGATGCAGCTGAGAATTCCTTGAGAATTTTCACAAGTCCATTTCCTGGAAATAAATTTATTCAGTTTATCACTGAAGCTGATTTAAATTAATGTGTTAGTTAAGTTTCATGTTTTAAGTACAGAACAGAACTGGATGGATGGATTAGGAAAAAAAAAATAAAAAAAGAATTAATAAAATATGAGGATTTGTGAGGGAAATAGTGAAATCCTAAAAGCATAGGATTTTTTTTGTTTTTATAATTTTTAAGTTAGCCAAAGCAATCTGTATGATGCTTATAACTAAAAGCCCTTGAAAGAAGCAGACAGCTTTACAAAGGCACAATTGAACTTGTAACACAGTTTTTTTTTCATAACAGGGCTTCTTAAATATCATCATTTTATTATGTGGCAGATTATTTTCTTATTTAATGGAGGTTCTTTTTTTTAAATCAAAAGTTCTTCATACACTAGAAAATTTAGTGTAATTGTGGTTTATGCTTAGAATTATTTTAATGGAAAAAAACTGAAAATATTGAAGTGGTTCTAAAGTGGAGACAACTGTGTTTAACCGTGTAACTCTCACTTCTACCACTTTGAACTTCAGAAAATTGGAACAATAAACAGCATTGAGATTGATATTGGAATGCAGAATCTTTCACCTTTAGGTCACCAATTCAAATTCTGGCAACCAGTGACCAAAAATTGCTACCATATGAAACTTGTTTGTGATCTGTGTGGAATTTAAATTATGATCTCAGTTCATTTTCTTCTTCATAAACTTCATCATAAGCAGAGGTTTTGGCAGTCACTCAAAAAAGACGGTAAGATTAAAGGAGCATGACCCAGTAAACTTTTCACTCCTGGTCATGATCCCTTCAGGTGAACATAGTGGCTTGAGAATTTTAGGCTGCTGATGTGAATTTTACTTGCTCTTTGGATAAAGACAAAACTTTAGTAGTTTTTTTTCTTTAAATAGCATATTTTAATTAATTTGTGTATTCAGAGGCAGATACTGACCCAGTGTTTTAGACTACCAGTCTCATGGGTGCTCCTGTTGTTTGAATTACATTAAAAGTGAAACCATTTGTTGAATATAAAGAGAAAACAATTGACTGCCTTTTTTTTTTAAGCAGCTTTACCTAATGATAAACAGAGCTCTTCAGTGCACTGGGAAAGAGCATATTTTGGTAGCTACCCAATGGCTTCTACCATATATTGAGGATAAGTAGTTCTTTTCAGTCACAGGAATATAAAAAGCTTTGGAAAAAACCTTTAAACGACGTGAATAAAGTATGGTCATTTGCAGAGCATGAAGGATCTTTTCCAGCTGCCAAGCTGCTGAGCTTTAACTTCGCTGCTGACTTCCAAGAGATCTGTAATATTTGGTTTGAAAGTGTATGTGTTCCCAAGTTTCACAGCTGGTGTTGAGACAAGATACAGGGTGCTTAATTCAGCTCTCTCAAAGTATTTTGCTTTAACAGCTTTCTTCAGAATGGTGATAGAGCAAAAGCCATGCACAAAATAGCCTTTTTGAAAGGTCATTTAAGGTACTGTACAACAGCTCTTGTGTGTTAAGAAGAGAATGGTCTACTGGTTCAGGCAGTGGACTGCGGCTCTTGAGATCCGTGATAAATTACATAGTCATTCCCATAGGCATCTTATGTTACTTTGGATAAATGACTTAATCTCTCCATGACACTGTTCTTCACGAGAAGAATAAGGATAATAGAACTTCTTTGCATCAAAGAAGCATTGTGAGGAAAAATCCATTAATGACTGTGAGGCGTTCAGATACTGTTTTGCTAGTGGCTTTATAAATACAAAGATAGGTTAAACTTCTCTATCTTCCATGATTTGGTTTTTTGGGGGGTTTTATCCTTTTCTTGTTAAAATGAAAAGTAGAATTTGCCTTGTTTTCATTTTAATCTAGAGGTATTGGTGTTTTTTGTTCAGTAATGGCCAAATTCTTTTTGGCTGAAATTCTTCTAAACCTCCCTAAACAGAATTTTTCATGCCTCTATATCTAAATCCTTGTACATTTTAAAGAGAAATTTTAAACAGGACTAGTCCAGTGTGTTGCCAGCTTTTTGAGAAAGCTTATGTCTCCTGCAGCTCTGTTGGATGGACTGGGTAGCTGTGAGTTGTGCATAAGAAAGAAACAAATCTCACCAGGCATCATGAAGCTTTTAGACAGACAGAGCCGGTAATAGAGTAAACCCTTCAGGATATTTTAATAATATATTTACTTATTAAAAAAAAAAAAAGCCTTTAGATTGTGAGCTTTTTGAAAGAGTTTATTTCTGGAACTTTGCTTTTAATAACTAATAATTGTGACTTTTCTTGGCAACCTGATCCTTGTGAATCTTTTTGCAGTGTTCAAGGAAAGTCTTCCATTGGATAAAACCAGGTCTGTAGGATCTCAGCCCCTCAGGACTGAGGTGCAGAGTGACCGAGACCGCCCTTGGAGGGCTCGAGAGTCCTAAAATGTTGCCAGAAGTGTCTAGTAGCTAGACTTTGATCCTACACAAGAGACGACATCTGTATGAGGATGGGAGGATTTCACTGAGGTGAATAGTGAAGAGATAAGTTAGAGTGAAACACAGAGTTTAAGATTTCTGTACAGGGGGGTCTAAAGAAGTAAGATAGAAGAATTGAGGCGTGTCCTGTTCTTCTTCTTCTTCTTAGCCTCCATCTTCTGTGGTGATGTTGGCACTTTGAGATTGGTTATTACTAAAAGTGCACTAGTTAATAAACGTAAAAAGTATTGAAGAAAAATGATAAATATTGTATACGTAACTTCGAGTATAAAGATAAGTGACCGCCCCAGGAGCTCTCAGTGTGCTCATGGCTGACTGCTGAGCAGACCTCTGTCGGGCCAAGAGAAAATCTTTTAAATAAACAATTAATAAACACCAAGACCGAGAAAAGATCTGAAGTCCCTTCTCGTCCTTTGAAGCGCAGGCTGTCCAAGGCCACCCCGGGCCTTTCCAGGCCATCTAAACAACCAAAAATCCGACACAGGTCTTTAATACAGCCATTTTTAAACTGTAGCACTGATGCATTCCTTCATTCCCTAATTGCACCTGGGAAGATCTGGACCTTGTTGCAGTTAAAAAGCTGTCACCCAGTACTCTAAAATAAAAAGATTGGTCGTGTTAAACTGCATTTTCATGGCTAATGTTTTTTTCTCACCCCACTACTCCAAATGAGAGGAATAATTTTATGGAGACAGCACCATTGCTTTTGTATCTTCCATGTGGAGAGATCTTGGATTTATTTTAAATTTGAAGTGTTATAAAGCTTAGATGTCACCTTTCTGCCACATTGTAACGCCCTTAAAGCTCAAGAATTTGTTCAGCTTATGATCATAAGCTTCTGTTCCAATGGCTGCAGGACAGGCAATTTTAAACCTGATTGTCTCTATGATCACACAAAAGTATGTGGAAAGAACAGCAGAGGATACTAAACTTTGGGGATCAATTTTGTTATTTTTGGGATTTTTTTGAAATATAAGTTAAGTCATGGATAGTCAGCAAATCCAAACCACTAATACTAGGAGGTAATCACAGAGTAAATTTTAGGTACAAACACAGAGGACAATTTCCCACATCTCCAGCTGAGGGGTGAGCAAAGGCAGAGGTGTGAAGCCTCAGCCTCCTGGTTCCTCTTTCAACACATTCTCAAAGCCACCATTCATCCTCACACATTTGCTGTGTGAAGCTGTGATTGTTTTGCCACCTTCTTGCTCCAAATTGTGTTTTGTTGACTCAGCCATAAGGGGAAGAACAAAACTCAGCAGATACTCAGCTGAAGCTTTGGGATTTCTACCTTTTTGGGTCCTGTGATGGAAGGACTCCCACCCAAGGGTATATTCCCCTCTTCTGGCCATGCACAAACATTGTGCTTTTCTTAATGATCAACTAAATTGTGATTCTCACTAGTGATAACAGGGATCTTCTGGAAGTTGTTTCTTTATTAATCTTGATTTTGAAAACTTTTGAAAGTAAAAGACTGAAGGGGAGGTAAAGTCCATACTGCTGAAGGAAGAAAGTCAACTTATAAATTGTTTTTAAAGCATTTTCTAGATTCTTGTTGAGGTAATGTTTTGCATTTGAGGAGTGGGCTAATAAGATTTATGATATAGCTGGATTTGTAGTGATACAATCCCAAATACCTGAAGGATAGATAAATCTCTTTGACGCCTTGTCTACATTTCAGGGTATTGTAGACAACTCACCATGGGAATAAGGTGTCCTTGCACATATCTGTTTTAACCTGAAGTTTAACATGGTTTTCTAGTCCTCTTTTCTTTCCCTTCTTTCGTATGGCAGTGACAGCATTCTTTAGTGAAATAATAGTGCATCACCAGTGTTTCTGGAATTTCAGAACTAAGGAAGTCATGAATATTGCTCATAAGATGAAACATCACAGTCCATTTGCAGGGTGAATTCCAAAGGTTTTCAGAATTACTGTTAGAGCAGTTGTAAATGGAGGTTTTAGCTGATATCTCTGTCAATTAATATGGTTTGTGTTCTTGCAAAAAAATTAGTATTTATACGAAGTAAAGAGTTATCCTCATGGTTTTGGGGACACAGAGAGTAGAACTTAGCAGTCCACTAAATGCCACATTTTCTAAAATTTTCACTACAGTAGTGAGAAAAGCCATTATTCTTTAAAAAGACAGGAATTGTAGCCTCTTTATCTTTTCCTGTGCAGCACAAAAATGTATTCAATTTAATGGAATGCCATAATGCACTCCTAAACTGTCAGATCTCTAAATATGAGCCATACATCATGACAGTGCAGAACAATGTATGTTGTACCAAAGCAGTTCTATTAGAGAAGGTGAAAATATGTTAATCCTACCTTGATCATCAGAGACCCATATGAATTTGCATTATCCTGTTAACCTTGAAATGAGTAGGTGATAAAATTTTTTAATTTTTTCAAGAAAAATCTGTTCAACTACAAACAATATTTTTCTTTGACAATATTATTAATGACTTCGTAGACATCAGTAATTATTATTTGCACATACAAGAAATATTAAAAGTCTTAGAGAAGCTTGTGTTGCACATTATTATTTCTCTTTTGCCCAAGGGAATTCTCTGAGGATTTAGGTTTTTTGTTGTTTTTAATTTTTTTATTGTTGTTATTGCTTGTTACTTGCATCCATTTTGAGTTAGAATACTAATTTTTTATTGTATTCTATAGCTCTCAGTTTCTGTTGCCTACAGATTTCACTGAAATGCAAGCCAGTGTTGAAAAATATGGCCACAGAACTGTTACACTAATTTATAGATTATTGCATTGAATTGTCTCAAGTGTAATTTCATACTAGGAACAGCTGAAAATGTAGTTCTAAAATACATTTTAACCTTTTGGGAAATTAACCTTTTAGGTATTCAACACTAATTGTATTATTAATTCCATTTTGGGGGAGAGATATGAAGGGAAAAAAGAAAGTAGTCTTGTAACAAGTGTTACAGTGGGTAAAATGATTAATTTTTTTTTTTGTTGGAGTTTATAAATTAAATCTAGCCAGGTAGATCTAATACTGCTAAACCTAAGAATAGTTAGATTTTGGTAACTAGTTATGAATTAAAAGAAATCTCTTCACATATTCTCTTCACATGAGACATCTTGGGGAATTTGATTTGAGGTCTTTTTTGTTTGGTTTTGTCATGAACATACACATAACAGAAGAACTGAAGATATATATGGCTGTGGTACAGATTTAATATAGTGTAATATCTGTAGAGATTAACTGTGATGAAAAATGAAACAGATGAGGCTTAGACTCCTGTAAGAGTTGAAAGCAAATTCTTCACTTTTGTGACATTAGGTGCTGTATTGTTGTTATTGCTTTCTTTTCTTCAGCTGATCTTAAAAAAATCACTTTGAAAGCAGAAGCTTGGTAATGGCTGTATGATTAATGACAATGAACTTCAGATCAGTTTTTAAAAATGAAACCATCTATAGTTTAGATTTAGTTAAGAAACATATTTTTTTTTCTTTCTAACGACTGTGAAGTAATTTATATTTTGGGGTTTGACAAATTTATTTCCTTCTGAAAAGTCTGAGAGTGACTGCTTGTAAAACATTCTTCAGTATGAATTCAACATGGACTTCATCAGACCTGACCCTCTTTTTATTGCATCGGCACTGTGATTATCTCTTTGAGCACGGAGAAACAGGTAGTCTAACACTACATTAAGGAGTGATAATCAGCTTTGTTTCACAGTTGAAAAAGAAACAAAGTGCTTGAAGATGCCTGTGTGCTGAGTGCTGGGTCCTGCAGTAGTACTCATAACTCCAATGGGAAGGAGGCAAGAGAACAGTATTCTCTTACTCTCAGGTCTTGTTCCAAAGATCTCATGTAAAGAAAATGATGGAGTAGTGTAGTTTTGAGCAGTGAGGAGAACCAGAATATTTTATCAGTAGCCCCTTATTAGGAGGGGATCAATTAGGGTATGAAATTTCACCCTCTGCTTCTAGAAAATCAGGTGATTCAGAAGGTTTGAGGAGAAACATGATGGAAGAAAAGCTGTTGGACCTGCTTAGCTGAAAACATAGCTCCTTTCATCTGCCTTTATATTGGCAGTGGAGTGTATGTGGGTTTAAGAGCCAGAAAACCTGTCCTGAGGTGAGTGTGCTAGTGCTCGTGTTTTTGTTTTTTTTTTTTTTTGAGAAAAGAGCAGGCTAAGCCTTCTGTTAAAATAGGGTGCTGTGACTCAGAAATGCTGTTCCGGCACTATACCATAAACTGTGAAATAGGAGAGTCAAGTCCCTCCTTTAACTATTGAGTTTCTGTGCTCCTTCCATGTCTTTAAGAATATCCTTTTCCTTAGTCCACAGAGCCATGTTTGTGTATACTGCCTAATTTTCTTCTTCTGTTGCCTTTATTTCACCTGATAGAGATTCAACAGGAATCACAGAGGAGAGTCCACACTGCCTCATATTTCACTAGTGTTCAGAAATACACTGTGATTGAATGTTGGGTAATAATCAGGAGTGACATTCCAACCTAATGAAATGACTAGTACAGATGTGAAAACGAATGGTTGGCTTTGTACCATGAGATATTTGGGCTGGAAATTTTAACTTTTCTATCCATCAGACCAGTGAGATTCTGAATCAGCCTTTTGATGGAAGTAGTGGGAGACATAATCTGATTTAAGATAGTCTGTGGATATTCATTTGGAAGGAATGACGTCACATGGTTGCCTTAGATGTCAGGTGACTGGACACAGTGATCCCAAAGTACCCTTCCACTCCTACCTTCTTAATTAGGAAAATATATTTTTTATGTTCTCTGGTTTCTCAGAAACATTTCACCTGTAATTTGATGGTGGTAGTTTTTTATTGCTTAAGAGAGGCTGGACATAGAAAAGAGGAAAATTTGTTTAGATTGTACAAGTCTGGTAATTGATACGTGAACTGGAGATGATGAAATCGCTGTGTGTAGGGCAGAGAAACAAGGAGGACGCTGTTCACATTGAAATGGCTGGAAGGGATATATAAACAATTATGGCACTTTGTAATATCTGTTTTAATATCCATGTCAAGACTGATAAAACATAGAGTAAGTGTTGTTTCATTGGATAGTGTAAATTTAGAAGGTGAGCAAAGACTTATCCCTGGTTTGTTTACTTTTAAATGAATGTTGCATTTGTTAACGTTTTAGAATCTGTAAGTTCTGCATCATTGTTGCTAGAAATCCATTTGACTGTATTCTGACTTCACCATTTTTTCATCAAAACGCTTCTTTGCAATTTGTGGGAAGACAAGTCGTGTTGTAGTCAGTAAAATGAGAACTTGGAAATACTGCTTACATTTAACTACAGTTAAATGTGTTCAAAGTAGATTTTTTTTTGATAGTATGCCATCAGTGGTTCAAACCCAGAAGACAAATTTATGATCCTCATAGTAACTGTCTTATAATGCATTTTAAACAAGTTTTGCCTTTGTGTTGCACAAAAACTAGTTGCTCAAAGATTTTTCTGCTACAGATAATGGTCGTATGTTCTTATGTAGTGTCGAAGTTCAAGGGACTCTTTGGGAGATGGTGTTTATCCTGGCTTTGTTAGTGTTAAAACTTCTGCTCTCATATCCTGTGCTGCAAATGGCTCAGCACCTTCCTGGAGGTGAAACAAGAAGATGCCAGTCATAATCAAGGTGTGAAAATGAAGTTTGTATTATCAGGAGGTGCTTTGCAATGGGTCATTAACTTGCTGTATGGAATGGAACCCCTGGAGGAGGGTCTTTAAGATTACAGATTGCAAGTAATGACATAATTGTCTGATTATGCAGAAATATGATCAAGGTTCTAAAACATGCTTTCTCTGAATGCTTCAGGTGGTGGATGCCCACTGATTGATGCCCATGGTCTGATTTTCAGCAGTGATTATTGTGAGAAGCTGTTTCTTTCAATGGGTCAGGAAGGAAGTTGTGGTGATGGACACAAGTTCATGTTGCACCAAGTTGCTCAGTCAGGCTTCAGGGACACAATAAAACAGACACCTACGAGACTTCTGGTCCAAATTATTTTATTGCATAACTGAAATGCCACTGGAGTTGTAGGCAATTGACATCTCTGAAAATCATGATGTGAGATACAAAACCCAAGTAATTGAAAATTAGAGGCTACTTCTAAAAATTTGAGCATTGACATGAATTGCTTATATGCATTCTTTTCATTATTATTATTATTATTATATATCATTACTTGAAGCTTAGATAGAAAGGAAAATGGATTTCTTCATTGCTGATCACAGTTAATTTATCAAAAAAGTAGAGCTCTGAAAGGGATTGCTTTTAAAACATTGTGGGTTTTGAATCCATTTTTCTTCCTTTAACAAATTGATGTGTCATTCTTGAAAGATCAGCAAAATCCCACAAAGACGCAGTAGTTTTTGTACAGCTTTGAACATCATGAAATTAATTCTTTTATATGTGTGAGTGCACACATATATAGATGTGGCTTAATAACCTTCATTCACCTACTTCCTAGTACATCTACTCTTATTTAAATTGAAAGTAACGACCTGAAAATTTTCCAGTATACAAATTCTCCGGGGTTTAAATTGCTATGTGTTGTTACTTTGTTTGTTAGTTAGTTGGCAATGTTAAATTACACAAGTGTTTGACTCATGGTCACTGTAGCTACACTTCTTTATACTGTTTCTTTTCACCTATCATACTGAGTTATAATGGCGAGTATTATTACTGGAAATGGATACCTGCAGTGTGAATCCAAATGTTGAAAGAAGTGCTAAGGATGATTCAGAAGATAGCTCTTTCTCACTCTATTATGCCAAACCCTTTGTCCTTTGTGGGAAAAAAAGAATTTTGCAATTGGATTTGTTGCCTTTCAAATGAACTGAAGTCCTGTTAGCTGTAGCCTTGACACAATTTTTTAGAGGAGAGGCGTTAACCTCAGTGTACTAAGTAAATTCCAGTTTGAATAATTATGTCTCACATCCATGTCACTCCCCCTGTAGCTTCAGTTGGATTAGCTATTCATTTCCTGGCCCAAGTCTTTGTGTAGCATTTCCATGTGCTCTGTAAGAGGTTCCACATTTCACCCTAGAGCAAACCGTAATAGTCTTTCTTTGTCTGTCCCCACATGCAGACGCAGAATAATTGTGAAACTCATTGCAGGCTCATAGAGAAGCTAGCCAAAGGCCAACTGCATTAACTAAATTAAGATAAAATTCTAGATCCAGCACAATCTGAATTTAAAGCAGGACTTGAAATGGTTTTAGTGGCATATGTAATCTGCTCCTGTCAGTGGAGACAGTACAGACATCTATTCTCATCACTTTAGACATATCTGAATCATTTAACACAGTTGATCATGAGATAGTACTTTCTTGCTTGAGAGAGGTAGCAGGATCCAAAGTAATACACTAAATGGTTGGCATTATTCCCAGACATGCACATCCAACCAGCAGTCAGGGCAGACTGCCTTTCTGTTCTTCATTCCAGTGTCTCTCAAGAATCAGTTTTATTGCTAACTCTTTTTGGCATCTATATTCAGCCACTGTGTGAGCAGGTCGGATGGTATGCTTGAGAAATATGCAGATCACATACATTTCCTTTTGTCCTTTGAGGCCTGTAACCATTCCAGTTTCACTGTAGTGGCAACTGATTGCAAAAACCAGCACAGGAATAAAGAATAGTTGTTTTGAAACTGAACCTAAATGAGGCAGACAGAATAAAGTGACAAGGCCTTTTGGAAGTAGGAGCTTCTGGTGAAAGTTATATATTGTTTTTTCATCAATGCATTCCGTAATTTAGGAGTACTTCTGTATTCTCTGTTGACAGTAAAGCTGCTACTGAGTGTCATCTGGTAAATAAAATTCCCATCTCTGAATTTGACCTCATCCTGCTGGATGTGGCACTGTATGTAGTTATTCTTGCATTTCTTCTTCTCCCTTGGATGACAGGAGCACAGTTTACCTGAGCATAAAGCTCTTGCCAGCTAGGGAGAGTTATCTGGTACAAAAGGTTGCAGCAGCTCAGACCACCAGGAACACAGGAGACTGGCTTACATTGGCTTTTCAGAGAATTAGGCTTAACTGCAGTCTTCACTCTTATCTTCAAGACTCTCTGGCCTGGGCCCAGATATCTAAAAGGCTATCTGAAGTCTCAGTGCTTGATAGTTTCACTGCTGGAAGTTCTTCAGTAGATTTCTTCACAGAAAATATAAGACTTATCTGTAGAAGAGAGCATACAGCAGTACAGTTTGCATCAAAGTCTCTGAGTTAATTCCCAAGGAATCTGATGACTATCGAAATATTGCTTTATTTCTCTGTGTGATGCAAATTTCTTGGACTTGCTTCTATCTTGATAGTTGCACAGAAACAGCCATAAGCAAAACAAAAAAAGCACTTTGAAGCTTAAGTGTTCAGTTACTCATTCCCCTCCTCCTTAAGAAAGGATGAGGGATGTATATTATAATTATATGCTTCTGTGTTTGTAAATATCCCTGGCTTATAAACTAGTAGAGCTCAAAGAACTCCAATGAATATAAGCCAAATTATAACAAATTGTATATAGATGGGAAATCATTATTATGAGAACATGATATATCATCAGCTTTACTTCTAAAGAAGCTGCTAGATTAGTTTATTTCCTATGTCATGTAGATAATAGTGCAATATCTACACCATAGTTAAATACTAATATTATAAAACAAATTTCATTAATTTTTTAAAGTATTATTCCTTACTGTTAGCCAGCCAGCAGAGATGCTGGCTACTAAAGAACAGAAAACCAATTTTTTTTGTGTGCAGTGCTGGATGTTAATCTTGGTTTTAAAATTCTTCATAATTGTTTTTGTTTGTTTTGTTTTACAAAGACACGTTTCTTCATTATTCTTTGACTGATGCTAGTGTTACTTCTTTCAGAGAAACTGAAACCACAGAAAGTAGTAAAGTGATTTATGTATATGTGCCTCTGCACAGAACTTCATAATACTCTGTTTGTTTCTGGTTTGTTTCTGTTGCACTCATGTGCAACTAATAAACAATTAGTTTTATTACTGAGATTTTTGTAATGTCTCTTCAGTCAAAAAAATGAAAAGAAAGAAAGATATTTTTCACAGTTTAATTCTATTAATTTTTTAGATACAGCAACAGTAAGTACTAGATTGCAATGTGTAATCTCTGGTAAGAATTGTTAGTTGATTATGTGAGGTGATTAATTTAGTTGATAGATATATTTTCCACTGACACGTTTGCATTCCTACAGATAGAAAAGTCATTGCTAAGTGGAACAGAAAAATAAACATCTTTCTGCAGAATCTGGATACTTTTCTCATTACTGTTTTGATTTGTGTTTTTTAATTTCACCAGCTGAACAAACTTTCTGACTTTCCTATGTACTTGACTATAATAGAAAGAATCAACTCAGACCAAAATCATGAGAAAGCTGTATCAAAAAAGCTCAGAAGTCTCTGATGTAGTGTCTAAGCTGTTAATTGCTTGCCACATTTACTTAAAGCACATTCCTGGGTGACATTATTTTTAATTAGTAGGAATTATTAGATGTAGCAGGATTTTTTTTTTTTTTGTTTCTGTAAGGAGTATATGTAACAGAAAAGAAGAAGGTGTAATATCAAAAATAAAATTTAATTTTCTTGAACAGAAACATATTTAGTTGTCAAGGAGTACTTTGCAACTAAATAGATCTGATGGCTCTAGTATGAAAATTTTTGCATTACTCCATTCACTTCAATAAAATTACTCTTGGGATTTCAACAAAAATTAAGAGAATCATCATACCTTTTCATCCTTCTTGAGTTTCCACTAGGATTTCTTTGAATTTGAAACCACACTCTATTAATTGATTATTTTGCTGTTTTCTGACTTACATTACTGCAACTGTTTAAAAGCCTTAACTGGCGTGGGTAGTTTTTCTGGTCTTGCCTTTAAGATGACACTGTACAAAGCAGCTGATGGACTGAATCAGCTTGTCTTTCGAGTTAAATAGACTTGTAAACCATTATTTTCAAACTGTTGTTCCTGAAGGTGTAAGATTACCTCAGGACTCTGGCATGTGCAGTTGAGGACCTTTAGAAGGAGCAGTGTACAGGTCCTAGCAGGTACAGCAGGAAACACATACTTGAACTTCTTGTGGCTCGGGTTATTCTTCTCCTCTGGCTCAGCCATTGTGCTACCCATGTTTCACAACAGCCACTGAAGATTTCATGGTGGCAGAACTGGACTGCCCCACACCTTCTGTCCTGTTCCCAGTGGAGGAGGGAAAAGTGATAAGCACTGGCTTTGTGCACTTCAAACCTTGTTCCTATTTCAGACCTGGTACATTATATTGCTTATTGCACAGTGGCAGGTGCTGTTCCCAGTGCCTTCTCATTACCACGTGAACTTTCTAACATGATTTTGACAGTTCAAGCAAGAGCCACACTCACAGTGTTTTTCTGCCATTTCTTGAGGACTTTTATTTCTTTGCTTAAGAAGATCTGACTGTTCAAAGGCAAGAAGAGTTTAACAGACTGGGGGCTAGGTCTCCCAATACAAAGGGATATACACAGCTAAAGTCAGTGCAGACTGGTGGCACATCCAAGATTCTGGTAGCATGTTGTCTGAACTGATCCTACAGATATTCCTCCTTACAACAAAAAAAAAAAAAAAAGAAAAAAGGCATATTTTGTTTTCATGAAGGGCTCTCAAAAACTACAGCTGTCATCCCAATGTACTGAAGTACTGAAGTGACAATTGCCACTTTGGGTTTGCAAAGCAGTGCTTTGGGAGCAGCCTGACAAAGACACACCAGCCCTGCCTGCCTCCAGGCTGGGGCAGAGGGATCAGGAGCTATTTATGGCTGCTGCTGCACATTGGTCAGGTCACGCAGTCACAGAGGCATTTGCAAGGGCTCTGCAAAAGGCAATGTGAAGGTTTATCAGCTCTGGATTTACATTTTTTTTATCTGTGCTTTTTGCACCAAGTTGGTTCCGTTGGATTTTGTGGGTTTGAGGCAGACTATAAATAGATGGTTGTGTTTTTTCTAAATATATTCATCAGAGGAAATAGAAAAGTGAGGGGCCACCTAGAGTTAAGATTTTAATATTTCAGTTGTTACAAACCAACTCCAAAAACAATAATTTTTTTTTTCCCTGGCAGATTTGGTGTGAAAATGTTTAGTTGAGCAGATGGAGCCGCAGCTGGTAGTGTACATGTTTATCGGGATAGTTGGCATTTAGCTGCATCCAAAGCTGATGTCAGGCTTGAAGATGCTAAAAAGTGGGAATGACTGGAAGTGGAGAGGGTGTTCATCAGATCATCTAGCAGCAAATTTCTTTAATTTTTATTACTTTGGCCTTGTAAGAATAAATTCAATCCAGCAGGAAGTTAAAGGTTTAAAAATAAATCTAAAAATAAATATGTCAAAACAGGTAAACATTTGCTATTCCTATGCTTTAATAAATAGCCTGAGGAGTGCAGAACATAACCCACAATGTATTGATGTTTAAGGCCTAGTTAGCAAATAACACGCATCTGCTGATGTTTAATTACCATGTATGCTTTGCTGGCAGATTTCAGAATCTGTGTAGTTCATATTTACCAGTGTAGTCTCTTGTTTCACACATGAGAGCATTCAGCTGGAGGCTTGAGAGAGGAGAGGGCATAAGAATGGCAGTGAGAAACCAAGATGGAACAGATATGTGTAGACAGTAATGATTTTACAGTTGTGCCTAATGCACACAATGAGGTTTGATGTCCCATTGTGCGAGGCACTGTGCAAACAGTGGGAGAGAATCCCACTGCCAGGGAGTCTTAAAGGAAGAATATGGATCCAGAGAGCAAAATCTTCATTTCAAAGAAGCATTTCTGATTAAATCTCCTTAGAACAAGCTTAATATGAATGAGGGACAGAAGTACACTCTTTCTATGGTCCTGGCCATGCAGCAGTCTGATGGCATGTGGGATATTATTCTCTTTAGGTTAATAGTATGCCATACTTTTTTACCAGGGATTAATCTAGATTTTTTTAAGCATAAACATAATTTTTTCATTTTTCATAATTTTATTTTCTTCACCATATTATTATTTTTCGGAGAACAATTGTTCTTCCTGTGTAAGTTTTTCCCAAATGTTGTAGATGCACCTCGGGCTGTAAAGAAAAGTGGAACATGTCTTTTTTTTTTTTTTTCTATAATACACAACATTTGATAACACTGGCATGGCAGAGATCTGTTCCAGTGGCATTCCCATACAAATGGGGTACCACAGAGGCAAGTGAGATTTATTCATGCACATTACCATCCTGTAGGCAGCCAAGAATTTTCGCCTCATTTTTGGCATGTGATATTCTGAAGCAGACTCTTTTGTTTGTTGTCATTGCACAGGTAGCAGAGGAAAGTATCTCTCCAGGCATATAAACTGGCTGCATTATAAATGACAGTCTGAGGGGAGCAGAACTCCTCTGCTGGATGACCAGTGACGCCTGTCACCTCTTTGCCGGTGGGTTCTGAGGGTTCAGTGTACCAAAATGTAATGGTGCCTTCAATAACAGAGTAACAGCATGTGGCATTGCACAAACTCTGAGCAGCTCTGCTTACCTTAGGGCATCCTTGGAGTTTGCTATAATACAGAACCCCCCCTGCCTCCCCCCTCAGCTGTCATCTCCCGGGGACTGTTCCAATTTCCATCATAATCCAGCCTAGGAAACATGAAAAAGTGCCAGAAAGGCATCCTAATCCTGCATTTCACTGAAATAGGCTTCCTGAAAATATAAGCTTGTACAGAATGCTAGTGCCATGTTTATTCCTTTTAGGAAAGTTGCATAAGAAAATTATTATGTAGCAGCATTTAAAGATGTTTCAATCATAGCCTGTACCTGTAAATAAAAATTACATGAACATTCAAATTGTTGATGTGCATTTTATATCACGGCCGTGCCCTTTTTTTAAACCACATGTGCATTTATGCACTCCAATGCACTCCCTCTCGGGGGGCATAATTATGCAAACTTAATGATGGTGAAACAATGGGGAAACATGAGAGATAAAGAGCCATGATGTTTTGTAAGGCAGTGGGTTTGTTACACATATTTCCATCATGCCAATTCCACAGGACAGAATACACAGTTTCTGTAGTAGGTGTGAGGGATGTGGGAACCTCTTACAAATGGGATTTTCTCCGATTACCTGTGTCCAGATTCTTTTGGGGACCTATGAGGCAGCAAGGTTATTCTCATCTTACCTTTTATATTTTAGGGCTGTCTCAGGTCTTTACTAATTGTGCTGGACCATACTGCCTCCACAGCACTAAGTTTTATTACCACTAATTTAGAACTTTTGGTCAAAAAATATTTTTACACTGGCATTTATGTAGTTTAGTATATTATAGATAAACCTGATAACCTGAAAGAATATGCCATAATTTTTTTAATATTATTTTTCAATTTGAGCTCTATGTTGAGTTTTCAAGTACATGTAGCCATTTTATCACCTAATTATGAAAATTATATTCCATGACATCTAATTAGAATGAAAATTTAGAAGATATGTTCTTACTTTGTGCAATGAACTTTGACAAAAATGCTTTGTACACTAATGGCTGCACTCCTTTTAAAAAAGCTAATATAACTGTTCTTCCTTGGGGTATAGCAAAGAAAAATAAAGCTCATCTTTTAGAGCTCCTTTTTCAATGGAGAAAATTATGACATACATACATTTTCTCTAAAATTAATATATAATTTTACTAAAATTAAAACTACACTGTGTCTTAATTTCTATTGAAACCCAGCATTTAATAAAGGAGTAGTTTTTAAGAGCAGGTGTGAAAAGTAGAGAATTGTGTGATCTCAGCTGCATTTCTTTATTTTCATGGCATATGTAAAACTAAAATTTAGCGGGTGAACTTTGTGCTAAATCCACATACAGTTCTTACCAACAACTGGTGGTGAATATTAAAGTATAAATAGATAAGATAGTATATATATGTGGCTTCACACCATATCTTTCTTTACATAAGTTTTTCTATAAAGTGTGCCAGAAGGATTTAGGCTTTTCAGAAAGATATTGAAATCAGAAGTGTATTCCAAAATAGTTGATAACAGAGACAATAGGAATTATCTGAATTAGGAAAATGGTCGTATTTAAGCTGTGTTCTATAAAGAGGCAGGAATATTGGATGATGGTTCAGCTGCTATAAACAGAGAAAGAATAAAAGTCCTTGCATAATCTGTTTGTTACCATTAGGAGCTGAAAATTAAAATTTAATACAGCAATCCATAAGGAAATTAGTATGGATATATTCTGAGCAAAAAAAATGCTTCACATAAAGAATACTATTGGGCAGAGTGTTGTAGCCCTAGCAAAGACACCAATTTATTTTAATTTTCCAAACATATCCTGATGCATTTGACTTACCTTTGGTATGGGGACATTAATTCTACAACAGCGGGCTATACCTGGAAAAAAACAATTGAAGGCAGTGGAAAAAGTGAACCAGCCTGCTGCATAAGAGTCTTAATGTATATTTGAACATGTTGTAACTGAAACAGAAATTGCACATTTTTCTCCCGTTGCTTGACCCCTGAGACGATTATCTCCTTATTGTTTGCTTTCTTGAAGGCAACAAGAGTTTGAATGTATTTCTTCTGAAAGCAGGAGATAGAGTGCTGATTTAGACTTGCTCTGTACTGCTGGCTTCATGTTTTGACTCACTTAAAAAGTCAAGGCTGTGTGTTTGCTTGTGTTTCAGGAAGCCAAACTCATGGATAATTTTAGTAAATATACAGTTCATCATTCATATTACCACTCTGTAGAATAGAGGGCTTTTTTTCATTCCTCATCTTTCTCTTTGCTTGCCAAATCAAATCAACTTGTTTATCTCATTTTATGTATTTTGAAGAAGAAATAGGCATAAATAACTTAAAAATGGAAAGCCTTTGCTGCATTTGTTTTTCTTGTGTGTCAGCACACTCAATTGTAAAGTACAACTATTTACATAAAATAAAAACTTAATAGTTTGAGTAAGTTGGGACAAAATTGAAGAAAGTTTCATCTTCACCCTGATTAGCATAATTTGCTTTGTTTCGATTACCAAATATTTTTTATAGTACTAAACAGTCTTTTCACAGCCTACCAGTTGTGGCTTGATGGATTCATTCATTTTCAGATTCTAGAACCCTCCGCTCCTGTGTGCTGCTGCAATTAGCAAATCAGTCTGTAAAGATATAATGAATTTAAGAAATCTCATGTTTTCAGATTTATGTTTTTATTCTCTACTACTCATAGTAGAACCTATAGCTAATTCATTTTTTCAAAGACTTAATAATAGTAGTAATAAGAATAATAATAATACTTAAATAAGGAAGATGCCTTGTATAACAAAGCAAATATTTTTCATGGTTCCCATATTTGGGACAAGAAAAATTGCTGGTGGGTGTAAAGAAGCAAGGAAAATCTCACTGCCTCACACACTGTTGCTAAATACAAATAGTAGTAATGGTCTTGTCTTTCAGAAATGTTTTCATTAAATACATACAGCAGGGTCAGTCAATGACCTTTTTGTTTAATGCAGTAATTACATTATGTTTTTACAGAGGTATGCCTTGTAGGTTTCATGTCTTAAGTGTAGGAAACTCCCTAGGAAAGTGTGATGTACTGATTATTTTCCAATATTTCCCATATCCATCACAAATAAGGGTAAGAATTATTATCCAATGTTGTGCTGGAAACTTCTGATGGAGAGATATCAAGTGTTGCTGAAGATATGAAAGGAAATCATTGGCTGAGTGTAGTAAAGAATGCAACATCTCAACTCCATGTGACTGATTACTTGATGTGAGCTTTTTTTGGTAATTTATAATGTAATTAATTTTTCTTATAAAATGATCTGGTTAAGATACGCATGCAGACTGCATTCACCTGAAGAATTAGAAATTGAAGACAATCTGGCTGCTATATGGTTCATGTTTTGGATAGACAAGTGGAAATGCCATACAAAATCTTGCAGCAAAATTCCCTCCATCTCAATTCCAATTTTCCCTTCTAATTTTTTCCTCTCTCTTTTTATCACCTGATTAAATACGCTTTATTTTATCATTCAAAAAGTGCATAAAGAATCATGTAGCAGCCAAGACCATGTCAAAGCCAGAGGGAAAAAATTACATGCAAGGCCAAAGCAGCATTATCCCCTCTATCACTGCATTGATGTTGGCAGATGTTAGTTCTTCTCACAGGTCAGATTCTCCAAGGGGAACTCTCAGGTCTTGAACAAACTTCAGGAGCATCCTGGCCCTTCTGCTCTGCATCTGGCAGGCTGTGCAGAAAAAGGGAATTGTAACTTTCCTGCATATATTCCACCTCTCTGCACCCTTTGAAAAGCCTGGGCTGCAGTAATCCAAAGCAGTAAGAGGACAAAAGGAGTGAGACCTAATTCACTTCTTTGTGATGTGCTACTCTAAACTTGTTTTCAGCAGAACTGTATCTATGAGTGTGCTGTCCAGAAAGCAGCCGTATGAGAACGCTTCTCTTTGGGTTTTATCACTTACCACAGGGGTTTGAGTCTAGTCAGGGAGGGAGAGAGAGGGATTGGAGTTTGCATTATACTGCTTCCTTCACGTCCTTCCCTTCTTATTGTCACTTCTGCCTCCTACCCCTTCGCCACAGCACTCCTGGCATCAGGCTTCCTAGGCAACAGTTGTCTCCCACTCAAATTTCTCTCCTACCTCAAAGATTGTTTAGTGACTCCTCCCAAACACTTTGGCAGAGTTAGATGTATGCATTTTGCCTCCCCTAAGTGAGAGGACATTAAAGTACCTAGCATGTTTAGCAAGAGAAAGGCAGAGAGGAAATGGTCCTTGAGTTAAAAATGCATGCATCTTATTCTAGAACAATCTTCCAGCCAAAAAAGTAGCAGCCCCACAGTATTTTTAATCTTCATATCCTGACCACATAATGTCTGCAATGTTAACAGAGAATTAAATTTTCTGACAAAGATATCTCTTTCCAGTCATAGAATTATGATGATTTTTCAGGATTTATATACTGATTCCAAGAAATTTCAGAAATTAAACAATGTATTGCCAAATAGAGGAAGTATCTAGAAAGTGTGTCAGCCAAGCAGACACATCTCCTGATTATTTTAGCCTGTTCTGTTAGAGATGGAGAACTTCCCAAATCAGAATATGTGAATCAAGCTGTCACTTAATAGAAGTGGCATTTCTTAGAATGTTTATTCATTGTGTTCAGAAATGTCAATATTCCCTGGAAGACTAAAACCAAACAAAATAAAAAAGAAGAGTAAAATAAATCTATTTTAAATCAGATTTTCAGCATTGCAAAGGAAATAGCTTATGATTAAAAACTAAGCAAAGATTGATACTCATGTCAGGCTATGTGAACTTGATAGCGAGGAATGCAAATTCATGCTTTCTGTCAAAAAGTTAAATACTCACTCTGTAGAAATTACATGGTTACAGGGGAAGTTTCTGAAGCTTCTTTTTGAACACTGATCTAAACGTTGGTTTCTCAAGAAGCAAAAGAGAGGGCGGAGAAGCTCAAAGCCTCTGGATGTTAAATTTTTGTAGCAGCAGCAATCAGGACACAATACAGTTTTGGCTGTTTTGATGCAGTATCTGGTTCATTGTCTTTTTGCGCTGGCATCACAGAACCATTTAGGTTGGAAAAGACTTCCAGTTCCTCAAGTCCAACCTTTTTGACTGATCTCCACCTACCACTAACTGCCAGGTCCAGTTGTTTCTTGAATGCTTCCAAGGGTGGTCACTCTACCACCACCCTGGGCAGCCCATTACAATGCTTAACAAACCTTTCCATGAAGAAATTCTTCCTGATGTCCAACCTGAACCTCCCTTGGGCACAGCTTGAGGCTGTGTCCTCTCCTCCTGTCACTGGCTCTCCCCTGAGCCTGCATTCCTCCAGGCTAAACAACCCCAGCTCCCTCAGCCATTCCTTACATGACCCAGTCTCTAGACCCTTTGCCAGCTTTGTTGTCCTTCATTGCCATGTGTCTCAAGGGTCACTTTCACACAGATTTAAGCTCTGAATAACACCATCAGTTTACATTGGGTATGGCTTAATAGCAAATACAAGTTTAAGGAATACCTCTGTGAAAGAATTCTATTTCATCTAATCCCAGACTAAAATAAGCTCAGTATACGTATGTTTTACAAGGAGGATCCTAAATGTTCCTTGTTTTTAGTGGTTTTTTTCCTCTTCCTGGCATCAGAGTAGTATATTTAATAGTAATTTTTGTGCCTTGATTGTCTTCATTTAAAGTCATAGATAATTTTTTTTTGGCCATCACAGCAAAATAACTTCATTCCAAACAACATCCTGAGAACATTATTCTCAGATATCAGAAGGTTCCAGTCATAGTAATGACATAGTTTTTCTATTATGCAACAATCCATTCTTCCTATACAAATATAGCAATTTAAGGGATGGAACAACATGATAGCTTCTTAAAATCTTTGCATTTTATGCAGCCTTTTGAACTAATAGTGTAGAAATTTTTAACAGTTTTGGGTTTGGTATAGTCTGGGCCTGCCTAATGAGAAGGGAGGCTGAGTGTAGAAAAGCTTGGTGGAGGAAGACAAGGAACATGCAGTTTCAGCTGCAAAGGAGTTGTACATTTCATGGAGTGCCACAGGGAGCTGACATATGTGTCACTTTCCCTATTCAGTAATAAGGAGTTTTTAAATGTGTCTGTGTCTCTTCTTTGTCCCATTTACACTTCTTGTAATGCAGAAGTTTTGTCTAGGATATTGCAGCTATCACCAGTCTCTTTTCCCTGAAACTAAAGAGGGAATGATAAGAGAACTTTAGCAAATTTTTATTTCATTATTCATAATATTCTGGGGACATTGAGGAGGAGGGATGAAGAACAGTTAATTAGAAGTTGATAACCAAATATGTGTAAGTGTTTAGCTAGTTCAGTTTATGACTCATCTCTTCTGTGTGCAAACAACTGAAGACTCATCTTGTGAGAGGCAACCTGGTATTTTAATAGTTGAGCTTTTTCCTTTGAAAAGCACAGAAGAAAGGATTTTAACAATTGAATTCCTTCTTGAATATCTTTTATTCCCCTCAAAAAGAAGGATGAGAGAATTTAAAGATTGGTCTGAATCTTCCGAAGAATTCAGTCAAGCAGTTCTCAGGGGTGGTAGCCCTGTTATCTCTAGGCAAGGCCCTATTGTATGGCACATATAATGATGTAATAAAATGCTAGCCTGCTGCTTCAGGAATGTTCCAGTGTCTATACCTACTCCCTTCTGAGTCTGAATGTCAGTTATCACTTTTGGTCAGGTTATTTAGCATAAAAAACCCATAAGATGATGACTCCTGAAGGGCAATTTCACATTGTAAAAATTTGTATTTTTACGAATGTTGATTTAATAAAATGTTGGCTTTATAAAACTATCTGGGTACAATATTCTAACTGTTGAGTTATTCCTGAAATATTACTGGCAGTAACAATAGTGGGGGCCTTGTTAGGGTCTCAGGACTTTGTTTCATATCTGGTTGGGGGCTTCCTGTCACCCTGCTGGAGTCTACTGGCTGTGTGACAGGAGAGCAGTCAGCCCCTCGAGGTTTGATTAGAGCTTAAAAAAAACTCAAACCCTCAAACATATCAGCCATATTGTTCCAAAATGTGGAATATGTAAAATTTTCCCAAGAAAGATGTTTTTTAGTGTTTGACCTCTGCATACTTTCAAGCCTAATCAACAAGAAGGGAGATTTAATCTGTTGAATAGCAGCTAACAAGCTGTAAGTGATGTCCAGGTGCTAGAAAAACTAATTATTTGTTGGTAGAATTGCCTTGTTAAGGTTTAGGGCTTGATGTGTTCAATGATCTCAGACCTAGGGGGAGGTTAAAAAAGCTTGGGAAGAAGGATGCCCACTGATAGTGGACACAAAGAATGCAGAATTTACGGGCCACAAGGACATCTGGCAGAACTCCCAAGATAAGAAAGAAACTAACAAGGCCAGCTCAGCATCTGTGCTGGAATCAGCTCCAACTGGGAAAAGGTAATTCTGGCAGGGGGAGATGATGACCACTGAGTCATGGACCACTGACCAAAAAACTCACTGACTCAAAAGGAGAGAAAGACTGAACATAAGGACTAATTAGCATGAGAGACGAGAGAATCATTAATCAATAGAATATAGAATACTAATTAATAAGAAAACTATGTAACTTGTAATCAGTGAACACTAATTCCTTTGTTTGCTGAAGTTATGAGTAGTAGAAAGTTTTGATTGTGGATGTGCTTGATTTGGGGAATACCACTGAGCAGGCAGGCTTGTGCAGCTCTGAAGTAATTGATGTCTCTCTTCAGTGTCTAATTTTTGGCTTGTTGCACACTGGGTAATGAATCCAGTTTTTGTGGACAACAATATCCTCTGTGAGTTCGTCATGAGAACTTAGACAATGTATTCCGCATTTTCTTCAAGTATTGTGCTTGATGCAGTTTCACATCAAAAAAGTCTGCGTAGTAGAGAAAAGGATAAAGAGATAAAGAAGAGCATTTGACCAGACATTTCTGGAGTGTAAACCTGGAAATCCCAAAAGCGTGCTTAACTTACAGCACTAACTATAAGATTTTCATGAGGTGGTTTCATTTTGCTGATGGGTATTTATCTGCCTTTATATCCCTTTGTGGCTATTACAAAAGAAGCTTTCTTAGTCTAAATTCAACTGAACGGAATTCAAACAGGTTTAATTTACACTGAAACAACTCTTTAGAAGTGTCATTAATATAGCACCAGTTTTAGGTTTTTGTTGTTTGTTTGTTTGTTTTTTTTTTTTTTTCCTAGTGGTGGTGATTTTTTGTCTTTAAATATATTGAGACACCTTGAAAACATGTACAGATCAAGTTTTCCAAATAATTTAAAAGCCAACTGAAAAAAAAAGAACAGTCCACTAACTTGATAGATATAATTTGAAGCATCTGGGACCTCAGACAGATACTAGGACCTGAAATGGATTAATGTGTGTCTTATCTGTGAATCCTTGATAACATATAGAATTGAATGCTTGTAGAATTGAATGCTTTTGTCTACAAAATAGATCTTGCCGAAAGAAGAGTAGTATGCCCAGACTATATAAAAAGTTACACATAGTATCTCATTTTTTAGGTAGGATTTAAAATGAAAAGTTAATAACCATGTTTGTAGGATTTCTGCTTTGGCCTAGTCCTTTTCTTCCTAAAAGTTTGTATGTAAACATACAAAGGCTCGTGCCTTCAAGGCTTCACTCTTTTTCTGTTGAAAGTCTTCAAAGAGGCTTGAAAGGGAGAGCTAAGGAAGGACAAACCATAATAAAATTCACCTTGAAGTTAATGTGCAACAGGTGTATTAATTTCTAGATGGATTCCCTCTGTACTGTTCCCTCTGCAGCATGTATGAGATTGATGAGACATGAAGCAAGCTGCAAGAAGGGGACTCTGAAAGAAGGAATGAAGCAGAATGTAGAAATTCTTGGCAGAGATCTTTCCACCAAGTGCACTGGCATCCATGTGTGAACCTGGAATAACTTAGCTTAGTATTTCCCTGAGCAAAGTTTGCCTAAAACTTATTACAAATAGTTACATGGAGTTTTTAATCCTTTGCCTGCAATGTTTCAAATATAGAGGACAAAAATATCTGCTTTGTGTTCCTCTTAAATATTAGTTAGAGTATGGGAATGTAGTAGTTAAAGCAGGCAGTTGGCTATAGATGGGTTAATTAATTTGGACTTGATACCAAAAAACAATCATTTTTAATAAAATAAGTAACCAAAAGTCAGAACATTCTTAAATATCATTGACATCATTTCACTGAAAGTTTAAGCACAGGTTTTCAGAATTTACTGAGCTGAATTTATTTACTAGTAGATTAACGAAATGTTTACCTCTCAATTTTCTTGCATCAGATAAAACAATTTCAAAATCAGAAAATGAAATTACTTGTTTAGAATGGCAAATGGTATAAATTCTAAATATATGATTTATTTTCTATCAGTGCTATCTTTCAGGAAGAAAATGACAAGGAAAAAAATCAAAAGCAGAAAACCCTTTCTGTGGCTTTGTGACTCATTTCAGGTAAATGATTGATTCAGGGTAGCTCAGAATCTAATCTGGTATGACCCAGTTGTATCAGGGTGAATTTGGCTTTAAAGTATCACCCATTCCTGGAAGCATGAGTAAAAAAGCATTGATTCAACAAACAATCTCTGATAGTTTGTATTAGAATCAGCCTTTCAGTAAAGTAACAAACCTTAGGTAAAAGAGTGATTTGGTGTTTATTTATTTGTTTGGTTGTGTTGGTTTTTTTGCCACACTAATCTGTGAGAGACAGTGAGTGTAAATCATCTATCTCTTTGTGTATTCAGTCTCAATTCATTTGTTGAAATACAGAGCTAAAGCTGCTTTTTGGTGAAGCCCATACTTTAGCATATTGAAGACTTTCAGAAATTAAAGATTTTTAAAATGTAATCTCTTCCAGGAGACAGTAAGGAAAAGGATCTTGCCAGAAGCTCATCTTATTAAAAAAATGACTGAATGATTTATAACGTAGCATTCAGATTGATTTAATTGTTGAGGCTGGAGCCAGTCATGTCCTGAATTTATTACAGACTGGGCTATGTTAATCTGCAGGCCAGGATTTCACAGCTATGAATTTGTTGATTCCACCTCTCTCTTCTTTCATCTCTTTCACATCTTCTGTTGCCCCTTTTCACTTCCTCTTTCCCCCCATATGTGTTTGGTTTTTTTCCTCTTCAGCTTCAAAACAAATTAGATTAATTCTGTTTTGGTTTGAAGGGGTAATGGAAGTCGCATTGTTCTTTCTGAAGCTTTCTGCTAATGAAGGGCAGTGCTTGGATAGCTCTGTCTTTGGGTTTATTCAAAGCTCTCCCACTTGACAGAGCAGAGTGTATGTGAGTTCAGTTCAGTGAGCCATTGAGAAATAGGTTGTAGTTTCCAGCAGTAATAAAGGTTTGGTGTGGGTAGATCCTGAGATGGAGCTTTGAGTTATCATATGGCACATCACTCATTAGTGATTAAGCCTCAAAGGCTTCAAAACAGTGACCATTTCATGGAAGATAAAGAATATATTGTATGCTTGCATCTCTTCCACTTTCATTGTGCTTCAATCCTGATTTTTTGTCTCTTTTAAAAAATATCTTTGGAAAGCTTCTCTCACACTTTGTCTATTTATGCTGTCTGAAATGAGATCCTACTTCTCCCACAAATCCTCTTCAATTTTCATAAGGAAATGTGCTGAAATTTAAGAGCTGCAAACAGGTTTTCAACATTTTCATATGAATACAAAGAATTTTTATCCTCTTAAAAAAAAAAAAAAAAAAGAATTTTTATCCATCCCATCTGTCAAAGTACATAAACCTCCTTTCCAGAAAGCATATCCCTGATTGTAGGCACCAGGAAACTAGTAAGAAACTATGCTTATCTCTTAATAGCAATAATTTTACAGTGTTTGGTAGAGCTGACTAGCAGAACATTTATTTGCACTTAAAATCCAGACATGCCTAGAAAAAATTAATGAAGTTTAAACATCTAATGTTACTGCAGTTGTTTTAGTTTTGATACCTTGGCACATAGAGATTTCCTTCTCTTAATGTCTTGCTTGCAATATCAAAAGCTCAGATAAATCGTGAAAATTCATCACACTTGAAGTGTTTGAGTGAAGCGAGGATGCAATACTGCATTTGTATTGTTAAAAGCTCTTCAGGTTTCCCCCCCCCTCTTTTGTGCTTTATCCTAAATGTCATCCTGAGATAAGGAGTAGAGCTATCATTTAATCTCCTCTGTGCTCCCATGCAAACAACTGTATATTGCTTTAAGGGTGCAGATCTTCAGTAAGAGCATTAACAGAAGAACGTGTGGCCCACTTGGCAGCCCAGGATCTGGGCTCCTGTTCTTGCCTCTCTGTCTGCATGTGGATGCAATCAGATCATTGAGCTGCAACATGCTCCAAAAGGCCCATTAAACATTCTGCTTCTACACTGTGCTCCTCTTTTTCACCCATCTATGCTACAGAATCAAGAAAAAATATTTACACAGAAGTCTTGGAGGTATAAAAACCAAAATCTTTCAGCCCAGCCTTAAAGCCGGGAAGGAGAAAGTGAGCTGTTGATGCACAGAGACATATCTGAGCCACAGCACTCCTGAGGAGGGCTGCTGGGGAGCCTCCAGATTTCTCTTTGTTTAAAACTATGTCACCATTTGAAATCTAGCTAATGTGGAGAGAATTCATAAGCTGATTGCATGCAGCGCTTCCCTTGTTAAGGGTTAATTATTATGCGTCTTTCCTTGCACCATATGGTGGACTTTTCTTTGCTCTGAAATGCCTCTCCTTTCAACAGCTCTGCAGATTAAAAAGTAAAGCTCATTAGCTAACAAACGCTATCCCTTTCACTTCAGATTTACATGGTTTTATGTAATTTTACATACACTTGACTCATTGTCATGTATAGCTAGATACGGCTTATGAAAATTGCCACCTATTTTTAATATTTCTCTTTAAATAAGTTATGGTAATGTTTTGTTTTGTTTTGGTTTTTTACTGTCTTCTCTGTACTAAGAAAAAAAGTTTTCTTTCTGTACCTCAATACTGTATTTACAATAAAGTATGACCACAGACATGTATAGTCCTCAAATGGCAAAAGTTTAAACTACTTGTTGCTGCAAGATCAATGCCAAACATCTCCTAAAACTGGTTGTATGAAGTCAAAGCATCCTTAAATGAATTTACTTTTCTGATAATCCTAGCCTAAATGTGGTTACAGATAGAACCAAGCTCTTAATTTTTGGCTAAAATTTTTCAGACTGATGAGTTTTGTGGTTTTTCTGCTTAATAGTTTGCAGAAAAGGAATATTGGGCTTTTGAAATAAAATACTCATCTTTCGTGTTTAGTGAGAAGGGGTGGAATGTGGGGGATTTTATGATGTCTCAATGACTTATTCATTTGAGCCACACTTGCAGCAAAATAACTGAGTTGAAATTCTGGCAAGGAAATAGCGATTATTGATTATTACTTTGCCTTTTTAATATTTTTTTATGGAATTCCTTTTTGATCTGACATAATTGCCCATCTTTAAGCAGTAGACATTTTGAATGCACCTTTTGTGGACTTATGCCTTATTCAGTGTTATGGAGATGCTCATAAACATTCATTTTGATGAATTCTGGCAAATATGAGATAATGGAAAGTTTTAAATTTTGCACATATGTTACCATTCTCTTTATATTTTTATATAATACTAAACACACTTTAGGAGCCACTGGAAACAATCATTACTGCAATATTAAAAGATTTATTCCTTCACTATTGCCATTACCATGCCCTACTGGTATCATTGCTCTCTGGATATACCACTAGCATTATAGATTATTAATGGTGGAAGAAGAAAGAGAATTCTGGCAGTGCGTTATAAATATTCAGAGAAATGGAATATGCATTCTCATTGCATATCTGTGGTACACAGTTTGGGAAAACAGGCCTTTACTGAAACTAGCTTTAAATAATTCTTTGTCCCATTTGATGCTCCATTTTTATATTTTTCCAGATATTTTTAAGCTTTTTCTGCTGATGACCTATCTTTTTCTGATTTATTGTTCAAAGACTCTTTACTCCAAAATCTGATAAGAAGAGCTATAGGGAACATAATTTGTGATGTCACAAATCAACTTTATGGTTTTTCTGCAGGACTGAGCCCTGCTAAGCAAGATAGAAATAGAGGTACCCTATCTTGTTTCTTGCAGGTATTTCTGATAAAGGAAGAGGATGGCAGTGAGTTATGTCTAAGGCAGGGGAAAATAGACATAGTTCAGTTACTTTTCTGCTATGAATATGTCTTATTAATTCCATGAAATCACTGTACTTTTTTGCCCTTTTTTTTGAAGTATTCTTAAAATTATCTCTCATCTGCAGAGCTGCATAAACTCTGCTACCAAAGCAGCTGAAAGACAGTGTCATTATCGGGGTTGGTTTGTTGGTTTTTTGTCCCTTTTTTTTTCCTACTGTTTTTTGTTTCTTTTGGAATAGCATTAAAAAGCTCCCATCAGACTTCAAGCTGACAACATTAGTCATTAGATCCACATATAAAAATGCATTCTCTAACCATAAAAGCTTTTTACTCTAAGTAACAATGGCATGCTATGCCAAGGACAAGGTGAAATGCTAATGTCCTGTTTACCTTCTTCCAACGATCTGCATGGTGGAATAGACAAAAGTCCTTTACTCTGAAGGACAGCTTTATGATTCTAATTTCAGGAACTTCCTGAGTAATTAAGACATGCTCATTTATTATGCCAATTTACAATGGTTCTGTCTAGATAACAATGCAGATTCCTCAGATTTCTTTCCACCATTTTAGATGAAAATCTTTATCTGCTGGTTTGACGAACATTTCCCATGTCTTCTTCCCTAACTCTCTGACATGGACTTTTTTTTCTTTTTATTAGACATGACAGAAAGAACACTGCATAGCTTTTGAACCTCAGATTAGGAAATTAAGTCAAAAATTAGTGAGAGTCTGCATTAAGTCAGAAGTTGGTGAGAGTCTGCAAATGCTGGGAGTTGGAAAAGTTCATCTTCCAGCGTATTAAAAATATCACTTCTCTTAAAGACTGGTGAAATACATATTTAACAAGACTTTAGGTTAAAAAAGCTCACAGTAGAGCCCAGAAAAAATTTTATTTGTGCTTTTAAAAATTAATAATTATGCTAGTCATTTTGATGTAGGTTTTTCAAGAAAATTCTAGTATCAGAAAGTGTTTAAAAAGAATAAAAATAATTACCAGGGAAGGTTCTTTTGACAATGAGAACTTTGCTGAATTCAGATATTACAAAATATTGGATCTTATTGATGCTTTTGTTTGTTTTTGTGTTTGGTGTTATTTTGGTGGGGGAGCTAAATCAAAATAAATAAGTAAATAAACCATTATTTATCTAATTAGATCTAATAGATTTTTTGTCAAAGTATTTGTAACTAGATTATTCATTCCTCTATTCTAAAGATTTTTTATTCATTATATATATATGTATTATATATTACAAGTTATATTACATTGAGAAAATACTATATCTCAGAATCGATAAACATTTTCTAAAGTGCTAGTTTTTTAATCTTAGTATTATGAGCCCCCTTACATTAGTGCAGAATTTTCCTGTCAATGATTACCCTAATATTTCAATGTGTACATATGTAACAGATATGTGTCTTATGAACCAAACACAAAGTTACTTGTAGATAGGTATAAGCTATATTACTCTATTAATAACAGAAACACACACAAGGAAAAAAAAAAAACCAAACCAATCAAATAAAAAGATCCTGTTGTAATTGAGAAAAAATCTTATGTGTAATATCAAAACTTAAATTTGGTCAGAATTTTTAGGTTGAATAACAGTGAGTTTAATTTTGTTCACTATGCACAAAACAAAAACAATTTACATATGTAATACATAAAGAAGTTAAATTTTAACATTCTCTGGTGCTCTGCTGATCGTTTCAGCTAAAAACCTAACTTCATATCCCCATGGAAATGTCTGTATTTTAAAAGTGAAAAAAAAAGTTTAGAAGAGCAGCACAAAAAGTATCCCTTAAGGCATCATTCTTAAAATAAAATTATGGCACCTGCTTTTTCTTCTGCCTTTGAAAGCCTCTTCTCAGGTGGCCAGATCTTAAGAGCAAAATTCATTTTTGGTGAACAAGAAGGATTGTAATAACGGTAGTTAAAGGAAGGTGTTTCATACACATCTGTGATACAGGTGTATCAGGGCATCTCGCCCATGCACTCACTCATTCCCGACATACTCCACTCCTTACGCTCAGTTCTTTTCCAGAGTAGTTCTCACAGGCAGTGTGACTAGTTGCAAAAAAATGTCCTAAATTTTCTTCGCAATGCAAGACTTGTAGTGACTTTTCTATAAATTGACTTTAACCTGTAACAAGAAAGAGCAAGAATACGTGTGTGCAATCAATAAGTAAAAGTTGAGTGTTTAATATTCAGCATTGTGTAATCTGAAGTGGTACAAGCAGCACATGTTTGAATGGTATTTCTGAGACAACTTCCTTTGAGTGGCAGGAACTTTTCTCCTTGAGCTGTGGCCAAGTCCTAGATATACACAGGGAAACCCTATTTGAAAAAGAGATACAGTGAGCTCATGATTTTGTTTTCCTGCATTTTGTTAGCATAGATCACTAAATTGATGTTTGCACTTGAACTGACGGCGCTTTTAAAGCAGGAATTTCACTGTGAACTGAGTGCCCTGAATTCTCCTCTTACCTTGCTTTAGAAAGTGATGCCACCTTTTCCACAAGTAAGAACAAAGGAGAAAGAAAATTTAAAAAAATAGTGAGGTAGTAAGCACTGTTAATTTCAGTTGTAACATCATTTTGTTAGGCTCTTGTTTAGTGTTTTGTCATGCTGTGTGCTAGCTTTGCTGACCTTTTGGGCAAGCTTTGGCCAGCTGAGATTGTATCTGCACAATGGATCATATTTTGACAAAGAAACTGTTTTTCCAGACTCCCCTGGGACAATATATCTGTGTAAGTTCAGTCACATACACTTTCAAGATAAGGACACAGGCCTAATTTTAATCCTTATCAAGTTTAGCACCTACCCAGAAGACTGTATTTTAATGATAAAGTTGGGTGTTTTTTTTAAAACTCTCATGAATCCAGCAGCAAGACATAGGGATGTTAAATCAGAAGGTGACTTTGCTCTGAGTCTTGGAGATTTTATTTTTAACTTTGATGTGCCACTTAGTGCCTAAAGCTGCATGATGGTGAACCTGGGTTTTCTGGTCTGAAATCACCATTAGAGCATGAGGCATCCAGACACCTTCCAGTCACTGCACCAGATGCTGATGCTTAAGGTACTTCAGTTCCCCAACTTCATTTTAGATGAAAATTTCCAGCACCTAAGTCAGCTGTATCTCTGTTAGCAGTGAAATTCCTTGTTTTCTGTATTTTTAAATCAACTTCCTTTAAAAGTGGTTTTCCCAATGTTTATGTAAATGCTAATAAACAATACATGTTTCAGTTGAAATGAGAGAACCTAATAAAAATAAATAAATACTTGTTATAGTAGTACCTGGTTGCTATAAAATCTATCTTGCAAAAATCAGGATTGCATTTGCATGAGCATACTACCTTTTTTTTTCTTCTTCTTCTTTTTTTTTCTTTTTTTTTAATCAGGGAAACATAGTGTGATTTAGTTTATGATCAGCACCACTTTGGTGGATTTTGTTTGTTTTTTTAATTTTATGATATATATTATTGGTTGGTTTGGGCATGATAATTATCCCAGCAAATTCAGTTTGCTGTTTCTCACAAATAAAATACCATTAAAATGAAAAATTAGTGTTTTCCCAAGAACATCTCTGTGTAATCAGAGATCTGTATCTAGCACAAGAAAGAACAGTATTCTTTCAGGATACAGAGATTCATTAGTTGGCAAAAATCAATGTCCTGGCAATTCAAAAGTCCAACAACATTTATAAATATGCAGACAGTACCACAATAAAGATGTGATAATTAGAGGTTAATTAGTTTAACACTTCTTTTGTTTATTTTATGTCATTAATGCACAAGTCATTTGTAGTATTGATTGTTCTGGCTAAGTTAAGTTAAGCAAACTTAACTTATGAGCAGTGAAAACAAAGCAGGTGTATTAGTGTCTATTCACAGCTGGTGCTCCAATGGATCAGGTAGACCAGAAGATGCATAAACCATCCAAACAAAAAAAGTGCCAGGTGATACATCTTGACTGGAAGATCATAGTGCAGCCTTCATTGTGCAGAGAGTTTAAGAGCCGTATCCTGACGTACACAGGTAACGTTGTTGTTTGTCTCAAAGCTGTAAAAAATGCAAGTAATAAAATAAGCTTAGAAAGTTAGAAAGAAAGATGGAAGCACTAAGTTAGTACATAAAATCATATGTCTAAGAGAGAAGTAGTTTTATAAAGTGCATTAAATAAAGCATTTTTAAGACTGCAATTTCAAAATAGCTACCTTGAAAAAAATAAATATTTTGAGAATTTGAAAAAGGACACCTTAATTTTATTTAGAAGAAAACTGTGTTTGAATACCATGACAAAAGAGTCAGGAAGAAAAAAGACAAAAATTAATTCCATTAAGATTGCTTCTTAATTCTGCTCACATAATTTTTTTTTTTAATTATATCTGTGATCTAACACAAGGCTGAATGATTCCAGTGATGCAAAGACATAATTTGTTTTTCCAGCCCTTAGCAGCATTTTACTCTTGGGGCCTCTTTCTCAGGTGGTACACACTGCATCACATCCCTTCCAGTCCTTTGGGGGATGCACGCTAGTAGTATGGATGCTTTCTACTGACTAGATTTAGATCATTGTTCCAAAATGAAGAGGGATGGAAGGGGGTACCATATCCTGTTTATTATTTTGAAGACAGTTTGCCATTTCCAATTAAAAGGCTGGAAGATAATTGTAGGATGTACCAAAGAGCCCAATTTTAACAATCTATGTTCAAACATAATAGTCTCTTAAACAAACCACTCAACACTAGTACATCCCTGATTTACATATGTAACTTTTAATCCTCCTCTTCATCTGCCACAGGCAAACATCACAGCAAACATCACAGTCTGCTGTAGTGAGATTTCCTGTTTTAAGTAAAAGTTTAAGTTATATAACTTTCAATTCCATTACAGTTAAGGTTTCCTGTAATAATATTAGAGGAGACCTAGAAGTATCCTTAAGCAACCCTGAGGTTGCTCTAAATGATATGTAAATTTGGGTCACCTCTCTTACCGATCCCTTTTGATGACTGGGTATAGCCTTCCTTACAATATCTATATTTTGCTATATTTAAGAAGTTTTCCTTTCTCTTTGGTTCTTCTACCATAGAGATGCTTAAAGTCTTCATTAGGCTTTACCATTTTGTTATTTAAACATCACAACTTCATTTGAAAACTCTGAGTGCATTTAAATACATGAAAAAACATAAATCATAGTTGAGTCAAGAGCGAGAAGGACTTTGGTTTTACATTTCAATACAAACAAAATGAGAATGTGGAAGGAAGATAGGAATTCTGTAGAAGAAGAAAGTTCAAATCAGTCTCATTATACATTTATAAGAAGGAAATAATAGGGTAACAGATATATAGAAAGAAGGTTGACCTTTCTTCTCTTGTCTGCTTTATTCTGGGAGGAGAAACGGTTTTGCCCATATCAGCATCTATTCAGAGAAGCGTGTGGCTCTGTCCAGGAAAAGGTGACGCAGGCTAGAGGACATTTCTGGATTGTCTTCCTACATCCTGATTCCTGACAAAGAGACTTTGCTGTGGAAAAAAAAGGAAATAAGGGAGATTTGCTTTCAGCCCTAGAATGACTGGGGCAAAGGATGCTGTATAAGCAAAACAACCATTCCAGCAAAACTTCCACTCTCTGGATAACCGGTGACAATCTGGAAATCTGTATCTTGAGGAAATGGCAATAGTGTCGATCCACCTTTCACTCTGCTGATTAATAGCCTAATTAAAAAGCATAGTGTGTTCCATTTGTTATAATCTGAGTGTTATAGTGCCTTGTTATAAAGTGCTACAGGTTAGATTCTTTTTCATTTCACCATAAAATAATACCACTGGACTTTTAAAAAACATGAGGGACTCCTGTCATCCTTTTATATTTCTTTGTATTTTATGCCTTTAAGCTTTATTCTGTTAGGTTTACCATTGAAAATTAGTCACCTGTTAATGTTCTGAAGGCTTTGGGTACCTAGATTATTCTTTGGAAAGAACTAAAGAACACCTGCGATGTCTTAAGGTAATAACTGTCGAACTGTCAGAGGCAAAAGTAACAAGCAAAAATATTTGCAACAAAAGAAAGGAGAAGACAGCCGTTGGAAAGGGAAGCAAACTATGTTTAAAAAGCTGGTTGTAAAAGCAGTTAATGCTAAACATGTGATGTTTATGCCAATAGAATGAGTCAGATGTGCTTCAAGTGAAATACTGTATTTTGAGCTGCCTAATGTCACCAGCGCCTGCAGGGACAGTTTGCTAACTCTCCATGAATACACAGCCAGCTCTTCAAAGTAATCTTCATTATGCAACAGTGGAGCTTTAAAGGCATCCTCCCGTATTGATCTTGTTTTTGCATGATTCAACTTGTTAAGAACAAGATAAAGCTCCTCTGATAAACATTGATATTCTATAGGTAAGGAGAATTTCTTTTGTCTAACGTTTTTATTGTCATTGTTTGTATCTATTCAGACAGCTTAACCTTCTGTAAGCCTCTGCTAAGTCATTAAAATGGCTTTCTCCCACAACACTTAAGCTTCCTTTAAAGTCTAGCCAGCTGCTTGCATTCCTGACCTTCTGGAACTTCTGAGCCAGTATTTGAGACCAGTCATGGTCTCACCTGCTGTTACACCATCCGGAGTGGGCCAAAATTTTTTCCAGATTTTACTTTCTTCATGTTAAATTTAATGAAAGAGATGCAGGCATCTGATTTTTCAGAAAGAATACACTGATTGAAAAAGCCACCTTTCCCTTTCCCTTTCCCTTTCCCTTTCCCTTTCCCTTTCCCTTTCCCTTTCCCTTCTTGGGACCATATTCCTTTCTTGAACGTTATAGCCTGATCTATGGACTAGTATGAAAACTAAAGGAAAGGATCAAATGGGATAATTTCACAATAATCTAATCCATCTTCTTCAAAAGTGTTGCAGATTTAGAATTTCTTTCCCACTTTTTTTTTGGGGGGGGGAGGCAGTGAGGGGGAGTGGGGTAGTTTGAAATATCTGGGGTGGTATGAAATATATATATTAACAAAATGCAAATATAAAAATACATTCTAAGTATTTTAAAAACCGAATTGATGATCTCTTTTATTCTTTTAAATTCTTTGGCAAGCAGTTAACCCCAGAGTTGAAAAGGGGAGAAGCACATACGTAACACTAGAGTATGTAATCTGGGTGGCCTGGCTGTACAGTAAAGTGTAGAGTTCAAACAGAATTTGGGGTGATCCTGTAACTTCAGGCCATGCAGAGTCACTTAAGACACATGCATATGGCTGTTGTGCTCCAGGTCAGCTGGCCAGATGTTCACCTGTTAAACCTCACAAATCTGCGTTAGTCACAATCCTAACTTATCATGAATTTTTTAACACATGTTTCATAGAATACAATCTTGTGGAAATTGCTTGCCAAAACTCAAACGTCTGTGTGTATCTAGAGGGTGAGAGTGGTTTCTAGGCACTCTGGAGAAAAGTTAATGACTGCAGCAGAAAGGTGGGTAGGTGGTAGACTCCCTCTGCCAAACTTGGTTGTGTGTTGCGCATCGACACAAATTTTAAACTCTGCGTAAGGCAGACTCTTTGCAGGATATGCCTCATTTACCTCTTGAAGAGTGGCAGATGTTTCCACCATCCCTCAGAAGGGAGTCCAGCCTCCCTCGCTGGGTGCCTGAGCTGTACCAGGGACGATGCTTCTCTGTAGGCCTTTTAGGGCTGCCCCTTTCCTTGATTAGATTTCTTACTCGGAAAGTTTTTAGGCATTTACTAAATAGACTCAGAGGTTTAAATTAGGAAGGCTAGTTCCCAGCTGTGGGTAATAAATTGAGACAAATACCAGAAATTAGCATCGCTGTATTTCTATCAGAGAAAACAAATATTAGATGAATGATTTAAAGTTTAATAATGATAATGAAATTATAAAAAACCCACAAACCTTATGAAAGATGCAGAATGAGAAAACAGTCCTACCATTCAAGTGATGTAGGTTCCATCTGGGGACGCACCTGAAACAATCTAGCTTAAAGGCAAACCTAAGCTTTGCTTGCTTGAGATCTGAATGACCAGAAGGATCTCCTTCACCACTAAATCAAAAGCTCCTAAAGACACTGTACTTGTATTTTAATATGTCTGGAAAATTAGATGGGATCAGTCCAGGCAGGTATTTCACACTGGGGTGTGAAATTTGAGTCCAGATAAGGAGAATTGTATTTAATGGTGAATTATACATTACCTTAAAGACTGTAATATATGCAGTAATAGTTATTTTAATAAAGGTAAGCCAGTTGTGTTTCACTTTTAAAATAAGTTTTCAGTCATGTCTTTTTGAAGATAGTTACTCTATTTAATCTGGACACATACGGTATGTGTAAAGATCTGATTGGTTCCTGTGGATGCAGATGTTATTAAAAAGTTCCATGTGTCTCTGTATTATCTGATATGTGCATTTCATAAACCTTTCATTTGGATTCGAAAAATGACAAGGTTTAAAAAAGAAAAAAGCTTTCAAGTAAATATTTAAAATAAAACTTGGGCATATCATTGCCAGTTTTTTTTTTTTTTAATGACTAATTCAACCACTGTTGGCTAGACAGGGAAAAGGAGGATTTTCTTTTTCCTGTTTTTATTATGCTTGAGCATGTGTGCAGTACAGCTTTGATTAGTTAAGTAATCTGTACGTTAAGTAATCTCTACTATTTTCCCTTTACTAGCAGTGCTCACATGAAGATCTTCAAAACTCATAGCTAGGTAATGAGTAGATTGACTGCTTTTATCATTGGATGTTTATAGAGGAGTTTCTAAGTGGTTTAGCACAGCTATTTTTTAAGTCAGGGCTTTTAATTGCACATATAAGGGAGAGTAATGAACATTCAGTATATTTATAATTATGAGAAATTCCAGTACCAATAATTTATTTTTTTCATTTCATACAGTAAGCAGGGCTAAGGCCATATTCATTAAGGAAACCAGCTATTGATGTTTATGATTCTGATGTATATCCATCTTAATGTGTGTATTATAATGCATTCATGAGTGTGAATAATTACACTGGAGCTTTTTCAAATTAATAAGATATTGGACTGTTGTTCAGAGGATGTAGTTCTATTTCTGTTTCTGTTTGCAAATTCTACAACCTTGCACATTCTGTTATTTAATACATTGTCAGACTAAGTGGTGTTGTATTGTTTGACTGATCTAAATATGACCCATATTGTACACTGTGCTCGCTCATGTCAGCTCAGTTGCTGTGCTAGTGATGGGCCTTGGAATGATTAAATTTGAGTCTCTTGCTGTTGGTGGCAAGTGCAGCTTTTGTGCTATACATACATGTAGGCAGCAATAATTTCTGCTGTAGACCTGGAGGCTCTCAAAGGTAAATAGTAATTGAAAAATGATCTGCACAGTCTGTGTAGGAAAACAGAAATTTTTTTTGTAAAGCACAGGATTGTGCAGTTGTTAAGACTCAAGTTTAATTGCTTTTGTGACATTCCAGTTTTATGGCCTTTTTGCTGTCTCCTTTACGATCTGTAAGGACTTGTTAGATATGTAGACACCATTTTCCAACTTTCATTTAGCAGAACAGCTTATGTTAGAAGCAGTCTGAAAGACAGACCGACCCTACTCTCTCCCAATAGCCTAACTGAGTGCGGAAATGGAGAATCAGATCTAAAGTTTATTATTTGAGATAAACAGAACCATAATAAACTATTCAAGATATTTATTCCATTTTGCTTACTTTTCTAATATATTGAGTAAATGTGCAATAAAAAAGAGCCAGCTTTGTGTGGTTGGGGCTTTCTTTAAGTATATCCTTTCTGACGTATTGTTGCATGGTTTTGGGTTACTGCAAAGAGCTCTATTTTCATCTCCATCATCCCGAATATTGATTGAAGTTCACCATTCAGGATGAAAGGAGTCAATGCAGTCACTACTTGTTCACACCATTAAAAATTGAAATAGAATCCAACCCAGAAGCTATTCTGGTCTTGTTTTGTGGATTTTTTTTTTTCCCTTATAAAATATTAATTCAGACTTCAATACTACCTAGGAATATTTTCATCATTAAATTGATTCTGTGCAGTTGTGAAGCTAGAGGTACATAAGTAGTCACAGTATTAAATAGCAGTTTGCTAAAATACCTCTAGGCTCACCAGGAATTAGACTTATACTATTACATGTAGAAACCTGGATCCTACAAGATTTGCATGAGAGGTGAATCTGAGCAAACTCCTGGCTAATTACCTTCAAGAGCTTTTAGGATAATGGAATAACTCCTTAAATGCAATGGAAAATTTAGGAGGAAGGAAAAAATTGTAGATAGTGTGTGAGGAGGATGGGGTCTACCTCACCTAAAAAGTACATAAATGTTATGTGTCAGTTTTATTTGCTTTACTAGGTTATCTGCTTCTTCAGAAATCAATGCCTAAATTCACTATGTAGCCAGTGGAAAAAGTTTTTCAAAGGTCTTAAAGTGATCTTTTAAAATTCATGGATCTCAGTTTAAACAGGCAGGCTCTCTTTTTAGATCTTTCCAGTGCATTTACCTTCCTGTTACAGGGAGCAAACCTTTTGGGTGAACTTAAGCACTTAATTTATGTGTGCTGTAGTTGCCTAAAGGGGAGGTGCACCCAGGTGCCTAAATTAGATTGTCTGTATCTCATATGGAATTACCTCTGAAATAAAGACCAATCTCTGTGAAATAGGCAAAATAATTGTAATCTTTCTGTTAAAAAATATATTAAAAATTGTAGCCAATTATTGATGTAGCTATGTTGCATAATCAGTGTTGGTAATTACATTTTTAATTACTATACCCTAAGGACCTGATTCTGGTCTTGTTTCTATTGGTATAAAGCAAGGATAACTTAGATAAAATCAATGCAGCTGAACTAAAATATAATTGATGAGAGGTCAGAATTGAGCCCTAAATGGTATGCTAAAAGTGGAACTAATCAGAAAGCTAATTGGTTTTATAATTTGTGCAATTCACATTTTCGTATTCTAAATCTCCAAGAAGTTAACCTTTGGATACAGAACTTCACTTTCCTTTAGAGTCTCATAGTATTCAGGGAAGTGAAGGCGCTAGAAAGCATGTAAAAAAAAAAGAAAAAAGAAAAGATTATTCTGTACAGCTTTTCATACCACGTAGTAAATTCTTTCATTAAATGATTGATGTGTTTCCAGCTTAATACATTTCTGCAGACAAGTCTTTGAGCAAAGTTTTCTGGCGAGCAGAATCTGGAGAAGCATTAAACCATAGCATGTTCTCAAATAACAACAATAAAAAAAAATTCTCCCAAATACAAAGTTACTATAAGCAGTAGGGAATGTTAAGAACTAATGTCTACTCAAAGGGAAGAATATTCAAGATCTTTTTGAAATTATATACAGAGTTTACTCTTTCTGTAATAGATAGTAGTGATAAATTTTCTAAAAATCATCTTTTTACCATATGTAGTTGCATAAGCCCTATAAATATATTACAAGTTTTAATATTTTTGGTCTAAAAAAGAAAATAAAAATATTAAATATATTTGCATACAAAATTTGTTTGCTTTATTTTTAAGTAGATATGCACATTATTTCTAAATTAGTTTTTGCTATTGAATAGTGAGATGTTAATTTTTGTTGTATAGTCAAATCAATCAAATAGCTTTGCTTTGCAAAATACATTCCCCTGAAGATAAGGGGTTTTCCTTCCGCTTGTGCAAACATCCAAAGTTACTTCATTTGGGACAATCAGAATTGTATCAAATGGATTTTTTCTCAGCTGACAGAACGTACGTGAATTTTTGTACATCAGGAGAAATTTGGAATATTGTGTTTCTGTCAGTGGCAGTTCTCCACAGCAATGACCTGGCTCTGCCAGTGAAGTGAAGCTGCTTCCTGTGCAAGTCCTGACCTGGGGAATCAGGGGCTGTCTGCTGGGACTGGCCTCCTCCTCATGGACATGACTTTCCCTCCTGTGCATGGTCAATAACTTCAGCCTTACTGCTTCTGGTATTTAGCACTGTAGCAGAGATTCCCAGATGGATATTTATCAATCTTCTTAAATTCTAGATTTATTGGTTTTGGGAAAAAACAGCTCAGAACATGAGAGAAAATGAAAACTGTTCTTGCATGGAGTTCTTCCTGTATTCCCTGTGACTACTTCCCATGCTGCTTTCAGAAAAATGCCCATTTTTAGCACTGCAATTATGGTACGTTTTACAGGAATTTGGAAGGCTGGAACAGAAGTTGTTACATATTTGAGGAATGTTAGTAGAGTAATATTTTTTCCCCACAGAACAATTACATCTTTGGAAGCATCAATTTGATCAAACCTCTGGCACATAATTATTGTTTTGTGCTGACATCTTTATAGAATATTTATATGTTATTTGTTAATATTTGATCAACTGTTTTTAATTTTTTTGGCATGGCTCTTTGTTTCCAGATTTTGATTGGCTGTGTCTGAAACAAAATGCTTTGTTATGGGGCTGGAATTCACTCAGTTGTGTCTTGGACATCTTACACTAAATAAACATAATCTAACTACTCCATAGGCCTCCAAAGCCACTATTTTAAGTCGCCTCATACTCTTCTCTAAAAGTAAAAATGCAGTAGCAGTGAGAATGTATTAAGGGAGTTTTGTTGGTTTTTTTCCCCATGTGTAGCATCCTTGAAGCTGACATTTATTTGTGACTGAATAGATGACAGCATGAAATTCAGTTACAGCAAACAGTCTCAGTCATTACACCTGTCTGCTTCCAGAGAAAAGTATTTGTAAATTGGTTTTTATCCTTCTGTTCCCTAAAACCTATGTCTGTAATTGACACTTGCCCGCAGAGATGACTGGAGACAGAAGGAGAACATTATGTGTCTGAGTATCCCACCAGGGAAAAGAGTATCCTCCTCTTTGGAGAGTTTTGTGGTGTTTTGTTTTCTTTAATGAAGAATGATGTCTGTGTGCCAAGGATTTACTGCAAGGCTGGTGGCAGATGTTTCTCTAAAAAAAAACACGTAGAAAAAGTTATGAAAGATGAATCACAAAAAACCACAGGACAAAAGAAAAAGCTAATTAACATAGAAATATTTCTTCTGCAAAGGAAAACAAATTCTTCAGGAGAACAAAAGCCCCTCTCTGTTATTTGTAAGGCTGGTTTGTTACTCTAACACATTTGTAAGAATCAGGTTTGTGCCTGACATGTCAAAACTTATTCACAAAACAAGAGTTGTGGATATCTTGGGAGACAATGTTGTCACTTGTTACGCAACTCAGCATCCGCTCAGCACTGATTGATGCCCAAGTTGCCAGTTTTCAGAGAAATGAGATGCAGACATAACAGTAATATTTGTACCAAATGTCAGGCAGAAGAAACAGGGGAGTTCATAGAATGGGTCTAGATGTAGACTGTGACCAGGAAAAAAATCAAAACATGATAGACAAGCTGTCAGCCCGATCTTTCCTAACTGTTTCATTTCTTTCTGGTAGATTCTTTTTCTTTCTTTCTATGGGCTTCCCTCCCCAGAATTTTGCCAGAACAGACAGCATACAGAACTGACCCGGCTGCTAAGTTTTGAGTTTGATAAAGGAATTACCAAACCATTACGTATTTCAAATCCATCAGATGTTTAAAAGGTTTGGACAATTAGCAAATCACTAAATATTTGGTAATAATGTTGTTGGAGCATAAGCATTCTTAGAAATTTGCTAGTGATATTAGGGGAGATCAGAATGTATTTATTGTTTTTTTCCTCATGGGTCCCTTCCCACTCAGCATATTTTATCATTCTACTTTTTAATTGATATTTCACAGTTTGGGCAACTACTGCTTCTGTTCCTCTCTGTAAATCAGCAAGTATTTTGAGAATTTCTCAGCCATAAAAGTAATGGCAAAACATGTGGTGTAGTAATGCAGTCAAGTATTACTTGACTACCTTGCCTGTTCCCATGCACTCATGACATCCCCAGGTGGCTCAGAGCAACTGTGTGTGCCCCTGCTGATGGCTTACCCAGCACTGTAAGCACACTGTGTTATATTTATGAGCTGGAAAGTAAAGTGTGTCAGCAAGGAAGTTAAAATGGTTTCTCTGTAGGATATTGTTAGTGTAAAATATCTGATTTATTTGGGTCTTTTTTTGAATGCTGCGGCTTGTAAACACAGTGGGGAATTTCTCTGCCATTGATCCAAAGCAATGGGTACTAATGGCATAATACAGTGGTACTCAATAACCTTTTATCATGGGTTGCTTTGTCATGTGGAGGCTTAACTGAGGGGAGAGAAATACACCATAACAAAGCAGAAAATCTTGTGAATGTCTATCAATATATCTAATAATTTTCAGTATAAGAGCTATCATAATCTTTTCTGTTATCTTTTTGCATTAATTATGATATAGAATAACATGAAAATTATTGTGCATATTAGTGTAAACATGAAGTGAAATGTAAGCATTCTTTTTCAAAGCATTTCAAGGACAAGCTGTGGCAGTTTTCTGTCATGGCTTTAGTAGCACTCAAGTGAGTGCTATATTACAGTGTTTTGAAATTTTTAGTAGTTTATTAATTAATATAATTTTTTTAAACTTATTATAAAAGAGCTTTTGTATCTTTCTAAGAAACAGAATATGGAAGTAAGGGAAATAGCTACACAGTAAAATGTTAAAATTTGTCCAGTACCAGAAATCTGGTCAAGGCTCTTTTTGCATCAGCTCCATAGAAGTGAGCAAAGGCATGTGTCCTGAAGCAAGGGAGGGCATGTATCCTGAGGTATCCTGTTTCAGACCAGCACAAAAACCAGTGTGGTGCCACATGCTGACCCCCAGATCCCTGACAGCAGCAGCTGCAATTCTTCAAGGTGTATGATCTGTTTGCCTTCCTCTCTTATTTAGTAATTTTGGCAATTCTGACACCTGTTTCCCTTGAGAGCAAACCAGAGCAAGGTTGGAGGCCAGGTTATGACTTCGCTTTCAGTCTTTCTCCCGGGAGCAAATCAGTGCAGAAAGGTGCCCTTTGGGTAATCTGGGTGCAGGAATATAATGGAGCATGGGGATTTTTGTATTCTCTTCCTGAACAACCATTTAAGAGCTAACAACAGTATAATTTTCTGCTACTATTTTCATATGCATATATATGTGTGTATATATAGAGAGAGAGAAAGAGCGCATATATATCAGCAATCAGCACATATATATATACACACATGTTCATTTTACATTTGTTATTGATAAAAAGCCAGATTACAGTCTCACTTAAAATAGATGTGGAGGAAAAACTGTTATCCAAAGATTTCTGCTAAAAAAGGACACAGCAAAGACATGTTGAAAAGAAATAACAGAGTAGGTTATAACCATTGGGATGTCAATATCCCTGTTTTTCTATGTTTTGCATCTGTTAGCAATGTCCCCTTCAGGCTCAATACTCAAAACACCCTTCCACTGCTGTAGAACACTGTTGCAGAAAAATGATTTATGTCATGTAAAACTTATATTGGGCCCTAAGATATAGTTTACAGGGATGTAAAATTGATCTCATTGCTGCTGTAGGAAAAGCTGGTGGTTTTGAATGATTGTTGCATACCTTCATGGTTTGAAAATAAAAGATGCCAAAATCCAAGCTGTCCTTTAGGAAGTGCAGTAAGGGTGCTATCAAAGTGCCAGTGTTACTGTTTGACTTCAGCAAGTGCAAGAGGAAGCTCAGATTGTCTTCAGCACCTTATTGCTGTTGTAAGATAGGAAATAATAATAATGATAAAAAAAAGGAAGTCTGATAGCCCATTCATTCTTTAGAATTTGTATGACAAGTCATGAAACTGGAGTTGCAAGCATAGATTTGGTAGAATTAATACAGGGTTTAGTCCTGGAGCATTTACTCCTGTTCATTTATGAAATTTTCTGTATGAAGTGTGACTGCAGGATTGTAAACCCTTATTTCTAAGAATTTTCAGTATTTTGTTACACAAGAAGCTGGTTCTAGAGACACTATTTATAAAGTATCAAATTAAAAGTCTCCATGACTGATGCTGTTGATGGAATTGAGACACATTCAATATTCAGGACTTTAGGAAATCACTGAGAAATTGATTGGAATGTTCCTTTTGCTGACTTTTCTTTCTTCAGTAAAAAAGATGTTTACAGCAGTTTCTGTGCTAGCAATTGGTACATTATGCATAAGTCCTCTTATATGTTAAAGTCCAGCTTCATGTATTTTAATTTTTTAGTTTCTATTGGGTTTTGTTTTTGTTGTTGTTGTTATTTGCTTGGCATTTTTGCTTGGTTGGTTTTGGGCTTTTTGTTTGGGAGTTTATTGCTTTGCTTTGTTTTTTTGGTGGTGATGTGTTTGGATACACCTGTCTTTGCCTTCTGGAAAGCACATTATGGATCAAGGAAAATGAGAACTGGAGAATAGCTAAAGATAGGGATTAAAGGCATGAGCAGTGTTATAATTTAAAATTTTCAAATGACTCTGGACTAAATGTAGGGATTTTCAAAACAATTGCTACAGTTTTCTATACCTTAATATTTGTACATATTAATAATGTACCATATGATTGGCTTAGCAGCATGGATGGAGCACATCAGTCTTCCAGGTGCAATATTCTCTCTGGAAGAGAATATATCCTTGGAATATCCTGCTCTTTTTGTCACCTCAGTTTTAACTTTTTCTATAACTTGATCTGAAAATGATGACCAGCTTGAAATCTGTATAACTTGAAGGCTTTATCAGTAAAACCCAGCACAGTTATATTTCTCAGTGGCTGTGATGTTGAAACCTGGGGAAAATCAATTTTTTCTTTTGCTGAATGGTATATTTGAAGCATTTAAAAAAGGTGAATGAGTGTGCTGAGGGCCTGTCATTCTCAAAGTGCTTTCTTATGCTGCGTGTGTAGGTACATCTGCCTGTTAGCCCTGAGAGGCTGTGTGTGTTTGATGCATTGGATGTTGTGTCAGCAGGAAGGAGAAAAAGAAGAGATGAGGTCTATCAGAAAGAAAGTTGATAGCAAATGGTGTTTTGAACAGTGTGTATCCCCCCTGTGTAATATATTATGGAAATAATGATTCTGTCAAGTGATGCTTCTTTGTAACCTGGAGTGATACAGTAGGGATTATGAATGCTCAAGCCATTCAGGACTGGGTAGATAGTTGTCTAGAAATGCTGTAAGAAGCGTCTTTACCATGAGAGACTTCGTTAGAGATGCAGTGGCAAGAAGTAGATTACTAGAAGAAAAACAAGAAGTGGTTTATTATTATTTTTATTATCATTATTGGGTTAGCTAGAAATGGGAACAAATATGTTATTTTTAATCCTGTTGTTATGGAGTTATCTTGGGGTTTTTTTTGCAATTTAATTCCCTAATTTATCTTGTATTTAAGGATCAATTGTATTCATTAACTCATTTTCAAGCTTGCTCAAATATAGTTGTTGCAAAACCATTAACAGTTGTTAATTAATTAGCATAGATAGGCAATGAGAAGTTGGCTAAAGGTTTAGAAGGAGGTGTCAGGAAACCATAACAAATAAAACATGAATGTAAAACCATCTGTAAGAAAGCCACAGAGCGAAGCCAGAGGAAGTTATTATAGTAGAATAAAGAACAAAATTCTTCTGACCTGTATACTCTCATTAAGTAGAGATCAAGAAATGCAGCCCAAAAGGCAGGATAAAGTTAGCCTACCCTCTCAGTGGATTGGCTTATGTGGCTGCTCTAGTTTGAAGGATTTCTGTGAAATCAGTGAAAACAAACTGGTGCTCGTTGCCAGAGGAGGATACTCTGGCTTCAGTCAATTCGATGATTCCCTTCTTCCCCTGAAAAACATGGGGACTCAAATAAGGTTAAATAGCACGCTGCATTTTAGGAATCTCATGTGGTCTGGGATTTATATGCAACATAATTGTCTTCAGAGCTGCCAGCATATGCAATGTTGGACTGTAGGTTTGGACTTTCTCTTTTTCCTCATGTGTTTCTTCTAGCAATGAAAGGTAGCACAACTTTTTTAGTTTTGGGTACAAACCACCCCCCCCCCCCAAAAAAAAAAAAACAAATTACCAAAAACTCTACACACAAACCCCAAACCAAACCAATTTGAATGGTGTCTTGCAATGCTGATAAATCAGTGGGATTTTAGTTAGAATGGAAATTCTTTAAGAATGGAATATGCCTGGTTTTTATGTACTTTGTACAGGTGTTAAGCAGGAATGTCGCACAGTGTATTTCATTTCCTCGATTAAAATCTTTCCCCTCTCTCGGTTCCTCCTCCTTCACATTCCTGTTCCTTTCCCACATACACAGAGTTAACTAATATCAAGTTTATTTTACTTCACTGCTTTAAGAAAAATGAATGCTGTGGCCAACAGAATGAAAAAATTTGATAAGCAAAAAAAAAGGCAGGAAACATGGAAAACAAATTCCAGTGACCTAGGTAATATAAAATTGTTCAATGATAAGTACCAACATTAACAATTTCAGACATCTAAAAGTGTAAGATTAGCAATTTGAGAAACATTTATCTGGATGAGATAGAAAGTTATACATGAAACATAATGACCTCTCTGAAATTCATTCAGGATGCAGAGGTACTTATTCAGGCAAAGAAGACAACTAGTTAATCATGTAAAGGAAAACTAGACAGTTAATTAGTTTCCTGCATTCTGGAGTCCTAGCTATGGAAAAAGAATATATTTCACTAATTAAAGAGTGAAAATACTCTCAGCTTTTAGAAAGAGAATGCAACGCGAGTGGGACTGATCCTGGCTTTGTGCAACAGCCCAAGTTGTTGGTCTGATACAATTTTATGATTTTATCATTTAGGCAGCCTAGAGTAAGAGATCTTCAACTTTGATTATATTGATTATATGCAGCATAATAGTTCATAATGAAGATTGTCATGCATGGCTTCAAAACCTAATTTTCTTGTATTCTTGGAGCCTCCAATGAAATTTAGTGTACATGAACATGCATGTTTTAATTTAAAAAAAAATCCTAGAAACTTCAAAATTGCAGTAAGAAGTTAACAATCCAATTAAATTTTTCAGAGGATTATTTTCTTGATTGTGCTGCAGGTATTTTAATTTTGTCATTATGTTTTTATACTTACTGATGCAAGAGTGTGCATGCTAGATGCTTTATGTTATTTTAAAAAAACTAGAGAAAGTGAAGATCACCTTGTTGCTTGGGATAAGAATTGCATTTTATCTGAAGACTACATAATTTTACATAATGAAAGCTTTATACACAGTTCTGAAATAAGGTGGCAGTTTTTTACCTAAAATATTTAAAATTATCAGTTTTTTTAAAGAAGAATTTCAATAAAGAATCTGTATTAGATTCTGTGTTAGAAAAATACATAATTTTATCTCTAATATCTTTAGTATTATCTCTAGTATGTTATTTCTAATAAATTTATCTCGGGCACCTTTCCTGTGTCTGAGTCTGCCCCAAGACCAAGTCCTTACCCATGTAAATGGCATTTAGCTTTTAACTGTAGGGGGCTGAGAGTCAGGTCCTCCTGTTCTTTATCTTTTGCATGAGCAAAATTGATTTCCATTAAACTGAATGAGAACAAGATCAAGTTCTGCATGGTTCCAATACCATAGTTGTTTTTCGAAGTGCTATAGTTTTACAAGACTTCTGTTCTAAATTCAGTGTGCATGTTTGAGGAAGACTGTGATGTTTGGTCTCCTTTGAAGCTGCACATCAGAAAAATATCTGCTGTCTTTCTTATTAAAAATAAGTTGAGAAAGCAAGTTATTTTTTCAGTCTCTCACAGCTTATTACACTCTCTTAAACATTTTTATGTGAGAGTCAATGTCTCTATAATGCTTTTATATTGGGTTTGGAGTTCTTTAATTTCAAACGATCCTTGTTTGTGGGCGATATTTATTAGGAAACTCAGTGTGTGTACGTGTGTGCACAAAGTGTGCATTTATTTATATCTGTAGAGTGAGGCGGAGGAAGACAGAGTTGCCTTTGTTCCATAAGATCTACTCCTTAAATTGTTTGCACTTTCAGAAATGCTAAGACCAAATATGGAAACTCAGCTCTAAAGAGAAAATGTCTTGGAAAGGTTGGAACTAATGAAAAAGAGTAGGCTTAGTCTCTTAAAAAAGTAATTTTCATCACCATCATGTCGTAATCAGATAATGTGAGAGATTATTTCTAAGCAGAACTGGAATTAGTCATATCAAATCAGCCTAAAATGTGATTTTGTTTCTAAAAGATTATTTCTCTTTTTATGTGCATTTCAGAAACATATGCAATAAATATTTAGACTCTTAATTTGCTACATATCAGTCTAAAAATTTGATTTGCTCTCATCATCAGAATTAATTTGCTTAATTGTTTTTCCTATCCCATCAATCTCAGTTTTGTACTAACTCAAACATGACACCTTTTGCTGTTTGCACTTTAGTTCGATTTCTGTTCTAAGTTTATGAACAGTAATAGGCATCTGCTAGAATATTCATTAGCTTTGAATTGTGAGCTATGAAAAGGTGCTTTCTTTTACCTTAATGAAAGTTGCTCAGCGTGGGGTGGATCAGTAATGACATTTGATTTTAGCCATCCAGCGAATTTGCTTTTTATTTATTGACACATCTTGTCCAAACAGCTCCCTCGCAAGTTAGTGGCGTAATGAAAGAAAGAGTGCTGCAGAGGAGCGTGGAGCTTTCCTGGCAGGAACCAGAACATCCCAATGGAGTCATTACTGAATATGAAATCAAGTATTATGAGAAAGTAAGTGCTAAGATTATCTGTAATGTGCAACAATGTGTTGTTTGCTTTATGCTGGCTTGCTGCATTTTGGAACAGTGTTAAAATCATCAGCCATCAACTGCCTCGTCTCTCCAAAGTCAGTGATTTTGCTTGTTTTTAATAACTAGCTAAATCCTGCCATTATTATTGCTATCATATGTCTCAAATATTATATTGAGGCATACTAAAAATGAAATATACACTTAAAATTGCCTTTCCTTTTTTTTTTTAAAGTTAAAGTTAAGTTGTACTTGGATTTCTTTTTTGCCATTAAATTCCTGTTTTTACATCTATTCTGCATTGTGTTTGAAGCTTGTTTCATTTCCTTCTGTACCAATGTAATTCTAGTCCTGAAATGATGTATCAAGTACAACTCCTGAGTGCATTTTGTACTTCCTTATGAGCTGGGCATCTTCTACTTGACGTCTGAAAATTTTCAAAACACTTCCTAGACTTTTAGGAAATAAATATTCCTTATTTGTCCTTTTAAAAAGGACCAGGACTGTGAAATATATCTTTCACTTGTTCTCTCAACACAACAATGAATGGAAGGCTGCTTTTCAGTAGTAGATGAAGTGATCTCTGTTTCTGGTAGAGTGAAATTGCAATCTTACTGATGTCAGTCGGAGTTTTGCCATTCATTTCAGCATGTCTAGGGCTTCATTCATGATAACTTTGAAGTACTGCAGAATAAAAAAATTCTGACAACCATAAACTGGATGAAAGCAGAGTGAAGGCAGGTTGTGCAGCTCTGCGTTTGTCATGGGACCCAGACTAAGTTTGGCTCCTCCAGATTCCCTGGGAAATTGTCTGGGTAACATAACAAACTCCTAACTTTTATAAAACATTCTGGGGAAAAAAAGAAATTTAATTACGATGAAAAAAAATTAATAAAGGGACTCCTTTGTGGTCACTCATGAAGACATTTCTGCAGGCAAGGTAACATTACCCCTATATCAAAAAGAGCATGTCAGCTTGCTAGGTCACAGAGTCAGGTAAATTCAGCCCAGATTGGATGTAATATCAAGTGTTATATTTCATTTTCAGTGCTGAATTATACAAATATACTTATCAAAATATCTTTATATGATTTGGGAAAGGAATAAATTTTTTATTTGTTGAGGCTAACTTCCAGTTTAAGTTGTTCACTCTAATGATTCTTATAATAAAATCTAACAGGTAGGTACAGATAGCTAAATAATTCTTTGGAAGAAATTCTACTAATTTTAGCAGATGATTTTTGTCCCTCGAGCATGTGTGTGTATTTACACATGCAAATAAAGTCCAAGTATTTTAAAAATGTTACGTATTTAACAAGGGCAAAACGGTCCTCTGAACAAAAAAAAAAAAATAATTTGAGAACCAAAAACCTTGCATTTCTTTAAGGTGCAGAGCAGTTTCTAATCTGTTCAAGTAAAATAAATAATTTAAATGGGTAATGTAAAATGACAGAAAAATTACCAAGATACTCAGCTTTTTATATAATGATAGCTTTTAGAATCTGGCTTTTATTATTTTCCCTATATCCTGATTTTAATAACCAGCAGAATTTCATTGCCAGTTTTCTCTGTGTTTGCAAAAAGAAAAATTGATGTTAAAGGTTTTTTTGGTTTTTTTTAGTGGAAGGACCTCTTCCAGTATTATACTTAGTACAGTGAAATTAATAAAAGAGAATAAAAAGCTCATTCTAGCAGTCACAGATAAACTGGACTATATAACTTTAACTGGGGCAATTTTTGCACAAATACTGAAATGGTTGTTTTCCTTCCAAATAAATGCATTTCAACTTTAAAATTAATTCACAGTCTTCTTGCTCAGAACGAGAGAGGTCATTTAAGTTTTGTTCCACCAGTGTAGAAGAGAAGAAAAATAAAAGGATTTGAACTTTCAGCTCCTTTTAGAGCCAAATTAAATCAAACATTTTTTGTCATTCTGAAATACTCTGATAAGTGTTTTTTTCACCTCTCACTTCTGGCTAGGGCTGGAATGGAAACAGCCTGAAATCTCCAAAGTAAGCCCATCCTGTGAGATTTCTAGTGCAGGTTATTTGTATTTTTTTTGTTATTTATTTATTTATTTTTGAATACAAGGACTGTTGGCAATTCAAATAAGCCTCATTTATGCATCAAAACCCAAGCTGGAATTCCACTGTGGCTTACAGTCCTGAACCTGACTGTTTATGGTTTCCTTACTCTTGTGTGTCATCTCTCAAGCATTCCTTTTCTTTCTCACATACCAACACACATTCTGCCACAGTCCTCATTTACAGATTATTTAAACTCTCTAGGAGAAGATATGGAAAATTGTTGCTGGCCAAAACTGTGGGCTTGCTCAAGTAACACACTGGGCAAGAACCAGGAGAAGCCCTTACTGAATATGAGAAAAGAAATCATGTATGTTCTGTATAACCCTGTATTTCAGCAAAAGCCTTTGTTGCTTTACTGACTGTGTCAGGGAAGGCTCTCCATCACTTTTAGCTGGTGAAATATTATTGAAATGAGTTACAGATTTATTCCTTCCCTCTGTATCCGTCTCATTAGCACTGCTGCGTTCAGCTCATGCTTCTCTGGTCATGTGGTGCATTCAGATGGTTGGTTAATTCATCTCTTCTGCCCTTCAAATCAGGGTTGCATCTGCCACCAAAAATCAACAGGGCTTCACATATCTATGCTGAAACATAATCTGTGTCAGTAAATGTGATGAATAAGTATAGCTTTTTGAATACTCTAATGATCTGTGATACAGCTTTTGTACTATTTGAAAGTGAGTTATTACTCATAGGGTTTGTAATCTTACAGCTTCAAATTTGTGGAGACTCATACTGAGCTTCTTTCCCTGGATTCCTCTTTATGCCTTAGAGCCTAAAACTGAGAAAAGACTAAAAACCAGAGATAAAAATCCAAATGAAAACTGAGTTAAGGACCTCAGAAATTATGCAAAATCCAGCCAATTATATGTTGGCGATATTGCATTTTTTAGAGGTGATAGAAGGGTACGATGTCAAAGTAATGATGTCAGAGTTTTTCCATTCATTTCACAATGTCTGTGACTTCATTCATTATAACTTTGAAGTACTCTAGAAATAAAAAAATTCTGACAGCTGTAAACTGAATTAATGCAGAATGAAGGCAGGTTGTGCAGCCCTATGTTTGTCATGTTCTGACAATGAAAGAAAAATTTCCCTGTCCTTGAACTGTTCAGACCTCACAGATTCCCCTGGAAAGCTGTGGTTGAATTTTTCCTCATCAAAATTTCACAAAATTTCATCAGAGCCAAAAAAGCAATCTTTTTTTTTTTTTTTGGATGTTTTCTGTTTTCTCAGTAACAACATGAGCATCCCATTTGAATTTTATGTTACACTTAGAGCTCATCATTGCATTGACAATGTTTTGTAATACTCCACAGAGTATGCTTTATTTTTTTCGTTGGGGGAAGAGAGCATTCAGCAATTGAAATAAACTACCCAGGCTGGCTGTCAGTTACTGTTGTGCAATCATGATAAAATCTGATCTGTAAATATCATTTAATCTATTGTCTTATTGTTTCCAGGATCAAAGGGAGAGGACCTATTCAACAGTGAAAACCAAGTCCACTTCAGCTTCTATTAATAACCTGAAGCCAGGAACAGTGTATGTTTTCCAGATCCGTGCTTTTACTGCTGCTGGTTATGGAAATTACAGCCCCAGACTGGATGTTGCCACATTGGAAGAAGCCACAGGTAAGGCATTAGGTTTACAGGAAAAAAACCCTTTCTGTAGAGGTAGTAAGTAAAGCAAGAAAGGAAAGTGTCATAAGCAATATAATTACAATTAGAAAGAATTTGGTTCTGCATGAAAATGAATTTTTGTCATTGTCTTTTGAAGGATGAGTTTCCATAGTTTATTTTACCATAGAAGTGAAAACTAGCCTTATAATTGGCTGGAGGAGATTTGTTACATATTAGATTCTTCTCCTTTGCTCTCCTTCTAATACACAAAGGCTTTTCTATTTTTTAAATTCAAATACACTCTTATTTTTTCCCACAAAAGAAGTGAGTAGTGGTGAGCTGAATAACTCAACTAGATTCTTCTGTAACTGGGGAGAGAAGGAAGGAGGAGATTTCAAGCCACAAAGACTTCTCCAGGCTATTTTTTTTCATTTGATTTTCTGAAAAAAAAAACCCAACAACTTGTTAGTTTAGTTTATGTGTGTGTCTTCAGCTGTAATTCCATCTTTAGTGTATTTTGAATTCATTGACAATTTAGTAAAGAAATGGCAATCTCAAAGATACTAAGTTATTTTCAGGCTCATATAAAAAGTTGTCAGCTGTGTAACCAAAAAAAATTCTTCCATCAGTGAGACCTGGTAGCCCTGAGCCACTTCACAGGAGCTGTGTCCCTGGCAGCTCCAGCCCCCTGTTACAGACCCAAATTTGGTTACCCTGGTTTAGAGCATTTGCTTCACGTTGACCTTGACATCGGGTCAGCCACATTGGGAGCTGGAAATACAGGGATGCACAGGCTGTGAATTCAAAGGGTATGGATGCCATACACTCTTTGCACCCCATGCAGCCGTCTATCTAAGAGTGTGTGCAGACAGTGAATTTAAGGGTGTGGATGCCATATCCTCTTTGGACCCTGTGCAGCAGTCTCTCTAAGACTGTGTGCAGACAAACGTTATTGCGTCCCGTTAATTGCATCCAGGTGTCGCCTGAACAACTTGTGGTTATTCTTAATATACAGTGGTTAATATACAGTGATTCCACCTTAATTCCACACAGAATATAAAAACTATAAATAATGAATAATACCACATATCTAATAGACATAATTGAAACAGTAATTATCATAATAGCAGCAGTAAGCTGTTATTACTAATATTATTAGCTCTGTGTCTAATAGCATACTTCCCATCTGTAGAAAGAGTGAGTAACAGAATCCCCATTTTGCGGAAAGGGAACCTGAGGTACAGCCAGAAATAATTTCTTATTTTGAATAGTTTTCTGGAAAACAAATTAGAAGTCTGTCATAATAAGTTTCTGCTAATTAGATAGTTTATTGTCCATAGTGGTTTAAAATTATTACATCAAAATATTTCCCCAACATTTCTTTAATTATCTGAGTATTTTTTTACATACTGAATGTAAGCAGACTGGTAGCTGCTAAGATTAGCAAAGATGATTTCAAAGATAAACAGTTTTGACTGGAGTTTGGTCAACATATGGGAGATCAGAAAATCCTATAATAAATGCATCACTGACCACTCTCCTGTACTCCTTTTCTGATTCAGATGATGAAAAAATGCATATAAACCACAGAGATTCTTGGCCAGGATGCACAGCAGGTTTCTTTTGTCACAGGCCAGCTATGTGCTTTGAGATGCCATGAAAAATGTCCTGTGTTTTCATTAAAGAAGATTCTAAAAGTAGCATCTTTTCCATTATCTTGACATAACATTATGAAATATAATTCCCATCAAGGAAAAGCATGCAAGATTTCCCATATAGGGTTTTCAGAAATAATTTAAATGTTGGTAAAATATAGCAAATTCCATTAAGCTCTTCTAAAATTGTTTTACATTAAAGTATTCGTTTCTTATATTTTATTTATAATTTTATCAGAACTTACAGACTCATCAAATTTGTCTATTGTTAGCATTCGAAAGGAAGACCTTATTGGACTGTTTTTGGGAAATATACCTCAAGGGACATACCATGCTGGTGAACATTAAACCATGTTATGCTGCAGTTTAGAGGCTTTGGCTTCTTCTCATTATTCTGTGGATTTCTGAATTCAGCTTTTAAAAATGTCAAAGTATTTTAAGAAAAAATACACACCTGTATACATTTGTGTAAGAATATATATAATGACCACCACATTCAGTCATGTTGCCTACGTGGATTTGTCCTGGCACTTCCTCTGGTTGGCACTGTTTGGTTGGTGTTGTTAATTAAGTAGATTTTTGAATTGTGTGCTGTTTTCTGAATCGTGATAGAAACTGTAGAGCCACTTTTCAATATTTGAGGAACTATTATATCCATTATATTAGTACTATCTGATATATGAAATATACATATATAGACCTGTATTGGATCATATCATACATGTTGGGTATTGCATAGATATTTATGGAAAAATTTCAAAATTATGAAGTAATATGCTTTATAAAAGCAGACCATTTCTATTCTACACTGTGTTCAATCAATGGCTTCTAGTTGTATTTTTTTGTTGGCTGGTTATTAGAAACAGAAGTCCCTCTGGAAAAACACATAAATGTATAAAATATCACTGAAGTGCCAATTCTATGTCCTGGTTCACTGACATATTTAGAAGTCAAGTTAAGTGGTTTGTAACCAGTGGACCTAAAGGCAATCCTCTGCTTTTTGTAATGGAAGCTGATCTTTCCACTTACAGAATCACAGAATCAATTAGGTTGGAAAAGACCTCTGAGGTCATCGAGTCCAATCTTTGACTTCTTTATGGCTCTTACTGTTAAAGTAGAAGCACTTGACAAAACCTGGCATGAAGACTTTGCTTTTTCCTTTTTCCATGAATCAGAGTCAATCGAACAAGATTGAAGCATTGTGCATACGTAAAATTGATCTCCAAAGTCTGAAATACCAATACTACAAATTCTACAAATTTTTGTAGAAGGCATAAAGCTCATACTTAAGAAATACTTAAGAAAGTAGTATTTGGCATGCATGGATCCAGTTATCTTTGAAGTTTTCATGGTAAACTTCGCCAAGAATTCTTTTCCAGAAATTGTGCATTTGAAGTTGCTTGCATGAGAAAAGGTTGTTGGAGCATCAGCACAGCATTTCAGCTGATAGCCTTTTTTAAATCCTCCAGGGTGTTTAGATATGCATTCCCATCCCTACAACCATGTCTTTAAAAGTTGCTTTAGATTTAACTCCTTTAAATTAAGCATTGTGCATTGGATAGCTCAGATCAGGTGTCAGCTGTAGCTGAATGCCCAAGTACCAGCTCCCTGTGTCACCCCTGAGCCTGAGCACAGCTTAAACAGAGATAAGAACTTCCCTGTCCCGGTGCTGATTCCCCATCATCGCTGTTGTGGCATCACCTGTGACAGGTAGCCATGCATGCTCCCTCTGGAAAGACCTTCTGCATCCCAAAATCATTCCTCTAAGAACACTCTAGCATCTTTGTTTCTGCCAAGCCACAGGGATCATTCCAGAAGCTGTGCTCTGATTCACCCTTACACCAGCAGACTGAGTTCATCACACAGGAGAAGCAGCAGAGTACCTGAACAAGGCAGATGTCTTACACTGCTGTCACTGAATTTACACCAGACCATGCCCACAATCAGCCACCTCCCCTCTTTTTTTTTAAAGATATGAAAATAAATCATACATTGCATCCCACCTGGCCTACCACTTGGCCAGTGTACCATATCCCCAACATTTTCCAGAGCCCAAAAAACATCGTCTGCTTGCTTCCAGAATGTGCCAGTACCCAAAATCTGTGAGGCACTTACATAGAGCAACCCACTCACATATGTCAGCCTCTAGGCACTTCTCTTGGCTGCTGGAATAGGTGACAGGCAGGGCTGGGGATTTTTCCAAACTTTTTTGGATGGATGAAGCTTCACACCCTGGCCAGGATGCTGCCTCTTCTTCACTTCCAAGTGAGGTTTGCCGTGAAGTTCAAAGAGAGATGGAAATAGTTTAGGGAAATGCTGTATTTTACAGAAATTTAACATTCCTTGGGATTGTCTGTTTTGATGACCTAGATAAGTTGCAGAACTGAGTTGTATGACTTATGCCTCTATGCTCTTGCACAAGACAGTCACCACTAATTTCTTAAAAGCGGCATGAGTGGAATATAGGCAAGTCTACAGTAGCATCCTACTGACCTGTGTATCTCAGAAAGTTATAGTTACTTAAAGATAAGCATTCTTTTTTAGTTCAAGAGTTATAGGAATAGTGTGATTTTCCTCATGTGCATTAGAGTGAATATAGAAAAATTACAAGTTTCTTCAGGAAATAAAATTAGAGGGGTGTGTGTATGATGTGTGTGTAATTTCCCTCCAGTGCAGAGTATTCTAAATCTGTGTAGTGCAACAAGGGGTTTGTTATTTTGGGGGGAAACAGTTGGTACAGGTCAGTGTCAGTGAAAAAATAAATCATGTTGATTGGCTTACTTCTCCCAAGAAAATTCTGGGTTATTTGTTTCTATGGGAACCTCTGAAGTCTGTAACAGGAGCCCAATACTGTGGAGTTCATAAAACCTGGTATAGACATTCCAGTTCAGTTACAGTACCAGCAGTAAACCATTTTAGCATACTATTAATTTAGTTAATCAGATATCAATTTGGTTTCCTTTTTTCCTTCTCTTTCATCTGTTGGCTGCATTTCAGTCATGGGACAGTTTACACGGCCCCAGGCCTGCTGGAGACAGATGGGGTTCACCTATCTTGAAAGGGGAAAAGTATTCTAACCCATGAGTTTGCAGGGCTGATTGACAGGACTTTAAACTAGGTTTGAAAGGGGAGGGGGGTAAGACCAGGCTTGCTAGAGGTGAGTCCAGGGGTGGCATGCCAGTGTTGGGAGTGAAATCAACCCAACTGAATTACATCTACACCAATGCACACTGTATGGGTAACAAACTGTGAAGGGATGGAAGGAAATATTATAGGCACAGAAACAGCCTGCCCCTGTGTGCTGAAAGGTGAGCCAGTGGGGAAGAAAACTGGAATGGCTGAATAGGGAGCTTTCACTGCAACTCAGGGAAAAAAAGTTTATGATCTTTGGAAGAAAGGGGCAGGCAACTCAGGAAGCATATAAGGGTGTTATTAGGTCATGTAGAGAGAAAACTGTGCAGGTGAGAGTTCAGCTGGAACTCAATCTGGCCACTGTTGTGAAATTGAATAAGTGTTTTTATAAATAAACTAACCACAAAAAGGGTCAAGGAAAATAGCCATCCTTTTCTTGATGTGGAAGAGTGTAGCCAAGGATGAGGAAAAGGCTGAGGTCGCAGAGAATTGCAGATTGGCCAATGTGACACCCATCTATGAGAAGGGCTGGAAGGAGGGTCTGGAGAGCTACAGGCTAAGATCAGCCTGACCTTGGTGCCAGGGAAGGTCATGGATCAACTAATTTTGAGTGGGATCACATGGCACATACAGGACAACAAATGGATCAGGTACAGCCAGCTTGGGCTTTGGAAAGGCAGGTCTTGCTAGATCAACCTGATCTCCTTTTATTACCAAGTTACCTACTTAGGGGATGTAGTCCACCTGGACTTTAGTAAAGCCTTCAATACTGACTCCCACAGCATTCTTCTGGAGAGACTGGCAGCCCATGGCTTAGACAGGTGCCCTCTTTGCTGGTTAAAACATGGCTAGATGGCCAGGCCAAGAGGGTGGTAGCGAATGGTGGGTGGTCACTGCTGGAGTTCCCCTAAACTCAATAATGGGGCTAGTCCTGTTTAATATTACAATTGATGATTTGGACTCCCTCAGTAAGCTCTCAGGCGACACTAAATCACACCAGAGTGTTGATCTGCTGGAGGATAGGAAAGTTCTGTAGAGGGATCTGGACAGTCTGAATGGATGGGCCAAAGAATACTGTGTGAGGTTTGTAAGGTAAAGTGCTGAGTCCTGCGCTTGGGTCATAACAACATCATGCAACACTACAGGTCAGAGGAAGAGTAGCTGGAAAGTGGCCCAGTGAAAAAGGACCTGGAGATGCTGATCAACAGCTGGCTGAATATGAACCTGTGTGTGCCCCGGTGGCAAAGAAGGCCAATGGCATCCTGGCTTGTTTCAGGAATACTGTGACCAGCAGGATTAGGATAGTGACCATCACTCTGTATTTGGCACTGGTGAGGCCACACTGTGAGTCCTGTATCCTTCTGGGCCCCTCACTTTGGAAAAGACATTGATTTGCTGGAGCATGTCCAGAGAAGGGAACAGAATTTTCAGCAGCACAAGTCTGATGAGGAGAAACTGAGGGAGCTGGGGTTGTTTAGCCTGGAGAAATGGAGGCTCAGGGCTGAGCCACTCTCTAAAAGTACCTGAATGGGGCTTGTTGTAAGGTGAGGGTCGGTCTCTTCTCAAGGACAAGACAGAGCCTCAAGATGCACCAGGGGATATCAGGAAGAATTTTGTCACTAAACAGATGTTCAGTCATTGGAATGGGCCACTCAGGGAGGTGTTCCAAGTGCCACTGTAAGCAGCATTTACTGCTGTGGTTTGGTTGATATGGTGGTATTCGGTCAAAGGTTGGACTTGATGATCTTGGAGGTCTTTTACAACGTAAATGATTCTATGATTCTGTGATGCCAGCTGACTCTCACTTACACAGTCCCTCATGTCTCATCCTCTATTCATCTTCTGGTTCAGATCCTCACTGTTACAAACCAGTGCATCTCCAGAGCTCAGGAAAGCTGTGCTTACTTAATGTATCTGAGTACATGGCCACCCTTATTAGATGTCAGGCAAGCAATGTTTTTAACAAGCTTCAAGGTTTCTCAGGCTAAGTATTACATCCTCAGTTTACATTAATGTGACATGTATACATTTACATATATTAATAGAATTGGCATATCTGAATAAAGAGAGCAATAATGTGGGGATATTTTAGCATGTAAATTCTCTGAAGCATGGAGAATTCTATTTTGTATTAATGTGGAAGCACCTTTTTGTTGCTAACAGAAACAAATGGTAAGTAATAATAGCCATTTACAATGATTAATAGCAGTAAGAGATTGAAATATGCTACCTAGGAAATCTGTGTTAATAGTGTTTCAGCACCAACATTTTTCTTAAAGACAGTATTTCCTCGGAAGCCCTCAAAGTCATATCAATGAGTTTTAGAGGGGAGGCTAGGAGCAGAGTTAGCGATTACTCTCCTACTGTCCCTCCTTCATGGATATCCAGGACTCCCCTTTTAGGAGGGAGTCAAAACAGATGCAGCAAAGCAGTAGTAGGGAGTGGAAGTGGCTGATGTAGTGGTGCTGGCTGTCAGGTAATGGCTGTACCACTTTGGCCAAGATAATTCCAGCTTGGCTTCTTTCTATTCAATGTAGACAATCGTTAACTCATCCAGCATTTAGTTGAATTTCCAATAGAGGCCCTTCTTTAGACTAACTTAATCAATGTAAATGTTTCAGACAAAGGTAGTCTGCAACAGTAGACAGTCTACAATTCATGATGATTGACTTAAATTTTTGAAGTCCCTCAGTAGGGATTAATTTTTAACTAATCTCAACTCTGTGCTCTGTTTGCAGCCACAGCTGTTTCCAGTGAACAGAATCCTGTTATTATCATAGCTGTGGTTGCTGTGGCAGGAACAATCATCCTGGTCTTCATGGTGTTTGGATTCATCATCGGACGAAGGTATTGCATCTTTGATGGACGTAAGCACGTCTGACACCGCTCTTGTGAACTCTTGGGACATAAGTAGAACCTGGGATAGTAATTTGCAAAACCGAAACAGAAAAATTCTTAGTAAGGACAGTTTTCATTTGAATCCCGTTATCAATTATACGGTTTGTCCTCTTACTTTGGCAAGATACTTGTATCAAGATGTTCTTTTTGTCCTGCATAAATGTGCTGTAAAAGGAACCCCTAGCAGGTTCTTTACCTCTACTCCTCAAAGTCTCTCTTTCTGTTCAGTTTTCTCACATGGAGAAGTCTGACACTTTATCTGATCAGCCTTTAAATGACTTTACATTCAAAAAAAGAGAGACACAGCAGTAAGTTTAAGAATAACCTCATGTAAAACAGTGTTCTACTTTCAAGTTCTTTAATCCTCTGTTTTATCTGTAGAAGCCTTTCACCAGAACTAGAATTTTTTTCTCCAAGACCTGTCTCGACTGGTATTTGATACAAAAGCCTTTTGATTGCAACTGTTCATGATTTATTTAAAACTCTGCTGTCAATAGAATTATAGGTGAAAGTTTCAAAGGGCCTACAGCAGTTAGGTGCTCAGTGCCTGAAAATCCCAGCCTGCAGAACTGATTTTGTCAGGACTTTAGATGTGATAAGTAAATCATTGTTTACTAGTAAAACTGGTGTTTTCTTTTCTTTTCAGGCATTGTGGCTATAGCAAAGCGGATCAAGAAGGGGATGAAGAACTTTACTTTCATTGTAAGTGTTTTGCTTTTTTCCCCACCTTTCAAAAATACCAAATTGCAATAGTGTAGACAATACTAAACCAAGACTCCATGAAAGATAATGCCATAGGAAATTCAAAAACGCTGTGTAAATAGCAGGTGGGAAGTTAAACATTGTAAAAATGTGAGCTACAAAAAACTCAGATTAAAGTCAACATTGCTCACACAGATGGTTTTATTTCTATATATATCTATGATATACTGTTGTTTTCATTCTGCATATTTTGTTTTCTTTTGGTTGCTTTGAATACATGTTTCACGTTGTCCTAATGATCCCTCTGAGGTGCAGCATTCAAGAGACCTTTGCCTAAGTGACTTTTTGATCTTTACCTCAGGCAGACTTCAGGTGAAGAAAGTGTGAGTCACTGCATCACCCTAAAATGAAGCTGTTCTGCTCAAAAGCTGTGTGCTGCTACTGTGAATACAGTAGCACCATCAATATTTACAAAACATAATGTCCTTAAAAATAGAATATTTAATGTGAAAAGAAAGGTCAGCCACTTCATTACTGTTGTGTGATGTACAATCACTTGCTTAGCTAAGAATAGTACCTAAAGCCTCTCTTGTTAAAATTGCATCTGCCATTTCAACTTAAACTAGAAACCTGGGAAAACTCAATAACACACATCCTTCTTGGATTCATGACAATTGAAAATGTAAGGGGAGAGGAATGTTTTAATCCGTTTTAGAATTAGTCATTAACTCAGGAAGTGTGTTAAACTAAGTTGCAAAATTATTTTGAGCAACCATAATTGAAAAAAATCACAGAATTAAACTGAACATAAGTTCTGATGCAGAACAATGCCAGTCTTTCCAGTCTTCTCCCATATCTGGTCACTCTCATATTAGTACATGTTATTTAGTCATGCTATGCTGTATTTAGCCTTTGTTGTCTACCAATAATTGCAGTTGTATCTTAAATCCATCAGATTATTATTTTTTTTATGAAAGCTATAGAGATTGTTTTAAGTGTGTTAAAATCATGAGCTATTATCTAAAAGTAATGTCACATGGAAAATGAAGTAGCCACTAGTCATAAATTCTAAGCATTTTCTCAATGCATTCCTCTTTAAATGAATAGTTCTAGCCAAAGCTCCACTCAAAATCAGATCAAGGTTCTGTTTTACCTTTCTTCCCTGAAAAAAACAGCTGGAAATTGATCACAGTTTCTAAGTTTGGATGTGTGGCTATCTAAATTGTTTAAATGCAGGGAGTGTCTAAGTAGTGACATCATTGCAGCTTTAGTCAATCAATTCACAAACTGTTCCAGAAAGGTGGAAAATATTACTGAGATAAGAATTATGTATCATGCACTTTGCAGTGCAACTGATTTAAAAGAATTTGTCAAAAATCTCATTTTACTTAAATGCTGCTCTTCTGGGAGTGATGGATTTGAAATTTGCCTCTCATAATGCTTTATAAGCTTTTCACATCTCCAGAAGAGCTACTGCTTTTACTTTTAAAATCCCCGTTATGTCCTTGAAGGAAAAGATCAGCTATGTATTCTTGGTTTTCAGTTTATAAACAAAAGGGATACACTAACTAAATAATTTCTCTCTATTGTTCGTGACACTTTTTCTTTTTTATTTCAGTAAAAGTGCAAATTAATTAATTTGAAAGCTGCTACTTAATAATTGATAGTTGATCCAGAAATGGTGAAATTTTATAAGTGTTCCTTTTCCTCCTTTTAGTTTCAAGAATTCTGGTTATCTAGCAAATTAGCCTGATTATTGAGCATACATAGTGTTTCTTAAATCATGGCACCAGATAAAAGTCACTTCTTGCCAAACTAGTTTTCCTTCATCTGTTGATTGTAGATGTAGCATTTAATTTAATTTGATAGCCATGTACAGAGTGAGATGGAGCCCAGTGCTGTGGTCACCAGCTTGGTCACAGAGCCGTGCACACAAACAAAAAAGTTCGGTGGCCTTTTGCTCTGTAATAGCTAGACAACATTCTTCTGCACTGAGATACCAGACTGGATTTTCAGAAATGTAACTTACAACAAGCACTTACTTAGAACAACAACTTGCAAACATTTTTTAAAGCAGATTTTAAAGCAGTGCATTTAATGGACCATCATATATTTCATTTCAGTTCCCTTCATCTCTATTTGACCTCAAGTGCTGCACTTGAAGATACAAGTACAATGGAGGAGTTTAGTCAAGCAATTCAGATTTATATTTGGTTTCCTCCTCCCTTTTTCATCTAACAATATCTGCACATGCAGGCCAGCATTATTTCACGTTGCTATGCCAGGATAGCCTTGGCCTGTCAGAATGTTTTATGACAGCTTGAACAAAGACCCGTCAGAGGCCCACTTGAGATTCACAAGGTTACTTCCAGTCCAGGCCCTTTATCACAAACACAGGAGGATGTCTCCTTCTCCATCTCCTTGCCTTAAAGCACTACTACCAGAGGTCAGCCTACTGCTTAATTCTCATTTTGTCCAGTCTGTTTCGGTTTTAAGAAATAAATATCTCTAATTTAAAAAAAATCAGCATTCAAATTTCCAATGCAGCTAAAAGAACAAATAATTTAAATACATTATGTGACAGATAACAACATATGGGCAACATTTGAAATAATTTCCCTAGATGTCAATTCATTGTATTACTGAAACAATTTCTCTAGGTTTGTTTTTATTTTTCCTACGGTTTGTGGATTTAGGTCATTAATACCATCTAAAACATAAATACACATGATTACTAAGCTGTTTTCCAATATAGTTTCAAATCTAATATATTTTATGTTAAATTCAAAGAATACAAAGCCACTGAAAATTATTTATGTTTTGTATTGACTTTTGATCCTGTTCTTGTTTATATCAATTAACAGAAGAACATTTTTGCATTTTCATATTGAGTTTTAATTCACTGATTTAATTAAAGCTCAAGAGTATAATCCTTCTGAGCAAATTTATGTCATAAAAATTGACTGATTAATAGATTTCCAGGAGCTTGTACTTTGACCAGAATAGTGAAAGATAATTTACCTGAGTCATCCTCAAACTAAGGGAAAAAACTGCATGCTGGCCAGAGCACTGTGCTGCCTGGGCTGTACTAAGCATGGAGAAAAAATGAGCAAAAAACAAGTTGTTGCATATTATTCACTTAGGTGCTTGAGAAGAGAGATAATTGTGCCACAGAGGCCACTTTGCCTTCCTGTGCCTTTACAAGTTAGCTGCAGGTGTTTCTCATGTTCATATTATAGTGCAAGAAATACACCTAAGGTTGTAATTTCTGAGTGCTGTGAATAGTTTGACTATTGCCACAGTCTACAAACAATATTATATTCAGTAGATTAAGCAAACTCAAGGGGGTAGAGGAGCCTTTCAAATCCCAGTAGAGGAGAGAAATAACATAAAGAAATGCTGTTTACACACCCTGGGTGAAGAGGATAAGATGTCCGTACACGGACAAGAAGCTTTCACCTCCTCTGCTGGCATTATACCCCTTCCCCACTTTGTTTTTACTCCCACTCAAGCCTTGCATTTTATTCCATTAAGCACTATTTAATATTTATTATTCTTTCAGTTCAAGAGGAGATGCAGATGCTAATGTTAGTAATTTTTTAGAGATGGGATTGTTTATATTTGTGTGTCAGCATGCTTGCAGATGATGCCTAAAACTAAGGTTGCCTCTCAGAGTGGCTCTGGCTCAGGCGGCATGGAAACAGGTTCACTCTTCCAAGGAGCACTCTGCATAATGAAATTCCTGGGCTGACTGCACAATAAGTGCTTTTGCTTCATCACAGTCATGCTTTCTTACATCATTACAGTTAAATTTCCAGGCACCAAAACCTACATTGACCCTGAAACCTACGAGGACCCAAATAGAGCTGTCCATCAATTCGCCAAGGAGCTAGATGCCTCTTGTATTAAAATTGAGCGTGTGATTGGCGCAGGTAAGGCTGCCGTGGCTTCCTGATTCAACTGTTCCATTTAGCTGGGATCGAAACTCATTCATCATAATGACAGGCAAATAATTATACCTCAGGTATAGAAGAACTTTTTGAATTTGCCAGAGTGGTTAAGAGCAATGAAGCCTCACTCGCTTCTAAAATGTAAAACAAACAGGGGGAAAGCCCAACTACAACTAAAAAAACCCAGATAAATGAGTAAATTAAAAGTCTTGCTTGACATTGAAAGCTTATGGGTTTTTAATCAAGTATCTGCTGTTAAAATTGGAACTGGAGGGAGTGGGCCAGTTGTGCTGCCTATTATTTACTGTCAGAGTAAAGGCATTTGTGCAAATTCTGCTTGCTTGCCTTTTGCAAGGGGGCTTTTTGACCTCCGCAGCTTTGTTCATGTGAGTAAAGAAAACTGGCTGCAGCACGCAATCTTAAATAGAGAGTGAGAAGGTCTTGTTTCTTTATAACAAAATCTTCCCTAAGGCTGTTTTTCCTTCTACCATTTTTCTTTTTGATATTTTATGAATACAAAAAGTTATTGTTTAACTTCTTATGACTGATTGTAATTGCACCAGCACTACATTGCTTTTTTTTCTCTTGAACTGTCTACCACCTACTTAAGCCATGGTGTTCATGCTCTAAAAAGGCAGTTTCATTTGTTTGCATTAATAAGATACGTGACATTTTTATTGCACTACTCCATGTAGTGAAATTAAGTTTCCATGAGTAAGAAAAATATCAAATACTTTGGATTCCTGGAGGAAATGTTCTTTTGCTTTCCTGTTGTTTTATATAAGTATTGGTAGAATTCTTTTAAAATCACCTGTAGTTTAGTACTGTAAATTACATGTTGTGGTATTATTTAAAAACAGAAGAAGAAAAATCTTTAGGATAAGTTGTTTTACCTGTAAAAAAATCTTTACACTTAGAATTCACAATGCCTTTTAAAAGTAACCTCAGTCATGTTGAATCGTGTCTTAATCAAGGAGTAGTACCATTGAAATTAACCAGACTGCTGAGCAAATTATTCCTTCTATGAATAAGTGCATAAGAATTCAGCCTTGCTAACTAGTAATTTTTGTGATGCCAGAATGGCAGCATCTCTTCTAATAGATACACAATATGCAAGATTAGCATGGAAAATTTGCTGAGCTTTATCTTTTGCTTTGAGTTAAAAAGCTACCAGCATCAGAGCACAAAGATGTATTCAGTTGGATTTTGCTAATGCCTTCTGAGAAAAATGGTGAAAACACTTGAGCTGCAGAGTATACAGTTTAAAATGCATTTTCACTGTTATGACAAATTCCAGAGTGTTAATTTTCCTGGCTGCAGATGAAGTTATTTTTGATTTTAATGAGTATAATTGATAGCAAAAACAACTAACGTGTGTCAGTAGTCAATCTGAAGAAAGTTAATTAGGAGTGCAGTGGTGAAAGCATATTGTGTATCATGTTTAGCTATGGCTTTAACCTGTTGATATAAATAGCAAACAGGAGTGAAATGAAATGCAGTCCAGGAACAACAGAAGCAAGCAGACCTAAAGCAGCAGTTGAAACTCATACATCAAAGAAGAATATGGAATTTCTGCTAGTGACAGCACCAGAAAAGCCCCTTAGCAATCTCAATATGCATCAGCAATGCTGGCCACATCAACTGTTGAGTAGTGCCACGTCTCTCAGACACAAACAGGGTGCAAGTATGCTTGTACTCAATTTGCATGAGGGATATGTGCTTTCCTTGCCAACATTTTCATTACCATCCCGCTGTGGCCACCTGTCAGATACAGAATGTGGTGTCCACTACGTTAAGTTGTTCATACCACACATCCTTTGTTTTAGCCTCTGCTTTGTTGACATGCTGAGCTAGTGGCTGTGCGGCTGTGCAGTATTCCCTCTCTTGTTGTCATATTTTCCAGTTTATTTTTGGGCATCATTTCAGCTGAATGTACTATTTTCTTGGGAATAAAAGTAGTTCATTGGCTAGCATCCTGGCCTGAAATGCATAACATACAAGTTGAAATTTCTCGTTTGCCCAAGTGTGTGTGATCTGCCTTTGGAAATCAATCAAAATCAGATCACAGAGAGCTGGAAAGGAGTTAAGCCTTAGTGTCTCCTGTGCCAAGTATCCTAATTACCTGGCTCTGAAATACCACAGACACACAGACACACTCCTATACTCACGTCTTGTTTTCGGCATGGAATGAAAAAATTTTGGAAAATACTCCTGGAGAAAATTGTTATCCTTTAGGAAGTTCTTGTGGCTAGGAGCTGTGAGTGGGGTGAGTGGTGAATTCATTAATAGTCATCCACGTTGCTAATGAAGTGCAGGAGGGAGGTTAAGGCACCAAGCTAGGGGCAGGAGCAGCTAGTTGTTCTTAGCTCAGTGCCTAAGGATGGCTGGGGATAATATGCAGGCAGGAACACTTGTGTGGTCAATTAGCTTAGGTACAGCACAAGGTGTATGGAATTAATTTGAGCTAGCCTTGGTTCAGCTAGCATAGAATGTAAGGGACAGGAATTTGATTCTATATGCAGTCATCTCCTATCAGGGTTGTGAAAAGAGCCATTCTGAGTGGAGATTTGCTCAAAAAAGTCAGTTAAAAATGGTCAAAGGCATCATCAAAGTTCTACCCTTGTGGATGAACTGTGAAGCCAAGACCCAGGTACTGCTTTTTTATTTCCCAAAGCTCAATTTGGGGCTGATAGGAAAACAAAAGTGTTCAAATACTGATGGTGTCATAAACAAGATTTTTTGCAGCCCATCCATTAAAACACCCCAACATCTATCTCTTCAGGAGTTCAGCCCAACTTCGAGCATACTTCTCTCCACTGACAGCCAGACGCCTTGCCAGTGTGCATGTCCACTAAAGTCCTGATCCCACAAAGTTTCTCACAAAAGGACTCTCTAATCAAACTCTCTGTGCAGGTCATGTCTAGTTCAGTCATTTTTTTTCAGCACTCATCCTAAAACGTGTCTTAGATGTAGGTTTGTCTGCATACTTTCGTATACGTAATAACTTAATGTTAAGGCACTCCACAGGTATGCAGGAGAGAAATTTCTGACTTCATTTGATTTGAGGGAGGGACTTGGAACCATATCTCTCAAACTCCAGATGAGTTTGTGAAGTACCAGATTATTAAATATCTTTGTGGTTAATCTTTTATTCAGTAACATCTGTTACTACCTTCTTCTTCTATGTGTACAAGGAGATTTTTCTTCCTGTCTGCAGAATTGGAGATCTCACTTTTGCTCTCTGCTGACACAGCTGTGAGGCAAGGGACAATTCTTAAATCTTTGATAATCTCGTTAATAGTGAGGTAGATATATTGCCATTCAGCTCCACATCTCACATGTTTCCATCCTCTTTTCTGTCTGATGGAATCCAATTACTTCTCTTGAGATTCTGTTGTTGGGGCTTTTTTTTGTGTTCTTGCTGGCTGTTTGGTCTTTTTTATCACAGGCCTCTTCAAGTTCCAATTGTTTGTTAGTTTAGAGCCTTTTACAAACTTGCAGCATTTACTTGTGTTTATAAGTCACATAAACATAAAATTGTTATAAGTCACACCTTTCATTTCATAATCTGTAAAGTAAATTATGCTGCTTGAAGGTAATAATGTAGTGCTTCATTTAACACCATAAGGATGCTAAATTAAAAGCAGCTCTGCAAGACCTGACTTCTGAAAGAAAAAAGCCCATTGAAACCAAAGATAGCAAGGAAACCATGTAGAGCAGAATAACATTTTTACTTAGGAATGGTATTACTATTTCAATAATAGTGTTTTCTTATGAAAGCCACTTCATTCTTTATTTTCTGTTTTTGAGAAAATGCAAGAAATTGTTAGCAAGTCTCCTAAAATATTCAAATAATAGTCTTGTCAGTTGGCTTAACAGAAGTGTTTATTCCATAGGGGTCAGCAATTCATTTAAGGCGCATGCCGAACTAATCCATTTCAAATATGAACACATTAAATTTAAAAACACGCTTAGGTGGCTATTTGAATCAAGGCCTAAAAAAAAATCCTGGTATTCAGAGTAATTCAGCATTGATCTGCTTCATTTTAGGAGAGTTTGGTGAAGTGTGCAGTGGGCGTCTAAAGCTTCCTGGCAAGAGAGACGTTGCAGTAGCCATAAAAACTCTGAAGGTTGGCTACACTGAGAAGCAGAGGAGAGATTTTCTGTGTGAAGCAAGCATCATGGGGCAGTTTGACCATCCCAACGTGGTTCACCTAGAAGGAGTTGTAACCAGAGGTAAGCAGCAGCTCAGTCTGTCAGTCAAATAACAGCACGATGGCAGAAAGTACTCTGCCTTATTCATGGTCAGAGATTCAAATTATAAACAGACCGCACACTCCTAATGGATTTTCTCCTGATGCGTAACTAACTAAAACAATACTTGCTTTATGCTACAACCTGAGGAAAAAATTTAGATGCACACATGATTAAAAGATGAAGTACTTTGAAACATATTATTTTTCTAGTTTCATTTAGCCTCAAAGACCATGCAGAGAGATAAGGTTTCTCATGTCCTTTTACATAATGTGAAGTGCCATTATTCCAGAGTCCTGTTCACACAGCAGGAGTTAGGAGAGCACACTGACTTTTTGATTTGTATGGTTCGATTTTATGAATCATGACCACTTTCCATGCAGATATTTAAGAAATTAGAGCTCTTTAACAGTGCTGGAGGGCTCAGAAATGTTCAGTGTCTGAATGATTCAGTCCTTGAAAGGAATAGCATGTGTTTTATCAAAAAAAGGCACTCAATTTTTTTGCTGTTCTCAAACATCTGCTTTCTTTTCTTTCAGGGAAACCAGTCATGATTGTAATAGAATACATGGAGAATGGGGCCTTAGATGCATTTCTTAGGGTGAGTACTAAAATGAAACCCTAAATAAACATATTTAAAGTCACATATATTGTATATTGTCACTTTAAAAAATATTTCTTATACCTGTGCATATATATGTATGCATGCATATATAATTAAAATATTATTTATATTTTTATCATATTTATTATATTTAATTAAGTATAATTAAAATGGTTTTCAGGTTGAAATGGAGTTTTGACCAATACTAGCAGGTTCTCTATGTTGTTTCAGCAAAACCAGATCAGAAATTAGAAGATCAGACAGGATCATTTTGGAATTTATGTGATTTTGTGTGGCATAGACACGGTGCATTTTATTATAGCCATCAGTTGAAGTTAAAACCACTGATACCTGAAGTCAAATCTTCGCCCATTTGGGAGCAGAATTTTACTCTGTCAGCATGGTGGAAATCAGCATAAAAGAATCTCTACATGAATTGCAATTCTATTTAAGAGATGAACAAGGAAAAAATAAATGTGAATTCACAACAATTTAGTATTGTTTAAATGTGTTCTGAACTTGCCAGTTCTGACTCCTTACCAGGTATGCATGTCAGGGTGAGATGATATGTAAACGCTCTATAGAGAACGGTTTGGTTTTTTTTAATAAAATCCAAGCTGTGAATGAAAAGTATCAGTAGCTAGGGTTACAAAAAAGAGATAGTTCTTTTTTTCACGATACAAATAATTCTGTGAGATGAAGAGCATAGAAGAAAGCTCTAAGAACATTAGGAAATCTTCATTAGATAATCTCTCCTGGAAGTGCCTGGCCACGAGTTGGTGAGAAATGTACAGTGGCTAGCAAGTTTTGTTACTGCCAGTACATTAATTACTCACACATTTCTCAACTGGATGCACTGCTTTATGTCTGAAGAAAGTGCGTTTGAGGTGAGTTTCTTTGCCACACAAGGAGTAAATAACTGGAAAGTTGAAGTCATAAAACTAATCCTTATTTCTCTTCTCAGCTATACTAACAAGAATTGCTGCTCCTTTCTTCCCTCCAGAAACATGATGGGCAATTTACTGTCATTCAGCTAGTGGGAATGTTGCGAGGAATTGCTGCTGGAATGAGATATTTGGCCGATATGGGATATGTACACAGGGATCTCGCAGCACGCAATATTCTTGTCAACAGCAACCTTGTTTGTAAAGTATCAGACTTTGGCCTTTCCAGAGTTATAGAAGATGATCCAGAGGCTGTCTACACTACAACCGTAAGATAAATCAATGGGTTTTAATAGTTTTGAGATACGGTTATTTAGAAGATGTGTATCTTCTGGAGAGTATAGATAAGACAATTACATTAATTGATGGGGGGTTTTAACTAGTCAAAAGGAAGAGTCTCTGCAGACATCTGTCTCTAATTAGGGGATAATATTTTCATAAGAACATAATTTTTTATTGACTAAGTTCTAACCATTTTGTATGGTATCTACTTTATTCCATTTCTCATGATTTTCTGATTGAACAAATAAGGAAGTTTTACCCACAAACATTTTAAACATCTAATTTACTATAAGTCAATTAAAATATTTGTAGGCTGTTACTATTTTTCGGGCTAGATTTTATCTCACCAAAGGGAGAGACTAGCTGGAGGCTAGTCTGTGACAAAGCTCAACTGCTGTATTTTCCCTTGCTTTTGGGTGGGACGCTTTTCTTAAATATGCATTCATCAGGCACACTATGCTCTTTATTCTTTTGTTGAGCCAGCTCCACTTTCCCACCCATGGGGCCTCCCTGTACCTATTTTCCCATGCTGAGGGAAGGAGGGGCCCCTGGAATCTGCTCCGACAGGCACAGGGATCCAGGAAACACCGGCGCTCACGGCTGTCACTCCTGCTGTTGGGCTCAGAGTGGGATCCTGGTTTAAAAGTGTCAGATCAAGATTTTGGAGGAGCCATATGACACATCAGTGGGATTTATATGCACAGGTTGGGATTCCCCTCACCTAGCTTCAGCCAGCCAGGAGTTAAATGGCTGGTGTAAATCAGACATCTAAGCAGCCCTTTAAAATCAATGGAGGGATAAGCACTTCCAGAGAAACTGATTCACTTCCAGAGAAACTTGTACAAGTATCAAAGTGTCTGTGCTCTGAATGTTTTAAGATACTAATTTTCCTTAGGCACCTTTGAAAATTCTGCAATCTGTCCGCCATAGCAGACATGTAAGTGGTGCTCTTGATGTTGATAGAAATAATGGTAAATGCATTCTGTGGAAGATGACCTGAAAATTCTGTGGGTGACAAAGAGAAATTTCTCCTTTTTTTTTTCTTTTTTTTCACAGGGGGGGAAAATTCCAGTGAGATGGACAGCTCCAGAGGCCATTCAGTACCGCAAATTTACATCAGCCAGTGATGTGTGGAGTTATGGAATAGTTATGTGGGAAGTAATGTCTTATGGAGAACGGCCTTACTGGGACATGTCAAACCAAGATGTAGGTTTGTCTGTTCATGAGTGTGTGTGTGTGTTAGTAAAAACAAAATTACATCTTGCAAACACATACATGTGTATTTCACTATAAATGCATAAAATGTTGGTTTAGAAATAAGACTTATCAAAGTACTGTGTGGTTGTCACAAAATGAAAAAGTGCCAGACCTTTCACTTTTTACCAAAATCAATTTTTTTTTTTAACCTCATGGATATTGTAGGTTTCTGTCCTAAGTATCAATTAAAACTGGAACATCAAAATAGTAATATGGGGTCTTTACTATGCTTAAGCATGGAAAGAATTAATTTTTTTTCCAATAAAAAATAATTCTGAGGTTTTTGACCTTAGAGCAATGATTAATCATTTGAAAAAAGTTGTTAAAATCTGAGTGGCAGTTAATGACCTACTTTGGCTTTTTCAAGTTAATTATGCTGATTTAAAAGTACCCTTGTTTGCATAAAATATGATCCAGAGCAACAGGTCAGCAGTAATAGAACAGATGGGTGTTAATCTTGACTTCTGACAGGAGTATCTATTAATATAGAAATTACACAGGAAAAAGCCATACAGGTGTGATAGATGTCAGAAAGAGTGTCATTTAAAGTTCTTCAGCTTGGAGCTTGAGTGGTTTTTTTAATTGTTATTTTAATTTTTGATTGAATGATCAACATCAAAGTTAGGAAAAAAAAGATAAAAGTGTAGATGATGAGTCAGTTTGGCACAGTGCAAAGTTGTTAATATTTGACAGGTCTCAGTGTCAAAGATTTCATGGACTGTCAAAATATGGGCAAACAAGTCCTTGGGGCAGAGAAAGAGAAATATTTACATTCCCCAGACACCCAGTAGAGTTTCATTTCTTTTGACACCTTCCTTCTGTACTAGATTCAAACATAAAAGAAATCTGACAGGAATATAAGATGCCTCAAAGGCAAACCTTACCTATCTTTCAGGGAACAATAAGGAAAAACTTTGAAACAGAGGAAAAATTTTTATATCTTTATTCTTCTTATTAAATTTAGAAAAGTATTCCTCCGTCAAAAACTGCATGTAAAACACATAAAAAAACCAGATTTCAAAAACCAGCTAATTGCCACTTCTTACAGTTTTATCCCTTTTTAGCATCTTTCATGATATTCTTCAATAGCATATAGTTAAAAGCTGCGTCAGTTGCATGGTAAAATTCCAAATATTCTTGTATGTTGTGATCTTCAGACATGTTCTTCTATACCATATACACATCCTACCAATCCCTAGATAATCCATGATGTAAATATTTAGAATCACCTAATGATTTGTTATTTATTCTCCTTCAAAGTCACCAGTTGGAATATTTAACAGTAATGAAAAATTCTAAATGTGTTCTTCTAATTTTGCACTCAGTTTTTATATCTTAACTGTATCATTTTGCCTAAAATTGGATGTGGGTGTACCCATAGAGCAGACCAGATCTCTTAAATAATAGGCCTCCCTGACTTTGGATCTTTAGATAGCATTTCTTTAATCCTGTTCCTTCCTCCTCTAAGTCATTGATTTAGGCTGATGGAGGATACATATTTGCATTGTGAACTCTTTTCAAGCAAAACCCCGCTTTTAGCGATGACCTGGGGCTAGGGTGCACCAAAAGAACACTCATCCTACAAACTCCTTGCAGAGGCACAGCAGACTGATGATAGACAGAGGTCCCAACTTCCCTGAGCTGTGGGCTCACCTCAGTTTAATCCTTGATAGTAGCAGTAGCCCTGAAACCCCCATTCCCCTATCACATTGCTGATGTTCTTGTTCCCATTTTGTTTCTAACCTCAGCGCAGATTAGTTCTTCAGAGAAGGGCAAGGCTATACTTCTGCATTTCTTATCATTATTATAATCATTAATTTGTATTGTTATATTGTATGGCCATAGTCAGTTACAACATCACATTGTCCAGTTACCCTTATTTAATACTTCCTTGTTGGCATTTAGTATATAATGTAACCAGACCCAGTCCTTTCTATCCAGTTCTGCATCCTCAGCCTGCTTATGGTAAAAGCATAGTCTTAACAGTATCCCCTTTTACTCTTTTTGCAGCAAAAGCAGAATTTCAAAAACAAATTGTGGGAAGTGTAGATAATATAAATCAATTCTATTAGTGAGAACTCCAGCTGTTTTCTCTTTGTAGGTTTGCTTATTAAAAAAAAAAAATCCTGCATCTCTTTAATTTTCTTTGAGTACTGATGTTTTGAACCACACCTCCTCCTTTCTTAGCAGGCTGGACACTTGTTGTACTTTACTTATCAGTATTTTAGAATATTTTTTCAGTGTTTTGGATATTCACAGCAATTCCATCCATCTCTAGCTGACTCATTATTTCATATTTCCCAGTTTCACCCTTCTTGCTCAGAATACATATCAGAGAAGCTGATTGTGAAGTAACACCTTTCAGAAAGATCATCATCATCTTGATTCCCAGTTTGCTTCAGGTTTATCTGCAGTTCATAGTGAATGGGGAAAACTCCTGTTCTGATCCCTTCATTCATGTTTTCACTCTCCCTTACATTCTTGGATAGAGTCTTGTGTAGTTTGCCAGTTTTAAGGGTATTAGATATTTTAGTGGTAGCGCTGTTGTTGCTGGCACCTACTTTTTAATTTCTCATTGGTGATCTCTGTCTTCTGACCTCTTGAGCAACTACTTCATTTGTAGTAAATCATGCATAGCATGCTCAAAGTGTTTAATACCTTTTGCCATTTAGAGGGTCAGAAATCCCTGCATTACTTTTCACAGCACAGCAATTGCCCTGTACACACTGTAGATTATTTTTCACTTTCATTCCACTACTACTTCTAAGCATAAGGAGCTGTTCTTTTCTTTTTCCTCTTAATATAGCTCTAAAGGATCTTACATTTTACTTTTAATGTTTTTCTTCACTATATAGCTCTGTTCTTCCAATTTCCCTGTTCTTCTGCGGAAAACCTCTCTCTACACCCTCCCTGACAGACAACTTCAACGTTTGTAAAAGGTCACTGCACTCAGTCTTCAAGGTGTGAATGTTTCTGCAGGAATTGAATATTTCTCAGTCATTTTTGAGCTGTAGGACAGTACTGTCATTCTAAACGTTCAGAGAGAAAGCTGAGGCCTAGGGAGATGAGGCAACTTCCCTGAGGTCAAAAGGACATTCTGTGACACAAAACTGCAGTCAGTGCCTTACCACTGGGCTATACCTTCTCTTTTCACAAAATTTCTTTTATGCAAAAGGTTTTGATACAAAACCTGGCTGGATTTCAGCCAGCTTTTTGAAGGTCATTCTGTATTGTCTGCAGTTCTGTCTACTTTGCAGTCCACTACTTCTGCATTTTCTCACACCACCTACAAAATCTTTTCTGTCTGAGGTTATTATTTTTACTAAAACCGGGATATTCACCAACATTGTTTATCATACCAGATCTACATCCCAGAACTATATCTAGAACAGCTTCTGATCTTGTTTTCTATACAAAATGAGGGAGAAGACAATCCTATGCACTCCTCTTCAGGAACAAGCACCCTTCCTTAGCAATTCTAATGCAGCTGTGTCAGTCAATGTCAGTATACTTGAAATCCCCCATGAACAGTGTTTTAGCCCATTTTCACTAGCTTTTCTTATCTGCCTTGCTTCCTGATGTTCTTTTTTTAATTCTGCCCTCAAGGTTTACAGCAGTTTGCTGTGATTTTACTTTATCCATTTTTATTTTTACTTAAATCCAAATGGACTCGGCTAAGGAAGTCAACGGGTGGGTGTAATTCTTGGTTCAGACATTTATGCTGTCCTTTGATCATATCATCATCTAGCAGCATCTCTTATTAAATCTAACTTTCTGTGATATATTAAAATAGCATTTACGCAGGTCTTTCTCTCTCACACCATTCTGCTGCTTTATCATTCATATAACATGGCTAGACATAGAATACAACTTTTTTCCTTAGCAATTTCTATCTGCTAAACATTTTTCTTGGATCCTTTTATAATACCTTCAGGCTTCTTGTATTTTATATGTGCATGCACAGATATCCATCCATTTAAAAGTCAGTTGCTTCTACCACACACTCTTTCATAAAAACCTTGGGGCTAGCAATAATGCTTTCTGAAATAACTCAATTTATCAATCTATCTGCTGCTCCCTCAGTGAATTTAATTGTTGTTCCCTGCTACTCACTTGTCTAGGTAATATAGCTATGTTCTGCACATATAGAACAATATGCTAAATAAGCCCAAAGATAAAGCTGGGGAAATTATTTGAGAACCTGAAGGCTAGTGTCAAAACAACTGACTCACATTTTTGCAACACCAATGGCAAATTTTAGTTTATTGATTATTTTATTTTATTTTATTCTATTTTATTTTATTTTTTCTTAGATATTTGAACTGGGTAGCAATACATATTCTTTAAATTACTGTTGATGAAAAATGATTAACTATTTTGGCTACTAGGTTATAAAAGCAATTGAAGAAGGCTATCGTTTGCCAGCACCCATGGATTGCCCAGCAGGACTGCACCAGCTGATGCTGGATTGTTGGCAGAAGGAACGCGGTGAAAGGCCAAAGTTTGAGCAGATAGTTGGCATTCTGGACAAAATGATTAGAAATCCAAACAGCTTGAAAACCCCCCTGGGAACCTGTAGCAGGTAAGAAAAGCTTTAGTGTGTGTTCTTATCAGTGCACATGGCTGGGCTCTGGATGTTCTGCTTGGTGGCTGGTTCCAGTTCACACTTATTTATTTCATCTGTCTTTCAGTTCTTCCTTCTTTCTGTCCCCTGTTCTTCTCTTCCCTCATTTGCCCTTCTTTTTTACCATGCTAAACAAGCCAAAAAAGGACTTTCTTAGAAAAAAAACCAAACCAAAATAAATATCGCGGAACTAACACATTTCTCAGTAAACTACTGCCTGCTCATCTTTCTGCACTCTCACTACTAGTCTGTGTTTTCCTTGTTTCTTAAAATTATAAAGTCTGGAGGGCAAGGATCATTGCCTACTGTATGTTTATATGATGCATCCCTTGCCCTAGGAACTGCTACAGTAGAAATAGTAATTAACAATACTCATGCTTGGCCAATGTACCTTGACATGCTACACTCTAGATTTTTATCTTTCATTTTCTGGCTTTAACTTCTTTCAGTGATTGCATCTCATTGTATTTCATGATGTAGTTTTTAATGGCTTCTTCATAAATTTCAGGTGAATTATTTAATCATGGTAATCTTTTGATCTGCTAGCTAGACCACTGTACTAGGGAATCAGCTGGCCTGTGTTCTGTTCCTGATTCTTCTACTGACTGATTTGCTGTGTGACCTTAAGCCTTTGTGTCTCTGCTCTTCCCTTGTCTTTGTTTTGTCCCATCCAATTGAAAAATGGGAGTAGCTGCTACTATATTTTCTCAGATGCGTAAAAGAATAGCATCTTTATTTTACTCAGCAAAACAGAGACAGCTGCTGTCATGCTAGGTAATGAGGTTGATTTTCTGTTGGTAACAGTAGTCCATTAGGCTGATTTTGCTCACTCTGACCTTTCATCTTTTATGTGAATAAGCTTAGGAAGTACATATTGTGAGCTGTAGAGCAGTCAAGAGCTATTCACAGAATAATCTAAACTATGTATAAAGGCCTATTACTTTCTACTCTCGACATTTTTAATACCCAAAACTTATTTGACTCTCACCTTGCTAAATACTCCCTGATGTTTTACTCTCTTTGGAAACAACTTACTTTCCTTTTTCCTTCTCCATAGACCAATTAGCCCTCTTCTGGACCAGAACACTCCCGATTTTACCACTTTCTGCTCCGTAGGCGAATGGTTACAAGCTATTAAGATGGAAAGATATAAGGATAATTTCACAGCAGCAGGCTACAACTCTCTTGAATCAGTTGCCAGGATGACTATTGAGTAAGTTAGTACTGGGCATGTTTAACTTGCATTTAGGGAATTTCTAGGTACAACAATACACAATGTTCAACTCCAAAACTTTACCTTGAGTACAAACATTGTACTTGGGGGACAAATCAGCCATTTTAGCAGCTGATGATGTTGTATTAGAGCATCTCATGAAAGGGCAAATACCCTGCTACCTCTGTGTGGCATCACGTTTTTCCCTGCCTTTCAGACCAATTGAAATAACACAAAGGGACTAGAATTTGAGGGAGAATGTGGCCCCTTCCAAAGTATGTATGTATAGGAAAATAACCATTTTGCCTCCACCACCTAATTGGTACCTTTTTCTCAATGTGCTCTGGGAAGATGTGGAATTTTCTTCTAATTGGCTGGGGGCTGTCTGTGTCCTGCAAGACAGGACTTTGCATCAGGATAAGTCTATAGAAGCAAAACAATTTTCTGAAGGCAAACACGGCCTGTATCAGTACTGTCATCTTAAAACAGGTCTTCTTGGCACCCTGCAAAAAACATTCTTGTCCTGGTGGTTGCCGAACATGTAATTCCTCTTAGAGAGCAGTGGGTTTCTAAAAAAGTTTCAAACCCAATATTCTCAAGAGTTCAACCCTATTCTTATTTACTTGGTGTCACCAGGGGTCTCAGCCTATAGCTTGGGAACTGTTGGCAGAGTCCACAAGCTTCTAGCATTAGTAGGGGCAGAGTTAAAACTGCTGCTCCTCATTCATTTGCATGATGGGTATGTGTCAATATGCAAAGGCATCTAGGCATCTCTTTAGGAAACAGACTATGATCCCCAAAATCTTGTATTTATGCATCACTTTGTCCTGAAAACCACCCGAAGTATTTTACAAGAGAAGTGTCTTTGTCTTCGGGTATCCTTAACAGACACCCTATAAGATGATCAGATAAGATTATGTAAAACATACTGACCTCCCTCTCAGATGTGGAGACCCACACAGTGCAATTGCATGACACCTGTCATGCAATTGCACTCGTGGTTGAACAGTGCCTGTATGAAGTTCCCAGTACTGAGCTGAGGTTACAGCGCAGCTTCCGTGTAGTTCAGAACCCCGTAGTCCAAACCACTGCGTAGCTTTGACTCACAGTTGAATACCATACAATAGCAGTCTAAGTTGAAAAATTAACAATGTACGCATTTATCTTCCCCAGGGATGTGATGAGTTTAGGGATCACGTTGGTTGGTCATCAAAAGAAAATCATGAGCAGCATTCAGACTATGAGAGCACAAATGCTACATTTACACGGCACTGGCATCCAAGTGTGATAGACATTTCTCCCTTATGAGGGAGGTGACAGACTGAGAGAACAGCACTGGCCTTCAGTATATATGAAGTGCTGCTAGAAGACACTTGATTTCCTGGGTCCTTCCTGCAGTGAATAGAAGAGCTACAAGAAGCACCTACAGACTTGAACTCCTAAGTGCCACCAGAATTTATGAAAAGGGAATTAGGATCCACCAGTGGTGGCAAGGAAAACAGCAGTGACAATAAACAAAGTACTACCTGAATAAACATACAAACACCTTGAGCTCTCTAACCTCCTTTTTATCTAATAGACTTTTTAAATGTACATAAAAATTTAAAAAAGAATATATTTGTCAGATAAAATCATGATATTATTGTTGAATTCAACAAAATATTTTCCTTAAATCTGTGATTTCTGAATCTTTTTTTAATCATTTGTGTTTATTCTTCATAAAGACTTTCTTTTAGTATGATGTTTATATCTTTGGACCTTTTTAGTGCTAATTCAATGACACATTACTACACTGGGTACCTCTGAATTTGAGTTCCTAGAGATTTAAGAAGCATGACCAAGCAATGTATATCTATCCGAACTTTGGTATCCCTTTGTGCCATTTCCTTTTGTTAAGTCAACACCGTATTGACATGGCTAGCTAATTGGCAGGGAGTCAGGAAAATGCAAGTTGCCAAGACCTCTGATATTTTTTAAAGAATTTTTTAAGGTTATACATATGCTATCTTTTAAAAGAAAATAAAAGAGAAAAAAAAAGTAAGAAAAAGAAAAGCAATAATGACCCCTAAGTAGTTCTAGGCACTTTTAGCAAATCGTTTGCAAGATGATTTTAATGGACTAGAATTAAACTGAGATATATTCTAAGATGTAGATCTACAGCTGTAAACCTGCTGAGACACAGCATTGAATGGACAAATGATTGTAGGAGTGTCTCAGAGCATGGGTGCAGTTCTCCAGTGTTACCTAAACCATTTAATCTGAGCACATCACATTTTTTTTCAGTACTCTGCATTAGCAAATCTAAGAGAAATAGCTGGTGTATATTTTCTGTGAGTTTAAGCCGTATGCAGTCCAGCTGTCAGAATAAGGACATAGCTTTTATATGAGAACTGTAGAGCATGGGACAAGGGGCAGTTCAGAATTTTCAATTTTTTTGCAAGCTTTTGCTGCTCTGACGAACACGCGTGTACGTGATCACACAGACACAACGGTCATTCATCAGGAACAGAGATGCAAAGGTAGTTGCTCAATGGAATATCTTTTTACACCATTTACTTATATATAAATTTTGTTTGATTAAAATATTTAATTATCATAAGCAATAATGAACAGAGTCTTTACAGATACTGCAAGAATGTACATGAACCAGAGAGAAATGCTTTAAAAAAAAAATCTGAAAATTGTGAACTACCCCAGCAATGAAATGCTGTACTTCCAAAGAGAATTGGGCTGCTTCTATTGATTTTGATAGAGAAAGATCCCAGGGATCAGTCATAAATTGGTCTGGTTTGATAATGTGGGCATCCACACAAAAAAAATAAAAAACAAAAGAAAAACCTTGTAAATGTTCCTTTGTAAAACTTGTAAATTTTATTTATACTGTCTTGTTTTGTACACACATTTATGTGTAGTGAGCTCTGAATACATTGAAAATGCACTATATTTTTCTATTTTACTTGCAGAGCATCACAAACAAACATGTATATTCAGTGCTACATAATGTGTTTTCCCACATTTAGGACCAAAGATAGTTATCAAAAACTTAAATGCATCCTTTCCCCCCCCCCTTCCTTTTTTCTCTCCCTTTTTAGATCACTGTACAGTGTTATATTTGTCATTTTATTTATTTGTTTCACTAGAAAAATCAGTTTGGTTATACTAATTTTTTGTCCCCACCCACCTTTGTTGAAGAAAATCTGTAAAAAGCTTTTAACTAGCATAATCCCGATACATAGACACTTCCATTTGTAATCTTTGTAATAGACTGTAAATATATTTTTGGAACTATAATGCAATGTGCATAAGGGTTATTTTTCAGTGTCCATATATGATTGTTTATACAATTCACAGCACTTTACAGTCATTCTGAGAAGCCTAATTTATTGCCTGGATTTGGGCAGAGTAAGAAAAAATGGTGACTATTCTTATTTCGTATTAGATTGTCATTCAGTCGTAACGGAGTTATTTTCACGTATGCAGCTCAAGCTGGTTTTTTAACTATTAAAATTAATTTTCTAAAATATCTGTAGGAATAAGACGCAGAGTAGACTGCATGCCCAATATTGGAATTAGTGCACGCAAGCACCCGGCCAAGGCACTTCAAGTAGCCATTAGAACAAAATTAAAAAATACACAATGAATAAACATCCGTTTTGTGTTATAACAAATGCTAAGTGCCTCACTACTGTGGTGAGCATCTGTGGGCAGCTGGGCAGGGTGCTTGACAGTGTTGTTGCTGCTTTAGGCACCCAGCTAGAAATTCAGGAGTCTTTAAATTCAGACACCTGCTTCCTTATAAATCTCGGCTACTGTTTCTAAGGGCTTGGTCATCAAAGGTGCCATGCAGCAATGCTGGTATTGCTGAGAATCTACAAACCCTAAATGCAAAAGAATTGAGGCCAGGCTTCACCTTTAGGACTTGTTCAATATTGTGAAGCACAGAGGCCTCAAAGCATGTGTGGTGATTTGGGCTCACGCATGTAAAAGTGAGGGCCCTAATGGTATTTCTTCCTTAATTTTCCTGGTTTGATTTAAGCCATCTTCTTTGAATAGTAAATATATTTTAGCATTCATCTATATACCTTGACTGCCTTAATGTTGCCACAGATTTTTACACATTTGAAAGTGGTAGAGTAGACCCAGAAAGCACAATCGCGATCAACCGCAATCAATCAGATAACTTACCTACATGTTCAGATCATTACTGCAATTTAGAGCACATGCATGTAAATGGATTTGTAACTGGTAGAGCAGCAAAATATTGACATCGGTTGTAGTTCCCCAGGTTTCAGAAAACAGAGTCCAGAGTAAAAAAAAAAAAGTGCCAGAGAAAGTTGATGCTCATGGAAGGAACTGAAGAATAAGTTGGGTTGAGGGGAGAATGAAAGGCTAAATGATGAAAGAAAAGAAAAATTCAGTTCTGGCTTTATTTCAAGGAATTTGGACATTGTGCATTGCTAATGACAGATTATGAGGCTGTCAGTGAGACTCATATTTCTTGACTTTATTCGTCTCCAAGCATCTAGAAGAGAGATGCCTAAAAAAAAGCAGGATGAATCTCTCTCTGGGAATGCTTATCTCCATTAGAGGGAAGGTAGCGGGAAGCCAGATGATTAGCTAAAATTAGGCATCTAATATTTATTTAGCTAAAGTTAGGTAAAGTGATTCCTACCCTATCTGTCCTTGGCTGCTACAGTTTTCCTTGTAAGCCGAGTGTCATAGAAAGGCAGCTCCTCCACCACTGGTATATCCCAGAATGTATTTAAACTGGGCTTTATTACAGAGAGAGGTGATTTTTTATTATTATTATTATTATTATTATTATTCAGAGACTTGTAACAGGCCATCTAAATGCTTTTTGTATGTGGATATCAATTCTTGAAAATTTTTGTGATTGTTCTGAGGAAGACCCGCCTAGTAAATTACAGTTATTTAATATTTTAAATAATCAGAAATATTTGCTGACATACTGCTTTAGTCCAGAGGTTATGTGATCAGATATGATAGTTGCTGTTTGCAAAACCATGTTTATCTAAAGCCTTGTCATGTAAAATCTCCAGGAGGCAAAGATGCTTAAATGTATCTCAAATTGAATGTTGCCCTTAATATCTCAATAATTGAGCTCTGTCTGTATTATTTTCAATTTTAAATGAGGTTTTTTATATTTGTTTAAGCTTGAATTATCTGGCAGCCACTGAGGGAGTTTGAAAAAATGATTTTAAATTAAATTTGCTTTTTTCCACTAATAGTAATATACGATGAATAGTTTTCACTGTTTTGAATGTTACAAATCTATTGCTTTAATGTGGGGGATGAGCGGGGTTTATTTTTGTTTTGTTGTTGGTATTTTTTTACATTTATTGGTTAGTAGTTGAAATAAAAAAATAATAATAATTTGTCCTTAACTTTCTAAGTAATTCATATATAGCAATTTTGAGAGTGATTTAAATTCCGTGACTTTTGGGTTACTGCTGGGAGCATGATCATGTCACTACAACCACAATGCCAGGTGATACAGAAACACCCTGCCACAAGGGCAGGTTCAGCCAACATTCTGTTGCCCAGTAATGACATGAAGCAGTTCACTGGCTGTGTGAAAGGATTGAAGGGCAACTCAGCCAAAAAATGGTCATTTCACCTTTTAAAGCTATGTTTGTGACATGTTAGAGCTAAAACATCCTTAATTCATTGCTTCCCTGCATGTGGTTTAAAACTGGTGTGCTCATGATATGCATTTGATCTTTGGTGGATTTTGTTTGTTGGTTGGGCTGTTCCTCTTACTTGTTTTATTTTAAACAAGTGACATTTGAGGTTCTCATGGAAGAGAACAAATCCCGTACAGAATGAAAAGTGCTGTTTTAGAAAAGTGTAATACAAATTCTTGCCCAAGAGCCATTCTGGCAGCAGGTGCTGCAGGGGTATTCAGAGAGTTGGTGCTATGATTTGCTGAGCACCTATCACAACAGGTTTTCTCCGTCTTCAGGACTTGTTAGGATTGTACTTCTGATCAATTAACAGATATATGGAAACAGGTGAATTTTTTCCCCACTAACTTGTAGTGGACCTACGTTTGGTTGATTTGAGATTTCCGAGACTACTCAAAAGCCTGAGCCAAAAACAAGTTTCTAGTAAAACAAGAAATCCTGGGCTGCAGCCTATGTTTTTTCCTGTAATCCCTTAAGGGCTTTAAATGTAGCCAACAATTACTTTTAAACAGAGATCTTTACTGTTTGAATAGTGCAGCCGTCTATTTACTAGGAAATAGGCAGTTCTGCAATTAAAGTTCCTGCAAAAATGGATTGGGGAGGGAATACAATGGTTTAGAGGAAAAAAGAAGGAAAAACCTCATCTAACAAGTGGACTGTGAAACCCAAACTATAACAGGGCTCCCCATTTTTGTAACACATTCCATACAAGGATTTGAAAAATATAAATGATTAAACCACAGGCATACAAATTGCAATATCCTGATGAAAGAGTTGTGGCAGAATGCAAGCTAATTTTGTGAGAGTTTTTCCTCTGGATTTGTTTTTATGAGACTTTCAAGTTACAATAATTGACCCATGCATTTAGAGCCAAATCTGTTGGGACAAAACAAAATGGATAAAATTTGCATGTCTATAATATCCATGAAATTCTCAGAGCACTTTCAGGGTGGGCAAGGGGTAGGCAGTTTGTAAGTGAGAGGAGTGATGTGTACACCCTGTAGGTTACATTCAACAAGATTATGAAAGGTTAGAAATTATGGATGAAAACTCTCGGTTTGGTACATGGTGAGAAGTCAGAAGATGGGAGGGAGTGGAAAGAGAGCTGTGAAGTCGTTCAGTGTCTAAGTTGTAGGTTCCACAGGACATTCCTGGCAGGGGAGTTAAGGAGTGTGAATTTTTTAAGTAAAGAGATACTGTTAATATAATATACCTAATAATGTAGTGTAGAGTGGTTTCAGTACTCTGATTTTTCCTCAGGCCAGATTGGAATTTGTCAAAGAGACTAAATTGAGACAGATGGGAAAGCAACTGGTAATACACAACTCATTCAAGCAGACTTGAAATCAAGACATGAAAGGAGATTTTTACAATAAAAGCCTGAAAATAGGACATGAACTGTGATGGTATTTATTCTCAGATGATTTTAGAGTAGCTCTCTTTAAGTCTTGTATAATGATAGCAGATTTTAGCACTTATACCATACAAATTGGGTGAAATTATTGTCTAATTAAAGTGACCAAAAAAGAAGCACAAGTTAAAAAATAACTGATGTCTTGATAGACTATGAAAAAAGATGTGATACAGCCAGGCGAAACTTGTGTAGCCAGCCAAATGAATCTTGGACAAAACAAGACATAATGCCTGGTGCCAGAAGAGCTAAATCAGGAAGAGAAAATCTATTCATCCATAGACCGAGGCTTCTGCTTGGTTATTTAATTGAACCAAATAACCAATTGTAGAGCTGTGCTGCTAATAATAATTAATAATAAAAAACTACAACTTAGAGGTCCTCTGATGAATCATTACATGGCTAACACTGAAAAACGCACACGGTGCTATGAGCCATAGCTGTGCCCAAAGACTTATGTGTGCTACTGATATTAGAGTTCCATGACTCTGAGTATGTCATTTATAAACTGTAGACATTATAGCCCCAAGCCCATAACTAAAGCCTTATCTTTTTTTGTGCCAAAACAAAACAGAAGGAATGATGAGAGTCTGTAGGGTCGAGCAAGTTCAATAGAAATTATCTTGTATTATATTGCCCAGAGATGTAGAGTCTCTCTCACAAGATATTCAAGAACCATCTGGATGCAATCCTGTTCTATGTGCTCTAGGATGACCCTGGTTGAGCAGTGAGGTTGGACAATATGACCCAATGTGGTCCCTTCCAACCTGACCCATTCTGTGATTCTATGATTACTTCCTTAGAATTATGAAGAAAACCATGAATTCACATTAAGGAACAAACTTCCTGATCCAAAGATACTGTCTCACTGAGAAGAAAAACCATCCATTATTTTTACTGAAACATTCAAACCTGGCTTTCAAGAGGCTAGACTGAATGATAGATAGATAGATAGATAGATAGATAGATAGATATAATGTATCCACATTTATCCCTCTCATTTCATGTCTGTAGAAACATTACCCAGGCAATTTCTTGACTGTTGTTCAACCTGTGTTACTATGCCAACTTCCACTGGCTTCCTGAAGGGCTGCATGTCCATTTTGACATGTCTGTTGTAAAATGTTTTCATTTCCTTTTCTCAGGGACAAACAGCCTGTGCCAAGAACACACGTGTAGCTTAACAGAAAGAAGGTGCAGGAATCTCAGATTTGTTCTCTCCAACATGTTTTTTTCAGTCATAGTCATAAATTACGTGTTATTCCCTGATGTTTCGCATAGTACATTGCATGAGAAATCTGATTTGCCTGGAAGAAACTTAGTAAAATCACCCAGATACCTCCTGAAGACCACTCAGAAATGGCATTTTTTAAGAGATTGGGTGATTAGGATTTTGTTCAGAAAGTGAAAGAGTTGCAGAGCTCTTGCCCTCAGGCCATTTCATTCCAGGTCTCTCTCCTGATTTGTTTACTGCAGGAGCCCATAAATCATTCCTTATATTAATCTATACAAAATAGCAGCATCTCCTTTGCTACTAGACAATATTTGTACCCACATAGGCTGCTGGAGAAAAAGACAGGGTTAGATTAAAATCCAAGCCAATATGCCTACCTGAAGAAATTGGGCCAGCAAGGCACTGAGAGGTATTCCTAATGAGGATTCTCCTTTAATATTACTGGGCCTTAACCACTTAGTGCTGTGGAGAAATGATTCATTGCTGTTGTGGAGGGAAAAGCTGCCGTTTACTACAGAGGTTCCCTACACTTCAGTTCATCCACTGCCAATAGCAGGAATGGAGGCAGGGAAGGAGAATAAAAAATAGCTTTCAGGCATTTCTTTGTAGTGCTCTTTTCAAGAGAAATAATTGTCTCAATGCCTACATTACCTAAATTTGTGCAAGAGGCAAATCCTCTTTTATGCCCTTTACTTGCTGGCAAAAGCATCCCAATTAGGCTGTGTGCTCTTTGTTGAAAGTCTCAGCCACAAGCTTCCTGCTATCCCATGAAACTGCTTTCCTAACAGCAGGATGACTCCCAGGCAGTACCTTTCTTGCAGTAGTTACTTGAGTGTCCCAACACCAAATTCCCTCTGCAGTTGTCCATGTTTGTTACCTTGTGCAGAGCTGCCTTTGAGGGATATTTTCTCAGCCATGAGGTAGGAAGCTATTTGTAGCACTATGCTCTAGTTCACTTTCTCCCCAGCTGGCATCAGTCATTAACACTTATCTAGCAGCACCCATGCTTCCCTGCAGGGTAAGCAGAAGATGATCCTGAGGAGGGAATATTTACTACCCAGCACCAACAAAAGCAATGTCTGTCTACAACCAACGAGTCAGGGAGACCACTCCTAAGTGCAGAAGTCATTAGTGTTGGTCAAAACAAATCAAAACAAACAAGAAAAAGAAGAGTGTTTACAGTGGGGAGAATTGTTGTATGCAGAAGAGCAGAATGTCAGGCTTACATGGAATGCCCAGTTAACACCAGTACAACAAGCTAATGGAGTGTATTTAAAATAGTGTTAAAATCTTTCTGTTGGCAGTGCAATCTAAGGGGGAGCTGAATGGCAGAAAAAAAAACCCACCCGGTGAAGGGATTATGTCAGGGAAACAGGAGAAAAGAGTTACCTTTTGTGATTTTACACTCCTCGCAATGAATGGGGGAAAGTCTCTTCACATTCATTTGTACTATTATAAACATTTCTTATGGATTTTATGACATTAATATAGCTGGATTGTGGAAAATCACATGAAAACTAATGCTTGACCTGTGTCATCTGCTTCTGAATTATTTGCTGAAAAAGCAAGAAGATATACCTTAGAAATATTACCTGCTTTCAGTATAGTAAAGTATCTTAATAATTATTGAAAAGGGAAGAAAAATCTGTATAAAGTAAGCCTTTAAAGTAGCTAATACCATTTTTACACCTGTATATTTTGAATAAGATTGTGCAAAGCTGAATTTATCTCTTTTTTTAATATCAGATGCTGTCAAGTTATTTGAATTTAAGATTACATATATATATTAAATATATATTAAGAATGCATATATATATAATATATACATACACATACAGAATATATATATACACACACACATATATATATATATATATATGTAAAAAGAAGCCAGATATCTTAGCAAAGACTTGGGTATATGTAAATGTGTCATTGAATCATTGCAGCATACTTTTGCAAAACAATATATTATATTTGGCAGTGCTTAGACCTAAGTTCTATTGTGTTGTTGCTATTATTTTCAATTTAAAGCACCTTTTGGTGGCAGAAGTCCTTGTTAACTAAAGTCAGTGAGAATTAGTAAGCAGATGAATATGATGTAAATTGGTAGAAGCTGTTTGCTGCAAGTAGGAAGATATCTCACAGAGATGACATCCAGCTGTTACTGGGCTCACTCTCTCTCCTTTTTTAGCATAAATGCCAGAACAAGACAATAGACTGACTCCCCTCATGCTTGTTGATAGCTGAATCATGGCTTTCCATGGTTCAGGATGTTGATTGACAGACATGTAATACCTGTCTTGCATCCTTATGGATAAGACTCACCTTATTTTCCTGTGATTTGATGAATGGCCTACTTTTCTGGAACTTGTGGAAATGTTACATATCTCTTGGGTGAGAAAGGCATAGAAAGACTGACTACACTACTGTGCAGTGGGCAGGTATTACTAGAAGGCCAACATGATATTTGCAACCTCTAAAAAGGGTTGGTGTGGGAAAGGAGAGACTCATATATTGATATTCATTGGTTACCAGACACTTTGAGCTGCAGCTGCTTGCCTGGGAAAAGGTTGGTTAGGATAAGCCTAGTCCAAAATTACCTCTGAAGGTACTTTCTGTACTGTACCATCCCTTCCCGTCCTGATGCACCTTTCCTTTTCAGAAATCCCCTCCTTCTCCTTAGAAAATCTTGTTTATGACACTTCTGTGGGAATGAGTGGACGGTTTTTCTGAGTAAAATGGAGATTTTTCTTGGAAGACATTGAGTGGCCTTCTTTCCCCAGAAGAGCTAGTATCTCAGTCTGCAGGCACCACACTTTGCCATAACATTCTGACACTGCTCAACTATTAGATAAAGTGCATGTGATCTCTTTGATCCTTCTTCACATGTATCTCCTGTTGAAAGGATGAATTTAGAGATCTAATTTCAGAGAAGGTTAGGGGCTGTGAATCCCTGACACATCCTGATTTAGTGTTGGGATACATGATAGCTTACCCAGGGCACTCAGAGAGCTAGCTCTCAGGGGGTTTCCTTTATGTGGCAGTCATAGTGTGGGTGGTAACTTTTTTCTCTCATTATTGATTTTGGATATGGCCTTGGTGTGTACCAGAGACTGGATAAATAGGTGCTAAATCCAGCCATACAGATGGAGCAACCAAGAACTGAAGCCCTATCCTCACTTTAGAGGCTTTATCTACTGTCTTTGACTGGCCTTTAGTTTCTCCAAACTGTTTTGGGTTTCCATCTCTTTCCAGGGAGATAGACTGTCTAATTCAAATCTGGAATGATATGGGTCAGCATGGCAGCTAGAAACGAGCCATTATGATATTGAGTAGCTGAGTCCTAGTGATGCAAGGAAATCATCTCGTTCATTTGCCATGTGTTGCACAGGGATCCTCATCTCCATTCGCTGATGTTCCATTCTTGTTTCATTCATGCTATTATTGCACCTGGGCTCTGCTCTGGTGGAACTGGTACTTGGGCAGTGAGAACTACTGGCAGCCCAGAGTAAAGCTGGGCCACAGTCCAGCGTGGGCCTGTACCCTATTTCATCAATCTCTTGATCTAGAGAGCTTTGTTTTGGTGCTACCCAAGAAATATCAGGTGACAGAGAGCCAATAAAAGTATAACTTGAGGTTTTAAATACCTCTGCATCAAAGTGACATTTTTGACTACCATTTACGATTAGCTTTGAATAAATTCACATGTCAATCATTTTTACTAATTCAAAGGCTTACTTGTCTTCAAAATAGTAAAAAGACCTATCAGAGTAAAAAAGTTCTTCTGTTTTGAAAAGATTTCTCCTCAGAGTGCCTTTTTGATGAATTCTTTTCTCACACATTCCAAGCATTACTAGGGCTTCAAAGGGCAGGTGCAAAAAAGACTAATAGGAACAAGGTTTAGCTTAGTTAATACCTTCCCTTAATGTAAAATAAGTCCCTAGGACACTTCACTAGAGACAGAAGAAAACTTTCTGTCCCTCCATCAGATTGCTTTCTCTAGATCTTCTTTTTGTTTGTTAAGCCTCAGATATTATGGCTATTAATGATATCAGATCCTCTTCTCAGTTTATCATAAAACATCTTGCTCCCATTTTTTTCCACTTTGGTGACAAAGATGTATGTCATGCAATGATGTGTTAATATCACTCTTCTCTTGAATGAGTCTCTTCCCTTTGATTCACACTGTTAAACAATATAATCCATGTGCTGGAATGACAGATACTACTTTGGAAGTAGCTATAAGTATACTGGTTGGTATAGCAGGGGGACATTCCTCTGCTAGTTTATTTTTCTTTAGTATTAATGTTACATTGGCTTGTCTCAATGTCTATAACAAATTGCTTTTCTCCCAGGAATTTTCAAATAATTTAGTTAAGAGATTTCTAGCCATATGTAAAATAATTTACATTCAGTCCTGGCCTACATCCATTAGTGCTAAAGCTATATTGTTTAAAGATTTCATATGACTAGTCTGTCACTAAATGTTCAGTAAAATCCACATCTTATTCTTTCCCTTTTTTTTCAGCTCTGGGTTTGTTTTGTTGGGGCTTTTTAAGCAACACAAGTAACATAAACATTGTCTTCAGGTGCCAAGTATCATATAATGACTGAGATGAGTCAGTTAAAATGTTTTATAAGATTCTTCAGCCATACCAAGAGCTTCTGATAACACTGGTCTAAGGGAGAGTCTACTTTTATAAGCTTACATGCTAGAATCTATCTACCTTGTGTATGCTTTTTTAATTAAGCAGAGTTAAATTGAACACACCCATTCCACCCTTGTCCTGCTTCTTTGTTTCAAACAGTTATTAACATCTTCTCCTGGTACTTGATTTTTTACCCTAGTCCCCATCTGAAAAACTGCACCTCATTCATTTATTTCCTTTGTTTCCAATACTGAAATTGTCAGTTATAACCCCGTGGCTCATTGAGATCCAACGTGAAACACAACTACATTTCCTTCATGTTAGAGGTGCTTGCTTGAGAAATTTTGAGTTTATTGATGTTTACCTACCCAGTCAATGAGAATTTTTGTCAAATAGTGGTGTATACATGGCAATGAAAATGATAGTGTAATTTGCCTCTATTACTTCCTGATATCAGGATTCTGCTGCACTGCAAATTTCATATCTGTTGTTATTATTTGTTTGACAGAATCAAAAACATGCCAGGTGCTTTGCAAAACAGAGAACAAGAAAAATCCCTTTCCAGAAGAGATGACAGCCTGAATAGAAATGGCATAATGGCAGGAGACAAAGGAAGCAGAAAGGGGAAGCAAAACAAGAGTTATAACCATAAGATCATGAGATTGGTTTGGAGGCACAGTGAACGCTATGAGGCATTTTTTTAAAGCCCATAAGGACTGTAGTTGGGATTAGAGAATGGAAATGTAGAAAAGAAGCATGGAAAGGAATGGAGAAGAAGGGAGGAACAGACTGGCAACAGGAGGAAGAGTAAACAGAGGTGTATGGGAGAGGCCAGAACACACATCTGACAAACTGAGGATTATGACTAATGACAAGGATGAAAGACCACATCTGAAGAGCATGATGATTTCAGGAGGATGGCGAAGCAGGACGTGGCGATGCTGCTAGGGAGAGAAGAGCCAGCAAAGCTGCCCTGGAAGCCTGCCCTGGAAGCTCCTCACGCTAACATAACCCTGCTTCCCCATCTTCTTTCTAGCTCCCCTCTTATACATAAAATATGTATATAGAAGAGCAAAGGAGAAGGAGAAGCAGCTAAATAAACTTTTCCAAAGATCCTGCTGGGGAAGAAGTTTAAACTGTGATGATACAGATTTACTCCTACTGATACTCCTTGTGGATAGCAAGAGGCAGAGGGCATTCTGTTAGTCATACTCCTGCAGATGAATCTATGTGAGTCTTTGCCTCTACTTACAAATAGGCCTTGTTGAGAAATATTCAGCAAAATTATAATACTCCAGCCAATCTGGGACATTTTAAAATGTCCTTCCATTCTAGAACAGAAAGAAATTATACCACTCACAGCGAAATGGAAACAGGAAAGAAGAACATTTTAACAGGTTTTTTTTTTAATGCTGAAAATAATAATTTCAGTATTACAGAAAAATATAAGGGGATTTTGCTCATTGTGGAAAAAAATACATATTATACATTTTCATGAAATTTCTGATAAAATTGGAAATTATTTTAATTATTTGGGACTGGTTTTTCTGTTGTGGATTTTTTTTTTAGAAAATTGGTATTTTTAGAAAGAAATAGGAAAATTGCCATGTTCAGCCTGTCAGGCATTTTAAAATACCCTGATTTCCAAGGTAAGAATTCTTCAGGAGTAAGAAAGCTGAAAAGTGGCCAGTCTAATCTCTTCCTCACTTCCTTCTCCTCTGCTTCTGTGATCAGACGTGTCTAATGATTGGTCTGCAAAGAGCAAAGCCAGTTTCTATGTCTCCCTGAGAAAAGGCATTTTGCCAACTACTTTAAGAATTTTTGACTGGATCTAGTTACAGGAAGTCACTTTTTTGCTGCAGACTATGTGTCCACAAATCCTCCTCAAAGCTCTTCCATTTTGCCTGGAAAGGTTTATCAGAAAGCATGCGGGAAAGGCTCAGATCTTTTTCTCTTCAGTGAAACTGTTTCTGAACGTAGTTATAGCTTAGCAGATGTACTGGTATGACAGTTGAGAGACTACTGCTGTTAATGAAGTATTCTATTACCTTGGCATATATAGACACTTTTCACTTGGTACTTCTGACTGCAAAGTATTGATGTTTAGGCTATTATAAGTACTTGAGCATTATATTTTTTCGGTAAGTTTTAGAGGACAGAACTGGGTAAATTTTTCTTCTCCTTCAGGGTAACACAGCTTTTCATGAGTCATTCATCTTGAATGTATACCAGAGTGATATCAAGTTGTTTGTTGTGACACCTTATCAATATGACGCCCATTTTTAGTTTCTTCTAGCAGTGGAATGATTTGTCTCATGGAGACAATGTCCTTGTTTGAGAATGGTGACTCTGGACAATATTAAAATAATTTGTTTGAGTAAGGAGGAGGCAACTGAAAGTCATAGCTGAAATATTACCAAAAATCCTTAACTGGTTGGATTTGTCCATCATTTGCTTGAAGATTTTGGTAAATGGTGCTTTATTGGGTTCCCAAATGCCAGCAATGGCCAAGCACTTTCTTTTAATTTTCTTCAATTTGGACTTTGCTTAAGTTAATTAAGCTTTTGTCATCTCAGGGTACCATTTTAGCAATGAGGTTTACAAGACCTTCTCTGTCAGTGTAAAAACTTTGGCTGCTTAAGAACATATGGGGTATAGAGAGTAAACTCAATGCTCAGCAGCGCTTGAAGAGTGTTTCCCACCTCGGTAATTTCTCTCCACAGTTATTGAAATAATACTGGATTTAAATCCTATAGTCATGGTGTCAATTTACCAAAATCTTCTCTGCCTAAATAATTCTTCAATTAAATGTAGCTCAAAGTTTTATAACTATCCATCTATCATTAAAAAATGCAATTGCAAAGTAGTGTCGTAATATCACCCCATAATACAGATTTTTTGCATATCATTTTTACATATTTGAAAGAACTCCATTAACTCAGTTGTGTGCAACTTTTTGCAATAAGAGGCACAACATAAAGCAATATCAAAACACAGGTAATATTTCTACTAATTTTATTTAGCCAAGCTCCAGAGTTTGCATAATTTTGCCACTGCTTCTGGCATGATAGCAGATGTGGAGGTTATCCATACCTGCCTAACTTGTGGTGCTGAGAGAGGATTCAGCTGTGTGGCACCTTACCACCCTCTGATACCAAAAAAAAAAACAAAAAAAGGAATTCCACTGGGAAATGTGGCATAGCCTCTGGGGAATGCAGTTTGACCTGCCTTCTGGGTTCAGACACTGAACTGGATGCATGATTTGGGAAGGGATTTAATACCAGCTACCTCAGTAGCCACAAGGTGTTACAGGAAAAAGATTGCAAAAAAAAACCAAGCTACTCTAATGTATCCTGAGACTGAAGGACAGCATGGTTATTTTGCCTACATATTAATTTCTAACCTTGCCTATACTTCTCCTCACAATCTTTCCCTGATATTGTCTGTCAGTTCTTTCAAGAAGACACTTGGTTGTGCATAAAGTAGGAATAGCTGCACTGACTCGAGCCCACGCAGCCCTGTGTGCCTGGCTGTGTGCCTTGGTGGGGGTACAGTCTTGTTTAAGGCCTCCACTGATCCCTGCAGATCAGGGAAACCTTCAGCTGTTCACTTCCAGACATCTCCAGGGCTCTATATCCAATATGTACAGTTCAAATACTTCCCAAATCAGGGCAGTGCACTATGATGAGTAGTCTGAATTTGTCCTATATTCTGTGAATTTTCTCCTTTCTTCTGTCAATCTTCTTTCTCTGTCGTGCCCTTCTTTCTCCTGAAGCAGAATGACCAGGGCTGCATGAATAATTCAAAATAAGAGTGTATGATGTATTTATACAGTGATATAGCGATACAGTGTATTTATACTGTGATATATATATATATATATGTTTTCTATTTTGTTTACAGTTTCTTTCTTAATCATCCAAATATCCTGTTTCACATTTTTACTTGATACTGGGTGCTTGACTTGATGTTTTCAGAGAGATGTCTGATGTTATTAATTCCTTATTTTTTTCTTCTCAAGCAATAGTTAATTCGTAGTCCCTGCCTGTGTGTGTAGAGTTAGACTTATTTACCCCTTGTTCAGTTCTTTCTGTTTTATCAGATTTCATCACTCCTTCATGGCCAAGGGCATTGGAAATTGTGAAATCATTTTGAAGTTCTTTCCAGGCAGTTCCTTACTGATTTAAATTACAAAAAGCATTTTGTATCAAACTTTCTCATCTGACAGTTCTTAGATATCACATTTCCCTTTACTACGAATAAAAGTACTTTTGCTTAAATCCTTTGTTTTATTTCATGCTTCAGTCCAGGAATCTTTGCAAACACTTAAGTACCCAAATGCTGTAATTCACTTCTATGTTTTTAAGGCTGGGGGAGGGAGGACTTCAAACTATTGTCATTTGTGTTTTATTAACTGGAAAGCTTAAAAGTAGATTTTAGACCTTCTTATTGCCTCCTGGTTCTGACAGAGTGGTTATACAACCTTCAGAGTGAAAACTTGCTAAGGGCTAGATCCATAAACTGCATCTAGGAATGCCTTTAGCCTCTTAGATCTCCTTTCTCCTTGCAAAAGCTGTAAGCCCAGATTAGTTACTTCCCTCTACACAAAAAAAGGAAAACCTGGGTGTTAAGCAACAACCTCCACCAACTCTTTCATACTGAGCAGGGAACAGTCTGGGTGAACAGAAGAAACACCCAGATGGGCTAAATTAAGCCAGAGAGTGGTGTACTGATATTGGTATATTTTTCAATACGGCCTTGCTCATGGGACTGTAAGGTGCTGTGAGGTGAGACTTTCAGCATCTCTCCCACAGCAGCTGTTGTTCATCCCACTCTTTCCTGCAGTGAGCTCTAGAACCAAACTACAATGCTGAGGTCACAATCCTTCTTTTTCTCCAACACAGTGAATGTTGAACTTTCAGGGTCAGGCAACAACTGAGTAGACTTTGGGGAACAACCCTGTCAGCATGGTAGTATTTCAAAGCTGTATTTGGCCACTTCTGTTCAAGTGCAAGTCTAAGCTGGAGTCTAAGTTACAACACCAGTGAAAGCAGCGACAAGAATTTGAATCCCAGCTTTGCAGACCTGTTAAACTTGCTTGTGAGAAAGGACTGACTTTATATAACCCATATACAACCTTCACTCAAATGGCATTCTTGCAATCCTCCAAAACCTATGCTTGGTCTACACAAGTGTTGTGCCATGGCCCATGTTACCATGTGAATACTGACAGTATGTAAATGTAGAGAGGTGAGTAGACCCTATGAGTTATAAGTATTCATAACATACCAAAAATCTTAGATAGTGGGGAAAAGGAGTGAGCAACATAAGTGAACCATGACTGACATTTAGTGTTTCTCAAGCTGAGTTGTATGCTGAATATTTGAGAGAAAGAACTGAGAGCATATTTATTTATTTTTTATTTAATATTTTAGAAACATCTCCACTTGCCAATATTTAAAAAAAAACTACAAAAAACCCAAACCAAACAACAACCAAAAAAAAAAAATCAAACAAAAAACCCCCACACCACAGTTATGTACTGTACTCATTTTTCTGTAGTTATAAAAGTAATTCTATCAAAACATATAGCTATACTAATCTGGCCAGTGACAAAAGTGAACCAGCTACCAGAGGAGGTTTGGGATGACAAATTTCCATCTATTCCATTACATCTTATGTGCCTGTAAATCCTTGTCTGAAGCAGTAGAATTTGAGAACTAATAAGCCAAAAATTAAGACACTGCAAACTATCAAATCAATCTGCCCTGTGATTTTTTAAAAAAGAACAAGCTCTGAATGACTGCTATCTTTATCTCTGTCATCTAAATCTATGCATCTACATTAATACAAGCTTCTGTCATATATATCTGTGTATCAATATTAATACAGGCTAGTTCACACATTTGTAATTATTTTCTTTCTCAATTTGTTAGATTTATCTGTTGGCACAGTCTCTCCAGTGCTTCAGCTTTTTTTGTTTTGCTGATATTAACATTAATGGGTTCTACTTTTTAATTGAGTTATTAATTGAGTAAGGATGTCAGGTAGCAATAAAATAAAAGACAATGAACAGAAACTTGGGATTAAGGAAAAATTCATAACAAATCCCAGTTCAGCCCGTCCTTCCTGGTGTGTACTGAGCAGGCACAATGCTTTTTGTAGATAATACCAAAATGGCACAGAAGTGGATTTTTATGCACTGACACCAAATACCAGTAAAGCTCTTTCGAGGCCTCATAGACTTAGAGACATGAAGGAACTTGTAGAAGCCTGTGTTTTTAAACTTGTCCAAAAACATCTAAATGATAATTTTGTGCCAGTTCTGATATATTATGTTCACACCAGATCCTATAAAAATTCCCCTTCTTTGTTCACAGCCCATGTCCCCAGCCCTTTCTAGCTCTTTTCTTTCTATGTAGTACATGATTGAAGACTTCATTGGTTGTTGGCTGCAGGTTTACTCATGAAAAATATCTTTTTAGTTGTGTTTTAACTATAAACTACACTTACATTATTGTTTCAATATTTTTTTTTTCTATTCCAAATCCCAGATTAAGGAAGTAATAAATGATGGATTGATTATTCAGAAAAAAAACCAAAAAATCTCTTCTAATTCTCTTAAAGAAAATCATTTCCTATAACATACCTTTTCTCTAAGGTTTCCAAAAGTTTGGGATCTCAATTTGAAGACAATTATGGGACTGTAACTTTTTTGAAAGTACTGATTTCCAAACCTCTGAAATACCATTTTCCTCAATTTATTACAAACTAAAGAAATATAAAGGGCATCTTTAAAAGTAAAAGGAAAAGCCTTAGTTAGTGAATTTTCTTTGACATTTTAGGACCTTGATTTATGTTATGCTTGAGTTCTCTCTTTCTTTTAAATGCATATACATATGTTTGCACTTTCACATAAAAGAATCATAGAATGAGAATAATTTAGTTTGGAAAAGGGTTAGATTGAGTCTATCCCTTAACCTAGTACTGCCGAGTCCACCACTAGATTATGTCCTTAAGCACCACATCAACACAACTTTTAATGCCTCCAGGGACAATGATTCTGCCACTTCCTTTTTCAAATGCTTGAGAACCTTTTCCATGAAGAAATTTTTTCCAGTACCCAAAATAAACCTCCTCTGGCACAACTAGAATGCCTTTCATCTTGTCCTACCAGTTGCTACCCAGGAGTAGAGACCAGCATCCTGTCACTACCACCTTTCTTCAGGCATTGTAGAGAACAATAACATCCCCCTGAGCTTCCTTTTCCCCAGGCTAAACAACCGCAGCTCCCTCAGCTGCTCCTCATTGGAATTGTTCTCTCCACTCTTGACCAGCTTTGTTGCCTTATTCTGGGTCCAGTTCAGCTCCTCAATGTACTTGTGGTCAGGCACACAGAGCTGGACACAGTACTCAATGTGTCACCTCCCAGGTGACAGGGGCAGGGGGACAATCACTGCTGGCCACACTACTTTTGATAAAAGCCAGGATGCCATTGGCCTTCTTGGTCACCTGGGCACACGTCTGGCTCATGATCAGGCTGTTGACCCTCCTGTCCTTTTCTGCTGGGTGCATTGCCTGACACTCTGCCCCAGCCTGTAGTGCTGCATGGGTTTGTTGTGACTGAAATGCAGGACCCAGAACTTTGTCTTGCTGAACCTCAGACAGCTGGCCTTGCCCAATTGATCCACTCTGTCCAGATCCCTCTGTAGATCCTTCCTACCCCCCATCAGATCAACAATCCTGCCCATGTGTGTGATTTTCAAAGTGACTGATGGTACACTCAATTTCCTCATGGAGATCATTGGTAAAGATTAAACAGAACTGGCCCCAACGCTGAGCCCCAGGGAATGCCACTAGTAACTATCTGCCAATGGAATTTGACTCCATTCACCACCACTTTCTGGGCCAGCCATCCAGGCAAGGTTTACACTGCAAACACCTTCCACACCAGGAGCAGCCAGTTGCCCCAAGAGAATCCTGTGGGAAATTGTGTCAAAGGCCTTGCTAAAGACCCAGTAGATACCATCCACAGCCTTTTCCTCACCCACTAAACTGGTCCCCCTGTCATAGAAGGCAATCAGCTGCTCAAGGTAGACCTGCCTTTCCTAAATCCCTGCTGGCTGGGCCTGATCTACATGGTTGTCTTGCACATGCCATGTGATCTCACTCCAGTTGACCTGCTTCAAAACCTTCCCCAGTGCTGAGGCCAGCCCTTCTTGTAGATGGGTGTCCCATTTGTTAACCTGCAGTCATTTGGGACTCCCCTGCCAAGCCAGGAGTGTTGAAAAATGACGGAAAATGATTTAGTGAACTCTTCTAGTATCTCCCCTGTACCCTCAGGGTGAGTCCCATGCAGGCCTTGTAACCCTTGTGCTCACCAAGTGATGTAACAGGACACTGAAAATTTCCTCATGTATTATGGGGGCTTAATTCTGCTCCCCATCCCTTTCCTTCAGCTCAGAGGACTAATTACCCCCCAGTGTCTTAAAAATTGCTCTTATTATTAAAGACTGAGGCGCTACCTCCGACTTTTCCTCATCCTTTGTTACCATATTCCCCCTTGCATCCATTAAAGGATGGAAATTCTCTACAGCCTCCTTTTTGTTGCTGATATGTTTATAGATACATTTTATATTATCTTTTATGTCAGTAGCCAGACTAAATTCTAGTTCAGCCCTTCAAGTTTTCCTCCTGCATAATCTCATGACATCCTTGTAGTCTTCCTGAATGGCCTGCCCCTTCATCTAAAGGTCTTAAACTCTCTTTCTTCCCTGACTTCCACTCAAAGCTCTCTGTTAAGCCAGGGTGGTCTTCTTTCTCACCTCCAAAACTTATGGCAGGTGGCAGCAGATTTCCCTCTTAAAGCGCATCCAGCTTTCCTGGATTTCTTTCTTCTTCAGGACTGCCTCCCAAGGGACTTTGTCAGCCAGGCTCCTAAGAAGGCCAAAGTCTGCCCTCCAGAAGGCCAAAGTACTCTGATCCCACTCCTTACTTCTCCAAGAATTGCAAACTCTATTATTTCATGATGGCTGTGCCCAAGAAGCCTTCTGATCATCACATCACCCTAAAGTCCTTCTCTGCTCTCAAAAAACAGGTCCAATAGGACCCTTTTTGGGTCATTCAGATATTGTGCCAGGAAAATATCTTCCGCACATTCCAGTAAACTTCTAGACCTTTTTCTCTCTTGTAACTTTCAGATATTTCCAGCAGATATCTGGTAAACTGGAGTCCCTCATGAGAACAAAAGCCATGTGAGACTTCTCTTACAGACTCGGTTGCAAATTATTTCATCCACCTCTCCATCCTAGCTGGGTGGTTTCTAAGAGATTCCTATGACATATTCCTTGTTGTCCTTTCTTCCAATCCTCACTTGTAAAGTCTCAACCCTAACATCGCCATCATTAAATTCTAGGCAATCAAAATGTTTCCATCCTTGTCTACTCCTTCTGAAGAGTTTTTTATGCCATCCATTGCAGCACTCCAGCTGTGTGGGTCTTCCCACCATATTTCTATGATAGCAATTATGTCACAGTTTTCCTGCTGCACCATGGCTTCCAGCTCCTGTTTGTTGCTCATGCTGCATGCATTGCTGTAGATGAATAGCCAGGGAAGTCTCTCAACATTAATATTACAAATGAACTTTTAACCAGTGGACAGCCATTCTAATCAAAGCTGAAGTATCAAGGAAAACAAATTGAGATGGTCAGTTTGGAGGCAGGTTTTTCTAATAAATACAAGGAGTTGGTTATATGCATCATTAAATATTTCAGCTAAGAGAAAGTTAGAAAATGCATTGTTGTCAACCATAATTAATACCAATTTGGACAGGAATATTTCAAACACTACTGTAGTAGGTCTTGGTTGCTAGAGCCAGCAGAAATTTCTTTGGGCAGTTCAAGATATACAGTTTTCTTCTTATAAATTTCTTATTATTTATATTGCCAAGAATTTGCCAATTAATTAGTCAAAATATATGGAGCACATTCTTTCTGAAAGCTTCATATTTAATGTTTTGTAATGTATGTTGAAAACATAACTTATAGCTTTGGCTTCTAACTTATAGAAAAAGAAGGAAAGGTTCACTGAATAAGATAAGTGCAGGCTTTTGTAGATGATTCAAATTAAGTTTAAAGTTAGTTGAACATATTAATATTATTCATCTCAGCCAAATAAAAATGTAGAAATTGTCGCATTAGTCCATTCAGAATTATATTTTATCTGTAAAGGTATGAAAACTACATTCATTTTGATGGTGAATAAAAATGAAAGATTTCAATATTTGTGTAATCACAATTTAATTATCACCAGAGCTGTCCATAATTTCTTCTGTACAACTAGGCAAAATTCTTGGGTGAAAGCTTAAAAGCTCTGTCTCTAAGTTTACCAGAATTATTATCTATCAACCCATGAGTGCACACAGATATTCAAGTACACATTCACAAACAGATGTAGAGAAGACTGTCACACGGTCTTATCTTTGTTTCTTTTCTCAGAAACTAGAGATATGTTAAGAATAAAATAATTTAAGCAATTCTTTGCCTTTGTGCAATATCTGAATCCAAATTTCACAGAAACCTTCCTGTGTATAAAGATGGAATTTTATGGAATCCAACAACAAACAAACACTGAGAGATGTAATCTGCATTCTTACTTGTCTTTTTGTGTCCATTCTTTGCTTTTATTTTTGTTGATGGCACTATTTTTCACCTCTTCACTTCCATACTTTTGAAGAAGGTTAACAGAACTAATGACTAACTGCATTCCCATAAGGGACCTAAGAAATAACCTCAAAATTATACAATGCGTGTTTAAAGTAATGAAATAGTCCCTCTGTCACCCTCAAAAATAGCAGGGACTAGTTTCACCACTTCCTTCCCTCCAGACTGCTCTCATATGCCTTTTATGGTGAAGTAAAAGAAGAAATAAACAATGCACAAGTTCTGAAACTTTTTTTTTTTTTTAATAATTACCAGATGGAATGGAGTTGATGAGGTGAATGTAACCAGGATTTAAAAATATTAAGTGCCATTAGGTGACGTTAAATGTAATGAAATCTCAAGGTCAACTTAATTTCCTGCATGTCCTTATCTCTTTGACACATAGTACTGTATCTCAGTAGCTGCCACCAACAGCTACCATCAGTGTGCTTGGCTAATTGGTAATCAGTCATGTCACTTGGTGTGATCTCATCCAGTCTGACTACTGAACCTGAGTGCAACAACAAAAAAGGAAATTGAAAACTCTGAGCAGAAGGGTGTTTAGCCCACGTATTTTCAGCAGCACTATATGCCTGCAGTTCAAGCTTTCATTATATTACATTAATAGGCATGTTTGGATTTGATGGTTTTGGGAGTTATTCATACAGGAATAGTCTGTAGAACTAAAACCCGTGGCATTTAGCTACCAACCAAATAACCCCATCAAATGCTGAAAGATAAGATTTCTTAGCAGTTCAACAGCATTAAGATAGGGGAAAAAATATTTAAATAAAATTCCTACTCCCATATCCTTTCTCATCATTAAATTAACCATTTCAGCATGGAGTGTAGCCATCACAGCTGAATGAAACCAGAGAGAATCTCATTGCTGGGATGTGATCCAGAAAAGTGCTTAAGTACAGCTAGAATATAAGGACAATAATATCCCATCAAAGTTACTATATGATGACCCACATGATTAAAATTGCACAGAATTGTAGGTAGGTTCTTTTCTGGTTTAGGGTCTAAGGAATGAGGCATTTAAGATCAGCCTTTCATGTGCTAAAATATATTTACAAATCTTTTTAAGAGACAACATAAAGAAAAATTACTATCTCATCTTTGAATGCTATACTCAGGACAACTTCATATGTGAAAATCCTGCACATTAAGTGATCACTTTGTTCCCAAACTAAGCAGTTGTCTGAAATGGCAAGCCACAAGTGCTAATCTCTGCTACTAATAAACAAAAGTAAATCATGGCAGAAAACTCGTTTATGTTCAGTAATCTCCAGAGGATTAGCATTTCAAGGGATCAGATTTCCTAAACTACTCTTTCCTGATAACAGCCTCTGCTGTGAGGTGACACACCAACAGACATAAATTATCTAGAGCTGCAGATAAGCAGAGGCCATTTGGGGGTTCAAAGTGCAATATAAATAGATGCAAAACAGTAGGGGAACTGGTGCTCATCCCAAACCTCAGAAGGATTAGCAGTTCAAGCTCTGATTTCCTTTCTGTTTTTAGCCGTGATTTATCATCAGACAGTGCCTGAGCGTCTGTTTTATCTGTGATAATTTAATGGTTTAGTGGCAGTCCCTTTATCTGGGGGTCATAATTAAGCTTGTTTGATCAGTTTCCTAACAAGCACCTCCTCTGTATTTTTAGCTATGCCTATTTTTTCTCTGTGTGTAGCAGCATTTTTGCTAATTAGTATTAACAATATTATTGTTAACAATTACTGGTAGTGATAACAATCTCTTAAAAGGTGAGCATTTATCTGGAGGAGAAATGCAAGCCAAAAAGGATGCAAGACTTTGAATCTAAATACATTTATAAGAGATTATAGCTGTAGTGTCTCATCACCTCTTTGGTTTGTCAGATTCAAATCTAACTCAAATACATAACTGAATAAAATAATTTTAAATTGAATCATATTACTCTGCTGCAAAATTAACATCAACTTGAAAATAAAGATTACTCCAATCTTACAGTGCATTTACTGTCCCTCTCTATCTTCCTGATAATAAGCTGTTTCTTCCACTCTCATGAGAATTTTTCCGCCAAAAGATGAATTTTAAAACCTTATTATGGCTGTTTTAAAACACAGGTGCCATCAAAATGACATTTTAGCTATTAAAATCACTATTAAAAGAAGCAACTAATTATTTTTGTATTGAATAATGGATATTTGAAAGAAAATCTTTCTAAGGTTTTATTTTTTAAGACAACACAGTGACAGGCAAACAAATGTGTTAAATGTGGTGATTTGGGTTGTTTTGGTTTTTTTTTTTTTTTTAAGGGAGATCAAATAAAAAAGAAACAGATTCAGATTGGCCACACTATTTCTTAATTATTGATGTAATTTCCTTAAATACCTTAAAGACCACAGGGAGATGTGATTAGGTTATGTAGTGATATTTAAGGGAACAGAAAGACTGTCTTTAGAAAGACATCTAAGGAACCTGATCACATGTATATAGAGGCAGGAGTTATGGTAGTAATATGTGCATAAATCTATGCATATGTGAATTTATGTGAATTTGCACATCTATGTATGTGGTTTTGTATTATGTACTTCATGTTATGTACATTTTAGTCATATGCATAAATTTATGTATTCAAAGATTGATTAAAGTTTGTCTTTAAAATACATCTTATTTAACTTTTGAAGAAAAAATTAGTAGTGGGATAGACAACATATATATGTCTAACCTAAATTAGTTATTTAGATACTATAATTAATGCAGAGAGACAAGGTTCATTAGAAAGTAAGTCATTCCTTTTACCTGATTTGCTTGTTTTAGAATTAGATTCATTGCTTTTCTTTCTCCTGGCTATAGATAAACTCCAGGTGACATGGTTAAGCTTGCAGCTGGTTTAGAGTTAGATGAGACTATACCCACATGAGCAAAAAGAGTAAATTTCAGAATGAGAATTTCCAATACTTTCTTATGATGTTACTTCCCTGTTCTTTGGAAATGGAAGAACTGCCACAGAAGAATTGTATATGTGTTTATATAAATGCATTTTCTGCCTTGTGTAGAAAAAGGCTGACCTGAGAATCCTGAATAAACCAACATTTTCCTCTGGATACCAGCAAATAACCTATAGTAATATTGATTAAATAGGCAAAGACTTTCAGCCAACCCCAAAGAAAAACAAAATGAAAAAAACAACACATCTGTTAGTTCTCCTCTACTAATAATGCAATTTTACTGACTTTTTCTGAGTTTTGCAGGTGGATCAGAAATGGCTTGTGTTCAGCTGTTTGGGTTTGGCAAGCAGGAATTTGATTTTAAGCTTGTTATCTGGCCAAGAGTATAGCAGAGGAATTTACTTGGAGTATTACAGACTACAGTCTCGAAGGAGCTTTTTCCACACAGAACTCTTAGTCCAGTTCTTGATGAAATCAGTGAGAAACTTTTCACTGCCTGCAGTGGGATCAGAGAGAAGGTGCCAGCCACATTGCAGCTGCAGCTGGCAGTTGCCTGGGAAGCTGGAATTTTACTGAGCTATGAAACAAGCAAAATGTGTGAAAGATGGAAATGACAAGGTGTAAAGGAGATTGCAATGTAACACACCAAAACCCTTAACTGGTATCTGCAGCTGAGGCCAGTGACACTTGGGTGCTGAGGTGGCTCTGGGAGGCCTTGATGAGATAAACACACAGTGACCGAGACGTGTGCTTTACACATCCAGCTTCACAGATAACTTTCCAAAACTAACAAGACAGAAACATTCCTGGATGAATACTGCTTTTGTTATTGCCAGTATGTGACAAGTTTAGGTTTTTTTTCCACCACTAGAACAAATTGTTAAGGGTATATGAAATAGGAATCTTTGCCCAGCTCACAGGGAGAGCAGAGACAGCACCGTGCAGTCACCACTGTGTTATGTTGTTAGTTGCTCACCAGCTAGTGCCAGACATAATACAGTCAAATAAATCTCCAAGAACAAGAACATCATGAACCATTTGAAGTGCTGAAACCTTCGTTTTAAGTTCACCAAAGGTTTCAGTTGATCTTACTGTTGTCAGTATAGAAAACAATAAATATCCTAAATATATCTCATTGCCTTAACTTTGGCCATTACCTGCCATTACTTGCAGAAATTATGCTCATTCTAAAAAAGAAATCATTGATATTACAAAACAACTGCTCATGTGTCTGGAAACTGAAATAAGTTTTCAGTTTATAATGTAACATTAGTTTCTGACTCTGTGTTCATGGTTAAGATTAGGAATGGATTAAATTTGTTGGTTTTATTTTGTGTAGTTTTGCATGAAAATTATCACGGTCTGGTAACATATTCAGTCCCACCATCCCTCCTGCATTTGTAGCTTTAATAATGTGATTTTATTGGCTATACGTATATATAAAAATAAACATATTAGTATACATATACATAGATTCTGGTATGTAAAATCATAAATTCTCACTCATTCTTTGATGTACAAACAATTTTCAAGAATCTATTTTCACCCACAAACAGGCATGTTATTACTAGAAAACAGTCCCAAATGTGATTTCAATACTTGCATCACAAAGCCAAATTTTGTTTCCTCTAGAATATAAATGTAGTTTTCACTAGATTACATCCAATTATATCTCTATAACAAACAGTCTCCGTTATATTTAAGACATTTTTTATTGCATTATGAAAATTTTGCATAATATGATCTTCTCATCTAAGCCTCAAATTCTGTTTTCAGCTCTTCCACTGATTTACTATTTTATAATAGAGAAGCCTTTTAATCTCTCTGAAATTCAGTTTACTCATTTGAAGTAGATGAGGAGACAAGTGTGATCTAATTGATGTTTACAAAGCTCTTTGAGACTTTGTAATGAAAAATAAGACAGAAGTGATAAGTATTCCTAAAGGTACACCTGCTTTCTTTTCTCTAGTTTTTGCCAAAAAAATCTATGTGTTATTGCTAAATTTAGTATCATATATTTTATTAATACTCTTTTCATAGTCAGAATTCTTAAAAATGTTATATCATTATGTATTTTCTTACTCAAATCAACATTTTTCTCACAAAACTGTAAAATATTGTGGGCATGATGCAGTTCTGAACAGACTAATTTTTCATTTAACATTTCCTTTAATTTCATTATGCTCTTATTAAATCCCAAAATCTGCAATTCCTTGCTCAATGGCAGACTGCTGTGTACATATGGAAATCCAGCAGTATAGGGCTTAAAGTGTTCAGCAGAAAAATGAATTCAAAATTTGGATGTTAGGGGACAATGCAGTAAGAATGAGACTGATAATAACATAAACCAGCGTCTTGTGATCTGTATTCACAAGAATAAATATTTACATTTTTAAAACTAATCTATGTAACAACCTCTCTATGGATAACAAAGTTTTTCTTTTCCTTGAAACAAAAGTAATAATCAGATTTCAGTGTGCAAATACATTTATTTACAAAGAATAATTATTTAATGTAACAAATTGTTTGGTAGTGATCTAGAAATATCAATTTGAGCTTCCTTTGGATTTTTTTTTCTTCAGAAAAGCAGGAAAGGCGTTGACATTTTTTCAGTTGTGTTTTCTTCATTCTGGAGTGACAGGAAGTATTGGGTCTATTCCAGGCCTATTTTGAATTCTGGAATACAGTTTCTCCTGTGATAGCCTAATTGCATGGTTGCAGAGTACAATAGCCATTGGAGCTAGTGCCAATAGGGTAACTTAAAAACTGATCAATGGATCAAGACCTGGTCTCTTCTTCTTATCTATGGTCTGTAAAAGCTGCTTCCTTGGGGAAAAATATGTAAAGTTCTGTAATCCTTCTTCAGACCCAGCGGGGGTCCTAATAAGGCGAGGGGGTGGACATAATAACTCATTTTATGATCAGAGCTGTTTGTTGGACTTCAAGCAGTAACTTGCTCTTAAGGAACATGGCACAAAAAGTAGTGGCATCCACATTTCTATTGCTATTTCCTCGTATTTTCTATTGTGCCGATGGGAGAAGCAGCATCACTCTCAGGGATTGAGGGAGATGACAATTTGGAGAGGGTTATTAATTACCAGATACTATTCATGGGATTTCTGTTTAAATGTGCAAGAATATGAGATTTGGATGTGAAATCAAGCTCACATCTCCCAGGCAGCTGCACTGCACTAGAAATACATAATTTAGAGCACTTCTAACTTCAAGCTCTTGCATGTCATTTTAATGGCTCATTGACAAAATTATGTGGAGGGAAGCACAAAAAAATTAACTTCTCTCAGATAAGAATCAGAAAGAGAAATCATTCCTCTATTGATAATGTTGTTCAGGGATGCTGTTTTGGTAAAAAAAAAAAAAAAAAAAAAGGAAAATGGAAATTACAAGTTGTAGGTATTAAGTAAAAAAACAAGACACTATAGTTGCCTTGGTAGGTGTCAGCTGTATCGTGTAGCACATAAACCCATGCTGACCTTTAGGTCCAGAGCAGACTGGAAAAAGTCAGCAGCAATTGCTCACCTGCTTACAAATGTGAATCTACCACTGGCAAAGAGAATCTCTCTGTATGATTTCTGTGACAAATGAAATAATTTTCATGTCTTCCCCACTGCAATTTCAATAGGTAGGGAATAGTTTTCATATTGCAAATCTTCACATTTTGCTCAGAAAAGGTCCTGCCAGGGACACATGTGAAGCGTTACAGTTTACATTTTTGAAAAGAAGCCAGATCCTCAGGGAGAAGTGATGAAACTTCACTCTCATCAAGATCCTTCCCCAAACACAGGAGAACTGATATGCTGCTTTGAAGAACCATGGTCAAAAGTTAAAAGCAGGCCACCCCAAAGGGTCAAAAATCCGATGTGCAGAGGCCAAACACTTGCTGTTACTGAAAGTAGTTATGGCTTTATCAAGGCACAAGGTATCAGTAGAGTTGGCGTAAAAACCAAAGGTTTCTCATGTTGTGAAAAGATTATAAAAATTACACTTTACTGTGAAGCCTCCTGTGTAGTACTGTAAAATAAACCAAATAACTCCCCTATAATTCAGCTTTAGTTATCTCATTGACCCTTTTCCTTTTGGTTGTTTGTCTGGTATTTTCTAATTTGACAAATATCTCAAGCTCAATACTATTATTTAATTAGTGATAACAACTTCAGAATCTCCAGGTAGACCTGTTCTTTACCTCCTTTGAATAACTACTGTTTTTTGCAAGCAGGTAAGTCAGTTAGTGACATAACACATTCATTTAAGCCTAAATTTATCCTTTTCCATGGCCAAAATAACATCACAAGGAACATCAGAATTCATATCCATATGCAGTTTATCTTGCATTCATTGACTGAAAAACATAATTACCTCTGTGCAAAAGGAGGTTGTGATAATATTTTTTCCCAAAAACTGAAGGTCTCAGAAACTAAATGCCTATTGGTTGCCCATATTGGTTCATTGCTTTCTCTACATGTATGTAAGATTGGAGAGTTGTTTTCAGATTCCTAATAGAATGGAAAAAAGTGAAGTCTGGTGATAATAACTGGTGATGATTTGTACATTGGTGTGAAGAATAAATACTGAAATCTACAAGCTTCTTTATTTTCTTTTCCAAACGAAACAAATATTTAATTCCTATAGAATTAGGACAAAATATCATTTTATTGACAGCACTTTCCTCTCCTCTGCAGAAATTGAATGATTCATACTAAATGATGTGGGTTGGCTGTTAAATTCTCTGCAATTTTTGTTCAGGCCATGCACTTCAGTGACAATTTTATCCACATAGAGACCATAGTAACAAATATAGGAGAACAAACCCTCTGGTCAGTTTTTAAAGTTAGTATTGGTGCATATGCTGCTTTAAAATGTAGAAACACTTTTACACTCTTTCTTCCATTTCTGTGTTTGTATTACTACTATTTGATAGCACAACCAAAAATAGAATAAACTTGGTTTGTACCAAAAAGTTCTACAATTTGAACAGCTTCTGAAGAGGTTAAAGGAGAATGTGTCTACTGAGTATTGGTTGGTGAAAATTCTCCTCCATGTTCTATTGCAACTAATTAAGGATTTTTAATTTAATTTGACTAGGGTCATTCTTCCTCGGGAAGGGAAGGGAAGGGAAGGGAAGGGAAGGGAAGGGAAGGGAAGGGAAGGGAAGGGTGATACTTTGATCATTTGAAATATCATAGCAGAATCAAAATAAAGAGACACAGATGACTTGTAGAATGGCCTAATTTTCGTAATTACATGATTAGATTCATTCAGTGCCACTGATCTCTTCAGATACATGTGTAGGTCTATTGATCACAAATCTGCCTCACTGTTATACTAACAGATGCACAGTTATTAATCTTGGAAAGAATCCACATCCCCTTTTCAAAAGATCAGAGAAGCTAATTAAGGATGACATGGCATCTTGTGTGGAGGAACTGCACTGCCATTCCTATAAATGGCAAAAATTGTGCCAGAATGCCAGAACCTATGAAACAAATACCAGGAAAAATAATTGTGCTATACATTCTTTGTTTTTCATTCTTCTCTGCCATTTCAAGCCAATATCTTTGCCAGATTACACATTTATTGTAGCCAGTGCAGCTCTGCGAGCAAATGCATGACACCTGCTAACTTCTCAAACTTCTCATTTACCAACCTCTGTTAAGTGCCCCAGTGGGTTGACACAGCAAAATTCATGCCAAAAGCCTCTCCCTACAAGAGCACTAATAGCTCAACAGTGTGAGCCAGGGTTATTAAACCACATCCTGAGCAGTGTCTGGGCTATTTGGAAATATTAATAAATAATGAGGAAAATACAGGAAATCTGTGCTCAGAAGAGATTAGTATTCAGATTGTTGGAGTTCAATTGCTGCCAGGAGTATATGATGCACAAAACATAGTATTTATATATTCATTTTGCAAGATAAAATCTTAGATCTGTTAGCAGACTTGCCTTGGTGAACAATAATGAACCAAATCAAAGATCACATCATTTTTTGTTTGCTGTTGAGATTTGGCCTAGCCTGTTCAAGCAGGTATTTTTTTTTATCAAACTTAAACCTGTGGAAATTTTTTCATATATGCTTCTTTGGAGATCAATCCTCCAGATATTTAAATATCAAGACAAGACTTTATAATCAAAATAAATATATTTTCACAGATTTTTTTTTTTTACTGAACCAAACCCCCTAGAGAAGAAATGTAGGGGCAGCTAGTGCAATTATTTTGGTCATTTAAATGTTAATAATATTCACATTCATTATCTTTCAGTTTTTCTCTGATAACTAATACTAACTTTAAAATCAAGGTAAGTGATTTCTTGGATTTTCAAAAAACAGGGATATTCATTCCATGAACATCCACTTTCTCTGTAGGATGTCTGTTCCTCCTTCTTGACAGGATAAGGATTTCAAATGATCAAACATGTATTAAAAGGTCAAAGAGTCATTATATAAATTACTCTTGTGTCACAACTGATAGTGGAGCCCTGGAAAAAGTTAAAGATAGAATCTAAAATGTTAGGCTTTGTGTTTTCCCAAATCAACTGCACCTGCGTAAGCAGTATGATGAATTATATAATTGTTAGATGTGATGATTTTTTAGTAATTAAATATAATTATTATATAACCATAAGAAGAATAATGAGAAACTATGTTGGAAATTCAGAGGGGGGCTAAGCTTAGCTGAAATCTATGTATACAATAGAAGAATATAAGTTTAATAATTAACATGAAAGTTATATAACGGTAGAGTATAAAACCACGATCATCTCGGATGTAGGATCGGAATCAGATTTGGGTAATACCCCGACTCCCAGAGCTCTTAAATAAAAAGCACCACATATAATCGCTCTGTGATTATGTGTTTTTGAATGCTAACACAACTGCTGTAGTCAAATTTTTAGGGTGACAAGACTGTGTTATATTGCTTTTTCAACGACTAAGCTTATGAAATTTCTGGGACATCCATCATATTTGTATGGTAGAGGCTTTAAGAGATCTGAATGTGGGGTTAAGTATGTAAGTAGGTGAAGTTTAGCACCCACAGTGTTGGTGCCCTCAACTGGGGTGGTAAAAAATACGGTAGGGGGAAAAAATATAAATCACAATATTGGAGATCAGGATTATAAAACAAGTTCTCAGAAAGAATAGAAGAGTTGCAGACATTGAGGGATAAATTAGGGTTTTGCTTCTGAATTTAACTGAAGATCTTAATTTGCTTAATGAAGGGTGATTATGTTAAACTTAAGTGACAGTAATCTAAAATAATGGGAGAGGAGCGAGGAACTGTGGCTACATTGGAATATCAGCTTGGATGCACTCAACCCTGAAGAGTATGGTAAGTGATTTTTCCCATAGAATCCATGCTTCTAATTCATCTGTTTTACTTAGCTCAAAAGATTATAAATTCTCAGAGCAGTTTGTTTTGTTTTGCTGGGAAGTAGAAGGAAAATAGGAAGAAGTAAAGGCGGGGAAGCATGTAAGGCAAGATTGATTTTGGAGTCTGTAATGGCAGGTTTATTGATTCTGACTCATGAAGTATGAAGTTATAGATTTGTGTGATGTTACAAAGCCAGCTAAAACAGCTACATAATGTCACACACTACCCAAGAACTGGTCAATTAAATTCTTCCTTTATATCTTCTGGCTTTTTAATGTACATTGTAGACATGATTTAACAGCTGTATCAACCACTCAACCTCTTTTTAGGTTGCCAATTTTTTACTAGCAAACACTATTGTGTACTCTAAAAAAATAGGGCATCGGAGCTATATGATTCCCCTAAAAATAAGATTTAGATCAAAAATAAGAAGAGAGATGTTGGCGGTATTTACATATTTATAAACGTGTCTAGTTAAATGCAAATTATTCTGTATTGATAAAATTCTTACTTTACTAAAAATAAAAAAAATAAATGTACTATTATTTCTTGTGCATATTGGTGCTTTGTTTGTGAGGATAAGTTGAAACAAAATTCAAAAAGACCTTATTCAGGAAGAAAAAAGTGTCATAGGAGGCATTTAGTCTTCCAGAGGTACTCCAGTTAAGCATCATGATGAGAGATTTCCAAGAAAAAAATCTTTCAGCTTGGCTTATCTACTGACTTTGGAGTCAATGGAAAGAACAAGCGTTGTATTTAATTTAGAGTCCCAACGTAAGCTGTTTGCTGTTTGTGAAATTTAGGTTTTGAGTGTTTTTCTTTTCACCGACAGTAGAGCTTGCCAGGTATGCAAATATTAGCCAAGATGATCCAAAATTCTCATTTTCAGTTTGACCTGGGCTGCCAAAATATCTGTAATGTTTATATCTGACACCTCTAGAAGGTGGTATGAATGCAGGAATTTACTATTTTAAGTGTGATGGCTATATGGAAAGATGCTTTAGAAAACAAACAAGACAATAAAGAATCTTCAAAATATATTTCTTCTACTGTTTTTGTCTAAAGCAATGATGAGCACCATTAGAAGAATACATGGTTTGACAGACACACAAAGATGAATCTTTACAAGGCCTTTTAGAAATTTGTATGCTTGATTGAGCACCACCACCCTAGTCTCTGCCCTGTTCAGCTTGTTAACATGGATCTAGCTAATGTAGCCAGAGTAGCAACAGCCCATACATAAGCACTTTTTACAACTGGATAAAAATTATTTGTTTCTTTCACTAGTAAATATTTGTCTCTGTTTTTGTTTCTAAAAATATATACTGCAGCATTTTTTTCTCCATCCCCATAGCGGACACATGTACACCCGCAAACACATACACACTCTTCTGTATACAAAAATCTTATATTAACAGTTTAAATACAGAGAAAACATGAAACTGAGAGAAAGTTTTTACTGTTATCTCTATTTCTGAATTGAACTTAGAGACATGAAGGTGTTACTGTTACTTAAGTTTTGTTCCATAGCAAATCTGAACAATTAGAACTAACTATTCTATGCCCATCTGGTAGATTTGAAATTTTCATTGATGTCCATGTTACAGGAAAAATCATGAAAACATTCCTGATGGATCACACTGTTTGTCTCTGAGGACCTGCTTAGAACATACCAAGGTGGTGTATATCCAGGTTTCTTTCCTGCACAAGACAGATTACAGAAAGTGGGTGCGGACATGGCCAGAGCCTGCACCGTGAGCTCAAATTTGTGGATCTCTCAGTCCAGACACAGTACAGAAGCGATCGGTTATGGGCTCTACATCTGTCCTGTTCATGCCCTACCACAATAAAAATTGTATTTGAGGGAAATGAGGTAGGAATCAGTAAAATTACATTATTTGACATACAGGTCATAAAAAATATGTTTGTTTACAAATGCATTCCAGAGGCATTTCATTTAGCTCTGTAAACTCCATGGCACTCAATGTGCTCTCTACTTGCAAATTGTTCTCTATTCCAACAGATATATGTGAAAGCTCATACCCATATGTATTGATTTCTTTGTCTGGTGAAGTTTCCTTTCCAGAAAAGTTTTACCACTGTAGTAAATTGAAGAAATGCTAAAATTTTGTGGAGCAATCATGTGGATATGTTGACTAATTTGAAACAACAGATTTTCTGTTTGTTTTAATTTCAATATGACAGAGTAAGTGGAACACAAGAAGCCCTAGAATCTTCAAAGATATATTTTTCAAACGAGACCTGGACAGATACCTATTTAATCTTCTTCATTTTGTCTCAAGAAAACATGGATTAGAATTTGTTAATTCCCATCTCTGCATTTTATATATATTTCATTTGGCTTCGGCTCCAGAGCAAGAAGGATCTGCTTCTGTAAGTATTCCTTTTAATTGGATCCAAAACCAGTCAGTAGTTTGTGAGTAAATTTTATACATTCAGTTCTTCAGTTAATGAACTTGAAGTCACCCCTGCATTTCACTGCTATTTGATGAACAAATCTACAAGCTTCTCACCACAATTTAATAAAGATGTTATTGTCATGCAACCTTTATGCAGAAACAAAGCAAAAACAATATTTACATGATGTTTCACATAATAAAATTTGCTTACACCAACTTTTGGGCTTGTGTCAAACTATTAGCTAGTGCAATGTAGACTAATGTAGAAAAAAAATTCATTTTCATTAAAGGAAAAAAAAAAGAAAAAGTAATGCATGAGTGGATGACAAATATTTTATTAAAATTATTTTTGATATTTACAATATCACAGAGATGAGTTAGTTAGGTGAGGTAAAAATACATCTATCCAATGTTTAATGTATTCATTTTCCAGAAAGCAAAGTGTGATTTTCCACTATCTCTGTAACCCACCTAATATTTCCCTGGTTTTGCCATAAACATTAACTATAAAAGCAAAATTGGAAATAGAATCAAAATTCTAGAAACAGGAAAGGAACTTACCATCTTCTGCTATTTCCCTCCAAAATATTTATGAAAATTGTCCTTCAATTTTAGCAGAATCTGAAAACAAGAAAGCCCACAAAACCTGAAGAAAAGTTAGGATCAAATTATCTTTTTTCAGCTGATTCCTATACATTATTTCTGGTTCTGGTTTTGAATTAGTGACACATGATGAGAGCATGTTGAAGTTGAGGAGGTTACTATGCCTCATCCATTTACTGCTGCTGTACCTCCAAAGAATATAGACTGCTTTGGAATTGTTATTGTTAGGAATAATGATATATTGTTATCTATATTGCTCTTCTCCTGCTGAACCTGGTGAGGTCTTGTGTGGGGCCAGGTTTCTTTATGTGAAATGGAAGAACAATCACAGCAGTGATTCACTTCTCCTTTTCCCTAGCCAAAACAGCTGAGCCATCTCACAGTGGGAGCATAGGTATGCAGTGTTGAGCCTCACCAGCAATAAGTTTTAACTCCTTGGATGTAAAGGGAAACAGAGAAGGAATTGAGACTGTGAACATGTCTCCAATGGTTGTGGTGGGAGTCGGCACACTCTTCACCCTTACATAGCCATGCCTAAATTCAGACTCTGTTCCTTTGTCATCTTGCATGGATCTCATCAGTTTAGTGTTGCTTACCATGAAGCACAACTATATTTTTCACTTAAATGCAAAAAGAAAAAAATATACAAAAAGAAATCCTTTTTTTTCCTGGTTTTTGTTGTTCTGTTGTTATTTTTGGTTTGTTTTTTTTTTAGCAACTTTAATAAGCTAAACAAATATCATAGATCAGACCCACAGCTTGTTTAAATCAGCTTCACTCCATTGATTCCCGTTCAGCTGAGAATCTGGCCCAGTAATTTTTAAGTTAAACAACATAATCTGATTTGCATGAAATGTTACATGCAAGAATGAACTGGGAAACATGATGTGGGATCCCTTTATTCAGCTTTTTAATTACTTTTACATAATTCTACTAGGCAGAGATTATTACATTCAGAGGACAATGTTTGATCCCCTTGGTTAATTTAAATCTCATTTAAATATTCTGGTGGGAGGGTTTTGGATCAGCATGTCTGACACCACAACCAATGGTGTACACCAATGGCAGTAAAATCCTTCAAAATACATAAAACAAAATTAACAAATCCTGTTTAAAAATCAAAATATTATTCAAAAGCAAGCTACACACATACATTTGCTTATTTTCCTTATACAACTCCTATGAGGTGAATAAATGCTTTTCTCCAAATTACATATGGGAAAACTCTGAGTGGCAAAGTGAACTGCTCACTGCTACAGCAAAGTTATTTTCTGGTTTGAAGTTTGGGGTATTTGGCTATTGAATGCTGTATCCCTCTTCCAGTTAATTAGAGGAGTTCAGGGCTTTTTTTACTTAGCAAAAGAGAAGAAAAAAAATCCCCCCGCTCTTTCACTTTCCCAACATTTCTAAATTCTTCTTCTACACATAATTCTTTAGCTGTATTTCTGTTTCTGCTAGATTCATCTTCCTCACCTGTATGTCTTCTACTGCACACAAAAGATAATTTCTAATAACCTAAATTCAAAAATAAATCAGATTATTTTTCCTTCTTATTTACAGATAGGCAGCAATAATATAAGACTTTTTATTTGTGCAAAGAAAAGTAGGATGGGTAGGATTATTGTTTAAAATGTTTAAATTTTCTTTAGATGGTATCTTTTATGGCACACAGGTTTTTTGGGTTTTTTGGTTTGTTTTTATTTTTAAAGATGCTATATACTGGAGTAGGGTCATGGGCACCTCAGAATGAATTGATTTGTTCTAAGATATGTGAAGATGTATTCCTAACTACTCAACTTCTTTCAAACCTCCACACTCTCTTGTCTCACACTTTATATCTCACTCTAGCCTAAATTTTTTTACATAGTTCTTTGCTTCCAAATTTTTATGTCCACATCACACTTTATTTTTACATTAAGGATGGCCAGAAAAGTCCCGTATAACATATGACATGAGTGAATAACATAGGACTTCAACATTCTGTCAGCTGCATTCTCCCAAGCAGTTTTAGATATAGAGTTTTAGAATTATCCAGATTGCCATCATGCTCTGGCATGTCTTGAGAATAATTAGAAGCCAGACTTCTTTAAAATATTGTCTGAATAATGGAAGCATAAAGGTAGCTTGAAAGCAGTCCCAATACACAAGGTAAAGCTCAGAAGAAATCATGAAATAACAGCAAAAAATAGGAGAAAAATGGAACTTCTAGAAATACTTTTAAATATACTATAAGAATATTAAAAGTATTTTTGAGAGCAATTTGACTCTTACTAAAGGTTGCCACAGCTGATAATTTTTCACACAGTATTTAAAAAAATCATAATAGTACGTTGAGTGATTAAGCTAGTATGGCTGGTGCCCAGGAACCCATTGTGAGATCCTTTGAGTTCATGCATGTCCTGGTGTTCAACCAAGAAAAGATTCACACAGGGCAGCCAAGAACTCTATTACCCAGCAAATTTGGAGAGTGCACAGAAACCTTAGGTGGTCAGCTAAACAGAAAATGCTGTGCAGGACAGCTCTGCCAGCAGCCAGCAGGGAAAGCTCTATTAATAACACCTTTTATCACCATTCAGCAATGAGGATGAGACAAATAATCTGTATCTGTGTGAGCATCGTGTGCTGGGTATGCAATGCCACCATTTAGTCAAGGAAAAGCCTCCTTGGGTGAGATTCAGTTTGAGATCAAGGCATCTAAGTCTGGGTGTCTGTCTTAAGGTCTCTCTATCACTAGTAGGATATTCATTGCACATCTTGTCAGTACAGTAGGTGGAAATGGATAGTTCTGCAAAGTTTAGATGAAATTTATAGGTGTTGTTCAAACACAGGTGTCTAGAGGCACTGGAATGCCTTGTATCCATCCTGGTAGATGGTTATCCATAGGTCTCATGTCACAATTGTCAGCACATGCAAATGCATTAAACATGTAGTACACTGTTGCTCTGAAAACTGAGACATTTGCACAAGCTGACAGGCTCTATGGAAGATGTGCCTTCCTGCAGCAATGAATGGAAGCCAGGTAGAAGCAAAAATATGGATTTTCTAATGGTTCTGGTGTAGTAGATAGGGTTAGGGGCTCGGAAAATCTCGCGATGTCATGGAAAGCAGTAGAATTCCTCTCCCCCTCATGCCTAGTGATAAGGGATCACCCAAGAATGTAGTCGCCCCTAACATTAGTAACTTTCTACTCCTTACTAACCAATTACAGTAAGGTAAGACCCCCTGACGTAGAGAAAAAACTTGCCGAGTATAAAACTTGATGAAACGAGACAATGAAGGCCTTTAGACCGTCCACCATACTAGTGCCTGCGTGTGTTCTTAGCCCGAGTGACCCTAGAGAGTTTAAGTCACCGTGCCGTTTCCTCAGAACCAAGTCGCCTTGCCTTGCATCAGAAAGCAACATTCTGGATGCTTATCTGCAGGAAAATATCCTGGATTCTTGTTGCATTTTCCAATTTTGCAACTGTCACCATGCATAATGATGTTCCCACAAATAGGGGCAGCAGAGCTGGCTGGTGGAGGCAATGCAATGTGGAACAGCTCTGTCATTTTGTCTTTTCTTTTCCCACTAAAACACCCTTCCCTGGTTACACATTTTCTTTTAGAGGTATGTTGTTCTTCCCAATCCACATAAAATACATCAGAAGATGTTCCCTAGGTCTACCTTCCAGTCTCTTTGCTAGAATGGACAGCTGACTCATTAATAAATCCTCTGCACTTTTTTAAAACCAGTAATTCATCTATATGACCAGGAATAATTAGATAACTTACAACTGCATCAAGCTTCACAACTATCTTCTAACCAGTCTCCCTGACACTCCTGTGGAGATATAATAGAAAAGTTTAAAATCTAGGTACAAGGGTATTACTTATTCTAAATATAAACAACACCTTCTAGTTACTGCAAGTTAATTTTTTTTTTTGTTATTTTTATTTTTTATATCATTATTCCTATTTTTAAAGGTGAAAGATAACAAAGTTTTATAAACTTGTTTCTTTGTTACTGGGAAGCTCAGCATGTTGAAAAATAACTTAGATTTCATGAGAGGCATTGAAAAATTGAAGAAGCAAAATTGGAAGACTGTTGTTAATGTGTTTCTTTTTCTCTTTTTTCCCCAAAGTACAAATCCAACTAACTGAAAATATATTAAAAAAAAATTATTGAGCTCCAGTTAAAAAGCAGATGGACATATAGTAAAAGAAAAGAGAAACAATAAAAGCTCCTTCATTTAGGATCATATAAGGTAACTCAAGTCTTAATGTGAGATTTTTTTCCTCACTTCTTCTCTTATTCAAATATGAGTAAAAGATAATTAAGGTGAAAATTAGGTGCTAAATACTTAGCGAAGTATGAAAAAATACAATAAAACTACCTATTTAGACTTAAATAGAGCACAGTTCTACCTTTTCAATTAGCAAAGGATATGAAAAATACATAAGTGAAAGAAAAGCATATTAAGAATGAAAACAATTTTTCTATCTTAAATTAGCAACTGGAGAGTTAGAACTTGGCTTAATATTAGCAAATTGTTTATTGGTTGTAACACTAGTGATAGTCCCCGAGCAACAACTGTAATCAGAGATCTGTTTGCAAAGCTAATTCATTCAATTTATTCATTTCTTCCTCTTCTCATAAAAAATAAAAGCTTTCTCTATCACTGCTCCTAGGTCTTAGCTCCCATAAAAATGTGATTGTGGGAAAAAAAAAATCCCAACTAATAACATAGACTTTTAGACTGGGTGAATTTCATTAAAACAACTTACAGCTGACAAGTATTTGCAAGTCGGAAGTGACTTCAGAATATTATTCCATTATAAGTGCAACAGAGAATTATTGGGGCAAAAAATGTAAAAAAGCAATTTCATAACACAAAACCAATCAGGTAGCATTGTAAGCATAAGTATTTCCACGTTCTGTATACACTCTCTGCCCTTACCACAGTTTTTACTGCTTGTATGGTCAGGGATTCATAGGCTCAGCCTTTGAATGAACTGCAAGAGCTGGTGTGGTATGTTATCAGAAGACATTATCTGAAAATATCTGTCCAACAGGCAGGAAGGGAAAAGAAAGTCAGCAGCAGGGAACTGGATTAAGGCCAATGGCACAAATAATGAACAAAGGCTATCCCACCTACAGGCATCAAGCAGCTTTTAACTTGTCAAGTGAGTTGTGAAGGCATCCTTACAAATGCCTGTGACACACTTAGCATCTAAAGTCCAAAACGCGTAGCTGTAGCATGTCTTGCAGTGAAATAAGAAACCATAGCACTCTTCCCCACAGCCTTACCCACGTCTGACTGCTTCCAGGCTGGAAAGCAGAAGCTGTAGATCTCCAGCTTCCCTAACCCCCAGCCTCTAGTAAACAAAGCCAAGGGCAGAATGATGGCACACAATTTTTCCTGCTCTCTGATGAGGGAGGCACTGTGAACTGACTGATTTGCTTGAAATAATGGCTTCAAATCTTCTCACCTGGTTGGCAGCAGAGACCAAGTTTTATCTGCACTGAAAGTGCCAGTGTGCTTTCAGATCATGTTTTTGATAAATCCTTTTCTCTCTGTATTTGCATAAACAGGATCTTTAAGCAAGCCTGTAGCACTATTGAAGTTCACCAAAATGTGTTCTAGCTCAGCAGCTCAGGTGAGGCAGGCAGAGGGACAGTTCAGTGTGATACCTCACCAAGGTTGCATATATATAACTGTGTCCACTACACACATGTACATACACACATAATATATATGTACACATGTAACTTTCAAAGTTAGGGTGCAGCTTTTTGTTATTTTGCAGATCAATTTCTGCTTTCTGTGGTCAAGACAAGTCTGTCAGATGAAAGCAGGAATAATCCACAGCCTTTTAGCTGGTCTTACAGGAGATTTCTTACTCCCATTTGAATGTCTAGTGATTGGTGAACAAGCCTGTGCAGCTCAGCCGAGAATCCTCAAGTGGCTTCTGCTGTTATTTTGATGGTATTAAGAGTGGTGCCTAGCATATGTTGGGCTTTTTCTCTGATTTTTTTTTTTCCTTCTGAAGGTATGCTCATGCTTTCTAAATTGGCATGTCTTTTAACTTCTAATAGAATGTGCCAAAAAGAATCTCTTTAATTTTTTCAGCTTTGAAACTAAGTGCATTAAATGGAATTGTGCTACTTTTCAGTGATTGAAGGTTTGGGATTATGCATTTTTCTTTCAGAAAGCAAAATGCTTTTCATCAAAGACATTTTCACAGAAGTGAAATTAAACACAATCTGATATTAAACACAAAATTGGACTATTGGTTTGAAGTAATTAAACTATTTGGAGATTTTACTACATAACAATGTAAAAATCATTAGTAAAATAGTTTACAATAGTAAAATCAATAACAAAACCAGAGATAGTCAGCAATATCTTTTTGTAAATAAATATGTAAGTTTGTATGCTATTTAGCTAGGACAAAAAAATTATACGATTTGAAATAAAAAAGGTAAATGTGTTAAATTAATTTTTATAAATGGTTTAAAATACAAAATAAAAAATCACTTTAATCAACATTCCTAATAATACAATGATATAAATGTAAAGGAAGTTACATATTCTTTCCTTACAGCTGTGGGCAACATTTTCACAAGGCGAGATATACAAAGGGCTATAAAGTGGAAATGGTGTTTCTAGGTTCAAATTTATGATCCTGAAAATACATATTTAACTGATAGCTAATTGTGGAGTGCCAAAGCACACAGACTTGTTGGCACTTGAAATGAACATTCCTCAGGTGCCTCTGCATTCCCAGTATAGGTTCTATTTTTATGTGCCAGCACAACTTTCAATCTCCCAGTCAAAATCTGGGAAGCAATTTTTACTACAATTTAGTCACCTGTACACCTATATTAGGCAACCAGCACTACAGAGAGCACAGAAGTGGCTGTCATTTCCTTTTAAAACACAACCATGGGAGGAGAAAACCAAGGAGGTTACCCTTTTACAATAACTTTGTCTGCACTCTAGTTAAGGTATAAACCTGAACATGACTGTGAAAACATTTAAGAGACCACATTAGTGGGATAAGGAAGGAAAGTTAGGACTTAAAATTTAAGGAATTTAAGGAATTAATTATTTAAAGAATCATTATTTTCTTGCATTATTCTCCAAAATAAATAAATGTTCTTTAGAAATGGATTGTAGTCCAGGTATCCTTAAACTGGAGAAATTGCCTTAAGGTTTATACACAGTTCAGCCACAATTTTTCCTGCTCTCTGAATCACCAGTTCAGCCCAGAGGAGCTCACGCTGCTACTGTCCAGCTTGTTATTTGGTGCTTAAATTCCCTTTTTGGTGGCAGGATGCCTAGCTCTGACACCCCTTACAGGGCTGAAGCTCTAGTATCTGCATCCATATCCCTCAGTGTAAGCATTTGAATTATCAGAATTAACTGCAGTAAGATCCTTCATCTGGCTGTAGATTTTAATTAAAATTCTAGACTGTCTGAGTGTATTGTCTTGCTAAGATCATATTTTACATATTGGGAATTCCAAATGTGTTGTTGCTTCCCAGCCCATCTGCGAATCATAAAATGATTTAGGTGGGAACCAGGTGCTACTTTCAAACGTATGTTACAGCTTAGATTTAAGCATATTACGAACTTTATCTTCCACACCAAAGGTGTCCAGATTTTCATGCTACTGTCTCGGGTGAAAAGGATCAGTCTGAGACATAAATGATTTAAATTCTATCTGAGTATCAGGTTAGAGAGAATTAGGCAGTCTGAGTGTATACCTGCATGATAAAGGATATTTTTTACAGCTTAAAATTTCATCACACAAGAGAAATACTTTTCCTTTTGAATCACTTTCAGGATTCTCTGTTCAAAACTTTGTCTCTGGCAACAGCAGAAATTAAAAATAAATAAATACTTTCTTACTGATGCATTTCTAAATCAGTTGCATATTTAATGAAAGAGGTGATGGTAGTAAAAGTTGATGGTAGTAAAGGGTTCAGATGGTAGTAAAAAATCTGCAATTCTCCTCACCTGTGAACTTAAAAACCAGAACAAATTGTGTATAACTCTTTTCCCCATGTAAGTAAAAAAGGAAAAAAATAGTAAAGAAAATAGTAAATATTAATTTTTAATTACATATATCCCATTTGTGAGTAGAGGTTGGTTAATTCTAGAAGGAGAACCAACTTAGCCCTGACCATCCCTATGCTTGGGAGACTACTTTCAGGTATATTACTTTGCTTATTGTGTTTAAAATTGATTTCATGGAGGGCTGAGTACATTCCTTCTTCTAAAAAAAATGAACCTTCTTCATTAGAAGTGACGCAATCCATAATTATTGGCAATTCTTTAACTGTAGCATTATGATATTTATGTGACAACATTTCATACAAAGGAGGCATAGTACAATCTATATAAATGGCCAGACAATGTTTCTTTTCTATAGTAAACTGCAGCTCACTCTCATGACAGAGCAAATGAATATACCAATGAAGGGTTTGTTTCCCAGCAACTGTACAATAAATACTTCCCTGGGAATGTTAAGTGTCAACAGACACACATTTTCTATAAAATTATTGTTTCATTTTCACAGAAGACAAATTCTCCTCTAAGTTTTTCTAGAATTGTCACCATGTGTCTGCTTGCTTCCTTTTTTCTGAGGCTGTTTTATCTGGCATACAACTACATTTATGAAAGATTCAAATGATGTCAATAAAAGATTATGAGACTTCACCATAACTGTGTAAGCTTACAGCATGTTCTTCCTCTCTCTCTTCCTCTCCATACACATACCACACACATACATGTATATACAAAGATAGATATCTTATAAACATGAGATAAAAGCAAGATACAGGCATGTATAAACAGGGTACTGGTAACAATTCTGAGAAGCACTGCTTGTATCCTTATAGATATGCCATAAAACTGTGAGCCTGCTTTCAGGTTTCAAGTGCATTAAATTTATGTCCACACTATGTATCTTACTGTCAAAAGGATAGATGTTTTTCTATTGATCACAACAACTTTGTGTCAGGTTGAATGCACCATGATACACCTCCCTGATTAAGTCAACTTTGTCTTCACCGTGAGGTGACAAAAAAAAAATATATTTCCAAGTCTATGAAATTGCATTCACCTTCAAAAAGAAAGCAAAATAATTTTAAGTATGGTCCCATAAGGTTCAACATTTTCTTTCTTTTGTCGTTGTTACGCTAAATATTTTTTTATTATGTTCTTGGATATGATTTGTAATAGCTCAGTAAGAGAGAGTACACTGTCTTTCTAGGAGACTCTGGGAAAGTTTATGAGTACAGGAAGCTCCAGTTTTGCCTGGCCATTGTCATCAGGCATACTTGCCAATGAAGCAAGAATGAGTAATGAGTTGCCATTGAATATCAAAGGTTTGGACATGTGTCCAAAGAGAGGTTTTAGGAAGGGGATAGCTTTTGCATGGTAAAGACTGAGCAAAGATGATGGAGACTAATGGCAAAATAATTTGTTTATTAAAATTTGGCTTCTGAAAGTTATATGCAAACAAATAATTGAGTGGGAGACGACTCAGGGCAGGTCTGACTCTTGGCACCTTTTTACCTACATATGGTGTGATTAGTGAAAAAGGACTGTCTGCCAGCATTCCTGGAGAGTTTGAAGTGAGTTTGAGGCTTTTGTGTTTGGACACAGATCATATATAGATTTTTAGGATGGGTTAAGTTTTCTCAAGGCAAAATGCAGAAATGAATAGAGACAACCAGGAACTCATTAGAGGAGTACACTAGTAATAGTAACAGGAAATATTTTCCAAACCAGATTCTCTACCCTCTGCCCATTCCCCCTAATCATCATTAGAATCACAGAATCACAGAATAGTTTGGGCAGGAGGGGACATTTAAGATCATTTAGTTTTAATCTCACTTCAATGCTCCAGTTGTTCCTGCCAGGCCTTGAACACTTCAAGGGTGAGGCTTCCACAAATTCTCTGGACAACCTGTTCCAATGCCTCACTGCCCTCCCAGTAACGAATTTCTTCCTAATATCTAATGTAAGAGTACCTTCTTCCAGTTTAAAGCCATCCCACCATGTGCTATCACTACATGCCTCCTCTGGCTTGCTTTTAGGCCCCCTTTCAGCACTGAAATGTTGGTATATGGTCTCCCTGGAGTCTTCTTTTCTCCTGGCTGAGCAATGCCAACTCTTTTAGCCCATCTTCACAGGAGAGTTGCTCCAACCCTGCTATCATCTTTGTGAATATATTCATTCATTCATTCATTCATTCATTCATTCATTCATTCATTCATTCATTCAATTTTCTATTCTCCAAATCTATAGAAGATGATGTGCAACCTGCCCCCATGATTTTATTCATATTTTAATTATCCTGGGCCTCATCTTGTTGTTAAAAGGCCAGTTATGTTAACCAAAAAACAAACAATAAAAACACATTCTCCAATAGCCTGAAAGCTTTGATGCCATATTTGAAAGGTCATGTATAACAGGAGAAATGCCTAGGATTGGTGGAAGACTGTCATTCCAGTCTTCAAAAAGGGCAAGAAGTAGGGTCCAAGAAACTACAGGGCAGTCAGCTCCAACTTCATCCCTGGTAAGATCATTCTGGAGGTCATCACCAAGCATGTAAAAGGTTACCAGGAGTATTCAACACTGATTTAAGCAAGGGGAAATACACTTCACGAGTGCAATAGCCTTCTTCAATGAAAGAAGCTAAAAAGGTATATCTGGTAAAAAGATGACACAAGAGCAGTGGATGTTGTCTACCTTGAAATCCATGATGCGTTTGACACTGTCTGCCATAACATCCTTATAGGTAAGGTCAGGAATTGTGGGTTAGATGAGGAAACAGTGAGGTGGATTGTGATCAGTGGTACGGAGCCTAGTTGGTGACTTTTGGATAGTAGTGTTCCCCATGCATCAGGTCTGGGTCAACTCTTGTTCAATCAATGACCTAGGTGAAGAGGCAGAATGTATCCTCAGCAGGTTTGCTGAGGATAAAAAATGGGCAGGAGTGGCTGCCATGAAGGCTGTGCTGCCATTTATTGAGACCTGAACAGTCTGGAGAGTTGAACATTATGTAGTTCAGCAAAGAAAAATGAAGTGTTCTACGCCTGGAGAAGAATAATCCCAGGTACCAGAACAAGAGGGGGGCTGACCTGCTGGAAAGGCTCTCTGCAGAGTAGGACCTGGAAGTCCTGGTGGACAACAAGTTGTCCATGAGCCAGCAGTGTGTCCTTGTGGCTAAGAGGGCCAATGGTGCCCAAAGATGCATCAGGAAGAGCACTGCCAGCAGATCAGGGGAAATGATCCTACCCCTCCACTCAGCCCTGGTGAGGCCACGTATGGAGTGCTGTGTCCAGTTCTGGCCTCCCCAGTACAGGAGAGATATGGAGCTCCAAGAGTGAGTCTAGCAAAGGGCTGCAAAGGTGATTAAGGGACTAAAGCATCTCTCTTATGGGAAAAAGTTGAGGGAGCTGGGCCTGCTCAGTCTCAAGGAGAAATTAGTGAGTGGGGACTTTATCACTATCTACAAATATCTAAAGAGATGGTGCCAAGAGGATGGAGCCAGGCCCTTTTTTGTTAGTGCCAAGCAACAGGACAAAAGGCTGCAGGCAGAAATGGGAACAGAGCAAGTTCAGGCTGATCATGAAGAAGAACTTCTTTAGTGTAAGAGTAATTGGGGACTGGAAAAGGCTGCCCTTCTCAGGAGATATTCAAAATACTCCTGCACACAATCTGCTGCAACATACTCTGGATGAACCTGCTTGAGCATGGGCATACGACTAGATTATCTCCAGAGGTCCCTTCCAACCCCAAACATTCTGTGATTTTATGATTTAATCTTGTCTAACAAACTGGTACACTGTTGGGATAGAAGTGACTACTTGTTCTAGGTTGATAACACAGAAGAATGAAGTATTAAGTATGATTTAACTAAATTTTCTGATGAATTGATTTACATTTACCTCCTAACCTTTTGTTTTGTTTAAGATGTTTTTTTAATCCGCAGTATTAATTTTCTAGTGAGATTCAAAGCCAGAAAATACATCCATGACTTTGGAACATGAAGAATCATTTCAAAGCCTACTGACCTTAGTAAGTTTTAGGCCAGAGATGTAATGAAACAATCAGAGAAGACCAGTGAATAAAGCGCATTCAGGATTAGGTGAGGAAATTCTAACAGTGAAAGATATTTTTCATGCCAAGATCTCTCACTTTTTTCCCACATATATATTTGCAAGCAGAAGCAGAATAAAAGATGTTTATACACATTCCCAAGTATTGTCCATCTATCAAACACCATTGAAATGCAGGAATTCTAACAATGCTTTTAGAGATAAAAGCCTAGGAATGGTGTATTACAACATGGAAATGTTAATCTGAAGTTGTTTTCAATATAGCAACCTATGGGTTTGATATAGAATCTAGCCCACAGGGGAAATAAAGAAGACTTGAAAAATAGATTACAAGTATTACTACCATTCTACAGGAAAAGATAAACAAAGTAATATTTTATAACTGTCTTCATGCCCTGTTTTGAGCAACCACAGTACACATATCCCCAGCATGTGGCTATGTTGTTACATCATTTTGTGGTGCTTAACTTGTAGGAATAGCAAGCTGGGATGCCAGAAATTAGAATTTTTAATGCAGTCACATCAGCAGCAGAGTTACTCTTTCTGATTAGAAAAATGTGTACAGAGGAGTAGGCAATTTAACAAATCAAAGACCTGTGTAGGAAATGTTTGCACATACAGCACTATTTGAACAAAAAAAACCCCAAAAATAATTGTGTGACAATTTTCTGAGATCAAGACCTAGTAAGTCATAATTTTATGAGCAATTTGGGGGAAAAGAATGTTTTAAAAGGTCGACTTCATAGTTGTTTAAAAATAAAATCTCTTTTATAAAAGAGGTACAGTAAACTAGCGCCATATTTTTTCCTGTGGAAAAAGCTATTGTGTGAATTGTTTGTAGCTTTCATTATCTAAATAAGGGTCTATAAACAACTTTAAAAAAAAAATTGTGATTTTTTAACTTATTTGGGTTGCTATCAGCACATTGTATTTCTTCCTAACTTGACATGTCAGTGGCTTATGTAGTGTACTGGGTTTCCACAGACAGGTTTTGGTAGTGTGGGCAGCTACAGGGGGGTGGCTTCTGTGAGAAGCTGCCAGCAGCTTCCCCAAGTCCAGCAGAGCCAATACCAGAGGCTCCAGGATGGACCCACTGCTGGCCGAGGCTGGGACATTTAGAAATTGTGGTAAGGCTTCTCTGATATCATATTTCAGAAGAAGTTAAAAAAACATTGTTATGCAGATCTAACTGCAACCAGAGAAGAGTGAGGACATGTGAGAGGAACAATCATGCAGACACCAAGGTCAGTGCAGGAGGGGGAGGAGGTGTGACGCGTTCTGGAGCTGCGATTCCCCTGCAGGCCATGATGAAGACCATGGTGAGGCAGCTGTGCCCCTGCAGCCCTTGCAGGTCCACAGAGATGCAGAGGTTCACCTGCAGCCTGTGGAACAGACTCATGCTGGAGCGGGTGGATGCCTGAGAGGAGGTTGTGAACCATGGTGGGAAGTATGGGTTTAAAACCAAGCAGGTTATCACAAACATTTATCATCCTGTAAAACCTAATGCTGTGAAGAGGTCTTTGTTGCCTTCCTTGCTTAGAAGTATGAGTTATTCTTTACACTGGTAAATTATTGTGTTTTTAAATACAATTACCATGAAGCCAATGTATTACAAGTTATAAATCTTGTAAAAATATAAATCTGAAGATTAAATGCTCCTACCCAAGAAGTGGAATGATTAATATTAAATAATTTCAATGTTCCATGATGGAATACCATTTCAATCATATTTCTGTAAGTCTAACATAATAAAAAAGCAGAACTAATTTCTTCTGTCCTCATATATGTTTGGTAAAACCTGAATTTGTCAAAGATACCACTAATTTTAATGAGACTTCTGAAGGAGAGTATTATTAGAAAGAGTGCTTTTTTTCCTGCACATACCTTTGTAAAAACAGACAATAGTGAATGCCTATTTAAATACCTCTATTGTTCGTTTGGTATCTTATTGTTCCACAGATTTTATGTATGAAGTTAATTTGTTAAGAACACTGGAGAGCCTTGTGCAGATTCAGTTGGGGTTGTCCACTTTCACAGAAGTGCCCATTCCAGGGGAGCTGGACTGCCAACATTTTGGATCAGGATATGTGAGAACACAACTTATTCGTTTTCAACAAAGATAGCCAGACAAAGTTTCCTTATTCAACAACATTAAAATTGAATGTCATGATATACTCATGATATTATTGGACATCAAGCATTCTGGTAAACAGCTGGCATAATCCTGGATTTCACATCTGGTAGGTGTGGATGGAATTCATTAGAATAAGTCTTCCATAAATAATGTGCCAAAGCTTTGATATAACAAGTGCTTATGCCTGATGGCAGCCATTTACTGTTTGCCAGTTCAAATGTGCTTCCAGTGCTGGAATTCATCCACAGTGGTACTTTAAATATTGAGAATGAGCTCACTACATTTTGGACATGAAAGTTGAAGAAAGGGAGCAATATACTCATCTCCTGTGAGCTGTAGTAACTCTGGGGTAGTGAGGAGAAGCGCTTTACTTAGCAGCTGAAATTTTTGCCTTCATATTTTCACTTTAAGCTACCTCAGCACTATTTAAGGGCAATTAATTATGGGGCATATCATTCTAGAGAAGTGACCTTGAATGGAGACATCCCCTCAGAGAAAAGCCTGAAACAACAAGAGAGGATCGACCTATGCGTTATCATAGAACAATAGAAGATAGATCTGGAAAGAACCTTGAGGAGTCACCTACACTATCTTTCAGCTCCAAATGTATTTACCCCATTCCCGATGGGTGCTCAGCTAATCTGTTCATTAATCATTTATCATTAATCCCAGCTCAACATCATCTACAGAAAGTAGCATACATAGCTCCCTTGTGTTCCTTACCCCAGATGCAGGGAAATGCTTGATTTTTTTGTCTCTTGATAGGGCATGTAAGCAAATGATTATTATACTTTCTGTTTGCAGATGCAAGAGAAGTGTTGAGCTGAAGTGCTGACAAGATATTGAAATATGTAAATTTTCCAATGATTCCAGTGAAAAAGGAACACAGAATAACAATTCAGATAGTTTTATTTGTGATTCAGAGTTTAGCCTCATCTAAACACTGCTCAAAAGGAAGCCTTTCTCTCCAGACATTTTATTATAGTGTAATCTTATTATTTTTATCTCATTTTAAACATGCTTTTTCTGAAAAAAAAGGTTCTTTTCTACTGCCACAGATATATAAAAATTGATTTTCAAGTACTATTAGATGTCTCTTATATTTGTCCTGACAATCACAAAAGGCTTGTGGAATCCTATACTTGGCCATCAATATGGACATAGTATAGAAAAAGAAGCTGAATTAATATGCAAAACAAGTACAGAAAAGGCTCTGAATATCCCTGGATAATTTTCAGAGTCCTGGAGGTCGTTTAGTAACATTACAAAGAGATTTAGGTTCATAGCAGATTTGGGCACTTCCAAAAATTTAATTTCACAGAAAATCATGAGAGAAAAATTTTGGCCTTCAAATGAAATATTTAAATTAGATTTTAGCTGAATCAAAATCAATCATCAGACCTTACCCAACTAATTTCTCTTCCTAAATAGATTACACATTATCTTTTTCTCCGCAAACTAATTTCTTTTTATGCTTCTATGCCCTATTGAACCATAGTTGATCAGAATATCTTCACTTGTGTAAGTGAACTGTAAAACATTAAAATTTCACCCTTCGTTACTTTTAAAGCAGATCTGAGTAGCTGAATTTTTTTTTTTTGCTTCTTGTTGTTGCATTTTTTCATTGTTGATTCAGATTTTGTATATATTTTCTTCTTAAATTTCTCACCTTTATATCACTGTTTTTATTGCTATTTCCTCGGATCAGAACTGGCATAAAAGGCAAAATCTCATTTAGCAAGATGAGGGCAGCAAAACACATGTTCACCAACACAGAACAAACTTTAGTCATTGCTAATAATTGCTTCTTATTAAATTTGGCAAGACTGATGAATCAACTAAATTTTACTGGGACATAATACAATTAATAGAGGAGCACAGGAAAGAATGTCTGACCTAGAAAACAGGTGAAAGTTAGAGCTGTGTAGTATGGTAAACTTCTAATAAGCGTTACCTATAACCAAGTTGAGAGGAATGAGGCAATGTCCATCTTGTGACTTGTATCATCAGTTATTAACTGTCTTTAAAAGCATTTGGATTTCTTTTCATGGTGATCAGCTTCCATGTTATTATCTCCCCTGCTCACTGTATATTAGAACAAGAGAGAGGAAAGAAAAAATTAAGGAGTTTTTGGATTAATGATGTTAATTTCTCAGTCTCCCTCCATTTAAAACTCAGCTGAAAGAGAAACATTCTTCTACACTCTTCTGAAATAAGGTTTCAGTGTGGAGTTATAGGTTTACATATGTGCTTGCCAACGTATTAATAATCTCTAGTTCCTTCCAATAAATGTTCTCATTTACAATTACTCATAGTTTCCCTCTAATACATTGTTGTCATTTAATACTCTACAGTTCAAAAATAAGAACAATACTGCAGAGCTCTAGTTTGAGATTATTAAAAGCATTCAACATAAGCCTGAAGATACTGCCTGTGAAATAAACAGCACAATTTTAACTGATTTCCAGCAAACCATGGTTAGGCCAATGCCAAAATGTGCTTCTGAAAAACCGGGCCATCGTACCTTGTCTTCATCTTTTTGAATCCTCTGCATGATTGTGCAAATGTAATGATGTGTCAAGTGTCGTGGTTACAGGAGAAAGATGACCAGTATGGGTGTAGCCAAACCATGTATTTCACAGCCATCTGTATTATTCCTGATGAGCTGTTAATGGTGGGTTATGTGTAACAGCTGTGAGCTCTGTGTAGTGTTCTTCTGGTCTTCACCTGGCAACTACACCCAGAATAAGGGGGTGATTTCTGTCAATGAGCCGTCAAGGATTCCCCAGAATATCCTATGACTCAAAGGATTGCATCATTTCATTGCGAAACTCCCTGCCCTGGGGGACTGAACATTCTTACCTGGACTTTGAGGGTATGTAACCTGAGGGTTTGGGGACTTGGACAACCACCACCACTGGACACCCAGAGGGGAACCCGGTTTTCTCAGGACCACAACTTTCCACAAGGCCAGAACCATCACTTCAACAACCACTGCAACCACTGCTTAACTGGACTGCAACCACCATCCCTGACCAACAGGGGCCAGGTTGTACTCTGACTTTGTCAGTTTAAGACAATGTTTCTATACTATTGCCTTCATTGCAGTTTTCCTATTGACTTGTGATTTCCCTCTGCCAGTTTACCTTCAAACCAGGACAGTGAAGTCATCTGTAGCTCAAACTGTAATCTGATATTGAATGCACATCTGCACTGGAAGACTAGTGCAATAATAAGGAGAGCAAGCACCTAGCATTTCACAAAATACAGAAATCCCCCCCAACCTTGCTTGTGTTTCTTTGCCTGTATTGTTACAGACAATAATTGTCCATGAATTTCAGATAAATGACACTATATGTCAGCAAGGAGTTGTAGGATTTTCTGATGTTGGTTTTGGTTTGAAGAAATAAAAACTGAGTTTTATTCTGTTCCATCTACTGAAACAAAGTGCACATTTTCAAAAAGACTCAAGAAAAATATGTTCATCTAGTTCAAGATGATACTCACAATAAAGAAAAAATTGAATTATTTCTATATGAAGATCTCAGTCATTTTATTTTCTTCTTGTTGAACACATATTTAAATGAATAAGAGGTTAATAAAAAGTAGGCCAGAGGGAACACTGGATTACCTAGCCTTACTCATTTATAGGACATAAAATTTCACTGAGTACTAAAGCCAACAGTCCTTGTTTGACTAAAACTGGCCTTGTATTTAGGAAAAGCAGAACTTTCAGAAAAGCATCCTCTCTTGATTTGAAGATGTTGAGAGACAGAGAATTCATTGCTTTGCTGGGCTTTTCCATTAATCAGGCCCACTTGTTTTAAAAAAATGCTCTATTGCTAATCTGAAATCTGGCTGCTTCTTGCAGCCATAAATCTTGTTATGGCTTTCTTTACTAGATTTTAAAATCCTCAATACCCTTTATCTTCCATCTACGATGACAATGATAAGTTTAAAGCCATTTACAGAAAAAAAAAAGAAGTCAGCGCATGAAAACCTTTACATATCTCACTTTAAGAATTTTTTTCTAGCCTGCAAATATTTTCTATGGATTTAGCTACCTCATCTCCAACTCTTAACCTCCTTTCAAGGTTGTGAATACTAAAACTTTACACATTTTTCTAATATCAGTCTTACCAAAGTTGTATCTGACTATTGATCCTTAGGGAGCTGCATTTTCTATTTAAATTTTTTTATATAAGTAAAAAAATCCACAAAAAAATAGTAGTCCATTCAGCAGTTTAGTGTTTTGGCATTATAGAGCACAAAACTCAAACCCTTATGAAATTTTCCAAAGCAAATAAGTAGAAAACGTAAAAATAGTCATGAAAGTCCACATTAATATTTGCCAGAAATGTGTTGAGAAGCACGGTAGTTCCTGCAGGTTTAGTGAGGCAGAGCAAGTCCTTTAAGGAGAGACTAGGCTCATGACTCCATGGCTGCCACAGCTGCCTGGTTCAGATACGCCTGCTCTGAGTTTCCATCAGCTGCTGGAAGAACAAAAAGAGAGAAACCTTTTGGGTTTTCTGCTTTACTCAAAAATGTAGCTTCTTAGTCAGAGAGGTGAGTACAAAGATTAAAAGAAAAAGGGGAACTTGGCTTTGATGGAAAATGGGTATACATATTTTTTTGAATAATTTAAGCAACACAGTCATATATTTAGATGCTTTTCAGTGTACCTAAAATGTGGGAATAGGATGGATAACCCAACAGATTTCATGACTGAGGGTCTTAAAACAAAACATTGACATTTATTTTGAAGTCAGAGGAAACATTTCTCTTTGAAGCTCCGACAGAGATGCTGAAACCTGCCTGAAGGGATATTTCAAGAAATTAACATTATGATCTATTTTTAAAAATTATTAAACCCCAATATTTCTACTATCAAAGTACATAGATGTGACACCTCTGTCACCAATAGTTTGGGCTTGACACAGCCTTGACCAAATTTTATCAAGTGACAAAGATAGAAGCTCTTTGTCATATTTTAAAATTCTATAAGGACTGAATCCATTTAATTAAATTGAAGGAAAAAAACAACTCTTCAAGATCTTCTCTCCCTCTCCAGTCCTGTTACAAATCTATGGTGAGGCACTAATGACATAATTCAATAATTCACAGCCACGAGCCTGCTGCAGTAAACCAGACACGTCATTTCAGTGTGGCAATGTATAGCATCTCTCTTCTTATTAACATCAGCTCTTTTTCTTGTTTCATCACAGGAAAGAAATCTCCCCTGCTAAAGAACTGCTGTAAGACTTGAAAATAACTGACTTCAAACCGAGAGAAGCTTAGCACAGCTATTAGTGGCAGGCTTCTTTTGACTCACTTGGTAAACCTGCTCTCTATACATCCCCAGGGTTCTGGTTCAAGGACTGGCTGAGTGCACACACAGGAAGTTCACTTACCAGATTTAATCTGTCAGATGCAAACAGCTGTCATATCCATCTGTGGGACATGCTGAAAGGGTGGAGAGATCAAAACCTCAGATTCCCTCTGAGTTTCTGGGATTAACAGTCCCTGAAGCACCAGAGATCTAAATGAACAAATCTAAGTGAGCACAGGGTGAATCCAGGTAATTTGGCAGGTCTGAGATAGGCGTATGGCAGGAAATATTGCAGGGCAAGAGGAAAATTTATGCTTTTCTCTCAAAAGTTAGTGTCAAATATGTTCATTTTCCCATTGTGCTTTCCATTCACCTTTAGCAACTGGCCAGGCAGTTGTTTGGGTGTCACTGCTGTTGTCCTGTGCCGTCCATCTGTAGGAATGTGCCTTGGCAGCCCTCCTTTGACTATCTCTGACATTTTTGTCATAAAGCATACCCAGTCCCCCCCTGCTTTGCTAAGCAAATTCATGCAGGACAGTTAAGACTAAGACTTATCCTTTGCCTCCTTTCCCTGGTATCTGACTCCTGAGCTTTTAGCCCCTCTTGTCTATATTTCAGCTTGACTGAGTCACTATCTTAGAATTTTTACTGTGCAGAAGAAAGTGTACATTGACATTCATTAAGAATTTGCATTCAGATGGAAAAATGTTTGTTTAATTTTCCTGTCTTCAGATATGGTTGATTTATTTCAGAAAGCTTTAAAAAGTGAGTCATAGTACATTTTTTTTTTTAAGTTGTTGATCATCTCAAGTCTGCAAAGAAGTAATAGTACTACAGAGAGAGCTTCCAACAACTTAAGATACAATGCTAGTTAAATTTGAATTTGGAGAGAAAGATAACACAGTTTGTTTGTATAGCTGAGTTGAAGTTCCTTGCAGCTATTGAAGACATTTCCATTACAGTCATTGCAAAAGGTGAAAAATACATGTAGCCTGTGTTATTTGAGATAGTTGTCACATGTGCTAATGCAAATGAAAAATAAATCATAAGAATTTAGTTCATTTTGAAAAAAACATTTTTAAGAGGTAACACTTTAATGCATCTAAGACACTAGACATCCCATTATGAATACAAGCCCAACAATATCATTCTTTGTAAAGGCAAGAAACATACTTGGACTTAACTGCAGGCCAATAAGTTTGAAAAAAAAAGAGAAAAAAAGACTCTAAGCAAGGTCAAATACTTCAACTGAGTAACTTCTAATAAATCAAAGCCATAATGTTTTAATCTTCAAGTATGCACTGTTAGTTATTTGCAATCTTAATCAGTCTTTCTTTTAAAGAACTTTTGAAAGTTTTGAACAATGACACAAAATTAGAGCTGTGATGAGCAGTTCCCCAGAGTTTTGAGTTTTGTTCAGAAAGTCCTTCAAAACTTGCAAACTAATTAGAGTTCCTAAGCAAGCAGCATTCTTTTGTGGATAGTAATTGGAATGTCAGTCACAAAAAGCAAGGGTATTATGTTATAAGCATAATCAAGTTAGCTTTAAACGGGTAGGGCAGGCATCTCTAACAGTTTAACCATGGCATTAAAGAAGCTATCATGAGCTAAGAGTCATGATTTGTGGGCAGTTTTGAAGCTCACTCTCATCTAATGCTTTAACCAGTTTTAAACTAGTAAGTGAATATGGACTTGTTCTCACTATGGCTAACACTTTAGACTTTGTCTTGAATTACTCTCTTTGGTCTACCACTGGGATTTGGGAAATAACTCCTTTTCTCCATGAATCTCCATGTTTTTCTAGTCTAGAACAAATAGTAGCCACTGTAAAATTGCTTTAAATGCTATGAGGATAAGATTTTGTAGCACAAGGAACAAACACAACTGGGTCTGGACTTTGTTCTGTGCATCAATTTCAACCAGTCACTGGTTAGCACCCTATCTGATCTGCCTTCTTGCTTTAGTTAGGCCTTGTTGAAAATAACGTGTAGTGTTCTCTAAGTACTCAAGGCATTTTAGACAGTTTCATTTCTCTAGCATATAGAATGTGTCCAATGTATAAAGAAATCCCATGTCAGCCAGAAGATATTAACAAAGATTATGAAAACCCTATATGACTGCAATGAGTTCTGAATCAGTCCTGTAAAAACATGTTAGCAAAACATGACATCATATGTAGCCTGTGCTTTCTCTACGTACATGTTGCAGCTTTAAAAAGCAGTCACAAAAAGCAAATAAAGCAAATACAGCACTTGTCAAAAAAGATTCTTACTCATTTTCATTGGCTTGATATCCAAGATTTCCTTCTCTTCTCTCATCTGCTCTCAACCAATATAAACAAAAGGACAGACTAATATTTACGTTCCTCAGACGATCAAACAGACCAAACAAAACCTCCCAACCACCCTTCTGCAGTCATTTTATAGAGCACAACAGATGTCCAAAACAGCTGACAAGACAAGAAAATGTTAACACTAAGACTGTAACAAGTCCGGTAGAATTTTGTTGGCCACAGGCTGCTCAGCAAGTGAGTTCAGGGAGTTAACAGCAAAACTGCTGCATATATTTAAACCTTGCGCTGTAGGTCATGTAAACATTCCTTTCATGGAAACTGTGCTGGGAATGTAGAAACTCTCTGACCCTGCTGTGTCTTCCCTATAAGGTTTATCATAATGCTGTGACATAACTACATACTGTATCTGTCAAAAAGATGGCATCTTGCTGCTTAAGAAAACCAAGTTGTGTTTATCAGTGGAATCTGGAGAAAAGCAATAACACAGTCTTGTGCCATTGGAAACATTTCCATTGATCTTGACATTTTTTAAAACAAAATGTCATTCGAGAGTGAATGTAAACAGTAAGATGGTAACTGCTCTTTTCTAACAGTAATAACAGCAGTATGGAATTGAATAGGCATACATGGTCTTGAGGAGTTTAAATCTCAAACTTCTCAGATGGAGCACTAGTGCTTCCACAGACATTTAGGAAAAGAAATGGTAGCATTCAATTGTATGTATAATTTCTTTACCTTTCTCATATTATTCAGAGGCAGGGAATTTGGAGATTATACTACAGCATTCTAGTAATTTCATGGCAGTCCTAAAGCAATATGTCTTTGTCAGACACTTTATCTGTCACTTGCACTCTTGCCTGTAGACAGCAGTAGCCTTCTGGGAGATTTCATGGTGACTTTTTTTTTCCAGGCTGCAGCAGGTGTGAAGTCACCACAACTCTATTAGCTCCACTGTGGCAATGAAAGAACATTATTATAATAGAATTGGATGTCTACTCATTACTAGGGAAGCAACTTGCTCCAGGACTTGCCCTTTTTCTATGTAAGGCCACACTTTCCTGCCAGCTCTTTTTCAGAAGGGGCCTCAAAAATGAAGACATCAAACACTCAGCTGGAATCCAACTGCATTCCACCCTGCCATCCTCACAGACTGGACCTGAAAAGCCTGTCTTCTCTTATTTCAGTCTTGACAAAAGCAGGACAATGGGTGGCTATTGGTAAAGTCTTTTTCTTGCAGTTAAGAGCCAAAAGCATTATCCCAGGAATCCCCATTCACAAGAAGATAATGCACAGTCACTCTCTCCTTGTTTAGATTACAGCTCAGCCTATCTCAGACCACCTCTTATTTTCTTTCTTGTTTTTTAATCCTTGGCTTTACATACTGAGCTGTCCAACAACTGAACAAACTAAATGGGAAAATAATTGTGGTAAGTCTAAGAGCATCGAAGCCTTAGAAAAAGATGCCTTGCCTTTTCCCTCTCAACCCCTAAGTTATATTGGTGGGAAGGAACTTCCAAACAGATATAAGATCACTGAATGAGCTTCTGGAGCCTAGAAGGGGTCAATGTATTCTGTGGAGGATCATCTATCCTTCAAGAGTAAATGGAGTTGACCACAAATCTTCTAAGCACTCGGCCTCTAAATGGGCTTTCTTGCACACAAGTCTGCATTTACACAAGGTTATTACTATAACAAAATCCTTCTGTTTTGTTTTAGAATTCCAGCTCCTAATGGGGTTTTTTATTTGTTTGTGGTTGGGTTTTTTTTTTTTTTTGTACTTTCTTATTTGTTTTAATAAGAAAAAAAATCTTAGGAGCTTCACAAAAAAACTTAATTTGCTGATGTTGTCTCTAAAAGGGTAAAAAATAAGGCATGGTTATGACTAAGGAAAGATTACTTGAACAAAATCTTTCTTCTTTGGCAAAAATATGAACTATGTGGAGTGTGAATGAAAGAGAATTCTTATTTAGATATATCTTCATATCTTTAAATCAAATATTTCAGTTAGTAATGTTTTCCTTTACTGATCCTCTTCTCCTTCCAGTCCCTATCCTGTCACCAATAACAGCAATGAGCAAGTATTAAAAGGCATGAAGTTTCATTCTGTATAACAGCTTGGATCATCCTCCAATAAACAAATCCTGTAGAGATTTATTTCCTTCCTCTGCTCCATTCACTGTGTTTCCATGCCTTATACATTGCTTTGACAATTCTCTTTGACTGCCACATGGACTGGACTAAGTCCTGTCCTCTTATTCACACCTGAAAGTATCTAAGACCTGCAAATTTTCCCAAAGTGCCCTCAGGATTTAATAGCTGCTGAGACAATCAACCTTCTAAAAGATTATTCTGTGATCCTAACTCTACCAATCTGCCAGACCCATCCAGAGAGTTATTCTTATACATCCCTGTACTTGCCTTTGTACAAATACATTTGCCACATAGGCTTGATTCAGATCACTGCTCAGTGCAGACAAATATTTGCAACCTACCTAGGCAGCTACGAAGACTTAGCTCAAAAAATGAGAAACTTCTCTAACAGCACTGTTACAAATTGTTTCTCCATTTGCCTCTCAAAACCCAAATATGTAGGAACGCATTTCCTATTTAGTAAGTATATTATCAGTCTGCTTATTTATGTTAAGATAGAGAAGATTGAAGAAGCAGCTTTTCTTTCCCACGGGAAGTTGTTCTAGTAAACTCTTTTTGAAGAATAATTACAGTGATTAACATGGCCAGCTTTTTTAAAGTCATGTCTCTGTAGGAGAGGAAAGTTTTCTCTTTGGAGATTTTTGTCAGGACATGAGGATTACAGTTGTCAGGAGTGATGTGCCTCTTGAAGAATAGCTGTCCTGGATACAGACCATTTAATGTTTTAAAGGTATGAATAGAAGGCAAGATCCAAAACAAGATTTAGATCTCTAAGTCCATTAAACCAACACTTATCCTGTTCAGAGAGTGTATTTTTGCCTCACAAATTGCTCAGGCACTTAAGATTCTGCTACAAATCAGACCCTGAAGCATTTGCCTCTTATCTGATGTGAGTACCTAGGTGCTCACCAGCTGCTTTAAGCTGCCTAAGATTTACAAGTTCTTCAGCCTTGTGCCCAGCACAGGCTCTGGGCTAGCAGGACTATCACACTCCAGCAATACAAAATGCAATTGCAATGGTCAAATTCGCCAAAAGGACAAGTCCAGAGGAGCAAGCCTGTTGTCAGGAACTCTGTACCTGTCTAGCAGTTGACATGATCCTCTGGGATGCAAGAATAACTCACATCCTTCCTTGGCACATGGGGCTACAAATTCTCAACTTTCACTCTCAAAACAGTGCAAAAATGACATTAAAAAGAGTTACCAATATCCAATTTTATAGACATTCCAAGCCCAGCTTGTGTTTGACAGTTGTTTCACTTCAAGTGAAGTCCAAATGTGCTCCCCATCAGCACCTGTAGAGCCTGGGGGCTCCTAAAGGACACCAACAAGGACCTGCCCCACCACTCCAGCCAGGAGCAAGGAAGCTGATGGCACCAGAACAGGCACAGCCAAGGTCACCAGCCATTCACCAGGTCAGGATGGGCTGAGAATGGCCTGGGCTGAGGGACTGAAAATGGGACTGGCTCAGCAGGGCCTGTGGGTAGGCAGGGAAATGCTATGGGGAGCTGGAGACCAGGCCAGGGCCTGTGGGTGGGCAGGGAAAGGCTATGGGGAGCTGGAGACCAGTCCTGCTGTGGCATTTCAAGGCCAGGCGCTGACTGTCCAGGCTGGATGAAGTGGGCTCCTGGGTGATAAGTAGGGTGGGACAGCCCTTGAGACAGGATGGGAAGGGACAGTCCCCTCAGAGCCTTTGCCTTCCCATACCTGCAGCACAGCACAGGCACAGATCAGACACAGCTTTTACAGCTCAGGCTTTATTAGTGAAGGAGTATTTCTGGCAAATCTCAGTTTTCCAATCTCTATTGTAAAAGTCCTGGTTATGGGATGTAGAGCTACATTCTCCCTGCTCTCTCCTGTGACCCTTCCTTCCTTTACTGGGGAGTTTTAGTTGGCAGTGTGCAGGGTATGGCAAACCAGGTAGCATATGCTAAATTATCTTTCTGCAGGTGGTTTCATATCCTCAGGCCAAGCAGTGTGGAATATTGCAACTCCTTGCTTTCACTGAGAGTTTTCTCTATATTAACCTATCAGGCAGTAGTTGTCACTCCTTCTTTTCTCACACTGTTTTTCCATAAGAAGTACGTGTTGGCCGATTCTGCTCAGGGGCATGATTTAAATGTCTGAGCTGAGACGAGAGCTGCATTTTCAGCAGGGATTTTCAGTTTCCCATGGGTGTCTTATTGAAGGCTACAGCTACAGGAGAATCCAGAAATGGCAGAGTTATAAATACGGCTTTTTTTATCTCATTTGTTCATTTCTCTGCCTAGTGTATCATCAGCTGCATGTTTCACTCTTAGGTACCCAGCAACAATCCTACAACATATAGGCAGCTTGAAACCCTAACTCAGGGTTATAATTTCAAGCTTTTAACTGTTACATGTCCAAGCACTATTGGACTGTCAATATCCACATCTGACAACAGATGGGTTACATTTTGCTGTTTGTGTAACTGTTCTTCCATCTTTATTGTAGCCAAATGTTTACTGTTGACATACAAGAGCAAAAGAAAATTCATGTTGCTACTTGCTTATGGGAAACTTTTATTCATATTCATAAAATTCATATTTCAAAATATTCTAGAATAAGCAAAATCTTCTCAAATTTAAAAAATAGAAAGGAAAATCATCATGAAATACCACAGATTGTGAGTATGTCATTAGGAACAATGCAAAAACAGAAAGGGAAAGCATAGTTTAATTAGGACTCAAAACCGAGTTTCTAGATTCTATTCTAGGTTTCCATTAAATGGTTTACTGTCTTAGGGTCCTGATTCTACAATGTATGTGGCTTATTGCACTAAAACAGATGTTCAACATTAAACTAGCATTTTACAGCAGTTTTAGTTCTATCTTTGGAAATTGATTCCCTGTAGCCCTGGCTGAATATTGAACGACATTTTTCCTTGGTGTGTGAATGTGTGCCATTGCTCCCTTTAATTTGATAGTTTTTCTTCTTTTAATTACTATGTTAGCCATAGTAATTAACAAACGCATTAGGTGATCTGTTTTATCAGATTTATATCAGTCAGAGACATGACATATAAGCAAGGTGGAAAGAAAAAGCAGTAAATAAAAATAACTTACAAATATTTCTAAATGAGTTAATTTGTACAGGTTAAAGTTAGTGAATTTAAAAATGTCAGTAATTTGTAAAATAAATTTTAAAATGTGAAAGAAATGTGAGAAAATCTGGATAATTTTCTCATGTTCTTCTATCTTTTTTCAGAAGCACAAAAGAAAATTCTACAAGAGATTTTAAAGTAAAGTTTGAATTAATTGCAACTGATATCAGTCTTTTATGAATAAATGAAATATTTTGATTAATTTATTAAATGTAGCACAAGAAATATCTGAAAGGCAAAGGTATGAAGGATTTATAACTGAATAACCCCAGAAATTATGTGCATATCCTAAAGGCCACTGGTGATTCTACTCTGTCTCTCAGCAGAGTCCCAAATAAATGAACTTGAGGTCTTCATCCATAAAGATATGCCAGCAACCTTGTGAACAAAAGCACTGTTCCTTTCCACTTCAGTTCCTTGTACTGGAACTATGGGGGATTTATTTTACCTGTGGCATGAACTAGACAGAGAAGGGTGATGAACTCAAAACTTCCTATAGCAGCCCTGAACAGTAGAAAGATGTGCTGCTTCAAGTGGAAATACTCCTCCTCCTTCAACACAATCTGGGAGTGGTGGAATGATTTATGTCACGGTACCCCCTTCACAGAGAAGGCAGCCACCTGTTTCAGCCACGCAACTCAAATCCTAGCAGCAGCTGGAATTAAAAACCTGCAAATAACAATAATCTGCTATAAATGAGTTCTATAAAATGGATATTCAGGAATATTTCCAATGTATATTTTTTATCCTTACTACTGTGCATTTATCTGCCTTCTTCTGTTTATAGTTCTTCATTATCATCAGTCTCCCATTTTTAAAATTATTTTATTAGTGCTTAGATTATTCTCTCTGACTTTAGGGTAGAAGAGAAATTTGCATAAAAATATTTGCTATTATAAAGTACATAAATATGGAAAGAAAGTAAAATTTAAAAGAAAAGAAGTAGTAGAAGTTTTTTAATTTTTCAAATAAAAGCCAAGCTGCTGTTTTTTAATATAGCCCATTACTCTGGATATACTATATCAAAGAAATAAGGCAATTTTAATTTTAGTGAAATTGCATGAACATTACAAAATTTTGGTGTTAACATCTTCTTAACTTTTATTATTTTTAATGATTTTTTTAACATTAACTGAATTATGACTAACATCTGGATCTGAAGCCAACTAACATAATAATCTAGTAAATTTATCAGACAAGAAATTGAAAGCTTCACTAAAGAAATTGATTAATTAACCTACTCATCCATTAAAGTGCTATAGACATTTTCAAAGACTCCAATGGATACAGTTCTGTCATAGGCAAAGAACTATTCAAAGCACTAAGGCAGATCTGGGCTACGTTTTGCAATCTCCATCTTGCCCTCCTTCAGATTATTACCTACTAAGGTAAGCAAATCATCTGTTTAAATCGATGAAATCAAATAACAGTGACAGGATGACTGAGTTACTGTAAAGTGAATGTATAAAAGAGTTAGTATTTATACTTATTTTAAAAGAAAAATTCTTAATATATACATGCTTTTAGTAGGTGTTCATATGTCCTCATCATGTCAATCTGGGAAGACTTCAGTATAAAGTGTCCCTTTGTTTGAAGAAAATAATATCTTTGTAGTTATGGCGTTTAAGACCACAGATATACCTAAATCTACAGTTAAAATGAAAAAGATTGTGTGGAAAAAAGAATTTTGCTGAATAAAGTAGCTTAGGAAAAAGTAAAATATTTTCAGAAATAAATTACATTATTAATAGAATATTAATAACAATCTATTTGGAAAGTTTGCTTTTAATGTGTTTGCAATGGATTAAAAATCCATTTCCTTATATTATTTTTTTTCAATAAAACCCCTGAATTAATTTCAGAAACTGAATGAATTTTAACAGCATTAAGACTCAGAGTCCTAAAGCACCCATGAGAAATATATACTTGTTTAAGCAGTCAGAACTAAAATTGCATGAAAAATTAAAAGCAGACTTTTTTCTATTCATTGCAATCCCTCTTGGAAATGCAAATGCAATACTGTCATCATATGAAGATCTGTTTCAAATTCACATTACTGCATATTCTTCATGTTTGTATAGGTATTTAAAAAAAGATAGAAGTAACACCCTTCAAGTTATTCCTTGAATGTCACACTGGGAAGAATGAGGTTTACTTGGGCATGGGACATCTTTTACAAACAATTTCTGCAGTGAACTTTAGTTTTTCACTGTTTAATTGTTTACAAAAATATGTGCTGCAGTTTGCAGAACTTTGTCATTTTCATAACATTTTGCGAAGCTCAGCCATCCTGTGATAAAAAAAGCTGTCATGAGGCCAGGGGTGGCTGCAGCTCTATGTTCCCCACAGTTATTTGTGTAACACACAGAAAACAAGTGAGTGTGCAGAATTATCTGCTTCACATATTTTATATTTAAATATACATTTGCATTTAAATTTATATTTTCACCTTTAGACATCTTTCTTTACGACAAAGAGAATTAGATACAACCACATTTTTCCCTCTAGTATTTGCTATCTAAATATTGGCGGAAATTCAGGTCATAAATGTTGGAAGAAACTTTAAAAATTTTCCTTTTTCAAAGAGAGAATATTAACCCATACTTCCCAGGGATCTTAGAGTGTCTTCTAAAGTAATTCTGCTATTATGAGTAGAATTTTCTGTTTAAAATTCTGATCTAACGTTGAACAAAATGGCCTCATATGTTTAGCAATAAAGCTTTTCAGATTGTGCTTCCTCATGCAGCACAATTCTTTTCCAAAACACATTTCTCTCTAGTACTCATTGTCTCTACTTTCATTTGGAAAGAAAACCCTAAAAGATGAATTTTCCTCCCCTAAAATCCCTTCGTCATCTTATAATTCCTAGAACATGGAAATGATCATTTTGTTAAAGTTCAGCAAACCAGTTGCTGAATGAAAGCACTCTCCCCCCTTTAGTTAATATAATCAGGCATGTATAATACTTCTTCCCAATGTCACCTGAGGATATCAACTCTCACTGGCAGAGCCTGCATTTCTTGTTATAAACTGATAATATCAGGCGTTCTGAATTAGTTAATATCATGTAAATGGTATTTGTGTAAATTTGACATGCGTGCGCACACACATAGATAATGGCTAGGCAGCCGGTTTGCTGGTATGCATCACTGCTTATCATGCTGATTATAATCATCTCATTGCTACCTTATTCTTCCTCCATCTGTTTGTTGCATCCATCTGGTGTCTATCGTCTTATAATGAGATTGCAAGTTCTTTGTGGTGGGGAGAATTTCCTTGTTATTTGTTTGTATGCAGTTAGGAAGAATGGTTTGATGCTATTCAAAGTGTTATTGTGGTTTAGATGATGGTAATAAGAATGATCTAAATAACTTTTTTCCCCCACTTAGAACAGTTTCTAGAAAAGATTCAGACAGTCAGATTGGTGTGGTAACATGACTAAGGATGAATTTATTTTAGGAAAGATTTATTTGAAAAACATCTCCTTTAGAATAATTTTTCTCATCTTTTTCATGTTCATGGACTTTCTAGAAAAAAGGAAAATTTAGTAAGCAAAGAAAACATTTAAAATTCTTTTACTTCAAAGTCTGTGCAACAGATGTCTGCTCAGATGATACACTGAAATTATTTTTTTTTTCTTTTCTGCTAAATGTATCTCCCAGGGATCTATATTGGGACCAATGTTATCTCCTATCTCCATTAGTGATGTAGGCAAAGGATTGAGTGCACTCTCATCAAGTTTGCAGGTGGTACCAAGTTTAGTGGTGCAATTGACACACCTGAAGGACAGGATGCCATGCCAAGGGATCTGGGCAAGCTCAAGAAGTGGGTCCTTGGGAATCTTGTATGTTTTAACAAGACTGAGTGTAAGGTGCTGCACCTGGGTCAGGGCAACACAAGCTGGGGGATGAACAGATCAGAGCAGCCCTGCTGAGAAGGACTTGGGGGTGCTGGTGGGTAAGAGGCTGAACACAACCTGGTAATGGGCACTCCTCACCGCCCAGAAAGCCAAGCATGTCCTGGGCTGCATCCAAAGCATCGTGGTCAGCTGGGTGTGGGAGAGAATTCTGTCCCTCTGCTCTGCTCTGTGAGACCCCATCCAGAGGTCTGTGACCAGCTCCAGGATCCACAATACAGGAAGCACATTGATTTATTGGAGTGAGTCCAGAGGAGGCCACCAAGCTGGTTAGAAGGTGGGATCACCACTGCTATAAGGAAAGGCAAAGAGAATTGGGATTGTTCAGCCTGGAGAAGGCTTCATGGTGACCTAATTTCAGCCTCCCAATAGACCTGAAGGGAACCTATAGAAAGATGGAGAGAGGATGTTTACAAGGGCATTTAGTGATAGGATGAAGGGAATAGCTTTAAACTGAAGGAGGGCAGGTTTAGATTAGGTACAAGGAAGAAATTCTTTACCGTGAGAGTGGTGAGCTTCTGGAATAGGTTGACCAGAGAAGTTGTGGAGGCCCCATCCCTGAGAGTGCTCAAGGCCAGGCTGGATGGATCTTTGAGCAATCTGGTGTACTGGAATGTGTCCCTGCCTATGGCAAGGAGATTGTAGCTAGATGATCTCTAGCAAGGCTTTTAGATTGGAAGACAGCTTCCAATCTGAGCCATTCTATGAATCTACAAGTTAAAGAAAAACTCAAAAATATTTATTATGGTGGTTAAAATAAATTTGCAAGGTAGGATGATCTTTTACAGTATTATGATTTTATTCTTTTAGCATGGTCTGTAATGAAAATGTGAGTTTGGACTTAAGGACACCTTGAAGAAAAATATTTTGATTTTCTGGAAAATTTTCACTTAATTTATTTTCATTAAAGCTGTGTGTTTTTAACTGCAACTGTGGAAGTCACTGCAAGGAAGGAAAACTCAGAAGAATTGAACTGCTTCTTTCACTTACTTTCAAAATTCTCTGCTCATACTCTTCCTCAAGCACAAAATGTAGTGAATGAGAGTGAAGTCAGGCAGAATTAAATATTACCCTGAAAACACCCCTGAAGCATGGGGAGGACAGGTAACTTAGAGTTTTCATGTAACTTCTTGCTTTAGTCCAGTCATAGTTCCCACTTGTTTTGCTGTATCAAGCTAACATGTAGATTATTTCCCCTTTAAAATCTGTTTTCCACTCCAAGTGACACATGAGGATTAAAAATAAACAATATGTAAGTGCCAGAAGGACTGCATTTTAAAACCACACAGCAAACTTAAACCTTCTAGGTTATCAAGTGACAAACTTTTAAAATTTTAAACAGCATTATGAATAAGCTGTTTCAGACTTCGCAAACTTGTCATTTATTTTTGGATTAATTGCTCACTGGCAAAAGGACATTTTTCTCATGTTAGGGTAGCTGCTTACTTCTGATGCTGATGAATTTTTTAAGAAATTTGAAACTCCTGTATAATTAGTTGATAAGAACCTATTAACTGCCATTCATATCATATTCATTAGTTCATGAAATAAAATCTTACTTTTTATTTCTTATCTTTCATGATTTATTTAAGAGATCATGAGTTTGGCTTAAAAAATATCAAATGAAAAGTATAAAAAAGAATCTCTTAAAGGAAAAATTTCAGCTATCACACCTGATTTTTTCTTCTTAAAAACTGAAATGGAGAGGTGGATGAATAGATAGATGGAATGGGTAGATGTAGATTTTCCATACAACTTTGCTGTTAGAGAGATCTGAACTTTTAATATATTGATATCTAAAAATCCCCATGATTTTACATGATTTTATATATCTTACTACAGAAATGAGGAGTAACTGGAAAATACGTACAGTGTGGCAAAATGTCCATGGATACAGTGTCTACACTGAGGACCAAATTCTCACATGAGAATAGGCTTTGGCATTGGCTTTTCACATGGCTGTTACATTGACCCAGCCTGGTGCTGAACCAACAACAAGTTCCAAGTGTGGCTGGGGAAACTGGAGTCCACATGGGGGTGTAAGAGAGAGACACAGACTGTGTGTGTACATATGTGTGTGTGTGTGTATACACGTGTCTGTGTGTACACAGCTTGCACGCAGATGGTACAGTTCCTGAGAGGGAGGAAAACAGGAACTGATGGGGCAAGGGAGCCAATCTTTGCTGTCCCATCAGGAATAATTCATGATTTTACTGACCCAAACTACCTGTTCCAGCATAGCCCTGTTGTCAGCAATAACCCTGTGATCTGCAGATCATGGATGACACATTGTGTTGGGTACAAGTAGGTGCAGCTCAGCCAAGCTATCCTCATCTGCTTGAGTGACACTTGTGACACTTCTTATGGGCCTGCTCTATGTCAAACGGAGATTGTCACACTTGAAAGAGTGACCAAACTGCCCTTCACCTTTAATGCAACTTCTAATTTTGGCAAAGTTTCATTTTCCTTCTGTACTGGTTCTTGTAATACAAAACTACAGCAGCAAGACCTCTAAAGTATTGAGGGTGATCAACTGTGTCAGAGGAGGCTGGGGGTAGGTGGGAGCAGCAGGAGGAAATCAGAAGAGGTGTCATCTACGTGAAGCTGGTTACTTTTTAGTCAGGTTTACAAGGAGAGTTGAAGAGATACTGGTGGCTTGAGCAGAGCGGGACTGAATTTTCAGGGGGCTGCAGTAGACTCAGGTCTATAATGTGGTTGTGTTTTTCTCTCTTCTCAGATCCCTAATAAATTTCTTGGCTTTTGGACTCTTTTTTTTGATTTTTTAAAGAGCATTTTTGTAGAGGCTTGTTCCTATAAAAAATAAAAAAAGACTAAAAGTTTACTTGTATATAACTGAACTTTGTTCACTTGTTGTTTTTTTTTAAGTGAAGTTTGAGTGCATGGTACACTTTAACCTGTATACTTACAGCTTGCCTTTGATCTTCCAGAAAGGTTGCCAGAGAGAACAAAAATAATTCAACGGGATTAAAACATGCATCCCTGTGTGTGAACTGGTTTGCTGTTCTGGCATTGATCTTGTGTCTGTAGTTTCTGCCTCTTTTACACAGGAATAACAGTCAAGAAAGCAAAATTTTAAATATATATAAGTGCATTCTGTACACAGACAAATAAGAAAATGCAATAATTTTTTGGTTTTCCTAGTAGTGTTGATTACTCCTGGAAGAAAATCACACTGTATTTCTGAGGGGAATTGCACCATAGTTTCTGCCTTTTTGAGTATGTTCAAACAAACATTCGCCTTATACTAATGTTTGCTGCTAACCCTAAGCTGGTAAATGTCCTATGGATCTTAATTTTGTTATTACAATTCATAAAACTGGAGTTAATAGTTTCCATGAAGTTTGACCATCTGCTAACTCAGTCAGCCATGGTCACATTAAAGAACCAGTTTATTTTTACTTTGAAATCTAAAATAACCCTTGACTACAGTGAGATTTAAAAGGTGAGATTTAACAGGATATTCAGGCAAGAGAATTGACATTTGAAACAAAAATTTTTTTCAGACACTTAAATTCAGGGAAGGTCTTTGCAGAAACATGTTAGAACTTCACCAATAAGATCCCATAATTATATACATAATTTCCTTTATTTTATTACCGTTGTTAAGGAATGATTTGGAAAAAAAGGAGAAAATTGTTCTTCAATTTATCACTACGACCAAGCTAGCTGATACACAAGAATTTAATTTACAGTGAAAGGAAATGTTTTTAATTTGCAAAATAATAATCATTATCTGTTTGCTACTTATGAATGTTGTGTTTAATCATACATTTTGCTTAATGGTGTCTATTATTCATGGGAAGTTGAGAACTGTATTAAAAATTTGTATAAATTAATAGCACTGTAAAATCTCAAGCACTTTTTGTGTGTGTGTTTTAATCACTAAGAACAAAAGTATCACTGAAAAAAAAATTACAATAAATAGAAAATCTTGACTTTCACTAGCATTCTGAAACTCATTTTCACATGACCTCTTCAGCACAGAGCTACAAATTAAGGAGTTTTACAAACAAGGCAAACTAAAGAGAGATGTGCAGGAGTAAAGCAGAAGTATAAACAGGAGTGCAAGTGAGAAGAAGACATTTGAATCTGAATGGTCAGTTAATGATTCAATTAGTTTTTCACTACGTTAAACTATGATAATCCTTCTCTACTAGGTCTCAATATTGAAGCCTGTTGAAAGAAAGAATGTAAAGTATCTTCAGAAAATTCTAAAAAAGAGTATATCTTTTTGTAAACCACAGTTGCTTTCCAACAAAATGCTCCTTATGAACAATAATGTGGATGCCAGACAGATATTTCACTGAGTCTAAGATGTTTAGCAAGCTTGGTCTGAATAAAAGCTATCAATGTGAAGTGATTCCCTCAGTTACACAGACTGATTGAAGTGCAAGTCTGGCTTCAGGATTGGTGATAACCTAGTAAATCATATGTACTCTGACTTATCTCTTTATCCTTTCTTTTTCTGATCACGTTATCTTTCCACCATACAATTTAACTTCTTTTTTCCATTTTCCACTCTTTTTCCTCTCCCAAACTAGAAAGTTTCCTTAATACCTTCTCCATTTCTCAAAATTGCAGAGATATGGAAATAAAGCTTTCAAAATTGCACATGTATGCACAGATACAGGCATATGAGTATTTTACCATATGGAGGCTCTGTGAAGACAGCATTCTGATTTGTGGTCTCTGAAAGGCAGATGTTCAGATAGGTGACTAAGAGTGTTTATTATAACTGGTGCTAGTGTGTACAAAGAACTGATTAAAATATGCAATGATTGACATTTGGCAACGCGACAGCACAAAACTCCCAGCTCTTTTTGTTGAGCTGAAATTACCAATGGTTACATGGAGTCAAATAACTGTTAGTAATGACTTACATTAATGGATTATTTTAAAATCCTGAAAAGTTATCTGATTACTTCACAGGCCAACAAATAAAGCTGTTTACTCAACTTCTTTTCTTGGCAGTCCTGTCATTCCCAACCACAGCATGAATGATTATTAATGAATAATATTATGGTAGCCATGGTGTCCAGTATGGCCTCAGTCTCACTACATAATTTGAATGCCTCATGCAAACAGTTAGACACTTGTGATCTATTGCTTCTACGAGAAAGTAATCATGAGCAGACAATTGATTATCATTTTAGGATCCCATAATTTGTCTTAAACACTTTCAGTAAGAAACTAGGTGATGTCTACACATAACCTTTTCCAGCAAGGACAAATCCTTGTTCTGCTATAGTGTAAGACTTCTGTAGATTTCATGAGCTCCTCAAATTAACCTGAATGAGAATTTATTCTGATAAGAATTAGACTAAAATGATAAGATCTGCCTCATTCATATTACCCAGTACATGTATTTTAAACTGGCTTATGTTAATTGCCTGCAAGGTTGCTTTATAAACCAGGGATGGAAAAGAAAAAGAGGGTGCAAATTTCCTCTTCTAGGGCATGGACTGAGCAGGCAGAGACATGGGAGTTTCAGTCCCTCTCACCTCCTGTGCGGATGAACTGGCTTTCCTCCTGTTCAACCTTTCACACATGCACAGGTTTCCAACCACCTGACATGGCCATGCTGTTTGCCTCATAGTCCCATCCTCCTTCCTCCTGCCGGTTTTGCTTTGGGCTATTGCAACAAGATCTGACTCTGCTTTAGATAGGAGAGTCACACAAGCCACACAAAATGCCTGTTAATCTTTCTAGATTATAATGGAAATATTTTTCACCTATTAATCACATATGCCCCTCTATATATATATATATAAAGGGATGGAAAGAAACTCGAACAAGAGCATTGTAAATAAATTAGGATGAAGCTAACATTGGAACAAGGCACTACACAACCCTCCTTTTAGCACTAAAAATACGTAATAAAGATGTGTGTGGGTGTTCTGCATCTTGGATTTCACATTTTAAAAATTCCAAATGTTGGTTAAAGCTATAATTATGTTTCAAAATACTTTTTTTTAAACATGATGCTTTGTGTTTTTAATACCATGTATCAAATATCCTCAATTAAATAACAAATGTGTTATGCAATTGCTATTATTGTGAAATCTGCTGGGTACATTCCAGTGTGCTCTGTAGGAAGAAACACTTTTCTTTAAAACAATAAACACAACTTGTCAGTTCCTTCAACTTTACAAGTTAATAAGATGCATTTTTTTTCTTAAGAAGTTAAACTTCCTTTTTAACCACTGAAGGGGCATATTTAATTAATCAATGCAATAAATGCAACTCATTGCATTATTACAAAATTCCTAGTGTTTAAATATAAGATTAATTCTGATTTTTGCTTAGTCTTGTTATCTGACTCATTATATTTTTGGGTTTTTTTTTTAATTTTGGGTTAACAAATTTTTCAAGTAAGACAGAACTTTTCTGACTAGGGATGACTGCAAGCCCTCAAGTCAATTCTGAGATGATAAATACAGTCTTTAAATTTCCCAGTGATGAGAAAGACTTCAGTTCCCCTCTTTCCAGTTTTGATTTGTGTATGTGTGAAAGGAACATTGCTACAGATGTGTGAAGATGTATACGCAGTTATATATGCATGCCTATATTTGAAAACTTTATAGACCTGCTTAAAAGAAAAGTATATCTAACCACACATTGAAGAAGTTAGATAGAAATAAATATTCATGTGCCAAAGACTTAAAAAAAACCCAAAGCAACAAACCAAACCACAAAAAGCAAAGAAATGCTAGGCAGTAGAAGAAAGTCAGAATATAAAATTATAGCAAATCTTATCTAGTTCCAGGGCCTCTGACTTTTGGAAGACACCAGAAATCTACAACACAAAAAACCTATTTCATAATTAAATTACTCAGCAAAATTTCTTCTAGTGCCTTGGTAGTTCAAATATTAATGTCAATATTTCAGGCCCACAGTTCCACTATCTCAAAGAATAAAAAAAAAAAAAAAAAAAAAAAAAAAAAAAAAATTACAATTATTTCATTTGTGACAAGATTTTGAAATTAAAACCTCAGTTTTATACTGATAATTATTTCAGTCTACCCTGCTTTTGCTATATTATGCAATAAAACAACAACTACAACAACAAATAAAAGGAGTATATGAAAATACCAACTAGCTATTTCAGAAGGTCATCTGTGACATTGTTTCAGCCTAATTTAAAAATACCAAATGAGATCACAAGAAACCAAGTATTCCTTTCCATCCTGCTCTTTCTTAATTATTCATTTGTCTGATATAATTCACAGCAATGGTTTACATGCAAATTGCAGACTTAAAGTGCTACAAAATAAAAGTCAAGCTTTTTCTTTTCTGAATGCCTTTTGGTGCATTATAGCATGGATAATTTAGACTCTAGCTGTTCTAAGCACATACAATTATATTTGATTTAGGTCAGTCACCCTACTGCAGGCCAATTCATATTTTCCTTTTAAATCAGTGGAATTTTTCCAGTACTAAAGCTTTCAGAATGTGTAGAATATACCCCTTATGGATAGGGTTCATACATATCTTGGCTGTACATATTCTCCTAGAACTTGTCAAATCAGTATTTACTTCTGAAATACATCTATGATTAAGATTCTTTTTCTCTCTTTCTCTCTTTCTCTCTTTCTTTCTCTCTTTCTCTCTTTCTTTCTCTCTTCCTTTCTCTCTTCCTTTCTCTCTTCCTTCCTTCCTTCCTTCCTTCCTTCCTTCCTTCCTTCCTTCCTTCCTTCCTTCCTTCCTTCCTTCCTTCCTTCCGCCACTTCCTTCCGCCACTTCCTTCCGCCACTTCCTTCCGCCACTTCCTTCCTTCCTTCTTTCTGCAACTTACTTCCTTCCTTCCTTCCTTCCTTCCTTCCTTCCTTCCTTCCTTCCTTCCTTCCTTCCTTCCTTCCTTCCTTCCGCCACTTCCTTCCGCCACTTCCTTCCTTCCTTCCGCCACTTCCTTCCTTCCTTCCTTCCTTCCTTCCTTCCTTCCTTCCTTCCTTCCTTCCGCAACTTCCGCAACTTCCGCAACTTCCGCAACTTCCGCAACTTCCGCAACTTCCGCAACTTCCTTCCTTCCTTCCGCAACTTCCCTCCCTCCCTCCCTCCCTCCCTCCTTCCCTCCTTCCCTCCTTCTCTCCTTCCCTCCTTCCCCTTTTCTCCAATCTTTCAGGTAAATCCTCAGGATCCTTGTCACTACTAACTGGCCTAAGATCTTGTTTCCAGATGAGATTAAAAAGTAAAAACCTTGGGAATGCAAAGGTAACCAAGAAGATATTTTCTTTTCAGATGAAGAAATGATGCAGAAAAGTGGGACAAACAAAATTTGATAATAGTTGCAGACTTGTATTATTGTGTGTAAATAAAAAAAAGAGGTCAGGATTCCTTTACATATAAGCAATAAGTCTTTAAAGTACTGTCTTGTGCCCTTTATGTAGAACTACTCTATTTTTCTATCTATTTATTTTCCACAGGAAAGTATTAATGAGATTTCATTGAACTGGTAGTTCAGTTTATTTATTGTCAATAGCAGAGGCCGGCGAAGGACTAGACTAAGGAGTCCTGTTTTAATGGCAAAACCCTCTTTGGCCTCAGGCAAAAACTAACTGAAACTTACAGTCCAAGCATTGAAGGAGTAAGGCCAAGATAGCTGATTGTTTTTAGGCCCCCAAAGAAGCTGCTTGGTCTACTAATGTTGTTGAAAAGTTAATTTTTTTCCCTTCTGGAACAAGAAAAATATTTTTCATCTCTACTCCAAAATACTTGAAAATTAATATGTACAGACACCATATTTATTATACCAGATGCAATGTTCACAGTTATTTCACTGAAAATGATCAATTGTGAGCTTACATTGACCACTCACTCTAACAGCTCATGGTTTCCTTTCAGCCAAGATGAGACAAAGCCAAGAACAGCCATAAATATATCACAAAGTCATAATCAGTGAAGGGTAAAGCCCAACAAAATAAAATATTTTCTAGAAAATGTAGCAGACACAGCAATCTCGTTTTTCTTGTTCCCTGGAACATATAATTGTTATCCTGAGGCAAACATTTGTAGCATATTACACAATAAGGAAATTAAATGAATGCATCTAAAATACTGAATACTTAAAATCTGAATTTCCACCATATATTTCAAGTCTATTAGCATGTAGATGCTTGAAAGTATCATCCCAATGATATAAAAAGTATTCACATAAATAGAGAAAAATTGTCCAATATTGGATTTTCACACCACCATTCAACCCTTGGATTACTATAATTTCTTAATCAAAATTTTTGCTGTATTTCCCTGGAATGGTATACTTTAAACATAAAGAAAGTGTTTGCAGCACTTTCTAGTTGCAATGGCTAGATTGATAACTGAGTGGTGGATTCATATCATTGGACATGAAAGAATACAATTTTTAAAACAAAGTATAATATTAAGAAAGCTCTACACAGACATTAGGAAGATAAACATTACAAGAGAGGCAGAAATAACAACAGCAATAACAAAAGAAATCTGATATCCTAAAGCTGCTAAGTTGCCTAAAGTTGCTGCTTCTAAAGTTGATGCAAGGAAAGTTGCGATTTATGGGCAGAAAGAAGCAAGAACCACCAAATCTGTCTTCACAGAAAATTATAAATCCTCAAATTAGAGATACATTTAAAAAGAAGGACTCTTTAATAGGATCTTTAACAGATTTAATTTCGTAATAAAGCCACAGAGGTAATAATTTTTATTGATAAACTGTTTTTATGGCCCAGAAATCCTGGGGCACAGCCTGACTGTTGAGGTTGCTGGACAGTGTGTGTGAACTGCCTCTTTGGGACTGACTGTTCCCACTCCTGCTACTTTCTGGAAGGTGTCTGGAAGCAGGTTGAGTGATCCAGCTGTCTCAGGACAGAAGCAGACTAGTTATCCCTTCAGGAAAGTGAGGGGTAAATGACTGCATATTGATATGATTACAAAGGTGAGGAATGCTTCCCAGTACCTTTTGATTTGCTATCAAGATTCAGCCATGATGAAAACAGTGAAGGAGTTGTAAATTCAGGATCAGGGCATATGAAGACTCCATCAGGCTTTTACTGGGTTTTCCTGGTATCTTTTCCTCCTCTACTGTATGATATCCATTCAGCATCTCTGTCAGCGTAATCAGTATAAATCCTCTACTGAATGGGAGATTACACAGGATTAAGGCACTGCCTATTCAGCTGGCTGCAGCCTCAATTTCTTTATGCGTTTTTTTTCCTCAGTTGGCTATTGAACAAAATAATAGTAATAAAAATATTTCCTTTGGTTCATATAAGATGTATGCTTTTTAATATGGGTAGTTTTCTTAAATGTTTTTAATAAGTTTTCTTACATATTTTAAGAGAGAATTACTGAAAAGAGAAAGTTTTGGCGATTTCTGGAAAATGTATAGTGGAACAGCAGAGATTCCTGGGTTTTTAAAAGCCACTCTGAACACGCCATTTTCAGCTTTTGTTTAAAACATTATAAATTCTAAGCAAATAATTTGACACTTTTGGCCTTAGCTTTTGGTAAATACTGAAGATTTTTCTCATCTCACTTGTATCTGTCTTTGACTTTTTCAAAAGTAAAAATCTGGTCTCCAATTTCAAAAATGTGTATATATTTACAAAGGGACTGATGCCTCAATAAATTTAATAAACTCCACTGGATGGATTTTCCTTAAATAATGCACACCATAGCAAAGAAATTACAGGATATATGGCAAGGTAATGACCCATAAAACTTCCAGGTTTCCAATTCTAAAGTTGATTTGCAGGCAAAGATTTCTGGGTTAATATGTGCATTTCTTCTTTCAAAATTCTTCTTGAGTTGTCTGAGTGTATATATATCCTTTCATCTTCACCTCACAATGCAGAAAAAGAAGAGCAAAAAGTGTAGAAAGAATTTTTATCCTACCTTTTCTCTGTTTTAAAACTTAAAACATTAAAACACAAAATCCCTTGGATACAGACTTCATCAGCTGCACACAAAAGCTATTTATATCTGCTCAAAATATTCCCCAAGAGGCATGTCTGCCTCAGACAGGGAAGTGTTGTGCAATGATCTCTGTGCTGTGTTTGAGCAAGTTGGTGCATCTGCCCAGCATGGAGCAGCTGAGCGACTGCCAGCGGGTGCGACGCCACCGGAGCGTCACCCAGTGCAGGCACGCCCTGGGTCTGCGCCGCGCTCCTTTGGCTCTTGCCTCACTGTGCAAATACCTCCACCCACCTACACTGGCTTCTACAACAAAAGATACCAAACTGACAACAGACCTGAACCAAAACCTGAAGATCATCCACCTTTAGAATTTGGAATGCTTCAGTTCAGATCCAGCGTTTCTGCCTGACTCAGTTTGCTTTATCTGTAACTAAAGCTAAATCTTGGACTGGACACATCCAGGTGCCATGCGCATTTGGATCTGCATCTAGGACTTCATAACTTTTATGCCTGGTGACACCATTCATTGAGTTCACAGGCCTATTATAATTTGAAATCTTGTAGGGAGTATCTAATTGGCTAAACAGATAAGGTGACTGACTCAGGTATTAAATATGTTGCGTGATGGAGGTAAAGCTGATCCTCAATCATCAGCTTATTTGAGACATACTCAAGGGAGCAGCAGAGTTGGTCCAGTTGTCCACACAAAGGCATCCAGCGACATTTGGGATGCCTGCAGCTACTCCTACAGGTCTCTAGTCTCCCACAAGTTTTATGTCATACCTGTCCCTTTTGTGTAGATGTCTCAGATACCCTAAAAAATCTCAAATGTCAAAATGACTTTACTTGCTTGTGTATGGTCATCACAGACTATTGAATCATTGCCTAAGTGTTTATAATAAGCATCTAGCATACCTGTAGACAACTGCAAAGATAAAATTTAACTCAAAATCAAGACACCTAAATTTAGGTGTCCACATGCAGTGATTTCAAATGAGATCAAGTGTTTATATATAGACAATTCAGCCAAACCTTCGCTGGTTTAGTACCTGTATTTTCCATGGGAGTGTCACAATTGGTGTGCGGTATTTTAGCACTTTAACACTTTAAAATTGAACACTTTAAAATTGAACAAAAGGATAATGATATCTTTTAAATGTTAATCAAGTTTTTCTTCCTCTTGTGAAATAATACTCTTAGTCCTATTCACTCCTTTGTTGAGATAAAAAGCAACTTGTGTATTTAGGTAGATTTCCCCTTTCAGTTGAGTGTGTGAATATGTGTGTGGGTGTTTTGGATGGAGGGGGCAGTCAGCAGAGCTGAAACACACCTTCATTAAGACAAAATGTCAATGAAATATATTGTTCCACTCCATACTAATCCTAAAGGCAAAGATTACAAAAGAAAATAATCATAAAATAAATAGATCAGACGTTCTTACCAAACTGTGCAAGTAGCTAAAATGGATAACTGAGTTTAGATTCTGCAAAGTTCCTCAGGAATTAACATTACTTCTTTTTTTTCTTTTCTTTTCTTTTCTTTTCTTTTCTTTTCTTTTCTTTTCTTTTCTCTCCTTCTCCTTCCCCTTTCCCTGCTATTAAAATTAAGTTAAGAAATGGAGGTATGTAAAAGAGGCATTGCTCTGTTCTGGGCTACATGTGCTCTTTAACAAAGGCGCTTTTGCTGCTTTTCCTCTTTTGTGGCTTTTTCTCTGTAGAAGCTGCTCCTTGCTGAATATAAGGAGAGAGGCCAAAGAACTCAGATGAGGTTCTTAAAGAGCAGCAGACAGATTTCACATGATTACAGGGCTGTGCCCCCAGTAACAGGGGGAGTGACTGTGTCTGCATCTGTGAGGCCTTACCACAGTGATCTTTGTTTCCAGGTTTTCCTTTCCTTTGTGCTCTTCAGTGCAAATGTGGATCAGTCCAAGGTGTGTGCACTGGCTTTCAGTTTGTACTGAGGTCAGAATACATGCCCATTTTTGACTTATTTCTTATTTTTTGTTTCAAAAGGACTTTGAGCCATTCACTTTCATGGTTATTCTCCATACTTTTCCATACACATTTCTTCTATAATTTTGAATTACATAAAATCCTAGTGCTAAGAAAATGGAATGAGAACATGTGCAACTCACTCTATGCACTATTTAAAACTTTGTTACCTAGATGATTTACCTCTCCAATGTAGAGACCTGAATGTGAGGCTCAGAAGATCACAAGCACAGCTCTTTTCAGGCCTTGCTCTGGTTCACTTCTCAGCAGAGTTCAAGGTAATGACCTCCTTTAGCCTTATTAATTTTAAATAAGTTTCTTAGATGCCATTCACCTTGTGTCAAGATGCGATGATTTTGGCTGGGATAGACTTAATCTTCCCCATAGCAGCTAGTATGGGCCATGTTTTCCATTTGTGCTGAAAGCAGTGTTGATAGAACAGGGATATTTTCATTATTGCTGAGCAGTGCTTGCACAGTCAAGGCATTTTCTGTTCCCCACCCCACTTCACCAGTGAGGAGGCTGAGGGTACACAAGAAGTGAGAGGAGACACAGTTGGGAGAACTGATCCCAACTGACCAAAGGGACTTTCCATACCATGTGGCATCATGCTCAGCATATGGGGCTGGGTCAAGAAGAAGGAAGGAGCAAGCATTAATAGCGGTGGCATTTTGCCTTCCAAATAACCTTTATGCATGATGGAACATGCTTTGCTGGGGATGGCTAAGCACTGGCCCATGCATTGGAAGCGGTCAATGATGGGGCAACACAGAACTCTGAATGGATATTGCTAAAAAAATGTAATACCTAGGAATTACTAGTGCATATATTGCACTTGTGGTTTATGCATTGAAAAGATCGCATCCAAATCTCTGTGTTGTGTTGAATGATTTCATTTAGAAGGCACTAGTTACCAGATTCCTAAACAGTGTGTTAACCAGTGTAACTAGGCCTTGACTGAAGATCTGGCCTGAAGGTTGTTATCATCTCCAGTTGGTTCTTTCTGTGTGTCCAGAAACTGCTTCTTGTAGAATGCTTGTCCTCACTGAAAGTAAGCGGAGAACACACAGAAGAGAGACATGGAGTCTCAATAACTACTACATTGAGGGGAACAAAAGACATTCTGTATATTCTGTAGAAAGAGACGAAAAAGTGATAGGAAAGCTGCTTGGTTCTGAGCTTTCTTTTAACCTTAAAACACCTTCCTACTCAAGCATTGGCCCATTTGCAAAAAATTATGCTAATCGTACTGAAAGTAGTTGGGTTACTGTTAATTATCATGTAGGAAACATTGAGACAGAATTATATTGGGAACAGTTTGAACTGTGACTGTCATCTACCTCTGCTCTCTACCCAGACTGTTAATGAAAGACAGTATTTACTGTCAAAAACTGCTTTTTATAGCAGGTAAGTCATGCAGAAACATGAGGGAATTTATTTACATTTTTACTTTCTTCATTCTTTGGAAGTTAAAGTGGCACTGATATCAACCTACACAAGGAATTTTTGCACAAAGATTTCAAACTTCTCTTGTAAACAAGGGTACTGTCCAAAGAGTGTCGTGTGAAAGACATGGTCCTGGAGTGTTCTGATTGCTCTTTCAAGGAGGAGACTGTAGCTGGGACTATCAGTACTCAGCACCCATCCAGAAACTCCCAGAGAAATTCTCAAATAATAAATTAAGCTTACTCTGTTTGGTAGAGACTTTGGCAGTGGATTCAGGTAGACTAAAGTTTTTATCTAGTGAGTCTCTGAAGTCCCAGCTATGTCAGAACTTCAGTCATAAGTAAATTCACTCATATGGGCAACTATACAAGCCATCTGGAGCAAGTTTATGTTTTATACTTCAGAGCATTTAAGGCTGTAGAAACCCAATAAATCTTCCATATTAATCTATAGCATGTCAAAAGTTGTTATCTTTTACCCACATACTCCCCTTGGGGCCATTTGATTTGAGCTAAACCAAGCAATTCAACCCTCAGGTGCCTGAAGTCATGAATCACAGACTGGCACAAGCCACGTGTCAACCAGCAAACAGGTTAATGAAAAATAGCTGAGGAATGTGCAAAGTGATTTTTGTACTATGCTTAATAAAAACCCTACAATGACCCTGTCATCTGGATGTGAACAAAGATTTATCCCTATTTACAAATTTTCCAAATTTTTAATGTAAGGAACTCTTGAAGAACACCAAATAACAATATGTGCTTTTATGCAGAATTGCTCAGTTGGCACTAAAGAACATACTTTTATCTTCATAGATTGTGAGCCTGGGATTTACATACATCACATAGGTTATAAAGCCTAGAGAACGCTATGGTGGTGGCCAAAGTGATCTATACATTACATTACAGCAAGTCCAAGGGTTTTTTATAACCAAAAACATGATTTTGGCCCTAGGTCATGGTCTACTGTTTTGCTACATAGTAGTTCTTGTACTCTCTTACTTAAATGTATTAATCTCACTTTAAAGTCTTCTATAATTTTTATTTCAGCCATCCAATGTTTTTACATTTTTATCAGCCCTTTTGAGGGGTCTATAACCAGCAGGCATGATTATTCTCTTAGTAAAACTTTAATAGTGGCTCCTGTTGATGTCCCACCACTAATAATATTTAGGCACCAATCTGGTAATGAACTTATGAGCTACTATTTTCAGTAACTTATATTCTTTAAACAGTTAACATTTAAAAACCAAAAAAAATCTGGAGAAATCAGATGCCGTGTTGATTTCTTCAGCCTGGCATATAATCTTTTTGTGCTTGGTCTGAATTAAACCTTTATATTCTCATATTATATCTTATTTTCCACAGACCTCTACACACAATTTAAAAGGTTCAGAATTAAATGGGATTTCAGAAAAATGTCATGTATCCCTGTCTATAAGTAGTATTTTATTTTAAGTAAAAAATTTTGAGAGTTTATAAGTGAGAAGGAAATGGAACTGATTAAAAAGTTAGCACTTCCATTTCTGAGTTTCACATTAGCATTTTTTTCTCTCTTTTTGAGGAATGATGTATAATGGGACATCAGAATCCAACAAGAATGAATTGAAGGCATTAATTTACTTAGGACATGCAATTCACTGGAATCATTAATGCTGAGTTGAAAAACTTATTCAAGGAGTGCTTTATGTCATGAAACTATATATGCACTTCAAGAAGCTAGTAATATGACTTTCATTCTAAAAATGACAAATAAATAAAAATAATTCAGAACTTTCGATTTCTTATTGGTTTTCCAAATCCAGCATTTTCAGGTTCCCCAGCAGCAGTCTGAATCACAGATTTGGATGCTTAATGTCAGGTGTGCCCACTTCTGTCTGGAATAAAAAACCTTCTTTCTTTTTCTTTTCTTTTCTTTTCTTTTCTTTTCTTTTCTTTTCTTTTCTTTTCTTTTCTTTTCTTTTCTTTTCTTTTCTTTTTTCTTTTCTTTTCTTTTCCTTTTTTTCTTTCCTTTCCTTTCCTTTCCTTTCCTTTCCTTTCCTTTCCTTTCCTTTCCTTTCCTTTCCTTTCCTTTCCTTTCCTTTCCTTTCCTTTCCTTTCCTTTCCTTTCCTTCCCTTCCCTTCCCTTCCCTTTCCTTCCCTTTTCCCTTTTCCCTTTTCTTTTTTTTCCCTTTTCTTTTCCCTTTCCCTTTCCCTTTCCCTTTCCCTTTCCCTTTCCCTTTCCCATTCCCTTTCCCGTTCCCTTTCCCTTTCCCTTTCCTTCTCTTTTATTCTTTCTATAAAGCTTGGGAAAGGTGGTTATATTTTGTTATAAACTTTGGGTTATATGCATAGAGAATGATTAGGTCATAAATAAACAAGTTTGTATTTAGAAAATATCCTAAATCCCAGAGACAATATTTGCATCTGAATACAACTAATATGCTGAATGCATGTATGGTGTTGATGAGCATGTTGCACACTTTGTGTGGTAAATTTCGTATATCGTGTACCTTGATCACTTTCTATTTTAGAGCCCTATCCTGTCTTCCTTTTATTATTTTTGTGATGGATGATTTGTAGCTGCCCAGTGGAGTGGAATGTTAGGAGTCTTAACAAAAAAAAATTGGAGTTCTTAGTGTATAGGGCCTGAACATTAAATTCTAGTTAAAAGTTCCAATCAATTGTGGCTGACTCAAATAAGAAAAGCTTGATTAAAACTTAAAAGTTAAAACTTCTTATGCAGAAGAATGAGGTATTTTTTCACTGTATGTTTATTGTGAAAGCTTTCTGCCTTTGATATTCAACATTCTTATTAAATAGAAGAAATATTTTTATATTCTTTAAAATTTTTCCTCTCCTTTCAAAAGCTGGAAAACAGTACTCATTATACTGAATTAGACGGCCTTTTCAGCAGTGGGAAATAGAAAAAAAACAACACCAGAAAAAAAAATAAGCCTCTGAAAATGTCAGGACGGTTTTATTGATAACTACTTGAGATAAGCTGCATTTTAAATATGTTCCTGAAAAGTTGGAAAGACCTCAACAGAATCATAAGCAAGTACTATTGAAAATGTGAATAAACCACATTACAGTGAGACAAACTACCTACTTTACAAATCACAAATAAGTCTATGAGGCAATTCAGAACATTCAATGGGTCTGTGGGAAGAACAGGTTCCCTTTCACATTTGTTCTTTATGATTACCAGTTTTACTGTAAAGGAAAATAAAATTATGTAGTGGAAAGTTGATAAAAGTGTTAGTCTTTGGTTGGTTTTTTTGTTTGTTTGATTTTGTTAGTTTGTTTGTGGATTGGTTTTGGTTTTGTTTTTTTTTAATGTATAAGATATAGATTTTCTTATAATTAATAAATACTTTAGCCAGGATGTATGGAATTCCCCATTTCCACCTTAAATAAAGGTTTGATAATCTTTGTTTGACACCTGTGAAATCTAAGGCCTGACTTAAGTGGAAGGTGATCATAAATCTTTCCTGTTCTGAAAATGTTTATACTTCTGAATCCATGAGTGATGTAGATTCATCAGCAATTTCCTTATCCCAAAAGCATAATAAAAACATATTTTTAATTCATCATTTCATTACACATAAGCATTTAAACCTATGTACATATAAATAAATATATGCACACAGTGTACATGTCACTTTATGCAAATGTAAAAATGATTTCTTATGCCCAAATGGTCATCAAGAAAGCATCTTATGCCTGTCTGAAATCAATTGGAAGCTTTTCCATTAACTTAAACAGAAACTACATAAAATCTCAATGTTCTCTTAAGTGATTAATAATAAAAATTAGTGTTCCAAATTTACTTAAATTTTATGCAGTCTACCTTTAGTCTACCTAGAGGTACATTTGTTTCTCATAACAGAATCTGAGATTCTAGAAATTTATTATAAATTATTTGTGGTTATTTGTTGTTTTCCAAATGAAAAGTAGTGTCAGAAAATATTTTCCTGGTTTATGCTGTACAAGAAAAACACCTACATTCCACATAAAGGATTCTCAACTCTGTACTAAAATCTTAATTGTAGCTACTTTCATTAAGAAGGGGAACAGGCATGTTGGTGGTCCACTTAGTATTAAGGCAAGGGATTTTTTGTTATGGTCTTAGCCTAAATCTATAGCAACTGTGGTAAAAGTTACTAAATCTATGTATCATTAAAGAAATTGTATGGAAGGGTTTTGTTTTTAAATCCTGATTTGAAGTGTTACATAGTTATCTTTTTATTGGTAGTTACAGACCAATATGAAACTTTGATTAAATGTGTATCCTCTTCAAAGAATATGGGCATCTCGTTTCAAGTGATAATTGAGCTAAGTAATGTCTATGTCTTCATGCCACTGGCTGTTTTGCTCATGCAGTACTTAATTCATTAATTTCTAAATAAATACTGTACAAAAAAAGACATTTTCAAATAGGAAAAATAAAACAAATAAAAACAAAAAACCTGGTGTAACTTTAGGTATGAATATTTTGCACATTTTAAACACAATGTTCAAAATCAAAATAATTGAATTTTGATATCACAATCAAAAGCATCTTCCTGACAACACCTGTGCAGAACAGAGCAGAAATCTGCCTTCAACAAAGAGGCTGTGAAAGGTTACTTGGGTGAAGAACATGGGTCATATTTATTTACATGTTTTACTTATTGGATGGAGATCAGCATCCTGGCAAATTGAACTATTTTAGGTAACACAGTATCTGGGACAACATAGAAGTGGAATCCATTGGGAGTTTTCATCCATTTCTATCATGTCTCTACCTCTTTCTCAGACAGTCATTATGTCATTATTATGTCCCTGGAAAACTTTTTCTTAAATGCCATTATTAAATTTGGGCAAAATGCCTCTTCTATTTTGGAAGAAATACTCAATTTTTTTTCTCTTAATTCTTAAGAGAAATTTCAATTTCTTTTCTCTTTTATTCTTAAATGAGGGCAAATTTTGAAATCTTAAAGAAAATAGGTGTTCAACAACTGCCCACATAAATTAATGACACTTGTTCTTTCAAGATTTAAAACTTTTTCTTAATAATTAAAAATTTTTCTTTAAAAAATCAGTTTAATTAATTTGCCTATTAGAAAACATATTCAAGCAGAAAACAAAATTATCTTTTACAATGCAAAAAGATCAAACCAAATAAATTTGTCAAAACTACTCTTGTAAACAATTTTGCTTTTAGAAGGTATGCATTTTCTGCCAGCAAATACTAGGTCTTGTGCAAAGGTTTTGATTACTTTCATTAAAATTTGTATTTCAGTGACAAATGATGCTGACAAGTACTTTCATTAATCTGTGTGATTAATAAGCAGTAGAACTGAACCTAATATTTTCTAAATTAAGAATTCAAATGATTAAGCATCAGTTCTGTGTATTTGGTAGCAGAACTCAGATCAAAGCAACATGGTATAAGGGTTTAAAAAAGTACATGAATTCCTGTTTGTTACAACCAAATGCCAATAGGAAGTATTGCAATACCATACAAAACACTTAAAGTAGGTACCTTCCAGAATTTAATGATGGAACTGAATTAAATAAGAAGCAGACTAAGTACTTCAATATCTGGCATATATTACTTTTGGTTTTAAGAAAAAAGAGTCCAAAGAACTAGAACTTTACTGACAGTACCTAGTAATAGCTAAATTTTTTATTCCTAGTTGAAAAGGTTATAAGACCTAGGCCAAGGTTGGTCATCACAGATGGGAGAGAAATGGCACAATAATAGAAACCAATATTTCAAGAAAAGTCTTAAATATAAGTACATTGAGGATTTGCTGGATATTACAATTTTTCCTATACAATTTTCATTTCAGGGTGCTTTTCATAGGTTCAGAGTAGAACAAATCCTATGAGAAGCCAAGTATGCTGTTCTTGTACCAGGTGCAGCATAGTTCATGTCTAATGGGATCCCAATTTCCTGCCAGATGTCAAGTCTGAAGTTCAGTTTGAAACTGACATACCTAGGTCTGGGTTGGATGTTTTTAGATAGGTGCCAGAACTGGGGGATATGTTAGAATTGTATCATGCTCAAACAGTGAAGCCTAGAGAATTCTTAACCTCTATGCAACTGCAGAAAGGCATGAGGCTCTCCTAGATTCATGTTCTATCCTAGATTTATGTTCTATCAACCAGCCTTTTGTGATTGTCTTAAACACCCTGTGCCATTTTGAAAGCAGAGAAAACCTTTACAGATATACCCATCCCTATGGTCATATGTGTCCATAACATATTAAAAAACATCAAAATTTAGGTATTTAAAGCTAAAGCAGATTTCTACTCTGAATATGACACCAGTTCTCAAGGTACATCCCACTCAAATTTGTATAGGAAATCTTCTGGGCAAGATTCATTGCCAGAATCCTTTAAGAGGTACCTAAAAAGCCATGAATGTGGTGGAATAACTGCTTCTGTATCTCTAAATCTAGAATACATAATTCTTTCCATGGGATGTGTTCCCTGTCAGTCACAGAGCTTAAACAGTTTTAGTTAGCTGAAATGATAGTGGCTTAGGCCTAGTCTTAGAATAGTCAGTGATGTAAGAGCAGCTGGAGACTGGATAGTAAAAACATAACTGAAGACTTTGCCAGGCATCTCTCCTTAAGAAGTCTTAGATGACTGAAAAAAGAAGTCCTAATTTCCTCCAGCCTAATAATCCCAACCTGTGAATGGCATGTACTGACAACAAGTGGCAATAAGACAGACATAAGGGATATTTTGCTATTTCACTAACTAATAGGGAAGCATTGACAAAAGAGACAGTGGAAATTGCTAAATTACTATATACATAAAAAAAGAGATAAGTAATCATATGTTCTCTTAAATCAGTCCTCTTTTTTTCCCTTTCCCTTTTTCCCCCAATCCCTTTCCCTTTCAAGCAGAAATGTCCTCCAAATAGAGCTATTGTTCTGCCATGTTTCTGGAATGCCAGAACAGAGAACTCCTAAGCATTTCAGCTCAACTCTGGTTGCTGCTGAAAGTGCTTAGTAGTTTTTCTTGGTAAAACATGTAAAAGAGAATGGGAGGAAGAAGGGAAGAGAGAAAAAACAATAGAGATAGGAGGAGAAAGAATAAGAGGAGAATAAGAGGAGAATAGAGAGAATAGGAGGACAGATATGCTTCTCAGTTTCCTCATTGTTGCAATATTTGTTCCCTCAGACTGACCAACTTCAGGTAAGGAAAAAGCAAAAGCAAGAGCAAAGCCAACAACAAGACTAGGAAACTCAAAACAGCTTGCAGAAAACCAAGAGGGACTGTTAACTATCCTTTTTGGTATGCACCATTGCTTGTTTATTGGTGCAGATGGGATAGAGTGAATATGGCTGTGAATTTAGCATGAAAAGTGAGAATTCAGATTAATAACTCTCAATTCTAGAGAACAAAATTGCTGGTTATAGATTTTAATTATTCAAAATTTACTATCTTCCATTTGAAAACCACAAGAGGACTTAGGTATTCCTCATTGTTTCAGTAGATTTGGTCCATATCCTTTAGCACTGAAATATTAATATTAAATCTGGAGATTGGTGTTTAATTTGATTTCATAGATCAGTTAGGCAACCAAGGGAGCAGATAATTGGATAGCTGCAGTCTGCTCTTCACTGTAGAGGGTCTTTTACAAACCTGACAGTCCACTTATTTTTTGGATTTAGTGGTTGAATAATTCGCTGTAGAGAATAATTTTCAAATGTTGTAATAATTTCTTAGAGTCCTTTAAATAGAGGGAGCTGGTAACAAAGAAGCCATCATCTAATTTCATTTCTAATGTAATTGTGGATGTTGATGACCGTATAAACCTCCTTAGTGACACTGATCAGACCATCTCAAATGTCATTTCTCCAACATGTGCTGATATGGCTGACTTGAATACTTAGGTTCTCCAGTTGAATCCTGGAAACTGGGCTGTTGGAGAAGGATCTTAACATCACTGTCTTTGGGATTCACTCCCTCTTGTGGCAGTAAGTCACAACAATTGATATGGTTTACACATTTTGCATCTTTGTTTTTTAAACAGTTCCTGCTACTGTTATTACTTGAGACAACAGTTATGCCAGCATTTACTCTGGCAGTTTGTAAAGACAAATGAAACACTATTTCAATTCCACTGGGTATCAGTGTCTGTTCACACATAGTGTGCACATATTGTTAATGTATATACAACAATAAACTGTCAAATCACAAATATTTAGGCACACTGATCAGGCTGAAGTGGACCAAAACCAGCCCACAACTAATCTTTCCTAAAATATTTCCTGACTACGTTTAAAAACCCCAACCTACTTTCAAAGGATTTCTTACTGCTGCTAAACTGCCTTATCATTTCAGAGGCAGTCTGCTGCAGATTCTCCATAGGAACATACAAGACTTTGTAATACTGGATGTATTTTGCAAAGGTACTGCATGCACTGCTGAATAATGAAGTACTTAATATTCTGCAGAATGTCAAGCTTTTCAATTTATGAGACCCAGGTTACTTCAGCCTAGTGGATAAAATTTTATTTTTTAGTAACTTGGAATTAAAAATAAATTGGACACTAGATCATGCTTTAAAATCATGGTCTATTAAAAAAAGTTTTAGATGGAATTGTTAGGTTATCTGGAACATCCACTGGAATGGGCAGAGAAGTGGTCATATGCTAGTGCAGAAGATGTGTGTATGTTGGGTCATAAGGATAAAAGCAATTACATTTTGTAAGAACAAAATTGTGAGGGGCTCCCAAGATTAGCTGCCTAGTGTTAGTGTGACAGGTGGAACCCAACTCATAAAAATATCAGACAAAAACCAGAATATTTTGAGAACTTAATAATTTTGTAGTGAGAGCAGACTAGAAACTGGGTGCAGAGGTTTAAGGAGACAAAAGAAGCTCAGCTGTCCTCTCTGCCTACCCTTTTACCCAGTTCTTTTCCATATGGAAATAAAACACAGCTGTGATCATATGATGTACCATGCAGCAGGAATGGTAAGATCAGAGAAGTAGATTGTTCACACAAAAAAGAACTTGCAGAGGGTGAACTATATATATGAAATGTAGGACACAAACAGAAAAAGGATGAACTGTGACAATTTTGAAAGAGGTCATTAAGTCTTCTGTGTTCTGAGCACACAGAAAGTGAAAAAAAAAGGTTATTTCTTTTTCTTCTTCAGGAGTGCTTTATCGCCTATGAAGAAAAATTCTGAGTAAACGAGGGCCTTTCTGACAGAAAAAAATGTGTAACATATGCTAGGTTTCAGGGAACCTGCAAAATGTTGCTAGTTCACTTTTTTTTTTTTTGTAAATTCAAACCTTGCACTGAAGGACTAACAGTTGAAAGTGCTAAACTACTAAGAATTAAACACTTTCATAATTACTTCTGGCAGTGGTGTCAAAGGGAAAAAAAAGCATGGTACTACTCCTTATTTGGAATTTAACATCTCGTCTTCATATTCTTTTCCAATTTTATGAAAAACATGGCTAAAATAAGGGGTTTTACATGGCATCCTTTAAAATATTATCTCCATTAAATTTCCATTAACAATGTTTTAAGTGTAAAGACTAAAGATTGTAGCAACTTCTGTTTAAAAAAAAGCAGCAGCACAAGAACATCTCTGGAATCCAGTACCATCCCTAAATAAAAGAAACAAAAAGCAAAGTAACAGAGCTACCAAAAGGTGGCAAGTGGATTTGTTGTCTAGAGACAATCCAAGCACTAACCGGTGCCATTTAAACAAATATACTGCAACTGAACTGCAAGCTAGATCCATAGGAACAATTGAATGCTAAGTGAGATCCCCAAGAACTCTAAAGAGATTCATAAGTGAATTTACAGGGAATACTGCATGAATTGATAATGACATATTCACCAAATTCTCCAAGTAAATGGCTTCCAGATGTTCACTGTTCCCATTATTGTTGGGAATTCAAAGACACGTGGACACATAGGAGGACATATGGGTATTATTTCAGGCCATTTTAAAACAAGAAACCTAATCAGTTATGTAGATACTCTTTGTGGTTTTTTGTTTTTGTTTTGTTTTTTTTATTATTTTCCTAATATTTCTGTTGATCTAAGGATCGCTATATAGGGATATTGATGGGACTCAAGACTCAAGTATGTTCTCATTAGGTTTTTGATATGAATAAATCTGCTTCCTAAAACAAATCACACCATGTACTAATTTGCATTACAGATACCCAAACTAATTTAAAAATCTGGAAAAGAGATATTAATGACTTGTGTGCAGTACAAATTTCACATATGTGAGAACTGAGAAGGATCTCAGACTTGCTGGGTTTTGTTTGTACCCAATGTCCTTGTGAAAACTTGTACTCATTACTGTGAAGTACTTCCTTCTTCAAGTGATAGATTTATATTTAGTAATTGATTAAGTCTGAGATTGCTTTTATGCAAATTTAGCCATCAACACTGAAATGCCTTTTCTTAGTTTTCTGTGTGGACAATGAAGAGACATGTTCTTGCAGAGGGTGTTTCTGTCTATCCTAGTTAAGATACCAAGGCAATGATGATGAGTTGCTTTTAGGGAGTTTGCAATTTACCTTCAGATGGTCCTAGATTTAGGCCCACCACAAGGATCCTGGATGATTACCTTGGGTTTGACACATAACTCTAGTCATTGACTCCATATGAAAGGAATCACATCCTTAAATTATTACAAACATTACAGTGTGAAGGGCCACTCATCCATCTGCTTGATTCAATAACAGGTCTTTGACAGGGGCTCACAAGAGATACTGGACAGAATATACAAAAATCAAGCCATGGACAAGCCAGATAAGAGACCACTTTTCTGTTTGGTACATTTCAAGTTGATTAATCAGATCTTTGTTTATGTCTTTAAGCAACTAGATGAATATGAATTCCTAGTTTTAGATGTTAAACATATTAATTATCCTTGAAGGTAAAGAACATAGAACCCCAAGAAAAGAATTTCCAGCACTTTGTTTCAGAGTTGTTAAAGAATTGTGCCACCTATTTATAAAAGAGGGAACTTCTGCTGCTCTGTGCTCTATCACAGCATAACTTCTGGCGACAAATGAACTCTGTCAGAGCAGGTAGTTCAATGTTGCTTTCTGCTGTGGAAATACAGTGTGACCACACTGCTCCTAAGGCAAATATTGTTCTCTCAGAATACTTTGCTCCAATTTGCACATTCCAACCAGTCAAGCAATGAAAAGTTAAAGAGAACCTTGTACAGGAAATCAAGCATATTGGGTTATGTTTTGTGATACATGGTTCAGTATTAAGCACTGGAAAATAAGATGTATATGATATGAAGAGAAGTCCCATGTGCATTTGAATATTTCTTTCACATAAAGGCTTTTTTATAATAAATTGGAATGACATAAAAAGAAAGCTGTAGGGTTCATAATGTGCAAAAAACCTGTCACTTAAATTACCCTCTAAACATAGGTTCTGTGGTTGCACTAGAACTATAATTGCATTAGATTCATAACAATTATAATGCATATAACCTTAGTCAATGTTAAATAATATGAAAGCAGTAACCTCTGTACCAACACATTATGCTCCAGCGAGATATGAAAGTATATGAAACACTTGGCTTGTTTATAATTTTTGTTTGGCCTATTATTAATTTAAAATGACAATTATAATTAATATTATTAGACTTTAGGCCTTGAAATAATGCATGAAACTCCTCAGATAAACAATTTGCCTATACTGTATTTACAGAAATAAACAATTCATAAGCACTTTTACAGAATAAATGAAGGGCTAGTCTATGTTTTGCTTTCAATAAGTCTTTTGCATTACATTTCAGAGATCTATTTAAGAAATAGATGATCACGCAAGTCTTCAAACTCTGTATTTACAGAGATTCACAAGCTGAGTACTAAAAAATCTTTTATTCTTTTCTATTACGTTCTTTCTGTTCAGGATTAAAAGCGTTGGGCTGGAATCTTCTGGAGGAATCTTGCACAGAAGTTTCAAAATTGTGGAGTTAAGACATTGTAAAGCTCCCAAAATTTTGACTTCTGTTGACTTTCTTTAAACATAAAGGAAACATAATGTAAAATAGTCAAGCTGACTTCCATTGGAGTTCCTAAATATGTTATGCTATCCTTATTTCAGAAACCAATTTTGATTTGTTATGCCCTTTCTCAGTGTTGTAAAATTGTGCATCTATCTTCTATTTTTGAGTCAATGCTATCACTACAGTGATCCAAAAAATCTTTTTCTAGACTTTGCCAGTCTTATATTGCATTGCAGGGAAGGTCTGTTAGCACTGAGTGCAATGAGTAGAAAATGCCAGGCTTATTTTCACAGAGACAGATGGTGACTGCAAGCAGTGCCATCCATCCTACCTTTCTGTGCATGACTTTATGCAGAGTGTGACTTGAACTCATCCTTGTGCATTCAAATACCTCACTGGCAACACTAAAGAAGAAGAAAAGAAAGCCAGCAATGAATTTCAAGCAGAGCCTCTTAAAGAAATACAAATATTGTAATAAGTCTTCGACCCTTTTCCTGATTAGCTGTTGTGACTCTGCATTGTCTCCAGTGATATACAATGTTTAGAGCTGACACTCAAGACACTCCTTCAGAGGCTAAAATTCCACTGGAATTGATAGTTTAATTCCAGGGACTTTAGTACTGTTTTGCCTCTTGTTAGCCAGAGGAAATGAAATGCATTGGCCTTATGCCTAAATCATATGACTTAATACATGTAGTAAATATCCTTGAAATAATAATTAAAATGGGGATTTTGCATGATTCATTAAAAGAAAAATCAGTGATTTAAAAATAGTTGGCATGCGCTTTTTTAAGTGGAATTTTTATATTGGTTTATATGTGTGTAAAGTTAGCTACACTGAGAGACTTTATCTCTATTGATATACTTAAAAGGTCACTGTCTTGGAAAAAAAAGTCCTGCAATGAAAAAAAGTCCACTTAAAAGTGTATAGTCATTCTGAAATTGAGGCAAACCCAATTTTTAAATTAGAGAAGTAGCATTTTGTTAATTGGCAGGCTCACATTAAGTATTTAAGATTATAATTAATTACTTTCTATACTCTTAATTGAAACATTACAACATACTTGGTTACTATTTAATTAGGAAACACATTAATTATATATTAAGGTCTTCAATTGTTTATACAGCCAAGCCTCCCCTTTGTAGGGAATTCAGCAGTAAACAAGCCAAGGCTCAGCAGAGCATTCTGGCATGAAGATGCAGCAGCATCGGTGTTGCTGTGACTTACTCTGATTTTCATGGGCTGAGCAGTGATCAGTGAACAAATCCATGGGAATTCAGCCTGCCCTGCTCGGATGAGTCAGGAGAGCAGGAGTGTCTCAGGGCACTCAGAAAGGGTTTTGTGCACTTGCCCAGATGCAGGCAGCGTGCAATCACACGGAAAGACGCCGTATTAGCAATTACCGTAGAAAGTCCTCAATACCTAATGAAGGGAAGGAAACAAACAAATTTCCTGCCATTAATCTCTTCTGCTGTAGTCTAGTCTATTTCTCCTAATATTTATTGAAAAATAAAAAAAAGAATAATAGTAGCTTTATACAGGTATATTTAAAATATTTTTCACTTCCGAGAGGCAATAAATTTTGGTAATTTATACCCCATCTATATATGGGATTCTTGTATAAAAGGGGAAATAAGTTTAAATATCCCAGAGATGAAAATACACAAGAAAATCTTTACTTTATAAATGCACTGAACTAAAAGAAAACCCAAAAGAACCCCAAACAAGTACATGAAATAGCAAGACCCAAGCCCACAAAAGTGTCTCAGCGAGATGCAGGCTTCATGACAGATGAAAATTTAAAATATATCATCAGAAAAAAAGAAATAAGTTCAAAATTTTTGTAAGAAATAAAGGTATCACAGTAACAAAATGGTTATTTAAAATTACCTTGCATGTGTATCTTGTGCATTCAGTGTGTGTTCAAGGTTAAGTTCATATCATACTTGAGCCAAAGTAGAGACTATATAAGGAAAAAAGTTCTATTTTCTCCATTCTACTGTTGAATCTTTTTCATTTTTTACAAAGTGTGTGGAGTCCTTTTTTAATATTTTCATTCTTTTATTTTCTGATCTCTTTTCAAACATAAAAAAATATAAATTCTAGACTAAACATGTAAGGATTCCTTTTCCATCTTTGATCCCTCTAGTTTTGCTGACATTTTTCTCTGTGTTTGGATTCCAGCAATTTTGTCATCTCTGCCAGGAGACAGGGGAGTACATGGAACTAAGAGACTTGTTAGCTAGACAAGATTTGACTATGTTCCAGTGCAGCGCCAATTCTGTGCTTCTTCCTATGGCTGAAGGATATATTAGCTGATAGTGCTATTGGTATGTGCACAAACCTTGAAAAGCTTTCTCTAAACACAGGAGAGAAGTGGCTCCCAAAGTCATACCCTAATGACACAAAAGCACAAAGCCAGGAGAAAAAAAAGTGACGAAACCCCCCCAGAAAATGTAAGTAATTTTAAGATACACAGAAAGTTCAAAACTGCTATCCTGTGCAAAATCCAGTCTTCACCTGGAAAACAAGACATCTGTGGTTACTGACTTTATTAAGATTAAGATTGTACTGCTCAGTCCCGTTTAAAGGAAATTTTGGACTTCAGTTTGAATTATATCTTTCACTGAAATGGAAAGTTCACCTAAGTCTGCTCAACTTATCCCTCAGGTATGGTTAATTTGTGCCAGAAATCAACACAGTTCCAAATAATACAATTTTATGTAAGAAATATACAAGAAAAGATGTCCTATAAAACTGTCAAACCTGGACAATTCAAAGGTCATGGTATCGAAAATGAGGCTGATGCTCAGCTGGTTGGAATTCCTGAATCTATCTTCATCTGAGAAGTCAAAAGAGTTGGCTCCTGGAGAAGCCATGATCCTTTTCTAATTGACATGTCTGTGTCAGTAATCATATCAGAGAACCTCCTTGCTAGGAAAGCAGACAGGTGGGAAGAGATGAGTAAAAATATTTTAGGAATAGCCTAAGATTTTGGGCCAATTCTACTTTGCTAAAATTATATACTATGACAGAAGTTCACAAAGCTATTATCAGGATCTAACTGACTGAAAAAATAATATTAGCCTTTGTACCAACAATATGGTGAGCAAAGCAGGGCTACTTCTATTAACAACAAGGCCTGTCTGTCTCACAGGTTATAGTGTGATAGGTGTGGATTGACATTATCCCTCTGTAATATACTATTTTATTTATATTCACAGACATACATGTATATATATATATTATTTTATAAGATATATACAATATTTTACTCTGTGACAAAAGTGCAGCAGAGCACCCATCACCCAAAGGGAGTAAATTGCTCTACTTCACATTTAATATGAGAAAACAAACAAGAAAAGTGGTTTCTTTGCAGTAATGGCTAGACTGGTACAAATTCATTACATACCTTAGAGTGACTTTTCTTTATGTCAGTTCCTGTGGGACCATGAATGGCCTCTCTCATATTTACACAGCTATAAGGTAGGATTTATACTTTGATTTATTATGGATATGTTTCAACAGATTCTACATCAACTGCATTGGGAACTTATAGTAAACTGAGTCAAGAGTGAAATTCAATCATGATTGTGTATAAAGCAGTGAAAGTGATGGATGTTAAACTCTATCAGAGACAAACCATTGTAGAACTATTGTGCTGGAGAATATTTCTCAATCCTATTATGGCCTGGGTTTAATGTATCATTGGGTACAAGACTATTCAAAAATATTTAGAAATAGGTGAAAAATTTAAACAATGCAAATTATTAAGAGCAACTGAAATACAAAAAAATTTGAATTCCAGTTACATAAATCTGCTAGGGGCTTTGCTTTCCCTTAGGATATTTCTGCCATCACATATGACTAGGATTCTAGGGAGCAGGTCTTTTCCTATCTGGAGCTTTATAGTCGTGTTTGTGTATGAGTCACATTGACTTTTCTTTAGCTGATTTAATAAAAGCCTATAGAAAATAATGTTCTGACACCGAACTTGTCCCAGAAGACTAAAAAACACTGGATATTTCATAATCAAAATTATTTTTTACTCAAAGTCTCAAGATAAAATGCAAATATATAAACCTGCTTCACTACATGAATTTGCATATTTCTCTCTTTTACTGTAAGAGTATATAAATTACGGCATGAAAAGCCAATAATGCTTAAAATGTCATTTTAGTTCTAGTGAAATTCTTTACAAAACCAATTCAAGAGACACACATTTTTTTGCCTCAAGATACAACAATGCAACTATCTATCTTTCTGAAATCAGTATTAATAGATTAAAATAACTTTTTTTGCATGCCACAGTGCATGGTAGTTATCATTGCCAGAAACAAACGGCATCAGTCTCTTAAGGAGATCACTAGACATGAAATCTAGAAAATGCACTCTCCAGAATATGTCATGATAGTACTATGAATTTATTCAAAAGAAATTTTTATGGTGTAGAATTTGGTTTCCACTGTGCAAATTCAAAGGCTTATATCTATTTTGAAATGGTATTCAAAATGGTATTTAATTGCATCTATTTTTCTTCTTTCTTTATAATATCTGTTGAATCAAAAAATACATAATTTGATTCATGTTATTTCCTTGCAAAGTCCTTGAGAGAGATGGAAAAAATATAACCACAAAACTGGCAATATTATGACAACTATCATATTGTGTGTAATTGTATGTTTCATCAAAACCTCCCCAAATAGATAAGATCATAGATTAGAAAACAAATCTTCTTTAATAAGGTTTATCTGTTTTGGCTATGAGGCTGCAAAATGGATGTCAGGTTTTCTTGCCATGAACAAGGAATACAATTCAGTGAAGGCTAATTGTTAAAAAATTTAGTGAACAAAACTTGGGGTGGGTGTTTCTGTCATGAGGACACCCTCACTGTCTCACCAAGGTGCCCTGGGGTATCTTCTGCTTCACTGCTATCCGAACCTTCTGCTTCACTGCTATCCCTGCTACAAGGCAGCACAGAAGGAAAGCCATAGAAAGGAATTTGTGTAAAATTTGCCCTGATCTCAGTCTGCCAGAAACCTCTGAATCAGATAGTCCAAAAAATATAGTTTTAATATGTGGAGTGAGGCACGATGTGTTTGTTTAAAAGAAATTAAAATCTAGCAGGCTTTCAAGGATAAAACTATTAATATTCAGTAATTTCAGTTAGAGCAATTACAGAGAACTACATAAGTGCAGACAGGAGACAATATTAATCTGAATTTACAAAATAGATGTTTCTGTCACAAAAAGAATCACAAAGAGAAAGAAGACAGAAAAATATTTACCATCTAAAGGGAGAGCAGGTTGTAAAAAACAAAAACAACCTGCCAAATAAGATCTTCAGGAATATAAATATGCCTTTGCCAAATTTACAGCTGTTCACAGAGGAAAAGCATGATAAGAAAATTCATCAGCAAAGAGAAACTTTCCAGAGAGGAACATTAGAAAACAGCAGAAAATCTTAACACATAAATAGGGATATTATAAGAAGAAATGAAAGACCATTAAATTTTCAAAGCAGAAGTTTAAAACATGAAATAATTTCTATATTGCACTTCTAATACCTGTATGAGATTCTTTTTAACTACCTAGGTTACTCAAAGTATCTCCAGTGGCCATTAGCCATCACAAAACTTGTGGAGTTGAATTTCAGGGCAGGAAACAAACTAGTCTTTGTCAAGGACATAGAATCTGGATTGCCATTTTTTTTCTTACAAAACTGTAGAAAACAGAGTATAAGGATATTCCAAACCTGCTGATGTCTGAGCTGGCAACAGATCCTTGAAAATCCCTAGGAAGCCCCAAAGTTGCTTAAAAACAGCCTTGCATTTCTTGATCCAATCATAAGAACATGCACAAATGAGGCCTCTTTTTATTCTAAATAAATATTTGGCTGTTGTTTTGTTACAAGTTACTTAAGGTACCAGCTGCATATTTATGATATTATAAGGAGAGGGATATCTGTAACACTGGTTCCCAATCTTCACAGATGGTTAATATAATTTATGATGATGAAAGATCATTGGGTCTATCTTTCATATAATTTCTTGACAAAAGGGCTGTTCCCTCCTGTAAATGAAGCAATTTTAATGTATTCTTTTTTATTCAGTTTGCATTCTATTTTGGCAATTTAAAATGACCTTGCAATTAGTAAATTGCAATTAGTAAATAATAACACCTCTCTACACTTGACAACAGAGGTCACTGCAAATGTGAATCATACAGGGTGTAAAGGTAGCATAAACTGATGACACACATAGGAAGAATTCAGTACAAGATATGCTTTAGAAATACTTAGAGGTCAAAGTAAAACTTAGGTTTAGTTGGAAAAAAATTTAATATTTGTTTGAACTTTTTTTCAACTGAAGTTGAAAAAAAGGTTGAAAAATGTGAAGCATATTTTTGCTGACCAGTTTGTTACCCTGGATTTAACCCCCTTCATTGATTCATACAAAAGCTTCTTCAATATTCCTTAAACTGAGGTCTTCATTTTAGTGCAAGTCAGTTTCAAGTCCAAATAACTTCTTAAGATTGCTCTCAGACATTTATGTATCAGCGTTTGTGTTTTCAGTGTTTGATTATTGTATACATCTTCTAAAAATCTCCAGATTTACAATGATTTTTTTATTTTATGTTTTTCATTTACTGCAGCAAAGTGAAACTTCCTCTCCTCTACTTTTATGATACAGTAGAAACCTCTCAGTGGTTGCAGGGGGAAGACAGGTCTGGAAAAGATATATCTCTCACTTGGCTATTGTTATGCACCAGTACCCAAAAGGAGGTTTTAGCACTTAAAAAAATTTTGTACTTGACCGCTTTCCTGCTGTAGAATTCCAGAATGTCACGTATTTCTTTGGAGGTATAAATAGTGATGCCCACAGAGACTTAAACATTGACAAGAAGTTGAGCAGTTGAGTTTCTACAGCTCCTACTCACAACACAGACATCATAAGCAGCTGCTTCAAGCCACAGAAAGGAACAATAGAGAACAAAAGAAAAGGAAGTAGCATTAGGATCTGCCAGAAATGTCAGCTCTGTATATCTTATATCTGCATAAGCCTCCAGAGTCCACTAACCAAACAGCAGCTAAAAGAATGGAGTTTACACATATACCTAGAGGAAAACCCAGTGGTGACTAGAGGTGGTTCTGGGACATGAAATCCTGCCTGTTTGCTGCATGATAAAGATAATTTTATGGGATTATGGACTACAAGAGCTAGAGACATTCAAAGAAACTGTCAAGGGGCAGGATTCAAAAAAAAAGAGAAAAAAAAAAAAAAGGTTACCAACATTTGTTTTTTCACTCGGGCAGCCTGAATCACCTGCACACAGATGTTATTAGTCCATTGTCTATCCTCCATGCATGTTAGACTGCTCCTGGCAGAATAAAAAGTGATGTCTCCTCAAGCAATGTTTGGCAGTGGTTTGGTATTTGGATTGGTTCATGGACAAGGTCAAAGAGGAGCAGTGACATAAGAATATGGTTTCTGTTTCTTTCTTTCACAGCAGTGATATTCTAACCAGACTTACACTTCACACATCTTTATGTCTTTCAGTTCTATCTGTACCTGCATTTTCCTCCTCCTTTCACAGTAAAAATGAACAGACTCCCTGTCATTATTTGTTGTTAATGCCTTTTTACACAATGCGCCCAGATGAATTTTAAAAAGGGCTAAAAACAATCACAGTGTTTAAAAGGAAGAAAGGTAATGCTATTAAAGTTCTGATATCACAGCGTAAATTGATGTGGAGAGAAAAAAATTAATGTAAAAATAAAATAGTAAAATTTCTTGCTAGAGGTCTCATTTTTGTCATAAAATTACTGCCATTTGACAGGCTGCCTTTAAACACAGTTTATTATTATATTTCATAATTCAGCTTTCAATATTCTCCATCAAACCAAACACATTATAGATTAGGCTGCTTTATATAAAAAAGTCCCAAAGTAAAAAAAATATTAAAGCCCTGTAAATTTTGTAGCTGGGACATATGAAATTCACTTGAACTTACTTTTTTAGTAAGTGATCGTTATGCTTTCCAGTTACTATTAGCTTGATACATTTGATTAAATTTAAACAACAAACAACAAAAAATATTTACTGCAGGATCTGACCCTGATTTTTACACTGCCTTGAAAGATCAGACCTGGAAAAGGGTTTGCAATTTGGCAACTTACCTCAAAATTTCCCCTAATGTACCTGGGAATATAGGAAAAGTTGGTCCTCTGAAAGCACAGAGAAGGCTGCACTAACACAAATAAAAATAAGTAAATTAAGGGAAGAACATATGAAAGATTGGAGATATGATACTAGAAGTAACAAGATTATGCTGATATATTCAGATTATTGTTTTTTTTCTTAGTATTAATACCTTTTTAATCTTGGAGGGAAATGTTCAACTGCAGCTGAGTATCCAATGCTTCTGATGAAAAGTCTCAGAAAGTACTAACTTCTATAGCAATTTTAAGTAGAAACCTAAGATTTTCCCTGAATTTGAGGATTTTTTTTGTTTATTTGGGATAAGACTCCTGATATAAAAAAAATTGTTCTACAGGTCTAGAACAGGTTCCGTGTTTGATGTACATTAAATTAATTTTTTTGCAAATATACTCAGATACTGGTTTACTAATTAAATCTTTGATGGCCAAGTGACATGTGACCTTCTGACATCTATTAAATCTCATCAGTGTTTTTCAGCATATTTTAAAGGGGTTGAGATATTAATTGCTAAAAACAATGATCTTAACAGTTTTGAACAAAGCTGTCACAAATAATTATAACTCCTAAAACACTTATTTTTTTGTTGGAACATAAGATACTCAGGAGAAAATATAGTAATCACATCCAACCCAAAATGTGTTTTTAATTAATTATCCTAAATCCTTTAGACTCCTCAGATCAAAGCCAATATTTTTAAAAATAAATTTTCAAATCTGTTTGAATCTTCATGGATTTTACTTTTACTATGATGTTTATTCAAAATAAAAGGTAAATATCTCTTTTTTCTGTACTATTTAATTCTTTTATAAAAAGAGAAATAAAATCATCGGGAGAAAGCCCTTAAATCTGCTTTTCCTATCACTGGAACATGAAAAAATAATGCTTGTGAAACAAATATGGCCAAATGAAGGGGATTATTTTATATAATGGAATTTTTCTCATCTTTCATTCGCAGATAACTTTAGATTTGGTTTCAGCTGACAATAAAATTCTTTGTCTAAGGTTACAAAACAACAGTCAAAAAAATCCAATGGAATTTATCAGTTGTATTTTAAAGATTTTGTCCTACAAAGATCTTTGTACATGCTGCAGAGGAACATGCCAATAAAACCTTTCAGCAGTATTCAGAAGCTCTGGGCTTTCAACCCTTAATGTTGTTATAACCATCTGAATGAATCTTTGGAAGTCATATAGGTCTGGACAAATTCTCAAATCTATTCCCTGCTCTCATTTTGTAAACCAAGCTTCTCAGATATGTCTCAGGAGAGCATGTGCTCATGCATTTCCCTATTTCATGGCTATCTGCCTGTGGTTCAGATCCTGAAGTGCAAAAGACAAGCAGCAATACTTATTATACCTGTGAGAATAAGTCTGTCAATACTTATCCAGTTACTTGAGTGACAGATTGCTTAGATAATAAGAAAGGACACAAAGTGGACAAAAACTGGTTCCTTTTGTTGGGTCTTGTCAAATTCCTGATAAGGACTAAGGTCATAGTGATAAATTCTTAGATATCTTGCAGTTCCTTATGAGAGCTGGGATCCCTTTATTATTTCATGAGTCCAAATACCTGCTTAGGTCAGTGGAGCGGTAGAAATTCTTAAAATGTGTAGACACACAAAACTGTGTAATAGAGATCAGTTCTGACACCAAGAACATATCTTTATCAATGAAAACTGTGAATTACTTCATCTATATTCAGTAGTATGAGATGGGGAGAGAGGAACTACAGTGTTCATCTGTTTTGTTGGTTTTGTTGCTGCTCTTTCTGTTCCATAAGATGAAAGATCCTATTGGCTTTTATTTAAGTGCTTGCCTGGAATTCACACTTAGAGAAGAGTATTGTTGCCATTTGGATTCTACTTTATTCTGTATCTAATGTACTATTGACCCAAAAATTAGGAGTTTTTCTTGTGTTTTTTTTTCTTTGTTTGAGTGTTTACCAGCAGAAAGAAGGGCTCAGGTGTTTTACAGTTCATATACATCCGAGGCATGTACGCATCAGGCACCTGGAAGCTGGTTACTCTTGGGTGGGTGATCCATTTTGGGTCAAGGATAGTTGGAAGTTAAGTTGGAAAGAAAATAAATGGCATGTGAACACCAAATATGCTAGGTTTTTGATACAACATTCTTATTGTTGTTCTAGTAAATTTATTTATATATATACTATGCAGAACTCCAAATATTGGCCATCTGGACTAAAAAGCAGATTAAATATGAGTATATGATGGACCTCAGAGAAAATCACTTTGGGGAGTTTTTCAATTGTATATTTCTCTCATGGAAAACACAGAACATTTGTGTTTCACTCTGAGATCTGACAGATAGATACATTTATTTATCGTGAATGATGCTTTTAAAATTGCAAGCTGGATTGCTCAGTATTATAGGGAATGGCTTTGTATAGAGCAGTCAAGCATAAGAAAAACAAATACGATGAAAATGAAAATGTTAGCCAGTGAGATTTTGCACATCTCCCCTAAAGAGGACAAACAGTTTTCTGAACACTAGAGGACTTTGAAGGGCCTAAACAGTAATCCTGACAAAACAATTCCTTTATTTTTCATGGACTTAAAACAGGGATTTCTGAACCTCTGTAAGCCTACTGTGTTCTTATTTACCTAAATTGATCCAAAACTTTTTCAATTTTAGAGCCAGAATCCTTTCAACTCAGTCTTCAGATTGACTCACCAGTGCCAGTATTAGCAGCTGAGTAGGTTGCTGTATTTCATCTAAACACACTTTATCACAGTTTTCTATTGCCCATATGAGAGAACTTCCAGGAGCTTACTGCAACTGTGCTGCTATGGACTGACCCTATGAAGTACTGGGCATCTCTTGGAAAGGTGCTCAGCACCCATAAACCCCGTGGGCACAATGACATTTAGCATCTCTCAGAATCAGGTTTTTTCCCCTAAAGTTGTAGCTTTTCAGCAGAATGAAGGCATGTTGTCCTACAGCTATAATATTGCTCCACAAAGGAAAGTCTGGAGAAGTTTCTTAGCGTTTGAAATGATGATAATAATAATGACCTCTGTGTTGTTATTTATTACATCTATTTGCAGTGAAATAATATGTTGTAAGCTATGGTTAGGTCAGCATAACCCTCTGTAGCTGCTGATGGACCTTACAGGAGGGCCAATGACTTTTCATTGCTTTTACTGCAATTTAGAAAAAAGTGATAAAATTATCTCCTAGGGCAGTATATTTATCAGAAAGGGGAAAGAAAGCCTAAAAGCAAGTCAATCAAATCATAATTTGCCCAGAGAACTCAAAATGGACGGTAAAGGAACACTGCTATTTTGTAAACAAGCTATGTTTAAGATGCAGAAAGAGTTGAAAACAAAAGAGTTTGCTCTGTAAGAAGAAATTAGATTTTATTATTGTATGCCACCATATCTGCTGATTTTATTTTAGCTTGATTGCAAAGTTGTGATATTTTACTACTATAAATTTTAAATGGCAAATTTTCTTTATGGTGGCAGCATCATAAATTTCTTATAAGAACTGTGTTGACTGTCACAAGGAATTTTGTATTGCAAGCAATTTAAGATCAAGCTCCACATGAATTTGCCCACTTACAGCCAAATTTTACATCCTGGAGCCCTCTTCAGGTGCTGTAGAATTTTTCCAGAATATAATCAAAAATTTCCTACTGTCTCAGCACTGCTGTCCACAATGTATTCTCTGAACACTTCTCAGAAAATTTATTTGACTATTAATACCAAAGATTCCTTCACAGGCAATGGATCATTTATAGAAAATTAATTTGGAAGGAATTAAAAAAATATGAATGGCCAGATCAAACCTGAATCTCTACATGCTACTGTTGACAAAATGTGGCTGCAGGTCACTGGATCCATAGGTAACACCTCCTTCTCTCTATCAACATAGAATGTGATAGTCTGCTGTGTCAAATTCCTCCCCAATGTGGCCAGGCAAAAGGGATGCTGTGATTTTCAGTATATGAAATATTTTGACCAAGACTGAAAAAAACCTAAAAAATATATCTAAAAAGGTATCAGCTACTACTGATTTGTCATGTTTTGGGGTTTTTTTTCTTGTGGTTTTTTTTTTTTGATTTTCATTACTAATTCTACAATTTTAAATTGCACTGACACATTTCTGTATCACAGCATGAGGTGTCTTCTAAATGACAATGGCTATTGGATAAAATGGTCACAGTGGCATCTCATTAACAACCTTGTTATAAATGACAGAATATTCCGAGTTGGAAGGGACCCACAAGGATCACTGAGTCCAACTCTTAAGTGAAGCCCAGTTGCACAAGTTTAGTATGACATAACTTAACAAAGTTATATAATTGTGTTTCGCACATGAGGAAGGAGGCAGAGGAGCTTTCCTGTGCTGATTGAGATGTAGATATCTGAAAGGTGATATAGGGCAACTCTTGCTGTGCTCCTGGAGCAGCAGCACACAGGCTTTTCTTGGTGCATTAGCCACACTTCTAACATACGCTGGACAATTTTTTTTCAAAGGTTCAGTGTGACAGTACTCTGTATGCTAAACTTACTTCCCTCTTCCATTTACATCCAGTTCAATGCTACACCTCCAATCTTCAAAGCTCTGTCAGTATGGCTTTAGGCTAGTTCAGTGATTGCCTGCCACAGAACAATATGACTTTGCAGATAGAGATTTAAGAATTAAATATGTGGGTTTAAGGGTGCAGGGCAGAGTTAAACCTGAATTCAGAATTTTCTATTTGCACATGGAACACATTTAAAGAAGAAATGAAAATTACCTCTATAGCCACCAAAACCAAGTGCCAAGGCTCAAATATTTACACTCTCTTTTTAAAAATTTATATCTTATTTGGGCAAGAAATATCTAGAACATTCCAGAAGGAGTATGGCAGTAGGAAATGTTTTGGGAGCTTTTTTGATTTTTTGGTGGTATTTTACTTTTTCAACCTTACTTAAGACTTATTTTTTTCTTTTAAATTTGTATTCTTTTCCAAACACATAGGCACACACAAAGAGCTTCCCATAGAAATAGGAATAGAAATAGAAAATTTCCCATAGAAATAGGTTTATGATATTCAGGTCTCTTAAAATTACTGACAAAATTGCAAAATTTTTCTAATAGTGCTTATCTCTACAGATCTAGTCCTGACAGAATGATTAAAAAAAAAAACCCTATTGACTACATATAATTTAATCATTAAAGAAAGCTGGGCAGATCTTACATCACTTTAAAGACAAAATTACTATACATTGTTTCATATAAAGCTATTGCAAGCAATCAAATTAAATATATTTTTGAATCTTTGTGTAAATATTTATATTAAGTCAGAGGAAATTAATAACTACTTAAGGATTAACCATCTAGAAAGTTGAAATTGGCAGATGTCATATATTCCATGTTTTTTTCAGAAAACATGTAATAGTAACATAATTTTAACAGTCTTGAAAGAGGTAAAGTATCTGATATAAAATTCAAATATTATTTAAGTTATACTGGAAGAAAGAAGCTGAGCAATTGATGTAGCTAAGTATCTCATGAAAACATAGCAAAAGATGAATACCACAGAGTTTGTGTATGATATAGTCATGTACAAAATGATCCCTGCTTTTCTGCAGGATCTCAAGCTAGAACTGAAGAATGGGCTCAATAACTGGAAAACATTATTTTTAGACTACGCTGTATTCGAGGTTGCACACAGTTTCACCAAGATTAGAGTTCCCCTGGACCTTTGTTTCACCCACTGGGTTCATATAAGGCCTGAGGAGCAGTTAAAATGCAGCTGCTTAGTTATCAAGTGCACAAGTAGCAGCTGACAATATTAATACCTCCATGACTTAGATATCAGACAGACTTCAACAGGCAGGCAGTTAAGGCATTGAGATCAGCAAATCATTCTGTAGGTGGTGTATTACATCAAGTGGGTCCTTGTACAGCTGAGCATTGGTGGTTTCAGAGCAGCCAAATTTAGCTTATGAAGGAGGTCATAACTGCCTCTCCCTATAATGTAACTCCATGGGCATAGTGGTGATCATCTGCAGAAAAAGAGTTAGATGTCTGTAGTGTTTATGTGACACTAAAATAACAGCTGACAAAATTATGTCCTCAGAAAATATCAAAGAGAGAAAATAGCTTGAGGATAATGAAGGAATAGTGTAGCGTTAATCCATGCTATATTTTAAAACTAATTAGCAATGTGATTAAAGAGTTAATTAAAAGTACAATGTTTCTCCAGTAAATTGCTTTGTGCATCTGATAGCATGAGATATGCCACTCAGACACTGGTTTACCCATAAAGCCTGTAAGTTTATAGGCTGCTTACAACATTTGTAATCATCTGTCTAATATGTTTGGGTATTACTAAACATAACTCATTGAAAGAGTTACTTTTACTTGAATAAATGTCCATTGGTTTTGTAAACTGCCTGTTTCTAAACCTGGGCTTGGGTTGATGAATGCCAGGATTGTTATTTCTAAAACCAGCTGTGTAGCTGTGACTTCAAGGAACAAGGCAAGTTTTCTGTTTGCATCACTGTAAGTCTGTCTGACCAGAGCGGCACTGAGTCAGATCAAACAGATTGGTACTAATGCCATTCTTTCCAGACAGTTAACTGGTATTGAATGACTCTAGGGAAAGTGAGAATGGGATGTGATTAATTTTTGTTTGTTTGGTTGCCTTTGATTTTGGTTTTTGTGCTGTTTGTTTGTTTGTTTTGGCAACATATGCAACAACAAAGTAGGCAAAATCTGTTAGAATTCTTTAGCTTGCATGTATTGAACTAATAAGTGCACCCCTGGGTAAAGTCAGTTTGTGCATCTTTGTGATGTATTTTGGTTTTTTACTGCTCCACAGACTTTCTGCTACAGAAGGTTAAGAAAATAGCATGACTGTCTTGGGTCAAGTTAAACACAATACAAAAGCAAAAGGATCACTTCTCCTTACCTGCACCACACCAATGGTTTCTGTTTTCAGATGGCTCTACTCTCTGTTCATTAGCACAGAAAAATATGAACACCTTTTTTTCCCACATTTTTGGGGCCACATCTGTAATGCTGCATCCAGTTTGGAACTTCCCAAAGCAAAAGATATGATGGAAAAATTGGAGGGAGTCCAAGGGAGGGTCACCAAGATAAATGAGAGGCTAGTGCACAGGATGTGTAAAGAGATAGAGAGAATGGTTTTTGCTTGGTCTAGAAAAGAAAATAGGAGAATAACACTGAATTTATCTAATTTATAAGGATAAGATTGTGCAGACGAAAAGCTCCTACTCAGTGATAGCAATAGGACACAAATCAAAGTTTCAACAGCTAAACCTTACAGTAGGGTTACAGTATCCTCAGTTTTGGAGATACTTGAAACTTGTCTAAGCACAAATCTGATCTGACTTAGAAATTACCACTACTTTGGGCAGGAGATTGCTCTAGATGAATTGCAAATTTCCCCTCTAAATTAATTACATTATATTTTTGGAAAGTCTATTTATTCTTTGATTTGGAGTCTGCTTGTGTAAATCCTTGTGATACATGAGTTCTCAAAGAAAGCACCGGTGTTAATCTTTGTGAAAGGAAAGGATGCCATGTATAAGTTTCTTGATCATTAACACATCTAAGACTAAAATACAGATCATATCAAACACTGTTTATAAATACAACCAAAATATTTGACACAAATTTGTATTTCACTTGGAGCCTGGGAGGGTACTTTTATTATTTTTATGGATCAAGCCCCTTTTTAGCCCTTTACATAGAGACATTATGCATATTTCCTTAAAAGACTTTCATACCTCACTGTGTTTGGATAAGGGTAAGGTCAATGTTCATTCATTCCCAAATTCCATTGTTTCCCTTAGGACAATTGTTTTTCCTTATGGAAAATTTTATTTACTGTACTTTACTGAAAAACCTGCAAGCTTGATGTCTTTTTCCACCACAGAAATAACATATTGATGTCAGATACTTCCAATACATTTAAGATTTTTAACTATTCATAGTTGCCATGACTGGCTAACGAAGAAGGTCAGATCTGAATTTAAACTGAGCAAAGTGAATAGATTTATTTAAAATGTTCTGGAATAGACTAGACATACTCTGTCTTGTCTCTGATATTTTAGATGTGACCCTATATATCTCCTTTCTTTTGTGAACAAAGACACCAGAGTTTGATAAACGGACAATTTAAAGAGCATAAGTAATATTCTGCCCTGCCTGCTATGAACACCACAATTAACCTGATTCATGGGACATGGGTGTCATGAAATACATTGTTTGACAAGCACCCTAATTACTTATGCTAACAGCAAGTCTGAAGACTGCAGTTGAAACAAATCTGAACCCTGTATGTCATAAAGTTTGCTGAAGCTTTCTGCACAGTTTGCCATTCTTTAGAGGATAAGAAATTTTTTGGAATTTTTTAATCTATATTTTTAACCTCAAATTTTGTAAAGTTTTAGATGAATTTGAGATTATATATTTACACAAAGCTATGTCTGGAATGGAAAATGAAGCTTTGGATTTTGGATGGGATACTGAGATAGATATCTTAGAAACAAAAAAAAAAAAATAGCCAGAGTGGTGTTTTCTTTCTTTCTTTTTTTTTTTTTTTTTTTTTTTTGTTAAATCCTGAGCTGTGTACAAAGCTGCTTGCTACAGACATTAATGTCTTTATATGTCATTGAAGTGAATATAATATTTAATCTTGAACTGCCACAATAATCAGAAATTTGGTTTTTATGTTGTGGACTCTTCCCATTTTTCTGATTCAAAGTGCTTTCTTAGACTAAAGAATTTTTGTGCCAAAGCAAAAGAATAATAAGAAAAATAGCAGTGAAACCAAACATTTGCTTGTCCTTTTGAAAAGGGTTTTCATCACCAGTGACACTGTTATTTGAAAGACTATACTCCAGCTTCCCTAAATCTCTACAGTTTTAAAATATTATTCATACTTGAATATGTGGAAAAATTTTTGAACTTTTAGCTATTCGATGACCCATAGAAAGAATTTTGTGGTTTAAGTCCATTTCTTCATTTGCCAATACCTTTATCACCAAAACAAACAAAAATTTAGCAGCTGGAGTTATTTCCCAGGAACGAGTCTGAATTATCCCTCAGAATACATTTCAATCCATAATGATTATTTATCATTTGTGCTATAGCACAAAGTATAATAGAAGACAATTTTCTACTTTTAAAGAACAGTTAATATTTAAAAAAAATCTGATGGATTTATTTAGGAAGAAAGAAATACTCTTAAAGCTTGGTTTTGACTTAGAGTGTTGCAATAAGATACCTGTGACAACTAGTAGAAAAGTTAGAGCCATTAAATAATTTATTCTGAAAAAATATTTTATAATCTTTGTCTTTATTATTATAATCAAATATAATTACACTTAAATTATCTAATTATTGGCAGCATTTATATTCAGAGCTCAGGTTATATATTCGCTTCAAAGTAGCTAAAATAATAAATATGGAATACATTATGTATAAAGCAGGGACTGAAAATTTTTATGCGTGCAACAGTGAAGGTAAGAGGGAAGTACAGAAAAAAAAGTGAATCTATTAAAATGAAGCAGGCAGAAATCAGGCTTGGAGAATAATTGGTTAGAGTGGACCTTGGAGATTATTATCAACTCTTCCCAAAAGACTTATTTTTTAATGCAATAAGATTACTCTCACAATCTATTTCTTTAATCCCAAAGTAGACACAAAAAATCAAAATGCTGAATCTGTATATAGTTATGCTTACCTATGTGAGAGTCATGGTGAATACTTCTTGAAGATGTGTTCACACAGCCCATTCATATAATTCATAAAAAATATATTTGTGGGAAAGAATCATCAGTGGTTTAATATGAACTTCTTTAATTTCGAGGAAACGAAGAAAAATACTTCAAATAGAAAGTTAAAAATGAAGCTTTTAAGCTGGATAAAGCAAAACATATTAAAGGAAAAAGAAACTCTAAATAGCAAGTATAGGCACCAAGGAACTAGTCCTCAGGTAACAAAATGCTGAACAATTTCTCTTTTTTGTGGCCTATATCTTTATCCATTAGTGTTAATCTATGCATTAGTATTAATCTTTGCATCAGCTTTGATGCACACCACATCTGGCAGAGTAATGGCAGAACCAGGCACATACCTGCAGGTAACTTACTGACATACATTACACCTATGGATTACACACTTTGATCTGCACCTGTTTTTACCTTCTTTTAGTGTGAAGATTCATGTTTCCAAATAAGTAGAACACATTTTAAATATTTTACTGTGGTTTTATTTCCTCTCTTTTTTACACAGGATGTTTCAGGTTCTAACTCCAAAGAAATTTTTGGCATTTCTTGTTAAATAAAAGACCCCCAAAATTACATAAAACTCAATCAAAACCCTGTGATGCTAGAAGTTTCCATGAATAAAATACCTGATTTTTTAAAGCCATACACTGTATGCAAAAATGCATGTATTTTCAAGCCTGGATACCTATTGGTATATCAAGAGTCAGGCAATCAGTTTTGAATCTGTTCTCAAACATAATTTACTATGAACACTGTAAATCTTTTATGCTTCTTGAAGGCATCCCACAGAGTCTGTGAATCCAGTGCCTTTGCAGTGTTGTGTGATCTGAAGCTCCTGTCTCTTAGATTTGGTCATTTTAGTATCAGAAAGCAATGAACAAATTTAATGCATAAATAGGTGTCTCAAACTTTTTTTCCTAGTATTGTGTTGACACTTTTACAAAACAATGTTGTTAAGATCCAGTTATTGAGAGATGCTTCTGCTTGAGTTAAGGTGTAAGTCAAATCATATGCCAAAGGCACTACTATGGGTTTTATTTAATAGTACATGTAAGAGAAAGAAAGAAAATGGAATGGGGTGGGGAGAGAGGAAGAAAGAGAGGGAGGAATTGAATTTCTTTCTATTGTCATCAGCTCTGATTTCAATTTTTTTCCAGGGTTTTTTGGCTTGTTTTTTTACCACTCCAAGTATCTTATTCCAACAAATCATTAAAATTTCTTTTCAAACTATTATTTTTTAATGAATAAATGAAATAAAAAAAAGTGTACCCAAAGAGAGGTGTTTTTTGTGTTCTAATTTTTTTTCACTTCCAAACTTTCATTATACTATATTCTATTTACATATTTTTGCTATTTAAGAACATACAAAGCTGGTACTCGCTCCAACTCACAAAGAAGGCATTAAAGGCATTATTGCTCTTCACTGAAACAAAAGTTAAAGCTCTGAACATTGTCACATAGGCAATAAATGAGGCAAATTAATTCTAGTTTTCCTATAAGGGAAAATACTTTGGAACATGAAAAACATGGATTTAACCAAATGATTTACACCCTGGAGATACACTAATGGCCACAAGCACTTATCTGGCAATGTGTGGAATGCCATCCATTGCCTTTGCACACAATAAACTATTTTTTGTTAAGAGTAAACTAAAAGTTATAAAAACAAAAACTGTCTGTAATTGATAAGACAAAAGAAATATATATGTGAGTATTCTCCTGCCAGCAGTGGTGAAACATGGAGGCCAGAAACAAATTAGGTGTGTGCATATAAACATGTTTAACACCCCCAAGTAAATAGTGATAGTTCTTCACAATATCCTCCCCACCTCTAAGAACTGAAATCTCAGTTTTATCCTGAAACAATGGTCATATTTTTGAATTACACATTCATTTTAACTTTCCATGTAGTTTCTTTAGTTAACACAGGCGATCCTGCAGACTTTTACCACTCCCACATCTTGAGCCAAGGAGCTTAACAGCTTAACTGCAGACTGTCAAGAAATACTTGCTTTTCTTCTATCTGAACTTGCTATCTACTGCCTTTCCCTGATGCTAGTTTGTGATTGGCAAGGAACAGGGAGCAACTGATCCCTCTTAAAAGCTCTGCAGAGCCATTGACATTCTCTGGGCCACTCTTTTGATTGTTTATAGGCACAGACTTGGCAGTTTCCTGTGTATGTACAATTATTCACATTGATAAATATATATTTATACATGTATATGAATTTATTTATTTATTTGGTTGGTTGTTTGTTAATATCTATATCTGTGAATATAGACATTAAATATGTGGTTGCCTTAGAAATATAAACGGCAATCTTACACAGAGAATACATGCACATATTCCCAAAATGCCTTTTCTCTTACAGACATTTTGTACTCTACAGGGAATAAAAAAGGTAATGGTCATCAGAGGATTGCACTGTAGAAGTAAACTCTTTTCTGACTTTAACCTGATGCAGGTACTCTGCCCCAGTCACCTCCTACAGTGCTGTAGAGGGCAGGAGGAGTGTTTTCTGTCTGTCTGGAGGCCATGAAACAAAACAGAAGCTAGATAAGTTATCATTCCTTTTAGGTTTTTTTCCCCCTGGATAATGTGGCTGTCCTTTGCCACCTTTGTGATGAGTTGTTAGGATTAGCTAATTTATTGGAGGCTTGTTTTGCTCACTATGGCCTGTGTGTGATAATTTAGTACTTTTTGAAGACAAATTTTAAGCTTTCATATTTTTTTCCCAGCTTTCTGTAAATGAGCAATAACATTTATGTTTTGTACCGTTAAGAATTCAGGATAAGGAATAAGAATATGAAATACATTTCTTTCTTAAACAAAAAAGAGAAATGAAAATAGAAACATAGAATCATTTCTGTTGAAAAGGAGCTTTAAGATCACTGAGCCCAATCCTTAATTGCCGAGTCCACCACTAAACTATGTCCCCAAGAGCCACATCCACACACCTTTTAAATAACTCCAGGGATGGTGACTCCACCACTGCCATGGGCAGCCTGTTCCAAAGCTTGACAGCCCTTGTAAAACAAAGTTTAACAAAGCAAGATAAAAAGAAGACAAAACAACAGGTCAGAATATTTTCTTCAAAGATAACTATACACAAGTAAAATCAGAAAATTTGTAAGAAAGAGAATGCAAAGAATTTAACCTCAAACAGTCAAAATAAAAAATTTTAAGTAAGGATGATGATATCATAAAAGTCAAGTTTCTCCTGAACTGAGATGGTTAATCTGACTTGAGATCACTCTTCCCTTCCTGGAATGGACCAGAGTGTCACTCCCACAGAGACAGAGCAGTTGAGATATCAATAATCTTGCTGTAAAGAATTCAGGTCTGAGCTCTGAAACGGAACTTGTACACAGCATAAAATATTGCTGGCTAACTTCCAAAGCATAAAGAGTCTCAAAGCCATTGATAGCAGCAGCAATGAACTGACTTGCAGACAGCTAATGATTTGGTTCCCAGACAAACAAATCCATTTGGGAAATGGCAAACCAACCATCTTTAAAAGGCCTCCAACTGTGTAGGCCACTATACCATATCTAATGGAAAGGTCATCTCTTAGGAAAGGTTAGAAAACAGTGAGAGCTCTTCACTTTTTTTCCTTCAGATCATTCCATTAAAATGGAGGGAAGGAGGTGGTTCAGTCTCATGGCTGCACATCCTGACTGCCTGACTTATCAAGAGAGTGCTGGGCTTTAGCGCAGAAAGAAGCATGAACTGGGACACCGGAGATATAAACACCACTACAAAATGTAGATTTTACTATTGCTGCAAAAACAGCAATTGAGGCTGGCTGCCTGATAATGCTCTGGTCAGCACATTTTCTTCATAGCTATAAAAAAAAAAGGGATGATTTCTACTAGGGACATTTTCAATGTTCCTGTTTTAATTGGCCCATAGTTCACAGTTCATTCCATGCTTCTTCCTACTTTTTGCCCTGAAAATCAGAAAAGCTACCTCTTTGCTAAAGTAAGAAGATAAAAAATCCCAGCCTACCCTGTCCCCATGTACACTGCAGCAATTTTTTTCCTTCCAGTAATCATGCAGTTATAAAGTGAATCTTCCTATTAGTTCCAGGTCCAGAAAATTTTTTAATGAATGGCCTCTTATCAGGTGATAAAATAAGAATGGGCCAAATCCATGGTAATATGATATGCATTTACATACAATTTGTTGATGAACCTTCCTGTCTTTTGCAAACATTTGTACCACAGACAGTTTTTTATTACTGATTCAGTTTTATTACTGATTTTTTTATTATTTATTCCAGATAGTAAGGGTACTTTTCCCATCACACAAAATCAGTTTCTTGTGTTATAGTGATATTATAGTAGTATGATTTTTGGTGCTTTTTTGAGTATACTCTGAATGTTTTAACACACATGGTTCTCATTTTTTTCAGATTTATAATTCATCAACTGTTTTTGCTCAGTATTTCATAATTTTGGATCTTTGTTGGTAAAGATCTTACATTTTATCTGCAATAATAGTAATCCTGTGCAATTTCAGACAAGAGAAATAAAAAAGAGGATAAGCTTTTCATGTTAGTATTAAATTATTCTTTACCTCATTCTTTATGATGAAGATTGGCTTATGTTTAATTTTTACTCATGGAAGGCAAGGGCAAGCCAAAAGGGCTTCACATATTGTAATTCAAAAAACTATTAACATTTTCTTCAACATTTAATTCTAATGAGAAATAGCTATTTTCTGTCACATTTATACTTCAATGTACATTTGATGAAAAGAGGTATTTATTTTAAAGACAAATTAATAAAAAAGAAAAAAGAAAGGAAATGAAAAATAATGATTATTTTTAATATCTTATTATGTGTCAAACATTAGTCCTAAAAAGCTGATGCAGCTTGTACCTTGTAGATTCTTCAAGGAAGATTTTAAAAATTTATTTGAATTGTTTCAAAATCAAAGACATTTTTTGATTAATTTATGTAATATGCAAATGCTGTATTATACCTTATTGAGAGTCTGGAGAATATGTGACCAGGAGAGCTATTGTGAGAAATCCTATGAGTGTTTACTCCTCAAGTACAAGATTTCTTCTCCTTTATTTCTTGTATTGCTTCAGATTTGAAAACATTAAAACAAAAAGACTAAATGCTTTTCACTAAGTAATATTGTTAGTGGGAAGGGTGTCAGAATGGAAAATACATTACAAATTTGTGCAATTTAAATGTTCTTTTCAATGGTCATTTGCACTGAGAGAATAATTTTATAGCAATAATTATGAAAACTTTCTGCCATTTAATCTTTTTCTAATGTTCACCATGTTTTGTTATTCAAAATACACTTTTTTCCAGGGAGAATTTTTTGGGGGGCTGGAATTTACTTTAATCAAGAAAATTACTTTTGAATTCTCAATGGAGAATTCTCATGTAATAGTATTAGGTAAATAAATTATGCATTATTATTTGAATTTCATATAATCATAAATATGTAATTTCTTTATGAAAGCAACTGGTATACTTTGAATTTCAAATAGCAGTTTGACTCTAACTTTAATATCTTGCATTATGCTAGTTATTTATATCCTTTGCACACATGAAGTGTAGATTACTTTAAGAAATATTATAGGTGGATACAGATGGAAAATCTCTTCATTGGAAATACTGGCATATGAACAGTAATTTCTGTGAACATTCACACTACCATATATCAAACACATAAATATATTTAGAAAATACATGCAAAAGAGCTCTAGATTTGAAGTGCAAAACTGTGCCCATCATTCAATTAAGCACTTGTTTCTGCACTCTTCAAGGAAGTGCATTTTCCTGCATGAGGTGTACAAATACTTGATGCACTTTAGTTTGCAGAATCATCATAGAATGGCTTTGTTTGGAAGGGACCTTAAAGTTAATCAAATTCCAACCCCCCTTCAGGGGCACCATTCACTCAACCACTGTACGGGCATTTCCTGGCCAAGCTTTGGTAGTGATGGGGAGGGCGACAGGGCTGGCTTCCATGAGAAGCTGCTAGAACCTTTCTCCATGTCCAGCATGCCCAGCATGGAAATCCCTGGCAGCTCCAAAGATGGAGCTGCTGCTAATCAAGCCTGGGCCAATTAGAAATAGTGGAAACCCCTCTGATAACATATTTAGGAAGAAGAAGAAAAAGTAATTGTGCAGTTGTATTTGTAACCAGAGAAGATCAGAGTGAGAATTTATGAGGAACAATTATGAAGATTCCAGGTTCAGTGGAGAAGGATGGGGAGGAGGTGCTGCAGGAACTGGAGCTGAGCTTCCCCTGTAGCCCATGACGCAGACCATGGTGAGGCAGCTGTGCCCCTGCAGCCCACAGAGGACCACAGAGGTTCAGAGATCCACATGCAGCCTATGGAGGAGACCAGGTGGGTCCTTATCTCAACTCATGAACCCTTCATTATATTTTCACTCCTCTGTCCAGCTACAGAGCAGAGTGAGAGGGTAGTGAGTGCCCGGCATCCAGTCACTGTCATCCCACTACAACCCAGTGCTCAAAGCCCCATCCAACCTGGCCTTGAACACTTTCAAAGATTCCTGTGGAAATAGCCTTTCACTAAATGTAGAGACTTCCCACTTGTTCAGATTACTTTGTTTAAACTAAATGATTGAGCCAACATATGAGATTCATCTCTTTAAGTTTCTTTTCCTTTCAAACAATTTCCCAAAGAAATGCAGATGATGGTTCTTCAGAGTCTTCCTGGACAAATTTGGTTCCTTTAAATTGTTATTCAAACTGGTCTTTGCACTAAGTTTTATTGAAGTTACAGAGTTACTCATGAGCTATAATTTCCCCTGGAGACTATTAAATTCTATATGGTATGGGTTTGAACTCTCACTGGGAAAGGAAGGGAGGGAAGAGAGAGCTATATCTTTCATGTCAAACATCGATTCTTTTATTTCCATTTTCTATATTCTTTGAACATTTTTAATGTTATTGCAGGTGATAACAAAGAGAACGGAGAGTAGATATAAAATTGTATTTACTCCTTACTCTTTTAGCCATAACCATGAACATTAGTTGATGCTTTGCTTCACAGTTATCATTGTTTCAGCAACTTTTTGCATCTCGTTTCTTTGTCATTGCTGATTTTTTCTTCCTCATCAGAACTATTGATTCAGTCATTGTTCTGCATTATCTAGGAATCAATATGTAACTTTATGAAAATATTAAATTATTTGGGTTTTGTGATCTAAGCTGTGGATGTGGCTTTCTAATAAGACATTATTTCTTTATTCCCTCAGTAAATTTCAGTGTGGTTTATCTACCATTGTGACTTTTATTGGTACTAGAAAATTGAATATTAGATGTCCATCTTATAGTCTTCTGTTATGCTTGAAAGTTTTTACCTCTGTATTTTGAATGAGATAGTTGATGCTACAGAGGATTTCCTTAGTGATTGTAAAATGTTTTTGAATTTAAAACTATTGCATCATATATTTACCTTTTTTTTTTCTCAGTGAACAGGGGAAGTTAGAAATTTAATCTGCATTTAGGCACAATGCCCCATTATAGATCCTTTGCAGCTTAGCCTCAAGATCTTTCTAGCTCAATTTCCCATGAAGAAAAGAAACTTTGTATAGTATTAGAATAAACTATGCTGTGAAACTGATCAGCAACTTAGTAGTAGTATAATAAGACATACATTAGATATCCAAGACCTCTAACAGAGCTGTAAAGGAAGTTGTAATAGTTTTTCTTGAATATACTTGCCTAATTTTTTTTTTATTAAAACAACTCCACAGTTAGGAAATTCATGAGTTTTGTACTTCTAAAACACAGCATTTTCTATGTGAGGCCACAGTTTCTGCCCAAGCAATAAAGACACATGACAGGGGACAGATTTGTGTTTCTACTTTGTGACCAATAAAAGACATAAATAATATATATATATCTTGTGAGTTACTTCAGGGAAGAGATAAATTTGGAGTATTTTTATTGAAAGTTTACATCCACCTTGAAGTGTTCCTCAGTTATATGTATAAAAGACATATTTGCCATTAACCTCAAATGTTTAGAAAATTATTTGCATATATTTAAATGATGTGAAATTTATTAAAATAATTTATACTCACCTCTTTTAAAATCTGATCTTTTTTCTTATATTGCTTTTATTATATATATGACTCTGCCATAGTGACTGTTCTATAGAGTTTAAAGTAGTCCTTAATTTATGGTCTCAACCACAGAGTGAATTATTGTAACAAGGATTCTGTACAGTTAAATATGACAGTATGTTTTCTACAATTTTAATGATTCCCTTGCTAATACTGAGAAATTTCTTTTCTTTTTTTTTTTTTTTTTTGATGTGATGGTGCCTGCAATTTTGTATTTCAGGTTAGATATAGAAAATTTTTTTTATGTTTTAAACTATGAAAGAAAATGTTTCTGCAAAGCAGAGATATTTTAAAAATAGTTTTAATTACTAAATGTATATATCCCAAACAGCAGAAGCTCATATTTCTTGGTATACTTTTGTTTCTCCTATTGGCATATGAGAAGTCAGAATTTGCGTTGCAGATCTGTTACAATCTACTTTTAGTATGGGAACTGTAGGTCAAATTCAAAAATGCAGCTCAAGGAGAAAAAAGAAAAGAAAGTCAAGATTCATTCCAAACCTAGAAAAGTACATTATTTTTAATTTTAGATCTTCTGCAACAATTTAAATTTAATTTACAGTCCTGTACTTGAAACTTAATGTGAAACATTTGTTCTTTAACTGGTTTCCTTAAGGATAAGAAAGCTTCTAGATGAACTGTGCCCAGAATTGAGGTAAACTTTAACCACTGCAGAGTACTTCTAATTACTTTATGTTCCTTGGCCATGACAAGTTTGTAAATGACACTAAAACCTAAAACTACATCCTGTCCAGCTCATGCTTCCAAGCTAAAGGAGGTTCTTGGACCAAATTTAAACTGCAGCCTAGAACTCCGCATAAAGCTAGGAATGTCTATCACATAATCACAGAATGAGCAGGCTCATCCCATAGCACATGGCACAGGATTGTGTTTAGATGGCCCTTGAATATCAGTACCAACTCTGCTAAATTGACCCTATGTTTGCTTTAAACCTTAAGCCTGGATTGGCAAAATCACAGAATAAGATGGATTGTAAGGGACTCACAAGGATCACTGAGTCCAACTCCTGGCCCTGCACAGCACCATCCCCATGGGTCACACTCTGTGCCTGAGAGTGTTTTCCAAATGATTCCTGAACTGTGCCAGGCTTGGTGCTGTGACGCCTTCCCTGGGCAGCCTGTTCCAGTGCCCAACTCTCTGGCTGAAGAACCTTTTCCTGATATCCAACCTAAACCTCCCCTGACACAACTTCAGGCTGTTCCTTGCTGTCCTTCCACTGGTCACCACAGAGAAAAGACCAGTGTCTGCCCTTCTTCTTCTCCTCCTGAGGAAGTTGTAGACTGCCATGAGATTTCTCCTCAGTTGCCTTTTCTGCAGGCTGAACAGACCAAGTGACCTCAGCCACTCCTCAAAAAGCTTCCCCTCAAGTCCCTTCTCCATCTTTGCTGCCCTCCTTTGGACACTTTCTAACAGCTGAATGTCTGTCTTACATTGTGGCACCCAAAACTGCCTCCAGCACTTGAGGCAAGGCCGCCCCAGAGCAGAGCAGAGCAGAGCAGAGCAGAGCAGAGCAGGACAATCCCCTCCCTTGCCTGGCTGGTGATGCTGTGCCTGATGCCCCCCAGGACATGGTTGGCTCTCCTGGCTGCCAGGGCACTGCTGACTCATGTTCAGCTTTCTGTTGCTTTAGAAAAAAAATTATTATGACATGAATTACATAATTTGTTTTAAAGTTGCTTCGGTCCTGGATCAAGCATGAACATGATGACAGACTGCTCAATTTCCTCAGTCAAGGATTCCTTCACTGACCAGTGAGAGCAGCACCTCACTCCCTGCTATTCTTCATGATCATGGATGAAGACCTGACACTGATGACCTGGACACAGGCTCATTTTCTTGTCATGCTTTAGCTGCAGGGAACTGCACATGGCTGTCTGACGTACCACAAGGCAGCACCAGACACCTCTGGACATTCTGTTAACACATTTTCTGTTTCTTGGCCTTCTTTTCAACACCTCTGTTCTCCTCTTTCTCTGCTCAGTCTTTGCCCAAATAGACAACCTTCCCTAATTAACTTTCTCTCCTGGTGCTAGATGTGATACATTAAAACAAAGTTTATTTCTGATAATTACCTTTTGAGGCTCTACCACATATGCTAGTGCTGCTATGACTAATTAGGTGCTACTGGTGTTTCAAGACTGGTGCCCAGTTTCCCTCAATTTTTCTGTGAATTTTAAGTGCTTCTTAGTCAACTTCCACATTATTTGCCTGTGAGGTCTGGCTGGATTTGTAACTTCTGTCAGCTTCTCACACAATTTCTTCTGCGGTCCAATAGCTTTCCATGTCCTGTTCAGTTCTCTCAGCCTTAAGTTGGATGAAAAGTCTCATCATTTGCCTGCAGCCTAACAAGTCAAACATGCACTGAAACCAAGAGTGTGAACTGAAAAGCAGATGCTGTCTTTCATCATGTTAGCTTAGGTAAGTGGGTTTAGAAAATGATGCAGTTAAACTGGTGTGACTTTCAGGTATACAGGTGCTCTGAGAAAAAGATACACTGGTACTACCTAAACAGTTCTTTCTGCACAAATACTTATTTCTACACTGGTAATTTTTAGAGAGTAAATATCCTCAAATTTATCCCACCTATGCAATGTATAATTGCTACAACAGTAACTACAGTAATAATATATAAGCTTCACAAAGATTGCATAAATTCATACTCTAATTTTAGACAATATCCTAAAGAAGAAATGAAGGCCAAAACTAAATTATCTCCAGAATATTGATTTTTTCCTTTATTCTGTAGAAGCTTTGAAAAGTCATATATAAAAGACATCTCTCTTGGTATCAGTAAATGTGAATACCATGATAGTTCAGGCATTAGCAGATAAACTTGATCGAAAACATTTTTACATTTATCAGTAGCTAAATCTTTTCTGTTGTGGGGAAATGCAGTGTTTAAGTAGCTTTAAAACTATGTTTCAACAAGAAAAAAAGTATCTATTTAAAGAAGGCTCCTGACTGTACACTAAGATATGACCCATTTGAATAAGTCTTGTATGTGTGCTTTCTCATGTGCTGTCTAATACAGACATCTCCTGAGAATACTTTCCAGTTGCTTTCCCAGAAGCACAAGGATGCTGCATTATGATGTGGTAACAAGGGAGCAGAGACTCCACCTTCAACCTTCATTAGATAGGTTGTGACTTCTTTTATTAATATAAATTGCTTCATTATAAGAGATCATCTAATTATTTCTGAATCCACAAAATGATATTCAAATAACCTCCAGAGAGGTTTAAATTTCAGATTTTGCTAGAGAGTGATGGACATTTGAGACAGTTGTCAGGGAGCCTCCTATTATAGGTAGCCTGAAAATTCCAATGGCTCTGAAATCAAGCTCACTGGATTGACAAAAACAAAAGAAAGAAATAAAAGAAGATATATGTGTAAAACTTTGTGCAAGATAATCAGAGTGCCGAGAATTGCATTAATCTAACCATCAGGGGTTTGTAACAGAGTTATAAATATTTTATTGGATTTTTAATGATTAAAAAATTCTTAATGGATATAATATAGGGTGAGTGCACTACTACTTGAAAGCTTTGATGTATGGAAACTCCATCAGCTTTGAGCTGAATCAATAAATCTCACAAGTTTTTGTTATGATGGCTTAGTAGCTTGTCATCTACTATCCATTCACAATAAAAAATGAAAAACTATAGTAAAAACATACAGCTGTGTTCTGGAGGTTTTTTCCAGAAATTGAAACAGCCGAAGAGATTATGAGTAAGACAGTGCAAAAAACTGGTTTTTTATTTCTGGGTAAAAATAATTTATTCAATTACTTTTTTTCTTTTTAATAATGTCAGGAAAATTAAGCACTCATCAACATGGGGAAGAGAACATTTCATGTTCATATATACATCAACAGATTTAAACTGTTAAATTCCACAAGGAACCCTGAGTAAGAAAGTACCTGAAATCTGTGCCTTCTCCTTGTTTGATGCTGTCTACTTTCTTTTTCAAAACAAAATATGCACACAACCAAACCTGGACTCAGGTTTTGCCTCCCTTTAAAAAGAGAATTGCCAACATATATGCTTATTCTTGTTTGCTTGTAGGCTCTTGTCCAGGAAGTATATAAATATTTAAAGGCAAAGCAGAATAGCTCTAATCAAAGGTTGTGCAGTAGCTCCGATTCAGAACAGTGGGTGGCCTGGCCTCTCAATTAACAGGGAGATTAAAATCTGTGTCATGAAATGGATTCTGAGGATTTAAACCTTGACAGTGTGATCATACCTTAGAATTATTAAGGCAGAAGAGAACATCACTGCATCCAACTGTCTCAGCTGATAATGTTGAACTAATTTTACCTGCATTTGGAAGACATTTCATAAAAATAAAAAAGTGAAGCATTTGATGACTTCTTTATTCTGCTGCTTCCTTTATCTCTTCTTTACATCTAACTTTTTCACCAGAGTTCTCTGATTGCATTTTATTGAAAAAATAGTACATATAAGTGTACCTGCTTCTTTATAAATTATTAAATAGGCAATGTTTCCATTTGGAAAGCAATAGGAAAAGAAAGATAAATTATTTGAATACAAAGAAAAATATTACTGAAGGTAAAAATAGCTTCTAATAATAACTACCAAAACACCTAGCTGGCCTTGTTCTGGCAATTCTACTTGTATTAAACTACTCCTTCTTAAACTAAAATTTCTCACTGAACAAAAATTTAGGATATATATCAGAAGCTTTGAAGACCTTGTTGTATCAGATATTAGAAACCTGTGAAAACTACTGAGGAAATAGCTGCCATGTGTAAACCAAGAATTAAGCAGTTGACGGTAGGCCTGATTTTTATTTCTTGATACTCAATGCTTTTCTGGTTTCCTGTAATTGACTGGGTCCATTCCTCCATCTTTAGCTAGCTTTTATGCATAATATTTTCATTAAGAGTTCCTTTCCTGATTTATTACATACTTAATCTGTTTTGTAGGATCTCTATTTTCAATTTCTTAAAGAAAAAACTCTTTCTTTTATTCCGCATTTCAAAGAAATGTTTGGTGGGGTTTTTTTTTGTTTTTTTGTTTGTTTGGTTTTTTTTGGGTTTTTTGTTTTGTTTTGTTTTGTTTTGTTTTGTTTTGTTTCTTTGTTTTTTCTGGTTTTTTTTTTTTTTTTTTTGTTTAATAAAGATAAACTGCTTCAGAGAAGCTGCATATCCAGTAGAGGCATCTCAGTGAAGCTGAAGTTACAGGAATTTTTCAGATGATATCAGTGGAATTATGGTTTAAGTTTTGATTTCCAATTTGGTTCTTTGCAAGCATCTGTTGCCTTAATTGTGTATGAAAATATCCAGACTTTTGAGAGAGTCAAATATTTGCATGGGAAAGTGGCCAATTAGTATAAGATTCTTTATCACCGTCACCTGACATTTATGACAAGTAACTTTAGTGCAATGCATCTTGTCTAATTTTATCGATTTCAGAATGTGTTCCACATGATTAAGGACTGCAGACTGTGCTCAGGAATCTTACAGTCTCTCTAACTTCTTTATACTTAGAGTGTAGATTTTAAATAGACCTCCAAGTCTGCCAAAGTTTACATCAGTTCTTGCAATTAAAATCTGAGGATTCTGAGAAAAAGTTTGCTATAATAAATCTAAGAAGAAAAATAATGTAAAAGTAAGATTCTGTTCTCTAATGATTTTTCTGTGGTATTCCATGTTATCGTATGAAGGAGCTTAAATAATTTCTCAAAGATTTTGTTTCCTGCATATCTTATATTGAAAGAGCTCCTATTTGGCAAATACAGCTGTTGCATTTTTCATTCATACCAGAAAGCTGAGTTCAGCTCATGGGTCAGTTTGCTGAAGTGCCAACACACAAAGCTTTGGCACCCTTCACATGGAATTACAATTTCTAGGGTCATATATTGTACATCACTAAGACAATGTAAGCACAGAGTGAATGTTCTTCCATGTGCCTCCCTGATCAGGACAGGATTAATTTAAATGTCTGGTTAAATAAAGCCTTTGTTTATTTTGTGCTATTTTGCATTCCTTCATGTTAACCATTTACATGTATCTATGTTTCATAGTCCTTTTATTAGACCAACCCTGAAAAAGACAACACTTTTCTTCACCAAAATTCATTTGTACTTCTACTGTGGGTTTAAGGAACATGTGCTCTGTGTAGCAAATGAGATATTTGTACTAGCCACACTGCTAGTACAAATATCTGAAGAAACATTCAGTACTGAAGAAACATTCAGTCCTGAAGAAACATTCAGTCCAGCATTTGTAATCAGAATTCTTCTGACTTCTCCTAAGAAACAGGACTATTGTTTTGCTCCAATTAACAAAAAAAAAAATAGCTTTTCCAGAATATTTTTTGTTGTTCAGTATTTCACTCTTCTGTTTCTCCCAGTCAGATTCAAACAGCTCAAATAATTCTGTGATGTTTGATTATTTTTATTTCTTTTGGTTTCCTTTTTGTAGTTGAATTTTGAGTGTATATGGAAAAAGGTTGTTGGGTGTTTATATTGTATTTCTTCATTACATGCTTGTTTAATTCACATATTATATAACTATGTCTACCTAAATAATTTTACTGAAATCTAGAATTAATAGCTAAATTTAAAAAGTTAATACACTTTATTCCTGCATATGTATGTATCTATAAAAATGTATTATTTCCTTTGTACTAGATTAGACAAAAGAGTTATCTGGCCCAGTGTCATTTTTGCATCCAGACTTTCCTGGCTAAGAAATACTTCTGGATTATTATGTCTACAGGCTCCTAGAGAATGTCATGAACCTGGCCAACTATAGATATGTTTACCTTCCCAACAACCAGAGACATTGAGTTCAAAAATTTCACTATGCATATTTTGAAAAATATCTATATTTTTCTTTTTCTTATATATACATTGGAATGGACTGTCCTTATTTGTTCTTTTTATGAAAGTTGCAGTAAATGGGAACATAGTCCATGAAAGGTATACCAAATCTTGTTCAAAATTGCTTGAATTATTGAGCTAAATCAAAAGTCCATTGAGCTAAATCAAAAGTTCATAACAAAGTTTTTTCAAGCTTGGGCTTTTCAAAATGGTGGCTGTGGTTGCAGATGCCTTTCTCTGAAGAAAGAAACTAGTATTGAGCTGAGTCTATGTCTTCCATGAAAATGTCACTAGTGCCAAGAGCTGAATAAACACAAATTACTTCTGCTGTTGCTTTTCTTTCATCAGTTTGTGGTTTATGTTCCCCTGAGGAACATTGTTTCTCTTGAAGACCAGGTTATCTCTACAAGCCCCAAGAAATTGCAGTAATGGTGAAATTTTCATTCTGTATGAGGCAAAGCAAGAGAATGACAAATGTAATGAAATATCTCGTGTCAGGTCAGGCAAGCATCAGTTCTTCACTTACAGTGCAGAAATGCACAGTCTATATCCAGAAGGCAACTCAAAATATTTGAGGTTCTGGGCCTATGTGAATTTAAATAGCCCCATGCTTTTACTGATTTAATGGAAGCTGAAGATCTCCTATCGGTTCCAAGTAGTTGCATGGACAAAGAAATAGAGCAGGAGCTGATCTCTGCATAGGGAAGCATACAATATTTGCCCTGCACATCACCTTCCTAAAGAGACTGGAAGTGCCTCATTGTGTATAAATATGTAAAAATTACATTTGGTCAGTTATGAAAGTTCTTTTGGAGGCTCTCATACAGAAAGTAAACCATCAACATTCATATAGGTTGATGATGGTAGTTGTAGAAATGGATAGATATATAGATTGGATTAACTTCAAATATTAAATTCTGCCAAGATCATGAATACACTAGCTAGCTGCAGGATACTCAATAACTCTGATGCACATGTGATGTTTCACTTAACAAACTATAAAGTGAAACTGACACCAAGTGACTGAAATCCAGTTAAAATCTTCTGTCCCAGTTTCTCATTCACATCCCAGGGCTTATTGCTCCTTCTCAGCCAAGATTTGTGTACAATTTCTCCTGTCTTAATGTCTTCAATCTTATTCCAATGCACGGTGTGTTTCATCATCCTAATACAAAGCCCTTTCAGGTATCATATTAAATAAGATTCATGTAGCTTATTCTTGCTTGATATTGTTTCACAGTTAGTGCTATATTTCACAGATTTATTCACTATATTATGAAAGCCTCTTTCTCTGTCACCACCTGGCACACACTGTGTAGGGAAGAACCTGATGAATTCATGAAGAAGGAGATAGCTTCTGTGCCATGGCACAGCTGTAGAAGTTGCTATGGATTGTTTCTTCCCAGATGTGGATGATCACAAGTGAAACCTGCTTCAATTTGTATCTAGTGTTATATGCAAGACTCTATTGTATCACATAGCAGAAAACACTTAAATCAAGACTTGTGGGTGTGCATAAAGAACTCTACTCAGTCTAAATCACATTTAACCGGAGACTAAGTCCTGAATTGCAATTTATTGGTTGTACACCTCAAGTACTTTTATACAGTCCTGTTTTAGCTTGAAACTTCTGTAAGCCTGTAAACTTCTTCACCATCTCTTCTGTGATGTGAACTTGTTTTCAGCTTGTGGGTGGAGGTATCTAGCGACTTCTTATTCATCTCTCAGCTGAGATTAGACATGGAGCCTTGCTTCTGTTGCTGCTTGATTTCCCACTACTTACAGAGAGAGGACATACTTGCGTTAGGTTGAGCAACAGTCTCCCAAAGAGTTAAGTGACTTCGGACTTCTCTCCATTACCAGAATGAAGGACTTAGAGGATGTACTTGGGTAGCCTAGTTACCTTTTTTGAAGCATAAGCACCTGGAATTGTGTTGAGACAGTACAAGTGCTGGAAAAAAAAAAAAAAAGTATTTTTTAAGCTCTATATAAATACAGTGTGTTTCAGATATATGCAGCTTCATGGTATCATGAAAATAATAATAAAAATGACATATAATAATATGAAAGAATCAAATTTAAAAGGTTGCTAAGAGTTAGAGGAGTAGTATTTCTTGATATGGACTATTAATTTTCTGCTTTATGAAAAGTGCCTCCGTTTGAACCTGAATTGCCATTTGAAATATTGTGGATTTTGTACCGAGTGTATTTGTCTTATTTGTCTCCCCTGAGTTATTGTTGCACTCAAGAAAATAGGAGGGAGCATTGTTGCCTCAGTTATTGTTTCAGACTTCCTTCACATTCATAACAGGTTTAAATTTATTTCCTTTTCAGAACAAACAAAACCAACCAAAGAAACCAACTAAAGTCTATAGACTTAGACAAATTTATTCTTATATTGAGATGTTAGCAATCTTCTCCAAGGTTCCTACAAAGCAGGAGCAATGGAAAACATTGGTCTCACACCATGTTATCTTGTACCTACTCCAGTCTGATCATGCAATGGCACAAAGCTCTATTTGAAAGTGTGTAAAAATATGAAATTACCTGTGATTTTATTAGGCAATATTATTGCTTACTATCCAAACAGACATTTGAAACTACTATGTTCAAGTAATTGAAAATATCTGCCTAGACTTCTGAAATTAGGAGTCTTGAAGTACTGCCAAAATATTGTATTTTTAAAAAGCAGCTGAAAAGTCTGCGTTTTATTCCTCCTTTATTCCTCCTTATCTGAGGAACAAAATTATTAAATCTGACTGAGCAAGGGTTGAAAAGATGTTTATGTTGAAATAGAAAAAAATGATGTTATTTTCATCTGGCTTTTACAAACCAAAGCAACAACTTGTACATAAATGATTAGGAAATTAGGTATTTTAGATCATCAGGGTAGTTCATAAACTGTGATATGAATCTAATTGAATAGATGAAAATATTAGTGTTGCTGAACATTAATAGAATGAAGGTCTCAATTAAACCTTTAGCATCCTCAATATTTCTGGTTTCCCATTGGATGATTGCACCCTTAATGTAGGGCAAGATTCATATATTATTAACTAATTAACGAGTTTCTACAGTATGTGAAAACCTTTGGCATGAAACATCTCCCTAGATATTAAAGGTGACTAAAAGCACCGAAAAAGGACAAAGGGGAAGAGTACTCAATGTGAGGATCACACTCTCACTTGCTTTTGTCATAATTATAGCTCATATCAAGTTCAATTTTCATGAGTAGTATGCTATGAAACATCCTTACAGTACAATGTAGAAAGTACCCTGTGGGCTTCAATTTACTGCTACTTTTTATATGCACTTTTATAAGAAGCCAAGCATAAAATTTACTCATGTAGGTCCCTCTGCACCCATTACAGGAAAAGGGCAGGAATCACAAAAGGATCTTTTGGTTATACATATGAAAGGTGTGTGACTTACTAGAATTTCATATGTGAATATAAAATAAAAATGTGTCTCAGCATGTAATTTTCACTTTCTCTGCCTTTTCTATGAAGGAGGAATAAAAGCAGGTACACAGAATCATTTTTACCGATTACAGAAAAAAAGAGTAATTTGAAGAGAAATTGGCCCTTTAAGAGAAAAACTTGCAGCAAACCAGCAAATCTGAAGTTTCAAATGCTGCTAACAGATGGAGTGATAGCTTGTTATAGATATACCATGTGGTACTATTTAGTAGCATATTAAAACATTTTTTCTTATCAAAATATTCCAAAAACCCTCTAAATTATTTGACATCCTCATTGAGCACAGTAACCTCCTTGTGTTTAAACAACTTCTCTGTAGGAGCTTGGATGATGAAAATCTGTACAGCGTGGTGCAAAAATCAATGCTGGTGGTCCATACAAACTCTGCTTTTATAGAGAGGACTCATCTATTGCAAACATGAACCACGTGCTGGACAGGCTGGAACTGCTTCCTCTACGAGAGAAATGGAACTCCCTACCTGTGTTCAAACAATTAGGTGCAGTTGGTATCCTCACCACAACCTCTTTGAAGCAGATGTTCTGTGCCAGGCAGTGGGTACACTGTGTTGACTCCTTCCGGACACAAAAAGAGCAATATGCAGAAGTGATGGCTTAATCAAACTGCCCTGTGGCTCACACCACTTACTCATGGAGCTGTGTCAGAAGCAGCAGCTGAAATTGCAGTCTCACATGGAGATTGTCTATACAAAAGCAGTGTGTAGAAATTGGAGCTGTACAGGTAAAAATGAAGATAGAGCTGAAGTCTTTGAAAAGCTCTCTCTTAGCATTTCTTTACAAATGCATTTTCTTGTTCTACTAGAACAAAAACAACTCATAATCAGCAGTCAGTAAAACCTAAAATCTTCATTTAAAACTTCTGGTTGACAGTAGATGGGTTTTTATGACAAATGAGACAATTTTTTTTAATTGGGTTCTTTTCAGCATAATCTTTACTTGAGAAAAAGCTGACAAAATGACAAAAAATAACATTTCCGATACATTAATACTAGAGACAGGTTGTAAAGGGTTTCAAACACAACTCTAGTAAAACAAATTATGAAGACATAATAAATAAATACATAAAAAAACATTGAAGTATGAAATTCACAAAATGAAAAAAAATGGTGACATTTTGAATTTTTTAATGAAAGAGTCTTTCAATTTGTTCAGGTAGCTTTACTGGTTTTTCTGAAAAGCAGAAAATAAATTGGCATTACAAGGAACTGATCTATGTAACTATGCTTCCTGATTATTAACTGCAGACCACATTGGGAAAACTGCAGCAAAACAGGGAAACCTATCACCTCTCATGTGTTTCAGGAGCCTCCAGGGATTTATTGCCCTTTCTGAAAATACCATAATCAAGAAAAACTTGATAAATAAACTCCTGTCTGGATAACATTGCCTTAAAAATTATTAAATTTCTTTTGCAGACCTGATAGCCTGTAGGGCTGAAATTTATAGAACTTTTTTTTTCTTCTAAGCAGTTATAAACATTTACAATATTACATCACAAAGCATTTGTCCAAGTCACTGTTGTATTAACTGTATCAAAAACAAGAAGCAGGATATCATAAAACTGACAGAGAAAGAAAAAACATGTAGATGTCTTTTTCTCACAAAAACCTTACAAAGAGAATGTTTTGGCTTCCTTAGTGCCAGGTATGCATGTTGCTCCTTTTTCACATGCATCCAAGATAATTGGTTTTTACTGCATCTCTGCTCCTTCCAGCTGAATAAACCTATTTATTGTCATTATCTACATACAGTTGAATGTTTAGACTGTTTACAAACTGATGCCGTTAAATTTAACGTCCTCTCAAACCCTTTAAATCCACATTAACAGGTAAATGTGGAAGGTATAACTTGTAGTAGATGTCTAACTTAGCTAAATCTCTCTGGGGTCGGGTATCTGGGACCATGTGAGGTTTAAAAAAAAATCCCCTTAGACTTCTGAATAAAATGGTCTGAATTTTAGAAAGGACAAGATCTTACAGCTCTCATTTAATAAACTATTTTTTGTTTAACCATTGCTAAAACATTTTTGCATGTTTCCCCCCAATGGCTGTATCCCTTACTTTGATCTCCATTTATATCTTATCATCAGGGGGTGCTTTGAGTTTCCAGTATGTTTAAAAAGTGAAGTTAAGATGCAGTTTAAATAGAAATGGTGGAAAGTACAAAATGAAAAGTTGAGGAGTAGGGCTTCTAAATTCTCCTAGCAGGGCTGTTGTTATACCTATAAGTTTAACAACAACAACAATAATAATAATAGTAATAAATAGAAATATACAAAAACATAAATACACTTGGAACTATAATAGCTTCTTAGATGACAAGACAACCTTGGTTAGTCAGAATAAAATTTTTGAAACTTGTTCTTCCTTGGACCCTTCAGAAATGCCAGGAGGAGCAAACTTCAGTAGAGATACTCATTGTCTTCTGCAGCAAAACTGAACAAATTATTTTGGGAAAGAACTGCAGGACATTGTTAACTCCTGGAAGAAACAAAAACCAAGTTTTTTTCCTACATGAAGCCATAGTATTTATTTTTAAAGTGATTGTTTTTTTACTGATTTTACATACATTTAAATATACTTTTGAAATTATCTTGATTCAAAGATGGCATTGCACAGGGCTTAACTATTTGAATCCTTGTTCATCTCCTTACAGGAACCAGGCTGCTCATGGGCCAATTTAAAATTAGACACTTATTGAATTAACAGAACCTATTAAAAGTAATGAGTGTTTTATCCCCTTTTCAGTGGTTACATAGAAAGCAGGGAGATTTTTACTACAACCTTAAATTAAAAACTAGAAGCAGAAAACTTCCTCTGCTTCTGTATTGCAATAAATAACAGTCAGTATGTGGACATGCATTTTGCAGATGTAAGAACAAAATGTAATTATGTTATATCTCAATGCTAAATTGTATGTGAAATTGGTTTTTTAATTAAAATAAATTTACAAACAGTATATAAGTTTATGCCCTATACCAGCAATATCAAAAACCAAATGAGATAATACATCTTATCCACAGAGGAGGAAAAGCTGTTTTTCTACCCACATTTGAAATATTGCTCTCTTCTATTCACAAGATGGGGAACGAAGAACAAGTAACAATTTCTTTTGTGTTTGGAATTGTTCTTCATTTACACTGAGCTGACATACTGCCTAATCTTGGATCTTACAAAATGTGCATACAATAAAAAACAATTAAAACTAATCTTTTTCCATGAACAATAAGATATATTGGAATAATTTCATACTTCAATGAAATAATTTCATTTTATCTAAGTACATTGGAAGACTGGCTGCAGAACTGATTATTTCAATGAAAAAGTATCATTGAACTGGGACAAAATTTGATTTTTTTTTTAAATCCTATTTTCAAAAGAATTAAAATTTGTGGTTTTTTTTTTTTAAAAACAAGTGAGCATATTTGGGTATATATATATTTTATACCTAAAGATAACCCCTCTGTTAAGGTCTTGCTGAGATCACTGTCTTTCTGTGTGTGGTAAGTCTGAATCTTTCCCTCAAGGTTTTTATTCTAAAGATGTTTGCATTTCCTGGAAGAAAGGCATTCAGACACAGGTATGCTAACAAATTTGGTGTTGACGACCAACAGTTAACTTCTGATTCAATGATAAGAGCAGCAAAACATAAGGAAAGAAGTTTAGCATAACTAACAGATACTGTCAGTTCGGTCAACAGAGAGAATCAGCTGCCATATTGTAGCTTCAATTTATCTTCCATGTGCTCCTGGCACTGTAACTAATGCTACCCATTCTGGCTAGCAATGGTGGCAGAAGGTGGAGAGAAGAAGGGAATTTTGGATTATTCAGTATTACTCTACAGACAGATGATTTCATTCATGTGCCTCAGTAGTCACAGCACAGCAGCAAAAGTTTCTTTTTACCTTGTTCTTTACTTCTAGAAGGGAATAAGTGTTTGATTTAGAACACAGTGTTTGAAATTCTGCATTGTGTCTCATGTAGGAGGTTGTTAGGAAATATAATGATTCTTCTGGCTTGGTGAGTTATGAATCTATAAAAAAGGGATTAGATAAAAACTGGTGAGTGAGAGCTACAAGGTCCTCATTATGTCTCATTAATGATCTTCTAAATGAACTGTCCTGGTAAATCAGGGAGAAGTTTTTGCTATTTTTCTCTGGTAATTTTAATATGAGAAGGTAAACTGAAATGTTAAAGATTGAGAAGGATCAATATAAAAGTCAGGCTTTTACCATCTTAACAGTGTTCTTTGGAGTCTACCTGACCCAAGGGGGCACACAGAACACACTCTGCTCTCTGAGAAGTGGTGTCCCAGAATAACCAAAGTAAACATTTGAGGTAAAGAAATTACTGGTTTTTGATGTGAGTCAAAGAATCATCCCAGGGCTTCTGTTTCATGAATGTTCATGGAAAGCAAGTAAATGTAGCTTTCCTTTATATCCTGGACTGAGCTTGGGGAAAACCTAAAACAAACAAAATGAGTATATTCCTTCCATCTAGAGGCTGTGCTTGCTTCATTGTGAAGCTTGAGAAAGAGGAGACAGAAAAGAACTCACTTTTAAATTTTTTTTTTCATTTTAAACTGTTAAGTGACAATTCAATAAAAGCTCTTAGTTAAACACTCTTTTCATAATACACTGTACAGCATTCACTTTCACCTACATCTCTAACCTTTTAAGTGTAACACTATATCAATAGTAATTTATGGGCTTGAATACACTTCTCCTTCATGAGAGGAAATTTTGGTTCTGTCTCATCTCTGTAATTCTAGAATAGAAAAAGAATTAATATGCAGAAGTTGTAAAAGGAAGCTGTGAAGGCTCTGAAAATGTAGAACTCAAGTTTCATTTAAGCTCTAGGGAGGTGCAATAAAAATTACAATATTTCCACATGAATAAGTAACATGACAAGTCCCGTAGAAGAGTGACACAAAATTCATATGACACATGAAATGGTCTGAAATCTGCAGAACTGACAGGCTTCCAAATCCAACTGCAAAATATGAAATTGGCATGAGGAACCATGTTCCAGTGCAATCCTTCAGGACCTGATTTCTGACCTGAGACTGCTTGACAGTTTTATCAGTTATCAGAAAGGAGGAATGTGATGAAGTTTTCAGAGGGATGATGAATGGTATAAAGGATCATCTACTGATACAATGCAGCCTGGTAAAGTTGGGCTTAAATGCACAGTGGAGTCAAATGAAGTTACATTTCAGGAATAAAAAATGTAGAATGTATGATCCCTGTGGGGAAGTCAGCCTGGGCACTGGAAGGGAGTTTGACTGGAGTTTAATGTTTATAGGGGATTATCCATGGGATAAAGATGTCCAGTATAAAATAGAAGCCATAGATGTCTATATAAATCTATAGACTTCTGAGCAGAGAAGTATCAAGAGGTAGCAGGAAAGTACCCCCTACATAAATTCTCATAATTTCATAATTTCAATTTAATATACTCCTCTTCTTGGGAATTTGTAAATATTCTTAATTTTTTCAATTTGAAGAATATACACCTAAAGACTCTCCTATTTTTTACAGCACTAATTAAAATCTATTATAAAGATAGAATAATTTTTTTAAAAACTGAATTAAGTGCAATAATTAGATTTTTGAACTTTTTTGCTATAGATAAACATATAAACACCACATGATGACTTCTCAAGAAACTTCAAAAGTGCTCTCTAATACCAGAAAAATGTTTCTCTTGATGTCATTTTCTCTGCAAATATAATATCCCACCAAGAGGAGAAGTTAGATTACTTTTATTTGAGATTCATAATTCTGCTAATTCAGTTCTTCATCCTTATAACAGAAAGTGAAAAAACAATGAAATGTAATTTACAGTCAATCAGTCTGTCAGTGAAACTTCATTTCATTCATACAGAATCACCAGACTCTGATCCAATTAAATCAAACAACTCAAAGGTATTCAAAGAATTTTTTAAATATTTAGTTACCCTTCCCCCCACTCCTCCTCTTGAGAATGCAGATATTCTTAATGTCATTATTTCAGTTAAAGGGTTTCTTTTAGTAAAGGAATAATTCCAGTATTCTAGAAATATTCTATAATAGGACAACTATAATAGTTGTCCTGTTATAATAGGACAACTACATTGTTTGGTATATTAATTTCTAGGAAAGAAGATATCTGTATTAAATAATTCAAAATTGGCTTCCAAACTTAGCGTATTTTTTATTGAAATAATTATATCATTTTCAAAATAAATAAGATATTTTGTGGTTAATTATGTCCATTTATTGCAGTTGGCAACAAAATAAACTAAACAACAGCTTTCAATATTAACATGCTGTTCTTTACAGTAGAAATTTTAATCTGCCTATTGTGAATATTTTGTAATAAAAATATCATTTAGAGATACATTTCATTAATTCTGGAATAGAGTTTGAGGATGCCTAAAAATAAAAAAAAAAATAAAAACCACCGTTCTTGTGCACAAGCGGAGGGAAAAAATATAATTATTCTTTAAATTTATAAAATTTATAAAATTTATATATTTCTATTTAAATTTTGTATAATTTTATGTAAAAGAATTATATAATTTTTCTTTATTTTTTAAACACATCATTTACACATACATTTTGCAAAAAGGAAAAAAGACCCCACTTCTGCATATGGAAGCTCATGCAGGGTCTGTTTCTTCCAGTCTTTATAACTCAGACCTGTTTGCTGAGTGAAGACTCCGTAGCCAATTAAGCCTCTCAGTCCCCTGTGGCTGCAGGTGAGCTGAGGGGATGCTGCTCTGTGTGTGGATATGCACACCCCTGCTCACAAAAGAGCTGCCACTCCTGAGTGATTTGTGGCACAAGCACCTAAAGAGAAGCTGAGATTACCTGAAAGTGACAGTGCTGAGGGCACACGCTGCAATGAGCAGTCCCCTCTGACTTAGGAGTGTGATAAGGTGCGCTGGCTGCTGGTGACAATGTGCTTCTTAGAACTTCAGCTCTGATATCTGTGAGTTAGAAAAGTCACCTCTGGAGCAGAAATCCTGATAGTGTATTTAAAGTATTGGCCTTAAAAAGCACTGTGGAGTCAGCTGGCCTTTACATTTCCCAGGTGTTCATGCAAAAGACTGGATATTTTCTCTTCCTTTATATTAAAAGAATAAGGTCAGGTAAGTCCAAAATGAATTATTTGAATGCAGAGGAATTTCTGATACTTTATATAACCACTGTTTCAAATAGGCAGCAATTAACTATGATCTTCTTTATGCACTTCATTTTGCTTGTAAAAAAGAACCGCCCCACAGGTGTTTCAGTATGAAGCAATTGTACTCAGCCTGGATACTACATGCATGAGTTGAGCAATGTTTTATTTTCTTTTAAAAGTGTTGACATTGATTTTTTGATATATGTAATCGAAACCACTCATTATTACCCACTTTTTATAAGCCTCAGCTCATAAACTGCAGAGGCAGCATTCCATAAATCCCATTAAGCAGCTACTACAATGCCCCACTGATCTAAAAGTTGAGTACATTTGCAAAACAGATATCTCATTTTTCAGGTTTTCAGAGGTTTAAGAATAAACCCCTCTCCTGGAAAAGCCAGAGGTAACTGCAGTCTTAAGCTTTAACCTTTGAGAAGCTTTCACATATTACTGAACTATCAGCTGAAAGTGACATTTCAACACACTCAGTAGATAGTTGTGACATATTAAATACCACCAACTATGAAACATTTCGTTCTCTGGTGCATCCAAGTTTTGTTTATATCTAGGGTAAAGTGCGAGTAGAAACTTTGCATGTCCTGCATTGTGCACTGTCCAGCATAGCAAAAGCTGCAGGAATGTTGGTAACAAGAGATAATGGCAACATACTCTGACATCAGTCTACTCCTAAATTCCCTCCTTTTCCTGTCCCAGAAAAGTGAACATTCCATCTGGTATAGGAGACCCTTCTGATGGCTTACATCAACAGAAAGTGATACAATTTGTCCAGATGAAGTGAGAATTAGCATTTCCCTGCACACTCCAAAAACTTACCTGGTATACATGAAATTACTGACTGATTAGGAAGCCTCTCACTTGAAGAGAGTTCAGTGCAGTCAACAGATTATTCTCATTCTGCTTTTGCTGGGTAAGTAAGACATGATCTCAAAGCTAGTCTAACCTATCTAGTTAAGTAGAGACACAAGAGAGGATGATTCATCCCACTTGTCTTTAACACCTTTAGCAATGGGAGGGAGCTGAGATGAAGCCATAGACCTGCTGTCTAATAATAGTTGAGTCAGACAAATACCACCATGATATTATGATTAAAATGAAGTTTCAGTTGTGTGTCAGCAAAGCAATAAAGTTTCATACATCCTGGCACACCCAGAGATAAGGTGAAAGTTAGTCATGATTTCAAGTTGTTATACACTGCACATTGTTACACATGTTCTTCATGCAGCACAAACTGTTAAATTTCACTTACCTGCAGAAATAAATTAGGTTCTTATTAGTCAACCTTTTGTGGAAGAAAATCAGCAGAAAAATATGTGCATAAGGATGAGTTGCAGCTATTGAATTTCATTTATGTTTTCTTGTTTTAGTTTTTAAAAAGAAACTTTTAAGGAAGATAAAACTGTTGAGAAGAAAGGTACATGGGGAGGAATTGCAACTTTGCAACTTCACATTTTTCAGAAAATGTGTAATTCCCAGCTACCTATGTTACTAGTGCTAAGATCCTCCATGTTCTTCAGTCATCGATCCCATACACTGCTAAACCAGAACTGTAAATAGCAGAGCAGTCTAGTGTCCTAATATTATGGCATCACTGAAAGTTTACAGTGCCACAGGGACCTTTTACGTTGTCATCACACTGATACATGTCCTGTAAACACTGCTGAGATCTTACAAGTAAGCTTCCAGTATTTCTGCCCTAGTTTTAGGAGCTTTGTGAATCAAATAAGCCACATTTACAAGCACAAGTCATAAATTCTAGGTTATCTTACTCATGTTTTATACTCTCTGGAGAGCTGTACAGACACTAATGTAGAAAACTAGTCATTTGCTATTTGCTGGCATAGCTCTAGGCTGCATAACCATCAATAGTGACACAAGGGAGATGGTATGAATATACAGCAGCCTGATCTTGGATTGTGCTACACTGGCCATGAAACCACAACTTGCATTTCCAATCAAGTTGATGAGATAATCAAAGTGTTGGCCTCCACTGAACGAGGGAAGCCCTAGCCCCTGTCACACCCAGATGCAAGTTTTCACTGCAAACAGTTTTCACTGCAAACAGTTTTCACTGCAAACAGTTTTCACTGCCCCAGCTACTTCCTACGCTGGCCACGAACAAATGCAACTAATTAACCTGGAAGGAAATGAACCACAAGGAAGGTAAATACTTTTTTCTACTTGGAGCTGGTGATCTGGAAGGTGGTACACATATCAGGACTCACATGAAATTGTGACCATACTGATAGAACTGCAGCAGAAATAAGTAGAGGAAAAATAAGGAAAAGGAACAAATGCTTTTTTTTTTTGTAAGAGCAGGTGGTTTGGTAAATTGAGCTACTCAAGAACCTATATTTTGAATATTGGAACTGCTATATTTATATGAAGCAGTTAGGTTTATTCATGTTTCCATATGAACTTAATTGTAGAATATAATCTCCCTTTTTTTTTTCTGGACTCAACCATCCTGTTCCTAAGACGCCAGCTAGAAACATTCTTTGCTGAGGAATGCAAACAGAGAGATATCTACTGGTATTTAGTGTTTCAATATATACACACAATGGATGAAGAAAAGCAGAAAGCCATCTTGAACAAAGCATAAACATAAACAGTTGTGGAAATGGAGCCACAGAAGCCACTTGTGAAACTTATAATTCCTAAAGAGTGTCTTCAGAATCTGATCTACAGTGGTTCCTGTTCTTCATGTGTTTTTTTTTTGTTGCTTTCTTTTCCTTCTTCATCTTCCACATCCAGATTTTCTAAATCCCTTTCTTTTGACATGATAAAGGTAAATCCAGAGCATTCAAAGTCGCAAGATAGATGGATAATGCATTGTTTTTAATACAGATTTTTGCTGATTCTGCAGCACAGATTAACAGAGGGGCTGCTAGCGCATTTCATAGTGCTCTGGGTCTTCTGGAACTAGGGTGTGCTAGGACATTGATTTCGTCTAGCCTTAGCTACCAAAACATTTAGTCTAAAGTAGTAATCCATACTGTTTCTGTAGTTAATGGAAAGAGATGCATATCTTCAGAGACTGAAGCATCTCACTTCTTTTGAATGGGCATTTTGAAATGGAAAAAATTCCTCTTAGAACTTACCTATTTCTTCTTAGCACTATATTCAAAGTCTGAATTACGGTTATATACGACACAGTTTTAATATCAGATAATAGCCAAGATGACTCCAGAGAAGTAGGGAACTGTTTGCAGGCATTAATCTTTTGATAGCACTGTAGGAAATGTGATATGAATTAAAACATTTGTGGTTTGCTAGCGCCACATAGGTGGATAGCTTTGAAAAAGATTATGTAATCCATAGCAAGATTTGTAGATACTTTTTCTACATATTACTAGCTATGAAGAAGAGGGAAAAGAAAAACAAGGTGAAACATGACTTTAACATAATTTCATATCACATTAATATAAAATACTGTTGCCATTTAAAAAAAGTAGTCCAGAACCACAGCAGGGAATTCTAAAGCATGTTTGTTTGTCACATATAAAATTTAAATCTCCATGTTACTGGGAAATATTATAAATAAATAGTTTTCAGTGTTGTTTCTCTGAGCACTCTACCATCTGGTTTGATAGGACTCTGCTTTCGATTTTAAGTCCTAAATAAATTTCTTTAAAGTTTTGCAATGTTTTTCAACAGCTAAGATGAACAGAAATTCTGAATTTGTAAATCCTTTACAGAAATAAAAATATACAGTCTACGTGGGATGTGAATAATATAACAACCCCTCTATTTAAAATAGTTACAAAATTTTGCATGTTTTCAGGAGCTACAAAGTTTCATCTTGGAATTTCCATAAGAGCCTTCAGAAAACATTTTCTGTATTAATGTCACTGTCATTATCTCTATAATATGGATTTAGGTACTGTAGACTTTTGTGCCTTTAGGTATTTACATCTTCACTCTTTTATCTCAATTGTGACAATAGGGGCCATTAAATGCTGGTAAGTTTTGATGAGGCTTTCTGGATGGTTGATATCACAACATCATAGGAACTGTTTTACCTTCTAGTGATTGGGGATTGCAAAAACCAAAGGAATTAATGCAGTCTTTAGAACTGCAGCAGTGTGGTACAAATTGTTAAAGAAGGGTATTTAAAATCTTTTTTTGAAGTTCTGGCTTTTACACATCGGAGGAAAGTAATAATGTTGTTTCTTCTATCTTACACTCACTCTTCTCTTCTGCATACTCACTGGTATCCAGTGAGCCCCTCATTGCTGCTGAGCACTGATTTGGCAATTTCATGTGTATAGAGAGCTGTTCAGAAGTCAACCAAAAATCAGTGAAGCACAGAGAATCACCCAGTTTTTACTCTAAAGCCCTAATTTGCGATGTTTTTTTCTAGTTAAGCACTAATGAGAACAAATCCACCCTGCAGAGGCAACCACATGCATTGTCATAGACAAATTTAAATCAATACTGCTCCAGGCAGTTGTAACAGAAGTTGCGGATTGAAGATGCAAGGAATCAAATTGTAAGTACTTGAAGGGATGGTCATTTCATTGCGCATCTGTAAGGTAACCACAATCATCTTAGCACTATTAAAAATAAAATAAAATAAAATAAAATAAAATAAAATAAAATAAAATAGTGAAAGAGAGCTTATACTCAAGGTGTCAATCCTTTCCTGCATACCTTTCCTGGAGCCACAAAATTATAAAACTCATCACTGGAGAGTTTTTCAAATGTCCAACTAGCCCTCAGTTTTAATATTTTAATTTCTCCTCAGATTTTCTATTTTCAAAATAATTTGTGGGTATTTTCTGGGGGAAAAGATAACACCAAATATTTAGATTTTGTTGAATCCTTCTATTTTTAAAATATTCTATAATTGTTATTTATTTTCCCTGAAACATTTCCTCCCTATAGAAAAAGAGAACAAAGTTTATCTTTTTTCTTCTAAAAAAAAATTTAAAAAAATCCAAATTACATTAGATCAAGCAGACATTCCTAAGAAATTATGAAATCCTGATAAGGTATCACATCAGTAAAGCCCAATATCACATTCCTTTCAAGTTACTGAATGTCTTATCAGATTAATGAGTTGCACTAAACATGTGTGACAAACAAACTCTTAATATATCATGAAATTAATTTGCAAAATTCAAACAGAAAATTACTTCTTCAATGAACTTGTCAAATTTTATTATAAATTTTTGGTTCTAATAATGTGAGAAAAAATTTGGCAATTCAGTAACACATACTGAAATATGCCTTTTTGCTTTCAGAAACATATTATGATATGACTGGTGAAACTCATTAGGATGATTATGTTATCATATTAATGACAAAGGAATATATTAAAAGTGATCACCAATTACCACCCACAAACCTCCACCCCAAAAGTCTGGAAGCTAAAATTAGCCTCCATCATTCAGCTAAAGTTGGTTTAGGGATGGTGTTTTTTGGTTCGTTTTCCACATAGAATACTGATTTTCAGTGATTTTTATTTTGAGGAAGGGTTTGCTTTTTCTGTGAAAAGCTGTTTCACCCCTGGACCATAATTGTATCCATACAGCTCTTACTGTCCTCAGGTTTCCTAAAATAGTGTGAATTCCTGTGAGGCCCTTGCAGTAGAAATATTCTAAGAAATACCAACAAACTGTCAATGCAACGGTATCAGTGCATTGACAGTTTGCACTGTCAAAATGAAATCTAGTAATTTCTAGTAAGGCTAAAAAAAATTTCTAGTAAGGCTAAAACCTTTTTTGTCTCTGATGGATCAGGGACTCCCTTCAGTTATTCCCAATTGCATCACCTCTGGGGTGAGAAATGTACACAAATGCCCCATGGTACCCTGAATCATACAATCATAGATTGGTTTACTTTGGAAGGAACCTTACAGACCACCTGGTTCCAACCTCCTGCCATGGGCAGACACACCTTCCACCAGACCAGGTGGCTCAAAGCCCCATCCAACCTGGCCATGAGCACTTCCAGGGATAGGACATCATAACTCTTTTGGCCAACCTCTTCCCACTGCCTGACCACCTCAGCAGCTGCAGAACACTGCAGTATTCTGAAGTAAGAAGTAGCGTCTACCCGATAAATCTGTCACCTGTTCAATATATTGCTCTACTCATGAAACATTCTACATTCAAGGTCTCTATCATCACCTTCAAGGCCACCCACAGCCAGCTCTAAACTTGTCTAAGGAAGCAAACAAAATGGTAATGTGGTTGTGGATGGTATCTCTATGAAATAATACATTTTGTTTCCTTGCTTTTTAAAGAAACATTATGACAATATAAGTAGGAAAAAAATATCTTTCTGGAATTTGTAAAAATATGTTGATTTAATTTTCAAGTCAAATTAAGACAAATAGACCACAGCTCAGTGGAAATAAAAAGTTCTAGTCACCAAGGAAGATTTTCAAGATTATTTTTGTTTTCATGTAGAAGAAAATAAAAGTAATTTGATTGTCTTTCTATAAGTCCAGCATTTCAATTGCTCAGAATGACAGGAAGCATAACATTTAAAATAGAAAACTGTAAAGATTTCAGTTTAAAATGATCTTTACTCCATACAAACTGAATTAATAATGGAAGAAGATTTTAATGTATATTTGCCTCAGGTGTGGAAAAGAAAGGAGGTGGCTGATAGTTGTTAACACTTTTTGAAGGTTGCATGAGTGATGAGAACAATAATAGGATGGTTGACTGGCTGGAATGTGAAAAGTAAGCATTTTGCTATGCAATTATCTGTACAGAATACAGAGATGGAAGAAAATATGGGTGAAAATGTCACGTTACGACAGAATTTGTGTTCTCATAGGTTACTCAGTGTCTTTTCCTTTCCAGACAACATTTCATGTGCAATAGAAATGAACTTCTATAGGATAGGCAATTCATCTATTTGCAATTTATAAATATCTTTTAATGGAGAGCTGTGTTTCTCTAGTTTTCAGTGTCATATGGAATGGTTTAAAATACCAACAGGCAGATTCACATGAGGTTGAAATTATTAAGCTTAAGCAGCTATCAACAGTTTGCTGTCAAGAAAAAAGGAAAATGCTTGATGTGGGTGGCCCTGCAGAGATCTGTCTTATGTCCTGTGTTTTTAATGATTTCATTAACAACCTAGGTGACTTATCAGCCTTGACACCCAACAGTAAACTGATGAGTGCTTCAAACCCTTCAGAGAACAACTTGTGAATTTAAATTGATCCTGATAAATTGATGAAATGGTCAGAAGTCTTTAAGATTAAATTCAACACAGTGAAGTACAAAAACTGCACACATAAAAAATGAAATCAAAATATACAGTGACATTAGCAATGAGGCTGGGAAAGATGCAAATCTGAGATATGGAGGACTGGAATGTGTCCAAGTAGACAACTACTCTTGTACAAATGGTATTTTCAAACATGCTAGGAAATGAGTTGCAAGCAGAAAATGAAGTGAGGTATAATTATTTCTCTACAAATAATGTAGCTGCAGAACCACTTCCAGGTTCATATGTTGCTAGAAAAATGGAAAAAACTAGAATTGGGCAGAGGTGAATAAAATTTCAATAGAACAGGTGGTATAAGTGAAGAAAAAATGTAAATCCTGGAGGACTGATTTTATGTTTTTTTTAAAAGTAGGAGATTGTGTCCCAGGAGAGAAGGGAGAAATAGGTCCCAGAGATTTTATCACAGTCTTCCAGGGTGAAAGTATTTCTTGTAAGAGAGAGAACGATTTTCAATCCTAGAATCATAGTCTTGGAATACCAGGCTAGAAAGGGAACTCCTCATCCAGCATTTCACAGCAAAAGCACAGTCAGACAGGATGGTTCAACACCCTGTCCCACCCTGTCCCAATCTTGAAAGTGTCCATTTTTGGGGAATCTAACAAAATTTCCCAGAGTAGCCTCTGGGAAGATAATTCCAATGGCTGATTGTTCCCATTGTAAAGAATTCCTTTTGTGCCTAAATGGGATCTCTGCATTACCCCTCATCTTTTCCACCTTGACTCCTTGGAAAGAAGGAGCCTCCATCTTTACAGTCACCCTTTAAATGCTAGAACATAGTGAGGAAGTCTCCTCCAAGCCTTCTTTTCTCAATGCTGAACAAACCCATTTCCCTCAGACTTTCCTCAACAGGCTTCCCCATCCTTTGATCATCTCTGTTGCCTTTCTTAGGAACCTCACCAACCTGTCTAGAACTTTTTCCATAGCAGGGATTAATACTGAATACAATATTGCAAGTGTGGCCTGACAAGCCCTAAATAGAGTGGGATAATGATTTTCTTATCTCTGTTGGCCATGGTTGATGCAAGCTAGAATCACACTTGCTTCTTTGCTGCAGCAGCGCACTGCTCACTCATGTTGAGCTTATTGTCCACCAGGACCTGCAGGTGCGTTTCTACAGATCTCCTACGCAAATGGGCAGATCCCAGTGCTGTACTCCTGGATTGTATGTTGTGATGTGCAATGCTTCTCCTCCAGTCTCTCCAGGCCTTTCTGTACAGCTCTGAAGTGCTTATTTCCCCACTTGGTTTGTAATCATTGGCAAACTTCATCGGGATACACTCGATCCCCACTTCCACATGAAGATATCAAACATGATTGGGCCCTAGGGGGACCACACCTGTGACAAGTCCTGAGTTTCCAGAGGAGCTGATTATCACCACCCTCCAATGCAGCCCGGCTGCCAAGTCCCCACCCACTGCACAGACTCCTTGTCTAGCCTGACACACAAGAATTTCTCTGGGAGGAGACTGTGAGAAGTCCTACCAAAAACCTTGGAGACATCCAAATAGAAAATGTCCACCACTCAATCCATGCCCATTTTCTGTGTCCTCAGTGCTCTGATCACCAGGGTAATTTTTATTTTCAGGAAACATCGTTTATTTGAAACATTAGAAAAACTTTAATCTTATTGCCAGTGTGTAAAGGGAAAAAGGGAATAATGAATTTATGTACTTGATCTCTCTTTATTCCTGTGTTTCTAGTGGTGTTTCAGACTTGTATATTTTGCAGTATGTCTATTTGTCATTAAAACAAAATCTAATGGAGTAAAAATATACTAATCTTTCATTTCTAGAAAAGGTCAGGAGTCAGCTTGGTACATAGTTAACCATGCACAAAGTCTCAAGATTTCTAATCAAGTAGCTAAAATAAATAGAATTTCAAAGCTTTTATAATCGTTCTTATAAAATCCACCACAGAATGGAGCTTCTTCACACTTCTAATGATGTTTTACTCCATGCATTTAAGGAGAAAAGGGAAAATTAATAAGCTTAAAAATGTTAAGTATATTGGGATAATATCCTTTTATACATATTGTTTCAGGTTTTAGAACTTTCTAATAGTTGCTTTCATCTTGCCAATTCATAAAAAGGCAGTAAAAATATCTCAAAATAAGGATTGTTAAAAAAAGTTCTTCTTTGTAAAAATTTTTTACCTAAATGGAAAAATTATAAAAATTACAAGGCACAATAGACCTTGAAAGCTTTTCTTCCATTACAGATTAACCAATTTAAGCACTAAGCAATCTCAAATTGGCACCAATACTAGAAAAAAATTGGAGAACTCATTTAAAAAAAACCACCAAAAACCAAAACAAAACAAGTAAAGATCAGAAGATGTAAGACATTTGTTTCTGCCCAATATTATGATCTTAAATTTAAAAAAAACACCCCAAAAATGATGCAAATGAGAGGCGGGAGTACTGGAAAGAAGCTGATGAATGGATGGACTATTCCTATTTTGGACCTGTGACTTAAGATCATGGACACAGCTTAAAGGAAACAATTCTTATGCCCAAAGCTCTTTCCAGGGGTCTTGAGGTGGCAATGAGCATATCATGACAGTAGCATTGGAAGAGAACAGATACATGACATCTCAAAGGACAAATGTATGTTTCCTAATTCATCTATGCTAAAGGGGTAAGACATTTGCATCTGTGCATTTCTGGTGTTGATTTCTGCATATTTCATCACCAGGATCCCTTTCCCTTAGGGTGCAGTGTCTGATCTTGCTGGTCCCTGGCACATGTGCTCTAATCAAGGTTAATTCTGAAGTTCATCCTCAGATGGCTCAGGCCTGTTTCTCTGTTTTTCTGGGAAACCTGCTGCAGGGCTTAACAGCTCTCGCTGTGATTTATATTTATATATGTGTATACACACACGCACATGAATTTAACTTGCTACATTATTTTGCTGTGTGACCATGGGAACTTCCTTAAGGAACTTGCCTCCAAGTACTTGCAGTCATTCTTGATCATTTTGTGTCCCAGGGCCACAAGCAAAAGCCTACTTACCTCCCTTATCAGCCTTCTGTTTTAACATAGGGCTGTACACAGGAGGTGGCTAGGTTTATGGTGAGTCAGAACTTAAGAGTGATGTCATGGTATTGCATTTTTGGATGCAATAGGACATTTTTTCCCAGCTAAATCACAGTAAGCAGTGTTTTCCCTGAGGGAAGAATGGGACTTGGAAGCTGAAACAGGAGCGTGATGAATGATGGGTGAATGGAAAAATTTAGTCTTCCCTCAGGCTTATATGCTAGGTAAATTTACTTGAATGGGCTTGCCAAAACCATGTTTACTTCACATATCCTGGTTCTTGAGACTTTACAAGCTAATTTCCACTATGAATTCCTCTTTTTCTCTGCCAAGTATATTTATAAAACAACATCTTGTTCTCAGTCTCAGCAGTACTCACATACCACTTACAAGTTGTCAAAAGCTTAGTCAAGCACTAAGAAAACCCAAACTCACATAATTAAGTTAAACTCAGAACAAATGTTGTCAGCCTGTATTTCAACTACCTCTTTCAGACAGCAAGTGCCTCAAAACTCACTCTTTCATCATTTATACTAACTTATTTAAAAAAGTGGAACATATTCTTCCTTGTAAACCTTCAATCAACTAAACAAAGTCAATGTAGAGCTTGAAATTTACCAAAGTGTGAAAAACCTGAAAATTGTCAGCAATGCCTTTTTGATATCCAAAACCAGCAAAAATGAAATCTGCATAAAAGATTAGAAGGCTTCTCTCCCATTCATTTCTCTATTCTTTTAGGCAAGGCTCTGTTTGAGCAGTGCTTGTTGATCAAGCTAATAATTTACAATTATTTCGTAATGTGTCTGGATTTCTCTGTTTGAATGTGTAAGACTCAATCAAAATGTACCAGACCTTAGGCCAGGCCAGAACAGCAACAAAAAACCAAAACAACCAATCCTTCTTCTCAACTTTTTCCTGAAAACCTTTCAGTATTAAGAAAACTGAGTTTCTGACCCACATTCATCTACTATTCACTACATTGTAATGACAGGACACAAATTTTCAGTTTCTGACATAGAAATTATCTGCTCCATGTGAACACAGGGTGTCAGCTCTATTACTTGTGTTTCTTTGGTGGCTGGAGCCCAAAGACAGACAGAAAATAAGGAAGAACATGTTATGCTTTTTCAAGATAAGCATGGATAAGTTCCTGGCAAAGGACCTGCTGTGATATTCGAAATAAATTTGCCTTACTTGGATCACTGTTAGAATCTAGTTTTCTTTCAAAAGTGCAGAAGTGCCTGCTCTGACCCTGGATTTTTGGGTTTTTCACTAGCCTTGTTGTGTCACAAGCTTGCTTACCCACAGTGGAAATGATAGGGTAAATCATTCTCCTGAAAAATAACATCTTGAGTTTTTGGTTTTTTCAGCCAGGTGTAATTCACCCTGCAAGTGCAGAACCATTTGTGCTGTACCATGGAAGAGAAGGCAAGACATGGAGAGATCATGGGGAGCATCAGCTGCAAGAGAACTGCTGTGGAAGGCAGCTTAAAATAGCTGACTATCAATTTGATGTCTGAAATTAAAGGAATTCTTCTAGTTTTGTTTTATTTTTGCCTGTTGATTTAATATTAAATTTTCAAGAAGCTTCTTTCTTTCTTTCTTTCTTTCTTTCTTTCTTTCTTTCTTTCTTTCTTTCTTTCTTTCTTTCTCTTTCCTTCTTTCTTTCCTTCTTTCTTTCTTTCTTCTTTCTTTCTTTTTCTTTCTTTCTCTTTCTTTCTTTCTTTCTTTCTTTCTTTCTTTCTTTCTTTCTTTCTTTTCTTTATTCTTTTAGAATTTAATTCTAAGTATGAATGAAAATATCAGATTATTGAATAAAATGTCTTATAATTGAAACTAGATTTATGACTATAATTCTCCTCTGTTATACTCTTACTGGAAAGACTATATCCTTCTTAAATTTAGAAAAAAATTCCCTTGTGAGAAGAAGATAAAAAAATACTTTGATTGCTGCAATCTCACAGCATATTATGTGTAGGTTCACTAGATTGTCTGAATACTGCATAAAAACTATGTTCAAACACTTAAAAAATATTTGGAAACGAACTTGTGCAAGTTGTGTTCACCTGAACCTTCTGGCCCCACTTCATGAGGGCCTGAACAACCCTCAGAAAGTTTTCTCTGAATTCAGCAAAACCTGTTGCCAACAAAGATGGTAAAATGTAACTTTACAGTAACAGCAAACTGTATGTGATGATACCTCCAGGTTTTAAGGAGACTCTGAGGAGCAGCTACATCTTCCAGCATTTCTGTGTCATTATGACAACACTAGGCACAGAGATAGACAATATTATTATTCAGTTAACCACAGCAGTGTCACATTATTAGATATTTAACTGGCACAGCAGTGATTATGATGAATTTATCTACAGCCCATGTTTTTCAGAATTTTCCCTCTAAAATTCATTCTTTTTTTGTATCTGTTTAAATTACAATATTACCATTTTTGTTATAAATTGCTTCTCTGACCCATCTCACCGCTTTACAGGGGGTTTGTATCCTTGGTCAGCACTACTCCCATTTTATATCCAGCCCCTCAAAAAAAAAAATCCAAAAAACATCAGGGAATAAAAATTAAAATAAAAATTAAATACAAGACAATAAAAAATACTACTCCACCCTTTTTGTTTGATTGTTTGTTTAATCTATGTACTTGTATTAATTTGTAGGAAAACAGTAGTTTTATGGCTAAATAGAATAAGACTACCTTTTTGCCATTTGTTGTCATTTATGACTCATTACCACACCACCAGTTGCTACAGCATTAATATTTTTGAACACTTGAGGCTCATCTTACAATGGGACACTTCCCATTGCAGCATGAATATACACCAGGGCAAATAGTCATTTCATTCAGCTGCAAAATGGATGTATTAGCAAATCATTGGTGACATACCAACCTCCCTTCTGGCTTGGCAACTAAATTACAGAGGGTGTATTTAATTAAACAAACCCCCAAATTAAAATCTAAACCCCACAACTGAATGTAAATTAGTGTTTTTTTCATGATCTATGGAATTACTTGTAACAGATACTAGAAGAAATACCCATAAACTGTTCTTAAAAAAATACCTGTCTTCTATAATGTTGCTTTGCTGGCACTCTGACTAGGTATAACATTTCACTATAAAGCTCCTGGGAATGCTAAGAAATTTCACTTTATTAATATGGGGCATATAAGCTTTCATTATATGGAATTTCTTGACTCTCCAGGGGTGACAAGGATCAAGGTAATCCCCGTCTGTAAACCAGAGGTATTAATAAGTTATTAAATTTTATGTTATGTTATATCAAGACCAGCATTATTTACATATTTTAATGCTGGCTCATGAAATCTGTGCTGCTGATATTCTGTCACATGTTATAAATCTACCAGAACCCTATACAGAAAGAATGCAATGTATACATACCAAGTCTAAGGAACAGAGGTAACTATTTCTTTAACTGTGGCTTGGGATAATGCAGTTACTTCCACATTCAGAGATTTGTTGATGTTGCCTATACTAATATAACATCTTGAATCAAAAAAAAATTAAGCAGAAGCTTTTGTCACTATTAGAAGGAGATTTTTTATTCTTATCTATCTAAAAAGCGATCATCTGCTTAGAGTGAAAAATTCAGACCAAAAACCTTCTTTTAGTGAAAATTTTTTTGTTTTTCTTCTCCTACCATTGATCTCCACATCAGCCCATTATCCATACTGGCAGCTATGAATTAGCCTAATAAAAACGCAGTTCTTCACTGAACATTTGAGCTTACAACTTTCCAGAAGTTGAATTTAGCAATTACATCTGGGTTTCAAGATGGAAATCTTTGTGCTGGAGCCGGCCAACCATCCTGGGCACAATGAATATGTGTCTTTGATTGTCTCTTGAGGAGGTTTCCTAAGAAATTACTGATCATTCTTTGTACACCCTGGTTATTGATGGGCGCTGCCCCTTGCCCACAAGAGAAAGTAGTCCTCAAGCCATCTGTGCCAGGCCATAACCAGCATAAATGTGCCTTGATGGGGGAGAAAAGTGGCAGTCTGAGATCCCAAAGTGTTATCAATAGAACTACTACCCTGGAAGGTGACCAGGGAAGTAAAATTTCCTCAAGTCTATGTGCCATTGAAAATAATGCAGCTCCACAATTTTATATGCAACATAAAGTAAAATACGGGGGGGGGGGGGGGGGGGGGGGGGGGAATGTGCTGATTGCAAAGTTTTTACCAATATCTTGGATAGAAACTGGTGTGTTCCATCATATCTGATAAACCTAGCATATTCTGAAGGAATTTTTACCTATGAAAAATCTTGGTAACATTAGGCTGCATTGCAAGTCTCAATAAAATTAGATCTTCAGTTTGATTTACAGCGCATTAAATCATGAGCAGCTTCTCTAAATCTTCTAAAACAGCTTCTCAGAGTGAAGACTTTGGCCCATGTCAAGTCTAATAAGCAAGACCAGGAATGAATGTATCAAGTTCTTCCAATGTTTGGTTGTCATACAGAATGTGTATCACAACTTAAATTTTTATTCCATGCCTTAAAAGAAGGACAGGTAGTAAAACTGCAGTTTCATTTCATTCTGCATAAAGCCTTAATTCAAACTACTTTTTACATTTCCATTTCTATGCATGTTTTTTATTTCTGTTTCACATTTTGGTTAAAGTTTTCAGTGCTATCCATATATTGTGCCAGCACGTATGTGACAAAATTGTTGCTGACATTTGACTTGAATTATATCCTTTATGCCTACATCTTTGAACAGTTATGGTGTTCTGCTGTAATTGATATCCTTTAAGCTTTACAGTTTTGTTTATTTGTTTGCCTTTTTTAAAAAAAAGCAACTGCATGACTCATCAGACAGCATTTCAAAATCAAAAAAACCTGAAGATACTGGACATAATTCAAGGACCTCAGTTTAACAAAAACTGTCATTGAAACGTAAGAAGCATAATGAAATGACACATCTACAGTATTTTACAGGTGAAAATATCCAGATCCCAGTGGAAAGACATCATAATTTTATGACTAATTGTTAAATTACCTTGATTATTGTCAAATTTTTGGATTTAATTCTTTGTTTGAGAAGACGTCCTGAAAATAAAAATATTTATTTGAATTTTAAGTTACTAAATAAACTTATTTTATCCAAGAAATATAAGCTCCAAATAAAAAATTTACATTGATTTCATTAAATAAGATGGATTGTCAGACTTCCTTAATTTCTGTCATACTTTTTTTTTAACTTGTAGCTTGATATAAAGAAAACTCCAACAAACATAATATTCTCCTTTTTAAATCCTTCTTGCCTGCTCTGATTTAAAGCTTTCCATGACTTCATCGGCTACAACTGTTGTATGTGGTACGTGACTGCCTGGATGCAGTAATTAAGAGGGGTAGTCTACTTCAAAATTAAAAGGAATAAGAACCTTTTTGCCACATATTCCCCAAAGCATTTATTAAAGTAGAAAACTATTTCATTTACCCTGGTACAAAATGTGTGAGCATCTTGTATGGCTGTATCTACTGGATTTTGTAGATCACAAAATCCTCTCTTCCTCCCAATTTTAATAAGACTCTTTTCTTAGCTTCATAAATTCCTGCAAGTTGCACTACACACTTGGTAAATTTCTATTACTTTTAGTTATAATTTTTATTTCTGCAGTCCTTTAGAGATTCTCTCAGGAACCAAAGCTAACGCAGTGTCCATAAACAAAATACTATTGAAAACTTAGACATGGTCTTAAAGGTCTTAAAATCAAAGGCATCAACCTTGCAAAGACTTATGCAAGCTTTTAGCTTTATGTGTCATGAATAAAGCCAGGTCTATGCTACAATATTATGTGAACACAGCTACGTCAGCCAGGAATGGAGGGGAAAAATCTCACTCCCAGCTGACACTCACACCAGAAAAGCCAACTGTAGAGTCAAGTCTCCTGACAGAGCTCAATATATATTATGGGATGACATGTCACACTTATACAGATAGAAAAGCTCTTCTGACAGCTGCATGCAGAATTTGCATTTGAACATTTTTAGCAACAAACAAAATTTAATTTCACATTTGTTTTCAATTAAGAAAAATGTAAACAATTTAATAAAGTTATTCCATTGCAAAATGAAAATTTTCTTTTCTTTAAAGTTTGATTTTAATTCTGATTTTTTTTCTGTGCTCTAAGAATACCCCATATCCATTATATGAAAATCTATTCACTTAAAAATAGCATGAAATTTATGAAAAGTGTATCATTTTAACAATGAATAGCAATTTTCACAATTTTAAATGCAATTTTCACATGCTGATCAACATCAGTATGACAGTAATCACTACATGCTGCACTTTCACATATTTCTATATAATTTAAATGTGATATTTAATTTTTTTATAGAAATCCATCAAGGCTGGAGTGTTTGTTTGCAGGTAGTCTATTTAAAGTATTGCAAATAACTATCACTGTTTAAAAATAAGCAGCAATGTAAGAATAAAAATTCTGTCCTCAAAAGTGGCTTAGAAATATTCTTGATTAACAAACATGTACTGAAATTAAGACAAAAGCAAACCCAGATGTCTATATTAACTGCAGTGTCCCTAGTGTTACCCTGCGAGACCAATTTTTTCCAAAGAGCTCCTTAAGGCCTCCATGTGTCCTAAGCTCTTCAATAACTAACATTTTTGAAACTCATCATTATTTTCCTGGTTAGCTGGTTAGTGCCTGATCTGTCTGTGAGCACTTTATTTTGTCCCATTTTGCTCACTCTAGCTTCCTATTATCATATAGTCATGGACCTTAAGGATTTCCCCATGAAAAACTGAAAGAGAAGCAGGCAGCCATTTATGTGCTTTGAATTTACTTTTATGCAAACACCTATATGTATTCACAAACAATACAAAACTGAGATGAGCTGACTCCCTCAAGGGCAGGGAGGTCCTGCAGAGATGCCTCAACAAATTAGATGTCTGGAAATACAAAGTTCTACAGGGAAAGTTCTTGGTTTTACCTGGGATGAAGCAACCCAGGGGGTATGGACAGACTGGGGAAAGAGGTGCTGGAAAGGATCTCATTCCTTTGTGCTGTGGATAGGCTCAGCCTGAAGAAGACTGAGAGAACACCTCATCATGGTCTACATCTTCCTTGCGAGGGGAAGAGTAGGGGCAGGCACTGATCTCTTCTCTATGGTAACCAGTGACAGGACCTGAGGGAATGTAATTCCCTGAAGTTGTATCAGAGGAGGTGTGGTTTTGTTATTAGAAAAAGGTTTTTCACCCAGAAGATGGGTGGACACTGGAACAAGCTCCCCAGGGCAGTGGTCACAGCACTGAGGCTGACAGAGTTCAAGCAGCATTTGGACAAAACTCAGGAACATGGTCTGATTCTTTGCGATGGTGCTTTGCAAGACCAGGAGCTGGACTTGATGATCCTTGTGGCTTCCTTCCAACTCAGCATATTCTGCGACTGCGATATATGTGAACATATTGCAGGGACAGAAAAAAAATTGCTCAAAAAAAGGGACTCATTCTGACAGATGTGTTTACCTGAATATTATTGAATATGTCAACAGTTTTTGTTTCACAACACTGCTTTATCGAAAGGAAAATACTTGCATTGTAAATATCTATGTATCTACTTTCAATCTTTTGTTTCAACCATTCCCTATATATTCTTAAACTTGCAGCAAACCAAAATCCAATAAAAAAGATAGCCCAGTATTTCCCTAGTACAGGCTAGACACACAGTTAAACATCCAAACTTCTTGCAAATCTTCAGCAAGAAAAAATGAAACAGCTTTTCTGAGATGGTATTTCAACCCCTGTTTGGACCTTCCTTATAGTTGCCAATATATACCCTGAAGAACTCTGTAACACTGGGAAATATGAGCTGCACCATAATAGCCTATTCCCTGCTGTGCTGGTTTTTGAGATTTTTGGTTTAGGGATTTTTTTAAGCAATTTTTCCTGATAGCTTCTGTTTAAGCAGCTTTACCACAGTGATAGGGTGTCCTCATGGTACCCAGGAGATTTTCTTTGTCAATAACTGAAAGATATAATAGCAGCCTGCTAAGCATCTGCTTGCTCAGTGATTTGAGCTGTATAGTAAGCTGTCCTGAAATTGTCCTGGCTGGTTGCAGTCCAATAGCACCGTTTGCAATTACTGTTGTTACCACTGCCATTATTACTATAGGGTGAAGTTCACCCTGATGCAGAGGACAGCACAAGGTCAGTTTATTGTATGAAAACCTCGATCAGCCTTTTCTGACACTGTTAAGGGAAACAAATTGTGCTTTCCTCTCACATAGAATTGAATGTAGCACATGTTAGGAATTTTCTGTAAAAATCTGTTGTGGAGTTTCTTTTCAGAAGAAAAGTAATGAACAAAATTTAGCATTCTGTACGATTCTATTCAAAAAACAGCCAGAGGAATAAAAGCCTTCTCTATACATCTTCCTGAGGAGGTGAAGAGGCAGGTGCTGACCTCTTCTCCCTGCTACCCAGTGATAGGACACGTGGGAAGAGTTCAAAGTTGCATCAAAGGAAGTGTAGAGTGGACATCAGGAAATATTTCTTTACTGCATGAAATACTGCATCAGGCTTCCTAGAGAGGTGTTGAGGCCCTGTAAATGTTTAAGAGGCATTTGGACAATGCCCTCAACAACACACTTTAAATTTTTCTCAGCCTTGAATTGGCCAGGCAGTTAAACTAGATGATAATTTTAGGTCTCCTCTTCTCTTCTCTTCTCTTCTCTTCTCTTCTCTTCTCTTCTCTTCTCTTCTCTTCTCTTTTCTCTTTGATCTGGCCCCCATTACACATGAAAAAAAAAGATAACAGAAATAAGACATTGATGCAGGGAAACTAAGAAAGCAAGAAACCATCCAGCAATTTTAAAATAAATTCAGCCTCAAATCTATCAAAACAATAAAATGAAAAATTACACCAAATCCCTAAACAAGATGTAATAGACAAAGCCAACTCTACATGCATTGGCTTGGCTATCTTAAATTTACCTGAAATACTATCTTGCCAAATTACAGGCTGCAAGAAGAATAAAGAGAATAAACTGAAAAGAAACCCTAAGCCAAACCAAGTGAAATAATCTAATAACAAACAAGTCAAACAAAACTTCTTTAAAGAGGGAAATAAAATTAAAAAAAAAAAAATCAAGAAGGACATTTAGATAAATTGCTATTCTAAATACTATATAAGTTCTGGATTAAATATAGAATTTACAGAGAGCAAGTAGAAAAGCCCTGTTCTCATAAACTGACAAATACTAATCAATATTCTTTCCTCCTTTGTAGAATCTTCCAATTCTTTGAGGTATGATGCTGAAAACACTGTTCTTGAATTTAAAGAGTGTGTAATTTATTCTCTGTATCTATCATCTTTTTCAAACAAGAAATTCATAATCTTTATAGGTTAATGGCCCTAGGTTTAATCCATCTACACTGCAAAGTAATTTTTATATATGGTGTTGCTGTTTCCATTGGCCTTTTTTGCTGAGACTCAGAAGCAACATGGCACTGAAGTGACATCAATATGAATGTTTGGGTAGGGTCTATATTTTTTTACCATCTGCATTTTTTAAACACTTTTATCATGAAAGAGCTCAAATTGTATCACCAGAATTGCAGCTATTTTCCACTATTTATTCTTAGTTAACATGCCTCATTTAAGATTAGTTAATTAGCAATATATCCAGCAATAGATTTTGCATTATTTCAGTTGCATTTCAACTTTGTGCAAAGGCAAAGGCAGGGACTAGGAGAATAAAGAAATGCCCATTTTAGGAGAAGATCAGATTTGAGAACCTGAGATCTAAGGAACCTGACAGGGTAAAAGTCATGGCACCTGATGAGATACATACACAGGTCATAAAGGAACTGGTGTACAAAGTGACTAAGCCACTATCCATCATATTTTAGAAATGGTGACAGTCCTGTGAAGTTAATGCTTCCTATAAAAGGGGAAACATAACCCCTTTTTTATAAAAGGAAATAGGGAAGACTCCAGGAACTGCAGGTCAGTCAGCCTAACATCAGTGCTTGGCAAGGTCATGGAGCAGCTCCTCCTGGAAAGTATGTTAAGGCTCATAGGAAATAAAGAGTTGCTTGGTAATGGCCTATATGGATTCTCTATGTCTGAAGATCATGCCTGACAAAACTTGTGGCCTTCTACAACAAGGTTAGAGCCTTGGAGGATAAAGGAAGGACAATTGAGGTCATCTACCTGGACTCCTGCAAAGCATTTGACACTGTCCTTCATGGCATCCTTATCTCTAAACTGGAGAGGCATGTATTTAATGGGTGTACCACTTGGTGGAGAGGGAATTGGCTGGGTGGTCGCACTCAGACGGCTGTGGTAAATGGCTGGATTCCAAGTGAACAGCAGTGACAAGTGGTGTTCCTCAGAGATCAGTACTGTGTCCAGCACTGTTTAATATCTTTGCCAGTGGTTTGGACAGTGGGATTGATTGTACTGTCGGCATTTTTGCTGACACCAAGTTGAGTGGTGTGTTCTACACGCTGGAGGAAAGGGACGCAATTCAAAGGAACCATGAAAGGCTTGAGAGGTGGGCTGGATGCAAACCTCATGAAGTTCAACAAGGCCAAGTGCAAAGTTCTCCACCTGGGTAGGGGCAATCCCAAGCATAAATAGAGGCTGGGAGAATGAATTGACAGCAGTCCATGAGTTGGAGGAGGAATGAGGAGAGCCACAAAAAATAATCAGAAGAAAGGAGCACCTCTCCAGTGAAGACAGGCTGAGGAAGCCAGTGATTTTCAGCTTGGAGAAGAGAAAGCTTCAGACAGACTTTTCAGTACCTGAAGGGAGCCTACAGGAAAGATGGAGAAGGACTTTTTACAAGGCCATGAAGTGATAAGACAAGAAGGAATGGCTTTAACCTGAAAGAAAGTAGGTTTTGATTTAGACATTAGGAAGAAATTCTTTACTGTGAAGGTGGTGAACTACTGGAACTGGTTGCCCAAAGCTGTGGATGCCTCATGCCTGCATGTGTTCAAGTCCTTATTGGATACTGCTTTGACCAACCTTTTCTAGTGGAAGGTGTCACTACACATGGCAAAGAGGTTGGAACTAAATGATCTCCCAATCTACACCATTCTATGATTTATTAATTGCTGAAAAAAATAACATAAGATCCCATGGGTTTGTCAGAAAATGCTATTGAAGTTTTTCTTCTTTTTTTCTTCTTTTTGTAACTGACTTTAAGAGCAGAAATTGTTCATTCTGCCATATTGAATGACAGTTTCAGGAAACTTTTGAGAGGAAAGGCATCAAAGATAAAGTAACATAAACTTCTGTAAACCTTTATTTTACCACATGAAGAAGAAATAAGCTGATAGTCTTAAGTACATACCCAAAATACGGAAAAGGCTTGAACTTCAGCCTGACTGAAGCATATTCTGTCATTGTTCCGTGTTTTGGTTTCACTTAATGTACATTACTTCTGTGAATTCTGATTTTCTGAGTAATGTTATTAACTGCTAAGGATATGTATCTGAGACTGCAACCTTATCTTTCCTATTTCTGCTCTTTTTAATACTTTATGTTCTCCATTCTGCTATTATCACTGGAAAATAGTAAATTATATATTCATGAGATTGAGTTATGTTAAATATGCATGGCAGAGAAGAAAAGAAACATTTTTTAAATGTCAGAACACGTTGTCCATGTTCAATTTGCAGGTTTTATAACAAAGGATATCTATTCCTACCTGTCTCACCTGTATGACATGCTTTTAAGTAGTAATCTCATTCTGACCTTTGTTCTTTGAAGATGTAAGTGAATTTGCACAGTCACACCAACTGTGATGACTTATAGAGTTTCTTTTAGTGAGTACTGAAAAAAAACCTCACAAACAAGTATTTTATATTGAAACAGCAGAGTAACTACAGGAAAAAAAAAGGCAAATCTAGCTATATACTGTGAGATGTTGCTGCATTTTGCAAGACAACTGTACTTATTTCTCTTTTGATCCCTTAGGGTTATTTGAGGGAAAAAGGCTGCTGGTTCTCACTAGTTAATAACTGGTTTCTTTCTCTTCAGGTGGAGCAAAAGTAGACTGCCTTAAATACAAGTCTTATGGGGAGCAGCTGAGGGAGCTGGAGTTGTTTAGCCTGAAGAAATGGAGGCTCGGGGGAGACCTTTTCACTCCCTAAAACTACTTGAAAGGAGATTGTAGTGATGTCTCTTCTCCCAAATAACAAGTGATAGAACAAGTGGCAATGGCCTCAAAGTTGCACCAAGAAAGGCTTAGATTGAAAGCTAAGGGAAAAAGATTCAACCAGCCTTGGAACAGGATGCTCAGGGAAGTGGTGGAGTCATCATTCCTGGAGATATTTAAAAGTTGTGTCACTTAGGGACATGTTTCAGTGGTGTACTTAACTGTGCCAATGGTCAGACTCAACAGTCTTGCAGTTATTTTCCAACTTAAGTGATTTTATGATTTTGTATGCTTTTATTTACAGCTATAATGTGGAGGTGACGGGTGATGTCACTCAAATATTCAATGCAGGGAAGTTGCACAAAATAAAATTTCTTTTTAAGAGAGAACGCTCACACATTTCTAAAATATACAAATCTCTGTCTTTTTTGTGGATTTTCTCACATATGTGCTTCAGGCATGCCTTATTTTGGATAGTTTATGATCTCATCTACAGGGTATGAGGTAAGATTTAGTTATGGAATGACTCATCATGCATCTTCTGCTACTGAAGTGTTTTTAGAGCAGGATAGGCAATCATTTGTGAGATTGCCATTGTCTCTGTGCATCAGTATTTCTTGTTTCAGCCTACGCCTCCAAGGAACCAAAAGTTCTCCAGACTGGGAAGTTGTTTTGTTTGGGATTGGTTTGTGATTGTGCTTGCAAATAGTCTGGTTTAACAAGTTTTAGCTCATTTTCCATGTGGTGTTATGACACTTCCAGATTTGAAGCACTTGAAAGAGGAACTGAGAATCACATTTTGATAACATCTTCATCAGTCACAGCAATTTGCTCTTCATTCTTCAAAAGGAGACAAAAGAGGAGGATGTCTGTGGCACATTTTAGCATTGTCAGGGCTTCTGCCTTTTCAACAAATAACATGACTACATATTCATCATAGAAATATTAGGACCTAGCATATCAACCACCTGCCTGGGATACTGAGAGGTCACAACACAAGTTTCAAATTATCATTGAAAATGCAGAGTGAAAAGGCAATACGTTTAATCCTATCCATCTTTTTTTTTTTTACAGGTAACAGTTTTGTGTCTAAGTACCTCCTGTAGCACACATATTTAGATTAGCAAGGAAAAATTTGATAAAGTTCTCATTTTCCACAGCTTCTTCATGCACATTTTGTTGAGAGAAATTGATATGTCAACAGTAAGACTAGTTATCCTCAGCTGGTCTCCTCAGTTGCTAGGCAGGGATGGGGCATAGAACAAACCCCCTGTAATCCAGGAGAAAGTAGTTAGTGACCTACTGAGCCAATTAAAAGCTTACAAGTCTATGGAACCAGATGGGATTTATTTTAGGGTTGTGAGGTGTTGTAGTGTGTTCTTAAGTTTCTCGTTTTGTTCCCCCATTTTATGTATTGTTCCCCCCCCCCGTTTTATGTAAAATGGTTCTGTCCTCCCCGGTTTTCCCGCCACAAGCCTTTTGACAGTTATGTTTCCATGGTTACCCCTGCCCCTCCAGTTTGTCAGTCACCGAAGTTATATAACTTCTCCTCCCCTATTTGTCCTTATAAGTAAACTTTTCCTCCTCCCTGGGCCCAGTCAATCACCCCCCACTCCTCCTAGTATTCAAGAACCTTCTTCCCTCCGGGGGTTGTGGTTGGCTGTGGTCCCAGGGCCCCTCCTTTACTTTGTACTTATTGGTTGCTTTTTTATGTCAGTTAGGTTATGTACCTTCCCATACCTTTCCCTATTGGCTAGCTGGGCATCCCTCCCTTCTCCACCCCTTGCCTTTAAAACCTTGTCTCATCCTTTGTTCCTGGCCATTTGCTGGTTGGTGCCTTTCTTTGGTTGGTGGTTGCCTGCCATCGGTAAACCGACTTCCACCCCCAGCAAGAAGTCATTCTCTTCCTCGTCTCATCCGCGTCGCGAATCCGGTCCGCCATCCAGCCCAGCCCAAGGCCAAGACGCCAAGGGGGGCTGGCCTCAGATGCAGCAGAGCCGTCGGCCTTTTACCTCTTGCTAGCCGGACCTTTGGCCACATACGCCCCTTGCCGCAGTTAGGGAACTGCCAAAACTCACTAAGCTGCTTTCTAGCAGATATCTTTCCTCCCCTGGCTAGTGAGGGAGGCCCCAGTGTGACACCCATCTACAAGAATGGGTGGAAAGAGGATTTGGGGAAGGACAAGCCTATCAGCCTGACTTGCTGCCCAGCAAGGTTATGGAGCAGATTATCCTGAATGCAATCACCCCTACAGACAAGGGGTCAGACCCAGACAGCATGGGTTTAGGAAAGGCAGGTGCTACCTGAATAAACTGATCTTCTTTTATGACCAGGTGACCCATCTAGTGGACGAGGCTGTGGACATAGTCTAGCTGGGCTTCAGCAAAGCTTTCAACACCATCTCCCATGACATATTCCTGGGAAAGGTGGCAGCCCATGTGTCCCAATCTGCATGTGCAGAGATGGAGGAAAGTTTGAAAACACCCAGAGCGTGATTAAGACACAAATGAGGTCAAATGCTTGTGACAAAAATGTTAATTAACTTTTATTTATGATCAAGGAAGAGAGCAAAGAGGAAACACAGGAAAGCAATGAAAAACAAAAAATTACAGAAGGACAGGAAGGTTCTGCAGATGGACCTGGCAGGCTGGATTGGTGGACTGAGATCAACAGCATGAGGTTCAACAAGACAAAGTGCCAGGGCCTGCACTTTGGCTATGAGAACCTCATGCAGAGCTACAGGCTGGGGAAAGAGTGGCTGAAAATTGTCCCAGTGGGAAGGGCCCTGGGGATGCTGGTTGACAGCTAATTTCATGAGCCAGCCATGTGCCCAGGTGGCCAAGAGCACCAACAGCATCCTGGTTTGTATCAGGATTAGTGTTCCCAGCAGGATTAGGGAAGACATCCTTTCACTGTACAAGCACTTGTGAGGCTGCACCTTGAGTGCTGTGTCAAGTACTGTGGCCCTCAATCCAAGAAGGACTTTGAGGCACTAAAGCAGGTCCAGAGAACAACAATGAAACTGGTGAAGAGTCTGGAGGACAAGTCCTGTGAGGAGCAGCTGAAGGAGCTGGGATCGTTTAGAATGGAGAAAAGGAGGCCCAAGGGTGACATTATCACTCTCTACATCTCCACAAAAGGAGGTTGTATCCATGTTGGGGTTGGGGTCTTCTCCCAGGCAACTAGCAGCAGGGCAAGAGGTCACAGTCTTAAACTGCACCAAGGGAGGTTTAATCTGGAGATTGGGAAGAATTTCTTTACAGAAGGGATCTTGTAGATATTGTGATGGGCTGCCCAGGGAGGCAGTGGAGGCAGCATTTCTGAGGGTGTTAGAGGAAAGACTGGACATGGCTCCATGCCAAGATCTAGTTAACAGGCTGGTGTTCAGTCACAGGTTGGACTAGAAAATCTCAGAGATTTTTTTACAATCTGACTCTGTGATTATGGGATTTTTTGATATAAGACATGAGTCTCCAGAGGCTGAGAACATTCAAATACTTTTTCTGGTGGCTAATAAGTCTCTACAGCACAATCAAGAAAAAGAAAAATTAATTCACTTCTTACTGTCCCTTTAGTCTGCTGAAGTTTGCAGGTTGAGAAACTCCATGTTTGTCAGTGAGTTGAAAACTGTGGCCAAAGGCATATCTCTGTCTCTGTCTGATCATTACCATATCCCTGATTTAAGCTTCAAATGATGCAACTGCAGGGCATGAATAGCACCATTGGCCTTGATGTATGTCTATAAAGTTTTAACTGTGCATTTAAACTGCTAAATTATGAGCTGCAAAACTTTAAGTAGTGTCATCTTAGCTCCCAATGCCGGCTTCTATGAGATTGTAAGAGACAGTATGTTTTCTGAGCAATTAAGTTTATTTATAATTGGAAAACAATTCTGAATCATTTCCTCAGTGATGTGCAATGTTTGAGATTATGAACAGGCAATTATCACATCACATCTGATGAATTATAGGTTTTAACTGTCAGAGAAATAGATTTCTAATTGGCCATTAAGTATTCCAGCAAATAACTACAAGGAGAGACAAGTACAGAAAAAAAAATAAGTTTTATTCGTACAACATTACATATTTATGTAGCATTTTAGTGCTAAGTAACTATGTAGACAGGAAATAGAAACGTGTGTATTCATGTTAATTTCTACCAGTTTCTTGAAATAAATAAATAGGTAAAATATTGTGATTGTAATCCAAAGCACAGAAAAATCAATCAACTCTGAGGCCTTTAATAGTCCTGATGTACACAATCTTGATTCAGATTAGCACATTGCATTTTAAATATCTCTTTCTTTCTGGTGAGAAGGCTAGTGAAAGCAGGCTACACACACACACACACACACACACACGTGTGTGTTCACCATAAATGTGAGTGTGACAGAGGGAGACGCTTCATGGTATTTTGCTTAGTTGAATATTTTTGAAAGATAAAGACTAGCATACACTTTTTACATGGCACTGGTGTTATATATCTGTGTTATATGTAACAACTGAAGCAAAAAAATTCCCTGTAGATTTCATTGGAAATTTTATGCCATTCTTATGCTGCTGACCCTGTCAGAGGAATGCATCCTTTGACCCATAGACATTGGACAATATGAATTGACATGAAGAAATCTTGTTAATATACTACAAAAAGTTGCCACTATATTGAATCAATAATAGCTCTAGCCTGATGACATACACAAGTATTCCCAGGACCTAACACTAAGCTTCTAGGTGCTCAAATTGGACTGCTAGGGTAACTGTGGTTTAGATATCAGAGACACAGAAGCAAGCAAATCACTAATGGAAAATGATATTAGGAAGAAATTCTTTACTGTGAGGGTGGTGAGGCACTGGAAAAGGTTCCCCAGAGGATGTTGCATCCCTGGAAGTGTTAAGGACCATGTTGTGTGGGGGTCTGAGCAACCTGGTCTTGCAATGTGTGGGTTGGAAATAGATGATTTTTTAAGGTCTATTTCAACAAAAAACAATTCTATGATTCAGAAAGTCTCATAGAAAGGTACAATAAATTGACATGGATAGATGCTAGAGCAATGGATCCTTAGGTATTCTTGGGTACAAGAGGATCACAGAGTCCATCTCTTGAGAGAATGGCCCCTATGGAGATTGAACCCATGACCTTGATATTATTAGCACCATGCTCTAACTAACTTATTTTCACATGCAAAAGCTATTTTGGTGGAAAGGAGTCCTTTACATTTATTGAAGAACAATCAAGTCTTCTAAGAAAATAGGTACACCGTTTGGTTTCTTAATTAATGCATGAAATAACTACAACTGACATGAAAAAGAACTTTCTCTTATTTATGAATTTTAAAAAAAGTCAAGCTTTTCTTTTTGTTTGACTCCTCTTCAGGGAGCAATTTATTCCTTTAGGATCAGGGTATAAAGGTCTCCATCTGGGCCTGCAGCTCTAGGTAGTTAGGAAAAGAGGCTAGTGCAGTATACTGAAAATTGTTATTAGCAAGTTCTCACAATATAAATACCTTTTGTTTATGCTATGCTGTCTAGCTGCTAAACTTTTATGTGGGTGTTTGTTTAAATCTTTGCATCTTCTGTAAGCCACTTGCCCAAGAACTAGACTCATCCCTTTGTGGCAGCATTACAGTAGCCATAAGGGGAGGAGGATGAAGTGGAGTTTCAAACTGAGTTTAAATGTGAAGGACTAACAGGAAGCAGTTTCTGTGTGGCAGCCTTCATCATCCTGGCTTGCTACAAGAAGGATCTGTAGATAATTCAGATATTTTTCTGTGCTGTTTCAGTAACCTTGGGTTGAAACAAAGCTTGCATTATACTAATGTAGAATTTTGCCAAGGTTGTTTCATTAAGAATATCTATAGAATCATGATCCTATAAGCATTTTGTCCTGACCTATTCTATTTAAATAAGTAGCTAAATACAAGATTGAAAATTTTAATTTATTTTTATTTTTTGTTTGTTTTAATTATGTGAAATAAGACATGCCAAGTTCTGGTAAGAAATAAGTCTTTTGAATACACTAAAACATATTTTTGGGAAATAGCATGCCTATGTAAGAAATCCTGGACCAAGTTCTTGGCTTCCTTCCTATTTACTTCAATATCAAGTGCATTCTCATTTCTCAACAGAAGATAGTGGCCTTTTTTCAGGGAAAAGGTACTCCAAATTTTTAAAAATAGATACTAAAACCCCCAAAACATCATGCCACCACTATGGTGTCTCATGTCAAAGCAAAAAGCTCTCCCACAATCTCCTCTGTGATTTGGTGGGAAAGACCTATTCAGAGGTCAATAAATACCTTCATAATGAAACCAATGTCCTTTTTAATGGAAAGAGGATTGATTCAAACACTGAAGTTCCTTAAGTTTGTTCATTGACTGAAGAATATATTGTATAGATTGAGTATCTCACCTGACCTTAGTGAAGCAGAGTACAGAGAAGAAGATGATTTTCGGCACCAAGCCTAGGCCAGAAAACCTAAAAGAAATTTTGTATTCACAATATGTGCATCATCTGAATTACATGCTGGGATGGGTCATCATCCAGATGATCTCATCTGCTTCTTCTTGTTTGCCTGCATCCCAGTTTCCATGAAAAACAAATCAAGAAGAATATCCCTAGCAAAAGCCAGTACATATTGTAGAGTTACCCATTCTGGGCAATGTGGGGATCAGGTCAATACAAGTGCCCCAGTATGTCATAGATAAATGTGTGAATGTATTGCTGCATAGAGGATAGTGTCTGCCTGTATTTGGAAAATGTCACTTTACATTCAGATATACTAGTGTAAAGTAATGAAGTCCCATGTGGTAAATGTCAATCAATACCTATTCCAAGGTTAAAGTACAACCAGCAATTCTGTGATAGGGATTCAAAGCACAGAATCAATTAACTCTCATTTTGTTTAGTGTTTTTTTTTAAATGTCTTCTAAAGGATGTTTATGATTCTCAGTGAAACTTGGTGCAAACTTCCATAAAAACCTATTCAGTATGAATTTGTGTGTGCACATATAGATCCATTTAGAAATAGCAATGACATGGATTATGTAGATTTGTAAATTTTTATTTTATCATTTGCTGATTTATTGCACAAAATTGTTGCATTACACTAATTACAAAGCATGCAAGACTTCATATTCTAACTTTGTTTAATCTGCAATTCGTCTGTAGCATACTTGCAGTGGAAATGGTTAATGAGAAAATCAGATTAGGTCATTTAAGGCAGTTGCTACTTTAATGGATAAAGCAGCATGGATCTATCACTCTGGTGACAATCATACAAGACAGGTATATTTACATACTTGGGAAGAATGCAGCGTACATAGAAATACAGCTTTGTCTCCTTCATTTCAGTATAAGGCACATTCTTACATGAATGTATATGTATATATGGAAAGAGAAATTAGTCACTGATGGGGTTTTGATTAATTTAATATTAATAATTAAAATTTATTTCAAAACACTAAAATTAACAAGCGCCAGTATCTCAAATGAAATGTGCTTGTGTTCATTTCAGGTAAAAGTTTGTCAGATTACTGTACAAAGCATGGAGTGAATTTCAGTTCTGACGATAGAAAAATGCAGCTCTGCTTCAGTGGTGAATGAATACACCTGTATCTGCCTCAGCTCAGCAGTCTCCAACTCTTTCAGACAGGGTAAGTGGGATCAATTCTAACCAGGCCTCACTAGCACAGTTTAACCAGTTTGGAATATATTAAAAGTCAGCACTAAGCAGGCAGTTTCCTTTAATGCTATATGAGTTTTTATTATGAGGCCAGATTTACCACCTTAATGCCCCAGGGCACTCTATAGAGCAGAGAGTCCAGGGAGATGTGAATAGAATCACACTGGGATTGCCACAGTCAATGCCAAGAAAATCTCTATCTGGATAATAATCAAAAGCAAAAATAAACTATCACATTATACACATATATCTCCATTTATTTGTTTTACCAAGTGAAGCCACAACTAAGGAATGGGCCTTTTTTGTGTATTTTCAAGGTCACACCATGTACTTGTTTCTCCTGAACAGGCTATAAATTTGCTGAGTGAACCCATAGGAGCAAACAGTTGATAACAAATGGACTCTCTGAGGTAATCTAAGATTGTGCACTCAGTTTCTAATTCTGTATCTTGACTTGTAAAATTACTTTGCTTTCTGTGGTGATGATGAGACTGTGAGAAAACATCCAGATAGGCCACAAATACAGCACACACACACAAAAGCACACACACACAAAAGCACACACACATAGAGAAAAATCATTCAATCCACTGTGTTCTGGGAGAGAAGAACATAAACATATATATAGATCCTAAAGATTAAAAATCCAATTAGAACAATGTTTACTTTGTTCACAATGAGGAAAGTTACTGCTTAGTAGCAATCTAAAAAGTCTAGGGTCCACTGGTAACCAGAAAAGCCATTACATCAGATGAAGTCATAGAGATAATTTAAAAAAAATACAAAACCAAAGGGATCCCACCCAACACCATCATCTGGTTTTCTTTCCAGGAAGATGATAGTGTTGCATACCTGTAACACCAAGGCAAGAGAGAGTGGAGAATCACATTTTCATTTATGCACTGCTTTTTATCTGAGACAGTCCCAGGGCTTCCCTTTCAGTTCTCACAACTTGCTTTGAGGCCAGTGGGGGTTATTTTCCCACTTCAAACTAGCGCAAATTGAGATGTGGAAAGTGTAATTGACTCAAGTTCATGAATCCAGTTAGAGGCAAAAGAGTGAACAACCTCCAAGAGGTTTCCATTCATCTCTTCTCTGAATCTCAAGCATAAAAAATCTTAATGTGCTTTCAGTAGCCAACGCTCTTGAGTTTTTTGTGCATGAATTATATTTTGTCAGTGTAGTTGGCTTGAATTTGGAACTTTTTCCTTCTTTAGAAGTGTCTTTTTATTTCAAAAACAATAAAGGGAATGCTAAAATGATCCCAATGGTTTCATTCTCATTGCTAAAAAGATGAGCTCTGCATGAATGATTATGAAAATAGTGTTAAAATTTGCTTTTATTACCCACATAAAAGTTTTCCACACAACTATCTGTTTTCAGAGTCCAAACTGTAAGAGTTTTTATATTGGGTATAAGGAAAACATTTATTTGAATGAAATACTGGAATTTGCTGCCCAGGGTAGCAATAATGGTTGTCACCATCCTTAGAGGTATTTAAAAGACACGTAGATATGACACTTATGGACATGTTTTAGTGGTGAATTTGGCACCTGTTAAGTTAATGGACCTTAGAGGTCCTTTCCAACCTAAGTAATTCTATGCTTCTATGAAAGGGAAAGTGGTTTTGAATTCCTTTGGTCTTGCAATGAACTGTCAGGTGTTTCAACTGCTGTTTGGAGAAACAGGAGGGTGCAGACCTATGCATCTCCAAATAGCTGGATTATTTTGTGTACTTAGAAGGTTGCAGCAGCTGCCTCTTCTCGGGAATGAATTATACTGGAAAATTTATACTGTGCAATATGCTGAATAACTGTATTTTAATTTATACATTGTTTGTTGGCAGCAACCTGTGACAGTATCAGCTTCTAACATAATTACTGACTATCTCAAACTGAGAACAACTGATACCTTGCAGCAGACTGATAAACAATTATTATAGTGTTCAACAGAACATGCTCTGTGCTCAGTAAAGCCAACAGTGCAATATTTTTGGAGTTTCTGGAGGTAGAGAGGATGTGTAAATAAACCTGCCTTTTAATTAGATCTATATTAAATGCGCTTTTCATCTAATCTCTCATACTCAAAATGTAAAATACTGGCTACAAGCTTGTTGATATTTCTCTGGTAGGCTTGATTTTTCTCAGTACATGCATATACAAAAGCCAAAAAAGAAGCCTATCTGAAAGCACCACTCAGGTAACTGTGGCCCCCACTAGATTTGTCCAGTTCTGGCTGATTTTCAGATCTGGAAAACAAAGAAGGGATAGAGGAACTTCGTTATGTGACTTTCATGGTGCTTACTTCACCCGTTGTGTAACACAGATAAACTGGAGAAACAGAGGTTGATGCAAACCATCAGTTGGCCTCATATATGGTGAAAGCCAAAGGTATTATCTTCAGCTTCATGATAAACAGGACCATTAGTGGTTTATGATGCCAATCTCTTCAGAAAATAAAGCACAGCTAGAAGAGAGCCCCTCAGAGGTGGAGAGGAACATCCAGAGATATGTGGTAGTGTAGTGGAGGGAGCCAGGTCACCATCTTCTTGAAGGGTGGGAGCACGCATCCCTTTCCTAGATGTACCCTGAGTGCTACTAATCAGCATTTGGGCAGGGGGCTTGTTTTAGGTATGAGTATGTTGTGTGTCCTGTTCATTAAATTTTAAGCTGTGTGTCGCTGAATTTTATTGTTTAGTCCTTCTGGCCGCACCAGTTAAATTTCCCTGTAACAAGAAAACAGAGAGGAAAGGCTTGCTTTAAGAAGTGGACAGATGTTCAGTCAAAGCTAAAAAAAACACTTAGAGAATTAAACAAAGAGCAGTGAAAGAAGTAATATTGATATATCAGAAGATGATGTCAAGGAGGCACTTAGATCTTCAACAGCATATCATCTCCTTTCAACAAAAACTTCACAAACATGCAATTAAATATCAAATAAAATGAAATAAAATGTCAGGTACATATACAAAATATATAATTCTTAAGCAATAAAGGACTTTAAACTAAAAAACTGAATAGTAAAATGAAATCAAATAACTTGTGACATCCTACATTACACATATTTGCCAGGCAGCTGAAAAGCACTTGTCAGTGTTGCATCATTTACTTTTAATGCATTTACTGGTACCAAGTTGTTGTGTTTTAAAGTTCTTGGACTTTTAGTATAAGATCCATTTTTCTGAGTGGAAGTTACCTAGTTAAAATTTATTATGAGACATGAATGGTATGTAGGTATATCAGAGCTTTTAATGTTTCTCATCTATGTGGCTTTTTTTTTTGAATTCTGTGTAGTATCCGTCATTGTAGATTTTCTGTGCTTAATGAGTTTTCATTCTTCCCACCTGAGCTTAGTCTGTGGAGATCTGAATATTAAATATGCTGGAAAACAAATTAGCAATATTTTATCAGATCTTAAGTACTAACTGCATTTTATTTTACTGATATCTTTAAGCTGTTGCAGAGAAAAACACATCTATAAAATCCTAGCAATTTTGATATAACAGAAAAAAGGTGGAGAAGATTGAAACAGGAAATCGTATCTAGTGGCACTGAAGACAAATTGTATAATCAGAAATCCCTATGTGCCATTGCCATATTCATTTATCATTAAGAGACACATTTCAAAACAGAAAGGGGAGTAAACTTTTTCTCCACTTGTACAGAAAAAGGAGTTGAAAATCACAAAAAGGTATTATTTTTTAAAGATTGGAGATCTGTTGGTCCTTTGTTTGTTAATTTATCTATGATATACAGTTAAAGTACATTGAATATTACTTTAAAAATAGTTTATCCATTCAGAACTGGACTTATTGTAATTGCAAATATCAGAAAATTGTACTGGTTTTTCTAAAAACCTTGTTTAGCGGAAGTGATTTCTCTCCCTGGAATAAACGGTCCACAGGGGGAGGAAATAAAAATACTGGCAATGGAAAACTGCAAGTCTCTTATACCTGGCTATATTGCTTCTCAAATAAAGAGTTACATTTACACACAAGTAGAAAACATTGCTGAAAAATACCTGAGGGTCAGTACCAACAGACAACTCTTAAATTTTGTGTCACTCATAATATAAATGAGATTCCTGTGGGAGTGATATGCTAACACTGAAATTTTTTTGTACTGACTTATGCTATAGTATCTGATTGTCAGGTAGATTTCCAGTTGACAAGGTGATTTCATGGAGAAGCAGTTCAGAAAGTATATTGAAGGCAGTTCTATTTATTTATGTGGCAAATAATCTTTAGTTCAGTGCTGTTAGTTTCACACAAAAAAACACCTTGGCTATAGAATGAACTCTTGCAGTATGGTAAAGTCAGTTTATTACTGGTACCTATTTATTATTTATGATGTACTAAAGACCTAGAAATCCCATTCAGGATCAATCCCTAATTAGGCCTGGGTTGAACAGACAGATAAGAATAAAGAAATTCTGTACTCCATAGGCTGTGCAGGTGATGATTTGCAAGCTCTGATCCCCTTGACAAGAAGAAATCTGTTAGTTTCTCAGGAAGCAGTATGAACATAGAGACTATCTTGCTGAAATCTTAAACATAAATACTTGATGTTTCAGACATGTTAACATTATAGTATAAGTATTACAAATCATGTACAGACATGCTCAACACTGTAACTGAGAAGGGACAATGGTCAGAAATTTGCAGATAAATCTCAGATCTGTAAAAATGTACTTGTGCGTCCAACTGCAAGACATCACGGAAATGATCGTTTGCACATGTGATATGAAAACTAAAACTGGAGATTTTAATTGTAGAATCCTAGAACCATTCAGTTGGGAAAAGACCTTTAAGATCATTAAGTCTAACCATTAACACAGACAAGTCCAACACCAAATCATGTCCTAAAGTGCACTATCAATACATATGTAAAATGCCTCCAGGGATGGTGATTCCATCACTGACCTACACAGCCTGTTCTAATGCTTGAAAATCCTTTTGATGAAGAAATTTTTCCTTCTATCCAATCAAAACCTCCCCTGGCACAATTTTGGGGTGTTTTGTCATGTCCTATTCCTTGTTACTTTGCCTCCAGGCAAGGCAACTCCAGCTTTGTCAGCTGGTCCCACCAGTCTTGTGCTCCAGAGTCCTCACCAGCTCTGCTGCCCTGCTCTGGACTTCCTCCAGCACTTCAATGTCCTTCATTCACTGAGGGCCCTAAAACTGAGCACATGATGCAAGGTGGGGCTCATCAGTGTCGAGTTCAGGGAGATGCCCTTATCCTGCTGGCCACGCTATTTCTGATACAAACCACAATGCATTGATGCATCTGATACACTGGCCTTTTTGGCAATGTTCTCGCTCATGTCCTGCCAGCTGTTGACCAGCATCTCCATCCTTTTTCACTAAGCAGCTTTATATATACTCTTAGAATCATAGAATCATTAAGTGGAAAATACCTTTAAGGTCATCAAATCCAGTTGTAAACCAAGTCTGTAACACTGTATGGGGTTGTTGTGACACAAGGGCAGCAGCTGGCACTTTGCCTTGTTGAACCTCCCCCAATTGTTACCAGACCATTGATCCAGCCTGTCGACATCTTTCTGCAGAGCCTTCCTCTCCTCCAGAGGATCAACACCCCCACCCAAACTTGGTGTCATCTGCAAACTGACTGAGGATGTACTCAATGCTATTGTTCAGGTCATTGATAAAGATCTTAAACAGGACTCACCCCAACACTGATCCTTGAGCAACAGCTCTGGTTACCAGCCACCAAGTGGATTTACCTCCATTCACCACTACTCTCTGGGCCTAGCCATCCAGAGACTTTTCTATTCCATGAACAGGGCATTCATTCAAGCCATGAGCAGCCAATTTCACCAGGATAAAAATGTGGAGAATGGTGTCAGAGGTTTTATTGAAATCCAGGCAGGCAACAATTGCACTCACCCACTAACTGGGGCATCTTGTCATAGAAGGAGATCAAGTCAGTCAAGCAGTGTCAAGCAGCACCTGCTTTTCATAAACCCCTGCTGGCTGGACATGATTCCTTGATTGTGCTACCTGTGCCATCTGGTAGGACATGGGGTTCAAGATGATGTGCTCCTTGACTTTCCCTAGAACCAAGGTCAGGCTGACAGGGCTGTGGTTCCCCAGATCCATCCTCTGGCCTTTCTTGTAGCTGGGCCAACATTTGCCAACCTCCTGTCAGCTGAGACCTCCCTGAGTAACCAGGGCTGCTGGTAAATTAATGAATGTGTCTTGAGTGCTTCTACCAACTCCCTGAGTACCCTTGGGTGGATCCCATCTGTCCCCACAGACTTGTGCATGTTAAAAGGGGGCAACAGATCACTGACCACTGCCTCTTGGATTATGGAGGCTTCATTCAGCCCCCTGTCCCTCTATCCCCACTCAGGGAGGTGGGTACCTGAAGAACAACCGGTCTGACTCTTAAAGGCTGAAACAAAGAAAGTTTTAAGTACTTCTGCCTATTCCTCATTTGTCACTGTTTCCCCTTTTATCCAATAAAGGGAGGATTTAAAATTAGGTGTTCTGTTCCTTTTTCTAAAAAGCTTCTTTGTTATTTTTTATGCTAGTGGCCAGATTAAGTACTAGTTGAGCTTTGGTGCAGCTGATTTTCCACCTGCATTACTCCAAAGCATCCTTGCAGTCCTCCTGAGTTGCTCCCCTTTCTTCCAAAGGTTGAAAACTCTCCCTTTTCTTCCTGAGTTCCAGCCAAAAGTCTCTGCTCTGCCAGGTCAGTCTTTTTCCTTGATGGCTTGTCTTTTGGCACGTGGACATGGTATTCTCCTGCACCTGTAATATTTCCTTCTTGATGAATGGCCATTTTACTTATCTGAATTTATAAAGAATGCTCTTATTTTACTGTAGACACATTTTCAGCTTTTATAGGCTTTTTAAAGAATCTGATGAAATGTGTTCTAGTGAGTTTACTGAACTAAAAATAATGCACAAGGTGATTATGCCCTTGCTCATTTGGTGTGTTCCACTATCCAAGTCTGGAAGAATATTGATTTCTATTTTTCTGATGAAGCAGGATTAACTGACCACATATTGAGGAAAGGAATAGATTGTGGCTATGAACTGGAGGAAGCAGTTCATTCTCCTTAACTGTCTATTTGCATATGAGCACATGGCTTGAAGGCAGTTCTGGAAGTTCCTCTTAATGCTGTCCTTGAAATCTCATTTCCAGTGTTTAGACATGGTATCAAATGTCTCAGTATATAGGACCACAATCATCAACTTTGCAAAACACACTTTGTATTTTATTGTCTCATTGATCTTTTTAGTCAGTACAAAGCAGTCCACATCTTATGAATAACTGAACATATTTTTATCACATGTGAATATTTCCTTATCTACATGATACAACAGCTGGTTTTACAACCAGCTTCTTGATTATTTGCTTATTGACAAAACAAAATATGCAATTCCCCCATTTACTTTAAACACTAAACTTTTACTAGATTCTTCCTAATGCTTTTTTTCGTGTCTATTCTCTGTCACTGAGAAAAAGTGATGTAGTAGCCTGTAACCATAGGCCATGCTATGTATGTTTGTGGAAATCTATTGACACTTAATAATAAAAAAAGCCACTAAGTTGGCAAAGAAACTCCAAATATCATTAAGAAAGTTTCCTGGTGTAAACAGTTCTGTCCAAGGCATTGTCATGGTAAAACTATGAATCTTCAGATCTTTTTGTGCTTGTCCACAAGAACATTTTCACACATCACAGCATGCATTACTGAGTCGTTTGTCATATTCCCAAGTATTTGTAATAACCAGTTTTAAGTAAAATGACAGCTATAGCTATGGCTTGTGCAAAGAAATATTTTCAGACATGTCTATACTTTCTATCACTTCCATGCTCCTAGGAGTATGGCCATTAACACAGTTGTTTGAAATTACTGTTGTTATAACATCATTTTTAGCACACTAAAATCAGAACCTTCACATTCAAGTTATTTCTACTTATTTATTTGTTTATTTAGTTAGTTGATTTATTGAAGGGGTGGGTTGGTTTTGGAGTGTTTGGGGTTTTTCCCTTTTGGCTTAACAGAAGATAACTGCTATTTTTAGTTTCAATTTTCTGTTTTAACAGTCAAAGTTTCTAAATACTGACATTCTTGAGAGTAACTATTTAATTTTTTGGTACTGAAGTTTTTGTAAATTCCTAATTTCTAAATTAAATTCTTGAAAAAAATAATCTAAATTCTTTATTGAGTAGGTTTTTCGAAGACAAATTTCTTAGGATTTATAAAGAAGAAAGTATGGCTAGATTTTTGAAAATGGCATGTTGCTCACAATATATTTTGCATTTAAAACTGTCTCCTAAGGGCAAAAGCCATTAGTTACTAATCCCTTAATGAGAACAGACACTCTCTTAACTGTGTATTTTGCTGAAGAATAGTTTGTACTTTGCCCTCGACATTTGGGTAATTAGGGTTTTTTAATATTAATTCTACAGGAAATGTAAGATAGGTCTGGTTGCAGTTGTGGCCTTTTCTGATGTTTCTCCATGCATTTTTTGTGTTGTTTCTGTATGTTTCATACTTTCCTAGCAGCTCTTTGTATAAAAGTGATGATGGGTGCGAATGAGAAAGGGACAATGAAGATATAATGCCTGATAGAATGTGATTTATATTGCTGTAATTCATATTTTCTGTGCTGGTAATATGTTCACATGTAATTAGGCTGCTAATGGTGAATTATGGAAATGTAGATCACACATTTTAATGGGATTAGAAATGGTTTGCTTAATAGTAATTCATTTTTTTAAAAATTATTCTAAGTAATTATAATGTTGGGGGTTTTTTTTGCCCCCTCATTGAAAAAAAAAAAAACAAAAACAAACCAACAGTATCTGATGACACACTACTGAAATCAATTACAAGTTAACTGTCTGTATCAATGGATATAATAATAAGCATGTTTCATCACAGTTTTTTTACAGAAAAGGACTATAGGATGCAGTCTTAATTCAATAAAAAGAATTGAGAAAATAGAATGAATATACTTAAAATCTCCTAAAAAGTCTATTTCCTAACACAAACTACTTTAATGACTTGCTCAAGACCTACTGCAGGCTTTAGCAGAAATGTCAGCATTGAATACTTAATGTGTCCCCCCTACCTCCTGCCTAGCAGCAGAGTTCAACAGTGCTTCAGAGGCATCTTATCTTCTGAAGTTTTAATACTCCTAATTTATTTTCTGAAGAGAAGGTAAAACCTTAGAGCAGACCAACTGCCTCTGACAAATTTGCTGCCAGCAGAGAGCTAAAGGGAAGAGGAATCCACAGCATTCATCTTTCAAACAAGTTGTGTATGAGCCATGGATGGCTGCACACAGATGAATTTCAAAGGTGGACAGTCCTGTCTCATCTGGGTGTTGCAGGCTGCGGCAACTTAAAACCAGCAGGGATGCTTTTAAGTCAGGTTTTTTTATATGAAAAGCTAAATTTAGATAACAAACTTGATGCTTAGTTTGACTTTTTAACCACAAATGTTACTTGAAAGTAGTGTTGTATTCTTTACACAAAAACAAATCTTTTACCTTTGAGGACCTTCATTTTTGCCTTCAGCCATTAGTTTGAAAACAGTTCCTCACATCAGAATTTTCTGGTCACACATAAAATTCTGTAACCAGGCAAACTATTAAGCATGTTATATGAACTTGTCCTGAAGTTCAGAAATCAAAGAATTTTCTATAAATTTAAAAGCAAGAAAAGAACTCAAGGTGTCTCATAAAGATATGCCTTTTTAAAGTTTGGCTTTAACCAAATGTTTAGTTACTTAAGTATTTATTTGGAGCATCCATTTCATAGAGAAAATTCAGCTTAACATCTTAGTCTTACACTGAGAATGGCAGTTCTTGTAGCTTATAAAAAGCATGACGCTGAAGATGTCAACATGGCTGCCACAAACACCAAGGACAAAAGATTTAGTCCTAACCTTACTTGCTCTTTACAACTTTTTTTGATAATCTAACCTTATGTTGCTCTTGATAACTTTTTTTTACTTGCACTTCTTGTTGGAAGCATAAAGTGTTCTCAAGATGACTCTATGGCAAAATAGACCTAGAAATGTCATGGCATTGAAAGCCTGCAATGGGACTCATAGATATTTGTCTACATATTCTTAGGAGTTGTAAGGTCTTCTACCAACACAAAACACACGACACAGCAATAGACAAGTTTGGGTTTGTTCTTTTTAAACTGAGAACTAAAACAGAATTCCCAAACTTTCAAATCTGTTTTAAATTGGAGGATGCATTACTTAAAATGTATTTTACCAGAGGACTGAGAAGTGATTATTTGAATCTTCTCCATCTGTAGTCTTTCCATTGATTGCAATGGGACTTCACTTAAGCCCTTAATACACAACATTTTCTGTCATAGAAGAGCGTCTGAAACTGGGTCATTTAATCTATTCTCACACTAATTTAGGGTTATTTCCTTATAGCACACACATTGACTTGTTTAGTTTAAAATATCACAAAAAATTTTCACCAGTTCTAAAATTTTCCCCAGGACTGTTTTTAACTCATCGTATCATAGCAATTTTTAAAATTTTATTGAGCAATTAACAAACAAAAATTGAAGTTCCCCTCTTCAAGTTCCTTCACTCTTATTCTTTATAAAACTACTCTTCTTGCTATCTTGACATTTTCAAGACAGTAATATTTCTCTTTGTATGTGTTCCATTACTTAATGGAATGGTAACTGGTTTTAACAGATCATATCTGTCTTTGTTCTTTACAAAGCAATATCAGATTGGTTCCTCACATAGGTGTTCCTCCTTTATAATTTTCAAAAAATAGTTACTGCTGCTGTTTAATTAGTCACTGCACTGTGATTTCTCAAATATATCTGCAGGCAAAATTAGCTTTTCTCTTTCCTATTGTGAAAGAATGTGCTCCTATCTGACAGGGAGTATTGTACTTTTCTCCTAAAAAAACAGTTGTTAGAAAAAAATGAAAGGAAGGGTATATCACAAGTGGAACAAAATAAAGCACTACAATTGTGTATTTCTGATCTTTTAAATCTCCATAGAAATTAACACTTAATTTAAAACTGAGGTAATAATATTCAGTACAATGCTCAGATCAAATAGCAAAGTTTAGTTGAAAATAGGTTTTTTTTTCATATTCTAAGATCATTTGGTTGTAGTAACAATTAAGAGAACATGTAAAGAATAAACTATCTGAGTGATCAAATCATCTGTAATTGTAGGCTATCAAATTTATCAAGCTGTATCTTAAGCATATATGTCAAGTTTTTAAGTGCTTTTTCTCATTAAAAAAAAAAAATCAAGTTCAAAAGTAATTTAGAACTTGTACCTTCAGGGTCTCTCTAGCAATTTTATCATTAAATAGAATTATAAACTTCAAATTTTTTGCTTTCCTACTTCTCTTTCACAGCAGGTCCCCTGCTTCACTTTCAGACTGTACCCTGTGTTGCTGAAAGCAACAGGGATTTCCACACTGGTTTCAAAGGCACAGAATACTTGCAGTATCCTCAAATATAATTGATCCTCAACAGATGGGACATAATTTTAAAACAGTAAAATCATGCTTAGATGTTCAAGAGAGTTTACAAAGTGGAAAAAAGCATCTCTTCTAATGAAAGAAGCATGCTCTTCTTTCATTAGGAAGAAAAGGAATCAGTGTAAGTAGGAACATGTATGAAAGGACCTTTTCCCTCCTTGTTTTTCGTAACAAAATACTTGCTTTCCAAATTGATAAGTAATATATAAGATCAAGAGTAGGCAATTCTATTGTGTCATAAGTCAAGCTAACAGAACAGAAGACCAGTTTGGCTGAGCTGGGAACTTTTCATGAATCTCAAAAGGAAAAAAAAAATTACATGGCCTCAGGAAGTAAGATTTGAAGGAAGAGCAGTGCTGTGGTTCATTCAGGCAAAGTGAGGAAACAAAAAAACAAATGCCATTTAGAGTTGAAACTGGCCAGTGTTGTTTCAGAAACAAGAAGGACTTTTTAAAAGCATATTAATAACAAAACAGATAGATAGTAAACATGAGACCAATACTTTTTGAAGACGGCCATCTGACTAACACAAATCAAGAAAAAGCCGAGATAGTCAGTAAGGTTTTAGACTCTGCTTTTAAAAGTAGTGATAGACCTTGGGATGCCCTTTCCCTTGAGTTGAAAGAACACAAACATGGGATCAGTAGCTTTTCATTTGCAATGGCTGAAAGGGTAAGGTACCAGCTGTATCAGCTGAATGTTCACACAACCATGAAATCTGAGAGGATTCATCCCAGGGTACTGAAGGAAGTAGCAGATGTTATGACAGGAGCTCTCTCAGTCATCTTAGAAAAGGGCAGTCCCTGCTGACTGAAAGCTAGCCCATGTTATTCCTTTGTACAAAAATGGTTAGAGAAGATCCAGGGAACTATGGACCTCTTAGTCCAGGAAAATTATGGAGAAGATGATACTGAGATTGAAAGATCTTATTGAGGCATATTGAAAAGCATTTTAAGAACAATTATATAATCAGATACAGTCAACACAGGGTTCAGAAAAGAAAGTTCTGTTTAACTAATTTGATATCCTGCTATTAAAGTCACCCACTTAGTGGATAAATGAAAGATGTTGGATTTTTAGTAAAGCTTTTGATATTTTCCATCACAGCATCCTTATCATGTATTACATTTTTTAAACTCAAATGCTTTTTGGAGAAATTTTTCTCTAGGAAATCACAGAAATTAATTTATTTTATTTGTTATTGAGAGATGCAGGATGCTTGATCCAAAAATTTTTAATAGTGACTGTGTTGATTACCTACTTTAGAAAAGTAAAAATAAAATTCATAATTCAACAGAATAATTCTTTAGTTTTCTTTCAAAAGAGAAATTCCATAAAATTAGGCAAAACAGATACAAGATGACCTAAAAAGTGCATAAAAGGACAAATTGTTTTCAGTAGGCATGAGGGAATTAGGATTAGGACAAAAAAATAAAAAAGAAGGGCTGAAACAATATTCTTTGCTGTGTATGGCTAACCATAAGAGTAAAGAAAGTGGTAAGTGGTAATTTTTCTTCCTAAAGTGGAAGTCTGATTGCATAAAAGGGAAAAGAAAATTAACTCTCAATAACTAAATGTAGAAAATGTAGAATTATTATAAACCAGACAGAACAAAAAAAACAAAACTCTAAGAAGCAACATAAAAAAACCATTGTAATAAAATTCTTTCTATGTGCTCTGGAAGTCAGATGACTGCTAGAGATGGCAGAACCCAAAACTGTCTACAGGAGGCATCCAACAATATTAAAGCCATAACAGACATTTCTGGTAAGGCAAGCCTGAAAAGCTCCTTCTAACTGAAATGAAGTTGATGAAAATGAACAAAACCAATTTACCAGGAACAGACAGTATTCACCCAAGAGTTGTAAAGGAATTTGGATATGACATTCTTAAATTACTAATTTCAATTTATAACCTAATCTTCAGAACAGCTGATATGAGTAGGGTTTCACCAGAACCTTGTGCTCTTCAGTATATTTGCAAGCAGTCTCATAAAGATGATGGACACTGAGGTGACAGAAGTTGCTGATGAATCAATTAGAAAATTATGTTTAATAGAGTAAGATAAATGTGCATATAATGGATAGTTGTAAGATTCTAGGATACTAAGGATGGAATGAATGTAAGCTAAGTTTAGGCATCTAGAAGTTTGATATCCAGACCAAATTCGGCATTTTAGGTTCCAGCAGACAGTTTGGAAAGATATATACATTAGGAAGCTGATTCATCCATTTGTGCTTACAGAAAGATGAATCACACACTTTACTGTTTATGGGGAAATCTTAGATAATGATCTTGGACCTGACAATTTACTTTTTCACAGCTGTGAGAAGAAACCGAACAAGAGATCTGGGCAATGAAGTGCTAGACAAAATTCAATGCAAATAAATGCTAAGTAATGGATATGAGCAATAAAATTTCTATATATAGAAATGAGGTTATATACATAGTGATTTATGCAGGTTAATTTATTCAGGAAATATATTTTTAATCTGTGGATAGTTCTTTAAAATTGGTTATTAAGTGACCAGAAGAAGTTAAAAATGCAATGAAAAGTTGGTGTTATCTGAAGAGAAACACATATTAAAAGCTAGGAAAAATATCAGCACTATGTAAATCAAAATCATTCTTATCTCCAGCACACAAGCCAAATATACTAGGGGAAAAAAAAGATTCAGGATAGATTGGCTGGAATCCTCAGACACATAGATGACTAACAGCCAACCTCAATGGAGTTGCAATGTTTGAAGACCCAGCTCTGAATGTTTTCCCAACACCCTGTAAATTTGCTAGTTGCTAATCTGACATCTCTTACATGTGTAAGTCCATTTTACAGACATTCTTTAGTGGGAGCATAAAGTCAGATTGCTGAGGACGCTGTTAATGCATGGCACACTATGGCCATATTTTCTGGCAATTGAAAAACCATGATATCACTTTGGGCATTGGATTTTTACTGTTATTACTAGGCACATTCCTCTTCACAGGCTGTCTGGTTGGCAAAAGAAATTACCTCATTAGTCTTTTTTCTTTTCAGGATAATCTTGGCAAAAAAACCCCTAGTAGATTGCTGGGTTTATCTCACTGATATTGTTGATTTGTTCTGCGCTTTTAATCTGTGTTTGTTACCTATTTTGGTGAGTTTTTAGACCAATTCTTTAAATCTGTATTCCTCCAAAATGAAATTTTACATTGAATTTTTAATAGCATAAAAATTGAAAAGATTACACTGTCTCATGTATAACTGCAGTTTGCTTTTTCTGCCGTATGAATATTTTGGATCAAAATAAATGCCTGATACAAAGCATACTGAAATCAATCCCTAAATCCTCTACCAGACATAACATAATTGATGAAAAATTCTTCATAGAAAACAGAGGAAGTGCAGAGGAAAACTAAAAGTTTCCAACAGATGAGGAACCTTCTTAGATGGTAGTTTGATTCCAGAAAACCTGTGCTCTGCTTTTGCACTTATATTTGACAATTTTTACATTTCACATTTTTTTTTTTCTTTCAGTTGCACATCATCTTTTGCAGTAACTTTGGCATGGTTAGAGAGTGAACATATGGTGCTTTCCACAGAAAAATGTCTGTGCTAAGTGACAGTAGAAATTATTAGTTAGCCATTATAGAAAACTTTTGATTAAAAAAGTGCATACTGTGGCTGCTATTTGTAGAAGCAAGCACCCTCCAGGGATTTGATTGAAAATGTCAATTGAGGTATGACAGATAGTTTTCAAAAACATTAGCAGTGTTTCATGTTCTACAACTGTTCATTATGTTTAAACTAAAACTCTACATAGATACTGCATGACAATACACATATTATTTAAAGGTCATTCCCAAAATGTTAGAGATGAAATAATGCTTCTTTTGGGTAAATAGGCTTTGAGATTTGTTGTATGATTGATATGGGAAAGGGATAGAATAGGTAATGAAAACAAGCCTGTTTTTCTCAAATGTCTTTTTTCAGCCTTTACAGAATTAGCTTCTGTGACCCAAACACCAGATTTATTATTGACTACTTGCATGTGAAAAGTTTAAAGACGTTGCTGAGATTCTAGGAAGAAGCCAACAGTTATGTTGTTTATTCTAGAAGGTTAAAAAAGTTCCTAAGCCTGAAGTCTTCTGAAAAAACCTACTTGGGAAGTCTATAAGGGAGTCTAATATGATTCTTGTAACTATATAACATCAAAAGAGTAGAAAATTGTATTGACACCCTCAATAAAAAGAGTAATATTAATAAAATTTGTAGCCAATTCCTTTGGAAAATTTTCTTTTGGAAAACTTGGCAAAAAAAATATAAACGAAACTTACAGTTGCAACATTGTCAGAGCTATTTTGAAAATACCATTCAGTTTTACACATTTGTGAATGAGACAAATACTAAACTAAAGAGAAAGAAGCATGTCATAAGTAGAAGCATGGAAAAGGTGACAGTAAGGCCTACTGCACTAATGGAATTGAAGTCAAGACACTGACTAATTCCTCTGCTTCTCAGTTTACCCCTTGTACATTGTCAAGACAAAATGTGTCCCTTACAGTCCATATGTTCTTATTCAAATGTGACCTAATATTTTCATAGAACAATGTTACTAGGCCTCCTTCCTATTTCTGTCTAACTGCTCATAAACTTTGTCATCTCCATCAGCACTCACCAACCACTCTTCTGGCAAAGATAGGGCTGAGAGATTAAATTGCTCCAGACAGGCATTCTAAGGGATAAATAACAGATAGCAGGAGAAGTTCTTAGGATATGTTGCTCCTTCCTGATGGGTAAATGGCTGTTACCATGCTGCTTGCCAGACTGAGAGACAGAGAGAGAGAAAAGAAGCAAGACAGGTTTCCTTCCCCAGGAATAGTCTCAAAGGTGGAAAAACCTCATAATAAGAGTTTTATTGATGTATTCACCATTCATTTACCTTTCTGAGTTCTTCAAAATATTGTTGAACAGGGCTCCATCTGAAATGGAACCAAATAAAATATTGGAATCAGATGCAAGCCTAGCCTGAAGCAGGCAGTGAAAAGATCTGTGAGGCTGCCACAGGAAGAAAAGAGGAAGGGAAGGGAAGGGAAGGGAAGGGAAGGGAAGGGAAGGGAAGGGAAGGGAAGGGAAGGGAAGGGAAGGGAAGGGAAGGGAAGGGAAGGGAAGGGAAGGGAAGGGAGGAAGGAAGTGGCGGAAGGAAGGAAGGAAGTGGCGGAAGGAAGGAAGGAAGTGGCGGAAGGAAGTGGCGGAAGGAAGGAAGGAAGTGGCGGACGGAAGGAAGTGGCGGACGGAAGGAAGTGGCGGAAGGAAGGAAGGAAGGAAGGAAGGAAGGAAGGAAGGAAGGAAGGAAGGAAGGAAGGAAGGAAGTGGCAGAAGGAAGGAAGGAAGGAAGGAAGGAAGGAAGGAAGGAAGGAAGGAAGGAAGGAAGGAAGTGGCGGAAGGAAGGAAGGAAGGGGGAAGGAAGGGGGGAAGGAAGGGGGGAAGGGGGGAAGGAAGGAAGGAAGGGGGGAAGGAAGTTGCGGAAGGAAGGAAGGAAGGAAGGAAGGAAGGAAGTTACGGAAGTTACGGAAGTTACGGAAGGAAGGAAGGAAGGAAGGAAACAGCTCCTTTATAAAAGTTATCATTTAAACCAACAGACATTTATAGACTAAGATTCAAACACATTTAACATTATTTTAGCTACTCAAGTGAAGTAGTCTAGAATTTGGAAAAAAATTGATTGATGAATTCTGGCTGTTCCTGCCTCCAGTGATTACAGAGGAAATGTAAAACAATTGGGATCTTAATTATACCTGGAAATTATGTTCTTTGCATAGTGGACTACTGTTTTTTACGCTAATTACTGTATTTCTGATTCCCCTATGTTCTGAGTTGTTTGGTGTCCAGAAATTTGAGCTGGTGAGGACCAGCATGAATCTGGCATGAATCCTGAAAGACTTAAAAGGAGTGCATCCACAAGATAGAGACTCTTTGTATGTGCATTTAGAGCATATTGAAATTGTTGTGTACATGCAAATCAACTTCACCGTTTGAGTACAATAGCTTTGCCAAATCTTAGAATGATTTTTTTCCTCATGTGTGTGAAAAAGATATGCTTTACACACTTAGGGAGTCTGTTAGATTAAATGAATATTAGGCCAAATTACTATGCAGGAAAGCATATCTGATCTTTAAAAAATTAATTAATTTATAGTTCGAGAAAAGGGACCCTTAAAAGTATTAAACCACAAGTTTGTTATAATAATGTTTGGTCATATGGAAAGCAGTAAAATGCATTCAAAAACAGTTCAAATAGGTAGCAACACCTGGGATAGTTCAATATCAATTTTACTCAGATTCTGTTCGATTTACAGTCTTGTTTACAAGGCTAAAGAACTCTGTATTGTCAAATTTCTGTTTCCGCATAGTTCTTCATTATCTTCTTTCAGTCTTGAATCTCAGAATGTACACAATATCCATGTAATGGTTTCTTTACTGCTGGAAATAGGATAATATACACTCCTTAGTCTTACACAGTCTACCTTGCTTACCTTAGAGTCTATCTGAGGGTAACATTAGCATGTTAGTCACAATGAGGCACTAATTTCCAGCTGATTATCCCCCATGGCTAAGTGATATTATATTAAATCATAAAATTTTCTGTTAATACACATTTAAAAACTGGAATCTGACCCATTCTGAGTAAGGGTGGCAAAATTTTACCTCCAAATAAAATTTAAGAGGTCAAAAAATCTGACTTAATCTACTGACCCACAGAGTGAAATCTTTGGATTAGGGTCAGTCTCTGGTAATCAGAACAGGAGGATACAGATGCAATTTAGTACTCCTGTTTTACATTAAGCTTAGAAAATACATTTGTTTTTACTGCCAGATAAATCTTAGACAATGTGTTTTAACTGGAAAAAAAATAAAAGTCCTTAAGGAAAGGTTGACAAGAAGCAAAACCACCCAAACCCAAATTAATAAAGTTAACAAGATTAAAAGAATTTCTTCATGAAAAACAAAGGAAAACAGCTGCAAATGGTGGCAATCACAATTCTTTTTTATGTAAAAGGGCACTGCATAATGCACGTGTATGATATTCATAACAGCTGTGTTGAATGGCTCACAAACAATTCTGTCCTCACTTCTTTTGTTTCAGTTCCTTTTCCACCTATAGTTGAGCAAACATCACAGAGGTCAGTTGTATGCCAAATCTGACAGGGAAAAACAAGCAAGCATACAAACCTGGCACAAAAATTGAAAAGAGAGTGTGAAATGACAGAAAGCTGTGGTTTGTATGCAACATATTTTCCTTCTGTCATTTAAATAGCTGTAATTTTATATTATAAATCTGGGAAATTCCCTAAGTAAAATAGTAGTTAAGAGGATTTTTTTTTTTTTCTTAGATGGATAATGTACTTGTAAGCAAGCACTGTCATCTCTAAGTCAGTACTCCCAAGTACAGATAATAACTCTAGCTCCCCTCAAAGATAGTTAATTAACCCAGAAGGCGTTATTAAATGCCTGCGTGCTGAAAAGCATTTGGATTTTTATGGAAAATAACATGTCTCTGAATAATACAACATACTCTTTCTTGTCTACCATCTTTGTCACTTCATATGTTATCTAGCTTTATCAGTGTAAGCACTTTTATATAGTTCACCCATTAAATAATTTCAGCTTTTGAATTCCTAGATTTTCTGAAATTAATGACTAATCATAGAGAGTGCCTGACAGTTATAAATAAAAACATTCTGGAAGCCTACTTTGTTAATTCAGATTTTCACATATTTATCTCTTGATTAATACTTCAAAAAATATTAGAGAGACATGAACACTCTTCCCACAATTTTTAGTTTGAGCCCAGCCTTAGACCAGAAAAAAAACTTTTACATGTGCTGCAATTCAAATATTCTAGCTATGTGCTTTGAAAAGATTATATCTATTCCATTGGTCCGGAGTAGTGGAGTGAGGACTATTATATAAATTTCCTCCTTTTAAATTGCTTCTTTTTCAAAATATACATACTTTTTTACATCTGCTTAGATTTCCTCCTTTCTTTCACAATCATTTAGTTTCCTTCTGAATAAGAATGACACTGGGGCCCCAAGTGTAGCATTATAGGATTCCTGGATTGTATGTATTGGGATAAAAATTATATAGAGGGCATATGTAAATTCTATATACTATGAACACTCTTCACACACAATGCTTGTGAGTAGCAACATCTACAGTTCAACTGTATATCTTCTTCTTCATATGTCTTCTTTTCACCTATATTAACAGCACAAGGTATATTTACTTTGCTTTATGGAAGGGAGGAGGTGAATTTCAAACTATTGCAATACCTATTCAAGTGATATTTGATGTGATACTAGAGTAATTGTGTGTGCAAAAATATAAAGAGAAGCACAGTTCAATGACCATTATTACTGAAGTAATAGTCTTCAATTCCCATAAAACTTGGTCCAATATATAATAGACTATTATGATTGTGATTTTTATACTGACTTGGCTCAAATTACAAAGCATAGCCTCTGTAATGTTTTCACTCTTAGATTGCAATAGTATACTCAATTATTTTGCCTGGGGCAGTAAAATATTGCAAAATACTATTATGCTCTTTCCTTGTTGGTCAGCCATTTGTGACAAAAATATTGACAACTTATGTATGTTTAGAAGCCAGATACATTGGCTTATTGCCCTAAAACAAGAGGTGAAGAAATTTACAAGTCTAACTCTGGAATGTGCTGATATTTATGTTTGCAGTAGGTAGTTCCATTTTGAACTCACAACTTGATGCTGTTTTCACACATGAGAAAGCAGATGTCAAGAAAAAGGAAACAGAAATTTTTATGACCCTTTCTGTTGTTGTTGACATTATTTTACAATACTGTTAATTATGAGAGAACCTGCCAACCTCAGGCCTTTTCTGAAAAGATCCTCTCCTTGGGGATTTTGGAGGATGGTGGAATTTTAATGACAAGCTGTATGGGAAAAGTTATTCACCATGGGATTAAAATAGAAGGAAGGCCCATATGGGGTTCCTGTTGTGGTTGGTGATATGAATGTCTACAAAAACCCACCTTTGTTACATGAACACAAACCCAGCACATGCAGGTATATTTCTTAGTGCCCTTTCCTAGTTATGAGACTTGATGATATGGTGTGGTTGGTCTTATTGTCTCTTCCACGTAAATACATGCTATTCAGACAAGGCATTGTTTAGCTGCTGCATGAAGTTCTTCTGTAAATATACAAATCTTAAAATGTTCTTCCTGATCCCAATTTTACACACAAGGACTAGACAGTCTGGAAAAGTTATTTTTGGTCTTCCTACATTTCCATGAAGAAAGTTTCCAGATCTCTTATCAATCTACATTATGTCAATTTCCTTCTTTTAATTTGCACAGCAACTCAGTCTTACTTTAATGTTGTTTCATCCTTTCCTGAAAGACTTGTAATATCAAAAACGTTTTAAACTACTTTAAATTACTTTTTCCCCATTTGAAATAGGTTTTCAATTATTTATTTTGTTAAAATGGCTTTTAAAATCCTTCGCTTATTTTTTTTCAGAATAGTCTAAAACATGGCACCCAGGTTTTGTAATATTCATGAAGATTTTTGTGTATTGCAGTGGTTCGCATTACATTGTCCAATATATATCTATTCCAGCTACCTACATTGTTCATGTTGTCTTTGGGCAATATTGGAGTCCATGTTATCCCCAAAATACATGAGAAAATTAAAACTCTTAAAAATGTGTCTCAAAAACTCTAGAACGTTTAGATCCTCTCACTTTTTTCTTCCCCCTACCCTCTCACTCCATAAGAAGAATATTATGTGACTAGAAATAGCTTATACATGCTTGTATATACTTGTACTGAGTTTCAAAATATTCTAGCAGAGAGTGCTTACACACAAGGGTTGGCAGCACTGAAGCCTTTGACTGACACTGACCTAAGCTTGAGAAGAGAGTTGATTATGAAAACAGTGAAGTGATATTCACTGACTTCAGTGAATAGCCTGACATTTACATAAAGAGTTGAAAAATGCATGATGGATTCAAGAAGTTGATACAAATTTGTGAATAACTGTGAACTGGAATTCTGTAGTACACTTATTCTAGTATAAGTTCTTGGAAAATCCATGATGGGTAGATGTGTACCAGATCATCTTTTGTCAGACGTGCATCATGAAAAATATTTAAATTATATTAAATCTACAGTTTCTTTGAGACAGCCAATCAAACATCATGCAAAAGCAATTGATAGGTTAATTATGCAACATTTGAATATTTGAATCACATTTTCTTATGCCAAGTTTAAACTGTTTTCTCTCTAGGTAAATATGTTGGCTCCTGGCAGGTTTTGGAAAAAAATAACAAAGAAAATATCAAAGAAACATTTCCTAGAGAAACAAATAATTTAAAGAGTCGTACTTTGACTTGCATATAAAGTATGCCATTTGAGTTTAATGTATCCTGAACTTTTCACCTGCTAATGTGATTAACAGGAAATATTAACAGAGGCTTCATTCAAATGGAAATGGAACAAGAGAAAAGATACAACAGAGACGTGGGGAATAACCTCACTGTTGGATGCATACAGGGAATTGTATGATATTTTCCTTATGAAATACTACTTGAGTTGTATAGCTGCCTGTCTTCTGACATACGTGCAATAAACAGTACCAAGATGACCATGACCTCATTCCAGTGAGGTGAGGAAGTATCATTTCTATTTTATGGCTAGAAAAACTGAGAAAAGTGTAATTGGAATATGTTTTGCCCAAGGTTATAGCAGAAGTGCATATGAAAGGTAGATACAGAAAGCAGATCTCTTCACAGTCCTATTTATTATCCAGAAATCTCACTTTATTCTTTTTTAGAAGTATTCCTGTAATCTTCTGCTGACAAATATACAAAGTACTATTATCTGAGCAAAGAAAATACACATATACATTTGCTCTATACTAAATTGCTATTTCCTTCTGGTCTTGGAAATATCACCTTAGTGATATTAGAAATGTGCCCTTAGTTGTCCTGTTATCTTTTCAAATATTTTCCAATAATTTTTATAGTTTCAGTCAATATACTCATTATTGGCACAAAAAAGGATCTTTTTATCTGTATCATCATGAGGAACCAAAGCAAAACATGTATTTACAAGGGGTAAGGCCTATGGCTCTGCAAATTTACCTGCAAAAGTTTCACTAGTCATTCTTTTTTTCCCAAAAAATATTGTGAAATAGGACTTCAGTGTCATTTGGGTCTGAAACCTAGTAGGATTGACATTGACACTGACAATAAGTGTTTTATGAGACCATTCCCATGGCCACAGAAAATTGTCAAGTGAAAATAAGGCATGGTGTTAATTATGGCTGTAAGATATGGATCAAATAGTGCAGTCAGCACAGGTCTTTTCCACTCAAATATTCCAAATTCTGAAGCCTTAGTGACAGTGTGGATGTTAGTTTTTCTATTAGTGTAATCAGAACTATCTTTTCTTTGGGGTTTCAAGTTTATCCTACATTTTTTCAAGAAGAAAATTTAAAGTTGATAATTGCATTACTTTATAGGTTGTATGACTGACAAGTATAAATACATGTGTACTGCCCTTACAACATTTAATAGAGTGGAGGGTAATGAAAATAAGAATGAATTAGAGAATTTGTGAGTAAGAGATGTGGACATTTGTTATGAATTGGTCTTTATACATATGTAGTTTGTAAAAATAACTTAGTTACAATTTCTTTATGTGATGTTTATGCAACATTTTTCACAAGTCCTTAGACTGATAGCATAAGAACTGGGTTCTCTGGGGATATATGAAGTGTTGTAACAGGTTTTAATGCTCTCAAATTTGGATGCATTTTCTACATAGTACATAAGTATAGGTCTTTCTCTGAGTGGCTTATTTCTACAATAAAATCTTTTCACATGCCAGCAAATAACTTCCATTCTCTGCATTCATTTATACACCTTTCTAGACATTTTATGAATTTCCTCTTTCTTCCTGAAAGACCAAACACTTTGCAAATGTTACACACCTTTCATTAGCTACTAGACTTTGTCAGAATGGTAACAGCTGCAACTGAGATGGAAAAACAGTTTCCATTATAAGCCCCTGTATTAAATAGCCATTTTCCAACAAAATATTCTTTTAAACTGACTTTCCCATTTTTGGTACTTATGGCAGAATTTATTTTCCTTGAAGATAAGAAAGAGAAAAACAGCTCAAAAAACTGACTCAGCCGTTTTTTGACATGGTTAAAGCTGCCAATCAGTTAGGCCATTCTTCTCAAATGTACAGTGAGAGTTTTATTGCTGATGTCTACATTAGGAAAATATGAAGCATAAGCTTCAAGTCTAGTCCACACCAGACACATTTCTAGTCCAAGTCAAAAACGTCTGAAATGTGTCTGGACTGTGAAGCACTGTGATGACAACTGAAAAATGGAAAATGCTGGCAATAAGGAGGTTTCCTTCAATGATACATCCCTCACCCAAACCAAACTGCAAATATAGGCACATGTTCCTTTCCCCATGAAAATTAAAAATGCCTTCTAATCTGATATATTTGGGAAACCTATACAGCTTCATAAAAGAAGCAGTATAGCATCATTGGTTTATTTGAATATTAGTTGGCTGAAATAATATTTTTTGGGGAAACGAAAAGCCAGCTGTCTTTCAACTAGTCAGCTCTCTTTTGTGTTACTTTTTCTGTATGACTGTGATGGGGTCTACGTTTACTAGGTGTGGTACTAATTTTGCTTTTTTGCCTTCATTTGTCTCCTTTTTATTTTCTCCTGTACTGGATTTTAGTTATGTCATTATTTCTGTTCTTGCCACTTCACCATGTCCTTTTCTCCACTTCTGCAGAGAAGCATCAGTGAGGTGCTGGGAATATTAACAGAGCTGCTGTAGCAGACTGGGAGTGGGAAACAAAGATAAGGAGAGGACTGATGCTTCATCTTAGGTGAAGATATTGAACCTGGTTTCCCGTGAAACAAAATGAGCATTTACAGGAGAATTAGCTAATCTCTTTCTGTCCCTGCTCTCCTATGTGCAACATACATTTCAAAAGAATATGGCCCCATGAAGAAGTTTAGTGACTCAAATAACATTCTGGAAAAGTCCTAAAAATTACACTACTGTTTGTAAAATTATCTTTAAAATTGAAAAGAACATTAGTAGTGTCTCCCATATGGTGTGAAATAATATCCTTCCCTTTCTGGGAGAGTAGGGTTGGAAAGAGAAATGAGACTATTAGGTCAAGTTGAATATAGCAGAGGTAAATAAGAAAGTATACACAAAATGCCTGTGTGTCTTCTAGTCCAGACACTGAAAGAAAGAACAGCTTCTATTTCTTATATTGGTAATCTCCATTTACCAGCATTTTGTGATGAGTATACGGTGACAGTCTATGGATTTGCATGGGCAGAGAGTGGGATAGATGCTCTAAAGCATGAAAACCAGATCACTTGGGCCAATGGAAACATGGGAATAATTTGCCACTGAACACCTTTGTGCTAAGTTTCACTTGATACTGGAAGGGTTCAGTCACTTAACAAACACTGCCTTTATATATTTTTGTAGGATGTATAAACAGAGCGTGCATTGTTTCAGTGCTGGGAAAGCCTGCCATGTGAAATCAACCTGCAGTTCACACCTTTGACCTTAAGAGTATATTGCATAATTCTTCAATTACTGTGTGCCACATATAGCTCTAAAGAACTTCTTAATACAATAAGTGCTATACTGTCCAGTGGTTGTATCAGTTACTCCTGCATAATTTGTGATTGTCACCTCCTCCAACTCTGAGTTTCTAATATAATTTTTTCTGACTGGATATTCAGTTAGATCACAATGCTCTTTTCAAAGCATAATAATAATATAATAGAGTGGAGGCTCTCTGTGCCATATATTCTTCATAATTTCAATACAAATTTCAAATAGAATCGATAAACTTTAATTAAGGAAATATTTTAGCGTTTTGGAGAACACAAGGGGAGAAATCCTGGAATTGCAAAGCTTTTTTGGATATATGTTTCAACTTGTGCTATTTGGGATGTTCAGCCAGATGAGCCACTGTCTTTTCAATTTGCATTGAGTGCTATGATATGCCTGATATAAGGTTGTTCTGATCCATCCCAGAGGGCCAGGGCAACTGAGGTTCTTGTTAATAGGTCCCTTGGGGTGGATTAGAATGAAATGACACTGAATGACTGATGCTTAGGTACATATATGGCAGGTTTATTTTAGAACAATTTCATTGCAGTTGAAAGGAGGTTTGTAATGTTTTGTCTATTTTCTGTAGGAAGGCAACAATTTATGTTGTGGAAAAATATTGCTTAAGAAAATATATAAGCAAAAGAAACAAAGATAAAGAAAGGACAAGAGTAGATAGAGGAGAGGAAAGATCTAGTGGATCTGGTAATGAGACTTGGTTGTTGCCATTTAGATTTCTTGATCTGTCAGGGGTGGGGAAGTCCACAGAACACAAATTTCAGAGGGTTAATAAACATTCAGGTGGGAACACCAAGGTACCTCCCCTTGGGGGAAAGTTTTACACTGTGTGTTATAACACAGCAGATCATGAGCAGTTCTCTGGTGGAAGGTCCTAGAAATGTGTCTGAGGGCACTTTGGGTGACTTTGATATGTTATGATACCTTCTAAGGCATGACAGCTGCTTCTCATAGAATTGAGCCAGTTACACCCCTTTGAAAAGGATGAATTCCTTCAGGCCGATGTGTGCATGTCCCCAAAGCTACCCCAGAGGGGAGTTTCATACCTGAACCACTTGTGTAAGAGAGGACATTGTCATGATAAAAAGCATTATCCCACCTCTTTAGGATGTGTTTCTAATCAGGCTTTCCCCCAGTCTGGCTGAAAACCCAGCTTGCTGCTAAACAAAGATTGGTTTGTTATGATCATTCTCAGTGGTGGGAGTTCATCCCCTCTGTCCTGTGTCAGTCAGAAGTTTTGTCACAGCACACAAAAGGCTTCTCCATTAGATTGGGGGTGCAAACCTGGCCTTAGTAAAGCACCCTGCTGCTTCTGCAAATGGCCAATTGATTTTCATTAACCATTAATATTTCAGTGTCTTACACCGGTGCATAAGCAAATGAGTCCTGATTTCACCATGCAGCAAAACAGATGAGATCGGTGAGTAGTCTGGGGCTCACCTACCCTTAGTTTGTAAAGAGAAACCTTGGACACTGAGGATTGCATGGTGGAATAGTGAAGGTAAACCTTGTGTCTACATTGGCAGTGCAACAGGAGCAAGTGATGAACAAAGTAGGTAATTCCAGAGAGTTGATAGGTTTACTGTACATATTTTGGTGGATTTAATTTCTTTTTACTCAAGTCCATTTCCTGGGACTTATGTCTGTTAGCAGGCAGAGAGCATTTAGATGCATTCATGAAGCACATCTTCTGGTTTAATTTCATCAGAAAGGAACCCAGGTTGTGATCTCTGAGCTCATGCTAATTTATATGTGCAATAACAAGCTGTAAGTAGGATTATCAGGACAGCTGAGTGAAAACTGCAGTTCTGATTAAAATTAAAATGCTAATATAGGCAACAATAGAACACTGAGCAAGACCATGTACTGCTTTTAGAATTAACTGTATTACATAGAGCACAGATTTAGCCTGAATGTCTCAGCAATTGGTGTTGATCACTCTTCCTAGTGTTAGGCAGGCTGCTCACATCCATGTCTCACTATCCCTCCCTGGGAGCCAGTGTAAGTACTCCATAATCAGATAGGATTAGGAAAGTCACAACACACGTTTTGGGCATATTTTCACTCTTTCTTTCCTAATTCTGAAATGATAGCTAATCCAACTTCTTTGCATTTATTTTACTCCATCATTTCTTTTAGTCCAGTGACTGTTCCTAAATAAATGTTTAAAATGCAAACTTCTTTCAATGCTCTGGACTTTTTTTTCAATAAATTAATTTGCTACTTTCTCCTCTGACAACCTGAACACAGGAAAATGGTTCATTACAAAATTTAAGTGCCCATTATATTGTCTTCTGCTGAGATGACTTTACACACATTTACCATAGAGTAGCACACTGAAAAGAGTGTTACTAAACCCTGCCTTATGAAAGGAGGGCTTTGTGAATTCTTTTGTTCCTAACTGCAGGTGCTTCTAGCTCTGAAAAGAGGCTGTGATCTGATAGCTGTTTTTCACTTTCTGTGATCATGGACAGCTTGCATAATACAGCAAAGGTGGAAGATTGTTGCCTTCCCCAGGGTTGCCTAAAGTTACAGTCCTGATCTCCTGACCTTTAATTCCAGCAAGTTTGATTGCCCATGGAACCCTGGTGTGCATACTTGGAGCTAATATAGCATTTTGCTGTTCAGTTTGTTGTAAGTGCTTTAACACTGACATAGTTTTAGAAGAGCATTAGTTTCTGGGGATCTCCTGCGCATCATGGAGTTAAGGAATAAAGAGCAACTGACAGCACAAAATAACCCCTAGACTCACAGTATGCCATGGGCAACAAAATATTCTGTTATGGATATTACAAATGTTGATGTGTCACAGAACAATGGTGCAAATGTCAGAGGCTGCTTGTGTTATATTCCCCAGTAGGCACTCTGCAAAGATAAGACCCAAGCAAAGATCAGTAGAGCTCAGACAAGAGAGCTCAGAGTAGAGGTAAGGAATAAATTAGAAAAAATAAACAACTTTTTCTATGTCTTAGCCTAACAGATGAATAAAAGAACAGCAATAGTAACAAACAACAAAATAAAGTTTATCTTACACAGACTTACTTGTTTTCTACTTTCTTTTTTTTTCATGTAAAATAAATTAAAAATCTTCCAGTTTTAGGTTCAATAATGTATGATATTCAGCCTAAAATATTTCTTTCTGACTTGTAATGAAGAAGTAACAAGAGGTTGAAAGAAATACACTTTAGATAACCTCATAATAAGTTTGCTAGTAAGTTCTCTTATAGGTGGAGTTCATTGCCACAGGGAAAACAAGGAGATGAATTCATATGTGCAAGGAATGATTTTTGAAGGACTGCAATGATTTTTGGACTCCCGAGCAAGAAAAGAAAAGTTTTATTCCTTCTTCTGAATCTCTGAACTGATGTTTTCACTTTGCTGAGAATCCAGAATGTAAAATGTTCTTAAAATGCCAAACCACATTTTAAAATATTTTTTAAAAACATGTCACTACTATTTTAAATTTATAATTACTGCAGTTATTAGAGATTAAACAAATGAAACTGTTTGCAGTCATGAATCATTAGTCTAAGTTTCACTGTCTGCCCACTTGAAGAATTGCTGATCCATCAAAAGATCAGCACAAACTGCTAGTGGTTTACAGCAACAAAAGGACTAGCAGCACTGAAGACAGAGAAAATGTTGGTTTTTTTTTTATATTAGACTACTGGTAACAATTAAATAAAAATCTAAGTTTAATCCACAGCAATGATTGTGAAACATTGTTATACTATGGTGTAGCAAAATGCAGTCAAGCTACTGAGGGAAATACAATGGGACATAAAAAATAGAATAAATGAGTAGCCAAGGCTACAATTTTAAAATGTTTTTAAAGCAATTTGAACCAAAGAATGGTAACTGAAAACAACTGTTAGATTCATTTCAGACCAGTATTAATTCACTACTTTTCTGCATCCTTCCTCTGTTGCTGGTGGATTTAGAGTCATGAAGTATCTCATGCATTCTGATAAAGGATGCAATTTGTGTTTTATTTCTTTCACAGGTCTTGTGTAGATTGTCCTTTTTTATGCTTTTTTTTTTCCTTTTCTTTTCTATCCTTTTATTTTTATTTTTGGGTTTTGGGAGTTTTTTTAATATATACTTTGGAATAAATAAATTAGGTGCTAATCCAAGCTTTTATGTAAAAGTTAAGGTTTTAGTCCTCATGGTTATGAGACAAAACTTGAAAACATGACTTGAGTTGAATGGCAACAACTCAAAGCCATGTGCAAAGGACAAAGCGCAGCTTTTATTATTATGTGTGAAAAAAAAAATCTAATTGTGTTATCTGTCTTATTTATATCTCAATGAGGCAACATGTCAAATAGCTATCTACAAACACACACAAAGCACAGTGATTCATTTCTGCAGGTGTTCACTGAGTCCCTTGTGTTTCTCAAGCAGATCCAAATTTGCAAAGTAAAGCTCAACAAGTTTCTGAGTGGTAATTTAATCAAATTATTTAGTTTTGTTTTGCACATCACACAAAATAAAAAATGGATTGTGTTTATTCTGAAGAAATACTGTTTCTAAGAAGCAAATAAAAAACCCATAATGAAAAACTCCTCAAGTTGAGTTTGTGCTTTCAGAAGTTTATTTTCTACTTATTCTGTACTTCCAGTGTACACAGAAACAGAGTGATTGTCCTGCAATGATAAATCAGTCTGCATCTATTACTGCTCTCATTATATTATTCTTTTAATGTAGAGCTAACACTTGAAATTTTATCCGCAATCAAACTGCCAGTACAGTGGGATGCAAACTGCACAAAGTGGAAGAAAAATTGAGCTTTGCTGTGCAACTGAATTTGGGAGTTTCCAACTGAATGCACATATCACATAAATAAACTGGGACTCCTGCTCAGACTTCCAAATCTTGCAGTGCTATTAGTTTTCATAATGAAAACTGCCGAACAATGTCAGCTATCCCTATTTTGTTTTCAGTGGAAATCTAATTATCCAGTGTTCTTAATTCTGAATTTCTAGCATAGCCTCAAAATTCCATTAAAGCCCTGATGTTAGAAGAAATTTTTAGTTTGCTTGCAGTGGAAAATAGCCAAAATGCCAGCAGTATCTACATCCACAAATTTTATTTGTTGTAACCCAGGATTAAAGGATTTTCATCTTCTGCTGCATTATTCTCTTTTTATTCTCCAAATAATGAAAAAACTAAATTAAAAAAAAAAAAAAAAAAACAACAAAACAAATTGTGGCAGTATTGCTATTATTTCTGTATAACTCTGCCGAGCTCTGTCAGTGAAGACAAACTGACCTGGGAGGGTCTGGCTGTCTCTGAAACAACCAGTTAAGTCGCCCCTATTTGTTTAATAAGGAAAATTTCGATTTCAGAATAGTTTTTGAGAACAAATTGTGGAACGCAGTGTTTGCTTTAGGAACAGATTTTCAAGTACTGAGCTGAAGAAGACTGATCTGTGGTAAATAAATCATCTATCGAGAAATTTTTGTTCCTATTGTAACACCTGAACATATCCAAATGCTCTTGTCATTGTACAAGCATAAGTATTGGGCAGTTCTTTTCCCAGGGAGCATTAATCCTTTGTCAGGTGCAAAACTTGTCTTCTTATCATTGGTCACTTTCTGTAACTTTAACTGTTCTGAAGAATGACCATAATAATTTAAGAAAAGCAAATATGTATTATGGAACTGAAGACAAGTAAGTGAGAAGTTTTTATCTTTAATATCTTTGCTGAAGTTCAAAAGTATTGTGCATAATGGGTTTTAAGAAAAATCCATAAGTGCTTCTCAGTATTGCCTAAAGTGAATGCTAAAAAATTATTTAAAAAAAAAAGAAGAAAATAATTTTATCCAAAACCAAAGAGGTTTGATTTTTCTTAAAAATAAAGAATATGGTAAAATAATAATGTGCAATATAATTATTAAAATCTTATTTTCAAAATTGTTCCTAAAACAGACAAACAACATTTGTATACCTGACCTCTTTGTTTAGAAATTATTTCATTTAATCAGTTCCTTTCCAGAGCCCTACTTAACACGGATTTCAGACACAGGAACCTGTCCCATTTGAGAGACAATACTAAATTTCACTCAAAAGCCAGCACTTTTCAATGTGAATAAACATATCATGAATCTGATGGCTGCTTAGTAAGAAATTGTCTGAAAATGTAAGTGCTTCTGATAGATCCAATTGATTCATGATGCTTAACTTTCATAAGAATTTGGCATCCCTTTTTAGCTTTTCCATGCAACTGTAAATCACTAAACAGAAAATTTGTTTGACTTATCATTACACATTATTTATCTTTAATATTCATCACTGATATGAGAGGTGCCTTCTCATCCAGGTGAATAACCTAGAGATTATACACCTGTCTGACAAAAAATGGTGCCTTGGATTCAATCATCCAATCATCAGAAGTTCTCGGATCTTCTCAACAAAATTTTCACCTCAACCATTCTGTTTCTCATATTTCCTTTCCTAGGCAGGAGGATGGGAACCAAAATCAGTTCATGTGCATCCCAGTGGAAATTGTAGTATCCATTATTTTTCTTACACTTGTATAATTTTAGTGATCTCTAATTAAACTGTAGGGCAGTGGAAGATATTTCTGACCCCAGAATCGGAGAAAAGCTTGTTATTTCTTTTTCATTTGTCCCCCTGTCAGAATTATTTAAGTCTACCATAAAAATAAATACATCAAGGAATGGGAACTGTCCATATGCCTGAGGAAAATTAATGAAATAGTATAAAAATCTCATTGTTCAGAAGATTTTAATTTCAATATGTAAATCTCACAATTCCTAATTATGAATGTTTACCTTTTACTCAACCATCCACAGCTGATATTTGTGCTGACCAAATAATGGAGAGAGTAAGCATATCTTTTCGCTGTCCTGATAATATTTTAATAAACTGTATACTCAAATCTTTTTTCTCCCTTCAACCATTTTGATTTTTCTTTTCCTGTTTCATTAGTAACTCACCAGTGTCAAGATATTTTAAATATATCTATATTCTATTGATTTTTTTTGCCCAATTGCCTATGAATTGCCCAGTACGTATGCTTGTACAATGACAAGAGCATTTGGATATGTTCAGGCGTTACAATGGGAATAAAAAGTTCTTGATGGATGCTCTATTTACAACAGATCAGTCTTCTTCAGCTCAATATTTAATAAACATATTTATTGCATATTGAGATATTCTATTGCTGGTGCCTTTCACATATATCTTTATCACATCAATTGATGACAATAAAATATTTCTATTTAAAAGGTCCTCATTGAAACAGTGACTGTGTGAAAACAAAACTTTTCTGTTTCAGTTTCATTTCTTCTAGTTCTTCTCTTCTATTATTTTAGATCATATCTTTTGAGTTTTAGCTGAGATCCTTACTTGACCTGAGTTTTCAACCCTGAGCTGAGTTGTGCATTGTCTGACTGTAGTGCTCTGTCAATTTTACAGCAGTGAAGATGCTCATAATGTGTTTTGCTGTAAATGAGTAGTACCAGGTCCTTGAGAGAGGACAAAATAACGAGACACTAAATATATTTGCCCCCTCAGGACCCTCTGTAGGTGATCAGCCATTCCAGATTACCTTTGTTGTCTGGATTTTCCTGCTGGTGTTATACTCTAGGGTACAGTGTTTCTAGACATGCTCAGTCTTCAAGAATGTCCAACAACAGCACCACAGGGTTATTAAATATAGATATTCAGGTCATAAGGGATCACTTTGGTTATTTAGTCTGGCCTGACACATCTACAAATTGTCTCCTAGAAAGCTTATTAAATGCTCTTGACAAAAGCATAATCTAATGTTGAAAAAAAGTATGCAGCAAATTGCAATAACTTCTGGTAATATGTTGGGTTTTTTCCATTTATTTTTTCTGTTTTGTTTGTTGATTTTTGTTTTATGGGTTTTTCTTGCTGCTGTTGTTGTTTTTGGTGTTTTTCTTTTTTTTTTTTTTTTTTGGATTTTTTTTTGGCCTTTCATATTATCCTCCATGCCTGGTTATTTGGCATTCTGTTCCCACCTTTGCTTCATGAAATCTTTAGCCAAGGCCATGGTTCTATTTAAATAAAAATCCCTTTCCATTTACTTTGACATTTTTGAAATTAGAATCCAGACTCTGAAATGAAGGTCCTGTCTCATGTCCTTTTTCTTGATTCTTAGCTTGTCCTTTATTTTGCTGTAGGCTAGAACATGCTTGGAATTGCTTCACAGAGAAATTAGGACTAGTGGAGTTCTGACAAAATCTGACCACAGCTAGATTTCCATTTCACAGCTCTGCCTTTCAGGTACAACTTCATACATCACTGGTGTGATTTGTACGTAGTGTACACAAGTGATGTATAGACTCAATAAGCAACTTTGATACTCCAACATAAACCTTACTTGTACTTGCCTAACAGGGCTAAAGTAGAGGATTTTGTTACCTTCAACTTCTTTCTGGACCTACACTTCTAAAGACAGACATGCATAGTCCTTAGTTCTAGGGTCTTTGTACACCACTTGTTTGTTCATGCACTTTCTAACAATGCTTTTCAAATTATTTTCTTTTATTTAAAATCTGTGATTTCAACCTAAGAAGAGGTAAAATAACTGCAAGCTATCGGAAGTATCAAGGAGCATGAAAAAAATGCAGTTTCTATCTTCTTTTGATAGCTTACTCCATGAATAATATATAGCAGATGTGAGTTAATTTTGCCCATTCTATTGATTTGTGCACCCTATTAGAAAAGGATGTAAATTAAATTAGAAATCCAAAGCAATTAGAATCATTACTGTTGACAGTTTTTGTAAAGTAGTCCTTTTTAATTTCCTCTTTCCTCTATTTTTTCTTTTAACTCTGAATTCCTCCTTTCATAACAAAGAATATTCACGTAGATATTTTAGTTGCCCTAATGGACAAATATTGTTCAGTTACTCACTTAGGACTTGAGGAATGCTGAATCCTACATTCTACCCTTCCTGGACTCAAACTGTCCATTTCCATCCTGATGACTGCTTGTCAGTAATTGCAAATATGGTATTTCCACCATATTAGCCCCAAAAATTTTTTGTCACACACAGAGGTCATAACTATTAATCTATATTTATGTTTTCTAAATCTTCTTTTTTTGGTTCTTAGTTCTCCTTTCACTTCTTTTGTGAAGTGTAATGTCCTGTGAAATATAGCCTATTGTTGATTCTGTAATGATTCAGGGCCATCAATAAGTAAAAGAAAACCACAGAAACCACAGAAAAAAAAATGTTGAAGTTCTGGCCTTCTTCCATTCTTTTGCTTCATTAACTTATGTGGAGATCATTTTTTCCTTAGTTTAGAGACTATTTAGGCTGTTCAGTTCTGAAGAAGACATGATAAAAAGGATGAAAAGTTTCATAGGAAAGAAAATTGATTTAAATAAAGAGTTACCATCAGAAGAAGGCAAAAAAAAGGCAGCAACAGAAAAAAATCAAAACAGAAACCCCAAGCATAAAGCAAAAGCAGGTGAAACATGGAAATGTAATACAATAAATGTATTGTTTTTGAGCATGCATTGATATAAGCTGTATATTTTAAGATATCTGAGAAATACCATAACTCATCCAGTCATTAAGATAGCAGTGCTTTCTTATTAAGATATATGCTGAAGATGTCCTGAAGCTCCAAGAGCATGTGATAAGCTCCAGAGACTTACAGAAGGCTTCACAGGTAAGTGATGGGCAAGAAACAGAATGGTAAGGCAAAAATAGTTCTGCTAATATTTTTTTTATTTCATTGTGGTAGGTTTTGTATGTTTGTGTATTTTCATTTTTGTAATTAATTTCTTCAGTTTAATGCCCTTTCATCATCATAAGATCCACACAAACCACCTGGGATTCTTTCTGTTTATTTCACTGTGGTTTGAATTAATCCCATAGTTCTAGGTTAGGTGAAATAATTACTTAGCTCCTGACAGTAAGAATATTTGAAATTCCTCATATGTGTAAGAAACCCAAGTGAAGAATTCCTTCAAATATCTTCAAGTTTGTCTCTTTGTTACCTAAATTATAATGTAGGCAAAGCAACATAACAGAAACTTTTTCTACAGGCCTGTTCATGGAAATGCTTCCGGCCAAGCTTTTCAGCAGCAATTTAAGTGAATTAAGGATCCAAATTTAAGAAAAATTTAAGTCCAGATCCAACTGATCTATTGCCTCCTTCAGGCTTCATTTTAAAGTCTTTGGCTTAAAATTCCTTGCCTACCTGTTTTAATGAGATTGAATTCTGCAGTCCTTACTCAGGGAAAATCTCCATTACTTCTAAACTGTCAAGGCATCATGAAAAACATCTCAGTGATTCAGTAACAGAGAAATCTGAGCATCTAGTACTCATCACTAAGGTCATTATGTCAAAATCAAGGGGATAATAAAGACAAAGGAATGTTAACCATTTGCCTCACATAAAAGAGACGTATTTTTGAATATTTGAATTATAATTATATGTTTTATAATAGTGTTTTGAGAATGTGGGATCAATGCAAAATGTATGGTGAGTTCCTAGACATTTCCACACCTCCCTTCTTGGCACTGTGACAAGAAGTGACAGGGCAAATCATAAAGCTCAAACATGAAACCCATAAAGCAGAGGACCCAACAGATTGACCCAACTTCAACTTGAAGATCTCTCCTGCTTTGGTGACAAAATTATCCTCAGTACTTTTGATCTTTATAGACTGCTTAAGGGAATCACAAGTCTTGCCTTGTCATGTTTTGTTTGAGTGTTACCTCTTCCATACATTCTTTACAGGATCACTCTTAAGTCTTTCAAGATAACCTGTCTCTCTTCAGGCAGCTTTTCTTTTCTCCTGCTGCCACTTTTATCTAAGATCATGCAATGTTTATCTTTTATTTAGCACCTGTATTTTTCCCCCTGCAGGAACAATCATGTCATATCTATGACTTGTGCTTTTTTAAAGAGTAATATAACTTGAAATGAAATAATTTAGAAGAAAAATAGATCTGAAAAGTAAACAGTTTATGTTCAGGTCTGCCTTTCCTTTTCTGTCTTTTAGAACAAGGTAATGCCCAACATCATCAAAATCTACCCAGAAAGTCTTTCTTTATGAAGTCTGACATCTTTATGTTTTGTTGTTTCCCTTCCTCATATTCCCATAATTACTTTTCATTAACCTGAGCAAATACCTTCAAAAATCAAATTGTGCCACACCTTTTCCTTATCTGACAGCATAAAAAATTCTATCAATATTGAAGATACAATGAAGGTAAGAATGTGGTAATGATGAACAGAGCAGATTGGCTAAACAAAAGAGTTTGTGCTAACTTTTCATATCCACATTAGCTGCATTTCAAGGCTGGGGGTTGCTGGGCCTTTTTTAACCAAATACTCATTGATGGCATTAGAGATACATACCCTCTTAAAAGTAAAAGAGCTATTACTCTTTGAGATCTCTCCAGAGCCCAAAGCAGAAACATTCAGCATGTATGATGGCAAGATTCCCTTCAAACTCCCTTTCCTGTGATTATCAGATGATCCAGGGAGACGCTGGCAAATCCAAAAGCAGAATTGTGTCATGAATGTAAGGGGAAATAATCTGCATGCCAGATTCTGCTGCAGAGAGTTAAAGAAGCTCAGGAAGGTAAGAATCTCTGAAAGTATTGAGAAATGAGATCCAATAGAATGTAGATGCCAGAATTTATACTTTATTGCTATCATTTTCCAACACAAGAAAATTAAGGAGATTTTTTATAATGTGCTCATCATTCGAGTTCACCATCACTAGTCTCAGAATTTACCTCAAGTGGCTAAAGGTCTTTTACCTTGCAAATCCATCTGAAATGCTACAGAGGAAGATATCCTCTCTTGAAAAGAAAAAAAAAATTATGAACTGGGCGTGTGGCAGGTGTGCATGTCTCTGTGCATATACAGTGAATGTAATGCCCTTTAAAATGAGAAATAGGTAAAAGCTCTTAATAAATGATATTGTGAGATTTTTTTTAATATATATGGCAGTATAAGAAGATAAATGTAATGACAGATTTGGAGAAAGTGAAAAAGTCAAGTAAAAAAATAGAGAGGCAAAATGGATTTTAGGAGAACAGAAGAAAATGCACTCTCCACATACCCTCAGTATTTCCTAATGAGTAAAAGGCAAAATGTAATGATGAGTAAAAGGCAAAAAGGAACAAAAGCTTAAATCAGTAGATTGAATGAAGATTGGAGAAGATCAGCTTTCATGAGGTGAAAAGCCCTGTTTGGAAAAAGAGGCCTATTGCAGATGAACAGATCAAAGGTTAATATTGCTCTGTAAATTTCTGTGTCTGTTAGTCCCTTTTGAGTCCACTTTTGCTGTACTGAGGTTGATGCCTTGGACTGGCTACCTAGGACAGAGGCTAGACAGAGTTAGAGAATAAAGTAGGTATTTATTGAAGGCCTTCAATAGTTATACCTCGGACAGTACAAAAACCTTGCAGAGGCTACACCCAAGAGGAATGATGGTCAGGAGTTTTTCAGACAGATATAAGTTTGGTCTAAGTTTGCATACCAGAGGTTCATTGCCCAATTATAGCTTCAGGTAATGAAATCATATTCCCCAGGTTTGTTTTCTCCCCCAATTCACTTTTGTTTATACTTTTCAGAGCCTGAGGCTATGAGCTATCCTGGCTTTCTCAGGCCTGGAAGGATTGTTTTATCTGCCCAAAATGTGAAGAGACCTTACTACACTCTGTATGGAGTTCAGTGTTATACACTATTGCAGTACAAGGTCTGAAAAATATAAAAGCTAAAAACTTAAGGCACCAAGATGAATACTCTTATGTTCTTTTTAAAATGAAATATTAACAATTATTGAGGGATTAAGAAGGGAAACATTTAATGTTGGCAGAGAAGGCAAATATTGGAAACTTTGGTGCAATCTTTTCACACTGTAGGAAATGTATACACATATAAGCCAATAAACATTTATATAAGCCAATTCAAAATAAAGAATATAAAACAGTCTATAAAACAGACTAAAAGAGTAAGATTAAATGAGATATTGAGACAAAGAAGGAAATCAAAATGAGAAGGAAATAGGAAAGCTATACAATAGCAAATCTATACAACCCCTCTGCATTGCTGCCGGAAGTACTTGAACAGTACTTGAACATGTACAGCAGACATGAAAGAATTATATTGGCAAGAGGACTAGTACCTGAATTACATGAAATTTAAAAGGTAGGAAATAGAAGACCTTATTCTGGAGAAGCTGTTTAATTTTTTCAAGTACTGGAAAGTATTTTTTCTGTATAATTTGAAAAAGATGACTCAGTAGGCTATTCAATCGTCACTGTTTATTTTTCCTGTCATTATTTACTGTCTGTTTATAGGTTTTAAATATGTTTTCATGTCTCATAACTTTAAGATGCTTCCCCTTCCCCAAATAGTGAACAAGACTAGAAATTTTGGCCTTCACCTGTGAGGGAATCCCACAGGATGATCTGTGTCCAGACCACAATAGCTTTTTGGGACTGAATAGGTTTTCTAGAAGAGTTTCCTAGTAGTAGCAGTATTTTGTTACCTATGTATTTCTAAAGGTTTTGGTTTAAGGATTACTTTGCCCAAGCAAAAAAAATTTATTCTTGATTTTTTAAAAATTTTTGCTATTTCCCCAAACAAAACCCCAATGTTGTAGGCAACACATTAAAATCACAGATCTATAAAAATTAGTGGCAGTTTTTTCACTGATTTTGGACAAACAAGGGCTGTGATTTTTGGAATTACTGATTGAAAACAGGCATTATGTAAGTACTTAACAATATGTGACTGAGGAAGATCAGATCTCATTGTCTAATAACTCATTGGTGACTACTAATCCTTTTCCTCCCTTATTATTTAAGATCATTCATAATGCACAGCTTAGAGAAACACAACATATATTTGGTCCCAGAGATGGGTAGCTATTCTTATGAACATACATTCTTATTCAAATACTGACATTGCAGTCAAAACCACTTTATACAGAAATGCAAACTACATTGTCTATACAACACTGTTTACTAGCAAAATTTCAGCTACACTGTCATAATAAAAATTACTGCTAAAATTTACATTGTATGAAAACTCAGTAAGTGGAAAGCATTCATAATCAAGGCTTGTATAGAATGCAGTTCATCCAAATGCAGTCCAGGCAGCACCCTGGCTGTTCCAAGGACATAGACATGAAGTGTTACTAGATAAATGGACTAAGCTGGAAGGGTGCTTTAATATTGTTGGCATGCTAGTGAGCACAAAAACATTCTATTGCTCCTCAGAATTTTTATGTTCTCTATTTTCATTCCAGGTAGGAAAGTTGTCAGTGTTATTCTAGTAAAAGTTCCCATACTTCATGCAAATTGACACTACTTAAATGTTCAGATTAAAAATATAAAAAGAATCAACTCAACCCAAATCAAAAACCACACAAGAATTGCCTAAAGAATAGGGATATAAGGTATATATACAGCCAAATGCTTTCTCTAAATTGACTAGAGAAGTCCAGCCCTGTATTCCAGCTGAGTTATTCAAACCAACAGGATATACTGTTTGAGTAGGTGACTAACAGGCAAATCTATTTCCACTCTATCTGCCAGAAACATTGGCAGAACCAATCAATAATCTGTCTCTTAATTTTTCTCAGGAAAAGGTCTAAAATTGAGTGGAGCTGTCTGAGGTTATTATGAGAAAATTCAGTGGGAAAAATATAGCACCTATAAAAGTTTTCTAATAGACATCAGGTGTATAAAAGTGTGCCCACTTACAAAAGCAATGAGAAAATAAGGAAGGAATTATATTTTATTAAATATTGAATAATTTTACCTATTAGTGAGATTGTATCTCTGGCTGTTTTATGAGTAATGCCTTAAAAGTGTCATTTAACATGCAAAAATACATACAAAACCCTGTATTGTTTTTTAAGAAATGCTTTTAATTTTTTTACGAATTGACCATATACAATGATTTTTTAAAAAAGCAATATCCTCTCCTCCAAATCAGAGCTTGAATCTATGTGGTAGACAACACTAATTTATGGTTACTTTTTTTTTATAATTAACTCATGTTTATAGTGTGAAAATGTTGTGGAGATACCAGGCTGGGCTAAGCACATTAGGTTACTTTGTTCTGCTTGTGAGGATGGCTTTAGAATAATGACACACAAACAGAGTAAGATAGCAATGAAGGAATGTGACGCTATATGGTACTAATACTGTACAAACTAGTTCTGACCAAAGTTCATTTATATTTTTTTACAGTGTGGTATACATTGTTGTAAATGGTTATAGATATTTATCATCTTTTAAAACTGTCCAGGTTTTAAGAGGCAATCCAGCTAAGCAGAGCAGAAATCAGTCATGGGAAGAAGCAAAGAGCTGAGGAGATAAGGATGAAGAAACTTATACAATATTCGACAGGAAGGAACTACAAGAGATCAATGTTTCCATCTCATTGTAAAAGTAATTGCTAACAAATGTTTCAGCACCCTGATTCTTAAAATATCATCCAGGAACAGAAATTCTGCGGCATTCCTTGGCAATCATTTTCAAGGATTAAATACCTTCACAGCAAGAAGCAATATTTCTAGTATCAGGCCAAATTGTTCCTTATCGATGAACAGTGCCTTCCAATGCACTTTTCAGTGCCATTTCCAGTACCATTTTTCAAACATGCAGCAAGCCATTGATTCCTTTTGACTCCTGTCTTCCAGATTACAAAACCATAAATTGTGCATTTCCCAACTGCTCAATTTTTTAGCCTGTTGGACCAGCACACATGGATTTTGGAGTGAACCTGAACGTTTGATGATGCTTTTGGGAACTCTAAGGTGAGTGAAATTCTCCTTCCTATTTCTTACACAGAATACTTAATTTATACTCTCCATAAACAGTAAAGGAAACAATTCCTCATACTCCCACTCCAAATTCTATATCCAAAATGGAAGGTCGTTTTTTATTCCTTTTATCAAATACTTTTAATTTATGCCCATTTATAAAGCCAAATCACTTTTACCAAGATCAATTAAATAATAACCATCTCTATTACATACTAAAAATCTGCCACTTTTAATAAATTTGGAGAAACAAAGATATTTTAGTTAGTTTAGTTTAGTTTAGTTTAGTTTAGTTTAGGCTGAATATTTTCCTTTATTTTTACAAATAAAGGAAAATATTAAAATACAAATTTATAAATTATTAAAAATGCATTGCATATATAATAAATAATATATATATTATATATATTTATTTACAGATAAAAGATATAGTTCAGTAAAATTTGCTTCCTAGTGTTTCAATTTCCCACTAGGAAATGTAAGCATTTTTAGAATAACTGAGGCATGTATTCTTGTCTGTTGCAGTAAACTGAAACTTTTTGTGTTGTAGTACTTGAAGGAATCTGCTTATGATGTATATGACAAATGTAGCAAAAACTAGCAGCATTAAGTGAAATTATTTCTTACATTTTTTAAGAATTCCGAGGAAGATCTAACAGGTAACCCAGAAGCTGAATATGCAAAGCAATATCATAATTAAAATAGATGTAGCACAGAAAAGTGATCAAAGCTGAACATCATTCCATTATTAGGTTTTCACCTGGTACAATGTGATTGCCTTAAATGTCCCAATAAAGGCCTGAGAGACTGCAACCTCTTAGGCCATAGACTTTCCCTGCCCCAGTTGTTCCTTTTTCAGGTAAAGAAGATATTGTCCTTCCCATAAAGTTTAGATATTTTTACTATATTAACTGTTTCACTATATTAACACCAAAAAACTCACAAAGAGCTATCACTCAAGCAAATTTGAAATTTCTATTGATACATTATGGCATAAAGTTCATATTACTTTTATTTTTTCAGGATAAACTACCAGCACCTTCACTATGTTTTAGAGAGAAGTATCATATTTGACCTTCTGCCCTGGAGGGAAAGTTGCAGCATGAAAAGAATATATTTTCCATATCTCCTGGCCAAAACTGTCGTAAGTGTGAACAATACAGAATAGGAGTTTATCTTCTTTGCAGGTATCTTGAGGCAGAAACAATTAAAACTATGTCTTGGTGTGACTTTGCATAGCTGGAAAGTAAAATATTGCAGTCAACTTTTCCATTAAATAAAATCTAGTAAATATTTCTTTACATTAACTTAGTTTATGGCTTCACTTAGAAGTTTCATTTTTCAAATAAAAAAATGTCAGTCACTGTTGATGTACTACAACTTGAGCAGTTGAAAAGGATGTCTCCTTTAACACTTTCTCTGCTAGAGCCAGGGAGAACGAAGCTGGAAGACTCTTGGCACTTCACTGTTCACTAATTTCAATATTTCCCCCAGATACTGCAGGAAGCAAGCTACTGCAGTAATGTTTAGAGTGTATTTATTTAATTTTTTTATCCATATCCACACCACAGATTACACTTTTTTCATTTTTAAATCTTTTTTATTAAATTATTATTTCATAAAAGGAGACAAATGTAAGTCACAGAAATTAAAGATCTCTAACACTTTAGCAGACATATCACAATAGCAACGTGAGCTATCTATCTTTAATTCACATTTTATTCCATCTCTGATCTCTAAAATATTTCTAGAAATGTAGGGAACTTACAGTTTCTTGATAATCGGTTTCAATGCTCTATGTGCAAAGTCTTGGCAGTTCTGATGTTGTATTCTCTCAACATGTTTTGGTCTCACATTTGTTGAAATGCTGGACAGAAAAGTACATTTTAGGTCTTTAAGTTCATGTTCTTGCTGTCAAAGCCACCATGTCCTATAACTGTCCCTAAATTTGTAACTCTTGAAGGGTTGGTTTGTTTATTTGACTGTACTAGACTTAATAATATATACCCCAATCTATACTTTACCAAAGATAAGGATATTCTCCCTCTCAGCCCTGGTGTATATCCATTCATTCCTATGCCACCCTGGCTTATCTATTTTTTATCATTTGTTTACACGGGAGTCACACCACTTTACTTCCTTTTCTATACTAAGAAGATCAAGATTTTCAGTTCTTTTTTGTAAAACAATTTTCTGATTATCATATATTTTATTGTGTTCAAGGTTTGAATAATCTTTCATGTAACTTCTGGGAAATTACTATCAATGGAAAATCTTGTCAGGTACTTTTTTTTTATGTTATGGCAATGTCGATTCAAATACCTGCTGAAAGCAAGACCAGAACCTTGTCTTATTTCAGGAAGGTGAAGAAGGCCACAACTCCTTGGAGAACCTGCCAGGCTTGAAGAAATTGTCAAATGCAGTACACATTATTATTGGAAGAACAATGAATTTGGGTCAAGATTCCTGAATAGTTCAGCTGGATGATTTGTTGCCTGTATTTGAAGAAGTCTGTGTTTGCACTTCTTTCTTAATGACTTGGAATAGATCTTCTCTAACAGCAGCTAAGGCTTAATGGATTTCATAAATACTGTGGAGAAAAACAACCAAACAGCATAAAAGGTTACCAAAGATAAGGAAAAAAAGTTGAACTTTTCTGGATTTAGCTTAAAGAAAGTAAGACTATTCTGAGGATTTTTAGCTTGCCTTTTGATAAGGAGTCACTTGACAGAAAGAAAATGTTTTACAGCAAGGGTTGTCTACTAAACAACCTAATCAAAATATTATTAAACAATTACACTGCAGTAGGCTGTTTAATGAAGTGTTTTCAGTGCAGTTTGTACATTAATAGCAACAGTGTTAAGCTGCTTTGTGCTCTGTGTATCAAACAGCCTGGGGTAATGTGAGCTGACTAAAAGTCAAATAAAATCTTGAAGCGCCTTTGACAGACAATATACTTGTGCCAGGCAAAATCTTGTCATGCATTATTATTGAGCATGGAAATGACAAAAAGGAATGTCAAGAGTTTCTATGTAGCATATATCATAGTTAGCTCTGTGATAACGAGGGGCCTTCTGCATTCTTCCTCATGGCTGTCCCATGCTCTAATAGGGATTTGAATCTGAGAAGGAGCTTGGAGTTACATATTTTTTAGCTGTGAGGAAAGAAAGTTTAGATTTCTGTTCAGATTCAGAAACTTCTGGGCTGTAACTAAGGGTGCTGCAGCCGCACATAATTTAGAGGTAGTCACTGGATCCCAGAGGATCAATTGGCTTTAAAAGAAGAGAGGAATACTCAAGAAAGTCAGGAAAAGGTCTGTTTGCTGACTAAAACTCACCTAAAGCTCTGAGATTTGTACTTGTTTTAGCAAGAGGCCAACAAAAGGGTATCCCATTCTTGAATGGAGAAAAAAGGAGACTATTTAATGATTTCATCTGCAAAGCAATAATCTAAATTTCATTAAGAAGATCCGGTGTTACTAAATATCAAGCAAGAAGGAAAATCATAGAATAAGAAAGCAGAGCCAAGTCTGGCTTTCAGTCTGGACTTCCTAGAGATAGGTTGCATTACCACTAACATAAGCGGAGAAAAAAAGGGTGGTAATGTGAACTTTTGCGACATTCCAATAAACTTTCATTGTTCTTCCAGCTGCACAACTGAGAATAATATCTAATGAGGTGTGGTGAATCATCCTTAAAGGTGATCTAAAGTTACTGTCAGCTCCATCTCTCTACCACCCTGAAACATCTGAATTGAGATCATACTTTCTCTTCAAGTAACTCTGTGGCATGTGGTGGGGAAATAAACAAAGGTTTTCACTGGTTAACAGAGTAAGCACCTAAGGACTGCAACTGCCTCTGCAAAGCGGCTGGGACATTGCCTTCCAGTTGAGCCTGTGTCAGTATGGGTGATGCAGTCTGCACCCTGGGTGTTTTACAATGGTGCTGCTCAGAGGCCTTGCCAAAGCAGAGAGCAACTCTTGCCATCGGCTCCTCCTCACGTTTAAGGGGAGGCTTAGCTCCAATAATAATGTCTTTTAGCCCCAACCTGTTCTGTCCCTGCATCAGTGTTTCTGTGCGTGTGCTTTGCCAGGAATGTGTGTGGGCTTTTATAATTGTATCTCCCTGCCACAGCAAGACTGTAGCTGTTGATGTTAAGATGAGGGTAACAAGCACTGCTCCTGTGGTAAAATATAATGTCACCTTACAGCAGTAAATCTTGCATACTGCAGAGCCCACTCTACTGTGGAGAGAGGAGCAAGTTGCATCACAGTTGTGGCAGGGTGAGAGTGTAGGAAAAGTTGCTGAGCTCTAAATCACTTACACAGCTTACTTTATGAACACCCTACAGCAGCTTGCTCAGTTTCCTATGACACCTAATCATTTTCAGTCTTCTATGAGAAAATTTAGTGAGAATTTTGCTGAAATGTGGGGAGATCAGCGCTCAAGTACTTTTGCTTAACATCTACAGAAGCCAGCAAATTTGGAACAACATTTTGCCTCTCTTTTCCAACTTAGCAACACATTGCACAGATTACAGCAATTGTCTCTTCTAAACAACTTCTTCCTCCACTTCCAAAAATATCTTTTTCCACACACCATCAAAGTGTTTCCTAATAGCAGAGAGAGGGCCCTGGGGGGGTGGTTGCCATGAGATAATTGGATAACATACTCCTGAGAATTTGAGGTGTCGGAGGCACGGCTTAGCTGTGCTTTGCCTCACAACACCCCAGGGATGTGATAGAGGCAATTGAAGTTTCTGTTTCCACTTATGCCTCATTGCCTCAAGCATGCCAGACCACTCTCATGCAAACCTTGATGGTACTTCTGTGTCTCATATAGTCTATGCTCATGGGTTCTGCAACAAAACACTTTCAACAGCAGTAGCTATAGCACGACACAACAATATTAGACCTAGTCAAAAAAAAAAAAAAAGGGGGGGGTAAAAGCATCTCCAAAATCCACAGACTTTCATTAGCAGATGGGGATTTTTGAAAAACAAAGCATTTTATGGGAACATAGTTTCACTGAAGGAAATTACCAAACTATTTATTTGCTCTCCTAATCATGCCTGTTGGAGGTCTTCTACTGTCATATAAATATTTCAATTTCCAGGGGGCAACATGGAAATGACTACATGGTCATGAATTTGGGACACACTGGGTTAAAATCCCTGCTTCCTTTCTCTCCAGGTGTCTCTTTTACTGTGACTTGGAGACTGTGAAAGATGTCACCATACCTGAAGCCACTGTAAAATCAGAATGAAACTTTAGGCCTGAACATGGTTTTGGACTCATGGACTAAAGGGAAAATCATCATTGTTTTGGATATTTGGCAGCTCTATAAACACCTCTCATCAAGAAAAATCCCTCAGCACAAATCACAGGATTTTCTTGTGACAATGTTTTCTCATCAAAAATCATGTTGCTATAAAAGATTAGACAATGGAGTCTACAATAGAAGAATATAAAATTTTGCATGAGGGAACCCCCCCCACCCCCCACTAAAATCTGGATCCACAGAGCCTTAAAATGTAAGAAACAAATATTGAAGAAGAAAAAATAGGAAATCTAGATTTTCAGATTTTCATTTTTTTGTATGTTTGTTTGTTTGGTTGGTTGTTTTTTTCCTGGGAGACATTGAGTCAAGTCAAAATATAAGAATAAAAACAATCCCCTGTTTCTATCACTCCAGGTTTTCCAACCTGTAGGGCATGAGCAGTCAAATATTTACTTCCAGTAAGGTGGTTGAAATAGTTTTTTTCAGAAAAAGAAAGAGATTATACAAGACTCTGCAAAGACATTGTAAAAATATTCAGCTGATATTTCCCCAGAAATTTCATGTAATAATCTGTAATAGGAAAGTCCCTTGCTGATGGTATGTTTCACTGAATTGTCTTTTCTTGTTTTTCCTTTTCATTTACAGCTGAGCTGCTCAGTTTTTTTTTTTTTTTTTTTTGGTTTTCTTCACTGAAATCATGATTATAGGCTAAGTACTAACTTTGAGAGTGCTAGTGACAATGTCTTTAAATTACAAGAAATGCAAGCACAAGACTCTTTAAAAAGCCTAAAATCTGAAACCACTCAAACTAATTGATTTTTCATACTCAAGTATTGGTATTACTGAAGGCAGATGGTCCCCAGTATGGCACAGTTTCTTCCATTACCTGCACTTTCACAGCATTTCACAACATAAAAAGAGTTTTTCTTCTTTTGTTAATTGTGTTGATTTCTAAGCATGCACTCTTAGGAGAAGAGGTGATTTCATGAATTGATGGGGTTAGAAAGCAGAATTTGTTTCTTAAACATTGACTGCCTTGCTGTCACCAGTTAATTAAAATATAAAAGCAGATATATCACAAAGCATTCCTGGTACTCTTCAAAAAACAACTTTAAGTAAAAGAGTGAGTAGTTAATATGTTGCATAATGTCAGGATCATACAACTTTTTTCCCCTTAAGTTTTTTGTATTGTGTTTGTTTTTCCTCTTCAGACAGAAATAAAGCTCAGCATAGCTTTGTATCCAGTTAAAAGAATTAACTCACTCCAGTAATGAGAGGAGTGTGAATTATAACACATACACCTATTCATATAATTTTGAAGTATTTATTTGTGGAAACATTTACACATGGGAGATGTTTGGGTGTGTAGAATGTAATCACATTTATCTACCTAATTCCTACCTACTCACATTTCCTACACACCTATGGCACACATTCTGCCACTCAGCACCTCTCTAGCTACTGATGGGGCTGCACTCCTATATCACTTATAGACCCTACATGGGTGAACTGCATTTATCCACCTGACATTTCTATTTCTTTGGGTGGTTGCCACATAAAAAGAAATTGTATTATGAGATTTGGATATTGCTTACTAGCTGCTGTCACATTTCATTGTTTATTAATCTGCTGTAAATGAATAATCCAAGACTGGATATTTTTTCAAAGAGGGTGTGTTTTGAAGACCAAATCATATATAAGCAAGAAATCAGCTTAACACTAATTCCACAGATATGAGTATCATACAATGTAATTAACTCATTTAATCTGCCTAAGATGCTGTCTTGATGTTCTAAAAGTAGTGTCTTCACTTGAACTGTTTGTGTTACATTTTCTTCTGGTAAATAAGTATTCAAGATGAGGTGCTTGGCCTGTTTTGTCAAACACACCTAGAAATGCAGCTACTATGACATGACTCAATGCTTGGTCAATTGCAGAAGTAGTCTTCCTTTTCTACACATATGAAATAAAAAAACTCTAAATAATTCTTTACAAGCCTGTTGAATGACACTCAACATTCAAATTCCAAACAGAATGATTTAAAAGAAATATTTCCAGCCTCAGAAGAAGACTTTTTCTGCAGACTAGAATGATATAAATGGAAGTACCAGAACTAGAATGTCAACACATCGCATCATTTCTGCTCTGTAATTAAAAGGGAGCTAAAATACTCTCAGACCCTAAGAAAACTCACACTAAATATCTGGAAGGGTTAAGTCCTCCTCCATGTCTAACCTCAGAGCGGACAGTTATAACCAGACAATTCTGAAAAAGCCATGCAAGCTCTCACAAGTTGCCTCTTTAATTTACATCCTTTGTTAAGTTTTGACTCAAAAATGCATCTGTATACTATAGCATCTTCAAGCAGATATTGGAATTATACTGTCTTAGCTGTTTTTGTAAAAATTTAGACTAGGTTCATTAAACCACTATGCTTTAATACTTGGCAGAATCTAAAATCTTCCTCAAAAGCCAACATCAGGTTTGGCTGCACTAGAGTTCCAGAAATGGTGCTTTGAATTCACAAAAGGATTAGGTAGATGTGATACCTAGGATAATTCCATTCTTCCTGAAAAATCAACGCAGCCTTGTGTGTCTTTCACTTTTTTTTTATTTTTTCACATATTAATTTTGTAAGCATCAAAATGAATTTATAGACTTACAAGAGCAAACACAGGTTACTTAATGAATTTATGGATTTTCTTTCTCAGTTGAATCTCGAATCTCTAAGACTATTACTCTTATATTAGTTCAATGTCCATGTTGACAGTGTAGAAGATATGTTTGCTTTCAAGTTCATCCTCTGCTTTATAGGTAAAATCAGGTGTTTATTTGGTTTATCTGTTGTCCCTTTAAAGATACAAGACTTGACTACAAGATTTTTTCTTCTCTCCATACTTATAATTGGAATAGATGAGAATTCTTCACACTCACCTGTTGTGTGGTAGTGTCCTGGTTTCGGGCAAATTTGGGAAGAAACAAACCCATAACAGGTAACATTTCCAATAATTCTGTCTCATTTAATATTACCAGTTACGAAACCATTTTAGCATTTTCTATTTCGTTTCTGCCATTGTCTGGTTTTTTTACATCTGTTTGTACTCAGTAAATGGAAAAAATAGTCCTGACAGTGTCATTCATGTCAGTGCACACAATATTTCTTGCCTTTAAAGTAAACTTTTAGATGTTTTTATTAACTTTCAGTTTTCTATTTTTTTAGGATTTTTGTAGCTTTATCAGCTAATTCTATTACATTAGCTTTCTTTTTCTTCATATCTTATGCCATTAATATTGTTTGTATTGCTTTTAATCTCTGTTCTCCAGTATGTTTTAATTTATAAGATTATTTTCTTCATATCTTAATATTCACATTTTCAACTATTTTATTCACAGTTATTTATTTTTAAGTTTCCTGGGTTTAATTTCCTGAATAGGCTTTTCTTAAAATGTCTTTTCTGATGTTCAGAAATGACCAGTTTCTAATAGCACTGTGCCAGTTTTATTATAGATGTTTTTTGCCCTACTAACCCTGAGGAAAAGTACTTGGATTTACCATAGACTTGGGGGAGAGAGGAATTATGTTCAGCCATCAGCAAAATGAGCAGGACACAAAGCAGGAGCTGCAAAATCTGATGTAAAATGAAGTTGCAAGATCAGACTTCTTGTTCTTCAAAATAGAACTTAATGGCTAATGTTCATTCCTCAGGTTCATCTTCAGAAACTAAAAGTGTCCTATAAATTCTCCTTAGGAGGAAATTTTATCCCAGACACATATCTAGATCTAAGCACACATTTTCGGAGCTAGTCACAGAAGCCATGAGAATAGGAAAACGTTTAAACAATCTTCCCTTGGATGCACATTTCAGGCAATTGATAATGAATACCCTGGTTTGCCTCTCCTTTGGTGCTACACATCAGTAAGCAAAGGAGGAAGGAGACCCACTGAGGATAGTTTTCAAGCTCTGGCTTCTTGAAATTCTTTGGTAAGATCCTTGTCAGTGTGATGAGATAATCTTTTTCTCACTTGCTCAACTTCTACATGTTTCAAAGAAATATTTTATCTTTTTTCTTGCATGTTGGCAAGTTTTCTATTGTTGTTCTAGTCTCTTGAGAAGGATTTAGGTTTCTTCTGATGTTGTCCTTGCATGGCACACACATTTTGTCTTTTTTTAAAAGCCAGAGAAATCTGGGCTTTCTCTGCTATTTAGGGACCAAAAAGCTATCATAATAAAAAATCCTGTTGAAAAATCATTCATGATCATTGCAAATAATATTATCATTGTTGCTTATTTATGTAATGATATGAATAAAACTGTTAAAGAAAAAGGATTTCTGGAGCTGACTGTTGACATCATGCAATTTTTTTAGTGTACAATATCTTTTATGTTCCTATTGGTGTCATGGAGATTTTTATCACTCAGTACTATGAGAGTTGCAAAATTCCTGAAATTAGAAAGCAGAAATAGTAACCTGTGGAGAAACTGAACTAGGGAGTCATGAAGTGACTTCTTGAAGGTCAATGAAGAAACAGAGAAATGAACAAAGAATTTCTTATCCTTAATCTGAGAACTGAGCTTCTTGCACTAATGTTCTTGATTTCACAAGGAGACCTTGACAGCCATAGTTAACAGCATTATTCCACACACAGAACAGTTATCCTCTCTTTCTGGCTGCCTTAGGCAAAACCTTTCAGAAGCATATTGCTGTGCCTGTATCTACATAAATAAACCAAAACGAAACAGACCTAAATAAACCAATGCTAAACAGACTTTCAATCAATTTTAGGGCAGGCTTGCCTTGTTTTTTTCCTGCATCCTAGAACAATAGGTGGTGATTTAAGGGGTGTCAAGCTAAGTAGCATTCTCAAACAGTTTTCAAGCTCTGTTTAGGCACAGTCCAGACAGCTCACAGAATCCCTACATTTGTGTATTGACAACATCCAAGATTAAACACCAAAAAAGTTTGACAGAGGTAGCCAGACTTTGCTATTTAATCTAAGGTTATGAAATAGATATCTTTTAGTATATTAGTATAAATTTAGTTCTTGTGCACCAATCATTTTATATGTGTTTCAAGGCAAAGAGCCATATTATTATGCACAGGCAAGAGTCACCATAAAATCAAAATACAATAAACCACTTTGAAACACACTGAGGACTTAAGGTTTGGGTTTATCAAAAATAAAATTAAACAAAATAATGAAAAAACAGACAATGTAGGAGATTTCTTTTTTCGCAAGTGTCAAATAATGTAACAAGGGGCAACAGACACAACAGCTTGGAAGGTTCCAGATTAACATTAGAGAATTGCTTGGGGGTTGTGGGGGAGAAGATTCAGTATTGCACAACATTGTCCACATGTGTTGGAGAATCTCTAATTTTGGAGATTTACTCAGGTAAACACAGCTGACCTAATCTACTGTTAATTTCTCCCTCCTTTACCTCCAGATAACCACCAATGCAGTTCATAGCAAATCAAGAAAATATTACCCCAAAATATGAAGAACAACACTGGAGGTAATTTGGGAATGACTTCATTTGTTGAATGCTTCTACTTCTATTTATGTGTATCCTGTTTAAAATTGTCTTTCATGGTGGAAACATGCAGGGATATAATTTGGATTCCTTATAGCCATGAAAGCCACTAGGAGAATTATTCTGCTAATAATGAAATCCTGGAAGGGTGATCAACTTCACCAGACTGCTTCTGTTTCAGCCATCCACTTATGATTACCTCTTCCAATTTTTTCCATTCTATTAAATTTTTCTCTTAACTAGGTTCTTTTAATAGGGCCTTAAAAGCTCACATTAAAGAATGAACTTGTAAATATCAGGAAATGTATAAACTTAAGGGGTTTGGTGGTTTGGTTTTGTATTTTTTGCTATTTTAAAATGTTGCCAAGAAACTATATAGGTATAGACATACTCAAGAATAGTCTCCTAAAGGTAACAATAAGTGTTTTTCATTCAGTACAGGAAATACCTTCTGTCTGTGATTTTCATATTGCTGTGGGCGAAGGAAGTAATCCAGGCTCTTTTGCACTAAATTTAACAAAACAGCGGTTATCCTTCCCCAACTAACATACTTGTATAATCATCTGAATAACAGCATGATGCATAGCTGTTTCCTGTGAATGCATATTGCAGACATCTACATTTGGTTGAAAAATTCTTGTTAGCAACTCACTGTTAAAAAAGGATCTTAGATGTCTACCTGCCTCATCCTACTTATGTGTGGACATGGCACTTGAGCGCTTGGTTTAATGGTCAGCATGGTGTTGCTAGGACAACAGTTGGACTTCATGATCCTAAAGGTCATTCCCAACCTAAACAATTCTGTCATTCTATGATAACTCTCATTGCCACAAAGTTTCAATAGGCCAGAATTTACTGGTATCCATTTTATACTCTTCAGCCAACTATGCCACTTTTTGTACATAAGACAGAAGCTCCAGGAAATACAGCACTAGAAAGAAGTAGGCCTTTGAGTACTGTACCAGGTCAAATAGCAGTGAGGTATTTGACTATACTATACTATACAGGTCAAATAGCAGCTTTTCCACAGTTACTGATATAACTACAGGTGAAGCACTACTAACATCATTGAGAAATTTCATATACTAAAAGCCATAGAAGCCATATAACCCATTTCTAGAGCCAGCTGAATGACAGATTCTAAACAAGAACCTTGTGGAGACTTACTTAAAATTTAGAAAATATTGTGTAGAATGGCAGCTCTCAAATTATGCTGGTTAGTTGCTAACTATCTTTCAAAATACTAGGACCTTCTAAGTATGTCAAATGTTATTTTTTTCATCTAAAAAAATATAGATTATGCAGACATGCACTATTTTTTATCTGTTTTCCTTATTAATTTTTGTTCAAGTGACTGAAGGACTGATGTTGTGACAAGCCTTCACAGGGTACAAAAATGCAGCTTAACAAACCTGGAGCTGCAGAGTGTCAGAACCCATGGGTGCACTCAGCTCATCAGCAAAAAAGGTACAATGTCCAGTAAAGACACATAACACCAGCCAAAACTAGTGTTGTCTTTTTATTCACTGGAAAGATAGTTTATGTAGATGGAAACTAAGAACTCTAGGAATGCTATAAAAAGTATTGGAGAACATGGAAGAATTGTGGTGAGAAGAGGCTGGAGGAAATACGAGTTCTCATTGAAGTTTAATTCAGTTAAGAAGTCAGTCAACCACCAATCTCTCTGGAAATTAGACTTTCTGCTGTGTTGAAGTCAAAGATTCCCATGTGGGTAATCTTCTGCAGGTGACAGGTCACTAGCTCTATGATTGCATTACATTTAAACTCTGTCCACTTTCCATATGGTGGGAAGCGTTGCAGTTACTTTCCAACAGAAGGACTCAATCTTCAGGATGTCAGCCATGCTCATTTAATAAAACATGCTTCTGTTAGAATTTGAATACAGTTTCTTTTAAAGATACCAAAAAGAGACATCAGGTATATCTATATTAAAAAGCTCCATGCTTAGAGCACATCAAATGTATTAAAGACTCAAAGCTTATTCCTTCCTCTGCCAACATATATTTTTTCAGTGGAATATTTCCTGATCTGAAAAAGGAAGAGAGAACATTCAACTCACTTTTTTGAAGTATCTCAGGTTTGGTTTAAAAGAATGGTGACATTGTATAGGAAGGAGTGTATATTATATCTTCTTCTATCAAAATGTTTTTGTTACTTAGCCACTTTTGGTTTAATGCCCATATATAAACAATTTTAAAAAAACCAAACTTGAAATGGTGATTTTCTATGACATAGGATGAGGAAAATATTATTCATCTACTGAGGTTTCAAAGATTAAAATGTATTATTAAAATATTAGTTATGATCTGTGCTCACTTTTAAAAAAATGCAAATATTAGTGTGTCAGTCATATAAAGCACTGAAAACTGAAAAGGCCTTCTCTGGAAACTATTTTGTGACTAGTTTGAGATTCCTTTCACTCTTCCTGACATCCTTTGCATGGTCATGTTATGTTAGCCATGGCACAACCAGGCCATAGAGGCCCAAAGGTTTATCTCCTTGTATTTATTTGTATGGGAAAAAGCCAAGATGTACAAGCGCAGTTTGTCTGAGAACATTTGGATACTTTGATGTCTTTGACTTTGCATGTCTTGAAAAAACCTTAATTTAAATTGTTTTCTGTAGTTTGGCTTGTCGAACAGCAATGAGATTTTTCGGTCATATAAAAGGGGCAATGTTATGTTATGAATTATTGGATATGAATTTAACATCTTTTGACCATAGTGAAATTATGAAAATGCCCAGTACATTTTTATAGACACAAATATGCCATTTATAATGAAAATTTTAAAATTTACCATTAAAGGAGGGAGATTTAAAAATTGTCACACTCATAATAAATTTTGTAGACTGTAAGAGTCATTTATCTATGTAAAACCTCTTCATTTTATCTCTATTTAATTATGTAGGTCATTCCACTAACTCTAGATGTACTCTGCATTGTACAATGCATCATTAAAGAATACCTTTTAAATGTCTAATCTGTATTCATTTACTATGCAACTGACTCACTAAAGTTAATTAACTGCATTGAATCTGAAGCACTGAGAATGTGATCGCAAGAAGGTCAAAATCAGGTTGAAATTTTAAAAAATATTCTAGTAGTCCATTAGATGTGTTCGTATGAAATAAAAGAGTTTTCTGAATTCTGCAGTATTTCCTCATTTTCTTCTGCCCCAGTATATTGGTAGTAGTTATTGGCATAGCTACAACTTGATTTGATTTTGATTCAAAAAATTAATGTTCATCTGTCATCACACTCTCCTGCTGAGCTGTTTTCTTTCATACTTTTGATGATATGTCTTCCATCACTTTTTAAATTGTTTTGCTTAGTGCAATTGTAAGACGGTTAATAATTTAAAAAGAGAGATTAATAAATAAATAGCATAGGATACAATTTAGCTGAGTTGGAGATTCCATCAGCTGTGAGTCAACATTTACAGTTATCAAAAAAAAATCATGGCTGTTTGAAATAAACCAGCAATTGAATCTGTTTCTTGAGGATATCTTAGTGGGAAAAGAAATATAAAAAGGGCTTCCTGAGAACTGGAGTTTTGGCTGAAAAAGAAAAATCCTCCATTATCATGTGTTCTAAAACAAAAGGGTACTGTGTATTCATATCTCAAGAGGACAGCCAGACATGCAGATCTTCAGCCTTTTAAGCTGTGATCCAATAATGTAAAATGGATACTTTTTTTATTCATAAGCTTAATATTTTTCAGCAGCAGCTACCTTGTTGGTTAAAAATGTTTCTGTTAACAAAATATGTTGCATGCATTGCACAGGCCTATTCTAGCAAGTAAAATAGACAGGCTATGTCTCATCTTAATCCTTAAACGAAGATTTCTTTTTTGTTCAACAAGAAATACATTTGTCCGTGTTCAGCAGGTGACAAGCCAACTTTAATTTCCACAAAGGACATTTATGAACCTCATGAATGATACTTAAAGAGCCTTTAATTTGTATCTATTTAGACTACCACAAAACATATCATAAAAAGTGATCTCTGAGGGATCCAGTATTAAAAGCGTGTAAATGCTATTTTGTTTTGCCCAGGTTGATAGATAAGCATTTTGTTAAGTTTTATTTATTAAACTGACTGTGAGTTGAGTGAATTGCAATTAATTCACACCATGGACATTCAGTCTTCTGGGACAAAGAATGTGTCTTTCATTATTTTTCACATCCTAGGTAAAATAGCCGTTTTTGGTGTAGGTTCCAAATACCACCTGCAATCATGACAATTTACGGACAAGGCAAGGAGGATGCATTACACCAACTCACCATAACAGAAAAAGAAATGTTATAACTTTGAAAGCTTTCAAATAAATATGAATCATTTTCTTCTGCCCTGCTAGAATATTAATGCCTTGCCAATTTGAAGTGAGCTTAGATTTCAGGTTTTAAGGCAAGGAGACTTAAAAACCTGATACTTTTATCAAAACTGACTTCCTGTATAGATAGAAAGTTCCACCAAGCAATGATGGTACCAGGTTCAGTAAATTGTCACTGAAATAGAACAACAATGTCTTCACGTGATAGAGTACATGTCAACTGCTTTGCAAATTGTTACAACACTGAAGGGCATATGGTGATTTTTTTCACATTTCCATTCATTTCCATTGTTTATTTTTCTAACTTCTTTTTTCATATATTGAATTCTGTTAATACATTTTCCAGATCAAAAAAATTCCCTATCTCCTCACAATGCAACCTCAGCCTATGAGGTCTATGCAGCCTCACCTTGAATGGTGTGTGCAGTTTTGGGCAACACAGTGTAAGAAAGATATTAAATTATTAGAGAGCATCCAAAGTAGGGTGGCAAAGATGGTGAAGAGACTTGAGGGGAAGCTGTGTGAGGAGCTGCTGAAGGTGCCTGGTCTGTTCAGCCTGGAGAAGAGGAAACTGAGGGGAGACCTCATTGTGGTCTGCAATTTCCTCATGAGGGGAAGAGGAGGGGCAGGCAGTGATCTCTTCTCTGTAGTGAACAGCGACAGAACTCAAGGGAATGTCCTGAAGTCGTGTCAGGGGAGGTTTAGGCTGGGTCTCAGGAAAAGGTTTTTCACCCAAAGGGTGGTTGGGCACTGGAACAGGCTCCCCAGGGCCGTGCTCACAGCACCAGACCTGACAGAGTTCAAGAAGTGTTTGGACAATGTTCCCAGTGCGACCCTTGGTCCTGTGCAGGGCCAGGAGTTGGACTCAGTGATTCTTGTGGGTTCCTTCCAACTCAGCAGATTCTGTGGTTCTGTGAAATATATTGTGTGAAGATCACTCTTCTGGGTCAGTCATCTCATACTCTTATCTGATGTAAGTAGATGGAGCTTCTCCAAGTTTCTCACAACAAAATGTGAGAAACTTAGAGAAGCTAAGTTTTCTCTTGTGATCCTTGTCTTCCAAGGACAATGATCACTCAAAGAGCATTCATATAACATCTCTAGAGAAAAAGAACAGTTTTCCTGTGGTGGTGTCACTTATGCTAAATTGTGACACTGCCTTCTGAGTAGAGGTGATCAAAAACATTCTGAATTTATTGAGAAAAAAATAATTTGGTTGTCTGATAACAATTTACCTGTTAGAGCATGCCAAAAATTTTAAGTAAAAATATACTAATCCTTATTAGGCATTAGTTTGACAGTGCAGAATGGTACACCCTATTTTTAGCTGTGTGTTAGGAAAAAAGCTATCAGCTAGCCACAGTGTCATTTCTGCCTGAGGAAAAATGAAACCACAGCTCCCACTTATCAGAAGTTATAAGGTACACAGTCTGAGCATGTAAAGAGATGTTCTATGTTTTCTCTGTTCACACTGTTCTACAGTTTATGAATATTTAAACATTCATTTCTGCAGTGTGGAAATACAGATAAACTCTTTTTCAGTTCGGTGTCCTTGGAGGTTTCAATCATTGGTACTCTGTTTCAGAAATAATTTCATTCCAATAACAAATATTCAAGGAGGCTTGTTTAAAAAAAGCTTGCAGTTAAAAAACTTGTTTGAGATGTGGGAGTCTTATTTTCTTATCGGTTTTCAGGCTGATTTAGAGTTAGCTTTTTGTGTAATGCAGTCTAGGAACAGCATTTACTATTTTCATGGCCACCTTACATTGAGGGATTTACCATGAGCTTTTCATCTTACAGAATCCCTAAAATAATTTTAAACTTAATGTCTTCTCAAACTATACTATCATTCACTCTGTAAAAATGACCTTACAGCACTCATTGCTTCATTTCTTTAAGGAGTATGCAGGCTGATCATAATTAGCAACTGTTTATGCTACTTTGCCAGTCTTAAACATGCTTGGAATTTATTTTTTTAATAAGGACACAAAAAGGTACAATTTTTTGCTGGTATTGGATAAAATATTTTACAGTCCCTAGGTTAGGAAGTAAAATTGCAAATATCCCATTAAATCAATATTGTAATAATTCTTCACAGAAATTTCGTGATGAATTTTTTTTTTTGAGCCTTCTTTAGAATAATATTTTTAACAACTGAAAGTGTTTCGTGTATGAAATACACAATTGCAATAATTGTTAATTAATTTAATAATTGTTAATTAATTTAATAATGTTAGAAGTTACCAAATCTGTAATAGAGTTGAGCCTGTCACAGTTCCACATTTACAGGTGTATCCAATATTTAGGTTTCATATGCATTTCCCATAGGCTCATGCAATCCATAGGCACAAGAGAGCTGTAAAGCTGATTGTCCTGATGAGTGTCGTGCCCAGCCCCTGGGGCTCACACCCTCCTGGGGTGCCCTGGGAAGAGCCAGGTCAAAGGCACATTTCTGCAAATTGTTGGGGTTCCACTTAGCGCAGCTGTGCCTCTGCACATCCATGTGTAATGGATTTTATCTTAAAATCACACGCTGTCCTGCCAGATTGGGACTGGTTTTTCCATACTGTGGGTGGTATTCACCATGAATTTCAGTTTGCACAAAGATCAGTAACACCTGCAGCACTTCCAGATCAAAGCAAGTGACACACAACTTATTTGATTTGGGTATAACCGAATAGCAGCCATGTGGCATGAGAATATGTCAAAGTGGAGAGCTGATGGGAAGGGTCCAGAAGTAAAACAGGCAGCCAGTTAAAGGGGATACTTTCCCTAACCCAGATGCACTATTTCAGTGAATAAAAAGGTTTATTTGACAATCTTAGGCTTTAGTTAGTATTCTGAAAAAACTGAATCTATTCCGAGGTAGCAAGCCCTTTGAAAGCACAAGTATAACTAATGCCTAGGTTTTCTTAACATTTTCCAGCATACTCACTTATTGACTTTTTTTACTATTTTTAAAAATAGTCAGGTTCTACTGACTGAACCTATTGCCAATTCAAGAAAGAAGATGCAAGCAGTTTTCACTGTTTATAATGTTAAAATGACAAAAAAAATATTGGTTATCAATGAGAAATTAATCAAGCCTAATTAAAAATATAAACATAAAATGCTCTTATGCACATTTTTAAATGCATTTTACAAAAGTTTATGTTTTCCAAGTCAAAAGACTTTCAGAATGTAAAAAAAGCCAAGAAGTAAAATTTTCTATTGAATGAGTCAAAATTAAAATTCTTGTTGAATTTGTCAGCATGACAAACAGTTAGACTTGATTTATTACCACCTGCTTTATCAGTTGTAGGAGCTGCCATATTGAAAATTAATTTAATCAATTTAGTATCTGTATCATGAAAAATATAGACTACATAGACTCCTCAGAAAATAAAGTCCATATACTCTCTCTATATTTAATCCAAAGATTGAGTGCACAGGGCAGAGTAGTGTAGAGTTACAGTTGTAATAAATGAAAGATGATTTCCAGGTTGCACTCAGATATGTGTTTTAATTGGAACGCTTTAGCTGATTTTAACATAATTTGCTGGTTTCCAATTTTTTGGTTCAATTTCATGCACAAACATGCTAAAATATCAACATTTAATGAAGTGTTTCCCATCAGGAGTGTGCTTTTGAAACAAATTTCCACTTTCCATGCACTGGTTTACTTTATGGAGTACATAAACTGGATTCATTTTTCAGGGAGCTAAATTAAAGGCCCTGGTCAAATCTGCAGGTTCAGACTGGGCTCCCACAAGGTCAGCTAATCCCCTTTCCTTTTCATGTTTAGTGCATAGTTCTTGTAAATTTAGAAGAAAACTCCAACACTAGTACAGCTAAGAGCTCAAACCATGAACTAGAACTACCCACAAAATGAATTGATTCAGCCTCATTATGGAAAATATGAACACAGAGCAAAATAAAAATAGCCTACAGATTTGCATATGAAGAATAAAGGTGTCAGGACAACAAATGTGCCATCTTTTTTCAGGCTGCAAGGGAACAGAAATTCTGTATAAATCTTGCGGTTGAGGACAGGCTGCAACTGCACAGCAGTTCAGCAGTGAACCAGCTCTTCCTCCACACACAGACACCAATAAACCTGTTTGCCATGCTTTAGAATAAAACCCAGGCATACCCAAACATGTGAGCAGATTTTGCACCTGGCTAAAAGTCAACCATGCAGTCAAAATACACCCAGCTCTTTGGCTGAGCTGGTTTTGACCATGCACTTAGGCTTTGGTACCCAGCTCCACCAATGGTGTGATACAGGCTGCAATCCAAGCCATTAATTCAACATTCTTTCATACTATAAGACCACTTTTGAGGAAAAAAAGCAATGCAATAATAATAATAATAATAATAGAATTAAAAACTTTCTTCATTCTTTGGAATTATGTTTAGCAAAAAGACATCATAAAGCATGATGAACTACTATAATTTACCTTAACTGAAGCATTTCTCTAACTGCAAATATTTCAACACGTTTTTCTTAGAGAATGAGATTTTGAAATACTATCTTGCATCCAACCATATATATATCTGCCCTTATTCCCTGACAAAATGTTTTATAGCATGCAGCCTACTCAGTTAATTTTATTCTCTCCTGTTAACCATGTTGAGACAATGAAGATTACACTGCACAAAAGTCACTTTAAATTCAGTTTAAAAAAGGAATATATTTTAAATTTAAATTTAATTTTTAAAGACAGTGGTAGTTAAGAAAAATAAAAAAATTCTCCTCTGGCCTCTGATTCAGTGTTCTGAACTCTGTAAGATATTCCCTATGTTGTGAGTTTTACTTCAGACTATGTCTAGCTTAGTCCCATTAACTATATTTAAGTTTTCATAATGGTTACAATGAGATGTCATTATTATCATTTAACTCGATGAACTCTCAATATTTTTAATGAAGACCCAGTTCCTGTTTTGAACTTCCATGAAACTGTGTCATATTTCCACATAAATAAAAGAAGAATTTTGCTAAGATATGTATATGTGAAGCGTCATCATATAGTTAATAATTATTTTTAATGAAAATAAAAGTGTAGGACATACTTCATTTGAATTATATGAAAATAGTTTAGATTTTTTTGTTTCTTTCCATTGTTACTGCAGTAATATTTTATTACTTTTAAACAAAGTAGAAGTTAAAAAAACCTAATGTATTATGTCTATTTTAATGGGAATTGTTTAGACAGTTTGGCAACTCTGGAAAACTGAAGTTTTAATTTGGTATTTCTTGTCAGCCTTCTCTTTTTTACTTGGTTAACTGCTACAGTATTACAGCCATATTCTCTGTCTCTTTCTACTAGTTTAAGGAATCATAATTAAAGATATAAAAGACAGTATAGTCTCCAACAGGATACAAGCTGATTATATTTTTAAAAGTTCAAAAGCTAAGAATATTTGTCACATGGTCATGAAGAATGCAAATGCAATAATTCATATTTATTTATAAAGAAATTCATATGTATTTATAAAGAAATGTTTCATGGTACAAATTCAAATTAGACAAGAATCATTTATCAAAATATGTAAGTCCATGGTCCTGATCCTGTTAATATTCTCTGCAGTTCTAAATCCTTACACTTAATGGGATGTACTGAAAGAAATAAATTGGTGTGTTATCTTTCTATTCAGTGTCTGTCTTAATTTTGATTAATCTATAGCACAGATAAGCATTTTCACACACACACACAGACACACACACAGACATACACACACAAACACACAAAATGCCATTCTTATAAAATGTTAAGCTTTTATTTACTTGGTTTTTTATCTTTCCAGAGTTTGAAGTATCAAATATGACTTCTCATAGTCTCAAGTTTTCCTAAAGAATGCCTTTTACTAACTTGACTTTGTTCAGTCATACCCAGTGATGTCTCTGGTGATACATTGTGGACAGATGGACTGCCTCCCTTAAACCTCACAATTTCTGAACTTACCCACTGCCAACACACATTTCTGTTTTCAGGACAAAGTGTTTTTGCAGTAATGGACAGACTTGATGCTATGTTTGTAATGAGCTTTTTTTTTTTTTTTTTTTTTAACAATGAAGCTGGAACATATCTTTTGAGAAACAAAAAAACCCTCTATCTTTTTCAATGTCTGAATGATCTTAGTTTACCAAGATTTGATTTCTTTCATTTTTCCAAAGTCTGGTTACTTAGCATTTAAGTTCTTAATGCAGACTTTTTTATTATGTAAGAATAATAATGATGGTCTCTTCTTCAAGACTCAGTGCCTCCCAGTCCAACAATAAGCACAACATAATTTATATCTGATGATTCATCTGTCTTCAATTAAATTTTCTGGAATGTTGTTAGCTCTGACAGCACATTACAAAGAAACCTGGTAGCTAATCCACCAGGTGGTATGATTCTAGGATTTTACACATTTTATGCTGCTGGGTTTTTTCTGTTATATTTATATTACCTTTCCACTGAGGAGAGCAAAATGGGCTATGCTTGGAGAGAATGGAACAGCCTGATAGAGGGCTGAGGAAAAGGCTACATTTTGTAATTAATGTATAACATGCACTATTTTCATGTCATTTAGCTAGTAAAAGGCTGCATATTAAGCACTTCAATTGGTATTACTTTTAGGTAGCAGCAACTGGAAAGAAGAATTTTGAACCTAAGGGTATGCACTGGAGTACCCATACAGTGAATGGAAATGAAACAGATGTACCTCTGTTTCCATAAAGTTTCACTTGAAGACTTGCCAAACTGCAATGTAAGTTTGTATAAAGTCATAGTGCATATTTTTGAAGTAGACAGAAAAGGAATTTCAATACTTTAGTTGGTGGAGGGATGAAAAACATTTTTCTAGTTCAATGTATGATCTATTATGATTCAGTTGTTTTGATTTTTCCAGCATAAAAAAAATAAGAGGACTTTTACATGCTTTAGCTAGACAAATTTCAAAACAGTACAAAGCGGCTCCTCATTCTCAATGCAGACCTGAGTATGTGCTCCCAACACAGAGATGGTGACAGGGAACCCTGTAGAAAAAGATTAATGACACTAGAATTTACCAGCTTGGTGCTTACAATGCACTTTCAGTGTGCATGGGTAAAGTGTTTGTTTTCCTTGTTAGATTGCTTACCACTGCTTGATTTTCTGGGCAGCAGAGTGAAGACAAGTTTTTAAATAACTGTGGCATGGCTACAACCCTTCTCAGCAAGCAACTGAACTTGTTTTAGATTACTTGTTCAGTAATAATGTTCAGGAAATAATGTTATACTTTCTACCAGGATTTTCCTCATGAAACATGAACTTAGAGGATATTGCATTTGTAACTCACTTCTGATTTCAGATATCTTTGAGAGCTATTGTCCATAAGGGCAAAAATTTATGAGCAATCATAGAATCTGTGAAAGGATCCCTAAAATATCATATAGGTAGTAGTAATTCCTTTCAACTATACAAGGCATGTAAAAGTCAAAATTATTACTGTTGGTTTTCAGTGAGTTTAACAGGTTTACAAAGGCATCACAAATTCCTAAGTGGCTGTGGTGCAACATGACATTGAATGAAAATCTGATTCTTGGTTATTCTGTTGAAAACTCGATGATTTTAATTCAGCTGGAACTGAGGAAGTGTACACAACTTGTGTAAAAAAAGGCAAACTGCTTTCCTCATTATTAGAGGTGTAACTCCAATGATATTAAAGGGGTCATATAAAAAAAAGATTTTAATCTATTCTGTTTCAAGTGGTGGAAAAATGCATGGGGATAAAATCAGAGGAAACTGAGAAGTTTCATTCACATCCTAACAGAGGTTATAATGGGTTGGAAATTATCAGGTAAAATACACTTGCTACTTGCTGAATGGAATGTAGAAACCCATTCCATTCTTGAAACCCATTCCATGGTGATTCCTCACACTCACAGTCTGCAGCCACAGCACCTGCTGAGGGGATGGAGCAGAGTGGAGACACCACAGCCAGGCTCTGTGGAAATCCTTGCAGGGAGGGAACTCGATTGAACTTTGCATAACACCTGTCAGGCAGGGGAGAGGGGAATATGTCCTGCTGCTGAGCCAACAACTGGGTGAAATCACTCTCCTCAGATCAATTTGGTTCATTACAGACAAATTGCAATGCTAACCCACACCTCCATCCCAAAGTTACCTGACTACCACCATGCATGGGTTCATTTTTTTGACTGTATCCTTAAAAGTGAAGCAAGAGAATTTTGCACCAGTCAGTTACAAATGATGCTGATGAGAGTCACTCATGTTCCAACTAACCATAAAGCAATTGTATAAAATTCAAGAATGGGAGGAAAGTTAGAGAAAACTCCGCTGTAACTGCTGGGATCATGCTGAACCTGCCCTGTAAGGACACCTGTTGGGTAAGAACCACATTCTATTCATGCTGAATACTTTTTCTGGGGGTTAGAGCTTGTCTGTATTTTTCTTTGAATGTTTCAGCAGTACGATACTTGAATCTTCTCCTGTCACAATTTTATGTGAATAAAGAGAGTGTAATTATGCAAACTGTTAGTGTGAGTCCTTCCTGGGTGCTGGCAGTCACTGGCAGCAGGGAATATGCTCAAATAAAGAGGAAGACCCACTGAGGAGTCTCGCTTATGCAGTTGGAATGTCCCTGAATAAACCAGTCAAACCACCTCCCAGTCTCACAGGACTGCTCAGGGAAGGGTTCTCCTTAACAGGAGCTCACAGACTAGTCATGCACAAGAGGGTCAGCTTTCTTGGGACATTGACAGATGCTAAGAATCAAGGAAATATCCCTTTTTCAAATGAAACAATTGTAGGTCATAATTCTTTACAAAATATTACAGGTCCTGGTTGCCCTCCATCTTAGAAACTCCAGTTCCTCTTAGTCTTTTATTTGCACTTACAGTGGATTTTGTGAGAGAACTGTCATTCTATGCCGATAAACTGAGCAACTTAACAAAATATTGCAAGCTTGTTACTGGAAAAATGTTCAAAAACTGGCATGAATTGAGACATTTTGACAGTCAGAGGTCTGTCTGAGACATGCATCATAACATAAATTCATCTTCCCAATTAGAAATTGCATTTACTCAATATCAACTCCTCTTTTTGTGTGTGGTTAAAGACGGTGTCAAGTTTGAATTGCTCTACCTATAGAAAAAAATCAACTTTCAGAAAGAAAATCTACTTTCAGAAAGACTTGCTGAAAGTAGGGACAAAGGTGGGTAATCACCTGAGGGAGAGCTCATGGCCTGTGATTCCACTAATGAATGACCCAGAAAGGGAAGACACTGCACTTAGGTTGAGGTTATCCAAGGTTTGACTTTGATATCATGCATAACACCAAAAATGAGAATCTTATTTTTCAAACAGTTTTGCTAAGACTTTTCACAGCAGGTGAGCAAAGATAATATGAAAAACCAGCAAGTGCCCCAGGCATGAAAAAAGAAAAGGTAAAAAAAGGTGCCATCAACCTCTAGAGGACAGGTTAGAAGAGGGTAATTTTAGGATGACCCTGCAGGTACCAAGATCAGCTAAGCAGAATGATAATTGTGGTTTGCATACTGGAAAGAAACTGTAGCCTGGCTTTCCTTAAACATCTGCACTTTATTTACAAAGGTGTAGTCCAGTTCTAGGAGACGTGAGTGGTGGAGTGAAATGAAGGTGTACTCTATATGAATGAAAGTATATCAGTCAAATCAGTGGAAAAAAAAAATCTAAAGTTTCAAAGGTCATAAGGGTATTCTGAAATGACACTACATTTCCCTATGAGAAAGTGCTGAATTCTCACATAATTTCCATTTTGGCTTTTAGTCTTGGCAAGTGAATATCTCACCACTGACAAAGGCAATATTCTTATGCTTTAGTATAATTTTCATGTGAAAAATAAAACATCTTACACAAATATTTTGATAAGAGCGCAATGTTTTCACTACATCTGTCTATATCAGGCTGTCATTATATAATCTAAAAACATGTTATCTGAATAATCAGGGCCTGCAAAACAATGCTGTTGCAATGGCATGACTGATTCTTCAAGTGTTCCTCCTCCTGGGAAGGAATAATTTTAACTTTTTCCCTAAACAACTTCCTCCAGCTCTTGGCCCAAACTGAGAACTCTAGGGCCAAGGTTGGCAAGATACTCAACTTCTTTTAAGATGAACACATATCCCCTTAGGGTCAAAATGGTGCAAAAAAGGCTCAGGTCAATTTCAAGTGTATTTAATTTGGACATTTTCCTTGGAAAGTATCTCTGCTGGGTTATCTCTCATCAGTGATGTGTAGTTTTTACTTGCTCCTACTTGTGTGCAGACACATAATTTAATATGAATGTCCAGGTGTAGCTTCAGAAAACTCTTCACCTTCTGACTCCTGAAAGCTGGTGTCCTATGACTTATTTAACATCTGCCTTGAAGGAGGATCTCTACTCACCACATTTTTAAACTGGCTCAATCAGGAACTTTTGTTTTGTTTTGCTTTGTTTTCTGTGGTTTTCCCTCTACATTTATGAAGAGCAACCAGAGCACACCGCGCCCTTCACTTTGCTAAGTTCTTTAAATTAGATTCTCAAAATCATTCATTGACCTAGCAGTTTTCCCTTCCCTTTTATATATTTTGCATTCCTTTTGTTTCCTCATGTGACTTTATGGAAATACTGCATTTGCATTCATTGGGAATGTCTGAGCCATTAAGGAGCTCACTAGTTTCCCCTGCTAAGAAAAGATTCTGCCTTGCAATAAGACTGTTGCCTTGAAGAGAGGAGGATAAATGCATCATCCTGGATGACTCCTCTATACCTCACTATTAAAAAAATTGTGAGAACACAACATTGTAGTCTAGTTAAAACTATGTGAGTCCTTCTTGTGCTCATTTAAAAAGTTGAGAGTTTGGTGATTTCCTGCAGGAAAGGATTCCTGGCTTTACAACCTGATCTGCCTAAGGGGCAGCAGTACTAACATTAAGTTACAACTTCATATCAGCATTTTTTACATGTTGGATAGTGAGTATTCAGGATTTTTGCATAACATTCTGAGGAATACATTGTCTATACTGTCTGTACTGTCCACAGGTACACACAACATACTATTGAAATGAGCATCTAGTAGTAAATTTTATGAATGAGATCCTGCTCACTCAGTTTAAATGTCTGTAATGCACTTCAACTTTAGTTTTGTGGTATAAAGGTCCTTTTAAAAGTTTCCTCTAATTACAAGAAGACCATTCAAGTTAAATCTTGTTGAAAGCCTCCCCAGAAAGACTGGTGACTTCTAAAGCTTCAGCACCTTAATGGTGGAATGCAAGTCACCTAACCTCCAAATAATAATAATGCCTTATTTTTTGGAATGCAATCAACTGCCTTTGAGAGAAGCCCATTCATCTATTTTAAAATAATGTTGGATCAGTATTTTTAGCCAAGTGTGTGATCTATTGATCCAACAGCCCATCTGATACTCCTGCATTTACACGAGTCCCCTAGGTATACCTTTGATATAAAGCCATTCAGTCCATACTTCAAAGGTTCAGATTGGAAATAACAAGCCTGTACAGTATTCTGCACTAAATTAACTCAGCAGACATCAAATAAACTAGTAAAAAACAAAGATTACCATTCAGATAAGGTCTTAAGACACATCCTAATATGTTCATCTTCACCCTTGGTTGTTACAAAAATTAGTGACAAGAAAACAAATGACACCACTAAAGGTAAACTGCATGTGGGAAGCAGCTGCCTCTGCAATTATACTTTCAGGGGGTGCAACTGTCAGTCTGCAGCAGGCACCAAGTGTGTGGGATGGTGATGAGGAGCTGTCAGAAGGCTGTGGTCACCTCTTAAGCTACATCAGCACCAGCTGCAACAACACATCCAACCATCCTAATAGCACCCTATTGTATTAAGGGACTTTTGAATAATTAGCACAGAAGCTGTGTCTTCTACATAAATTAGAAGATACTGCAATTACATTTCCTCATTTCACTGATTTCATTAACTAATAATTGTGGTTCAAGTGCAGCCATGGACTGAGTCAGATAAGGCATCATAAGTTCAGTGCTGCTTTACATGTACAAGAACAAAATGTTCCTTCTTATACCAGTCAGTTTTGTGAAATGACTTTTCCTGAATTGCAAAAAAGCCAAGTGCAGGGTAAATCAACAGCACTGAGATATGAAGAAATATTCAAAACAAAAAATGTCAGGGCATTTCCTGCTTAATTAAAAATTACAAAACAGATTTATTTCCACTTCTTAAATTTTATTTTTCAAACCAGATATCTTCATTTTTTTTTCCTTTTTTTTAATAAGCTCTTGGAAGGTCAAGGAAGATGGGAATCTAGTTTAAATGGATAAATTTAAAGGGAAAAGCTTACACCTACCCTTATGAAATAAACATCATAAAAAGGTTCTGTGTGTGTAAGGGAACACAGAGCACTACAATGGAACAAGGAGAGGGTGTGAAAGTAGCACCAAAATGGATGTGCAACAATAAATGTTATTCCTGTGCTTTTAAAAGCCCATTGATGTCAGCAAAAACTTTCCCTCTGCATGACAATCCATTAGTAATATGCTTGTTCCAAAAAGCTCTGTGTCCAAGAAAAATTGACAAATATTTATGTGAGAAAATATTTCTTAAAAAGTAAGTTTAACCATAGAACAATGGAATTTTCAGTTTGGGCCACTATCTGTCTCCAGGGAAAAGCTACATGGGAAATTCTAGAAGTAAATCAACAAGAAAATTTCATGTACTTAATTCTGTATCCCAAAGGACTAATTCTGAAGAAAAATTGAGAGATGTTTGTGCCACCATATTTCTTATAAAATGGGTCTCCAGTGAAGGAGGAAATAAATTCATTGCTGCTCAGGGTTTGAGGCAATGAATGGATATAATATTTTTTTAAACAATACAATTTTAATTTCAAATATAATCTTCCAGAACTTCATATCTTACCTCAAAATAAATTTACCTTGCCATATATTTATTCATGCCCCTGATTTCACTTGCTGTATAGTCTAATAATATTCATTAATGAGAAATAAATCTCTAAAAATAAAACTATCTCTGTCCCTACCTTTGCTCCCATCTTTTACAGTGAATCTATCCACTGAAAAGACTCGTTTTTCCAAAATTCCATAAATTTAAATGAAGCATTCTGCTCACAGAAAATATTTCTTTTAAATGTGTGTGTTTCAAACTCCTTGTTCACATGGTTAGAATCATTTTCTGGTTAAAGCAGAGATGAGACTCAGGAAATCTCTGTTCTAGTTATCACGCTGTTACTGATTTACTGTGAGATTCTGAACAAATTCTTTTACCCTCTGTGCCTCCAATTCCTATATAAAAAAGATGAGACCATTATTCATTGGGCTTTTTAGATTCCTTTGGAATCTCCCATAGATGCTCAATATTATGATTAATTATTACTATCAATATATATACAAAAATAAACACTGACCATATTGTAATGGCAAAGCTGTCTCTGGGATTTGTTCAGTATTCAGATATGAGAAAATGAGAAGAACTATTCCAAATGTTAATCTAATGGTATTTGAAATTTGAGACAAACCAGAATGAAAATATTTTTTTCTTTTACATGACTGCAACTTTTTAATAGACAATCCCACAAACCAAAAATTAGTCTGGTTAGCTTTATCTTTTGATTAATACGCTCATGTCTTTTAAAGAACAGCTGAAATAAATTTATTGATATTAACTAACTACAGACTACTAGAAAAGCGCATAGCTTCTCTTTGAATGTATATATCACTAAAGATGGTGGGGTTATGGTTTTAACTTTGAAAAAATAATTCTAATTTCCTTATTTACGAAGATGCACCTAAAATAAAAGATGAATTTACAGTTTTAGAACTGTGTATCAGATCTAATGGCAATACAGTATAATTGGCATATTAATTGCTAGTTTAAGTTTATAACCTTGCCTTTTAGAATCTCCAAAATTGGATCTCTTCATAGAGAGTAATACTAGCAGTTAAAGTACTCAACAGCAAAAATAAAACCACCTATATGGTAGTCCTAGTACTGATTTAAATGAGAACCTGGCAAGTTCTTGACATGTTTTTTCTGTGCCTGCTTAAAGTTTTGCCATTGAAGCATTAGTTACCAATGAACAGAAAATGAAGGATTTTGTCTTACAAATTTTTGTACTACAAGTAAAAAATTAAACAAAAGCATAAATGCTATTCAGCCATGGGAAATAAATATCTGATTTCTTTATCATTCATGTTTTATTATCATAGGAAATTATTCAAGTTGCTGAAAAGAATTGTAATGGACAGTCTGCAGCCTTGTCTCATTCAGTGATGCAGGGGAGGTAACATTCCCACCAGTTCTATAACACAAGTCACTTATGTTTGGCTTGGGCTGGGAACACAGTCCTTGTTTTCAACTGACCCCTTACCATTAATGGTGACTTAGAAGGAAAACCCCTTGTCCTGGGTTGGTCCTAAAGTGTCAGCTTAATTTTTTGCCAAGCAGCAAAGTAACAATTGTTCCCAGTCATTAGAGAGATTCATGTTAAACTGGTTTCCCACTCCCAAAATTTTGGAGTAAAAAAACTATTGTAAAATAAGCAGTGTCTCATGAGATTAACAGCTTCAGGAAAGCATGCTTTATATAAAACTGATGTTGCATAAGACAAGATAAACATTGGGCCATATGTTTCAGTAGCACTTAATGCTAAAATTGCTTCAAAATCTTGTACACAAGATAAAATTACCTTTGCTGTTAAAGGAGAACCAAAAGACTGTGCTAAATCCAAAAGAAGCACTGCAAAGCAAAAATGCATATTTTTAATGAAAGTGCGGAAAATATCTAAGTAAGGTCAACAGTCATGTAAGGTTAATGGAAAAATTATGCAAATTCCTGGAGAGAAAAGAATTATTGCCCAATGCAGTCCAAAATCTAACATCATCACTCCTTTGTTTTGTATCTCAGCGCAAAACTGTGTGTGTATATGTATGTATGTCTGTGTGTGTCTTTGGTTTCCATCTCACATGACAAAATTTACATTGCGGTTTGACTTTTTTCTCTTAGAATGGATTTATCAGTATTAGTTATTAATAAAGTGTATTGAATATTAAATAGCATTAAAATTTCAAATTAATAATAAACAGTATTAATGCAATCAATAATTAAAGACATACTAATTGAATGATTGTTTAACTGTAATTCTGAAGCTTGAATTATGATTTGCTCAATTTCATATGCTTTTGTAGAAACACTGTTCAGTGGACAAGGTTCATTCTCTTCATATCTCACACGAACTCCTCATTTCATCAGAACCAGCTGAAAACCAAGGTAAAGGACTAAAATTTAATGAAGATACCATCAGCCACGTACATGCAAACAGTCACTATCAGGAGCTTCATTTTTACACATTTGATAGGATTTGACATTAGATATATTAACTTTTAATAGCCTGTATATAATGGAGTTTAGGGAACCTAGAGGATGATTCAATAGTCTAACCAGAATGTGTTCAGCTTAGTTATCTAGATGATGATGTTTACTGGCCTGTGAAACACCCAGAGCACCTGAATTGTCTGTGCAGATCTGGCAGATATTACATAGGATCCATGAGTGACCCCCCTGCATTTCCAGAGAGGAGGGCAGAGGACAGAAAGATAACCTAAACTTCTTAAATAGTAGAAATATGTGTGTATTTCTCTTCTCCAAATGTTGCTGGCTCTGACGATTTGATTTCAGCTGAGAGTTTAGACTCATAACATAAATACACCAAATTTTAGAAGCCCCAAATGATGCCCCATGCCACACTATGTGTCTGAGTGTCTCTCTTTGAGGCTTTTGATACAGGAAGTAAACAATGACAACAGGTTTGGATGTAGTGGAAGTTTGGGTTTGAAATCCCATTATCAAAATATCTGAATGATAAGGCTGAACTTTCAGGGAATTGACTTTGGGTGCTTTAAAATAGAAACTTAAAGCACAGGTTCAAAGTTTTAACAAGCTTTGGGAAGATACACACAAATCCTGAGGAGAAAAAAGACTTTTGGTATTTCATGATAGGTTTGGACCAGGAAAGGAAAAGGGTAGTGGCCAATTCAGATCCAGCTGAAGAACTAGAAATGCTCTGACTCATTGCTAAACTTCTGACAATTATATGTTTTACAAAATGGAATAGAAAACAATTCTACCAGAGCAGGAAACTAAGTGTTAAATGGAGAAAAGACTTCAGTTGTTTCCTTCTTGTAAGCAAATGCAGCTTAAACCTCTGACCCAAGGAAATTGAAAACTAATTAAACACTGAGCATATCTAAAAACCCAAAAATGTATCATCAGCCTTTATTTTAAAAATTAAAAAGTGAAATATTCAAGTTAGTAAATGTTCTATCAGGCTTGGATTGTAGAGTAAAATATGAAATAATATGAAATAAATCACACATCTGAAAACTATAAATAGAAATTCTCCAAAATCAAAGTACAATTAGACGCCTGATTGATAGCTACTGAAATAAAATAATAAAATATAAATAAGCATTTTATTAGAATTGGTGAGGCAGAAAAATAATGGAAGTATAATTTTGTGAATCCTTGTATTCAGAACTTCAATCAACATATTATTATTATTTACTTCTTTCCAAAGATTTTCAATCTTTTATTGAATACTCAGTCTTACTTCCCCAAAAATCCAAGTTGGTGAGAAACTTGGTAAGGTCATGGACCTTAAAGTACAGACCAGGTATAAAAAAACTCAAAACAAAACAAACAAACCACAAAAACACCCTCACACACCAGTTCAACCACAACAAAACCCCAATCCAGAAGCAGCAGCTCCCTTTGACCTGCTGTAATGACCAGCTCTATTTCATGGTAGGCTGTTTTCGATGACAATGCACGTAGCCAAGTTTTGCATTTAAAACTCCAATGGATAAATAATTGCATTTTTCCAGGAAGTCAGAGTATCTCTTGCACATGTGAAGAAGCACAATTGTGTTGCTTTAACATTTCCTCAGTTATATTTTATTTCTCTATTGGGGCACCTTCGAGCTGCAATGTTTTTGTTCTATCAGAGGAGTTTACTTCAAGTTCCAGGTGGAGTTTTTATTGCTCTTCTGTCAATATAATAACAGGGAAAATAAAATTAAACTCATGTTTCAAAATTGTGGTTTCCTCCTAGACCACTAGTGGTAATATTGAGAACTTGGAGGAGCTACAAAGGAAGTTCTGGGACAGCACATTTCTCCCTAAAAAGTCCCTGGCAGGAAGCTTTTTGCTAAATATTGCTCTTTAATAGCACAATATTCCCCAAGTATTGCTTTTTGGAGAAGTATTTTAAAACTTATTATTTCTTAATCTCACACCAACTAGGAAAAGTTAAAATGGTCCAAGAATGAAATTTTTTTCTCTGTTTATTTTTTCTTTTAAAATACTATAATTTAAGCATAATTGTTTAGCCCTGATAAACTACAGTTTAGTTAGAGAAAGAAAAGTATTGACAACTGAACAAATACCTGCAAAACCATTTTGGACATGCTGAAAATTAGCTCACAAAAGAGATATGAGCTTCAGCTTGCTTTCATTAGTAGTGGCAAAATTCACCTCTGACTTGACCATTTATGTGTCCAAAGAAAGATTAAAGAGAAGAACTGTGTTATTATGTTCAAGATTCATTGGGTAACCTTCACTTTTGTTTATTAAAAAATAGGAAAAGAAAAAAAAAAAAATTAAACCAAACCAAAAATGAAGAATGAGAGAGCTATGTAGAGGGAAAAGAAAATGCAGCCTATTGGATTTAAGTGTCCAGTTTGATTTGTTGGACTCTAGAGGAGGTAGGAGCAGAAAGTGAGGTGCCAGATTTTATCCCCTTAGGAATCCTGGCTAATGAGGAAGTTTCCAAGGTAGGCAAGATATGTCCTCATTCTAAAGTATCTTGTTCCCTATACCAAAATCTCTATAAAGCTTTTGAAAACTTTCAATCACTGTTTTGGAAAGGATCAAAATAATGAAGTATTTTGCACAAGCTCAAATTCACAGTAGTGATTGCAGCTCAAAACTCTGAACTGTGGACCAAGGTGCTGAGACCGTGTTCCTCTGCTGTTTAATTTAATGGCAGAGAGAGGGATTTTTTTTTTAATTGCTGATTATATCTCACAACTTGAAAGGGAACTTTTCCACTGTTATCACAACAACAAAGGGAACTGGGGAATAATGGAAAAAAGGTGAGACAGTGCATATCAGAGATGGAAAGGCACAGGATGTGAATGGCAGGATACAGGGAGATAGCTAGAAACTTACTGTATTTATTTCTGCTGTAGAAGGTGCTCAATCTGTGGAGTTATGGGAAAAAAAAAATGGAGTCTTGTTAAACCTGCTATTACCTTTTTTTCCTGGATGATTTTCATTTTCCTTGAAGCAATCATGCTACCCAACAGAAACTCATCTGTTTGCTAACGTACTATGATATTTCCCCAACTTCTTACTTATTAGCTCTATATTTTTCAAATCAATAGATATGAAGAAAGGAAAATATGTCAAATAGTCTCCTTGTGTTGACTCTTATAGACATATAGGAAGAATTACAGCAAGAGAAGTAAAGTCTAGCACGTACCAGCTGTGAGGTTTGTGGGGTTCCTGGAAGTGTTGATAGGGTCTATATCAAGCTCTCAAGTGAAGTGCAGGATTTTTTGTTTCCAGGGGTTGTCTATGGAAAAGAACCTCATGTTCACCGTCAAACTTTAGAAAACTTCACATTTCTTTTTAAGCAATTAAATAGCTTATAAGTTAATTCTGTTACACTGTATTATCAAGAAAATAAACAATATTTGATTAATCGCTTTTGGTTCTTCTTATGTCATTTGTCATGTATGATCAATGCTGCCTAATACATTGAACAAAGACAACAGATTTGAACTAAGAATTTTTAATTGATAATGAATTGCTTTTCCAAAATTTATTTGCTTTTCATTATCACGAGTATTAATAAGATCACTAGGACTTCTTAAGGAGGCTGAAAATAGAGTCTGAAATGAAAAAAGAATAATCTTGATTCCCTTGTAAAAAAAAGAATACTCAAGAAGATTGCAGAGTTTTTTAAAGTGTGGGGTACTTGTTTTTTTTTATTTGTCTTCTTGTTGTGCCTCTTCTGTCCTAGGTATTTTCTATCAATTCCTAAATTAATGTCAAGGTTTGAATTGTTAAATAAAAGTTATTATTTCACAACTCTCTCAGTAAACAGTCCTGAGGTTGTGACTAGTAAAATTATGTCTAGATACACAATGAGCTGTAGTAGTACAGACAGATTTTTTTTTTTTTCTTTACAGCTATCTAAACAGAATTTGGAAGGGGAAAGTGCATACAAATATATCAGTCTAGAAGTGACAAGGACAGCTTTGCAAAACAAATTTTAAATCAGTGAAATATACATTCAACCACTGTGAAAATATACACTGCTTATTCCTGAGGTAGACACAAGAATTGAGATCCTAACACAGGCTTTAGAAGTCTTTAGAGTTATAGCAACATATTCAAGGGTCTGATCCTTCTTCCAGTACAATCAGACAGGCTTTTTTTCCAATTATTTCAAAAAGACAGGAACCAAGACCCAAGATTTGCTGTAACATAATTCTTCTCATACATCTCTAAATCAATGTAGCCCTACTCTAGTGTCTGCATATTGATGTCTTTTCATCATAAACCTTGTAATTTGCCCTTTAGCTTCTTAATGTAAAAAGCTTCCTTTAAGAAATTGAACTTTTTTCTAATGGTTCAGAATCAGAGGTAGATTTTGTTACACACAGTGTAAAAAAACCAAAGATTTTCAACAAAGATTTTGTTACATACAAAATGTGTAGTAGGCGAAAAAATATAAATGCAAAATACACAGATGTTGAGAAAGCACAGCAAGGAGTAGGGACAGAGATTTGCCATACTGCTTGCTGCAGACTTGCTAATGATGACTTAGACTTGATTAGCTCTTGGGGGCCTTTATATTTCTTGTCTGGATTGGGAAAGAAAAGCTGGGCATTTGGAGCTGCCTATGGTATCTTTCCAATACCCACCAAATTATCATGGAGTCCCACAGATTTCTTCAGACTTTGCGCAATTTCTTCCCTAAGGAATACTTGTGCAGCATAATGGCAGACTGCACATACATCAATGTGCTATTTGTATGACTTCTTTTGCTTGTCTAAATTGTATATTTTTTAAAAAATACAAAAAGGCCCAATCTACAATATTATTACTATTTGTGGTTTTGGTGTAATCCAGATCTTCCTGAAGAACCAAAGTATGTAAATCAATTAAACTAATATTCAGCAAAACAATAAAAGAATACACCTCAGTATTTTCCTGAAATGTAAGGACTTTGTTTACATCTTAAAAGGGGAGACAGTAGGTATCCAGGCACATAATGTACAAATATAAAGATTTATCTATTACATTCTTCCTACTTGTTCCTCAACAAACTCCTATAAAGCAAAAAAAATCAAATTCCTTTAAAAACCTAAGCTTCGTATGAAGGTTCCTTACAGGAAAGATGAAGGATCATATCACCTTTTAAAGTGCTGCACTTTGGATCTCCATTACCATGCAGATCAAAACAGTCTCTCAAAATCAAGCAGGCTGGATTTTCGAAGAAGCATTCCCAGAAATGCTTTCAAGTCTCTCTGTGGAATATGGGTATACAGCATCATGCCATGTTTGGTCTTCTAATACTCAAGCTCTGTCTGGGAAATGCATCTTTAAGCCTCTTAGAAAAAGATTTATAAAATGGTGACCTGAGTTCCCTGACATGAAGTCTGGAGCTGACATTTTTTTCTGCTCTGAAAAGGAAAATAAATAAAAAAGAAGAAAGAAAAGGACAGAAAAAGAAATTTCCAAGATGTGCTGGTTGCCTCTTGAAACATAAGGAGGAAAGAAATTGTACCTAAAAAAAAAAAAAAAACCTCTCATATTTCTGCTATTTGTTTGTAAGGACAAGAAATAATTTGACATTACATAATTCCCTCTCAATTTTAAGATTCTTTCAGTAACTACTTTTTAATCCAAGGCAAGTACGGTTGGTAACATTTTGCAGAGACCTGGAGAATCATTTCCTAGTTAGATAACATCCCAAAGAATGCATTTTAGCAAAGTTTTCCTCTGAAGTAATTGCTAAATTGATAAATTGTTCATGTCAGATATATAATCCTGTAAAGATTTCAGAATCCTTGCTGCTGTGGAACTCCTTACTGCCTCCTCAGAGCCTCAGTGATTTCCAGCCCAATCCCTTCAGAGCAGGAACTCCTAAGATGTGCAGACATATTAAATATAATATTTATACAGAATATAGAGAATACAGAGCTGATTAAATGTTTATATTTTTACTCAAACTGCATAGCTACATACCATAGATGCTAAAGTGGCAATCTATGTGAAAAAAAAAATCTCATCCTAAAGAATATAATTGTTATCTATCAAACCTAGTAAAGATATGAAACTCCACAAGAAGCCTCAACATTGAATTTCTCACTGTTTGTTCTCTCTGGCAGCACTTCATGTCAATAATGTACAGACACCTATTCAAAGCACCATTTCTTTGAAAGGAAGAAGTTTTTCATATTCAGTGTTGCACTCATACAGTCATACATATACTCATGAAAGTATGAAATCAAGGTAGAAGGTGTGTGCTTGGTTTGCATAGAGGAGTGCTTTTAGCAACTTGAAGATATTTTGTTTAGATTTTAAACAAAAAAATTTCCAGCTCCTAGAGGTTGTCATTTGAAGTTCTGTTGAAGAAGCAATAATTAAATCTCTGAGTACGGGGAGATCAGAATTGAAAAATAGCTCAGCACAATCCAGCTACAGTGTTGAGAACAAAAGTCACCAAGTGCTTGGGCAACTTCTAAATATAAACCTTTCCCAATGGGAATGGGTGAAGTCTTGGCTCTCACAAAATCAGTGGTTCCACATACACTGGAGCCAAGACTTGATTCAGTAGCCTTTGGGCGCTCACAGTGAAGTTAAATGACTATACGGACTCTGAAACAAATCTGTTCCTAATGAAACTGTTTGGCAAAAATGAAGAGATAAGAAAATAAAGTGATATCTCATCTTGGTTCAAAAGGTTGTTGTTCTCCCTTTTCCACATTGAGAAAGGGAAAGATGAAGAACGATGCGTAGGATGACAAACCTTCCCCCACACCAGTTAGAAACAAAATATGCAAGAAAGAAGTAACAGAAGATGAAAGGGATTGATTAAGTGAGAAATAATAATACACAAATTCTTTCAGTTCTGCAAAAACAAGGGTTTTGCAAAAATGGTATCGGTTACTCTGGAGCACCAATTTCTGGATGTGATAGAGGCAATTTCTGAACTTAGTTTTGTACATAATTCTTTATTTGTTGAAATAATTTTTTTCTTTCAGTTCTTTCTGGCCTTCAAGTCAGAACTAATATACCCACTTAAAGAAAAGAAAACAAATTAAAAACAAAGAAACAAAACAAAAAATAGACAAAGAAACAAAAAAAAAAAAGTAGACAAAACCAAATAAAACATCTTCAACCAACCAGCCAAAACAAACAATCCCCCCACAAAAACCAAAACAAACCCCCAAACAAAAACAAGCAAAATCCCCCAACCAAAACCCAAAAAAACTCAAACAAACAAATAAAAAAGCAAAAAAAACCTTCCCCCTAAAAACCAAGGAAAAATAACAGAAAAATTGAAGAAGCAGTGGTTTCTTCCTAGGCTCTCTGATTTGGTAGTCAATGAAACTGCCTGAGAGTAAAGAGTCTTTCTTGTGCAATCTCAGCATTTTCTTCGAGTCATTCCACTGCTTCACAGCAAGAATAAGTTACTTTGTTTGCTGGCAGCAGTGGCAACTTCACATCTGTGAATTTAAAGCAGGCTGATCCTGGCCTGTGTCTGCAGAGAGGCTGAAGCAGTATCTTCAAGAGATATGACCTGTACTTGTCACCTGCCACAAGACTCAGTGGATGGTGCAATTATGCACCTGATTAATTTGGCTTTTTTCCCCATGTTTTAGAGAGAAATCAACATTTTTGCTGTGCTAAACACTATTTTGCTGTCGTTAGGCATCAGAATTTTATATCAGTGTACTGCCTTTGCAAGCCATTTCTCTTTTCTTCTTCTTAAACCTGTGCTGGCACTACTGCTCAGCGTGCAGAACAGCCCATCTGACAGGGGAAACTAGAACTTGAATATGGCCAGCTAGGAAGATTATTTCCTTGCAGCCAAACATAAGTGCTCCCCCAGTACATATTACGGTGAGAAACAAGAATTCTGCTTGGTCTCATCTAGGAATTTACAAAAAAAAAAAAAAATTACCTTCAAATCTGTTTCTCATTGCTGATAAGGCTATCTGAAAGTTCGCAACTGTAAGCAGCAATCTTGTCTGCATTACAGAGGAGCAGAAAACAAGCTGAAACAGCACAAGATTAGTAGTCATTCCAAAATTAGTGCTTCTGGAAACCAAAGGAACTTGCGACGCTAAATGTGGATACTGCTAGCTACAGAACTTGATTTTGTTCCAGCACAGCATAGTCAGGGCACCCCGGCATCACAGTGCAAATGTAGACAGTACAATAAACTTTATCTGGATTCAAAATTATCACATTCCTGCAAGCAGTTTTCTGTTAGGCATGCCATTGATCTATTGAGTCACTGGCAGGGAGACTGCAGCAAGACACAGGTTGACGTCTGTATTCCCCTTAGGGCAGCAAGAAAAAGGTCTCCTGGGACAATTTACAATATATTTAAAGACCTCAGTTCATAATCTGAGCATGAGTAGCTTCCATTAAAGGCTGAAAGAGCTATAAAAATGGGAATTTTCAAAGGAACCTGGCGGGAAAGACACCGTTCAAAGAGGCTGTGCGTCCATTGTAAAAATCGCTCTGGATCATTAAATAAGTAACAGCTAATATCAAGAAAGCACATGCTTCAAAATGTAAGTTATTTACTGAACGTCCTAAAAAATAACAGTCTGAGAAGAAAGCTTGTCTGTGGGTTGGAGAAGATACTCTCAAGGAAGTAGTTCCTGGAATTCAGACAAAACTGAGTCAAATTGAGAATAAAACAGCTACAGTTGAAAAAGAGCACAGAAAAAAAAACCCTAAAAAACCAACACAAAAGCAAACAAGTAAGAGAATTCAATTTTTAGACTTAGGTTTGTGTGCAAATGACAGGGACATATTTTTTTCCTATATCTTGAATCTCAGTATGACATTCATGTAACTCTTGATATGAATGAATCCATATTGTTCTGAGGTGCTAGGAATCATGCAACCATGTTTATGGTTGGTCATCTCAACATGCATTTTTGTTTTAAAGACTTATGTTTATGCAAATAGTGGTAAATTATCTCACAGTTTAAAATCTAAAGAAACCTAAAACCCTGGCTACATTTCTATTTTTTCAATAACTAAACCATTAAGAAATTGTAGTGCATTTTTAAAACAAAAATAAGTGTATTATTAATCTAGTTACTCTGTTTTGATATAATTGATAATTTAATAATTCTTCAATTTAGGACCTGAATTACCGGACATATTTTTTCATAATATGTACAGCATACAGTATATATGTACAAAATAATTATATATCTGAATGAAAATACAGTTTTGAGTTTGTGGGATTTTTTAAATTTAGGAAATGGGAGAGTCAAATCTTTTTATAGAATTTGTAAATTCTGTCTGGGGTGAGTGTTTTTTTTATTTCAGAAAGAGATGGAAAGAAAGAATATTATTAAAAGTACTTTTAACATTTTTGTATTAAAATTGTGAGGTACAACACACAGAAATTTAAAGGCTGACTACAGGGAAGAAAAAATCTCAAAGTAGATTTTTATTTGTTAAAAATTCTTGTATCACTCACTTAGAGTAAAAATCTGGTCTTTTATATCAGACTGCTTTGAAAATTAGAGTGCCATAGCTGTGTTTCTACAGATGACTGATCTATCTCTCATAAATGTATGCACTAGGATGGCTATTTCCATATATGCTAGCAATAAACAATATAAATCCTTTTGGAACAAACCTAACCAGTAGCTATAAGGTAAAATTCAGGTCAGCAAAATCCTCGATGTTTAGATGAGAGAGATGAAGGAGAAAATTAGATTTCAACGGGCATTTTATGAAATAGCTGCCAAAGACTGCTACAAGAGGAGTCTGTAAAAAAAAAAAAAAGGCACTTCTAATCAAAAAGAAGTAAAAACCAGAACGTGTGGGAACTTGCAGACAGAAAGCTCTAACTTGATCTCAGCACACATCAGCAGTTCCTAAAACTTTGCTGAGACGTGGAGACGTAACTTGAAGGACCTTTTTGTAAATACCCATGCCATGTGTAGCATAAAAAGTGCATCATGAATACCATATCTTTGCTATTAATACATTATTTAAAATCTTTCTTTACAGAAATGATTGAATTTTATCAATTTCATAGCCTTCATGGCTGCATGCTTGTGAAGGAAAAGAAATTAGGAAGAGATTCTAAGAAAGCTGGATTTGACAAAGATTTTGCATAAGTATATTAATACTTGAAGTTCAATAATTTTCCATATTTAATAGCCCATTCTTCAAAGAGCCTTGGGACCGTTACTAAAAAACAAGGAGGAAAAGGATATCAAGATAAAGCATTAGTGAAAGTTAACTTTATCTTCTCTAGGGAAAGAAATTAAAATTTTTAAAATTAGAAGTCATCCTTATTCTTCCAGTATCCTCTATTTCTCTCTGATGACTCTCCTGGAAAATCACTTGGTCCTTTGAAAAAAATAAGAGCATTATTGCTTTCTATGAGAAGGAAGATTGTAAGGCATGTCAGCTAATCTAGCCAACTGAAAAATAGGCTTCTGCAAGGTCCTTTTGTGGGCTTAATCCCACTTTTAGATAAAATCAGAATGAAATTCCTATTGCATTAATCTTATACCCTCGCTAATATCAAATGGGGTTAGCTAAGTAATTCAACAATCCTGCATGAGCTCAAAGGATTAATGAGGTACCATGACTTATTTTGAAGTGTTGCCAAATCGCCATCTCCTCCATCTTTTTTATGTCGGACTGATTACATTAATAATAACACAACAGTTTGATTCTAATCTCCAAAATCCTGAACTTTACAAGGCAAACAGTTTGCTGATCCATCAGCATTTATGATCACACCAATTATGCTGAGCCCAAATACCACGATTACAGTGTGTGGTGCCTATACCATGAGGGAGAGAATGAATTTTTGTAACCCTGCAGAGAACAAGAGTCTCTTTTGAAAGAGCACCTATGCCTGGAGGCACCTGGTTGGAAATAGCAAATTTCTAAAATAGTCTAAAATGCCTTATACTAGAAACCAAATCAAGTAAGAAACCATTAGAATTATCTTATACTAGAAACCAAAGAAGGTTTAAGATAATTATAAGTTTTTGTGACTTTTTCCTCCTCTATTGTAGCATCACCATTATATGATAATTACTCAAAATTTTAGAATTTATCACAACACTGCCTTGAGAAAAATCAGATCATTTTATGAGACAGGGCTTTAGAATGCAAAAGAATTGGAAGAATAAGAGATTTATCTGCCCATCTGATTGTCTATCTACCTACCTGTCTAATCCACAGTTCATTATCCTTTTCTCTGCTTAACTGTTTTTTTAAGACCAGTTGACCTTAGAGGAGAATTTAAGTCTTGAGCATAAAGTATAAATATCAAACTAAGAAAATGCTATGAGGTGTAATCTAGCTGTTACCTGAAGACCTGTCCAGCTTGGAAAAGTGTTTCTGGACACTGCTTTTATGAAACGTTCTTCCTCATAAGGACAGATTTTAATGGCACAAGACAACATAAAATAGGATTTTCTCTGGTCTCAGCCTAAGAAAAACTTCAGGTTTTTCTAACAAAACATGTGCATTTTCAATCCTGACTTATGAGATTAATATTTTAAGCTTTAATAGATCAGAGAAAGGGGAAAAAGAAATATGCATAATAATTAAGGACAGACATGGTTTTGTATTTTTGGAAATTATCCTCTAACTAAGATTTCAGGTGCCTACAAAGAGTCTTATGCAAGTCTCTGCTGTGATTAGAACAGGTCACAACATAGAAGCTGACTATTTAAATTCTTATTCAATAGATTCTGCTTAAGCAGAAACTTATGTTTGCATACAGACTGTACAAGGTGGTGGTATCTGAAGTAGAGGAAGTGAATTTCCAGCTATCACAGAGCTGACTGATAATAGAAATGAAGACAGAAATACAGCTCTCAAAGTTTGCTCTGATCATGCTACTCCACTTTCTTGGAGAATGCTAATAATGTGTAAAGTATAAGTAAAAATAACTTGGTTAAGACAAATGTTGCAAAGGTTACAACACAAGTGCAAAATTCTGGATAACATTTGCAGCTACATAAAATGAAACCTTAAAGAAAAGTGAGATACAATTAGGTAAATGGTTGATCAAATAACATTGAAAAATTAAAATAAACCAAGTAATACAATTAGAAATATGATATTAATATATTAGAATGGAAAACAAAGGATAGTACTCTGCAGCTCAAAATTTAAATGAGAACCACGTCTTCTCATTTCATTTTGCTAATATTTTGAAAAGTAGCTATTAGCAACAATTTGCTGCTGAAGTTTTAATCTATATAGAATTGTGAGAAGATAATTCTGCCATTATTTCAATAAGTAATTTTTTGAGCATTTTTTTAATGTTGACTCATATTTCAAATGTGTTATCCCAAATGAACTTGTAAATAACTCATTTACATCTCTGCCTTTGCTTACAAAGAGCCCTCCTGAGGCCTCTCCATGAACTATGTCTTTTCTTTTTTTATACTGTGTTTGTTCCCTTGTTTCGTTAGGTGCTGACAATTCATTACCTTCTGATCTCCCATCAGACACCCTTGCTAATGAACCAGAATGTTTATGGGCAGTTCACCTCCTGCAGCTCTAAAACATGTTTTTCTACTGAATGCTTTAGCTAAGTGACAAAGCAATAGCTTTGATTTACCTTTAGATACTGAAGAACAGAAGTACAAGAACTTTTGGGAGAAGATTTCCTGCAGTTTCATAGACATATATTGTTTTTCTAATAATGAAAAACTCATTTAATTAAGACAGACAACTGGGTTGTAATTGCATTAACAGGTATTTTATTGTTACTTTCCTTATATTGTAGATTCTTGAACATTTGTACTTCTTCCTAATTAAAATTTATGCATGCATCAATGAACATGAAGTATGGATGTTAGTTATTCAGCTTCTTAGTAGAATTCTTGTAATAATGTCATATTTGAAAATGAAAATATAATGTTTATAACATGTGTGGAAGAGTACATCAGGCTCACAGTTGGCATTATTCAATAAGAGACTTAGAAACAGTGTACCTCTACTGCAAATACAGAGATTAAATTCCAAGTAATGTGGAATGGGAGGTTATTTAAAAGCATAGGGTCAAATTGATATTGAGGCAATAATAACCAGAATTCATTGTCACAAAATGACATCTTATCTGATAAGAACAGAAACAATTTTCTGTCTATTTACTTCTTGTATCTAAAATACTGGAGATGTAATGTGGTTGTGTTTAATAAAAGGAGCCATAAACATTTATGGCTGAACTTCTAACAAGATTATGTCAGACTCTAGAAGCAGTTACAAAAGTGTGCAAAATAAGCATTTTATAATTTCTATATTATAGAAACTCATGTATAGTTGTAGGTATTACAGAAATTCATATATAGATTTCCAAAATTACAAAAATAACACAGGACTAGTATCTAAAATAGCCATGGGTTTGGTATGAAAGGATAGATTAAAGTTGATAATTTAAAAAATGCAGTTATTAAAATATTTATTAAGTTTCTTCTCTGCCAAAATAACTTCCAAAGAAAAAAAATTAAAATTTAAATTCAAAAGGCCTGTAAAGAAAACTTAGTATGCTAAACATTCAGAAAAATTGTCATTCCACCAGCACTTGCTGAAACAAAACTTTTCTGTTTGTCCTCAATCTGGTTTGGCTCTAACCACTTCTGCCATACCAATGCAAATGAGGAACCTTTTTTAGCTCATGTCCTTAAACATTTTCTTCAGACGCAGCTGAAAAATAGTACACCCTTTATGCTGCCAGATATTCATATTCTGAGGATTCAAAACATTTGTGACTATTAGTAATTTCATTGTATTTATCACCTAGAAGTAGTTTCTCCTTTGCCCTGTGGTGCCTGTTATGGTTTGCTTTTTCACCAGTAAAAGGCCAAACACTCTCAGTGTTGTTGAATGTTCTTTTCTGGCATTCTGAATAAAAGCTCTTCCTTTCTTGCCCTTCTACTTCCTCTTCCCCAGGAATGCAGCCCTGCATTGAAGAAAAATGTTGACAATTTAACAATTTTGACTGTGAAAATCCACCTTCAATGTTTTGTCTTTTGTGCCAGGCTAAATCCATGTTGTATGGATGTTCTCTCCCTGGGGACATTTTACTGCTTCTGCAAAGTGAATAAATTTGACTCATCGTATTTCTTCATCAGCCCATGAATAAAGTTAATCTTTGTTTCCATTGCCTCTCAGATCTCTTACACACCACTTCCCCATTAATTGAAAAAAATGAAAAGAAGTTCCCATGTTTCTCTTTATATGTTCATGGACATACTGGGTGAAAAATGCATTTACACTTTTTAATTAATACTAATCAGCTGATGCATTTTATAATGAGACCTATTTAATGTGAAACTTTCTAGGGAAATATTAGGCTCCAGATTATTTCCTAAGTGGATGCTTTAACTTCCAGGTAAAAAAAACGAACAAGTTTCATTTCTTTGTTAATTTTATCTGGAAGACCAGAGTAAGGAATATATTTAAAATAGCCACACCAAAATATTCTTATAGCCAGTGGCAAGGTATTGACCAGAAGTGGTGTGCAAGGCCTCATGATAATGAAGATGTGTAAACAGATGAATTACATGCTGAAAATAAATGTTTATGACACTATGTCTAATGTCCTCACCTGCATTCTTCCTCTTTCTCTTCTCACCACCATGGCTCTAATCTTCTGTTCTCATTCTGTAATATATATTGACTGTTTGCTTGAGATACTGAAAACCCATTGATCCAACTTACTAGGCAACCTAATTCATCCAAAGCCTATAACTAGAAAACTGGGACATTAGTTATAGACAATGTGCAAAAATGTTTGCAACGTGTATGGATGAGAACAGAAGTGATTCTGGATCTGTCTTTGGAAGTAGCAGCCACTTGTGCAATAGCTGAGTGCTGAAGCCATCTGCAGCCAGTCATGATGGCAGCGAGCAGGGCTGGACTTTCCAAGGCAGAGCAGTCAGCATTTAAACGTCCTGACCACCGCTACTCAAACCTTACAAGGGACCACCAACAAGTGCTGCCACTGACTTCAGAAGGAAATTGGAAAATGCACTTAAACAGCATAAGGAACCATTTGACATACTTGGAAAAATGATTGATGAACTCTTGCCCTTCATACAGATATGCTGAAGAGGTAGAGTCACATATGAGCAAGATCTCAAACTTCTCATAACTTTCAGATATTTGCAGGTGCTCACAGAAGTATAGCCTTAGTACTTAGGTTCTTTTTTTTAATATTGAAAACCATTGTTTTCTGAAATGTCTCTTCATTAAGGGACTTTTTGAGCTGTCTCCTCCAGCCCAAATGAGAAATCTTTCCAAGAAATGAGGACTGAATGGCATTTTGAAAGTGTAGGATCAACTAGTGTTTAACTAATAATAACCACCTATGAGGTATTCATGGCAAGTTTTCAAAATGAAATCACAATTAAAAATTTGGCTTCATCTGTTAAAGAATTGTGGGATTTCCCTCCCTCTGGTCATGCAGTCTGCTCAAATATTTATTTTTACCTGTGAATATTATCATAGATGAGTGATCAAATCACAGAAATTTCCATTAAAGATTTTGAAACTTTCAGGACTGTCAACATAAGAAGTCTAAGTACTTTAAATCTGTAGGTAAATATAAAGCATAAAACTTGATCTGTTATGAAGTTCATGGTACAGCTGGAAATCTGATGAAAAGTATATTCCTGTTTCACTCCCTCTAGTAGTTTTATAATTGAGTCTGAATAGAGGTAGCTGAATATACAGTTGTTCTGAGGTCAAGAGAGTACAGGGATGATAGTTCATATAAATTATATGTATTATACTACCACATTCCAAGGATCAGTGCATTCTTAGGAAATTCTCATTGCTTAACTTTTGCACTTTTCTCTGCAGATATTGCATTGACACATATATAGGACTATGGTTAGAGATGATCTCCCCCTAATATGATCAGTCTGATGACTTTTATTTCATTTTGACAGCTGTTATACAGTACATGGCTAGTGAACCTGATCTTCATTATTTCCTCTCTCATTTTCTTTTGTGCTCCCCTTTTAACTCCAGAGGGCTGATTGTTCCATTCATTTCAAGGCACCACATAGTGAAAAGAGCAGGGAATATCACACAGCACAGTAAACTGCATCAAATATGTGATCCTAATATGCTGAAAATTCTACTTATATTTTGTAGAAAACTATCTAGGCCTGAATGAACTTCTATAGTGTTTAAATATTTCAACAACAGGTAAGATAAAGATGTCACACATTAAGTCCTGGTACTACATGCCTTTAATGTCCTGAACTACCATTGAATTCAAGAGGATTTCTGTGAACTAGAAAGGGGAGGGGTAGTTAAGCCTCTTATTATCCTTGTTATGTGAATATTTAAAAGTGCTATATACATATTTTTAAAGAAATATAAATGTTTTGAATATAATATTGGTAATAAACACATATTTAGAACTTAAATTACATTAGTGACCAGCCAACTCAAAGCCTTTCCATAATTCTGTGACTTCCTTTCCCTCTTTTTTCCCCCTTTTTTCTTTCTTTTTGTCATGTTTAGTCAAAGAATAGAAAAGAGTGGCTATACAAAAGCAAAAGGATTTCCATTAAAAGAGAAGAACAGAGAATCAGTGTTAGACATCCTTCTACGTTGGACAAAAAGATCCCCACTATGCTAAGTTTTCTATACAGTTTAAATAAAATTCAAAGACATTGCTCAGGCACATTTAAATCTCTTGACAATAATAACAGTGATTCTTCAATGATATCAATAGGTAATCATGTTTTATGTTTATCCCCCGTTTATGCCATAGATTAGCACAGCTCCAGAAGGATAAGATATTTAATAGAAAGAGTATAAATTATATGACTGGGAAGAAAGTTTCAAGGACAATCAACTCTCATTGTTCAAAGTAGCATTCTTTGACCAGTTAGCTCTATGACTGAAAAACTCTCTTTGTTTTGTAGCACTGAATGGCTAGATGTCTTGGGTGGATTTTAGGCTATAAATTACTCCAAAGGATATCTATTTGGGGTTTTTTGAACACTAGTTGCTACACTGAAATGTGGTTAAAAATTTAAATATTTAATATATTTTGAGGTGAACAATCCTAATTAGATTAACTCAGCATGGTCACCACTGATGCCAGTGAAGTCAACAGATAATTCTGTAATGTATTTCTTTATAAAAAATTTGATTAATGACTATTAAATTATGTTAGTACACTTATAAATTAGATTAATTTATGCTGAAGCAATCCAACTTTCACAGCATAGAAAAATATAACTCTTAATTTGTATTTTTCTTGGCATCTCATATTAAAATATTTTACTAGATAGTGACATTTCAATTATATTTCTTTTTGCATCTGTCCTAATTCAAGAAAAAGATCCAATATATATATATTTTTCCATTTATGTGCATTTAATATATTACCAAAATTACAGAATTTTTTGCTTTAAGGTAATGTTCAAAAAATAATTAAGACATCCTGTAAACTTTGCTGGGTATCCTTCCCTCTACCTTCTCTACTTTTGGTAGCCACAGGTGAATTAATATTTGTAGGGTCAAGAGTTTCTGTTAGAACTACAAGTGTCCATGCAATGGACACACAGTTTGCATTAGCTGTATTTAAATATTTTTCTCATTTGGCAAAAATAGCAGCCAATCCATGCCAAGACACTCAGCATCTATTTGTGTCCCTGCATCCATTAAATATGCCTGCTTTCACTTCCCTAACAACACTGCTGCACCTGTCTGCCCTGTGTTTGATGCACTCGGACACTTCATCAGGATGCTCAGATGTTTGTGCCATCCTTACCCACATCCTGGCCCACTGAGTGGACAGAACCACGTGGTGACAACAGAGATGAGGAAAAAATTAATGAGGGGGATGTTTGGCTCAGCTCATCCTTTCTGCCAAAGCTCAGCACACAGTGTTGGGGAGACTCCACAGAATCTTGATGCTCTTTTTAGGCTTTGCTGCTGTTGGTATATGTACCAACATACACATCCTTTCTGGACAGTTGCCTGCTCATTCACACAAACTTTTTGACCCTGTCCTGCCAGTTCTGAAAGAGGACAATCTCAGCTTGCTGCTTCAACTGCAGTGTCCTTTAGGCAGCTTTCCAAGATTGCTATGGGACAGTGTGAACACTGAAGATCTATTTAAGTCTTAGAATTCAGTTTATACTGCTTTTACAAAGCCAGAAATACTCCATTCAGACCAAGGATAAATGAGAAGCAGGAATTAATGATGTATGCTTTTTGTTACTTTTTTAGGACCACAATATTCCTAAGAAATGACTGTCCATGTATGTACCTGCACTCTTTCTTCTGCCATGAGCACAGAAGAGAGATGGCCAGGCTGGCTCTTCCCAGGCAGCCAGGGCCCTGGCAATGACACAGCCATTTTGTACTGCAGCACTTACACATTTGTGTGTCTGGTGCTTGTACCACATCAGTGCAAAGTAAGAATCACTGAAAAGAAAAATAGGTCTGAAAAGACCTTCTGTAGGCAGATCAATTTTCCTTCTGTAAGTCTTTATGGATATTTCTGAAGAATCCAGTGATTCTTCAATCCACAACCTCCCGAGACAGCCCATTTCATCCTGTCACTAACTTTACCTTCATAAACACTTATTAGTCTGAATCTTTCTTTCTGCAATTTCACAAAGCTCCTTTTCACCTTGCATGTGTGCCTAACAAATTTAATCATACCTTTTTCTTCATCCTGTCATTTTGAATTCTAATCTCATCTCCAGCCTGCCTGACATGCTTCTCTTCGTGTTGTTTGAAAACTTGAGATCTACTTCTTATTGCATTATACAAGTTAGTAGAGCATATAAATAGATTATTGAAGCCTAAACATCTCTTGTACATAGTGGTTTGGATGAACTGTGCCTGGGTCTCTGCAGAAGAGGGTGTATTGGGAAGCTCAGTGTTTAAGATAATATATGGGACAGAAAAACAGAAGTAATGCCCTTCTGAGCTTCTGTTTGTATTTGGCAAACATGGAGTTCTTACCTCATTTATTTCTTGATCAATACATACATGTGAAAAAACCCATGCATGTTCTAGCCCAAGTATGGTCCTTTCCATATAACAGCTACATGCAAGCATTGCATGTACTTGTTGGATTATCAGAGTTGTGAGTATAGACCAAAGCACACTGGGGGAAAACTGTCAGAACAGTTCTCAGAGCCAAACTGCAGTCTTAGTTTACTGATTTGTCAACAACCTTGGACTCAGACGTTGTTCATGGGTGTCTCAGACAGTTTATTGAAATTCTATCTCTTTCTGCTGCAGAGGTGAGATCTGCACGGTTCAAAATCAGTCATGATTTACCTGTGAACTGTTAGACATTTCCCTCACAGAAACCTTATTCACTATAAAATGGTCAAATGTGATGAGATGTCCATAAAAGTCATATTTGATCTCAAGCCTGCAATCTTGTTTTAAAAAGTCTAGAATTCCAGATAAACTTCTTGTTTATATGCATACAGACTTGCATGTAAAATTTCTTGTAGGAGTAATACATTATGCTGTGGCTTTGTATTGATGTTTAGAATTTTTTCCAGAACAAAGGTTTTTCACTGAAGCATTTTGCCCCTGATTGCTCATGGCATTCTTTAGCACTTCACGTAGCTATGTTTTCTTTTTTAGGATTACATAAGAGGTATCCTAGAATTATTTTCTACCTTTTGCTGCCAATGAATTTATCTAATGAGGCAGAGTCCCATCACTGTGTGTATGGTGTTAACACATTGGTGCTAAAGTGCAAGGAAGAAGTTACAATGTCTGCTGAAATATCAGTCAATTCAGGGCCAACCTTTAACTTCCATCCTGCCTAAAGGAGAGAAGCCAGCTTCAATTCCCTGAACTTTTCATACCAGTAGAGCCCGTACCTACATCCCAATGTTTTGACTATATATACCTATTCACTTCCAGGAAGTGAATCTGAGAAATATTTTATATTTGAATGCAGTCTTGATATGAAGTCAACATGAGTCACATGTAACAGAGACACAGCATATGTAAAATAATAATTATCTTGTTTAAACTGGCATATACAAAACTAAGAATTGTCATTACTCCAATCTATTATGAAAATAGTTTCTTCTGTTTTCTACTATCCATTTGAGACAGTAGATCTAGCAGGGTTTTTTCCAAAAAAGTTGTTTGAAAAAGTTTTTTATTTTAATGATTCAAGTTGTTAGTTTAGATAGTGGTTTTCCTTCAGATCAAGTTGCGATACAGACTGCCCGTTCAATTATTTTTTTTCTCCTCCCCAAAATTTAACTTTCACCGGAAGGAAAGTCTGAATATATCACTATAGTTGAATTACCTGTCTGAAATACTTTTGAGAAAATAAAAACAACAAAAAAAAAAGCTACCAAAATCCCACAAGAAAAAAACCCCAAATATACTGACAAAAAAACCCCAAACTATTTTAGGATGCCTTATTATGAATTGCTTTTTCTTCCAGAAAATTTAACATTATTTTTAATTTGCAGGCCCATTGATGACAGATAACTTCATTAATTATATTTTTTCCACTTCTTCTTAGGTTTTTAAATGAAATTTGTGCTGTGAATGGCACTGGAAAACAAAGTGATATATTATCATCTCTGGAATTTTGGAAGATTAGTACTGTGTACAGAAGAGAAAATCAATATTCTTTTTAATCATCCTGAGCTTGAGCTGGCATTTTACACAGCCCTTCAGTTGGCAAATGGCAAAGTCTTAAGCTGTGGGAACACAGTCATTCTAAACGTGTGTATATCTTTATAGTATATAATGCCTCTGAGAAATAGCTAAGGTAGCATCATGACATATTGCTGAATAGAGTACAATTTTCTTGCTTTACAAAATATCAAGACATGCTTTCATTGTGGGAAAAGCACAGATTAGATATGAAAGAAAAGATTCATTTCGGGCTCACCTTTAAAATAAAAACAACAACAAAAAAACCCCACCCCTTTTGATTAAATATCTGACACAGAGTCAGAGTTATATCATTTGGCATCCTAGATGAAGGGGACAGTCAGCATTCTCCTTAGTGCTGCTGCTGCCAAAAGATGCTTCCATTGAATTACAGTAGTGAGAATCAAAACTGAAGTCAGGATTTTATCAGAATGGGTCACTAACTGCTGCTGTTCCAAAGCTGGATGGTCTTCTGCAGGCAATAATGACAGTATTCAGAAACAGAGACATACAAAACTTAGAATAGGCTTCTCTAAACATTAACTGGAAAAAAAAAAAAAAAAAAGAAAAAGAGCCAAGTTAGCCAAAATTAGCAAGTAAAGCATACAGTTGCAAAGTTTTATCTCAGATAATTTAAGTCAAAGGGCTGAAGGACTTGCAAACTCAGTATGATAGTTCACTTTAGAGACAGATCAATTCATAGTGCCTTTGTTCTGGGAAGGGAAAGAGAAGGAGAGAGAGATTAAGGAAAGACTGGCATATGAGATAAAAGAGTTTCGCTGCAAGAAATGTCTATAGATTTAGAGCTTGGACCTAAGATCATTTGTTTTCCAATTTGCACTGCAGGACCTAATACATGAAGTGATGTAGAAACACATTTTACTACCTCCTGGGTAATTTGTTTCTCAATTTCAGGACATTTTAGCATCATGAAACATTAAAATAGACATATATGAGTTCTGAAACCTTTTAAAGTCCTTCTATCCCCTCTGGAGGAGTACTGTAAATATCCTTGACACCTGAAATAACTGGACATTGTTAGAGTGATGCTAACAGAGTGGGTTAACAGCTTGTGCGTGTACAAAATACTTGAAGTCAGACAGAAAGCCATTATTATGACCTTGTGCTGACCACATTCTATGAAGTGTTACATGATCAGGGACAGGGAAGTTGCTTAATGGAAGTTATATAGTAGCTAGATGTATCCTTGTCACACTTCATCTAAACTGATACATTGCAATGGTCCGCGCAGCTCAGACCTGGCAATTACTGTCCAATTCCAATCTATTCCACACTGCCACTATAATGAAAAATAATTAGGACCCTGAAAATGAGTTTTCACATGAAATGGTTTCAGTACTTGGACACAATCGCCTTTGGCAGATGGCTTTGGGTTTGCTTTAATATAATAAAGACAGTTAATCATCTCTAAAGAGTGCACAGAATGAATAAACTTTTAACACTACTTTCTCCTCTGAAACTCTCATATTGATCAGACGTTTAATATTATAGAGTTCAAGTTTCTATGGGTGGTGTTCCTGATAGCAAGGAATCTGCACCCATTCTAATACATCCTGGAGAAGAACCAAATTAACCCAAGGGCCAATTGTTTGATACTGGAGTTTAGAAACCAATACCTAAGAAAAAAAGTTGTTCTTCTAATTACTGTAAAAGTACAGATCTTTAGAAAGTTTTCATGAACCCTAAAAAATTATGGCTTAATTGAATTGTGGGAAATACTACAACAGAATAGTAGCATAATTATTGGTAACTTTCAGAAAACATGTGCCTCTAGGATACAGCATGGAAATTGATGAGAGTGGGAAGCATTTAATCTGATTTCAGTTATCTACAGTGCAGTTGTTAGTCACTTTAGGCTCCCATTGTAGCCAAGGTAGAAAAATAGGCACTTTTAAGGTGCAATTGCTATGACCTGTGTGAGATCCCTGCTTTTGGTTGAGATGAATTACACACCAGCAGGCATATCAATTTCTCTTGCCTGACTATAGCCCAGAGCGATTAGCTCAAATGTAGATGTCAATAGTGTTTAAAGTTAGATTCAATACACCTGTCTTGAATAAATGTTTGATTTCATTAAACCATTTGCTAGGTTTTGTAACTTTTTTCTATTTGTATCTAGCATACAACTTAAGAAAAACTGAATGATGTCTTAGATACATGATATAAATCATACCACACCATTTGAATACAAAAGAATGTCTAGTGACATTAAAAACCCAGTGAACTCTGGGTTTTATACCTAAGTAGTTCTCCTGACAAGCAAACCCCCCCGCCAAAAGAAAAAAAAAAAAGCAGACCCTTATTTTCCCAAAGAACTTAAATAAATAAACAAGACCTAAGAACTTTTTTTTTTCCAATTTGCACTGCAGGACCTAATACATGAAGTGATGTAGAAACACATTTTACTATGATGAAAGTTAAATGACATGTGCAGTTTTGACTAATTTTTGTGGAGAAAGGATTAGTTAAATGGCAAGAGATGTGGAGAGAGATGTAAGGAAGGCTGGGAAAGAGAATGTAAAATGGCCCAGTGTTACTGTTAGTGTGTAATGGGGCTGTGGAGACAGAGAACAACGAATGCAGGAAAGCTTATTAACAACATGGGAAGTATTTCAACAGTCCCAGATTACTTATTTTGTCTATACAATACCTATACAATTCCTTTCTGAGTTTTCAGAACAGCAGGAATAACGAACATGTAATTTTAGTCAAATTTCTGTCAAAGAGAATTGTTTTCCCTTGGAAACATCTGGTTGCAGTGTCCCCTGTGATGCCATTCTTCTGTTTTGCTTCTCTGCAGAAGTCCTTGTTTTTGATTGCTTCTGTAGAAGCCCAGTTATAAAAAGGGAAAAAAAAAAAAAAAAAAAGGAAGAGAGAGACAGAGAAACAAATATCTTCAGAAAAATCTAGATATGACTCTGGACTATATAATTTTTAGTACATTATTGATTAAAGAAAAAAAACTGAAACAGTCTGATATTGTTTTACTGTATACATAATTTTTTTCTTTGTCTTTTATCAGTTGTTATTAATATTGTTGCTGCTACTGTTCATTTTCTTATCTCATTTCTGTTTACAGTACATTGCTTTTTATCAACCCACAAGTTTCACCTTTGTGTCTCCAATTCCCAACTCCATGCTTGGAGCTGGAAGGGGAAGGGTGGGGACCAAATGCCTCATCTGGGAGTCTTGATGGTGAGACTGCAGTGGGGAGTACTACCCTTTCAGCACAATATTTTTTGCTAAAATACAATTTATTTAGTACATTTATCAAATTATTCAACACGTGCTTTGAAGCACTGTTTTCCTGCCTTTTATTTAATTTTCAATTAGGTAAGATTTCAGTAATTTATAAACATGTGTGTCACTATGAAAATAATGTGGTATTATAGTACAATAATTAGCACAGGAAACTAAAAATATTTAATACATGGCTTCAGAGAGAAAAGCTATGCAGTGAAAAATAATGGGAAACAAGTGTATCTCTTTTCTGGTGAATTAGTAAGAGAAGCTCTAAATTGTTTCTTACAGAATTTACAGTCTTCAGTGCTCTATGGTCTTCTTTGGCTTTTACATTATTGCTTTTAGTCAGTCCTGACAATTTTTAGCCTCTTTTTAACTACCTCGCCTTCATCTTTTCACAGCTTTGTACCTTCTCACTAATTGTGTGGATGTAATTTTTTTCTGATACTTACTGCAATTCCAGTTTAAAAACATCAAGTGAGATGGGGTTTACAAGTAGAAATAATAAATCAAATGGCTTGATTTCAAATTTATGATTAATTCTAGAAACCATAATTATTTATCAATCAAGCATATTTATTAGAATACATATTTTGGAAGAATGCTGATTATAAGTTATAAGTGGGTTGAAGACTGACAGGTATAGTTAATACAAAAATTTAGTTTTAGTCTTGCTCCTGGTGCATTCAGCTCTGTTGGTTGTCAACCCAACCACGTGTCATACAAAATTTTTGGATACCTTTTTTCTATCCAGTCCAAATGTATTCATATGTCTAACACAACAATCCTTTCATGTCTTATTTTTTTTCCTTATTGTGGACCTTAGTTCTCTCTAAAAGACTATATGGATGTCCACAATAGATTATACTGATTGATTTAAAAAATAGCACAAAAGCTATGATGGAAACTTTGCCTTTCAAGATTGATAAAGGAAAGTGAAAATGGTTGTGAAATCTGTTCCTCATGCATCTCAGAACAGTCATAGGCCTTTTTGTGCCAAGCATGAAGCAGATTTCAAATTCTGCTCCAAAAAAAATAAAAAAAAGATAAGTAAGTAAATAGGCATGCTTAGAGAAAGGGTGGGGAAAATGAATTACAGTTACTCTTAGAAGCATTTAACATGTAGTTACATTTTCCATCCTTTTTCTATCTTTTTGGACTTATCTCTAGAGAACAATGAGTCATCAAACACCTGAACCACTGCATGAAAATAACAATAACAGTGTAATACAATAATACAACAACTGTGTGTTTGTGTCCTCTTTTTCCACCCCACTCCATCAAGATATCTTCACCTACATTATCTGAATTGAGGTGTTTTATTGAGAAAATGGAAAAGAGAATCAGTAAAAGGGTAGAAAGCAGTGGAGAAAAATCCCTCCAGTTTACAAAAAAGGCCCTTTAAAAATTGAACTAATTGGTAAGCCAATTAACCAATTGCTATATAGGGGTGTGTTGGGAAGTGGAGGTGGAAGGAAATTGAGGCTCTAAGATTGAAACATTTTTATGGTGTTGTTCAACTAAATTATGCAGGATCTGGACAGTAGCAAATTTAAGATACACAGACTTCAGAAGGGTACTGTTGAGAAAATTCAAATAATTTTGTGTGGTATGTTGAGTGATAGTCTGCTTTGAAAGTGCACTATAGTACTGTTGGAAGACTGAAGCCAGACACATTTGAAACAACTCAGTTGCTATGTGTGTGAGTTCCTTAGATACAAGTAAAATTGGCCCTATATTTAGAAAACAGAAACAAAGAGATGTAATCAGGCAGTCACAGCAATGTCATCGGTCCCAAGGTGCCCGGGACAGGTGACCATGATGGAGCTGCACGGATCCCATGGAAATCAGCACCAGTGCACAGCCCTTTAAACAAAGTCAGTGCTGTAATCCAGGCCAATGGACCTCACACGCCACTCTGACATCAATGACAGCCCTTTCCAACACAGGATGCACCTAGTGCTTAAACATCATCCTCTCAATGACCAATTTCCCTGTGAAGCTGTGTCATTCCAGATGGGACACAGCTCCTTCATGTCGTAACTACAGTATATTAAGCACATATTTGTTCATTAAGTATGTTGGATGGAAATTTTATATTGACTGTCACATAAAATGACATGCAAATAACTAGCTAACAAACATGAGCACTCTAAAAGAAAATGTGTAGTGATTCAATATATGCCAAAAATAAATAGGAACTAAAATGTTCCACTAGTTCACTTTCTTTCACCATATGTATCAACCTCTTTAAATCTTACTGGGTTGCACTCATAGCCCCTGAGACAATAATTTACACCTCTAGTTTTCAGAGGACAACACTTGTCTGATTGTACTCTTAAACCATCATGCCAGGTTTAAACATTATGTAATCAACGCACAGTTGACTACTGAAGTTTAAATGTAAAACACCTTTAGTGTTTTAAGTGTATTTGTCTATCATAATAATGCCTCAGATACTTTGCTACATAGCTAAAATGAGCAAAACAATGTGCTAAAAGCTTTATTTTCCATGTGAAACTTTAGAGGGACCACACAGAACACAAGATCATGGCTAATTTTCCAGTAGATCGGCACTCCAACTACTATTGTTTCTGCCAAATGCTATATAAGTTTCTTTGTTTTATTACTACATTTCATCTTAAATCAGAGAAAATAAAAGGAAAAAATTTCATTTTGAATTGGGCCAGAGTGTCCATCACCTTCCCCAAAATCTTGTTCTACTCTTTATGAGTTAAGTAATAAACAGAGTAAGGCCTATTAATCTTTATGCATGCTACATATATTTCTGAAGACTGGCAAGAATATTAAAAGTAGCCAAGTCATGCATTATGTCATCATCAACAATTTAAATTAAAATGGAAAATGCTTTGATTTTTTCCTTCCATCATCATGTCTGGAATTAAAAATTATAGCTACATTTGTAGAAGTCAGACATAACTTGCTCATGTTGTCACTTCACATATAGTTTGCCTATATTACACCATATGCCAAGAACTCTTACTGGCACATGCATTAATGTAATATAATTCGTAAAATGTCAAAATCTATGCTTACAATCAATTTCACAATCAGATTTTGAGCAGGCATAATTTTTAGAGCTACAAATCATTTCTGCTTGGTACTTACATCTGACTGATACCTAATTTCAGTTTATAGAAGAAAATATTGAGCATTTATAGTATTGATTTGGGAGAAAGTAATGAATTGTTCTGACTAACTAGATAATTGCATGTTGGAAATGTACTTTTTCTCTGCGTGTTATTTTTCAATATCCTACTAACCAATGACTAATTATTTCAATTGTTGCTTTCACTTCACTGTGGGTTTTTCTTTTTTGAATATTACAGTTTATGAAAGCATAATATACATTTCAAGGTCTAATTATACATTTTCTTTTTATTTACTTAACTCTAAGTATTTTTTCACTGGATTAGGTGAAAATTTTAGATGCTTAGCCTAGACAGATTTATTATAGGGTGTATTTCTTTCTTGCTATAATATTACCTGGCATCTATTTTACAATGTTTTACATGTTTTTATTGGTAAGAATTTGTGGCATGAAATAAACATTTAGCATGAGATTCATGTTATCTAATCTTAGAAGTCTACATTGCTTATGTTTGGAGAAGTCACTCAGAATGTTTTATAGTCAAAGCCATCAAATTTAGTAGTTTTAGGATGCTTTCCCTGAAATATATATCTAGATGAGATTGTGGATTGCATCAAAAGCCTCTGTCTCTTTCCACTAATTAGGAATTGTATAAGCAGCCAGTTTACATTTAGATTCTATGTGACAGATAGAGATAAATCTATCTGATCAGACAAGTCTCACCCTTGAAGAGTCTGAAATTCTGGATTAAATTTATGAACAGGGAAAAGATCATGTCAGAAAAATGTACATATATGTGTGCATGTGCATGAGACTCAGAGCGTGTTTTATGTATACAAGTCTTTGCTTCTTGTCAACCATTATGCACTCAGTGCAGTTTTTAATTACATGACCACATGCTATTTTTGTATAGGAATCATCTTCATTAAGGCACAGATGGATATGGGGATACTGCTCAATTAATGAAAAATGCTCAATTGTTTTTTTCCTTTCATGTTGAATATACAGGCTCAAATTTTACTCCCTGCATATTTGCTACAAAACCTCTTCCAAAGGCAGAATTGCTCATTTCTTCTCCTGTGGCAGCCTTCACTGCAATATCCATCCTCACACAGACTTGAACGATTTCAGACCTGCCTGGTCCTGGACACAGCAGTTGTGAGACCCACCTGCATGGTTCCTGGATGGTTCTTGGATGATTTTGAGCCCCTGAGGTAGCATTGTCATCACTCTGACATGAGCAAGGTGAGGTTACAGCTTTTCTTCCACTTCCCCCCATCTGTACTTTGCCAGCCAGCTCTGCAAGGTCACACAGGGAAGAGAAACCTCGGCAGGTATGTGGGGGCTACACAAGCCCAGCTGGGGCTGCTCTATGCTTGATTCACACAAGTCTTGTAGATGATACTCACCAGATGTCACTGCAGGTGATGTGGCATGAACCATCTCCAGTGCATGCTCTTGGGTACCAGAAGCATCTCCTGAGTTTTAACAAACCATGAAACTCCTTCACGGAACAAAGACAAAGGACCTAAAAGCATGGATGCATTTTCACAATACTCTCTAGCAAGGAGGACATTTTTACTCTTCATGAACTCAGACAAAGAGAAGAAGGGAAGAAGCAATATGTCAAATAATATACTAAATCAGATAAGGCATTTGAGATTTGTCTTCCAGAATATGTGGAGTACTTCAAAATATCATACAGGAATTTCAGGTTCCTGTAAATTCATCCACATGATGAGGACTAGAAAACAAGCAACTACCTATGAGAAGTTCAGCTCAAATTAATTGCTTATACTTGCATAAAGAAAATGAAAAATCAAGATGCAGATATTGTGACTTAGTTTTGGAGCTCCATAGTGTTCTGAGCAGATGGGAGAGGAGGATCGTTTTGTGTAAAATTTCCATTAAAAAAAAAAGCAAACTCAAAAAGCAGAAAGCTTGTCATGCAATAATATCTGACAGCTTGGCTGGAAGTTTTGAATGGATGTTATAGACCTCTGACACTCCATGTAATGGAGTATGGGATGGCAGCAGGTAATCCCCTATGTAGATGCCAGCACTGCACTAAAAACTTGCCAAATATATTTCAGAGATTTTTGCTGAAAAATTATAAAATATAAAAAAAGATACTAAGGATTTCAACTTAAGGTGGCATTTCACTCTCCATTTTCTGAGGTTTACTGATATGTGCTCTATACTGTCAATCTCTGCTAGAACTTTTTATTTCCTCGCCATACCACCAGCCTCATCTGTCTGGATCAGCCATCACCTTCTTTTATTTGAAATTTAATCCCTTTCCAAACTTTTTCCCTTAGGCTACAGTTCTTTACTCACAAACACTTTGTCCCTTTGGTCTCTCTACCTTTCACTCATCTCATCTGGTTTTTTTCACTCTCTGCCTACCCTTCTCAGTTCCAACTTTCTTGCTGGTATCACCATTTCTCACATCATCATCACCTGATGATTCACCCCATTTCTTTTCATTGCTTCCCATGTCAAGCTTTTTGCCTAGTAAGTCTTTCTGGTATTTAGCCAATGCCAAGAACAATTCAGTTTAAGACTTCTTGAAGAGCTGTGAGAATTTTGTAGGAACATTCAGATACATCTAAATATCTGTTTGCAGATAATTGATCTGGGCCCATGATGAACCCTAGGATGAACTGCGCTGCTCCTTCTTTGGCATTGACTTTATTGACTAGATCTCCTTTGTTTGTGGTAGTTTTATAGCTGGAGGGTCATCCTTGGATGCCCTGGAGATGTCAAGGTATTGAGCCCAAGTGATTTTACCAATCCAGAAACTTATTATTTATTCTATTACACATCTGATGGCCTGTCTGGTAAACTTCACTGGTTACCCAGAAGTGTCTGACATAGTTCTGGATACCATTTAGATGGCTGCAGACTACTGATGAACTTAGAAACTGATTTCTACCCTCTCTGCATTCCTGATCCTGGGCCCAGTCCTTGATCAGTGCAAGCAGGTAAACTTCTAACAAAGTTCTAAGCTACTGAAAACAAAATATCACATGTATGATATATTATGGCTTGATAAATAAATAATAATATTTGTAATACTGGATCTGGTTGAGATGGAGTGTGTGAGCTCTAATTTTTGATTCATTTTGTGAGATAGTTTATTAAACTCAACACAGTAGGAAAAAAAACCAAACCCAAGGAATTTTCCTAACTTCAGTTGTCAGGTGTGGTATTCCTGTGGTTCTGAACTAAATTTTGGCTGCTGACAAAGTCAAAACTGTTTCTTTATCTGTTTGCTGGCTTTATCTACTGACATTTTTCCTTTCAAGCATGCATAGCCTGATTACCTTCTTCCATGTAGCAAATAACAAAATGAGAGAATGGCCTCAGGTTGCATCAGGGGGGGGGTCACATTGGATATGAAGAAACATTTCCTCACCTAAAGGATTATCAAGCAGTGGAACAGGCTGCCCAGGAAAGTGGTTGAGTCACAATCCCTGGAGGTATTTAAACATTGTGTAGATGTGGCATTTAGGGACATGGTTTAGTTGAGGACTTGGAAGTACTGGGTTAATGGTTGGACTCAACAACCTTAAAGTTCTTTTTCAACTCAAACTATTTTATGATTCAATGAAGAATACCCTATCACCCTTAGTAACAATCCTATAGAAAACTTTATGTGTAGAATAGAAACCTCGCAGAACATCTTTATTACACAAGCAATTTATTTTTACAGCTGTCATTTCTTAAAGAGGTAGATTGGGGTTTGTGAGGTGTTTTTACTTTTCTCTGTTTAACAAAAATAAGACTGAAAAACCTATTAGTCTTACCAGATTACCAAAGACTACTTCTAATTGCCTTCAGTAGCATCCCTCATAAAAAGTACCACACATCCCAAAGAGAAAAAACTGCATTCAGTTCCCAAGTTATGCAGTGACTTTATTCAGCATAGTATTTAAACAAATATACAAAATTTTTGAAAATTTTATCTTTTGAAGAACTGCTTCCCTAAATTTTGGCCTAAACTAAACAATGTGTCTTAAGTTTTATACGGTTAGTTGCTTAGATCTCTTACTAATGTTATAGTACTCTTTGTGGGTTCCTTCCAACAAAGAAATGAGTTACTTTGCCCAAGCCAATGAATTGGAAAAATGATGGAATTTTCCTCTAAATCATTAGAATAAGCAATATATTTGGTGTGCAATTTTCTTTCAGAATTAAATTTATCATACATAGAAGATTTCCATAAGGAAAAATCAGCCCAAACTTTGAAAAAAGAAAATAAAAAATTAGGATTGTCTCAAAAATCTAAACCTGAGGTGAAGGCATTTCACTTTAAGGGAAAGTCTTATAAAGTCTTCAAAGCTAATGTCACACCCCTTCTAACTTGTCAGTAAGTGAAAGTCAGAAAAGTAGAAAAGTCAGGTTTTTTTTCATGGAAATTTGTGAGAGATCTAGCTCAAACTAGTACATCTATTCAGGGATTTGTTGAATTGACTCAGAATGTTCAGCAGCATTTAAGATCAAGCTATGTGTTAAGAAATATCAACCTTTAAATGTAAGATATAAATATAAAATGGGTGCTTTTCTTTTAAATACACCTCAGTCAGAACTTGGTTTCACATGAAAGAGATTCAAGACCTGTTTTAGGCTGTATGTTTTTTTCTTGGTGGATGTCCATCAGATGGCCATGTTGGTCTATGCAGCAAAGCTACTTGCTTTGATAATCAGGCTATGGAGTGTTTTCCCATTACAGTAGCTTATTCTGCAGGAATTGCTCAACGTGGTGTAATAACATTGGAACTGCACATTGAGCCTGGATCCTCTGAATCATAGCTGAGAGTTAGTTACTAGGTAGATTGCTGTTAAACTCACTCTCTTGCATTTAATTACTATCTAACTATGTATTTGAAGAGCAAGAGCATAGCCTAGTGGTTGAGCTTCTGGAGAAGACAAGGACTGATGTTCAACTGGATGTCCCATATCAGATAGGGGGGCTGAAAAACTTTTGCCAAGAGAAGTTCTATCATCACTGAAAATTGTCAGGTTTGGATATATTTTCACTCTTTTTTTTTTGTTCCCCTTGTTACTTTTGCTCCATCAGTGTTTCTGACCAAATAAATAAACAATGTCTGATCAGATTTCTGGCTGAAATATTTTAGCATATGCTGTCTACAATTTTTTTATATTTTTGAAATAATTTTCTTTTCCAATAGAGCCTTTAAAGTATTATTTTAAAACAAAACATTACAAACAGAGTTATCATCCAAGAAGTAAAACAAATGAAGGCTGACAGGGCTGATGTGTGGAATGTTTCTACATGTCAAAAATAAACTGGACTGCTTTGTTTTCTGAGTTAGCTCTCCTGTCTTCATAAACCATAAACTTTTTTTTAGCTTTTGAGCAAAGTGTTAATCAAGCTTTAGAATGATAGATATATGGGTCTTGTGGTAAGGTCTGTGGTTCCATTTCACATCACAAATTCCTGGAATTCCTTATAAAGTAAATTATAAGTTGCTATTGGTGACATCATGTTCCAGGACAGTAGCTTTTGATAGTAGTAGATAAGAGATAGAAGAAGGTCTCAAAAATTATTTTAAAAATAGTCATGACTATCCCAATTAAACATTAGTCATACAAGATATACTTTAGCCTGGGAAGTACCAGGAAATCCTTATGCATAACTTGCCAGGAGTTGCCTCCAGCCATATGTGGTACATACCTATAATTATATTGTACATTCCAGTCTTTAACACTCCCAGGGAAACTTACTGCTTCAAATGACAGACATGAGGCAGATTAGTAAATATATCTGTATGACTGTATTTACAATTAGGGTCCTTAATTCAACACATGGCAACTTTGAAATAATGTAGTGCACAACACTTTTTACTTTGGTCAGCATATTTCAGTCTTTAATGCAATTGCACATATTAAAAAAGAGGAAAAAAACCAAAACAACAACAAACTCTTTCTATCCTCCTTTCAATATTTGCAAATTTTTTTTTTTTTTGGTGGGGTTAAAAATGTAATTTTAGGAAGTATTTAAATTTCAAGAGAAAATACTCAACATGTTTGTTGTAAAAGTTCATATAAAATTATGGATAAGTCATATAAGCCACTAAGTTGCTCAACATCCCAATTCCTGCTTTAATTTTTATTAATATTTCATTTCAAAATCTTTTCATAACATATTGTAATGAAATATTAAAATAAACTTCCTTCCCTGCTAATTTTTGGTATAACTTGCTGCTAGAAAATAGTTTTGCATAGCTTTAGGTTTTTGACACATGCTAAATGAATCCTCCAGATATTACCCACAAATATGAAGTTTAACCCTGGTATAAAAATACAGATTATACATTTATTTCCTATAGGGAAAAAGGTAAGATTTTGGGGTTTAATTTTTTTGCTCTTTTTGTTTTGTTTTAAATCTGCTCTATTACCATAGAAATACGCTTCTGGGAGTTTATGGTGACTCCCTGAGCACTTACTGCATGGAGCCTCGTGCCTGATAAACACAACAGTTCCATGTCATTCCAAAAAACTTCTAATTTTGCATAAATAAGTTCCCAATATCATTACCAGTATAACAAATATTTACATAGTTTTGGGCATATATCACATTTGTAGAGCATCACTTTTGAATATGTAAATTATGGCTGCCAGTTATTGTAATTGTGAACTCAGTGAAAGCTTTTTTTCCCCTTCCTTTATGTCGAATTTTATGTTAAAATGTTAAACACTGAGATAATATGAAATTATGTTTCATATTTTAATTATAACTGAGATAATATGAAACAAGAAAATACATTCTAAGTGCAAACTTTCAATGTTTGATCTAAAAATGCTTTGAATCCCTAAAAGTCTTGGCCTTGTAATTCAGACAACACAAATTTTATCTCACTGAAATACTGGCAGTACACATTTACACTTGATAATTAGAAGGAATTAGACATCCAAATGCCTTTGAATATTTTCCCCACAGTTATTCAGGTATCATTTAGAGAACTGAAGCATAACCAAAGGTATCATAAGGATCTATTGACATGCCTTCTGGAAAAGACTGTTCATTTAGAAAGGGAAGAACAATGTATTATAATCATGCCCTTGAAGATGTCCGAACGTCTTTAAATTGGAAATGTGAGCTAAATAACTTCTCATTTGAATGTAAGTAAGATCTTGCTCACAAAACTTCAACTGATCTACAAAGAAAATGACTATGGATCATCAAGAATGGAAATTTAAATTAAGCTGCAAAATGAAAAGTTTGAATTTTAAAAGTACCTTATATTTTCAAGATGTTTAGGTCCATTCATATTTACTTTTGTGAGTTTACTTGTTCTTCTTTAGAAGAAAATGACATATGCTGCAACTATCTGTTGACTGATGTGTTACAGATTGTACTGGTTTAGGGCAATTTTGGGAAAAAATCAATAGGATGATGAAACTGGTAAAATGAGCAAGAGTAAAACCCCTTGTGGGTTTTGCACTGAACCTCAAATACACAGAATCAAGCAGCAAGGTAGTGAGAAGAGATATTTCAGTATTAGCAACAGGGTGAAGTTGTTGGATGTCTTTCAAATTATTATGCCAGTCCAGACATTTTTTGCATAATGAGAACATCTTTCATGTGTCAGAACAGGTTTTGATTATAACTAAATAAGTGAAAGCAGGGATATGTTGATAAGGTCACCTTTAATGTAAAGTTTGCTCTGAGTTGTCTAAAGTATTTATTGGAACAGGGAAATCTGCCAATGAAGTGAGGAATTAAAAGAAAAAATATTTTAAACCATTGCATTTTAGAAGAAAATATAAACATTCCCTTCCTCAAAAAAACACCAGAATGAACACACCTATACTGAGAAAAGACAACTGTTAAAATAAACAAAGAAAATATCAATAATGAAACATAAGTTTTGTTACTTACCATTAAAATTACTTCTTCAAACTCATGCTACTAAATTTGCTTTATTTTTTTAAATTATGTTTATTAAATTATCCAGGAAAACTTTGCTCTATGTATGTTCAAATAGTCTCTGTCTGCTAGTAGTTGGATTTTCCTGAAAAATGTAATTTCATGTGGTCAGAAAAAACAAAAGCAAATGTTGATTTGAAGAGCACATTATTATACAAAGAACGTAATTCCAATGGGTGCTGGGTGATTATAGCTTCAATTTATGAATTTTTTTTATGTTATCCTATTTATATATAGAATTACCCAGTAAGATTAATATGTTTCTTTTAAATATCTAGAGACACTCAATAGCTAAAATCTGTCCTCTAAGATAAACTTGGGGGAAATAAACTATAATAGTAAGAGACAATTAAAAGACTTAGAGAGTAGTTTCATGGATTTTTCTAGATTTTTGCAAGAGATTCTGGAGCTCATCTTTGGACAAGGACTTGTAACCCACCTATACTGGTCATTTTTTCACCTTGGGCTTGTACAAGGTGAAAACATGTTTTCTGAAGCACAGCGTGAATTCTTCTAAACACTTGCTTTCTCTTTTTCCAGATGGTCATTTGTACTGAAAAAAAAAAAAAAAGGAATTGCCTTTACACATAGCTATAGCCACTGTATTACAGCAGGTGAAATCCATGAAGTTTTACTGTAACTGCTGAAATGGGAAGGGTGCTAGGACTTCTTGATAAACTTGGAACAAGTGCTACAGACCTACCATTTGACAATCATGAAAAGTTTTGAAAGTAAACAAATGAAAGTACTGAAATTTGTTGAAATTGCTATTACTGAGTTGTAATAGCAATGCAGCATAGGAAAGGCTGTTTCAGAGGATATATATAATATAGACATTGAGCTTACAGAGCTAACAATAATAGCAGAACCTTTAATACAGCAGAAAATATAGTTTAGACTCATAGAGCCATCGAAGGACAAAACAGTTTGGGTTGAGAAGGACCTTTAAAGATTATCTAGTCCAACACCTCTGCAATGATCAGGGGTTATCTTCAGCTGTCTCAGGCTGCCCAGAGCCCCGTCCAACCTGACCTTCAGTGTTTCCAGCAATGGGGCATCTACCACCACTTTGGTATGTGCTTCATACAGATGCAGGCACGAACATTTTATATGTAGCAAACATTGTAATAAAGATCATTTTGTTGATGATGATCAAAAATGGAGTGCCTTCATTAGCATATTTTAAAATTGATAAATCCTGGTGATAGCCTAGGTGATAGCCACAGGCCTAGGATCAGAGAAAAAGTCAGACAGTCCTTTTCTTCTGAGTTGTGTTTGTGTGTTTCTGGAACAGAAAACGCATTCCCTCTTTTAGTCTAGTTCCAAAATTGCTCCAAGAACTTCAGTTTTCATGCTAGTATTATTTTTAAGTTGTATTTTGGAAAGGAAAGCCTGAGAGAATGTTCCAGCACTGAAGTTTGTTACTTAAGATTAAATAATTAAATGAGTATACTTAGTATAGAAATGTTAAGGTTATATGTTTGAAAACTAGGAGGCAAATCAAACCTCCTTAAGCCTGCTTTAATATTATTAATGGAAGTTGATATACAGAAAAATAACATAAGTATGATCTTTAAGCTCCTCTTGTAATTCAGGGTCCTGATTCATGAGCATAGAACACATGACAGTGGCAAAACTAGAGAGTCTACTTAACTAGGTCAGGGAATTGCTTAACTAGGAGTCAGGGAATGGCTTTTTTGTGTTTTAATCTTTTTTTCCTGCAATGCTGCACAGACTAATTATTTAGATACATTATGATGCCAATTTGAGCAAAGAATGCATTAAAATAAAATAAGTTTCTGGAATATGATTTCATTATGATTTTTCTGAAGATTTTGTTTACATGGTCTACAACACTCCTTAACCAACACTTCCAGGTGGGCTAGGAAAATATGACTTAAGGAAAGGGTTGCATAGAAATTTTGCATTTTTGTTTCCACAAATATTGAGAATTAATTTATTCATTAATTTGATAAACATACTTCCTTGGAACTTTGCAGTCTTTCTACCCTACCTTCATTTCCTGAGTGTGTGTACCATTGGGTGTGTAAATATATGTGTGCAGATTAGGCACATATAGATAAAATCTGCATAAATGACTGATATGTTTTCACAGCTAGAAACTGTAATGTGGAAGGATCTTAATCGTGCCTTTAACCATTTACTTGTTTTTCAGTGGAAAACAGAGTTTGGAAAAACATCAGTTGCTCTGCCTGTTTTAATTCCATTGGAGTTTTTTGAGGCTGCTTGTTTGTTTGGGAGTTTTTTGGGTTTGAGTTTTTTAATGCAAGTAATTATCATTAGAACAATTTAGCATTGTATTTTTTTTCCTTTGGAGTGTGGTACAGTATGTTTATTCTTTAACTACAAGTCAAATCTTTGAACAGATCTGGTTTTCATTTAGAAAGAAAAAAAAATCTTGTGTGCTTCCCCTCCCATTTCCCTCATCCCAGATTCCTAAGTCTGGATGAGCAATATGAGTAACAGGATCAAATTAAAGTCATCCCCTGAGAGAAATTATCTTAAAAACTGAAAATTAAAAAATGCCAGAAATACAAAAGAAAACTCTCCAGCATACATGCCTAACACAAAAATGTGGTTCTATTTCTATTAGTACTGTGTGCTGATATCAATGTTGGGTATTAATGATATATTAATAAAAAATCTAGTCCAATAGTACCACAAATACAGATGAGAGAAAGGTGGAAGTAATTCCTTTGATTTTCCCAGGTCTTTCAGGCTACTTTGAGAGACTTCTAATTACTCCAATATACAATTCTAAACATTTTAAAGTTCTCACCACTCCTGATGAATAGGGTTTTCCTTTATTATTTCCAGTGTACAAATAATTCACTGCTTATCCTAGCTGGTTGCTAAGCATCCTTCCCTAGGAAGGCAGACACCAAGAAAAAACAAGTGAGTTCTCATAGCTTTGTCCAGGATTGGAATCGAAATATTTTATTAATTTATTAATGACATGTAATTAATCCACAGTGAACTTTAGACTCGGGATCAATATTGGTAATGTAACTGATAAATCATGTTACCAGACCCTTGGAGAGAATTAATAAACAGCTACATATCTCCCAGCCCCCAAAAGCACCTCCTCCCCACATCCCCTGCACGTCCCACGTCTCAGGCAGCTCCTCACTGTCCCTGGGCAGTGCCAAACGCTCCCTGCCCTGCTGTGCACCCCTGCAGGCGTCCTCTTTCCAGCCAAGGGCTGCTGCCTCACCTGGCAACTCTTCATGCTGCTTCTATACCACTTTTCCAGGCTGGATCCTTCTGTATTTCTATTTCTTTTACTGTATTCAACAGAATTTCTCTTCTTCTGGTTAATTCTCTGGATAGCCTGGCTGATAGTGGCTATCCTTTTGTCACATGGTTACAACAAGAAGGACATTGAGGCACTGAAGCACGTCAGGAGAGGGGCAATGAAGCTGGCAGAGGGTCTGGAACACAAATCTCCTGAGGAGCAGCTGAGAGAACTGGGATTGGGATTCTTTAGCCTGGAGAAACTGAGGCTCAGGGAGATCTTATCGTTCTCTATAACTGCCTGAAAGGTTGTAGAGAGGTGGCAGTTGGTCTTTTCTCCCAAGTAACAAGTGACAGGACAATGGCGAAATGCTCTCAAATTGCACCACTGGAGGCTTAATTTGGATATTAGGAAAAAATTCTTTACTGAAAGGGCTGTCAAACATCAGGAACAGGTTACCCAGGGAAGTGGTAGAGTTATCATGCCTGGAAGTATTTAAAAGCATAAAGATGTGGTGCTTAGGGATATGGTTTAGTGGTGGATTTGGCAGCATGGACTCAATGGTCTGAGAGGTCTTCTCTCAGGTACATTAGGAGCAAATCCCCTCGCTTGTTCTGTGCACATCCCACAGAGTCACAGTCCTGCCTTAAGAGCTGGGCTACCTAGATCACCCCATGTGTGGATCATGTTACAGCTGCAAATGGTAAAAACATTCCTCTGAGAGAAATCTTAGAATTTATTTCATACAGACATAATTTTTGTTTGTTCAACTTGCGTCATTCTGGTAATTTTACCATGTAAAACCATACTATGAGATTAAAGTAATTCACCTGGGTGAAGACAAGGTGGGGAGGTGGTTAAAAGAGACACAGGATGAAACTTAGAGGGATAGCAGTAGAAAAATTCAGGTATATTAACACTTTACTGCTTAAATATGATGTGGTTGTCCTTGAATTCTGAGAAGTCAAAGAGGTATGTGTCATTCCTGTAGGAAAACTGGCCTGGCCTGGATTAGATATTTTAAACATTTTGGTTGAGACAAGATGGCTTGTCCTGTGTAAGTGATTATTTCTGCCCAAAAAATTTGAAAGGAACTTGATTGTCGTAGACTTACACAACAGTTTAAGACTTCTGAAGTTAGACATGTAAACATGCAGCCTTTACTGCCTATGACTAGACATCAAAGCAGAAATTACTTGAAAAGTCTGCATCAAAGCATGGTTTCCTGTTGAATTCCACAAAATATTTCCAGCAGAATACACAGTGGAAACCTATCTCTTTATAGATCATGAGCCAATGAAATAATAATAAAAATGAGCTTTCAACTGAAACAAAGTTCCTCCACACCTTGTTCTAGTTGTGCTGGATCTTTAAAGACTCTCTATACCCCTAAAGCAAAATGAGCACTGATTTCAAGAGGGAGAGAGAGACTGAGTATTTGTTTCACAGATGATCCGAAAGAGTTTTGCTATAGGAACAGATTCTTCTCTAGAGTAAATTGGCCTCCACCTCTATGCTTGTTATTCTGTACCATTGGTCAACAAAACCTGTTCATAAAAATCTCTAATAGTGGGTAATCCAGACCCTTCCAGAGATTACTTTTTCCAATATTTAGGTTCGTCATATTTAATGTTTGCCATTTAATTTTTTTGTAATGTCTAATATAAATCACTTTAGCTAGTCTTATTCCCAAGTAAGATACAGAGAGCAGATTTTCAAAGCCTTCTTTTGTGTGCAGCAATAATTTGCATATTTGATGACTGTTGCTACATTTTCCTTCTGCATACCCTTCTTAAGGCTGTTTTTTCCTGTCTATCCTTATCATCATGATTTTCAGACTGTTGATCTTACCTGTTATTTATCACTGGATTTCTCCAGCTGGCCCATAGCTTTATTGAAACACTTTTCCCGAAACAAATGTTGATTTTAGTTAGAAGTGTTGCCTACATGCTTTTTAAGCAGTCTTTCAACTGCTTCTGATGAGGAACAGTTGAACCACATTTACAAGAAAAGACATGGAACTGGTTTTTTGTTTAGTTGGTTGTTATTTTTCTTACAAAAATTCTCATAATATAAAGACTGTAGTGTCAGAAATTATTAAGACTGATGTTACATATTGGATAAAAAAGCACATCAGCTCTTCTCATTACCATGTCTGCATTGCTCTAAAATTTTAAGGACCTCTATACCGCAATTTTTTTTTCAAAGGCTTCTGCTCATTGTAGTATCATCTGATGGCAACAGAAACCTACTTGTTAATTCATTTAATGAGGAAAAGAACACAGAAAATAATTCTCATTTACTTTCAATGCCCAGTCTGGCATTGTAGTCACTGGGATCAGGCCCTTGGTCAATGCCTGTAGCCATTGCCTCCACAGCTGGAGCACAAGAAAAGTGTGTGAGGCCATGGAGGAGTTGTAATATCACTGTTCCCTTAAAATTCCCTGGATATTCTCCATCAGACTGACTCCAGCAGTCAAATGGCATCTGCAGAAGGACCAAATCCCGAATTTTCCCAGGAGAAATCTGCCCCACCCACCCCTCCCACAGCTTCTTGTTGCGCTCTTGCTCTAAAAGTCAGAACCTGAGACTGCCTAGATGAAAAGAAAATCCCAGAATAACTGTGGGCTGAAGGATGATCCCAAAGCACACAGCCAGTGAGGTTCTGTGCTCCAGGGGAGGGTGGAAAAGCACCTGAAAGTGGCACAAACCCTTCCAGAGCACCTGGAAGTGGAGCAAGCCCTGCCACAATACGTGGGAGTGGAACAAACCTTACCAGGTGTGGGGCCAGAGACTTCAGTGTGGCACCAGCCCCTGACAGTCACAACTGCAAAAAAACCGAACCAAAATCATCACCTAGACAGAGGAAAAACCAGCCCAAAATGGGGAATGGAGTCTCCTGTAAGCCAGAGGCTGGAAGCAGTCAGCATGGAAGAAAAAGATGATGAAGGGATGATTCCCCCCAGGATCAAGCCCAGGTAGCTCTTGAGGAGGGGTCTCCCTCTGTCCTCTCTAAATCTGGCACCATGGAACCTTCCAGAAAAACAGGAACTCAGCCTGGGAGAACATTTCTGGATTCCTCCTGTGAAACTGCCTCAGACGAGTTGGAGAAAAGCATCAGCAGTGAGAGTGAGAGCCTGGCAAAGCAGCTGGATGGAAGGAGAGAGGCAGAGGGTGGAAAACACACAGATGGGTCAGGTGTGGCCTCAGGCACAGAAGGAAATGCAGGAACCACCCTGGATCCTCACCTGGGCCTACTGGTGCCTTCCCTTAGCCTCAGGAGGAGAAAAACCAGGATCCCTCACACCTGGCTGGGAATAAAGCCCCTGACTCAGAGGAAGATGAAGGGCTGGAACCCTCTGGGATTTCTTCCAGGATCTTTTCCTCAGAAAGCCTCCCTCTACTCTCACCTCTGGCAGATGAAGAGGAGAAAAATTTCCCAAGCATTCTGTCCCATCAAGAACCCAAATTCTTCGAGGAAGGGATGTTGGTGTGGTACAAGCGGTGTCAGGATCTGTACTGGCCAGCAGTGGTGAAAGCAGTGAAGAGAAAGCACTGGAGGACCTGTGTGCTCTTCACAGAGGGCACCACAAATGAGAAGAAAAAAGTTTTCTCGGTGTCTCTGAAGAGCCTGAAGCACTTTGACTGTGAGGAGAAGCAGGAGCTCATTGAACGAGTCAAGGAGAACTATTCCAGGGAAATCGAGTGGTGCCTCCATCTGATTCTGGACTATTGGATACAAGTGGGCTACTGATATCTGCTACCTAGTGAGGAAAAAGTGATACCAGAATGTGGTGCAGATACCATTCCCAAATACAGGGGAGAAAGGGGCTGGACAGTCTTCCTCAGACACCTCCCCCCAGAAACTCCTGAGGAAGCTCCTCCCTGACAGGACCAGAACTGCCTGGGGGGAACAAGAAGCTGGTGGAGCTCATAGTGAAGACAAAAGGGGCTGAAGGGCATCTCCTGGGGATCTTGAAAACTGGGAAACAATCACCCTGGCTGAAGAAATTCCTGAATTCCAGCTGGTACGTGACCTGTGTGGAGACTTATTTGGAAGATGAGCATCAGCTGGACCTGGTGGTTGGGTACCTAAAGGATGTGTACAGGAAGATGGACCAAGAACCTGCACCAGATCCTGGGGAATGGCATCAGATTCATCTCAAATGTACCTGAGGCCATCATCTGTGCCACTGCTGTCATGGATGACATCGATTATGAGAAGGCAGAAGAGAAGTACATTAAAGGACCACCTGTGAGCAAAAGAGAGAGAGTTGTTTGATAACAAGTTCTGGGAAGCAAAAAGCTCTAGACAGAGCCCGAGCCTGTGGAGAGCTGAGGAGTGCCTGGGGCTGTCCTGGGGCCAGGTGTAAATAACCAGTGGTGATTGTATAAAACGTGGCATTATTTGTAAGGTCTGTGTGTATATTCCCAAATCCTCTGCTCCCAGCCCCAGCTGGCTCTCAACCCTTGGTGCTTCCCATGGCCTCACCATGTTCAGGATCTGCCAGATCCTCATCCATCAGTGCCCTCCTGGGGGGATGCCAGAGACCCCAGTGCTGTGCAGAGCTTCTGCTGCTCCACTGACTTCCACGTGGACTCTTTTAGCCAAACACCCGACTTGAAAAGGGATCTTGGTCTGCTTTGTGGCCAGTGGTGCCTGGTGGCCTCCTTGCTCCTGATAAAACCAGGGTGTTCCTGGCAGGGAAGGCTCCTGGGGCTTCTCCCTTCCTGCCTCATGGGTCTCCAAAGGTGGGAAATCAGATTGATGCCCAGAGCTGCCACCTGGATCACAAAGATTTGGATTCTTGTTTTGTTATGACAAGTAAAATTCCATGGAGAAGGAATCCAGGTTTGCTTAAACAAAAATATTCCCTTCAGATAAAGCTGTAAGATCCTGTCTGTCTCTGTCTCACATTATTGATCACTGGGAAACGAACCCACAAAAAAAAAGAGAAAAAAAAAAAATAAACCACCATGTGGCTGAATAAAACATATGTGGATATTATGCAAAGGCCCTTTTTTCATCCTTACCCTGGACTTTGCTAGCAGCAATTCAGCTAGCAACAAATGCCAGCTAACTTAATTTTATACAGTCTATGGTTTTTCACATTTGTGCATCTGTAAGTTTTCCAGCAGCTTCCTTGTGCCAATGAAGAAAAGAAAAATTTCCAGATATTCTTGCTGTTGCCATGTACGCTCACTGTACTTTTTTCCAACAACTCAGGTCAGAATTTAATATACCAGGACAAGTTAGATTCCAAATATCTATGATGACTTTTAAACCAAGGATTAATGTTATTTAAATGGCTGTTCTTAATGACCTTGGATTCTTATAACATTTATTATGCTAAATATAGAATTGCCTTGGGATATGATATTGCATATTTCAGAATCTATTTGCACAGATTGGAATGGAGCTTTGAATTGGTGATTATTGCATATATTATTGGGTAATAATATTTATTATTATAATATTTGAAATCTGATTTGACATGTGCCAATGGGAAACTTGTATTCTTGACAAACTTCCATACTTGTAGTTCCTACAATTACAGCAAAAAATCTAATGTAAAGGCTTATCTCTTTTCATTAGGTGAAACTGGAACAGAGCAAATAATAAAAATACAGCCATGCATGCCTGTTCTAAATTGTAAATAAAATTCTCTTCTTCTTCAGTCATAGCTTTCTGCATTCCCTTCACTGAGTATTATCATACAAGGGCTTACTAGCAGATTGTTCCCTCAGAGAGTTCATTTAAATGAAATATATTCATAGACATTTGTAAACACAATTATTTGAACCAAAACAGAAAAGTTGAGCTGATTCACTTCTGGAACAAAATACCTTATGTGCTTCATGGAATTCAATCAAAAGTAACCAATGACATTCAAAACTCCAATATTGATTATTTTCAATTATTTCTCCCTAAACAATCTAAAAATAAGAAGTCTGTGAGATTATTGTGTGAATAGCAATTCAACTAGCAAAAATTCTAAGAAAATTATAAAGGGTAAGTAATGCGCAAGATGGACATGGAGAAAGAATAATTTATATGGAAAGGTTATGAAATACAGAACTCAGAAAACACCATTTGAAATTAAGAATAGATTTCAGAGTTGGAAAAGAAATGGATGGAATTGATTTATGAAGCATGGAAGTATATAAATTTGTTTAGAATGTGGAATCAGTTACATTATTCAGGTCTAGTATGTTTATTACTTTAAACCATCATTCTCTGCTTCAGTGCGCAGAGTGACAACATATAAAAAAAAATATCCCCATTCTGTTGTTTCACTCAGGAAATCTGTATACTGGAAATATATTTCCAATCCTGGAGGAATAAAATATTTACTTGCAAATAAAGTACGTATAATGCCACTTTGAAGCAAAATTTGTTTATCAGGTAGAGGTATTAGATTTTCAATCTAGGTAACCTTTTTCTCTAGGACAGCAACTATCTGGCAACAATCAAGGTTTATTTTTCTGTAGTCACTGTTACATGTGAGATGTCTCTGTCAGATCTCTATAGACTCAGGATGCAGAATACAGAAACAGATCCCTTTTATTTCATTCTGCTTAATGGTGTAATTTATTTTAAAATAAAAGTGTTTAAAGCTCCAGGCATTCTGGGAAGTCATTGTGTCAGGTGTTGTTCATTAATCCCCATGGCAGATTAAAGTTGGTGGATGTTAGTAACTGATGGAGTGAACTGGCACTGTCTGTGTAAAGAACAAAATAGACTATAAAGAGTATTAAAGCCCAGGACTTTTGGTGTAACCTGTTAAAACAAGTAATAGCTAAGGATCTTTGCTATATTGAAATAGTCCTGAACTCACACTTTGTAATAAATAGAGGTATTTTAGTGTTTAACTTCTGACTTTCCTTCAAATGAAATGCATTTTAGTTTTTTACCCTTTCCCGTGCCCATGAATTACAAAGGCTTAAAATATAAGCTGACTTCAAGATGTAAATTGGAAGATACAGTGTTACACAAATCAGTGGGTATCTCATGTTTTGAGGTAAAATTATGAAGAGTGGTAAGGCCAGAACTGGAGAAGAAACTTAATATTCAGTGTCAGTGAAGGAGTTAATTCGGCAACTAGTTAACAGCTCTGCAGTTTACCAAGATCAGGATGGACATTCACACAGCTAAACTCAAGTCTGGATGTGAACCTGCTTTGCTAAACTTTCACATCAGTAGAAAAATGTGTTGTGTAAGTTGTGGTTCATACAGGCAAACTTGTATGGCTTTGTAAGGGGATTTACTTCATGTTGAAAGAGTAACAGTATTTGAGATGATGTCTCTCATACCCTCAGTTTCAAAGCACTTTTCTCTGAACACTTGCGTGTCTGCTTCTGAACAGACTTCAAAGATGTTGTCCAAGCTTTTATCCAGTCTATATCATCTCTGGTTTTCAGTCCAAACTGTCTGTTATAATCCACTAACTTAGAAGGAGCATAGGGATTAACTTCCTTTCCTCCCCCATGCTCTTTTTAGGAGATAACTTTAACTGATGATACCATTCTCCATCCTAGACCTTTTTCTGAGAGAGGAGAGGACAAGGAATAAAGATCAAGTAGGAGAAGGTTGCTGATTCCCCAGATTCAAATTTACAGAAACTTTTGAGGTTCTTTTAATATAGATATTAGTGTCTGACTTCTCTTAGAGGCACCAATCTCAAGACGGATAGTATCCTTCCCCATCCACTAAACTACTTACCGACCAAGGTACATGTAATGGAATTATTACACTAAAGGACAACAATTTTTATATAGCTGCTGTGGAAAAAAAGACTGGAGATTGCTACTGCAGTGCCAGTGTCACTAACAGACTGCATCATTATGTTATTTAGGAAATTAGGTGACACCGTGCAGCTGCATATGGTTTCAACTCTTAAACCCAATTACTGATTGGTAAAGGAATATAATCCCAGACATTACTCTTAATAGTATAAGAATTTTTCACTAAACTGAAATGTCCTAATACTGATAAATTATCCCATGTGAAACAGGCTTCATATTCTTCAAAACTTGGCTAATAATAAGTCAGACTTATTGGTTAAAGTGTTAGAAAAAGTTCCAAATTCCTCTGGATCTAATATTTGTAGTTCAGAATGTCTCAATTTATTAAAATTATTACATGTGAATCCCTTTTTTTTAATGTAGAAACACTAGAATATACAGATAGAGAAATTTCTATACTTCAAATATTTTTAATCATTCGCTAATATTATACTATAGTATTGAATAATTGCAATATAGATATATGCATATAAAACTTGTTATAACACAAAAATATAACACTACATCATTATAAGAGCAATGAGACTCAGAGAAAAAGAGTAGACAGCTATTGAACATACATCCTACACTAAGATACTAAACTGAATCTGAGATTATCCTTCCCTTAACAGCTTTTTAAAGGCAGTTATTTGTAAGATTACCCTTCAAAAGCCTTTTTTGTGGTTTCAAAACTTCATCAGGAGTTGTGGCAAAATGACTGAAGCTGAAGTAGTTATGGAACAACTACCACTGCTAGAAAAGAATCAATGAATCAAAGGAGCGACAGCCACAGCTCAAGGCAAGCCACAATTAGGATTCTTAAACAAGGATTTTAATAAAAAATTGTCTTAATTTGAGAACTTAAAAACCTTTAGTTGTTCAGGGAATGAATTCTTAGCATTTTCTGAAACTTGACCTGTGGGTTTTGTCAATTTATCTACATTACATTAAGCTAATTGTCCATCTCTATATTTTTAATGCCTACGATAACTTTCCTAAACAGGTTGGCGAACAGCCTGGAAGGGACAAGTTGTGTGGAGAGGGTGAGTGCGGTTCTCCTGTGGACAGAGAGCAGTGGAATGCCACCCAGCAAAGCTCCCTGAGGGACTGGAGGGACACACAAGAGAGGCTGCCCCCAGGCCTCTGCCAAGGCTGCTCAGGTGGCAGCGAGTGCAGCGGCATGGGTGACACTGCAGCAGTCCACCACCAGGATACCACGGCAAAGGACTGAAAGAGAGGACACTCAGAGGACACTCATTTGCACTCCAAACAAGATTTATTCCGTGAATAGGTCAGGAACGAGTGACAAAGAAAAGGGGTTTGGCAAGGGTTCTTAAAGGGAGCCATTCTAAGGGGTGGGAACATCACACAAACAATGGGGAAACACTTGGGGAGGAATATGGAACCTGAAAAAACCAATGGAGTTAACACTCCCCCCAGGGAAGGGGAGAAGCTTTAAGAACAAATCAACTGTTAGAACCAGGTTGATTGGCATAAAACATTCTGGAATAAAATGGGTGGCTCTGGATTGACAGACAGGAGTGGGGGGCAGCACAACTTGGATTGACAGGGCCATACAAGGAAAGGAGAGGAAGAGCAGGGAGATGGACACGCTGAGTGACAGCCAAGTGGCAGGAAAACTTAGGAGTCAGCAACTTAGGAGAAACCATCATGAGGAGATAGAATGGAGATACATGGACTGAACCATCATTCCTAACTAACATTGACTAACTTTTACAGTAAAACAGCAGCAAAACTTATAAAAACACACAGATGAGGTCACTTGGTTTGCCCAGCCTGGAGAAGAGGAGACTGAGGGGAAACCTCATTGTGGTCTTAAATGTCCTCACAAGAGAAAGCAGAGGACCAAGAACCAATCTTTTCGCTTCATTCCTAGTGACAGGACTCAAGGAAATGGCATGAGTTTATGTCAGGGGAGGCTGAGGTTAGATGCCATGACCAGGTTCTTTACCTGGCTGCCCAGGAAAGCAGTCACAGCACCAAGACTGACAGGGTTCAAAAAGAGTTGGGACCATGCCCTAAGACATATGGTGGGATTCTTAGGGAACCTTGTGCATGGCCAGGAATGAATGATCCTGATGGGTCCCATAATATTCTTTGATTCTATGATTCTACAAAGATTTTGTCAATAGACCAGTATATTGTAATCACTGAACTGAGAGTCTGGAATCAAAGACAAAAACATTTGAAATTGAAAAAGAAATTTTAAGGAATAGTAATTCCATTAAGATTCTCCTCTGTTGAATTTAAAATTAGAATGCAAATTAACTGAGACTGATATTGGGCCATAATGAACAGGACACTATTCACTGAAGGGTATTCACTATTAATTATTGAAGATGCAATACGACCAAAGAGCCAATGTTTGTTCTGAGTAAAGCAATATCTCAGCTGATCAGTAAACATTGAGAGCTGTCTCATATTTCTGTTGCTTAATGCAACATTTTATTCTGTGAGTTATATTTTGCTCACTACTGTGAGCAGAAAATGGTGTGTAGAACTGTCTTTATACCCAGAGTGGTCGTTCACACTGTTTGGTTTTCAGCCTCTCAAAATAGAGAAACTAGAAGATAGTTCTGCAAATAAATTCCAAGCTACAGTATGAAGTTATCAGTTTATAATTAGTTTTCTCAAGTAAATTAAAAAATATTTTCAAAGAAAAGACAACTAGATATATATGTTTGCTATATGAGCTCACTAGGCCTAAAAAAAAAAAATTGAAAAACACATTTTAAATGTGGACACAATGAAATTAATTTATACATAAACCTGCTATATTTAAATGTCTGCACCATGAGAAGCAGTTTTCTTTATCTGTCCCGTGTTGTATCTGTGTATTTGAGCAAGGCTAACTAATTTTTCTCTTTGTTTATTTTTTTGCAAATGTACTTTGCTGAAGTTGCATAACATCTGAACTTGCATAACACCACACAAAATCAATGCTTTCCAAAACTGGAGACATCTTGTTTCTCTGAAGCATTATTAGAACACTATAGGTAATTCTGTTGGGAATCTGCCACTCTGTGACTAAAAATGTTCTTAGACGTTTTCATTTTTCTTGGAAGCATTTATAATTCCATTCTTCAATCAAAACTGAATGCCTTCAGTATCTTAAATATTATCTATCTTAAAAGGTGTATTTTTCAACTAAATTATAGCAAATCTTAAGGTAACTTAAAATTTCTGAGTATGCTAATAGATTGCATAGAGTGTTACTGATTTACAAATCTAAGTATTAAGTTTTTCTCTTGTAAAGTTTTCTTTTTTATTAGTAATGGGTAGTAATTTATAGTTAACACAACAGTACTAACTCTTTTAATTGAAGGTAGATAATAGTTTCATGGATCACATTTTAAAATAATTGTTCCAGCACCTTCTGGCTTTTGTCTGATAGATTCTTGCCTCAGAAGCAGGGTAAAGAAGAGAGACATTTCACAATTTTGTGTAATGATGACCACTTTAGAGAGAGTATTAAGAAATTATAGTATCCCCAAATATTTGGGCTTACAGATTTTGGTCCTAAATTTTGCGTTTTTCTATGATGGATGAATAGGTGTAACAGTTTTGCTCATCCCCATCTCTGCATGCAGGTCTTGGAGAAGCCTGACGAGAGCTTTCTTGCTCTGTTTCCTGAGCGCAGTAATTGTGTTTGTCCTAACTTTAAAAAAGATTAAAGAAATGTATCTGGTTTTCTGATCACAACATAAATTTTGAAATGTGGTATGAGTCTTCTATAGAGCTGCAGAAGGTGAAAAAACATTCAGAGTATGTGCATCACAATTTTCTGAAGCTTGATCTCCTAATTGTTTGGATATAACATTCTTCTTTGCTGCTTTTACTGACAGTATGAAAAGAATGGAGAACACTAACAAGGACTTTCTGGACTTCCAAAAAGATAAATCATGCTGAATGAATCACTGTCAGAACACAATTTGACTCTCCATTTTCTTTTTGACTGCTTCCTTTTTCCTTTTTAAACTGATATTAATGATTACTCATATGAGTCTTTCTCTCAGTTTTTTATCTCACTCCTAGCTAGACATAAGCGTCACCAGGTTAAAACCATAACATTTGAAGACCCTAGATGAGTCTTGGTTGTTTGTTTTGAAAATGTTATTCATTTCAACATGTATCTCTTAGTCTTTAAACTTTGGACACAGATATTTTTGTTGTGACCAACAGGGGCAAAATGCTGTTTGATCAGCAGCTTGCTTTCCCTGGAAATCCCTTCAAAACTAACTAATCAGGCATCTATTCTTGCCCCCTTTTCTCTGTTTCCACTCTTTCTATGAGTATTTCTATTAATAAAAATAGCAACAGTAATTATAACAATGTGAAGCAAACAAAAAACCACAACCTAGCAGGCATTTATTTCTGGCAGGCACTAATTTGCCAAGGACATCTAAGCAATCAGAGAGTATTTCAAGGCAACTTCAGAAAATATCTGCTTTACCAACACTTAGAACTGTCAATCTGCTGATGTGAGATTCTGTGGTTTGACTGTGAATTGACTTTACAGCTTAATTTCTGGGAAAAATCAAGGAAGCCAAGTAACTGACAGTAATCACAAATTACTCACTGTCTCAGATTTTCCCCTTGTTCACATCAGTTCACAACAATATATACCTGCCTCACTGAAGATTCTCCTGTCTGATATTGTTACTGAGGGGATCATCCCACTATCTTTAGCAGTACAAGGTTAGAGTGACATTTACATTGTCTCTAACACCCAGCTACAAAATTCTTGTAATTTTTTTTAGTAAGTTCATATTGTGTCCTGTATTTTTATTTAAAATTAATAATCTTATTGTGCATTGAGAGGTAGAGACAGATACAAAAAAAAGAATTTGAGAATGGGGAAAACTTCTAGATCTTCATACTCAGCCAGGAAAGGCATTATTAATCATAATAGTACTGAGCATAGTTCCAGAAGATTCTGTAATGAAGAAAAGAGATCCTTCTTACTCTTCTACACCAACTCATCCATCCCCCTCATCCCCCCAAAAAGCAATTAATCCAATGTGAAAGTCATGGAAGAGGCAAGAAACCTTTTTCTACAGAGCAGAGAGATTAAGTATGTGTTAATTTATTAAGAGGTATTAGTTTAATTAGTATTAATTTATTAAGAGGTGTATGTATTAATTTATTAGAGGTTTATCCAGGGGACAGAGACATAATATATAAGTAACGAGTTACCATGAGTGGACATGTGATGTTTCACCTCCAGAAAATCAAAGGATAGATGATGCTGCATGCAACTGTAGTAAGCCTCCATCATTCCCCTTCCCCAGCATGTAAATATATCTTATACACACAGCAGAAAGAGTAATTGCAGATCTCAGAGGATGAGCTGGGAATTATAAAACATAAGGCACAGGATGTTATCACAGGGGTACCTCAAATCATATTGAAGAGGTCAAAGTAAAATATTTAATTTCTAAGGAATAACGATGCTAAGCTGTCTGAGAGAACAGTTCATGTGAGGGGACATGTCAAAGCTTCTCCCCACCAGACATCATCTTCCACAGCCTATATCTGCACCAAATCAGCCAAGTGTGCTGCAGACATTCACTGTGGGCTGTAGACAGCTAATTGAAACTTTCTGCCATGTGATTTGTATCTGAATACTAGCTGTGATTATGGATTTTTTTTTCAATAGGCTCTACCTATATGCATTCTTTCCTCTTGAGTGAGGTTATCTAGATTTAGTGGCCTGTTTTTCCTATAACCACATTTTTTTCTCTTCCTTTAATATAATTAACATTATTCTTGGCTTCACTTTTTAACTCATAACATACTGTTATATATCCCTCAAAGAATGCTAAAACGTGCCAAATACATAAACAAGGAATATGGACTAAATTATATTTTCATTTTTGTCGACTTAATTTAGTCTCCTATAATCCTTCTATCAATAAGTCCCACAGTATTTCTTTTTTACCCATTCTAATAACATTTAAACCATAACCTTGATTGACCTTTAAGGGTGAGTAGCTTAGGAAGAGGGAGAAATGCCAAAATACTGTAGTGCAGGATGCAAGTCCTGAAAAATAGATTTCAAGCTTTATCTTTTCAGATCATGCTTTGCCCAAATTATATGGGACCTAAAAGATTGAACTCCATCTTTATTTACAATTGCTTGAATCAATTCTGAGGGTAATAGTACTAAATAATAATTTTTTTGTGTCTTTCATCATATTTCATGCACAGACAGTGTTTGAATTGCCCTACTGGATCTATGGTTTCATGGATGAAACTTTATTAATAATTTCACTGTATTCACCCAAACTTATTTTCACCAGTTTAATAAGTATTTTCTGCCCTCATATCCCTCCCTGAGGCACACTACTAATGATTTTCCTGAATCCAGACTTAATGCCACTTATCACAACCCTTTAAACCCAGGAGTTTACCCAGTTTTAAATCCATGTCACTGTCTGCTTATCTGGTGTATATGTAGTCGGCTTGTATATGATGACAGGACAATGCTGAAAAATTTACAAAAGCCAATATAGCCAGCATTCACTGGTGTCCCTGGCTAACCAGAAGGCCAATCACCTCATTGTTGAAGGCTCTCAGGCCCATAAAGAATGATATTTTTCTCCATAAATCCATGCTATTTCCTTTGTTGGCTGCTTCCTGCAACAAGGAAGAATGGGAAACCAAAGAAAAGTGACCTTGGCAGAGTACATGGGAGGTAATTTACCTTCTTGGGCACTTTTTGTTTTGACTCATGGATTATTTTAAAATGTAAAAGAAATCTGTTGATCTCTTTTTGCCATAAACCAAGGGTAATTTCTGTCAGATATTTTGAAATTATCTGTAATAGTAATAGATAGTGAGCGATTTTCTGCAGAGAACATGCAATTAGTCCTTTTTATCTCTATTTTAATTATGTGATTTATGCAGACAACTCATGAATACTTCTACACCATCCAGACAGACAGCATAAAGTATTCCCATGGCAACATGAGATGGGTCTGCTTCTTGTTATCCTTGTTTCCCAAACCACACCGGCTGGCTTTCTCTTAGAAGAACCTTTTGTGAATTAGGAGTGATCTGCTGCAGATATGGCCCTTGGACTGTTCACAGTTCAGTTTGTGAAGTTTCTCCAGTTGTCTGTAAGATTCCATGTGCTATCTATTATCCTTCCGGAAAACCTTAATTCCTACAGAAAACAATAACATAAAATAATAATTTAAATTAAGAGCAGGCTACCATGCTTTTGGAATTAAAAAGACACTGATACTAGAAAATGAACGAGGGTAAACAGCTGCTGAAGCCCAGCTCCTTTAAAGTAGTCCTTGGTAAAACATTCAATTGTCATACTGTGCTACTTGGATGAGGTTCAATAAAGGTGCGCTCTGAAAAAAAATATTTAGTAAGAGATTGCCTCCTCAAAACTATTCAAAGCTGAGACCATGAAATTTAGCACTTGGTGCCAGTGACTTCAACATAAATGTGAGGAGCTGTAGGCCAAAGCTCTCAGTTTTGTGAAATAAAACTGATATCTCATGCTTAAATAAAATAAAACAGTAAATTAAAACCAAATTAACACACAACACACCATAACCAAACTGATTAATCAAAAATCAATGTAGAAATGAATATTTTAACCTAGTTCCTGGAAGTTTGAAGAAGTTTTCAAGAATGAAAAGAATTTTAGGAATATTAGGGATTCTTACTTAATTGCTTTAGAGAATACTTAACTCTAAGAAAATTGAAAATTCAAACCAAGGTTATAAGGACATTGATTCCGTTTTGACCCATTCTCCTAGTGGCCTGTTTTTCCTATAACCACATTTTTTTCTCTTTTCCTATAACCTCATTTTTTTCTCTTTCTCTTAAACATGGCTGCGTTTAAAAGCCTATCTTGAGTGGCAAAATATCTGGGTAATACTGAGTCTCAAGAAAGACCTCATTATGATCTTCATCATCCTCACCATGGGAAGTGGAGAGGTAGGTATCAGCCTGTTCACTCTCATGACCAGTGATAGGAATCAAGGAAATGGCATGAAGTTGGGTCGGAATAGGTTTAGATTGGATACCAGGAATAGGTTCATCGCCCAGAGGGTGGCTGGGCAGTGGAACCAGGTCCCCAGGGCAAGTGGTCACAGCACTGAGCCTGACAGAGTTCAAGTAGCATTTGGACAAGGCTCACAGCCCATGGTGTGATTCTTGGGGTGTCTTGCATAGGACCAGGAGCTGGACTCGATGATTGTGATGGGTCCCTTCCAGCTGAGCATATTCTATAATTCAGATTCTTTGGTATATGAAGAAGAGATTGACTGTTCTGTTACGTAAAGCACCGAGATCCATACAAAGAGCTGCTGTCAAAAAACCCTTGAGGATTATTGCTTTCAAGTAATGTAATCAGAATTCTGTATTATGTCTAGTGTTCCTATGTTTCTGGGCAGACAATCAACAGATGATATGTGGGAGCACGTGCCATGCAGCACTTGAATAATTAATGCATCTGGAACTGATGACCTCTACTGGGCATGGTCAAGTGAGCTGTATGGTCACATGAAGGCAAACTATGCATGCACAGTGGTCGTTTGACTGGAAATTCAGGAAAAAAAAAAAAAAGACCAAAAAAGACTTACTTCCTTTTTCAAGCCTGAAGAAAATTGCAGTTAGGCAAAGGAAACAAAGATATATGGCCACCATGGTTTTCTTGTCCTTGAAAATATGGTCACAACTTTTCTTTCTGTATCAGAGACAGGAGATATTAATCACTGATGGAGTGGGATCTGTTTTAGGAGAAATGAGGTTACAGTTCAAAGGGTTTGTGCCACTTTGATAGCAGATGTGTTTAGGAATACAGCCTCAGTCATTTGCTGGAAGATGTTTCCTCACTGTTCTCATTTCCTTTGTTCCTGTTTTGAGCTCATCTCCATTCATCTTTTGGAGACTTTAAATTGCTGTGATGATGCTGAAATCAGTTACTAGAGGGTTAAACTTTGAAAAGTTAATGTGTCTGGCTAGTTTTGGCATGAATATACAATGAATGAGTTAAAATGTACAAAGTTTCAGCAGCTGCCCTTAGTGCTCAGTGTAGCTTCTCCCAAGCTTATTTTCTCTTCATAGGAGGTGTCATTAAAATAGTATGAAGTGCAGCAGAGAATGCAGGAATTCTTCTTTCTCTTTCTTTGCAGAACACAGATTTGACCAAACACAGCCCTGAGTAACTTAATCCGATCAGACTTTCTCTGTAGAAGGGTTTGGACTAGATGATTTCAAGCTTGCTTCCAGCCTGGATTACTCCACAGTTCTGTGATCTACAAAATGCACTGAGTGAGGAAGTGTAATGAAATTGAAAGTTATCCCTGCTTTGGGAAAATCAGCAAATGGTGATCATATGAGCGCAATCATCCTAAGATTTTCTATGTTTCCAAAGAAAACAGTATTTTTTTCAGAAGGAAATGTATGGAAAATTTGCACTCTAAAGTTCAAGTGACAAAATACATTTTTAACAGGAGAATTAGTAAATATCAGGAAACCATAAGTTGGGGAATTGTAAATTGCAGGCAAAATTCAGTCCAGACAACTATGCGAAATGAAATTGTGTATAAAGTTTTCCAGAAACCAGGGGAGTGTAATTTTTTCATAGTTATAAACTTTGCAATGTTTTTTACTCCGAGCTTTCTTACTACCTCCAGTAATGTCATCTATAGTTAAAGCAATTACTGACAGTGAGTGAATATTTTGTAATCTGGTCTTCAAATGCACATTTGCTAGATGTATAAATATTTTTACCAAGTAAAGGAAAAGAGGGAAATTTTAACTGAAAACACCAAGCTTCTAAGGTAAGATTAAATTTAAAGTTATTTTCTCAGTAAACATGGAGAATATATCTGACATGTTGTTGCATCTGACTGATTTTTGCAGAGTTGAGTTTTGAAAAATGGCTTTCCAATACTGGAATTTGGTGTATTTATGTCAAAATATGTTTTTTCAGCAATTCAAAATGAAGACATTATAATGTGTCTTTTTTTTCTATTCTAAAACAAAAATATTTTTTTTAATTTACATGAATACTAATTTAGTTTGAAAATCGATTCAAAACCAGGTATGAAAATAAATGGAGAGACAATGTTTCTTGCAAATTATTCCAGGTGGTGATAAAATCATTAAACCCAACCCTAATACTGACCTCAGCCAAGCCATCAGAAAGGTATCCTGTAATCATGTTTGACCTACAAGTGTAGAGATGTCGAGAAAGCTTCTCCCAGGTCTGTAGCAGAGCACAGAAGGAGTGCAGGAAGAAAAATCATGCCTGCCTGGGCAGGAGTCCAGTGTCTGGCTCAGCCAACTGTTTGACTTACAGTTTCAGGCTCAGATCCATAGGTATTTAAATATATAATTGTTTAACCTTATCTGGTAATGTTGCGTGGCCCAGCTCTACATGCTTGAGTTTCTGCTGTTTCTTGTGCCACAGCATCACTATGCCAGGCAGATTTTACAAAACAGATTGCCTCTTTTTCTGTTTGTGAATATAACTTGCACAACATTTATGATAAAAGACCAAGTATATTCATAGTAATGTTTAGGCAGGTAATTGTTAAGTATCTCTGATTGTAATTAAGAATTTATTAAAATATTTTGTGGTTTTCACCTCTATTTTTGATATCTTCTGAAGGAAAATAAAACAATTATAATACGACCATATCAGATCACTTCTAAATGGAGATTAGTGTTTGAATAACATAGCTCACCCAGCAATGCAGAGGTAACTGAAAGTTAGTTAATTATGCTTAAGTTCATCACCCAAACATTTCTGTGGCATCAATAGGGATAAGTGGGCTTCTGAGAGGAGTGATTCTCTTCATTTTAAGATAGGAGCACAGAACAGCCTGAATCTTCTGCAAAAAGTCTTTAATACTTACAAGTTGTGAATGCTGCCTGGAAAAGTATGCTGGTTGAAATCACCAGACAAAGTTTTCCTGGAAAAAGGATAGTTCTACACAACTTTTCTGTTATGCTTTCCACCTTATCATGCATCCCTTGTCATATTTGTTTATAAAGTATTGAACAAGACTGACCATTCAACTGACACAAGATGGCTAGTCTGACACTCAGTGCATTTATTGCCTTACAGATTTATAATAATTTAGGAACACAAGCTTATCATTTATGTAAATGTGGCAGCAAACTTCATCCAAAAAAACCCGACACATACATGCAGTTTTGTCAGTTGTTCTGGAGAAGGCAAATAATAAGCATATCTCCACATCTAAAGCATTATATTTTGTCTAAGTGGCATGAAATGAAGATATTCTGTCTGGAGACAATTACAAAGAGCACTGAAGTAATTGCATCCATCTTTTCGATCAACTTTTTTTTCCTGCTCTTCATTATATAATTTGTGTGTATAAATTTAATCATCTTGGTGGCTGGCAAATTAAAAATAAATAAATAGGGATGTGTTCTGTGGTTTATACATCACTTGTCAAGCTGAAAGGTTGGAAACATATTTCTTCCTTCATTCAAAGGAAAGAAGCTGATACAGGATACATTTCTATATTTTCATGTGACAGTATACTTCTCCTTAGCTGTGGGTGGTGAGTTGCACTGTGGTGTAGATCTGCTTTATACAGGAAATAAATATGTGAGATAATTGTACAAAGGAGGAAAAATTACTGACAGAGGAAGTGAGGAAGAAAAAGCTTTCCTAACATCTGTTCTTTGCATTACAAAGGATCAAATTCAATTATGTGCCAGACCCCTAAAATTATGAAACTTTTGAAATATTCCTTTTATGATTTTTAATCTCTGCTTCTCTTGAACTTCAAGGCTGCTGTCTGCTTTTATTTTTAGATAACTTTTTCATCTGTAAATTTGAAAATATATTTCCCAAATCTCAATTCTTACATTTAAAAATAGGTAGGTCTAACACCTGGTATTTTTAGAAATGTACTAAATATCAAATGTGTTTATAATGAACATGTAGGATATGACAGAAGAAGAAATTAATTCATATGCAAGATATTTGTGTTCATTTTCTGCAATTATTTCAGCAAATAAGCACCCTGTCAGAAATGCTCATGAAACTAAAAAGTAGAAAGGTCAAGAAACTGTAAAATGTGTAGATGTTTCCCCGGCAATGAAGCATAGAAAAATTACACTGATGCTTACTTACAATTAGCATTAAAAGAATTGACAAACTCTGGACAACTGAGAAAAGTCTGATGCATAAAACTCATTTCTGGATTTAAGTGCATCCAGTCTGAGAATATATCAATCCAGGTGTTTTTTGGTTGTTTCCATCAAGACATGAAGTCATCAAAGCTCAGACACCAATACCTTATCCCTTACTTTAGAGAACATCACTGACACTTCTTTTCTGTACCCTAAACAGAAATCTCCTGCTTGGCTTCAAGAACAAAGCACCAAAAGAAATAACATTAAAGTATTTTAGGAGAAGGACCACACCTTTCTATTGAAAAATGCACCTCTTAAAAATCCCCTGGTTTGTATAATTGAATTTTCTGTGCAAGACAGATTAAGGCTTCACTGGGAATCAGAGCAGAAGTCAGGGTTTAAAGTTTCTCATTCTTGTTGCAGTGACATGACACATGGATATTTCAAACAGCTAAAGGAAACAGCTTGGATAGAATTTTTAAAAACAAGTAGACAACAATGAAACAAAAATCAAACAGACCTCCTGATGGACTGCAACATTTTTTCTGACTTCCTTCTCAGACCATTTTATGAGTTCTTTTCAAGAGTTACCCTAAAAATATTTCGTTTTTATAATTTTTACAAGCTTGTTAGATAAATGTCTGGTGTGCTGAAAATCTGAATTTTCATAACTGCAGCTAAAACCATCTAGGCTGACATTTTTTTGCTTTCTTTAAAATGTAGAAATAGTTAATATTCTGTTCTTAGAGATGGTGCTAGTGTCTGCATTTTAAAAAGTAACAGATAAATTAACCAGTGAAGCACTAAAGTGAAAAAAACCCAAACCAAACTATTAAGTGCTTTATACTTTAATTTTGCTGATGGAAGAGTTTTCATACATAATCCCCATGATGGTAGCTAGTCCTATTAGAAAATTTAATTAGCTATTAACAACTACATTTTCAAAGAAATTTTTACCCAGATAGACATATTTGTAAACACTTTATGTGAGCTATCAATTTCTTGCATGAAATCTTGTTATTTTGTGATTATTTGGAAAAAAAAACCTACCAAAAGATGGATTACAGGATACGAATTACAATGCATCAAAATATACCTTAATGAAGAAATACCCATATTTGTCCAGAAAATCACTGGTTTTGTTTATTATAAAGAATGAATCCTTTCATTCATTCAAAGCAGAGACAGATGAGCAAAGTGCATTCAGGGAAAACATTGCTGCACTCAATACAGTTGCTGCTGTTACTTATTTGTCTTCTGTTTCATACTTCAAGGGATGCATTTTCTTCATGATCTCCATCTGCTGTTACAGGAAAATGGGTTTAAACTTGGAATCTTTTGTTTCTCAGACTAACAAAATCCACTTGCATCTAAATATATGATTAACAAATATGATTTCTGAAAAAAAAAAAGAAAACTCTACAAAGCATCTCATTATTCAATAAAAATGTGGATTCTAGATACCAAAGAAAACAAACGTTCAAAAATGCCAAAATCTAACTTTTAAATGCACTCTTATTAACTGTCTAAAGGACAACACTGAATGCCTTGTAATCGCTGAGAATTATTAAACTTTATGACAAAGTCTTAAGTATATTTTCAAACAAACAACAAGAGTAATAAGAGCTAGCCTCACAATAGATTATTTGAATACTTACGGAGCTTTTCTATTTGGTTGTGTGTTTTTGATTTGTTGCTTTTTTGGTTGTGTTTTTTTTTTTTTCCAACAGTAATAACACTAATAAGTAGTGAAAACAAGCAGTGGTGACATCCGTGCTGGTTCAATGAAATGAAGTTTGAAGTTTGCTATTGTATGCAAAGGAAAACAGGTGAGATTTCTTTCAAACTGGGGGAAAAAACCAAGTGAAACAAAACATACTCATTTAAATAAAAGGTGAGGTAAATATATTTTAAATCATCATACCTTTAATCTACAAGTATATTAAAATTTTTACAGCTTTGGATATTTTATAATGTCAACATTTTTCCCTCTTCATTGTAATTTCTGTGTCTGGCCTTAGAGATATAGTAGCCATCTTCTTTACAACATATTTAATCTATCCTTTGATTTCACTGCTTACTTGATCATGTCTACCCTCTAACCTTTCTGCAGAGAAAAACCAGGGGACAATCTAGCAATGCATAAGTGGTATGAGAAGCTGGGAAATAATAAAATATAATCCTAATGTCACTGGGTCTCGGGAGTAGTATAAACTGAGTGTCATAACCTGAATTTCACTACCCAAAATAGTGAAGGAGAAATTTCTCTTCTGTTTCTTTTCTGCTGTCTGGGAAAAAGCTCAACTAAAGTAATATGTCAATAAAAGATAACATCCCTTAATCAATCTGGACAATGGCATCTGAGAGTGGAGTTGAATTTCTGTCCCAGTCACTCCTTCTGTCTGCTTTTATCCTTTTCTCCTCTGTTAATTTCAATAAAGGTACACAGGAAGTTCTAGTAAAGATAAGATGCTGATGCTGATGTGTCATTTCTGTGGCATAGCACAGTCCGTGCTGAGAGTTTTGCCTAGGTATAAATCCGCTTTACAAATTGATTAAGAATAAAGTATATATTTATATATGACAGATCTGCTTGTGCATAGCTTTTTTTAAAAAATTATTTCTATTAATGTAAATAGATTTTTTTTCCCTCCCTCATTTGTCCCTTGTAAGATCTAGATAGGTATGAAAAGGGAACATCATCATGTTTGTACATTGTCAGAAGAGCTCTTAATTTCTAATTACATAGCCACATGCTCTCCTGCACTACCATAACTCATTTAAATTACTGAGAGGACACCAAAGCTATAATTTGGTTTGTATAAAATTGTTCATGTTGTTGAGGAGGAAAAAGTCTGAAAAAATATTAGATAGTCAGACTGGAATTTAGAAACGTAACCCGCCCAGAGAAGATCATCAATAATAGTGGGCACTCTACAGCAACACTTCTAATACCAAAGATTTGCACTATTTAATTATTTCACGTTTTGGATTATTTTGTTTCTAATTAGTTGTTTTCCTGTTACATTTCAACATTATAGTAAGAAAATCAGATTAATTAAAGGTCCAAATAACTAGAAAAATATCTTCCCCCTTTAATTTTTTCCTAGAAATGGCACTTCTTTCCATAAACTGTGCTCTGTAAAGCAAGAGTAATTTTTTTTTATAATTCAGATAATAGTAATAGTAGCATTTAAACAAGCAACAGAATCAAAACAATTTTATTACAATAACAGGAAGGCACCAGAAAATCTCTAGGTTTCATTTTGGCTCTCCCTTTTGGCTCCTTTTTTTACCTAGAAAAGGCTCAAAAATAACTGGTTCAGTCTAGAATACTAGAGAAGAGATCAAATTAGTGTGAATGCTGACCAACTCCAGAATTAGTGAAGTAGCTGGGAAGAGTTTCTGGTCAGTAATTGCTTGAACCCCAACCTATGCTGTTGCCCTTGATTTTAAATAGAACAAAAATAATAAAAGAATCTGATTATCCATTAAAATTATTAATGCTTATGTTATTATAAACCATCTGCTCTACAGGTTATTTCTTGCATGCAGCTATTTCAGCAGCATATGATAATCTATTATCTGCTACAACTTGCATTTTTATAATTAAGACCGTGTTATCAAAAATCCAGAAAAATTGAAAGACGTGCAAAAAAGATATTTGAAGTTCTAACAAAGGTGTTTAAATGGTACACTCATTCATACACCTTTGTTTGAAATGTACATCTCTGGAATAATGTTTATTATACTTTATGCTGCAAATACATATAAAGAAATAAAAACTTAGCCTGAATTTATTGCGAAATGTTAGGTAGATAGTTTATGATTTCCCAATGAATGTTTTTGTTAACTTAAATCTTATTTAAGACTATTGTCAATTTCTCTCATGCATACTTGAATCAATCCTGCTAACCTACTATATATTATCTGAAATCTGGATATTATGAAGCATCTGAGCCTCTGGATGTTTTTATAAACTCATATGGGAAAACTTATTACATTTTGTTCATCATTGACATATGTAACAAATTAAAATGAAACATTTTTATTTTGTTTTACTTAGTGTAAATTGAAAAGCTAGATCATATCTCAATCAAAATGTTTTTGCTCTCCTAGAGCTGGCAGACCTCTTCAATGTATGTGAGATTGTCCAGCTATAATATGTCTTTAAACTTTTGAATGTTTATGACTATGAAAGAGGTTTCATAAAATATAACGATCATGAAAGCTGACAAAACTGGGAATGGCCGCAGGCAAATTTGGAATCACTAACCATTGTGTCACTGCAATGATGCAGTCATAAAATAATACTATGTTGGGATATGCTGATTTGATTTACATTTCACCTGGAAGTTGCAGTAGGCCTGTTATGCACGCACAGAGAAAGAGAGAACAACAGCTGGACAGAAGGACAGAAAACCTCAGTGCTGACTTAGCTCCTCAATACCATGGGCAAAACACAGAAAATGAGCCCATTTTTATAAACTAAAAATATTTCTGAACATTTTGTACAGTATTTAATCAAATGAACTGCTCCTTTGATAAATCTGCAAGTGACCAAGGAAAACGACTTCAGTTAACCCACAGGTCTCAGTGAACAGATATCCCTTGGAGAGAGTTCTTGGAATGATACTTTTTCCAAACATGGTCTGTGTTTAACCTTTGTAAATGTCTATATATGGTCTGTAAGCATTTTTTGCAACTACTGTGTTGCAAAATCAATCTAGCAGTCTAATCCAGAACAGGTGTCCTATGAATGCCTTTGCAGGATTAACATAGAGAGCACAGCCTTATGGATGATTTCAGTAACTATGATTAGCATTAAGAGGCAAATCCCCCTCCATATTCTTGGTGTGAAAGGATCCCATTTCAGCACGTGTGCTGCTCCTCCACACAAGAAAGGGAGCAGGATGTGGGGTCAGGCTGAAGTGGCAAGGCTAAGCTGGAGATGGAAGAATCAATGTGCTGCAGTGCAGAAGGCAGCAGTCAGCAGGAAAATGTCATCAGCTTCAGAAATTCTCCATTTAACATACCCCAATAACTAGTAATCAAGAAATTGCATAGACATTGCATAGACTCTAAATGAGATGTTTTAATTTCGTGGTCTTGGCAAATGTATTTTATTTTCTGAAAAATTAATACTAAAATGATCCAAAGTAGTCTCATGGTGAAAATTTGAGATAAAACATCACCATATTAGGAATATTATAAAATTCTTTCTATCTGTGTAAATACAGACAAGCAGTTAAAACATTTTCTGGGTTTAAAAATCTCTCAGATTTTAATCAATCAGGTGGAAAGTTTTCAAATACCCAAAATTTTTAACATTATAAAATAATAAGAGTTAAAGTAAGTACTACTCATGATTTTAAAATGAATTATAACAAATTCTGACTTTTCAAGAAGGTTTTTTTATGAATGTTTTGATTTGTAAAAAGGTGTTTTGTTGACGCCATTTTTGCTCTCATGTGTTCCCTGTAGATGTAACGTAAATCTTTAATGCAATTAAACTTCATTTAGTAGAAAACAGACATTTCCCAAATGCTCATCTCTGGCTTTGGCCACATTCTGTTCTCATGGGAACTAAACAGTGCCATAAACCCCACAACCCTCCCTTCCACTGCCAGCTGCAGTTCTTTAGCTTTTCCTTTACTAGTATAAATGCCTGATAGCATATAAATGTGTGTCCATTAAACTACAGCGTTTTTTACATATAATTTTAAATTAAAATAATTTATAAAAGGGATAAAGAGAGTTTAAAAATATTATAACATTGTCATAATTTCTTAAACTGCAATCAGAAATAATTTCTTGTTATCTAATCGATCAATTTGAATCCCACAGTACCAGACCATTTCCAGTTACTTAGGATAGAAATACATTACATGCCGATAATAAAAGTTAGGCCAAATCTTCAATTATGCCTTTAGTAACCCTTAGTGTGTTGCTTTCAAACGAAGATCCCCCTGAATCCAATTAAGTCCACAGAATCCTGTTCAGGAGTTCAATGGCTTTGTTGCAGCAGCAGAGGACAGCTTTTTGGGGGTTATTTTGAACCCGAGTCCTAGATCTTCAGTTGCTGTTCCCTTGTTCTTCTGATGCAGAAGACACAATAAATGAAAAAGAGATCTCTCAGCATCTCCATGCCCCATGCATTTGTGAATGTCTTTTACAATAGTTCTTAACTGTCTCTTCTGAAGAATGAGAACTTCTAATTTAATCAATTATTCCTCTTATGGAAGTTCAACACTTTTGATATTGCTTGGCTGAATCATTTCCTGGTATTTATTTTGGCATTAGGTCATCACAGCATATATAGTACTCATAACATAGATTTATATGGGAGAATGGTCCTGTGATGTGTCAAGTTCTCTTTCCTTACAATCTATAACCTTTGATTTGCCTTTTTGACCACCTTTAAATACTAAGCTGATGTTTTCACTGAACATTCCTTGAAGTCTTGTGGCAATGGTAATAATCTGCCTGACATTTTGCACGTGAAATAATTATTGTTTGTTCTCTCACTTTCTTGCCAACTTGACACTCATCACCACCCTGTTGAATTGGATTTTTTACTTTCTAGGTGCTCAGTTTTTAAAACCATTTTGCAATTCTGTTTGCAATACCACTTTGAAAAACTTACTGTCACCAACTTGTAAACTTTCTAACTTCTCCACATTTTCAGGTTATTTGCAAACATATTCAACTGACTGGGAGAGCACCAGCTCAGATAGGTTCTAGCTGAAAAATCTGAAATAAAAATCAAAACAAACAAACAAACAAACAAAACCACCACCAACAAAATCCAATGAAACAAACAAAAAAATCCCCAACAACAATGAAAACAGGCCATTGCAGAACAAAATAGAGTATAAGAAAATTTCTTTATTTCTTGATAATCTCTAAGAGTATGACATGATTTCATTATTTGTTGATAATCTCTATTGCTGGCTACAACGTGTTCTTAAACCAGGGAGAGAATATGGATCTGACAGCCAGTAGCATTAAAAGGATGGTTAAATAAAATTTAAAATCTGTTTGAAGTTCAGAGACAGCTGATGTGATACTCAGCTTACTTGGCTACCATGGAAACCCCATGATTTATTATTTAGCTATGATACCAAAATATTGTTAAAGCCACCTGTGGGGGGAAAAAACCCCTGAACAATAAAATAACTCCACAGCTTTATAGAAGCTTATTTCATTGTTTATTTACAATTAGTGTAGGTATAATCAAGAATAATTTTGTCTTTATTATTTCCATAAACTATGATTTATAATTAAACTTGGCAATGGTTATTTTTCGTCATTTTCTTATAGCAGAATAAAAAATTTATCATGTCTTGAAATCTTTCATGAACAGTTATTATAACCAATTAAGCTGTTGGTCTGAGATTGGATGGGAAGTATTAAGGCCTGTATATTTTAATTATGCTGAAAGTACTTTTTTCAGATATGTATTTCCAGTTAATGTGTAGCAGATATGTGTAGCAGAATAGAATAAAGAGAGCAAAGTAGTCGAAACAGAAATCATTAGCACAAGCAAAACAGATTCATTATTGAAGAGACAGAAAAGTTCCTTCAAACCAGCTCTTTTCTCCACCATCGATGAGTGAGATATTTTGATGAACTTTTGCATATTATGGTAATGCTCTCTCCACAATTTTATTCCAGACACTGGTCTGTGGCATGCAAGGTGGATTACCAGCAGTTTGTTTGAGAATGGGGACAGTAAGAACCATCTTCTAGCCAGGTTGTGGATTCCTTAAAGGGAAAATGGACGATGCAGGGAATTCTCAACTGCAGTGTTCAGTGTGAATTCCACCAGGGTCATTAAATACAATGAGTCAATCCATGCACATCAGCCCGTGGGGTCAGACATTCCAACCCATGTGGAATCCTTATTTTTTCTTCTGACTGTTCTTCACTAGGCAAAGGCAAAAGAATGATGAAATGGAGCAAACTGATCATGAATGTCTTTCCAGACATATTTCTGTAATGGAGATTAGCCAGAAAGGTGTTTTAAAGTTTGCTAAACTGGTATTCAACCTTTGGCAGGAGCAGCTAATAAGGCAATGGCTTCAAAAGAGATCTTTTGCACCACTAATGTCAGAGGGCTTTTTTCAGGTTGCTAAGAGTTGCCATCCCATCAGAAATTTCTGGGGTGGTAGATACCTGAAATCAAGCTTGTCATCGGGGTCTGTGCAATTCTGCACAACCACTTGTTGAAGAGCTCTCCTGCTGTTCTTTCTGGTAAGTAGCAATGCTGCTACTACATTTCACCAGTGGGTTGGTATCTTTTTACTGTATTAATGAGAGTGGCATTGCTAGATGGGCCAGAAGTACTGGAAAGCAAAAAATTCATCACAGATTTATGGAGAGATGTAAAGGCAGCTGAATCCAGAACTGCTGGTGTAAAAATGTTTTCCACCTTTCTGGAAACTCAGAAAAGGCTTTAGTGAACCAGAAGATGAAGTCATGATCCCTCTTTTATTGCAGAAACACCTGGAGTAGAATTTTTTTCAGTGAGCAACACAGCTTCCAGGACACTGTGGATGCTGAAGAATGTAGAAATAAAAGTTATCCTCTTCTTGCTTCTCTTGAGTCTCTTCACCTCCTTCAACCTGGAGTACTTCTGCCTCCTTCCATTTTTCTAAGTCCAGTGCTCTATGAAAAGTAGGGAGCAGTTTAGAGTGGATTTCAGACAGATTTAAGACCCAAGCTGCTCTCTGGGTTAGATTAAAGAATCAAGGAGCATTTTGGGAGCTAATAATTGACTTTAGAAGAGGGTTTAGGAAGACAGCAAAAGAGAGTGCCCTGGCTGTCACCAAAACCCTGTGATTTGTAGTAGAAGTTACATAGGCTTGTCCCACCTGAACAGCAAATACAACCCAGGACCTCAGACTGCTTAATTAATATTAATTATTATGAAAGAATTCTTCAGCCACAAAGGAAAACTATGCTTCAATGGAGGAAACAGGTACAAAATCAGAGGATCTTCTCAATCAGGGACCTCACAAGCAAATTTATTTCAATTTCACATTGAAAGTGCCTTCTGCATACTCTGTGCCAATTTTACTAGCTAAATTTTCCTGTGGATAAAGCAATGGGCTCTACAGGGGTACTTCCAGAAGTATTGGAGAAGTTCCCACTGCCTGGTTGGGGAGAGAGGAAGAGTCTAGGATAGTTGTTATTATTTCATAGTTCTAATTCTGTGGTTTGACCATCTTTAAATATTCAGAGAAAAAGCTTATGGAGAAAACGTTAAGAGGAGCAGAAAAAGTTTCTTTATGTGAGTTCAGTCTCAGCCTTCAGTCTGGAGCTCCTAAAAATGGGCAAATGAAGGAGTAAGTCAGAACTGATAAAGTGTTAGACTGAGGCTTGAAAGTAATGCAAGGTGAGTCAGTCACCCTGAACAGGAAAAACTAAGACTTCCTTCCCCTTTCCCCTGAATATTTTTCCTCAAAGGAAGTACTCTGAGAATATGAAAAAGGGTAGAGAAAGCAGGAGACAGCTCTTCCCACGATGACTGATCCATGTCACACAACAGTGCGAGGTTGTAACTGTGGTCCCTGGAGACTTTGGGCCTGCAACATCTGGGTAATGGTGCAATGTCAGCAGAAGGAGCTGGACGATGGCAATGGCACCTCAGGTTGTGATGCACTGGATGCTGTCACAAAGTTCAGAGACTTTTGAATGCAGAGAGGTAAGGAGGGGGTGGGGGAGGGGAGAGGGAAATCACAGGATTTCTTTCATATGCTTTTTTCTTATTTAGGTAACAAAGAACAACCAAGTGAAGGTTAGGAGCAAATTTTTAGTTATTATAATTTAGGGTGTGAATAAATTGGATTAATAAATGCAGGACAGAAAAAGAAAGTGAATCTCCAATTTGTTTAACTTTTAAAAAAGACTTTGATAAGGTCAGATTAGATGCTACCATGAGATGCAAAAGATCTTTTGCTCTTTGGAATTGTAAATTGGTCTAATTGTTTTTAATACTGTAAGGGAGTTAGAAGACGATATTGTTGTATATTCTGACTTTAAACAAAAGTAAGATTTAGGTGATGACATTATTTAACATAATAGTGAGAGGTTTTACAAGTTTCCTCTTTGTCAGTGGGGACTAAAAATACAGAACCAGACTCTCCCTGGTGGTGCCTACTGACAGGAAAAGTGGCAACCAGCACAAACTCAAATGTCAATTTGAAAAGAAAAAATACATTTAAACATCAGAAGACAGCTTTATTTCTTTGAGGGTGGTTGAACACTGCAACAGCTTGTTGAGCAGTTGCACACTAACAGTGTAATCAGCTGAGCCTATCTTTTGCTCAATGGTACACCATAGAAGATGTGGCATCTCAGTCTTTGGAGAAATCCTCAAAACTCAACTGGACATAGTCTTGAGCAACCTTGCGCTAGCTCACCTTTATTTGAGCAGGAGTTATATTACCCAGACACCCCTTCCAACCTTAATGATGCTGTGATTTTGTGAAATTTTTCACTAGATTGGAAAAAAATTAGTTAATTTTATTAATGTAAAGAAATATAATTTTCTGTCTTAAAAAGAGTGTAGATGCACTTCAGATTTGATGATTTATAAGTATGATTTGTTGTTTGCAAATATGGTTGTCTGATAACCTTGCCTGCTCTCTTCTCTAATGGTTGTTCAACTTATAGCCACATTCAGAAATGATAATGTGATCATTCTGCCTTCAGGACCAATATGAAAATAAGATATGTATCACAAGATAACTAAGAGGGAAGTTATTTGGGTAATGGCTCATGACACATTGATTTTTGCTGTATTGATATCAGCCTTGGGTAATCAGTAGTACAGCTGGTTGCAGGAAATGAATGACTAATCTCCGTTCCTAGAATCATTTCAGTCTAACTAGTGCAAGCTATAACCCCTCTGTATTGGGCACCATTTTTTACTTTACCAAAGAGACATTGTTGTGATGTGTGAGGGAACCAGAATGACCCTAAAAAGAGTGGGGTTGAGAGGACACAGAATTTGCTCTAGATAGCACAAAACAATATTTAAGAACAGAGCAGAGTATTTATAGGCATCCATGACTACATGGGAGTAAATCCAGGTTCTGTCAGGTCCAGGATATGTCCTCAGGAGCACATGCATTAATGATGGTGAGGACTGGGCTTCTGCCAAGGTGTCACTGCCTGGCAGCTCCCAAGCAGCCTTCATTCCGTCCAAGCGACAGGCCACATGGCAGACAGGCAGGAGGAGAATGAGGAGTTTTTCATGCCTTTCATTTCTCCAAAGCAATTTTCCAGGATGAGAGATGAAGGTTGTTAATGGAATGACGTGCCTGCTTCTCATGTCCATACGTTGAAACTCTTAAGACAAATTGACAAGAGGAGTAAAAGATATTGAAGATTGATTTGGTAAGTGGAAGAAAACAAACACATTATTAAGATTAAACAAAATATGCTGAACTTCATTAATCTTAATATGTTATATGATATAAATACACTCACAAATTTATTTACTGAGATAATTAAGTCAATGATTTGTCAAAGGTCTCATTTTCCAGTCTTGTAGGTGATATTGCATTCATAGAATCATAGAATCATGGAATCATAGAATCATAATCCTATAATAGTTTAGATTGGAAGTGACCATTGGCAGGGAAAATATCACGGAGATGGATTATAGATTCTCTGACCTTTTTCTTTTTTTTTTTTTTTTCTGCAGCTGGGGTTCAGTTTTCCTGAATCTAGTGAAAAAAATGTAAGTAATGTCAGGAGCTTGAAAACACAGCTCAAAAGACTGAGACACTAGGACATCTAACTACTCTGCTAGTCCACATAAGCCATAGAGTCTCTGCCTTCAGCATATGAGGGAGAAATATTCATTCTTGGAGAGTAATTTTTTCATTATAATATGACAAAATGAGGATGAGAAGAGAATCCCAGGTTAAAATTCAACCTTGAATTGATAGATTGCTGAAGCTGGGAGATAAAATGGCTCTTGTCAACTTGAAAGTTATATATTCAGGATGGCATCAAGAGACTCAGTAATTTCTAGATAAGTTCTATGACCTGTATTAAACAATAAGTGCTACTTGATCATCCTTTTAATCAATGCGTGTTCACTAATATTTTAAAAACGTGTTCTCCAGAGATACATCCCAACAGTAGATTTTTCAAGCTAATGACCAAGATAATTTTTGAAAGACAGAGCAAAATCTTAAGAATATTTCTTTTTCATTCCATTTTTGATGCAGCTTTCATTGGATTGCTATTCACCGAAATATCATTCAGCTGTGTTATTCTTGTATGTTACATGTGAATACCCTTGTTTTAAGACAAAAAATCAGGAGTGAATAAATTTGAATTGCTAAAACTATTGGTTGCTGTCTTCTTGTTTTAGAAGCAGAAGACGTGGTCCTTCTTTATTACAAGCGTACATGTGTATTCCATCAAGATGAAGCAACAGTATTGAGAATATTCCTTTCTACTGACCATCTGCAACAAAAATGCACTCAAGTTCTCTTGAATTTTTCTTGCATGTGATTCACTGTCTGAAAAGGTTTCTTACATGCCAGTTGAGGAAGTGTTATAACTGTCAGCGAGTTAAAAATGATGAGAAGAAGCTTCTGTGTTCGTTAATATAGAAAACAAGAAAGATTCACAGATGGAATTTCATCAGTAGTCTATGAGTGGGTGAAATTGTCTCTGCCAATGGTCACTTCCAATCCAAACCATTCTAGGACTCTAGGATTCTATGAATGCAATATCATTTACAAGATTGGAAAACAAGAGCTTTTGACCAATCATTAACCTAATTATCTCAGTAAATAAATTTGTGACAGTTCTTGTTCTTGCTCCTCTTCTTGTTCTTGTTGCTGTTGGTATTTATTGGAAAAAAACACCAGTGAAGACGTTGTGCTCATATGAAAGGTAGACTTCAATATACAAAAAATAAAAATCTTCAAAATACCTTTTAGTAACTTTATCAGTGTTTAGCAGTATTCCAAGGCTCAGAAAAGGGTCAGATATGTTTGTGGCATCTTCCTTTGCTCAATCTGCAGTGGTTGTGATTATCTGTTAAGGACCTATCCTGGTTCTGGTCCCTATGATGGGAAATCTAAGAGATCTTGTCAAGAGTAAAGAGGTTTTGACAGTCCTAAGGAAGACCCTTCAAGGAAAAAACTCAATAAATAATGCTTTCTTTATATTTTTATAGCCTTTTTTATCCAGAGGGAGAGATTCAGAATGCTAACCAGGAGCTCCTACTTACAGGTAATCCTTTATGTCCTAGGGCAATAAAATTCACAAGCCTTGTATCTCCTAGAATGTGTCAGAAGAAAAATATGTGTCTTCTTTGAAATTAAGACATAAATGTTTAAATGCTCTTCAAGCATGCAGAATAATACCAAGCAGAAGAAAACTCTGAGGTAGCTGTCAGGCAGTGGAACTGATCATGGGACTGACTTTCAGCTTGAGATGTGCTGTATCAGATTACCCCTTGACCTTCAGCTCCTTCTTCCACTTTAATATATAAACGTTTGCTTTCCCAGTCAAAAAAAAAAAAAAAAAATCAATTCTATGACTAAAAAAATGTTTTCAGTTAAGTCAGAATTCCCCATAGTACCTCAAAAGAAATCTTTTTTTTCCCACCCTCTCATTAAAAACGACACAAAGCCAAAGTTGCTGTTTAATTTTATATATATATAAAATTTTGCCTACAGGTCCACCTCTAGCTTTACTGTCACATCCTAGAAAGTAAAAAAGAATTAAAACATATTTTTAGGCCATAAAAATAAGCACTTGCCATCAAGGAAAAAGAAAATTATTATAAAACCTCTGAAACAGTCTGAATGCTTCTCATAACCTCCACTTAAAAAGTCTGTTATTATGTTCTACTCAAATATGACAAATACCTTATGATAGTAAGTAATAGTCATGCTATCATTAAATTAAACTGTACAAATGTAAAGGGCTATTTTATTCAAATAATGAAAAGCCAGATAACAAAATAGGAATTTTAGCATGGGTATGGTACAATGATAAAAGTGCAATCTACATTGGCAAATGCCAATCTGACCCAAATTGCCTTTAATAGAATGCACTGGAGAATAATTTCAATTAGGTGTTACTAATGAAAAGCCTTTTTTTAATATATTAATGATTTTTTTGTGTGTGTTTGCATTAGGAAATTCAGAGGACAGTTATTCAAAGTTCTTTATAGTCTTTGTAAAGGCAGACACCTGGCTTAATATGAGAGAACAAGTGAGGGAGTGAGGAATGTAATTTGGTGAAGTGTATCCAGGAACACAGAGGACACTGTGTAGGTATTCCGAAATTTTGGTGCTTGCCCCATCAGTCTGTGACCCAGTTTCTTCTGAAAAATTACTATTTTCACAAGTTGAAGGCTCTAATATTAAAAATAATGTTTAATACATATGAAATTTTCTTATACTCTCACTTATTTTTGAAAAAAATTTCATTTCTACTAAATAGAAATTCTGTTTTAATGCATTAAATTCTCATTATCATTCATCAACATGAACTGCCACGGGAACTGTGTCGAAGTGTCATGGTGAAATACAATGATGTTCAAAATATTTTCAAAAAGTTTTGTGTTTGGACTGGTAAAAGTAATGATATATTTATAGGATTATGGAATCATTAAGGTTGTAAAAGACCTCCATCAAGTCCAACTTTTGACCAAACACCATCATGTCAACTAAATCATAGCATGCTATGTCGAGTTGTTTCTTGAACAGCTTCAGGAATGGTGACTCCATCACCTCCCTGGGTATCCCATTCCAATTTTTAAACACAATTTCATGGAGAACCTTTTGCTGATGCCCAGCCGAGCCTCCCCTGGTGCAGCTCTGAGGCTGTTTCTTCCTGTCCTGTCAGTGCTCGCCTGGGAGAAGGGGCGAACCCCCACCTGGCTGCGGCCTTCTCTCAAGCAGTTGTAGGGAGCGATATCTCCCTCATGCCTCCGGTTCTCCCAGCTCCCTCCGCCACTACCCACAGCACTCACACTCCAGACCCTTCTCCAGGTCTGTTGCTCTTCTCTCGACTCTCTCCAGCACATCAATGTCCCTCTTGTCCCTCCACCCCAGAACTGCGCACAGGAGTTGAGGTGCGGCCTCACCAGTGCTGAGCACAGAAAGACAATCACTGTCCTGGTCCTGCTGGCTACACTATTTTTGTTACAAAAATGTATTTTGAAATATGTAATCCACGTGTAGCAAAATTTATGCGACATTTACCTCTCCTAAAATGTTAGACTGCTTGGTAACTAGGGCATATTTATTTAGTTAATTAAGATTTTTATTCCTTACCTCTTTTGCTTTGGAGGGTAAAAAAGTTTGCTTTTTTAGTGTTGGTTAATTAAAGATAAAACAATCACATGTAGGGAATAAGTACGATTCCTTTGACAGCTTTGCAGATTTTGCTGCATTAAGCATTTTTGTGGAACTTCTGCAGATTTTAAGGACAAATGATGCATGAAGCCAGAGCAAATTGGGCCCTAAGTGGGTGGGTGGGTGAAATAGAGGATTTAAAGGATTAACATTTATTGGAGTGCCTTATATAAAAGATTTTTACTGTATAATAATGCAAATCAAGAAGATAAAAAATCAGGTACCTAGTAATTTTTGAAGTGGAATGTGATATTAAAAAGAATAAAGAAAAAGGTAGAAGCGCTACCATGAAGCTAAAACTTAAAAAAACCTTTAAACTCATCCCCTACTGAAAAGCATGAAGAAGGCTGGGGTAATCTGGAGAACAGAAAAAGTCTGGAAGAGCTTCCATTTCCAGCACTGCCCTCAATGGACACAGAACTGCAGGGCTCTGGGAGATTTACTGAACCCATCCAGCCACACAGAAAATATCATCAGGAGCTCCTAGTGCCTTAGACAGATATAAATTCCACATAGTAGCTTGAAGAGAAATCCCTGATACAAACCAACTTTACTTTTGAATTCTACAGAAAATGTTATTTCTAGTGGTGTAAAATCTGATCCTGGTCAGTCCTGCTTTGCAGGTATGTGGGTAACTAGTAAAGACAGAGGGAAAGATCAAGTTTATCTTAGAAAAATTTATACATTTCTAGAAAACCTAACATCTTTGTTTTGTAGGCTGCTCTCCACAATGTGACAGAGGATTCTACTCCATGGTATAGGTATAAGGTAATATTAATAATAAAAGATTAACAACAACAAGAAAACCCATCTAGATTATTTCTCTCTCTCTTCTTTTCGTGTGTCCTTAGGTGAACTTTGATACAACTTCACAGTATTCAGGTAAGTGCAAAAAACCCCAAAATCCCCATAAAATAAAAAGGGAAAAGCATCAAACCACAGGCAAACAGTGGATATAAATAACATCTGGATGCATTTTTATATTTTATGTACATTTATTGTGTATCTTTCTTCTAAAAATATATAAAAATATTCCATAATTAAAGTCATTACTTGTAAAAGTGACAAAAAAATTCGAAATGTTTTTTTTTAAAGAGAGGAATAGAAAGGCACATGAAGGATATTCAAAACAATGAATACAATTAGTAAGTCAATCTGAGTACTCTCTTAGGAAAAGAGATCACATGGCTTCTGGTTTTTAATCAGCCTAAGCAATTCCTCTTAGACAGGAATTAGTTAAACAAATGATAAAACTAGGTATGTTGTCACTTTTAACCTTCATTCTGAATTATTAATTGCCTTATGTAAGCCTTTAGAAATGCCAGAATTATTCCTGCAAGGTTTATGTAGATGCACAAAGTGGCAATCCCTGCACTAGACTTTGGTTTAACAAAAGAGGGACAGGGAGGTGAAAAGGTTGGCTAAATTATTCATGCGGGATTTCTTGCTGGGGAGCACACACCTTACTTGTACAAGGAAAGCTTGCACCATGCAATCTTTCTGATTTTAAGTTTACCCCTAAAGGAAAAGTTACTGGCATGAACAAATGCTCCCAAGATCAATACTTAACTACCCAAGCACATATAAATATTTGAGATCTAATCATATTTGTTGTTTTAAGTTTATGTGTGCCTTATAATGCAATGACAAAGGGGCCATGTATGAGAATGAATTTTTGAAAGAAATATTTAAAATCAGTGCCATGAAAATCTCATCAGTGAGATTCTCTTGGATAGTTTCTCAAGAAAAACAATTGAAGTGAATGAGATTTAAATTTTAGTCCCCACTTTGACTACTTTTCAACACCTTAAAATTTTGTACAAATGGGATATTGAAGAAGAAGATATCAAAAAAGATGATAGATGAGCTGAATAAAGAACTCAGATTTCTGGGCATGAAAAAAACTGTTCAATTACTTTATGTCAATTCTTAGCAACCTGTGTAGATTTTTCTTCATTAAATGCATAAACTGTGTATTTATACTGGAAGATATAGCTGAAATGCTAAAATAAAGCCAAATAAAATATTGCACTATGAAGCAGATACCTAACAAATGTCACACCACTCTCACAAAACAAAAAAAAAAAAATCAAAACAAATCCTCCTGTGGGTTTTGTTTTGTTTCTTTTTCTTTTAATTAGAACTTCAGTCCACGTTTTCATCATTATTACAAACACTGATAAACAAACTTCTCATAATTTCTAATCTTTAGTTACTACTATGGAGCTCTTTGCTGCAAACCTGGATGCATTCCCTTAGGCCCACCCTGAGGATTGAACATAAAACACTGACAATTGCACAGAACCACTGGGAAATTTATGCTGCATTTGGGTATTCAAACCAGTTGAGTTGAAGTGACTGGCAGTATTCAGGGCATGAGTATTTTGTTCAGATACTTTTCTATGTGCACTTTTTGTGTGGTCTATGTAGGTGCTTTCTAAGCAGGCTAGAGGTTGATCTCAATCGTGCTGATTAGACAGGAGAAAGAAAATGGAAGAGCGTGTGACTGGAATAATAAGGGATCCTGCAGAAGTGAGAAGTGTATATTAAAGCCAAAGCAATTTCTTGGTGTGGAAAAAAAAAAAAAGCAATGTTTCAACTTAATGTTAAAGAGGCAGATATATAGAACTATGTCCTAATGAATCAATTACTGTGCAAAAAGAGACAATACTTTCTTTGATTTCCAAACATTGTGAATCCAGATAGACTACTTAAAAGTTTATATTTTGTGGCTTAATTGGAAAAAAAAATGAACAGGCTATGGCAGAGAAATAAAAAAAAACCAGCAATGGTAGAAAATGAGTAGAAAGTCATTAAAAAATTAAGAAATGTCACTCTTTTTCTTCATGTTTACTAAAAGCTAAATATTGGGGTGAAGTTTTTGACATCAGTCTCAGCTGCCATGTTCACTTAATTTTTAATAAATTTAGTGATGATTCAGCAAAAGATAAAGGTTTAATATTGTACTGAAAATAAAATGATAAAATCATAGCTAAGAAGAAATTTTAGAGAAAAGATGTTCATTATTTTACACCTTAAGAAGTAACACAGAGTGAGCAAGGCCTGAATTCACAAGGTTTAAAACTTGTTTGCTTGGTTGTTTCAGTACCTCTGAAATTCCTGTGCTGCAAAGAGTTTTGCAAACAGACACAAAACAAGGTTTGCCTTTTAAAATTCATGGTTTTTTGGACAGAGTCTTCTCTATTATATTTCATAAGAGATGGCTTTTTTTATATTTAAGAAGAAAATTATAGGAACTATTCTTTTCTTTTTTTTCTGCTGAGTTGTATTACCACTTACCCTGAAGTTTGGGAACAGCTTGGAAATAGATTCTGCCTTGATCTGAGGATTTGCTCAAATTGATGTTATCTTGAAAGGTCATTTATATTAAAGAACAAATAAATTGCCACAGAAGTTCTAATTTAGTGTGTTTATTTTTCAGGAAGAAAAAATTCCAAGGATAATTTTGTAGCTGGATGAGTTCTGCTGGATCATACTGTACTTGCTATATATTTAATCTTTTACTGTTGTTGCTGATTTTTTTTACCACTTATATTTTTTTGTTTTGTTTTGTTTTGTTTTTCCTGTTTATATTGAACTGAATTCCTTAAGGATGGGGCTTCTCTTTCTTACTTTCTTTCTCTTTCCTCTACCTACTCACTACCAAAACTACTCAACCAGTGTCTTTAGTGTGTAGTTCTGCTCACACTCATCACAAACTTGTCATTAATATGCTGTTCTACCCTGTTACTGTTACCCACTACTGCTAAATCTGCTTTGTGAACTTGGAACTCGAGAAACACAGTTCTGCACTGGAGAACTACTTTATTTACTTCTTATTCCTGCCCTTGCAGCTGATTTACACATTTCTAGTGCAGAAGTATGCTGGGAAACAGGGTATTTGTACTCTTTACTTGCCACCTGCGTGTTCAAAAGTGAAATCAGTATACATGTCCTATAACTCTGTCCATCATCATTTGGATACATTCATATATTATGTTTATGTCCTGACTGGGTTCTTAAAATTCACAAGATTCATGTGAAATTAGTGGCAATAAGGTCTTCCTCAAAGTTTAATTCCTTCCAGGCCATAAGTACTCCTATTGGTACTATAATCATGCACAAGGTACAAATGCACTTTATTAATGCATTTGTACCTTGTGCATGATTATAGTACCTTAGATCCTACTTGACATTTTTAATTAAATCACTTTTATCACTATGCCTTTCATTAATTATCTTGTTTGGTTGTCAGAGTTTTTGGTTTGTTAATTTATTTTTGGTGGGTTTTTCATTGGGAATTATTAAATTTTTTCTTGCAGGAAGAGCAATCCTGACTAAAAAGTGAAAGCATATTTTCCCTGGTTTAGATTTAACTGGAATACAAAATGTACTAGAAATCTGTGAAAGAAAAAGCCCATGGAAGTTAAAAAGAAACATGAATGCAAATGCACACAAATTCACACTCCTTACACATGCCCCACCACACACACTCTTTAGTCTGTGTAATTAAAAACTCTGCAAAGCACTTGGGGAGATTCTGACTACTAAAAAAATTACTAATAATTTTCAGAAGTACTGTTATCAATGTTCTTTTGCATCCTTGTATGGCCTCAGGCTGGTCAGTAGAGCTCTCCTTTACTTCAGTAAACCTCCATGTGAACCAGGTACTCCATTTCCTCAGTGAAAACCAGAATATACATTAATTCAGTGTGACCAAAAGGGTTAGCTTTTGTTCCATAGCTTACACACATGGGCAGACACAGAACCTGAGTCACTGCATATGCTTGAAGTCATGCAGGTATTTTCACATTTGCAGACACAGAATTCCAGATCGATTTTCAGTGTTGGGAACATTTATGTTTTATCACACAGTGATGTAAAGCCAGGTTGTATATGTTCAACAATTTAGAACCATCTGTTCTGCAGAAAAAAGGAAACTACTGAGTCAGCCTGAGGTCAGAGATAAAGTATAGCTTGAAGTGCAGCAGGCAAAAATAGGCCTTTTCTGCTGAGGCTAAATTACCAGTAAGGTAAACCACCCATGATGTGTCCAACTGGGAAGTGAGTGAAGTGAGCAACAAAAGACTCAAGGTGAAACTGCTTCCTCTGTACGTACTGTCATTTATATTGTTGTAGGTCTCCTTAAATTTTCATCAGCATTTAGAAGGGGAAAAAATACAAAAAAAAAAAAAAATCATATAGATGGCAGGAACTTACTATTGAAAGAACACTTTATAAATAATGTAATGGACTAATTTGTTGCAATATTTTGAGACTCATGTACTTAAGTTATTAAGGAGAAATCTCATATAGCCTTTTGAAAATGCCTTTGAAATACTGATATTTCATTTCTTAATGAAATTATCTGCATGCTTACATATTTAACAGAAGAATATATATATAAAAAAAATATGTTGCAGTACATTTCTATTCTTTGATTGTAAAATGCTACAGTTAATAGTTTGTTTCCTTTGAGAGCTTCTTAGTAATGATTTTTGTCTTTCTGGCTTGATTCTGAATTTTAGTGGTACTTCCTTCAATAAATGTCTGTATATTAATAGGTAGGTAATTTATAAAATATTTTCCTGTTCTACTTGTCATATATGTCTCATTGTCATATTGCACTACAAGAAAACATATAGCCTACTAAATAATCCTTTTGATCTCTTTAACTAAAATGGGCACTGAATCAGCAATTCTGTTTGTACATCTGTGATCTTGAACCTATGTATACCTAATTAGTGCTAACTTTGACTTTCTGTCTTTATTAAGATTGCATTGCCTTGCTCTGTGATCAAAACTGATCACTAATATATTTAAACCTAAATACTTAGGCCTTTTTTTCAGGTTTTGAGTGAAAACTATTTGAGAATGAAATCTTGCCCAAATAGAGATGCAATTTTTCTTTAATGTGAGGTTTTGCAGAAGACTTATTCAGCTCACATTCATATTGCTGATGTTGTTTGAATTGTTGCTTCAAAAAACAGCAACTAGAACAGCAGAGGAGAACATTTTTACATTGTTATAAATCACAATAAAAAGTGTTCAGGCCCTTGCATTATTGCTGAATACATAGGCATTATAAACACCATGCAAAACCAAAACTGTACTGAGGATGGATTCCCTTTCCATGTGCATGTTTTATTTATGTCTGTTGTGGTTTAGCTTCTCAGGCAGCTCAATACCACACAGCTGCCCACTCACAAACACACACAAACACACACCTCCCCACACCCCTCACCGCCCTCTGCAGTGGGATGGGAGAGAGAATTGAGTAAAAACAAAACAATAAAATGTGTAAGTTGAGATAGACAGTTTGATAGGACAGAAAAGGAAGATAATAGCAATACATTAACATTAAAATTGACCTTAAAAGTAGCAATATTATTAATTTTGTCATCATTATTATTATTGTTTAAAAATCAAGGGATGCACAATGTGATTGCTCACCACACACCAATTTTTTTCCAGGTGAAACCAAGACAACATCTCAGACACATCTTATTTAAGTGCCTAATTTTTAAGCATGTTCAAATAAGTTCTCTGTTAAACAGGGTACAGGACAGAGGAGTTTTATTTTTGCACCAACATTTTTAATCTCGCTTATTCATAAAAGTTTTAAAGTGCGTAGATTGCAAGTGGATTTAAAGTATCTGAACTGTAATTACTGTCATTAGTGCTGTACCATCTGCATCTTTCAGGAACAAGCAGTTTGAACTAATCACCAATAATTGTTTTCAAGATGTTTAGCACGTCTTAAATTTAAACATCAAAACAAAAGCTTATATTTGGCACTGATTTCTGCCAATCCTCTTTTTCCAACATCCTATATCTACACTACTTTGATGTGCTGGATTAAGCTCTACATGAGCTTTTTCCCTAGCTAAAACCTGATACATAGTTTTGGAAAGTTTTTGATAGTTTCTGGTTTCTTTTTTCCCCTTAGTAGCCCACATAACAGAGCCATTATACATCATTGCTGGGGATGAGAACCCTTGCTGGGACCATAGCGTGGAAAATTAATTATTTTCCAATACAAACACAGTGACTCCTTCTTAAATCACCTCTTTTAGTCACTGAAGAAATGTCTGGGGAAAGTTTTATCTGTGTAAATCTATCACACCTGACACAAAAGGAACAGGTCGCTTCAGATGTAATAGAAGCTGCCATGGTGCTCTGACTAAGATAAAAGCATTTTTAGCTAATGTATAGGTATGCACTTTTAATAATTTTGCTCTTTACTTTGTCAAACAGTATTCTTACTTTTTATGGTTGCTAAAAGAATTTGACAAGCCTCATGTGAAAATGATTCTAACATTGTACTTTGTTTCAAATACAAGTACACTTAGTTCATATATTCAATATTTCCATATAAGACCATGAAAAAGAAGACATTTTAATGAAACTGGATTTTTAAAGAATGTTTAACAAATGCAAGTTAATAGCATTATCTTCAGGCTTCTTAATGTTTTATTCCTTTTCTTTTTGACAGTTAAACTTTGACAAACTGCAATAGGTATCTGTTACCTTTTCATACATAGAACTGCTTTGCTGGAAAGAGACTTTAGAATGGAAATTCTTCAGGGCAAATGTATTATGGCAGCAGTTTTATTTCTTAACCTTAACACAATCTACTGATATATCAGCCCTTGGGGTCCTGGTGATATTGTGTAATCTTGCCCCAAATCCTTCTGATAGAGAATAGATAAGAAAAGGTTCTGTCTCCTTCAGCTCCTTTTTTTTTATGATATTGTTAAGACACAGAATAACCTGAATTATTAAATAGTACAGATAACCCTGTGACATGCAAGATAATTACCTCAGATACTTATGAAATATCCTACCAAACCAAAACCTGAACTGTACAGACCTGTTCATTTGTGCTGTCCTTCCTACACCAGCTGTACCTATTCTGAATCTCATCTGTGTTTTATTCTCAGCTCCTTCATCTGACAAACAGTAGGATCAGAGCCTCAATATGACTTCAACAAAGAAATAGTTCCAACTCAGTCTTTGTTCCATATATTGAGGCCAACATCTAAATTATAAGTCATAGGATTACAAGCAACTAATAGCTCTCTACCTCCTGAATCAGCATCAATATTTCATTTTTGGTCAGGAAAGTACTCCTGAAGAAAATACCAAATAGATGATGCCCAACACCAGCTTTGTTCCTTTCTCAGATCTGCCCTTATTGTACTGCACTAATGATTAGGACCATGGATCATTTCATAAACATATGGTTGCAAGAGATTTTTTTTCTTTTAATGGAATAACAGAATCTGTTGGGTTGGTGGGGAGTTGTACAGATAAGCCAGTCCAACCACTGTACTCAAAACAGGTCAGCTACAACAGATTGCTCAGATCCACATCCAGTCACACACTGAATGTCTCTACAGGCACAGATGGAGACTTTACAGATTTTCTGGGCAACCTATGTCAGTGTGTAACAACTCTTCAAGAAAAATCTATTTTCTTGTATTCAGATGAAACACATTTCCATTTGTGCCCATTGCCTCTTTTCCTGTCACTGGGCACTTCCTTCTTCATTACCTCCCATCAAACTTTTATATATACTGATAATATCCATTCTGAATTTAGTCTAGACTTGATAGTTCCAGTTCTCTTAGCTTTTCTGCATGTCAGAAACTCCAGACCACTGTTGTCTTTGTTGTCCTTCACCACACTCAGTCCAGCCATCCATTTCTTTCTTGTCATGGGGTATCCAGAATTAGACACAGCATCCCAGACATCACTTCACCAGGACTGTGAAAAAGAAAAGGATCACCTTGCTAGACCAGCTGACATCACTCTTGGAGGAGAATGTTGGTTGCCTTTGCAGTTTGTTGAATGAGTCCCTAACTTGGTGATCTTCCTTTATTGGTAAATTCTCCTAACAACAGATTTTCTCTCTGTAGAGGCCTGTGACACCTGTAAGGCAGTTTAACTGGTAAAGGCTGAGGTAAATTAGTCATTGAGAATCTCAACCTTTTCCTTATCTTTTGTGACCAGTTTCTCTGCCCCATTAAGCAGAGGGATCACATGAGTGCTTTTTAGCAATTTAAGTATTTGTGAAACATTTTATGGGTCCTTTTCTGACGTGTGGATTATGATATGAGAAAATAATTGTAAATCTGATTTTTTAGGTCTTTTTTCTTTGTTTTCAAGAGGTACAGATCCTCTTAAGAAAGCAGTGTTTCTTGTTTTTTCAACAGCTCAAAAGTTCTTTCAGGGAACTGTTCCACAAGTTTGGAACTCCTAGGAAGGCTTTTAATAATTTTTACATACCTCGGCAGTGGTATACTGAGCTCATTTGAATATTAACTTCTCCTAATCAATCCAAATTCTTGGAGATTTTTGTAGTTTAGGAATCATATTCCTAATTTAGTGTTTTCTCTAACCTCTAGTGGAGTGAAGCACTCCAAACAATGTGCCCCTCACTCACTCCTCTCTGCTCCCACACCATACCCCTCCCTCCCCAGTGAGATGGAGATGAGAACTGGAAGCAAAAAGTTAAAGATAAGGGTTGAGATAAGGACAATTTACTGGAAACAGCAAATGAAATAAGAAAATGAACAGTAACAGCAGCACTGTTAATAACAGAGTGTGCAGGAGAGGTGACTGAGTCACAGACAAGGGCTCACCGTGTGGAACCTGACATTACCCCGACCATTCACTTCACCACGGCCAGAGCAGAAGGGACCTGTTCCTCCTCACCTCTCACTCACCCCCTGTACATTATATTATTATTATGTATTCTATATTCTATAGAACAACCTCAGGGTCCTGACCATGCCCCTCCTGGCTGCTGCATCAATTAACCCTGTCCTAGCCAAAACCAGGTATGTAAGGCCAGTTAATTAAACAGAACATTTTTGGAACGTTGTTTTAAGATATTTTGTTATCCAATCATGTTAACAGAGCAGTAGATTATTTATTCAGTCTTTCCTTTTCTTAGTTTGATTTTAAAGATTTCTATCATGCTTATAAGAAATTCTTTAAAAAAAAATTTATTTCCCAATAGCAATCTTACATGAAATGTTTCTAAGTTACAATGGTTACTTAAAGAACAGAGGATGGAATGAATTAAAAGCAGAGACTGATGTCTCTTAGCTTACCTCTGATTTCTTAAGCCTGATAAACATATAATTATGTATTCTGAGTCTCTTTAAATATATCTATATCATTTTCTGTATATGTGCATGCACAAAAAAGTCTCTGAATGAAAGAAAAATATACAAATAAGCTTTATAGCATAATCAGGCTAATCTTTCCAATTTTTAATTGGTAATAAAATCCAGAGCCCTAAAAGTAAAAGTCTGTGTATTTTAAAGCTACTTCATGTAAAGCCCAAGAAGGTAACTCTGAAAGCTGAATTCTTACATTTATAGATATAGAAAAGCATCAAAGATTATTTGACTTTAGCAGTCAGAGATATACAAACATCAAGGCATTTTAAATATGTATTTAAAATATGTATTTTGATTAACCATTTCAAGTTTTCAGATCAATAAACAGAATTTGGATGTCATTGATCACAAAATTTTAATAAAATGAAAACTATGTTTATGATTTCACAAGGATTTTTCACTCTTAGATTTGTTTTACCATCTTTATTACCCATAATCCTTCTAAGATTATAGATTTTTAAAGATATAAATTTTGTTTTCTTTCACTTAGCAATAGAATCCATGTGTATTGCACAGTAAAGGCTTCAAAGAGGAGTAGCAGTTTACTCTATCCATATGTGATATGGATCACTTGCAATATTTATTGACAGGTTTATTACAAGGAATTTTTTTTATGATATTCAAAATAGAAAGATGATGATTTCTCACAAAATTTTCAAGCCAAGGGATGCTCCTCTACTAAGACATCTCTACACTGCATCAATGACACAACATAAAAGTTAGAGGGAATATTAGTTTATGAGAAGTATGGACAAACATTTGGAATTTAGAAGTAGTTCATAGCACTATATCCTGCCCAAGTCTCTGGGTTGCAGTGTGATTATTCTTCCATGCTGCATCTATTTATCGAGCAATTTGCGAGTTCGCTTTTCCTTTAGAGAAAGACATATCATTTTTTGAATGTATTACATTTATCATCACCTATTACATGTATTGTCAGAGGATTTAAAGATTAAATAAACAAAATTAAGCACATGCTTAATTAACAGATGAGGAATCCTAACAGATGAGTAATCTATTATACCCAAAATATTTTAGGATGTAAAACAAGATATTGAAATACCAAGTCTTTTCAATTCTGGATTACTACTACATGTTGCATTCTTTGAGATCCTTGATCTACAAATTTTAGTGAGGAGCCATAACAATATCAGAGCCCATTTAATTTTTTCCAGTAAAAAATAAGTTTAACATATTCACAAGCTCACTTAGGACAGGATGATAACAAAATAATTTAGATGTGTATCTGCAGAAAAAAATTCTCTGGGTTAACACTTCATTATTTTGCCTTTGACCTCAAACTTAGTTGTATTGTGACTGCAATCAACCTCCAGTACCTAGATTACAAAATTATACTTGATTAGATACATAGTTATGATCTCTAAAGCAATTTTTTTAAACATTTCAGAAGAAAGTAAAGCCAACTGAAAGTATATATTTCAGATCCATTCAAAATAAATGAAAAGACAGCTGTCAAATATGGAATAAGTTAGCTTAACGCTTGTTCTTTGATTATTGGAACAGGTCATTCAATGAGTAAATAAAGAGATTATTTCTTTTTATTGAAGATTACATATTTTCCTCAAAATATATTAAATTGTGCTAATTTTATTTGTACAACTATGTATATTTGGATGAAATTCCCAACAGAAAAAATACATCTGCAGGAAAAAAGCATTAGCAATGCTCATGCAAATTAAACTATGCAGGGGAATTTAGGTAATCACTTTGACGGTTTGAATTTGGCAATCTTTTAATAAGCATGCAGCAATAGTACTCTGTGACTTTGATGATCAGACACAACACAGATATTTTAGTTGAAAATAATATAACTCCCACAACCATGGATGAAATTTTCTGGAAGTCATATTTGAATATATTTGTGCAATCCCTTTATCAAGCACACTTTCTTCACAAAAAAAAAAAAAAAGTGAAAAGTGACAATGATTTCTTCTGGTTATTACACAACTAAAAGGCCACCATTCATCCTGAATTCAATGCTACAACAAAATTTATCAGGTCTTTGTTGGTTTCTAGATTCATTACATGCAAGTCAGGGGGGGAAAATGCTTCTAAAGATCTAAAACTGAAGGAAAATCTGGATCGAGCCCTGACTGAAGCAGAAAACAGAAACAAACTATCTCTTAGACAAATAAATTGTAAATAGAACCTTTATTAATAATTGTTTTGTACATTGTCATTCTTGTACATGCTAGCAATATTATAGAAATAAATATTTTGTACTGCATGGCTTTATGACTTTTTAGAGTTCTAAGCTTGTTTTGCATCAATATATTAGATCAGAAGTTGACAAATATGGGCTTTGCCATCAGCCGCAGTTGCAGAGCACAGTGCCCCTGTTCAAGCTGTTCACTGAGACTGTTCACTGTTATCAGAGGCTTCAAAATCACCTTCTGCCAAGAAAAAAAGAAAAATCATTATTGATAATAACTGTATTCTAATAATGACTTCATATGTAGGATGGTGAGCAGCAGATCATCACCTTGGGAGTGTCAAGCATCAGGATAGAGTGTGTCGTGTTTCAATACGTCGCTGTTTTGGCCCATGGAAAAATATATGTTACAAACTAGTAGGTGCAGTCAGATATTCCTTGTTTTACTTTAATTAACCCACTATCTGTATATGTCATGAACACTCCCAATCTGTATAAGACTGATTTAAAGCTCTGATTACTTTGCTGGTTTCTGTTGTTGCTGGTTTTTTGGTTTTTTGGGTTTTTTTTAAAAAAAAGAATACACCCCTCTCAAGTTTCCATTTATTTTCTTTTCATAAATATTTTATTGTCCTCTGAACAGGTTGAAGTAAAAGATACTTCAGCACTGGAGCCTTAAATAATATAATTAACATCAGTATTCACACCAGACTTTTTAATTTATTTTTTAACAACATTTTTAAAATTTTATCATTTGGAACTATTTTGATGATTTCTATATCTCATTTGTATTTTTACTTATAGATATTCATGAGAAGAAACAGAAGACAGAAGCTCACAGAAATATAGCAGAGAATGTTTTGAGATTCGTGGTTATTTGAGAAGATAGACTGTAATGGAGCTGTTACTGTGGCTCGTGTCAGAGCGTACTCAGAGTGTAATCCATGGATTACAAACACAATGGACCAGAGCAGATCCTGCTGTATGAATGGCTGCTGATATGCATAAAACCCAATCATTCTTCAGATAATTATTTTGTCTAAATTTAGAATGTGAACCGTTGGCACTATCAAAGGTACTTTTGGTTGGGTGTCAGAGTAGAAGATGTTACAGGACTTAGCATGTGTTAGCATTAATTGACTATTATGTCTGTCAAGCAAATAAAGTCCTAAATAATGGAATTAAACAGAGCACTAGAGTGAAAAGTGCCTGGAATGCTACCATAAGAAAATGTAGCTGAAAGATGGGTATTTATAAATTTTGTACAAATTTTCTTCATTTACTCTGGTATGAAGTCATGTTTCACTGTACTTACATTTAATTTGTGTTTTGTGTTCTTTTAATGCAGCACGTTTCTAAGGAAAAAAAAAAACTTTCTCTAAAGAGAATTACTTTTCCATTATAACATTCTACAGTGTCTGAATCTTGCTATTTCATTTTTGATTGAGGTTTTACCCTGATAAAATAAATTGCTACAGGAGTGGTTTGTGTGTGAAAAAGACCTTTTCCTTTACTATAGTGTGGAATTTGTAAATATTTTTACTTCTTTTTGTTTTGGTTTGTTTTGGTTTATTTGTTTTTGGTTTTGATACCTAGACACAGGCAATAAATTTTTTTTTTTTTCTGCTAGCTAGATATTTTGAGAAACAGATATTTTTAAGTTGGAAAGAAGAGAAAATTGTAGTAAACTTATAACTACATTTCTGTGTTAGCTTCAGCAGTAAAACTTTGCTCAATTGGGCTGACAGACAAAGTTACAGTGAATATCTGACTTTCTGCCATAAAACTCAGCATGCAATAATAAATGCAAATAACAGTTGTTGTTATTGCTCACTGAAAAGACAGAAAATTATGCTTTCCAAAGGACACCTTGAGGAATAAGTACACTCTGAGTTAGGAAATGAAATATTGTAAAGGAAGTAATGAAAAAGATCAAAATACAAAAGTGTTTTTAGTATCAGGGGTCTTTAGCATATTCACAGACAAGTATTTTTTTATTCGATCCTTCTTGTAATCAACATGGAGCTATGAAACTCATTAAGTATAATTTTATTTTTTGGTAACTCATAATCTGTTGAGCATTAAGCTGGAGAATACTATAGAAAAGCACTGAGTGTACTTGAATGGCTATGAAATGGCCATTCAGCAGCAACATACTCCTTCAATTACACCCTATTCATTAGGAAAAGACTTTGTATCTGGATACAGTTATTACAACGGCAACATAAATTTTCTCTTTGTGTAGGTTACTCAGTTACAGGTGGAAACTTACAGCCTCCGTGATGCAGGTTTTGTGCCAACAGGACTTCAATGAACTTTAATGGCAGTGTGCACAGATACAGGAGGAAGGAAAAGATAAGCAAAAGCTCCAGAAATATTTGCCTGGAGAGACAGAGTGAAGTTCTAGAAGAGTGCATGTAATTCTAGTCATTAATAAAACCAGAACAACCATTATACTTGAGGAATATGAGACTTGAGTAGGTGTGAGAATTTTACATCAGCTACTTAATGATTCAAATTGAGCAGGCCTCTGAAGAAAATAGCGCATGCTGAACGCACTCAGGGCTTTGTTGGGTACATTAACATGGTCATTCTGGTTTCTGAGCACCATTATTCTTTCTCATTCAAGCCACATCTAACTGCCCTCTTCTGTCTTCAAAAAGTCACTTGGACATCATTCTTGTCCTGTGGTTTACCTCTGAAAATATTCTATGGGTTACAGAGAGCTACAAGAGCTCCATTTCTCATTAGTTTTTGTAGTGGAACAGTGGATTTTTGCAAACACTACAGATATGGGATCTGAATCAGTGGTTTCTGCTGTTAGCTGTTCAAGTACAAAAGTAATGTGCAAATCGTGTCCACAAGCATAAAAGAGGTTCTCCCTCCTTTCCCCACACACAGCCCATCATTCTTCATAATTGATTTACTAGTTGCAACAAAAATGAAGATTGATTCTGTAGGTTAAATAAATTTCCTGTTGGTCAACATATAGTACATCCAGAACTAAATATTTTTTCTTTAATTAAACTGGTAGTGCAAGCTGTAATATTTCACTGGCTTAATGCTTTATCACACTTGTGCTTAAGGTAAGTGTAACCTCCGATTCACAAGGTTTATTTTTCTGAAGATCTGAATTTACAGGCAGGAAATGTGCAGATATTTCACAGAAACTTCCCTGACCGTTTGTACAAAAATTTAATCAGCACATATATTTTGATATTTTTAGATAATATTTGATATGTTGATTTACAAATCTTTTCCAAATCAGAAATACCTTATGTTCTTAAAAATATTTTAAAAGTGGTATGAGAAAAATAAATACTATAATCCATGTGAAAAACAGACTATATCAAACCCTGCTAAGTCATATTACATATCTTTGTAACATCATAATGTGGAAGATATAATAATAATTTACTTGGGACTGTGGTATCATGAACTACAATGAGATCATAAACTCATAAAAAATAAAGCAAAATACAATTAATATTTATATGCTGTTGTCATTTAATACTGATTTTTCATTATAATAAAATATTGATTACAAAATTAGATAGGAACTCTCAATGGAAACAATACTATTTTTTAATATACTTTTTTGAAATGAAGAATATTTTAATAAATAATATCCAAATACCTGCAGAATGACATTTTAAGTTTTTGCAGTTTAATATAGAATTAAAATGTAATTGTTAATTTTAGATGTACTGAGAGAGTAAAGTAAGAGAGTTTTAGTGAAAACAAATTACTATACTTGAACTAGAGAACATAAGAAGGAGTCATACACTTGGAATCAGAGCTCTGCAAGCTTGAAATAAAATCACAGCAAAGCTCACACCACCACTGACATTGTATGAGCAGAGTGATTCCTATGAGACTTTTCATTACATTCACAGATGACCTCTATTACTCTGCTCTTTCTTGACAATTCTGCAAGGAAAGGACATTCTGGAATGCTATGAAATTGCAAGCAGAAGAATACATATATATAAAAAAGAAGCTGAAAGTTACACTCACAGCTCTACAGCTATGTGGACCGGTGGTCAAATGGTCAATTATCTGTCAGCAAAGTGCTTTTGGAAATATCTCATCTGGCAGCACAGCTCAGCCGCAAAAATATCCTTAGTTACAAGTAAGTAAAAATAAAATGCAATATAATGTTATTTTTAAAGGATTATGAGAAAACTTGCATGGGATGAGTTTTAGTTCTAGTTTAGCATGTGGTTTTATCCCGTCTTTCAAAACACAATTTTATTAAAAAGGCAGTGCCAGGAAGGAAGGAAGGAAGTTGCGGAAGGAAGTCGCGGAAGGAAGTCGCGGAAGGAAGTTGCGGAAGTTGCGGAAGTTGCTGAAGGAAGGAAGGAAGTTGTGGAAGTTGCGGAAGGAAGGAAGTTGTGGAAGGAAGGAAGGAAGGAAGGAAGGAAGGAAGGAAGGAAGGAAGGAAGGAAGGAAGGAAGGCTCTTATTTCAAATATGAAGTAACTTTTTTAATGAATGACATTGCTTTTAGACTGGATTAAATTATTCCCCTTGTAAGCTATGTGTGGTCATGGTCATTTGTTGTAAAACTTATGAAGAATGAGAAGTAAATTCCCATTCTAGTGAATCCAAACCACAACACAATCAAAATAAAACCAAACCTATCAACCCACACCAGCTTATTTTTAAAAAAAACCCCTCTAGTCTTATATGTCTTGCAAAAAAGTGTAGAATCTTGCACTAAACACATTTAGAGAGGATTCAATTTTATCAGAAAATAAAGCTAATTGTTTCAAGTTATTTAATATCTTGAATGGAAGTGAATGTTCAATTCTTGCTGAGGAATCTAGAATATGGTGAGCAAAAATTCCTTTTGTTCTACTCCAGTACTGTCCGTACTTTCTGGTAGACACTGTATTACTCCTTTTCCCTTAATGATAAAGACTCCTGCAAGGTTGTTGGACCTTCTTTCCCTTTCTATGAAAAGAAAAAGGTTTGTTATAATTTTCTGCATATGGGAAAGTGAATCATTATTGCTAGGAGATAAGAACAGTTAGTGTACAACATTTGTATAATCTAAATTTAGTCTGGTGAAACACCATGTTACTTTCATTACACTCCTTTTTAATAATACATTTTTCTGTAGTCAGCAGAGAAAACATATGTCCTCTACAAAGGAATTCAGAGCCAAACACACTAAAGAGAAAGAGCACCTGAAATGGAAAGAAAATATTTTGCACAGAAATATTTTCTTAGTGGGATGATGATTTATAGTATGATAATATGAGTTACAAAATCACCAGTCAATGATCAGAATTAAGTCTGGCAAGTGAGATTTGCCTTTGCCATGAAGAAACAATACCTCACCTTTGAGCAATGTAACATGGCAGTGAGAAACAGATAAACAAGAGAAAGCATTTGTTGTGGAGAAACGACAATATCCATGCAGATCCCTGGCTGTAGTAATATAAGCATGTATCCTTTGGCAATAGCAGTTTTAATCTTCTTTTATGCTTGATCTGCATTAGATATGAGCTGTCTGCTGACAGGTCTTGGCTCTTCAGTTCAAACCGAGGACACTCGAAGTGCAGGGCTTTCCCTTCAGTGCCGGTGGCTGGGGGAGTTAATCCCCACAGTGGGGTCCAGGGCTGAGGGCACAATTTCTCTATACAATTCTATATCCATAATTAGCACTCCAAGCCCAAATGCTCTTTCTCGTAGTGACACAAAGGAAAAGAAAACGATCAGGCCATTCTGCTTTCCTTAGATTCCTGCTAGGGAAGATGTCAGTGACAGAAGGGCTTCTCCTGAAGGTGCCATTTCTCACAGCTGTAGGTTCAAAATAAGTTTAAGCACAGAGACTGGAAAAAAAAAAAAGCATACTTTTGAACTCATCTTCTTATTGCACACTTGGAATTGTCTTCTTCCTTTAGATGGTTGGATGTTTTCCCTTTTTCTTATACTGGCAAACATTCAAGGGCAAGAAGTCTGACACATGAAAAAATCTGAATTGACAGACATTCTACAAATCGGCAACTCAGCTAGTGAAAATAGAGAATATGAACTGAAACTCACCCTGGGAAGAAAATCTTGACCCAACACGGTGGGAGAAAGAGCAAGCCAAGCAATTTCAAAATTAAGGGATCAAGGTGAACTGGATCATTTGATCATTTTCCTTGAAGCAGTGCCAAATATTTGAAGGCAAATTGAATTTGCAGCAAGGAACTTCAGCACATCAGGTAGAATATGAGCTAGCTTGAAGAAAAAAAAAATCTATGAAGAGGTGGGAAAACATCAGATGAGATCCTCATTCCTGATAACATTTCTTTGAACAGCTCTGGTTTCTCAGAGGAGCTGCTAAATTATTCTGACTAAGCATCTGAATACCTCTTCTGCAAGGGAGAGGCAATGGCTGCTTAGTTACACAGCAATGTTAGCTGTCTTAAGGGACCCTAGAGCACACACACAGCATTTATTGGATACTCTGACACATCAGAAGAGTTCCAACGAATGTTTTAATCCTATTACTTACAGAAACTAAAATAGCACCAGTATCTATTCTGCAGCCATTTGAAACTAAAGAGTAGTGGAAACAAGATGAGGCAAAAACAGCATTGCTTTTCTGTTAAATTCTGCTCCAAAAACCAGGAGTGAGGGCTTTTGGGGTGTTTTTTGGTTTGTTTTGTTTTCTGGTTGTTGTTTTGTTTTGGAAGGGGGTTTGTTTGTGTTTTATTTGTTGTTTGTGTTTTACTAGTTGTTGGGGTCTTTTTTAGTTTTTTTGGGGGGGTTACTTTTTTGTGAAGAGGATAGTAGTGAATAGCTAAAGGAATTTCTGTTTACTTTTTTTACTTTTATTTTTCTTCCTTTCCTTTTCTTTTAGCCAGGGATTTTCTGTGCAAGAACATACCACAACAGTATGCATCTCTCAAAAGCGGCATTATGTTGCTTAAATGCAGATTAAGTATCTAATTTTAATTTCTCATGCTAGCTAAAGTCCTAGAGAAAAAAAAAAAAAGAAAATGTAGGTTAAAGCATTAACATGGGAATCACATACTACAGAACACAGTTAGTTTTCTGACTACACATGAAAACAGAAAAGAAACCTTTAACTCAACTTAGTGGCAACAGGGTATTTCTGTAACTGAGGGTTCTAGCAAATTCCAAATTGCCATATATTTTGCAGACAGCTTCTCTAAGTCTCATGTTTTCATGGTGTCTTTTTTAGGCTAACAGAGCCAGAGATTTAGAAGGATTTAGTCTTCCCTGAATGCAGTAAAACCACATGCATAGACATTCTACTGCCTAAATAAATTTTTAGTTTTGAATCATCTGTTGTGCTACTTTGACTCAGGAGCATGACAGTATTCCAATACCTAAGAAAGGGCCAAAATTTGAAGTTTTTTCATAAAGAAGAAAAGTACTCTATGCTGCAAACAAGAAGATCACCTCCTTCACTTCCTGGCTGTCCTGGTCACTGAGGTCTCGGAAGCTGCTTAAGGTGCATCTACGGACACTCTCAAGCTGCCCTGGCTGCTCCTGTCTGATTATTTAATCTCACCTCTGTCTGGAACATTCCTACATACCCCCATATTTCCAGCTTGATAACTCTCTGCTTAAGCACAAGGGTTTTGTACGGTTGTTGAACAGCTCCTCATACCCAAAAACTTTGAGAGCAAGGAGGCAACTAAAAAGAGAAAAGTGAAACAAAATTTGGCCAGAGGTAATTCCCTTTATAACCTGCTTTTCAAGGAGACAGTGAGTGGGACATTAAAGTCTTTCCACACTCTGAATCCAATGGTTTTGTTGGCCAGCAGCTTAGTCAGAATGGTTGTTGATCATTCCCTCTTGGAAGTTTGACGTAATTTAGGATTATCCAAAACTGTCTTCTCCCTTCCAGCAGAAAAAGGAGAGAGAATTAAAATTTTGTTATGTGCTTTATCTGTTATGCAAGGCATGGAAGGAATTTCATAACAGATAGACTTTTTAATTTATTTCCCCATTCAGTATCTGAAATTGAAAATTGCCTCTACTACCTATTCCATAATCTTACAAACACAAAAAAGCAAAACAAACAAACAAACAAAAAACCCAACCAAGACAACAAAACAAAACAAAATAACAAAAAAACAACCCCAAACAAACAAACAAAAAAAGAAAAAACCCAAAAAAAACTGTTTATAAGGGCTCTTCTGATTATTTAGCCCATATCATTGAAAAAAATTAAAAACAACAGGAAAACACACACATATGCTGTGAACACTATCATTATTGTAATAATCATGTAAAGAATAATCTTAGTGTGAAAAATACTTATGTTATACCTTTGAAACTCTTTTTGATAGGACTACATTTTTGTACTTGAGAAACTTATCTCTTTCTTAAACACCTGAGAAAGGACCAAGAAATTATCAAGAGATTTGACATAAAATAGCAAGATTATTCTTAATCCTTCCAAAAATTGTCTGGTTATACCCCAATATTTCTGTTAAGTAATTGTAAGAAAAGTTGAAAAATGTGCTTCTATAAAATGGAATTTTCTTTAGTTAAATTCCTATATAAGAAAACAGTAAATTCCATCAAACAGAATCAAGATAAGAGATATATATTAAAGATAAGAGTCAATGACCATAAGACATTTTGTTTGAAATAGAGATCTAGATAGTTTTCATTACCTGAGACAGAGAAATACTCTTCCAAGCCATGATCCCTTCAATTAATTTCCTACAGGATGAACTGTCACCTGCAAGTGTTCATGACAGAATTCAGCTAGATCTCTAATTTTAGATGTCTTAAGCTAGCCATGATATATCTCACCCCAAACTAAAGAGCTGCCTGCATGATCACTTCTTCTGAATAATGACACTGAGAGTGAGATCTAGCCTACACTGACTTTATTATTTAATATAGAAATTTTATTCTTTAAAACAATATATTAATAAACTTTCTTTAAACAGAGACACTAGAAAATGAAACCTGAGTATAAAAAGCTGCAAATTTACCCAACTACACCAGAATTACATTTTTTCCATGGGTGTTTTTGTCTTGGTGACAATAACATATGGATGTTATGGTATATGTTCCATGATACTAATTTGGACCTCTTAGTCGACCTATCTTGCAAAATTGCACTGCTATTCAGGAGTGAATATTTTGGTAAAATCAGAGATTAATTTCAGGTTTTCTTTCCTTGGGAAAATACATAGCACATAGAACACAAAAACTACAGGGTATAAATTTGGGATTGTTTGTTGACATATCCTTTTAAAACCTTCTAAATTAAAATAAGTTAGCCAGCAGCATTGAAAATACAATGAAATATTTTCTTGACTATCAGGAAAAAATTAAGCTATGGATGCATAAAAACCATAAAAAAGTGGTAGATGCATTTGACATTATCATGACTATTAATTGATTCCTTCTTCACATGAAGACCAAATCTAGAAAAAATTCTGGGTAAGGAACAGAGATTTGTGCAATGGTTTTATAATCATGGTATACCTAGAAAAGAAGAATAACTGAAATGCTGACAAAATGTTGGATCCAAATGGATTATTTTCAAATATTTATATAATATGAAAGAAAAGGAGATGAGAGAAACTCCTTTCTCAAGGTTTTTCATCACTCACTAAGAAGCAAAGAACTAATATAGGGGACACATATTTGCTACCACATTGTCACAAGTGTACTTGTACAGGAGTACTATTGTACTCAGTACAATAGTTTTGTGTGCATCATAAATATATAGATACATTTACCCATCAGATACATTACACTGAACCTCCAGTCACAGTGCACAGAGCTGTCATGGATTTCTCAGGAGCAGAGTCTGGTCTTGAAGCTGAAAGAGGTATTTGAAGGAAAAACAAAATTCAAAACAGCAAAATGCCCATGTTGGGCACCAAAAAATATTTTTCATGGTTTAGGGCAAATTTTGGGAGGAAATTTTTGAAGGAGTCTCTCTAGACAGCAAAATTTAAGCAGCCCCCTCCTTACTGGTTTGGGAGGAAAATCTCCTTTGAGAAAAGTGGAAAAAACTATTTAAAAAGCAAAGTATTCACAAACATGAGAAAATGAATAATATTAAACAATGGAACTTCTTGTTGTTTTGAAGAGATGGTGAATTCAGAGAGACTGCTTTTCGTGGTGTGCAGCTTGGCTCACACAGATTTTCATCAGTCCTTTCTGAGCTGGAAAATGCCACATTCCCAGGCTCCGGTGGTTCACAGGCATGAACTTCCAGTGGTTTTTTGTCTAGAGTAGGTTTGAACAGTTCTAAGAAAAAGAAAAGCCACAGTTTGGGAAACTTTTTTGCCTCTGTTAGTTAAAAAAACTGGCTAAAAGTAAAGGAGAGCTCTCTCCTGCTGTCCGTGCTGCAGATAACACAGCCCAGGAGCAGGGATGCAGGGAAGGGAGTGCAGTTTATGCAGACAGAAACCTGCGTGCTTCTTCCCCTCCTTTGGCTCTCAGAACCAGTCCTACAGGCACAAAACTCAATATCCAGCATAAGCAGAACAGGTGATTGGGGATCCAAGCATCATGAAGTCACCCTAGAACAATTACGCACATGTGTCTATAATTGAACTATTTGGAAAGGAATAAATCAAAATTAGACATATTCCTCTCAGGATTGGAAAACTATTTACAATAGAAGAATGAGGGTGATTTATATAATTGTAAATCTTACAGTCTTACAGGGAAGTAGCAAAATATGTGTATACAACACGAAAAGAGAATAGTGAGAGAATGTGCACAAAAGACAGAGGCATTAATGAATGTTTAGAACCGTATGGAGGGTTTTTGGGTTACTGCTGAAATGCAGGAGGGCATATAGTGGGCAGAGAAATAGAATAATTTGACAGCCAATGGATTCCTCTCTCAGTTTTAAGTCTGAGCCTGTTTTGTGAACTTTGCTGAAACATTTAGCCTTCCCAAATCTCTCTTTTCCATTCTGTAGGACCAAGCTATATGGTCTTCATGAGTATTGAGAGGATTAATTTAATTTTGTCAAATTCTTTCAAGTCCTTGGATGAAAAATACTTCATGTGAGTACCACCAACCTTATATTTTTTTTAAGTCACATTCAGCAGTGGTTCTTCTTTCCTTTGTTTTTGTTATTGGAGTAAAAGTATTATTTGAAAGCATCATTTTTCATTAAAAACATACTGTTCCTATGTAGAAAATACATCCGAAATAACTTCTGTAATTCACTAGGAAGGTAACTCTCCTTTGGTTCTGCTTTCCAATTGTTCCACAGTAATTCAACACTCTGCACACCCTGGAGTGCTTCCAAAGGAGAAAAACTTGTGAACAGTACTTGGAGGTTTCTTCTTGGATGTGAGAGCTACTGTTTTGAGCCTGGTGTTCTCACCTCCTCAGAATAACCAATTCTGTGAGGTGATCAGGTTTTCTCAGTTTTTGGTGATTTGATTTGGTTGTTTGTTTTGGGGTGGTTTTGGTTTGATTTTGGTTTTTTATTTTTGGGTTTTGGTTTGTTTTTAATTATTGGCTTTGTTATACTTGAAAAGGAAAAATAACTTTTGTTTGCTCAAAAATGTGTTTGGCATGCTATATGCTGAATGGCTAGAAGAAGTTTTTGGGAGTTGAGAAGCCCTAGATTCAATGATGAATAATTTATTAGCTTGAAGACCATGCAGATTCTTTTACATGTCTTTCTGTACTGCTTTCTTCTCTCCATGCCTTTTACATTGAGTTTTGGGTATTTTTTCAAAGCTGTGAATATTCTCTTGGGAACAACTGCTACAATTATTATAATTATTGCATTACAGACATTAAGATACACATCTGATATCACCGGAAATTTCCCATATCATGTCTATTAATTCAAGAATTATAAAGAGGATATAAAATAATTGTCATTACCATTGTAAAGAGGATATAAAATAATTACCATTACTGTAAATTCTAAGAAACATATTCATTCTCTGACAAACATATCCTTTTGGCAACAGTACAAGTTGCCCATGCATTCTGATGGTAAAGAATTTTCTCGAGGAACAAAAAACATTTCTAGAATAATCTGAGGGCATATTAGTGAGAAGAACGTGGATGAAACTGTGTACAGCATAATGCTGGATGAATATCAGCAGAAATATCTCTGTAAGTCTTTAGAAGAACTGGAAAAGGGTCATGGAATGTAGACTGGACAAATTATTCTGATAAATTATCATCAAAAAAAGCAGTGCTGGAATACAAATAGATCAGACGTCCTACTCTGTGACTTTGACCACTAATGTCTGTTATTGTTTTAGTCTAGGATAATAGAAAATGAAATCACCAAAAAAATTCTAGCATGTGCAAATGGAGTATAACAAAAACATTTAATCTTCTTAACATAGATTTTTTTCAGTTCTAATGCTAGAATTGACACACAAAAATCACAGAATAACTCTTTCAACTTTACCCAGCAAGATGATTATAATTTTCCATTACACTATTTAATCAGATCTGCTGTAAAACACAAAGAAATGGTGAGATTTAATTTTGGCTAAATCAGAAAAGTGCTACGTAAGGATCCATACGAGAGAAGCAAAATGCATTTGGAAATGTCTAATATCTAATACAGGAAGACAGGTTCTCTTCCCTTTTTTTTCATTTTTATTCAACCAAGCCAGAGAAGAACAAAACCTCTGACAGAGTAAATGGGGATAAAGAAATCAAATTATAAATGCTTTAAAAGGAAAAAATAAGATACTGAATGCACACAGGAAATGTCGGTGAGAACTTTTAGCAAGAAGAAAAGATGAGGTTAGGTTAAAAGAGTAAGTATTAGAGAGGTGGTTGGCTACAACAGACTCCGTTACATTTTAAGCAAAAAAAAAGGCATAACCTAAAGTTCTATAGCAGCTATCATTAGATAATAAAGTGGAGACTGATTTTCATTCCTTCAAGCTGCACTGCTATAACCTGACTAGATAGCACCATCACACTGCAGGGAAGTCTTGAAACTCATTAATGTAATATTTCTTTTGCTAAGTTAGAAATGTTACAGTGAAGAGAGAGGAAAAGAAAAATCCTCTTCATTGGAGTTCAGGTCATAAACTGCTATGAATTAATTCCTTTCCCTTACAAAGCAGGATTGGGATCTTGCATGTAAACTCTACCATGTAAAAAATGTGTTTGCACACGTAGTGATACAAAAGTGAAGTTGCAATTATCATGTAAAAAGAAAGGCCTGTCAGGTGCAGAATGAATAGAGTTCACTTCTGCTGGTCAGTGAATGGATCCATTCCGTAATATAACCCCTATATATGCACAAGTACCATAGAAATATGTCATAGAGCAAACGGAAGCAAATAAATTCATCAAAACTACATGCCAACTGGTCAAAGCTGTATGTAGAGAGCATAAAGGAATACCTAATGTAGTTATAAAAAGAAAGTCTTAACAAATAGGAATCAATTTCACATTTGGAATCTTAAAACCATATATTTTATTGCTTGTGATTTGTGAAACAATAAGACCCATGCTGCTTTAGAACTTCTGAATTTATTTTATTCAGTTCATTGTCTGCCTTTTTTAATGAAGAAAGAAACACGAAGTTGCTTGAATTTCCTGTTGACCTGAATTTAGTATTTCACAATATTTCTGTAGAGTTCTCAAATGACTGAAGCAATTTCTTTCAACTGTATTGGATTTTTTTGGCTTAAAATGACGTGAAATACTTTTATGTTTGTTGGGGAAAAAGGGAGATATATTTTTGGCAAGCAAAAAATTTGATGGTTTTGTACAAAGTTAAAGTCAACGATAACCAGGGTATTCACAAAAGAACAAAATCACAATAAGAAAAATGTAAGGATTCTGTTTCAAGGGCATCTTGATAAAAAATTCTTGCTTTCTTTCCCAGAATTTTTTACTTTCTGATTGGTGAGAAATTATTCTTGCCAAATGTTTAATTTCCCTAAACCCAGTTGTATTCAAAAAATGTAATCAATCTATGGAATAGATATGTTTGCATTTTCTTGCTTTCACCCTTGCTATCATATAAAAGCTTTTTAGTGAAACAATTGATTTCTAGAGAGCCCTTTAACTCACCAGACAAATGTATGTAGCCAATAACAGAAATGTTCAAGTGGAAAGATTTTTGATTTAAATGCAGACCACTGGAGGTTACTGAGTTTACCAAGGTAAAGAGGACACATTCTGGATCTCTTAAATCGAGATGAGTAAACTTTTTTTTTTTTTCAGGAAAAAAGAAACTGGCTTACCAATTTTTGCCAGTTTTTGTAATAGGCATAGGCATTCACTTTTGGTTTTTTTTTTAGAGGTCCTCTTTTTTTCCCTCCTCTCCTTCAATTCATTCAATTTAGTGCTGTCATAGGAGCATCTGATCTGGCATTCAGCAGAAGCAGTAGAGTTAGAATAAGCATCAAAGAAAATAAGGGTTGCTTTTAAGCAGAAAACAGATGCAGTTACGAAGGTTCCTTCCTTTCCACTTCCCTCCATCTCCTGCCCATTTATGAGGAATGGCAAATGAACCATTAAAGTATTAAATTCAGATAATTTCTGCCAGAAAGTATGTGAAGCCAAAATCCAACAATTGGTTTTATCTTTTTTTAAAGATTTTTTCTTACCAATGTGATGACTAGGTTATCCACTCAAAATTCAAAAATAATAAAAATTACACTCTAGTACAACCAGAGGGAATAGGCTTGCTGCAGCAATTATTGACCTGAATTTTATTTCTAGCAGGACTGATTTCATTATAATTTCAGTCACTTCTGAACAGAGGACTAGAGTTTCATTGCAGATAGTGTAATAGATATTCCTCAGACTATGCTGAAGCAAGTGGTCTCTGTCTTTCTGTGATACAATGCAATCAGCATGACTATTTAAGTTTCTTTTGTTTCTTCTTATTTCCCGAAGGGTTCTCTGTCTCCAGCACTCTACTCACACTTAATGTTTATACATTCGTCACTGCTTGGATACCTGGAATCCATTTTAGGATAATGGACCTCTTGCAATCAACTCACATCAGACCACCCAGACAGTTCCTCCTTTTTTCTCCTTGAAGCTGCAGCTTCCTGATAATCAGTTTGGTTAGAGCCCTCCAGGCAGCATTTCATCAGAGGAACTAGAATACTTCCAGATTATTTTTAGATATCATTCAGATGAAATTTTCTAACCCTTACATTTTACTAAAGAAATATACTTATATTATTCTTTGTGTATTTGGAGCCAATTGACCTTGTAATTTACTAATTTATTCCTATGGTACCTTGAAAATTGATAGTGTAGACAAAATTGCTTTTTACTCTATACATACCTTACAATAGGTGAGGATTTGTGCATGCCTAATGAAAACCACCTAGAGTGAACTGTAATTCATCTTGCTGTGATTTACAGTCATGTGCTCCATTTCCACAATAATTTGAGTTAATGTCCATGCAGTTCTAATGCATTTACAAGTTATGTTCCAAAGTATTTACAAGTATATGTTCCAAAACATTATTATGTGATTATACTCTTACATGTTTGTGTTATTGCCTGTGATTGCATGAGAGAGGCATTTCTGAAAATATTTTTTGAAGCTTAATTTACATGGTTTGCCACCTCCAGACTTCCCTGCTAATAGACTAAGCCATTTAAAATCTACAGTTGCAGCACTTGGTCTGGACTAATTTGAAAAACTTACCAAAGTGGTGGTATAAGGTCTTTTCTTCACAGTGTTTAACAGTGTGCAGATGACTGAAAAACAACTCTGAAGTATGGACATTACTTACCTACAGTGTGTATCTCTCTCCCTCCAAATATGTATAAATAAAGAATAAATGGCAATGTTATGATATATATTGGATTAATGCCAGTGGCAGAGTAAGTAAGTGTGTATTCATGATTAATTCTGTAGTGACAAAACTGTTGAGCAGACAAATGTGTTACCTAATTGAGATTGCTGTATCATTAAATACATTCTTTTGTATACTGTAATTCAATTGCTTCTGGATATTCAAAAGGCCTCATCCTGTTAAATCCTGACTTGATTTAAGCATTTAAGTCAAAAAATAGAGTTGTTATATGAATTTTTCATTTAAAAAGGACCTAAAATAATATTCTCTTCTTCTTCACCGTGAGAAGAACAGGCAACCAAACCAGAAATGCTCACTGTGTTCAGAATTCTTATCTCTTCTCTCTCTCTCTCTTAAGTTTAATTTTCTCATGAAAAAAAAAGTAAAAAGCAACCTTTTTTCATTTTGACCATTCTTTTAGAAATATCAAAACTGTTTGTTTTGTTTATTTAAAAAAAGCCAAACAACTTTTAAAGGAACGTAAAAGGAGTTTACATGTTCCTGTCCTTCTGTGTTTATTGAGGGAATATAATACTAGATTTTCATTTTAGGTGGATAAATAATTTTTCCAATATACATTGAAAAAGATACATATTTAATTGCAAAATTAAAGGTATGCAGTGTGCAGTAAATGTTATTTGAATAAATATGACATTTTCTATGTTACTTACCATTTACACTGATTTCTCAGAAGGAATAATGGATAGGAATTTAGCTTATAAAAGTGATCAGAGGTCAAAGTACAAAAATAAAACATCATATAACTAATATGAGACAGAATGACAAAGACATTGATGATTCTGTTAGATGCTGCAAAAAATTGTTGAGGTAGATATTTTATATGTGAAACATAGATCTGTCTTTTGGGACACCATAATATAGAATAAGCAGTCATTAAAGGCTTTGTGGCTCTGTGGGCATATTTTCAGCAGGTAGTGAAATTCCATAGATCATTAATCAGTCATTAATGGAAAAGATTGAAATATCTTCATTTTAACAGATGCCAGAATAGATGAAGGAAGAAGTCTTCTCTGATGACTCAGCTAAGTGTCATTGCTTTGATTCTCCTGAGTGCATCTTATATCTTTCAAGGCTTATTAACTGCCTCATCATGAGCTGAAACAGTTTCTAATACTATAGCATGATTTGTGCTGCCTGAAACACAACTTTAAATTGTGATGTCCATTGAAATGTGCATTAAAGTGAAACTAGAAGGCAATGAACCCCCTGAGAGTCTTTTCATTAGTTTTTGCATCCTTCAGACTGGATACAGGCTTATCTCTGCAGATGAACAGAGACAGTTCTCTTACAATAGCATCATTGCCATAAAGAAAGCATGGTCCAGAAGCTAGAGATTAACTTTAGGCTTCAATTGCCACAAATTCCACTCCTGGTTTTCCATTACCTTTCAATGTTTTTTATAGCAGAGGAGATGATCCACTCCCACACTGACACTGCTGGCTCGCCAGAGCTGCTCCATTAGGTGCAAAAAGTTTCCTCCATGGCAAGCCTAACATCATCTGCACTATCTCAGGTTAAAACCCAATGGAAGAGAAAGTGTCTGCATCATTTACACTGCCAGAGAAGTACTGGGTATCTTTTTTTCAAGGACAGTGGTCAAGGTAGAGTCCTGATCATACCAGTCATGCATTTGTCAGGCAGTTGGAATACAATGGTTGCTGGTAATATATCCAAAATGAGACAGCTTCTGTCATACAGGAAATGTTCTTTCATGTCAAGTGACTCCAATCGACATTTATATTCATATCCTCTGGGCTGATGTGAGTGCAACTGAAGGAGCACTAGATGCACTTCTAAACTGGTTACGTGAATGTTCTTTTCTCCAATACAAGCTCACTTCTTTTTCCTCATGCTGCCTTTTGGATAACTGTCCCATATGCTGGCTTTTGTGACTCTACCCCTATCTCCACCTGTGTATTGAATAGGCAATCCTAATATTCCTAAAATTGTGGTTGGACAGGGTCCAGACATCTCAGTCTTATAGCAGTGAAATGATTTTGACAACTTACTACTGTACAGGCAACTTCACCAACATTTGTGAACACAAGGCAGTGAAATGGAAGCTAAGTTTAGTATACCTGAAAGATATACTTTTATCCTTAGAATGAAAATTTTGCTTACCAGACCTAGGAAAAAATCCAACAAATATGTGTTCATAGGAGTCTGTGAGAAACATAGATATAAATTCTGTAATCACTTATTAATTTTAGAGCACTGTGTTCACACAGAGTTCAGAAAATTAACCTCCAAGATACTCAATTTACAATTTTGCAAAAAATAACAAGCAGATAAATACAAAGAAAAATCTTCCTTGTTCTATTTCAAGTTGTCAATCAAGTCAACTTGATAGTGATGTATAAGCCCATCTAAAAAGAAAAATAAAAAAATACTATATATACAACATAAAAGTAAGTCACTAAAGGCTGACTGTAGTGTCTCTGCGACACCTAAATTGAGCTGTATAAGCTTCTGGTGCCAGATGCATTCTTATGCCAGCTATCATTTTTAAAGCAATGAATAAATAGAGTTTCAATCTGTTTGACAGGAAAATAGATTTACTCTAACAGATTAGCTGGTCAAATATAGTTCCAAATGAAGCTTGTACTTCAGCTGATTTGTCAATAATTATAAAATTACTGATTAGTATAAGATGTGAGCTGGCTGGATCCCCTGAGTACTCAGTTCTAAAAAAAATCCATCATATTTTTGGCAGCCTACCTGGAAATTAATGAAAAGTTCACACAGAAATAGTGTTCTGTGATTGCACACAAAACACATAGCAGCAATTATGAAATAGATCAACTAGCTTTGTAATAGCAACCATGTTCCATATGGTCTTCCTTGCTGGTTTTTTAAAGACCCACAGCAGTTCATAAAACAATGGAGTAAGTTATTTATTTGGTGTGGTTATGCCATGGTCTCATTTCACTGTAAATCTCCTGCTTTTTTCATTCATTTCAACGGGATTTAAATGGTACCTTTAATAATAGAGGTGACTAATGCAATCACCTTTGTGGTCACTGGTTTTTATTCCTCCTCAGCTGGGAGGGACAAATGCTTTCATAATTAAATTGACTGGAATGCCATCTATAATAAACCAGTATGATGGGAGAAACCAGCCAAATGAGACTTCTGAAGGTTCCCTCAGTTGCTGCAGTTTTGTTTTCTGTCTCTTTCCCTGTCTGTCTCACAGCCTTGCCCCAGTCAATGCTCCTGCTCCTCACCTTCCCAGGCACATGAGCTCCTGTCACCCCTTAGGAGAGGGTTAGGTTCACCTTAGTGGGGAGTCAAGGTGACAGAAACCTGAAAATCAAGGAATTGGTCTTGTTTGTGAGTGCAGCTTTCAGAGGCACTTTGATCTCAGATTTGTTTTTTATGTGGAGGAAAAACACAGCCCCTTCTTTTCAATCTATTATTTTCCTTTTCAGTCTTCTGGGTGTACTGAAACCCAATCCAAATTCCTCACTTTCCACTACTTTCCTCAGTATGCAGGGAAGGAACATCTCAGAATTTCAGTTTTAGGAAATACTCACAAATTTTACTGTAGTTTTCCTCTTTGTTTCCAAAAGCAAAAATAGTAATGAACTATCTTGAAAACCATGCTTTTCCTATTTCCACTGCTGGTGCCAGATGAAAGATTGATATTTTCAAATACAAGATATTATCTCATATTTCTTTTTCTTTTTCTATTTTTCTTTTTTTCATTTTACTTCATTTTATTTCTTCTCTTTTAACTTTTCATCATTTTATTATCATCTCAGAAGACATTTTTGATTTACCTGTCACTATACTTTTACTAATTCTTTTGTCTGTCATTTCCACATCTTTTTCCAGTTCCTAGTATGGACTTCCATCACAAAAGCTCATCAGAAGATCTTTTTATCAAATATTTCATAATATAAAAATCCAGGAACACAAAACTATTTATTACCTCTTTTTTAGCTCATTTTTTCTAATAAAATATTGAAAGCTTTGTTTCTTAGTATTTATGTTTAAATTGTTTCTTTTAAAATATCTGCAATTTTCTCAGAACTTTTAAAGATCACAGAATTTTCCTCTATAAAATAACTCCATTATAAATTGCACTATTCAATTTGCAGAATTTATGATCTCTCTTTAGTGTTTATTGCCAGGACAAAGCAAAAGAAAACACCCCTGCTATCAATACTTGTCTCTTCCACACTTTCCATGAAAGCTTCTTCCTGAACAGATTAACTATTTTTGCTTTGTATTTTCCTCTTATTTTGTCATTCATTCATTCATTCATTCATTCATTCATTCATTCATTCATCCATCCATCCATCCATCCATCCATCCATCCATCCATCCATCCATCTGACTGCTCCTTCCCTGCAGCACAAGTCCCTCTGAATATTGTGGTTTGCCAGCTGATTTGCTCCTTCAGTGTCGCTGAAGCACTGACTAGGAAACCTAAACATGCAGCACACATCTAGACCTCTAAATATAGATGGATGTCTTAATATTACACTTTACCTCAGCCCAGGGGCTTGTGCATAGGTTTTTGATTCTGTTTGAGTTGGGCAGTTAGTTTACAGACAGCCTCTGCAGTTAACAAATAGGACACAGGAATCACATGGGAATGTTTCCCGCTGGAGCAGCAGCTGGAGGCCATGCAGCAAACCCAGAGCAAATCAAAGGTCACAGAGCATCTCTCCATATGCAAGGTGCTGGGTCAAGTCTCTTGTCAATACTGACACTTGAGCCAGTTCAGTTGCCTAAATTTGTGCCTCTGGCCATTTAAAAAGGTCTAAGGTATGTCACCTGACTTCCATATGCCAGCACAGAAAAGTACAGATGCATTCAGTCATTTTTATCTTAATAACTGAGAAGTAGCCCATTACTCCGATCTGTGGAAAAACAAATAAACAGAAGACTTCACCTGTGCAACAATTACTTGAAAAGCAGATTTGCACAAGTTAGCACTGCAGATGCATTTTTCTTTTCCTGTGAATGTTAACTAAATTACATAGAAATAAAAATTCATCCTGAAGGATTGGAGCCACCTTCAACTTCTTTGTTTAAAGAGTATGATACTAATATAATATTTCTTTTGAGAGCTCAGAGATCCATTGTGGTTATTACCTGACATTTCTTTGTTCAGGACTGCATTTTTTGTGCCATTGTATGCATTGGGTAGGCCAAGACTCTGCATGCACATCTTTAGCAATTATTCCCCATCCAGCAATTCTCTGCAATCTCTCATTTTTTACACTGAAAACCATTGCCAAATTTTCAGATCCTTGTGTACAGCATCAGATTATGGTTGTTGTAAAATGATCTGAACTTATATTCAGGGGAGATAAGTAAACCTAAGTGTTACCCTGCATGGGAGGGACTGGGGTACATTTTTGGGTGGCAGAGATGTTTCCATTATAATTCATTAACTTCTGCAAAGAGGATTTTAAGCTGTGAAGGGAGCACACATTATGTCTGCTGATTTCTTTTGTGTACACGCAACTATCTCACGTCTGCATGGACATGTGTACTCGCACATTCATGCCTCTCCATATATATCCAAGCATATAGTTGGATGTTTAAAAAGCAGCAGGTAACTATGGATATAAATACTTACAGAAAAAATTTATTATTTGATCTTGAAGTACTCTAAGCTTTAATAAACACCATTAGCAACCACCTGAAATCTCAGGTTTTTTTGCAATGAGAAAAAATATATTTTTCACATACTTAAGAACAAAAGCTTTACGTTGTGCATCCTAAAATACTTCAGGTGTTGTAACACATAAAAAACATTCAGAAAAAAACTCAAATGTATTAAAGCCAGAAAACCAGTCAATTTCTTTTTAAAGTCAGAATACTTTAATCAAATGCCATGAATGACTGAGGAAAGGAGAAATAGATGACTAATGATTTTTAAACCTTTGAGTTAATAATCCTAGTAATCACTAGAGAGGAAGTGACATCATTTACTGCATGGTCAACTCACAGCAAAGCTGTGATACAAGCTAATAATAGTAGACAAAATTTTAACTCCCAGACACATTGATAAGAGAAGGGGTAGTAGAGAAATAAACAAACACTGACACCATGATTCAATGACGGGGTCAAATTTCAAGGGGTAGTGGGTAAACCTGTTTTTGCAGAAATATACACTTGATCAGAACCAGAGGCAAATTTATATTTTGCTGACATTTCCAGTAGGCTATCCTTGGCTAGCAGCAATACTTCCACTCAGATGTTCACAGATTCTTCCTCCCTCTTCGGCAGGACAAAAGAGAATAAGTAAGAAAAACAGAAGTAAAAAGTTTCATGGATTGAGATAAAAATAGAGTTTGTTTACGAATTACTGCCATGGGGAAAGGAGACTTGATTTGGGGAAAATTGACAAATAAAATAATTATTGATTCAGGTAAGAGGAAACAAAGATGAGGAGGTTGCAGGCAGTAGACGTTCCTTACTCTCTGCTGGCGCTTTTTTGTCACATTTTCTTTTGCTCCAACGTGTGCTCTCCGCAGCCTGCAGTGTGTAACTGCTCCATCGTATGGGTCCGTGCAAGGGCTGCCAGGAATGCCTTCTCCTCCACAGAGCACCTGCTGCTTCTCCTCTGGCCTTGGCCTCGGTATTCCTCTGCTCTTTCTTTCCCTTTTGCTTCCTCTTGCTCTGCCTTTGAAGAGAATTTGCCCTCACAGAACATCTTCCCCTTCGGTCTCTCACTGACAGCACCTCACCAGCTGCAATCAATGCAGAATTTTTAAGAAATTTTTCTGACTTAGATACCTCCTATAAATAATATATTGCCGACAGGCATTCCTTCTACTGTGGCCTGTAAAGTCTACTTTTTAAAATTTTTGACATTTGATAATTGTAACTTTCCTCAGATCTTATGAACCAGCTCCAATATTTATATGCTCATACTAAAATAACCAAGATAAGTTGTTTAGTAATTGATAATTTACTGTGAAAACAAAAATTTTGCAAATAAAGAAAAAAATATATATTGGAAGAACTAAAGCACATTTTCTGACCTCTATAAGAATTTTTTTCAAAAAATATGGCAGCGTCACAATTGCACAGGCTAAAACTAAGCAAGTTTTTTTTTCTTTTGTAATGAAATGACTGCAGAGAGAAACTGCTGTCTACAAGCCACAACATCTCAATTCCTTTCCATTAATTGAATCAATGATTAACATAATTTAATTTTAATATTTTTAAAATCTCATTTAAGGAGATTGCCCTATTTTGTTCACATCCTACCATGCATTAGCACTGACCCCAGCATAACTGGGTACTGGCATAATATTATAATGCTGTAGTGGAATATATCTGTTGAAAATTGATTGATGCCTATTCCTGCTCAGATAAAACAGAACTACGCAGTGCAAACATTCCAGTGAGTCACAACAAATCCTACACAAGCCAGGAGTGCAGCTCAGTACACTGCATTTTTTAGTGCTTGATTTATCGTATGTAAAATGCAGTTATTGGCAAATCATGAAAACAAGATTTATTATTAGCAGCTTTTGTGGTCCACCTAAAATTATGGTATGTGAGTATGGAAGGATCAATAGGAATCATTGTTTTAAAGAAAACATTAAAGAGATTTTATGAGAGATTATAGCACATAATCACAACTGCAAATATTGCATTCAAACTTACAAGTTTTTTCCTGTCTCATTTGCAAATTCCATCCCCCTTAGAAGTCAGTACTGTAATATCACACTTCTCCTAACCAATAAAAATTACATAAGAAATATAGGGAGGAAAAAAATCGATATGTAATTATTCATTCCAGAAAATATTTTCTGTGCATAGTGCATAAAATTGACTTAAATAATTTTAATATACAATTAAAGGCCACAGCTCTAGAGAATATCATAGCCATCATAGTAAAACATCTTCATAATTGTGGGATTTTGGTCTACTAACTAAATGCAAAATATTAGCACAGAAGCTATTTCTACCTGTTTGCTGTTTCTATTTATTTAGATTATATAGACCAAAACATATATATTTTCCTGGGGCCCTCATATGTATTGTAGAACCTGTTCCTTTCTGCATAAATTGCAGTATAGCTTGCATTAGTCAGCAGCAGACTAGGCTCACCTGTCTACTGTGACAATAACTGGTATAAGGGCAAGTAACTCACACCAAATTCCTAATTTTTTACTTCTAAACTTGGCCTTGATGCCATCTCACCGCCACTGATAAACACTCTGAAAAGTGGAGGTTTTTTGAAATAAAAGGTTCTCAGTAAATTGGTACAGACGGCTCCATCAGAACCTAATTATGACTGTGGAGCCGGAAAATAGATTGCATTTCCCATACATTATTAATGCTCTTCAAATCCTCATTTGTCATGTTCAAGGTTATGTAGAGATGACATTCAAGGAACCCAAACTTCTTGCTAAACTCATTTCAACAATCCAAGTCCTTTATAAGAACAGTTTCTTAGGCTCTTGGATAATATTTAAACTATAACATCATCCTCATGGGACTGTACAGAAACCATAAAGTTGTAAGAAACTTATTGATGATGAAAATTAAGTTCAGCACTACAAGAAATAATTTCATTAGCAGACTTTCACTTACATAATGATTAATAAAATGTGTATATAAAGAGATAATTTGTTTTGTAGGACAAGATGATGTTTACTGCATGCACACGTTACCAGTTAGGCACATTAAGACCCGCAGTTAATAGAGAGGCACATGACCAAAAGGTGACACAAAATATTATTAGTAAATTAACATTGATTCTGAAAATTTTTAATAGAAGAAAACACACTTCAAGCGGAAACCATAAAATGTATGTGCAATTTCTGGCACTAGAAGTATAAGAGAAATTTTATAAAAAACCCTAAAACCGTATTGTACATGTTTACTTATTTAAGTATTGCAAAAAAAGTAAGATAAGTTTTGTACAAGTAAAATAAGTCTTAGGCTTTCAGTATTCTGACACTTCAAAAATAACTTTGAATATAAAAATGAGATGAAATGATATTGCATTTTCATAGTATCCAAATTCCTCTTAGTTTGCTGGTGTGTCAAATAATGTTGGAGAAGTTGTTGATGTTTCAGGGGTTTTACCATGTCTTGGTATTTCAGTACAGGAAAGTACTCTGCTTTATTTCAGCTCAAGTAAACTAATTCCTAATGGAAAAAGTGAGCATTCACTGCTATCTGTGATGAAAGATGAACAAAAACGTACTATGAACACAGTAGATATCTGAAACATCTGAAAAGTATAAAGCTTCTCCCATTCTATTCACCACTGTTTATACTTGCTGAAGCCATAAACCACTTGTTCGAAGAAAAACTGTGTAACAAATTAGGTACTGGCATGTAGCTGTTGGTCACTTAACGCAGAGTTATCCTGAAAACAGCTACTTAAACTTTTATAGAACCTTATCATGGCCAGCCATCTTATCTTACTTTACAATATTACATTAAAATTGAAGGTTAATCCATTTTACAGATTTACTGTCCAGATAAAATTAGATAAAATCCAATGGACCAAATTCAACATATTTGCAACTTCTTTCATCTCTGTACAATTCCATAGATGATAACTACTCCTCTGAAACCCAGTAGGTCTTAAATTTATACCTAAAAAAGGCAATTGTAAGCCAAGGGAAATTTAAAATAGTTAAACCCGTCCACTTATTGGGCTGCCTTTTTCAGTAATCTCTTTGATATTGTTTCAGATACTAGGATTTGAGTAAGACCTTATTATTATCATTATTCTCTCATATCATGATTCTCCATCTTCTTGATCTTCCTGCGAAGCTGTTACTCTTCCAATGCATGTGTGTGTGTGTGCCTGTGTCTGTGTTTGAAGCAGACCTGCCAGTATATTTTGTTAATGCAATGTGGAAATAAACAACAGATATACAACATCCTCATGATACTGAGAAGGAGAATTAAATCTCTCTTTAAACAAAATATCTTGAACACCCAGGAAACCCGAATCTGAATCAACATGTTTGTCTTTTTTTACAGGCATATGTAGAATTGAGACTGGAAAACTTTGTTTAAGTAAGGATACTTTGATTCTCATGTCAGGATACAAAACTAGATGAAATAAAAAAGAATTGTAAAAAATTAAACCTATTTTGCTGTCATATCAAGTAACAGCAAAAGCCAGCATAAAGACATGGCCAGAAAAATGACCAAAGATGCATGTGGCCAAAGAATTAGAAATAAACTTCATGCAAAAAACATAGGAGCCAAAGACATCTAGTCTGTTTAACACAAAGAACTAATTGCAGTCAAAATTTTAGGTGTTTAAATAAGTGCTGAAATATACATTGGCTAGGAAAACACGACCATCACAAGAACACAAGTCTCCAGAAGAGTATTGAGCGCGTCTATGTGAACCCCACAAGTTCTGTCCCCAGGTTTGGTGATTTTTTGATATGACCCTTTTGACTCAAGTGAGGGAATATGTTCCCACAGTTTCTACAGAATTGGATCATGGGTCTTATAATTCAGTGTCTGCTTAGGGAACTTGCAAAATGAGGGTTTATCGATAGGGATAATATTTGGATAGATATTTTGAAACCTTTTTGTTTTAATGGTTATTTTAGTGCACTACCTTTTGCTTTCTTATGTCTTTCCAGTACCACAATGTAATTTATTGCTTGTTTTTTATGGTATCTTTTCTTTCTCTCCTTAGACTCCATGAATTTAGAAATATAAAGATTTATTGCTCTTCATCAATAAACCCAAACATTTGTATTTTACAAGGAATTGTTTTGGAATGTTTTTTAGCTGTCTTCCAATTACATGTTCATTTCTATTGTAGAAATTCTCACTTTTTTTTTTCCTAGAAATATTTTCAAGTTTTGCTTCTTTGCAAATTATTGAGAAGAAAAAACTCCTGCCTTGGTGTCTACAAAAAGGAAATGCAATGTGCAAATTTTTGACTTTAAACAACATAAAATTCACAAAATCTTTCATGTCTATATTGGCCACATAAATTGCATACCTAATCTTGTAGTTCCAATTTAGTTAGTGAATGCCTACTATAATTTTTAAATTTTTCCCTAAAAATTTCTCTGTTCTTATGTTTATTCAAAGTGTCCTTCCTTGAATGCCTGAGTTCCTGATGTTGTCTGGAACAATGAAGTGCCCACAACTGCATAAACATTCTGCATGAATGGTCACATATAGCTGTATGGAAAGAGATTTTCATTCCTTTGGTTTCTGATTTGACTAGTTTACATGTTGCAGAAGATAAAACTGACTGTATTTTCATCTTTTCCTCCATAAGATAAGCAGCTAAAAGCTTCTTTGTTTCTAATAACATTCATTTAGAGCAGAAAGTCCCACTCAGTGTTACTGTGCTCCAAGTACTTCATATCTTTGAATATCTATGTTTTGGTTTATTAACCCCCCCAGGTGCCTGGGTGAAGCTTTGCAGGCTGAAGACCCTTTAATTATTTCCAGTCCACAATTAACTTCTTGGTTTTTAAGATGTATTTCTCATTTCTCATTTTTTGCATCAGCTCTTAATGTAGTATAAATGGAAAATGTAATTAATGTATTGTTTGCTTTTTATTTTTCAGTTCATTAATAGAAGTAAGTAATGATTCTTTCATTTCACTCAGGCATAAATAACTGAAGTAATCAATATTGGCATTACATTGAGAATTAGAATGTTATTGTAAAGATTCATCTGTAGCTCTAAAAGTTTGAGGTGAAAAAGAGAAAGATTCAACAAACTTCAACTAAACACTTCATTTTGCATATAAAATGGTGTGGTAGGTGTGAGCATTTCTATAGGAACCAAAGCCGCTTCTGTTAGTTTCAAATCTTCACCAGATAGTGATTAAAGTTCACACACTGCTGTACATCTTTATCTTTGCATGCCAGTGCAGTTTGCTAATCAGTTTAGCACAAAGCTGAAGGCAAGGAGCACAGTGTATGAGTACAAATTTGTTATAACCAAGATAGGCGTGTAGATGGAAGTCCTTTAATCTTTATAAGTTGGTTCCTTCTACTCCTGGACAATCAAGTCAGGCACAGTGCCATTCCAGTCTCTCAAGCATTTCATTCCAAGGACTAAAACAAGACCTTTATAGGTTTGACACATCAGTCAAGTGTTAATTTGGTATTTGTTGGGCCAACATTGCACCAATCTTTGTGATAGTCTCCAGTTCTTCACTTGGAACTACTTTGAAGATTCATACCTTCTGACATATTCTTCTCTGAAATTTTTCATACATTTCCTTTTTTTTCTCTCTCTGTTGTCTTTCATTACTCAAGCTCCATAAGGATATTGTTCTTGATGATTACCACAAAAATATCATTATTTATGCCCAAAAGAATTGAAAAAAATGGAAAAAGGAAAAAGTTTGTTTTTTTTTTTTTTGTCTCCACTTTAACTATCTTTTTTCAGGGAGAAGTTAGAACATTCAGGCCCAGACTGATGGATTGTCTGACCCAGTATTTTGTCTGCATCAGCAGATGATTTTTTTTTCTACATAAAGCCTGGGAAGTTATACTCTTCTGCCTAATGCTGTCTCAGTCCCCAACTTAACTTTAACAGGAAACATTTGATGCTGTATTTCTTTTGCATGAACTCATCCTCCTTTCCACTCCTGAGTCTGTGTAAATGTCCTGTTCATGTAAAGGAATTACGCTTGCCTGCTCCAGCGTCTGAATATCTGCCTCCTTCTTCTTGTTTTGAATTGGGTTCTGACTGACTTGGTACTCTCACCTTCCTGGTACCTGTGCCATAAATTTCAGTGAACATTTAATACCTGTGTGCACAATCCTGACACCATTCATAAATTTGTAGTGCTCTATTATATCTTTATTCATTTACCACTTTTCCACAATCAAGAACTTTGGGCTTTTCTTCATATGGGTGTGGCTCCATACCCTCAAACTTCCTTGTTGCTATTTTTTTCTTAACTCTGGGCAATATTTTTGAGAGGACAGACCAAAACTAAGGACATTACTCAAGACATGGCTGAATCATATATTTATTGAGAGAAATAATGATTTTTGTCTGTAATCAGAGCTGGTTAGCTTCTCCTCATGATGCTGAACTTTGAGCTTTACAGTTTTCACAGCCCAAGATCCTGTTTCTGATAAAGAATAGTTCAATCCAGAAACAATTTTCCCAAATTTTTATTTCTCTTCTACATATTTATGTGCTATGTTTCTGTGTGCATAGATATAAAGGCAGACTGATCAATTCACATTCATCTTCACTGAGTTTAATCTGAAATTTATTTCCAATATTTTTTTTGCTTGTGAAGATTCCTAGTGAAATAAATTTAGTATCCTCTAACTTACAGAGTTATACAGTTTCTTCATATATCCAAGTTTTTAGAAAAGGACTAGAAAGTAATAGACAAAGCCTATTTTGAGTAATAATGAGTAAATTTAATTGAATTTGTACTGACTGTTTGAATCTCTACCTTCTGTCCTAGGAGGTGTTTCCTGTGTCCTTCTTCTCCTGGATTGGGTAAAATCCTACATAAACAGTATGGTGCTGGTGAAAGCACAGTTTGAATTTAATGCAAATGCTTAAAAAGACTATCAAACTTTCAGGAACAGTCAGGATAAATGCATTCCCTTCTGCTATGTAGCTTTCAGATAGATGCTGTGAACTGCACAATTCTAGCACTAAGTTTATGCCATTGCATCAGTTTATTTTACAGATAGGTGCCCGTGCCTTCCTCCAGCTAAAACATACACGTACACATATTCTGAAAAGTATTCTGAAATATTCTCAAGACAAAAGTGAAAATGTGCTTGCACATAAACTTGTTAAGTGCTATCTCCTTGTGAATCTATGTAGTATCTGAAGAATTTCAAACTAGGCCATTGCAGTCAGTCCCAGTGCAGAGCTGTCTAGCACATGATTTGAAGGGATATGAAGCCAGCTGGATGTGTTCTTGTCTCCATCTCCAGGATGCTTATCTAATGTCATCTGTCATATAATGGATGTATTTTGGGGTGGGAAGGTAGGGGGAATGCAGCCTTGTCTGAATTCTTTGTAACAGAAAAGCATGGACCCTGGGGTGTCCATATGCCACAGATTTTCTCTGTCTTTTCTACTGAAAACATAACCGAAAAGCACATAATAAAGACTGAGTGGTTTCAGATTTTGTCCTAAGATACAGGTACTGACCTACTTCCAAAAAGGAAGCAAGAACTTTCATATAAGGAACCCACTGCTGCAAAATTGAAAATGTATCTATATTTTATCTTTGATTTTATAGGCCATATATTAGGATATTATATTAAATAAATATAGAATATACTAAATAAATTATTAAATTAATAAATAATGCAGTAGATTTGGTAGCAATCCTTTAGAAACATAGAATATTCATAAATAGTTCAGTGTGCTTTAAGATATTTGTTCTTTGAAGGTAACATTTTGGGATACATATTGAAACATTTTCAGTAAATTACTGTCCTTGACTGCAGGACATATTGCAGTCTGTATTGCAAAACAGTTGAAAAACGTTCCGTACAGCTCAATAAAATTCACCTTTCTCAGTTTCAAGGGCATACCCAAGTTTCTGCATTATTCTGTAGTAGGAAAAAATAGTTCTCTATTTGGATTCTGCTGCAGATGTTTTGGTGACTAAATTTTAATGACATATTCCCTTTTCTCCTCATGGTTTTTGGTGATAAATCATAGCTGCTGAATTTTCTGTTGTGCATTGTTTTGTACAAGATAACATGGTTCATGCAGCCTGCCCTCATTATTTGAAAAGCAGGAATCACAGACTTCTTTGAAGTTGTGCATTTTTCACCTTTTTTTACAATTCATTTCCTTACACAAGTACAGTGCTTGATACTAATTTAATTTAGCACAATATATTGCCATGTAATGTTTAGTCTCTATGAATTTTTTAAGAAATATAAAAGAGACTCAGTGACATGGGGATGACTTACAAAACAAAGCAAATAAAAGAAGTAGTTGAAGAATTATTTTGCTATTATACTCAGTCTTCTTTCTTTTCCGCTGGAAAGATGATATGTAGTTGTAAGGCCTTGTCCCCTTTGCAGGCTCCCAACTTTATTAGGTAGAAGGAGCATGGCTGTGGAACTTAGATCCATATGTTTATCTACCAATAACTTACTGATTTACTGGGTTTTACATAATTGTGTACATGTAAAAAGAAAGAGAGACATATATTCCAGTACTTCAGTCTTGAGAAGCTGGCAGAATTTAGTATGCTTCAAGGGCTTTTGAAAATTTTGAATGATATCTTGCCATCAAACATTAACATAAATTAATACTGAGAAAATGGAAAAAGACTAATCAACACTGACAGAAAGGGAGGCCTGGCAGTACAATGATGTACAACAGTGATCTCACCAATCCTTTCTTTGTTCCGCTTTTCTTGTCTTCAAGAGTTGTTTAGCTGGGCTAAGACCACTGATTTCTACTTTGAAGGGCTACATTTCACTAAATATACTTATCTTCTCAGTTTCCTCAGGCCATTTAGAAGATTAAAATTTTCCTTGTGAAACAGTTCAAAGAAAGGTTCTTGATTTCATTTCAATGTATATGTGGGATGAAGAGCAGATTGAAATAGGCCAGGATGTTGGGCATATATATGTGTGGGACGTTGGTAATTGTCCTATAATCTAGCTGTTTCTTTAATCAATTAATAATTTCTGAAAATATAGAGAATACCGAAGGCTGTAAGTGTATATGTGGAAAGAAAATGTGATGACAAAGCAAGAGACAAAGTGGAAAAATTCCAATATACAATATTCCAAATCAATAATTTCTGAAAAGTACTACTGGTCATGATTAAAAGGCTGTATTTATTGGTTAGGTTGTTCTTAATTTGCTTAAGTCCCAGTGAAGCATCATGGGCATTATCCATCTAAATAAGTCCTCCATCAGATTTTCATACTATCCCTCACTTGCAGTAGAATCCATTTCAATAACAGTATTGCTTTTATTACTTGGCTATGTGTGTGACTCCTGTTACATTGAACATTAGTTAAATTAATTGCCTTTTATTTAATATCTTACATCTTACATTGAATTGTTTTTGCTTCTGGTGAGTTTCATAGCTTCTATAGATTGCCATAGTATAAAACACATTAAACTGGAAAAAAAATAGAAATTATGATGCTGTCTTTCTAAGTGGCTTGAATGACTCCATCAGCAGTTATACCAGTGATTTTCCCTTCTAGAGGGAATTTTTAAAAAAACTGAGTCATTTAAATGATACTAAAAAGCATGAAGAGCAATTAATCACGCAAGTGTTTTTTCTTTCAACTTCATTATTGTAAAATTTTCATTGCCACATGTCACCTATTGCTGGATTGATATGACTATGTGTGACAAAAGAGCCAAGAAAGACATTAGTTATTTTTTCTGTGAACCCTTTGGCCCTGCACAGAGGTAAATCCAAAGATTATCTTGGAGTAGCTCAGAAACATGGAAAAACTGATTTATCTCCCTGAAAGATGGGAGGTCATAGGAAGGTTTCAAACATGTTCCATTCCATTCCAGCAAAGATCAAGGCATCTGGGAAGAACCACACATAAACTATTTTATGCCTCCACTATGCATAACAGAATAAAAAATGACACCTTATCTCTTCCTTCAGGGTATCAGTACACTTAATTTTCCAGTTAAACAAATATAGATGTCAGTTTAATGCTGTAAAATAAACACAGCATAAGCCACCTTAATATGCTGCTACCATAACAAATACATTAGTACTAGGGCTCATGATAAGTGTTAACTTAAAAGGGAAAGAATTTCTCCCCCTCAAGAAAGTTAAATATGGTAATCCAAAAGAGTCAAACTTGCAGAACCTGATATAAGAGTCTACCATAAAAAAGCATTTCTTCCCTGTTCCCTCATGTCCTCTTCCTGATTCTATAAAATACAAGGTGCACTAAAATCCCTGGAATACTTAAAGTAGCCTGATACTAACAGGCAAAAAGGATAGTGTCAGATTATTTTAAAGACTGAGATCTTATATATTATATTAAAAACCATGTTAAATACTGACTTTACAGTATATAAGTAACTTTAGCACTGGGGTTTTTTTTCTTATTCCTGCTCATAAACAAAATTTATTCTTAAAATTCAGTCTTAATGTGTGTTTATCAAGAACAAAAGAGACCCTAATAAACAGCTTGCTGTTTTGTTTGCTCACTTTCTAACTTTCTTGCTTGATTTATGATTAACTTTTAAAGAAATGTTCCTTGAATTATACAACCTGGAACAAATATTTAGTGTTCTAAACATACTATATTTTGACATTCTATATTTTGATATTCTGATCTCTGAAGTTACTAAATACCTGCAGCTCCCATGTATTCAGTATGAAAAATTCAATTTCTACTTTCTGTCCTGTGAATCATCATGGCATAAAACAAGCTCAAGTATTCTCTGGCTGATAGGTAGCTATTAGGAAATGGTAAATCTCATTAATTTCTCTCATGAAATTATCTGGTACTAATGTGATAACAAAGCAGCAGCAAAACAACAAGATACCTGTTGTTTTGATGCTGATTTGCTCTGTTTGTTTTGTTAATTTTTTTATAATTTCAATCAAAACAACAATTCTTTTGCCTTTGTGACATCTGAAGTAAATTCTGAGACATTTTAATTTTTTCTACTATATTTGGATGATTATTCTAGAGAAAAAACATGATAAAATAATTATGTTTTTTGACTTATTTTAGTTTCCTAGTGCCTATTGCTAAAAACCCTTTTAGACACCTGTCATACCTTTAGAAGCATAGATCTTTTTTGTGAATTTTGGTGAAGGACTAAAAACATATTCCAGTGCACCTTACAAACTTCCCATTTACACCCCAATATTCTGTATTTTTGTTTTATTCTAACCATCCCATTCCTTACCCTCTTTGGTCTGTCCTCTCCATTAATCCTAATAGCATGTTCAAGGCTGAGTATTTATTCCCTCTTGTTCTGTCTTTTACATTTTGTTTTCTCCTATAGGTGGTTTTGATGGGTTTTTTTTTTAGGTATGAAGCCATAGATTGGAACGCTATATACACCTGATAGAAGTATAATTTTAGCTCACCTAATTGCTCTTGGAACATATAAAATGAAGTTTAGTGTTTGGCATATTTTAGGAGAGCATTTTGTAGCTAAAATATGCTCAGAAGATTGCTATATAAATGACAAGATAACTGCTTAGTAAATGGTGCGTTTATTTTAAGACCAGAGGATTAGTGACTTTTTTTTTTTTAGCTTCTTTGGTAACTTAAAGTGGTGGCTTTCACCTTCCAGAATTCATGCATGTTTTTTGCTGTGGAATCAATATGAGTCTAGCAACAATTTCTGGATTAAAAACTCAGTGCTGCTTTAGCGAAAATTTTATTTCTTTGCTTTCTTTGCTTGAGTAATTCCTCTGACCTTTTTTTTTTCTATTTAATATTTTATTTATATAGAATAAGACATTTGTTATTTCTCAATTTAAATTGCTTTTTATCCATGCAGTACAAATTAAAATAGAACTCTTAAGAGAATCATATCATCTTGATTACCATAATAAAGTAGAGGCAGGTTCCACCACTATTGCTCACTGACCTGTGTCAATGAGTTCTTATTTTAAATTCTGGTTCTGTAAGTGACTTTAGGCTACTTAGTTAATCTCTGTGTACTTGAATTTCTTCCTCTGAAAATTATTTATTATCTTTTTTGGAGCTTTACAAACAAATTGTCTTGGTTTATCATGACAAACCAGGTCAAAATTTTGTTTATTATTGCAAACATGAAATTCTCATCTAGTCTTTATATTATTTCTATTGTAAATTTTTAAAAGAAGTCAATGAAAATGAAACACAATCATAAGAGTTCTACCTTTAGGCTGTAGTTCCAAAACGACTGTGAAGATGACCATGAGCACAGGGGGTTGCCTGGGTTCTTTTTCCATCATTGGCTTCATGACTCATGGCAACCAATCTGTGTCACTGAGCAAAGGTCTGAACAAAGAGCAAAACTGGGAAAACAAACAGAAAAATCCCAGCCGGCCCAGGATACTCACGTGAAGAATCTCCTTGCCTACTCCATTCATAGTTTTACTTCTTTCTGGCTGGTGTTAAGTCCCTTTCCTTCCTTTCCTCTCACTTCAGACACTACACCATATTTCACTCAGCATTCAAGACTATTGCTATTTGTAATGGGCTATAAGAAACGACTGTCATTGACCCAAGCAAAGATCCATTTTTGCCTTTGAATATACAGCATCTATAAAGGTTTGATCCATGGTTTTCTAGGCTTGTATCAAGTTATAGCCCTGTCTAGACATGAAACACAAAGATTGGGCCAAGGAAAACCAAGGAATGGGAAGGGAGTGGGGAGAGAAAAGTAGAGAGATTGAGAGAGAAAGCAAGCAACTTTCCAGTAGGTTTAACTGTGTTTCTTAGTACGCTTATTTTTATACTTTTTTTAATTTACTTACTATTTACTAATAAGTCCTAAATCAGAATCCTACATGGAGTGCTTTTAAGTCATAACTGTCAGCAACTGAGGAAGGACCATAGGAAGGCAATAGAAGATGATGCTTCAGAACAGAAGCCTTACTGAATGGGCTGAAAGCACAGTATAGCTGGGGAAGGTGAATGATTCACATTTGCAGAAAAAAGGAAACTTCTCTTTTGATATGTTCTTCCCTTGATGTGGATTTCCTATAATTTCTCTGTTTCCTTATATTCTTCCCCTTCCTGCCACTAATCCTTTAAAATGACACCTTTCCCCAGCATGATGCCTTCAGCATGAGGCCTCCAGCTTTCACAGGGTCACAAAATAAGCCAATTTAATGAAATTTATTCTCGCTGCATTATTTTTCTGTCACTTTAATCATCAATTTGCCATGACATCATGAGTCACTCAGGCTCAGCTCAATGGAAGCTGTGGGTCTATTCCATTCTAACAGGTGTTGATCTGGTCCATTGGCTGCTGGGGGAGGGTCCAGAGGAAGCTCTCTCAGACTCTGTAGAAGATGCAGCCAAAGCAGATGTCTGTACACCAAGAAATGGTGTGTATCTATCACAATATAAATAGCATCACTTTGCATTGATCATTTTAGCAACAATATTTTTGCTTAGAACATATCTTACGTATTAAAAGGTGTAAGTAAAAGCTTTAGTTAAAAATTTTTCACATCTGGGATGTAACAGCCATACTGAACAAGCTGCAAGTATTTTTCATGAGCGTGTGGGATATGTGACCACTTATGGGGTAAAGGTGAACAGATGTAGCTCAACCTAGGAGACACACAAGCTGGTGAAGAACAAGATATGAATAAAAGAGTGCAAACAGGCAGGACCTTCTGCCAAATTCACAGGAGACAGAAAAAATCTAAACACAGATCAGGATCAAATGAGACGTACCCTTTTGGGAGGGAGGCAATAACATAATAGCAATGAGAGTAACCAAGAAAAATAAAATAAAAAAGAAGACAGCCCGCTACAGGTCTGACAAAAGAGCCTCAACCTCAGCAACTAAAGATTATCCATGGCACTTGCCATCTGTACCAACTATATAAACTCATCCTGGTTGTATTGCATGCCCACAACTATCTTAGGCCATAAATATAAAGACTAGGAGTTTTGTGATAGTAAGAGTTTATCATTACCATGATTCATGACTTTAATGAAATCTTTATCCTCAGGTTAGTACCCTGCTGGTTGCATCAGTTTTCTACACATTCTCATCAGAGCAATCTGCAATTGCCTGATTCACATATTTAAGTATGTAGATGTAGATAGATAGATAGATAGATAGATAGATAGATAGATAAACACACATACATACACATAGGCATATATGTAAATGTTCAGTTGCAACAAAGGACTGTGGAGAGCTTACCTCTAAGATAAATATCTCAAGTTAACTACATGATTTTTCTATTGCTCTTTCAACTACAGAGCCATTCTGTGCAAATTCTCATTTCACTTCTTATTTTCACCATTCTCTTTGGGGTTTCAAATGGTTTCTCTTTAGTTTATGAAATTATTTTAACTTAGTGATACAAGGACTATGTGTATTCCAAATTTTACTTAAGCATGTGAGCCATCAGGAATGAGAACTGGTTGAATGTATCACAGGATGTACTATTGATCGTGTATGTGTGCCTATGTTTCTAAAAATATCAGCATCCAGGGAATTGTGAACAACACAGACACCTTCTATCACTTTATTTGTTTGTTATTTTTGAAGATATATATGCACTCTTTGGCCATTAAGTTTTCATTCCATTCTTTAATACAGCAGAGAGTAAAACTCATTAATCATATGCCAGGCTTGGAAGCTGTAGTTATTACTCTCAACTTTAAGAGTAGCAATCAGAAAATGTTATCTTTAATACAGAAACAGGTTTAGTCAGTCAATGTAAAGCTATCTTCAGTTTTCCATTGAATACTGCTCTCTGCTTTTTATTCAGTATATTTGTTCTTTCTATAGAAAATTAAAATATCATTGTTACAGTATTCAGTATGCTAAATATGTAGTTAGTACCTAATATTTGCATGGTGCAAATAAAAATGCTTAATATTCATTTTATTATAGTTATCATTGGTTTTAGCATTAGAAAGCAGAAATATAAGAACTTTATTTATATGTATAAACTGTACCACACTTTAAATAATGACTTTGCATAAATAAGTGTTGTCAAATATAGAAACTAGAGATGACTTCACAAAACCTGTCTCTCAGAGCAATCAAGTATTTCTAAGATAAGTTTTGATGCAAAATAGATTTCTGTTTTCCTAAATGTTGGTATGGACTCTGTTGCAGTCAGATTTGCATACAAATACATGTACATTTGAGCTAGGAAGAGATGTGTAGCATCCCTAACATCAATATTAATACTTTTTTTTATTAATACTTTTTTTTTTTTTTGGCTGGGGTAGATTTAATTTTATCCATTGTAGTTGATATTATTGCAGCAGCTTGGAAAAAAACCCCTGAGATCGGGGCTTGTTCCAGCAGGATTCACTTTTTTTACACCCACTTCAGTATTTGTATGTTTCTACTATGGGAAAGTTTGAAGAAAGTCTTGGGAATGGGCAGGAGGAAAGACAAAACAGCCAACACCTCCAAGCACTGCTCGGAGCAGACCTTTCTGCCCTTATCAGTCACTCACTCAAACATGCAGTCCCAGCATCCTGGGAGACAGAAACCGAGGCATCCACACCTGGTGTTTGTGGCTGCAGTCATTGCTCTGGTATGCACCTTTCCCAGGAGAACAGAGAGTGTTTATCAAAGGGAAGATAAGTGTAACAAGTTGCTCTTCTACACAGGGGTCTGGTTCAGGCCAGAATGGCTGCTGCAGGCCTTCTCTGCTGCAATGTTATGTTTTGGATTTATCACTAAAACAGAGTCAATAACACAGACCTTTTTATTTGCTGAGCAATATTTACACATCCACTATCAAAGAATGATAACTTCTTTAAACTAGTAATCTATATAACTGTTCCTCAAAAAAAATTGAAGTCTGAACTTATTTCAATGTATGTCAGTATAACTGTTATATTTATTAATAATTTTTATTATATTCAATTATATATTTTAGATTTTTATTATATTTAATAATAATTTTTATTTTCATTTTATTACATTTAAAAGGTTTCTATTAAGATAACCTTTCTGCTATGCATGATACGTTGTCAGACTCCCGACTGACTAGTATCTTAATTTCAATTTATCTTCATTCCTTCACCCAAACTTCTCGAACTTTTTTCTCATTCCAACTGATGTGAACTGATTTTTACATTGTCATAAACCAACAGTTTTCCTTTTCAAAGGCAGTCATGCTCCATTTCTAAATGATGCCTTCCTTCTTTTTTATTTATGATGTTAAGTCCCACACGTGGTTGATTTTATGGACACACCTCAGTACCTTCACACTTCCACATAAAGCAATTTCTTATACAGGAACTACAATAACTATTCAGAATTAGACACCTATTCCTTAATTCACCTTCCACAGTAAATGAACATTTTCAAAAATCCCTGTTTACAAGAGACAGTAGAAATTACATTCAGGATGTAGATGATACTGAAACTAAGTTACATTTAAAAGGGGGATGCAAAATCACTTTGTTTACATTATAGTTTGCATGTAAAGAAAACCTGCAGCTGGTGCAACTCTAAACTTGGAGCAGGCTGAGATTCCCCACCATGACTTTGATGTCAAACAGACTGTCTTTATGGCTCTCTAGCAAAGAATGAATAAGGCAGAACTAGTCTATTTATACCTTTTGATATTTTCACGTGAAGTCAGTCAAACATGGACAAGGCTGTAAGTTTGCTGGCAAACATACAAAAGTCTCTGAAAAATCTGTCTTTCATAATTACCATTTAGGAGGAAATTCTTAACAAATGATTATAATATGGATTATTACACTGGCTCCAGTGTTACCAGTGGCAAATTGCACTGTGGGAAAGATCTGCCTCTCTCTGAGTAGCAGAGTGATGCTTAATTTTATGAAGTATAGATCTTGCATGCAATGCCTTGCACTCTTACGACCTCCAGGCTGAAAATAAAAGGGTAACCTGAAAAAGTTGCTGTTGGTCTAAGATCCAGCCAATAAACTTAGAGGCACAGATTGCTGCGAACAATCTCCTGCATGTTTTTGTCTCTACTCCAACTTACCACTGAATATAAAGAATATTTTTCAATGGGGTTGACATTGGATACTTGAGAAATTCCCATCTGAGGAAAAAAAAAAAAAACAGACAGCTGAATTATGTAAAGACAAATAAATAAACTTTAAAAGAAACTCCATCAACAATAAATTAAAACTTTTCTCATTAATAAGATTCAGACTCAGTAACAATAATTGTATATCCTCAGTAAGGAATAATAACTACTGAATCCAAAAACATTCAGAGTTCCTTTCAAAATTTTTACTGATTTAACTTTCTGAGAGTAAGTTAGCTTACTGCCTGTCTGTCTGTCTGTCTACCTATCTATCTATGCATGCAATCAGTAATTGCAAGTGAGTACTTTTCCCTGTTCAGTGAAAAAAACAGAAATAGATTTTTTTATTGTAATGTCAGGAAGAAACTTGTTTAAGGAGCAAGAACTACCACATCTAGCAGGAGAGTAAATATGATATGGGAGAAGGGAAAGTGAGCTTCAGCCTAATCAGATCAGGTGTTTTATATAAACATTGAGATACCTCTGGGAAGCTAAAGTTGTGGGGTTACTCAGAGAAAAGGAACACTAGAGAAAGGTTGTCTCTGTACTATCTAACATACCGTATGGAATTTGAGACAATGTTTTAGATATAAATCATGGACAATAGCCATTGCTTATGGGCCAAATCAAAGGCAACAGTACTTGCCAACAGGGTGACCGATGAGTTGTAGAAAACTTTAAAATAGAAACTACCAGGAAGGGATATAATAAATAGTGATCAAGAAAGAAGGTGGCAGATTGGGTTGGAAAGTTGAATGTGCGAGTTTACGCACTTAGAGTGCAACCTCTAGAAGTTTTCAGATGATTCCAAGTTAGGAGAAGATGCCAACACACCAGTTGGTTGTGCTGTCATTCAGAAGGACCTCTTCAGGAGGGAGAAATAAGAAAACTGGAATCTTGCAAAGCTCAGCAACAAGAAAAGTAAAGTCCTGCTCAGGCTGTCTGCCTGGACAACAGCTTGGCAGAAAAGGACCTGGATGTCCTGGTGGACAAATTGAACATGCTTCCCCATGCCTTCATGTGGAAAAGCATCCTGGGCTGTGTTAGGAAGAGAATTGCCAGCAGATCAGTGAGAGTGCAAAGACAGTGTATAGACTTTCACCTAGGCAAGAGACAAGCAACAAATTAATGGAAGGTAAGCAATAGAGTTACTGATGACAGAATATTAGGATTTCTCTATCATTTATTGCCACTAGAATTGGGTTCTGTTTACCTTGGAAAAATACAGAATCTTTGAAAATATACACAATATCCTTATGTTTTCATCTTTTTTAGGGCTTTGGACTTTTAAGAAATAGAGATTAATTCTATGGAAGAAAGACCTCATCTTCAAATAGAAAACCACTGCAATAAATTTTAAAAATATTCAGTCCTGGGAACTATAGGCTAGTATCCCCATTTGACTCTAGGAAGACAAGGGGTACCACAAAGAAGAGCAATTCTCTAGCAAAATGAGCAAAAGGAGCAGGTGGCTTTTTAAGCATCAGTAATGGTCAATAAAAAGTGTTGGTTCAAAATAATCTTCCAAAGGAAGAAAAAATTAACCTTATCGGCATCAAGCAAAGGAGGGTGTAGTCAGTGATGGATGCTTGTTGAAATTTACTTACTTTCCAGAATTGCAGAGATTATTTACTAGCATTAGATTAATGCTGACATTCTATCTCCTGCTTCTGGTTCACAGCTAATACTTAGAAGATGGAGGGGTGGTGAGATTTTTAAGCTGATGAATTCAAGAAGCTTCCCTTTTCTTTATAATTTCTTTGTAAAAAAAGAACCAAAACCATAACGCAAACCAGAACCAAACCACCAACCAACCAAACAGGCAGAAATCCAACATAAACCTTTTCAAAAAGTTTTCTTACCTGCTGTGCAAATGCTTTTTGATATGACCAGACAGATACTCTGTGTTACTTTGTTAGAAAAGTTGCTAGGTCAGGTTTTAGTAAGGTATATTATATTATCTATGGAAATAAAAGGCTGAAAGCCTCAGGGTATGTGAAGCTCAAATACCAGTATGACACACAAACACATTAAAATGCTTAATGACCAGAGGAAAACTAAATAACTCTAGAGAATATATTATAATTACCTCAAGCAAATTCATATGAAGTTTTATCTTGTCATTTTGATTCCATTAATCTATGCAATATTGCATTTTATCCTTTTCTGAAAGTTTGTTCATAGCTCTTCCTCTTTTTAATCTCAAGACTGATTTCTAGCTCTTTCCATCTTGTTCCTTGTGTTACTTAATTACATATTTTGACCTCCTTGTTTGTTAAGTGACTCTGGAAGAGCTGCATTTAGCATAGTTATTAATTGCAATATTTATCTTTTTTTAATTTTTCATGTCTTTGTACACTACTATCCTGAGTAGTTTATGACCATAAATTATTTCTTTATTTTTTCTTACTATAGATGCAGTCATTGCATTCCAAAAAAGAAAGTCAGCACCTACACCCCACAACAATATTCACTAAGTTGTGAGCCATGCTTGCTACATTTACTTGAACCATAATATAACTATTCTAAAGATTTAAGAGCTAAAAATACAAAGATGTCTGAGACTCAGTGACAAGATCCCTTTATTATGAACTCTGCTGCTCTGTGAAATCTGCATTGCAACTCAATGGACACAGGCAGAACAATATTGAGGAAAAATTATAATCCTTTGGAAATATTTACAAAATAGAGCATGCAGAATATGGAGAACTTTACTCCATAGAAATTTAGATTGAAAATGAAAGCCTGCTTACCTCTCTCAATGAAGTAAGCATCCACCTTGAGGCTTATTTCAAGTCTCCAGAACAGCTGGAACTTTTCTTTATGCTACGTTCTCTCTGCTAGGAATGTGGTGTTGGAGATAAATATGCAAGGTCTTCTTATTTTTTTTGATCAAACATTTAATAGTCTAGTAATAAATGTAGTCAGATAAAATCCTAGAGGCAGAAATTCAAGTATTCCTGTTTCTGGTTTGACATTAGGAGTTTTACTTATATGGTTTATTATCTCACAGGCATGGGTTTAAAAATACACTCAGAGTTGTGTATCTGAACCTGTTCCACAAAAAGGATAGGTCTCTCCGTGTCTATGTAAATCAACTTGATGGCACAGCTTTAGTCACACATTTAATCAAAATTTTTGCCACTGATATTTAAAGAGTTTTCACAATGTCAAAGAGCAGTTAGAAGAAGAATTTGAATCAGCCACTCCTGTAAATTCAGATTTCCAACTCTCAAATTTTCAATATCCCAATGATTCTGTAAGCATTATGGTACAAGAACAAGTTTGAGGAGTATGGCTGAAATCATGTTATGCCATCTTTTCCTTCTGGTTTGCAGCTAATACTTAGAAGATGTTCCTGTTTTAACAGGAACTTATATATCCAGGTGTTTTGGGAGCCAGCTCACTGATAACACTGAGGATTGAACTTGTAATTAGGCAACAAAATCCATCAGGAAACCTAACCTTGAAAGGACAAGCTCTTTATTTACTCAATGTTGACTAAATTCTGAAATCTTCTAACACATAAACATGGTCTGTATTTTTAAAAACCTTTCCTTAGAGCTAGTATTTATTTATTACAATTTCTAGCCAGTTATTACCTTTTAAACATTTTTTTTTTAATTTGTGGGGCTTAAATTATGTTTCTTTGTCTTCTAAAAATTCATTTTTGTTAAGGATTCTTCTTGTCTACAGCTGCTGGTAATTTTTACCTAAAACATGTATTTGGTTTTAAAAGTTTTTAACATGGTATCATAGAATGAGGGAAATGGACCTAATCCATTTCTCTAATAAAACTTTCCTGACTGTCTTGAGCAACACTTTCACATGGCTTAGTTTTCCCCATTTGTGAATTAGTATTCATTCCTCAATTTTTAAAATTGCCAATATCCCATGATTTAGAAAATAATTTTTAAAAAATTATCATAACATTTCAAAACAGTTGGTATTAGTATTATCATATGCAAAGACTAATAATTGATGTGATTAAAAATGATTTCCTCTCTTTTATTCTATCAAACTGGGGAGTTTGGAGTTATATTATTGAATAATACTCTGACAAATATTATTTTCTGCAATTAAATGTTACCACCATTACTGAGTTAGAAAATGTAGGGGCTTTCCTTTTATGAAAAAATACCCACTTTTAAAGATAAACTTGTAAACCAAAAACCCATGCATAGATTTTTATGAAAATTTTGGCTTTCAGACAGATCAACGTGATCCATCCACAGTTTTCTTAATGTGTTGCTTTGTGGTCCAACTGGATGCTTTCTTTGTTTTTTGTTCCTTATTAATGTTTTCTTTTCTTCCACAATCTCATTTGATACACAAAAAACAATATAGGGACACTTTGTTTTCAGAACTGTGATAGTTTTGAGTCCCTCTGACAATGTTATCCTTTTAAGCTAAAAAATTCCTACAGTGATAATATTTCTAACAATTTCTTCAACCTTCAACAGCATGTCTAGTCTTTAATCTCATTTTCCTTCATTAATTTAAGTTACTGCTTTAGGCTGCCTGCAAGGTTTGAAATATCAAGTGCAAGTACAGTAAACATTGGGATGTGAACATCATTTGTTTTAATTATCCACATCAAATAATTCCATTCTTGTCTCTCAGAAGAAAACATTAAGAAGTTTCTACCCTTTCTTCTCAATTTCTCTGTTGTCGAAGGTATACTGATTCACATTTTAGAGTTGTCTTTGGTGTTATGATTTGTAAGACAACGGAATAAAACAGCAGTCTAATTCCATCATTCTATTTTAATTAAAGAGGCATTTTCTGATATCTCTTCATGTTAAAAGCTCAGATCTCTAGGTTATTTAAAGGAAAAAAGACATTAAACCCCTTTCTGTTAGGATAAGCCTTGTATAGCCATGTTTACGTCAAAGAGAATAAATTCATGTTTAAACACACTTTTATTGCTAGGTTTAGCATATGTTCATTATTCCCTGTCCTGTATGAACTTTATTTTTCAGTGATTACTAAAGCTTTAATGTTTATGGTATTTTTAGAAAGAAGAATTTACTTTCTCATTGCTAATCACTGAGTATTGGATTGAAGGGAAGAGAAGCAAAAAAGTATTTGACCATTTAATGTGAGGTTTCAATTTAATTTAGAAGTTCAGATCCAAATCTACTCTCATGAAAATTACTATTCAGCTAATTTCTAAAGCTCAATTTATCTGTTAGGGGCTTTCATAATTTTTTTCCAGAAATCTTCCTGAATTTGAGTATAAAATTCTTCTCTTTTGACAGAATGAAAGAACAGAAACTGTTTGGCAATTTCTAACCCCAAGAGAGGAAAAGCATTTTATTTTTTAAATCTCATTGTGGTCTCAATCTAGTAAACCATTATATCTATGGAAACAGTCTCACAAAATGCTGTGTTGATAAAAAAAATCTTTTTTATAACCCTTTTTTGGTCATCAGCAGAAATAACATCAGTTTAAGAATAATTAAGTATCTGTGAAGAAGAATGACTTTGAATATTTTGTGATTGTACTAAAAAAAATTCAAGGTCCAGATCCCAAGAGATGAGATGTCTAATTTATAGACTGAGTCTTGCTCTGAAGAGAGACATGTGACCTGCCTCATCCATTTGTGCACTATATCTTGTCAAGCAAATTTTGGTAATGATCTGCAACTTTCTAAATCACCTTTAGGATGTGATTGGAACCAGGTGATCTTTAAGGTCCATTCCAATCCCAAACATTCTGTGATTTTATGTAGATGGAATAGAGAGTCAACATGAGGATATTTGGATTATTTTTCATTGGTACTAACAGGTGGCTACATTACTTAAACAAAAATGCTTTTAAATAAAGACACAATGTTCTCATCTGTGAATTTATCACTCACAAAACCAATGCAAAAATCCTAACATGACAAAGGGGTTCCAAGGTGGCAAAGTTCTCCTTACAAGTATTTCATCAGCAATACCTCCTTTTATTTAGTACATCCCCAGTTTCCTCAGATGTTTTAGTGTTACTAAGAAAGGACTTTCTAGGTTAAGAATAACTCACCATTACAACACAGTGGCAAAGTTACAGATGTATAAGGAGATTGTAAGCTCACATAGGTATAATTCTGCTGTTAAAGTCAAGTATATATTACTAAAAATGCTTGAAAGAAAAAAAACAAAACAAAACAAAAACCGAATTTGTTCTCTCCCTGACAGCTAAGATCTGAAGATGAAATAAATTTTTATGGTAGAATTTGTCACATATATTTTATCCCATAGGAAGACCACAATTCCTATTTACTTAACACATTTGAATTCCATCTTTAACTAATTGATTGCCTGTTAACTCAATTTACCTGAAAACTTTAGCCAATGAGTCTGTTGTGCATGGATAACCTGTACACCATATAAACCCTGTGGAAATTATGTCAGCAATGCCTTGATACCAAAACAGGATTCCCAAAGCAAGTTCATGACTATCATGTTTTTTAGTACAGACAGAGACCTAAATGCACACAGCCATTCTAATTTTGGGCCTAAGCCAGTGACACAATTTCATACATAAAGGCTTTCCTGGAAGGCGTTCATTATTAATGAATATTAGTGCCATCTCACCTTGTTTTCCAAGACCTATCTTTGGTTTACAAGCAGTAGCATTATGTAAGTTCTCCCGTGGTCTGGAGTGCTCCAGTCCTCCCCTATTGTTCTTAATTGGAAACTGACTGCATGCATTAAGTCTGCAGATTGCAGAAGTTCATTCCAGGAAACAGGCTTCAGTTTCAAGAGTAGGAGTCAAGAGTAGGATGACTGACACCATAAGGAGGGCTGATCTTCACAGTAAATCACAAACTTTTTCATTTCTTACAGAATATCCACACTCATATCTCAGTAAAAATACTGGTTAATTCTGGTTATTCGGCAACTGATTTGGAACTGTTGTCAGACTGAAATAAGGAAATGATAAAGTGTTCTGAGACCCTTGTGAGGAAAAACTATTGTCAGAGGAAATCTTGCTTAGAAAGAAGTTGTGTTACTGCCTTCTCTGAAGAAGCAGTCACTTGGTGGCTGGAAAATGATGCCTTTTACTTCTGCTGTGTGGAGCACCTGTCACTACATTTGCAATGTCTCTGTGACATGTTTGCTCCCTTGGAGGCTTTTACTTGACTTTCCCTCCCAACTCCCAACCCCAAATGATACAGAGCTTGTGTTTATTTGACATTGAATTTTAATTTTTTAAAATTCTTTCAGAATCATTGCCCTCAGAACATCACCCAGGGAATTATAAGTCTGCCTTTCCTAATCTTACCTCAGCATGGTGCCAATTACCTTATCTATTCTCAGCACAGCAATCACCTCCAGACAGCCATATAAAGAGCCTGACAATATACATCACTGTCTGTAAAACACCTCAAAAGTCTGGGCAGCAGCCAGATTTCAAAAGACCTTGGACAAATTTTTGAGTTGTGTCCCATACAACTTGAAATGATTTGGGAAGATTTAGTCCACATGCTTGAATTTTGAATTATCTTTCAATACTAGAAAGAAATGGCAAACCTTGAAGGATTTCTAATGCTCTCTTCTTGTACTTAAAATCCCTAGATCCCACTCTTACATTTATGCCTTTCTCAATATGTGTAAGCGTTTTTTTCATGTGTTAGGCATTCACTCCTTTCCTATTTCACCCAACACTGGATCAGCTTCCTCCTTTTAATGTTTCTGGAAGTAGGCATACTGCTGTCAATGGTAAACCATCGTTCTTCTTATTTTAATGGGGATTTATCAAGTTTTGGACTGAATGGATCATGAACATGCAACAAGAAAATCCACTGCATGTGGGCCAGTTGATTGCACACACACACAGTGATGGTGCCTGCTTGCCCAGCTCCCCTGAGTAATGGCAGCTCTGCAGAGAAATGAATTAGACCATTATATTTTACCTTGATTCATTATCCTCTTTCTACTTAGTCATACTTTGCTCCAGTCTGTTTCCTTCTTGAGCTTCCCAGCGATATGTGGAAACTTCCCTCAAATTTTCAATCCACTCCTGTGCCCAGTGTTGGGGTAATAGGGATGCAAATGACAACACAGATAAAAGTGAGGAAAGAATGTTCTCGTGCTGATTTTTCAATAGAATTGAAGTGCCTAGCCAGTGTGAAAAATTCCATTAGTCCAAGTCTGCTTCATTAGGCACCTAAATGCTCCCAAAGATCCTGCTTTGAGAAATATAAGAGAAAAAATATTCTCTGAAAGCAGAGATGCACCTAAAGAGGAAATGGAGCAAAGAAAAGTGGAAAAAAGTATGGAAAAGAAAAACTACCCTGACTCAGCAGGAACAGTGAATCCCCAGGGGAGTGGCAGGGGTGCCAGGTCCACCAGGGTGGGGTCCAGCAGACAGGGCACCTCCCACCATCCCAGCCAGGAGCAGGAAATCCAGGGGGAGCCGGGGCACCCCCAGCCCTGGGTACAAGGCACGTTCCTGTGGTTGGGGTAGATGAGGCTGGCCAAAGACATAGGTCTGCGGGTGCACCCCTAGACAGGCAAGGCAGGGCTGTGGGGACATGGAGCTGGGTCAAAAGGCATTGCTGGGGCAGGAGCTGATGGCTCAGGAGTGTGAAATGAGTTCCTGGGCCAAGAACAGAAGAGGGAGCCCCTGAGGGGTGGGCAGGGACAGGTAAAGCTGTGGGTGCTCCAGGGCCCTGACAGAAAGATTCCTGTTAGGAGTTAAGCTCTTTGCTCTTTGTAAGCTCCTATAGGCACCTATGCCCTACTTCACATATCCCACTATTTTAGAATATGTTTTTGAATCCTGTTCGTTCCACTTAACCTTACAATGATGAAGACCCTTGGGGTAGATTTGTAGCATTTCTAGTTTCCTTGATCAAAGAGAGAGATATAAACCTCCAGAAGGCTTCTCAGTCTAAGGTCTGAACTTTCCTCTGAGAGTGTCGAGGTCGTTCCTTCAAGTAGCTCTCCCTTTTGACTTTGCAAGGTTGACTACACTCCCAGGTATTTCAGTTAGGTGCCTCAATTTGGGTAAAATGAATTTGTGAGTTATTGCCTATGATCTCTTCCTCCACATGACTCTTCTCTACTTCTCACAAAGGCCTGAAAATTCAGTCCTGAGGAGTAGTCATGGTCTAATCCCACTTTTCTAACTGACTGCGATCCTGAAAAATAAATGAATTTACTACAGGTAGGTAACATAACATTGCTGTTTCCAGAAAGAACAGCACACACTCCGACAACTTCTTTGTAGCTCTCTTGACTCTTTCCTCCATGTAAAGAAAAAAAATTACCTAGAAGGTTAATGCTGATTTCACCTAATCTGCACTAGGAGATTGAGTCATAAAAGCAAGAATAGTCCTGGAGGCAGAAATTATTGTAAAATCATGTTAAAGACAAATGCTCCTCCTTGGCTGCGGCGATATAAGTTTCTAACAACCAAAAACTAGGTAGCACAGTGAGCAGGGAAGCTACTCATCTCAGGATACCATAGTCTTCATATGGTAGAAGCCTGCTAGTGGCCAGACCACAGGCTAAAGCAGATTCCATTCATGGCATTAACAAAGGAGTTTGTGTAGAAGGAAATAAATAACCCACTATATCCTATTTTCATATAGAAAATCCTTCAGGTGATTTAACTAGGACACAGGCTCCATGTGAGCGGGTTCAGGGGGATTGCTCCATCTTTTCCATCCACTTTCACTGTGAATCTGAACCAAAATATTTAAATCAAACCCAATAAAAATGAGAGAGTTCTGGAGAAGATAAAACATTTTAAGCTGCTTCTAAAAACAGTTCATGGAATTCTTTAGCTTAGTCCTACTTATGCAAAAGCAGGGGAAGAGTGCATTAATCAAAGCCATGTGGGAACTGTGCAACATTATAGATGGGAGAGATTAAAAAAAATATAAAAAGAAAAAGAGAGAGAGCCAACAATGTAGAAAGATTTGAGGAGGCTCAGAAAGTGGATCAGAGAGACCGGGGGACTGAAATCATGGCCAAGAGAACAACAGGGGAGCCAAAGGACAAACTGGAGAAGGGAAAGGAGAAGCAGAAGGCCAACTCTGTGACTCAGTACCATGTCAAAACACAGCTAAGAAATTACAAGGAAGACCTGGAGAAAAACAGTACCAACAGAAATTCAAGGTATACTCTGAGAACAGCCAGCACTACTGCTGGATACCTACAGGCTGATTTCTCTCTAGACATAAGGAAAAAAATCTCTGAGTAACTCTTAGACTTACCTGAATGTTGCCAGTGTTTGCTGACTTTTAGGCCTTCAACCTCACAATTATATTTTAAATGGTATTTTCTAGTATAAAAGATTTTTTTCCGTTTCAATGATTGACATTTTATAGGCTTAATATAATTTATTAATTTTTTGTGAGTTTGCAGAGTGTAATTCTCAATATGGATCTATTTAAAAGTAGATTAAATTTATGAATTATAACTTTGTTCTTTTGGTATAGCAAAATCTCCTTTTAAATTAGTATGTTTTTTTTTAATTTAAAAAAGCTTCTTTCCTGTTAGAAATCTTATCCTCTGTTTGGGTTTTTTCTTAAGACAGTTCAGGATAATTTTCATAAAAAATAATAGTAAAAGTCAAATCCTGAAGTTATATTGAAGCATCTTGAAGCTATCATTTCCAAAAACTGTTATTTTACATAAAAAAGAATTTTTAATTTTTTACTTTATCTCCTGCTCTCCATGCTCTATTGAGCTCAGGTATTACAGTTCAGTAAGAACTAAATTGCTAGATTTTTTTCTTTACACATTTTGCTTTGTTTCAGGCTGTGCATATATTTATCTATACCTCTTCTTAAATTCTTGCTATTATATAATATCTACAGGACCCTATAAACTAGAAAGTGGTTTTTTTCCATGATGTGTGCTTTTCCCACATTTCTGGATACTTGTAACCTTTGAAAACATGATTTCTTAATACTACCTTTTGTTTTGCTAAGTATAATACATAATGTGAGATAACATCAAAGAATTCCAAGGGAAGCAGCCTTTTCTTGCACATGTGGGTAGGTGCTTAGCAGAATCAATATTCATTTTTAATCTCTTACTACATGTGCTGAATCATTAATGCCATATTTCCAAACATGCAGTTGCCAATGTTTTGTTTGCTTTTTTTTTTTTTTTTTTAAGTGTTTCCACAAAGCTTTTTCACTGCTTTCTTTGGCTGTGGAAGGGTCATTTTCTTAGTCAACCTCAACAAAAATGGAGATAGAAAATCAACATCTGTCAGTATTAGTGTTTAGAGTAAATTGTTTGATCACGAAAAAACTAAACAACTGTCTTGAAGCCTCCAGCCCTTTTATTTTCTTTTGAGGAAACTTAGTAGTGCTTTAATAATGATATTTTTTTTCTACATTCAGTGTTCTGGGGTTTCTTTAGCTGTGTTCTCTTTAGCTGCAAAGTGTTCAAAACAGTTTTGCTTGGGTACTGCACTCTGTGGCTGCCTTCTGCAAGGGATAGTGGGCATTAAAGGATTGACATCACCATAAAATTTTCATTCAGCTACTTATATTTTGTGGAGTCTTATAAGATATATTGCAGAATGCCTCTGTAGCTCTCAGGAATCTTTGCAAAGACTAAACAAATTCAGGAGGAGTAGTTAAACCATTGATATATGGTTACAGCAGGAGTAAGTACAACACTAAAATTAACCTTATATGCAAGATTTATGGATCCAACATGAATTCTTCTTCCAATTAGCTGAAATATTCAACCTCAGTATAAATAGCCTTCAAGGCAGGAGTAAGGATGCGCTGATTAACATAGTAAACAATCTTATCAGTTAATAAACAAAACAGCAAAAAAACCTATGTTTAGTGCTCTGCTGGCAGACAGTCAAGCCCCAAATAAACAACTGCTGTGTTAAGATCTAAAAAGACTGAGGATGTTCTGAGTTGTAGATGGAAATTTCTGAGAAAAGGTTGGGTTTATTACAAAAGAAATTAAAAGTCACATGATTTTCAGATACAGAAGCCAAGATGTTATATAATTACAGTATTTTGTAACAACCTTTTGGCTGGGGGAAGGTGCCTTGTTTTCAGTTTCATTGTTTATTTTAATTATATATTGAAAGCTTATTTATTATGCATGAAAGCTAGCAAGGATAGAGACCTATCCTACCGTTCATAGTAATTGTGTCTTGAGCAGCATGAAATATGGGAGACAAATGTTGTAAAATATTAGAGATGAACTTTAACTTCTCCATTGTATGTTTTATTTTCCATCATCTGTAAATGTTGTGTTGACTGAGGCAGAAAATCTATCTGTCATAGAATACTATAGTTTCATCATCTATGGTTTTTAATGTGCTACTCAACATCCCATTGTGCAGATCTGAGTTAAGGTCCCAGTTTCCCATAAAGTTTGCACAGTGCAGGCACAATTTATTTTCAAATACATGGATTTTCCAGGATATCGTTGCAATCAAATGCAGTACTATGACTTTTAACTATGTTGTGCATCTGGATCCTTGCTGTTTGAGAAAACAGAATGAAAATGTGAGGAAGTTACGTAGCATAATCTTATTAGTTTATGAATAAATATTTGAATATTCTGATTATTGCCTCTTGCAATGAAGATCTGTAGTTAAAATTTCCAATGGCAGCTAAAACTGATGGCATTTCTAATATAAACTGCAATTTAAGAAAGTATCAAATCCTCATTCAATTCCCATGATATAAACTTTAATAACTGAAAGAGAATTTTGTAAGTTCCATTGATTTATTTTGTTCATCCAACAAAGTTTGGCATTTTCTAGGGAGGGAAAAAACACAGCATAATTTTGTGCTTTAAAAGATTTTTAATGAAAAATAAGTATTAGAAAGAAGCTGCTTTCAATGTCTATTTCATTATTCAGAAAGGAAAAGCAAGGCTTACTTTTTTAACTCATAAATGAGCTCTAAGTAATTTTTGGTGAAGACTATATGAAAAATCCTGACAGAGGTATTGTAGCAAAAAGAAGTTTGGGGGGGGGGGGATCTCTTCAGATCTCTTTGTTTAAAGGTCACTTATTTCTTCTATGCTATGTCCAGTCAAAGATAAAAGATAATGAACATTTCTTTTTCAAGAACTGCTGCTGTCATCATCCATGTGTAGGTTTAACATCTGCATCTTACTCTTCTATTTTTTAATTCTTTTACATTTTATATTATTTTGCATAATATTTGTTCCAATTATTGAGAAGAGCAATAAAAGATATGTTTTCTATCCAACAATATTCTCAAACCTAATTTTCTCAAAAATTTTAAAATAGCATTTTCTTCTTTAGAGAGCAGTCATAAAGCACTAAGGCTGAAATCGTAGGAAACTGAGCACACAATTGTGTTGTGATAAAGTCCAGTTTTTCAAAGACAATGGACTTTTCTACTCAAAAAGCTTAACTTTTTTGTACCAATTCACCAACTTAAAAATTTTATTTAATGATAGTCAGATTATTCTTAACACTTTAACTTGGTGTCTAAATACAATAGTATCTCAAATACAGCTATCAGTACTACCAATATTTATAAAGAACATGTGAAATTTCACCCAGCTTTTTTCTATGTCTCCTGTTTTCAGTTATTCCTTGCAGAGTTTTAATGTAAGGTCTGACAAACTATTTACGTAAAGAACAAGGACAATAAGCCAAACTCTGCAGCTGAAGGAAAAGACGCACACTTAAAACCCCTGAACATTACTGAGTGAAAACATTTGTCTCTGTAACAATATCTTAAACAAATTCCAATTCTTAAAGCATGGAACAGATCTTTGACATGAGTTATAAACATCAGACTTGCATTTAGTATTTTTGAGACCATGCAAAGAAAAAATAAGATCAAATATTTAACAATATGATATGACTTTCCTTCCCCCCTAGATTATTCTCACATTTGAATTCTAATCATATGCAATAGTGAGGAACTTTATGAAAGACCTCGTGCATGTTTGTGGGCTGTGGAAGCACTCCTTGTATTTGAAAACAATAAGTCAATGAAAGTCTAACTAAAGTCTTAGTATGCTAATCAAAAAGTGAGTATAGATTGTTACGGGGCTTGTAAGGGTCTTTCAGGGGTGAGAAGAGAGACGAGAATCTTGATCTCATGATCAGAAGGCTGGAGTTATTATTTTATGATATAAGTTACATTAAGACTATACTAAAAGGAATAGAGAGAAAAGTTCAGAAGCTCCTAAGCTAAGAACAGAACAGGAATGAATCCACAATGGAGCTCTCTCTGATTCTGTCCCAGAGAGAGCTTGTCTTGATTGGCCCTTAATTGTGAACATGGGCCAATCACAGGTGCACCTGTTGCATTCCACAGCAGCAGATAACCATTGTTTACATTCTCTTTCTGGGGCCTCAGCTTCCCAGAAGAGGGAAAAATCCTAAAGAAAGGATTTTCCACAAAAGACGTCTGTGACAATAGATCAGTTAAGAAATATACTAGCACTTAGAGTCCAAAATATTCAGTTACAGACTATTGCAAATTAAGTACGTTAAACCTGTTGCACAAAAGTATTGTAGTATCTTTAGTAGTAACCTTTTTCTGAGGTTATGCTTCACTTTTTCAGTGGATTGTTTGGCAAGTCATAAGAATCCCAATCTATTTTGAAACTACTTTTCCTAGTGTGGGTATTTTCACCTTGTTAAAAGGTGTCATGGAGGTTATTCAGTATGTTTTTTAACAGCCAGCTTCCTTTACTCATAAATTTTTTAGTGATTTTCTCAGCATGTTGTGTTACATCTACATTTTACACATGCTAGAGAGTTTTCATTGATCTCTCTGTTATTTACAAAAGGTAGTTCTATTTTGTTCCCAAGGCTGTATTCCTTTAATAAATACTAATTGACTGTTTCTGAGTAGAGTTTATAGCTTTGGAACATCTGGTATCACCTTGTGCTTGCAGTTTCAAGGCTTCTGATACCATCTTGTTGGGAAGGCCTGTTATAAACCATTATTTGACTTCACAGCCTTCAAGTCAAGCCTAGGTAATGTTTTATTAGTACAAGATAGTCAAAGATACAGCTCAGTTTTACAGCCATTAATAGCTGCCTCCACAAAAATGATGATTGATGAGGAGATGTGTATGCATGTCCATAGATGCACTATACTTCTGAAGCTACCTGTTATTAATATCCATTAGTTTTGGCATACCTCTCTGAATCTATCAAAATTGCTTCTCAACACTACTCAGCTAGGTTTCCAGTACTTAACTCTTTCATTCTCCTAGCTTGCAATGTCTAAAATCTCACATTGCCAGGTCAGCTCCGTATATTGCTGAAACTAAACATATAGTTTTTCCATTTGAGATGGAAAATCACAAGAAAAGTAAGGTGTCATAGAACTTTGTAGTTACGAATACGTCCAGAATGGTTCTGCTGAACAAAGTTAATTCTACAGTCAAGGTAGTCCTTAAAAAGTTTCACTTTTGCTTTCTTCCAGGAGGTGCACTTTTGTTCCACTTCTACAATTTTTCTTAAATCGAATACAAGTTTGTTACATACAGATCAAATGTAGATTGGTGAGATTAAGCAGCTGCTGTAATTTTTGTCATGAAAGTTTTGAAGTACCCTCTGTTTCTGTTTCTTTAGCTGAAGGTCTCTGAACAGTTAATTGAACTCCTTCAAAAGTATTAATGACTGATGGAGGCTGTACAGGAGGACATGTGGAGAGAAAAAGATCTGTTGTTTGCATACCTACTCTTCTGTCTTATTGTAAGATCATTTTTCAGTTTCTCCTATAATTTCTCTCTCTCCCTTTATTTTCTGACTTCCAGAAGCTATACTCAAGAGTGGGAGAGAAGAAAGTATGAGAAAGTGCAGGAATACTGAATGTAGTTCATTATGATTAAAATTCAATAGAAAATTGAAGGTAATATTACAACTTAATTTTCAAATCTTTCTTTAAGGATTAAAAAAGGATTTTTTTTTAAAGTGTAGTTCATACTTGTTTCCTAAAAGAGGTAACTTTCAGGATTTCATTGATTAAATAAATTATTCAATTAAAACATATTATGCATATATCTGATGTCAATAGATATATAAATTGTTTGTCTTCAGTACGATTTTTCATGTTGAATGTTAACTCAGTTGGCATCATTTGAAACAGTCAAAATACCTATGAAGGGTTCTGAATCTATGAAATAGAATTATATTCACTCAGTTGAGCTGTGCATTTTTCTCTCTTTTTGATGAATGAGAGCTATTTTGACTTTTCATTCCAATTTTAAATTTTGATATTTTTATGAAACAGGAACTCTGTATTTCACCTGTTGTCTAGAGGCTTGCAATTAATAGGATGAACAGCAGTTGCAGGAGAAACATTAGAGGACATGTTTTCTGTTCCCCAAATCAAAATGAAATTGTCAAAAGCACCCCAAGAGAACAAATTGCAGACAAAGGAGTAAAGAATCTACTGGTGGGAGTGGAATTTCCCTTCTTTTACTAGTGATTTTGTCACAGCTGGGTGAGCCAAAATGAAATGGATCAATTTCAGTGTCAGCCTTCATTTTCTAATTATTACCATGTTGCTGAGCACATCTTTTACTCCTAATGTAATCATTAAGAAGACTCTTCATCCCCCCACACTAAACAATATTCACTAAATCAGGAGCAGATATTTCCTATTATTTAAATGGATCATATACTTCTCAGCTAAAGTATTTTGAAGTGGAACAAAATCACAGTTTTTAAACAAAATATGAAATTAAATCATGCAACAAGGGAACTGTCACATTTATAGGACAAGTTCCTTCTACTAAGGGTGGGATAACTCAAGAACTCCTATTTCTCACTTTGAAGCATAATACAAGAAAAGGAAATGATTTTTCGTTATACTCATTAACATGTGCTAAAGGTAATTTTATTTAACATATTTTCAATTTATGTGGGAATATGCAAATAACTCCAGATTAATTAGATGGATGTTTTCCTTTTTTACCAGAAAGTTGATACTAGAAAGTTCATGCTAGATATTCACTGTCATCAGACAATGAATGATTGTTCCTTATTTCCATTCTCTGAGGCAATTTTGATTTTAAAGACCAGAACCATCAGAACTCTTTTACAGGTTGAATAGGTCTAGTGTACTTAATTGTCTTATATATCATACATACAGATTGTACAAGTATCAAAACTTTTCCTTAAGATTTAAAATATTTAACTCATAAATCAGGAGGTAAATCAGGCAATATGGTTGTAGTAATAGAAGTTTTGATTATACCTGCCTCAGAGTTTCTGATTTGCAATGAGCGAGTGCTGACTTATGCTGATTTTAGATCTTCACTGCATAACTTGCTACAGAGCATCCAGTAGTGTAATTTTCTTTCTGCAAGTTGCTCATGCACCCAATTTGTTGCTTCAAAGTTAAGTTAATTCAATAAAGAATTGAATAAAAAATTAAATCTCTCAGTTCCCTCCATGCAGAAAACCGACTTAAAATAACTAACTGGATATTTTGTACTCTTATTAATAGAGAGTGCATCTGTCTTCTAGATGCTGTAAACTGTAGATGCAGTTATATCAGTATATTTTAAATACCTCTCTCTTCTCCTTTCACTGCCTTTTTCTTTCTGTTTCCAGATTCATCATCAAACGAAAGAAAAGAAAGTGAATTTCATGGATCTTTCAATGTACCAGTGTTCAAATATTTTGATCACTAGAGAAGATCCACTTCCCTGATGTCAGTTTTGAGTCCTAGAAAAAAATAGAAAATCTATCACGGATTACTTGGAAAAGCAGAAATATTGTTAATGAAGAATTATATTTAATAAAGTAGGCTTATAAACAAGATTCTTACCCTTAATTTTAGGTTATTCTCTTTAAATCAACTTTTGTGCTAATAATGTCAAAACTTGCAAAATTTCCCTGCTATTGCAGTATATTTAAATAAAATAATAAGAATATTGTACATCAAAATATTTTTTAAGAACACAATAATATGGATTTCCAATTTCCTAACTCATTTTCTAAATCAATCCCATGCAAAAGTTGGCTCCATGGTACTCAGTAAGGTTTCTTTCTCAGGTCTATGGCACAATTAAAAGAAAATCTGACTAGCCTTGCCAACAGGACCATGGACAGTGCCTAACTGGCTGCAATAACTTTAAATCACTACCACTTGGTCACCTATATCAGTAAAATTAGTAAAAAGGCATAGAATTAAATAAATAAAATATAAAACTTTATATTATAACTAATACTGAAAATTTGTAATGGCAGCATGCGCCTCCATGTAATCTGATATTTTTAACCGTAAATGTCTTTAAAAATTCTTACTTTTCTTTTGAGTAGGTGATGTAACAGCAGTCTAAAGAGTGTCTCTTTATTTTGTGCTGCAGAGCAACAGTTCAGATTATGAGGACCACTGCCTATAAAAGCTTATGAAGACCTCCACTTTGTGCAGTGTTGTGGGGAGCTCCAGGGCTCTGTAGCTGTTATATTACACAAACAAGGATGAAAATGAAAAAAATATTGTCCTCTCATATGCTTTGTAGAAAGAAATATTATATGCAACAGATATATAAACTTTATCAAATTATCAAGTACATATTCAGTACATCAAGACTCCTTTGTCTAAGGGTCATGTTCCATCTAAGGAAAGCTTTATTGCAGAACATGCAATAAATCGCATTAGTGATATCACTGGAATGATTTGCAGTGTAAAATACTGTTCATTCTGAATAAAGATGACAGTCTGGCTCAAACAGGATTAAATGAAGAGTGAGAGTAAAAAAAAAAAGGCAATCACTTCAAATTACAGCACTGGAATGAAACCCTGAACTAGCTCCTATAAAACTTTTTATGGGTTTCAGCTGTTCTCATGCTGAGGACATAAACAATCCTTGTTTGCTGATGCTTAAATGTCTTTAAGAGAGAACTGTTGCCACAAAATCTTTCCATGTAACTGAAATCTCTAATTGCTCTTTGATCTATGAATAGTTTACTCATTTCCTTTATTAATGTATTTTGGCCACAGTCCCCAACTGACAACAGACTAGTTTAATAAATCTCTATAAAGAACTGCACAGCATTTGTATGTACCATGAGCTACAATTTGACCATCAATCGACCATTAATGATGAGTGTTCAGAAGAAGAAAAAATCAAAACCAACAAAGTTGGTGGTAAATTTATTCACTTCATCAGGCTATCTTCATTGCCCAGTATCTCAGGAGACAACTTTGCATTTCTGCTTTAAGAAACATCCTGCCAGAGTAGTGGTGTTGTCTGCTTCTAAAGCTTGAAAAGAGACTGCCCTGGTTCAGTTTCTGCAGTTCCATACAACTTTTCTCTAGCTGTTTATTTATGTATGGGAGAGGAGGCAGTATCAGCCCCTTTGACAAGGAATGCACAGCTGTAAAATGAGATTTTAGAAAACTAAGCCTTAGATTATCAGAAGATTGACTCTGGGAACACAGCCCAAGATCTGTAGTTCCTGTATGAGCATGATGGCTGTGGGGTTATGGATCACCTTCCTGTTTTCTGGTTTCTGTGTACTTTCAGGATGGCATCAATCTCACCTTTAGAATTATAAAAACAGGCATATAATTAAAGCTAGAGGTTGAGCCAGGTGAAAATTAGTTTATATAAGATACTTCATTTTCAAAAATTTAACACGCACTATTATAATAAAAATAAAATGCAAAAATAACAGCTAAGTCTTAAAATTTAAAAAGTATTGAGTAAAATTTACATGAACCTTAATTTTATTAAATCTGTTCAGAAACAGTAGTAGCTTCCATCTTTAGCTTTTCATTGTCAATTGGAGTCAAAAATTTATCTCCTGGTGTTACCTAAGATAAAGGAATTGTGCAGCCTTCTTTATTTTTCTTACAACTTGAATTTTCAGTGGACTTTTCAAATTTTAAAATAGAGATACTGAAAATACGGCACACATTCACACAGAATTCACTTTAGCTACTGTGGTGGATTGGCTCTGGCTGAACACCAGGTGCCCATCAAAGCCTCCCTATTGTTTCTCTGCTCAGCTGGAAAATGGGGAGAAAACTCAAAAAAGACTTTTCGAGCAAAATAAGGGTTGGGAGAGATCACTCACCAATTACCATCTTGGGCAAAAGAGAATTGACTTGAAGAAATTAGTTTAATTTATTGCCAATCAAAATAGAGTAGGGAAATGAGAAACTAATCCAAATCTTAAAAGCATCTTCCTGCCCCCTCTCCCTTCTTCCTGGGCTTGAGTTTTCTCCTGAATTCTCTACCTCATCCCTGCCAGCAGCACAGGGAGACAGGGAATGAGGGCTGGGTCAGTTCGTTTTGTATTGTCTGTGCTGCACCTTCATCCGCAGGGAGAGGACTCCTCACATTCCAGCAAGGGTCCCTCCCATGTGAGACAGTTCTCCATGAACTTCTCCATCATGAGCCCTTCCCACTGGCTGCAGTTCTTCTTGAACTGCTCCAGTGTGGCTCCCTTCCACAGGGTGCAGTCTTCTCTCAGGAATGAGTCCCAGGTCCTGCCAGCAAAATGTGCTCCAGCATGGGCTCTCTTTTCCATGGGTCCACGGGTCCTGACAGGAGCTGCTCCAGCCCAGGCATCCCACAGGGTGGCAGCCTCCTTTGGGGATCCATCTGCCCAAGCATGAGACCCTCCATGGTGAGTATCTGCTTTCCAATGGAGGTCTCTGATGGGATCAGCCTTGCCCAGTGGCAGGTCCATCTTGGAACAGGGTGGCATTGGTCCCATCCAACAGAAGGGAAGCTTCTAGCAGTTTCTCACAGGAGCCACCCCTGCAGCCCACCCCAATACCAAACCTTGCCATGCAAACTCAATAAAATTACCTTTGTGACATTACTGAGATATTGTTTGCCATTAGTCATTTTGACCCCAGCCCTATTCTCATGGATGTCAATGTTACAGAAGCATTTCCTCTAATAGAGTAATATTTTTTCCCTTAAAAATAGAGAAGAAAAAATATTGAGGAGTACTTATATGAACCACTTATGTAGTCATTCTTCTTTCCCAGTGTCAATTTCTTTTGAAGTATGAGTTAAGATGATTTTGCAGTTTAAAAGACCCTGACATGACTTAATTAAGCAGTGAGGACTTACAGTCCAATCCTGTATTTATAGTTTCTAGTTATGATGTAAATCCTAACAATGTTTTATAGTTATTGGCCCAAAAAAATTTCCAGATCAGAGAATCTACCACTGTAGGGAACAAAAAAGTTTCACTGATGGTTCAGATATCGTAGATAGCCAAAGGAAAATCAGATATTTCCTTTTTCGTATTGCAGTGCAAGGAAATGTGAATTCCAGTTTGAAAATATCTGAGAAATGTTACCATTTTATTTGACATAAGAAATAACTATATTCATCCCAATATGAGTATTCCATTTCATTGCAATATTATGCAATTCACCACAATGAACAATGAATCAAAATTATTTTTTTTTATTAATTATTATACCAATTTGTTTTACTAAAAAGATAAAATTGTAAAAAAATCAGTAGGCATAGCTTTCTACTGGGGTTCAGCTACAACCGTCACCTTAATTGATAATTGGTAGCTGTGGGTTCATCAGTCTTATGTTGTCTAAGCGACAATAAAACAAATTTGAGAGGCTGAGGACAGCTGAGAAGTCCACAAAGTGGCTGAATGATGCTGCACTGGATGAACAGAGACATTCTGGACTGGCAGAGGAATGTACATAGGATAACCTCAAGCTCTCATGTTTAGGCAATGAAACGCTAAACATTGAATTTAGAAATCCCAAGACCAGCACAGAAGGAAGAGGACTAAATGAGAATAACATATGTTGAGTGTAAGGAATTTAACAAAGCTGTTTACTGCAAATACTGAACAGATTGGAAACAGAAAGAGATTAATACCCAGATCTTCACCAAAAATCCTCATTCAATCATGTATATTTAAGGCAATCTTTTCATATGAATGGAATGTAATAAAATAATGGATGAACATTTAATTATTCTATGCTCCCTGTCAAAACTTGTTTTAGTACTCAGTCTAGTGGCATGTCTTAAGAAATATCAGCTGAATTGAAAAAATAATTAAATTAGAGGATTTAGACATAAGCCTGGAGTCTTCCAAGCTCTGAATACGTGTAAAGAGTCCTCATTTTCTGGACTGGACACATATGTCTATATTTTGCTGCTTGAAATATAGTGACTATAAGGAAATCAAATGTGCTGCAAATGTGAGAAAAAATTTTACTAAGCCAGGGACTGTGATATACTATCTACTTATCATTATTTTTATTATTTGAACTTCTTAAAAAGTAAAAATTTTGCTTTAACTTTGATTATGACACCTTTTGAAACTAATTATTATTTTCCATTTTAATCCCCATTATTCTTTAAATGGCCTGAATAAATGGAAATCAAGATTCTATTTTTGTTACCCATATTTTTGCTGAGCCACATCTAGTCGAGCTCCTGTAAATTTTGCAAATGTGTGTGAACTAGAAATCATTGCTGAATTTAGGCTAATATCTATCTAGAAGTCAATGTGATAATGCAGGCAATCCAAATAAAAATCATGGTAAGAAAGTCGTTATAGTCTGCAATTCATGTAATGGATTTCACAATGTCTGTTGGAAATGAAGAGTTTTTGCCTTCTACACAGTTTTATAATTACTCTTACAAAAGTAAAATAGCAATGATGATATGAACATAAGAGACAGTTCATGGTTATAGGACCTGCCTGCATTTCCTTCCTCTTTCTGGTTGCGGCATTTATTCCTCATGTTTGCCTTTTTCTGCACAATTGTCTTAATGTATTATTGTAGAATTCTTCCATGTAATTTTAGCATTTTTTATTAACTTGCATTCCCAAGAGTGTTACCTATTGCAATATAACTGTGCTAGAAAGAGGCAAGGCTGCACAGAGCTGCCTGACCTGCTCAGCAGCATCAGAGGCTGTTGTGCACACACCTCTTAGCAAGTATTTAAGCACATGACAAAGTCTGGCAGTGGAGGCTTCAGCAGTTCAGAGGCTCAGATATTCACAGAAGGTAGATCTTTGCAGAATTAAATTAACTTCTTAAAGGCATATTCAGCAGGGACTTTCATGGTGCTTTTAGGATCTAGCCTGGAAATCGTGCATACATAGCCATGCTACTTAAAGCCTAGTCCTTCATAATGATGGGGTGGTTCTTTCAAGTACTTCAGGCTTTTAAATCACTTCTTGAATTCAGGTCTTCTCGAGTCTCTACAGGACATAAACATACCTAATGCCTAGAACTTTCTTTCTCATCACATTATTTCACAAAAGCACAGTTTTTCTGGCTGACATCTATTCAGAAAAAGCTTTAAGGGGAAAACTTTAAATCTTAGACCAAACATTTGAACCTGAGTTTAATTAAGGCAAAACAATGGTTTGGAGCACTTGTAAAAGATTTTGATGAGACCTAGACCCCAGTCTAGCATTTGCTGAGTTTAACATGAATCTTTGCAACAGCCATGTGATGACCAAAGGTAAGAGAAAGCACAGACAAGCCCATGAAGATGTGTTTTCAGGGCCTTTTCATTGCAAGTGTTGATCTCTATGAAGTGAATTAACTCCTGAGGATACATTCTTGCTTCAAAATAAATAAGTTTGACAGCTTTCAGCAAGTCAAACCTCCAGGTCCCTCCCAACATAATTGGATTGTGTTTTCAAAGTGTTTCTTCCTTTATCCTGGATTGAAGCAAGCAAGCTCTTTCTTAATTATACGCTTTAATGCTTGTTGAGAGCTGAAGTATAGGAGCAAATAAGCTAAATCTCACCAGATCAAAGTGCTTTTACACAGTACAATACTTTGCCCAGCAGCAAGAGACATATCAAACATTGACCTCTTCACAAAGGCATTTAGCCTCATGGTTGGCCTTCTAACAGTTATTTGTGATCTCTTCCCCTGTTTGCCACAATTCATTTCTCTTCTGCTAGAGAATGGTTCATAGCAGATTATAAACTAAACAGTTCACTTAGTGCAGTAGTCACAACTGGTGCAGAAATTCTTGTAATACTTCCAACAAATCCCTTAGAATTGACTTATTTTCTCTTTTCTTTTTTTTTTTTTTGTTTTCATCTGGCTTTCATTGCATAGCATTCAAAGCCTTGTATTCACTATTAAAATCTAAAAGACTGAAGCAGAATTTCTCCCACTGTAGCAGTCCCATTTCTAGTGTCAGTAAATAAGTTATTCAGAGTTTATCTAACTTGAGACAGTTTTCAATTTTGTACTGCACTGCTTTGGATTCATCCAGTTATGTGAAATGCTTACACTTGGACTTCACTCCTTTTGTTCCTCATCTCCAGTTTTATATCTTTGGAAATATTTATTTTTTCTTGCTTTCTCTGTGTTCTTTGTAGTTTCACTTTTGAGAATGAATGCAACATGTATTTTTGTTTTGAAACAAAGTCCAAAGGAAATGTTCCAAAATATTTCCCTCAAATTTTGTGATTTATGGACACACTTTACTTTCCTTTGCCCTTGTATGTCTCCTTTATTCTTCCCATCTTATCGGTCTTTTCGCATACTTTTTGATTAATTTAAGCTTATGCTCGATCACAGCAAATCACTGTTGATTACTAGCAGTGTCTCCTTCTATATTTATATGTAAGACTGAGTCCATGTAGAAGAAAGACTTCTCTGCCTATTTCACCTCTCTCTGGACCTCCCTAACGGCCTCCAGCATGCACCAGACTAGTCTTCCACTAGTTACCCTAAAATCCTGCAAGGTTTCCTCCTTCCTTCTAGTCCTCTATCCAATTTTCCTGTCTGCAGCAGCAAGAGCATGAGCCTTTAACTTTGTAAGTAATTTTTCCTAGAAAAAGCAGCATTTATTATTTCTTAAGCTAAAATTAAGCAAAGAAGGGACACTGCTAAACGTAGATTTTCCATTACCTTCTGTTATTATTTTCTCTATTTTCAAAAGATGACTTCAGAAGTGTACATCTGGAGAGCAAAATTTTAGTGAAGTGAATGCATGTCCACAGACACAATGACATTTTCAAACGATCTCCATTAATTTATCACCGTGACAGGAAACAATGTGAGCTGCACAAGTCACTGTACCATTATTGTACGTTATCATTTGTAGGGGATTAAGAATGAATTTGGGGAATGAATTTGCTTTGCATTTCTTCAGGTAACAACTAGAGCCCTATCAAAGCACTTGCAGCTTAGGAATGATCTAGCCTCTAAGGCTTTTATCTGTTCCATAACTCTAGTAAATGGCCAGTGTGAACACAGAGCTTCCCTGGGCATTGAGATCCAGATTTTGGAAGTTTTCTTGGCAGCTCCTGTGAACAAGAGATCCAGTGAAAAGAAAGATGCCTGCTTACCTTCATATTCAGGATGATGTTCCTAGGGAATTTTGGCCAGTGCTGTGGTGTTTTGTCTTTTCTTTCTTTTACAGAAATTTTTAACTTCCACTGCTAGCTATCGCTGTTTTATAAAACTTCTTGATGGACCACCAAGTAATAATAAAAAAACTGATCCTTTCAAGTGATTGTCTAAATAGTAAATAAGGGCATGGAAGATTCAACTTTTGAAAGTGATTTTTGGTCAAAATGATACAATTTTAAACCTGATTTTCATAATACATCCTTTAATATGGGCCATTGCCAAATCCAGACTAAGAAACTGATTTGCTACTCTAGGTCTCTTTAATAGATGGATAGCAGTGTTTGTACAATTAGATAATGTTAAGCTAATGCTCTATTTTACTTTTTGTTTCACAAAGGTAAAATTTTCTACTAACTTCTAGATTTTAAAAAATTCCTACATAATGATAAAAATACATGTTTTTTTTTCCTTTAGATCATTCATTTGATAGTACTTTTTCTTGAAAATCCATCATTCTATGAATTGCATGTCATAAAATGCATAGTAAGGAGTTAAAACAAGTTGTAGGTTATGTTACAAACAACACACTTCTATTTTTCTACTAAATTTAGCCTCACGTTTAGAAAGTACCTTCAAAGGAGATAGATTGTTTTACTCTACTAAATTGAAATATCAAAGTTTGAAAAAAAAAAAGGTAAATTTTATTTTATTTAAGCAAAACACAAAATTAATTTGCAAAAATAAACAAGACCTAAGAACATGTGTTATCTGAAACAATTTACAACTCCTTAATTTCAGCTTTGAATCCCTTAAAAATATTAGTGAATAAAAGGAGCTTGAAAATTAGTGGAAAAGCAACGCTGGGTGTTGTATGGAAAATACCTTTTGATGTATCACTTTCAGCATGTTGAATATGAAGTCTCTTTCCATTCAGAACTCCTGTTCATCACCAAAATGGAGTCAATAAGGAGTTTTGTTAATAATGAAAGAAAGAAAGAAACAGAAAGTGTTGACATAAATTTTAACTTCAATTTTAAAGTAGGAAATTCTCATAAAATAAAATCACATACACATGGCCACATATTTCAATGAATTCTAAATTTCTAGATGGTGTCATAATTTGAGGAAAAGGTACAAAATAGCTACTGAAATTAAGCATTTTTAATACTGGTTTTAATCCCTTTTCTGTTTATTTTTCTCCTACTTCAGTTCTTTATATTTGATCCACAGTTCTGAAAGTATTTTTTAATAACATAATTTTCTGCAATGTTACAGCTTTAGTATAGATATCCACATATCTCCGCTGGTGACAATAATAAATGCACATCATGAGTCTAGACAAAGAATGAAAAATATAAAACCAAGATGCAGGACAATTTGCATTTCTTTTACCTCAGCAAACAGGGAGAAATCAAAACACCACTGTTTTGATATGTGACAATCACCTTCCCTCTTACCCATTTAGGATATTATTGAATAACACTATTATAAGAATATGAACAGAATAGCTTGTAGTGGAATTCCCAGTAAATACTATGTATCATGAATAAATGAAAAATGCATAGGAGATTTGCAAATAAAGACCCAAGTATAGTCACCTGGAGCAGACTTCAATCTACTTAAGGTAGGGAGCTGCTAGTTACTATGTGCTTCCATTATAGCTGAAGAAAGGAAATAAATACTTTCAGAACACCTAGACCTAGTTGACCTACTTTGGGATGAGTTACATTGCATGTTAGGATGTGTATCTTCTTCAGCAGAAGTGGTGTAGGATGATTTGCTCATACGTCAATATTGGCATTAGCCTACATTTGATCAGATATTTGACTCTAGTTTGATCCTTGCTTTCACATTTCTAACAGTAAATTGCTTCAGAATGTCACTTTGAAAGTTACTAAATTTATCATAATTTTCTGAAAAATGAATTCATGCTAGTTTTTCCTTTTGCCATGATATATTTTGGATTATTTTTTTATATTGATCATATATTAATTCTACCAAAACATTTTATTAACCTAGTCCTATTTTCTTGGCCATAACTATTAATTAGATTACATAAGATCTTCCTTACAGACCAGCAAATTCTGTTTAGTGACATCTAATCTAGTGATGGATTAAGAAAGAGATTAAAATTAATTTATGGACAGTATAAAAATAAATGAATATTCTACTTGTTTTTAACCATGGACAAGATATTAAGAGTGAGAGAAAAACAATTTGGTTAGTGGAGAAGAAGAAGGTAATTGAAACATCAGAAAGAAAGTTTGAGTTAAAAAAATTATTTAAAAAATTAGGTGGTAAGAAACCTATAAATATCTCAGTCAAAGGAACTAGTATTTTCTATCATATTATGTTGGAATGTGTCATATGTGAAACTGCCAACTCATCATAAGGAAACCCTTGAAGGTGTTAACGTATAACAGATGGGAAAATACAGTGTCTGCTTTTAAAAGGAAACAAAATTGCAATCTAAATAAGTGTAAACTCAATGTCATATGAATCAATGGTATTGAGAGCTCTGGACAGACTTTTGAAGGAAAATATAATCAAATAGATGGAAGAACTTGGAAAATGGGATGGAATACAAAACATGTTTAACAAAGGTAGTTCATGCCTGATTAATTTGATATCTTTTTTGATAAGTGACTTTTGAGACAAGGGAAATGAGGTACATCTAATCAATCTGGACTCAGACTCTATGAATAATTGATTTTTCAGTTCAACTACTCATCTGAAAAAAAAAAAAAAGACCTGGAAGAAAGATAATAACAATAAAGATTAGAATCAATTGGTTAAAAACTATGGAAAAGGTAGCAATTTTAATAGCTAAATATGTACTTTCTGGAAGTCTATGCATTCATATAAGGAAAAAACCCACTATTTTAAAATCATAATAGCAAGGAGTAAGTGAAGAAGGTAGCTATTTTCTGCCAAATCTAAGTAGGAACTAAGAGCAGTGAGATCATATAAGGCCTGCTTATAAAAAGTATTTCTTAAAAATAGCTTGTTTTATTTGATTAGATATTTTAACAATTTTAGGAAAAAAGTACTTCAAAGAGAGTTTTAAAATCAGCCCAGTATAAGTTACATTGTTTAAGTTGTTGCAGCTAACAGTCATTTGAAATGCAAGAGATGGTACTATTATTCCTCCAATACCTAAAATCGAGGAAGAATACTATCTGAGCAAAACTAAAAACATAGATAAAAATCTTTATAGGAAATAATCAAAATAATCTGCTTTAATTGTTAAAGCCAAAGAAAAAAATCAAATTTAAAAAAGTATAGATTACAATTAAAAAGTAATATTACAAAAAATGTAAAATTTGGAAAAAGCTTCTCAGAGAAAACCTAGGAAAAATGGACAGCATTACAATCCCATTATTAGGAACAGTAAATTGCTAGCTTAATAGAAGTATCATATGTTTTGAAACAATTTTTAAAGCATCACATACCTCAAGTAATCCTTTCAGGAGAATGCTGTAGTTAGTCATAAGGCTCTACTATCATTTAGTTAGAAAAGGAAGACATTTATATCTTTTAGTTAGAAAAGGAAGAATTCTATGTCCTCACAAATCCAATCTAAAAGGTGACAGTGGTTGTTATCTTGAAGAAAGAAAACTCATTCAGATGAGTTGGCTGTTAATTTTAAAAGGTGTCTTAGGCCCTATATCAATATGGTTATTTAAAATGCTCTTTAAAAAGGGAATGCTTCCTTACAGTGGAAAAGAAACAGGGATAATTCTTGTTCCCTGCATACATAATTAAAAACAATGGTTATAGGTTTCTGCCACAGTTTTGGCAAATGCATAAACAGGTTCATTAGTTAGAAAGGTAAACACAGGTCAGTTAGGATTTATTGTGGTTAGGCAAATTGCTGCTAATAAAATTAGGATGTCTGTGGTTTGAGTTACTGTCCCCATGAAGATAACATCTGATAGATTTTATTGTTCCTCAGAATGGAGAAAAATCCTTAACCCAATGTAGTGTAAATATAAGTTGCTTCTATTTAAAGAATCTCACCCTATTCTGGAGAAATACTAAGACCTGACATTCCTTCCTGTCAAGTTTAAGATACTATATGAAACTTAGGTTGAGGTTTTTTTCAAATTTAGTGTTTTCAGGGACTTCAATGAAAATTCATTCAGTTCAGAAGTGGTTTTTAAAGAGCAGATATGCAAGGTTGCATAAGAAACAAGACTGGAGAATTATGCAATAAATATTACAGTGTCATGTATAGACATCCAAGATTAAATGTATTACAATACACTGTATTGGTACCTCTTTTCATAGAGATAAACTAGAAGTTTATTATTAGAAAAAGGAAAATATTAAACTATTCTAAAAATGGGAAAGGAAGAACCAAAATAGAATGAACTTGAATGTCACAGGGCTTGCAAGGGTCTTCAGGGTGAAGAGAGAGACAAGAATGTTGACCTCATGCTCAGAAGGGTTGATTTATTAGTTTATGATATATATTACATTATAACTACACTAAAAAGAATAGAAGGAAAGTTCTCAGAAGCTTGCTAAGCTAAGAATAGAAAAAGAATGAATAAACAAAGGAGTTCTCTCTGATTCTGTCCCAGAGAGAGCTCGGTCCTGGATTGGCCACTAACTACACACATCCAACATGGGCCAATCACAGGTGCACCTGTTGCATTTCACAGCAGCAGATAACCATTGTTTACATTCTGTCTCTGGGGCCTCAGCTTCCCAGAAGGGAAAATCCTAAAGAAAGGATTTTTATGAACAGATGTTGGTGACACTTGAAGTAACAATATGTTCAACTGTAAAGGGTCTAGAGGAATTATATTTAAAATTGCTGTCATCCCAAAAACATACCATGATGACAAGAAATACATACTGTCTGATACAAAAAGGAGGGAAAAGTTTATCACAATACTTAGTTAAAATTAGATTGCTGTCAAAGAATTGTGTCCAAATCAAAATGCTTACCTGGTATCATAGTAAATATGGATCTTTTATGAGACTTGGATCTGAAGAGTACTCAGCAGTTATTGGAGCTAAGATTAATGGAGGCAAGGGAAGAGGCAAGTTAAAGACTTATGGAGGTAATGTTAGAGCCAAGTTTTAGTCATGTGTATATGGCAGGCAGGACTATTATCTGCCTGTAGGAATTTTACAGCAGTAGGCAGAAAAGATTGGTAAAGTCTGCCCACAGTTCAGTTTTCAGGTCAGTTCATTGCAATACCCTTTCATTAGTGAAGGATGTTATCTTCATAGTGAAATGCAGCTGGAATATGCTGAAAAATTGATTGAGGAGACTGCGGTGCAGGCACAGAGTATAATCTGCCATCTGAGCATTTGAAACATTAATGTCATGAATGGCAAGCACAGCAGTTAATGGCAGAAGTGTTTCAGGTAACCCAGTAGTGATTCTATCAGGAAGACCATCAGCCACCAAAGAGTTTGCTTGAGAAAGTGCAGGCCTTTTCTGTGCAAAGTTGTGTTCTGATGCTTTTCTTCAGCACTGTGCTGAGCTGTGCACATTTCTCGGCTGCAGGGTACACGAAGCTGGTAGTGGTAATGAAGGAGCCTGTAGGCAGCTGCCATTTGCATCAGAAATAACACCACCTGTGTGTGCTTGTATTTATCTCAGAGTGAAGCAGCCTGTTCTCATGTGTACATCCTTTTGTTTGACACTAGAAATGATTAATAGGATTGTTCTTTTCTAAGAATATCCTATAAGAGCTCTAAAGACCAAAATGCCATCAAACAGATGGGATCTGCATTATGTGCTGTTCCCTGACAAGAGGTCTTTCTAATGATATACAACTGTTCCCTACATCTGAAGGCATGTAAGATTATCTATATTATTCCCTTTTCCCCTACAGTGTTAGCTCCAATGAATGGTATTTTAAGCAGCATCTTACTGAATCCAAGTGGTCTTTTCACTGAGATCATAACACCAGTCTTGGTGCTTTGCTGCAATGCACTGCAAATCCCAAGGTAGACAAACCACACATTTAAGCCACTTGAGAGCATTTGTTCCCCTGCACTAAAAGTTTGGGGATATGAAGGATGTTTCTTCAGTAACTGATGGCAGCACATAGCACTACATTCAATTTTGCTTTGGGGTAGCATCTTCCAGGACAGAAGGCATCAGTCCCTACTTTAGCTGCTCCAGCTCAGAGCACATACAAACACCTTTTCCATCCTATGTTGCTTGTACCATGGAGGTGATAATTCTCCATCAGTGGAATCCAATATGGATATCTGGGATCAATTTTATCAAAGCTTCTCATCAGGATGAGTTCCTACCTGTGCAAGGACACTTTTTAAGTTGTCACACTTGTAAAAACTCTGGTGTTGGCAACAGGATGAGTAATTTGACAAAGTAGAGATCTATTTCAAGATGGCAAAGCTTATGTTACTGACTAGCTATATTCATTATGAACAATGGATAAGTTTTCAAAGAATGCTCTCTCTATTGTTGAGTTCCCTGAGGCAAAATGGCTGCGACTTTCTGACTTGATTTAAACTACAGTTGTTTGCATCATCAAGCAACCTAAAACAGTAAGACTGAATCATTGAAACTGAGAAAATAAACATTGCTGTGTTAATAATGATTTTTTTCAAGACTGCTATTTCTTCAGAGTTTCTTTTGGTCAAGTAATTTCTAAGAGCAGAGGCACAACTTACTATTTTCTCCATTGCTGCTATTCCGCGGTAGAAGAGTCCTACAAACAGCCATTAGCAGAATGCTAGTGATTGTAAGGAACTTAGAGACAGAGGAATGGATATATGTTTTTTCTTGGGAATCAAAACACTTTGCAATTGTGAGGAAGAAGCTTTTGGATAGCAGCCATTCCTTTTGTGTGTGAAAACAAAAAAAATTTATAGAATTACCTTATTTACACGGTTACTAACCTTGTTGATCATTGTCTCTGAGGTAGGGGTGCATAGGAATGCATGGACTTTGCTAGCTGAATGGCTGTAAAACTGTGCAAGATGGAATCAGCAAATTTCTGAGTTTCTGTAATGAAATAACTGTAAGTATCACTGCATGCCATGATAATACCAGGATAATTTTACTTGTAATTACTCTTCTGTGTGACTGGTCACCTAAACTAGAAGACAGTGTTTCAGCTGCTGAACTAGATAATTAATGCATTGATCAAGAAAGAAGTTAATATTACAATCAAAGCCTCAAGAAAAAGCTTTGTGCATTGTGTAAGTTATTATTGATGTTAATACTTAAATAAGATTTAAATAATTCTGTCTGTCTAAATGTCATCTGACTGAATACAAAGTTATGTGTAAAAATGACAAAGGAAATGTCTGTTCAGGGGTCTAGCAGAAGATAGAACCTCAGAGAAAATGGGAAGGAAACTGAAGAGATAAACCTTCCATGCTCTCCCTGTTAAGAAAGACAGGAAAAATTATCTGGCACATTTCAAGAAAATCAGGCTTTCCCTCAGAATTATATTTATTAGTCGTGAATTATTAAATTTCCACTTTGCTCAAGCAGCATTTCTGTATGAAGTCACTGAAGTAATTAATTCTTCATGTGAAGATACATTTATTTTCACTGCCCTTTAATAATAGTGGCTTACTGTTATGTAATGATTCTCTGAACACATTTATTAAGTATCTGACCATTTAAAAAAATCATGGACAATTATTTGCAATTTTGTTTTGAAGTACAACAACAGAAATGTTTCTATCCATAAACAGCAAATAGAAATGTTATTTGTTCCTTCTTTTTGCTTAAATGACACATTAACCTTTTTGATTAATCTAGTGCTAAAAGTCACATGACATTATTTTATTAAACAGCATTTCATATCAGTCTAAATAGCTCCAATCAAACATCACTTACTGTTTGCCCTTGGAGTGTTCACTTCTTGTGCTATTTGCATAAACAAATCATGTACTACACCTCTCTGATGCAAATCCCATTGATTAATATCACATGTTTGTCTTGCAACAAAGGACTTCATAGGTTAAAGATCCACTGACTTGAGGAGGAACAAGAGCGGAGAATGGGAATACACAGCCTTCAGTCATGTAAGTTCCCTGTGGTGACGATCAGTGCAATTCCACTGAAAGCAATTGAGCTAAAATGACTTTAATCTACATCTTAATTCCATCAGTTTGCCTGGAAAATTAATAGCCAGGCTTTTCACTGGTAACAGCTGGGTTTGTAGGTTCATACATTCTGTATGACCTTGTCAAATTTCCTCCATTATTATTTGAACTCCTTTGTCCTCAAGCTATAATGTACAAAATTATCCGTTGAAATCATAAACTGAATCTAGACTAAATTTTTTTTACTATGTTTATTCAAGGCTCTGATTTCATTATGCAACAACATAATATGTGCCATATTTTTTCCTATTAATTTATTGATCCTTTTTTGCTAAATCTGATCTTCTAATAACTATATCAAGAACGTGGCAAAATGAAGGTTTTGAGATGGGGTATGTAGTTGCAGAACACAAAAAAATTAAAGATTTTAAAGTAAAGAGGTCTAATCTTTCTCTACCTTGACCACACAATATAAACAATTCTGCGATAACAAATCTAGTCAACATCCCATTTTCTGAGTCCAAAAATCAATTCTACCCTTAATTCTCTACTTTTCTTTAATAGAAATAAAATAAGAATTTGGTTTGCTCAAAAAAGAACTCCCATTGTTTTTAAGGAATTTCACAACGAAGTATTGGATGCACATGTGACTAGAAAGCAACTTTCTTGGACACCATCATGGAGTCAACACCAACTTATAACCTAGCATTGCAAGTGTTTAAAAAATATTGCTGCCTACACCATTTGGAGTTTGGCTAAGAAGCCAGCTTCACCATCTTATTCCTCATACAGAGAAGTTTAATTTCAGCAAAAAGTAACAAAAAACTTGTACTACAGAATATTTTTCATCTGAAATCATCTTTAAGAAAGAGAGATTTATAAGTCCAAGACTGAGGCTAGGACTTAGGACCTGAACATTGTACGCCATAAAGGTGCAAGAATATCTTTGATTTGTTTATACTGGCTTTTGTGTGTCAGGAGCAGTATTTGGCAACTAACAGTCCAAGTTATCAGAAGGAACTATTTTGAACTACAGAATGCAGTTAACCAACCAGACTTAAAAACACGCTTAAAAATTTTTTTCTCCTTCTTTAACACCTGTTAGAAAAGCTGAAATTGATACTTAATTCTAGCCACTAACACTTTCTGTCTCACAAACAAAAAGATCACACAGGTTAATCCTGGATTCTGCAGGTCTTAGTCAATGATTTGTCTTCAAATAGGATTTAAGTTCTGATGTCCTGCTGAACAGGACTTTTGACTCGAGGCAGTAAGGTTATATTATTATGCCTTAGTTCCCTTGTTTTAAAATAGATATTTCCAAGAAAAGTTGAGACCTACTGAAAAAGATCACTGCACAAATTGTAGATTGTTCCTGAAAAAAGTATTTTTCAAAAGAATCTTATTTAAGCCATTCCCTGTTTTCTCTCTGAGAGGTTCTGGTGGTTTTTTGTTGCTTTGGGGGTTTTTTTTTAATTCTTTTTTGGGGGTAAAAGAGTGGCATGATGTGGCAGAGATAATTGTGTCTATTTGTTTTAAAATATCATAATGGTTATCTTTTCAGCTGATGTCATATGATTTTTTTTTTTTCATGTGCCAGCTTCTGGGACAATTGTATGAAAAGTTTCACTGAAAAGAAATAAACAAATGAGCAAAATTTATTCAGGGTATTTAAATAAAAAAACCACCCAAGCCAGAAATAATTAAAAATTTCAGCTTATTGCTTAAAGAATGTGCCATAGATATCTTCAAGGTTCCAATGGGTTCCAGGCCAGTTGGCAGATATTTAAATAAATTTTAAAAATCAGGACATGCTTATGAAGTTTTTGCAAAGAGAAAGGACAAGATGCAGCAGAAGAGAATCCAAATGTTACAAAACACACTTTCCAACAATTAGAAGTGTGTCTAATGTTTTTTCCCCTTACAGTGAGTTACAGCCCTTATTTTCCCTTTGAGGCAGCTGGAGCTCCATATGAAAAGGCATGAACAGCAGTGTGAAAACTGCAGACATATTGCTACTTTCTCTAGTCAAATAAGCTCAATTCCATAGTCAAGTTGGTACTTTGCCAGAGCTTGAGTAATAGTCAGAATGCACAAGTGTAGTTCACAATATTTATTTGTAAATGTATTACATGGAATAAGAAAATCCTTACCTGTAACAGCACTTTGAAAATCCATCCAAGGCAGTGAAATTTCCTGTCAAGAACAGCACGATAAACTGGTGTCTAGTGCCTTCTTTTGAAATAGCCTGAAAAATAAATCAAGCATTTAGTGTTATTAGCATAAATCATAATTTCTTTATCTTGATTAATAGTTTGCAAAAAAATTTACTCAAAGGAATTTATTGTACTTTAATTTAATGTTCTATAACTGTTATCTACTTTTTTTCTCATACGAGCTAATTTCCACATCACCTGCTGTACACACTCCTTTAGTTTAATCTTTCTGATACGATACCATATATTTCATTTTCATATTTGGAAATTCAGGGAATAACATTTTGTTGCAATGAATTTTTGGTAATTTTTTTTAGAAAAGTCATTATTTTCCCTTATCAATTTAAAATTTTCTGTCCTTCTTTATGGCCAAATAGATTTGCTTATTGTAAAAATAGAATTCTTATTACCCCACCTCCTAAGATTTTGTTACCCTTCTCAGTTGTCACTATTTCAAAATAAAGACTACTGTTTTCACTATCAGAGGTTCTGTTAGAGATTTGTGATTAGCTTTTTGAGAAAGGGTTCACAAACTACATAATCTCTATAAAAAATCATAAATTCTGAAAAGCTGAGAAAGATACTTTTATTTGCACAATGTAAAACTGTTGAATAATACTTAATAAAAAATAAGTCCAAGACAGAATTATCACAAAAAGCATTATCACACCTTTAGATTATAATTATTATATTGATATAAAATTTTAAAACACATTAAATTCACTTATATACAGTCAAGCTTTAAGAATACTATTCCCTAATTTAACATTCCCACAGAAAACTCCAAACCACTCTTGCTCACTTCTCCCTCCCCCTGCCCTTCCTTCTCCCTGTGGCAGGCGGGAGAGGAAAATTGGAGGCAAAAAAAGTAAAGATTACAGGCTTTGTGATTATTGTGATTAACAGCCACAATACTAATGGCAGAGGGTACAAGAAACAAATGATTTGCGAGTTCATATTCCCAATGTTTTCCAACCTCTGCTGAGGCCAGTTGCACTGTTTTAGTTAAGCATTCACCATTTGCTTTGAAGGAGATGTTAAAAAAAATCTGGTTTTCCCTTTGTTTATGTTCCCCCATGTTTTCAATTCAATGCTTAAAGCTTATTCCCACAAATTTGAAAACATTCACACATTTTGCAAAATGCAGCAGGAAATTGCTTAGTGTATTAGCAATGACAAAGTTCTGGCCTTAAAGAAATTAAGTTTCAGATATCTTTGTTATGAGGAAAAGATCTTTTGTGTCCATGCCTAAGCAACATGATTTCCATCAAGGGCAGCTGGGGTAAAAATAGGTATGAATCTGACCCTAGAAAGTGAAAACTGTATATAAATACTAGGCCCAGACACTCGTAAATGGGAAGTATTTCATCGTTAATTCTTACATGGGAGCCAAACAAGTGCTCTCATAATTCTTCCTCAAGCATGGTTACAAATGCAAACCATCTGGAACATGTTTTGCCTAGAAGTAAATTACTTTCTCACATAGTGAACTGTCAAAAAGATAGACTGATTTGTAGAGCATTTTAAATATTAGCTCAGGAGTTGAGGCGTTGGGTCAAATCCTTTCTCTGACATGGATTGCGTTTGTGATCTTTGGCATTTGACATAAATCGAGGTATCGGGAAAGGATTTAACATGCCTAAGTTGTGATCTAAAGGCCACTTCATTGTGGAAGGACTTGTACTCTGCAGATGTCATTATTTTTACTTTTAGAGTTCCTAGAAATGACATAAATGCATATTGGCAGAGGTCAATACACTGCCTATCTCAGCTTATGGCTTAGACCTAATATTCATGGTTACAAGTTGTCCTATATATTTGGGCAAGGATTCAAAAGCTAGATGTCTGTCTGCCTAAGCCCTCTGTCTGGCCAATGTACTTGGAGCATTCCTAACACCTTCCACTGGACCAAAATTTTCATATAAACGAATGTGATTCATTGGTTTCTCTGAAAATGTAGGAAATAAGACAACTGTGGCATATTCCCATGATCCTTATCCCCACTTTAAGTATCTTGGTGTTCAGGGGCAGAGTCTTCTTATTTAGTTGTACTGGTGTATTGGGAGTCATCTGCAAGGGAGCTTTCACCTTTTGGAGATGTCCTCTTCTTTCCTTTGGCTACAGGGTCTATAGTGACTGGTGGAAATCCACCATTTACATATATTTATGCACAATTTTTTTACCATTTATGGTGGAAATGTACCAAACTATTACGAGTTACATAAATATTGGTATGAAGCATGCCACCATGCTGCTGCCCTGAGCAAAACACCAGCATTTCAGACTTCACCCTGCAGAGCTTGGCTCCTACAGGTGCAGCTCAAGAAGGCAGCACATCTCCACGGGTGGCAGCAATTCATTCCAGCTGCAGGGCTGTCACTGGCAGCCCACTGGAAATCTGCTCTGGAAATCTGCTTGAGACCAAGGCCTATGGTAGTGCATGGCTGGTACGGGATATGTCCTGTCCTGTCCTGTCCTAAGTACAGGATCATGGAGAAAAGGAGATGAAAAGCAGGTATTCCTGTATGGAACCTCCCTGAAGCACAAATTATCCCTGCTGTTGCTGTGATTAGGTTAATACGACAGGCGTGCATCACGAGTTTTAGGAACTTATTGTGATTGCATTCATACATATTTTATTCGAGTCATGTTTTTGATTAGTTTAACAAATAAGCTGTTCAGGCAAATTAAAGAAGCTCCAGGGGGAGTTTTATTTTGGTTTTGTTTTTTTTTTAACCCAAGGGCAAGTCTCAATTGTCAAAGTAGTTAGCACTCTTTTTTCCTTAAAATATCCAAATATGCTGATTCAGACTTTAAAAAGTGTTTTGACAACACACCTTTCTTTAATGTTTTATACTGTTTTCTTTTATCCTCAGTTTTGGTAATCACATTTAATAGTTACTGGGGTTTCTGCTTTGTATAAAATATTTAATAGAATTCTTTAGTTACACACTTTAAATATTCTGCAAGTCACAGATGGTAAAATGAGAAAACATTTGTTTAAGAGTCAAAATAGTCAACAAAAGAACAGATCACCTTTCTCCTTTGGAAGACAGTAATTTGGCACACCTATCTACTTTATATCAAGCAGAAACAGAAAACAGCACTGTAAAACAGCTTTGTAAACAAACAAAATCCCCATTGAAACAAAGACTGATGTTAAGAATCAAAGAAATGCAGAAAAGTTTCATCAGCATCCTAAAATGTTATAAAGCAGGCCATTTCTGTCTTCTCTTTTTCAGAAAACAACTGATTTAAACTGTATGAGAAACTGCAAGCTTTTTTATTTTCTTATTGAACCTACAGCCTGCTGTAGGCATCCTTGAGCCTTCTGATTTTAATAAGTGTACTGTCAACAGGCGAATGCTGCTTGCTGGTCTCCAACTTAAGTTTCTGCTTAAGGATGTAAAATATTTCATATGACACCATGAGTAGTTTCTGTAGATTCTAACACTTGGACCTGCAACACTGTGTAGAATCCTTCATTTCATATTTTTTTAAGAGATGAAAAAAAAATTCAATTAATAAGATAATTTTATATTGTTTCTAGGTCTGCAAATAACAATTCTATTTTTTCTATTTTTAATGTAAGGGCTGTAAAACCCTGTTAAGAAGTAAGACCTTTGGAATACACTTGCTCAGAAATGTTAAATTAATGTTACTCACTCTGAAGTTGCATTGCTAATATTCCCTAGACATCTTTGTTCCTCAATATAACACACTAACCTTTCAGTGTCTGATAATACCTATGGGAGTTTTCTGGTCAAACTTCTCTAGCTTAAGTTCACTTCATTCATTGATTGAAGCAATGAATTCCCTGGAATCCCTCTTTCCTTGCAAAAAAAGACTGTAAGGAGAATGAAATTAAATATTTTCCTCCTGTTTTTGTGGCAGAATTCACTATGAAATATTTTGCTTTTCATCTTATTTTTTTGGTTTACAGCTTTGCAGTGGCAGAAGTTACATGTTAAAAGAAATAAGTACCATAACACAAGTTTTAACTACTGAATTTTAAAATGTTCTTAAGCAGAGCAAAAAGTGTAAATGCACCCCATATAATGTCATTTGAGGTTAATGACAATATAAATTGTGTCCCCATTTTTTGGAGAAAGCTTTTGTGAGGAGATGTATTGCCACAAGTTTGAAATCCATGCTCTGTGACAGCTGCTGACTGGTAATGAGTTCTAATGAGCCGTCTCTTTTCTAGGAAAAAACCTAACATTTAAGACAAAAACCTCTTTGCAAATTGTAATAGCATGGGAGCAGAGACAACTTCTCTATCCTGAGCTGATAAGCACAAGCTGACATCAATAGCATTTCAATTCAAAAGCAAACTTACACTTCTCAATTCAAATGTGAAAACAGAATGCAAGATTAGTGTTTGCATAGACAATCAAGATTTGCATTTATTTTCTTGTGGGTTTCATGACACAGAAATGCTTTTGTTATTTCAAAACTATTAATACCTAAGCAAATGACATGCCCTAGAAAATACAGACTAGATTATGTTAATCTAATATAAATCTATAGATTTAAATATATTGTAAATATTTATATATTCTGAAAGAGATTAAATATATGTATTGATGTCAGAAAGTATTTCATATGCAGAGACAAACATGCCTACTCAGAGCTGTCTCTGAGGCTGTGTATCTGTTCCAATACTATTTCAGAAGACAACACTGTCAGAAGATAAGGACAAAGGGCCAGAGAGTAATCTTATTGACTTCAGTGTTAATAAAGAGTTACCCCATACTGGATCAGAGGGTTAATGTTCATCCACAAATGACCCAATGATTTCAAAACCAGAGTTTAACTTTTTGCTTTTCCAGCTTGTTTTCTTTATGTATTAAATAATATGTTTCTTTTTATGGTGCTTTTCCAAATTTTAATTGCAAGAGAACAGATTTTCTGGTATTTAACCCCTCATTCAACAAAGTGCATTGAATGTACTGAAATATATATGTTGCATATTTTCTTGTAAATTCTGTGTTGTCACAGCTAATGATGTACATACCTTATGCTAGAGCTACAAGGGCTTGGTAAATTATTCCACTGCTGTAAATAACTCAGTTTTCAAAACACGTTCTACATTGTTTACCTACATTTCAGTCTCTCTGATGACTGAGTAAATATGTAAACTGGAATAAAAATGTATACTATGTAAAGTAGCTGGTACACAGGAGAAGTTCCAAATTAAATACCTCAATTTATTTATATTTTTTTAAATATCTCTGTACATACATATGTATATATAAAATACATTTCTGACAATTAGGTAGAAATACAGACATTGTAATTGATATTTATTCACATAATAAGTATGGATACTGTCAACTCTGTTAGTCATGTTAAGAGAAATCTATATTAGAAGGCCTGAAGGTGTGAATCCTCATATTTGCCTTACTACTTTCAATTACTGGCAAAATATGCTGACATGGTAAGAATAAGAAATTTAATGGATACAAAATTTTATTAAACTGATCCTTTGAATATACAGTGGCAAAGAACATTTCCCACTAAGTTGTACAGTCTTTGACTAATATCCTGAAGAAACTTTTGGATATAAATGAACTAAAAAGGGACATCTATCTGTGAGACAGAAACATACAGAGAAGTATGAGAAAATTACTCAAATATTCTGTACAAAGGAAACAGAATGCAAAGTGGATTTTCCAGTAAACACAAAAGAAAAAATAATTAATGAAGACCAAACATAATATTCTTTGTTTCAAGAGAAAAACATGAAGGCACCCTGACACAGACTGGTCTTTAATCTGTATTGTTTCCTTCATGTATAGTCAGCTTCACTAATCCAAACTAGATAAGAAAAGCTGCAGTTTTCATTTTTAGGAATATTTATATATCCCCATTTTTCATATAAATCTTACTATGAACAATAACACAGGAGGGAATCATTCATGCCTTCTTAAGTGCAAGGAGGACACAATTTTTATTATACACCAATCCTGTCTCTTACTTCTAGAGGACGTGGTTGTGAAGCACTGTCCTTTGTGGATGCTCCCGAAGAACAGCTCTAGGCCATGTTACAAACCTTTTCCGAATTTTACATGGAATTATAATATCATAGAGTGGTTTGGGTTGGAAGGGAAATTAATCACCCTCTAGTTCCAACCCCTCTGCCATGGGCAGGAACTCCTTTCACTAGACCAGGTTGCTCAGACCTCCATCCCAGCTGTACCTAAGGACTGCTTCCTCCCTTATTCACCATTCCCTTTATGTATGCCCAGCTAGCTGACTGAAATCAAGGATTCGTGTCCCAGTGGTTTATTGCTAGTTATTCCAAAGAGGAGATCCAAGTTACCTGGCTGAACAACTGTCTGATCTTTTTGAACGAGCCAGTAAAATAAGCAGATGTTATCAAAAAACTGAAAGACTCCTCTAAGTGCTTTCATTAATTTTGGTTTTTTTAGTCAAACACCAGGTTAAAGTGAGCTGTTCTTTTTACCCCGACACAGCTGAATTTAGCCATCCTGTCTGAACTCAGAAATTCTACAGGCAAAACAATTTTTCTGCTTTCTTCACAGTATCAGTGGTTGATTTTGGTTACCTTCTCACCTGATTGAAGGACTGTAAGCCTGCACTTTTGAACAAGAGGATCCAGACACTGGAATAATATTTATGCCTGGTACATATTTAAAGATCGGTAGATTATATAGATAGATGATGATATAGATATAGATGGTATAGATGATATAGACATAGATGATGTAGATATGGATAGATATAGATAGATGCATATGTAGATGATAGATATAGACACAGATATAGATATAGAAATAGATATAGATTATATAGATGATATAGATAGATATAGATATTTCCTTAAATGTTGACAGAAGGTGTTCAGACAATTCTTTTTTAACTCATGTTTCATCTTTGCCTGTATGTTGGAGCTAGTGATCGTTTTTTGATTAAAGCAAACTGTAGGATTTGCTTTTTGGCACATGAAAAATGAATTCCCAACCTTTGATTGCTTCTATGCAGAGCAGAAATATTACAGACATTTTTGAGACTTTAGTGAAAGGTTCCATTATACATCTAGTTGCCATACATAGGCATAACATAAATGAAATAATTCAGCAAACATCTTAAAAGCATAGCAAGTGGGTCATATTAACTGTATTAGGAATTGCTTCCTAGCAGATTTAAATTTACTTCAATGGCTTCAGTGTGCAGTGTGGACCTGTAATGTAACTGAGGAAATATAAGAACAGCAATAGCAGAGGAGCTTGATGAGGATGGGGCACACTGCAAATGCCAAAAGGTCCATCTACAGAGCAGAGAATACTCTATAGAGGTGAGAAAGTCTGACAACTTAAAAAATACCCAATTTTATAAAGCAAATAAGTACTAAAAATCCTCAAGATGTAATTTATTTTTTCTTATTTAAAAATAATGACTAATTTCCTCTTCACAGCTTTCTTTCCCTATGTCACTTCTGAATAATCCACTTCCCTGCCTCAGTGAAGATAGATTTCTACTATTTAGCATAAAGTTTCCAGTCTGCTATGGAGTTACATAAAATATATCTTTGTAAGTACCTGCCTTCTGAGGGGTTTCAACCTGTATGTTACCTAATTGCTGTGTCATTTTCTCCCGTGGTTAAGTGAACAAATGCCCTGTGTGCTGATTGAGAGTAACAGGGAAATCCTTCTTGGCACACAAGCTCCATAGGTCAGGAGTTAATTCCTGTTCCAAATTTTTTTTTATTTTTTTCAAATGTTTATTTATATACTATATATTTGATCCAGAGAACACTTTCCACCCCTGCTCTTCTGCATGCAACTTTTTCATCAGGTAATCACAACTACTTATATTCATTGAGGACAGGAACCACAGTTACCTGGACCTTTCATCAGTATTTTGGAAAAACATCCTCTGCAACACTAATCTAAAGACGATCACTTTACAGAAACACCAGGGAAAAAGAGAAACAAAGATAGGCCTCTTGTGTGAAGGAAACTGAAAGTGCTGACTTTCTAAGCAACTTATCCCTAGTCTAACAGACATAAAACTGTTTCTACTCCCTGTCAAATTGAAACAGAGACTTTCAATTTCAATACAGAGCAAGGGAAGAAAGAATAATTTGACTTGCAGAACACATGAATGGGAATGGGGAACCTGGCAGATGAGGACAGAAGAAATGAGGCCACTCTTCTATGAAAAGAGAGATTAAAAAGAAAAAAATTAAAAAGGAGAATGTCTATACTATATTTAGCTACATACTTTTTCAATAAATTTTCACACATTATATTGGATGAGCATAGAAAAGAAAAATGCCTAGGAATGGTATAAAGAACTTCACAATGGGAAAAGTGAAACACGAAAACTACCCCACATCCCCCAAAATCTATTTTAATTCCAAAAATATATATTAAAATAAATGCAAATCTAATACAAGGCTTTGTGTGTTTTAAATCAGTTTGTTAATTTTCTAATAGCACAGTGTATTATATGGTGAGGCCAGGTTTTTAATAATATGCAGGGCTGAACTAAATTTAAAACACAAAAGAAGGAATATGGAGTTAAATGGAAAATGTAATGCAATTGCACATGATACTATCAAAGGTAAATTGTACCAAACTAGATGAAATCTTTTCAGATAAGTAATTTTTTAGTCAAGGAAAATAAAAATCTAATCTATAAGTACTGCAATTATTAAAAAAAAAAAGAAAATAAAAGAAAGATGAGGCACCACCTGGAAACTTCTAGTTTAGCTGGACAAAATGGACAGAATTTTCAGAATATTAAGGGGTAAGAAACTAAAGAAACTAAACAAAATGGACAGAATTTTCAGAATATTAAGGGGTAAGAAACTAAAGAAAGGAGAGCATATTCTGAAAGTCAGAATAGGAAGCTGAGAGGAGGCTACTCTTGAAATCTCTCAAGTATTGGTCTTAAAAACTTGTAACATTTTATGAAATAATAGCTGTGCTATAGAAAAGATGGTGATAATAATGTCTAGTGATGCACAGAGTTGGAGACCTCCTCAGTAAAATTAGGATGTCATGACAGACATTCAGAAATAAGATGAACAAGCCTAATATATAAATATCTGCATTAAGATGGGAATTTATAACACCTGAATGCACTCCTGTGTTCATGAAGTGTCCATAAACTCAAAGCAATAGGACTATGAGAGACATATTTGACAAAGAAATGGAAATATTGATATTATTCTATAAGACATTGCAAGGCTTCACCTGAAAAAATGTGTGCAATGCTTAGCTAATAAATGAAAGATGAGAGATTGAAATGAAGGAGGGTGCAAACAAGCTTTTAAAAAGTATGTGTGTGACCTAAATGAAGGCAAAATTGTGTTTCAGCTGTTAGATGATGTGACAGAGAAATAAATGGGAAAAACCTTTCTATTAATATATTAAGAATAGCCTCTTACATTCAAGTAGAATGAGTGCAAATATTTAAATAATGTAGAACTTGTTTAAGAATCTATGAAAAAATATCTTCTTTTCATGGTCAAGCAATCTGCCACTGAGCCTAAACCTTAAATTCAAGCCTTGTGTTTGTCTGTACTATGATCATAGGTGTCCTATATTTTAGGTGATATGTATTTTGGAACTTGTCAATCTTGCTGCACTTCATTCAAGATAAAAACCTGAACTAAGAGACCTTTCATAGGTCAGAACTGTATGCACCCCTCAAAAAAAGATAATTTTCAATGAGTCAAGAGTTTTAGACCAAAGCCATCAAAGTTTCAGTCCTTAAAAGAGCATTTCAAATGTATTTGACAGAGTGGGCTGAGAGCTTTCAACAGGAATACAAAAGGATGTGGTGGTAGAGTATTACATTATTTGGGAAGGACCAGCTTTGGAAGGCAACCAATTTCTCTGAATGCGTGAACTGTGAAAAGCTGCAGAACTGAGAAATGACAGTTTCTATTTTTTTATTTGTATTGCCCATATCAGCCCAGCGTTGTTATCATAGGATGCTGTCCTACAAATGATTAATAAATAAATAAATAAATAAATAAATATGTCAGCAGTGTAATATTTCCTGTGATCCTAAACTCAGCAGAAAAATGAGATTGTGCACTTTTGTCTAAAGAATCACTGCATTTTGTTTATAAGCTGTGAGATTATCACCGTAATATTCATGCTAATATTCAGTGTAAGACCTGCCTTTGGCTCAGTGTCAGTAATGGTCAGGAAATGGAACAATTGCTGAAACCCAGCACACAGCACAACAGCAGTGGCAGAGATGAAGCTGCAATCTGCACCTCAGTGATGAGGTCAGGCTATCATCTCCTCTGGAGCACATAACAAAATTAAAATGCTTACCTGTCAGTCATATTTTTTTCCCTGTGCTAGGTCACCTGGCTTTCTTTATGTGCCTTCTCCCCACCCACAGATGCCTTTAACACAAGGGGTGCTTAGTCCAAATTCCTTGAGGAAGAACCCTAGGTAAAATAGCTCAGACCAACCATTTTAAGTCATTAAAATCAAATAATTTTTTATTGTCCTGAATAGTTTTGAAATTCAAAAAATAATGAAGTCTCATTCCTAAAAAAACCCTAAGTACTCCTAGAACTTAAATAATGATAGTAGGAAAAATGCAATTTTAAAATAACCTAAGCTTTTATTTTTTTCTTCTCCAAGATTATTACAATAGTATTTATTGAAATTTCTATTTTTCATCATAAACAGCAAATTATTAACCATTATTCAAGGGTTTAATTATATATATATTAATTAAATATATTTAATTATAAATATATTTAATTTATATATGTCCCTCTTTAGCTTGCAAGACTCAGATAATTAATCTATGAAATTATATCAATCTATAAAATATATGTTTGTCATTGTTAAATTAACTTACTAATTGTAGTTTCCATTCAGTATGGAGAATTTTAATCTACTAGGTGGTAGAAACATGGACCCAGCTGTATTGTTAGCTTGGGTTTTATAGGAATTGCCTTCTATGCCTAAAACATTTCATGAGATTTTGGGAGACATGATAACACTGAAATCAAAACTTTATTGTTGTTCTTCATTTTCAGGAACCTGAAGTCAAAACGCAGAAATGTGAATAGCATGTCCACTATCTGATGTTAATTTATGGTCAGAAGTAAAGACTGCTGGACTCTTTTGCTTGGCCTTGATGTTGCATAATACTTTATTTACCCAAATTTGTATTCAGTGACAATCAGTACTACAAATATTCAAATATATATAGGGTAGGAACAGATTGCCTGTAGGGCACTATTAGTAAAAACATCCTCTTAAACACTGAGTTAGTTAGAGTCAGTTTAAAGTAATATGTCATGTTTTAGTTTATTTTGGATTTGTTTTTTTTGTTCTTTTATTTTTTTTCTGAAAATAAAAGATAATGCTTCTAAATCCAAAGTGCACTGGAAAATTATTGTCATTAGCAGCCATGGTTAAAGTAATAAAAACATAAAAAGTTAGCTTATAAAATGTGTTTTCTATAGTCCCATGCTGATTTGAATTAAAAAAGAGGGCTAATGTAATCATTCAAGTTCTAGATTATCACTTTCATATTTTTGTTTAATATATATATTTCAAGACTAAAATATGTGGTCATTCTCTTTTAAAATATTGAAAAAACACTAGCATTCTTGCAGTTCTCTGGAACTTCTCTCACATCCAAGACTTATTGAAAATCAACATTATTGGTGCATAAAAACACTTGCTCAGCTCTTTTAATAGCTTTAGATTAAAGTTATTAATCCTACTTCTTTGAAAATCTCATTTTACAGGATTCTATTAAATATTTTCCTGAGTTGCTGTTGAAATTTAAAATATTTTGGGTTATTACATTTTAAGACTGAAAAGAAATTCTTATTAAATAGTTCTTTTTGCGTTATTGTCGAAAAAAACCCTGACATTTTCACTTCAAAAGAAATAAGATCTTTTTCCCCTAGTATATTGATTCTTAAATTTCTTCTAATTCAACATATCCCAGGTTCTGCCTTTTTTCCTTTGGTACTTCTCGACAATTCCCTACAGATTTTAGTGTTTTCATGACTTTGCCTCCTGCCTGCAATTGTTTCTTAATTAGAATGCTCTTTATAGAAATATTTTTAGCTGATTTCACTGTTCAGCACTGTGCTGGTTTCAAGGATTTTCTCCTGCTAAAGTTTTAAATTTTGTTCTTCTCACTTTCTTGCTTCCTATTTTCACTTTCCATTGATCCTAAGCAAACATTTTCTCTCTTCCTAATTCTGGCAAATTCTAGTGAAAAAAAGCAACTGCGATGCAGTAAAAAGCAAACAGCTATTCCTTACCAAAGTATGATCTGGTGTTAGCAATAGTGCAAAATTCCAGAGAATAAGATTTGTAGTTGTCTGGAGCAGTTAAAGAACACAGCCTCTTGCAGAAAGGTACCTTAGGCATATTTGCTGTAATCAATTCTCTGCCAGACCAGTTAACTAAAAATTCTCCATAAATTTTGCTTCAGTGGAATCTCTTCTGAGAGCCAAAAGAGACAAGTAAAACTAATTATCTAAGACTGTGTCCTACAGAAAGCTGTTTCCCCCAATTTCCTTTCCTTTACTTTGGACCTGATGCTGTACCTATCATTCATGGCAGTGAGAATTGCAGGCTGGAGTTTCCTGGGAAGCCGCAGCTTCGCTGTTCATCTCTTGCTGGTGATGTGCACAGCCCTTTCCTTTGCAGCTACTCTATCACACTTTTACATGATGGGCTACACTGTACCTGTAAAACAGAGCAGGGAAGTTGTCATGCTCCAGACTAGAGCAGGAGGGCTCTGGAGATGTCCTTGTCCTTCTCCTGAAGGAATGAGTGACTGGGCAGGAAAATGAAGAATTGGAGTTTAGTGCCTTCTAGTTCTGTTTGAAAACAAAAAAAACCTATGCAATCTCTAAAGAAGAAACAGAACAACAGATAGTTATGTAGATAAATGTCATCTCCTTATCCTGCAGTCTGATTTATTTTACTTACTGTTAATTTAAAAGAGTTTAAAAAGTGTTTCTGGCTATGTCACAATGTCCAAATTTCCAAATTTTAAAAACTGTAATTATTAAGCAGCATAATTGTACCGATTTTAAGTTAACCTTTATTGATTTGTGTTTATTAAGGATCTTGCCCACTATAGAACACAGATATGAGAGGCAAATATGCCAAAAAAAAATTTTTCCTCTGTGTATTTTTTCTTTACAGCTGAAAAAGCCTAACAGCTGTGCTTAGAATGAATTGCGTGAATCCAGAATACTGTGAAGAAAAATAAAAGCCTAGTAGCACATATATCTCTTTGCTTTCTTTCTATGTGCATTCCAGAGTGACAGAAATATTTTTATCCAAAATCCTGCCAGCTGTGGGAGATATTGGTGCTACAAAAAACCGACTTACCTCCACTGCTGGTTCTTCTGTGGTTTGTAACCACTTGCCGACAACATTAGGATTGATCTCTAAAAAGATCAACAGAAGTAGAAAGATAGTTGCCAGTGGTGGGTCTCAATGAACCATTCTACCTTTCATTTTTCTCCTTTCAATGTCTTTTAAAATAAAATTCAATGATGAATCAATGTGAGGCTGTAGTACATGCTCTCAAATACATGACTTCTAACTTTCCAGAAGGATCTCGGCATTGTTCAATATTCTGGTTTTTATTTTCCTGCTGAGGATCATGAACAACACAGAAATTAATATGTCTGAAGGGAAACTTAAACTGAAATGGATGACTGATACCTGGTTTTGCTTCTGTCAAACAGGAACCTACCACTGCCACTTTTATTCATGTCAGTGGCACTGGTGGTACCACTTATAGAACAAGGTCATATTTAATGCACGTCAGGCAAGGAGACTCAAACCTTTTCAAAGTCTGGACTTCTTACGTGGAAAGTTTTTTAAATGCTGTTCAGTACAGTATGCATGTAACATATAATGTAGGATGAAATTAATCTCAACATATAGAATCCATTTGTTTAATTTCCATTAGATTCTTTTTTCACCCCCATTTCTTAATAAAAGTCAGACTTTGCCTGTCATAATCTTGCAAAGAACTTGCTTGTATGCTTACCACAGCTGTCCCCCACAGCTGTCCCCTGTGTGTATCAAATGCAATGTGCTACTGCCTGCATTGTCTGTATCTCAGATAAAATGTCATGCTGCTGCTGCTGTGCAGCCTGTCACCTGTGCTTAAGTACTTCCCTATCATGGAGCTCACCTCTGACTGCATCTTGGCAGCTGCCAAGTCAGCCTTACAGGGACTGTGACAAGAACTGTAATATGGGGCAAAATTTGTAAGGCGTACCAAGGACAGAAACAAAAGCAGAAGCTGTGTATGAATCCACTCATAACAAAGCATCCAAAAAATTGCCTTTAAGTAAGCTGCGGTTAAATGATCATGTCAAATAAAGGCGGCACCTGAAGTAATACTGAAAATGAATTTATGAGCACAGCCCCAAAATTTAAACCCTTGCTAAGTTGTACATTGCCTTTAGCCCAGCTACTCTAAGCTTTGCCTTTTTAAGGTCAGGTCTGACTTGTTATGTGACAGAAGCAAGACATGAATTAGTAACCTAGTGGTTGGGAATACTGCTCCTGAAAAAACAATGTGGGTTTTTTACCCATAACATGCCAATATTCTGATCTTATCTTCATTGATTTTAATTAATGAATCCTCTAATAACTAGGAGAAAAAAATTACAAACTTTCAGAAGACTCAAACTTTTCCCCTTGAATATTCTGGATTGGAGTTAACTGGCTTAAAATCTTGCTGCTCTAAAAGTAATGCAAACATGTTTGAATTAAACTTCTTCTGATCTTGCTCATTCTTTAATTTCTTAAAGGAAATATTGAAAGAGATGTGTTTTACTGCCTAGATCATCAGTTCTCATGTTATGTTATGTATATATATATTAGACATGCTGAAAGACAGTGGACTTCCATTATTTGTATAGCAGCATCCAGTTCTCTTGTATTTCACATCCAGCTATTGAGTCTAAGGTGAGATTCATCAGATTAAATGATGCCTACAGTGTTTACATCTGAGTTTGTCACCCTGGATTGCCTTTATCAGTGGAGGGATATTGGCCATTTCAGTCTGTAATTAGTCTGGCCTGGTTTAGATAGCTGCCTTAAGATTCTATAAGTTGTTTCCATTTCCCTGCAACTGCTATTATGTGAGAAGAGGCAGAGGCTAGAGGGTGGCATGCACAAGGTGACTTATCCTCCATTCTTCCTTCAATTTCAGCTAAGAGTTAGACTTGCAAAAGGAAGATTAGGCAATTTAATTGGGCAGAAGAGTGATCTCTAGAGGCTCTCAAAGGGTCCGACTTCATTCCATATAACCAACATCTTCACTTAATTCAGGAATTACAAAGTTTAGGTGCAAGGAGGATGTCATGGATAAGCATACAGAAAAAAATTACTTCTGGTTCCTCTCCAAGTACAGGTTTCTCAAAAAACAACAGCTGACTGAAATGTGTTTCCACAGGGCCTGCAAAAGTGCCTTTGTCCCCACTCAACCAGTCCTGTGACACTGTATTGTTGCAATACATCTACAAAACAGACAAAGCCTACTTCAGATGGATTTGTACAGTGATAGGTTTTATGAAGATAAGGTCATCTCCACACACTTAGAAGCCCAAAGGCACAAAAGAAAGGAGGAGGGTGAGTTCCTCCAGGCCAGGCCCTCTCAAGGCATCTCAGGAGGGTGTCCTGCCTTAGGCTGTGGTTGAGATCCATCAGTCATCAGGAGATGATCTCCAGGCCTCCTTATAGACTGAGTGGATGCTGCCCACAGAGCTAGGGGATTCAGTGTGGGATGCAGGGGGGAGAATTTGGATTGTACAAGACTATTATGAGGTAGTTAGAGGACAAACTGAAGGAAAGGAAAAGGAGGATTCTGGGTAGCTTGTGAAGTAACAAGAACAGGAAAACAGAGATAAAGAGATAAAAAGGGCCAGGTACCCCTCATGAGGCTGCTGCTCAATATGCTTCATTGGCCATAGAGTATGTCTGATCACCTTGATCTGTCCTGTACTCACATTAAGTTTTATTTTTTACTATTTTTTCTGAGTAAGGTTCTTTATTTTAAACATGCGTATGTACATGGAGACCTGAATGTCAGCAGACAAAACTGGGGAGTGAAGGTCAGAGGGACCACACATCTCCTGTGCCAGCAACTCGAGAGGCTGCAGTGGGACCTGCTGGAATGTGTTCACTAGCTAACATCCACCTGGAGTAGCTGCTCAGTGCAATACATGCTTGGGGCAGCTGTAGAGACCTGAGTGGTCTGAGAGGATACAGGTGACTAAGCCAGCAACTGGGGAGACAGCAAAATGCTGGGGTCAGACTCACCAGCATCTTGTGTTTATGTATAAATAAACTGGGAAACCAGAGTATCCAGGGTCTGAGCAATGTGTAGACTGGGTATCTAAAGGAGGGATCCATGCTATGTGAATAAATTGCCCACTGACAGCCCTCATCCTGAACTGCTGGGGGTGGAAGCACAAAAGCTGTCTGTGCTACCTATATTTGTGTGAGTGCTTCTGTCTTTGCTAATCTGTGTGGCCAGCCATGTAAATATGTACATATGTGTTGTGGAAGAGTACCCGTGTGAGCGTGTGCCTATCATGGACACACACTTGGCTCAGTCCGGCTGCTGGCTGTGACCACGGCTCTGTGGCAGCCTCATGTCTGCCAGACCATGGGATTCAGCAACTTGCAGTGAATTTCATATGCATTTTGCTTTATGTGTTACTTAAATGGAATGTTATAAACAGTTATAACCTCACAGAGAAATGTGAGGGACGATTTCAATCCTTTGGCTCAGATGAGAATTTCTCTTATATGAGAGACAATTTCCTCAAATATCAACACTCAAGGGGTTCCTTCTGTGTTTTATAATACTTTTGTTCAAAAGCTGCAATCTGTGAAAGACCTAGTTGTGAAGTGTGAGAATGAATTTTGTACTCTATTTTCATTGAAATAACTTTTGGTATTGGATAAAGCTTTGGACAGCCACTTCTTCAGTCTTTGCTATGCTGGATATAAGTGTGGAATATTTGTGTAAACATTAAGTGAGTCATAGAAGTTTGGGGCTTTAAATCAAAGGGGGGAAAACTATCTTGAGGAAAGCAAAAATTGTGCAGAGAGAGGATTTTCAGTATAACACTAAAAAAAATCCTAAATCTATTTGCCATTTGAAATTGCAGCAAGCTATATACCCAGGACTTTTTATAAAGAAATTTATTTCTGTCTCTATATATTTTAGGTTTTATACCACACCCATGATAATTAAAAATATGGCAAAATATGTTGCAGTTATTTCTAGAAAAGAATAAGAAATCATTTCCATATCTTCTTTCAGAATAATAAAGGAAGCATTCTATGTACTTTTTATGGGAGATTTTGTGCATTTCTTGCATTATATGTTATATGAGATTGATATGACCATTAGGTTATCACAGTTTCTTTGAAAGATGTACCGATAGGAAGTAGCAAACCACAGCCACCTGATTTGTGTGAAAACAGAAACAAGTCTGAGAAAACCTCTGGCTTAGTTACTGTATTTTTAATCTGATGCTTTTCTCACTGCTATTCAAAAATATACCTACTTACTTATTTTGGCATGACGGGAAGTCATTCAGTACTTAAAATCATAAAAATGGTCATATTAGGCTGAATCCACATCCATCTACCCATTTCATAACAATGTCTAGCAGAGAAAGAATAAATTTATGTAATAATTCTTAGTAATGCAAGCCCAGACAGTAGGAGGGTGCAGGGAATTCTAAACTCAGGGCCTAATCTTTCTCCTTGATAGCTCCTGATGGATTTGTCTTCTGTGAATGTATTTCATTGCTCTCTGAATCCATGCAAATATTTGGCATCCACAAAATCTGTTGTTAATGAGTTCCATGGTTTCCATTTTATATCACAACTGGGGAGGCCATAGTGTCTCTCGTTAACTTTACTTTGGAGAATGGATCACTATGCAAAATTAAAGTAACTTGAGAAATAAAAGGTAGGCATCAATAAAGTAATTTAGAAGTAGTCTAGTAAGCCTGGGCTTTGCACCTTCCATCTGTAACCACACTGTAGACTGCCTTTGAAAACATGTGGTCATTTAAGTTTGACTGGCCTGAGCTACATGATGCCACATCATCTTTAGATAAGAGTCACAGAGACAGATAAATAAGTGCACATCTTCACTTAGAAATGCTTCCTTATGATCTGACTAAAAATACACAGGCCCTCTGCAGACACCTCAGCAACAAAACTCAGCCCTCCTTAAGCTCCATCTCTGTTTTTGTGATAAAACCCCCCAATCCCTTTATTCTGTGTCTATCCCAGTTAATTTACTTTTTCCACAGCTTACCCTCTAGTTTTTTTGTATCAGATTTAGTTGTAAGCAAGCAGAGTATTTATTACTTCAATTACTTTATGAGGTATTGCTAGGCAGAGAAGTCCTTTAATGCAAGGACCCACCATACAGTTCACATAAACTTGTATTCATTTTTTTAAAGGGGAAAATGGCTTTCATTTCTGGTTGATAGAATTTATCTCTGAGATGTGAAAATCACATATTCATCACAATCCTTCCTTTTTTGATCCTGTTAATGGATGTGCATTCTCATGGTGATTGCATCCCTTTTCTATCAATTTATACAGAGAAATGATATGTTCTTTTCTATTAAATATTCTGAAAAAAACATATTTTCAAACTCAAAATCCTTCTCATACTATAATGAATCTATTTTATTACAGTTGAAAGCATGCAACAATATGTCCATTTCTATTATATTAAAATTCAGTGCAAAATACCTTTCTATTAAAATATAGCATCTGATTGTAAAGCAATATTCACTCTTACAGGGAAAACAAAGAACCCTGCACCTGTGACATTGATTTAACATTTGGAGTGACAAAGAATTTTCTTAAAAGGAGAGAGTAAATTGTTGAGGGCTAAAAAAAGAAATAAGGGAAATAAACCCTCACCCTGTCCACTTTTCCTTTTACAACAATAATTTGTATCTTTTAAATAATGGTACTTAACTGCATTTCACTATACATTTAACTATGTTTGTTTCCTCTGCATCGAAAGTATTTCTGATTTTAGCTCAGAACCATAGCCACACATGCCACAGAAATCTGCAGGTTTGGAGTGGGAGTAAGTCATATGTAATTATCACTCTCACCTCCACCTCTTGGGACCCACCCATGACCATCTATTGGAAATTCTACCTTTCAAAACCAGGTGAAAAGCTGCCCTGAAAGCTGTTTGTTTTCTAATTCAGTTCTGTACCATTAGACTGCTGCCAGTCAGTAGCTCCAGCAATGTACAGTAAAAGCTAAGTTATAAAATGCTGTGATGGTTATGTGAATTTTTTTTTTTTTTGGTGGGATTATATTCTTTTCCAGATAGAGGAAAGGAATTGCTGTGGAAACAGTTTATTGGAGGTTAACACATTAAAAAAAAAAAAAGAAAGCTCAATCTTGCTCTCTCTGATGGCTGTCACAGGGCTTAACCAGTGTCCAGCTGTGTTAGTGTGATGCAGAATCACATTTCCTTGAAGCTAAACCAACAGCGTGATGGTGCTGTAGGGACTACCATCTCTGAGCCATATTCTATTAGTATAAGTAGCAGGAAGATCAGATAGCTGAGGACTGATAAATATTAGTAATGGATTCATCCTCTGGAATCCAGGAAGGCTACAGCTGCCTGGCAAGCACAAGGAGTGAGGCTGCAGTATTTGCTTCCACAGCACCAGTCAGAAGGAGTAAAAGGAAAATTTGACAGCACAAACTGACAGCTGCTGACTCCAGGCTTTTAGTAGCCTAGCAGGTGCTGTGCTGAGCAGCACACAGTGATGGTGGAAGAGTACAAACAAGTGGAATGAACCAGACAGCAAAAACTGCATGCAGTGTCTGAGAAAGGCCACTGATCCAAATTATTCCAGTGAAATGGATGTTAAGTGCTGCAGTGTATAAAGCAGCCCTCTTTTGCCTTACCAGCAGATATCACATGAGAATACAGATCCCCCACTGACCTTCAGAGCCCAGAAATGGCACTCACAGTCAGTGTGTAAAGACATATAAACAACAAGATGGAGAAAAGACAAATAGATGCTTATCTAACAAAATATTCTTGAGACTATGCCACATTCTCACAGTGATCCTGGAGGATTAATTTTTCTTTCTCTTTTCCCATCTCTGAGTCAGAGCTTTGGCATTCCATACAAGACCAGAGGTATGGCACAGTGCAAGATGAAAAAAATATCTCACTCCAGGCCAGAAAGACTGTAACTGTAAGCAAATGTCATGAGACTTGTGGTTTTTTGATCCTGGCCAGTATCTAAGCACCAATACAGCCACATGCTCAATCTGTCTCCCTGTCCCCAGGGAGAAAAAAGAGCAAAAGAGAGAAAACTTGTGGGGTTATGGGAAATTTTAATAAATTAAGGAAAGGGGAGAAAAAAACCAAACATGCAAAAGATGCAGAGGCAATCACTCACCACCCCCATAAGCACACCAATGTTCAGACAAGTCTGCAAGCACTGTTTTATTGATAAGCATGACACTATATGATATAAATTACCACTTTGGCCAGTTAGGGTCAGCTGTAGCAGCTGTGTTTCCTCCCAGATTCTTGCCCAGACCCAGCCTACCCTCTGCAGAGGGCAGAATGAGATAAAGAGAAAGCCTTGATGCTGCACATACGTTGCTCAGCAGCAGCCAAAATGCTGATGAATTACCACCACAGTGTTAGTTACAAACCTAAAACACAGGACCATACAGGCTGCTAGGATAAAAGTTCGCTCTATCCTAGCCAGATCCAGTGTAGAATCATCCAGCTTGTTGCAGGATGCTCATGCTGCTCTTCAGACTCCAGCTAGCCCTGCCCACACCTGACTTGGTGTTCAGGTCTGTTTCCAGGGAAGATGGAAATTTAAATATCAGGAAGAATGGGTGAGATTGTCAGTCTTTTATTTGGGGGGGAGGCTTCTTTGGAGCCACATGTGGCCTCTGGATGTCTTTGAAGCAGCTGACTGAAGATTGTAGCGTCATAAATAACCTGGCAGTGTCTGCATTTGAAAATATGTTTTTTCCACCCTGAATTCTTGTTTCCTGGAACAGTTCAAAGCAACTTAACTTTTGGTACTGTATTTCTCACAGGCATCCTTGCCAGAACCACTCTATTAACAAGGTCATTTCTTATTAGTCATATATTTACTTCCTTCTGTGGGAATATCTGAAGAAGTGCCCATGATCCAAGCTCGCCAGAGTAGCCCTGGCTTTCCTGGGGAAGGGAAAATCTGCAGGCATCCCTGAATGTACACACACTGGGCTTCATCCATCAGAGAGAGTGCTGATCAGGTTTGGGGGCCAGGTGAGAGAATCATCTCACGCAGTGGGTTTGCAGTGCAGGTGTCTGCCTATGAACAGTTTGCATGGGAAGAAAGGTCCAGAGATGCTCAAGATTAGCACATCACCACATGCATCTAGTATCTAGGGAATGAAAAGACAGACAAAAGTCTCACTTAGGCGTCTATCATCTTTGCAGGCAGGCAATTTGTTACCATTTTCTCCCTTTTCCCACACTATACTCCATGCTCTTCCCTCTGTCCTTCTGCCCTTCTAGAAGAAGTGGACAAGGTAGCTCACAGAGCTGCTCTTAGGGCCTTCACCCCCAGTGTGCCTTGTCTCAGGGCTGTTGCTCCTCCCCTGTCTCCTGCAGACTGGGGTGCCAGGAAAGGGAAAGAACAGGGAGCTGTAAAGTGAAAGTCCACTGTGGTTGGCAATGCCTTTCTTCTGCCACCATATACATCTCAGGCTCGAGACTCTCTAACATGTCTGTTTTCATAGTATTTCTAGAAGATTAGGAGACCAAAATCTTCATCTTAAATACTTAATAAAATTAATTCCCATGGAGTTTTGTTCCTTGGCACCTGAAGATGGTGTCTGTGTAGATATGGAAGGGAAAGCAGTTTTATCTAAGACTTTTATCTGCCTTCTCTACTAATACAGGTGGAAAAAGTCCTTGATGGCACATGTCAGGTCTCTTGTCCTTTCTAAGGATCTAAACTTTCACTATCTGCCAACACTAATGTCATGCTCTAACTTGAGAATGGTTTCTCAAGAACTAAGAAATCTGAAGCAACAAAGGCAAGTCCTGTGTCAGAGAAGAGCACAAGCAGTGAGTACCAACTGGATTTAAGCCTTATTCCTATAAATACTTCTGCAAACATTTTAATTCTGCTCATCCACTTAAAATTATTCACACATGTAAGATCAGGACCTTACACTATAAACACTCAGAGAAAATAAACAGACACTGGGATTTTTTGTTTGGTTTATAATTACAGACCAAAGATTCTGGGTGAAAGGAATGATAAAAAATTATAATAAAAAAAAGTTATACTTTCTTTATTAAAGGAAATTATTTGAACATCAGGAAATTACCAGCAAACCAAAGCAGTTCTCAACTTCCACATAATCTCTCATTATTTGCTCAACTCAAGACACTCATTAATTCTCAACTTTGACTTCTAAAATTTGTGAAAAATGCCTTAGACATTATTTTGCATAACAACATTTTCCATTTCTCTGAGAAAAATCTGTTCTCCTCTTCACTAGAACACAAACATGCACTGAAATACTGCTCCTTAGAAGGCAAACCAAACAAGACACATTGCTAGTAGCTGTCTTTTATAGACAATAGAGATTGCACATTGAAGCTTTAAAAGAAATGTATAGCTCTGCATTCCCGTGACACTGATTGCAAAATGGTTGCCTTCTATAACTCCTGTTAAGCTTTCTTAACTTAAACAGGTCACCTTACAAGCCAGGGGCAAGAACATATTGCTGAATTGAAGCTTCTATATTCAGTATGTTAGGTAACATTAAATATGTAGTAACTTCAATTTTAATAATAAAAACAATATTTAAAACTATGAGAAAACTTCCAGCACTCTGACCTTATATTTCTTGCAATTTTATCTCTAAAAAAATCTTTAGGACACATTTAAAAGGTATTATAGAAAGACAATGCTACGGTTCCCTCAGCATATTTTCATTTTAGAGTAAGCAATGACACAAAGGGGTTTCTGTGGATGTCAGATTGGGAGATTTACAGTGATTACATAAGTCTGTATTGTATCTTCTAACAGTTCATTTTCTTTATTAAGTGACATAGCTAATGCTTTCCTTTAGAGATTACAAAGTGTGGGTTAGGAGAAGCAGGCATCATGTTCCTCTCCTTGCAGATGGGGAAACTGTAGAAGAAAGAGGTAAAAGCTCCACCTAAACAGATAAACGAAATAGGGTTCCAACATAACAGTAAAACTCAATATTCTGTGACAAAGGACAAGCTGGTTTCAAACCTATCTCACTCACAGTTCAGGAGTCAGCACAGGCTTTGATCCATTAGTCAAGAGGTCCTGCATTTTTTGGCAGGTAAAAGAATTAAATAGTCAGATAGAGTTTATTCTAGTTGGCTTCCTTGGCAGAAAAGGATCCTGGGCAGTTTTAATTTACTACTGAGCAGATAGCCCAAAGTAACGTCCCCAAAATCATCACTAGACAACCAGTACCAAGGCAAGGTAAACAGCAAAACAAAGGTCTTCTGAATAACAGATATTAGGTGAAGAACACTACCACAGATTTTAAATTATCTTTTAATCTAAACATCTAATTTAAAATGTTTTCTTTGTGGTATTTAAAAGAGACTATCTTCATCTATGGAAAAAGACTTTTTGATTTTACTGAAAGCTTCACCTTACTCAGAAACAGCAAAGAAAATGAACCAAGTCCAAATAGCTTAAAACCCAGAATGTTTATGAGAATTATTTGGTCAAAATTTATCAAAGGGATTTGGATCAGGCAGATTCAATCACAGTTAAGCATTGGCAGAATTTTGTCCAATTTTTATATTTATCACATAAATGTGCTTTAAGATCTATATTTGTGTCTAGAAATGGACAGTTTTAAATAGTTTAAATATGAAGTGAGAACAGAATAGAGAAATAAGACTGTTTCTTTATTTCTTTTTATTTTTTAAATGTGTATAGAGATATTCAAGTACACTAAGGCAATTACAGCAGCTGAAGACTTACTGCTTTTTGTAGAATAACAAATTGTACTGTGGAAATTTTTGCTGTGTTAAAATATTTCAGTCATTTTCCTGATAGCTAAAAATGTTTCTAGTACCATTTGAACTGAGCCATGCCTGTAAATTTTGTTATTCATAAATATAAAGTCTATTAAAAAAAGAGACTTGGGGCATTTTCTTTTCTCCTTTTGATTTTTAATTGCAAGTGCTTATGAAATAAAATATTCTTATGGTGCTGTTGTTATTCTTTCAGAGCTCAAGACACTATAATTTTCGTTAGCAGTGAGGGATACAATATTTATTGTTTGTATTCATAGAGTTAACAGCATCTGACTCTGTCATATATATTTTTCTAAGCTTCTCAGGTCTTGAGTCATCAAAATCACCCAGGGAGAGATTTACAGTAAATCAGAGCAGACACTTTCTGTTCTTGCTCTTCCCCTCTAACTGTCTTCTGTAAGTCTTATTTAAATGTGCTTCTGGAGGTAATTTTTGTGGGGGTATATTTAGTTCCCTTTATATTTTCAGCAGTCTTGATAAAATAAAAGATCCCTCATGCACAATAAACTTGTATTTTCTGTACTCAGAAGCAAAGTGTAGCACTTAGACCTGCCCCAATTGCGCTGGTTTGGAGGATATTATATGTTACTTATTTACTTTAGCCAAAAGAGAACCTGAACCAATCTAAGGCCATAAATTAGAAATGCTCTTGGACAAATAAATCAGGACCTACACCTTTATCTTCAGTGAAGTGACGCCAGTTTCACACTAAAGAGAAAATGGCCAGATTTTGGCTGCCTAACTCAATGTTGTTTCTTACCTGAGTATATCACTGCTCTAGCTACAGCTTAAAGGATTTTTTAGAAGACATAAATGTGAGGCAAGAAAGTTCAAGATCAATTTACAGCAGTGACATGTTTTCTTAGCCTATGTTTCGCTGAGCAGATGGGAAGAGCTTGGGGAGGGCATAAAGTTCAGTCATGTCTGGATAAATGCATTAACTGCAAAACTGTTACAGACCCTCAGAGTCTTTTGCAGGTGGCCTTTTTCTTTCACACATGATTTTTAAATGAAGGAATATAATCCTGAGAAATTTGGGTCTAATTTTATTTGTATATGTAAGGAGAGACAAAATAATGCACCTTTGGGAAAAACAATAATATTGGTTTATTTTCTTCCTACATTTGTGAATTAATAACTACAGAAGTGGCTGCAGTTCCTGAGTTCCTGGTTCTGGCCAGGACAAGGTTAATTTTATGCAGTACGTGGGATGGGGGTATGCCTAGGACACAGGGGTTATTCTATATCTCCTCACATCTTTTCCAGGGCTGGGTAAAAGGACCTCTCTTCTAGTTCAGTAAACATGGTGAAGGAAACTGTCTGGTACCGTCAGTTATTGGGATTTTTTTGGTGTGAATAATTTATTTTCTTGTACCCTCTGTCATTTGTATTGATACTGTTTGTTTTCTTATTCTTTGCTGTTTCCAGTAAATTGTTTTTATCTCAACCCTTGATCTTTGCCCTTTCTGTCTCCAATTCCCCTCTCCATCATGCCACAGAAGTGAAGGGGAGAGGAAAGTGGGGAAACAAAAGAGAGTGGTGTGTGGCTTGGAGAGCCTTAGCGGGGCCACTGAGTTGGGGAGTACAATTCCTAAACCCCGTTATTCAGCTGAGAGTTTGGTGGAGTTTGAGTACTGTAAGTCAAACTGTACCATCCTGTACCATCCTTGAAATCTCAATTCAGATGACTCCTGGAGTTGTTGTCGAATCTCCCCATGAACTTTTTGCCAGAGACTCCAGGAATGACCATTGTCCACCGCATGTAGTGTAGAATGCATTTTTCACATCTTATCCTGGCTTTACTAGCCCAAGGGCTATTGAAAGAGCAATCTTCTGTTCAATTTTTTCAGAAAACTTATTGTCCAGGATCCCACTTAATATCATGTTTCTTCCATGTCATTTGATAGAGACATTTTACAGTCTGTAATCTAGAATATGCATCCCTGTGCAAACCCACAGTACCTAACAAAACCCTTGTGTTTTCTTCTTGCTAGTTGGTGGGGACATAGCTGCTATTTTTTTTTACAACATCCAGTGGAATCTGATGATGTCCATCTTGCCATTTTGCTCCTAAAAATTGGATTTCTTGGGCAGATCCCTTGACCTTACTTTGCTTTATGGCAAAATTGGCCTACAGAAGGATTTGGATTATCTTCTCCCTTTTCTAAAAAAATTTCCTCTGCTGTGTTGCCTCACATGATGACATCAGCAAGTGTTATGGAGCCTCTCCATTTTCCAGTGCAGTCTGGATCACTGGGGCTGCAATTCCACCTCTGGGGCAATTGGTTCCAGGTGTACTGGATGTCCCTCTAGGTGAACATGAACTGTGGCCTGCAGTCTGGTGCTGAAGGAATGGAGACAAATGCATTCGCAATGACATTTTGCTGCCTTGGACACCAGTTCATACTGAAGTTCCAGCATGTCTGGCACAGCAGCACCCAGTGATGGGGTGACTTTGTTGAGGCCGTGGTAGTCCACTGTCAGTCTCCACTCCCCACTGCACACATGCACAGGACATGTAGGACTATTAAAGGGCACCAGCTGCTACCTTCCCTTGGAGTAAGCACTGGAGCAGTGGGGTGGTTCCAGTTCTGAGCGGGAGGGAGGGTTTGGGTAATGCCAGTTTCAGAGGGAGTGGTCGGGTGTCATAGCTGTGGTCAGGCTGGGCTCTGTGCTGAATCACTCTCTCTCTTTTGTAAGCTTTGTTATTGATACTGCAGCTGTTACTACTGGTCTTTTGCTTATGCAGCAACGATAGCAAGCATAAGACCTTAATTTTTTTTAAGATAAGTTCACAGAAAACATCTGACATTAGCAGTGCCCAAGTATGACCGCTGAGCTTCTTGCATGCCATTCTGTTGGGTTGAAACACCACCTTTCACCCCGGCCTTAAAACCACTCTGCAAATGCCACTGTTCATTTAGTTAAGGTTCGCAATATGCACTGCATGTTTGTTTGAGGAAAGAGAACAAAGGAATCTGGTGGGTGGAGGCTAAAGGAGTAATGAAGGCAGAGATGTGTGGAGAATGAGAGGGGTTGATAGATATGGAGCTGTTTGAATGTCTAGTCAAAGAGAAATATTCCTTTTCTGAACTCTTTTGCCTCTTCAATACCACTTCACCTTTGGGATGAAGAAGAAAGATGAGGTAGAAAAAAATAATACTGTTAATGTTATACACATCAGATAATGGTTTAAAGAGAGTATCCTCTTAAATTTACTGGGTGAATAAGAGTATTAAATTATTAGGACTCAGAACAAAGCCTTTCTATTCCACCATTATATGATTGGGAGCAAAGACATCAGGCCAAAATCTGGTGAATGTTCAAGATAAAGAAAATCACAGAAGAGAGGGAAGAGATGAACGAGGCACAGATGGGGAAGGGGCATGCAGCTGCCTGGCCCAGCAGTAGGGGAAAGCAGAAGATAATACTTTGCAAAAAGCCTGACACAAATTTGTTTTGTCAGATGTGCCTCTGTAGCAGGAATCAAAGGAATTCAAGCGCTTCATCTTTCTCTTTCTTGATGCACTAAGCCTCTCTCCCTTTCTGCACACCATTTTCTAGGGTTACCCCAAAGGTGAGCCGTTTGTTTCAGTGGAGCTCCACAGACCCCAGGATCCTACTGCTCATAAACTATTTTATCAATTCACATCACTCATGTACTGCTGCCTTGAGTGCATATGCATTAGTCTTGCTAAGAACCTTTATTTTAAAGAAAGAAAAAAGATAAAGAAGAAGAAATTAATCAAACCTCAGTGATTATATACCAGCTGCTGAGCTCCTAGTAAAGCTCCCAGCACATGTGTTCACATTTTCCCATTTGTTTCAGGATTTACAGTGAAGAGGGAACATAACCTGAGTGAATGTGGAGGAAACTCCAGTTTTTCTAATGAGTTACATATGCTTTACATGAATGTTTGAACTGCATGAAATGCACAATGTGATTAGGTTGATGGGAAGTATATAGATATATATATAGATAGATGATAGATAGACGATAGATAGATAGATAGATAGATAGATCTCTTCCTAGTAGTAAGATTTCTCTCTTCACAGTACCGTTTAATACTGTGAAATATTAAATGGAAGGGAAAACAAAGTACATGTCTGTCCATGTGCTGCTGCTCTTTATTAGTAATCAGATCATTGACTTAGATTACTTTGAGGCTCTCCATGCTAATGACAGAAGCAATACAGACACACACTGACATGAATTGTTCCCAAGGTGTTTCCTGACCTTAGTGAACTTGTCCAAAGGAAGAGCTGCAGAAGGTATTCAACCTGTATTCCCAGCTCATCTGTTTTCAGCTGATGTCTGAGAGACTTGGGAAGATTTTCCTCGGTTCTGTCTCTAAGGACAAGGAATAAAGAGAATAGAAAAGAATCTTTTACTCAGCGTTTAGCAGCAGCTCTTAGAGTAGCAAGCGGTAAGATATATTCTCCTTTGAACAGATTTCCAATAAATCTGGAAAGGCACAGGGGGTAGAAGAGATCAATGAACCATGCTGAGTTACAGAATGACCTTACAGCCCACAGGAAGAAGATCTCATTGGTGTTTATTTTTAGATGACAACTGTGTTGGACTGACTTTTCTTTCTTGGCAAATGCACTAAGAACAGAAGTGGTATAAATAACACCTATGGTGATTTTGAATATAGCAGAAAGGAATCCAATGAGGCCTCCAGCCTCCTGTTAATATATACATTGAACCCTGGTTAACATCATTGCAAATTTTAACCATGTGCAGTGGTTAAAGAAGCAATCTGATGTCGACTAAATGGCACCACTGGCTATTTTGCATTAGGTTAGTAGCAAAAGCCTGCCTTGTGAACAAGCTCATGTCTCAAGGTTTTTGGAGAGAGCTGCAAAAATAAAACATCAGGTGCAGCAGCATTTGGCAGTGACACAGGCTTTCACGGAGCTTTTAGAAAGACAATTGAAAGCGGGGCTAGTTTTAGAATAAATTATTAAATAAATAGAAAGGAATAAAAGAACAGATACAGAGTAAATTCTGCAACCACATTTTACCAGTATTTGTTTCCCTAATTATTTGGACAATTCATTTTTGGTGGAAAATTAAGAATGACAACATTTACTCTCTTTTGGAGCACAGACTGAGTTTAGTTTGTGTGAAAGTAGAAAGTCCACCTTAATTTTGACAAAACAAAGAGCAACATTTTGACAGTATACTTTCCATGATGTCTGTTTTTGTTAATTGCTTTTTTTTGAACCCTCAACTCTAGGATTTTCATTTCTTGTTGTTATTATTACTTGAAATCTTACTTTTCATTAAGTAGCAATGAAGTACCAAGTGCTTATGCTTGAAGATTTCACGTTGAAAGTGTGTCCTGCTTCAGGAAAAAAAAAAAGTGGTGACAAAAAGAATTATCTTACACTCTTATTTATTCTTTATTATTATTGTTTAGAATTTCTCTATAGCTATAGTGTTTTTTACTTATTTAGATATATCATGATGTATATCTATTTTTCTGGTAGGAATTATGAATGCTTTCAGTATATATTTAGCACATCCTCTTACAACAGGCACCGTAAAATCAGTGTCTTGGCTGTGCCCTGAGTGTTGTGACGGGGATGAGGAGCAGAGGAATAGCTGCCTGGATGAACACAGATATCCGAGCACTGACTAGGCACAGACATGAACACTGCCCTCCTTAAGGGGCGCGGGGAGGGCTCAGGCACGGCAGGAACAGCTGCTGCCAACGCGGCTGCTGGCCTGGAACGCCGCTTCTTGAGAGGAGGAACGCCGCAGCTCCTCTGCATTTCCACTACGTCCATTGGAATTTAGGCATGGATTTTAAAGGACATATATAAACTCCCTATGCATTCCCAAACCTTTGTTGATTGAAGTGAGCATCCACAGAAACCCTGGAGGCATCACCTTGCGCAATTTTTTTAATGTTTCCCATTTTGATGACTTATCTCACAAGGCAATGATTAAGTTTGAAAAGAGATAAGGGCAACTTCCTCCCCTCATTTTGGAAATTAGTCCAGGAAACAGAAGAGGAAAGGAATAGTCCTTTAAGTGCTAAATAGTTCTTTGAGGAAAGGATATAGGAATTGAGGGAAGAAAATCATGTCTTTTACTCTCCACATATATTTTTTTGCTAAAATACTAGTAACATATCAGAGTCATCCAGTGAAGACGTAAAATTATGGCCCAATTAAAACCAGATGACAGGAAAAAAGAGTCATTTTGAGTCTAGACTTCAGCTTAATGACTCAAATTCATATAAACTCAAAATCAAATATGCTGACATAAGGCATTTTTCCACTAATTCAAGAGTAAACGATCTGTTTATGCTTGAAAGGAGAGCTCAATGTGTTATATTTTGCATACTTTTTTCTGCTTTTTATTAAAATACAGAATGATAAATAAATGAAAAAATGTTCTAAAGAAAAAGGGTGTGAAAAAAATGAGGATGTGTTCTCTGTAAAGGACAATATATAATCTCATATTAAATTGTTATATAAGTTAATTATAAAGCAAAAAAAGACAAAATATTCTGTTTATGGCTATTGGTACATTCTGAATGGGATTTAAAATGAATTTATTTTATAAGATCATCCCTACCCTTGTAAGAAGCTATAATGCTCTGCTAAGTTTTGTAGGATTCTAACAAATATTCCTACATAAATTCAAATGCTGTAAGCTGTGCTCTATTCAATTGAACTTTTCAGAAAGTTTCATCTTGCAAAACTGTTAAGATAAAAGAGAAGTCTCACTACAAGCTGAAGAACTCAATTCAAAAGTTTCATGGACATGAGCAGGAAAGACATATCAGGCTGTGAGTAAGTGTTTTATAAGATGACATGGCTTCTGTGCTTCATTCTCAAAGCCAACAGACATGGTGCAGTTTGTGTCTGTACAAACTTTCCTCTTTCCAAAACATGTTGGTGACATGCAACCAGCCGACTTGGAACAGCTTCCAACATGTTACCCTTTAAAACATTCCCAGACATGCTATAGCCAATATGTTAATTTAGTTGTTTTGCTGGTTCTCCTGGATTAAATCTATAAGAAACCAGGCCAACAGGTTAGCAATGTGAACAATTACATATCAGTATCCAGCTCTTTTTAAATTTTCTGGAGATGTAACTTTAAATATTAGAAAACTAATGCAAATTATTGAGTACGTAGAAGTATGACCACAGGGATCCACAATGTTAAGAAGGTGATGATTTTAATATCTTACACTGACTGGTAGCTTATAAAACTTCCATTAAATGAAAGCACAGCAAATATAACTACAAGTCAGCAATACAGCAACCAAACCCAGACAATGACTACAGGCAATTACAGCAACAGAATGATGAGTGATAATCATAAATTTTATGGCAATGGATGGATGGATGGATGGATGGATGGATGGGTGGATGGATGGATGGTGGATGTGTCTATAATCTATCTATCTATCTATCTAATCTATCTATCTATCTATCTATCTATCTATCTATCTATCTTTGCATCCATCCCAAAAAGACAACTAATGAAATTATATAAAAAGCAGTGGATATTTATTATAAACTCTCTAGCAAAGTCATTAGCAGCATAGCATTCTGGTCATGAGGCACTCTTCTGCCCAGATCTCTAAGCTCTCATATCTTATAAAGGTCTGCAAGATGCCTGCTGTTGCCATTTGGGAGTGATAAGGATATCCTAGCCAGTATTTTGAGCTTATTTGGAGAAAATGCTCACCTTTCTCAGCCCGTGGCATCTGCAATGCTGATTCTTTTCTGATGAACTCACATTGATGAATTTCTGAATCTCTTTCATCTCCTTATAATGCTGTGACCCACAGGCCACGCACATTCCCAGCTGTTCAGGCTATCCTTCTGCTGTTTTGCTGAATCCATTCTAGTCAATATACAAGAGACTGGGGAGCCAGTTCTTTGAAACAGGCTGATAGACAGCTCCTCTTTTCTTTCGTTTACAGCTGTCTTAACCACAAAGCTATTGCATTATTTTTTCTATGTTCTATTCATTATGCTGGCTCAGCAGCTTGTTAGTTCAGCAATTCTGTTAGAGTCTACAGATATTTTAAGGCCCACCAGTTATGCTTACTCAGCGACTGAGTTAGCCTCTGTCCTATCTCAAGCAATGTCAGATGCAGTTTTGCAGGGTTTAGCAAGAATTGTAGCGTTCAGCACTTCAACCCCATGCACACAGAGTGATACATTGCGTCCCATCTTTGCACAGCAGTTGCCTCCCCAGCAAAAAACAAGATCTGCTAAAGTTTACTGGCCTGTACTATTGTAGTGTTGTTGCAGATTCCTTCCTGGGTCAGAAAAATTATTATCCCCTCCAGCATTTTGGATTTCCTCTTGCAGCTACCCAGCCTCATCATTTTGGTTTCAGGCCTGTTCACATCTAGCCAAGAAAACAATCCCTAATCAACATCTTTCTGCACCACCAGAGCTCCCTGTCAGCAAACATATTTCAGGTGGGACTGTGGAATGCCAGCATGGTCTTTCCCCTGTCCCTGCAGGAGGTTGGCCTTTGCTGCTCTGAGGCACACAATGTCCACTTGATAACCTCATTTCAAAGCCGTGCGCAAGCAGCTTTGCCAGTTCTGAGGCAGATGAGAATGTTTGATTTCCACACTGAGAAGCCTTCCTAAGTCCAAGTGAAGATAATGGGAAGGTACCTGGCTTACCAGCCATCGCGGTGGGCTCCATGCAATGACCAAATATGCTGCCGTATGGCCAGCGCCCAGGAAATCCCTCCCTATCCTGAAGGATTTATTTAGTGTTTGATCAAAGGCCGGAGCAGGGCAAAGAGCAGATGGTGGCTCCGGTGGCTGCAGAGTGACAGCACCAGGATTAGCCCCAGTGTGAACCAGCAGAGTGACAAGCCAAGAGAAGGAGGATTTGATTGAAAAAAGCATTTCCACAGGTGACCTGCTGTAAAAATAGCATATGGTTCAGGAGATTGCAGGCTGCTCTATGGATTTAACATGGTCTGTGCTCCTTGGCACTAAATGTAGAACAAAAGAATTACTGAAAAAGCCGCACTGAGCAAAAAGAACATTCTGTGTGGGTTTCCAAAGGAACCAAAAAATAAAATAAAAATAAGAAATGAAAATAACTGAAGAGATCTCCTAACACTGGGAAGCTGTGATTCACTCACATGATTTAAACTCTATACAAGTGCCTGAAAAACTTCAAATATTGAAAACATTTTCAAATATTAATAAATAACGTATCATATTTGTTCTATACTAGAGGAATGGTGTGACACCTGATATGGGTAAAATGTCTCCCCACACCTAAATTTGAATACCAGATATAAATTTTTTGTGTACCTTAAGCCACTTCTCAGGTCTGCATGTGCACATGGAAGTAATAATTTTGTGTTTTAATTAAATATAGAATGTTCACTCACTCTTTGCACATTAAATGTTAATGACAAGAGCGTGACATAAGTGTATATTTATTTTTTTAATAAGTGCAGTTCATGGATTTGAAGGCTGTGTTGACATCATAGACTATTTTCCTCCCAAGTTTTATTAGTGTTTTTCCAACCTGTTTCATATTTCTCTAAAAGAAGGCCACTGCCACTCCCAAGCACACTTTCTGCTGGTGGTTACAATCAAGTGTATAGCTGACAGAAGACTGAAGCAAGCAAAGATGAGAACATTTTCTCTGCAATACTTAATTGTTGCTGAAGTTCATTAAATTAAAATTAAAGTCCTGGAAATCCTTATGCAGTACAGAGGTTTCTGCTAAGATGGGCTTGCTTTTGGTCTGGTTTCTTTCTTACATACCAACTCTGTGATGTACGGTCTTTTCTTCACATATTTAAATCAGTTGGTTGCTTAATGTCACTGAGCAAGATTCTAAACCAGAATTATGAAGCTTTTATAATGACATTTAGAGCTTAAGTATTCCTCTAATTTATCCCTTTCCCATCAATTAAATATTTTTTTAGGTAGAGAAGTAATTTAAGCTCAACATCTTTTAAAATATTTTTATTTAAGTGTAAGAACATTTTAACCATTTCTTTTTTTGGGGAAAACTGTGAATTGAGAAGTATTAAAATTTTTAATGAATTTCCCATATTGCCCTACCGTTGGTTTAAAAAAATAAATTAAAAAACCCAACCACCATACTTTTTTGAATAAGCTGTAGTGGTAAAAAAAATCTGGAGTTTTAAAAAGGGTAACAATCAGAAAAAAGAACAAAAGCAAGGAAAATCTGTGGTTGTCTCATGAGTTTGTCTTTCTGAGAGCAGAGGCTTAAAGCATAACTGTAGTTTCAAGGGGGAAACATCAGTGGAAGGTATGACATCAGGGTGAAAAATGTTTGAGGAAAGAAAAAAGAGAAAGTAGAGGAAGATGGGGTTCAGTGGAGGAGAGGGATGTAGATGAGGGATCAGAACCGTGAGCACAAATTTTCTGAGCAACAGAGTCAAATGCAGGCTCCAGACTGAATTGCAGAAAAGTGGAAGTAAGAAATTAAGCAGTCTCAATATTAGTATTAGCAGGAACAACAGACCACAATTCTACTGGAAACCATTGCTATTATTGAGAAAAATAACAAATATTGTACTCCTCTCTATCTTCTCACAAGGATGCCATTTATTGCAAGACATAACTTTACTTGGTGTATATATTCATACACCTTGGGAGTTTTAAGCGTCTAAATCAGTCTGAGTAGAGTTGTGAGCTAATCAGTTGTTAGCAACAGTTAGGACAAAATTTGTCTGTGGGCTGACTTCATTGTCTTTCCTATCATTGTGCCAGAGCTAATACTTGGTCCCTGATGCACAATGACCTAGATAAAATCTGAAAGGACAGCCTTGAAATGAAGGGCTCTCTCTTTTTTTGTTTTTTTTGCTTTGTTTTGTTTTGTTTTCTTTTCTTTTAGGGTTTGTTGGAATGAACTATCATGCCTGTTTTATAATTTTTTTTTTTATTTAAATGTATTAAGCGTTCAATCTAAACTTTTCTCACCTCTGTTCCTTGTCCCATTCTGTTCCCTTCTTTTCTGAATGAGCTCTTGCTTCTGTTTTCAAGTGTTTTTAAAAGCAAAAGATATGCAAGAAAATCAATGCAAAGCTGCAGTCTTTTAATAATTGTTATCCTGTATCTCTTGCTCCAGAATACCTACGGTTGAAGAGTTTTATGAAACAGAACATTGTTCTGATTACAGCCTAATTAATTGCTAACAACTACAAATAAAATGCATTAATGCTGCCAAAAATGACAACCTTTATCAGGGCACAATGGAGAAAAGCATTAAGAAAAGCTATGTGGGTTATCTTAGTGGATTATAAATGTTAAAAATTCAACCAGAGATGTTCAATATTCTGGTGAAAATTTTAGGGTTCACAAAGAAAATAATTGGTACTACTAGTTCCATTCTTTAAATAAAAAAATCCTCATTATGGGAAAATTCATATTTTTCTAATAAATTTTCTTACTTTTAATGAAGCTAAAAATGTCTCTCCCCTATGTTCTGCTTGTACAGCTAAAGCAAAGAATTTAAAGTGACTCTCTCTGACTTAATTTAAAGCGGCTCTCTCTGCCAGTGTCATGTAATAGTCTTCCTGAGACACAAGCAAAGTTCTGCAGCAGATATCTGTGCTAGTCATGCACAGTCGCTTCCAAAAGCTCCATAGAGCCAAGAGGAAGAAAAAAGAAGACAACTGCTGAAATATAAAATGCTTAAAATTTGAAGTTCTCTTCAGGTGTTGACTCTGTTGATGTCTTAGTATCTTAAAGTCCAAGTCCGAAGTATAAATGGTATGGATAAGTGTGACAAGCTGCAAATACCTGGAAAATGATTCATTACTCTCAGCTTAATTTAGTGCTTTATAGCTTTCTGAGGAAAACCTGATGTATTGCAAAGAGAGACATCATATGAAAAAAATATTTTAAATTCTATCAGATCACATAAGCCCAGAGAAAATGGACAGCAAAGAATTCTTTGTGTTGTCATTTTAAGCCTAGGCTGGATCTGTAACCACCACTGAATTTGGAGTATCTCTTATCAGTATTATTTTGTACTATGCTCTCTAAGGAATATGCAGAGCACACTGTATCTATTAAGGGGTTTTTTTTTTTCCTTTTCTACAAATCTTTAATTGAAATCCTTTTTATTATCATTATTCATTATAAAGTCACTTCAGAAAATATTCCTTTCCACCTCCCCTATAAATACCTATTAATAGAGTAGTTAGTGTATTTGTAGGTGATAAAATAAAATAAAACATATATTCCTTGTAGGAAATTCTGCAGGGAGAGCCTTATTCCATGAATGTGAATGAATAGGAAAAAAAAGGTCTTAATTTCCAAAGAGCAAGAATAATTTCCAGATTTTCGTATGCAAAGTAAAGTCACAATCTTAAAAATACAAAGATGAAAAATATTTCAAGAGAAACTATCCTTCATAAAAAAAACACTACCTGTCAAAATTTTTGAAACTGAATGGAACTTCTCAAAAAGTAAACAATCTTCCTAACATTACAAGTCCTATAGGATTTTATCTGTGGGGGGAAAAAAGAATCAAAACCAGGCTACCGAATCAGTCAGGAAAGCCATGAATAGGGCACAAATGGCTCACATTGTCACTGAATGTTAAATGTAGCCAGACTTGGACTTAACTGAGCAAAAACATATGGGGGGTGGGGGGAGATGGGGAGGATGAGAGTGGGGCAGTATCTGTGTGTGTATATTTTATATATTCTGCTTTCTAGGCTAAGATAGAAGGAAAAGCATCTCTTCATTATTTCAAAGACTATTGTTTTAAAATGCATCTTAGAGGACTAAGTAAGGCTCAGTGAACTTTTCAAATTGCAGGTTTCAAGTGAAACTTATAATCTAAAACTAATTAAGGTAAAATATTTTCTTTTCACTGCGTGTAATTTGTGGCAGTGAAAACCATTGCAGATAGGAGGTATTAACTTTGAGCAGCTCATCCAGGCTAAAAGCCATGCCAGTAAATGACATGTAAAGGGATAATACCTGAAGTTTGGGCACGTCTTGCCACTCATTATGACAGGAGTTAGACTGGTTCCATTGGGTCACAGGTCCATTCAGTATGTCCAATGTCGCCAAGAGAAGAGAAGAGAAGAGAAGAGAAGAGAGAAGAGAAGAGAAGAGAAGAGAAGAGAAGAGAAGATATATTTTGCAGATTTCCTGAACACAGACTAATAGGATTTTGCAGCATGCCACAGAAAGAACAAGAGGAGAATACCAGGTCAAGAAATTATATCGAGCATTACTTGGAATGAAGCAATTGGAATTTTAGCCATGTCCCCTGAATCTCAAAGTACTCAAAACTAGTCAGCTTTATCTGCATCTCCTAAGATTAATACAAATAGATTATAATAACAAGAACGATTCTCAGAGACTTGAGCACTGCTATTTAAAAGTATTTTAAAGTAATTGGAAAAAATGGAAATATCCCTGTATCTTTATGTCCCAATTTCTACTTTGTCTGTCCATCAACTTTTCTTTAATATAAACTGTTATTTCTTGTGCTTTCTTTGTGTGTCTGTTGATAGCATCATTATGTTTTTCTTTTCCTTAAAATGCCTTTTTGCAATCTTCAAAGACATGAGGTAGAATAAAATAGTTCAAAGGTCCCTAAATATTTTCAACCTGACTTATTCTGCATGTTCTGAAAGAGGAAAATAGTCTGAAAGCTACTTTAAAGATCTACTTTGTCTTTAAAAAAGCTATGAAAGTTTGATCTGTTAGATGTTTAATTTGTACTTCTTTAATGTGTGAATAATGCTAACCCCAAATCTTCCATCTCCTTTGTTGCTTTAACTTCCAAAAAAAACCCACAGTTTCTCTATATTTTGTAAGAACCAAAATGTCCTGGTTTGCTCTCTCTTTTTCATTTGAATATGTGGTATTCTGTTAGAAAAAACCCTATGGTTTTATTTCGCTGTCCTTTGAAAATTCACTAGATAGAGATGTTTTATTTTTTTTTTTGACTGCCTAATCAGATAGTAAGAATTGTAAGGACTTAGGATCTTCACACAAAATACAGAACAACACCGTCTACAGGTCTTCTGTTGATGAAACAGATTCTTTACAAAGGCAGTCAGGATCACTGGCTGAGAGAGCAGCAGAGATTGGAAGAGAGAAGCAGAGATTGTTTAAGGACATTCAACCTGGTCACGTGTGGAGAAGCAACTCAAGAATGCCGGTTTGGTGCCTAAATTCAGGTGACTCTCTGGAGTTACTCACTATTATATGCTCATACATATATTCACAGTTATTTCCTATTTTAGATACAGGTCTTGATTTTTGCACATAACCCCTTTTTTTTTTCCTTAGAGCACTGAACATTGAACAATCTTGCTGACTGGAGTGGCTGCCAAAGCAGCAGATTTTGCAGTAACTGCAGCAGATTGAAAGTGGTAATGGTGAAAACTGGAAACTGTAAAGTGAAAGAGGGAATAATTCATATAGGAGATAGATGGGTGTCACATGCTTTCCACAGCCTATCAAACAGCTGCTATTCAAAATTGCACATATTGATTATATGAAGCAATATCCATGCTAGCTCATTATCTGCTTTTGGACTTGAGCATGCATAGCATTTGTTCAACATTTTCAACCAGTGGACAAATTAGTTAAAATGGCAATGTTTGTTTGATTTAAAAACAATGAAAGAAGTGAAAATAGTGAAAAACCATTCATAATAATAGAACTTCCTGCCGCTACAAAATCCTTTGATATTTCTTATATTGAAAAACACTGATGAAAAATTGAATTGCCTTTTTCCCATCTTGTCTTTCTTCCCCCCATCTTCAGAGCAGTTAAAAATACATAAGTCATAGAATACATATTGGTGCCTGAGATTTTAACACAGAAAAGGCACAACAGACTTAAATGAACAAGCTGTGTTTGTAATGATGCTGAGCACATCCACATTTATTAGTTTTTCTGTGAAGGAAATTTATTCTCAAAGAGGTTAATATTTGGTTTTTTAAGATAGTTTATTTATTTATGCAGAATGGTAAATAATTTGAGATTTAAACTTATGTCTCTTGGTACCATGTATTAAAAGGGTACTTAAAGTCTAATACTAAAAGGATTGTGCTATAGCACATCAGGAAACAGGGAAAACCTCAAGTTATAGGAATTTTCCAACAATGCCATATTTTATAGATCTCTAGGCAGCAAAATATGGCCATCAGGTTTTTGAAGTGTTACCAGAGAATCAAAAGTTGTCCACTGGCTACCTATATACAGTTGTCTAAAAAAGGTTATTGTTAGATATAAGCTTTTGTACACCTTAAAATTGAGAAAATATTGTTTTTCAAGAAAATTTAAAGAAATATACATAAAAATACTCTGGAGGTCATCTCATCCTACACAAATCAGAATTAAATACAATTACATCTTTCCTGGAAGCTGTTTGCTTAACCATCTTCCTAACAACTTTCATTAATGGAAAGCTAGACATATCATGCATCATTTTCCCCTTAACACTGAACCTGTATCTTCCCTGTTCCAACTCAAAAGAAGAAAAATTTCTTCACAGGAATGCGGGTCAGGCATTATAACAGACTGCTAGGGAAATGGTTGAGTCACATCCCTTGGAAGTATTTAAATGACTGTAGATGTGGCACTTAGGGACGTGATTTAGTGGTGGACCTGGTAACTTGACAGTTGAACTCAAGGATCTTAAGGGTCTTTTCCAACTTAAATGATCCTATGATTCAAACCCTTTCCTCAGCATATTCACATTAGATGTGGTGAGCAGTGTACTCCTTTGCTGCATCTTCTTCAGAGGTTTTTGAAGATTTTTAAAGTTCCTCAACCTTCTCTGTTGCTAAGCAGCTCCATGTCTTAAATTCTTTTTTGTATTTTTTCTCTTTGGTCAAATATTCTGCCCTACTTAACAGCCTCCACCAAGATGGAAGGCCAGGGTTTGAGGTTTTCTCTTCTTTTTTTGGGGGGGTTTGATACAGTTGACTCCTGCTTGATTGTGATCTGTAGCTGACATCTTTTACTCTGTTTTTTCCCAAATTGCTGCCGAAATTATTTCCCAAGAAGCAGATAAATAAAAGTTAGGCAGGTTACCTGAGTTTTGATGTTAGGGTTGGAGCTGCAGCTTTCTATCTGTACCGAAAACTCACATTTTTATCTGCATTTTCCAGTGCTTAAGAGGATGTTAAAGACATGCCAAATGTCACAAGGCAGTTGAAATTCATTCTGAATATATCTGAATGTCTTCCAATACACAACACAATACTTCAGTTTTACTGTTTAGTGCTCTGTTTGTTGTGCATTTATGTTGTCATTTTTTGCAGTGTGCCCTGTAGAACAAGATTTTTCTGTTTATTACATCTGAATGTACTCAACATATTGGCCAACACAGAAAGATACAAAAATTTAGGGTGCTGTGTGTACTATCAAAATACAGTGTAACAGAAACAGATGAATATATTTGAACTATCTATTTACTGAAAAAGAGCTACCTTTAGGGTACTATTTTTATATTGCTGAACTTTATACCATAGGCTTCTACTCTTCATTAATTCGTGTACTATTGTCTACTTAATACCATTTCCAAAACTGGTAAAAACTGTCATTGTTACATTAAAATATCTCTGAGTTAAGGGCATATACTTTCTTTCCAATAGTATTTAGCCTTGTTTTTACTATTTCAAAGCTAATTCTGCAATTTTAGCCTTTCCTATTGCTCTGCTACCTTTCTACCAGCTCAAAAGGCATACAACCACATCTGGTAGTCAATTACCAGTAGCATCCTAACTGAGACAGGTGTCCTGAGTCCCAAATCCTAAAATCATCTTTGAAATCAGGTCTACAATGACTTCAGGTATTTGGCACTTCTGCTTTCTTCCCAGCTGAAATAAAATTCCAATTTAGTTTCCTCTTTAGATCTGCACAGGAAATGGCTCTACATCAAATTGTTATGATCAGGGAAGATATTGCTTGCAGCAGTCTCTCACAGGTTTCAAAATGACTCAGAGGGATTGAACAGCTGTATGTATGTCACCAGTGAAGGAAAAGGGGAGAAATAAAGGAGAAGAAGAAATGAACATTTGTAACTTTTGATGGAAGCAAATTTGCAAATAACAACAAAAGACAAATGGAAGATAAACAGAGTGGTTATTTCTGAGGTGGAGACAAAAGACATTTGAAATGTTACTGCAGATCATAAAACTGCATTGTTATAAATAACTCTGTGCAAAGTTATATCCCTTCTTACAGGCTAACTTGCTTGACGTTTCTTTTTAATAAAGGTGTGAAAATGTTACTGAGAGTTTTAATGGAGCGAATGGTCTCATGATTTTAATGAATTTTAGCACTTTTCATACCGGTCTTCAGGAATTCAATTGTAGTCCACAGCAATTGCTTAAGAATTTTCCATGAAATTTCCACTTCACAAAATGGTGAATTCAGAAAAATGAATGATAGAAAATTTAGTGAGATGCTTATGTTTTACATGAAACCTTATATAAACTTTAGATAAAGGGAAGATCTGCTTCCTCAAATGATGCATATACCCCATTTTCACATCATTTTTAAACTTGCAAATTTTAATGAATCTTTTCTTATTTTGGCACTAGCAAAATTGTGCATATTTTGTGTCAGAGTTTATGCTCTAAAGAATCTTTGATTCTTCATTGGAGATTTGTCAGAATCCTTCTCATTACCTTTTCCAAGTGAAGCTCACTGTCAATACCATAAGGGATTGTTACTTCAGGAATAAGAAAATTTTCAGTTTATTAACAATTATAATTTTCTTATGCATGAATTGCACTTAAGGAAAAACTATATTAAAAGGCCTTATTTTTATTGACTTTTTTTGAATGGCACATGGCATGTATGGCACTGTACTGTACTGTACAGATAATGTATTACTAATGTGTTGATAAATCTCCGTGTTAACTAATTCACTCCGTTTTCCTGAATTGCTGCATTATTTGAGTTTAAAATATTATAGTGCTGTAATAAACCATCATATTGTCAGAGTTCCCCTATATGATATCCCCAGACATGAAAAGACAATAAATCTCCTTTGCAAGAAATTATTCACAGATTTTCTCTGGTACAAAAGGTGTTCTCATGCAACAGCACTTCCACAAAGCCATCTACTCCTCAGGTTCCCAGGAGTCACTATTGCAGCCTGTGAAGAGAGGCTTGTGCTCACCAGTGCTGTACAATGCAAGACATGATCCTTGGGAAAATGTGTGTTTCACTCTACCATCTGAAATACTCTGGTGGATAGAGCTGATATGATCTGTCAGAGGAAATCAGGAGAGGCTTCAAGCCATCACGCTGCTCTCCCTGCAGGTGTCTCAGTGACTGATGCTTGTCAGACAGGACTTCTAAGATTGTGGCTCCAAGTGTTTCCCCCAAGAGCAGCTACAGCTCCTGAGTGCCCTGGATCCCCTAAATTTTTGAACTAGTTCTCTTCCAAGAGAAAATCAGTGCACATCATTTTACCTAGACTTACCCACTGCTTCCAGGGATAACTCAGGAACACTTGTCAGAAATACTTACACAGACCTGCATTTAGTAGAGGATTGAAGGATGGAAACAGTTATGAAAAATTAAACATAATCATAATACTAGATTAAATTCAGCTTCAAATTCTTTCACAGATGCTTCGGAGTCCCTGCTGAAATTCACTGTTTGTATGTCCCATGCCTGCAAGCTAAATTCTTCAGCACAGAAAGAAGCTGTTAGCAGTGCTGGTGACCACAATGTGCCCACGGGGCTACCTCAGTCTGGGACAGTTCTATGCCCAGTTTTTTCTTTGTTATGATCTCTGAGCTGTGTGCACCAACTTAGAGATATGACACGTGAGAATTTGTGCCAGAGGCACTTTCTCTGTTCTAGGGGGAAAATTCATCTCCCTTTTCCCCTCTCCTTCTATTTCTCATTATATAAAGTCATGCCTCTAGTGTTTTTCCATATGTGTGCATTGTAAGCCTTTCTTCTTATCTTCAAAAATGGAGATTTATGTTTAGCACTAATTCACATACCTTAATATTTTATACTTCTAAAGCAGATGTTTTTAAGGTGCTTCCATTCCTTTTCTGGTTCCATACTCACTCCTGAGGCACTCAGAGGGTTTGAGAGTGCTGAACAACATTTTAGTTTCTGATAGATGCTACAGAAGATACCTGGGGGCAGAGCACATCACTATGGGCTGCCTAAAGCTTTGCAGCTTCTCTTTCCCACTGCCTCCACCTCTTGTTTAAGGCTTTGATTGTCATAACAAGGCACCACTTGCCTCACTTAAAAGGCCATTCATTGCTGCAGAGCTGTGCTAGAAGAGCTATATGCTGCACCTTTTAAAAAGGCATATAGGAAACATTGCTGACGGTCTTGTTTTCATCTCTACCCCAAAAAGATCCTCTGTCTGTTCCTCTGGCTTGGAGAAATATAACCAGGGCTGTTGGCATACCAGTTGCCCTTACTGGAGTACACCAATGACAGAGAGAGCCATAATTTTAAATATATGGTACATAAAAAAAATCTTCATATTATGGTTACAGGAGTAAACTGAAGGTTATATAGTGCAATTTATGAGAGTGACTTCCATAAAATTTGTCTCCTTTTACATTTTTGGTGCTTTGCTACATTTTGGTGCTAGATCATTTCACTGAATGATTTCTCTCTGCATTTAATCTTTACTTTCGTTTTTCCCCTTGCATTTGCTCCTAAAATTAAAATTGATCATGAACAATTCATCAGTGCACTAGGAGTTTTTCTGACATCATTCCCACTCCTTCCTTTCTATAGACAGCCAGCTTTTTGCAGACCTTTTCATAGAGGCTTTGTCATTCTGATTTTTCCTCTTAGGGTATTAAGAAGACAGTAATTAATCTTTAAAAGTATACAGGCAGCTCAGCATTCAAAGATTGAAGTGCAGCATACTAAACGGGCACTGTCTTTATGTATTTCAACTGTACATAAAATAAGAGTATGTCAGTGTCCATATTGATTTCTTCTGTTACAAATTCTGAACAATAAATATTATTTTCCACTGAATATCTCAATTCTGTAAGTACTGTCTTACTGGTTTATGTGTTCTTTATTGGATTTTTATGTATTTCAACCTTTTTAGTCTTTAAAATTAAAAAGATAATATTAAAACCGCATATAAATTTTCTTATCAGAACACTAAAATAGATATATGAAAATAAGAATTATAAATAATTAATCTGAAAATTTTGCAGAATTATTAGCAATATAACTTGCAGAAATTGGATTTCCTACATTTAAAATAGACACAGAACTTTATTTCAAGTATCCAGAAATTACGTTAGATTAGAAAAAAAAATTATCATAGCCATTCCAAGTAACATTCCGTTTCTAAAACATGAAATGTCTAACCAGATAAAGTAGTTACTACTTCTATTAGGAAAGGACACTATTGAATTAAAACAAGAAAAATCAGAAAAAATGTACATATAAAGTTATTTTGAAGAAAATGCTGTTAATTTACTTAATATGCACTGTACCACAAATTATCAAGAAATTTACATATTTCGTATATTTATATTCTTAGTTTAGCTAATATTAAAAAATGTAGTATATCACTGTCAGTTTTATTATAGATTTTGTTTACTTTTACTCATTAGATAATCCTAAGTATGATATAGCTAAAGAATGTGAGGTTTTGTAAAATAATACATGTATAAAGGAATTCAAGCTGTTAAAATATATATTATTTTGTAATATATTGATCCCCATGTTTACCTAGTTTGAAAAAAAAAAATGGAAATTATCGTATTCATGTAAGAGAAAAATTGCAAGTGTTTGGGTTTTATGCCCAACCTAAGATATGAATCTGATATAAATTCTGCATTTTTTTCTGAAATTTATTCATGTAATTCAGCAACCTGAATTCATTTAAGAAGTATTTTAATTCTATAACAAAATCTAATACCAAATTGATTAAAAAATGCTCCATTCTTTTTCATAACATGCTACATCATTTAAACCAGGTAATTTAAAATGTGTTTCAGTTTTTCAAAGGAGGAAATAAAGACTATATTTGTGCCTAAAGTGTTTATACATGTTTTCCTTCTCAGCACACATTTTTGTAAATGAAATGTTTATCCTTTTCATATAATTTCTACATAGTGACATATTTCTTGTTGAAAGCACAAGCATGAAAATTAATTTTCTACAATGTGCTAGCACGGCTATAGGCCTAAAGGATTTTTCTCTGTCTTTGCAAGAATTTTGTAAATAAAGCACTCCATTTTTCTCAGAAGTGTTCTAAGATCTTCAAGTTACTACTGCAATTATTTACAGATTCATGGATTGTAAAACTTCTACACTGACATCCTGTATAACAACAATATTCAGATTTACTCAGATGTCTCTGAGATGAGGTCACTAACTAAGACCTGTCTACTTTGAAGGCATTCCATCCTGGGAAGAACAAGTACAAACATTTGATCCCATAGCACAGTATTAAATATATGGATGAATATAAAAAGGGAAGAAGGAAGGAGAGCAGAAAAGGAAGGGAAAATTTGAGATGCTAAATACACAAGATAATTTCCAGATTTCTCTTTATAATATCTCTGGTCCATCAATTGTCAACATGACCCTTGTTGGTTCTCTAGAATGTAGAACTATGTCAAGCAGGTCCTGGCCCAGGAACCCCCAGAATTTCAGATTCCTGAAATTGGTAAATTATGCAATTTCCTTTCATGACAACCTGTACACAGACACTGTACACAAGTCAGATGGTCTTGCCTTTCAAGAGCCAATGAAGAAGGGATGTTGTGCCAAAGAACTGTGCTGCCACTTGTGCCATTCCTTCCCTGTGTCTCATCAGTGCTCTAGTTTGATTTTAGATAGTTTAAACTAATTTTTTGTTTTGTTTATTTTAAGAGTTGGTTGATAATTTCTCAACTTTAGACCTATCAGACATATTTTTGGCTTGCACTAATCTGATAGTAGCAGATTTTGTATCTACCAAACAAAAACCAGAGAATTTGGTGATAAATATGTGGAAAAACAGCAGTGTCATGGCATGTCAACATTTCAATTTCCACTTGGTCTGATGATATCATGTCAGTCATTTATTTTTTACACAGCATGAGCAAGTTAAGACAAAGCAAAAGGACAGTATTGCAAGAGCAATATTGCAAGAACAATACTCCCTTATATCTCTTATTTGATTTCACATTTATTTCATTTTCACATAAAAGAAACAGCTTAATGAATTGAAAAATGTCTTTTCTGGTCATTTACTTCATCTAAGATTGTTTATTAATTTCTAGTTCATATATATTATTCATCAAAGTGCTCTGTTATTTATATTTGTATTTGAGGGAACACACTAAAGCCAATAATAGATTCTTCAAAGTGGAAGTTTGGACCTGTTTTGCAAATAGCTATTTATAGAAGTTGCTTCATTCCTAAGCACTATTTCATTCAGGAATTCAATTTCCGAATTACTTATGCATTTTTCAATTAATTAAGTGACAATCTTTCCCACTTAATCTGATTTCCTTTCCAAAGTCTATATATTAGCTATATTTTCATAAATTATTTCTTCATAAATATATAATTTTTTGTGGTTAGCACATGAAAAAAAATAAAGTATGAGGTAGATTTTATAGTCACTGAGAAGAAATGGATTTACATAATTCATTGTTATATACCATTATTTGAAATAATAAAAATAACTTGAATTATAAATAAAATTTTTCTCTGAAGATTTTTATTTACATGAGATATTCAAGTCTCTTATGAAGCAACTCCCAGTGTGTTTGGACTAATACAATTTTTGCAAATGAAAAGTGAGAAAGATATTTTGTGAATACTGCAAAATTAAGTTATGACCGAAGTGCAGACCAAATAATGTGCTTACTTTAATCATAGAATAAAACAGCTGAGATTCAGTGGCTATATCCTTCAAAATGTAGACTGCATGTGGGATGAAAGAAAAATTTGATTCCTTCAAGTTCATAACAATAGTTCTGTTTATAAGCATTGCAAGTGACAGAGATCAGCTCCCTAAGAATAAAAACGACAGCATCAGCACCTGACTTTCTGATATGGAAAAAACCATCAAACTTATATCCAAACGTACAAACAATTATTCACCTGCCCGATTTCACACAGGTTGTGTTGAAGCATCACCTTTGGCCAGGAACCGCCTTCTACTGCTGCCCTAAGGATTATTTATTGCAGTGACTGCCCCCTGACCCTGACAGGTTTCTTGTGTTATAACATCAAACTGTTCCTTACTGGTATTTAGGGGAGGTGACTTTCCTTTTTCATGCTAATCTTTAAAAAACAAAATCTGTCTTTCAGTGCAGGTTCCTGAGATTTGACAGGGTGCAGCAGATGCTAAGGACATCGTGTGCTACTCACTGCCAGAGACTTATTTCTATGGATGCCTAGAAAGCATGACTGCTCAGTCTAACACAGCCTCCCAGGACTAACAAAGTGTAACTTGACTTGTTTTGAGCACATCTGTTTCTGTACTGACTCCTGCCACTTTGCAACTTATTTTCCAATCCCTGATTCACCAGGCTAATCTTGCAAAATCCTCAGTGATTTGCTGAAAAGCACTGAAAAAACCATACAGCTATTTTGATTTCTTCCTCCCCTCCCCCCATTTCAAACGTAACAAGTAGCTTGCAAAAAGGGCCTTGACCCTATACATTCCATTTTGGAATAGAAAGCCATTACCAGTCTAAAGCAGCAGCTAGAAGTAAATAGAAGAACCTGAAATAATTTCTTTGTGTTCTTGGCTCCTGTGCACAAAGCCTTTAACACGCTAACAGTGTGTGCCATTTCAGCCAATTGCGGGTTTTGCTCCGATTAAGCTGTAAACCCTTGAAAGTGAGGATTTGTCATGGAAATGCTGACACAGCCCGAACTGAGGCAGGGTGAATGGCATGGCATGGTTCTCTGTACCAAAACAGCACAGCCTCAATCAGCACCGATCTCTGTACACACAGCCAGGACAAAAGGGAAGCCGGGAGCCTGAATATTCACCCAAGGCACTTAAAAGGCCAGCATGAATCATGAGGGTCTTGCATGTTTTTTGTTTTGTGCAGCTAGCAGTGTGGTGTGCTATTCAGTCTAGGTTAAGCTTTCAGTGCTGTCTAATAAGTGGCCCTTGTACAAAAACGTGATCTGTGCTTTTCCAGATATTTGTATGTCAGGCAGCTACACAGCAGCAACTTCTGTAATCCCTTCTCCTGCAGTTAAAGCTACTAGAAAGGCTTAATAATATCCCAGAGGCAAAGATGAAACGGTATCTCCACAGCTACTGTTTGCTGTAGAGAGCTTTTGAAGTCGAGCTAAAGATGTCTTTATTTCCCTACCAGAAAGAATTTTTTTTGCCCTTCTTTTTCCAGTGTTGTCATGATGATGTCTTTTTGCTTGAAAAATATTCCAAGAGGCCGTAGTGTTCCCATAAAGCATTAGGGAATGAGAACAGCTTTTCATCAGGGGCTCCTAGAATCCGTAAGTACAGTTTGTCACTACAGAAACCCACAGTTATCCTACCAGCAATCTCAATTTAAAACCCCACACCTTCTTCTTTATCTGGTTTATAGCAGCCTCCACCATCACTGGCAGCTTACTCCTGCCTGGCTTCTGGCTTTTAACTTCAGTTTTTAATTAAATATAAACTGAGTTCATCATACACCTCCAATTTATAGTTCATTCTTCTTTGGTGTAAGAAAGTGAAATATGAAAAAGCTGTTATATCCCTATAAATTCACACCAAATGATGGTATGGCTTGATATAAAGAGAGGGTACCATAATATTCTTGCAAATACTTACTGATTCTAATTATCAGAATTATATTTAGCAATTTGGAACTCTAATGATTTCCCATGCCCTCTTGTGAAAGGTAAACCAAAAAAAAATCCTAAAATGACAAGCTATTATTTAACCATAAGACAAAAAATCGCAGATTCAAACAAATGTGAATTACAATTTAAAAAAAGGGTCAACACTTATCACCGCAATTCTTGCCAGTGGCTTATCACTGCTAAGTCTCTTGTTGGTATCCAAGCAAGCAAATTTCTTAGAGGGGCTAAAAAATGGTAGGGATTTAGTTTCGCAGAAGTTTAGTGGCTATCCCTTCCCTGATGGGACTGAAAACCAGGAGGGACGTGTCACCATGTTTGCTTTGGATATCTAACAGCTGAGGCTGAACACAGCCTTCTGGATTCAAGGTAAATTTCAATTTCTCAGTGGTAAGTAACAAATTAAAGTTAGATGCAAGAAATTCTTAAAAAAAAAGAACAAGATTTTTACAGAGTATGATACAAAAAAAAAAAAAAATAAGGTGTAAAGAATACAAATAAGAGGGAGCTGGAAAATAGATTTGCAGCATTATTTTGAACACACGCAAATGAGGAAATAAAGTTGTTAGGGATAAAGAGGGCATAAAAGTTATCCAATAGGAAATCAGTGAGCTTTAGCAATATTATTTTATTGTAAAAGTATAGAAGAAAAGTCTTTACACTTCCAAAACTCACAAAAATACTTGCACTTACAAAAACATGTAGAAAATATTCCTAATATGATGGCATGAGCATGAGAATACCCTTGTTGAGGTTGCCTTTAAGATTCCAAGTAAAATGATTATATTTTTCATTGTAAAACAGGAAGGAAGATTTGGACAAGTTCTGGTTTAATGAGGCTGAAATATGTCACTGAGAGCGACAACTATAAACAAACATAAAAATAATTCTCAGCAATCACCTACACTTCACATCAGACTATGTAATCAGTAATTTTATGGAAGGATGAGATTCAGTCACAAGAAAAGGTATAAATATATCAGAATACATAAACAGTGATATTTGCAGAAACTCTAGTCTTTAGAACCTGAATTCTTTAGAATCGCTTATATTTTACTTGCAAGTAGAAAAATGTAGGAAAGTATGCCTAGGTAATTTTAAGTTTGCCAGATGCAAGAGTTTACTAGTATAACTCAACTCTAATGAAAAGATCCAACCTAAAAGTCCCTATCAGCAACATTTATATATAGTTAAAAAAGTCCTCAGTCACTATTGAGAGCAAATGAAAAGGCAAGCAGTAAAAGGAATACATGTCTAGATACACACGGATTTTATTTCGTTTATTTCAGAACTGACCTGTTATATGAACTGAGTTATAACTGAAAGCTAGTCCATATGTCTCATGAAATAAATTCAGTATAAATGTTATCATTATTGGCTTGGTACAATCTATCATGCAACTAGCTGTGCTGGTTCATCTGGGTAAGACCTGTTAGTTAAATAAATAAATAAATACAGCTGATTTATACCAGTTGTATTTTGATTTGATATATGCACTGAAGTGAGTGCTTTGCCTTAGAATTTAAACAGGATCACTGTGTACAAGATGGGAGGTCATATTTTCTCACACTCTGCCACAAAGCACCATAAGAGATCTTTACCATTGGAGGTATTTTCTTCCAGTTGTTATCTCTGTTTCCATATAAGGACAATAAAGACCAAACAGAAAGCTGCAAACTTCAGCTTCACCCCAAAAGAGATCAGATGCTTTGGTGAAGTATTAGTGCAGGGGATCTGCCTGGCACTCAAATTTGAAACCTCAGCAGAAGGTGAGCCAAACTGCAGAAAACTGGAAATTTCCTGTACCTTAAGTCGTCAAGGAGATGCAAGCTTGGAATGTTAGAGTCCACACCAAAACATGGTCATTGGATTTTGATGCAATTAATTGTGAATTCTCATCACACTCCAGATCTCTAGTCATGCATGCTGTATTTCTAGTGTATCTGTGAGAAACTAGTCAAAAACAACATGTAGAGCACTCATTTGTACATGCTTGCAGTTTCCTCATTATAGTATTCCTTAAGAAACTTAAATGGTCCTGGTGACTCCAAGATTTGTCTTGAATGGAAACAAGATACCAGAGGTAGTGGAGGATAGATACCTGGGCTTTTTTTCCTTGCCCACTAGAGACACAGTGGTCTCAGTCCCCTGAGCCAGCAACAGAATAGAGTAGGATATATATTCTGGACTAACATATCCAAACAAAACTTTAAAAGTGTTTCAGTTCATGATGGTCTTTTTCACTGACAACAGGGAGGAAAAAAGCACAAAGGTAGGTATAAGTTGACTGTGGATTTTCATTTCACCTTCCTGCTGTCTAAACTATGCGCATAGCTGCTAATCCTTTCTCTGCAGGGCTTCTAATCTACCCCAACTGGATTCTAACAGCCTTGCCAACTCTGTACAGTATCCTGATGGCTTTTGCTGCTGCTGTGATCTGCAGCAGCATGTGTCCACCTGCCAGCCTTGCCACAGGGCTTCAGGCTTTCATGATCCCATTCTGAAAGCAGCTCTTCATTGTTCCAATCTCTTTGATGCTCCTTTTCTAGGCTTTGCTTCAATAACACTTTGCTTGTCTTTTTCTCATTCACAGTGGCAGCTTAGCAATGTGCATAGTTTGAATGTCCCTTTCATAAATAGTGTGCCAGTTGGCCCACCCCATGCCTTCAAATTGGAAGGCTCTCCGCATTTTGGCTGCTAATCTGCCAGCAGTTTTAACATAGAGCATGACACCACCCCAGTGCTCTATCAGTTCATAAACACGGTACAGCAATATTCAGCTTAGGTGTCACATCTTTATCATGCTACATGGCCACACATTTTCGAGGTTGTACAATAAGGTAAAACAGATAATTAGTTTAAGAATATATTCCTGGTTAAAAATAGCAGATATTATTCATTTAGATGTTCAAATTCCTTCCTTCCTTCCTTCCTTCCTTCCTGGAATTATCTAATCCTTATAGCATTCACAGAATGTTGTTAGGGACTAAGGAAAATGAGCTAAAAAAGGAAGTGCCGAGTGACTGAAACATGTTGGTGGATACAGTGATTACTATAACAGATGATACAAAACACTGTAAGTATGATATTATTTGCATCTGTGTGAAGGTGTCTTTCACTTAAACTTCAGGAAACCCAAAGGCCTGTATCCTTTTGGTTTCATTCCCTGTTATCCCACTTAAAAATTCTCACTGATTGACTTATTACATATCATCTTTTCTGCTGTTAACATAATCAATGTAAACCTAACTTAAACCTTTCCTGTCAGGGGAGAATTTAAATGTAGCTGACATTGTTTAATAAATAAAGAAGAAATGATCTGTAGATCAAGCTGTACTCTTAGCTCAAAGTCACCCTCTATTTTTTATAAACTTGTCCAAACCTTCCTCTCTTTTCTATTGTAGACTTTAAAATCAAGTGTTTCTTACCTAAAAGTTACTCTGAGACAAAGCAAGGAACAAAACAAAGGACAGAAACTTTATAATTAATACTATGTTTACTATTGAATGTTTTGCTTGTCAACACCTGTCAGGCTCGCAATATTTTCTTCTCAAGCATGGAAGGTATTATAGAAATGTCAAGACCTCATAGAAATTCAGTACAAAATGTCTGGGAATAAGTAAATTCTTTATCTGATGTTTTGAGACACCATGAAAACATGATCAAATACAGAAAAAATCCTTGCCCCTTTTCTTAAAAAAAAAATTGTCACAATTATATGTGGTTTTAACAAATCTTGCCTTTTAGGTTTGCAACAGCCTAATCCACTGATATGTGAAAAAAATATATACCTTTGTGTTCATGGCTAGCACTTTGCATTTTGTAGGTGTTTCGGATTTACTACTGAGTGACCTTCCTGCAGGTAGGGCTCCCTGAATGGCCACTCGGTGCAATGTGCTATTACTCCCAGCAGAGATGGTACTATCTACAGCATCAATAAACTCTTGAGCAGATGTTCAATACCTAAACATAATGACCACTGGGGAGCCATGATAACTGCCTACAAATACATAAAGGAATGTTATAAGAGGATGGGGACCAATTATTCTCATTAGCCAACAAGGGCAGAATAAGAAGGAATGAGTATTCTCTCTAACCAGAAATTTTTAGCTTGGTTTGAGAAAATCTTTAGCTGATAAGATTAAGAAATTATAAAGAAAAACTGCCAAAAGAATGAAAAAAGGTTGTCATCATTTAAGATATGGTTGTCATCATTTAAGATATTTAATACATCCTTCTGCTATGCCTGTTTCAGACAAGCAAACACAGGGCATAGTATATTTATTTAGATTTATATGTGTCTAAGAGGAATTGTGTGTCTTATTAATGAAATGAAGCTTGAGAATTATCTTACTGTGATTGACCAGAACAGCTATTTGTTTCCATTCCCAAAGAATAAATATTAACCAGGAAAATTCATTTGTACAGTGATTGAAACAAAAATTTAAAATCTTGGAGAGGCATCCTCTTGTGTATATGTGGATATCTGCAGCATTCTGCTGTGGGTCTTTTACCTTAATATTGAATGCCAAGCTTTTCCAAAGCTTTTTCATACTAGTCTCATGAGCAGATGAATAATCTTAGAGAATGAGTGCAATTTTACAGAAAGTGTATGATATCTATTATATATATTTTACTTCAAAACTGTATTTTAGGTATGATATTTCCAAAACTGCAATAGCTTCCTTTCAGTCCCTATTGATTTTCAGAAGACTTCCCATCAGAATCTTCATCAAAAGTGATCAATATCTACAATATTTTGAGTTTCAAAAATGTCACAATTTGCCTAACTGCAGGAACTGACTGCAAGAATATCCTGAAAGAGAGAAAGCAATATCCTTCTTTTCTTCAGATAGGAAATGTTTTTTCTTTAGTCAGAAATAGCTTTGAATAGTTATAAAAAAAAAGTATTAGCTTTTTAGTCCATAGTGATAAAACCCATGTAACATCACTTTTATGAGTTGAACACAACAGAAGAAATGGTGACTTTTATCTACAGATAATACTTCCAACAGGCTTGAATATAGCTACACCTTGCAATCTTGTATTATATACTAGTTTCATTGCACTATTTACGAGTTGAATATGCAGATTTCATGTTGCAATAAGGTCTATTGTATTATCAAGATAAACTCTGTTCTTGCGCAGATTAAGTTAAAATAGTACCTACACTTCTGTCATTTTGTAGCCATCATTACACATAGTTATCAGACACCTTTGTATGTGAGCTACAGAGTAATTCCCTTCAAGAAACTTGATCAGAAACTCAGCTAAGTAGCTTTCAACTAATAAGGCTCTGAAGCACATGGATCCAGTAGGATTTGAAGTGTATTTGCCAAGTTATGATCCTCTATACCTTGATATTGTGTTAAAGCTATAGGTTAACCCTACAAGGCAACTGAAAACAAACATAATGATTTTTAGTTATGCTGAGAAATTTCCTGAAAGATCTTAAAGATTGTGAAGAATAAAATTATTTCTGTAGTTTTATGTAGTGTTCATTTTGTGGTAATTTTAATGTCAGTAAATCAAGATACACAAGGATTATATGTCTCATTTTTCACCATGTGGTAGACATCCAAGATTTCCAAGTTAAAAACCTTCTCTGACCAAACATCAGCATTATTCTGCATCATGCTCAAGGAATAAAATCTTATTTGATTGATATTATCTTGATTGGTTTAATAAATATTAAACCTTTAAAAAAAATCTCACAAAAAAATCTCAAATATTCTTCATGCTTCAGCAAGAATTCCTTAGAATGATGGGTATCAACCACAGAATCATCGAATCATTAAATTTGGAAAAGACCTCTTAGGTAACCAAGTCCAACTATAAACTCCACCACAAGTACCACTTCACACGAGTACCACACAATCACCATGAAACCACATCTCCAAGAGCCACATTCACACCTTTTTTAACAATTCCAGGGATGGCAGTTTCTCCACTGCCATGAGAAGCCTATTACAATGCCGGTCTGCACTTTCAGTGATGTCAGTTTCATAAGTATTTAATCTACAATTCTCCTAATGTAACTCAAGGACATTTCCTCTTGTCCTATCACTTTGAGGAGAGGAGACTGACTGTCACTAGGATTCAACCTCCTTTTAGACAGTTGTGGACAGTGATAAGGTTCTCCCTGTGCCTCATTTTCTCCAGGATAAACACTCCCAGCTCCCTCAGCCAATCCTCATAAGATTCCTGCTCCAGACCATTCATCAGCTTCACACTCATATGAATCCAACAAATTCCTTTATTCTTATTTTTTTGTCTGGATTCTGAAACTGCAGTACCTATGTCTGTAGGTACTTATAGTCTGAAACCAATGATGTTATTTCTTTAAAGAAGGAAAGCATTGACAATTTAGGTTATTTCTGCAAGAGAAAATTAAACCTGTCCAAGAATATATTGGAGCACTGAAGTTACTGGCACAGAAAAATATGTGGGCATGCTAGTATAATTTCACTGCCTCCAAAATAAGTTTTCTAAATGCAAATTGACCATTGGTAATGATTCGTGGACGGTCTTTACCCCTAAGCTATGGAAATTGCTGGGCAAGTCCTAGCCAACACGTGCCAAAATCATGCTTGAGGGTGTTCTAAGATTTACCAGTGTAGAAGATCCCATAAAAATGCTTTAGAACCTTGTATAGCACTATATATTTTACAAAAAGAACCCTACCTAATGCCTATTACTTGTTCTGGTCTCTTCAGTGCCTGGTAAAGTCATGGAAAAGATTATTCTAGGACTTACTGAAAAACACCTGGAGGACAGTGCAGCCAGTCACAACCAGCATGGCCTCATGAGGGAAGAGTCCTGCTTGTTGAACCTGATTTCCTTCTGTAATAATGAAGCCCCACAAGTTAATTTAGGAAAGCCAGTAGAGAACATCTTTTTGGACTCCATCAAAGCTTTTGAAACTGTCTCTTATAATAACCTTATGGACAAAATGTCCAGCCCACAACTGGATAACCAAGTTGCATGGCGGGTGAGCAACAGGTTCACAGGTCAGGCACAGAGGGTTACGGTGAATGGAGTGACATCAGACTGGCAACCAGACACTGGTGGGGCTCTGCAGGGCAGCACCCTTGGCCCAGCTCTCTTCAACATCTTCCTTAACAACTTGGACACAGGACTTGAAGAAACATTAAGTAAGTTTGCAGATTACCTCAATTTGGGAGAAGCTATTGACCTGCTTGTGGGCAGAGAGGTCTTGCAGAAAGACCTTAACAAATTAGAGAGTTAGGCAGTCACCGACTGAATGAAGTTTAACAAAGGCAAGTGCTGGATTCTGCTAAATACTGGTTGTGTGTATTGACCAGGGAACAAACAACAGGAGAGCAGAACTGTGGAAAGGGGTCTGGGGGTCCTGGTCAGTGGCAAGTTGAATATGAGTTCAATATGAGCAGTGCCCTGGCAGGCAGGAGGACCAAGCATGTCCTGGGGGGCATCAGGCACAGCATCACCAGCCAGGCAAGGGAGGAGATTGTCCCACTCTGCTTGGCACTGGGGCAGCCTCACCTTGAGTTCTGTGTGCAGTTTTGGGTGCCAAAATATAAAAGACTTTAAGTTATTAAACAGTGTCCAAAGTAGAGCAGCAGAGATGGTGAAGGGTCTGGAAAAGAAGCCGTTTGAAAAGCGGCTGAGGATGCTTGATTTGTTCAGCCTGGAGAAGAAGTGGCTGAAGGGAGACCTCACTGTGGTCTTCAACATCCTCAAAAGGAAGAGGAGGGGCAGGAACTGCTTCCCTCACTTGTGTGACCAGCGACAGGACTCAAGGAAATGGCACAAAGCTGATGGCTCCCCAGGGAAGTGGCCAGAGTACCAAGCCCGTCTAAGATCAAGAAGTGCTTGGACAACGCGCTCAGACACATGGTGTGACTCTTGGAGTGTCCTGCATAGGGCCAGGAGTTGGACTGTATGATCGTGTTGCATGGTGATTCTTCCCACTCAGCATATTCTATGATTCTAAAAATAATGAGAATTCTGTATCTATGCAAGACAGAGAAAACATATGCTATCAAAAAGATTTGCAGTCCAACTAATCCAATAGATTTTATCCCATCAGACAACTTCACTCATGTCTTCAGAGGACAACTTTGTATGCCAAATTTATACTGAGGAATGTAAGGGAGGCATTTCTATTTGTTGTACATTTGGGAGAGTTTTGATTGAAGGAAGTTTGTGCAACAGTAGCTTGTAAACATGTACTCAGGTATTCCCCATGACACAATATTTATTTTTCATGGGGGCATAGGAATAAAAATCAGCTTATGTTATTCTTGGTATTTCCCAGGGAAGCTAAATATAATTTTTTAAAAATGTACATGGGTTTTCAGATAATATATTCACAGGCATTTCTGTAGTTTCTGTCTGTAGAGAAGAGATGATTGAACTGCTACACTTAGCAGAAAGACCAAGAAACAGATCTTGGTATCCTTATGGAGATTCAATATGCAAAAAATAAAAAGTGATTTGAACATCTGCTACTTGAATTCCTTACTAATCTGCCAAAGAGAATGCTTGGGATTGTTTTTAGCAATAAGAAAAATACACAGTGAGTTGGAAGACATTGATAACACTTGAGCAGAACAGCTCTTCAGCACTCTGATGAGACAAGTTACTGTACAGATGGCTTCCATCATGCAAGTCTTTTCTGTTTATAGGGCTGCAGGTGGTAGAGTGGGAAACAGGGTAAGTGGAGGAAAGGTTAAGACTCCAAATCAATTGTAGCAGTTCACCAAGTAAAATATATCCCTGCTGAGTGTACTAGTTGTTTATCAGCACTGCCATCTAGAGCTGTGTGAAAAAAATTCACTGCAGACAGCAGAAATGGTGAAATTAGATCTTTCATTGTTGTAGAAGATTGTTCATAGAGGAAATCATATGCATGTGACACTTTATGGTATTTAAGGCAGTGCATCCAGCAACTGTGTTAAGGGAACAAGATAAACTGAGGTTAAAAGAAGAATGAAAATAATGTCTAAAATACTCTGAAAATTTTGGCTGACTTTTATTCCTGGAAAAGAACTCATAAGAATTTCTACTTTACATAATTTAGCTTCCCTTTTGTAGCACAACTAAAGTGTATGTTCTCTTGATTTGCCCTTATGGGAAAGTTATTTCATCTGTTTTGTATCCAGTTTAAAATACTTCGGAGTACACAGGATTCCTTCACTGCAGCTTCAACTCTCCTGGGGTGATTTTAATCATTCCTCATTGCTGAGGAGGAATGATAAGAGCTAATGACAAACAGAGATCCACTGAAATAATTTTATAATTGTCACACTTTACGGAAGAGTAGAAAAAGACACAAGCTGAAGTGCTTGGGGAAACTCAGAGCTTTATGTTGCTCTCAAAATCCCTTTTTGAAAGTATGGGTACTTTGCTGTCTTTGCTACCGCTGTAATTTTTGCACATAAATGCAAAATAGATGTGTTCTATGTATCATTTTCCACACACGCTGGGGAAATTATGACCTTTTTTAGCTGCATTACTTTATTCCTCTAAGCAAGGATTGAGGTTGTTTTCTGTAGGAACAAGTGCAACCTATTTTTCATGCTAGGACAGACTTCTGAGACAAAAGAAGGCAGAAACACAAGTTCTTTTCTAACTAATCCTTAAAATATAATTTAAAATAATCATTAGCTTTAAGGCTCTTAAGTAGCTATAATATAAGCAGAATCCATGAGAGCATTAAGTACTGAATGCTATGGAAACGTTAGCTATATAAATGCCACTAAAAAATAGATTTTTAGTCATAATTACACTGCAATATAGAAACATTTGTAAGAATGCCTTAAGGTATTTGGGCCTAAATTTTTACACCTGATTTTTCTCACAAACAATGTCATATTCCCACAGGTCCTTTCTCATGGGAATATCCAGCCCCTCTCAGCACACATGGAGCAGCAGAATTGCTGGTATCACACTGACCCTACAGATGGCTGTGGGGTGCTCATGTAGGGTTGGGAGCCTCGCTGAAGCCACTGTAAGTTCTCTGCAATGGCTGGAGAAACACTGAAAGTCTGGCCTTAAGACATCAGCCTCCCTCTGTTTCTGTGTTTCTGCACACACTGGGTGGAGTGAAGCCCTTTTGGTATGGCGCAAGCAGCAGAGGTTTGCCAGATTTCCTCCAGGCAAGCGCATCTTCATCTTCTCCATCATGAGCTGACCAAAGCAGGACATGAGAGCATATCACATCCAAGTATCTAATCCCTGTTCAGGTTAGCATCATCTAGAAGCTTCACTCCTGGGATAATCTCATGTCTTTGGGAGCACCTTCTTTTTTCCTCCTGCTTTCCTCCTCCTCCTACTATCTGCAATCCTCCACAAGACATTATAGCCTCCAACTAGAATAGCATGCAGTGTGATAGGCCTTGACAAAATGCATTCTTGTCCAGTTGCTCCAAAAGAAGCCAAGGATATGCCAAGATCATGAAATTTTAGCATATGGAAGTATTGTTCCATGACACTTGTATTTAGGAATCTGGTCATCCTTACCTTAAATAAAGGTGACACTTTCTCTGCTGCCTGGTGACAGGAAGTCCGGGAGCACGAGAAATGACAGCTGCTGGTGACAGTGCAACTGGTGACCTGAGGAATGTGGATGCATTCAAAACAGGCTGACACCCATGGAAAATTCATTTTAGTCCTCAACTGCTGCCAGATCATCTTTAAATGAGCCTAAGATGAAGTAAGGTGAACTGAATGTTTTCAGGAGGTCTGAAAGCTCAACAACAATATTGCTGTCCAGTCTCTTTTGACTTTAGAATATATTATAGCCTCATTTCATCTCTAAGCTAATTAACAAATTTATTAGAGCAAGGATAGACAGAAGCAGAACCACCACATGTTGGCTCTAGATCCTTCTTGAATGCATATCAGTCCAGGATATACAGATTAAGACATATAATTGACTTACCACACCTTAGACAGGTGTTTTAACTAAGTTAATGTGAATCTTAACCTACAGAAATAAAACACCTAATTTCAAAGGAACAGAAAAAAAAAAAAACCACCAAAAAAACCCCCATCATTTGAGTCTTTGGAGAAGTTTTACATCACATTTGCCATCAGATGAAAGTATAATGTGGCCCTGTTACACTGGTGTAGCTTATACACAGTGCCTCAACAAGCCAAAGTAATTTAATGAAGTATCTGGGGCTTTTCAGTGTTTGGATTTCTTTTCTTGTAGTGAAAGTGGCCCCTCATCAGTGAGAATCTTCCCAGTGCACACACTTACTAGTTCAACAGTGCTCAGCTACAAAAGTAAGAACTAAATATACCTAGGTTTGCATAAAGCACCATGTCTTTCTTGTTTGCTTGTATATTTGTGCTATTGAGATGATGTGAAGTATACTGCTTTGGGAATACTTAGAGCTCTGCTATCAGTATATCTGGTAGTTTTAAAGACGGTTTCCTGTGTGAATTATTTTTACATAAATATAATCAAATGTTGCACTGTATTCTGAGGCACAAGCTAAAAGCAGTAGAGCTTTTAACAAATTAAATTAAAAATAATATTTTAACTATATTGTCCATAGAGGTTTCACAGTTTAGAAAAGCTGAAGTCTGAAATTCAGCCTCTGAAATGATGTACTTAAAAGCAAGGTTCAGTATGTGATTCTAGTCTAGTCAACCCAGTGGCTTAACATAACAATGTTATTATCAGGGAGCCATATCTGAAGCTCAGATTTTTTTACATCTTTGGCTATTCTGATTCTTTTGTAGTTTGTTTAAGGCAGTTCTTGCTCTTTGACTAGTTGGTTATTTGTACTAAGTTGAAGGGGAAAAGATGAGAGACAGCTTTTGATGTTTAGGGTTGAAATAATAAAAAAGTCCTTTTCCCTTGTTGGACAATATTACTTGCAGAGAGATGGAGCATTCAAAGAGAAACAAATGCACATACAGCAGTCTAAACTCCCTGTCCCTGACAGGCTCTGAAAAGGTTGTTCATTGTTGTATAGCTGAACCTGATAAAGCGTATGGTTCCCTACTGATATCTAGGAGGCCATTAAAATATCTCGAGCTGTTCTGAAATGCATAGTCCCAATTAAAGAGAAGTCTCTGTGTATTTCTTCCCAGGGGTAGACTGATCAGCCAACAGCAAGCCATGCCAGTAGTGGAGACAGAACGAGTGTGAGGATTAGCCCTTAAGGGAGCGCGGATGCAGCAGAGCACCAAGGGGCAGCACTGGTGAGGAGCTGAACTTGCCAGAGCCTTTCTGGCACCTGCTTCTACAGGTGGCTGCATTTTTATACCAGGGCAATGCAAACTGCCTGTAATTGCTAAACTTTTGTAAATTTCATTATCATATTTCAGTGGTTTGTTAAATATTGCTGTTTTATTTAGTGGTTGTTTGAGTTTTTATATCATGAATACACATTTTAGTGGAAAAAAAAGTGAAAGAATAACAAAAATCTCTTTCTCTGTCAGAGGCTAAATAATTGAGACCAATAAATTAATTAAATTATATTGCCATTTTTCAGTACATACTTACATAAAAAGGACTTTTTTTTTTCTTAGTAAAAAAAAAGGACAATGGGCAAGAGACAAATATTGCAAAGATGAGGGAAGTAATTTCTGATAAAGCCTGGGGAATCCAAACTTCAATCACTGTAATTTTTCTTTCTCTTGCTAACTTCAGCAAGCTGTGGTAAAATTCTGTGTGAAGAATTGTACTTTTAGGAGTCTTCTAGCCAGACTTCTAGTCATTCATGTGTCCTGTTCAATGATCCTTGTTTAACAGCCCCTCACGGATATTTCTACCTAAGTTAGATATGTCCCAGAATGCAATGACCTACTTTCTCCCTGATCCCAAAAAGTCTTTATCTTCTCTGATTCAAATAGGACAGATGGCCCAGAAGAGATTAACAGACCTCCTGAGACATATTTCATAAAAACTGGGAGGTCTGTTATAGTTCACTAGTTATGTGATCTTTGTTCTAAAACTGATATAATAGTTATGATTGTAACAGCTTGGACATTTCAGATTTTATTACCAATTAACCTTCAAAATCACGTAATGATTACAGACATAATAACTGTCTATTTTCTTTTTTCATTGAGTATAGAGTACAGTATCATTTTAATGGTCTAATATTAAAAAAACATAGTATCAAAGAAATACTTTCAATTTCTGATCAAACTCAAAAGCTGTCTGGTTACTTAGCAGGATTATTAATTTATTGATCATACACAACCAGCTACCATTGCAGTCAGGATAACAGAAAACTGCAAAATTCCTTCCAAATGCTGTGTTCATGGCACACCAGAGGTGAAATAGTTACTGTCTTAAATTTTTGTTTCCCATCCTACCAACAATTGGAAAAGACATGTTCAGTGTTTCAAGTCTAAACAGTGGCAAAAGGAAACTGAGAAGAAATTAGTTTTTTTAGATGGTTGAGGTTTTTTTGCTAGGTTTTTGGTTCAGTCAGTTTGTTTCTAGTTTTACTACTACTGCTATAATAACAATAACAATTATTATTATTATTATTATTATTATTTTGAATTTTGTGTCCAGAGTGAGATATGCCATGTTTTCATGCTATCTCTTTAAATGGTCATAAACATAAAAATAAAAGATAAGGAAAAGGCAGATATTTATATTTTCCATAGGAATGGCTAACAGGCTAGTAATACACTAGTTCCTTTAGTAATACACTAGTTCCTCTCAAGGAAATGTAGAGAGCATTAGAAAGCCAACAATTTTACTGTGAGAATGTTTAAAAAAGTTATTATTTTCAAGTGTGCTGTCAAGGACTTCTTGAGGTGAATAAATAAGCAATGATTCAAGGTGAGAAAGAAGTGGGAACTGTGCACTCACACCATATGAGAAGTCTTTGAGCTACCAAAACATCTCTGAAATTGGAAAAAAAGTATAAAAGTAAAGGAGAAGTAACACGACAGGAGATAATTCTTGTTACATCAGAGCAGAGACTGCTTCCTAATAGTACAGGACGGTGAGATATCACTTATCTAAGTTTTGAAGAAAAATAATTCCCCAGCTGCTCTTAATATTGTATAAATCAGCCTAGGCAGGGTTCATGTAAAAACTGTTGATATTTTTTAACAAAACACTTCTATGTGTCTCATTTTAATAAAGTGAGATGACATTAAAGAACCTGACATTCAACAATTTTTTCAGATTAATCACATTGGATAAGGTAGTCCTTCTTCATATACAAATGAAACTAAGTTCATGGAACATTTTGGTTTCTTGCAACTCATTCTCATTGCTTATAAAGAACACAAACCAGATGGATTTAATGATTTTATCTTCAATTTTTAATGATTTTATATTTTAATCCTTTAAAAAGGAATCCTTTTTTCATCCTCTTTTCTATTCTTTTGCCTTTTTATGTTAAAAAAGTTCTGGTTCTATTAAGAGATAAGTTATTACATTTATATATAAAGAAATTTTACCTCAAGAAAATAAGACATTGTAACAACTGTTTAAAAACAATTTTTGTTGAATCTTAAAAAGAAGTTTATTTTTCTAAATTTTAGCGATGCTAAAAAATAAGATAATGTACCATGAACATCAAAGCAGTTTTCACAGTTACAATAAAAAAAAGAAAGCACAAAATAAAAATATTTTTTATTTCCTCACATTAAAAACATACGATATTTTTACAGCTTCATTACAGAAAAAATTATTTTGTCAAAATAACTTATAAATATTGGAATATGAATCCCAATATTACCAGTTAGATTGTGCCTGGGCCAGTCTGACCCTTGCTGCTGGGCCAAAGGCGGCAACTGTGGTGTTTAACCCCAGCGACACCTTTAGCTTGCTGGAGGTTGCAGCTGGGCACTGAACAAGTCCAGGCTTGTTAGAAACTCAGTTTTACCTCAGGTGGGAAGGCTTCAGGCGATGGTGCAGAGGAAGGAGACGGATTCTGCCGGAGGGTTAATATCCAGAGTTTTATTCCATGGTCACAGAGGTCTGAATCACGGGTAACAGCTCCAACAGAATCCCGACCGCATGGCTTGATTACCTTTTAAGCTCCCGGGGGAGAGGGAGGGAAGGGACAATAAGTACCAACCAGGTGGGAGGGGGAGGGTCTCAAGGGACAAGGGACACCCAGACAGGCCAATGACCGCCAGGCCTGAGGGGCATCCTTTGAAAGTGACGAACCACACGACCCCTTGCTGGAATGTTAAAACTGATTGACAGCCCAGCAGGGGGCGAGGGGGGAAGGGGAAGAGAGGTATTGGCACACCTGGGAGGTGAGCTGGAAGTCTAAAACAGGACATTGACACACACTGCAACAATAACTTTTACCTACCTGTTATGATTTACTTTGGAATGGTACTTTCCAATTTAGTGCTCCCAAATAAAAAAACTAGACTCTCCAAATCACGTGCTGCATGCTCACTTTCACCTCCTATCCTTCCACTCCATTTGTCAGGATAGAGAGAAAGATTGGGGGAAAAGAGGTAAAGATCACAAGTTGAAATAAGTTTACTGGAAACAGCACTGAGATAAGAAGAAACAGTAACAGCAGCAATGTTAATAACAAAAATGCACAAAAGAGAGAGTGATTCACATGCAAAAGTGATCACCACAGAGCTCGGCCAACCCCAGCCACACCAACCCAACAGCTCCTGACAGCTCAGGGCCAGTGCCGAGCTGCTCCTTGCTCCCTTTGTGACCAGCACTGCCCCTCTGCTCCATCCACCACACTGGCTTGACTGGAAGGAATCACTTCTGCTCAGAAGAAACTTCCTTCCCTACCCCTGACACTGATATGAATTGCAGAGAATAATCTCTGGGTTCTAGCCATGCCTCCTCCTGCTTACTGCAAAACCTAGCTCTGTCTTGGCTGGAACCAGAACACAATCATAGACTTTTGACAGTTTTTTTTTACAGCATACTATATACATATAAAACCCAGAAAAGGCTACTATATATATAGTATACACTATATTATCCTCCGTACATACTATGGCATGCTACATGTACAGAAATGGAAGGACAAATAATATTAATAATACACAAATAAAAAAAACAAGTGGTGCACAGTGCAGTTACTCACAACCTACCCATTGATTCCCAGGCAGTTTCCAAGAAGCAATCCCCAGGAGCTTTGCCCCAGTTTATAAAATGAGAATGACATCATACCGTATGGAATATCTTTTTGGCCAGTTTTGGTCAGCTCTTCTGGCTGTGTGTCCTCCCAGCTTCTTGTGCCTCCAAGTCCACTCATGGCTGGGGTGCTGTGAGAAGCTGAAAAGTCCTTGACTTTGTGTAAACACTGCTTAACAACTACTAAAAGATTAGCATATTACTGAAGTTTTTTTCTCATCTTAAATTAAAAAAGACAGCCCTGCAACAGCTAAAAAGAAATCTATATTTATCCCAGTCCAAAACAGGACAATCAGTTAAATGGAAACTTCTGATGGGGAGAATAATTTCAGAAGTGTTTACAGACCAAGAAATTAATACATTCCTTTTAGTTACATGATTTGGGAATTTTTTAAAGGAGGAAATTAATCTGGAATTTGGAACTCCTAACACTTTACATATCTAGCCCAGATATTACCCAAATGACACTGTAGAGGCTCACATCGAGAAAGGAGAAGGTCACTAACCAAAGTAATCAAAAAGAACCATCTGCAATCATAGTAAGCAGAAGAAAGCAGATATATAAAATCAGCAGAAAAAAATACTGTTTAAATTCCCTCTTTTGCTTCAACGGCCTTGGAAGACAATCCAGCTGTGATAATTTATTCTAGACAAATTCTCTAATTATTCTGCTTCAAATGTATGCTCTTTTTTTCGGTTGTTTTGTTTTTGTTTTTATATTTTTGGGGGGTTTTTTGGTTGGTTTTTTGTTTGCTTGTTTGTTTGGTTTTTTTGCTTACCTTATTAGAATAGGAAACAATCTGAAGGACAAAAAAAGGCCATTATGTTCTTTTAGGTTTATACCTCTCTCCAAGCTAAGGATAATCTAGAAGTCAGGTTGTCTACATCCTGAATTAATGGTTTAAGGTTTGACTGTGGTAAACTCTACAAGATGTATTGGATTTAGTTTTGGTCCTGGGTAGATTTAATTTTTGAGTTTTCTTCAGAGATTGTAATCTCAAATTGAATCACAATTACAATCCAGAAAGATTAATAGTACTGTGCATGTACTTCTGTACTCTACAGGTGATTAAATGTTGGGAATGTTAAAAGATGAATAAGGAATGGCTGAAAGGACACATTTAATTACCCAACAGATTAAGGAGAAAAATTCTGTAAAGAAGGTAAAGTGGATCAATGGATGGGACAGCAGATTTTGAGCAGTCTGAATCAGATCGGAAAAGCTACAGGAAATAAAAAAGGTTCATTTCTTCCAATCATTACTCCACCCTGATGCTCTCAACATATTTTGCCAGTTGGTTGCATGGGTATTTCTGACAAAGCAGCTGTTTTTATTTAATCTTGTTGAGTTTTTCATATTGTGTAGATCACAGCTGAATTCAGCTGCCTGCACGAAGCAGAACAAAATTACACAGGGAAGCAGATACTCAAGCTAAGTTCCATCTGGGAAGGTTTGAAAGGAGAGGTTGGAGGCTAAGGTGCAGGGAAGGAGGGGGAGTTCCCCTGGCATTGCAAGTAAGAATTTTGAGAGGAAAAACCTGGCAATTTTCGAATATCATGTGGATTAGTAGCAGTTATGCAGGGACCACTGTATCTCTTTATAGCCATCAGTGAATGGAGTATGTTAAGGTGGTGTTTCTATAGCAACTTCTTCCCGCTGCAGCCTACCAAAAGCTCCTAATGCATGTACACAAGGCAATTTTTAAAAACGTGTAACTGATCGTTTAGGCACATTATTAGTGCCTCAAAGATTAAATGGTCAGAGACTTCAGACACTGAAGCAATTAAAGGGTGGGTGGTAGCTGAAATCAAATTTGCTCCAGTATTGCTTCTTGGTTCCCCTTAGCACATTTTATTGAGTTACGGCGGAATCCATTCAAGAAAGTGTTAGGTAATTTAGGTTCCATGTGAGAAAATTGTGGAAAGTTAGAGAAGGGACCCCTGGACACTTTAACCTCGTGTCAGAAGTATTCCAGTGACCTATTATAGGATGTTTAGCCAGAAAAAAGAGTTTATTTCAAGAGGATATTGAAACATGTATATGCTTTTCCAATGTTAATTTCTTTAACTTTTTGGATTTGTGGATGCATATTTACTATGAATTTTCCAGTGAATCCATTTTGATCCCCTTATGATGCTGGAGTAAATGAAATGGGAGTTTGGTGAATACACTGGTCCATATGTGAGGATATGGAAACTCATTTTACCTCAATCCATTTTCATTGTGAATGAGAGATGAAGAGAAAACTCTCTCTCAATAGGATATGTTTAAAAGGATTCTTTTTTTTCCATATTGGTTTCATTGTGTGCTCCTCTCCCGTGCTTTGTATTGGCTGTCTGTCAAGGTCATATGAGCTGAATTTCAAATATTACTCATATCCTTTCCTCAATGGCTCATTAGAGGATTTTAAATAAAAGCTTTTATTACCACAAAGGCTGCAACAATGTCTCCAACTGTACGTGAGCAGGTGATCACTATTTCCCAGAATTTAAGACAAGATATCACTATCATCTTTGTCAAGAGACCAAAACCCCTGGAAAATCAGATGAATACATTTAGAAATTTTCCTATGGGAAAGATTACAAATATATGTTAAATATTTCACTAGTAATACAAATGATGTAGCAAAAAATTATAATTTCCTTTATTCACAGGATAACTGTTAAACTGGCACTGGGAGGCAAGTGAATACTTGCTTGAGATGAACAAGTTATTATTTGGAATTCTTCAGTTGATCTCTCTGAAAAATGTTTATTATTCTGACTGTAAAATTGTCATGAGAATCCCGAGCTGGTATTCTGAGTCACAGAACTTTATAAATCAAACAAGTTTTTTTACATCTTTGTTTCCCCTCTGGGTCCTCTTCTGTAAACAGATATCCTACTTTTATTTAGTAGATGTAAGATCATGGCTATTATCTCAAGACTATCTTAAAGAGAACAAATAATTGTTATTTTTTCTGGGTGAATCTGCAGTAGTTTCATGTAGTCTCACATTTCAGTATTTCTCTGCTTAAAATATTAGCTGTATGCAGGTCATATGAACAGTGAGAGACAGTGTGATTTATCCCACACTTTCTGAGTAATAACTAGGACAGATAGAAATGAATTTTGCTTTTGTGTTTTACATTCATTTTTAACATAGTTTTTGGAAGCATTTCCATTTTTTATTTTTTTTGTGAAGATTACCTAAATGGAAGATATACACAGCCCTATAGAGGAACAACTGAAAAATGGCTGTTCCCAATGAGTTTTCAGCAGGTGTTTATGTAAAAGGAGACATGGCTATCATTAATAAGTGACTATAATTTATAATCAGAATTTCATCCAAGTCCCTGTATAAAAATGCTGCAGTGCAGAATCCATTTGTCAATCCATTCTGATTTTCTGTTGTGATTTCTTTTTATAAAGATGAGTACACTTTTCTGTATGACACTTTCTTTGGTATAGCATTCATAAAATGGAAACTCTGAAAGGTTCAAATTCTGTTTCAGTTTTTCTTCACATGTAGGATCCAGAAACAGAATCTCAATGGGGACAGGACATAGGCATTTATGAAAATGAATTTTGCAATAATATACCGGTGCATGCAAACATTTACATGTATGATTATATGCTTGATTAACCTTATAATTGGCTCCACTGAAACTATTATTACCAATGCTCAATCAGTCAAGTCTTCAACTCTGGTCCTGTACATGTCTGCAATAATAGGATCAGTACAGTTTATACTATGTAATAATTCCTGAAATATGCAATGTCCTTTTCTAAAATGAAATACTTCTTCAAGTGTTGGAAGTATATCTAAGGACCTAGATTCTAGGTCTAGCACTATTATATTTTGGTTTCATTTGAAATAAAGATGTTGGAATCTAAAACCTCAGTGCTCAGAAGCCTATAATTTATTTTTTCAAGAAATCCAATGAAGCAGAGATTAAACTACTGGAATGTGTTTCCGTGGAATTAATCTAGCAGAGATTAGATGCTCCAGCAAACAGTGGAGCTGATTCTTTAAAGTCAAAAAAGAGTTGGCAGCTGTGTCAGAAATGTGATTGTTTAAATGATCTAGAAGCTTTTGGAAACTTCCGGCACATTATATTCAATGGGACATAATTTACTCCCTTTACAGGAAATAGAATGTTGATTTTTTTTCCATTTGACTGAAAACATTTCCTCTTATCTAGCATAAACATACATGATAAAAGTGCAGATGATATTTTATATAATTTTTATAAATATTTAACTTTGCATCAATTATTGCTAAGCTTAAGGCCACATGCATTTACTAAGATGAAGGGAAATAAATGAAAAGTGGGAAGCTCAACTGGTGTTTTCTTCATGATTACAACTCTCCTAGATCTCATCTTTGCATGTAGGAAAAAATATGGAAACATTTCCTCTCTGCCCCCAGTGATTACAGAGATAAAACTTCCTTAGTTCAATGATTGATATGTTCCTCTAAATGTTATTTCTTTGTATGAAAGAATTGCTATCCTCTACACACAAAAGTGTGAGAGACCCCTTGGCGCTCTTAAACTGTGACATGTTCATGCAACAGCCCTCCTCCCCTTTGTGCAGATGTCTTGCTAAGGATTTAGTCTTCATCTTTCCACTCAAGAAACACAGACCACCATCCAAATAGTGACTGTATTACAGCAGTGGATGATAACCACATCAGCATGGCTGCTGGCTCTCCTCCCAAGGAACATAAGTTTTCAAGAGAAGGACATACAAATTTAGTATGTTAACAAGCTCTGCTCTTCCAGAGGTGAAGTCATGCCAGAGGCTAGATATCTGAGAAAACAAACAAATAAACAAGGTAGTGAACATCTTATCCAAGTAATCCTATACTCCAGTGGTATGCTTAGACTTTACCTTCACATTTTACTGCTTGCTTTCAATGCTGAGAAAATTATGGTTCTTTTCCCTTGACAAACTCAAACTATGTCCAGCTGCACAGACAGAATTTAATTTCCCTGCCAAGATGCCCAAGAAAGTGTGTTTAATATTTCCAACAGAATCAGGAAATTATCATAAGGGATAAGTAAGAAGACATTTGTTCTCTTTTGTGTTTCATCATTCCCAATGATGTATGCAAAATTAAATTTAGTAAATACTCCTTTCATAAATTTAGCTTTAGGTTTTTTCTCTGTACAAGTAAGCACTGCTAAGCTTGAAGTTTAGAGGCTCAGTATCAACTCGCCTTAATCTGCAAAAGCTATTTGAATTTATTCCGACAAAAACAGTGAATAAGTAAAAAACAATGTGATAGTCTTAAAATAAAGCAGAAATACAAAAATCTTCCTGAAATCAAACTAAAAAACAAAACCAGAAGAATATGACAGAAGTTCAAGACATTAATCAGGCTATGAGAAGCTCTTCATTCACTCCTCAGCTTCCCAACATATTTTCTTGAATATTGTCAATAATCTCCCTTCTGCAGTCCTGAATTATACAAAACAGATAACACTCGCATTTGCTCCATTACTTAAACCCTAATCTTCGTGGTGCATGTACCACTCATACTGTGTGGATGTACAATGCATAGCATGCTGATCTAAGTGTCTAATCACATTTGTATAGTTTTATGTATTATAACATTTCTTTAGCTATGTTGCTGAGCTGCAAACAGCTACGTTTGCTTAAAAGCCAATGTTGTACACACCAATGAGCAAAGTTTCAGAAGCTGTTATCCAACTTAGGCATTTTAGTCTAGCATGCTGTTATTTAAGATTGTGTCAGCACTTCTCTTATCTTATTTTTCACCAATCCATAATTAGCTTGTACAAAATTCACTGGGGACTACATTTTAGAGTAGAAGATCTTTTATGCAAAATTGCTTACCAGCATGGAAATAAATAGCTTAGTTGAAGGTTTACTATAATGTAACACGAAATTCATTTGTGTTCTTATTTGTCCTTGTAAAATAGAAATCTTTTATTTAGCCCATCTCTGTGAAGAATGAGCAGATGACAAAGAGTACTGTCAGTCTCCGAATCCATCTCCTATATTTTCTTCCCTTTCAAAATTCATTCCTTTTGTCTTGTATGCTGATTACCCGTTTGCCTTGTCTGGATAACATTACAACTCTACAGAAGGATAATCAAAACCAGTTTACATTTTTTAGTCCTTACTGGTCTTCCAGTCTTACTTTCTTCAAGTTCCTTCCTTAATTTTGTGTCTTCTTGCAATTGCAATCTTTATCAAGGTCCTCACCTTGGTAAGGTTAAATTTTTCAAATGGCTTATCTTCCCACGAGGATGGAGTTCATGTTTCATAGATTAGGCACCTTCACACTCAATGAGCTTTTATTTTTCTCAGTAACCATTAGAAATAAATAGGTACCTCTAGAGGGTGACAGATTCCACTCATGGGCAATATTTTTCACTATTATTAATTTCAGAAATATAATGGGTATTTTTACTTACTTGCATTTGTCTGCAAGAAGTATTAATAGACATCTTGCATTTCTTTCATGATGGGTACCACATGTTAAAGAAGCTATATAAATAATGGAGCAAGTATTATGTTATAGTTTGTTTGTTATCAAAGGACCATGACTTCCATGGATCACTCTGAAAATAATCTGGTTTATACAGATCAGCTATTTAAGATTTTTACAAGCCCTTCAAGCCTTTCATATACTGGTTTGCCAGTGCCTGAACTGGCTTTTCATCACAGTTGGGAAATTGATCAAAACATTGCTACATACTAAAAACATATTTGTGGCATACATTCCCTAATTCTGGTAAATATGTGACAAAGGAAAGTGATTGTAAAAGAAAAATGTTAACTGAACATAACAGTGAAATGTTCACATCACATTTTACTAATGGTCTGTCTCACCTGACATGATAATTCTGGTCAGTTAGTTTAGGGTCCAATCTGTTAAGCAATATTAGAAACTGTAAATGCATAGTTGCAGACTTAAATATTTGCTTATTATTCTGATCTATTACATACAACTGATACATAGAAATAGAGTGATGTCTCAATATGTCAACTTCATTATAACACATTTGGAGAAAAACTAAGCAGTAAATTGCAAATGGAAATTTCCTTTAGGAAATGCTGTGAAAATGTGAAATAGTTTCTTCAGCACAGAGTTAATCGATGAGTCTTCATTTTTCCCCCTTTCCCTTAAAGTAAAATCTGCTTGTAGGAATTGTTTGGCCTTTATACTCAAAAATTAATGGACAAAATACAGGAATGGTCACAATAAAGGAAAACAAAAGTGAAGTTTTCAAATGTAAGAATCATAATGCTTTCCCAGTAATTCATTAATTCATGCTTTCATATTGGCCCAAGACATCTTCAAAATACCCAGTGTCAGAAAAAGCTGAATGCATTTTTCTTCCTAATTTCTCAAGTTGCATGAATAGAACATCGTCTTGAGACAGAAAAAAAGAGAGTTTGAACTAAAAATTCACTTTTTGAATTAGTAGTTTAAGTACACGGCTGACAGAAGGTGAGAAGAAGCAGCTCTATCAACATATCTGACTTTTAAAAAGACATTTGAAGATGTCAGTGTTACCTAACACTTCTTTCTTCATCTTACACTTCGGTTCTGGAGAAAAGGTATTTTTAATATTTCTCCTGCCAGTACTCTGCACTGGGTATTATGTGGTGCTGTGTGTTGCTATATGGTTCTTGCAGCTCAGAGTGTCTTTCTGAGGCATTTCTTCTGCCATGAAGCACAAACAATTTGAACATTGACTCAGCCATAAGACTCCAGATGTAGCATAGCTGAAAAGTGAATCCTCATTCTATAATTTTTTTCTTAGACTAGGGTAATCCATTCTCTGGAGATCTGGACAGTTGTGGTGGTGTTGCTTATAAAACTTGTAAGGACTTACAAGTGCTTACAGGTAAATTAAAGGTGAATTTCAAATTATTGATTGTAGTTAATGTAGCCAGCATGATAATATGTGGAGTTTTTTTATTTTTTTCCCAGTAGCTAAACAAATAAAACAACTTGCTAGTTTTACACTACATCTGTTTGTCTCAAATTAAGGTTTCAGTTGTAAAACAGCCTACTCGCTCTCAGAGAGATTCCTGCTGTAGGCAGGAAGGAAAGAAAGCCTCAATGAGTTGAAGCCAAGTTGTTGTTAATTTGCTCCAAGACGCAGATAAACTGTGGTTCAAACACTCAAGTTCTTTTCAAGTGAGTATTTCATCACAAAATATATGACCTTTAAAAATACTATTGAAATATTGTCCCTTTATAAGTAGAAATAATTATATGCTATGTTTATGTGATCATTAGTGCCTTTACCACACATTTCAAATGATTCAAGATGCTCTCATGCTGTTTACTTCATCTGTTCTGACAGTGGATGATATATGAGATTCCTAAAACCAAAATTGGTGCAATTCTCTGATGTTTTTCCCCTGAAAGAAATGTGGTTTTATGGAACTATTATCCAAATTGATTCAGCAAACATTAAATTTTATTTAAATTCCTTAACCAAATATAAATTACAAGACTAAAGAATGAGACTATGTTTGTTTTCAGCATTAATACACCAGAGCAGGATTATAAGCATGTCAGAAAAGGGGGAAAATTTCCTACTATGATAGATTTCACTGATGCTTTCTGTCCCATTCTTAATCATGTATACCACTAATATGGAAGTTCTAAATGTTTTCATCTTAGTACCTTAGGACGGTTATTTCCCCAGGCTTCTCATGTCCAGATCTTTCACAAGAAGCCAGAAGGTCCCAGGCATTGTTCTTGAATTCTTGCTTCATGTATTTCAGCACCTCAGACTTGCTGGATGCGCACAGGGCTGCTTTCTTGGAGGCACAGAGCTGGCTTGAAACACTCTGTGCCAGATCAGCTGTGTGCTGATTGTGCCTTGTGGAGTTAAAAATCAGAATGGACACTGGGTGCACTTGCCTGGTCCATTGCACATGGTCCATGTATGGCTTTCTGTCACCTGTCCTTCAGGTGACACTGTCCCTGCCAACCCATTGCTGTGACCGGATTGCATCACTTGTGGACTTGCTCATGGTCCTGGAGATACTTTAGTGTCTTGAATGGTTCTTCAGATAAATAAAATCATGTCCTGCATTTTAATTTCATAACATTTTGATAAAATTCTTCCTTTTTTCTTTTTTTATGCTGACTTAGTGAAAAGAAACTGGGAAAAAAGAAGATAGTTATGCAAGAACATCAATTTTGATCAGCTATACTCAGTTTAACACAAGATGCCAATTTTGGTTTAGCGATTAGTTAGATAAGTAAACTCAATAAGTTTTTTTCATTTAATTTTCAATGCTACATGAGTGGAATATTGTAGGCAGACTTACAGACTCTCAATTTATGTTTCAATTACTGATGAAAAGGATCTTACAAAGGTAAAGAGTCCATAAACATATATATACTACATTAATATAATTTTTAGATGTGAAAAATGATCATATATTGTATAAATGCCAATTCTTTTCCAGAATTTACCTGTAAACTGAATGAGACCAAATCCAGCCAAAAAAAAAGGATGCAGAAAAATAATAGTATGGAGCAAAATAATCAAAAGCTGTATAATACTTATATATCAAGGAAGCAAATTAGGGATCCAACATTTTAAAAATTATTGCATGTGTCTGATCTCTTATATAGTGATACATATTTATTTTGGCCATATACTATTTTGCATTATATTTGCATTGCAAGATTATTTCTGTGATTAGTATTTAGTGATAAAACTGGGGATCTTTAATTGACAGGATAAGTGAAGTATATATCTGCTTTAATATCAGACAAAATTCCTTTAGTGTTCATTATTTCTGGAGAAGAACCTGTGATTCTAAACAGTATTTGCTCACTATGATTATAAGTGTAAGCACAAACAGACTGAAAGCTTCAAAATGCTACAATAACAGAAGAAAAGTATATTATCCACCATGAGAAAAGATCAATTAAACATATATTAGCTAATGTCTAAACAAGGTATGACAAAAATTTTATAGTTAAGGAGAGGAAAGGAGAAGGCCATAGATCCCTTGAATCTTGCATACTCTGTTCCTATTTTTATACTAACCCTGACTAGCATTTTGTCCTGAGCTACAATTTATAAAATTACCATTTATTTCTGCCAATGTTCTTCACAAAGTAAAGAAATTCAAAATTTCCCCCTTTCAGGTTATCAGGGACAGTATGGCACTAAATCCTTCTGGCAGCAGTCCAGCAGGTCTTCCCACAAGACCTTCCCTTCTGGCTGACTCTATACTGCCACTGATTTGTGCAAAGAAAAAGCCATGTCCTACTTTAATTCCTTGAATGTCATGCAATGAAAACATTCTTTATACTGCTAGATATGGCAACTTTCCTGACTGACAAGAAGGGACCTACAACAGCTAAAATCACAGAGATGTTCAGTTTCAAAATGTGGAACAGTTTGGGTAGTTGAAATATAATTGCTCACCCTAATCTTCCATTAGCTAACTCATTCTTCCATGGAAGTGAATAAAGTAACTGCCTTGACATGGTATCTTATAATCAATTAATCAATTTTACAGCTGTGTGGTTCATGTGGGTTAGGCTTCACTTCAAGTGCCTTTACATTAAATGTCTACTAACTCCACTGTATGCATATAAGGAAGAATTTGGCTATATGATAAATTTCTAACCCTGCTGTTTTGAAGGACATCCCCTCAGACAATAAGGAAGATCAAAATGAGCCTTGTGATAGGTAATAAGTGAGTCAAAGATAAGAAAAATATTTCTTCTGAAAGAATTTCCTGAAATTTCCTTTGCTTTAAGTTTTTGTTGGCAGTGCAAGCAGCTGGGTGAACCTTTCTAAGATTTTGTCAATTTAAATGATATAGGGTGCTGCTCTGCAAACAAAAGAAATATTAAGAATCCTTCTCTATGCTTATGAGAAATCCAGTTGTCTTTCAGGAAGCATAAATTAGCTGAGACACAAAAGTTACTTTAAAACAGTCTTCATTTCACTTGTATAACATAGTCAAAATCTTAGAGAAATTTTCCACCTCAGCACTCATAAAGCAAATCTACATTTGACTTGTACTTCACTACTTGCTGTAATTTTACAAGGTAGAATGTGATGTTTAAATACCCAAAAGCAATAAATACATAATTATCATTATTTTCCTAAAGGATTACAGAAAAGAAGAGAGAGAAATAAGTCCTTTGTGATAACAAATGCACCTAATTGAAGGTAAGACAGAGCAAATTAAGCAAAGACTAAGTGAAGATTAAAATAGTTAGATGAAAGTAGTGATTGGTAAGTGCTTAGGCACCTAATAATACTAGAGAATGTATCTCCTGTAATTCAGCAACATCATATAATGTCTACTTTTTCAAAATCTCAAGGAAAAATGGAGTATAAAATCATTCATCAGTTTAATAACAATAAAGAAGAGCCAGAATACCTAGACTAATATTAAAAAGTTGTTCCTGAAAGTTTTATCTCAGAACCAGGAGGAGAGTATGACATAATGGCAAAATATGTGCATAACTAAGTTATTAAAAATGAGGAAAGAAAAGGAAAAAACTCAACACAATAAGATAAGAGAATGCACTTGGAAATCTGAACCACAATATCTCATCAGGAATGTATTATCATGAGTCCCCATGGAAAATATATAAACTAATAAAAGTGTAAAGACATCTGCTATAAGGTTTGTTAAAAATCTGATAGTGAAAAAGCAATTTTCTACAGAAGTACTGGGTTTGTGATTTTTTAATAAAAATATTTTTTAAAAAATATTCCTAGCATCACTAAAATAACACAGCTTTAATTTACTTTTTGTACTCAGGTCTAGTATTTTTTTTTTTTGTGTACTCTGTCTCCAAAAATACCATAGATATTGAGTTTACTTCTTGAAGAGCAGTTTCAAGTCTATTTCCCCACCAGTTTTCAGGATATTTTTAATGTTTCTAAATATTAAAAACCGTAGGTCTGTTGAAGAAGAAAGTTTTCATCTGAGTCTTTACAGTGTACAGTTTACTCATTACCAAAATCTCATGCTTGTATAAAAGCCTTAGCATCATTTTCTGAGGGAACCAATCTGAATTGTCTGAGAATTGTCTGAGACCAAGACCTCACCTAGTCCAGTATCCCAGAGCAGGAGCTCCTTGTTGCAGTATCAGCCATGACAATTCCCTCCTTTGCCAAGTACAGCTGACACAATGACAGACCAGGAGTTTGATAAAAAGCTTGATAAAGTGGGAGCCATAACACCTATATTTTTCTTTTTGAGGTGGGGTGAATATTCATTTGCTTGGTGTTGGATTCCCAAACATTCAGGAAAGTTGTATTTGATCAAGATCCCTGTAAAATCATAAATGATAGTGAAAATCATACTCTTGGAAACAGCATCACATTGTGGGATTTATGTAATCTTATTTAGAATAAACTTCATAAAAAACATGTACTGAACAGGTGGACCAAACAAGTTATTTTCCTTACAAGCTTTTCCCAAGCATTTATTTTTGTTTGGGCAACCTGTGTTCCACTCTTTTTCGTACTATAACCAAACTCCTGACAAAAAAATCTACTAAAGTAACTGGATCCAGCAGACAACTAGTACAGAACCAAAAATGTACTAAATCTCTGAGGCTTTACATGGCTTTTTTTTCACCTGATACTGTAGGGAAGAGTCCAGATGCACAAGCATTAAGGAGTTTTCATGGATTTTTGTATCATTGAAAAGCTGCCTAAAGTTGCTATGAAATAAAATCCCCAAAAAAACCCCAAACCAAATTAATCCTCAAAAAACTGAAACCAAAACCAAACCAAACAAATCAAAACTACTACAACTACTTTCTAAGTACAGTTAAACTGTTACATCAGGTCTGTGAGGTTTTCTTGCTGTGGTTACATATCTTTATTATGTCTGGCAAAGCACATTTTCTCACAGAGAGCTGACAAAAATATGGTTCTGCCACTGTAGTCTACACGATAGGTTTTTTGCTCCTACAGCTAAATCAGTCTCAAATGACACCACATCCATCCCAACTGACATGGATGTTCTGGCAAAAGGCTGCACCATAAGTGTACCATCAAACAATGGAAATAATTTTCCCTTTTATTGCCAAATAGATAAGTAAGTACATAAAGAAATTATATGGGAAAAAAAAGTTAACAAAGGAATGAGCAGTTCTATACACTATTAGTAATTACCATAAACATGTTAAGGCCTTAAGGTGGAAAATAGTGTCATCTGAGAGACAAAGTGAGAAAAACAGGTTTACCAATAATTTCTCAAAAATGTAGGTGAAGTTCTGTGCAATATCCACATGCATAATTTGGTCTTTTTCTTAAAAGCAATTAATTGCTATTATAAAATCACTGCATTTATGTGTGGTGAAAGTGTATGAAACTATAAGAAGGAAATTTTCATAAAGCAAGTATCATTTTAAACTAGAAATTGATATCAACTAATACATCACAAAAGAAAATTAGACAGAAAAATATAAGTGTATCCTTCTGGGAGGACATAATGTAGCAGCAAGGGAATATATTCAGATCTGTAATACCAAAGATGTCATTTCTGCAAAGCAAATTTTGTGAGTGAAGGGGATGTTGAAGGCTCATATCCAATCCCTTTGTCTGATATATGTAGTCAGACTCAGCAGTCCAAAATCAACAGACTGCATTAAACCCAAAAAAAACAGTCATGAAAACAAAAGTATAATCTCTGGAGTTAAACCTAACACACAATTTTGAGAGTAGTAATCTTGATCAAATGAAAAAAAAAAAAAGGCCTTGGATTTTTGTGTGGGAAGAGAAGTCAGAACTTTATATCATTTCTGCTTTGTTTCTGTCCTAAACCTGTATATAGAATAGCATTCCATTACAAGGGTTCTGATGCAGGAGTTGTGCACTGATGCTCTGTTTATACATTGCCAAGTATTATATTATTTTAGCATCTGTAACAATGCCATAAAGTCCAAATGTTTTTAACTGCCCATGCTCTTACATGCCAAATGCTTGATGTGAAGATAGAAGTCAGAATTACATGTGCACAAATTCCTGAGCTGTGTGGGTCTGCTTACATTTCATGCACATGCATTGGGAAAATGTATTTTGCATGAGTTCCTTAAAACACTTGCTATATATGTTTTGGGGTCTTTTTTCCTGTGCTTATTTGTCCCTTTCTCTTTTATAACTCTTGAAAAATTAGTATTGAATTATTGTGGCAAGATTAAGTTTTATACTCATCTGCCTTTGAAAGAAGAGAAAATGCTCTGCCAACTCTCCTAGGAAGCAGGGACGCCATAGAGCCACAATTCCTTCCTTTTGCCAGTGGCAGCTCCCTCCCCATATTAACTTCTCACACCCTGGGACTGCTCTAGCTCAGTCACCCCCTCTCAGGTAATAGAGCCTATCCTGTGGAATGAGCTGAAACCCACTTGTCTGTCCAATGTTGACCACACTCCATAGCCGTGAGGAATCAGGCTGGTAGACTTTGGCTGGGAAGCCACAATAGAAACCTGCAACCATGCTGTACTCATTGCCAGCTGAGATGTAATGACTGGACAATTAGAAAGAATTTATTTTGTTTTATCAGATTTATATAAGTATATCCTTCTGGGAGTACATAATGTAGTAGCAAGGGAATATATTCAGATCCATAACACCAAAGATGTCATTTCTGGAAAGCAAATTTTGTGAGTGAAGGGGATGTTGAAGGCACATATCCAATCCTTTTGTCTGATATGTGTAGTCAGACTCAGCATTCCAAAATCAACAGACTGCATTAAACCCAAAAAAATAAACGGTGATGAGAACAAAAGTATAGTCTCTGGAGTTAAATCTAACACACAATTTTGAGAGTAGTAATCCTGACCAAATGAAAAAAAAAAAAAGGCCTTGGATTTTTGTGTGGGAAGAGAAGTCAGAATGTTTTTACATGGAATCCTCTATTTGGACTTTTATTTTGGGGGAGGGGGTGACGGAGGTAAGGGGTGGGACATTGATAATTTAGAAACAGAATTCTCCTTCATCATGCAAATGGCTACCTCTTATACTTGATAAGAGAAAATCATATGGGGAAGCTTGAATCTGAACATAAGCTCTGATCATTTATATTCTTGTTAACTGGATCCCTGGCTTTGATTTGGATTTAAAAAATATTTGTAGACCTAATTTTTTGTAAAGATGGTGGTAGCTCCAAGTTTTTCAGATACATACTAGCTGCTATTCTGGGGCCTTGCAGAAACAGTGGTCAGTCTTGGGATCTCTTCTAGTTGACAGGAGAAATAGATCCACTGATTTTACGTAACTTTCTTTATTGCACAGGAAATGTGTCTAATTTTATATTTTAATCTCCTTGCATCATAATTCATTATTACATCCTTACTTCCACTCAAAAACTTACTAATACACAAAAATCTGAAGCTTTTCTCATGGAAGTTCTATATGAATATCTGATTTTACTAAATCCAGAAGAATTTCACATTTACTGTAGTATATGTTTAATAATATGCTTATGCAGAGTTCCTAAGGCTATTTCAGGTAGACTATGCATCAGCTAAAAGTATGTCAATTGAGAAATCCCTCCGTTAAGGTCATAGGTCTCAAATTAGTTCATTTAAGGCCAGCACAGTGTAAAGTATTTGAATTAAGATGACCTCAGTTACAGTTTTCTGTGTTAAAGCTTTTTTAGTTAATGCTCCCTAGGTCTTTTTCTTCCCTGCAGGACACAAACTGCCTCTATTTAAAGTCAGTAGAAATTGCTGATATTCTGCAGGGAGGAATAAGGTCTTGAGATTAAGAAGCCCGCATTAACAACACCTCAGTTAAGATGCTTTTCTTTCAGAAATACCTGCTAAAAACAGCTTCCAAAGTGATTTAGGAGCACCAAGTGTCAGACTCTGTATTTGTAGTAACTCTTAAGATGGAGGTAAAGCAGTCCAACAGCTGAGATTTAACAGCGGGGAGACTTGTTTTGTTTTCACTTTCTTACTTGTTTTTAGCTTAACATTGGTACTGATAGGACAAAGGACAAGATATGGAACTAAAATAGATATGAGTTTATAGCATTCAGCTACAAATTGAGCATACCTCCTATTAACTGAGGTTACCAGATGCAATGTCCCAAAATTATGTCCAAGGAATCACTTTCCCAAGATACATTTCTTGACTACTCCTCCCTTCTCCTTTTTCTGATGTTCCCAGCTGTAATCAGCTGGTGGTTTGTGTCAGTAGTACTGTTGAGCTCAGTTGTTCTGACAGGAGAATGGAGGCATAAATGGTGCTCAAGTTACCTTCAGCATAAGTTGTGTGTAGTCATTTGGCTTTCAATTACTATGTCCTACAAAAAGCTAAATGCAAGTAAAGGAAGGACTACTCATAGTTCATTAGACTGAGTGAGTTTGTTCTCACTTAGGTTAGACGTTACTGTGAGTTAGCAATCACAGTGTACATTAATATTGTGTGTGAAAGAACTATTATGCAAAAATTCTGATGAGGTTTTGTTATTCTTCAGCCTGGTAGGTTGTAGAAGTGATATTAAGTGCTCTAAAGAGAAGAAAAAGCACACGTGTAAGTGCTTTTACTTCATTGCTCAGTTAGGCCATTACTACACAAGGAAGATAGGTCATGCCTTAAATGTCTTAGAGGATATCTATTTATTTTTAATCACTTTGCATTATGTATGAAGACAATTTGTATCTGTTAAAAGCATAAAAATATTATTAGATAAAGGTTTGTTTAAAATAATTTCTGGTAAAAAATTGTTATAATTTAGAGTCTTATTCCTCAGGAAATGCTACAATTACTGAGGTACTGAGTTTCTAGTTGCCTGGCTTTTAATTGCAGCAAGAGGTATAGAACTTAAGTATAAAAATAAGTATGCAATTCAAGTTTGTCCTATAGTTATAAGTGGGGTGTAGCTGAGATACAGGGCTGTGCCTGTGTGTACACCTGATGCACTCAAGTCATTAACTCCTTGTGTGATCCAGAAACTCCCCGTGTATACATCTGCATAGAGGAGATAATGGAGTAATTTAGACAATAGACTGACTTGAGACTGTGATTGACCGAACTTCTAGCCACCCTTTCAATTAAGGATTTGACTAATTGGTGCAGAAGCTCTCCTAGTGGAAATTTGAGACTGCCCTGAAGATTTCCCCCAGGAAACCCTGCAGTGCCTAGACCAATTTCTGCGCTTAAATATGTTGATTAACAACCTGGGTGGAAAAATGTGCTATCTCTGAGACTCCAAGGAGGTTCCTGCCACAAAATTGATCAAATTGTATGTAGAAAAGTCCAATGGGGCAGTCTTTTGTAGACAGTTAAGAGAATTAGGAGATGTTTTGTCTGCAGCTTGAAATAATCTGTTGCAGTGGAGCTTGCTTATGGTGGGGTTGTCACACAGAAGCAGTGCCAGATGAGCTGCAAGAGCTGAGCAGAGCAGAGGGTTGAGGAGCCTCAGGCAATCCAGCTGAAGACATTGCTGCAAGGATCTTTGCAATGTAGGCGCCCATCTCTGTCTGGAGAGCCACCTTTTGTCCAAGAGATCTGATTCCCCACATAAGACTTACCCTGTGCTGAGATCCTAGTGAATAAGATTTTAGGAAAGGGTCCATTTGTGAGTGTCTTTGCAGCATAATCATCAAAAAGCTGTTGGCCTAGTCTAAACTCAGGGGAAGCAGTGTCACCTCCACAGCATGATATACACCAGCTACATTTTAGGCAGTGAAAAACGTGTAATTCTTTTCTAAAACCGAGTGCTGTGCTAATCACACTGAGATGCAGGTGTGCTTAGGGCACTCAGGTTCACCATTCACACTCAGTAGTTGTGCTGTCTCCTGCATCCTGCAACGCAGCTGTGATTACACAGCTGCAAAGGCTGTTTCCCCCACCACCACCCTTTTCCTCTTCCCTCACCTCCATCTATGTCAGGGTTGGAATCATGTCCTTGATTTTCTGAGATTCAAGAATAATACCTCACGCAATAACTTTTCATTCAAATATGATTACTTTAAAGCAAATATAAAACATTAAGAGAAATTTAGAGTGGAAAACCAAGGAAACTTTACTGCACCATGTTAGCTAATTAATCCTGCAAAATAAAGCAGAAAATGAATAGAGAAAATGAAAGCCACTCAGTAAAAAAGAGAACACTCATTTGAAGTTCGACCTGTGTAAACTACTAGTAGCACCCTGAGTTACATAGTCCTGTCAGTGCCAGATCCTCCCTTGAGCAGGCATGACTTCACAGTGGCAGAACCAAGAGCCCTTCAAATGAAAACTTCCACAGCAGAAGGAAACAGTTATTTTTCAGCTCCATCAGTTCTCCAGTGGGGTTCATTGCACAGAGCTGAAGTGAGAGCAGATGTGAAAGGTAAGAAATGTTTTTGGCAGTGATAGCATATGATAGATTAAGGAATTTATAAATACCAGCTTCTCATACCCAATGTGTTTCTTTATAGACAAACCAAGGAATCATTCCAGAGTGTTTACCTGTCTATTTAATTTCATATAACACAGCAAGAGAGGTTTATTTAGCAGTTGAGAACTATATCTGTAAAACTGAGTGATTTAACAGGTTCCTAACCAAAATATGAATATTCTTAAAAATAGAAAAGCAAATTACTTTGATGCAATCCACAAAAAGGCTGTATTTATTACTTTCATACTTGCAGTTTTTCACAGAATCAGAATATCCTGTGTTGGAAGGCATCTAGAAGGATCATTAAGTCCAGCTCCTAGCCCCATACAAGACCATCCCCAAGTGTCATTTGATCACCCAAATGCTTCTTGAATTCTGTCTGGCTTGGTGCTTTGACCACTTTCCTGAGAAGCTTGTTCAAGGACCCTCTGAATGAAGAATCCAAATAAAAGCCAGCAAATCCATGTACCTAATGATCCAGAGTAGATTTCTCTAAGGTTATAGAAAGTATCTCAGCATAAACCTACACTAATTTTGTAAAGCTTAGGAAAAAAATAATCATCCTTAGCAATTTTGTGCTCTAGCATGAGATAGAAAAATTTCAGATAAAATGCTTACCAAAATACTCAGATATAGAGAAAGCATCATTAGGTTTTGATGTATGCAATGTGTCTCTCATAAAAATAATCAACAGCTGTCATCTTCACAAGCAGCACAGAGATGTTTAAAACCCCTGTCCAACAATGATCATCATTAACCATGACTCCATTATCTGAGATTCAGACTGATGACAAATGATTTATTATCCATAAAGCTCAACAAGGCCAAGTGCAAGGCTCTGCATGTGGGTTGGGACTATCCCAAGCACAAATACAGGCTGAGTAGAGAATGGATTGAGAGCAGCTCTGCTGGGAAGGATTTGTGAGTGCTGCGGGATGAGAGGCTGGACATGATCCAGCAATGTGCACTCTCAGCACAGAAAGACAAATGTATCCTGTGCTGCATCCAGAGCAGCACGGCCAGCAGGGACAGGGAGGGGATTCTGCCCTGCTCTGGTGAGACCCCACCTGGAACCCAGCTCTCAGATCCTCAGCAGAGGAAAGACATCCACCTGTTTAAGAGAGTCCAGAGGAGGGCCGTCAAGATGATTAGAAGGATGGAGCACCTCTCCATTGAGGAAAGACTTAGAGAATTGGGATTCCTACAAGAAACATGGAGACAGATATACTATAAGAGTATGTAGTGGCAGGACTAGTGGGAATGGCTTCAAACAGAAAGAGACCAGATTTAGATTAGATATTAGGAAGAAATTCTTTACTGTGAGGCTGGTGAGGTGCTGGAACAGGTCACCTTGGGAAGCTGTGGGTGCCCCATCCCTCTAAGTGTTCAAGGCCAGGCTGGATGGGGCTCTGAGCATCCTGGTCTAGTGGAAGAGTCCCTGCCCATGGTGGGGGATCAAAGTTACAAAATCTTTAAAGTCTCTTCCAAGCAAAATCATTTTATGATTCTTTGATCAGTTTCAGTGATTCATCCTCACTCATTAACTCAAAATCTTCATTGCAAAAGCAAGTCAGTGTTTTGTTGTGTACCATTCAAGCTGAAAGACAGTCCTGTCAAAATCCTCAGAGCTAGGACTTAAAACGTAATTGTAACAATATCCATAGTTAAGAATCACCAACATTAAGAAAGTGTCAGAAAATTTATTACCCTTATAGATTCTGGGTGATTTATTACCAAATTATAGTAATAAAGATCTCAAGATTAAGGTATGGTTTCAACAGTGAAAAGCAAGGACAGAAATAAAAAACATCATTATGCTCTGTATTACAATTTTGCTCACTCATTTTTTGCCTACTTACATTTGTCAATGCAACACTTTGTTCCTTCTACATCCAGTGACTGAATTTAAATTTGAAGATATATCACCTTGCACTGAAATCTCATGATATCTAGCATGGTAAACAAGGTCAGCAACTGCTTTTGTTACATGGCTAGGAAGCTTTTAAGAGCTATTTAGAGGTGAAATCCAATTAAAGTCAATAAAAAAATCTATTTACTTCATCATGAAGTGATACAAAAAGGATGATATTATTGATTCAGTAAAAAATGTTTTTACCTATAAATCAGAATTCATCCAATATCATATCTGGGACTCTGAATTTAGTATTTTGGGCAGGTATGGAGTTGCATTAGCTTTTAAAATCTGAAATGGTATAATCAGATAACCTTTCAGAAACACAAATTTGTCCTCTGTTTAAATAAAGTTTAAATCTAGTAACCTGAACATTTTCACCTGTAATCCAAAGTATTTCTTAAGTATTTCTTATAGAAGGGTTTCTATAAAGCCTATAATTATAAGTAGGTTAATTATATTATATAACTAAATTCTGTGGGATTTTTTTCTTTTTTCCATATGCACAATACTCTCTGCTTTCCATTCAAAATTAGTCTATTTTTTAGTATATTTTGATCAGTTCTACTCTGCAAGAGGGAGACCAGGGAAAGTTCCTATACAAATGAGGAACTGTTTAAAAGGTAGTAAAAAAAGAAAAATTGAAAAAAAATAGAAAAATTAAATATCAGATGTTAAAGTATAAGATATTTTTGAGTGGAATCTTTGTGAAATCTTTGTTTGGACCAAAGAAAATTTAACCAAAGACCCAGAAAGAAAGATTGATAGTGAGTAGTCAATATCTGCAATTAAACAAAGTTATCTGGTGCAAATGAAAACCAGCTATGAGGACTGAAGAAGTCTCACACAATCAAATATTTGAGACACCAATGACAAACAGAAGTCAGTGAAGATAAATGTAAATCAAAGTACAATATCAAAACCAATCAGATTTTCATAGATGGAATCAGAGCAGCCTGTTAAAGCAGCAGAATGCATCCTTGGGACTACACAGATAGTTATATGAATACTTTAATGCAGTGGCAGTAAAGAAAAGTTAATAGAGTGTTAGAAAAGGAATCAAGAGCAAGCCAGAATTTTTCTGTGCCAACAAGAAATTTTTTATGCCACTGTATCAACTCAACTTTTCCCCAGATGCCAGATCTTGAATAATGTGTTGATTTTTCACAGATTGCTTTGATTTTTTGATTTCAGAAATAATATAATAGGACTGGAGAAAGGCAAATGTTCAAGTCACTTCTGAAAAAGCAAGAAGGGATCCACAGGTCAGACAGTCTCTCTCTTATCCCCAGGGAAGCTCTCCAAGGAGCAGGTTCCCTTAGAAATATTTCTAGTGACTTGGAATAACAAGTATGTATTTGTCAAAGGTAACTTATTCTTTATAAACCCGATTTACTTCTATGATGAGTTTCCTAGATCTGCAGATGTGATGGAAAATGCTTCTTTTGAATTTAGCAGGGCTTTGAATCTCATCTGCCACGGTGTCTTTGTTGGGGAATTATGGTCCAGATGAATGGACTACCAGGAAAAATTGGATGAATGATCATGCTCAAAAGGTAGTGGTTCATAATCTACATGGAGACTGGTTACAGGTAGAGTTCCTCAGAGACTTAACAGGGAATTTGTCATGTTTACTATCTTTATCAATGACCTGTAGGACTAGATGGAGTGTGTCTTCATCAAGTTTGTCGATAACTTTGAGACAGGGCATGCAGTTGATATGCAGTTGAGAGGCATCTAGAAAGGCTAGAGAGGTGGGATAACAAGATCCTTATGAAATCCAGCTATGACAGCTGCAAAGTCCTGTGCTTGAGCCACACTCACCTCCTGCTGGCAGGCTTTGGCCAGGGACTGACTGCCAGAACCCTGTTCTGCTGAAAGGACATGGTGGGCAGTAGGCCCAATATGAGTCATCTCTGTGCCCTGGCAGAAAAGCTCATTGCACACTGAGCTGAAGCAAAAGGAGCATAGCCAGTAGATCGAGGGAAGAGATTATTGCCCTTTATTCAGCAATTAAAAGAGTCCATCAGGAAGTCTGCAATCGTTTTTCAGGTCCTTGGTACAAGAAATGTTTATAAAGAAGATGGTAAAGGGTCCATGAGATGTGGCTGAAGCCGCTTGGTTTGTGCAGCATGGAGAAGAGGAGACAGAGGGGAGACCTTGTCATGGTTTACATCCTCCTCACAAGGGAAAGCAAAGGAGCGGGCACTGATCTCTTCTCTCCAGTGACCAGTTATAGGACCAATGACAGCATAGCACGAAGTTGTGTCAAGGGAGGCTTAGGTTGAATATTAGAGAAAGATTCTTCGTGCAGAAGGTGACTGGGCACTGGAACAGGCTCCCCAGGGAAGTGGTCAGAGGACCAAGCCAGATAGAGTCCAAAAGCATTTGGACAACACTTTCAGGTGCTTGTGATTGTTGGAATGGTCCTGTGCAGGGCCAGGGCTGGATTTCTGTGATCCTTGTGGGTCCTTTCTAATGCTGAATATTTTATGATTCTATGATCCTATAGTAAAGTAGAAAGAGTGCAGCGGAGTCCAAAGTCCAGCAGAAGGTGACCAAGATGGTTGAGGGTGGGGCGCTTAATCTGAGAGGAGGTGAGGCTTGTTCAGCATGGAGAGAGAAAGTCACAGCTTTCTGTCACATAAGAAGAGGCTACCAATAAAATAGAGCCAAGTTTCTTGACAGCATGAACAGAGGGAGAAGAATACACAATCATAATAAATTGAAACAAGACAAGTTTGAGAGGATATAAGGAAAGGGATCTACTCTATGAGGGTAATGAACACTGGAACAGAATTCCCAGAGAGGCTGTGGGATTCCTGTGTTTGAAAGTTTTCCAGACTCAAATGGACAGTGGAAACCAAGCAACCAGGTCTGAATTCACTGTCCTCCCCTCTCTGATGAGAAGCTGGGCTAAATGACCTCCTGATGTCCCTTTCAGCCTCAATAATGTGGTGATCTTGTGTTCACATGTTTCTAGGACCCAAGTGATCCGTCAAAAATAAATTGTTCATAGCAGAATTTATAGCAGATGGTGGTATTTGAATAAGCCTGGTATAGATTATGATAGTAAACCTTATACAGAAAGCAGAGACAGTTAAGAGTGTAAAATGGAAGGATATGCTTCAGCAGAGATCTAGTACTTTCCAATGCACAACAAATTAGACAATGGAAGCAGAAATGAGATTTATTAAATTGACATAACATATAATTTTCAAAGTTGTAAACATAAATTGCAGGACAGATTCCAAAATAAAAACAATTTTGTCAAATTGAATAATTATTTGGGAAGGAGGAAAAAAAAATCAATAAACATAAATGCAAGACTCTGCCTTTTGATCAGAATATTTCTTAATCCAGCTGACTACCTAACTATAAAAATGGAGCTGGGGAACATTAGCAGAACATACATCAAACATGTTTTGTAGTTTTAATAGTATAGAACAGCACAGTGAAATGCATTAACCAAACATGAAATATAGGTAGCAATATTTTCCTTCTTCTACTGCTAGTACAGCTTCTGCTGGGTCTTTCACAGACATCAAACTACATGACCCCATGTAATAAATTATCAGAAATAATATCAAACCCTACTCACATGACCTGTGAAGAAGGTTTGAAAGAACTATGTTTTTTTAGTCTAGACAGGGAGACAGAAAAGAAACATTATACCACTTCTGAAATATGTAAAAGGCTCCTGCAAAGTGAAAAAACCAATCTGCTTTCTATCTGTGTGGAGGACAGGTCAAGAAGACGTGAACTGAAATTGCAGCATAAGAGCCTTGTGTGACATAAGGAAAACTTTCTGACTTTAAAAATAGCAAATCACTGAAATAGACCGATAATGAAAGTGGTAAGAGTCTGCATAAACTGTGGACTAGGGAACAGGCTAGACAGACCCCTGTCAGTGCTAAAGATATAATTGTTTCAGCCTAGGGATGGGGAGTTGGAACAAATGACCTGCAGAGAACATTTCTAACCAGAGGCATAAAATCATGGTAAGAGTTGAACATTAAATTTCTCTTCCTAAAGGAACGCATAATTTCACAGAAATGGAAAATTTCGGTTCTTATGAAAAAAAATTTCTCATACAGTTGTGCTTTCCAGTGGTGATAAGCAGCTCTACTCTTCTTAAGGTGAGGAGCCCTAAGGATAAGACTGGTCTCAAGCATTTCACTATTTTGAAAAGCTGTTCCTGCCAAGCGCAGATTAAAATAGAATAGATTGAACGATAGAAGTTTGAAGGGAATGTATTTAACAAATGAATGAGTGACCAAATATATTCAAAATATGTGATCTCCAAAAGCCTATGAGTCCTGTTTGTTGAATAAGCAACTGTTTATTTCACAGAATCATTTAGGTTGGAAAAGACTTCTGAGATTAAGATCGTAATTTCCATCTGGAGAGGAACACGAGGCACTACCACAAAGGATATGGGCCCCAGTAAAATTTCTGGTGTTTGGAAGCTTTGGAAGTTCTCACTTGAAGGGATGAAGAGGGGATTCTTCATTGCATTCTTCACTATGCAATCTGACCCTTCAGAACAAACACGCCAGCATTCAAATATCCTTGGAAATGGATGGGTCTGTCAGGAGACAGGAATGTTATAACATACACTATAAGTTACTTAGAGTTTGCACTCTATTTCACACAAACCTTCTGTAAACACAAGAAAAGTCTTAGTAACTCCTTTTCCTTTCTGATAAAATTGGAGGGTTGTGTTGGTTGTCTGTACAAGTGTTGCTAGAGTAATTATTATAGAGCAGCCAAGATGTAAATGTTAGACCCACTGCTGATGATAATCAACAATTACATTTACTTCTGTGGAAATCTGCCATTTTATTATATCTCACTATCAGGTCAACAATGCCATGTGTCCAAAGAAATGAATCAATTTTTAAAATTGAAAGGCAAAATGTCAGTAGGATTTTAGTTTTCTAATTTGTTTAGAAAACTTATTTTAAAAAATTAGTTTATTTCTTTATCTCTCTAATTAATAGTCTTATTAATATGCTATTCTTTTCAATATAGCCTATTAAAAATATTTCTCTTTTTAATAGGGTTTCTTTTTAGGCAAATTTATACGAAAAATGTTATGACAGCATAATTTCAAAGTGGAAATGGCAGGTATAGTTTTAGCCAGTGTGGTGATCCAGAAAATTTTAAGGATCAGGAGTGCTGTGTAGGAAACAATTATTCTGCCTTTGAGAGGAAGGGCTAGAATTAGTTGCTCTTTCCATTGTAAAGTGAAAAGTGGAAGGAGATCTCTGGAGCACTAAATATATTCACAGTGCTGAAAATGAGAAGCATTCCCTGTTGCTGAGGGATAGGAGGAATAGCAGCTGTAACTCTTCCTTAAGGTAATGACTGCTTTCCCACAGTCTTTGATTATTCTTTCAATAAGAATAACAAGAGTGGTTTGGCTGAAGTTGTGGCATAGGCAAAAGAGGTTGCAGGGACCACGGTGATTTTATCAGGCTGCAGTCAGGCATAGGAATCCCTGTAGGCATAGGCACCTTTTGGATCCAAAACCCTGCACATTTTCCTCTTTGCTGAAGGATTGTAACCAGGGCATTTTAATTATTATTGTTTTAAGCCTCAATCTATAAAAGCTTAATGCTTGCACAATAAACTACAAAAAAATTTGAAGGGATTTACCTATGTGCAGTTGTGCATAACAGCTTGCAAGATGAGACCTTCAGCAAGAGTTCCAAAATCATCTGAGGAAATTAGAAGCTGTCCTTTCAAGTGTCCTTGAAAATGACAGTCTCAACCTAGACCCCTGTAGTCATGGTAGTTTGTTCAGTCTATTTCCATGTGAATATCAAACAGGCAATTTAGAAGTCTAATTTTTACCCTCCCTTTACTGTCAAAAAGGAATTAGACCATATGAAGTCATCAAGGACTATCTGAGGATTTGCTGTAACACCCATCACCATGGTATCTAAGTGCTTCCTGAAAAGACCTATTAATCACTGTGACTAAGCGTTCCCTCCTACCTGATCTGTCAGCTGAACGGCTGTTACTTGGGATTCTGATTTATGTGCTCATGATTTAGCTTAAAGATGGGCAGCAAGTAGGACACTGGATAAATTCTCTCTTTTTGAAATTATCACAGAAAAAGACTCAATTTAACAGATGAATTTGTTTATCCTAGGGTGGTGGGATAAGATTGGACAAAGAGTATAGATTTTCACAACAAAACTGGGAATTTCAAAATTTGGCTGTAGCTAACTAAGGAAATGGCACTAATTGGGTTACTAGTGCATTTTCTGACAAAATAATTTTCATCAAACAGTGGTATGTTTTGTAGAAAAATTAAGGTACAGATTATGAACTGTTTCTCAAATGCCATTGAAAATTCTCATCGTAACTTCTATCCCACTGTCTTAAAAATCAGGCTGTTGATCTGTTACTCTAGAAACTCCAGATCAAACAGATCATGGCTTTTTCAGTAACCCCACAGTCATTGGGAGGATCTCATGTAATATTTTGACTAGCCTTATCTACATAATGCTTTTTTCCCCACATTCTTCCTTTTTAGAACATCATTGTTATTTGTTAGGCCTTTGTAGCTTCTCTCTAACTGATGCTTCTCTGAAGTCACATAGCTTTAAATAATTTTTTTTTAGGAATATAGTTTAAAATTACCTCTAAAAGATGCTTTATATTTTTCTTTAATCTTCAGCCAAGGGTCTTAAATGATTCTAGTGTACATCTTGCACTGACTTTTAGACTTCACCAGCATAAAATTTTAAGCCTTCATCTTCTCATTGTATACCTTCTCATAATCTTTAGTAATCCTTATTCTGCATTATATTTATGCATTAAAGAGTGTTCTCCATCTCTTAAAAATGCACATATTAAATTCTGTATTCTTCTGATGAAAGAACAGGAAAGTGCTCAGTGCTCCCTACTGCTCAGAAGTGGATGGGGATTTCTTCATATTACTAATTTTCAGTTTAACTATTTTGGTTTGTTACCTATTTTTCTATCTGTGTAAATACATAACTCAAATACAAATACACACAATTTACTAGAGGGTCTGAAACCTTGTTTCATCTCAACATCAATGAGGGTAATTGCAGAAAAAGGCAGAGGTGTAACTGAAGTACAAACAGCTGGAACTGGCTAAAATCCCCATATGTTGGGTCATCACTTCTCTTGCCTCAGTTTCCCCCCATGAGACAAGGTTTTCTGATTTAGAAGAGTACATGTTGCTCAAGAACTTGGGAATGCAGTGTAAGAGCAATTATAGTTCCATTAAAAGCACTAGTTTCCAATATCTGCAGGAAAGAAGAGATGTCTACCAACATCTCTAAAAGTTTTCTAACAACCCAATACCCTAAACTTCCACTTTCTCTGGGGATTGATAGTAAATATGTTTCAAACAAAGTTGAGGGCAGAAATAAGGATTATGGTCTGAAAAAAGTTAATTTGTAGTGGGCAGATAAAGTTTGAATTTTACCAGAATTTTCCACTGAGCAGCTTGGTTTCCATCTGGATCAGAAGTGAATAAGCTCAGAGCAATACGTTAGAGGGGTTATTTTGACAAGTTAAAGGAAGGAGAATGGGTTCAAACTTTCAGCTCCATAAACTTTCAACTCCATACTCTGTCCATCTTCCACTGAGTCACTTTTCAAATATTGTCTAGCTTTCCCACCTTCTTTCTGTCAGAATTTAGGGACAGAGCTGCTCTTCCAGTGCCAGTCTGCAGGTTGGCAGTATCAATGAGTACTTACAAGCCCCAGAAGAGTTCGACTCCTAGGATCATTTAACATTCCTTGGCACTGGTATTTAATTAGAGAATGTTTGAACTCTTTCAACTGCTAGTCACTCACTGTTACTTGCATCACCTTTTCAAACTTTTCAACATTTATTTTTATTTTTAGAAATGCTTAATCCCCTTTTTAATAGAAGAGAGTGAAGAGGATTAAGCCAACGAGCAGTGAACTGAATACTAAACAATCTGAGGAAAGATGTTCTGACAGCAGCCTGCATAGAGCCTTTCAGGAAGGCAGTTGCAAAACAGGCAGAAACATAGAGGACATTTTAAATATGTGTGTTTCTTACAAATGGCTGTCAATTCCTGTGCATATGAAAAGATTAGAGATTTAGGTTAAGACAGATGTTCACATGAAATATGAGGGAAATAAAAAGGAAAATATCTGGAAAATAAAATTATTAGGGATTGATTGAAAGGTAAGAATATACCTTCCTACACATGACAAATGTATGGCTAGTCAGCGTCCTGCACAGACAACCATCAATTCATTGCTATGCAGAGTGCCAACAGCAGGCTTCCACATCAGATGTGCCTTTAAAACAAGGGAGAGATATGTGAGAAACTGCTAGCAGAAAAATTTGCCATCAATTTCTTAAGAAAGGATAATTTGTGTTAAAAAGAAGCTTTGTAATTTAGCTGACATTTTCTTTCAGTAGGGCCATGCTCAAAGACTTTTGCTTCATTGGAGACTGCATCCTATTTTGTGGTGTAGACAATATTAGGTCTCATGAAGATCACTTCTTTGGCAGACCTACATTTGCTTCAGAATATAATTCATCCAACTTTTATGTAGTGATTATTTAGACTTAATGTAGAGATATTAAAAATAGATTATGTGCCACAATTTGCCAAAAATAGCCACATAGGCAAGATAGCCACAAACGTAAGGCAATAGGCTCTGATAATAAATACATATTGAAGATTTTAGGAGTCTTAATCACAGATATACAGCCTCTCACAAAAACAGTCAGTTTTGCTGAGGGCTTATGAGAGATGCATGATATAAATAACAATTTAAGCACTTTCATAGTTAGTTTGGATTATGTTTTTTCTAATGCAGAAAATTATTAAATAGTAAATATCAGGTAGGTAAAGAAGCTTCTTAAAATTCAGTATTTGTTTGGCAAATATTTCAGAGGTTCTATGGTTCTGTAAGTAGATATTTATCTGTGTTTCTGAGCTTTTTGCAACGTAAAGCTTTAGCAGGGATAATATATGGTTTGCTGTGTTTGAGTCAGCTTTGTCCTTTGGGCATCAAAATTGTTTCCTTGTAGCAGATCTTCAGTTGCCAGCAGTCAGTAAAAGTGGGCCAGGTTCCTTGGCACCATATGGGATTCTTTAGTGAGATTCTCTGAATTTTGTGAGCCTGAAGAGAGCATTAAGGAGGCCACGAAGCCCAGGGCACACCTTGTGGCTGAATATGCAAAGAATGGTAATGAGTATGAAAGCTCCTTTAGCTCAATGACATTCAAAGTCCTTGCTCTCACAATGCCTGACCACTGGAGTTACTGGAATGGAAAAGACTGTTCTGTCATTTAATCAGTGCTTTCCACTCATTGGGATTCAGCCCCAGTCTCTAGTGGCAACTGTGCTAGGATTTCTGCAGCTTTAGGGCTGCAATAACTCACTTAACCATAAAAAGGGGTGGGACAGATGAAGAAGATTAAGAAATGCACTGGTTTGTGGAGGTTTGCTCATTTGCATAGGTTTTCATCTCCCCTGTGGATGGGCTGACATTCTGGCACTCATGCTTTTCCCCTCAAACAGCAACACTTGTTTGTCACAGAAAGCCCCAAGATACATCTGCATTTGTCCTAGATACACACATTATACCACAGAGAACAATAAACAGTATTGATTGTTTCCTATCATACTTGGGTGACCCTGACTACATTTTAATAATTTTTAAGAGCTATGTTGCTTAGGCAGAATCCAGGAGGCTGTTGGACTTGTGGCTCAGCTTCTGAACATGCTGTGTCTCCTTAAGGATGAGATTTATATTGGCTGCATCCCAGAGGTGAATATAATGACCTCTTTCACCTTGTCAAAAGGGCAGCCTTGTCAAACTCGCAGTAGTCAATATCCTACAGCGCATCCATTTAGCACAGGAGCACAGCCCAAACTGGGACTCGGGAGTGCAGGTACTCAAATGCATAGGTCTGACAAAGACAAATAGCACAGGGATGCACTAACCGAGCAAGGACAAAGGGACGCCTTGCCTCCACTGTTTGAGAAATTGAAGCCCACTTAGATTTCTCCCCCATGCATCCTATGATATGAGAGGAGGTTTAATTTTTTGAAGTCCCTGATTTAAAAATGTAAGATGCCGAGGAATACTTCTGCTCAACCCCATGCATTTTCTTTTATTAATTTTTTTTCTTTTCACTTTTTGCCATCCTTTTTTTTTTTTTTTTTTTTTAATTGTCTGGAACTTTCTCTTTTTCATGAAGGTAGATTGGCAGGAGCTCTTAAGAGAAAAAGTTTCCCTGTTGTTGCCCCCAATGCTCTCTGATGCAGGTACTTATTTAATACCTTCTGCTTATTAGAGAAGCATGGTAGCAAGCAGTGGTCATATCAAAAAGGTCAGATCTGATCTTTTTATTGACTCTCCTAACTAAATAAGTCTTGTTGAAATTCTATTGTGTAAAAAGTCTGTAACACAGAATGCATTCCACAGGATCATATTTACTAAATCTAGGACTACATTTCAACTCAAAAAAAAAAAAGAACTTTGGGTAACACCTGTTAAAAGAACCAAGATTCTTTAAACTAATATTTTTGTGACCTGTCTGTAAAACCATAAGTAAATTTTGTAAACTATTCTTGCATAGCTTAAGTTTGTGTTATACGTGGCCCAATTAACCCTCTAAAATAGCTCTGCTGTCCAAAAGTCTTTTTTTTTTAATGTAAATCTTTTCAGTGATCTCAAATCTATTTAGAATTAGAATTGTGTGCCCCCTTCAGATCATAATTTTCTGACTTTAATGCAAATCACAACAAGTAAACTCAGTGGAACCAGTTAAGTAAATTCTGTATAAAATCACTACCAGTCCCCAGTCCTACAAACACTCCACATGTAGCTAATATTAAGTCACATTGATTTCAACTGTACTACTAACAGTGTGAAAATTAAACACATTTATAAGCCTTTGCAGGATCAGGGCTTCAGAGAGCTCACAAACTGGTCTTTGATGTCCATTTATAAATCCCCATTATAATTAACAGGAGTTTTACAGGCACATCAATAGCAAAGTATATGTAGAGTGCATTCCTGCTAGCCAAATAGTCTGCAGATGGAGTCCCAAAATATTCATTGACTCCCTGCTGACAAGGAAATTATTTATTATTACTACCTACATGATACAGTACTAACCTTGAAAATTCATTATATTCTAATGAGGCCAAAGCCACTTAAACTAACAATCACCACCTAAAAATCTGTATAAATTTAAGGAAACATTACAGCTACCGTAGAATTAGAAATTTTCAGCATCCTTTTTTTAAGTCCCCTAATGGAGGAGATAAAGCTCTCTAGAAACCAGGACAATGTTTGCCACACTGAGCTCTGTTCCATTTTCTACAGTAGGAAATCAACATGCAACTACATCATGGGACAGAAGGGCACATGGCAAAGAAAGAACAAGTGTTTTAAGCAAGGGAAGGAAGGGTCAGTGGGTGCTTCAGCAGGAAGACCAGTCCTCCTACATCTTGTCTCAATGGAAGAGCAATCAGATGTGTTAGACATTTAAGAAAAAATATATTGCAATTATAGGTATTTTTTCTATGTACTTACAAAATCTGCAGGAGTATGTACTGGAAAACAAGTGACTATTTGCTTTCTCTTTTATTTACCCCATGGTCTTGATCCATTTCTGAGTTGGGGGTAAAAAAGAAAGACACAGAGGTGGGAAATACTTTGCTTTGTTGATTTCAAAAGGCAGCAGAAGTTTAATCTGCATAGGTGGGGTGAACTGTTGAGGAGATGTGCAGGTACAAGGATTAAAACACAGAACAACTACTACACTTTTCAAACTAAAGGCTTCAAAAGACAAAAATTTATTTATTTAAGCAAAGGTAGTGAGTAATATTGAGGAAAGGGATCTGGGAAAAAGCAGTATGTACTTGCATCTAAGGCATTATGCAAAAATTCAAGTTCAGAGTCTGATTCTTATGCTTTGAAAGGGTCACTGCATAGCATACAGAATAAATATCTGTCTTAGGTATGTGGGAAAACATATATTTTATAAAAGAACTAATAAAAATCTTATTTTACTACTTCTATGCCTTGATCTTCACAGAGCTTTGCAAACATTTTGTATTTCATCTCATACCAATCTCTCTTAACCCAAGAATGTATCAAATATTAATTATTTGGCTGAAAAATGTTCCCCATATGCTAAAGGATTCTACTTTGTCTTGACGCTGAATCTGGAGCAAGCTGATGTATATTTAAAAAAGCAACTTAGTTTTTAATGATAGCACTGAAAAACTTCTGTGTGTTTCATTGAAGTATGACAAATTAACCAGAGAGAATCTGACCTATTCAGCAAATGTCGGGGCTGTGGGGGTTTATATTGTGTTAATAACAATAAAGCAATACAGTCAAAAGTTCAAGTTTGGAATGAGAGTAAACAAATTCTGAATTTTGTGTCTGAGTCGCAAATTCACCAGCTGGTGTTTTCATGATAAATCAAGTGATACAGTGAGTGCTCTGAGGAGGTAGCATATCTGCTTTTTGTTCGTGACATAGTACGAACAACTATTTAGAGTTCACTATAAACCTTTTTTACAAAATGTTCTGGAGATTGGAATAAGTCTATCATACTGTTCACTAGCTGTAAATATGTGTTCACTTTCTTTGTCTTTTAGTATAATTACTGCTCCAGGGTTTTGCTGAAAGATCGATATGACCACATTGTAAATAAAAACCTTCTCAAGGGAAATGTACACTCACACTCATTGTCCTTCAAAGGAGGAGTGTTATTCTCTTAAAACCTCTTTATTATCTTTAATTGAAATATAGGTAGTGAAGAAATTTGGCATTTCCCCTTTACTCCATGGTTTACTCTTAGTTTAACCTTTTTTTTTTTTTTTTTTGTAAAACAAAGCCTAGGTGAGTTCACCTTGATTTTTGACATGAGAAATTTTTGAATTACTTAACTCCTGAATAATTCCATATCTGGAAGAGCTTTTGTGCTATGGCAGAAATAGGATCTTATGTGTTAACTTGGTAATGGATGTCAGAAGATCACCATATGTTATATTTTAATATACCCTAGAGTTTATAGTTTTTGCTGAGATATTAGTTGAAAAGTCAAACATCTTATGTTTGTACTTAAATTCAAGTAGGTACAATGGGAAGGGAAAAGTATGAATTATCATTGTAAAACATGTCTTGGGTGCCATGTGTAAGTCAGATTACCATATCCAGGAAACACGAATTCAGTGAGGAATGCCTAGCAAAATTGTGCTTTAGACATCTATCAAGGCAGACAAAGCCAAAAGAGTCAAAACATCTTTAGGATGATGCTGATGTTTTCAGGCCTGCACCAGGTATTGACAGTGTGATATCAGGTTGCTCAATTCATCTGTCCTGGGTTTTTCCTTGCTAGCAAGGGAAAGCACCTCACTCCACTGACCCCAGCTCCTCCTGATCGTGGCAGCAGAATTAGCATGTGTTATGGTTGGAACAACTCAGCTCTATTGTCCTCCTCCAGCTGCAGTGAAGTACAGGAGATATCCCTGGACATACCCAAACACATCATTTATGTATTTTATTGGCCTTTTCCCTATTACTTTACCATCCTTTTCACCATAATTTCTGCACTCCACCACTATCCCAAATAATTACTGGTAATTATTTTCTCCACTGAACTTAGTCTTGCTAGATCCATAGTTAAATTTGATGTTTCTTTTTCTCCTAACTGGGTAATCTCAGCATTACATGCTCAACTAACAAGGCAGTCTAAGTGCTGTTTATCGTGTAAAGCTGTCCTCCCTGAAAGGCCTACAATGCTCTCCTCCGGTTGTCCATGATGTTTTTTAGCTTCAGGTCTCACCTCCTCTTTAACCACCTCTGAAACCCAGGCATCCCTGACAGTCCTCACAGTGCTAACTAACATTTGGCATTCACCCACATCTTATCTGTTGTGTCCAGTGATTTCTCGTGTCATAGTTTCTCATGTCCTTTTCAGTTTGCTTAGCCCTGGACCAGAGCTTACTCAGATTCCTTGATACTTGCCTGTAGCTCTAACATAAAAAGGAAATGAGACTTGGCCTCTTTATCTTTGCAATATGAAGACTGTGGTCAGATATGAAGTAAAATCTTGCAGATATCAGTTTGAAAAGTACAGCATGTAAGGCTGAAACCACTGAAAGGAATAAGTTTAATGAACAAACTGATATAGCAGCAACTGACTATATGTACAAGGATGTATCAGACATCTAAATATCTCTGTGATGTTTATAACACTGATAAGCCTGGTCAGTTTGAACTCCAAAGAAAAACTTAACTAGATTGACATTCATTGATGCCCTTCATACTATTGCTTACTCCTTAGTCATTTTTAGTTGCTCTCAGTAGACATTGTAAGCAGTGAGTGTTTAGCAGCCACATTCAACGCCGGGTGTGAGCCCTCGGTCCTGCAGTGCTCGTCCCCTCAGCAGTCATAGGGAGCAGGCTCCAGAGCCCTTCCATGGGGTACACTGATGTGGGCAAAATGTCTGGGATCTTTCCCTTTTGCAAAATGTCTGAGTTTCTTGACATGTGTAAGTCTGGCAGTGGCAGAGGTTCTATGGAGTGCTCAAGGAGGTTGGTATGGCAAGTTCCCTGTCCTGCTGCCTGGCTCTTTCTTCCCTGCCCAGTGGCTCCTCATTTCCTTAAAGGTTGCATATTTTCAGTGAGCAGTAATTGTCCATGTGCAGTTGCTTATAATTCTGGAGCCTTTTCTATGAATATATGTCCATATTTCAAACATTTAAATACTCTGTGCGTTCAAAACTGTACATTCTGGCAAGAAATGCCCCATAACAAATTCCTGTTCACATTGCAAGCTCTCACAGAAGATTGGTAATGCTCCTGACAGACAAAAACTGGGGCCATGCAGAGTTTGCCTGGGCACATTTAGCTGAAGGCCTGAAGCTTATTCCGTAAAGCATTACAATTTTCACAGGGCTACAGGGTGCAAAAATGTTTTTACACATTGTAGCTTACTGTTCTTATGTGTAAGTTTAAAAGAAACCTAATATTTCTTAAATCCTGCGTAGTGTACTTCTGGTTTTGGGGGTGCAATAGACCTTTTCTTTGGCTGCAGTATAAGCTGTTCATCTACTAGGAAAGTCTTTCTTAATACTGGGTAGTGAAATTAAAAGGCAGCCATCCAGGGAGGATAGTAGGTATAAAGAGAAGGTACAATGCCAAGGCAAAAATACTGTTTTCTAAACCAAAATTTAACAATTACGTAGGGAAGGAGTCTGATGGGTTTCCCCAGAGTGATCAAGGATTAGACTTCTCAGTTCAGGAACTCACTTCCCACTCCACCATCCAACAGCAGATTCTCTCTTGGCTTCTAGCCTCCCACTGACATCACTGAGCTCTGACTCTGGTCCAAGACAGATTTACTCTGTACTGTAAAGTTCAGTCCTGAGGAAAAAAAAGACACAAGGACATTCACTATCCCATCAAAAGTCAATGTAGAAATCAATAGATGAAGCACCTGTTGTCTAGTTAAGGGCAGAAAGGAACAAAAATAATCTCATACAAACCCTATATTACAGCTGATCCTCCAATTCAAAGAGTATTTTCAGTGAAAGTACAGTATCCCAAGGTAAATGCATGCTATCCTCCACTTCTATGCATGCCTTCATTAGCTTTGAAAGACAACTCATAAAATGAGATATGGCCACTTATATATGAAAATACAGAACTGAACCGAAACAGAATTAATTTATCAAGGAACAATGCCAGAAACAAAATTTGCAGCTTCTTCCTTGAAAATAAGAATTAAATCCTGTGGGTACTAGCAACCGGCTTCTTATTAATTTTGTCTAATAGCTGTTATCATAAATGCATGAATACATAGATTAAATTTTTCAGACACTAGCAATCTACATGTAGTAGTAGAACAATTATGCCAGAATAGCTATTTAAGGATGAGTGCAAGAAAAGGTGGGCAAATTTTCAAGTATTGAATAGAAATGTGATAGCTGTCTCACTTGTATTTAACATACTGTGTTACTATTTCTTTGTTCTCCATATAATAGCTCATCATCTTACTGTTCTGGCAGGAAAAATATCCTTTTAAATTAGGACACACTGTCTTTTCTTTATTTATAACTGAAGTATAAATAGGCGAGAGATATTATGGAGTGAAGAGAAACTTTTGTAAATACATTTTGGTTCTTCTACTATAAGAAATGAGTAGAAGGAGAAATGAGGTTCTCTTTCGTCAGTGTGAGACTATGGGAGTTCTACATTCTACTACTGCTCTGAACATGAGATTCACTTCTGCTGTTGTCTCTGTTTTCAAGTTTTCAGATATAATAGTGCTATTATAGTATCTTATGTTTTTGAAGATTTTTCAGTCAAACGTTCCCACAGCATTCAAACTTTGAATCAGCTTGTCATTTCCCTACAGTGAGTTTTCAGACAAATTTTTGTACTGCACTTTTCCATTTCTCTGTCCTGCTCCTAATCCTAATCCCAGTCTTCCTTGCCAGGTATCGTGCCAGATATACCTTATTTGTACTGAGTTTTAAAATGCAACATAGCTTCTAGTGTTCCACATATGAGGCAAAAAAAGAGGGCTTCTATTTCTAGTTCTTCAAGTGATGATTATCTCTTCATTACTCCCTCCTTTTAGTGTGTTGTTCAATGCTGGGAGATACTTGGGATCAAATGGACATTGCACAGGAGGTCACATTGGCTAAGTACCCAAAATGACCCTTTCCTTGGTATCCAGCTGTCTATCCTACTGCATCACAGCTACATCCCTGCCTGGATGCTCAGTTTCCCTTCCAGAAACAGGACCAAAACTCAGCATTTTTCTTCTCCCTACTTACAGATACAGCACTATCAAGGTTAAAGCAAATATCTGTCTAGGCTGCGTTTAAGTATTTTGCATATTTTGCATCTTATTCTACCCCAAGCTCTTTCATTCATCACATGGTCTCTGCGCACACCAGAGCACAGCACTACCTGCAGAAGTGCTCCAGATTGCAAATGTCTTCCAGAACTGACCTCCAGCCTGCAGGTTCTAAGAATTGAAGAAGCATAACAGTTGTCCCCCATGTTTCCTTAATGAAGGAGATTGCTAATGAGGGCTGTTTCTTTGTGGAGTGGAACAGTTCAATGAGAACAAAACACTGTCTTGGCAACCTTGTGGTTAAATATAGGTTTAGAAGATATCTGAAAAATACATTAGATAAAATATACTCCACCATCAAGCATCCATAATTTAGTTTCAAAAGCTAAAGTGAGGGTGAGAAAGGAGGATTGATTTAAGTAATATTTTTATAAAATTACTCCAGAAATTAAAATATCCCCAAACACAAAGATTCTGCAGTCAAACACCAGAGGACATAACTTCTATTCAGTTTTATGAAGCATAATTACCCTGCTATGCCCATGATGTGCAGGGTGAAGCAAGCATATTAAAGATAGATTCATAATTAGATCTGAGGTACTTTGCTAATTAACAAAATGGATAGACAAAATCTGTATTTCATTAGGGTGAGATGTATCAGTTTCCTCCTGTGCTGCTACATTTTTGATGTATTATACTGCAGTGAGCTATTTCCAGTGGATCATGTTGGGATGTTGTGATAAGTCACTTGACAAGCAACATAATAAAATAATTTATGATCAACCAGAGTAGAAATAATCACTTGGGGGATTCTCTGTATTTAATGTTTTGCCATATGAGTTCATCATATTGCTCTCAGATCTTCAAGCTGGTGTTGCTTCCGATATTATATGGACAATCTTCCGTCTCTCTCTCTCTCTCAGAAAATGAAATAATTAAAGTTCCTAAGTGCATGTATACACCTAGCAGAGTCCTATCTTCTCATTCTGAATGTCTTACATATTTTAGGTCTTATAAACCTTGTTAGGACTTATCTTTTAGGACTTAAAAGCTTGTTCATCAGCTAAGACCTTGTTGCATATATGTCCCAATGAAAACTGATCAGGTGTATACAGGTAAATAGAGAGTTAATTCTCACTCTCTGTTTATACTGTAAAGTATAAAGAAGAAAAATGCACCTGAAGAAGAAGAATCACAAAAGCATTAATCAATTTTTAAAAGCAATATTACTTTCCCCCATCATTTTCTTACTGTTCACTAAAAAGATTTTAAAAAACAAACCCAGTGCTTTCCTATAGCCAACCCTGCACATAGAAGAAAATTTTCCCTGTTACTAAGACCAGGATTATATATATCAAAATATTTTCTATGTGTCTGTATGCACCTCTGTATTTTTAATGTTTATTTTCATATATGTATGATGCTGTACTCTTTGAAGATGTTCTCTCTGCTTCTTGCTATAAGGTAATTCTCTTTGTATTCTGTCTTCCAATAATAACAACACTGCATCTTTTTGTCTCATCCACGTACTTCATCCATTTTCTATACAGGTCTTACCTGAAACTTGCTGTAAGTAATGTTAGTGAAAAAGAAAACAAATCTGTTTAACTACAGTAAAAGACAAATGAACATCTTAGACATGGTGGTATGACTTTTTCTTGCCCCACTTCCCCACACCAGCTCAGGAGAGCTCTAACACTGGCAGCATAAATATTGCTATTATTATTAGCGTCACTGAAAATAGAGTGATATTGAATGCTTGCTTTCTTTACAGGTAGTTTATATGTTAGTTTGTTGTATTGACACACTAAAGAATATGCAGAATTTCTCAACTGTGGTTATATTTTGTTTATGCAGTTTTTCCAATGAATACATTTTAGACGTCTCTGTTCCATCTGTAGCAAATGACATAAATAATAATCCTAGGGGTAAGGATTACATAAAGCAAGACCTAATTATGAAGTGAAGACTAAAATAACTGCAGGGGTTAAACTCCTTGATAAAACCTTTACTGCTTGGGTATAGCAGTCATATAAAATGAGGTAGTGAAATCACTTACTTCCATCTATACAAAGCTTACTTGAGAAATTCAATAGAAACATTAAGACAGTCTTTTTTCTTAACATGAATACTTATGGCTTAGGGTATTTTTTTATGTTAATTAAGCAGAAGAAGATCTCTAAGATCAAATCCCACCCATGACCGAACCCCACCTTTTCAACTAGACTACTGCACCAAGTGCCACATCCAGTCTTTCCTTAAACACCTCCAGGGATGGTGGCTCCATGACCTCCCTGGTAACATTTACAATACATAATCACCTTTTCTGAGTAGAATTTCTTTCCAATATCTAACCTAAACCTCCCCTCATGCAATTTAAAACAATGTTCTTTCATCCTATTGCTGGTTGCCTGGCAGGAGGGGCCAATCCCCACCTGGCTGCAATCTCCTTTAAGGCAGTTGTAGAGAGTGATAAGGTCAACCTTGAGCCTCCTCTTCTCCAGGCTAAACACCCCCATCTCCCTGAGTTGCTCCTCACAGGGCTTATGCTTCATCCCCTTCACCAGCTTTGTGGCTGTAGTTATACTATCCTTCTGCAGTCCCAAAACACTTAGTGTCATCAAGGTTACAGCTGTTTCCAGTCATTAAATACTTTATTTAAAATGAAATTTGTATGAGTCATACTGATGTATCTTGCAAGTATTAAATCTTGTCTTAGTAGTCTGCTGCATCCTCCAAGATTTCCCCCTTTGAAATATTATATATTTGTTCATAGACCATCTATGCCTCACGTTTTCTTCATCACAAGTTTTACAGACTAATGCTTGAATGGCAACTTCACAGGTTTAGAAAATATGTGATTTCAAGCCCCAGTGCATCTGATGTTTGACAACTCTTAGTAGTATGGCATACTGACATGGTAGTTTTGGCTAAATCACTAAAAAATGAGACTAGGGTTCAGCTATTTAGAAGCAGTTAGAAGTCTAACTTCCCTTGAAACCATTTATTTTCTCCAATGCAATATTTTTTGTTATTGTAAGCTTCTATAAGGGTATTATAATTGCTCAAATAATACAATCAATGAATATTGGACTGTTTTGGATGGTCTTATGAAGTGAACTCATGTTAAAGTAATTGATAACAACTGCTCGTCTGCCCAACAGACAGAAGTATTGCCATCCTCCAACAAGTCTGAAAAATTACATTCTGATTTATAGGACATGCTTCATTATTATTTTTAATCTTCCATGCAAGTACTTAAGCTCAGATAGCATCTGAAATGCTTGAAAATCTGCAGCTGAAGAATTACAGTATTAGCTTGTAGAAGGTACATGTAACACTGATGTTAGTAATTAAAATGACATCTGCCGAGAAAACATGCAAAAGCAGCTGTCATTTGATTTGGGCCCTTCTCGATGACTAAGATCCATCAGATTGCTTGAAAAACTAATAAAAACCAGTTGATTCACTTACCATATTAATTGCTAAAATGCATCTGGGAATTTGGATTTACGGGCAGCACATCACTTCCAGACTAGAGAAGAGATGCCACAGAGGCCAATTAACCTAGGAATAGCTGTTAATCCCTTTTAGGTCATCTAAATGAACAAGTACAGATGAATACATGGGACAAAAGCTCTCTTGATTCCACTAAGCTTCTCTTTAAAACAGTTCTTAGGCAGTTCTTGTTGCACTTCACGTCTTCTCTGTTCTATACAAACAGCTCATTAGGTCTCAGAGTCAGTCATTGTTCTCCAGACCTTACAGGCAGAAAAACTGAGACACAGAGCTGGGAGGTATCCAAGGCCAAACACTGTGCCAGTAACCAAGTCAGGATTACAGTTCTGGAACAGCTACAATCAAGACTCCTGCTTGATTCATCCCTATGCAAAACAACATTTCCATTCACAAGAAGGGCTGTGTTCAGAGAACAAATTTTCAAGATCATGCACTTTTGAAAGCTCAGAGTTTTTGAGTATTGACACTGATGGGCTCACCCTAGGTGATAAACATCCAGGCCCTGACCTAAGGCATTACTTAAGCACCTACACTAAAGAAACAAATGAACAAACAAACAATATCTTTTAAGTGTTTTAAATCAGCCTCAAACAAATAAACCTGAGATTTTTTTTTGTTGTAGTTCTCATCGCAGCAGGATGAGTAGCCTTGGCTGGCATCTTTTACCATAAGTAGCTCTTTGCAGTTATTATGGTCACTTATACCTATTGTCCAACATATAGAGAATGAATAAAATCAAGTAATTGCCTTTTACCTCACTATGGTTTTTTGGGTTATTTTTTTCACAGGCTAGATAATCTGGTCTTGCCTTGCAGCCAGGCAGGTCATGATAAAAGCCATTTTATAATAACATAATCTCTCTGAAAAAAAGTCAGAACTGAGAATTTCAGCATAGCAGGTAAAACATGAAACACAATATTCTTGGTTGCTTCTGTTTAGATTCAAGTATCTATGATGCATGCTTACTCTATTGTATTTAAAACAAAGAAATCCAACCAAAACTAAAACAAAAACAAACTTCATATAATGTGCCAGTTAATATTTCCTCCCATACCTGGATTCGAAATTATGCCCACAAGATTATTTTGACATATAGAGAAGTGAGAGAATATTATATTTGTATTTATTTTATTTGGTGTGTAGCTTACCCAGAAGTTGTGATGATCAATGATCAGCAACTCCACAGGCAGGGTCCATCTTTTACAGTTATAGAACTCCTGTAAGTCTCTTGCAATAGACCTTTCTAAACAGTAAGAGGTTTTTTTTTTCATTTTCACACACAAAAATTTCTTGTTACAATTTTTTTTCTTCATCTATAGCAGTCTAATGGAGAATGAATACTAAATCTCATTTGAAAACACTGGGCTCTGGATAAGACATCAAGTCTGCAGTCAACTATGAGAATAAGAGATCCAAAGTACATGCCTCTGACTGGTGTACACCGATGCCCAGAATAATCCAATGACTCTTTTTAATCCCAATGTACATAATATATTTAATTTTAGATATTGGGATTCTATTTATGGAAGTCTGTTGATACAGATATGATACAATGACCAGTATTTTCCAGCTGGTTCCCTCCTTCTCCCCCAGTTCAAGTTCCAATTTAATATTTTTAAATTGGTTCCCCTTATTTTCAAAAATCCAGGGATCAGTTTATAAAAGTTCACATTTTACCATAAGTTTTATTGAAAATCAAATATCCTGGGTTTTTCCTTCTGCGTAAAAGTATTTCAAATAGAGATGCTGATTCCTTCAATCCATTTGGTATTCCCAGGGCTGAATTTAAGTTTATTGAAAATCTGGTGTCAAAGAAAATGCACTATATTAAATCAACTTGCATAAAAACAGAGCGAAATTATTTCGATATGTTAAGTTTAGCCAAGGAAAATATATGCACATAATTCTTAAACACAATTGAATAATGAGCTACAGTAGAACAATTTCATCATTGTCCTAACAAATAGAAATTCTGAGCTAATATCTAATTTCTTCCCTCAACTGTAACCACTCTAACCTCATTGACTTCAGTTTATAATTGCCATAGAATTTACATTTGGATAAAGATGTATTCCCAAGGACCAGCTATGCTGTTCTTACATGTTAACCTCTCTCCTTCTTCAGACTGAAAAAGCCTATGGAATCAGATGTTTCACCTCCTCCCATGTTGGGGATGCAAGCTCTCCATGATTCCAGACACACTTGTGATGTCTGTTGTATCTTGTAAACATTGTAGTTAGAAATGGTGGTGTTTGTTCAGAGGTTTGTTTTGGTTTGCAGCAAGCTGTATCTGCAGCCAAAAAGAATTCACGTGTGATATTTTTTTATTGTCTTTTTTACTCTGTTTCTGTGAGAAATATCCGACTTTATTCATGATCTAATATACTGATAAGATTGCCATCTTATGTTCCTCTTACTGAAAACTCAAATTAATTTATATCTACACATGCTTAGATCCTATGTGATCAAGGTAGTGAAGCAAAAAGAAAGATGCCTATCTATACCAACAAATATTTGTTCTCAGGAATCTTCTCCACATCTTTATCTCTTCTATAGAAGGCAAACTCTTTCTCTTTTCTTACACATTGCAGCAGGATAATGATCAAAGAGAATAATATAAAATTGGGTGTGAGTGCCCATTGGAGGGATTAATCTTATCCCATGGACTGCTCACCTCATGTATGAGTGCATATCTACAACCACAACTTTTTCTATGTCCTGTCAGAAGATGCAAATAATTTTTTTTATGAGGACCAGTTCTGTCAAGTGTATCTTTCCTTACCTTCTCAACCACTAAGATTTCAATATTTCTGACATCAGGTCCTATTTAGAAACTTTTCCTCTTCTTTGCTGAGCAATTCACTTCTTCTGTCCTTTCATAAACATTCTACAAGTTGTAGTTGAGATTTACTTCTTTTTAAGTTACTATGTGGACAGTTTATTACTTTTTTGTGTCAGGATGTAAAGTTACTATTAATTTGTCTAGAAATCTTTCTTCTAGAGAATTTTGAATTCTTCAGAAAAAGAAAGATTCATAGACAAGCCCTACTGACAAAAGTTTCTGACACTTAGATTTTCCTCTCCTTTGAATGAGGAGGCAGAGATCCTAAATAGAAATTTCCTTGCTACTCCAGAGCTTTCTTTAGATCATTTTAAAATACTTAAGAGAAGGAAAGGGAGAAGGAATGAAGGAAACATCCTTTATCTGAAATATCTCTAGTACAATGTAAGACAGTGTCTCCTACATAAATTTTGACAAATTGTCCATTTATTTACTTCAAAATCTGATCTAACACATCTTATCTAGCATGTTTTCAGGCAATAATGTGTGTTTTCAGGCAGATCACAGAAATCATCAAGCTGGTTGCCAAATCTAGGATAGTCTTTCAGCTGGAAATTGCCTGGTGGCTATGACTAAATATTCTCACCAGGAAAAAAAATTACTGAACTGAAAAACTCACTATTCCCATAGCACTCTGACACTTTTCCTAACCTCAAATCTTGCAGCTCTCTGCCAGGCTCTGAGCTGTAAGTTACCACCAGAGCACTTAGAAGTTGTTTTCCATCAAGTCCCAGATCTGCCCCTGTCATTGTCTCATCTTTATTATTTCAGAAGAAAGAAATTGCAGGGGTCCAGGAAGGAGTAGATAATCAAAATAGAATTGGAATATGTTCATCCAGTTGTGCTTTAGGAAAAGTATTGCTGAATTTGGGTGGCTGAAATGCTGAGGCGTGACATCTGATTGATGTTGTTATCCCAGTGTAGATCTGCACATCCTGTGAAGCCCTGTTAGTGCTGGCATGAAGGGAGGAGATGAACACAGGGGCCAAAAAAAAAATCACACAAGAAAGAAGTAAACCATGATGTTTAAATTATCACTTACAGAGGGTATTTAGCAGCTCCAGAATAATCAGACTGAAATACTTCTTTAAAGGAAATCTTGCATCAAAAAATCAATTTCAAATGATGCTGAGTTCAGCATTACTTTAAGTTACTTTAATATCTCTGTTTCAAATTCATGTACAAAGAGATCACCTTAAGTTGCTTAAATACTGATGGCTATTAAATATGTGAATGAAAAGCAGATTACTTAGAGAATAATTAACCAGTAATTAAAGACTAATTAAATTGAGAGGCTCTGGAAAAAAATGACAGCAGTTAACTCACAGTACAAAATGTCATCTTTCTGTTTCAAACAGAATGAAGAAAAGAGAGATTTTTACATAAAATTTCAATATCTGTAAAGTGTACAGTTACATAAGAATCAATCATTACTGAAGAATGATTATTACTGCAAGTCTCAGTATTCAGGGAATGGATAAAAAGCAAAATTTAGAGAGGTCAGAAGTACAAAAAGCTAAGAAGGCCATGTATTTAAGAAATCCTGAAAGCTGAACTTAAAGTATAGCAAGCTAGTTGTCCTCTAGAGCAGTGAACAAGAGAAGAATACTTTTGGCTTCTCAGAAATATTTCCGAGGGGTAGTGATTTCTTAACAGGAAGCCAAATGAAACAGTAGAGCCCAATCCCTAAGTGTGTGTATTGTACTGCATTAACCTAAAAGGAGAACAAACACATAAATAGTTCAGAAGGAAGACTGGATTGTTGTTTTACAGAATCACAGACTGGCTGAGGTTGGAAGGGACCTCTGCTGTCAACTGCTCTGACCTCCATGCTCAGTGTGTGCTCTGGACCATGTCAAGATAGCTTTTAGATATCACCAAAGTGAAAGATTCATCTCCTTTTCTGAACAACCTTTGCCAGTACTTGGTCACTGCTAGAAAGCGCTTCCTGGTGGTCATGAGGGATCTGCTCTATCCCACATTGGGGTCTCAGCAGTGCTAGGTGGAGGGAAAGGTTCACCTCTGTCATTCCTCCCATAAGTTGGGACACATCTTTATCAATCATTTTGAACATAACAGTAAATTTTAAAGATCTTTAGCTGAACATAGGTGTTTATTTTTCTGAATCTGTAATATGAAATGTTTACTTAATGCCATTCAATGAATTAGTGATTTTTGTAAATCTGTTTTTTAAAATCAATATTTGGTTTAAACTGAGTTTATAGTCAATGGTTTTTCTACTTGTTATAGTTCAAAAATTGTTTTCTTCTTTTGAGGGACCTGGTTTTTTTGTATTGTTTTGCTTTGTTTTAATTAAGAAATACATGTGGAAAAAAGGCATAGTAGTATTGCAGTATGGTTTGAAAAGGATGACTCATTCTCAGCTAGTTACATGCAAAACCAGCTCTTTCAAGAAAATTATTCTAGTTCCACACATAGCTCAATGTCCCAAAGTAAATTGATAGCTAATGCAAGAGTTCATGGCAGTGAATCCCTGGATCTGACACTTAAAATTCGAGGTTAGGGACTGCAATTCTTTACATGAAAAAAAAAGATGAAAACCCCAAACTAAGCAAACCAAAACCAACCAACCATAACCAGTTTAAGTACCCTAGCTTACATTTTTTTATCACTGACTGTTAAAGAAACTTATAAAAAATCAGTACCACATGATTTATAGTTCCTGGTTGTCTGATTGCCTCTTTGTTTTTTTCTCTGTTTGCATTGGGTTTTTGGTTTTTTGGGTTTGATTTGGGGTTTTCATTTATTTGGTGGCGGTTTGTTGTTCTTGTTGCTCTCTTCCTCAGCTGATTTATTTCAGTTGAATTTAGGAGAAGTAGGTCTGATTCTTCTATTGCATGTGGACTGTATGTATGTTCCTATGATACCAGAATCTCAGAGGGGAGAGGAAGCCAAATTATGGGCCTCATCAGAGTAAAGTCATAGCTTAATGTAGGTAGCCATTTGATCTGCTTGGCTTGGTGAATATTCCATCAGAATATGTGTGCAAGTTATCCAGTCAGCTTTGATTTAACAATGGTAAAGTTTAAGTACTGCATTGTCAGTTCCCAGAAAAAACAGAAGTGAGCTAACTGAACTTTGCAGGTGTAAAAACTAGAAAAGTGAAGATACTTTGGCAGAGTAGTCATAAGGCAAAGGAAGAGGCATTTAGAGACAGATCCATACAAACTCAAGGGTGACTACTGTTTCATCTTACTTTCTTTTAAATTCTATATATTTTAAATTCCACATACTGTGTATGCCTGTGGTAGTAAAACTCATTCCTATTCAATTGGCATAGGAGATATTACAGAAAATATCTTGTTTTGTTTATATTCACAAAGCAGCTAATTTTTTCTGTGTAAAATTATGGATGAACTTGTTTGCCATGCAAAGTATGTTAAGATTGTGAACTATGAATCTGCTAACTATCATTCTATAATCACCAGTAAGTTTTAATGGGAATCAATTCTACGTTGAGGCAATGAAAAAGATTCATCAAGTTCCAGTTCTGTACCTCATTATGAGTTATTGACATCAAATTTTAAAGGTAAAATTTAAAAAAAGGTCTATTTTTTTATGTATACAAAAAGGAACTATTTAATTTAAATAATTTCTGTCATTTATTACCTATGTGTTTCTCCTGTCTGTAAGAAGCTGTCTTTGGTATTCCACTAGTGCTTTTTCTGAATATAGTTGAAGGCATGGATATGTTCATAGAAGTATTGAAAGTGCTCCCCATCAACAGCTCAGGGTTTTTCTGTTAATATTTCTGGATCACTCTCATTAAGAGCAGTTGCACTTACAAGGGAATGATAAATCCCAAAGTATTATCCAAATGCAGTCCAGCTGATGCTAGAAAATTCCATTCTATTACTTAGTTTTTAATGTACCTGTTGAGTGTTTTAAATAGTGACATTTTAAACTTGAGGGGAAAAAAAAAAGAAAAAAACAGAAAGCCAAGGAAGGAAGAAATTAAATTCCCTTTACACTTTGGTTATTAATATTATTTTGCACCTAAAACACAGGTAATCAGTTGTAGCATGGGTGTTCAATGGTCTTACATATGTCTTTAACAAAAACTGCAGAATATGGCTGTCTATCACAGCAGGTTCCCACAATATAATGTTACTGAAAAACATTTATTTCACAGACATAAGCCAAGTGGGCGGAAGGATACAAATATCTTGCCATCTTTCCATGTTAATACTAGATGAAATTATCTATATTTAACATGGAGACTTTTGTCAGTGTTTTTGAGATTCCATATGAACAGACTAATTTTTTAAAGCTAAAACAATCAACTACATATGTTTTCCTATTCTTTGTGTCATGTGTGTTGCTGTGCTTTATAGTATTTCCATTACAAATTCCTTGACAAGTCCTGAGCTCATTCAGAGCAGATAATGTAGTCCTGAACTGACAGGAAGATTGCTGTCTCATTAGTCTGCAGTCCCACATGAACTCACACATGTTGACCCTAAGACTCAGCAGGCAATTCTGGAAAAACACCAAAGTTGTTCTCAGAGCATAAAGATAAACAGATGAATGAATATTTGTAAAATATGGTTCTTAGAAGTTATTCCATTTTTGGATGACAAGAAAAAGTGATATCCTTTCTGTGCAGTCCCACAGAGAAAGTGTCTGAAACCTTCTGTGAAATTGACTGATTCTGATTTTATAGCATGTCTCTGATACTCTTTAAGAACATAAGGGCAGTGCAGAGATGAATCAAAGCTGAATTTGAATGATATAAAGAAAAGGATCCACTCTCATCAGCAAGAGCACTGCCGATGTTCCCTCAGCTCACATTTCCCTACAGGCAGTTACCAATACGTATTTAATACTTTAGGAAGTTTTTAAAAGATATGAGTTCTGGGATTTTTTTTAGTTGATAACAGAAGAGATAACTGTAGATGAGGCTGAATTATTGGTAGGACTATTTAGGAACAAACAGATGCAAAAAAAAATTTTTGACAATTGTTTCCAGATAAGAGGAAGTGGAAGGAATTGGTCCCTATCAGACAGCATGCTGGAAGAATTATATTGCCTGGACAGATTATGTTGGCAAATTAAAAAACATAAAACTATATACATATAAAACCATATACTATATAAAACTATATTATATATGTGCAAGTGTCCTTGTGCAATCCCTGACAAACCTCTACAAAACATAAGGGAATAGTTGTCCTTATTCTTCAGAACTCAAAGTATTCATTGAATTCTGCTTGCTGTTAAGCTTTTCTCTTGACCAAGGTAAAACTACACATTAGCTTCTAGAAAGAGGAAAGACAGATTTGGTGACATTGGAATGTCACCAATGTTATCTAATAATGTGATACTATTGACATTAGTATATGACAATATCTTGTGCCAGGAAGTTAATAGCATGTTGTGGAAAAAAAAAATTAACCAAGCTGGGTTATATTGTCTCTACCAGGAGAAAGGATTAAGAAAAAGAGGAATCTTTAAATCATTTGATTTTCAGTCTGAATTTTCATTTGACCAAACTTTTCCATAGATTTTGAAGCATTAAATGAACTGAAAATTACTTTTCCCCCTTCCCTGCACATTGCTGCTAGTCACTCATACTGGTGGCACTCGGGAACCTGTGAAAAGTAAACAAATTTTAATTGAAAAGATTGAGATGTCAAGATAAAAGAATTCAGGAAGGAAACAGTGGATTACATTATGTTGCCTCAAATTGTTTGGAAAATTAACAAAATATTCTACGTTGCTGATTAGAAATGCTTTTTTAATTTCATTATCAGAACAATTTCTTTTAATGTTGAAATCCAAAGGCATTCTGAAAAAAACCCCAAACTTTACTTAATCTCAACAAAGATTTGTTTGTGTTCAATTTGCTTTCATTGCTCCTTTTTTCTACTTTTAGATTTGGTTAAGGAAGGGAAATAATGCAAACCTCCAGATAATTCATAAAATCAAAAGCATTAATGCTTGTCCCATTCTTCTTATTCCAGCCTATGCTTTCTTTAGATCTGTGGTACAAACATCAGCATGAACTTGTTCCAAAAATTCCTGGGGGAAACATATTTCAGACAAAAGAGAAAAAAACCACAAATATTTACTCTCCAGTGGTGTAAACCAACTTATGTCCTTGTATTTGCAAGGAACTACAGTTTTACAACTGAAGATACACACAAATGTATTTCATTGGATTGGCATTTAAAATCTTCCCTGAGCTGCAGTTATGTTGCTGAATTCAGAATTTGCCCCCAAAGTACGCAGTATTCCCTGTGTGGATTTCTCTAATGTTTATTATTCACAACTTGTACAATAGCATAGTATGTGTCATATTATCCAATGTTTGGGATCTAACCCACATCACACATGAAAGTGAATCTTGCTGCTAGGAAATACTCCAGCTCTCAGAGGTGCATGTCATCTTTCTTCTTCACTTCAAAAGTAAATAATGAGGCAGGCAAAAAGGCTGAGTGTTTCAGAGGCCATGCAGTCATCTACATATTGAGGGGAGATCAGCTTAGGATCCATTTCCTTAGATTGTTCACTACAAAGTAAAAGGCTGACACGGCAACTGAATTCTGACTCAGAAAAGCGTGTACTATTAGGTAAGCTCTGAAACCAGTGAATTCTATTTCTTTTTTTTTTTTTTTTTTTTTTTTAGGGGCTGAGGAAGCAAGTTGCTGTCCAATTTTAGGCACAATTTAGCACTAAGAATATTTTATCTTCATTACATGGGGAACCTCTCATATGAAAACAGCAGCAAAAAGCAAAACAACAATCGGAAACTCTGAAAATGCACCATGCTGTTGTAAGCCATCAGGTAAGCCACCCTCATGTGGTGATCTGAAGAGTTGAAGTGAACTCAAACTAACCTACAGAAACAGCTCCACGAGCCCCAGCTCACAGGAAAGAAAGGTTGTGTGGGGAAGCCTCCTGTAATACCTCCATTATCCAAAACATATGTGACTCTTGTTTTAACACCTTTTTAAAACAATGCCTCTTTTTAGGTGTCATGCTCAATAAAACACTTGTTCTCCAAAACTCAGAATGAATTGGAGAAAGAAGGAGAAATAAAAGCCACACTTTTTATCATTACCTTTTTATTGAAATTTAAACACCCAAGTGAAAGAGATTTACATAAAATAATTTGACCTACATAATATAACATACATGATTGAAAATTGCTTTGCCATTCTTTATAAAGTCTCAGTTTGACTGACAGATAGAATGTAAAAGCAATATATGAGCTCTGCTTTTGTTTAAATTTGCACTCCTACGTGTCAAATACTGTTATATATTCTTGCTTAATATTTTACAAGAGCAAGGACATTGGTTCAGCATCCTTCTAAAGAATAATATAGCATGTGCCAAAATAGGCAAATTTTGGATTCTTTACTTAACCTTTTGTGTAGTATTGCTTTTAGGACTTAAAAAATAAACGGAAGTCAATGATGATACTTTTACTAAAAATCAAGGAGACTTGGATCATAATTTTAAATAGAGTTTTATTTATTTAACGAAACTTTTGAAGTCACATATTTATCTCTCTATTGCTTTCATTGCAAAAAAAAAACATTAAAAAAATTCAAATTGGCCTCGGATTTAATGCATAATGACTGATGTTTTAGGTAAAACAGATTGATTTCCTTCAAGATACAACAGGCTCGATTAGTTTGGCATTTTTGTACAAGTGATAAAACTGGAAAGAAGTTCAGTTTCTAAAGTTTGCCTTCAAAATATCCAGGCTAGCAACCATTTCAGTCTAATTTCTACATGTAGTAAAGACGATTACCAGGGTAAAGCTGAACTTCACTGTTCTGAGATTTCCAAGTAACTAGCAACAGCATAAAAATATAGGAAGGATGACCCAAAGCCTTGTTGGAACTTCATGTAGATCTGGATATATCCAGAAGCTGGATTGAAAGATAAACAGGTAAAACCAGAATAAAATAAGAAGTATACTGAAAGTGGTTGCAATGAATAAAGTACAGCATAAAGCTTCACTTGGTATAGACAATTACAAGAGTCCAAAGTCTTTGCATCTTTGGCAATTTAGTCAACTGTCAACAACTCTTTTATCCATTTCTGGGTTTATAAGCTGGCTACTGAAACCAGTGAAGAGGTAGTAGAAGAAGTTGTAACAAATTATCCCAGGGGAAAAACGAGTACTTGTGTAAGAAACTCAGTGATGAGCCACAAAAGCACCAATTTCCATTTCTAGGGACAGGGCTGGAGAATGTGAGGATAGGGCTGGACAAAGGGTACAAATGTGAGCACACAGCACAGAAACCTACTTGTACATTGTCAAGTTTCATGAGTAATGAGGTTGGTTGGAGGTGAAACAGGGAGAGAGGGCAGCAGAACTACTGCAAAGAGCCTTTAAGAGTCGACCACCTCAAGCAGAATCTCAGGACTAAAGCTAAATACAGACATTTTGTAAAAGAGCAGAGAAAAGCTAAAGGCACTGATGGATAATAATGAGAAAAGAAATATAGCAAAATATTTTGTATTTTCTGAAATATCAATGCTGAACTACTATGTTTTGATTGGTGCTTTGCTATTGAAAGCATGAATATTTTAAATTTTACAGTTTTGCACTGTCAATTTGATAAAATAATATATATATGAAGTTCACCAGTACACTACAAAAATGATAACACAGAAAGAAATTAAGTTTAAATATTTAAAAAACCTAGCATCAGAAAAAAAATCTTCATATCTTCATATCTTCATATCTTCATATCTTCATATCTTCATATCTTCATTAGCATGAAATAATAATCCTAAATACTTGAAATTACTAAAAAGAAAGAATTCTCATTCTTTTTACATTTTCAGATCCATTTTAATGTAAAATTGCCTAATTTGACTAAATATTCTAGTGAGAGTAAGACTGCATTTTTTATTGTATTTTTTTCACTGTATGTTTTCAATCCCATTAGTAATGTCTTTTCTTAAAGTGGTGTGTACTTAGGAGGTCAAATAGGGATTTGAATATATAATCATGCATTATGTAGTTCAGCATATAAAGTCAAGGTTGCAGGAAATCTCTGCTAAAAGAGTGGAGTAGCTGAATCCAGTGAACCCTGAAATATCTCATTTTCCCATTATTTAAAAGTTCCAGATTTACAGCTCATAAATGGCCCCTATGAACTCCTGTGGGTTTAGTTTTTGTAAGCAGAGGTAACAGCAATTTAGAGTCTACTGAAAAACAAATTCCTCCATTCAACACTGAAAAAGCAGTCAAGAGATGTCTCCTTGAGTGCATCCACAAAATTATATTGTTCTTTTTCTGTGGAGCTCACAGCTACCATGCTAAAGTGATGTACACAAAGGTTGGGGTCGGCCTTCACAAGGTCCTTGCTAACTAAGCCTGAGACAGGAAAGTTTGACTGGGTTCTGTTTCTTTCCTGGGTATTTTATCAGAATCTTCCCTTTCAAATTTCCACATCTTTTTCTGTTTGTTCCCTTACTCTTTAAAGTCATTGTCTGGAGTATTTGTGTGGGTCTTTCTGTGTGAAATATTGAAGGATATTGGGAAAGCTCGTGTTTAGGAAAAAAAAAAAAAGTATTATGCCTAGTGATATCTTTTAAACAGTGAGTGCCTGTGTCTGTCCATCATAGCCAAGCCCCTATAATCCCTAACTCTTTATATGTGTTTCTTTTCTCCTAGCCCTTTATTTTTTATTTTTTTGTTAGTTGCTGTGCTCCAAAGGATCAAAACTGTCTTGATAGATCACATATACAAAGCCATATCTAGGTAAAAAAAGCTATAAAAAGCTACATGATGCAGATCTAACCCACTTGTTTGTATGCCTCACAGGTTCTCCTGTGAGCCACATCCCTGGAGGATATCCGCTTCTCATGGTCTCAGCTGAAAAGCTGGGGATCAAATTGCTGAGACTTAGGCATTTAGCTTCTTAGATTCCCTGGTTTGTTTCCCAACCTGTCAGCAGATATTGTAGCCTTCACATAAAAAGAATGGATCTGCATTTGAATTACTGTGCCACTCACATGCTTGGATCTGGCTTCTTTTGATTTTAGGAAATAATTAAGTCATTGTTTAATGCACTATAATCAGAGAGAATATTTTATACACCACTTGTATTTTCACATGCACCTTCATGAAACTCTGTGTGTGCTTTATAACACTGTTCCCACAATCTCTAGCACATTTTCCAAAAAGATGTCTAACATTACAGAAGATCAATAGCTCAGTGAGAATGAGTTTTGCATATTCCAATGGGGTAGTTGATAAGGTTTGACCTTGATGCACTGTTACAAGAAGAGGCACTGCCAGTGCCTCTCTGCTATTCCCATACTCTCCTTACCCTTTCTATAGTTCTGTATCATTACTATAACTTCTCTACCATTTTTTCAGCACAGAAAAATAGAAAATATTAGGAATCAAACATTACATTTTCTCTGAAGTTTACTTGTTAGTGATTTCTCAGCCATTTTTGAAGAGGCACATAATGATAAAATACCTGGTGACATCTGCTGCAATAGGTGTTTTCCTTCTGAGATTTTATCAGACCTTTGCATCATTTGATCCCTGTACAGATGGTGGGATAGAAGATTTACCAGAGGGAATCAGAGGGTTAATTTCTCTTTTCTCTCCTTGTCCTCTCCTAATAACACCTGCATGTTCCTTTTCCATGTCACTTCTGCTGCCTGCAACCACATCACTGTGCAACTACCTCCTTTTAGGTCAAGGACTTGTCTGCCATGACATAAATATTAATAATTTCATTTTTTTTACAAGGAGTGATGTATATGTTGGTTTTTTAAAAGCCCTTCTTCTCAAAAGCTGCTGATCCTAAGTGACAGAGTGTTGTCCAGTAAAAGGAGTGGAAACTGGAATACATGACTTCTAAACTCTCCCATCGAATACTTCTTTGACAGAGAAGCAATTTAATTCCTGTGATTCAGGCTACACCCTTGTAGAATTAGCCTAATAATAATTACCTGGCTCACAGCTTGTTCCAAGGCTTCATTAATGTTTATAGAGCACTTTGTTTGTCAGGTTTGAGTTCTTTTCCTCAAAATTCTACGTAGTAGCAAAGCAACCAGTGAAACTGTTAATAATTACCAAGTAACTGATCAAGTAAAGCAGAGTTCTTCATTCAGGGTAATAGCTTTCCTCTGTTTATCTTTTCATGTATGCACGTGCAGCATTCTATCAGATCCTGAATTTAAAAAAAAAAATCAAAACCTTCATCACGATGAAGCGGAGCTGAAATTACCTCGGAGACCTCAATTTTGGGATGTAAGGAAGAGAGAGACGGGATTGACAGAAGAAAGTTTTCCTGATAAAGAAGGAATGCATTCACTAAATTTGGTAACCAAAATTACTCTTATTCTTTTGATCAGAACACCAGCATGATAATGTAACACAATATTCTGACATCATCTAAACCTTCTCTGGAGCTTTCCTGGCACTGCTTAATTTTCTTGGGACACTTATTTGATATCTCATTGCAGAATCTAATCTGAACTACTCTAAGCATTTGCAGCACCACAGGTCCTCCAGCCTTTTTTTCCACAGCTGAAACGTCTGTTTCAAGGAGCAAATAAACCAGGGGTTTTCTATACATACATTCTCAGCTGACTCTTACATTGAAAAAAACCAAAAAACCCCTTAAAAGCTACAAAGCTACATACCATGGTCTCATGTGCCTCATTGTTCTCTTATTATATAATTTTATTTAAGAATCTCCTCATTTGTTTCACTTCTAGAATCAAACTGCAGTTCTGGAGGTGATATGGTATCAAGAGACAGTAAAAACCAAACAATTCACAAAATAAATGCAATGAACAAGGACAAAAAAGGAAGAGAGGCAATTTAAGACACAGTGTTCTCAGTTTGTAGAAACAAATTTTGCAAAGGGACTTTGGACCAGCATATATCCTGTAAAAGTACATAAAAAAATATCCACTGGGATATCTTTAGCAAGGCAAGGAGTTTCCCTGTTCATGTTAGTGGGAAACCTACAGTGATATGTTTTATTACTGTAACTTTAATTCTTGGGAGTCCAGTTCTACTCCCATGCCATTTGAACTGTGAAAGTTATAAGTATTTTGGGTGAGTATTTTGATTTTGATTCACATTGTTCAGGGAAATAAGAGGGAAAAGATAGACAGTTAAATATGAATATTCTAGGAACAGGTAGAATTAAAACAACTTTCAAAATAGCTTATGCATAAAAAGAGATGAGACAGTGTTCAAAGCCATCCACATGTTAAAATGGCATGAATCTTGCAAGACTTTCTGGAAACATATCAATGCTGGTGTGCACAACAAGTAGAATGACAATGGTCTGAAAGGATTTTTGCAGTGGTTCCTCTTAAGCATAGGCAGCTTGTCAGCTGTTCAGGTTTTACAAAATACGTATGTAATCTCAGATGGGGACAAGATTTTGAATTAGGTAATGTCTTTGCAGGGGTAAAAAAACCCCAAACAACTGTCTTGAAAATGTACTGGTAATATAAACATAATTCAAAGAGATGTATAATACATGCATATGTAGGTAGCTGTGTAGATTAAAGGCAACTAAATTCATTTGGATCTAATACTTCTGTATCTGATTTTGGCAGAAGGTTACTGGATTTTTCCAGTGTCTCATCTACTGCAATTTCCAGCTGTCTCTCAGTTTTGATATGTTTCCTCTAAGTAACATAACCATTTTTCAAGTCTTAAACTCACAGCTTCCTATTATACTTGCAAATAGTCAGCTACAGTACATCTGTTCCTTAAAGAGAAATGTGGGTTTACCTCTTTTTTTTCTCCATAGCATTGACTGTGGCATACCAAAATATATATCAAATAGTCTGAAAATAAAATATTATTTTACTTTAAATACTGTACATTCTAGTAAGAAACATAAACACATAGATATGCATCAGTCACTAATATATTCTGCTAAATAGAAAACAAAAATTGGGAAATAAGTGTATGATGCTTTTATATTACATTAGGCTGCTTGTTTTAAACCGTGTTGGTATGCAACTGACATTGATGGAAAACCTTGGAGGATGTTTCTTGCTCACTAAGCACAGATTTGCATGATGGCAAACAGTTTCTCCATTACTGCTGGTATTAAGGGGCGGTATTCATCTACTCGACAATTTTGTTGCCTCCCTGCCCCCTTCCTTGTTTTTCAATGTAGCTTGCTGGACTGGAGAGTAAAGATCCTTCATTTAACTGTCATCCAGGCCCAGTGTTTTAGCCCAACACTCCAAGTTAATTTAAAAGGATAAGATTATTGCAATGCAAAATAATTCTTAGTATCTGCACTTAAGGTATGCAAAATGTACTGCAATTTTAATGGCTCAGTTGCTCACATTTTTCTTCAGCTGCTGCCGAGCACACTTCAAAACACATGTTTTAAATTACCTAAAAATATATTTTATTATAGTGCACTGAAAGCAAGGCAATCTGGGGGACAAAATTTCCCAAAGCAAAAAATCTATCTTGGTGGAATTATTCTTATATTCTGAATTTTGGGTTTTTGTTTTGTTTTGCTTTTGTATATTTGTTTTTGCAGTGTAAAAAGAAAAAAAAGGGAATATTTTTTATTAAAATAATGTGTCAGACAAAATTAGGAGTATATCAGAATTTAAAATGAAGCATTCTTTATTTCTACCATTAAAAAAAAAGTGGGGAAATGTTGATGCAGAAAATGTTAATTTCATAATATACACTAGATTTAGTAGCTTTTTCTATTTATACAACTCTGGCACTGTTAAAGGCTTTACCAATCAGTATATATGGAATTATGAATGAATGCACTGATAATACTCTAATATTTGATATGTCTATGCATTCATGCAATAGAAATTTACCTGTAGCTCTTCTGGACTGTTTATTATGTCACTACAGAAGCCCAAAGGGTTTCAGAGCTAACCATCCTAACCTTTAGTTTCGTGTGTTTGTGCTGAGCGTAACAACCTAGGAGCTACTCATTTCCAGGAAAGAAGACACCCAAAGGGATCTTGGAAACCATTCCAGAAGATGGGAGACAAGTTATGTTCCTTTGTTATTTTGAGAGGAAAGCCTACTGCCACCCACAGATGTTTTATTTGCCATCAGCATCCAGCAAGATGTTCAGTGGTAAGAAATGCTCAATGGCGAGAGCAACTGAATCCGAGGACCCCAGCAAGCAGCATTCTGCAGTCAGAAAGGGCCCAGCAGAGCCCTGCTGTGCTTGGAGGAATTTGCCTCTATTCCAGTTTAACAATGAGCCAGAAAGGACATATTTGAAGCAATAAAGCGAGGAACAGATGGGTGAGCCAAAGGTTAGTGTCAATATGATCCTCTGAAAATTAGCTGGATGGTCATCATTACCACAGACAGACACAACAAGAAATGTCATTGGAAGAAAAGAGGAAAGTAGCAGGAGCACAGAGGCATAAATCCCCACACACCCCCACAGCCTCCGAGAGCATGTACATATTAATTCACTAAAAGAATTTCATGCGCCTCAAAATCTACTAATTGGTGATGTAGGTGTCTCCAAAGTTACAGATAACAGAGACATCTTTAGTGAGGACACCCTAATTGGAATTCCCATTGAGTTAGACTTGCTGAAACAGACTCATAGGTTTCAGAGGATATTAGTTGCCTTAGGTAGAAATGCATTTTGTTAGACAGCTCTCCCTGAGAATGCTTTCCCCAGCTCTCATGTGCTTTGCCTCAGGGTTGTGATATGCATTATCATAGACAAGCACAGTTGCCTCACCAATTCATAGATTGTAGAGGGGGCACGATCCATTATCCTAATTACCATGTTGAAAGAAATATTCAAGAAAAATATAAAAAGGTGTCTTTTTAATCTTCATCCAGAGAAATCTATGTCTAGTCAAGTGAATTATTGCACTGATATTTTCTGGAAACCACATATTATATTCATTGGCACAGATTATAACTCCAGTGAAGTCTGTGGAGAGATGCCAAATTATAATAGGTGCAAAAAAACTAGATCTAGCTGCACATTTTATATTCTTTCTTTCTGCCACTTGAACGAACATATCATCAAATACATACACAAGCCCTATAATAGAAATAGCAGTCCTCTTTTATTTTTCTTTTGTAATAAATGACTAAAAAAATTGGTTCTTGGCAAATATTATGAAGGATGAAATATAAATCCACACAAATCTCCAGAATGCAACATATTTTCACAATTAAAGAATCAAGCATTTACTATTAGATGGCTTCAGAGATCACTAAACTTTGATAGTCAAAAGATTACAGAAATAGACCCTGTTAATGGCATGTTGGGACTTCAAATAAAAAGCACTGGTTTAGCACTGGAACCACTGTCTAAGAAGTGAAAAAATTATATAGTCTCATCTAAGAAAAGGAAAAAACAACCAAACAACCAAACAACCAAACCCCCCCCCAAAAAAAACAACAACAGGAAGAGCAAAATTACCAAGTCCACCTTAAAAAAGAAGGGGACACAGAAGTGTAACTAGCATGAACAGAAACAAACCTTTGAAACTATATCTTCCCTGAATTTTTACTCAGTGCATCTTAAAAATACATTGGCTTGAAACGTTCTGTAATTCTAAACTTATCCTTGCTCTAATCTTGCTTGTAATCTTTGAACAATCATAAAAATGCTTGCTGGTTTACAGCATTTACAAACATTATCCAAAAATGCAATGCCAGTTGGCCACCCAGTATCTTATTTGAAAAGTAATGCATATTTCTCAGTGGAGTATCTGATATAAAAAAGATCATTTTTTCACTGTCTAAAGAAGCAGAGTAGAAGGCAGGAATGTTTCCATTTTCCAATGCAGTTTCTATATTCTATGAACAATTATTGTCTTAATTGCCACCCACACCCACAACTCACAATCTGCTCAGTCGTTTATAATACACAAAGAGAAGGAACTATATGAAATGTTACTACAGCTTTCAGAGAGAGAAAGAAAAAGCATTTTTCTAACTTTCCTGCTAAATTATGAAACAATCCAAATCTAGATGGCAGTGAAATTATTTCCCTCAGAGCATCATTTAGAGATATTAAAAGAACAGTATCTAGGGGAAAAAGAGACAAAACTTTCTAAGTGTTAAATGACTGCATTACTTTCTAATCATGTTCTTATTTGTTTTAGCTTTATGATATAAACTTGTATTCTTAAATAAGTCAGAAGCAATTATTTCCTATAATTCTGCAAGAGTAAGAGGCTCTATGACCTGACACAACAGACCCTGAACAGACTGTAGCACAGTCGAGTGCTGAGAAAGACTCTTCCTTTACATTTAGGATTCAGGATCCAGAAGAATTTGGGGCAAATAGAGGACCTCTTCTATTGGGTTCTTTTCCATGGGAAAGACACAGTTACCGCTTCTGTTAGTTCATATGGGTATTTTTACTCCACAAAGTGAAGGTGCCTAAAGGATCTAAACCATAAATGCACATAAAAACATGCCTTTCAGAACACATTTGTTCCCAAGGGGTCTCTCTTTTGGAGGTTATATCTATATACAGGATACAATTTCTTCAATGTGCCTGTTCTTTTGAATGACTTCAACACTCATACATATATATGAAATACAGCCCACTGAGTATTTTTCAGCTGAGATGAATACTCTGTGTCCCCTTTCACCTCCTGCCAGTGAGATCTAAAATATTTCACCAAAATATTAAAAAAATTGTTAAATGGGTTTTGGAGAGTGAAAAGGACTCCACTCAAAACTTTAAAAACATAACAGCAGTGTTCTGTGTTCACTCTGAAATTCTTCAAAGTCCTCTTGAACATCTATAGAATTTTTCTTTAAATAAAGAACTTAATTAATTAATTAATTAGTTAAACAAAAAACCAAACAAGTATCAAAATTTGAGTTGCGAAGGTTTTAAGGTTCCTTACAAAACCATTTCGCCTTTTTAGGAAGGTAATTTTTCACAAATGCACATCTTAAATATACAGTCAAACCATTTAAAATTTCTGAGAGCAATTTGTCTAAGAACAGCCAAGCCTGGTTATTTTTTACTTTCATCTAGAATGGTTCATATAGCATACATAATGGAGTTTCTCTCTCCACAGGTGAGAAATCCGGGGAATAGCAAGGAAATGGTTAATCTCCTTTCAGAGCAATGAGGCCTGGAACTGAGGATGACCTTGCTTGTAGTCTATACATTGGCCTGAATGTTCATGAAGTTAAGTCTGCATTCTGAAGTCTCATATATATCCTCAAATCAAATATTTTCTTTAGTCAAACAGCACTGACTTTTGGGAAAGCTCCTGGGGCATTTAATAAACTAGAAAATTCATGTCACTCTATGTAAACCACGCTTTCCAGCGCTTGAGTCCTATTTACAGAGTAGCATAGATGCAGTGAGGCTTGATGAAAGGGATAAAGCCAGACAGTTGCATCAGCCAAAACCCAGTACTCTTCCCCCTTGCCATTTCCAGCTTGGCTTTCCCAGTCTCTGGGCTTCGGTGCAATTGTACTTGTGGTATCCATGTCAGCTTTACTGCTAAGTCTGTCTCTGGAAGCAGCCAACAGAACTTACTGTGAATCAAATCTCACACGCTTTCACTTCATTATTTTACTTTATTCCTTCACTTTTATTTCTCTACCCTCATTCCTCTACAGCTCTGGTAATTTCTGAACAAGAAGCATGTGGAAAACAAATCGTGTATGCATGCATGTGTGCTTTATAGACATGGATAAGTAAATACAATCATGTACTCCTTTTTAAAGCAGGTGATATGTTACAGTAAAAATGCATCACTGCTTTATAGCATTTTCAGTGAGGGAGAAACATATAAGAAATCTGCCAAAATTATGGCATCTGTTTTCTGGAGATATTAGCATGTTCAGTTTAACTGTATTGGTTTAGAAACAGTGTTAACTCTGGGCTATGACCATAGAGAATGATACACACATTTAAACCATAGAACAGAGAGGGAACATAAACAGTGCCTTTCCATCCCAGTAGGAGCTAAAAGGACCTCAATTTCAGACTTGTAAGGAGTTGGTCAGATGGTGTTATCAAGTGTTTTCTAGGACCATCTATAAAGAGACCATTAAGCCAAAAGTAAAAACTTTCAAAGTGAGAAAAAAAAATCACTTAGAGGTTTTTTTCTCAGAGCCCAAATTAAAGGCATGCATAATAATAATAATAATAATAATAACTTTTTAAAAAAATCTGGAAAAAAAGGAAAAGCCTTAAGCGTGCTATTTTTTTATTTGTTGTGTTCCCCATACCTCCTCCTTTCCCCATAAATATTTCTGTGACTGGCTGAAAATACCTAAAATTACCCAGATAAAAAATGTGTTCCTAGAGGCCAGTCTAGCCAAGTCCTTCCTCCTTTGTGTGCAAAGCGAGGATGGAACCTTAACAATAACTCCCTACTTAGCATGCACTTTAAAAACATGAGATGAGCAACAATGTTTACAACACAACACTGGTGGTTCTGGAAAGGATGGCTCAGGGCACTTCATTTTTATGTTATTGCTGCTCTGCAATATCTCTGTAGTTTATGAGGACTTGTGCATCAGGACAAAGATTAATGATGTTAATTATTTAGTAGCTACACCTTGCACTATATTGTTTTGTTTCCAGTTTTATGTGTATACTACCTGAACAGCCAAATATACCCAAAAGTTTGAATATGATACACACAGTTGCTTTTGCTCTTTGGAGATTTATAAGACAAGACAGTAAAATATCTAACAAAAGACTATCCACCACAAGCATGAAGTGAAAATGAGACAATTCTTTCTTTAAAAGCTCCTCTGAATATAATTCTTCAACTAAGCATGCAATCAAGAAATATGACTACTTGTCTGTGTAGTAGTCAGGTGTAGTGATCCAGATTAGGTTTTGGCCTGTATGAATATGAAAAAAAATGTTGCAGCAAGAATTTTAATGAGCCCTAATGAACAAAAGAAGTTTCTTCCAAACACTTTTTAATAGTTGTAGGAAATATCCTGTTCCCAAATCCTAATTACACTGCCATTTACATCTTCTCCCCAATTCCCTTACAGTCTCTTGCAAGCTAAAGGAATAGTTTAACATTAAACTGATGGGTAATTTTGTTATGTTTCATTATTTTCAGGTGTAGCTAAGCTAGAGTGCCAGAGCAATGGAAGATCACTTTGACTTGGACTTTTCCTGATTTAAAGAGAAGGATGTGGCAAAACAAGGAATAACCTGTAGGAATCTGTTTCATCTAAACTATTTTAGGATGTGCCACATTTTCCTCTTATCTATTCAAACTTCCTCCCCCTCAAATCCATTTAATTTTAATTTCTTTGAATTTCCTGGTCAAAGCAATATTTTCAGTACAAGATATACTCTTCTAAGCTCAATTTATACTTAGAGTAAGTAAAAAATTACCATTCAGAACCACTACATATCAGCTTTAATTTACACATTCCTTTGAATCAATACACATTAATTGAAACCAGCCTTTTTGCCAAAAGATAATGTACTGAAAGTAAAAGCAATCACCTTTCTTTTTAAATAAGTGTTTGTTGTTACCATTGCAGTCAAAATAGTGAGTTATTTTATGATTTGAGAAATCACTGCACATGAAAGTTGTTATTCTGTTTGGTTGCTTTTTAAATTTATTACCCTTGAATTGTGTAGAAATAGACCATCAGCAGAAAAACATTCTTAACTGTCAGGGTATAGCTATGGTTTTAATTCAAAGCGTGGTTTTATGCCCTATTTCTTCAGCCTCAGAAGATAAGCTGTAGCAGCCTCAAGGCTAGAATATAACCAGTAGTTCATTTTTATATTAGCACAATTTATGTTCAAATAGATTAAGACATCTTCTTATCATATCAGAAAGGTGCTCAGAAATGCATTTTTATGTGTCCAAGTCCTTTAAAGGAAGAAGTGGAGCAATGGTAGACTATGACAGTGTAATGCACTGGAGGGAATAGTAGCAGCATGAGAACTGGCTGTGCAATGACTGGCTCTGCCACTGGACATGGTGTCCTCATACAGCAAAATGTGGGTGGTTTGTAGCTAACTTTGTTATGCTGAGTGCATTTCTTTGACACTCAGTGACAACTTTCAGTTCCTGTAGTGAAAGCTGATCCTTTACTATATTTTCTTCTTTGCTAGATTTTTAGACAATACATCTAGAAATAGTTAAGGCTTGCTGACACATTAATATTTACCATTTCTTAATAGACAGCAAGTGTCTCTACTCAGTGGACTGAGTACAGTAAAGCTATAGAGGCTTAAGGAATTGCTATGAGTCCTGCCACAGAAATCTGGCATAATACAAAGGATTTGAAATTTAGGCTTTTGGTTTGGATCCTGATATTGTCCATCCAGAATAAGCAGATCTATATCTCTCCTAAGAAATGGTAGGTTCTGGTATGTTCCCTGAGCCTTGTCTTCATAGCTTAACTTTCAGAAAGTTAGTAAAAGGTTTCTTGCTAAACAAGAGTGTCCTTCACTTGTGAATTCCATTGCAGACTGCACTGGAATCTTGCAATAATTTCAGTCCTTATAGTTCAGACACTTCTAGGTACTCTGTAGTTCCAAGAATTAATAACAAGGTATCAAATCAAATGAAGGAGTAGGTATGTATGTGGTAAGCTGGACACACATGTGCCCAAAACATTTTTAATTTAAACTTGTTTTAACTGTATATATACTAATAAGTTCTAAATATATGCACTTTCACCCAAACTAATATAACTTAATATCAATGCATATTTATTGTTATTAGATTTTTATAGCATTTTTCCTGTATGGCACCTCATAGGCGTTAAGTTAGCTGGATTCTCTAAAATTCAGGCTGTTTAGAGAACAATAGTTCCATTCACAAGCAACATTAACTGCTTAGCAATTTATAGCTCTTATTTACACTTACCTTGTGCAATATAGGTAGCATAAATCTTCATTGAAACCAAAAAATTAATCTATTTGGATATAGTGAAACAAGAAAATATCTGAGACGACTTTATTGTGTTTCATAAAAATGGTCTTTAGTGTTGGGTGTAGGCAAAAATATCCACATTGAATATAAAATGCAATTTCTGAAAATAGTTTTCCATAATAATGTTTCATTTACCCTTTTGTTCTGTCTTCTCCTCCCACTCCCCTCATTTACTGCATTTAACAGTTAAAGTGTCCAATAAAGATGAGCAAAGAACAGAAGAAGAAAATCAACCTATTTTGTCAGAGTACTGATGCTGACAGCACTATAAATGATGGCAAGGCTCCAATTTTTAAAATTGTTTCATTTAAAACCTAAACATTGAATCCCTGTACAGTGTTTAGAGGCTTTTCAGCCTTCTCTGATTCAATTTAGAGGAAACATTTATGGTGTCTAAATTGTTCCTGGCAGTTCTGAGCCCGGTTGCATTTTAAACAAATATAATTTATACAAAGCTGTGCCATATATAGTCCCAAGAAATCTAAAATATCAATCAAATTTCATTTTCAAACCAGTTTTACTAATAGTCAGTGTTTCAATTGCTCTTCCCTTTTGTAATAAAGATAGTTTAAAACTGATAACTGTGAAATACAGAGTTATCTTCCAAGAGCACTCTTTCTCATACTAAATGACTAAAAGACTTCTATGTCCAAACCAAATAAACCCTTCAAAATAGCATGTAGATTTCTTGTTCAGTTATTATACATCAATCCAGTACATTAATCAAACATCAGCTAAGTTCAGCATGGCAGTGTTGCAGTGTTTGTACACTACAACTCTCTGTTCTCTTGTTTATTAAAACTAAAAACGCATACAGAAATTCAATAGCTGTGTCCTTCTGCCTTTGAGATGTTACAATCAAACACCAGGTAGACCAGTCTCAGTATGTCTCTAATTCATTTCTTCTAAGATTTTTCTCTTCTCTTGGCTGTTGCTGGACTATTCTATATACACATATAGTTGAAGTGACATTCCTGTGGTGAGTCCATCTGATTTGTCCGTCTTTTTGTGAGCTTTAGAAAAGAGAATAGATCCATTCTAAATCAAGATATAAAATGTATACTTGTATACACAGATTAAAATAACACCTAAAAATTGAATACGAAATAACATGGTCCTATTTTCAATGTTTCCTTGACAAGTCTTACACTCACATCGATTCTAATTATGTAGTGTGCCAGTACCTACACAATATTCTGAAAATGTTCAATCTTCCATCTGTTTTTCTTCAAGTCTTTACTTACTTTATCTTTTTAAAGTTTTTCTTTTCCTTTCTAAAAATTCTTTCTCTTTTCTGACATTTGCCTACCAGGTCAATTTTTCCTTTTTAGTGAACTAATTATTATAAAATCCAATTTTAATTCTACCTTGTCTTTCATGCCTAACTATTACAAGTTTTTTTTCCTTTCTTCCTGATACTTTGAATTCTCAAACCTACAGAGCAGCCTTTCCCTGTTGTTTTTTTTCCTTTTTCTTCCTTTTTTTTAAATTTAGACAGTATAATTGCCTATTACTTCACATTAGTCCCCTCAAGGTGCAGATTGTCACATTTGTAAGTTGCAGCTTGATTTTCAAAGCGGAAAGATTTTTGCAAAATCCACCAAATTCAGCCAGATTGAATATTTCAGTGCCTTTCTGGAAATCAAGTTCAGAGTCCAGTTTTCATCTTAATTTACATTTTCTGCTAAACAAAAATTTTTTAAGTATTCACCTTCCATCTTTTTCATTGTGGGAGAACTTGGCAATTCTTTCAGCTCAAACTCTACCACTGAAATGACTGGTAGCACCTTCAATTAGCATAGTCTCCACTACTTAGGTGAACAGTTACAATTTTTTTAACTTCATAAAACTGATTAAAGTTAAACCAGTACATCATTTCTCTTTCTAGAAACCTAAAAGATTTACACCAACTGTTTAGAGAAAGCACATTTTTGCTTGCAGCTGTCAAAACAGCCTGTCAGTTCAATTATCTGGAATGCCTATTAGTCAGTTTTTAATAAAGCTTCAACTACTTCTCTCTGCTGTTTAATGAATAAGGTCCTTCTGCACACCTTTTAAATATGTGTTTCATGGTCCCTGTGGAATTCAGAAATTATAAAGAAAAGGTGATTTGATTTACTCATAAGATGCATTATAATTTCACGTGTTGCATGAAACTGCCATTTTTCCTGCTTACGAGACCTCCTGCACTCTTGACATTATTAGGCCTTCTGCTGGAAAAAGCATGTTGCGTTGGTAACAGCACTTTTAAGAATATGACACTGCTAAGGTGTTTTGTTTCAACATTTTCCCATACTCACTCAGTGAAAGAGAGAGAGGTAAACTGACTGCTTGCTCACATAGTAATTTCATGAAAGGGTTGTGACATCTTATTTTTCTTTAAACATTATTATTATTACTAAAACTAATTCTTACTAGTAGAGCAGCAGAAGGGAAAATGGGGAGGCATAGAGTACTACACATAGCTCTGGTTTCTGCTTATTGGATTTCCTTCATCTGATCCCAAAATGTGTTGTGCCTCCTGCCAGAGGACTGGGCAAGCCAGATGTTTGTTTTCTTGTGGATAAATATAAGAAGTTTCTTTACTGATACCTGTCCTGTATGTTCAGAGTGCTGTTCAAGGGAATACAGCACCCTTTCTTCCTATAGTGAAACATTATCACCATCTCTTTGCCAGAAATCATGTCCTCTGCTGTTTAGCTATGGTGCAAATGAGGCTTCAGAATTTGCCTAGGTGGCTGCCCTATGAAGATGGTCCCATCACTGACCATCAGCAGCCCCCAGGTATCCTTCTTAGCAGGGTCAAAGGGATTCAGCCACAAAGTTGTTGCAATTTTGAGGAGCTGAAATGACCATTGCTTGCTTGGCCTTATTTTTCCTGGCAGTCCCTTTCTTGACCCAGGCTTCTATATGATGTTTTCTTTAAGACTGTCTTCTGTTCAATTAACAGGATAACAGTTTACTCACATTTCTAATGAGAATGACTTTTGTGTCTGTTTTACTTTACACAGCTAATCCTGCGTGTGAAATGATGCTAATAAGGTCACTGATGACAGTAGATATTATTGCCTGGGTTAAGCAGATGACTCAGGCGTTCAGTCATTAATTTTTTATTGTCTTGTTTTGTTGGGGTTTTTTTTTTGCTTGTTTGTTTTGCTTTGTTTTCCTTTAGTTTGCTTTGCTTTGCTTTGTTTTGCTTGGGGGTGAGGGGACAAGGTGGGAGGTGACACTTTTCCCAGTGAGAAAACTCAAGTTGTTTAAGAACACCTGAAGTCTAATGTTAGACTTTCTCATCTAGTCTTATCTGAACCTTTGAAATGCAACAAGTCAAAAACCTGCCATTTAGTGAATATCTACAAATGTTTTAAAACAATAAAGAGTTACTGAGTGAGTGATACTTGTTTAAAAATGTAAAAGAGTTTGAATAAGAAACACATCTGACTCTAATATGTCTGCTAGTGAATGTGAGATTTGAGATTACATTACATGAATATTTATTTAAAGTGAGCATAGGACTTCTAAACTAAAAGTTAAGTTTCTTTCAGCATTATAATAAATAATAAATCCTAAATATTTCCCTCAGGAAAAAATAAATCTCCTCCCTCCCATGTATAATGTCCTCTAACCCTTGTCCTGATCTTTACCAGAAACTTTTAGCAGTTCCTCTGCTTCCAGCAGCCTCTCTTCCTTCCCTGTTCTGAGAAAAAAATCTTTTCCTTCCTATATCCTCTGGGAGGCCAGGCTGTGTGCCTGCTCACTTACCCTCTCTGGGGCTTCCCAGCCTCTCCCTGCTGTGGACCCTCTGCTTGCTCTGCATCCTTCACACTCTGCTACTCCCATCACATGCTCCAGAATGTATCACACTCTCCAGAAGCTTCTCCCAGCTGAGCAAGGTCAGCTGCTGTCAGGGAAAGCAGCATCTCCCCTTCGTCCAGAGGATTTCTCCTGACCCAGGCTTGAGCTGTGTTAAAAATGCAAAGCAAATATTTTTCCTCCTTGCTGCTCATCTAGGTCCCTAAAATGGAACAGAATCTAAAACAAACAAACAAACAAATAAATAAATAATAATAATTGCACACAGAACAGACATGCATCCATTTTAATGCAAAGTAAAGCCTACCTCTTACAAATAGCCTCTAATTTTCAGTGTTTGGAAGCCAGAGAACTTGAAAAGAGATGCTGGTTTTAAAATTATAGCCCACATCAGATATAAACAGGGTCACTGGAACAGGAGATTAATGTAACCTGCTAAGGGTGAAACAAATTATAAGGATTAAAATGTGTCTCTGATACTGTACAACATTTTAGGTGGTATTATATCATTTTTATCTAACTTCCTTGATGTTACTATTATCATCACATTAACTCTGTGTATCAATTTCATCCTCGTAATAGCTGCATACTACTGAGAGGAATTATTGATGGTGTACTTGGAGAAGTTGTAACACTGAAACGCTAGGGATGAGATCTGGTACTGTGTGTAGGCCTCTAAAATAACCTTTATTGCAACTTTGGTCCTTAAAGTAAATTTTTGTTCAAAATTAATCCTCTGTGGTGCTCTAACCCTGGAGGTGCCTAAATTTCATAGACTTCTTGGTTCTTCAATTGTAGGATTTTACTTAGGGTTCTGAGCTACTCAAGCACAGATTGGTGCAAATTTGGGTTTCCTCTGAGAGTCCAGGTACAATACCCAAACCCCAACTTAGCCTGTTGCAGAGTTTTATGCAACAGCAACTTGTCAGTTGAAATGCAAAGACATTTTAGGTTTTCTTTGAAAAGGAAAGGAGACTGCTGGTACCCTTTGCTGGCATTGTTTCCCCTTTCTTGTTTAGTAGGAGATTAAACATTTCCCTGGGGTGTAAAAGTGGGTTAATTCCATTCTCTGTCTCTTGGAATTTAAATACACTGTTTTCCAGATAAGTGCCCTCATCACCAAGACCATGTTTCACCTACAGCCCTCATGAGCTTTTCTCTCTCTGCACAGTGACTTTGATGGAAGGGCTAAACAGCCCTTTTCCCTGGAGAGCTGAGCAACCAATCCACTTACATAAAAATCCATTTAAAGAGAGCTTTAAATTCACATCTTTCTAGGGATTGCTCTAACCTAAAACATGCTGCAAAGGGCACATTATGGAAACACCACAATCAATGCAATCAAAATTGCAATTTGTTAATGTTTTGATCGATGTTAATCCATAACTAGAACATACCTATTTGACCAAACTCCCCATAACTAAATGCATGGTACCATCTAGTTTCTGAATATCAAGAGGCTCCTGTAGAGGAGCAGAATATGAAAATTATATGAGTGGTCATGAAATCCCTGGGATGAATGAGGAGACAGCTAAAGACATGCAACTGGCTGCTTAGTGGCTGCTGAGATCATAATTTTGGACTACATGCCTAACAACTAAATTTGATATTCATATTTTCTTTTTGAGGAGGTTGTAAATTTGGAGCTTTAATTCTTTATTTTAGCAGTCCTCAAAAATCTTAATTTACTGCATTAAATTTTAACTGCTAGCCACAACTTTTCCAAAATGCATATGTCATATACTTAAAACCATAGACATTCAAAATAAATGCAGAAAAGACACACAGTTGTATGTTGAATTTAATATTGCCATGTCTTGATCTTTGATCCCCTAAATAGTGACTTTTTTTGAACGGAATACTATTGTCCACTCCATCTGTAACATCTCAGCCTGACATTCCTAGGACTTCAACCAGCAATAAGCCCCCTTCAAGTGAAGACAAAAAATGATTGCTAAAGATGTAAGACAAGAACTTATTCTGGTTCACTTTTTTGCTTTACTAATGGTTTAGCATTTATTGAGAAAAACTGCACAGTGGAAACAGCATTCCTAATTCACAGTCCTCACACCCTGTGCTTTTTATTGTTTGCAAAATACTGCTGTCGTTTTCATCTATAAAAGATGTGACACTAGGGGGAAAAAAGTGATTGTTCATATAAGTAGAATGCTCACAGGACAGAATAAGAATCTATATCCATTGGTTACCAGGTAAATTGAGATAATTCTAGTTCAAACAGAACCTGTTCCTCCTTATTCTAAATTTGCATTACAAAACTACGAAAGAATCCTTCAGGGAGAACAGGGAGAGTTGTAAGGGAACAGTTTTTGGACAGCTGAAGGAAAAGATGGGCACCTGCTGTTCAGTAAGTTGAGGGAATTGGTGCATATTGCAAATTTTCTGTGTGCTACCAGGACAAGCAGATGGCCAGAGACAGCATTTTCTCCTTATGTGTAGTTTATCTCCTTACATCTTCTAATGGCCTATATTAAGGTTTCCCAGCATTAAATTCAGTTCAATTTAACAGAGCTAATATACATTTAAGCAGTACCAGTTGCTGTCAAAATTGCCTACTTGGAATAGATGACTCTTTCAAATACTTTAGCAAGGATGGCAGTAAAAGGGAAACACAGTTTGGATGTAATTTTGGGTGCTAACTCAGACCCCTGGGAATAAAACCCCTGCCTCATTCAAAACACATTAGTCACTTGTGTTTTTCAAAAAATTGTTTTGCCTTGCTGAGCCTTCATAGGGAAAAGGATATAACAGCATTTGTCTCCTGAGAATTATTGTGAGGTTTAATCTATGCTGACAATATGCAGACCTGGCCAATGCTGGTTTCTCGTTAATATCACACCAACTTTTCTTTTTTGAAAATGTTCTTTTGTTCATAAAGTTACACTGTTACATATCTTTGTGGGAAAATTATGCCGGCCTTTAATTGGATAAGGTAACACCTGTAATACTTACTGCTGTTAAATATTATTGGATGTTATTGACATGTATATTTAAATTATTAAAGTACATTAAAAAGCAGTGGATGTTCTTAAGCAGAGAAAACAGAAGGAAATATGGGGAGTCAGTAGCATTCAGTAGTATCTGAGTATATTTATCAAGATGCAGGAAAAGCTGAGATTGCTTGTTTTCTGATACTTTTTCCCTATTAGACTGCCTCCTTTCCAACAGCTGATAAAATTAAATAAACCAAAAAAGAATCTCTGAAAATAAAGGCTGGATCCCAGAACTCCTTTCTATTTCTTATTTTTACTTCCATTTTGTATTTTCTTGAATGCTATATTCTTGTCTGTATAACAGTTTAAACAGCACAAGGTTTAAGTTTGTGGTCTCCAAACTGGTGTAGTTTCACTTTCGGTCTAAGACTGAAAATATCTAACATCTGTGTTGGACAGCTATGTCTCTTTTTGGAAGTAATATTCACCATGCAGTTGCAACCACAATCACAAATCAGACAAAAGACTCCATTATTTTCACTTCAGTGGGATCCCACACACAAAATATTTGCTGTTCCAGTTTTTCCAGTACACATTCCAGTTTTTAGTTTTAATTACTTTTTTTTATCTGTTAGTTTTTTATCATCATTTATAGTGAGATCTGTTACCTAGACCAGATCAAATGACCAGAGAATACAAGAAAAAAATCTTTGAGAAATGGAAATGTATTTCACTTTTTTTTTTCTTAAAGTCAGTGTCAGCTGCTTAAGGCAAGATGATTCCTGAGGAAATGCTCTGTCAGAAACCTTCTGGGAAAAGGCTAAGAACTGGACACTAAAGCACCGCCAGCCCCATTGAATCAGCTTTGACTAAGAGATTTTTATCTCCAGACAGAATCCTGTTAAATTTGAAACAGTGATAAGTGAAAAATAAATAATTTCCATTTCTAAAACAGAACTTGAAGGAACATTTTTGTATGACATGCAAAAGTGCCACCTCCACAGCACAGTACAACAAAATTTTCATCCCAATTGGCTACTTCATGTTACAGAACATTCTCAGTTATTATAAATGAGCCGAATTTACAAAAAAACTCAAAAAAAGTGTGCTCTAAATCACTGGAGATAGATTTAATCTAACCAGCTCTCAAAAAAGTACCCATGACATAATGTTTAGAGTTGTGACTATATATAATTAAGACAACCATGTAAGGAAATATCCATTTAGCTGATTCCTCCCTTACACCAACAAGGTGGTAATGTCAGGTGTGTAAACAACGAAAGTTCATGCACCTCTATATAAAATAAATGACATTATAGAATTGTATGATGCTACTGATGCCAGCCTGAGGCACAGAAAAAAACTTACACTTGTGATGGAATAACAAATCAAAACAAATCTCCACAAAAGCAAATCAACTTCTAAATTTCTATGGATGTCCATTGTACTGAAACATTCTTCTGTGATGACACAGGATTTTACTGACTTTGGCTCACTCCATTATTTTTAGTGTATGCAGGAATAACAGTCACACTAAAATATTGGTTGGCTTGGTTTTGATAAGCATCCAGAAGTCCTGCTGCTCATTTAAATTTTGATGCTGCAAAATTGCTTTCATTGCATTCTGTCATTTTACATTGATTTTATATTTCAGGGTTGTGGGTTTTTTTTCCTTTGGAGAAGGTCTGAGCATATCCTTGTTATCAGAAGGGTCAAATGGACAGTAAAATATGCTGAAAATATCAAAATGTGATAGATATCTTTTTAATGACATCAATTTGAATTCCACACAAACTTCAGCAAATAGACTGAATTTACCATATTTTCATTTCTGCAAGATAAAGTACAGAGAATATTTTTATTACTTGTTTCGTTTCATTGCTAAGTGATTTTTAACAGAAATGTTGAGTTTCTGGTAAATAATTATTTTTATCACTTGAACTTCAGTGATTACTTTTAAGATGTCCAGAGCTCCAAGGTGTGGGGCTGTTGACACACTGGAGGGAAGGGATGCCATCCAGAGGGACCTTGACAGGCTTAAGAACTGCACCCATGTGAACTTCATGAAGGCCAAGAGCAAGATCCTGCACTTGGCTGGGGCAATCCCAAGCACAAATACAGATTGGGCAGTGAATGGATTAAGAGCAGCTCTGGGGAGAAAAATTTGGGTGAGTTAGTGAATAAGATTATCAATATAACAGCAATTTGTGCTTGTAATCCAGAAAACTATCCATATCTTTGGCAGCAAAAAAGGGCAGTGACCAGCAGGTTGAGGGAGATGATTCTGCCCCTCTGGTGAGACCTCACCTGAAGGTTTTATTCAGCCCTGGGGCACACAATGTTAGAAGGACATGGAACTGTTGGAGTGAGTCCAGAAGAGGCCCACAAATATTGTCAGACACCTGCAGCACCTCTACTGTGAAGACAGGCTGAGAGAGCCTGGAGAAAAGAAGGTTTTAGGAAGACCTTATAGCAGCCTTCAGTACCTGAAGAGAGTGTGCAAGAAAGACAGAGAGGAACTTTTTGAAAAGTAGTGACTTGGGGGACTTGATTCAAACTGAAAGAAAGTAGGTTTAGATTAGATATTAGGAAGAAATTCTTTACTAGGAGGATGATGAGGCACTGAAACACATTGCCCAGAAAAGTTGTGGGTGCCTCCCTTCTGTGCAGGTGCTCAAGGTCAGGTTGGATGAGGCTTTGAGCAACCAGGTCTAGTGGAAGGTGTCCCTGTCTGTGGCAGGGGAGTTGGAATCAGGTGACCTGTAATCACAGAATCACAAGGTTGGAAGAGACCTTCAACTTCATCGAGTCCAAGACACCTCAACTAAACCATAGCACCGAGTGCCACATCCAGTTTTTTGTTAAACACATCCAGGGATGGAGATTCCACCACCTCCCTGGGCAGTCCATTCCAGTACTTTATCACTCTTTCTGTGTAATATCCAACCTATATTTCCCTTTGTGCTGCTTGAGACTGTGACCTCTCATTCTGTCAGTTGCTGCCCAGTGAAAGAGACCAACCCCTACCTGACTACATCCACATTTCTGAGAGCTGTAGAGAGGGCTAAATTCGCCTCTGAGTCTCCGTCTCTTCCAACCTACAGCCATTGCATCAGTCCATGATTGTATAAGGTGTTAGGTGTAAGATTGCATTTGTCAACCCCAAATTCTGGCAGCAGGAATGTTGATGCAGTGCCATGTTTCCTTTGGCATGCTTATTGTAGGTACAGCATCCTTGGAGCTGTTTGCCTCACGGCTCTCCGCACCCTAGGCCTGACCCTAATGGCAGCTTGGGGGTGAGGCTGAGGTTCTCAGCATCATAGGTGGCCCAGATCAGAAATTTCTTCAGAGATGTCTGAGCAGTGCTGTTCCCTTTTGGAATGCTTTTTTCCATCTCTCCTGTCCCCGAAGCTGTAACATGTGTTGCTACATGAAGGCCACCCCTGACCTTGACTCTGAGCATAATTTAACTATGGGACACAGGCAGCCCATCTTAGAAGCTGTGAAGGCAATGATGTGGGTGCAGTGCTGCGCTTCCATTGGCCTTTCTCTTCCACTCCTGTGTCCCTGGAGGTGTAGGCATTGCTGGTCTCCAAATCCTTACTCCAACTTTAATGACAGCTTGAGGTCCACTACCATGGCTGGTCCAGATTAGAAACATGGGCAGGCAGCAGTGCTGCTGCAGTGCTGTGCTTCCCTTGGCATGTCTTTGCTCACTGTCCCTGGAACTGTGGCTTTGTGGCTCCCTGGACCCCACTGTCACCATAAGTGCAGTGTGGGTCTGCAGCTGAAACCTGCAGTGCCACTGGTGGTCCAAATCAGAAAACTCTGGAAGGAGTGCTGTGCTGCTTTGGTGTGCCATTCCAGGTACAGCATTCCTGGAGCTGTAGGCTTTGTGGCTCTCTCAACCCCACCTAATGGCAGCTTGGGGCTGCTGTCTATGTTTATCCAGACTAAACCTGAGTAAAAAAAAATTTCCTTTGTATAAATATAATTGACAATCTCACTAGTAATATATCCCCCACCACCTAAGTCCAGGAAGGAGAATCAAGCCTTATTATTGTTTGGCTTGAAGTCCAAAAAATCACAAAAATTATCTGTGGGTTTGGCCTGCATTTATCTAGGGGATGAACAATACCCATATGTTCACCAGATGACTACAGAGCAGAATTGTTTGAGTCAAAGTTCAAGGCCACAACAAAGGACAAACTGTTTCTTCAGGACTGTTTTTGATTAGATTGTTGTTTACAAAGAATTTTTTTTAAAATAAATATTCCAAAACGTGTGGGAGGATCATTGTTCCTTGTTATCTCTTTATTTTTCAGTTATGTTCTATTAAATACAACTGGTTTATGGGCTATTTTCATTAAGCATTTATTTCCATCACAGTGACTCACAGTTGGAATTACAGCATATGTAGTTCTCTCAGTTCAGAAGCCATAAAGCTGTAAATTAATTCTGAATATAAATATCAGGGAACGTGTATGCTCACTCTCATGTTCAAACTCTGTATACATATATGGCCATACATGCATACAGGGGCATTAAAAAAAAAAAATATATATTAATTAATGCACACATGCACACACAAATATATCCCTATATATATACACCTGGTGTTCATATTTATATAGTGTTTTTTACAGGTATTGTAGGGATATTTAAATACATAGGGATTTGTGTATATGTGTGTGTGTCTCTGTGTGTTTGTGTGCAAGCGTGCATGCAAAATTTCGATTTTCTGTTCTTCATCCATTGAGTTACTTAAATTTGGAAAAGAGATGGCATAAGAATCTGAATGTGTTCTGCATCATAATGTCCTTAAGCAAAACCTTAACATTCTCTTATGTTCCAGTCTTTCTCTAAAACAGCTACAGCAAAAACATTAACAATTTTTCCTTGACTAATGTGTGCTTTGTACATCCCAGAAATAGTAGTGATCTGGACTCTGAACATAATTCTTTTATGTTTATGTAAATTGAAATAATGCAAATATAAATCTCCTTTATTCTTTTGTGCAAGGCTATTTACACCTTGAATTTAATGGAGTTATGCTGTGCCTTGAATAGGCAAGGAAAGACTTAGAGGTAGGTAGGAAACATGTCCAAAATTTTTGCTGTTTATCTGCAGATTATTACAGGCTGAGAAATACCTTTTCCCACTGAGATAGAAGGATGCAGTGTAAAATCCTGTTTCTATGTATCAAATGCCTTCTGAAGGCTGCACCTGGAGTGATATGTTGAAGGAAAAATCCTTCCCAGAAAGAATAATAAAATTGCAGAAACTGGAAGAAAGCCTTGCTGTAACCCGAAGGCACATATTGGTAAGTCTGCTTTACCATTACCAAAGGTTTAATTAAATAATTGTTTTTCTTTGGAGTAGAATAATTTAATTGGTTAAAATAATGTTTATTTAACTAAAAATGAAATTATAGGCGATTATATAATGCAGTCCTGCATAATGCAAATAATCGAAAAAGCTGGGAAGAAAGGGGGTGAGAAAACCTTCCAAGTTTGAGAAAGACACTTTGGCGATGCTCACATAATACTCAGACATTTCTACAAGACCACAACATATTGCAAAGTAAGCATGTAGATGGCTGAGTAAAGAAGGAAACAAAGTATTTGCCATTTGCAAAGTTGTATTTTTATACCTCTGTTGATATGAGAGGAACATATCCAAATTTATTGGAAACACAAATATCACAATGAATGATTTTCTAATATTACAACAGAAACCCCTCCTACAAAAGAGTATGGAAAAAAAGCAGCAAATCCTAGTGACATAGAAATATTTATTTCTTGAAACATGGGGAATTTAGTTGCACATTATGACTTTTTTTTGTTATTACTGTTTTTATTTTTTAATCATGAGAGCAGTAAAATCCTGTAGCAAGCTGCCCAGAGGGGTAGAGGGATCTCTGTCTTGAGAGGTGTTTTGCAACCTGCTTGGATTAAACCTGCTTTGAGTAGGGAGTTGGACCAGGTGACCTCTGGATACTCCTTCCAACCTTCCAATCTATGACTCTGTAATTGTATCATTTTTTGATGAACCATCAGAAGATTTTAAAACCATACTAAAATAATGAATTCATAATCTTAGCTCTCTTGTGTTGTACAGGCTGGTTTTTAGTGGCAGTTTTAATATTTTTGTTCACGACAGTGCCATAGGCTATGTTGCCTTCCCTGTTTAGCTGCACCCCTCAGCTGTGTTTGGATATCACCACATTGGAGCCATGTATCTATTTGTCCCCTGGGATCTCAGCTGACTCTTGATTTTAAGCCTATTCATCAGTACAGGATTTGTCAGCTATTACTTCATGAACATAAAACCCAACATTGATCATTCCTGAAACAAGCTGACTTTGTAGTAAATAAATAGTTCTATCTGCCACAGGACATGCTAGATTTTCTACAGTTCTTTATATATATTGCAGACAATATTTGAATACCAACAGGTACTTGAAGTAACTTGAAATGACATTAATTACTCTTTCCAGGTATCTTCTAAATGAGGAAAGTAAATAAAATTACGAATATGTTCAGAGTCTTTTGCAAATGAGAATAAAAAAGAATAAAAGAAGTTGGAAAATTTGGAAAAGAAGTTTCCTTGGTCTTATGTGAAAGAGCACAGACTCCAGTGAAATATCATTCCCAATAATTCTCAATATCAACTTTAAGAAACATGTAGAGTTGTGCTTGTATAAGATATATGTCTGTATACACATACACACTGAAATGCATGGGTCAACAGTGAGTTTTACAACTATACCAGTTCTTTTGGGATGATTGGGAGCAGGTAAATGACCAAATATCAAACAAATAATTAGTTAGATTCCCTAGTAGTTCTTTTTCCTACATGTTGGTTCTCTTGTAATTTTCTCTCACATCATGGGAAAAAGATCCTCAATCTCAAGTGCACTGCAACCTTCCAGGTTTATCAGAATTGAAATAGAGTTTCACTGCCACTTGAAAAAAATCATTGGTTGGAAAAGCTATCATCAGGACCACAAGAGGAAACGATGATAAAAAACAAAACCAGCAGAAACTTATTCTGAAGATAAGTCCGACTATTGACAAAATGCCTGAACAATGAGATGCATATGATACTTATCAGTCTTCCTAAAACATATAATCCATTGAATTTCTTTGACCTAATTGCACAAGTTTTGCATCATTCAACGTTTTTGGTATTGGAAGTTTTGTCCAATGAGGAAAAGTTTTCTTGCAATGTTCCAGAAGTCCAACCTTGAAACAGGAATTTCCATGTAATAGATTTATCATGTTGTACCAGACTCCTACCATTTTTATTTTTGGAGTGGGGTATACAAAAAATATCAGCTGAATGATAATGGGGAAAATAAAATTATGGAATTGGATTAGCCTTGTATTTGCTTATCTATACAGGGAAAAAATATATTTTAAAAAATTGAAAATAGGGTATTTACTAACTCAGTTAAATTTGATTTGGAACCAATCTTCAGTTAAATGTGTATAAAATGCATGAAAAAATATTTCAGTATGTTTTGACCTTCTGCCACTATAAGGAAAATATTTCTAAGATGCCCAGGAACATGAGAAACTGCCTGAATCTTGAGCAACTGTACAGACACACACAAAACAATGAACTCATGCTGGCATGAATCACAGAAAATGCCAATTTGGAAAGGACCCACAAGGATCATTGACTCCGGTTCCTGCCCTGAACAGCACCATCCCCATGAACCACATTATGTGCCTGAGTATTATCCAAATGCTGCTTAACTCCACCAGGGTTGGTGCTCTGACCACTTCCTTGGGGAGCCTATTCCAGTGCCCAAACATTCTCTGGGTAAAGAATCTGTCTGTAATATCCATCCTAACCCTCCCCTGACACAATTTCAGGCCATTCCCTTGGGTCCTCTTACTGGTCTTGTGAGTGAAGAGATCACTGCCCCTCCTCTTCCCCTCACAAGGAAGTTGTAACTGCAGTGAGGTCTTTCTTCAGCCTCCCCCAGGCTGAACAGACCAAGTGACCTCAGCTGCTCCTCATAACGCTTCCCCTTGAGGTCCTTTACCGTCTTTGTGGCCCTCCTTTGTATTCTCCCCAATAACTTTATGTCTTTTTTGTATTGTGGCACCCAAAACGGCCCCCAACAGTCAAGGCGAGGCTGCCCCCAAGGTGAGGCTGCAGAGCAGAGGGGGACAATCCCCTCCCTTGCCTGCCTGGTGATGCTGTGCCTGATGCCCCCCAGGACAGGGCTGGCCCTCCTGGCTGCCAGGGCAATGCTGGCTCATGTTCAACATGCCATCAAACAGGATCCCCAGCTCCCTTTTCAAGAGCACTGCTCTCCAACCCCTCATTCCCAGCCTGTCCGTACATCCATGGTTGCCACATTCCAGGTGCAGAATGCAGCACTTTCCCTTTTTGAACTTCACATGGAGTGTGACTGCCCAGCCCTCTAATTTGTCAAGGTCTCTCTGCCTTCCAGGGAGTCGACAGCTCCTCCCAGTTTTGCATCATCTGTGATCTTGTTTAGTATCCCTGAGTCCAAGTGATCTATGAAGATGTTGACAATGGCATCATAAGACTACTACAGTTTGTTTCATCAAATAGTGACAGAATTTTTAAAAAAAATACTGTAGTATTTTTAATAACTGTGATTTTAATTTTTTTTGCATTATCTGCCATTAAAATGCAGCAGTTTAAATCAAAAAAAACAATACCTGATTTGAAAATTGTTGAAATAGGTATTGCCTTTAACCAGTTCATTTCTTTTTTTCTTTTTTCTCCTCTGAAACAAAAAAATGTTCAGCTCTCTTAACAAAATTTCTAGTTTCCTCATTTAAATGAAGGTTGCTTTCATCAAAACTTTTTCAGTATGCAAACTGTTAAATCCACAATTAAACTCAGATCTGAAGGTCACGTGAAGGAAGCAGCTCTTATTTCATGTCATCGATATGAAACATCACACTTTTTCAGGATATAATAATTGAATTTTCCCTTATAGTTGGTGAATAATGTAATCTGAATAAGCAAGAAACAGTTTCAGGAATGTTAGTTTAAGCCTTATCTCAGGACAGGTATCACCTTGCCTAATAGGAGTACTGCAGTGTAGATTTGTACTTCATGAGTGCTCCTCATAGCTGATGGAGACAAGTAAACAGGTTCAGCATACTTCTGCATGGGAAATAAATTGCCATGTCTTTAGCTGAAGCACCTGTAAAGAATGGCAAGTGGAAACTTCAAAACCCAACCACCTGCGTTGCAATTCCAAGAAAATAAATATTTAAAGCAAGTTGAATATAAAAATAGAATACAAAGACATTTTGCAATAATAAGACCTTTCTTACTTTACATTCTGCTTAATTAATATGAATGACATATTCGACTTATCAAAAGTCTGAAATTATGTTTCCATAATCTATTTTCAATTCTTATATTAAACCTACAGGTCTACTTAGCTTCATTGTATGTTTTATATTTAAAACAAACATAATATTTTTATTATTATCAAAGTTATATTTATGATCATATATTATTATAATATGAATAGCAGTTTGATAGACAATTCTGTCAATCTGATTGTCTAACACTTAAGGGAATAATTTTTCAGTCCTGTTCTACACATACCAATTAAATTCTATACTTCAAAAATAAAAAGGCATATGCATATTTTATTTTATTTTTCCAGTTTTCAGTTCTTAATGACTTCAGGACAGGATATTTTGAAGGGATTAATGATCTGCTAGAAGATGTTCATCGCCCAAGGTATAGAGATTTAGGCTAGTCATTAATACTGGGGAAATATTTTGTACTTCGATCACTGCTGTCAAGTTTTTTAATGTATTCAGACTTTAAATAAGCTCTTAAAGACTGTGATAATGCAAATTTCAAACTCAAAGCATTTGACAAGGCTCACATTGAAACAACCTCTTACGAGAAAAGTCTTCAGAATATCTTTTCCAGCCCCTTATCTATTTTTTTTTCCTTTCTATCTGACCTACTTTTCTCCTGCACTTGTCCTCTGAAGTCCTTCAGTAATCAGGTTGTACATCTATCTAAAGCCCATGAGCAAAGTTTTTGGCCTTTGGCTGAGAAACTTTAAATAGCAGTACTGTCGTATAGCCCACAAAAAGACAAATAGGCATTGTGTGAACTGAACAAGTTTGTTCAGAGCTGGATACATGTAAGCACACACACACATTGATATGCATAAGTGCATGAACATAGACAAGCACACACATTTGCCTTTTTGCTGAGACTGCTGAAAAAACATAAAATATTCAGACTAAGACTTTATTAAGGGTAAAGATCAGAAAATCCTTACTTTGTAGCTCTGATTTCCATTAATCTGTCTGTGATAACTTCACAAGAAAAGAGCCTTCACTAAGGCTTTTTTTGTCATGCTAAGTAAATCAAAGAGAGTATAACAAGAATTTACTATTTAATTTACTTCTTACTTTGAAAGTATCCAAAATATGGTGACTCGAGCATTTTTTAACCTGACTACATTCGGAACTTTTTATTCACATAACATCAAGTTTTTTGCTTCTATTTGGTTTATTTGGTTTCTAAAGGCAGGCTCTTATTTTTACACATGCTGCTGCGGGAACACCTCTTCTGGATGGAATACGCTGCAACACAAGGAAATACCTGCATTACCACCCTCATTCTTGAATTTCTGTTGCAGAGAGTGATACAGTGATACTTTACAGGTACTTGACAGATAGAACTCCACTGAAGCCCAGATGTGGACTTGCCTCTGACTTAGATCGTCCCTTAGTTGTCCTTATACAGTCACTACCTTCTCCAATTTATATTCTGTCCCGATGCCTTCCAGCACATCAGTCTTGCCTCTCTGAAGTGAAGAAAGCAGGAAGACATCATACCATTCCGGCTTAATAGTTTGCCCAAGTCTATGGCAGAAGAAGTTCAACTTTACCCAAGTTCTCTTGCCTGATATCAAAATTGTTCACGTGCATTTCAGATCAACTACAAGGGATGATTTAATGTTCGGATCCATTTAGATTAAAAGAAAAAGTGCTATTCCAGATGCTTTCAAACCATCCCCAAAGGCACCAAATTTAGCCTGGCTGTGTGGTTATGAGAACTGAAGTATTATGGTTATAATCCTAATCTGTTGAATGAGAATTTACCTCTCATCTTGAAGGTTGCTAGTGGTTGTTAATTGAATCTTCTGATTCAATTATTTAATTCAAGAAGATGAGTAAGAAAGAAAAAGTGGATGCAAGGCTGAGATTTAAGTGCTTTATTAATTTAATGAACTTACTTTGCCAGCTTTATTAAATCTTTGATGATCTTGAAAGTATATGTGGCTTAAATATATACAGCCTATGATAAATTTATGTTATTGTTATCACAGTTAGCAGTTTTAAAATATTTACCTAATTGCAAACTTGAAATTTGTCCTCTAGTTTAATATACCTGTATGTGGCTTCATATTTGTATCTTGGAGCCTACATGGACGTGCTGAGCTCACATGTAGGAATATATTTAAATTTTTCAAATTAAATTATTGTAATTCATCTTGAAACGAAGGCAAGCTGAGTTGAGTATTTCCTCATCACCACCAGCATCATCATCAGTACCATATTTTCTGCTGGTCACCTCCTCCCCTTTCACAGAATCACCAAGCCACAGAATGATTAAGGTTGGAAAGAACCACTGTTGGGTTATCTGGTCCAACCTCCTTGCTAAAGCAGGGTGACCTAGTGCATGTTACTATGGATTGTGTCCAGAGGGCTTTTAAAAACCTCCAGTGAGGGAAATGTCCCAACCTCTCTAGACAACCTGTTCCAATGCTCAGTGACCCTCAGATACACTCCAATACCTTCATCTCATGCTATCAAATTACCTTTGAAATCACCTTTAAGGTACTTATTTAGAAAATAAGACTTGGTGATTCAAGTCATGACTTATGAGTCAGAATTGTCTGTCTTGAATCATGTCAAGTGTAGAGTACTAAGAAGGTTAAAAAAAATCTTGTTTGCTTTTAGCACAAGCAGGTATTTACAATATTAAATGCATATCAGGAGCATACCTGTTTTTAAAACTACTACATATACATCTGTCAGAGAGATGCTCACGTAGGTAAGCCATAAAATCTACTCTGGGTTTTTATGGGATAGAAACTTTTTCTGGGATAGAAAAAGCAGTAATTCCCCATAGGGCAAGAGTGTTATGTAAGCAGATACATGCTCCCCACTTAGAGCAGGGGGATCTATTTACATGTGAGTCATATGTATCTTGTTGGGCCATGATTATCAGTCTGAGATAATCTCAGCAAGTCAGGTTAATAACCCATGTACCACTTAGCACATCTTAGCCTTAAGGCTGGGAAAGTGTTAATATTCATATGTAAGGCTTTTGCTGGAAGCTTAGAGTTTGCTTAAGCTTACAATTCTAGTACCAGGTATTCAAGGAAAAAAAAAGTAAAAGAAAATAGAACAAGAAAAAAATCCTACATCTACCTATAAGTCAAGGATTCTATATAGAAATTTGATGTGGGATTTGGTTTATCTAATTTTCAAAAAGATGCTGTGTAATAGAGGCATGTTGTCCAAATTAATTGTTGGTATTTAAAGAAGAAAGCTAAAAATCTTGAGAACAGTTCACCATCAGTCAGACAATTAAAACAGGTGAGGATGTACGGTTCACTGGAAGTGTTCACCTTTTGCTATTGACTGAATACAATACTAGATTAGACTAAAAGTCTAGGAAAACTTTAGACTGGAAGAAAACCTTTTTTACATAAAAATCTGAGGATAACTGCCTTCTTTCTAAGGGAAACTGATGTACCCAGCCGGTTGCAAATGAAATTAGGAGAATTCCAAAAAATATGTGCTTACCATAGAATAAGGATGATTGCAAACCAAACAGAAAGGTTTTTCTTTCTTTTTTTGTCACAAATAGATTTTGAGAGACAGTTGCTTTTTTCTTCTTTGTATGCAATTTTATTTTCAGATATTATTTACAAAGTTAATTGGTATGGCCTATATCAAATGCAAGATAGAGACCCTATTCCAATAAAGGCTTTTTCATGTTCAATACTGTGGCTCTGTGGCTTCTTTGATGTTTTGAGCTTTTTTTTTTTTTTTTGTGGTTAAATGGGTAGCTCAATTTAAGTCGAGAGGCACCTCACTGGACAACATGCTCAAACACTGACTCAATTTACCAACATATGAAAATGGTGAGTTGACCTCTTTCACAGAGGACCAAGTTAAGGCAAATACTTCTCAATATAATGATAAAGGAATGCTGTCTGATCTGGTATTAACTAGAAAGTCTTCCACCTGTTTTCTGTGATGTTCCCTGTATTACAAAGGTGTTTTTCTGTTGCTGTTTCATGTGTCTGTGTTATTCATGCTTCATTATAACCAAAGTGGATGTTAACATAGCACACGTATCTGATGCCTGCCAGTCACCATCAGAAAACAAGATGATCAAGTAACAGTAATGGAAGAAACAGCAGATGTTAGTGAACCCAATATCCCTTACTTTTTGATCCAGTTTTAAATATTCTCATCTGTTTGAATTTGAGGGAAATATGCAAGTTGGACCAGAATTTGCTTTTGCTGCCAGAGTCCCTGCTTAGTGGTTCTGGTGGTAGTGATGATGATAGCAGGCCCAGAAGCAATGTATGCCCCCTTCTCATCACAGAATCAAAGAAAGGTCTGTGTGCTGTGACTGAAAGATATGCAGTTGATTTAGCTCCTTGCAAGACTATTTGTTTCTCTGAAGGCATTCCTTGCTTTGATCAGTAAGTTACCATAAATAAAAAACATAGCAGTTGCATAAAAGAGTCTTTTTCTTGGGAAAGAATAATGTATCCTCAAAATTCAGCAAGCCCATAATCTCTACAATGTGGTATGGCTCCAGATCAAGAGCAATCCTCTCTGCTATTTCCTGGTGTATAGATAATGCGGTTGGATGATTTGTGGGATGTTTTGTCTTTTTCTGGGAACAGCCTGTGTAGCAAAGATTTGGTTGGTGTCTGGTTTTTTTTTTCCCCCAACTAAGTGCAACCTCTTGCTTCAGCATAATAATGACAGTTCAAAGTCAATTATTTAATATTGGAAAAATAAAATGTTGCATTTTTTATTGGACAAATATAATGCTGCAAAAGAAAGAGTCCTGATTTATACAAAAGGAGTTTAAAGGACACGTCCAAGAACAGTTCAAATAAATTAAAAGAGTTCAGATTGCTAGTGTTTGGAACTGTACAAAATAGAAGTAGAAATAGAAGGAAGTAGAAATTATCTCCCTTCTCAGTAGTGCCCTGAGACAGGAACACAGAGAGAAAATAATCTATTTCACAGAGATTGGAATTATGCAGAAATATAGTTTTCCATCATTGTCCATACTATCTTCCCTTTACTGGAAGAGAAATTTTATCTCATGGATTATAATTCTTCCATGCACACAGCACAGCTCATGTGAGTGCAACAAATTGAAAAAACTGCAAATCTGTGTAACTATTTTATTTTGTAGGACTGTATTGGTTGATCTGAGGTAAGAGACTGAATTATTCTTTTAGTTATATGTGATAATATATCTCAGAGCAGCATGTCTGTGATCATTTTACAGAAGAGCAAAAATTCTTTTCTCTTTCTCAGCCTCCATAAGGATGCTCAATTACTGGATATGTTTGCATTCTCTCTGTATCCTGGATGTATCTCTTGCACCCTCTTGGAGTCAAGAAAATAAATCTGTGCCTTTATTCATTAGAATAAAGTTTCCTAATGTACAGAATGGGAGAATTCAAACAAGTATTAAAAGTTCCACACTGGATTGGAATTTTCATTGTTCTTTGGGATTTGAGAAACCTTTTAGGGACATCTCCTATAATTTATAGAATTAAGAAAACACGAATTAAGATGTATATAGCTATAGCTTGGGTTGGCTAGCAGCAGGACTTACATAAGCAAAAATAAAATAAGTTAGGAGGAAAAGAATAATTCATGTTTTACATAGCAGTAACTGTAGTCTCCTATGGCACTAAGTAGTACACATTCTACAAGATGTGATCCATTATGCAAAGTTAAAATTTAATTCACCTTTCAAGACAGGTCCACACAAAGAGATAAACTCATTCAACCACATTTTCTGTACACAGGAAAGTGACAAAAAAATTTGCTCAGCCAAACCACGGAGGACATCATGCTACATCCTTCAGATGTGAGATTACATTACATAATACATATAAAACATCTGGAAAACATTATACAATACTTTGATTCTATTTATGAACTGTTTTGTCGTAGATGGTACATATATTGTGTAGCAGCAATAAATCTTTCCATTTATTTCTTGCAGTTATTTCCAAATAAGCACAGTATATGAGATAAAAATTTGTTTTATTACAACAAGATCTTTGACATGAGACTTTCCAGTTACAGTGCACCAAAGGCACTTTTCTCTTAGACTACTCTCACCTGAAGCAAATGAACAAATAAGAAACAAATGTAAAATTTTTTTATGGGTGAGACAAGATCATGTACCTTTCAATATGAAATACAGAATATCCTAAACAGTTTGGGATTAAATTATGTTGCTGGTTATGGTTCTTTGATAGGCCTTGCCTTAGTCTTTGTGAAGGTCCACCCAAAATGAACGGGTGACGAATGATTTTTGGGTGCAAAAATAACCAACAAAGGCACAGGGGTTTTGCAGTAACAAATCAACAAGGTGCAATTTTATTGATTATAACCACAGCTAAATATGCATTAGGTTAAGGGATCCGGGGAAGAGAAGGGTAAGACAAGGAAAAAAGGGAGGAAAGAAGGTCAGGGAATGGGGTATAGCTACCAAAACGTGACGTCTTCGGGGTCCCGCCGCCGAAACTCGCTGGTACACGTCTTGGGGAGTACTCAAAGGACAGTCGGACCGAACCCCAATATATATACTGTTCTTGGTTGGGGGAAGGGTGGCTGAAATTAGGTTTCTATGGAGGGGAGAAGTCCATTGTTTTCACGGCCGAATGCCCACAGGTCCCAGTCTCTGGAAGGAGGTTGCCATGGGGGTGCCATGGGGGTGCCAATAGGGTGCCAGAGGGGTTCTTGGTTCCTTGATGAGGGGATTCGCATCTCTGTTGGTCTGTCACGGTGGTTGAAGACAGGCAAGAGGGGTCTTCTCATGGAGCAGGGGGGAGCCACCCCAGAGCTCAGTCCAGCCAGATCAGGAGTTTGGAAGAAAGTCCAGTTCAATTGTCCAGAAAAGGGCAGCATGCCCCCTTCGAGTACAGCATGGCGTGTTCTGCAAACATCACTTGTGAGCACACTAGATAAGTAGGAGACTTTCTTTCCCAACTGGCTCAGCAGTTTTAACCCTTCGGTAGTTCTCATGACAGTTGTGAGGCAAAAAATGAAGGATTTTCGGATGGACTTCTACAGTCTTCCATCAGTTTTAGTCATAACTCCATGGAGACAAATTATTCCTCTCTGCTTCATTTCATAATTCCTGAATATTGGAAACAAGTTGTTGAAATATTGTTAAATTCCTTCAACATATTCTGTCAGTAGAAAGTCCCTGCAAATGAACATAATCACACTCTTGAAGAGACCAGCACCTTGATTAAAGATGTAGATTTTTCTGGAAATGCCACTTTAATTATATTATGAAAGATACCTACAACAGTCTCAACTCTGACTTTCTTACACAGAAGATTAAATTCCTGAAAGAGATGACCAATTAGAACAGTAGGCTATTCAAATGAGATGAAAAATTACAAAGAAATATTGTTATTCTTGAAAATAATTTGTATATTGATTTGTATATTGACTATTCCATTACACTCCAGAAACACTAATTTTTCAGAGTTTAATTAGAAGTCTTAATTCTTAACTCCATAAAGCATACAAGAAGACCATGATTCTCATAACTAGTTAATTTATTCTGTTAGCTTCTTGAAAATAAATAGCAAGCAGGAATTACCTGCAGCAGCTCTGTCAGGACACCTCCTTATAAAAAAAAAAATCTGTAAAAGAATTCTATGGTCTTTTTTCTTCTTCTTTGCAAAGGAGGAAAATTTTCTACATGCATGGTAAAGTAAACAGGACTTCCTATTTGGAGGATTTTCCCAAAATAATTTCAGTTTCCTAGCGCTGTCAAGAATCAAAAAGCAGGAAGCTATTTTCTGGGAGATTATTTGAAATAACCAATCCACACTGAAGGGAAATCCTAAATTTCTGTGGGTGCCCACCCAAGCAGCTGCATCACTCCTCTTTACCGATAGACAAGGGAGAAAAAATATAACAAGTGATTATAATAATAATATAACAAATGGGCTGAAATAAGGACAAGGAGAGATCACTCAACAGTTATCATGTCACCACATTAAAACCAGACTCAACTTGGGAAAATCAGTTTAATTTATTAACAAATCAGAGTAAGACAATGAGAAATAAACCCAAATCTCAAAGACACTTTGCTATCACCCTTCCCTCCTTCCCAGGCTTAAATTCACTCCTAAATTCTCTACCTCCTTCCCTGTAGTACTAGAGTACAATGAGAGTTGCAGTCAGGTATGCAGTTGCATCCGCGGCCCACCCTCCTCAGTGGGAGGACCTGTAACACCCCTCTCCTGCTTCTGAGTGAGGTCCCTCTCACAAGAGACAGTCCTCCACAAATAACTTGTGTGAGACCTTGTGAAAGGGCTCCAGGTCATCATGACCTTCTCCAGGGTAGGCCCTTTCCATGGAGCGTGTCTCTTCAGGAAGAGGCAGCTCCAGCGTGGGTCCCCTATGTGGTCACAAGTCCTGCAAGTCTACTGAATCAGAGACGGGCTCCTCTCTTCATGAGTCACAGATCCTGCCAGGAGCCTGCTCCAGCATGGGCTTCCCTTGGGATCACAGCCCCCTTCAGGTACACCCAGCTGCTCTGGCATGGGGGGGATCTCTGCGGGCCCATGGCCCTCCATGGGCTGCAGGGCCACACTTCCCTCATCATGGTCTGCACCAGGGGCTGCAGGGGAATCTGCTCCAGTGCCTGGAGCACCCCATCCCCTCCTTTTACACTGACCTTGATGTCTGCAGAGCTGTTTCTCCCACATCCTCACTCATCTCTTGGGCTGCAGTTGCACAGGTCTTTCTAAATAATCCAGATTATTATAATCCTTTCTAATAATCTAGTTATCCCAGATATGCTACCACCATCACTGACAGGCATGGGCTTGGCCCTGGCCAGCAACTGCTCCATCTTGGAGCAGCTGGCACTGCCTTAGTTGGACCTGAGGAAAACTTCTAGGAACTCCTCATAGAAGCCACTCCTACAGCCCCTCCCACAATCAACAACCATGACCATCCCACCCACAGTTAAAAAAATCTGGCCATGAAAACCAAATAAAACTTCCAGCGCTTCTCTTTTCAGAATGAAAATGTTACAGATAGGTAAAGAAATTTTGGCTGCAACAGAACTGTCTTGTGAAGCAAAGATCTAGGAACAAGCAGCTGAGGACATAAAGACTATTAAAAAAAAAAAAAAAACAAACCAAAACAAAACAACCCAGTTTATAAATCCTATAAAATCAAACAACACAAAAAAAAAAAAACTTTTGATTTATTTTATATTCATACTGCAGGCATTTTATCATGCTTATTTTTAGTGAAACAATCAACTTTTAGCAATATCACATTTCCCTCCAAGCAACATTCACAATAATATTTCACTTTTTCTTTGGACAATTATTTCCTCAGTTTTTCAACAAAGTAGTTGCAGTGGGAGATCTACCATCCATGGAGGATTTCAAAGTGATTCACCCAGCTGAATAGAAGCTATTATTTTATGCTTGATAATGACCTTGCTTAATTACAGCTGAAAGCACAACCTGACTTCACAGAGCAAACTGGTAAAAAAGCAAAATATCAGCTGTCTACCACACCACCTGGTATCCTCAATCCTTCTAAGGCAGTCCTTTAATCTGGGGAATAGTAGAGTCAGTACTTGCTGCTTTAGCTTGTAACTTCCTTCTATCCAGAAACAGCCAAGTGTGTCATTTCTTATAATACCAAATTTCCCCGTGGTACTTGGTGCAGCAAAACCTCCAGTGCTGCTGTCCTGCCTTCCAGAGATGACAAGGACAAATTAACATGCCCTTCCAGTCAAGCTGAACCTCTTGGCTACCTAGCTGTTGCCAAGGAAATGTCCCCTCATCGCTGGTACCTGCACATCTGGAGGACAGTGGGGCTCAGTGGCGCTTCCAGCCTAGTCCAAAGCCATGGGAAGCTGATGGGGGGAATGGCTGATGGCAGCAGGAGAGGCAGAGCGCTGTTCATCCCCTCTGCTAAGCGTAAATAGCACCACCTTGTGTTCCCGCAGCACCGCCTGCCAGACTGCCCTACTGTAAATCACTGCTGTACACTCCTTTCTGTAGTAATTAAAACAACGCTCTTTGCTGTGCCCCTGGGTTAATACAATTTGTTTTATTCACAGCCTAAGTCATTTGCCTCCCTGCAGCACACTGCTATATTATGTCTATCCAGCAGTGTTGAGGGAGCAAGTGGAGTACATTTCAAGGTGTACATAAATCCAGTTCAGGTTATTTCAAATGAAATAATAAGGTAAGTGCTATGTGCTTGACTCCCATAGGGAAAACTCATAGGAAGATAAAGAAAGACTCGGGAAAATCAAAGCTTTGCTTCAGGTTCCTTCATTTAAAAAAAATGAGGAGAGGGAGAAATACAAAGAGGAAAATAAAGAACTGGGCACTCTGGAAATGCCATATAGGACAAGGCTATGGCCACCAGGGGAATTCCAATCTCTGTTTTGAAAGTGGGTCCCAGTATCATACCCTTCTTTCCAAGATGATTGAAGTAAAAATATCCATTTAAAAATATTGACACATTAAAATCAGAGGAAATCTCTAAAGATCTCTAAAAGGACCTGTCTTAGAAACCAAATATTACAGAAAAAGCCACAACTAGCTAGTCCAGTTCATCTAATGAAGGAAAAGAATAGAACAAGTATATATAATTGTGATTTCCTCTCAGCTTCTGACAATTTTTCATTTACAGATTTTCCTATATATTTTATGGTTCAAATATAGACATAACAGATCTTACAAGTATTTCTAGTAGTTTACACAATTTTCTGTGGAAATTAATTCTGTCTCTAGGGTTTGGACTTGGCTTTCAGTTATGTAATTTGATGGTCACTTTCTCTTTTAGTGAAAGAGGCAGAAAGATGTCTCTCCCTGTCATGCTCCTTTATACCACTGATGATTTCTATAGAATTCCTAGTGACCTCTTTCCAAGCTGAAAAGTTTCGGCCTATTTCATTGTTTACCATCAAGAAACTGTCATTAAAGACCTTTGGCCAACTTTGCTGATCACTAATTTATACATCTGCTTAGTGGGCTTTTCTGATTAGCTCTCTATTCCTTTCCTAATAATGTGTAACATTTGATTTGAAGTTTGAATGCAACCAAGACCTGAATTGTTTTCACACGGTCATTTGTCATGACTCCAAACACTTTGTGTTTGTCAGCATAGTGTTCATTATTTTATACAAGAAAATAGTTCTCTTTCTCCCCACACCTGTAACTTTACATTTACATTGAATACCATCTGCCACTGACAAGTCATTTAGTCCTTCTGAAATATTTTACAGGTGTCTCTCAACTCTGGTACATTGAGAGACCTTGCTTATTCTGATTTAATTTGAGTAAAATAAGATAAGTTTCTGTGTGAACTTTTAAACAATGGAGTTTGAAGTGGACACTGAAGTCAATAGGAAAGATAAGAACCAACTGAAAAAAGGAGTCTGTAGTAGTCATAAGCCACTGAAAGTAGTGCAAAAGATTATATTGGGAACTGAGACGGCACAGCTTATCCCTTTTGTTTGATTCACTTTATGCTCCAAATAATTATGCACTGCAGTCAACAAAATATTTAACTGGTGCTCTGTATCCTGGGAATGACTTGTTAGATTTTAATCTGAATATTGACAAGAGCTTAGTGACAGCACTGCAATGAACTCATGTTTTGTCTCAGTAAGATCAAAAACCTTCAGTAATCAAGAAGCAAAAAGTATCTCTAGCATGAGAACCATTCTGAAAAACAAAGAAAAAAAAATAAAAAAGAGGTAATAATTTGCTGAAGGCTGTATTCTGCATATTGTTCAAATTCTCCCTGGAGTTCCATCTGAACTTTTTAGGGGTGAAATACTGCCCCATGGTAATACATCCTATGAATAGAATGCCGTGGTTACAAGTATTGGAAGAGGTCTCAGGATCATTCAATTTATTCTATCATTTTTGCAATACCGAATTATTTTATTTTTCTTCTTTCAGCCCCTGTGAATAATCTTTGTAACCCAGCGCATTTTTGAGCAGGATAATGATAGTTCTAAAATAATTTACTGTATGATGAACTAGTTTATTCCCTGTTGTTTGTTTATGAAGAATAAAGCATCTAAGGAAGTAATTAAACAGATGTTTATTGACATGAGTTTTACCACTTTGGAGGAATGTGAATAATGAGGTTTAACTCAGAAGGGTATTCACTAATAGCAGTAGAAAGTTCCAAATCTAGATCAATAGGGACCTAGAAGCTTTAGGAGCAAGTGTTTCATTGTGCTTACATCATCTTCATTTATTTAGCGAAAACACTTTTGTGCTAAAGGGACAGCATCACCTTACTGCCTTGAAAAAATGATGGAAAACAACCATAACTAACATCAAGAAGTCATTTCTTTCCAGGCAGCACAGGGAGAATTACCTGTCACCTATGACTCATCATCTGCTATATCTTTTCCAACAGATCCTCTTTGTTACTGACTAATTGGAAGAACAATACTGGGCATGCAAAATATTCTGAGCAAGATAATGAAAAGCCTAGATTCCTATTGTTCTATTAAAGATGTAGCAATTCATCACTTAGCATCATTAGTGGCTGATAACTGGAACTGTGTCTATAATATCCATTCAACATTTTATTGTGCTTCAGTCAACATAAAGCATAGGTTAACTGTAATAGCTGTCTGTATTAAAATTTAGACACTGCCTGTTTAAACCGGATAGTAATTTGGTGATTATTCATATTTTTAAACATTCTGCATTGCACTAATTTATTATGCAAAATTAAATTAGAGGGCATGGAGCATATGGATTTTTTCCATTTTTTATACTTATTTGTGGCAGTGATGAATGGTAGATAATTTATAACACTGAAGTTTAATAATTAAAATTACTTTTATTATTCTGTTTACTAGTTTCTTCTTTCTGCAGTCTCTTGTAATTTTGCCACATGATTAGCAACAAATTTTGCACAGCAGCACCTTCTAATAGAACACAGCATGGACAATTTTCCATGCAGATTCAATCTCTGTCTATATTCCACTAATCCCTTGATTGTTCCTGGGGAAAATAATCAGATCCCTGTTGTGTTCCTGATGCAATGAGCATTTGTAAAGATAATAACAAGATTCAGTGCATCAAAGAACTCAGAAAATGCATCTGTTCTTTGGCCTAACTGAAAAGGGCCACACAAGGAGTCTGGTCAATTATTCTCTGAAGATTAATTAATACAGCTTCATTTGTGGACTGTTTCTACTTGTAGTGGAAATATGGTGGTGTGCTGGGTTAATCTTGCCTGGCTCACAGGTGCCCAGCAAGCTGCTCTCTCACACTCTATCCTCACCATAAGATGGGGATAAAATAAGATGAAAAATCTTGTGGGTTGAGATAAGGATGGAGAGATCACTCAGCAATTGCCATCATAACCAAAACATCTTGACTTGGGGAAGATCAGTTTAATTCAGTGTCTATTACTAACAAATTAAGATAGTGAGAAAAGTAAACAAAACTAAATATACAACTCCTTTTTCCAGGCTCAACTTCAATCTTGACTCTTCTGCCTCCTTCACTGCAAGTGGTGCAGAGGGAGAGGGAATGGAGGTTTTGCTCAGTTCGTGTTAATCTCTGTTGCTCCTTTCTCCCTGCTCCAGCGTGGTTCCTTCCCACAGGCTGCAGTTCCTTGAATTGCTCCAGCATGGGTAGGACGCAGTCCTTCAGGAATGGATTGCTCCAGCAGGGGTTCTCCATGGGCTGCAGTTCCTGCCAGAAACTCTGCTCCACCATGGATTCTCCAAGGATTGCAGCTTTCTTCAGGTTACAATTATCTGTTCCAGCATGGAGCCCTCAATGGGGTGAGGTGTGGGTATCTCTTCTACTGTGGTCCTCTGTGGAGTGTACAGGGGATAACCTGTTTTTCCATGGTCTGCTGCATGGGCTGCACGAGAATCTCTGCTCCCACTCCTTCCTACATGACCTTGGTATCCCCAGTTGTTCCTTAGAGTTGTTATGCAGCATTTTTTACCCTTTCTTAAATAAGAAAGTGTGAAAAATAATAATGACACCGCTGGTGTCACTGACCAGATCAGCCTTGAGCAGTGGAGCATCTCTTGGAGCCATCTGTAACTGGATCTGTTCAGTTTGGGGGCAGCTCCTGCCCTCTTCTCTGAGAAGCCATCCCTGCAGCCCTCTGCTGCCAAAATCTTGCCATGTAAACCCAGGTGTCAAACTAGCCAGCTAGCCAGAGACACCTCAGTTGAAAAGAAACAAATATCTTTTCACAGAATGCTTACTTGACCTTCACTGGGACCCAGCTGACCTTTCAGCAGATACAGCTGATGTAAGTGCCAATTAAAGACTTGGAGCAATGAGCTCTAATGAAGTCTAGATGATCAGTTCAAGTTTGTTGTTATCTACAGCTGCCATCATAGAAAAGAAGCACTTGACTAGGGATCTCCCACTTGGTTTTACTGCTGAATCAAACTCAATTATTGGAATTTATCTGTTCATCTGGGTACACTTACCAGAATTCCCTGCTTCCCATGGGCAGGTGGGTGTTCAGCCCCCCCCAGGAGAGCAGGGCCCCATCACACCTAGCAGTGACTTGGGAACACAAATGCCTTCACTGCAAATGTCCTTCCCCTTCCTCCTTCTTCCCCTGCCTTATATACCGAGCATGATGTCCCATGGTCAGGAATGTCCCTTTGGTCAGTTTGGGTCACCTGCCCCAGCTGTGTCCCCTCCCAACCTCCCAAGCTCCCCCAGCCTCCCCATCAGCATGGCAGTACAAAATTCAGAAAAAACCTTGGCTCTGTGCAAGTCCTGCTCAGCAAAAACAAAAACATCTCCACATCATCATCACTTTATTTAGCACAGATCCAAAACACAGCCCCACGCAAGTCACTGTGAAGAAAATTAAGTGGACCACAGCCGAAACCAGCACAATGTGGTAACACCACAAACCAGAAAGAGCCCCTGACACCTTATCTTATTTCATTTTGTTCACCAAAAAGAAAGCATTCTGACATTAGCCCTCTTTATTATCTGCCCAAAGAATAAAAAGAGAAACATCCCTAAGGAAATACTCTGTCTGCCATGAACGATTTCAGTCTGAATGTTTCACTTTGGCCATCTAAAAAGTTTATTAATTAGAAACAAAAAATATGTTTTATTTTTTTCTCTTAAAAATTAACAGCTTCCTTTTTCTCTTTTAAGTGATGAAAATGGTACAAATGTACAAAAGACTGATGTAATACAGATTTACATGATTCTGCTAAAGATATTTTACATGTATGTGCTTGTTAAATTAAAAGTAAATTGCACAATGTTGAAATATAGGATTTTCTTTTACAGTATAATTAAACTCAGATATCAAATATTTGTAAGAAGTATATTAGAAACACAAGTAGAAATTGAAATGTGTAGCATTCCCTATAAAGTATCTTACCAAAATGTGCTTTGCAAACTATGAGTATTTTAAGTAACTGCAAATAAAATTGTCATTTTTTCATCTGGAAAATTAGGTATTGTCCTGACAATGGTAAAATAATTTGAAATTCCAACTGAATATACCGTAAAGGCAAATTACAAATAACTATATTTTCTAAAGAAAGGTGAAATGATAACATATTTCTATGCTCTGTTAAGGGAATTTTGTGTGTCAAGATGCTAAATCACAATGACTAAAAAAACTGAAAGGAAATTTTAAAAAATGTTTTAGTGCTTCTTTAAGTATACAAGTAATGCATGACATTAATTTAAAATATAAATTTGGATTTTTCTTTCAGTACATTTGCATCGCACATGGAGAAAGGTGCTTAAAAACTGAAATTTAAAATGTCTTTTTACATATCCTCAGGAACACCTTCCTTGATTTGGAATGATCTATGATGGTATGTCAGCTTCATTTCAATACTGTGAGAAAAAGCAGCATGTGAAATATATACTTGGAGAAACATTGTTAAGTCAGCATTATGGTTTTCTTACAAATTGCCGCTCAGTAATAGCAGTACTACCTTAGTAGTAGCTTAGTTGTGGATTCTCTGAGAGCGTACATCACATTGTTTTGTTCACAAAATTTATTTCCTAATTCTCCTTGCCTCAACATTCATGCTTTTTGTATATTAGAATAGCACCAGTAAAAAGAAGGACGTCATGGTGCTCTTCAAAAGCAATGTACTGAATTTAAAATCTTTGTGATAGTTATAATAAAACACATATATGGTATTGCTTTAAGACTTTCAAATACACATTAATATGGAAAAATATCACACAGTTTAAAGAGCTACTTCTGTTTCAATTTGGTATGGTGAACTCAACTAATGGTGTTATAATGAATCAGTAGCAAGGTGGGCTGAAACATAAATTGCATACAGAAAATATTGAAGATAATGAAACAGAAATTCTGTTTCCAAAAATTATGACTGTGCATAGTACTGGAGAAAATGGAAGCCCTGAGTAAAAATCTTAGATTAAAATATAGCCATACATCTTCCAGAGACATGGCTCAATGGTATACTGAGAGTTTTACACACTATATGTCACAGCAGTCTCTCATTCTACATTTTCCTCAATAAAGTTCACCATGGAAAACAAACTGCTTATCACCTCTTCAACAATTGTTTCACTTGTTCAAAGAAGCAGAGATTAAAACTGGCACAGTTTTAATCACAGTTCTCTCATAGGTGTGTGTCTAGTTGTCTGCTCTTGAAAATAAAAAGCACAAGAATATATTGTGGATTTAACCCACATACACAGACAAGGATTTTATAGCTTTTGACTGTCATTCAGGAAACAGCATCCTGTGGTTATATACCACATGTGATAATGCTGAAGTTTTACTCTTAAAACATTGATATGAATTAAGAGTATAAATCCATTAGGAAGTGGCAAATGGGGTGTACAACTATTTTATACTATTTTGACAAGATTTAAAAAAAAATTATTTTATTATACAACTATATGAATTAGGGTACAAAATAAACCAGTATTCATAAATAAAACAGATCTGGATGATATATGGGAGTGATAACACAGAGAGCTCTGAGATGGCTTAAAATACCTTTCTCATATTAGTTACCATAAGGCCACAGGCAGAAAACATTTCCTTGTGTGAGAGATAAGCAATTTTCTGTTGAAATATACTATATTTTGACATCAGATAGTCCCAGAACACCCATAAGGAAAAGGAATGTTGTTTCATCCCTCTTAAAAAAAAAAAAAAAAAGCCATAGGGAGAGAAAAAAGAGGGAACACAAATGTAAATTATGGTATCTTAGCAGAGGAAAATGGAAATTATACAACAGCAGTTTTCCATCAGTGCAAAACCAGAATTCTATTTCTGTTCATGCTGTTCCTTTGGGTTTAATTTTTAAAATCTTTGTTGAAATTTTAAACATTACATTGAGATAGTTTTTTTTCCCAGATATGCAGCACTGAAGAATTCCTAAAATGCACAGTACAACATTGGGAAGTAAAAACGGAGGAAGGTAAGTACAAGAATTGCTTAAGGAAGTAATGACACACAATATGAACATTTTAGCTCTGCAGTAGCCTGAAGATCAGCTATAGAGTACAGGAGGCACTGCTGTACATGTGGCAATGAGGCAGGCAGCCATTCATTAGATGTGGGACTTATTCAATCTTCACTCCAAAGAGGCTTCTTCTTGAGACACTACATATGGCTGGTTTTTAGAAAAAGTTGCTGAACTTGCATGTGATATGGTATATGAGATTTTAACTCAAAAAACCTCTCGTTTGGTAGCATGAGGAAAATATGTCTAGCTGAGAAAGCAGACATTGTTCAGAAGCAACAATCACTATCGAAGAGGAAACAAACGTAGGGAGGTTGTTGTTTCCTGATGGCTGGTGTGTGTCCAGTGTATTTGTAAAATGCCATTTTTGCTATTGCCTAACTTGTCCATGAGGTTCTGTGATAATTTATAATGTCAAATATTTAAGGAAAGAATATTAACAAATACCAATAAATTATCTTTGCTCATTGACCTCCCAAATTAAGTAAAGGGTTTAAGTGCCACATGGTTTAAGTGCCACAGTACCTCCAGAGCAAGAATCCAGCCCCAACTGGACCACTCAGTTTGAGTGTATTAGGTGCCTAGGTGTCTAGGATCCTTTTACAATAAACAGTTATAAAATCAACAATGTGTATATGACAAATATGAAGAACTAAAAGGACACAGTACAAGAATAAATATTATTTCAATTTCTATCAGGAGCTTTGCTGTGTGACTGTAGACTGTATATTAAGGTATCACTGCTCATTTAATTTTCAGAATCTGAGGGGTTTGTTGCTGTAGTTGTGGTTTCTTTCCTGAGCATAGATTTAATTGTGCTGTGATTATTCTTGAAAGACTGAGAGAGACAGGCAGCCCACAAAGTGAGAAATTTAAATTCTTAAACATTTTTTGCCTGAGTTTACAGTTTTCATACTCTCCTAAAAGGTGGCAAACATTTTAGCCAAGGCAGGTTTGCCTTTGTTGTGTAAATAAGATAGCTAAAATAAGATCACACACTTTTCTAATACTTTAAAAAAAATCAGAGAAGACAGGTAGTGGCTGTGTTTACACTGAAAATATTATTACCTTCTTTTCTACTGAAAATCAGCCATTGTGAACTCAAGAATAAAAGAGGCGTGAGGCCAGTCAGAGAACAAATATCTAGGCAGGCATTCAGGGAGCTGACTAGAGAAGTCTTTTACTTTCTTTTTTATCCAAGGATGGTCTAATAAACAGGTATTGTATTGCACAAGTCATGTTTCCAAATCCTGTGACTTTGCTTGTACCAAGTGTCTGCTGATTTAGAAACATAAGAAAAGCTGAAGACGATCACATAACTGAATAGGTCATCAGTTTCTTAGGTACATAAGTCTTTAGGCAGTCACATAGTGATTTAGAGACAATTTAGAAGACTGTGCTGTATATATTAAGCAAATATATATACAAATATATATACAAATACAAAGCCAGACAGGAGTAAATATTTTCTATTGCCTACTTCAGCTATAAAACTGAGCAGCTATATTCATATCACCACCCCTGTCCCTCCCCACCACAAATAAAAATTCAATGATGCCAGATGATGCCATCTACTTCTGAAAACTTCAGAGGAGACTCGTAATATTTTGCACATACTCAGATACCTAGCTGAAATCAGGTGAAAAGTGCAGCCACTATATAACATCAGAACAGTGCTAATTCCTACCCCTCCTGCCTTCCCAAGGAAAGCAGTTTTGTGTAATCATGTTCAGTGTAAGCCTGCCTATTAGTTCTCCCCTAGGGACATTTTAGACTGCTAGTTTAAGAGAAAGGGGAGATGCAGAGATAGAACATCCTACAGGAAAACAACAAAGCATGTTCCCTGGGAATTAAATCCTTTGTTTGGTCTTCCAGGCACTAGGACATATTCTGCTTGCCTCACACAGTGGCAAGAATATGCAACCTGGCACTAAGATTATGCATGTTTTCCAGCCACTCAAAGTCTGTATCTCCAAACCAACCAACCCATGACTGGCTAAACATCCAGCAGAATTTCAAAATTGTTAAAGGAAAAAACAAAAGAATTAGAAATATCAAAGTGAGATTTATTGTGGTAGATGTATAATTTTAAGGTCATGTCAGTTTTACGATGATAGGGAAAAAGAAATGCACTGCTCTCTTACTGCAGGCAAAAAGCCAAAAGAAGTGTATCTATCTGCTGTTTACAGAAGTATTTAACAATTTAATGGTAGTGACAAATATTAGATTTGCACATCTAATATTGATTGTGCCCATAGCACAATCACAAAATATTCTTAAGATGCAGCTTTGCACAATGACTCACCTGCAGATCTCAGTCTCGAGTCTGCAAGAGGATATTTTACTCATAACCCCTCCCTGCCAGAGAATTTGCCAAAAGTCTGACTCAGATACAGTGCTAAAGGAAGGACACGCCGGAGTAATGCCACATCACACTCCTGAGAGTGCATGTTGTACTGTGCTTCATAGGCCATTCTTGTGGAGGTTCAAAATTAATCTGTATGCCTCTTCAAATTTTGGGCAACACTGAATCAGAAGAGTTTACTGTTACCTCTTCTTGATATCTTCTGACTTCTGTAAATTTCCATGCTGTGCCTACCACAAAACCTTGACCCCTCTACTAAGATTTATCAAAACTGTTTATTTGCAAGTTGGAGTTAGGACCCTGGTCTAAATAATTCAAATACAATAATGATACTCAAGGTTATTTAAAATGTTGGGTGCTGACTTGTTTCTTTTAGGATTAGCACAAAACCATCCTACAACAACATGCAAATGGAGTTTGAGTACCTTGCAGGAAGATATTCAGAGGGTCTCACCTTTGAATAAAATGAAGGGAAATTTTGCTGTTCAGAGCCCCTCCTCTCCCATTCCCCCACAACAGAGGAAGTGTTACCAGAAAGGACAGAAGAGACAGAGCCTAGGAAATAGACAGATGGGTATCAGCCTGACATAAGGCCTGGAATATGCAAGTATTGTTCAGGCAGTCCCAGGGGATTTGCAGTGGCACATTTTTTGACATTGAGGAAGTTACAGTGAGCTCAGTGACTTATTTAAAATCTTCATTGCATACATCCCTCTGCTATGCTGTATTCATATTGTAATTTGATCCAGATCACACCCTTTGGTAAGACAAAAGAAAACACAAAAACAAAAAAACATGGAACAGGGATGAGAGGATTTTGCTCACACTGAATATGTACTCTTGCTATGTGGTACAAGTTTATGAGCAGATGTTTGTATGAGGAGAAGCAAATCAGGAAGATCAAAATAATCACAACATGGCTGAGAGGCTGAATTTAAGTCTCTTTCATATAATAAAAGATCATTGGCTGTCAGAGAAAAATGAAAGCTTATACAAAACAGATGAATATATGAGCAAGACAAATAACATATGGGAATTTTGAATCAGGATAGATAAAGCTTTCAGAATTTATTCCCTGGTCAAACCATAAACAAATGCTTTACAGTTTGTTGTAAGTTTTAAGAATAATAGAAAAGGGTTTTTTGAGGTTCAGATTGGAAAAATGCAGCAAACTTGCAGCTCAAGGGATATGCAATATCCATTGGTTTCAAGCCTGGGAGAATAGTTGGAAATATTAATGTACCTTTCCAAGTTCTGATTCCAAATCCAAAAATTCTTTTCAATGAAAAAACATTTAGAGATGCTTCAATTTTTTTCATGAAAATATTTCTGTATTTAACTCCAAGTGCAGTTAGGTTCTGATTGCATTAACAAAGACAAAAATCCAAAGCCCTGTTGAAGTCAGTGGAAATAAGGTATTATTGGTTATGAGGCTCATGCTATAAAATACTGCTAAAAAAATTGTGCTGTCTGCATATGTCAAGATAGCATGAGGTCTGTTGTGTTTCCTCCTTCTTTTTCTTACTGTGCATAGTGCAGCAAAACCTGTATGTCCCTATCAGCTGACATTCCATATTAAAGACCAGGTCATGCCATCAATTTTTAAACACAACTACCCACTGAGATCAATGCAGAGTGCTACTTAAATCTTGACAGTAAGGTGTGACCCTATAATACCAAGAAATGGTTCTTTACTTGTCTAAAAGCCTGGTTTGAGTCACAACGGCAGTCTATCAGCATTAAATACTGCATTTGTATCATTCCAGTGCTATATCCTACTGTGTTTTCAAATGTGATCCCTGCTTATGCTTTTCAGCTATCAAAACTTCATTCTAGTTCATACTATTAATAACAATAGTAAAAAACACAAGTGCAGCAGCACCACAATTTGAGAATTGAGTAAAGAACTACTGAGGGTGCACATCCAGACCAAAAATTTCCTAATGCACATAGAGATCCTTGTGCTCTACAAGGTCTTACTGGTCTCTCCAGGACCTCCAAAGTGGAGGGTAGGAGAGTCCGAATGGTTTGAGTTGGAAGGGACCTTAAAGATCAATATTTTCCAACATCTCTGCCATGAGCAGGGATGCCATTCATCAGATCAGGGTTGTCGGGGCTCCATCCAGCCTGGCCTTGAGCACTTCCAGGAATGGGGCATCCACAACTTCCTGGGCAATTTGTTCCAGTGCCTCACCACTCCCTCAGTAAAGAATTTTTTCCTGTTATCTAATCTCACCCTGCCCAGGATGTGGTTGGCCTTGTGGGCTGCAAGAACACAGACTTGTGTCCTGTCCTTTAATCAGAGGTACAGACCCTTATCCTAAAAGATTTGTGTACATCTGTCGTGGTTTGACCGGAAATGGGACATCTGGGATATTTTGTTTTGCTGTGATTACCAATGGGTAATTGGAATTTAAGATGGGCACTTAGTTTGACCAGTGGGACATTTGGATCCGCCTCTTGAGACTACGAACTCAAGGGGTTAAAAGCAGGGCTCTTGGCCTTCGGAGCCCTCTTGGGATTTCCGGCGTGAAGAAGTCTCTCCCCCGGCCCAGTTTCTGGCTGGGCTGGGGGAGGGGAGAGCCACGTGGGCCATCTACGGTAGGCCCGGGTTCGGAGGAAGGGTGGCAGACCCTTGAGCGACCAGTTTATTCCCCCCCCAGAGAATGCAGCCCGTGCTCGAACTGTATATCTTGAAACTTGATATCATGTGCCGGCAGGCAGCACGGCTGGGAGGAGAAAGGGGGGGGCAGCGGGCAGTCCGGCCGCCTGGGAGACCTTTTAACCCTTTGGGGAATGAAGGCTTCGCAGAACATTGCCTTTCCTGGGAAAGGGACAGGAGTGGAAGATGAAGGAAGAAAATTAGGCCAGTAAGGAGGGTCTGGCAAAGGGAGAAGAGAGATGTTGAAGGAATGGAGGAAGATGGAGTGGCAGTTTTTGCTGGACTCTTTTTTGTTGTATTTCCATGGACTGTTTCCTGGTGAGGCAGAGGCTGTATTGCAGGGGGAAGCGGAAGCTCGGCGTCAAGAGAGTTTGGTTTTGAGACCCCTCGGCCCCAGGGGGTATAGAAGACATGGGGGGGACAGAGGTCCCAGGATTGTGACTGTACTCTGCTTGGAACGAGACGAGGCATTCTTAAAAGGCCCTGAAGGCAGGCCCCTGCCCCATCCCATGCCAGGTGGTGAGAGCACCTCGGCATGGAAAGGAGATGTCACGAGGTAGCAAGATACCGGGCGGATTGCTGATTGTGACAAGAAGTCCGTGGCACAAGGAAGGACTCCGTCTATCCCTTATGAGCTGAAGATTTGATTTTTTTTTTCAAAGGGTGGTGCCAGACCGAGTGTGGATAATTTTTTGGGAAATGTAAATGTGTTTGGGAATTTGGTGGGAGGAGGATAAGGAAGTGTTTCTGTGTAGTTCTCATTCTCCTTGTTTTTTTCCCTGTGTGTGTGTAGGTTAGTAATTGTGTGTGTAGTTTAGTAATTGTGTGTGTAGTTTAGTTAATAAACTTCTCTTTATGTTTAAGTTGGAGCCTGCTTTGCTTATTTCCTGGCCACATCTCACAGCAGATATCAGGTAAAAGGTATATTTATGGGGGCCTTGGCTTTGCCAGGCCTAAACCATAACAACATCTTTAGCCACACAGCAAATAGTGTAGCAAGGGCAAAGAAGGGTGTTCAGAATTCAGAGCATGATGCAAATTGATAAGGTCTTTGAAGGGCTGAAGTCTTCCATTTATTTCCAAATTTTTACTCTCCCCTTTTCAGCTGTCATGCACCCTGCAAAAACACTGATAGTTTATTAATGGGAATAGTCTGCCTCATATTCCAGCATAAGTGATTTCAGGTGAGGTAAAAACAGGTAAAATGTTATAGCTGCAACTGTAGCTAGATCATTACAGATAAGCTAGGCAAATTTATCATGCCAGTAATTCGATTCATCCTCTGCATTTTACAAACTCATTTTGCTTTCAGCAAGCCAGTCAAAAGCACCAACCATCTAAAATTCATTTCACCCCTCTGCTTTGTCCTTATGTGTTTATTTCCACACATACACCTCACTGTATACAGGTAAAAACGATTTTGATTAATTTTCCTGGCACAGGCATGTCATTGCCTTTCCATGAAAGAACAGAAGAAAAACATTTGCTAGGTATATTGCTTTAACATGGAGGGAAAAAGCAAGGGAATATACTCCAGGTAGACATTGAAAGCTAAAACCTCCCATAGTTTAGAAGTCCCTTACAACTGTGACATTTTCAAAAAGGATTTTAAACCAGCTTTTCCAAGGGGCTTAAAGATTGCATTAAGTACAAGATGTGATTTTCAAAAGGGCAAAAACAGATGACATGTAACTTCCAAGTTTTTTTCAAAGTAAGGCTGAATTATTAAATGCTAAAGTCACCTCTGAAATGTGATTTAAGCTGTTAAATCAGGTAATGGCTTTTGAAAAATTTAACTGCCATTAGTAGAAGGATAGGGCTCCACATAAAAGAGGTGATTTTTTGGACACCATTTCATGAATTTCAGTGCTTTTTGACATAGGAAGTTTTGGTCAGGAAACGATATTTTTCAGGGAATTAATAATAGTTTTAGAATATTCTTCTAGCAAAATTCAGCCTTGTGATCTTCTCCTACCAAAGAGTAAGTGAAATTTCACAGAGTTTAAGAACTCCCTTACTTTCACTGAGTGTAAAATCTTATGCTGTGAAACACAGGATTAGGAATTTGGGGTCTGCATTATTATTTTACCTAAGCAGGATTTAAATGTGTTTGTTTTGATCAGAGAGAAGTTTGACAGTCAGAATAAAAGCTAAATTCCTCTTGTAGCTAACCTTCAAACTTGTTTTACTGTTGCTTTTTAAAGCCTGAAGTACAGTTTTTGGTAGAAAATAATGACTTCTCTATCAGATCTAAAATATTTTTGTTCCAAGAGGCACAAAATCAATGCCAAATCCCCTTCCTCCTGTGTTACACTGCAGCAAAGAACCTCTTTCCCATTGTAAAAAGCATTATAGGCAGTCACATGAAAATATGATATCTGTTCCAAGTACCTTAAGCAACTTTCATTAAGCCAAGTTCAAACTGCTTCTTTTACCTATTGCCTTTGACCTCTGGTGATTATGATCCATCATAGTAAAAATATTTACAATACAGAAATAGCCAGAGGTTTTTTGTGTATAAAAGACTGTAAAATTTATGCCTTGCATGATGGTATTTCTGAAGCAAGCTAGTTCACAGTAAAACAAAAATAATTATTGTCACAGCCAGTGCTCAGATCTGGCCTGATTTCCCTGGATACCAAAATACATGTTCTTACAAAGTATCCCAAATGTTTCTATCTTTAATGTGACATAAATTGAGCCATAGACACAAGAATAGTTGTAGAATTCATTCAGCTTCTGCTGCATGTTTTTGATGTTCCATTTATAAGCCCGAAAATGACAAACATACCAACAGAAGGATATAAATAATGCTGTGGTACAAGTTTGTGGAAGACATTAGGCCTGCCAGCTTTCCACAAAACACTTTCCACAAAACACTTTACATTTTAGTCGGTAGCAGAACTCCAGTTTGTAAAACATAAAAGAGATTGTATCGCCTCTGTTGCCTGTGACACTACTAAATACTTCCATCAGCTACTGTTAATGCATTGAAAGTTACTTAAATTACATATCAAGGTCGGCGCTCCCCAGTAGCACCTAGCACTAAACAACATCACATAGTTTGGCTTTTAAAGCTGCACGTGTTGCAGGACCCAGACACCCATAATTTACTGCAACATGGAATTAGATGAGGTGCAATCTGACACCATGCAATTACCAACTTGTGATACAGCACTCTGGCTTCAGAGGCCACACAATATGCAACAAGGGAACTATCTGCAGATTTGAGCCTAAAGCTGATCATTTGCATACTAAAGGCACTCCAAAGGAAGACCAAAACATTCTTTTGTTGTATTGTTATTTGAGATATTGGACATCATTCATCTATTTGTAAATGTATTCATCTGTGGTGTTGTCACTGAAAGTGTCGAAATTCTCAGCTGAATTCTCTTTTGACAATAATTCCATATTGAACTTTTCCTTTATTCCCCTGGCAGAAGAAATGATTTGCAATGGCAGCTACAGTTAAAAGTTTGTAAGTGTAAACATACAAATGTTTAGAGAAAAGGAAACTCTGGGGACTTTCCTTTCAACTTTTAAAGGCAGTTACTGTGGAAAAGACAGACATCTGAAACATCTGAAGTGATAAACAGTCCAAAAGTGGTTGAACCAGTGTAGGACAACAGAGGCACCAAGCATGGGCATTAGTAGGAAAGGTTAACCTCTTAGCAGGCTGTCCACAGTGAGGGTTATGCTGAATAAACACTGACAGCTAAATTTTGTGTAAAATAATAATTTCTTTTAATTAATACACCAGGGTAGGTATTTGGATCGCTCAGTGTCTGCTTGGTTTAGCTAGGATCTTTAATGCCATTATTCCAGTTAGAGGGAATTTTTTTATAAAATTATGGTGATGGTAATAGATGGCTCCGAAAAAATGAAAAACATTTAATGATTAACAGAATTCCAGTTTTCAGCACAGTCACGTAACTTTGATTACCCTCTCTTGTCTTGCTTACAACAGGGATATTATAACAAAGAAAAGAACAGACCTTCACTTGCTGAGGACAGCAGGTATTTTGAAGGCTGAAATTTCTTTCTTTTATAAAATCACAGCCTTGAATTCCTGCCTTGTTAAAGTGCTAAGGAAAGACTCCACTTTTCTGGAAATGAAAAGTAGGACACTGATGTTCTTGGTTCTCTCTGAATTTTGTGAAGGAGAATCTTACAAAGATGATAGCAGGCCTCTTTTTCCTTCATTGCTTTTTATTACAATATGAATTAAATAATTATCCCAGCTTCTGGCCCATATAAAAATGTCACCTGCTATGTTTAATCTCTGTGGCTGCGATGTTCTTGGAAAACACCTGAAATCTGCACAGCAGTTGGAGAATTTGAGTACACTAAAGAAATTATAACTGTACATTTAAACTTGGTGCTGTTGTACGAAAAATGTTTCAAGTGCTATCACAGACAAAAGAAAAGTGTATTCAGAAAGATTCACTTAGTGTGAATCAGATCTGATGGGAGCAAGTTTTCCCCAAATGCCTTTAGCTATCAACTCTATCACATAATCCATCTTTAGAACTAATGAGAAACTAAAGTTAGCAGGACAGACAACATTTTTCATCTGACAACATCATAGTCTGCAGCTGAAAGATTGTACAGTGTTGGCTATCATGAACACCACAACTAGCAATGGGTGAAAGAATCTCAAGTCAGTAGAAGTACTTATAATGTGCAAAATTCTAGCATTAACATGTTCTTTTGAGGAGTCGGATATTTCACAGTGTTCAGAAGAGCATTTGCACACACACACACACAAACCCCTTTTAAACTACTGTCTGCTCATTTGAGTAATTGCTCAAAGGTTAGTAAAGGATCTTATCATTGCTCTTTGGGACCAGCTTTCATGAAAAACCTACTGAGTATTTCAATAACATTAACATGTACAGTGTATTAAAAGCCTTGAATATGAGCTTACTTCAATTGCCCAGAGGTTTTTAGTCTTACACATGCTGCATAGCTAGACATTCCCCTCTCCTTCTTACTTCTTCTTATCTTTACTCCCTTTTCCTGCCATATGCCACTAATGTAACCAGAGGCCATTAGGGCAACTCACTCCCAGGCTCAGATATTGGAAAGTATAGTAAATGATCAAAGCCCAGGTCAGTGGGAGCACCTGGTTGGCTTTGATCACCCTCATTAGTTATGACAAGCAGGAATCCCTCTTGTCCTCTCAGAAAAGTATTCACACTGGTGGTGCATTTATTTTGAGCTCATACTGAGAATAAAAGTAGACTTGTGGTTAAAACCTGGAGCATTCTAGTGGAAAGCAAAGTTACCTCAAAGTGATGGGGATGGATTGCATGTACCTCAAAAATGAAAAATATAGTATGATGTTTTTAGTCCACAGTGTCCTTCTCAAAAACACCTGCCCAGAACAAATATGTCTAGCTGTCTGAAAGAAGGATAAAATGCAAGAGCTTTAAACAGAAAGAAAATAGATAGCTCGCACTCTGTTTTTCAATCCTGTTGTCCTGAAAGCTCACAGTTCTTTTTGTGGCTAGAAACATCTTCTACCATCCCTTTAAATTTCCCTTTAAGAAGTGTAAAATAAAATTATGCTCCATTAAAGAAGGGTTTTCCAAAAGGTAAATTTCTCCTGAGCTTTCATTTGTGATATGATGGCTCATTCCCTGCAGAGTGAGTATTTAGTTTTCTTCCAAACACATTTTGAAATTCTGATTATTTTGTGTATTTTCCATGTGAGTGTCTACATTAGTTTAGATCCCAAACTATTTTGCTTTAATATAGTTTTTTATCAATTATTTTCACTAGTTAATTGTTACCACATGAGGAAAGTGGAATCATTGAGCACCTTTACTTCTGTCTTTTAATTTTAACTTACACTTTCTTGTTCTGTCTAAAAAAATGTGGAAGAAGTTTCATAGTTTTTGATGTTTCCCATGCTCATTTGTCTTTTCTTTCTCTGATTGTAATTTATTTTCCTCTCTCTAACACTTTACATTCTAAATTCAATTGTACGCAATCACATGAAAATAACAAACAGCGTGGAAATCAGGAATAGTAGATAATAAAAGGAAAAACCCCAACAAGCCTAGATGGTAAATTACCCATGAACAATAAAAAAAATGGACTGTTCTGGTCTAGTGATTTTCTATCAGGTGGCTGAAATTCTGTGGAATACTTGCATGATTTAGGGAACCCTCTAAATAGATGTTCTGAATTAGCTTTTACAAGAATCTTCCTCTCCATTACTCTCTTCCTTCTCCCTTCTCTCTCTGCATTTACCCACAGACATGCACACATACAAATGAAAACGCACACACATATATGTGTCTATATATATATATATATGTAATTTCAGAAAAAAGTTAATCTCCTGGCATTGACATTTCCAAAGGAGCTACCCTTGGCAGCATATTGTCTTTGTATTCCAATATAGAGTGTTTCACATTTCAGATGGGGGCTGTTCACCAATGTGTTAATTTCACGAAGAGCTCATTACACCCATGAACAATGATTCCCTGCACTTCCTGTCAACAACAGTCTTAAATACCCACACAACTCTTGGCAAGCTCTGAAAGTCAGTTTGAGGTTTAGACTCCTAAGTATTCTCTGTTTACCTCCACATTATATTACACAAAATCATCTTTGTGTGAATTAGTAGCAGCAGGTCTGTCAAAAATTCTGCTCAACATGCTTTTACAAAGACCATTTTATCTTTGGAGTTCAGTTCTTATAATCTTGTGTTGAAAAATGTGGTGTGTCGTCTTCATGCTCTATTTCCATACAGTACTTGAAAAGGAATTTTTTGGGTTTCTTTCAGTGATAATCAGTTATCCTTTTCGCTTTGTCCTTCTCATGGTATATCTACTCCCTTCTTACTAATTCATTTCCCCCAATTCCTGCAAGAAATATGTTGTCCTCTTTGGAAATTCAACAGTTCTGAGTTGAAAGTTACTTAGTACTATCTCTTGGCTTCTGGAAAAAAAAAAAAGGTGGAGAGGAATCTGTGCTAGGCAGAAAATGACCAGAAAACCCTCTCCTTTTTACTAGAAGTTCCTTATGAGAAGTATATGAAATTCCTTACATATAAAATTCATGAGATAACACATATTCTCTCAAACTGAAAAGTTTTATAATAAATACACCAAATTTTTATATCATTTGGATTTGTAAGAGATAATTTGAACCATGTTTCTGATTTAGCTGTTTCTGTATTGAATCATAGCAAAAAGTACCAGGCACTAAATACATTAGGAATGTTTATAGCAATTTAGAGGGATTAGTGACCTTTATAGATTACCTTAAGCAGTAAGAGGGCTAGACATACTTACTTCTGAATAAATTTCAGCTTTCTCTTACATATTTAATATCACTTCAATCTAGAATATGCAATCTGTTTTACTTCCTCAGAAATTACTTTCCTGCCATATTTCCTGCAAGTTCTTTGATAGTTCTTATTTGTGTTGTGGTGCCACTAAGTGAAACGTAGATACTGTACAAACACACCCTCCGTCCACTTTGTGTGAACAGAGACTAAATGGAAAAGACACATTAAGTATCAGTGGGGAAATAAATGGGACTTGCTCATGGTTGCCCCACAATGTGGAGGTAGAGCTGAAACCAGAATCTCTAATTGCATTGAGTGCTAAATTCCAACACTTGCCTGAGTGAGGTGCATTGCAGGCATTGCTAAGGCTTGTCATGTATTTGGGAGCATTGTAGGGGGTCTGAATTTGTTAAAAGAATTTTCCCAATGCCTGTCTAGATTTTTAATAAGCATATTCTAGTGCTCCTTGTTCTTATAAATGACTATGCATTTCCCAAACTGCTCTTTAAAAGAACTGGAGATCGAATGCCTGTTTTTCACAAACTGATCTACTGCCACTTTAAGCTACACTGCTTTTTTATTTCATTCTGTGTTGTTTGAGATCTCATTTAGCTGCAACAACATGAGTCTAATGCAGCAGGCATATGGATGTTTAGGGCAGCATGTTATTGACAAATTCTTTACACTGATGATTTATTATGTACATCAATGGACGACTCTTGTTCTGTCTATGAAGCCTGTGTTCTCACCTCTGCTCAGCTAGGAGAGACATGCTGTGCACAAGTGGATACATGGTTTGTTTTATCCACTTGAGCCTTCTATGGAGCCACGTATTTCATTCTGATTTATGTCTGGTTTAGCTCCTTCAGTCTGTTCTGTGACCTGCAGGTACACCATTCCAAACTGAATCGCACTTAAATACTTAAGTGGTGCTCAAGGTGCAGGGGAATGCTAGGAAGAGCTATTCTTTAAACAATGTGCTCCTTGAGAGATTGAAAACATCACTTGAAAACCATGCATTGAGTCCTGTCAACAGCATTTTTAATGCTGATGAATATTTTTGATTCAAAAAGGCCCAGTATGAAAATGTACATCAAGTGGCTCTTCTGAATTTCTCCTGCTAATGCTACTAATGTTAATTCTACTGAACTCAGTAGAATCAGGTCCCATATTCTTAGAAAATAAAGATTTATTATGTTTGCAAAAGCTGTATATTTTTGGCTGAAAAGTGTTTTCCAAAAAGACAGGTATTTATAACCAAACCCCACATTTCAGGTTCATCAGAGGATGTGTACCTTCAATATTAAGAAAACAAAACGCACTGTCATTTTCTGGAAGGAATCAGTGAATATCATGAGAGCAGCTGAAGCAGATATACTATAGAACTGCTTTAGCTAAGTTAAACACTTTACTCACTTTTTAGATCAACTTTATTTTTGGAACTAACAGAATTTTCTTTTCTTTCTTCCACAGCTATTGGAAGCAGTGAAAAAGAGTAAGGTCCTTGAGTGACATGAGATCAAATGTGGCAAGTCCTCAGGGACTTTCTTGTGTGAAGTCTTCTGAATCATATGCTGGCATGTACAAGAGGTATCTCACTGCATAAGATGAAGTTACCCTTACTGAAAGCATAATTTAACATATTGAATGTACAATCCTGACAGCTGCCATTATGAATAATTAAATTAGATAATTGCAGATTTCTCAGGTTGCATTACACAACACTCCTCACTATACAAACTTCTAGGTAAGCTCATAAACTAGATTTGGCTGGATTTCCTATAAAAGGCCTTGCACAATCTGATCTCCACATGAGTCTTCATGTCTGAACTGAGTTGGGTTTTTTTTTATTTTCTGGTTTTTTTGGTTTTTTTTTTTGCCATCCTTCACATTTGCAGATCTGAAGATAAAAACTTTGATTTCAGCTAGAACCTACTTACTTTGAAACTGGGACATGAGACAAATTCACTAATGCATCACAAGCTTCCAGCCTTCCTCAGGATTCCTCCTGGGATACATCCTGGGATGACTCCTGCAACTAACACAGTGAAAATAGAAGATGTTGATGCATCTTACTATGGAGAGTAAAGGAAAGTCATTCCAGAAATATTTTGTAAGTACTTACACAAATTGAGCACTTACATGGCTCTATGGAGCCATGTATTCACTGTATACTTTGAATATGTAAATCAGAAGCATGATTAAAATCTAAAAGTTCAGGATTTCTTTATTCTGATTACAATCCTGGTAACTCCAATAATTTTTTTTAAATTTTACAAGCATCCTTAATCTCAAAGGTATTATTTTCAGATTTTTGTGGATTTTTAAACTTTATTAATGTGTTTTCTGCTCTATGACTATTATTTATGAAACTAAAACAAGTGGCTAATCAAAATAAAAAATATTCAGTTCAAAATGTTTTAGCTCCAAAAATTTCTGTATTTTAAAAACTTTCAGCTATTTCCTTTCTTGTTCCTGAAATAGCAGAATTTGAGAAAAAGATGCTTTTTACTGCTGATTCAAAGTTCTCACCTTGCACCTGAAATAGTAGTCTGGTCAGATGAACAAAGGAAAATTGAATTTAGTTACAAATTTGATCATCAATGTTCAATCTGTCATATACCTTGGGCACCTTTTTACGGTCGGATTTTTGCTAATTTGGAAAGCGGAATATTCACAACTAACATCAGTTAGTCATATCTAAACTAGTCTTTACGATGGAATTCACCATTTAATTCACCATGAATTAAATTTTAGTGGATTCTTTTCCCCCTACACTGGCAATATGCAGAACCCATAACTTGGTCTAGTTGACTGACTTTTAGATTGCTCAAAATAAATGAAAAGTTCTCAGCCCCAAAAAGCCATCTCTGGGACTTTGCAAGGAAATAGATCTGATTACAGGACCAAGACCTAGAGATTATAATGACAATGTCTTTCTGCTATTTTTGCCACAACAATTCTATGAAAGTTATGAAGTGACAGCAATAGAGGTCATGCTGTCAGAATCTTAAAATGTGCAAGCTGAAGGCCCTATTTGTCGTTCCTTTTAGCTGTCATTTTAGGACCAGCTCACTTTACAGTGCATTTCTCTTTTATGAGAAGGTGTCAGCTGCAAAAGGTGGTTTTAGATAGACAGCAGTGCTTGTACTTTAGAGAAAATTGGGTACATGCATACATATGAACATATGTATATACTTACATATGTATGTTTAAATACAAAATGAATATACAGGTGGAAAAATTAGGTACAAAATAGTATAAAGACTTATGTTTTCACCTATATTTCAATATATAATTTTCCACAAGAAGCTTAGGAAATTATGATTCAGACAATTGTTTGAATTAAACACTTGATTTCTACAAGGCAGAGGACAAGAAACACATCATGACTAAATACCGAATGAGTCATAGATGTCCCCTGATATTAAATTGATGGTGAATAGCTTGCTCAAATCTATTATGACTTCCTCATGTTAAAATAATGAAATATTTTACAAAATCATTTTTCCATTTTTAAATTTATTATATACGCACAACTCTAAGATAAAAAAGGTTTCATCATATATTAGAAGCCTGAATTCAAACTGAAATACATTCTTAAAAACACAGCAAAAAAAGCTATCTTGATTGGCTTCTTCTGGGGTGGGAGGGGGGTGGGATAAACATTGTTTTTCACTAATGCTCACACAATTTTGCAGTAAAATAATTTTTGGCTAAGTTAAAAAAACTTTAGAATTGTTTCATAAAAAACAATGTCAAGGGTTTGGGTTTTCAAACATTCTTATTATTTTTGCTATTTCATTCTTTTAGATTTCACCTGAATATTGGGATGACTAAAAAACTGACCCTGTGAAAGCTGATCAGTGCATTCTGGTTGGTTCTGTAGTAATAGGATGTTCTGCTTCCTAAGAAAATATTTATAAAGACACAGTGATTTGCATGCATTGATGTATCATATTTTTTAAGAGGCATGGCTAATGTGTATAATTTTTGTATTTAATGGCATAAAATTTTGAAAAGGGGCTAATTATATCTAGCATTATCTCTTGATGACAGAGTATCAACAGTCTATTTTAAGTGACAAGCAATTTGTAGAAGAAGCTTTGCCACTTTTAAATGTCAGTTAAAAATAAAATCAATCTTTTTTAGATTACAGATTTCAGGAAGGCATGAAGGATTGGTCCTAAAAAACACGAAAGACTAATTATTCATTTGAAGCTATGCAAAAAGTGAATTTGAAAATTTTCAGGTACAGAGAGTTCTATTAAAACCACAGTAAATGTTGCTTTAAAATGTCACTGCAACACATCCTTTTTGAGGCACTGGACAATAGCAGACCCTGCTGATCCATGGGGTATTCAATATTGAATTTTTAATGATGCTCACTCTATTACTCTGTTCTGATTATCCACTCAGCATCTGTAATATTGGTAGAGACCTTGATATATCAGCACATTCTTGTTTTTCTACTCAACACTTCTTACATTAGAAATTTTATGGCACAGAATAATTCATCTTACATTAGATCAACTATTTTCAGTTATCAACCAGATCAATAGACAAACCTGCTCAACAGCAAATGCATCTTTTGAAAATCTTAATATCGGTCTAATTCTCTCAGATTGAAAATTACTTTGGAAATAGGGTTTGGAAATAGCAAGTTTATTCACAATAAAAACACAAGCACTCTATGCTTGGGACTTAGGTATCTTTCAGAGTTTAAGATGGCTGCAGATGCTTGCATTTAGGCAGCTGAATCACTCCCTTGATTTTCTCAGAAAAACTTAACATCCAGTGAACAATACAGTGAACAAACATTTAAAGAGATTAGTTCTGAATCTTTCTAATACTTGGTAGAGTATCTTTATTTATTTACCTATGTATATAATGAATGTAAGTAGATATGTGACCCATACCATTTCTAAAACAGCATCAAACTGAGAGAGAAACATCCATTTTTGTAATAGAGGCATGTGTGCAATTGAGGGGTTACTAACGAATTAGAATACAAATTTTAATCACATTCTTCACAGTTATGCTGGTTTCATGTGCCTTTGTGGTATGTACAATTGTCTTGTTGGCATGCAGAAAGTACACATCAGGACACACAAAATTCAAAGATCATTTCAACCAAACATCCCTCTCCCCACTGCTTTAAATATGTCTTTAAAAGAAAAAAATGTTTGATGAATTCGGAGCTGCAAACATAGCCTAAAGAATATGTTTTTTAAAAATCTCCAGACAGCCAGAAGGCATGGTCCCAACCCTAAATGATCAAACCTAATAACAATGTGAATCTGAGGACTTGAAACACTGTATTTTCTTCATCCTGTGTTGTTACAGCTCCCGAGCTTTGTTATATTTCATTGTGACAAAGAACTCCTTTAGAAACCATAAAAACACTAATTTGAGTGATTGGCCTGTTTTGAATATCATTCCCTCCATTTTGCAGACCTTGCTCGTGAGTAACATCATTCAGCAAACCTGCATCAGAGTTCCAGGTCTGTTCCAGTCACAGACCTTTGCTGTAAAGGATCTAATTCAGGCCCTTGCCATTTCTTATCATCATTGTTGTCTTGATTGGGTTTTCCTAGAAGATACATATTCTCCCATTCCAAATCAAAGTCTGGATATTTTGGCATCTTTTGTAAAACATTATCCATTCCCAAGATTCCACCAATAACTCACACATTCATCATTCATCACACAAACTGGAAGTTTCTAAAATTTCAGTTTTGCCTTCTCTTCCTTCCTCCTGACCCCTGTCATAGCACTGATAATCTCTCAGTGATTCTAGTCCCTATCCCATAATCATTGCACTTTCTTCTGAGAAGTTCTTAAGGAATTCTGGCCAAATATTTTTGTTTCAGACCAGGATATTTTAGATTTACTTTCTGAGCTGTGAGTGCACATTGCTGTCTCATGTCCAGCCTCACAAGAGGAAAATCAGAGGAAATAAGCACCCTTACAGCAAAGGACAACAACATTGTTTGTTGTTGCATTAGGGAAAGCATTGCCAGGAGTTCAACAGGGTGATCTTTCCCCTCCACTCATCCTTTGTGAGACACACTAGAAGAGCAGGGTCCTGTTCTTAACCTCTGGGTACAGGAGAGACAGGAATGCAGTGGAAACAAAGCAGCAAAGGACCACAAAAGGGATCAAGGGATTAGAGCACCTTTTGTGGAGGAAAGGGAATGAAAGTAGGAATGATTCAGCATGGAAAACATCTCATGAGGATCTGTTCAATACCTACAAAATTCTGAAAAAAGCAGATGATTGTGCCCGTTGACAATACAAGTGGTGATGTATACAAATTAAAGCCTGGGAAACTCCATCTGTACATAACAAAAAATTTTTCTGCTGTGAGTGCAATCAAACATAGAAAAAAGGTTTTCCAAACAGAATATGGAGGTAGCCAAGGTAGGTGACCCAGCTTAGTCTAGAGGACCTCAAGAAGTCTCTTCCCCTCTTAATCATTCTGAGAAGCAGGGCTTGATAACTTTATAAAAAATAATCTGCTGTAGTTTAAACGTGCAATTATCCAGGACTGTTCTGTAATCTGAAAGTCATGGATTTCCAGGTTTGGATCTTTATTTTGGCCATTCTGCCATCCCCTTTAAACTAATGTCAAATATTATAGGATTTCTAAAAATTATTTCCTAACTTGAATTTTAAAAGAGGTCAATAATAAATGATAAAATTATAAACAACTTCAGATGTTATTTAAAAGACCAAATACAAAGATAATTCTTGATATTGAAACAAAACCAAGTTGCATATAGCAAAGCCCTGCTATAAATTTTTAATTTTTAACCCCTTCTGTGTCAAAATTCAATATTATTTACAGTAGCTAGACTCCTAAAGAGGGCTTTCCTGAGTTGTCTTTCTGTCTTTGATATGAAATATAGAATTATTTTCTGGAGTGAATGAAAAAAAAAGTAAGGAGTATATTAAAAGTTTATTTCATTGTACATTAATTTTCTAGAACTGCAAAATTTGAAAGGTTTGTAGAACTCCTAAGTTGTATAGTTATGGAATTTGATTTTTTAATAAGATTTGTAGCATTCAGCCTATTTCTGTACTGCTCTAAGTATTTTCCTCATTTTTCTATCCTAGAAAAAAAGCCTGACTAGAAATAGAAAACAAAATCCTTGTTCTTCTGAGATGAGAAACAAAGCAGCCAAAGGGGATGGGATTTCACCTAGAAAGTTATTGCTTTTAGTCTGATTAGCTCTTCAGACAGTCCCTGAATTGTACTTAGAAGTGGGAAGAATTTAGGTCACTTTGGGCATATATTCACTGAAATTCAGGAAGTTATGAGGAATATGCTTAGTATATTCTCTGAGATAGGAGTAAGATTAAGAATATGGTGATTTTAGCAGGCCTACATATTTATTCAATTTCTGTAACATGTTAAAATAAAGAAAAGTTTCTTTCTAAGGTCAGTAAGAGGTTAGGTCCATAAGCTGGAAGTGTACTGCAGTGAAGTAATGCAATTGGGAGTGGTGATGGTGCTGTGTTAGCTGATTTTATTTTCCTTATGGATGAAGATTTTTGCCTTTTAAAAAAAACCTCACAAATTTACATAAAACTGTTCCTGTCATAACATGTTAGGTTTGAAATGTGACGTGCTTGTATGTGTATGCACATATATATGCACACACCTGGTTATTTGGTTCTCATTTAGCATATGGAGAATTCAAATTGAAATTCAGTTTACACTCTTTATGTCATGGTGCTGTTTGCTTGCTCAAAAAACTCACTGAAAAAGGCTTTATTTCCTAATTTTCACACTTAATGTAAAAATGCCCTCTTCAAGATCTCAAATAAATAGTGTAGTAAGGATAGGCAGAGCAGTGCTTATCACAGCTTTTGGGAATTTTCATTAATAACATTTTTTATGAGTATTTTTTATATCTTTTATTACTAAAAAGACTAAGTATTAGTTTTCACAGTTCTCTGAAGACCATAAATTATAGTAACTTTTTAAGTTATGCATTCTGAAATGAATATATTTATTTTGCCTTCAAAATAATGATAAGATGAAAATTTTCTTTCATTATCCAAGAATACAACTTACATTGGCCATTTTCAAAGGCAATGTAGAGATATCTTTTCCCAATTTCTGGGGTTTTTTTAAAGCTGATAAATCTTAGCAACTGGGAAATTTAATATGTGATTGAAAAATAAAATATATACTTTGTCATTTTGGACAGCTTTAAAGACAACAGCAAAAGAGTTTTTATCCAAACACACTAAAAAGACAAAGGGTCTTGTTTTATGTTCTAAGGCATATAAAGAGTAGAAATCATAGGCATAGCACGATGTATAAAAATGCTTGATTGTTTTTCTCTTTCTATTTACATTTGTCTTATTACATTTGTGTATGTGGTGAGTTCACAGCAAGGATAGGGATTTTAAATACTCAGAGAAAATGTTTAAGGGCATGAAATTTATTTCTATTACTGATTGCCAAGTCAGCACAGTTCTATTACAGTTTGTTCCAACTGTAAACTAAAGACACTTAGAAGGACCCTGAGAAGCAATATAGAAACTTGAGAGGATGAACACTCTATCCTGATTTCAAGAAAACTTCTCTGAATGTTTATTACACTTATAACCTTTATTGTGAGCAGTTGTCACTTTTTTTGCAGTTTAAATCTGTTTGTTTTCTCTTCCAGGATTAGGAATTCTCTCTGCCTCCTACACATCTACTTTTATGAAATGTCTTCTCAGTATTTCCCTGCTGATCACAAAGTTACTTTAAAACATCATCTTTTATAAAAGCACTATAAATTAAAGTGAAAATGAAACAAAAAAAACCCAAAAAGCAAAAAAATATATTTTCAGTAAGTTTCCCAAACCTACATCATGACAAAATGTTATAGCATATTTAAATTAATAAAACACTTTTAAAAACCTTAATAGTGATTCACTGAGTATCCATTATGCACAGTACACATTGATTTTGCACTGTCACATTTATTTAAAGATAATGTCCACACAATTTTGGCATGTAATGCTTATATCTTCTGCACATCACCTCCCCCTCAAACTATTAAAAAATGTAATATGAAGTGCTTTACTTCTCCTTTTCCAAGAAATCATAAAGTCACGCAATTAGAATGTAATTGGCCTAAGGTGAGGATCTTGAAAGCAGATCTGAATTATGTCATCAAGGCTCCAGAGGCAGAGAACACTTAGGAAAACAATGGCTGGAAGATATTCTGGGCTTTAGTAACAGGGATGAGGTTTACAGGAGCTATAGCAAATTGTATCCCAAAGCAGGAGATGCTATTGTGCATGCCAAATATGAAAATTACTATCTCAGAAGAGGCAGAAAGGTGTTTACCTAGAACAAGAGATAGGTAGATCTGAAAATATCAGATGCATTTCATGTATTGTCACAGCTGTTTTTCAAAGTATACATGAAGCATGGATATACCATTACACAAAAGGGGCAGGTCAGAATACTTTGTAAAGGAACATAAATCTTTAACTGCATTTTATTTTGGAATTTTGTTTGCAAGTAATGTGGACCTCAAAGTTAGCAGGTCACAGCTAATACTGTTGAACCATTTTTTTGCCACATTTGAAGTGAATAGGGTAAAGGTTTTAGAGGCATTTGCAAGAGTTCAAAAAGTTTTAAATGCTTTTTTGGAACTTTGTAAAGAAAAAGATCAAGAAGCCATATTTAATTTACTCTGTGCCTTTAGCTGAGAACTAGGGTAAAGGGGAAAAGTGTAAGTGGTTTTTCTCTATTTTTAAGGCATAAAAAGATTTAAAGTGGAATGTCTCATTGGCTTTAAAATACATTATGTAGGGCATTCAACAATCAGATTTAGAGGCTAAACTGTTGATAGCATTATGTAACCATTCTATCATCAAACAATTGCTCCTGTTTACAGGTAGCTTGTTTTAAAAACTAGGATATGTAAACAGAGATGTGAAAACATCACCATAAAGAAGGGCTTCTGTGGTTTCTGTATATAAAAGAGCACCCTGTAAATTGGGGGGGGGGGTGGGGGAAATAAGCAAGTGTGAGAAAGCTAGTCTTAGTTTTTCTAGGATTATGCTCTAATTGGGATAGAAATGAAAAATATTTTTAATTTTGCACTATGAATCTCAAAACAAAATACACTCACTTGCTCAAAGTTAACCCTTCTGTATCCACTCTCATTTATTTATCTATATGGTAGTTCTTTTGGAAAGGTTTGCCAAGGAAAAGGAGACTTTACAAGCTAAGCAGATGAGGCATTTTGACATTTAAGCTATTAAAATGATACAGGATATTTATACGCAATATCAAAATCTGTTGACTCTGTAAATAGCTGAAAACTTGGAGAATGTGTTTTCTACTTTGATTTCTGGCATATTGGATTGCCCTTACTTTGAAAAATCACAGGACACAAGAGTTGAAACTTCCTATTTTAAAACTCGAGTGATTGGAAATGAGGCAGATTTAAAGGCTTTTCCCCTCCAATTCTTTATTAACTTCTCAGGGGTAATTGTATAGAACAGCTGTTTTTTCCCCAATAATACTGCAAGCACTACAACTTTCTGACAGGAAGCCCAGGCTTAAGAGCAGACTATACTTTCCTTGTCATTTCTACTGCTTCTTTTATACTTTTTCCTTTCATAGATAAAAAATACACACCTCTTCTTTCAGTGTTGCTTAGCATTTAATTTCTTTCTGTTTCCCATTTTAAATCCCTTTTCTCCTATTTTCTTAGTTATATGAACAGTGGAGAGTGAATTTATTAATATTAAAGTTCCTCTTTTACCTTAGGTTGTTCCCTTCTCTCCCATTTTCTCTATTGATTGCTAAGGAAACAGAACTTTAAAAAACTCTGTTTCAGTTAATTTTTATCAGGCTAAAGAGATAAACAATAAAGTGATACAGAAAAAAGATTCTAGTAGAAGAAATATGCTGTTTGAACTGAAGAAACCTCTGGAGTTAATGAACATGCCTCACAATTTGTCAGAAATTTCTAAGTAGCAGCAACATCCGCTTCCAGTGTAACATAACTAGAATGCACTAACTTTGTTTAACTATAAATCTTGATAAATGGTTATTATGTAATAAACACTGCATTCCAGAAGAAGAGGAAGAAGACTGATTTATTTTGTTATCATCTAGTTCACTAAATTCTCTCATTTTTTGATAGTGTGTTTCTGTAATGTTTCACTATCAGCCTCATTCCATGAACTTTTCTTCAACCAGTCTCTGTTTTTTAGCCATGAACCTGCACATTACAGAAAGAGACAGAAAATTAAAGTCAGAATTTGAAATTTGAAAAAAGTTTAAAAAAGGTGTGAAGATTAATATCGCATGAAAGATGAAGTAATAACTCTAAAAATGATGCTATTGTCAAAAGACAATGCTGCTTTGGAATTTAGAAGCTTTAATTGAAATAAAGGGAAAAGGTGTGACGAGAAAAAGGTGTGATTTTATTACTGCACCAACAGTGTTTTGTCCTTATAATCAGGAATGCCTATTTAAAAAAAAAACCTAAAGTTCAACTGAATACAACAAATACCATACGAGATCAATGTAGGTGTGTGCAGCATTTGGACAAAAAGCAAGAGTGACTGCATTGTTCTGTCTTCTCACTCTCAAACCACCTATGATAGGAGAAGAGTCACAGATTCACTTTGTGCAACAATATCTTCTGGAAATTCATTAAGATCTGTAAAGCCCTGGAAGGAAATGTAATCTATATCAACAGATGAAATAAATTGGTTATTTTGGCCCTGAGGGAGAGAGTCAGAACCCAGCATGTGTCCTTGCAGGTCCTTGCAGGTTTGCAGTCCACTCTCAAACAACTCAGAGAGCTCATCCAGGTTTCTCATCTGAATATCCTACACACTGTTATAAGTGGAGGCATGGGTCAACATAAGGTTTCAAAAGTGTTTAAATTACATAAGCGCACTAAGTGATTAATATTTGTGATCCCTAAATAAGTTATTTGGAGGTGTGTTAGCTGGGTAGTTATTAATCTTCATATTTTGAACCAAATAAATGAGTTCACAGACAGGACATTTTGGTTAGAGTTAGCTGCAATTCCTCCAAAAACAACAGGATTTCATTAAAGTACATGATTAGCACCTTCTGTTGTAGTGAGCATGTGCTTATTACCTTACACAGACTCTATACTACTTGTGTAGTAACATATAAAATCATTATTTAAACCACAGTTTTAAAGTATGTGGTGAATTTGTACCACAGAAAATGAGACTCCTTTTTCTTTCACAAGTTCATCCTTGCAAAATGGTTGTTTGTTTTGTTAGGGTATAGCTCCATGGGAAGAAAGCTGAAAAAAAGAATACTACAAATGCTTTTTGTAATTTAATCTCTCAGGATTAGGTGTTCATAGATCAGGATTTGGAGATTTGCTCTTGGCTAAGCTCACTACATTCTCATCTAAATCAATTCTGTTGCCATCATTAATTTCAAGGGAAACCAAGAGAGACTAATCTCAAGGAATTTCAAAACTCCAAATCCTGAAGTTGGTATTTGATTTTTATTTAAGTTCCTACTCACCTGACTTTTGCTACCTTGATAAATATCCTGGCAAACTCCAACTTTTGGAGGCAGAAAAACTTTTTCATTTGACTTTTGCCATAGACCTTAAATTTAACACCCAATTGCATGTTGAAGGCAGTTTAATCACCATCTGGACTATCTCAGGGTATAAAATAATTAGTTTCATTTGAAACCTTTATTTTTTTTTTTAACTCTTTGCAGGGTATGACTATAGAAACAATGGATAATGAAAGAGAAGTATCTTAACCAAATCAAATTTTATTTGCAAAAGTTCAGCATACAGTAAAATACATCCTCCTATACCCCTTACAAAAATCTGCTTTGATGCTTAGGTGCAAACCTCAAACTGCTTGCTACAAGAAGCTCTCTCCTACAACCACACAAAATAAATGAATCGTCCTTTGGCTCTCAGCTCCTGTGGGAGCTTTCCTCGGTTTGAATCCTCACGTTGTGAGCCTCCCTCACACGCCAAAGCGCAGTGTGATCTCTGGGCTGCAGCCTGCTGCCCCAGTCGCTCCGGCTACAGCCTCCCGACATTTTCAGGACATCAGGCATCTTCTCTTTCACTGGCCACATACGACAGCCAGTGCAAGCCTTCCACGAGGGAAAAAACCTTTCTTCTAAACTCATGTAGTAATTTCCTCTAACATTTCAAGAACTCCTTTGATCCTGTGACATACAATTATTTGCCTTTCCCACACAGTGGTTTCTTACCTGCTGGAGCTCATCCAATGTGCCGTGACTTTCCCAGATGGAAGTGTAAATCTTTCACACCGTTGCCATTCACTCCTGCAGCAACACTTTTCAGCCTCAGTATTCCCTTGAATGCCAATTAGGATGTCACCATCCTGATTTCAGCTGTTAAACTACAAAATATTTATGAGACTCTCTCTTTTCTATCAGATAAATGTAAATCTATTTTATTTAGTATAAAATGATTTTTATCAGTAATCCAAATCAATATCAACTATGATTTCTTGACAGATCTTGTCCAATATTACAAACAATACCATTCAGTGATGCTAATTTTGAAATTGTTGAGCATTTTTAATGCTAAAGGAATCACAAATTACTTTAAATGCTAATAGGTAATAGATACATTTTTAAAAAGTAGAATATTTAAAATAAGACAAAGCTTCTGCTTTGTACTGGCATTTTAGCGAAGATTTTTAAGTCCACCATGATAACATTATATTATCACATATTATTCTGTGAATTCTGTGAACATTATAATATGTGGGGAGACTTGAGAGAGTGAGTGTGTCTAAGCTCCCAGTAAAACTATGGGGAAATTTCTCTTACTCAACTAAAAAAGCTCTGCAGAGGAAGTCTAGGGCAACTTAAATGTGAAGTGTGCATGTTCCACCCTTGTATCTCATAGTATACTTTGTAAAATACAAATAATGCAATTTTTATATCCTTGGAACAAGAAGATCCATTACTGGGCACAAATTGCTAGCATTTGAAAGTCTTATAAAGGACTTGATTTTACACCATATCTCTGAATTTATTTTTCAAGATAAATGAGGAGGAGGAAAAAATGCCTGAAAGGTAATTCAGAGGAGTGAAGAGAAAGCAACAAATATCATGTATCTTTTCACCACAGATAACAGATCTGGAGGAAAGAAAAAGCAGTTTCTTAAGAAAATATTCTTTACTTCATTAGTCAGAAAGATTTATTCTTATTATTTTATTAATAAGATTTATTATTATTTAGCAGACTTTTCAGATATTTCATCTCTAGGGAGAATAACTTTCAAATAAATTGAATATCCAGGTATAATCTGTGAGGCCTTAAATTCAGCTGAACAGCTTGAACTGAAGCAGTGTCTGAGGTTTAGTATGTGTTTCAAAAATCTCAGGAATTCTGAAATTCTTTTTTCTCCCATTTATATGCTGTGTGAATATTGATGCTTTGCTTTAATTTTTTGTATTTCAATTCCCCACAACCCTATACACACTCCATGATAAATGTAGGAATCTCTAGATGGAAGTATTCTATATCATTATAATGAGCCTTTATTTGAGTTTAACTGGCTTTTAATAAGCAGTACTGTGAATACTGAACTCCTAGTTGGATCCAGGTGGAGATGAAGTGAAGAGGGAGAATTAAAAAGGTTTTTTTCCAATTTTTTTTCATTTTAAATTTTATCCTTAATTCAACACTGAAAAAAAAAATGCAACCTATGTAACAACAAAGAAAATTAGGATTTTTCCTTCCAGAAACTGAAATATGAGTACTTCAGGTAAAAAAAATTAGAAAAAATTTGTTAACTCTTCTGAATCCATTTTCCCTTGAAGTGCTACTTCAGTACTTCTTTCTGAAAGACAGATGTTGAGAAAATTTTTTGTCATACATTTGGTCAAACAACATGCTTACGTTATTCTTGATTTTTAATGATATCTGAGCCTGTGTGTCCTAGCATTTTTGGATAAAATACAATATGAAGTTGAGGGGAGGGTGCCAGTGTGACAGGGAGACAGAGACAGGGTGCAATGGGATGGACACAAGGGATAACTGCTGTTGTATAAACTTACACCTATGCAGAGAGTTGCCAGGCCTCACAAATTTCTTTTCTGCTATAAACAGTGGGTCTATGGAAGGAAAATGAAAGTCATGTTAGTGCTCACTACTACAAGAGATCCTAAATAAAACTGCCCTGAACCTGTGAACATCTAAATCACCTAAACATATGTGGAGTTTTCTTCATGTTGACGTTATTATTCCTCTGCTGAACTTAAGCACATGCTTAAAGGATTTGCTTGGCTGGAGCCTGTGAGCTTAAGCTGACCTTGTTGGTTTTTTTTTTTCTTTCAAGTTAAGTGTGCATAAATATATGCAAGAAGTGTGTAATATAAACCAGTGCACCTAGTACAGATTTGCAATGGTACAAAGAAACACATTTGCATCAGCTTTTTCTCAGTCTTTTGGATTATCTTTCAATGGTCTCCTTCGATGTATTGAAAATCTCAACATTTTAAAGGAAATAACTTCTCACTTGATTGTAATTTCCATAGTCAGAAGTTTAATGTATCAATCTTTTGCAAAAACTCATCAAGCCTGGGAGATTTAACTTACACACTTTAATGCATCCTTTTAATTGCTAGTGTTGCTGAAACATGCAATCAGGTTTCTTCGGTACCATTTAATAAAATTAAACATATCAATCAGTAGCTTTTTCCTTCAATTTTCTAACAGCTTTTGGAAACAAAGGCTGCTTGTGTCTGCTCTGTTTTGTCTAGGGGAAATGGTGAGAGTGTATATTTCTTTCAAAATATATAACCTATCACAAACCATCTATCTACAAAATGCAGAAATATTTTATTAGCAGCCTTTCTGGGCATAGTCTAGAAATTAAATGTTCCCCACATGAATGGGAGTATAGCTGTTCTGAAGCACTAAAGCATAAACATACTGATGATATTTTGGTTTCATAGGCACATATTATTTGGCTCCTTGCTACAGACTTACTAAGCCTGAGCTTTGTGGCTGCCAAGCTAGAAACAGTGGCAAAGGGCGTTGAAAAAGGTAACTTCATATTAAGGTGGGGGGAAAGAAGTAAACATTTTCCACATCTCCTTTAACAGAAGAATCACCAGGCTACTTTTTTTTTTTTTGATTAGCAAGTTCCTCTTTTCACTACAGGTCTTTTCAGTGTTCTGCTTTACAGCTAAAGTCCCTGAGACCTGACGTGGGATTTAGTAAGCTTTAGATAACATAATCTCCATCTAATGGGAATTTCTGAAGCCAGTCACTAAGTGTATGAATTATTATAAGAGAATAAAATCAAATTTAATATCAAAGAACTAACTTTAGAAGTTCAAGCAGCGGACAATATTCATTTTCCATCGACAGAATTGTTTAATAAGAATCTATCAGCAGTACAGGAAACACTAGGTACTCTGGCAATAAGTGAATCATGATGGCTTATTTCCTTTTAATTCTATGATCCCAGCTGGAACAAGGTGTGATTGGAGAATGGTTTAATTGTTCATAGACATCTGTCTTTGGATTCAATTGAAAAATAATATCCTGGGCATAAAATGGCCTACAGAATTTTTGACATTTTTATATCTTTCACAATCAAGGCATTGTCAGAAAGTCAGGTAGTGGAGCTCTGAAAAACTTATGGATATATTTAAAGTAGAAGAGGATAAAACCCTGGTAATATATCAATATACACAGCTGGAAAGCAGATGTTCAATTGAGTGCACTCAGTTCTTAAAAAAAGCTATTAAAGCTGTTACTCACTCAAATGAGAAATTTCTGTAATTTATTGTTCTCACATTTTTGATTTCCCTCTTTACCTTCATTTTAAGCAGAGTATAGGACTTTTTTTCATATTTTTGAGGTCAATTACCCTGGAAGTCTGACTCATTGCAGTATTCTAAATGATTTCTAAAGAATGCCCAAGGCTACTGTCAATCAAATTAGCCAGTGACTTATGAGTTGTTTACTGTACTGTGAAATGAAGTGATAATGTTTGTCAACCAGTAAAATGTGACATTTAGTACTGGATATCCCCACTTGAAATAGGTTTTGCATCAGCTTTATTCACTTCTTACCAGACTGGCACATATATTTGACTAAGTCCTGATTATGAAAAGAGACATTATATTAAACTTTATAGAGCACTGGTAAGCAGACAGCTCAAGCCTTGAAAAGCCTTGCGTGGTCCAGTAACTGAGGTGTCATGCCGCTGAGGAGTCACATTTATTTTCTTCTTGACAGTTTATTTGATTCAAAGGAAAAAAATTTGGCAGAGAACTTCGGGTTCAAGTAATTAAAAAAATGGTGACCCAGAATGAAGAAAGGATTGCGTGTTTTTTACCCCTTTTAAGTTTGAAATAAAAATCAGAGTGGGAAATCATCGCTCGGTGTAACATATTAGGAAGAAGGTTACATTGCATAATTTCTTAGACAGTGACTTACTAAAGTACACTACTGAGGTCACACTGCAGGGAAACTCTATCCTCCTCAAGTTCTGAAAGTTTAATTAGTAGTTTGTGAAAGAAAACCAGAGCACTGGAAGCTCAAACCAAAAAAAAACCAAAAAACTCTAATTTTTCCTCCAAAAGGAGATGGTTTGCCACTCCTACCAAATGTTTTCCTAAATATTAGATTTAAAAGCCTCAAAATTCCTCTTCACACAATACAGAAGTGAACTCACATCTTGGCATAGTCCAAATAGACAAGCACTTCTGTAAAAACTGTTAGAAATACAAAGAAGGAAAAGCTACAGACAGCTTCATTTTTTTCTCAATATTTAAATTCTTGCTATAGTTCTGTAGAACACTTTTCCCAAAGACAATGACAATTTGAAAATTAGTTTCATTGTCCATGATAGATGAACATGTTTTATTTTTGCCATATTATTTTCTTCTTAGAATAGTCTTTAAAATAGACAGTCTTTTTCAGATGAATTAAACATGAAAAGTAAATATAAAATCAACAATTCTTAAACATTTTAAGTATTAAGGCAGCATTAAATAAGGTCTTGGCTTATAGACACAACACTAAGGAAATAATCAAACAATTTTTCAAAATGCTTACACTGAAGATTGGAAATCAACCATATTCTTGGGTCCAAATCAGATCTCGCATCGTGACTGCTTATTGGATATTTGAATTCAAGTGGAGTATTAAGCTACGCCCTATTCTATTGAAGGTATTGTGATTTTAGGGTTTTATCCATGAAGAGGCTGTGCTGTATATTCTTTCAAGAAAACTATGCTTGTTCAACTTCCTGAAGACTGGTTGTTAGGTTGACATAACAAATACACTCAAATGAATATCTTCTTTAAAAGGATTAATTCCATTATTAAAGGATGTGGTAAGAATCTTTTTGTCTTACCTAAAAGAAAACAGATGTGCTAGTAAGTAGATGAGATATCTGGGGAGTGGTTTCAGGTTTCATTTTTTTGTCATTCGTCCATATTTAATGCCATTTCTTTCTATAGTTTGATATCATTATTTTAAAATCTGCAAAGATGTTTTTGAAAGAACATTTATATTGTTTGCCACAAATGTGGCACAGATCCATTTCAATTTCTATTTTGTTTCTTAGTTATTGTTTGGTGTAGATGAACTTGATATGGCTCCTCATTCTAAATGCACGTGCACTGTTCAAGTTCACAAATATCTTTATGAAAGTTAAATGAAGTAAGCTTAGAGGTGGTTAGGGCTGAAATTAAAATATAATTTGCCTTATTGCTTTGTACATGTCTTACCTTAAATTTTCAGTTCTTGGCTTTTGCATGTAACATGCCATCTGGTCCCCATGGGATAGTACCTGAGTGAGGAAATCCACTGGACTCAGCAAACTCCTTAAGGGGATCTCTTCATATGTGGGGATTCTCATTATGGGGAAGAGGTGACAAGCAAGAGCAGACAAGCCTTTTTCTACTCCTAAAATAATCACTAAACTGACATGCATGGAAATGCTAGAGCAACTATTTTGTCTTTTCCAAGATTTTCCTTTCTTTGCATCCCAGGGGAAATCTTGAATGGGCAAACGCATCCTGCTTCCAGTTTCTTTTCAGACCTGTCCAACAATTCAAAAAAGCCAAGCACAGCATGAGGAGTCTGTTCCAATACATCTAGCTTTTCTGAGGGAAACAATAGAAATAAATAATGACCATCATGGAATATAATGTACCAAAATGATTAATTCACACTAAGAAGAAAATTTTAGAATCCTTTACAAGTCTTGTTTGAAGAAAATATTACTTACCTATCTTTCCTTTTTTTCTTTAAATACACTGAGTGCATAACTCTGTATTTTAGGGACAGCATTTTCAATATTTTCCAAGTGAATCTAGACATGCATGCTTTCTCAGTTCTCTAATAATCTGTGATCTTTCTTTTTCCTGATGCAAAATCTTAGTTTTTCTAGGCCACTTAAACTGGAAAATTAAAATCCTATACTGGACTGCCTCTGCTGGGCGAAAGCATTAAAGCGAAAATATATTTCTGTATATAGTTCTGTATTTTTTCAGTCCTGCACCTTGTAAAAGATGTGAAAAACATGTTTACATCACTGTCTTTACTTCATTTCACAATTGCTGTTTTGAATTTTCTCATTTCCCCTTCAGTCTTGTAAGTCTGGAAATCCCTCCAACTTATCCATCACTCTTTTTATTCTGGTCTACTCTTGCTTTTGGGTACAGCATGAATTTCTGCCAAAGGAGTATGCAGTGCATTTTCAGGTGTCTGGCCAAAGAAGGTGCTCATTGACCCAATTTTAAAATAAGTGGTGGCAATGATACTGCACTCAGAGGTGTGGTTGTAATGCCAATAAATGGAAGAATTCCTAAAGCATTTGGTTTCAGTTTTTCATGTCCTTTTCCTCAGGGTAAGGTTTTAGGGCTTTCTTCTTATAGCAGGCTCTGATATTTTCTCTGTTTGAAATAAAAAGGATGAGAAAAAATTACTTAAGAAATAATCACAGAATCAGACAATGCAAGCATGTCTGTGCATTGCAAGTGTCTGCAGGTTGCACTCAGAGGATTTAATCCCATGGCAAAGGTTTAATCTCATCAATCACATCTTGACCAAGCAGAAAATCAGAGACCTGGGAAGGGATTGCGACGGCTCCATATGTAAAATTTAATTCAAATAAAACATAAGGCTGATAAAAGAGTTGCTGGCAGTACTCCTGGATTTTCCTCCCTGGGAAAAAAGGTCAGTGAGCAGTCAGCACATAGAGATCCACCCAGTACACAGAAGTCCTTGGACAACCAATTTAGAGAAAGTCATGGAAATCAATATCTAAACTCCTGTTGTGTTCAGCAGGGCAGGATTTTACCTACCAGGTCTGAAACTAGAGAACACAAGCAATTCACTGCAGCAAGGGTATGTGAGTAGGGCTGGCAACAAAAGCAGCAGAGTAACATTCCCACTGCAAAGGACACAACAGATCATGCATCTTTCCAGTTTCCTGACCATTCACATGGCTGAACTGTACTGCTGTGCTCCATATTCTGATGTGTGTTGACACACTAAAAATTATGCATAGCTTAAAGATTCATGCATTCCAGCAAAAGACAGCTTTAGTAACTCAGTTCACTGCTTGCTTTTCAGCATGTTCCTCACACCAACTGCAGGCAGCAAAACCGAGATTCAGCACTCTGGCAAACCCTTCTTGTGACATTGCCCTACTGCTGTAGGCTGTACTCTCAACAAACATCACAGCAAACAGTTCTCACATGTAATCAGATATTATCCCTCCTTTGGGTTTTCAGCATGATTTTTGTTACCTCTTAAAAAAGAATCTGCTTTCAATACAGTGTCCATGTAAACTTCAGGCAGTGTCTTTTTCTTCTTTGGCCACAACTCCTGCATTGGTAATTCATACCTTCTGTGACACAAAACTGTAAAAGATATTGTATTTCTCCCCCCACCTGGGCTCAGGAGCAGGTAGCATTTTAAATCACTTCTGGTGCTCATGGTTTGTGGGCAAGATTTGCCAACTTACTTAATACTTTATACTGAAGTCCTGATGTCATGGCGCACTTCACCCTGCTAAAATGCAACTTACACCTACAGCTCAGGGTCATCTGAGCAGTGTTCTAATCTCACAATACTTCTGAATTCCTCTAGGTTACTGTGCTAGAACTCATATTCTTTGACAGGCATGTTCCACTGATTGTTCTTTCCTAGTCTTTACATATTTTGCCAGTGTTATATCCATGATGTTGCTTTCTAACACACAATTATACATACGCTCATCCATTCTCTGCATGCCATATGACATGAAGGCATGAGTATCATCAAGAGAATATCATGAGTCTACTTAGTTTTTTGTACAATAAATATCACCATAATTGTAAACCTGATCTCTTCACGGCAAGTCTTCTAATATGGAACCCTGTTAAGGTGAACAAGAACCTGTTTAAGTGTTTTCAAATTAAGGAGCGTGGTGGAAAGATGCTTGAGATGCGTAGCTCTCATGTAGCCTGTGCACAGCATGGTTTGTGTAGCTGACTGGCCATATGACTGGGAGAAAAGAGGTTATTGTTCCTCCTTTTTGGAAGGTTACAGGGACATGAAGAGGCAGCAAAAGTATACAAAGAAATTTCCTGGTAAGCTGCAATAAATTTAACAGGAGATAGCAAATATCATTGTTGAAATATTTAATCTGCAGTTTGTAATCATAGTTGCCATGTTTGCAGATGCAGTTATAAAGATTACATGGCAGTGGGAAGAAAAGCCACATAAATATGCCTCCTTTCCTAAGGACTGTGTTGAGGATTCACTTTAAATATTTTCAAAGAGGAAGCTAACAAGGTGAAACAAATCTGAATAAAGGAACATATAGGTGAGTGTTACTTTAATATCTTCTCTGAAACTGTTGTAATAGTGATGATGTGGTGACATGTTTTTCCTTTAAGAAAAATTGTTTGCATACTACTGGAACTGCTCGTCAAGTACATGCCAAACTGTGTGTTAATTAGTCTATTCTCTTCTCTAGTGTACCAGCTAATTTGTTTTTTTGCCTTTATTAGCACTTACAAAGAGCTGGTGAAATGATTCAGTCTCTGAGAGAGACTCCCCCCTGCGGCGGTTAATAGTTTGTGTTAAAATTCATCTTCATCCAGAACTCAGGCTTCAGGTTTAAGGCAGTTTTGAGGCTTTCACTTATACACATTGCAGAGAAATCTCTACCTGCTAATAGTTTAGTACAAGTTTTTAATCAAATATACTTTTTTTAAAGGTGTGATGAATTGCATTTTAAAGCAAGAGTGTTGGTTAGGTTTCTATTGACTATATAGAAAAAGCCTACCCCCGATTAAAATTTCTGTGTTGTATATCGCTAACATGAATTAAGAAGCAATAACTGATTTCCAGATGGATAAAATTACATAAAATTAATTACAGCTGGTGTATTATCCAGATAGATGGATAAAACTGGTAAAAACTTCTGTTTCTCTCTAGAAGGTATGTAAGCAAAATGCTAAAATAATTCAAAATCAACTCTGTAAGTCTTATGTTCCTTCCAGAAACATTTCTGCAGAGCAAGTGTTAATGCAATCTCCAGCTGCATGAGTCCATCCACACCATTATTATTATTAATTTTTTTTAATGTCTCATTTAATGAAACAAGGCTCCTGAAAAGACCTGTACATATTTCTTTTTCTTGCTAGAAACAAAATCAGCAGTGCAAAGTTTCTTGCCGTGAAGTCTGCACAATGTTTTCTGCAGCTTTAATTTGTGGATGAAGAAGGTATGCAGTAAGCAATATACCCTCAAAATGCTTAAGGTAAAATAAAACATAAATTGTTAACTAATGTGATAGAGAAATTTCTATTGACCCACATTACTTGCCCTTCAAAGAATTACCCAATACAGCAGTCTTTTTATCTAAAGCATTAGCAGTCATTTGTTTGTTAAATGAGTTTAGACATCTAGTTAGACATAATTTAAATACCTTTAAAACTCCATTAGATATGTTCATTGCTAAAAATTTAAATAACATTCTCTTACTTCTTCTCCATTGCTTTAAAAAATGGCAAATGTACAAATGTCTGGCAATGCTAATTACCCCTCTGGTTTGTTTGCTAATTACCCCCTTCTGAGGCAAAAGTTTGACATCAATGTGGTCTTTTGACTACTAATGTTCTACACCAGTAAGTCTCCACTAATATGGCAACCAAAAAAAAAAAAAATTAAGAGAGGTAAGTAGACAGAACTATTTTGTGTTGTGCTGGAATTTGCAGACCCAAAAAATACCAAAAAATCTCGGAATTTTTAAGACTTCTGTCATATTTACATAAAAGCTGAAATTTCTCTGAAAAATACCATAATCAAAAGAGAAATAAAGATTTTATGTCACCATGAGCCTTATCAAATGATATTTTTAGAACTTTTTATAGTGAAGAGTTGTTCAATATGAATGTTTGAACAATTTTTTATAGCGCATCTCACAACTCATGATGACCAGATATATAAGAACTGTTCACAGCTTTGTAGGAACCTAGAGAAATCTTGATTTGTTTGAGAAATAGAAATAGTTGTAATTAAGAAAACTCATCATCACCAAAAATAGCAGTCTGGGAAACTGAAATACAAACAAGCAAATCCTAAAACCTAAACAAAATCAGCCTATAATATCTACTTGTACTAAACTTGATCTATAAGTCAGAAAACTTCAAAGGTTTATTATTTCAGACTCTTTCAGATAAGTCTTACAATTCTAACAATCTATTTGTTCATGTATTAGGAAAGATGCAAATAAAATGAGTTGCTAAAATACATGAATATATGCCATGTAAAATGAAAAATAATTGGCAGTGCACGATCATACCAACAAAATATTATTGGAAAATGTCCATCCAAACTGAATTTTGCAGGAAAAAGTATTTAATTTTGTCCTTTTTTTCAAGCACCTCCTTATTAGTCAAATTTACTGCATTTCTAAATACTAAAAAAATTAATGTATTTTTTAATCTAAGCACTGAGAAGCATTACTTTATGCCTTATATTTTCAGTCAAGAAAAGCTGATTTACTGAACACTCAAGAAGACAATAGCTAGTCCTTTTGTATACCACTAAATATTCCTTTTCTACAAGGAAAAATTTTATACATGATTCACATAAATACGTATTTTCCAGAATAAAGCTTTTTTTTTAAGGGACTTTTTTTTTTGATGACTTCAACAACCTTCAATATCTTTTGTTTTACAAAATACTGTTTCTCTGTCTAGAATAAAGGTAAAAGCATATTTCTAGTGGTTAATATTTTATTTCTGGAATGTACTAAAAATTGTTTGCATCTATATTATATTTGTTATGAAGCATAAATTCTGCATATTTGATGAAATCAATGACAATAGAAAAATGAGATTAGAATCTTCTAACCAAATCCAGTAAAGTCAGATCATCTGTGCAATAGCTTCTGCTAGTGAGTAATAAAAAATACAAAATTCCCCTCTATTCTACACTATTTGTGTAGCTTGTCATTAACCACACTTTCAACAGGCTTGACCTTCCCCTTGCTTTTATAAGGAATTCCACAGGTAAATGTCACCAGAGAAAAATACACATTTATTCAAAATGTAGCAGACAGCACACACCTCTATAAATGTCTAGCACATATGACTGCCTGAAGAATTTTTAAAATAAATGTCTTCCCATGAAGGGAATAGTGTTGGCTGAATTAATCACTGGAAATGCTCCTGCTCCATGTACTCTCTCTCACCTGGACAGTTACAATTGCAGCACGTAGCTCACCCTCTGTCTGTGTCAGTTCCAAAATCTCCTCACCACGGCACAGAACATAAATCAGATATCGAATTGAACAGACCTTTCGGACTCTATTCTGGTCATTTATAGTTACACTAGGCTGAATTATACCATGTGCCCTTTATGTGGCCCATGGGATGATTTCTCTGCCAAGAATTCTACCTCTCAGACCAATAAAATGTATGGCAATACAGCAGCCTGGACTGAAAAGAAGGGTTTCATTATTTTTTTATTTTATTAAACAGTTTATCACAGCATATTGAGGCATTTATTCTTCCACCTACGGATACACAGTCTACTTGAGTTAAAGTGTTTGTCTAGAGATGCTATAGATGCTAATATATACCAATGTGATTTCATATATTTTCCTGGAAATCAGAAGCTCAATGTCAGCAGTAACAATATGAGGGAGAACATACACATATACTTCAAGGAAAATAGTCAAAATGTATATGCATTCTGAAAAATGACTGAAAGCATTACAGAAAATTACTCAAACATAAATGTGAAAAACACATTTCTCAGATATAGACATTTGCAAATCCCTGTAAAACAGGATGAAAAATGCCTGACCTAGGAGGAAAGAGTAGAAGCAGGATATCATTCTTAACTGACATCTGGCCACAAAATTTTGAAGTTAATATTCAATATTAACAATATTCTGATGTGTTGAGATTTTATGTTACTAAAAGACAGACGGATTGAATTAATTGATAGATAAATAGATAGGATGTGTTTGACCTGTCCTGAAGTAATAATAATGCACTATGAACTTAAACAAAAGGAAGTAAGATTAAAAACAGATCCAAGGGAAGCTGATGAGAAGATTCCTAGTAACTTTAAGGAGATTAACCTTGCCAAACACCTATTTAACTGCATTATGTTAAATATGAAACACTGTATCTGTTATGTCAAAAGATACAACAACAACTTGGCATTTGTGGCTCTAGAAACAATAATAATACACCCTTTAATTATAACGTAATAGGTCATGGTACTGCTGCAATGCCCAAAAGTCAGTCACTACCTTCAAGGATAGCTAAATGAGTTCATAATAGATATCTGTCACCTGGCAAAAGCTCTGAAGAAAGCAACGTTGCAGAAAGAAAATAGATCACCAAACTATGAGAATTGTCCTTTGTTTATCTGGGTCTGCTACCCTTATAAAAATAAAGCAATCCCCTCACACAATGAGTTAAGTTATCAGTAGGATTTTATTCTGTTTCTTGCAGTTTGGGAGGGTTGTTTTTTTATTTCCTAGGAGGACTAATATTATATAATTTCAAACAAGTAGTGTTTCATTAATTAAAGCTCTTGACAGTCTCTTCGTCACCCTCCTTCTCTCTTTCCCTTCCTGCCTCTGTCTTCTTATAAACTTTGCTATTGCAATTTAAGATTTCTGTGCCTAAATAGTAACTTTGGATTGAGTTTCCTTTCAGCATTTTACTGTGTCTGGCTGAAATGAAGTTAACTTTTTTAATAGCAGACCACCGTATGTCCTCTGGGATGGCACAGCGTTTTAAATCTGTGACTAAAAAGGAGTTGATGACACAGCAATATTTTGGATATTACAAAATCACAGACTGGGTGAGGTAGCCAGGGATCTCTGAAGGGCATCTGGTCAAATCCCCTGCTCAAGTAGGACAATCTACAGCCAGCTGCCCATGGCCATGTGTGAGAGTCTGTCCGAATTTTCCCTCATCTGCCTCACGATTGTCATTGGGGGACCACTGAAGAGAAGACCCCCCCTGTCTAGAATCTCTGGCTCTGAAGGAGAAAGTCACATGCCAAAGGCCCTGAGACCTGAAAGCTCAGTGTTATTTGTTTTCACTGATTTTTTTGTTTTGTTATTTGCTGTATGCTAAGAAGGGGGCATGGTGCCCTTTTTGCAACAATAGCTTTGGAAGCTGTTCCAGCTCTCAGCCTGGCTGGACTTCTCCTGAGTTTCGGGTGGTCTCCCACAGAAGATCCTCACCTGTTTTACAACCACCGTGACAGACTGAGATGTAAGAAGCTTCTCCATCAAGGACTGAGACATGAAACTCCTAAAAGGCCCCTCTGCTCCTTCCAAGGACTGGGACTGAAACCCCCAGCCCGGGGGAGGTGTGTGGGGAGGCAAGCTGACCGAAGCGAGATGTTTGCCTGCAGGTTGTGACTGCTGGACCATGAAAACAATGGCTCTGGTTCACTGCTGAGAACATAGACTACCTGTTACATCTGTTCCCTATTGTATCTGTTTCCCTCCCCCTCACAATTTTCAGTAATAAAAACCTCTGAGTTAGCTAGAGATTTTGAGATCTCCCCAGTGTAGCAGGCGGATCCTCAACTGGACTGGACCAAAGGACTTCATCTCTACGTTGGTAGCTATATCCCTCTCTCTCTCTCTTCTCTCTTTTTCTCTATCTTTTTCTCTCCCTTAAGCCCTCTATCACATTTTGCTGTGGTCATTCAATGAAGGTGCATTTGTTTTGATTATTACAACACACCCCCTTGTACTGTGTTGGTTTTTGCACCCTGAGATCACTCCTACGAACCATCACGTCATCCATTCACTAGGACAGATCGTGACACCATGTCCAGAGAGCTTCTGAATATCTCCATGCCTGGAGACTCCATAATGTCCTTGGCCAACCTGTGTACTCCATCACCCTCAAGTAACAGTGTTTGCTTGTTCAGAGGAATTCTCCTGTTTTCCAGTTTGTGGCTACTGCCTCCTGCCTTTTCACAGAGCACCACTGGAAAGAGCCTGGCCCTGTCTTCTTTGCATCCTTCCTTCAGGAGTTTCTGTACATTAGTAAGATCCCCCTGAGACTTTTCTGCTCCAGACTGAACACTTTCAGCCTTTCCTCAAAGCAGAGATGCTCCAGTCCCTCAGTCACCATAGTGATTTCTTGCGGTTTGTAACCAGCTGGAAATTAAGCTCCAAGCAGCTGCTTCCTTTCCCCCCATCCTCTCCAGTAAGAAAGGAACAAAAGGCAGAGATTATTGATTGGGATAACAATTTCCTAGAAAAAAGCAGTGAGATAAGGAACAATAACAGTACCGGCAACAATACTAATAACGGCGCATAAAAGAGGGTGATTTCTGGTGGAAGTTCTACTGACCAGATATTACTGGGGCCAGAGACACTCAAGACACTTCCCAAGACAAAGGGGGAAATGCCATGCCAGCATTTTTTCCTTTGAGCACAATTTCCCCTGAGCCCAAGGTAACAAAGCACAATGACAGAGAAACCCCTCAAGCTGGACCACACCACTCTATTTGCTACTTTGCTACCCCAGAAAAAGGAAAATGGTCACTTAAATTCCTAAGGAAGCATCCCTTGAGTGGTGTATTATTTCAGTGAGTTCATCAGCCTATATTGGCCAGAGCTTTTGGTGCTAGCGTCATATCTAGAACGGCAATGAATATTAATTTTTATTACTGTAATTAGTACTTTCTTTGGAGGAAACAACTTCAAAATGAATGTTTTGCCATGCAAAGAGTTAAATTAATCATGCTTCCTGTCTTTCCCCTTTGAATTAGAGCAAAATTATTCAAGTGGGACCCTTCAGAAAGGGACACTAAAGGGCCTCTAATGTTTATTGCTCCCATTGAAATGAACTGAATTAAAGCATCCTAATGTTTATTGCTCCCTTTGAAATGAATACAATTAACAGAGACAGCACACCTGATGGTATTATCATGCCTGGTTCATCTATCCCAGACAACACATTACCTAATGCTAAACCGACTCACTTTAAAGAGAGGCACACATTTCTTACTGAAATTATTCCAAAGTTTCTTTTACTTGCCTTTCATATACCCAGACAAATAATTTGACTATATTCCATACATATGCATGTGCTTCAGCTTCAAAATCTAACACAGTTTGTTGTATTATTGTTCCTAATGAGAATGAAATAAAACCCAACAGAGACCTGACCCAGAACCTTTCACTTCCCCTTAACTGTCAGTTTGACTTTCTGTAACACTGTGATCAACTGAATCCTAAGTGGGAGTTGACACTGTCTCAACTTTCTGCAAATGCAGGTAAAATGGAATGTGAACTGCCTGAAATTCAAAGCTGATGTAACCTGGTTCTGCACCATTACACATAATTGGTATCTTCAGCTTTGTACAGCTGCAATTTCATTTCTTTAATAGCATGGACTTCGATAAGAATCGTGTTGTGGACCTTATTTTTTTGTCGTTTTGGGTGAGGATTTTTTCTCCTCTCCCTTTCTGGTATCACACCTAACTTCTTGCACAATGCAAAGTTCATTTCTGAAAGAAATCCTGTCATTGGTCTTTAATAGCAGGTTAATGGGCTGTGAAATCTCAAATTTTCAAGACCGATTTTGTTACAAGAAGTGTTCCTTATATCTTTTCTCTCGACAGAAAAGAGTACTTCCTTTAAAATACCTTAATACTCAGCACACGAGAGGAATTGTATCACAAATCATATCTAACAATGAGATTTTCTTTATTTTCTTCTGATATCAACAGCATTTTGGAAGAAGTGCTGCCTCAGGTAGCATTTGCTATTCCTCTGTAAATCAATAAAACTTTCTGCCATAGACTACAGGATGTGCCTGCTGTGAACTTACAAATATTAGATTAAAGGGTTCACACACAGTACATCGTCTCTAAGGCAGTATTTTAAACCACTGTCATCTGCTGCATGATTTCTGTCATTATTTAACATATTTTTCTCCATATTTGCCATTCTGGTCTGGACTTTTCATGGTGCACCCTCCTTATGTATGATACATGTGTGTGTGAGCAATGTATATACCAGTACCTACACACATACATACACACATCTACATTATATATATATATATAATACATGCATACAGATGTGCATGCAATGCCTATATAAACACATTTATAAAGTGAAACTCTAAGTGAGAAAATAAAACAGACCATGAATGAGGAAAACATTTTCCCTAAATTTTACAGATTGTGGCCATTCATAACAAGTGTGATACTGCCTGCAGAGAACTTCAGAAAGATTTTAATGAATCATAAAGTGATTTTCCAAAGTAAATGATGTACAAACTTTGAAGAACTTCAGCATGATTCCTCTAGGAAATGTTAAAACGGTAGTTTAGGAAAAAGCACAGAAGTATTTCCACAGCTAATTAATATCTGCATATTCAATTGTTAGTCTTAGGAAACAGACTGCTTACATTTTTTTCTTAAACTTGGCAAGGTAACATCATTCTGTGTCTTCCATGTTACTTTCTACTGATGCAATATCAAGGCAGTCTATTCAAATTAAAGTAATTTATAAACATAAATATATGCATGTCAGCACACCTTTCCAAAACAAATTTTACTGACTGAACTTCTATTATTTTCTTTTATACAATATCTCTGTATAAAATATGCCTGAAAGACATCAAACAAAAGGTGACAATATTTGAAAAACAAGCAGCAACTGTAGAAATTTTAAAATATCAAAATAATATTTAACAATATCTGCCCACTTGCTATATCTGTTTGCACCAAAACCAGAAGGTCACTATTTCAGGGATGTAATAAAAATTCCCTTTGAAGACAGAAATCTCTTTCAAAGGTTATATGACTATTAAATATCACCATTGAATCCCCTGAACCGACTCCACAAAATCCATGATGCCGGGCAAATCCAAAATACAAGGTTTTTGCCTACCCCTACCCACCTCACTCTTCTGTTCATACAGAGGAGCACAGCCCTACCTACTTTCCTGTCCCCATACTGTAAATGGCCAGCAGTGCTTAGCTGGGAATGCAGTTTTTCTCAAGATCTCAAGCAGGCATTAGTCCTCCTGAAAGCCTGGCTGTGTGTGTCCAGGTTCCAGAGTGAAGCCGTGCAGTCAGCTGCAGTGGCACTGTCAGTGGTTATGCTGCAGGGGACACAGAAGTGCAATGTTAACAACAGTCTGAGAGCATAAGCTCAGAATGATAAAATAAATTCGGGATTTTTTGACCCAGCTTTTAATTTTGGACCTTTAAGGTACAGCACAGGCCTTCTGCTCTTCAGGCTCTGCTCTGCAGCCTCAAGGGCAGAAAGATTTTTTAAGAGGTTCTGACCTAAAAACTCATCTGCAGAGAAAAATTTTATATCAAACGACAAAATAATGCAAAGCAGTGAGAAATGCCAACTTATCTTTGAATGATAAATAATATTTGTTCTCACACTATTTGTAAGTAAATTTCAAGCAATTTTCCATAGTTTTTCTCATCAGAAACTTTCTTTAAAGGCCGGATACATGAAGAGAAACTGTTTAGAAAAATAATTAAAGGAGAAATATTCATCATTATTTAGAGAAAAATTACCCGAGTTCTATTTCATCTTCAAATATATCCATTTGAAGTGCTAATTGACATATCTATAATATTATATTTTGCATAAATGTTTACTAAAAATAGCATTGGGCATGTATTTATTAGTGGCAATTAAGATCTAATATTAAAAATATCATTACAGTACCACAAAATTTTGAAGACTTGAGATTCTTTAATATACTTGCTTTCATGAGAGAAGATTATTCATCTGACACATTTTAGAAATGTTAGAAGTTCAGCAAGGTACACACCAGAGATGAGAAAGCCCCTCTATGTCTGTTTAGGGCTCATGAATTTACTGTCATTCGCTTTCATTAGGTGTAGGATGAAAAAACTTTGAAAATTGCCAATATTTATACATTTATATTTAGATATTCTGGCATTTCTTGCATGACAGTGAGATCAATTCAGGAGAGAAAAGGGAAAGAATTGACATTTTTTTGTTGGAAATTTTTCTACTGACATTAATTAAGATTTCTTAAACTCACAAACTTTGATAACATTAAATACTGAATTCAATATTTTCATTCAAGAAGTTGTAGAGCAAGCAAATATAAAGATAATTTTACTTCAGTTATTTGATGTCTATCACTAGGAGTAAGATGTCCTAAGAAAGGACATCTTAAAGTGCCTTCTTTACTAGCATCTTTTTTTTCAGCAAATATTCTTATAGTTCTTCAGATGTAGTAAGTTTCTAATTATGATTCTCCCTGCAGGCTTTAAAATATTCTTCCCTAAATATTCATAAGTACAATTGTCTTCTGGAAACCCTGTTCATAATGCTTACCCAAACTAATTTTAGGAGTCTAATTTAATAGGTGATCCAGAGTCAAGATTATCTCAAGTGTTCTGAGTCCTCTTTAGACTCAGCTCTTTCTTGTCAATGATTATAGGTTTAGAAGCCTATTTAGAATAAGCACGTAGAGTGAACAGAGAGCCAACTGTGCAGAACAGATATGTACTCCCCAATATGATGAATGTATTACTGTTACAAGTGCCATAGAGATGTCAACTCAAATATTGGTCAATGTTATTCCAGTGTTAGCCCAGCGACGTGGCTATAGCAAGGACAGGGAATATTTATGTCCCTCTGGACAGTCATTTGGGGTCAATGACCTTTTTTATCAACAATGGTCACTGCTATTTTGCATATTTCATTTTTTAAAATGTTATGTGAATATATCAGAGAGCACCAGAAAGCTGAAGTTTTCTGAGGGCCAAAAATCTATTGAGGAAATACAATGGGAGTGTTTCCCATTTGACAGCATTTTAGAATCTTAAACTGATGCCAAAATCTTCTAATTAGCAGGTTATAAATTGGTTAAATAGACAGAAAATAATTAAATGCAGTGAGGAAAGTAGTTAGAGTTTAACACACAAAAATAAATATTTAGTTTCACATAACTAAAGTGGGGAGTTTAAGAAAAGCAATCTGATAGCAAAGAAGGTACAAAGAACAGCACATAGGAGAGGATGACAGGAGAATTTAAAATTGGTCTATAAAGCTGACAGAGGAAGATGGGATGTATCAAGACAACAGAGGCCTTCTGGGAGCAATGAGATGGGAAGAGGGCTAAAAGAAAAATAAACAGAGATGTGGAAAGCTGAGGGGCTAACTACCTTGCAAACCAAGACACAAGCAAACACAGAGATAACAGAAATAAACTAAAACATCTAGACCGCTTGGATATCCACTTCTGAAGATAAAAACAGCTGGCAAACACCTGAGGTGTCTGATAACATTAAGTCTTTGACATCAAGGAGACAATATTTTGGGCAGAAAACAAGTTAGGTGACACAAAACCGAAGGAGGCATATGGAAAGATTTTTGCAACTGGAACAGGAGAAAAGTGTAGGGGAAGAAAGGACAGTACAGACAGAAAACAATGCATAAAGAAGGGAAGAACTACCCACACAAAAAATGTTTGCAGTATACTTGTCTAAAAGGTGTGTATATTTCTACTTTTAACCTGGGAACAAGGCATGTTAGTGAATTTAGAGAGTCAGAAAAAACCTGAGATCCTAGTCACTAAGGACTGTGCTGCTATAATTAATAAAGGATTACAGAGAGTGGCTAAGAAACACGAGTATGAATGGAGCAGTGGAGCAAAAGGTGGAAGAGTGGGAGGTGAAGAAATAGGATAATTAACAGCGAAGGATGCAGGTAGTAGGGTGAAATGTAGAAAACATTAGTTTTATGGGAATTATTACAGGAGTAGAAAGATGCAACGATATAAATATTTTTCAAATTAATTTCAAATTCAATAAAATTTAAATTTTAAAAATTATAAAAAATAAATTAAAGGTTACATCCAGATATAAATGTACAGCACTGGGAAAGACACACAAAGAGAAATGAGAAGGGTAATCTGTGTGATAAGCAGAGCATAAGGGGAGTTGGAAAGAAATTAAAAGTGTAAAAGTATATGTGGGGGTCTTGAATTCATGAAGGAAAGGGAGGGAGATAGAAACCAATCACTTTAATAAGGATGAAGTTATATGTCTAATCCAAATGAGCCATGAATCCATTTGCTTAATGGAAAAATGTGTCCACAAAGTCTTCATTGAAGCAGGTCATGAATAATCAATGTATTACGTGCATGTTTCCATTAGTAAAGACTGATGATCTGCAATGCACTGGTAGTGTGGATCACAGATGTCTTGACCAAGTAATTACTGCCAGAAAAGTCACATGTGAGTGATAGAAATATATGTAAAAATTAAATACATTTGTAAAACAGGAATCACAGTGCTTTTCTCCCTCCCTGGTTTGGTGCTAATTTTAAAAATCACCAAGAAACCGACAGCAAAGGACTTTCAGAGAAAGATTCAGTTGTGTTTATTTGAAACCCTTTGCTTCCTCTTCTTTGATCCCTAGAATCAGATGGATTGCAAGAATAACAGGGAAACACTGGAGAAGTGATTTTATTAATCTAGTCCTCTCCTCAGAGGATCAGAACAACCATTGGATTAGGAGGATTAATTTAGTCTGTGCACAGAAAGTCACAATCTCTGTTTTGGAAAAAACATCTACAGAGCATAGTGTCAGATAGCTTATGCAGTAAAAAGCAGAACTGCTGATTTCATCATATATTCCACTGCACTACAAAATTCCATATTTTTCATACCTATTAAGATTTACTGTACTGAATTCAGAGCACTTGACAGCTTATGACAATTACATTTGTTCTCTATTCCTTAGGAATTTTTTATTTGCATTAAAATTAGAGGGCCAAATAAATAACTCTAATAAATGGTAAGGTTTTTTTACACAAATTGTGTACTTGTAACCATGGTTTTCCAGCAAGGAAATTCATGGGAGTGGCTATTTTTAATCTTCTTGGGGAAACAAATTTATACTGGGCTAGTTCTACAGAACTCACAACTCCTCCTAAGGGCCAGATCAGAAATGAGGGTGTGATCTCACTCCAAGGGAATGCAGGGGTGCAGGGAATCAGTTTCATCCTGAGAATAACTGCTCAGCCACATTCTCTTCCTACAGCTGGAGCATCATCAGAGGAAATCATCTATAGCACAGGACTTGCAACCAGATTGTGGTAACAGATGATCTACTGCTCCTGCTGCCAGCCTGGTACAGAATTCCAGCTGATCCAAAATATTTAGGAAATCTCCAGTACAGATAGGCTCCAGGAGCAATTGGATGTCTTCATAAATGCTCCACGTTTGTTTAATCCTTCATGGATGGCAAAGTCCATTGTTCAGTTCAACTCAAGCAGTAACATTTTATTGGCATGACAAGATCTGCCAAGGTATAAATGAAGGAGACAAAATCCTCAGGAGGTCTGCACAAGATAAAAAGGACCTATACTCTGTATTTATACTCCTTTCTGTAAATCCAAGAGGAGCAGTAGTTGTTTAGCCCAGTTTAGTGATAATACTTTGAAAATTATTTTTTTAGGAAGTTGTAGCATCACATTCCTCTAAGTTACCAGATGCCAAATATAGTTCAATGATTCTTTCTGTGTGTTTACCTTAATTTTATTTTTCTCTTTGAAAACAAAAATATGCAAGGATCTTAATTATATAAATCTTTTTACTTATGCAAGCTAGGACCATTAAGGAATGAATACATGTTATTTATCTTGTCTTTTCCTAGTAGGTTAGGGCAGTGGAACTAAAAGAGTTTGTGCTAATCAAGGAATTTCAGCCATGTATTCCAAAAAGTGAAATGAAGTCTTTTTCTAGCTCTGTGAATATCAGACTATAAAAAAGGTCATACTTAATAATGACGAGATGTGAAAATATACCTCAGTCTTTTTGTTTGCCATTTTTGTTTTAATCTTTTGTGACAGGGTATTCACATATTTTGCCACAACTAAAAAATGTAAACTAAGTAGAGAAGTAGAAAAGGTTAGTTATAATAAAACAATTGTAGTAGCTTGCACTATTATAAATGTCATCCCCATGGCTGAAAAAATTATTCAGCTAAAAGACCAAATGCATATATGAACGTTAGAAATTTTCTCTAGAATCAAAAAATTGAGTCATCTTAGATCTCTCCATCTTTCTCTTAGATCTTTTGAGACTGCTGGTCATTCTCACTCTCTGGATCTTTTTTATAATAAGTCAAGTCTTCTGGGAACTAGTGAGGTTCAATAACTGCAGCAGATTTGGAACAAGCTATTCCACCTCTCTCATGGATTATAATTTTGTTAAAGTCAGAATTTGTGTTCGTGTTTTTCACCTCTTGTTCATGTCTGGCAATCTGCCCTCTCTTCCAGCTCTTCCCCACTCAGGTTCATTTAGTTCATTACTCTTGCCTAAGGTGGAAGAACTTGCACCTGCCTTCAGTGGAGTGGAACCTGTCTGAAACCATCACCTCGAGTTTGAAATCTGTTCCCCAATCTGCTTACAGCCAGACGGAGCCTGGTGCTCCACATAGATGCCATTAGCAAGCTCTTCATTCCATTTCCCAGGCTGCTAGTGGAAATACTGTGTTGTTCAGGACCTACTGGACCTAAACAGATATATTTGCTACATCCTTTTGGTTTAAGAGTCAGTCCTTGATAATCATGCTCTTAATACAGATTTCTGCTCAGTTTTTTGTTTCTGTTATCTAATTTGTGTTTCCACAGTCAGATTGTAAATTGTGTTGTACAGCAGTGCCAAAGTCTTACCAAACTCTCTCTATATATTCACTGTTCCTCCCCTATCTTCATGGCCTGTTACCTTCTTCTGCAAGGAAAGTACAGAGGCTTAACATGATTTAGTCTTGAAATCTTGATTTGGAACATTGCTCACTGTGTTTTCATCTAGGCACTTTCCCTCCTCCCTGGTTTCTGAAGAATTAAAATTAAGCTGCCTGGGTCTTCAATATCCTGGCCTTTCCTTGTCTCCATCTTACCATTAAAGCTAAGACTGTATCTTGCCTTTCATTTTCTTTTCTTCCAGCACCTCATTCTTTGTCCAAGCACTCTCAGAGTAAATTTCATTGATATTAAAAATTTTAAAAATTTGTTTCTTTTTCAGTTGCACCCAACATCATCATATTTTTTTCAGAGATATTTATAAGTGTGTGAAATTCCATGCTTGCCTTTTTTTCCCCCCTCTCTTTGAAGTTCACAGTATATTTATTCCCTGCAGATCAAATTCTCTCTATAGACAGTAAACAAAAATTAGGGACATTCCCCACTACATCAGGGTTGATCTCAATTTTACAGGACAGAAAAAGAGGCAAAGCTTGAATGCATACTCTAAAAATTAGTCATATGCAGTCTCGAGAAATACTTTAATGCTCTAGAATTTTTTTTAATCATAATTGCTATAACATGTAAATTTTTGCTTTATTAATGGCACTGGCAAAACTTCTGTCAAGACTATAAAAACTTGTTAATTCTTATATGCTCTTACTTTATTGGGTTGCTAAAAGTCAGATGTTCAAGATTAAATTTGAACGGACCCTCGAGCCTTAAAATTTGGTGGTTTTCTTTCATCTTTCCCAAACCAGTCACAGTAGTCCTAACTCCAACATAGGGGAGTATAATTTATTTTACCATGTAAAAACATTCTAGAAATTTTTCTTCCAATGACACAATCAACCTCGAAATTTGGACAGCTGTATTTTTGTGATATGAATATAATTTCTGCCATTAATCTGAAAATATCTCCTATTTACATATAAATATCTCAGCATTCTCATATGCTCAGTAAATATTAATTTAGGGTTTTTTTAATTTTCCATTGTTTTTTTTTCAAATATTTTCTCTTCATTGGAACATGCACAGAACTCTGCATCCCTGTAGGTGACTGGTCATATTCTATTGCACATCCTACAAGTGCTCATCTGACTTGATAATTCTTTATAGGTATGTGCCCATACAGTGGTTCCCCACCCTCTTTTCTGTTTAATCATACCTACAGAATTTTGCACATATTCCTTTTGTATAACGTTGCATTTTTAATTCACCTTCATCTTCACCATTGTCTTCTTTAGAACAAGAACTACAACTAATAAAACTGCGATTTTTCATTATATCTCTTCAAAGACCATGAAAGAAGTCAAGGAGTTTTAGTTTAGATGCAAAAAGCCATAGCCCAGGTTAGACGATAACTAGGTGTCTTGCTGTCTGAGGGGCTAGTTAGAAAACAAAATTAAGCTAATATTTTAATCTGATGGAGAAAGGCATATGGAAATGAGATAGCAAAAGTATTTATTTGTTCTATTTAACATAAATAAAAATTTCACTTACCAGTAGTAGACCTTTCCCATGGAAAAAAGCTTTACTTTTGGAGAGGTTAGAGGAGGAACCACTATCAAACAGCTTCAATGGTGAGACACTTATTTTTCTGAATGTGCCACAGATTTGAGGTATTTTTTTATATTTCTAATAATGCCATCATTTGTTATTAAATTTTTGAAGGCATGGTAAGATTATGCAAAGCTTTGAAGGGCCATTAATAGTTGGGAATTCTTTCCCATACTTTAGAATGCTTTAGACCTAACTATCAAATTTCATGCAGCCAAATGTGTTAGTGATAAAATATAGTCAGGACCCAAATGAATAAATGAATAATTGCTTTTGCAGAATAAAATAGTTTCTGACTCTGCAGACATTGGCTTTGATAAATACAGCTGCCACCTAGGATAAAGCTGATATTGCCTTTCAATGTGTGGCCTTATTAAATAGAAATCTTGCTACAGGTCTTACTGTAGCATGTGGGACACATTTGATTAGTTACCAGAATCACTCAGGGTGCATTGGTTTTCTTTTCTTTAGAGGTGTGGGCTTGGAGCTATTTTTCTTTTTTGGCAATAACCTGATTTAAAATTGCTATTTGACATACATTGTTCATTAGCATTTCATATCTTCATTGATAAGGGAGATAAATACCTCCCTGCACCAGTAATTGCCTATAGAGTTTAATGCCTTCAGATGAAAGAATCCAATACACTGAGCAGATTAGAAGCTCTTTTAAAGATTTGGGATTACTAGAGCTCCATAAATGATCTGAACCTAAGGTTAGTTCTACACAGGGGCTTCGTGCTAGTCTTTGCAATGTAAGCCTCTGGGTTTCTGGCACTGAAGGTGGCTTCCAGACTCTGCATTAGATGCTTTTATTACTTTACCAATGCCTGAAGAAAGTGCTTTACAATAGAAATTGTAAGAACCAGAACAGTGAGGACCACACCAAAAGCTCCTGAAAGGTGGCAAGTGCAAAAGGCTGTAAATGAGTGCCTGGCTGCACTACCCAAGGCAAAGGAGAACTTCCTTGATGGCTTTGTTGGCCCTAGCCCAAAACCTTCCCCAGCAGACTTCCTTCCTCACTTATTTTGCAGTTGGGGAGGTAGGGTGTGACTGCTCCTTTTGTACAATTGACAACTGGATAGCACCAACACATACCCTGAACACAGCAGGCCTGAGTATGATGTCTCACTTTGCCTATGAATTTTCGAACATGCTTTCCCCATCTTCCTGAAAATTGTTCCAGTTGCCAGTTCATTAGACTCAAATGGCTTATGAAGGCAATACATTCTGTGTACTGCCTGACCTAGCTGAGACCACAAAGCACTGCAGAAAAAAAAGTCACTGGAGTGGTCAGTGCACATCTCACAGGACTGGGACAGCTGGATGATAGCTGACATTGAATGTCTATTACACAGGTTACTCAGCTCTTTCTCCTCTAATTTTGGCATATATTAGTCCCTGAAAATAGATAATTTATCTGAAAGTTGCTGATGGGGAATGCTAGGGAAGGGGGTACATGGGTCATTTTTGGAAATACAGTGATTTTTCACAATAAAATAAATAGTGGTTTAAACAACTTTGGAGGAGAAGTTATACCAGGTACTGTCCTTTTCATGAGGAGTTATGAGGTATTAAGGATTATACAATTCAGTTTTTCCACACTCAGCGCAGCCAGAGATGGGTGGGAGTTAATGGCCCACATAAAGGGAGCAAAGCAGGAAAGGAAAGATTTAAAGCGTCACTATTTGGCTTAGGAGTTTTTGAGGAATACAATGGACTTGTCTTCCCTGATACTTCCAATAGGATCTTTTACAGTCATTCAATGTTCAACTACAATGTCAACTACCTACAAGAACAGGTGATACTACCAGCAAATTTGGCAAACACTGTAAATATTCTGTTGTTGTGGAAGAAGTTAGCAAGGACATCAGCTTCCACAGCAGTTCTCCTATCAACAAGAGGGAATGCTATCTCTTGTTGAGCAAAGAGATGGCCAACTAGTCTGGTGTGCTATTTATATGCCTGTTTTCCTCTTTTATCTCTTTCTTCAACACCTTACTGTTTCATTAGGCCAGTTGATTCACCATTTGAGAGTAGAGAAGTACAGCTCAGTGAGCACCCAGACAGTTTAATTTAATTTTCTCAGGTTTTTAGATGGCGGCTCAATTTGATGTGACCCCTAGAAATTGAACCCAGCTCTTGCTGCAGCTAATCAAACCCTGGCAGTCTGTTACATCAGCTAGAAGAATTTCAAATTGTGGTAGCATTAGTTTGTTAGAAAAGTTTATTTTGTTAGAGCTGACATGATAATGAACCTTCCCTTTATCCATTTCAACAGATAGAAAATTTGATCTTGAATATAAACAACTTTGTAGTGAGGAACAAAAAAAAATTACTCTACTTCTTTAATAATTTTTAACAAAAAGTTTCAGTTCAGTGAGGAGAAAAGCTGGAACACCTGACTTTCAGAGTTTTGGGGTTTTTCTATACTTTCTAGTTTGGAGGTGGTTTTCATTGCTTTATTTTGTTTGTTTAGTAAGATTTTGCCCTAGAAAAATTAGATATACTTTTTTCCCTCTTATCTAGAGGTACGGTATGGTATGGTATGGTATGGTATGGTATGGTATGATATGGTTATCAACTTCTGTGTGGAAGAGCTTTCATCTTCAGTTCAATCATTTGGATAAAAAGTTGATGAATTATCCCTTATGACTTTGTCTCAGTATTCTGCAGCATTCATTAGGGTATGCATAATTTTAAATCCAAAACTTGCAAAGTACAGATTTCATAGGAAAGTCAGGTTCGGGCCTCTAATAGGGCAGAACTTGTGATGAAACTGAAGACAAGATAGCAAATTAAAGAGCTGTTTACCTTAAACAGAGATAAAGTTTACTCTTGAATGCACATATATAACCCATGGAATTGATATTTTACAAAATCACAGATATATTTATGTTATAGATGAGAGTTTATCATATAATGTTTCTTGAAATATTTTTATTGATTTTAATGATGTTTAATGATGTTTTGCTTTGTGGACAGAGTCAATATAACATCAATTAATCTTCAAGTAGAAGTCTGGGAAAGTAAAAATTTTGCTTTGCTTTTCCAAACGGTTTTCTGTTCTTTCACCTTTTCTCAACTAGCAAAATGTACTTTAAGGATTTCATTTTTCTCTGAACTGTGAATCTGCTGCCCCAGGCAAGAACCAACAAATGTGTGGTAAAATCCAGTCTAGCAAATCTTATTTTCTTTGATACTGGCAACTTTGATCTGCCCATGAAACCTATTTGGGGAAATGTTCCATGCAATTCTCACTGGTGCTTAAATTGATTAAGCCAAAAAAAGAAACAGAAAAATTATTTTCAATGTCGAGATACTCAAGGTGAGACAGAAATATACACTTGCAGCCCAGAAGGCCAAACATATCCTGGGCTGCATCAAAAGAAGTGTGGCCAGCATGTCAAAGGGAGATGATTTCTCCCTCTCCATTCTGCTCTCAAGAGAGCCCAGCTGGAATGTTGCATCCAGGTCTGGGGTCCTCAGCACAAGAAGGACACAGATCTGTTGGAATGAGTCCAGAGAGGGCCACAAAGGTGATCAGAGGGCTGGAGAACTTCTCTTATGAACACAGGCTCAAAGTTGGAGTTGTTCAATCTGAAGAAAAGAAGGCTGCAGGGGCACCTCATAGCAGCCTTCCAGTACCTAAAGGGGACTTACAAGGAAGCTGGAGAGGGATTTTTAATGAGGAACTTCTGATAAAGGTCTGTAGTGATAGGACAGAGGGGATTCAGCATTGAACTGAAAAAGAGTAGATTCATTTTAGGAAGAAATTCTTCTGGGAGGTGGGCTGCATTGGAACTTGTCACAAACAAACACACACATGCACACATGGCTGTGACTGCCATTTCCAGCCAAAACTGGTAGCTTTCGATGTGCTTCTCTCCCACACTGCTCTCTCCTGGTGTCTGTGTTTGATTTACTGCCAGCAAGGCAGGTGAGAGACATTCACATTGGCAGGCCCCAATGCTCCCTGTAGCCTGCTGGTATTGAGCTATTTGTAGCCTCCTCTGCCTTTCTCACTTCCAGTTCAATGGTTAGCAACCTCTTTTATAACATCTATCATGTGAGAACAAACCATTTCACTTTATACACTATTTTGGGTCATGGCAGAAGCTCACATCAAACCTCATCAATGAAGATGGTAACTTTCTTTCCCGAGTGGCAGGAGAGCTCACTGTCCAGCTGAACACACCTCAGGTGTTTGCCTTAGTCAGGTGCTATGAGTCATGTAACAAATTTTCAATTTCTGCTGAGAATTCCAAGTATTTTAATAGGAGAAGAGAAAAAGAGGTTTCTGCTTCAGAAAATTCCATGTCTCTTCCTTCTTACCACATTTTTAAAACCTCTTGTCTTTGTACATAAATTCTGACAAGAGGGCATCTGTTACAATTTTGCGTTTCAGCCAGAAAATCAGTCTCTAATATTACCCAAAACACTCCATGTTAATCACATGTGTAGAATGTTACAGGTTTTGTATTGTATTTTTTTTTTAACACCTGGAAAGTATAATAAAGCCATTCTATGACAGCACAGTGAGATATATAGCTTGTGTAGCCTCATTTTTCAATCAATGAGAATTAAGACTAGAACTCTCAACCTGTTTAAAATGCATAGAAATTGTGAATACCTTGTTTCTAGGCTGATGCTACACTTTAATGTCCACACAACATATATTCAACAAAGTGTTTTAGTTCTCAGATCAAATTATCTGGATGAGATTGGAGCTCAATTGCCCTTGTGTCATAAGACAAGCACAGGACTATTTTTCACAGCTCTCTAAAAAAGACTGTATGTGAATAGCAAATCAGCTGCACAAAGACAATGAACTACAGAATTTATCAGAAATTTTAAAATCCAAAAATTAATCACATCTTAGACATTACACTGTTGAGAAAGGACTATTAGTGCCTTAAAGGATTGGAAAAATAATTTAACTTGCACTGGTAGAATGAATTTTTATTTTCAGAATTCCTTCATTTCTCTAGGAAATTACAGTACACCATTTTCAGCGAAGAGAGTAGCCCAGTGTTTTAGCAAGGGGATGCACATGCTGCTAAAACAGGACCCGTAGATTATCAGTAATTTAATATTAATACTTTTGCATTTCCAAATCTATCTTGATGCTTACAGTTTTTAAGCATCTCTATTTGCTAGGAAGATCTGGAACAATGTTTTCGGTTATGTTTTACAGGAATTTATTTCTGAAATAGCTTCATGCCATTGGACTGATGTACTAAAATAAATATTCCAGTTTTTGGAAATAAATTATAGTAGAATTTCATTTACGTAAATATTGATTGTTTATTGCACAGAGTAGACTCTGTTTCTTTCACTGCAAATTACAAAATTTTTAGTTGGTATCTGACAACAGTAACAAAAGATTTATAAATTTTGAAGTCAATATTATTGTAAAGAAAAGACTAGTCAAATTGTCAGTTAGTCCAAATTTTCAAAGCTCCACCCACTGACCTCTACTAGCTATGCCTCCTTCAGGAAATATACATTTTTTAAAATGGAACTAATACAGAGATGTAGCACAGGATAATATTTAGGTGCTTAATTTTCCTCCCAGTTTTCCCAGAATGACATTAATGTGATTCAAACTGATATTAAACTGAGCTGTGAAATGGCTTCTTGTATTGACTTCTTGTATTGTTGAGGGCTAAATCTGGTGGGACATGGCACTGTTTCAAATCAATCTTGCCTATTATCCAGTTGGTACATTCACGTTGGTCAGTCTTGACATTTTCACCAGGCTTCAGTGAGAAGGCTTTCAGAGCACAGTTCGAATTTCTAAAATTATTTCTTAGAAGGTAACACAAATTAAATATTTTGTCTTTCATGCAATCTAAGGCCTTTGTGTGAAGTAATTTTCTTGACATAAAAGAAACATAGGAAGAAACAGGCAACTCCATTTGAATTGTCAGTAATGACACAATGTGCTTCCTGGTTCCTTCAGGGGATTGATAAAATTAATTCAGAAGAACAGAAAATTTGTCAGACTAACCAACCATCTTCTCAGTATCCATATTATTTCTGATAGTAAGCAAAAATAGATCCTTAAGAAAGACTATTCAAACATTACAAGGATTATAGTGAATGCCCTCCAGAATTTTCTGCCAGCCCCCAGGAAATTAAGTACTTCAGAATTTCTTTGGCTAGAGAGAAAGTAGTCTTCACCTCATGGGAGTATAACATTGCAACCTGCCTGGGAGGCAGGGTAAGTGATGTTCCTGTTAATAAATCCCTTGGGGTGAATTAGAGTGAAATGATACTGAATGGCTGGTGTATGTGAGGCAGATTTATTTTAGAAATTTCAACAGGAAAGAGATACATGGCCATTTTGGTTATTTTCTATAAAACTAAAAAAATCATGAAGAGAATTCATAAGAAAAATAATGAAAGAGTAGGGACAAACAAGAAAAGGTAGTGGAAAGATTTGACCACCCAGGGACAGGGCGATGAGACTTTATCGCTGCAATTTTGATGTCTGTGGTTGGAGTAATGGTGGCAGTCTTGGTCCATTGGGGGTGGGGACCAACAGATGCTCCTCAGGTTATATACATTCCAGTTAGCATGGAAACACCTAAATCCCCACCCCATAGGGAAGTCTTCATATCAAATACAACACTGTGAGGCATGCACAGATTTCTGCTGGAGGGTTCCCAGTAAGAGTGACAGAGTGTTTTGGGGTCCTTGGTGAGCCGCAGTTCCCTCTGAGGATATGACCACTGTTTGTCCCTGCTTCTTGCAGTAGTGCAGCTGTGTCTCATGATGATGGGGGGAGTTGGCATCACAAAAACGTAAGATGTGCTATTACTTTTGGCCATTGCCCTTGACTGGTTTGAAAGACAACATGTTTCCAAATGTCGTGGATAAAATCAATCACAGAGCAACTGTTGGCAGTGGTTGCCACACAAAATTCTGTTTTCTGAGGAGCTGGTTTTTGCATCCACACACACTATACCAAGAAATTTTACAGTTGAACTACATTCTGTGTGAAGTATTTGGTATCACATTTTGTGTAGTATGTCGCCCTACTTTCTCTGTAAGGTCACATCACTGCAAACAAATCTACTACAACATTCTTTTAGTTCCCTAGGCTGAGAAGTCTGCATCTATTTGATCCTTTCTCTCAAGGAAGCAACTCTGTAATTTGGTTCCTTTGGTCACCTTCCACTGATCCCTCTCCATTTCTTCCATATTTCTCAGCTGTGGGGAGTCAGAGCTATTCAGTGTGCAGGATATGGAAAAAACTCTAGGTTTATGCAATTAGTGATATTTTATGCTTTGTTCCTTATTTTTTTTTCCCAGTAGTTCCTAACAATTTTCTTTCTCACTACTGCTGAAGCTAACATTTTTATAGAACAGTCTACTGCTAAAGTTCATGAGGCATGCAGAATTTATGATTGTTTGTTCTCATGTTCATCAACTCAAACCTGTCTGTGAATTTTATTCACTGCTTCCTGTTTACCTTCTATTACTTCTATGCTGATGCTAGTGATGTTTCTTTATGGAGTCTAGTTAATTGCCTCAGCTGTTCAAGGTAAAAATGAAGTTGCTGAGGAGAATGGTAGGTTAAAATGAAGACTGCTATAAAATAAAGATATCTCATAAAAATGTCTGATTTTACTAAATAAAAACAGACAATATATACACATATCTGACCTGTTGATTTTTTTACTATTCCTCGGCCTCCTGCTTCAATTTCTTTTCCATATCCAGAAATATCACAACTGCAAAACAAAGATATAAAAGTGATGTTTCATGTTTCAAATTAATTTAAGACTGGGAAATCGGTGTTCTTCATAACACTACCAGTCTTGGACATTTATTCTAAAGTTTCATAGATTTACTGAGAAGTTACATCTGGGTTAATTTTTCCTCTGTGTGTGACATCTTTTTTCTCTGGCTCAGAGCTTATGTGTAGAGATTATCAAATGTCAAATGCAAATGCAAAATGGATCCACGCTGTACAAAATAGTCTTTTAGAGATATTGAGCTGACTATTCCCTTTAAATGTTAATGAAACTGTGGTAATTACTGAAATACCAAACCAGTGTCAGAGCTGGAGATCACAGCTGTAGCCCGTTGCTAATAAATTACTGACACATGCACTGTCTTGGCAGAAAGAGTTGTACATGAACTTATTCACTATGCCTCCTTTTTAAGTAAGGTATGGAGACAGCACAGCCCTTTTGTTTTACTTTTGTTTTACTAAAGAAGTATAAATCTTACCCCCAGCCAGGCTGCCCATCTCCCTGTCCGTGTGTCTCCCTTCCTCCTTCTTTTCACATTGAATTGCAATTATAACCTAAAAAATATTGAACATACAGAAAAATAAAGCAAGCCTCTCTAAAACATTTTTTAAATAAAGATCTGTTTATTGCACTTATTATATTCTAATCTAAAATTTTTAGTTATGCTTGCATTTACTCTGTTGTTTTGTTTTTATTTTTCAACAGGAAAACTGTGTCCAAAAGTAGACAGACAGGATAGAAGGAAAGCGAGTGGAATAATGGGGGAAAGGGTGGCACTGCTGCATTTTTTTCTGTGATATTTTTTCAGCCAGCAATCCTGTAGCACAAATGCAGTGAAAAGGAAAATAGAGTACTTGAATGGGGTAAGTAACCTCAAGACAAAAAATGTCTAAGGGCAATGCCAGCATAACTAGGCAGTAAAGAACCAGTGATATCTATACTAAAGAAGGCTGTTGACACCTTGATTCTTTGATCTGTGAACTGTGTGACAGGCTTGCAAACGGATAGTTTATTATCTGGGAGGTGAATAGCAAAGTCCTACAGCGTTTCACAGGGTTAATACGTATAAAACAGCCATTTAGATGTGCACCAGGAGCAGAGCATGGGAGGAGTTTGCTTCAGCATGCAAGGAAGTTGTACGTGCGCCTGTGCCTATATGTATGGCTACGCGTGTGTGGAGCACCGCGCGGAACCCCGCTGGTCACATCCACTGCAACTGGCGAGATCCACACCGAAGCTGACCATGGAATTGCCAAATCCTTTTGTTTCACCTTCCGATGGCACTGAAGGTGGCCTAAGCCCGATCGGGACCTGATTCTGGTTTTCACGGAGGATTGCTATCGTTACACTCCATTTAAATTCAGGAATAAGCATCTCATGACGCCATGCTCCACTGCATCGGAACTGTATGAGCAAGGCGGTTCTTGCACAGAGAGGGAGAGACAGAGCGAGGGAGAGACTTCCCAGTCTGAGAAGAAAAGAGACATTATCTGGTTTTTATGTCTGTGGGTTGATATTTTCTTTTAAAGAAGTCTGCCGCTCAAAGGTATTGGAGTAATATTTCTGTAAGCCTTGTCTCAGCAGCAATAAATATATCTGTATCAACAGCGGAGCCTCTGCTGTTGTTCTTATAGCAATCTGTCGTTTCATGGATCACACAGGAAATTCCTAAGAGCAATCTTTGTGTTACCTGACATTATATGAGCGTAGCCATTTAAGGCAAGTAACTCATCTTTGAAAGGAGCATGCATCTCACCTAAGCTTGTTTAAGGGGCTGTCTTGCCTCAGGTGCAGACACTTGATTTTTTTCTGTCAGTCATTTTTGAAAGTATGTTTGGCATGCAATCTACTATTGATATGTGGTTACTTTTTCTGTTGTGTTTTGGTTTCGTTATTTTTTAAGAGGTCTCTTTTAGTTGCAGACAAGAAAATGTGAAATTTCAAGGCAGTAATTATTGATTTTGAGATAGCAAAGTCTTTTGAAAGCATATTGATATGTGACCCTGAGTATAGACAGGCTACCTGGATTTTTTCAGCATCTTTACTCAACATCCATGTAACTGTGGAACAGTAAAAGGACAGTCGTGGAAATATTCGGAAATAAGAGTGACAAGAATGTCGCTCAGGTAAATGAAAATTGGCATTATAAAACATTAGGGACTTGTTTTTTTCAGATTATGTTATTTCAGTAGCGAAAAATAAAGACTTAATTGATGCGAACAGTTACAACTGGATATAAGTACGTTTTGTAAAGAAAAATACGTATACAACAGAAGTCAGAGGAAAAAATATCTTCTACTTTGAGTATATGAAAATAAAACTATGAAATACTCAAACTTGTATTATTGAAACTCATTTAGTGATTAAGAACTGAAATGATGAAAAAAAGTAGAAGAACGACTTTGCTTGCCTGATATGGTAATTGGGTAATAAGGTATATTCTACTGCAAATCAATTTCCTCATTCCAGTTCAGAAGTACAATATAGCTCTGGCAAAGTAGCATCTTTACGGTCCTATGGATTGACATCACAAAGCCCTAGCCTTCTTTTGAAATCTATGGAACTGTGATAAATCTTCATGGCTCTGTTTTCTAAAAGGAAAAAGGATTAAAGAAAGATTTTCAAGAGTGGCATATTACCTCCTCTACATTATTTGGAGATGAAAGGATTGCATTATGGAAGACTAGCAGTTATCAGTTTTTCGTGGGATTAGTAATTAAATAGAATTTATAGCAATTGGGAAATATTGTTACGGTTTAAAGATTTAAACAATGAAAAACTTTTTAAACCACTAGAGCTTAAAGATGGAATTATAGCCTAGGAGTATAGAATGTATAGAAAATCTTCCTTTAGGATATGTCGGTTTTTAATTGTATCCTTTATTTACAGACAAAACCACAGAAAACTGACCATCCTAATAGACCTATCCTTGTTTCATGAATAATGTCAACTGAGTTTTAAAGGACAGTAACTGTTCTGCACAGAGTCATATTGAGATTTTTCTGAGTTGCCTTTCTCTAAGAAGGGAGTCTTTATTATCCTGCTTTTCTTATAGCTCCAGGAGTCTTTGTAATCTTACCAAGGAAATTTTAGAAAAGTGTTCTTTGGGAGCTACAGAAGATATTAAGACCAAACTAGGGACAGAGACTTTTTGATACAAAAGAGTAAGCCCAGATTTGAGTTGCAAGGACAGGTAGAAGAACATCTGTGTTGTTTTTTGATAAAATGGCTAGGGCTAGTCAGGGGTTCTCACTTGTTTGTTTTTCAAGTTGCCCTGGAAATATTTTGCAGTTCAGGCTTTTGGGATCATTCTACAAAGCAACAGAAACTACATGAATTTTGTGGATGTGAATGTTGATCCTGATTGTGCCATCTGGCACTGAGTTGCCCCAAGCATTTGACTTCCAAGATGCAGTTCAGCAATGTATGAAACACAATTTTCTTTCTCCAGGTTTACATGAGGTAAAAATTCACAATGAGGAAATATGTTCATCGTCACTAAAAATATTTTAAATATAGCTTTTCTTCATATTCTGTTCTTTTTTAGCTTTGTAAAAGGCTGTGTTTAATGTTCCCAGCAGTCAAAATGTTACTAAATGCTCTAATTAAGCTACTCAGACAGAAGTTTTTTATTTTGTTTTGTTTTTCTTCAATTTGCTGTTTGGTTTTTTTTTCAGAATTCATAATTTAACTTAATTCTTCTCATTTGGCACAAAGAATGGATGCCTGGATTTTCACTCTTCTTTATTTATTGGTGTATGTAAAACTAAAATTTCAAACAGAGACTATGAGTTTTTCACAGTAATCTCAATCTTTTTCCATAGCAGAATACACTGGCTCCATTTCCATAGGATATATTATAACTTCAGCAGTAGGTTTAAGTTAATCCAAGTATGGCAAGGGTTGATAAAGCAGCATCAATGTTGTATGAAGAATTCCTCTTATAAAGTCATTGAAAGTTAACATAAATTTTTATGAGGTTCTCTTGCTCCCCTAGAAAAATAAACTAACAAATATGAAGCAGAATTTAATTACTACATGTAAATATGTATAGAGGCTTAATGATTGCAATGCATCGGTTATGCTATGTTTAATTTAACAGTCTATTATTAATATCCCTTACAAAGAAACTTGAAATTTAAAGTAAGATTTGATTAAGAACACAGATGTCCAAGATTCAACTACTATAATTTTATGGTATTTTTACTAGTTGTATAAGCTCGCTGCCTCTTTCAGATCAAGGCTTGCAAATAGAAGGTCATGTAACAAATCACCCTCTCACATAAGGCTGTGCTTCACTATTTTTTCCTTCCTAAACTGGTGACATCAGCCTCAGAAAAAGAGATTTACAGGGAGTTCAAAGGATTCCAAATAGGCATGAACAAAACGTCTGAAGAGACTTCAAGGTTTTTGTCAGGCCATGGAAATTACCAGATATTCCTTGATCTTAAAGTAAAGCCCAAACCATCCTCATACACTTAATATTAATGCTCTGGATTTTTATTATGCTTGTGAACTACCCCCACACAGGAGAAGACGGAGGTTTCTATCCAGATAGTCAATTTGTTCCAGTCCACAACTTTATTTCGGCTGAAGAAACCTATTATTAACTCAAACAGCAACTTTCCCAGTTGAAAACACATGTAACATTTTAGTAATCTAGATTTATGTCAGGTAGGTCATGAACTTTTATTGTATTCCTGTGGTAAATAACATAAACAAGCAGAAAAGCTGTTGACCACTTGTAGTGAATTGGCTCCCCTATTTCAGTTTAAAGACAGCTTCAATGAAGCAAAAAGAAAAAGCTTGCATAGAGCTGTCGAAGCCACAACAAATTGATTTTTTCCACTGCTTTTGTTACCTCATGGAATTTCTACAATGTAAGAGCCAAACAGCTTCAGCTGAGATTTTGTCTTCCTATTTTAAGGAGAAATTATACACTTACAACAAAATATCTTGCACATACCCAAATTCTAAACAATTAACTGGGTAAACACTTTGCTGAAGTGATAAAATAAATATTTTCCTGCTTCTATTTGTTGTTCATTTGTTTGCTGTAGGATTTTGCTATCTTCCAGCTCACTGAGTGGGCAGTTTATATGGAGTTTTCTTGAACAGATTTCACTTCTCACAGGATTATCGGTTTCACACCTGAAAGTATTACACAAAAGCTTATAATTAAGGGCACAATTTGTGAAGCTAGGCTAGCAAAAAGCCTTTAAACCCCTGGCACCTTCAAGCTTGTGTGTCGTACTTCTTTCAGTAGTGTGGGCAATATCTCCAATCTAACTTTTCTTCTTGGACCTTCTGAGATTATTGAGAGCTATCTTAGGTGTCTAGATCTTGCTTTGCTGTGTGCAGCACAGCTGTATTCTCAGGACATATCTATATTGCAATCAGAAGTGTGTCACCTCCACACATAAGCACACTTGTGGTAGCTTTTCCTTAGCTGTCTCAAATGCCAGGAGAAACGCTGCAGCATTTCAGAAGTGACTCCACTTGTTCTGCCACTTGGTATTTAAATGGTCAGCCCTACCTTTTTATATGTGTGACTCAGAATGGGGGAACTTATGAGTTATTTGAACATATATATTGTAGTCACACTTGTACTGTTATTATGACTTTAACTTGAATTAAACGATCACTGCATATGCACCTCCAGCCGTCAGTTCATCCCCTCCTGAAATACTGGAGACAAAGGATGAAACACCATCTGCAAGGTTTTTTTCCTCCAGTGACTGTAAGGTGAAAATGATTAGCATAGATGATTAGCTTAGACCAGATGTGCTACTTCCAGTTGGATAAAGTTATATCAGGTGAATTTGTTTGTTTCTTTGCTGCGCTGAGTCTTGAAGGTGATAACACTATATAGAAAAACCCTGGTTTCCACTAGACTGATGAGGATAGTCTTGCTTTCATCACCAGTGTCCTCAGTGGCTCACTGCCTCAAGCAGAGCCATGGCTTGGGTCCATGGATCCCAAAAAAAAAAAAAAAAAAGAAAAGCTTTTTTCTGTCTGGATAAGTTTCTTCCTTTGGTCATACACTTGTGCTTTTCACAAAGAAAAAGGATTGAGTAACCTTAGAAGGACAAGGGGTATTGCCTCTGTTTACAACTGCAGAGGCATACGCTAGAGCAAAGAGACTGTAAAGCCATAGTCTCAACTCTTTTTCACTTAATGCTGCAGCAGTGAATATGCTGTTTGTTGCGAATCCCACTCAATGAATCTGGCTCTCCTCCATTGAATACTGAGGAAGCTTCAGGGCCCCAAGTCAGGACTGCAAATTCCGAGTCCAGGGAAGGCAAACGGCTTCCATTCACTGCAGTACAGAGCAGTACAATTTAACACACCTTTTCTGAATCTAAGCCTGCAGCAATCACCCCTCTCCTCCTGCATTGTTGCTGATGCAGGATTAGATCCAGCCTTGGCACCCTTTCTGTTGCTATATTTCATGAACAAGGATACCAGGTTATCACTACTCCTAATTTTACATTATTGAAATGTAGATCCAGACACTGATTTCCTCTTGGCAGCAAAAACCTTTGGAAGAGCTTTCTGGACCTTAAAGCAGTTCCTCTAAGCACTCCCACACCTGCATCTGATTATTCCACACCATCCTCCCAGCTCTCAATGTCAGCTCTTTGGACTGCAGGTTGATTTTGAAGGAGGGACGGGCAGGTACACTGGCTGAAAATGCACCCTGAGTGCAGAAAGGCATCAAGATTCTACAAAGTGTATTTGTCTGATCATATATCACTAACCCCAAGCATACCATATACGAAAATTTTGTATAGGTGTGCTTGAGGTAATTTTATATATGTATGCTTGGGGAAAAAAAACTTAGCAGAACAGGGGATTCTGTTGTAGACTTTTTTTCCTTCAATTTCTTTCCCCCATTCTGCTCCCTGGGGTATCTTTGGGGAGAAGTTCCAAAAAAATTGAAATTTCGGAACTTTGCTGGTGTGAGATTTCATTTCATATGTTACATTTTAAATAAATCTGCTTATTTTTATTATGAAAAACTTACTTTGCCTTAGTAAATCGGTATGACAGCCACCTACAACCCCAACAATTACTTTTCACTGCTTACAAAAGCTATTTTAAAAAGTAACTTGTAATTATATTAGTAAAGCAGTTTAACAGACTAAGCATATATTGAATAAGTGAGCAGCAATGTTTAATCTGGAATGATTTACAGGGAGACCCACACGTAATTTTTTCTTCCAATGCAATATTCCAAAGTCCTAATCTTTCTACTTGCATATGTCAAAATAGCAGAAATCAGTCTTTAAAATTAATAGAAAGGCACAAAAATCCACAGTCCTCCTCTGCATATTCTTGCATATGCTTTTAGGCATCTTATATGTGTGCACATTAATGCATGTGTTATGTGTACATGTGGCAATGAATATAAATATTTCTGATGGCGGGTGTTTACAGGGAACGTGACTCATATAGATGAATTATTGATTATACATATGTTATCATCCATTTGTATGAGCTGCAATGCACGAATCAAAGCAGTTTAATCTACAAAGGTATTCCACAAAACATGGATTCGTTGCCATAGCATTTATCATGCAAACTCTAGCCTCAGTTCATTGCTGAATTAAAGAATACCTCTCCAAGCAGCCATAAACTGAGCACAAATTCTCTAATATTTTCTATGGCAGAGAATCCATGTCAATATAGCAGCCATTCTCACACCACCAACCATGGATTTCTTTTTATATGTAAGCAATTGTGTCTGGGATGCAGACAGTAATCTCTTCTACCTCTTATGTATATGCATTTTAAAATTTTTGGCTCCTTTTCTCATTTTAGCTTAATTTATAGTTAATTGAAATGGCTTTTTCTATTGCTTCCTCATATTCATAGTAGCTAAATAATGAACATCATTTTCCCCATCTCACACATACTGTGTGTTCTCTTTGAGCCAGAATCTGCCCTATAATTTTATGGGACCATGACAATGTTAAAGGTCAGCTCTACTCTGACTCTTCTGGAATCAAGAAGACCTGGCAAGTGGGATTACAGCCTTGATTTTGGAAAGTCTAGCTTCAAGATGTCATTCTGCTTCAGATTTCTTGTATGGACTTTGGCACGGTGATAGTGTATCTAAACTCTGTGTATGGTGCTCATCTTCTGTAGTGATGGGCAGAGAAGTACTATGCAACACCAATGGTGAGAATAAAATCTGTCCTTCCCTAAAATTTATACACAAAGAGACATAAAAGAAAATGAAGTGCAACACAGAAAGAGTTTGGATGGCATTAAGAAGATATCCAGGTTTTAATGGCACATAATTTCATGCATATTTTACAAGAAAACTGCAAGTGTTATGAATCACAGAATCACATAACCAGAGAATCACAGATCATGCCAAATTGAAAGGCATCCACAAGGATCATTGAGTCTAACACCTGGCCCTGCACAGCACCATTCCCCAGAATCACATCATGTGCCACTCGCAACTCAAGGGAGTCTCTCCAGATCCTCCTTTTCTCCTAGCTCCCTCAGCCACTCCTCACAGGATTTGTGCTTGAGACCCTACACCAGCTCCATTGCTCTTCTCTGGACATGCTCCAGCATCTCAGTGTCCTTCTTGTAGTGAGGGACACAGAACTGGACACAGGACTCAAGATGCAGCTTCACCAGTGTCGAGCACAGGAGGATAATCCCTGCCCTGATCCTGCTGCCCACACTAATTTTGATCCAGTTCAGGAAGCCATTGGCCTTCTTGACCATTTGGGCACAGCTGGCTCATGTTTAGCCAGATGCAAAAAAGCATCTCCAGGTCCTTTTCTGCCAAGCAGGTCTGCAGCCACTCTTCCTCCAGTCTGCAGTGCTGCAGGGGGGTCATTGAGACCAAAATGTGGGACCCAGCACCTCACCTCACTGCACTCCATGATTTTGGCCTCATCCTATCAATCCACTCTGTTCAGATCCTTCTGAAGAGCTTTCCTGCCTTCCAGCAGATTTACACTGCCATCTACCTTAATGTTGTCCTTGAACTTACTGAGTACTAACTTGTTCTGATCAAGGCAGAGACACATGTCTGAAGGAGAAGGTTGTTCTTGGGCTTACAGGAATGCTTCTGTCTTTCACCTCCTAAGTTCTGCCACACTCCCACACCAGGCAACTGGATAATTTCTCAGACAGTTCTAATTTTTAATCACTTTTTTCTATCGTTTCAAAGAGAAATGTAGCAAAAGACCTGTACTGGTGTTTTGTATATTACCACTGAGATGACACACTTTTGTTTTAAATAGCAAGTTTAACTTTCCAATTGTTTCTCTAAATGAGACAAGTAACTTGCTAGAGGACATGGTTGGGAAGGAGAAGAAAGCACAAAAAATGCATGTTAGTAGGATTGCAAAGGATACTCCTTGGACATACTAAAGGTTCATTACACAAACTAAAGGGCTGTATTATCTAGCAGAATAACATGTGCTTTGCCAGAGGTTTAGAACACTGTTTTTGCTTGAGTGGCAAGGAATAAAGTTTATGAGAAGGGAATAGCATGGTCTGATTATAGCAGATGAGACAGCAACAGACATCAGTTTAGGACATTAATTCTGACAGGCAGAGTGTCTGAGCAATACTTGGAGCTTTGTGCTAAACTAGGTTGTCTTCCCAGATGTAGCCTTGTGTAACCTCAGTTAATGTATTCCAAAGAAAATGTAAGAAATTTTTCTTTCTTCTGTAACATGAGTGTTGTGGGGAAAAACAAAGTAATGCTTTTAAAGTAGACAACAGGTAGGATAGGCACAGATTTAGATTTTATAGTCTGCTAGCTCAGTATGTTCTCCTTTTTGTTACAGGGTATAATGATGAAAGTTGTGCTGTTTCCTGTCAGTACCAGTAAAGTGACATGGAAGAAGATGAGGTCAAATTCCCATGGGATACAGAGCACATCACTTCGGAGTGTTGAGAGATATCAGTCAGTTTTGCCTACTCTCTACCTCATAAAATTTGAAGGGTTCCATTTCTGTGGACAAGAAGAACAACTTGGAGTCTGATTTCTAGATTGCAGAAGTATATATTAAACCAACAGAGGTGCTGGAAGTCAAGAAAGGAGTATATGAGGAGAATAATGGAGCAGCAATACTATTCACTTCTTATTTAATGTGTATTTTATGGATTAATCTACATAAAAAAAATTATTCTTACTACCCCTAATTTCATCAAAATTGCCTCAAATTCTGTATAAATTCTCCTCTTAAAATGTGAAACTGTTGATGTGACTGTATAGCTTGAAAAGAATTTTGTCTTCCTACTTTGAAGAGACACAATCATTTGTCAAAATTTAATTCTGTGTTGTTTTTATTAATCCTAGCTATTGTCTATAAATCACAGTTTACTGATTTATATGAAAGCCAGAGAACAGTGATATAGCCCAGTAATCTCAAATTTTAAAAAAGGAGCAAAGCATGAAAGAAAGATAAATAATTGCATCAGATTATGTCATCAAGCCAAGCAGTGCAGTTCAGATTCAGACATCCCTGAAGGGAAGACATGAAAATGCTAGGAAACTGAGAAAAATATGACAGAAATAAGATCTAAAATTATTCTGATGACAGAGCTTTTTAATAAAGTCTTCTGTTTCAAAACATAAATTAATTTTTATTCTCTTCTGGAGGTTCATTAAAAACTTGTGTTATTCCTTCTTCCAACCTCATCTTGTCATTTAAAGAGCTTTCCAGTAGTCCAAAGAGAACACCTTAAAACAGTCATGAAAATGTGTTGACAGGAACAAAGCAGCAGATCTGAAATATTTGGTTCCAGTCATTTGCATTTCAGCTGCACAATATCTAAAATATTGTAAGCATTTGTTTGGTAACATTTGTGTGGGATAAATACAAGCAACAGGAATAAAGGTGTTCTTCAAATAAACCCACTTGTTGAAATGTTTAAAAACAAGGGGGTGAAAAAATTGTGGTATGCATTTAAAACAAGAAATTTATATAAAACTCAGTTTATCAAAACTTTGAAAAGAATGAAAGGAAAAGATTGCTGCATTAGCTCTAAACTCAGAAAAAATTCTTGGCTATTACTTCTGCCTCTCCTTTCAAGTCACAAAGAATTAGAAATAAAGTCCTGTTCTTAAATACAAAGCCAGCATTGAGAGCATCCAAGAATTCATTAATTAGGCATACTGGGAAAGAATGTGAACTGTAGTGATCGGCATGCTAGTTTTGTTTTGTCTTTTGCATATTTGGTGAATTCTGTAACATGGAAAAACAACAACAACAAAAAAACCCGATAATTTTCTCCAATAAATCTTCATTTTAACCAGCTACATGGAGCAGGCAAGAATCTTTTTTTTACAAATGTATAACAAATGTATTGCTGATGATGAGAAGAACCTGAATTTTTCTTCCAATGCCTCTTAAAGTCTTGGAATAAAATGGCTTTTTATGTACTACCATAGATGAGCCTCAAGCTCATTTTGCCAGCCCATAAAAATCAATATGTAGCTCTGGTAAGATCATCAAAGTTTTTTTTTAATTTATGAGATTAAAAAACCACCAGACTTATGCAAGCTTAATGTCCTGCAAACAGACTTCCTTTTATATAATCAGCTTTAAACTCACAACAAACAGATTTGATTTAGTCTTTTAAACACATCTGTATTCTTTTATTTTTGTCTTTAAATAGTGAGTGCTCATCACATTATATCCATGCAAAAAAGCATATTCTAGTCTGGAGTCTTCAGTAAAGTGAGTTAAATTATGTTATAATTGCTTAACTTAAAAGATTCAAAAGCACTAAAAATCCACATAGTGTATGAATTCCTTTTTTGCACTTTACAGTGAAAAGTTTTTGCAATATTCTTGCCATATATATATTGAGGTTGGGGGTGCAGATTGTACTTATGTGATTTGCCACCCAGTCTAAGATCAAAACCATCAATGCTTCTATGTGAATGTATTGATGGGAAAATGAGCAATTAAAGTTTTAGCCAGATAAGGGGTTAATGGTGCAAGTCTCAGTAGCCAAGTGACACTCATGCAAAGCAATCAACATGTCCAGCTATATTTTGTGTCCATAGAAGATATAGGCAAAGAAGTCAGAATGTATTTGCAGCAGGAATTAATAATTTACACTTCCTATATCAACCCTGTGATAAGATTCCATCAAAAAGAATGAATAGAGCATCACATCAGATGCCCACTCATGTCAGTCATAGGGGACTCTCCTCACATAGATGTAGATCTAGTTTGAGGCAAAGAAAGAACTGAAGAATTATCAATGAGAGTAGTTTTACTTTATCTCAAGAACAATATCAAAATTTAAATCAATAAATATTTCAATACCTGGTTGTTTTAATGTCTGATAAAATCTTAAGGCACTGTTTCTCATTGAGATCCTGAGCTATGCGTCCCTTGAAAAAGAAGGGAGGGATTGAGATGCAGTAGTATCATATTTCCATTAATAACATAGAATTAAAATTATTCCACTTGGAAGGCAAGGGTTAAGAATGAGGGAGGTAAAATGTATGCCAGGATAAGTAGAAGTCGGTAAAAATGGATTTTGAATGTTGATCATATATCAGCAAAAGTGGTTTTAAAGATATTTCTGCATAACATTTGCAATCACTTTTCATTTACTGTGTATGCCTAAAAAGTCAAAATTACATGGTTAAAGGTTAATATTTGCATTTTTTTAATATCCAGTACATTTTTATAGTAGAACTGTGTATTCAGACAGTAGTAATGTATAGATTATTTTTATTTTAAAAGAAAAAGTTGATCTAGACTATGGAGGATATTGCCTTCTTTCTCTCCTTCTTCTTTTCCCATAAGAAATATAAAAACTTATATTCAAAATACATAAGAAGAAATGTTACAACAGATATTTTGCCCAACCACTCTGAAGACCATCTTCCTGACATAAATATTTCATACGCAGGTCATCTGCTATTTCTACAGACTATACATTATGACTAAAATCAATTGCAGCAATTCAAACTAACACCTGCATTTCTCCCATCTCATAATATTTAAAGAAAAATATTCTGATGTTTTGATTTACTGATCTATATTGCCTAATTCGAATTATTCCAGCAATGTTACTAAAATGTAAAATTAAATGTATGTTATAGAATTTTTCACCATACACAGAAAGCTGTTCTTTTGACTTTATTAAACTGTTAAGTCAAGAACCTTATTCTTAAATATGTTGTATACAAAAAAAACCCCTAAAATATCCTAAATAATTCTTCAGTGACTGATCTTCCATTGAGCCTCTATTCTTGGCCTAAAATGAGTGAAAAAGATTAATTTAAAAGTTTATTTCTATGTTAGGAGCCCTACAGTCCTTCCAAATGTAGGTGGACCCAGTAACCATTAAGGTCCTTTTACTGTCAATGATGCTGAAGTAGCACCTCTAGTGTCTCTTCTGTACGTTTTAGTTTACTATTTGGTTTCTAGTTAATTGTATTCTTTTTCTCCTTTCTCTCTCATTCACTTTCCTCTAATTTTTCTCTTTCTGTTTTTCTGTCTGCCTGCTAGACTACCTATTCCCTCCATCTTTTGATTTAGCCTGTCTAAGCACAGTAGATTGTTTAATTAATTTAATTCTTGTTACTGGTTTGTTCTAAGATTCTCTTTTCAACAATTTAGAGGCATAAAATTAATGAAAACTGGCTCTTAATCTGCTGAAATCCATTCTGCCATTTTAAACAGGGAAGCAACAGTCTCCCAATCTACAACAGGCACAAATTTTTGAAAGCTATTAAACAAACAGCTCCTTCTCAGGACTCGTCTGTTGGAGACAGCTGCATCTTCTCAGTCAGAGAATCACAGAATTACTTGGCTTGGACTGGTCCTTGAAGATCATCTTGTTCCTACCCTTCTGCCATGGGCAGGGACACCTTCCATTAGACCGCCTTGCCTAAAGCCCCGTTCAGCCTGGTCTTGGAGATTTCGGGGGGTGGGACATCCACAGCTTCTCCAGGCAACCTGTTCCAGTGCCTCACCATACTCACTGTAAAGAATTTCTTCCGATGACTTAATCTAAACCTACCCTCTCAGTTTCAAGGTGTTCCTACTGTCCTATCACTACATGTCCTGCCAAAAAGTCCCTCCCTACCTTCCTTGTAAGTCTGCTTTAGGTACTGGAAGGCTTCAATAGCAATGATATGTCAGTAGAGACTTTATCAGGTCAGCCAAGTAACTGTAAAAACTTCCTCTTGATAGAATTATTAACTTTGTGCTCTGGTTTCCAAAAAAACCTCACCAGTCAAATTAAGTTCTCTCCTAACTTTATGACAATGGAATACAAGGAATGTGCTATGTTGAAGTTTTTATATGGCCTGCCTGCTCAGTTGGAAGCAACCCTCCCGCAAAGTAGGAATCAAACAAATTTACTAAGACATCTGCTATCAAACTAAAATTTGTATCAATACTGACTTTGTAATTGTCATTTACAATAATCAACTGAGCTCATCTACAATATTTAATATCCTAGTCTTGCATAGTTTTACATGTATTGCTATGACAGTGAAGAAACCTGAGTCATTATCCAGGAGACAATTAGTATGAGCAGCAACTAATCCATCATTTCTAACCAAACCCTCAGCAACTGCTGGCACCAGTTAAATTACCTGTGGAACCAATATTTGAATCACAGTGAGGGTAACAGATCAGTTCATTTAAAACAAATGGAAGAGAGAAATACAAAGAACATTCTCAGTTGGCTCTGTAGAATACACGTGCTTTCATGTACATATGAGGGACAAAAAACAACACTGCCACAGAAATCCATTATCTACACATCCAACTGTGGAAGAAGCCATAAGCAACTCTTATTCTTGTTGCACCACCTTGGCAACTATTATACCTCTTCCTACAATGAGAGTGGTTAATTGGTTTATTTCTCTTCAATGTATTCACAAGAAATTCACTTGTTTAGCCTCTTTCAAGGAGTACAACAATCTTTACTTTGTTGCTATTTCTCCCTGAAAAAAATGCATTGAGAATCTGAATATTCCTCACACTTCCATCAAATATTCTGGGCTGAATTTTTTTCTGTGTCTGGAAAAATGAGTCTGCATTTCCACACAGAGGCTTATTTGTTGATAATTAGTTGATAATGCTCTTCTTGCACACTTGGGAGTATTTCATCTTCCTTTGGACATTAGACCAGAAATGTGCATTTCCACTTATCATTATAGTCCCTGCACTTTTGAGAATGTTGAAAATAAATCAAGAAAATACCATCACAGCAGCATGATTTTCATGTTCTAGATGCTTAGACTTGATTAAGCTATTGTTAGGAAAAGCAGTCCTCCTGGTAAATTTTGCTCACCTATTGCTTCAGAATAAAAGCCATGTGGTTTCTGTAGGAAAAAAAAAATGCTTTGAACCCACTTATACTACTTATTTTTGGAAAAATAAACACCAAGAAAACCTGCAGTTGTAGGAAGTTAGCAGGTCTTTGAGATATGAGAAACCTTGCATTACTCATCACCTCTGCAATCAACAGCACCAGCGATTTACAACCATTCTAATCACTGCTAGTGAGTCTGCATTACATATGGTTGTCATTTCACTGAGTCACTTTCTGAAGCAAACTATCCGTGATCCCTTTTCCTGCTGTGATGAAATTTCTAGAAAGGATTCTCACAGTTTTTCACTTTTCAGACAACCTCTTTTTCCTGAAGAAATCATTTATGTTTCAGCTGTCCTGCCCACCTCTTTTGCTGTGATAATGGCTGTTATATGAACCTGCAAAAGAAGAGAAAACTTTCATTTTTCTCAAAAATATTCTACTATTACCCTTAATGTCTTCTACATCTATTTTGTGTTGATCAGCTTTTGAATTCTCTCTTTCAACATTTTGTGTTCACGACAGCTGTATTTAGGTCAGTAGTTCTGACCTAACCATGTAACAGCCTGGCACTCAAAATGGCAGAATTAAACAGAAAGACATGCTGACCTCATAATTAGTTTGAATCACAGAAGAGAACACAGATTTTGGTATGTAACTGCTGATAATGGTACTACATATATCTATTCTTATAAACAATAATGAGAATACATTTTCACTACTGCAATAACATTCTAATACACCTGAAATTTTTCCTTCCTAAAGACAATTATGAAACCATTGGTGAGTTAGAAGTCCTCTCTTCTTTCAAATTTTGAATGAAAACTCTACAAATCAGTTACAATTCAATAAATGGTCTAGACTCTATTTGCATTCAAACTAATTATAAGGTCAGAATGTCTTTCTGCTTACTTTTGCTATAATTTGGTTCATAACTTATGTGATAAAATGATAGTTTGGGGTGAATCTCATGGGATAACAATTTCAATTTAACAAAAAAATCCCAAATATATGTAATAGTAAATATTTTGGACAATTTTTATATCTGTCCTACTTTTATATCTGTGGAGGTGAAGCGAAACTAAATCTAATGATCACACATTTGCCCTGGGATTTGCGACTACTTCAAATGTATGGAATGTCAAATTTTACAGATCTTTATTTTTTCCTCATTACTTGGCCAAAATATTTAATTGCATGCAAGTCTTCTGACTCTGATTTTTTTTTAACCAAACTGTGAGTACAGCTATAGATTGGTAGACTGGTGTTCAGGCTTGATTTCTGATCCAAAGGCATTGACTTCAATGGTCTTTGGATCAGATCCTCAGAGAGCTTGTTTTCTGCATCCTCATTCCAGTAATCTGTAGTGCATAATTAAGTGAACTCAAAACTGAGCCCTGTGTCCTCTGTTCATTATTTTTTTCAAAGTTACTATGTTCCCATGCATGACTAAATTTTGTCTCTTTCTGTTTATCCCATTTTATATCTGGCACCTTATTTTTATCTGTGGCTTTCTCCTAGTCAGTAATCTCTGACCTGGTACTTTTTCAAATACTTCTTGAAAATCCAAGTGTAATGTATCTGAAAAGTTTTACTTGTCTTCCATGCCTGAGTTATTTTCAAGGAGTTCTAACAGGTATATTTAAGCAAGACCTTCCTTGACTGAAGCAATTTTGAACACCTTTAATGAACTATAAAGTTAGTATTCTCCTACTAACCTCTGTCAAGACCTTTTCCACAAAGGTCATGTTAAACTACGTGGCCTACACTTTCTCTTAAGCCTCTGTTTTCTAATAATGTACTTATATTCATCACTTCTCAGTCCTCAGAAATGTCTTTCATATCTAGTGAACTTCTAATACTGAGCATTTAAAGGGCAACCAGCATCTTACTTTGCTCTTTCACAAAATACATTTTTACGTGAAAGGCATCCAAATGTGCAGATAGCTTTGGTTCTTGTTAGTAAGTACACAAACAGAAGCATAGAATAAGCATTTACAAGGTATCTAAATGAGAAAAGACAGTTTGGGAGGAGTGGGAAAGGAGATCCAAATCACAAGATATGTCTGTCACAGACAAGAAACAGATTGAGGGATTCTCTACAGCATGGCAATGATTTCTAACCAGGTATAAGTCTCCTGTGTACATATTTTTAAAAAATCATTGTCTCTATCTGCTTTACCTGCCCTCCTGAATAAATAAGTTTTGCTTAAATAATTCTTTGCACTTTTTCATGGATAAACCTCCAAATCTATAACTGTAAATATTTTGACACTTCTTTCTCCCTATCATCTCCACTGTGAATATTTTAAATGTTTGGGGTCTTTTATATTCTAATTAGCTTGATTGTAGTGGTCAGCTAGAAATTCCACCCTCACTTTTTTTTTTTTTTTTTTCCTATAAATTGAAATGTGAACTGGAGAAAATTGGCACAATATATTTTCAACTCTCCCACTGAATATCCCAATATTTCACTTTTATAATATATTGGCAGTTATTCTCAAGCCTTGTTTCAGTGAATATTTGAGTATAGACGCAGCAGGAGAAAGTTAAAAAAAATCATATAAAAAAAACATTTTTCTAGGCCATTATAAGTTTCACCATTGGTCTGTTCCAACAGCAATTTTTCTTCCTGCTTTTTTTTTAAAGGCAAATTTCATTCTGGAGCACACAAACTCTGACTTCCTAAAATAGTATAAATGGAAAAACGTAGTACAAACTTCTCTTCCTATGTTTTCTCCAAATAGTTTAGAAATTGTCTGGAAAAAAAAAAAGATGGCTGAAAAATTCAAGAAAAATCAGGAAATAATTAAATTTCTTCCTTATAGCAATCATAATGGCAAAAATCAGCAGTTTATAGATGTTTCCACCTTTAAGTAATTTGGGAAAAATATGATATCATTAAAGGATGATAAAATTCTACAAAGCTTATGAGGAAACTGAATGAGACACATCCAACTCTGCATAATAAAATCTGTGACCAGGCAGTGTCTGAGGAGATTTCAAGACTCCACCATCTCAAAGCACAAAACTGCTGCTGTAAGGTGAGAAAGCAATGCAGGTATCAGGTCTGATAGCTTGTTTCACTTATTTCACTTGTTTCACTTGATGCATTTCAAATAAGAGCAGCACTGGTAAAACCAACCTGGCAGCTATTAAGGCCAAAGACCCTAGCTAAGAAAGGTTTGGGAAGACATGGATACATGCCATATGAAACTAGGAGGTGGAGCTGTGAAGTGGGGCAAGATTCAAACTAAAATTATAGCAACCGTAAAACCATACAGTTTCCAGCAGAAAGAATTTCTTGTATAGTAAGATTCTCCAAAACTGGACTCCAAAAGACAAGAGATTTCCTGTGACTCAACTGTAAGGAAAGGCACATGACAGACAGTGACAGTACTGTTAAAAAGGCAAATTCTAAACACATTATATGTTAGAGTAGAAGAGAAGGCCTTGTTAAGAAAGACAGAGAAATCATTCTCCCTGTAAAACAAGAAAAAGTCAAGACACTGGGAGGTCTACTTGAACATACTCTATTTATGCATTTTTGCTGTGCTCAGCTCAAAATGGGACATTCCACTGTTCTTGACCACTATAATTTTGTTCATATTCTCTCCATGAACTTTGCAGAATTACTGAAACATAGACATAGGAAGAAAAATGCAATAGAACTGCCTTATTATGGCCATGAGAAAGAATATAGTGCAATTGCAGTGCAACAAATATTTGATTTGCCTTTTTAAAAATAAACAGCAAAGTATCCAAAACAGGCAAAACCGTTCAAACTCCTGTGGTTATCTTCTCAGATCAATATTTTTCATGCAGTGGGAGCAGGTCCCTGAGGGAATCACAGTGGAGTAACTGTCAGCAACTGTTGACCATTTAACAGAAACAGTCATCTGGAAATAATCAGCTGTAGAAGAGAGAACAGAGGAGTCCAGCTGGTGACAAGTAGGCTTAAAAGTGGTTGCCTGGTAGTATCAGAGAAGAAAGAAAATTTTACTACCTGTCCCCTTAGCAAGATATCATGCAAAGGCAATGTGAAGTAGATACTTCATTGTTTCAGTGAGGAATTTTTGACAGCCAGGATATCTCAGTTCAGCACTTTGCTTTTTTTGCATTAGCTTAAAGGTACAGTAGTCATTTGATTAATTACAGACATCTGTCTCTGCAGCTGTTGGCTGTATTTTGAATGCTCTGACATCAAGCTTTAATACATAAATAAGTAAACTTTGAACATCATTTGCACCATCTCTAATGTCACTGTGTAGCTCTTCTCCCTTTCATTAGAGTGTAATAATTCATTGTTTGACATTACAGAGATTCAGGTAAAAGCCACAGACAGTGTAAGGTTTTAGGCATGTTTTACAGCTGTTCTTTTCTCTGTTCTGTACATCTTTCAGCCTCTACTAATTAAACAGAGAGCTGCTCCCACACAGACAATTGGAAATATGTTACAATGATGATGTTGTTTTAACATACATGGAAATCTCCAACAATATTCTGTGGAGAAAAGGGGGAAAAAATTAATTTCCTCAATGTTTCTATTTCAATGGCTTTTTTCATTGCCAACTGAGTTCTTCAACTTCTCTATGTCAGATTTAGATGTTCTCAACTCTTTAATTTTTGAGTGTGTCCAGGCTTTATTTTCCATTAGATAAGTAGTATAAATAATATTACATATTAAACAGAACATCACAAAATAATAAAAAAAAGGTTTATATTCTATCCTGCAAAAAAAATATACCTTCAAAATTATCCGTGCAAAGGCAATGCCACCACCACCACCACCACCATCATCATCATCATCACTTAGGTATTTAAGTCAGCCTAACATGATGTCTTTAAGTCCTTCTAAATCTTTCTGTTCAAGTCAATTTTCATGGTAATAAATGGAGGCTTTTTTGAATGCCAGTACTTTAAACATTTACACCATTTATTCCATAATAAATTGTTTCTTGGAAAATGCTATTTACAAGCTGAGTTTCTATGCTCTGGGCTGATTGCCACCTCATTTTGGCTTGCTTCATAGAACTCTGCATGTAAATATGGCTATAAATTGGTATAAATCTCCTGTAAGAGTCTCCTACAGCTCTCCACCCAGAAATACAATCTATTTGCCCTCTCCAGCTTCTGAGAAACAGCACAGCACTCAAACACTCATAGAATGTGTCCTTCATTCAGCAGAGATAGTTTCAGTTACTTAAACTGAGCAACTATTTCCCTTCAAAACGGATATTATATTTGCCTAATTGCATTTAAATGCTAAACACTGTACAGGATAATGTTTCCTGAGTACGGCATTTTTTTGGGAGTTGCTGGTGGAAGGTTAGCTGCCTGTTGCAAGGGTCAATAGAAAGCTGCAGACAGTTTGAGTAACGGATGAAAATTCACAGATCACTGAGCACGAGCATATTTTTTTCCCCAATGACTGTCAGTAAATCTTTCCCACACAATTCAAATCCTTATCACATGCTCTAAATAAGCATGAAAGGTAAATTGTGTACTTTCTGTTATGCTATGAAACAATCAAGATTGAGCTGAGCTAAATGAGTAAGACATTAGTCTGCAGATTTCTGCAAAAGACCTACTGAAACATCAACCCCACCAGTCTTCTTTTTTTCCTTGCATTTTCCTGTCTTAATTAAAGAGCCCTATCCACTAGCTTGATCCAGTAAGACACCCACAGTGCAGATGCTGTAGTTTTATTACAGTCAGAATACAGACATGCTTCACAACTTTGCCTTTAATTTTTGGCTAAACAAACAGGCAAACAAACAGTAGATGAAACTAATGGAGAGCTTAATTATATCTATCCATCAAGCCCTAAATTTTCTTCCTTTCCAAATAGCAGGCACTGTCTTTAAATCCAAAAGGACTGATGGCAAGATACCCAGTTTAAAATTCTCCCACTGTCATAGACTGTTTTACTAATTATCCAGATTCCAAGGCAATCATACAACCGTAATCATTCACCTCACGCCTGGAAACATAAGTCTTGTTCTTTTGATGAATATTTATAAGACAGTGTAAAGCAGTCTACTTTCTTTTCCCTTCAGGCAAGACAATTTGGAGTTCATCAATATGTATTACCAAGGACTTTTATAAAAGGCACTTCAAAGGAAATTCATCAGGCATTCCTTTTGTCTTGATTTCTGTTAGACTGATACTTCCTTTTGACAAGTATCAATAAATTATCCTCTGATGGCTAGAAACTTGATGTCTTATTCAGAAACTTCCTCACACAGCAAAGTCTAGTCCTTAAGTTTCCAATGAAATTTTAGCATCTAGCTTCTAATTTAAGGATAAAGGAGGACAGAAGAAGCAAATGAAGCACAAAATAATCAATGTATTTATGCAGTGGTTCTATGATATATTTTACTTTCAGAGATGACAGAAATTTACCAGTTCAGAATTTCCTACATTTTCTTACATTAGAATTTCCATCCTTAATGACCTACATTCTTGTTAGTTTTTCCATTTGACTTTTGACCATATTTGGAATTCCTTAAGAGCAAAATTGAGGCTCTTTGTCCCCTGTGCTCAAACTGAACAATAAGCAAATTAAAACCAGATTAATGCAGATCTGTAGTGTTGAATGACAGAATGTCTCTGTCCCAGTTGGTTATTACTTTTCCTCCCTTGGATGCTGACACAAGGGCTCATATTTCTGGGAAAGAAGAGTGGGATCTTAAAGGGTAATAGAAAGAAAAGAAAACTTTTCTGCTTATCATGCAATAAAAAATACTATAAAGTTGCATATGTTTCTTTTCCCCAGTTTAGTTATTTTTCTAAATGTGCATACATGAGAAAAGCTATCATGGAACATAAAAAAGATGCACAAGATTCATATGTGATGATAAGATCTGCGAGAAAATGGGGACAATAATGGCAAAAAAAATCAATTTAATATTTTCTGCTTTTATTTTTTAAAATATGAAATGGAATTATTGTTAGAATATTTTGTGGATGTGTAATTGTGAATTGCAATTTTAGCTTTAAAAGGAAGTCAGGTCTTTCCACAATTAAAAGTGAACTCTCTAGTCATGTTGAGCCTTAATAAGCTCACATAGGCTAGGCTAAGTCAGGCTAGGCTCAGTTCCTTGGCAGCAGAAACAATATCCTGACGGGTTGGACATTTGGGGCTTCAGTAAAGTGCACATAGAAAATGTCCACTTTTTCTGTCATGCTTTGTGCCATACTTATATCACTAACAAAACCCAAAATTTTCTCATGAGAGCACAATCCATAATTTAGGGTCTAGTTTGTGTGTGCACTGGAGGAAGTGAGGAATGATGATACTTTTTCTTGTAAAATACATATTTTGTGATGAGCACTTCAAAAATGTTCTGTCTTTTTAAAAAAAAATCTGAAGGAACATATTGAAAATTAATTAAAGTCCTCTATGTCTTATAATGAGAAAAGTAAAGAAAAAATAATTTGAAATTATGTTATCATTTAGATTGAACTTATTGGATAAAGATGCAAACTGCACAAGGGTGTTTTGAACTCTTTCCCAAAACCATACTGAAAACCCAGCCAAATTTCCCTTGACAATAAAGGCTTACAACACAAAAGAGGTACACACAGTAAAGGGAACTGCACAGAGTAGTTTATATAGAGATGCCCTGAAAATAAACTGTCAGACTTTTCATTACTGGATTTGAGTTCTCTTTAAAACTTTCTTTTTATCTTCTCTGGGTACAGAGAAACCTTGTAAACCTACAGAAGGTAATAAGAACCACAAGTACCTGAATATGAAAAGAAAAAAGTATTAGTATATATTTGTTGTCATGAGTAATATTATAGAAGGTAGAACTACTGTGTATCTGGAATTTATAGTAACTTGATAGAAAAAGGTGAACTCTAATGGCTGATACTTATCAACTCCTTAGCACTTACCAAAATAAAGAAAGTAACATGTCATGGTACATGAACAAAGTTTACTATCCCAAATTGGCAAGCTGCTGTTCCTTGATCTCAGCTAAATTGGATTGTTTACCAAGGGAAATAGAGGAAAATTAATTTTCTCAATCTTTCCCTGAAAGAAAAGCCCCCTTATTTTCCTCACAAATGTATTCTTTGTGCCATATGAAGTGCTTAATGTTCAAATTTGAAAAGCTGGTTATTGTGGACATCTAATTAGAATAACTCACTGTCTACATTATTGTGCTTAATGTGTTGCTCTGAATAAATATTTAATATGCTACCTCAGGTGTTCCTGTATTAGAATTTTGATATCTCTTTCCTAATTATGGCAGACCTGTTGTAACACTGAAGCTCATGTCATGGCCAGTAAAATTTCTAAGGAGAAGTTGAACATGCATTTTAAAATATTCATTCAAGGTTAAACTGTTAAGACTTGTGAAAGTTCAGGATGAAAATAGGTAACTATTACCTCATGCTACTTTTGTTAAATAAGTGTCTATTAATAGATAGATGAAAACTCCCTAGGGTTCAGTTTATGGCAGGCAACATTTCTTTCAAGCCTTAATTTAGGAAAAAACCCAAAACCAAACAATGCAGGTCAGGGGAAAGACATATGTCTGTCAGCCTCCTGAGATAATATCTCCCCAAACTTATGATGCTCCTGGTATCACGTTTTCAATTCCATGCAAAGTTTTAAAGTCAGCGACAAGAAACAGCATCCTTGAGTGACCCTTGAATGAAAACATATCTGAAGTCCTGAACTCTCTTTCTTGCATAGTTCTCTGTCTTGCCTACCCTTTCTTTGGCATCATGATTTTTGCAATGGATTCAGCATATCCATCTTCAGACATCCATGCAGAAGATTTCTGTTTCCTCCTGGTTCTTTGTCTATCACACAGGACATGCCTCAGTGCCTGACTTTAGGATCTGTACTGCTACAACCTGAGGAAAATTTTAAACCTTGTAACATAAAGAAAAAGGAGGAGGAAGTAGTATCTATAATACAGCTAAATCAATCTCAATTTAAAGATGAAAACTTGTCTTATTTATTAAGTATATAGAAGTCTTGTCCTGTTATTTAGGATTTTCAGCAGACTTCACTCCATCTGAATAACTTTTACTTATGTGTATTACATGCAAATGAAGTATCCATGTGGAAAAGCAACTGGCCTGTTCAATAGAAATAAGTTGTTAGACTTATTCTCAAAAAGAGAAGAATAGAAAGCAATTCTATGGAGTATTAGATGGTTTTATTTCTCTAGGATCTACATATCTCACAGAATGACCTCCAAATCTATATTCTACTGTGCACTTACATTTATTTTTTTTATATTACAAGCATAGGTCCTGTTAGAAATCCCTAATAGCTCATTAAGCAATGATCATCGTGTGCTTGTTAGTTCCTTGACAGTAGTTTTCTCTTGCAAATGAGTTTTAGGTGCTTAAATCGCTTCTCACTTTTTTAACTCCTCCCTCCCATTTCACATAGATATATGCCTAAGACATAATATCAAAAAATATGAGTCAAAGAAACATGCCTTGCATGTGCTACAAATGATGAGATCTGTGATGACCCCATGGTTATTTGGAAACCTTATTCTGCTATATAAAGCCAGGAAAGTTTTGCTTGCCAAAGAGCTACCCTCTTTGCCCTAGCTGCTGCACTCATAAAGCAGATTTCCACATCATGACCTTTGCTTTTTTGTTCCAGATATTTTAAATCCTGAACTGCAATGTTGGTTAGGGAGCTGAAGAGAGAAAAGATATATCTGTCATTTGTCGCACTGCTGAATAAACAAGCTGTAGTATTCTGTACTGGTGGCTGCTGAGCTCAGACCTAACCATAGCAAGAAGAAATAACCAACCCATCTTCGGAGTCTGTTAGGATGAGACAGAATTTCATAAGGAAACAGAGATATGAGGGCTTACCAGAAGGTACTGCTGCAGATCTGGTGTTTGAAATTAACTATTTAAGGAGACATAAACTTATGGCCTGATATAGGATAATATAGAAAAATAGCATGTGAATAAATATTAAAAATAGAGTAATACACAATGTACCATGTATAAGTCACCAAATCAGTATGCTATTGTAATTACATAAAGTTAAAAAGGAAATTCAAAGAAAAGATTTAGAAAAGAGAAATATGCCATGGTTGCTCCAAATGAGATGTTAGAAATCCAGATTAATTGCAAGCAAACCTTTCAAATTCTAATGACACTGTACTCTGTCCTGCATGGTGATGTGATCTTACCATGCTTGGCACTGTCATGCTGGAACATGTGTAGTTGTATAAATGGCAAATGTGTTATGTGCCATCTACAAAAAACACAAATGCAATCCATAGAAAGTATTTAATTCTTCAGCAGTATATACTAAACATAATGATAGTCTGACTACTTCCAACAAGGCAAATTTCTCAAGAGTCTGCCTTGATATTGCGTTTGACTTTAGTAGAAGTCTTGCTGACACTGAGAATAAGAATCTCAGCTCAACAAATGAGTCAACACAAAATATCCACATCATGGATAATACGAATGAGGAACACCATTATTAGCAGCACAAAACAAAGTGTATAATACTGGAGTTATTTTTTATTTCTTGATGTATCTGAGCACAAAGCATCTTCCACTTTTTAAAAGTGTCTGGGAAAAAAATGGTGTACACAAAGCATTCTATCTGTATATATTAGATCTGTGATCAGTGTAGACTTAAAAAATTTAAAGCAATAGCACTACTGACCAACTTAATTTTGGGTTTTGGCTCTGACATTTTATGTCTGTGAAAAACAGAGACAGATGGGAGAGAGCAAACCCCCGCCCTTGAAAACAAAAACAAAAACAAAAATAAAACAAAACAAAACAAAAACAAAAAAAATATTTTGAAAGATCTTTCTCCTGAGATGGTGTAGGTATGAGCTATTTTAGAATTTCATTCATTGAGGACTTTTGTACTCTTAATCAAGTGATCATGGCTTGTAGTATGTCACCTGTTTCTGACCTGCAGATCACAGATATCATGAAATGTGTTCTATTTTAGGATTTAAGGCCTCTAGCTTTTTTGCATATTCTGACTAGGTTTACCCTTAAAAAGACTCTATTAAATGTGTTTCCAAGCAGACTAGATGTAATCCAAATTTCTTAGGGAACTTCAGAATGTACTTAGATTGTACAGATTCTCTTCTTTAGCTGTCTTTTATCTTGTCTTCTACATATACATAACTTTTTTGTGCTCATCTTGGATACTTCACCGCCTGTCTGGTGTTCTTCCACAGAGCTGGAAAAGAGAGTAAAATTCATCTTGTCATCGAGTAAAATTTTTCTGTTTCTCAAAGCTTTTATCCTTTGTATCTACAATAAGAAATTGTAGATTCAAAGGATATAATTGCATGTTTTTTTGTTCTTGGGGAGGGTGTGGTTTTAATTTTTTATTTTATATTTTTTTTAACTTTTCTTTATCATAGATATATCAGGTAAACACAAGGACTGCTGACCTACCTTGAAAATACAGTTAAGTTTTCTGAAAAGGCAAATTGCTATGTGATATAACTGGCATATTAATTATACACTAGTCCAATGATTGATTACACTGTGGAGTGGGAATTGCTCTCAACATTCTCCTCTTTGAGAATAAACCACAAACTTATCATTAGAGCACCTGCATCCTCACACAGGCATTCAATGATACCATCACTGTTTTTAATCTTCCTGTAATTTTGGGAACGTACTGTACGCCCTCCAAGGTGCAAGAAGGACATGTTGTACCCATTAACCTTTCCACACAGAGAGTGTTCATTGCATCCAGCAGCCTGACAGGGGCCCAGTCAGCTCCTGGATAGGAATAAGAAACAAAATGTGTGTGTTTTGTACAGCATATGTTATCAGCTAACAACTTGAAAGTCGTCTTCCACATGGAGTGAACTTAGAGTGAGCAAATTAAAGCTCATGTAGTAAATAAATCATCATGATAATGTCCAGTTGTGTTTGCTAGAGGAACATGGGAAGCTGGGAGAGTAAAACTTAAAGGCTGTCTCAGTGACAAACTGTATGAACTAGACAGATATAAGAAAATATCTTGATGTGGTGAATTTTTCATTAGAAGTCAATAGAGTCGGTAAAGCTGTAATGCTAACTAGCTTACCTTCTGCTCTTTTCAGAAAGGTTAATGGATACAGCATATTTGCTGGTGTGACACTGAAAACAAAGCATGACAAATTATATGCTCCTGTATTTGTTTTGCACCCTTTTTTAAATTTTTAATTATTAGTTTGTTTTAGTCCTTCTATATGCAAAAGTGGCTAAGTGTGAGTAGATATTAGAGCAGCTTGAAAAGCCTTGTCATGAAGCCGTCATGTAGGCCATGGAGATAGATCTTCCCAAGACTAACTGTGTGTGTAGGGCTGAAGGCTTTTGTGCACTGTCCCTTCAGTCCCTCTGAATTTCTGTAGATCCTGTTGTTTCTCTTCTGCCTTGTCTATTTACGCTGAGGTCTTCCAAATATTCTTTTCCTACACTCTTTATCACTAGTATATATGCTGTTCCATGAATGTCACTGGACCTAGGACTTGTAAGTGAATAATTTTAAGGACTAGCTGCTATCTGACATCTTTTACAAGCCACATGATTCAAGAATAGGATGAGTTGTTCCTACAACACATACCCAATACGAAAGCAGTGAGATCAAATCAGCCAAAGAAAAAACCCAATCTACCCAAGGAAATTAGACCAGTAAATGAGACTACTAGAAAGCTTCATCAAATATTGTGAAAAATCACTGATGATTGGTGGATGGAGTCACTTGGACCCCATTTCCCTCTTGCCCAAATACATGCAGAAGTACTATTTAATTACAGAACTTCTCCTTCATCTGTTGTCTGTCTGTGAGGTGATGCACTCCAGTCAGATATTTGGAGATTATTAGAAATATTTTGAGAAAATAGTAATGACCTGTGACCTTCAGAAGATCAAATTAGATAATCTTTTGTGCCCTGAAACTATTGAATCATTAGTAAGGTCACTCATTTTTTACATCTTTTAACCTTAAAATTTAGGATGTATATAATCAATACTTCCAAGCAGAAAAAATCTCAGGTTGGATTCTTAAGTCATAAACAGGGGATTTCACACAGAGAAATGAGGCTCAGGCATGTAAATCTGTTGTGGTTTGTGTTTTTTCCCTCTTTCCTAAGCACAAGAAACTTCATCAGGCACTAGGTAGCTGTTTACACAAACCTTAGAAATCTTTACAGTCAGGCTTGATTTTAAAAAATAAATCCCTGAGGCTATACAAACTTCCAAAATGCCTTACAGTATCAATCAATACCATGTTCCATTAATTTGGTTGCAAGTTTTCATAACAGTTTTTAATAAAAGTCACAAACTAGTTAGAAAGCTTTAGAAATTATGGAAAATAGAAATAGGAACCTTAATTTCATTAAATACTTGTAATTATTGTAAGAACTCTAAGTTTACTAAGCTATTGACAATTTCAGTCTTGATTACTGTGGGGAACAAAATTTTGTACATTCAGACACTGAAAAATGTAGGATTTAAGGAAAAACAATACCAAAAGAAACTCAATGTTTTCAAAAGTTATGAATGCACCTGTGTGTGGAGAGGATTTTAATATATTTTGGCAATGCAATTGTATGTTGGAATCTCTTTTTTTATTAATTCAACAAGTAGGAATTTCTGAGAGTCTGCTCTTATGCTGAGTCCATTCTCCTGAGTATCCACTGATTCTAGGTGAAAATAATCAAAAAAAAATAATCTGAGAGTATTGAAGAAAATAAATAGGACCATATAATTTAATTGAATTTTCTGGTAGTATTCCCCTAGGATGTCAAGAGATGAATATGTTCACCATTTACATAAAGACAGAAAAGTTTTCTTCCTGGCTTAAAATAAATCAAACATCCTATCCCCTAGGATGATATTGTCCCCATTTTCCAATATCCCCATATTGCAATGCTGGGAAGAAGTAAAGATGAAAGTGGGAATCCAAGAACTAGGAAGTCAGAAAAAATGTGATAGAAAGACCAAAAGTGCTACACTTTTTGTCCATCCCTTGCAAACATTATTGAATTACTACTACTGGAATGGCCATTTTAATGTATTTATGTAACTCTAGGATCAGAATTAATTCCAGAGAATCTCCAAAATCTAACGATTCTAGACTGTAATTTCACATTGAGGAAACAAACTGCAATAAGCAACTTTCAACAAGCCTTCATGTGATGACATACTAAACTTCAGGGTCAGCTTCATGGATGAGCATGGGGCCTAGGCCACCATGAGACAACTGTGATAGTTTTTTGTTTTGTTTTTTTTTTCCCCACTAAGATGAGAGAAATGGAGAGCCCAAGCACTGGAAAAAAAAAAAAAAACAAACATGCAAAATAGAGGTTATGAATACTTATTTGTTCATCTTTCCTTAACAACTTTAGACAGACTTAAGCAGTGTTTTTCTCACTTGTTAAATGCAGCCAGCACAGGCATTTCAGATTCCTTGGTATCTATTTTAAACAATAATTCTTGCTCATAACATAAAAGTCAGAAATTCCTCTGCCATTTAGTTATGCCTCCCAGGATAAGAAATGAAGGGCATAGCAGCTTTTATAGCAAAGATATTAGCCATTTTCTCCTATTGTCCAAATTAAAGAAGTTCTTATAGACAACTATATAAAAAATATAACATTCACCAATACTGGAATTTCTTTAGCACTTCTGGGACTCTTTCTCCTTCTTGGTTCAGCCTTCTTCCTTTTGAGTGTTTTTTTCATGTCTCACCACTGCAGCCCTACTTTCTGAAAAATGTCATTATATTTGCCTCTCTTTGCAACCCACACCCTTTTCTACCTTAACCTTGCCACTTTGATAATTACCCTATCTATAAGGTAGACATCTAATAAACTCTTAGGGCTTCAATACAAAGTGTAGCAAAAGGTTTCTTTGAGTATCTCTACTCCAGAACTTCTTGTGTCTGCAGTGAGACTGAAGAAAACTCTCTTATTCTCACATGGTATGCTTTCTGTTCATTAGGCGCTTGCAAAGTCTTGAAAATTCTCATTATAAGGGCAACAGATAAAAGATCAGTGGAGAGACACTTTGCAGAAACAGGCATTATCCCAGAAGCTAGTTTGAGGCTTAGAGTAATACAGAGATAACATAAAAAGGCTGTAACCTTCATTCTTCATCTCTTTACAACTTCATGGTTTATTCCTGCAATTAAATCCTTCTAGCTAAAAAGGTAACAATATCAACAACAGAAAGAAAAACTGAAAGAGATTTTTTTTTAATAGAACACGTCTCAGAGTTAAATTTAGTCTAACAGATTTTTTTTTTCAAAAGTAAAATTTGTTTTTTTGATTTACTTTCAAAAACTTTCAGCATGTACCAGCTCATGAAACCAATTCATTAAGCAGCTAAAAGGATATTAGAAACATAATAGTGTGACCTAAAGAATAGCAATACAAAGACACATAACTGTTGCCTGTAGCTTACTCCTGTCTTGTGCTTTCCAACAGTCATCAAATACAGTTTCAAAAATGAACAGTCAAGTGTTTAAAATGAAGTAAATGTTACAGTAGGAGAAAAACTAGAACAAAGAGGAATGAAAAAAGAAAATGTGGTGGGAATGGGTGTCCATTTTGATTAGTAAAGGTTTCCCTCTGTCTAATTTTCCCCAGTAACATTCTGCAGTTAGGATATTTTCTTATCATCATTGTAGTAGTAATTATTATCATTATTCCTTCTAAAGTGAGACTCAGTCTGAAAATTGCACAGGACAGATCTCATGTGAGTGCTCCTATTCTGAGCTATGCACACAGCCAAGACAAACTGCAGGCCTGCCTTACACCAGAACATAATTTGGCAGACAAGGAAGTAGAGGTTATGGAAGAAACTTTTAATTATGAAAGAATACTCTATACATTACTTCACATAAACCTTTCCTTTTTTTTTTCATCTCTTTCTCTCTTTTTAGTTTGATATCTGTATTTCTTACCAATCCCTGTAAACTTTGCTATCAATATGAGCAATTTCAGATAAGCCCTGTCTATTGACTGGTAGTAATGTCTAGCATGATTGTAGAGCTAACAACAGCAGTTGTGACTTTCCAACAATACAAAACAAAACAAAAAATAAAATGGAAAAAAATCAGAGATTCTTTGCCTAATCCAACATACAGACTGGAAAATAATTGATGCAGTTACTATAATTGATCTACTAAAAACCAAACCTACTCAGATGTAACATATCCTCTTTCCTGCTTGTAGACATTGATGTTCCATTGGCATGGAAACTGTTGTTTACAACAGCCTGAAGACATTGTTTACAGGTGTTGCATAATATTATTGACATGAGCAGTATTGTTTATATAAGCAGAATCACTGTGTGTAAAAAAGTCTCACATCTATGTGTGCTTGCTCATGCAGTATGACCCTACTTACAGCATCTGATCCATAGCTATCAGCATTCAGCAGGCAATTTGATTTAGAAAATAAAGCCTGAAAATAGCTTCATTTCACATATATTACTTTCTGACTGCTGCTGTGATTGCTCAGCCAGAGTCCAGCTGTGGAAATGTTAAAACTATTCATCAGGCATGAATATTCATCAGAGTGGTATTCTTATTTTCCCACACATCACTGGGATGGCAGACAGAACTGCTGTGTGAGAGGTGTGAATTAACCCTCCAACTCTCTTCAAAAGCAAAAAGCTCAGGCACACCAGGAAGCCCAGTGATGTCTGTGCAATTGAAAGGCAATACCCTCTGGGTCCTCCTAATCCAGCTGTATTCAATGTGCTATGTGTCATATCACTGGATCAGTCTGAAAGAACATGGCAATCCAAAATAATGACAAAATCACAATTTAAGCTTCCCAGCTCCTGAGCTCTATTTAAAATCATAAAGGTTTTTTAAAGGAATTATTTGTGCTTGCTTTTATAGACTCAAATCTTTAGGGACAAAATGACAAATTAAAACATTTTGGTTTTAAATAGATTTTGAGGCTGAAGAGTAACCATAGAATCTGGAGGTTCAAGAAAAGACCATAAAATACAAAGGCTTGTAAAACTGAAGATAAAATGGTGAAAACGCTTTGCTAGAAATGTTCACTGGCTTCAACAGAAATAGGATTTGGTCTAACCACAAAGAAAGGCATAATATCTTAAAGACTAATTCTGTAACCCTTGCATTCCACATATCCTGTTGAGTTCAAAAGTTTTCATGGGATGATAACTGTATATCTTTTTTACTGAATACAAAAATTCGAGGTGAAGCTTTCTGCTTCCAGCACTGCTGGAACATCCCTGACACTGAATCATGCAGCACATTCTCAAGGCTGAGTCCTGGCACCAGAACCACAGTTGGCATAAGCCAGTGCAACTGTATTGATTTTGGTGGAGCTACAGTATTTGACATCAATTAAAGACAAGGTCCATTAACTTTCTATTATCTCCAGAACATATGCCCATAGCTTTGCCCTGATACATATTCATATGGTAATGGTGTTAATAAAGAAGTCATTAGATCACAATAAAAATATTTCAAAGCTTGTCTGGCAATATACAACAATAAAGCCCACTCTGTGGCTGAAGTGTTGTGCACAGCCTGTATGCCATTCTTGTCCTAGCTTTTTCTTTGTATTCGTGCTTTGTACCAGACTTTTCTTCAGGATAGAATTCAACTCCTATTAAACATTTGTCTGAGTGGAAAAAAAACAAATAAGCGAGCAGACAAATGATGCCTAAAGCCCATTCCTAACATCACCTGGAACTGATGCAAAAAAAAGAAGTACTGCTTTAACAACAATGTGCTTAAGGTGGTTTTTTATCCCTTACAATTTTTGATTCATATACATTAATCTAATATTGAAGGAAAAAAATCTGTGCCTGGTTCTATCAGCATGAATATTCAGATGGCATCAAGTTGTGCAGGACTGTGGATCTGCTGGAGAGTAGGAGATCTCTACAGAGGGCTCTGGACAACAAACAGTATGAGGCTCCATGAAGTGAAGTGCCAGGTGCTGGTCTCGAGCCACAACATGCAGTGCTACAGACTGGGGAAGATTGTATGGAAAGCTGCCTGGCAGGAAAGGATCTTGGGGCTTTTGGTCAACAACCACATGAAAATGCACCAGCTGTGTCCAGGTGGCCAAGAGGTCCAATGGCATCCTGGCCTATATCAGCAATAGAGTGGCCAGCAGGTCCAGGGCAGTGATTGTCCCCCTGTACTTGGCACTGGTGAGGCTGCACCTCAAATCCTGTGTTCAGGTTTGTTCCCCTCACTGAAAGAAGGACATCGAGGTGCTGGACTGAGTCCAGAGAAGGGCAGTGAAGCTGGTGAATGGTCTGGAGCACAGGTGTGGCAAGCAGTGACTGAGGAAGTTTGGGGTGCTTAGCCTGGAGAAAAGGAGACTCAGGAGGGACTCTCTACAACTCCTGAAAGGAGATTTTAACCAGATGGAGGTCCACCTCTTCTCCTGAAAACAAGAAACAGGACAAGAGGAAACAGCCTCAAGTTTCACCAGGGAATGTTTAGACTAAATATAAGGAAAAATTTCCCTGCCAAAGTGTTTTCAAGCATCAGAATAGGCAGCCCAGGGAAGTGGTGGAGTCATCATTTCTGGGGCTACTTAAAGTACATGTAGCTTTAGGACTTAGGGATACGGTCTGGTGGTGGACTTGGCAGCATGGGGTTAGCAGCTGATTTAAAGGTCTCTTCTAACCTAAATAAATCTATGATTGTATGATTCTATAAATTTACTCTGTTGTGGATGCCAGGTGAAAAGAAATAGGCTAACCCTAAATTTAATTTCCATCACCTACCTAACGCAGTATGAAGTAATTAAACCATTATTTGCCTCAACCATTTTGGATATGTACATATACGTATATATCTATGTACATATATATAAAAATAAATAAAAACCTGCATGATCAAGTCAAGTGTGATGAATTTCAAGTCATGTAAAATGAATCCCACCCACATGCCCTCAAGGTAACTTTAAGTAAAGCTTGGAATATGTGAGATGAATGTGCCATTCAGGAAGATTGAGATGATAGTCTTCAGTATACATGAGAGATGTCACTTAGACACCTCCATTTGATATTCCTCCTGGTAAATCTTCTCCAGTCTGGAGGAAAGACAAAATGGTTGGGTGTCAAATTGAAAACTGTCACACCATAACACATAATCTTAATTGCCAAAGTACAGTGATTTCTAAACTACTGTCAATACCTGTTATTCTACCATGTACCAAGTAATGCTCGTAAAACAGTATGTTAGTGATCCTCTAGTTTGCTAGGACACTTTAGTAAATTAAGATTCAGGTACTCAGATGCTCTCAGTGGAAGGAGGATGTGAACATCACTGATAATTTTCGAAACCTGTGAGCTCAGCAGGTACTACATGTAGTAGTACTGGTTTCTTGAGAACCCAGCCCTGATGTCATTTGGTTCAAAGAGATGTATGATTCCATGATAACTAAAACTATATCTGGCTCATGTGGGTAAAAAGATAACAAATAACAATATACATCATATATATATCAAAGATAAACACCCTGCACTAAAATAATAGCACTATAGTTTAGGGAGCACCAGTAAGACTTTTGAAAATATAGAAGCCTCATTTCCAAAATAATTTTACTTACTGAGGATCATTAATCCTGCTGAAAGCCAAAGGGATTAGGCTAGATTGATTTCAGTGGGAGTTAGTCATTCTGAAAATCTCATTAGGTTACCTGTCCACATCTTTACACTCCCTGCTTAAATGTTTTTAATATTTGGCTGCTAAGTCTCTTTTTAAAACGAAGGCTTATGCTCTAAACTTAGATTGTTAAAGATATTTATTATCTTCCCGTCATTTCAGAGGAAATGAGGTATCTAGGCATCTTTCAAAATTCTAACCATTATTAAAAATTTTAAAAATGTGGTTAGGTAACAAAAAGGATTTATAACCACTGATATTATATAGCATGTTTCCCTGACCTTTACCTTTTCTATTTTGCAATGAATGCTGAATTCTGTTCAAAATTAAGCCATTATTTTATGTACCAAACAGTCATACTGCATTAATGTGGGAAGAACAGAAAACAATGTTCAGATGTGCATGGAGACTCAGAGCAGTGGGCTCTGCCATCTGCCCTGACATGTATAATGGCTCAGGAGTTCATTGCAAATCCAATCTGCAGTGACTGTAAGAGCTCAGAATCAGCATGCAGTGCCACTGCATGACATGCTGAGCAGCTCAGAGCAATAGGCTGTGCAATAGCATTCCTGGGGTTCACACATGCATAGATGTTTCTCTCAAATTTATTTAGGGTAGAAGAAAAAAATGAAAAGAGAAGAATGGATGAAGGTTCAGTGCTCAAAAATAATTCCAGGTCAGGGTGCACATTTTGCCTGTGAGCTGATCAATCAAGAGCTGCATTAATTTATGAAGAGTGTGGGATTGATTGTTTATGCTGTTTCTGGGAGGATTTATTTTTAATAAAGAATTTTGGCAAAATGTTTTATGTTTTCCTCAGTTTCTTTTGGAAAATCATAACTAGATTGAATGGAGCACTTCAGAAGATATTTCATTTCTTGGCTTTTAAAATCAATATTTTTCACACTGTCATGAATATTTTTTTTTGCAGAAGCCTTGGCAGCTATTTTTGTTCATTGTAATTGTGGCTATAAGTGAAGATGGAGTACCTTTCTCTCATTATTAAGAGCTTAGTAGCCCTGAGCTAAAGGCTGCAATTCTTCATGTCACCACTGTGGTGGCAAATAAGATTTTCTATTTAGTTTCTAGTAACCTCATTTGTCAAGGAGACTGCATTTCAAGTTTATATAGATTTAAGACAAACAAAATCGGACAGTTAAATACTTTTTTTTGGTAATAAATTTAATTAATCCATCAGCAAAGAATTAAACTAATGGAACACTAACATCACTGATATGCTGGCCTATTTCTTTGCGTAAAGGTTTGTGAAGGTAATATAAAAGCTAAATAACTTTTCATTAATGACAGTTTCATCATGCTGCTGGCACAATGTCATGCACAGAACATGAGTGTCACCCAAAATTGGTTTCTTGTGGTTTCCTCCACAGAACTTTTCCCTTCATACTGTATGTTTTTAATGTGTCTGTATGTGTGTCTGTTTGTCTGTGTGTCTGTGTGCGTGTGTGTGTGCACATGGGCATGCATGCGATGATCAGGAGTGTGGATCATATGAAATCTGACACAGATGTTTACAAAACATGAACAGGAGAATTCTGTCTAAAATAGACATCTATTCTTATTGATTTCTTGTGGGTTTCTTTCCTTCTGCTTTCTTTTCCTCCCTTCATTTTTTCCTACAGTTTCCTGGTGATGGTTGGGATAAAAACAGTTGTCCTAGCAGGAGGAGATGCTATGTCCCTCTCAATCTTCATATGAGATGCCTTGTGTGCTCAGTGACTAATCCCTACTTCAATTTATAGTTCACACTAAGGGGCTCTGGATGACGGTTCTAACCAATGCAAGTGTAGAAATCACTTTTCTACACACTATCTTAGCCAATACCATTTTTCATCTGTTTTAGATTGTCCCAACTGAAACACATCAATGCCAGTCTTAACTGCAGGTTTGTGATTTGACAAAATTTAAAATTCAGTGAAAGCATGAAATTGTAAATGATTCACAAAATGAAATTAGCATAGCCTAGATACCATACAGTGCTTTCTTCCCTCTTCTCTCATATCCATTTCTGTTCCTTTAGGGTTCCTGGAAAGTGTTGGAAAATTTCAGGTAGGACAGCACTTTTCACATCACACAATGCAAACACTTGGGATTCCCAAAGGCTCGCATGGATTAGGATTTTTTGAAAACCCAAAACTTTGGTCAGGCATTCTGGAAAGGGATGAGACATTGTACAAGTATCTTAATTCTACAATGCTTCTGTTGAGTGCAAGCAGTGACAAAAGCTTCAGATTCTTTATAGTGGAGTTTAGGGTTCTGAATAACACCGAGTCATGTCCCACCATGGAAGAGGCTACAGTAGGCATTATTTATCATGTCATAGCAGAGTGAGGAAGTCCATAACTTCTAATGGCCTTTTGAAAAATTTCTGGCAATTCTTTGTAGACAAATTTTTCATCATTTTCAAATTTATTCTTCTTATTACTTTCCTGATAAAAGTTCTTTTATACTTTTGTTATAAACAAGAATTCAAATTCAGGGGAAAAAATGAAATTTGTTGAAACTTTTCAGATTTTGTATATCGTGTTTATTCCTCATTATCATGATGACAGTTGTTGATGACACAACAACAAGAAAAGTCTAAGAGTTATATTTTTATTTATGCTTTATTTTAACTCTGAACTTTTTTAAAAAATTCACATGGTTGACTAAGTATACCAACATTTTTGTTTCTGCCTGGGAACTGAAACAACAATGACTAGACTTTTGAAAACCCATTTTGTCACACTCCAAGCACTTACAAAACTATTAGATTTCAATAATATAAAGGTTTCTGCTTTGGTCATTATTATTAAAAGATGTATTTTATTGCAAACATTAATCTGAAAAACAAACCTTAGATGAAGAAGATGTTTTACTTTCAGTGTTTGATTTAATTCTGATTCAAAAATTATATGTATCCTTATTTTGTTTTTATAAGGCTTTTTGATCTGACAGAGCTAACATTTCTTTCCTGCTGCATAAAAAACAAAACAATGAGAGTAACCCACAATTTTCATATTCTTTTATCAGTCCATTCCTGAAATATTTTTAAAACCAGAAAAAAATTCCCTAGATATTTTCTTACAGCAAAAATTGCTGCTATTTTACAATAGTAGTAAAATATCTCCTTCCCAACTATTCCATTTATAACTTCCTATCCAATTATTTACAAATTCAAATACTTTAAAAACAAGAATAATCTCTGAAGGGCATCAAAAATCTTACCTAAACTCATTTTGCTATTATATAATTGCATGGAGAAATGTGTTCCAATCACAAGAAAATAATATGAACATTGATTTATCAGTAGATGTTCCTTATTTATAAGCATTGTAGTTATTATTTTGATTTAGTTACTCAGGTTGCATTTCTGCAAAGATGTTCACAGTGGTCACCTGTACTTCATGTGAAATTCCACAGATTTAACTGGGTTTTGTGTGCTGAAGAGCCATTATTACTATTTTTAACGATAGTAGAAATAGACCGATGGTTATTTAGAAAGCACCTTTTTATAGACAAAAAGAATGTGCTCTCCACTTCCATAGCATTTAACCAAAGGCGGAATTAATCTGGTCATATTCATAACCATGACTTAAAAATGACTTTTCATGACGTAGAAATCTCCCTGAGAATCAAAGGCTTGTTTGTGGCTACTTAAGTGAACACTAGATTTTTCCAGTGCTCACTGTCCTCTTCTTCCTTTGCTGAGGCTGGTGATGCACAGGTCCAGAGGACACATGCAGCTGGCAGGGAGTCAGACCTTGCCACCCTTTGGGCTTTGCTTAGCAGGGTGCTGAGACACAGCAAATGCTTCATTCACTGCAGATAAGGAATCCGTTGCTTCACCACTGGGCATGGATAAAGGAGAGTATACTTGAAAGCACAAATTTCAAAGAGGAAGCAAGTTTACAGTAGATAAAGTAGAAAAATAGATTTCTAAGATTGCATTTAAGAATAAGAACATTGTGCACCAGCTCCAGTATTTTTCTTCGTTTCTATGTCTCTTTTCTTCTTCTCTTGACTGACTCCTTATCAAGATGCAGTTTCATCACCAGAGAGGCTGCCTCCACGTGACAGAGCTACCAACTCCTTCTTGTGTCCGGCATTACACTGCTGCTTCATCAATTTTACTGGTAAAAATATTTGTACACTCATACTGTAACAAGATCACAAGTGCTGCCTAGCAGTCCTCAATGGCAGTCAAATGGCATTTTCAGAGAGAAGTGAAGATCTTGCCTGCTAACAGCTAAGGACAAAGATCCTTGTACAATATTTGATATTTGAAGCACATTCTTTGAAAGATTAAAAAAAATCCTTCTGCACAGTTATATGCTTATAAATATATGCATTCTTAGGAAAAAATGCAAGCATTGGCTAAGTATTGTCTCATTTATTTCAGCTGATGTGATAAGTACACCTGAAATTAGATGAGTGTTGAAGTTCACTTAAATTATGTCTCATTTTCTGAAGTTTCCTCATGATACAACATCAACAGAAAATATATGTTTTGATTAGAGAATTCAACTGTGACTCTGAGTATTCCACTTTGAATCTGATCCAGAATACTAAATCACCATTAGCTACAAATCTTTTGAACATTTAACTGTTCAAAAAGAGAGAAGAAAATTATATTGTTATAGTCATTTTTTAAAATAATTTTGTCACCACAGTGTTCTGCATATTCTAAGAGTCTATCTAGTTTTTGTAAGCTATATTAAATTTAAAACAGCTCTGGGAGCTTTCTTGATAAATTCTCAATGGTTGGTTCCATTAAGCAAGGATTGGTTTGCTTGTCTGGAAATGAACCAACAATGAGTTCAAAGTGTTTTATACAAATTCTTGGTTGGAAATACGTTATTATTATAATGTGCCATTTGTATTTTCCCCTGTTTTGAAAGGGTAGATCAGTTATCTAGTTTCCATACTGAATAATTCAAATAAGTGTTCTCTATTAAATATTTAATCTATTCAAAATTATACATCCCCAATATATATCAGTTAAATGCATCCATTTATGGAAGCCCAGTTTTATTAAACCAAATTAAATATTGAATCAAATTTAATAATTAAACTAAAGTACTTAATGGATCGATTTAACATATAACTTCAATATATGCCACCATACTCAAATAGCAAAGGAATAAATATTGAATGGATTAAAAGTAACCTTGCTTATCTGCTGCTAGAAATATTTCTTCTAAAGTCAAGAACTGAGAGGTAGATGCATGTGAATACAAACAGAGAGACATATAATTCTCTGTCATTGAGAAATAACTTCTTAAACTAGAAAAGAGAAAATATCTGCTACTATAGCGGCCAATACAGGCAATAAAATAGTAAGAAAATTTCATTAATATACACTTGAGTTTTAGAAACCTATTCATAAATTATCTAAACTTAATTTAATAACAAAGAACTTGTTAGGGATATTGTTTTCCAAGCACCTCTTTCCTTTCTTATTTCCAGCCCATGCTATGTACTATTTTAAAATGGACTCATAAGCCGTGAAATGTTGTAGGCTATTTCAGCCAGACCTAGAAAAAAAGTTTTAATTTGAATTGAGCACCCAAAAGCCTAGTAAGTCTGGTGCATGGCACTAGTTTCAAACTAACTCATCTTCCTTATGAGATACTTCTTTTTAGTCCATTTGAAATCATAATTCAGCAAGGAATTGACTTTTTATTATTTACCTGCATTGACAACTCCATGGGTATGACAAGTACACAAATCTAATAGTTCACTCACTTCACAGATACACAGGGTCGGTCAAAAACAGAGCTGAAAATTTGTATAGGATTGATTCAGATTTCTAGTACTTGGACTTTGATAGATAAAGACAAATTGGCTTGTTACAACTGATCATTTAGCCAATCTTGTAAAATAACTTATTGAAACTAAATCTATCCTACCCTTAGAAACGAAAAGGAACAAACAACATTGGTGCCAAGGACGATGGATAACTTTAGCTAAAAGTGAATTACTGAGCAGTGAGAGCATAAAAAAATTAACACAAATATCATTCCTCTGGAACAAATAGGTAGAAAAGAACAAAGTGAAGAGAATAGAACTTCCTTGCTTTAATCAGCAACTGTTAAAACAAACTAATATTTGGAAATCAATGCAGAAAGAAAAGACTGGGTTTGGCAACGCTTCATTTAATGACCAAACAGACTAAAACTCTCTAAAGGCAGGTAGTTCTTAAAAGTATTTTCATTATCTAGATGCCTGATCTATACACAGGGAACATCTCTGTGTACCATAAGTTCTGAATCTGGCATTTTGCAGGTTTTCTGCAGCAAGAAAATCAAAAAAAATGCTTGAAAGAAGACCTGTAGCCTAACAATTGACAATATTTCTTTAAAATATGTGGTATTGCCACTTAAAGCTATTTGTTCTATCTTTGTAGTAAGGAAGAAAATGATCAGCAATTTCACAACAGTTGCATTCTCTGGTGTCTTCAGTCTGGCTGCATTTTTGGAATGCCAGAGAACAATTTTATTCAATGAGATTGACTATTCTTTTTGAAAAATAATCCAGAACACAATTTTTTTTCTATTATTATTATAATTTAAAATATTTTTGCACTCTGATAACTTTTGTTTTCATTAGAAAGATTATAAGTTTCTTAAATAAATTTAAGAAATATTACTTAAATGAAAAAATTAGGAAGTGCTTCCTTAGTCTCAGTGCTTGCCCTAGGTGCATCTCAGCTGCACACTGAAGAAATGTGGGACCCTTCAACTCAGTTTGCCAAAAGAAAAACAGAGTGAGTAGCTCATTAGTCAGCCACTCTCTAAAGGATGTTTAGTTGGTAGAAGAGGGGATGGGGGATAACATAACATACTCTTGGAAATTAAAAAGAAAATTAAAAATCAACTGTACACAGCAACTTTTTGAAAAGAATGTAATACAACTTCTTTCAACTTCATTATTTTCTGAAAGTAATGCATCAGAAACACACATCTGCAGGTTTCAGCAAATATTTGCATTTAATATCTGAAGTCCATAAGTGAAACCAAATCAGCAGAATTCAATGGTGTTTTACACTCAGTGCATCATCATTTCTCTCTCTTCCTAAGCTGTACAAACCAATAGGAAGAGAAAACTCTCATCATTATTCTTTTGTGAAATGAGTTCTAGTACAGTAATACCTGTACTTATATTTCTGACTTTGAATTTTGAAAACAAACCAACAAATGGATTTTGTTAATGATAGAATGGGACAAGAAACTCCACCATTTTTTTGACTTTTTTTGGGACTTTTCATACTTTTGCACACTGACACTACAAATATGTGACTTATTCATCTAAGTCATAGTCTCATGATATTTTGAACAGGGGTTTTTTTATAGTATGAGTGCCTCCACCTCACAGAACGTTGAGCTTTTGAAGAGCGCAAGCTGAAAAGAGACAGGATTCCTTTTTATGCGTGTAACTTACAGGTATTCAAAGAGCTTCACGTTTGCCTTCTTAATAAGTCTGTCAATACTGTGTAGAAACAGCATTATCATGACAGATTCTCTGGATGTGAAAATTAGAATAAGTTCCAACTATAGGAAGATACATTAAAAAAAATAACCCTTAGAATGCCAGTTACTCACATCCTTTCTCTTTGTATTCTGTCATAGTAGCACTTTGCTTTTAAACAGAACAAAATTTGAAGGCTGTTACATTACAGAATTGTTGTTCATTGTTGTTAATCTCCATTAATTGCTTGGACAGAGGCCTTGAAGAAACACTAATTTAACAAATTACACTAAATTGGAAGAAGTTGTTGACCCCCTTGAGGACAGAGAGGTCCTACAAAGACACCTCAACAAATCAGAGACATGGACAATGACCAGGTGTATGAAGTTTAACAAGGGCAAGTCCCAGATTCTGCGCCTGGGACGGGGCAACCCTGGCTGTGTGCATTGGCCAGGGGATGAACAACCGGAGAGCCGTGCTGTGCAAAGTGACCTGAGGGTCCTGGTGGATGGCAAGGTAACATGAGCCAGCAGAGCCCTGGCAGCCAGGAGGGCCAACCCTGTCCTGGGGTGCATCAGGAACAGCATCATCAGCCAAGCAAGGGAGGGGATTGTCCTGCTCTGCTCTGGGGAGGCCTCACCTCAAGTGCTGGGGACAGTTTTGGGTGCCACAGTACAAAAAAGACATTAAGTTATTGGAGAGGGTCCAAAGTAGGGTAGTAAAGATGGTAAAGGGTCTGGAGGCAAAGCTTTATGAGGAGAGGCTGAGGTGACTTGATCTGTTCAGTCTGGAGAAGACAAGACTGAGGGGAGAGCTCATTGTGGTCTTCAACATCCTCACAAGAGAAAGTGGAGGGGCAAGTACCAATCTATTCACTCTTGTGATCAGTAGCAGGACTCAAGGAAATGGCATGAAGCTGAGTTGGGGAAGATTTAGGATGGATATCAGGGAAAGATTTTTTACCCAGAGAGTGGTTGAGCACAGGAACAGGCTTCTCAGGGAAGTGATCAGAGCACTAAGACTGCCTGAGTTCAAAGAGCATTTGGAAAATGCTCTCAGACACATGGTGTGACTTGTGGGGTGTCCTGCATATGGCCAAGAGTTGGTGTCTATGGTCCTGATGGGTCCCATTCAACTCAGAATATTCTACGTTTTTATGATTCTATGATACAACATGTCAATTTTGCTCAGAGATAAGATGATGCTAGAACTGTGATTTCCCTGCCTTGGGAACCTCTCCTGCTCAGAAGTCTAGTCTGGAAGTCATAGAAAGAATGTTATGGAAGGATCCAGGCTTCTCATCTTGTATAGCTTGATCTCAGTAATTCACTCAGGAATAAAAGTAAATTGAGGCTCCTTTTTCTTCCTCCATGTGGGGTCGTACAATGTGTTACAGTCCAGTTCCTGTAGATTGGAGAAATAAGAATGTACAGCTCAAATCAGAAGATAGAAGTAGGATACTAAATACTAAAGATAGAAGTAGGATACTAAATAAGATCAGAGGAAATGAGTAAGATACTAGAATTAGATCATTAAAAGGTATATCCATAATTTATGTATATGTATCTTTTAAAACTGACTAAATGTCTATAAATATGTGTATAGTCTTTTAGTGGAATGGATGAGAGCAGGAAACAAAAATATCTTAATAAAAATTGTATTTCAATACAATTGTACTGTATTTCAAAATTGTATTTCAATGTTTTCATAGTACTAAGAACGTAGAAATGCGGACATATTCAAACAATAAAAGACATTTCTTCCTAACCCCTCAATTTACCAATATCTCCAAACTTTATGAGAATTCAGCCAAGTCAACTAAGAAGCTAGAGTGTCAAAATGTGTCCTGCAGAACTGTGCTAGCTGCTGAACTCAAAGTATTACATCACTGTGAGTGCAGGTGCTAAGCTTCATTAGAACAGCTCATTTTGATTTCCTCTGTAATATTCTCTCCTCTTTCCACTGAAGCCAGCACTTTCTCAATTCTCTTGTCTAGATGGCTGGACAAGCTTGGGTGTACAAGCCAAGTAGGGAATTACAGCATTTAATCTTACAAAAGCAAGTGGGATACTGATTAGCAAAGGTTATCTGCAAAAGGAAACATCATGAAATAGATTTCTGCCAACTCCTTGTTTGCAGGTGCACAGGGTTGTAATAATTCCCTACTGCAGAGCATGGTGCTGCTCTGAGCTTTTGCCAGTGTCTTCTGTCTCTGACACCTCTTGAATGTGTGAGATGCCTGAGAAGAGGCTGACTGGAAGGAAGGTAACAGGAGTGGCTTCATATTTTATCTTTGCATCTGTCACATTGCTGAAGAGAGAAGTGCACTCAGTTGAAGAGAGATGATCTAATCTCCCAATATATTCATGACTCATGTTTGACTATTTTAGTTCAGACAGCAATCAGACATTGGAAAACTTTGTTCAGGCTGCTATTCATTTCTTAACTTCTCCAGGTTTAAGCCAAGTTGAGAACTCAGATTTAGAGCCTGATTAAGGCATATACCTACAGATTCACACAACTGCTATATATAATGCAAAATATCTTACCTCAAAATATAATTTGTGGAGATAAAGTCAGTAAACAAAACAGACGTGAGAAAGCAATTCAGCTCACTCTAAAGTGAAATTAAATACCTCCTTTATGATGGAATTTAGCTGCCTAAAAATAAGATTCTGAAGTCTTTTTTGGTTGTTTTAACATACAAAGATTCCAACTTCCAACTGAGCTTTTCTGAATGTGAGCTCTTGTGCTACAATGGATATTCACTGGTCCTTGGGTAATGTTCACCAGTCTGTGCAGACATATTGAGTAAAACCTGGCATCTGAAAAGCTACTCAACATTTGTGTTTGGACAATTCCTGTCTACTTAGCTGAATCACTCCCTAAGTTTAGTAGGTGATAAACCTCCCTAGGTTATAATGGGAATTTTAAAAGCATGAGCTTATTTTAGATGAATATAGCAAGGGCATTCAGTATTATTTGAGAATAGAACATCCTAAATGCAAGATTTGGAGATGTGACAAAGATGTGACCCATGGAAGATGTGTTTTTTTTCAATCCAGGTAGAAATTCTCAAATGTGTAAATGCACAGTAAATGTCTACATGCAGTCCACCAAACCAAGCTGTCCCTCACATGTAGACACCTGCACACTGTCTCCTCTGTTCAGATGCCTTAGAGCCAGTCCATTGGCTGGCTCCATTGAAGAGAAATTAGTTCAGATTGAAGGTCACATTACCTAACCTTCAAACTTTAGGCCATTTCCTGAGTCATAGACTATGTCCTAAAATCTGCAGGAACTTAAGCAGGATTTTGTCATTTACAACATCCAAATGTGTCTCCATTACAAAGAAACCCTGTCAATCCAACCTGTTACCATTCATGCTTAATAGACAGAGTCAGTTCCTTTGGAGAGGTTCCAGAAAGGAGACTGTTCTGGCTGTGTGTTTCCTGCCTTGGATAAGAGTAGGGCTTAGCTTGTTGTCTTTCCTTGCTGTCCTACTGCGAGATCATAATTTAATCTTCAATTGAGCGAAGAAAGAAGTTTTGAAAAATCCTTAGCGTCTTCATAAACAACTATTGATTGTTCATCTTCTGGAAAAGGTTAGCTCTTTCACAATTTCACTGACAAGTCTTCCCCCTCACTGTAAGGTGACCAACTTAAGAAAGTGAAACCTATTAAATAACAATTTTCTTCTAATTATCTTCATTTTCATTTTGATCTTGTAATGGGAATGGGAGAAAGCTCAAATTTCAAATTATATTTTTACTGCTACATACCTAGAGAGGATGCTCATTGTACTCCTAGTTTCAAAAGTTTAAAGCCTACAGTATTTGAGCTGTTAATTTAAATTTGATGTTCCAGCCTACTGAGAGGAATTTCTGCAGTACCAAGAAGACACAAACTGGGGAAATATGCCTGTAGCCCATAGAGACACAGTAATCGGTTTTGGCTTCACTAAACTTTTTGCAATGTGAGGAAAAATAAATTAAATTATGACACATAATGCACATATTTGCAACTGCATGAGGTTTATTATTTCATTAGCAGGAGATTTGATGGGCTATTTCACAGAACTAGTCAAATTACAGAGGAGAAAATAATTGAAGAATGCCTAAAAAAGGCTGCTTCTCAGACAAGAAGCAAAGGAAGGTAGTGAAATACATGTAAGGGCCAGATATCCCTAACATCTTGGGGAAGTACTTCCAAAGACAATCTATTTGTGTGCTAATTTTTATATTTTTTTCAAAATACAGCTGTTGGTGCAGGGAATCCGTGAAGAGGGGAGCTGATAGGACTGATGTTTTGAGACGTCTGTCTGCAACTGGTGCAGAATAAATGCAAATGCCTGTGGAGAGTCCTGTCTCTCTGGGGATGTGGCTGAGCGCCAGACAGGACACAGTCTCACCACGTGTCTGCTGCTGCCAGCCAGAGTCTGGGCCCCCAGGAGATGTTCTGCAGCTATGCCACCCACAATATCTCCACTTCTATGCTTTCTTCAGAATTACAATAGAGAGAAAACACCTCACTTAGTCTGGTCAAACTTAATGATCCTTCCAAGGATCAGACAGGCTTACAGGTTCTCCTCATCCTCTCCTGATATTTTTTTTTTTCCTGTTGCTCTGATTTTCATTTTCCTGCTCTCTGAGAACTAATCATATTCTCTCAGTGCAGACAGGTGTTAGCTAAATACTGATTTAATTTTCACAAGATTGGCTACTGTTCTTCCTGCCTCTGCTGCTCTGTTCTACACTGGGGGAATGAGGAAAAGGAGAGTTAAATCTATAGTTCTCAATCTGAAAGAGGGGGCTGTACCCTTATGCCCTGTCAAGAAAATAGTCTGCAAATAAGTAATCCTGGAAAACAAAGTCACTGCCATGCAGCCTCCATGCAATTCACAGAGAGGTCCTCAGGCTTCTGCTGGAGTGATGAGGCCAGGTATAAGCGTCAGGCTTAGTCCCACCTTTAAACTGGTATAGTGATAAGACACATTATCAGATTGGGCCTCTGACAAATGAGGAGTAGGTTTTGTAACTAAAAAAAAATAATCAGACAAACTGACTGGTGAGTAACTGCATTTAAAATGTTATTGAATACCATATAATATTTAATAATTAAGACACATATCCAGGGAGCAGAGGACACACTATGTTACATTACATTCCTTCCCCAGGTTTAGAAGTTCAGATGCACAACTCTTCAGCATGAAAAACTGAAATGCTCTTCTCAGAGAATGACCTGGAAATTTCTTTTTTAGTTTAGTGTGAAATACTAAACTTGTCACACAGAACCTTAAATTACAAAAATGAATGTAATTGCTCTTCATGTAGAGGATAATGCAGAGACCTGTATGCTCTGTGGGCAACAAATACCTTATCATGCATCTCCATTTGTAAATGTTACTTCATTAATGCCTTTGTCTCCAAGACAGACATTCATCTTGTTTTGCTTTAGCCTTCTAAAAATTGTCTGTTCTGTGTAGTCAATCAGAGGCAATGGCATTTCCAAAGAATGATTAATTTACTTACTGATTCTGCAAGTATCTATTCTTCCTTTCAATGACAGAGTTCAACACCCCATTTAGGCTGGCCATGAAGGGATGGAATGAATAAGTTGCTTAAACCAAAAAAGGTGATGTGCCACTGTGACTCCTAAAGCATTGCAGAAATTTGCACACTGCTTAAAGACACTACACATGATGTAAGAGAAATTGCAGACAGGGGCACTCAGGTGGGATACTCGTCACTATATACCCAGCTCTATGACCCATTCCTAATTTCTAGACAGCTGAGGACAGTTGCATCAAACCCCACTCTAAAGACGTAAATCAGTGTACCAAAAGGAAGTAAACTTTATATGACTAGAGCAGCAACAGAAAGGCAAGAGGTCTAAATGAAATCTGTGTCTTCTTCCAAGAAGAGGAAATTTGCTTTAAAGATGTACCATTCCAGCTATACATATTATTTCTGTATCCTGACTTACCCTTCAATATCTCCAATTCAAGGAGGAAGTAAGCAGGACTGTGCTCTTCAGTTTCCATGTGGCATGTTCTGTCCGAATCTGATACTACAAGCACTGCAAACAGCTGTACAGAATTTCAGATTAGGTAGGCCCATTGACTTTCTAGTTTTGGCTTACCTAATGGTGCTTCTAACATTTCCAGACATGTTTCATATGAGAAGTATTGTTTAATCTCTGGTGACATTGTTTATTTATTTAAAGTAAAAAAAAAAATGTTTCTAAGAATGACTATTGCACTAGAAGAGTTCTGCTGCATAAGACCTGCTTCTGAACCCCAAGAAGCAATTTAGAAATAACTAAAACCAGCCAGAAATAATTCTACAAGTCTTGAATATGATTCTGAATATGGAACTGCTTTCCTTCAATGTGATCACTACAAACTCTTATGCATGTTGCTATTCATACTTTGACCTTTAGTCATGTGCTTTGCTTTTCCATTTAATTGGAAATTGATGAATCCATCTACCTGTTGCTGGATTTGTTGCCCATCAATTCTGAGCAGCAAATTTCATTGCCTACCCACTAAAAACTTAACTGATAAGAAGCTTTTTTTAAAAGTAAGGCATATTTATTGAAGGTATTTTTCAAAAGCCAAATCAATAAAGTTGCAGCACATAGGATATCTATAGTTAGCAATGTAGTAAGAAAACAGCCTCCCACAGAAATGTAGCATAATAAAAGTACAAAGCAATAAATAGATAAAAACTATAAAATAGTAATGAAATGTCAGCGTGATGCTAAGTAATAGATAATAGTAAGAAAAATCAAAAATTACCATTGGAATAGAAATCACATTTTTAAGGGTCTAAGTTTTTTATGAGATTAATGCATAGCCACATCCTTCAGTCTTTCCTCATCTTAGGACTCAAGTATTCCAGTTGGGAGTACACCTTAATCAAGACCAAACAATACTGCCCTAATATTTGAGAATTATCACAGACAAATCCTATAGTCATAATTGGTCTTTGTAAGGCAAGAGGATAGGCATTCAAAGTCCTTATCAGAACTGTTTTTCTACAATTCTCTGAATTCAGATATTATAAAGACTAGGTTTTGCCAATTAACTGGAAATGCAGTGATTTCCAATATTCTGATATGAATCTACTGTTAGGCAGGACTTTTACTAAGAGAGAGTCAAGAGTCTGCACACATACATTTCCCAATAGATAGAGGGTTTGCACAAGAGATATGATGTGCTATGGCAACATAAAGATATATAAAAGTAGAAACTGGGAATGTGTAGCAATCTTTTGTAATGTATGCATTTCAGACCACCTTATCACATTTGTATGAGCTAGAAATGAGATACTGAAGACAAAGTTTTCTTGAGCATTTTTTTGTTCTAAGCTTTTCCAGTGAAGTTGCCTATTACGGACTATGAATTTTGAATATATCTTTACGAAGGAAGCTAAAAAATTGTGTGATTATATACTGCAAATTGACTTGTCTGAATAAACACACACAAGTAACTAAGGACAACCATCAAAACGCAGCTGATTTATTTCATTGCCTCCCTAACATCATTGGGCATAAGAGACATGCAGGAGCACAGGCTCCATGCAGCTCAATTCATCCTAGCACACAGTAGGAGGAGGCTTGGGTGTGGCTCACTGCCTGCCTCACTGTGCAAAAAGCTTTGGGCAGGGCTGTGAGAGTTCACTACCTTGCCACAGGAATTCTACTTCTCAAAACAGGCTCTCTTAGCAGTGCAAGACATAACCAAAAGTAATTTTTCTATCACCATCTTCATATGGTGTTTAAAAACAGGTGGGGCAGTGTTCCTTATGTTCTTCAGGACTCATCCGTGATAACTCCAGGGGATATCTTCTGTTAATGGGCCATGGATTCTCACTGCATGACAGATAAAATTACATCATTGTGAGAAGCTCCACCCAGGAGGAGGAACCAAGCATTCCTACCTGGATATAATGTGAGGTTTGGAACACCATGTGCACCCTTATCCACTGGATTCCCAGAGGACAAGAGCTGTATAACCAGCACTGGACCTTCAGAGGAAGGCCAGACCCTTCTAAAGGATCACGGCTTCAAGAGAACCACATCTACCACTTCAAGAGGTCTGCAGCCACCATTTGATCAGTCTGCTACCACCCCCCTGATGAACAGAAACTCAGGTTGTATCCTGACTCTTTCAGTTTAAGCCACACATAGCTTTTGTTTTCTGCCTTTATCTTAATTTTCCTGTTAAATTATAATTCTGACCTGGAATTTTTCAGTAGGTTGTTATCAAGCTATTATGCAGGCAGAGGATGAACAATAGTAGGCATAAGAGATTTCCCACACCAACATTTTTAAATTCCCAGCTAAAGGTCACTTTGAGCAAAACTGTTCCCTCCTCCTCCTCAAATCTTCCAGTTTTAACCCTTTCCTACCAACACTTGTGACGGCAGATTTAAAGAAAATGAATCATCTGGTATTCATTTTGTCCAAATAATTTATCTGAAGGTTCAGTCAGTATCCACTGTCAATGGTAAAGATCACCAGTGTGAGACATTAAAGATTATTATTTGTACTGATTTACCCTGAGATGCCCTTGTAACAAAGCAAATTTAAGGGGAATAAGGCTAGTTTAGAATCCAATTGAGGCACTTTAGAAATGTGCCCCCTGACAAGCATCATCATGCTTCAGGTACAGCAGGCCCCAAAATGTATTGTAAATGCACTGTTAGCATGTTTAGCATACTTCTGGATTTACAACCAATGAAGGCAAGGTGTAGAGCCTGTGCCTATTCTCAGCTGTAGACTTAACAATGAATGCAATGCATTGGAAATGAAAAAGAATAAATTTCCTTTACTTTGGCTGGTGAAGCTGCACTGGGCAGTTGCATGGCCATCTGGGCTGGAAGATCACGAAGAAGAATCTTGCGAAAAAATTAATGTTCTAGTTTAGCTAAATATTCCCTTTGCCTTCAGTATCAAGTTCAATGCCTTACAGAATAAGGGGAGAGTGACATTTAACTGTCAAAACTTCACCTTTTAAGTTTGATATGTCTAAGTTAGGTGACTAAATTAGCTGACCTTCAAATCTTTCCCTATACAAAGATATTGAGTCACCTTGGATCCTGTAGATACCCATGATAACAACCGTAAAATTTCACAAAGAAAGAAACAACATCTTTAGATTTCCTTTCATTATTCTTCATTCCCATCTGTCATCCTCAGTCCCTTAGCCTTTAGGACATCAGTATCCATTTATGCACTTCTCAGGATACCTTTTTGGGTGATGAATTAAGCTCCCTGACCAGAAGGGTACAGTGCCATGTTGCTGCTCAAAGTAAAGATTGTTTTGATGGAGTGTAGTTTGTCTCACAGACAGAAAGAAATCACTGTTCAATTTCATGGAAGGGGACCATAGCAATGGAGATGCCTTTAGGGAAGGTCAAAGTGTGTGTCTTCCTGCTCTTTCAGTCCATGACACTAGTTATCACTTCTAGATGGGTAAACAGGTCATGAAACAAAGTGTCCTTGCCTGTGACAAGCAGGCATAGTAAATGTTTTACAGGTTCATGCACTTATATTTGTTATGAACTTTTGTTTCTTGATCTTTAACAACTGAGAAGTGTTTCATTTACTAAATAAGAATAAAACTGCAGAAAACATCTTCAATTTCTTTATTTTTCTTTAACAGTCTCAAAAATCCCAATAGTTTTCACATTCGAATCAAGTTTCTTGACAGACATATGGTCATAACAGAGAAATCATTCTAGTCAGTAAACCCCTAAGCTAAGCCCAAAATAATTTCACCATGTGTAAATCATTGTCACTCGAATGTTGACTCAATATGGCTTAATTATAATTCAGCACAAAGTAAAGCTTCTGGGAAAAGACCTCCATTAAAAGGTACTTCCTGGGAAAAGTGGGAAATCGAGAGCTCTCAGCTAGCATTCCACTTTATTATTCATGTATAATTCTTCTGCACCACTGAGCATCTGCTAATAAATTTGATTCAAGTTTCCATTATAGCTTTTACCCTCATCCTTCAATATCTGCATGAGATTGTATCTGATGAGAATTGACATTATTTACTTATTACTGAGAATTCTTATCCTATTAACAATTTAGCCCATAAAGTCATCAGGTAAATTAAAGTGTTTATAAAGAGCTTCCTTCTCCGGTTTTAAAAATGAAATAATCTTGATTTAGAAGAGAATTTCTGCAGATTCCCTGGAAGCTAACTGACAGATGGTCACCTTGGCAGTATGTTGCAGCAGTGCAACCATACATTTCTTGAGAGTTTCTGATGCAGAAGGTGATCAAGAGCATCAGAAGCTATTGCTTTTTAACTTCAAGGTTTGTCAATCTTCTTTTCCTTTGTGCCTCCACATATATAGATAAGCTAAACCCAGATCAAATATAAAAGTTCCTTTGAACAAATACATATCTGTCACATTGATTTGGTGTTTGACTTTGTTCTATGTACTATAGTTCTTTTCCATGTGGTTAGACCACAGAGTTGAGGGTTCAGGTTTCCTAAGTCCATTCTGAGATCTTCCTCTGAATCACTGTCTGGCCTTTTAAGGAGTCACTAAGATCAAGCTTATCAGAAATGCTTACCAGTGTTTCTATTTCACCCAAGTGTTTATTTGTGCCAAGCTTGAAACACCCACAATGGGTGAATCCTCTTAATACTCCTAGCCTTAATCTCTGCATGTGTCTCTTTTTCTTAAAAATGCAATAAAACTAACTCATTTTGTATGTTTATACTTTTGAATCTCTCAGAAAAGCTTAGTAGGAAGGTCATAATATCAAATCAGAATTCTGGGGTTGTATATGATAAAAGGGACTATTACTAAACAAGAAGTAGTCACCTAACAGTAAATACTATATCTGTCTCCAGATATTTATGGTACAGAAGGTCAGCATATATAGGAAAGGGCAAACAGTGTCAACTGAGTTCTGCTTGTCCAAAAGTGCATCAGGAACAGTTTGGCAGGGGTGCTACAGAACCAGGTGAAATGGACATACACTCACCAGTGACTCACCCAGAAGGAAAACTCCTATCCAATAAGAGTGGGGACATTTTCGTCCTCCTTGCAGCTTCCCTTCCTCTTAAAAAGGGAAAAAACTTGTGCAAAGAGATCTTTCCTTTCATCCTGCAAATTTATTTCATGTATTCTCTAGCTTTCAATATAAGACCATTCAAAAACCTTAAATATGTTGCATAAAATAATCATGTAACACCACTGGAGCTACAGTACTTACTGTGTCACAAACGATGAAAAGTTAATTGGCCTGCACCATTGTCAAGAAATCTGTTATTTGAAGTACTGCTGGAAAGGTAATGCATGAATTGTAGTATGATACAGCACATTTCAGCTTTTATTATGTTTTCTTTTTCTATTTTGATTTTCAATTGCTTAGGCTTCCTTTTGGAAAACTCTTTTATTCTCTTTTTAGATTATTTTGCAAAACTGTTACTTTTGAAACATGGAAGAAAAATGTCAGCTGCACTGTTGGAGCATGCATTCCCCTACAGCCCCTGAGGCAGGTCATTCAGCCTTTCTGTCCAGCATACATATCTACATATGCAATTTTCTTTGTCCTAGTAACTTGTTGCAATTGTTACTGTATTATAGCCCTCCTTGGGAGTAGATTGCTATAACAATATTATTAAATTCGTTTATGGGATGACTTGACCCTAAAACTGTTTTACTCTTTAAAATTACTACTAGGAATAAAGTTCAGCAATAATTTGAGATTTTATTCATTGCTGTTGCTTAATTCTATATTTGAGATCAAAGCACACTCTACTTGATAATAACTAGTCATATCAGAAATTAAGAATCTGCCTAATCTGAATCTATTTGTACTTCACATTGTCCACAGGGACCCCACTGCTCCTAGAATCAGCTTTTATGTAGGGATTGTAGACTTTGTATGACCTTTTGAATATGAGTATCATTTCAGGTATGGCACAAGAGGTCTGGATATGGTAATATTATGAGCTTTCTTCATTTTTTGTTTAATCTATTTTGCTTTTTTTACTATACTGTGCCTTTCTGGTGCATAAATGTTTTAGACTGTTTTGATAACCTGTAAATTAAGCATCAACATAATTAACCAGGCTACATTCAATGCTGGCTCCACTAAGTTTTAGAATTAAAGGATGCCCACAGAGCTTACTCTTGCAATTTTTTTCCAGATCTGGAGAAATTTGCAAGGTTTCATAGCTGGACTTCATCAAATGAAACTGCACCTAGGACAGATCTCTAGTGGGTTTTATTTCTTATTACTTTACTCCTGTAGGTAATTACACTGATACAAAATAAAAATATTACTTAATCAGAATAAAAGCATTCTATACCCAGTTTGGAATTGGGTACATTTTTATTTGTTCAAAGTAATGAGTATTCTGATTATCTTTTCCTTGATGAAATTCAAAGAAAACACTGAAAACTGATTTTCTTAATAGTAGCTCCAAACTTGGTGATGAACTCTGTTTATTGGAAAATTAAATTCTGTTTTATCACGTCAAAATGAAGGAAAGACTGCTGGTCTGCAAATATTTTTACATCCTTATGAAAAATTCAGTTTCAGAATGTTTTCCACTAAGATTTCTATGATGATTTTCACAGCAAATTCCTGGTTGTTCTGCACTGTTTCAGTTGCAGAGGGCATTGAATTGGTGGAATATAATTGTCCTGACCAGTGCAGAGAGTTAAACATTATCTAGAATGACCCTTTCCTCAAAAACAAGCTGTTCATTTAAACCTGCTGAAAAGTGAAAATGGAGGACTTATGAAGGAAAAGTCCCTTTTATTTACACATCTGGCATCCCGGAAATCAGTTACTAGTAACAACAAGAAATTATGATAAAAATGCCATTTAGGAAAATTTCTAGTAGTAATGATAATGAAGCAATGAAATAGATTGTCTGGGGATATTGTGGATTCTCCACTACTGGAGGTCTTTAAGAATAGGTTAGGCAAACATCTGTCTGGAATATCAGCACAGACAGTTTAGCAAGGAGGTAAAACCATAGCAAAGTGCCTTTGCTTAAGGTCACAGACTGCCCCAACACAAACAAAAATAGAGGTTGCAGTTCCACAGTGCAAAATGGGACCAGCTGCATGGGCTCTCTACAGGTCACTGACAATATCTCCACATGCAACAATTTTTCTCTGACATGTAGAATGATTAAGCAATGACAGTAGCTCCATGGGTATGCACTTTATGTAGTGGGAAGGTTTTTTTGCTACATAATAAAGTCCTTGATCTGCACAGGGATCTGGGGAGGAACAGTACTGCCATGCTGAGGTAACAAAGGAGGATGTTTCTGCTTTCACTTCTCTGTCCTCTCTTTTAAAAAGCAGCCCAGCTTGCTGCCTTGCCTGTCAGACTGAGTACTTCCAGGTCATCACTTTTATAAAATATGCAAGCAGTAATCCAGCAAAGTATTCATATGAATAATTAAACTGAAACTGCAGTTGTCAGAAACACAAGCAAGGTACATGTTGTTCTTTATTACCTGTGCATTTTCTGTTCACCTCCTGGGATACTCGTTAATTTGACATACCATGGTGGGTTCACTACTCTCTCCATTTCCAAGCTCACCCCAAAAACCCACTGATGCACATTTTGGACAGACATCATAGCACTGATGATGTTATTCAGTGGAAAAGTGAGGCTGGGAACCTTTCTGAAAGGCTGAGTGTTATGCTACTGTGTAAGAGGGGAAATGCCCCTTTGCACTGCAGACTACAGCCATAATTTTTTTTTTTTGGTGCAAGTTAAGTGTTTTGGGTTTTTCTCCTGCTCAACAAAAACCTAGAGAAGGAAAATCAGGGTGGGTAAATCAGGCTCTGGGTCAGGGGAAGTCCTTCTCTACTGCCAACAGAAGGTGCCTAATCAAAGTTCAGTCTCATTAAACCCTAAGGGTTGAGTAGTTTTACAAAGAGTTTAGATAGTATAGTATAAGTCACTGACTCATATTTCTACTCTCGCACCACCATTCCTTTCTTCAGCCATTCAGGCTCATGGGGTACAAGGTTAATAGGGTGATGCAAATTAAACTTCTCCATTTAAAGCAGGTCAGTTTCAACAGATCATGATCTGCCCACCGAAGACCATATTAAATATTTGCTCCATCACAAGTGGGAATGCAGGTAAAGACTCGCTGGCAGAAAGGTGGAGAAAGAACCAAAATACCTTTAAAATTTGTAAAGTTAGAGCATTTTCCTCCTTGGATTAATTCCAAAACTTCTCATTATTATCCCTCATGCCCCATATATCTGCTTTCTGTATGCTTTTTAATCACTAATGAAATTGCCTCAGTCAAATGGCTGTAATTCAGACTCATTGCATCAGACCAAGAAGCTTAATTCTCATCAGTGAATCTTAGCTCCACAGAAATTTCACTGAAGTCATTGCAGCTGTAAAAATGATGTGAAAGAAGAATTGAACTCTGCCCTAAACTACTGATTTATTTACTGTGTACAGACTTTAAGGCATTCATTATTTACAGATACAGAGGTGGAAAATATCCACTTTATGTTTATTTTGGGTAAAATTTGGATCATGTTATTATTTGCTTGATCAAATATAATCTGGGATTGCACTCAACAAACAATACAAGGGGGATAATTCAGAAGTTTTTTTCAAACTTTATTTAACATGAAGATGCTCATTCTCTCTGACCAGTGCCTTGCAAGCATTTTCCTTTAATTTATCTGATACCACTGATTCAATTTCAAAAACCCCAAATAATGTAATTAAGACTATGCAAAGCAAAGGGAAAACAACAACATAATCACCACAAAAGCAAAACCAGCAAAAAATTTTGAATGCCAAGGCAGAACAAAGCATGTGCATGTCTGCAATAAAAAATGACACAGTTAACATACAGGTAGGTGACCTGAAGATGATCTAATTTTTTAAAAAAATTACATTATGGGGGCCTGTAGTAGGAAGAAAAAAAAAGAAAGGAGGGAAGGAATGAATGAATGGGGTGTTCTTACTCCCAAAGGATTATTCATAACACCATTTTTATCTCAGTAGTTTTTTTAGATTTCTAGTTAAAAATGGGTCATTGGCTTAGTGGAACATGACTGAAGAGGAGGTAAAAGGTACTGAAATCTATTTCTGTATTATTAATACTACAAATAAGAAAAAATTCACCTTCATTTAAAGTGTTTGCAGCAAACAATGATATAAACTGGGAAAAATCTCTGCAGACTCAGTGGGCAATGGATCAAGCCTCTAAACCCAAAGCCACTGGCAGCTCTCTGACTTTACTCATAGCAAAGTTAGGTCTTTTGAACCCTCAGAGTTTATGCCAACAGTGGTTGCTGCTGTGCTGTCACCTGCACATGCCAGTGGCTCTTCTTGGAGGGAGAAGAAAGGACTCCTACTTAGATTAGATTAAAGACACCATAAAAAAGGAATTGGTATGAACAGCTTCAAGATACACAAGCCTTTTCGTGCCTTTGTAAACTACAGGACTTTTGAATGGCATTAGACAGTTGAATAGTGAGGCAGAACACAGACATACTGGTTTCCTTTTTGCGCAAACACCTAAGAAAAGGCTTTTCCCATCAAAACAGAACCACAAGAAAAGATGCAGAGTATTTTGTGTGTCATCTATAAATACAAGATTTGTCTTCCCATCTTCAATGTGTTAGGAAAAAGGAAATGTGACCATTTTGTGAGCACAGAGTAAAGATGCCAACATGATATCTCTCAGTTAGAAAACGTCTCTTTGTTATAATGTGGGACTAAGGCCAACAGTGTAACCCATGGAAATCCAGAGTACAGCTATCATCAATGGACTGCAGAAAAAGAACAGCAAAAAAATATTTTATGACCTAAAGTAGGTCTTGAATTATAGGAAACAAAGAAACTCTTTTAATCATCTTACTGTGTTTTGTCTTTGCAATTAATCTCCAAACCATGTCCAGCTATTGCTAAAAACAGTAATTATGCACAGCATAGCTAGAAGCAATAATTTAGCTATGTTTAAAAGAAAAATCAGCAAATTTTTAAAATTCAAAACTTCGCTTATATTTCAATTCCTCTTCCAAGAATATAAATAATATACTATTCAAACACTTATTTTTTATTAGTAAGACTCTAACAGCAAACAGACTTTGTTGATGTGGGTAGGGGCAAGAGTTGAAATCACAGAATGTGAAAAGCCCACTATTTTATTTAATTTTTGTTATTATGGCATCTTTATCTCTATTAAGGTCAAGGTCTTAGTCATTGCGTACTTGAACAGGCCATGGAAGGGTTAAGGAGATGTCGGAGTATCTACAATGGGCACGTGTGGTAGTCCTTGGCAGTTTGACCTTTTCACACCCTAGGACACAGCGTACAAAAGGGCAGACATAAATACACAGAAAGCAATATACCCTTGGTCATTTTACTAAATTGGTTGTTAACAGCAGCAACAGAGACCGGGAAGAAAAATGGTCACATCAAATGATCATTTTCAGAAACATTTCAGTGTGCAGTGACTATTCTCTGCCTGGATTCTGCTTGACTGCATGTACAGGGTCAGATAGTCACCATATGTTCTGCTAACAAGGCAGATTACAGGAGCAAAGAGAAACAGAAGCTTCTATAAAGAGAAAAGAATCATCAAGAAATCCTCCTAAAAGTAAAATAAAATATTTCTTCATTCATTTATTCCTTCAATCCTGCTTTTACCCATATTTCTTTGCTTTGAAACAAAAACTTTCTTACATTACTTTTCTGAAACACCAGGAGAATTTGTGGATTTTTCAAGCATTGAAAGCTATAATTTCAATTAACACTCTCATTTTAGCGATATTCTACTTAGAATAACAATTCTGAGAAGCCTTGGCAAGCAGCATAGAGAAACAGCTTTTCCATCTACAAACTGCACTTAACCATTTTGCTGTGAAATATTGAAAGCTTCATTAAAGCACCAGATTTTTCTGTCCCCCAGATTATGGAGGACCACAGTGATTCAATTGTTTTATCATGTAGTCACAGAATGACAGAAAGGATCAGGTTGGAAGGTACCACAGTGGATCATCTGGTCCCACCTCCCTGCTCAGACAGGATCATCCTAGAGCACATGACACAGCACTGCAGGTGGTTCTTGAGTATCTCCTGTAAGGGAGATTCCACAATATCCCTGAGCAATCTGTCCCAGTGCTCAGTCACCTACACAGTAAATAAATTCTTCCCCATGTTCAGATGGAATTTCCTCATCCTCAGTTTCTGCCCATTGCCCCTTGCTTGGCACCACTGAGAAGAGCCTGGAAACATCCTCCTGGCACCTTCCCTTCAGATACTCATAGATGTGGATTATCCATTGTGGTATTGAAGCCACACTATTAACATTCATAGTATTTCTTCTCTCTCTGATCCCAGAAAGATTAATCTCTTGCAATACAGCCTAAATTTTGCTTCTTGTCATCTTCTTCTTACTACTGAGAATTGCTTCTTATGGTACTGTCCTGGGGTGACGTTATGATGATTGTATCACCATTCTTCTGTTCTGTGCCTTTAAGACCGGCTCTGAAGAGTGAAAGTTTTGTTAGGGTTTCTCTTATCAAGGACACAGAGATGGGCAGTACATAGAGCTGTTTTCACTTTTTGCTTTTTGCTTTTGGCTTTTCTGCTTTGCTTGCTGTCTCTCTGCTCTCGCTTTTGCTTTTGCTTCTGCTTATTAGCTAGTCTAGCTAAACAGTCCAAATTTCTTCCTGGACTGTTTCTCCTCTCCTGTTCCTGTGACCATCTCGAACCTGCCCGGACTGGGACTGGGAACACTGAGGGTTTGCACCGTTCGGCTGCAGCAGCTGGCCCAGCGCCGGAGGGACTGAGAACAGAGCAACCACCCCCAAAAGAGACTTTCTGATTTTGTCATCTTTCTCAGAGCGATGTCAGCTGGTATTGTTCATTTTGTGTGCTGGGGGGTGCTGGGCCAGTCAAATAAACAGGTTCTTTCCACTTCTCTCAGAGGAATTTTTTCCCGAACCAGTTGGGGGGAGGGGCCGTGTGGGTTTTGCTTTCTGGAGGGGCCCTCCTTTGCAGGTTCTCTACCAAATTTGCCCTAAACCAGGACAGGTACAAGTGACCCATTGAAGTTATTTGCCTACATACATGCCATCTGAAGAGGGCACGAACAAATATTCATTAACCAACACTAAGTTCTTTGTTTGTATTTAGGTTACAAGAATTGCATTTTCAGGCATTTACCCATGTCACTTAACTTGAAACTTCCACAACACAGAGTCAAGCACATGAAGTACTGTCCCTGGACCCCTTACATAAGTGGAAGTAGGTAGTTCAGGGGACAATATATTTGAAATGTTTTAGAATACTTTAGGATGAAATGGACTGCACCTTGAAAGCACCTTTCCTAGGTGGAAGGGAAGTCTAAGGAGACTAACCAGGGTGCCAGTCTTTGCTGTCTAGAAGAGGTAGTGTAGATCACACCACCAATATCTAAAAAAGGTAGGCGTAATCTAAAGAAATGTATAAACTCAAAAGCCATCTGTTTTATATCAATCTGTGGATGAAGTGATGTGCTTTCTGCAGATTCTATGTTCTTTCTATTGATTTTCAACTCAAATAACTTCATCCCTCTGAAAATACTTACCCAGTACATAGAATATTCTAAGCCAGTTTATAGTCTCAAAATAGGGACTCTCAAATATCCAGTAGTTCAAGAGGTAGAATAAGTCAATTTCTATATGTGACATTCTCTTCATGGCTTTAGATTAATTGCCAAAATTATGCTGAAAATAAATCTCAAATTTGAGATGACTGCAATTATATTTGTATGTATATACTGACCTGTATAAGTATACAGGTTCCACAAAAACAAAAATTTTCCCAATTTAGTTCAGTTTTTTCATTAAGGCTTTGCTGAGAAAGACAATTTTTAGACCACCCATTCTGTGACCTATTACTCAGGCTTATTATTAACCATTTCAGTGAATTGTGTTCCAACTTCACACTACTTTCATATTTGATCAAGACTCCTAATACTCCCTTGGTCTTATAGAACAAATCAAACAATTATAGTTTTTATATTGTATGTACTATAGAATGGGAATATGCTTGAATGTACATATATGTGTATGCAATTGAGCTCTGTAAAAATTGTTCTTTTTTTCCAGGACTCACACAGTCATGCTGTTGTGCTGATCATCCCCCTAATGGTTACAACATCCAAACCTTGTGCACATTATATCTTTCCCATGAAAATGATTGAGCACAGGTAATTTGGCATGTTCTCAGAGCAATGATTAGCCTGCTCAAGAATGTTATTAGAAACATGAAAGCCAACTCATCCATCATCCCAAGTGTATCATGTTTACCACAGTCTCTAAACAGCTGGTCCTGGGACAGGAGGTTGAGCAGGTTTCGATTTTGATTTCTGTTATTTTCCTGGCATGGTTCTTTGACTAATCAAACAGTGCATTTCTTTTTAATTTCAAGCTTTAGTTTTATAGTTCTCCCATATTTCATCAGAAATCTCAGGTAGGTTGCTCAAAAACTTGCTTTTCCAGAAAGACAACTGTTTCCTCTTCTGTTCTTCCTGCATCTATTATTAATAAATCTATGTTCTAAATATGTAGTTCTAAATATGCATTATTGATGAACTCACTTTCCTATGCTGCTTTGTTTATGCATTCTATACTTACAGTGTGTACGTATCTATGGAACCCTCTAACTTTGTTCAATTTGCCTGATTTGGGGTCTGCCTTTGTACTGAGCCCTGACTTGGAACCAGAACTGTGACTGGGATCATTGCATTTCAGAACACCTAGACCAAAAATGCACTAGTGCAGGTGGAGGTCAGGCAGCACCTGCATTGGCAAATGGCATGGGGCAGTAGTTGTGCTCTGTCTGGAATGAGATAGCTGTTGACAAAGACTCAAGATCCTTCCCACATAAGTTCTATGATAGAGGGATTATTTCAGAGTAGTTCTCAAATGTATCAGGGAAATGTCCATTTGTGTCTGAGGTGTGTTAACTGAATCCATACCTCCATCACATTTTCCTGCTTAACTGCCGAGGAAAAAAACTCAAAACTGTTCAAATACTCTGAGATCACACCACAATAAATGCAATTTATTGAAGAACATCCTGATCTAAAATACTTATGAAGAACTACAGTGTCATAGAATGTCAGAGAGTGTCATAAATTACTATTTATTTTAGAATTTTTGTTAATTTTAACAGTGGAAGTGAGTTGTAATTTTAAATTATTTCATGCACTATTTCCAAACATCCACCTGCATGTTTGTTCTTTAAATGACTTCAAAGGCACTACCAATACATTTTGAAATAATTTTAGTGCTTTTTGTTCCAAAACCCACATAGAATGGGTTTCTTGCAAGAATCCCTTAATGATTTTTTATTTTTTTAATTTTGCATGTGGCAAAATCATCTTTCTGGTCATTTGAATCTTATTACAGCTCATGTATTTAAGTATTTCAAAGGGGAATGTTAAAAAATCAAGATGGTATCATATTAGTAGTAAGAATCAGCAGTGGTCTTAGAGATTTATTATTATCAGAGACATAAGCAATGGGTATTTTATTTTTGCAAGGTTTGTATCTACATGAATTAGCCTATAGAGTTCTGAACATATTTTATATCATTATAGGCTCTCATTCAGCAAAAATTTACATATTCATTCCACTCTACATTTCTGAATATTTCCAAATGGTTACTTTAGATAATTTAGATCCCTGCTATTTAATGTATCCTAAAATATATTTTCCCCTTTCATTTTCCAGTATGCTTTGTTCAAGATAGCCAATAGATTAATTCTTGGAAAATATGCCATAATTAAAACAGAAAAGAAAGTATTTTAATTTTAGCTGTATAAAGGGTCCCTAATATACTTAGCATCCAGCATTCATCACAAAGCAAAAAATAACTGACTATACTGAAAAGCAGTCTGCAGCCTAAAGGGAGTTTAGACAGTGCAGAGAAAGAATAGAATACAGCTCCTGGTAACCTTCCTCATCACCTACAGAACCCTCACCACCAACAATATAGTGAGCTAGTAATGAAACATGGTTAGCCTGAGAGAAGCTGAAATAATAACAGGTGCAATATTTTGAGTGTTGTGATCAAAGTAGACTATATGTTAAAAAAAATAGGACAAATTTCCAGAAGGTTTTTTCAGGGAGCTGCTATTTTAATTTGGCATATGGCAACATCAGAGTGAATACAGAGAATCCATTAATGAATAAAAATGCCAAACTTAAACCTTATAGCATTTCATTCTATTTGTCTTCCTTCTGCATGGGGGTTATAAACTGTGCTGCTGCAAAAGCAGATGAGTTGCAATAATCCTGTGACAAAGTTTCATCAGAACAATCATAAGGAATCATGTATTGTGAATAAAGCAGCCTCCAATTGATTTGGTGCAAACCCACAAGTGCATTTTCACATGTTTGGATAGAAAGAGTCAGTGGTTTAAGCATCTGTACTACAGCGTGTCTTGATTTTCTTCAAATTAACCCTATTCAGACAATATTATTCAATGCACACACATCCTTATCAACAAAATTAAAACTTTTAACATCAGTTCAGGGCTTAAAAGTTGTTTTATGTCACAAAGCTATGGAATTTGCAGTCTTAAATTCATTTTTTACTACAGCTGAGAGATAGCCTATTCACACTTACTGTTTTAATCAGGTCAGAGCATGATAGCTTATGTTAAAAAGAATGCGTTTATGTGCATGCACGCCTGAACACACGTGTTCATCTAACTGTAAACACAGAGTTACATTTCATTTTGAGTAAAATTAGTACTGTACACAATCACCGAGAACAGACCAAGGCATCATGCAAAAGTTAGGGAAAAAATGGTTTAGGGATTTTTTTTATATATACATGGAATTGCTAGGTTTTTACTGAGCCTTTTTTATGAAAAAGACAGAAAAATATCCTTGAGGAAAAAAATATACTGAGAAGGAAGGCAAACTATGAAGAGTAGAGATGAATAACAAAGAAATTTTCTCCAAAGACTCATGCCCCTCAAATGTCTGAACAATTGGTTTAACCAGTCTGCTAAAGCCAAAAGATAAAGCTTGAAAAGATAAGAAAACAGCTAAGCAGTCCTTCAGTGTCACATAATTGGGGTTACAAGCTAAGTTTAAAACTTGTTTTGTTGTATAATCATAGAATAATTTAGTTTAGAAAATGATTTTATAATCATAGACTTCAAGTGTTAACCCAGTGCTGCCAAGTCCAGAACTAAACCATTTCCCTAAGCACCAAACCTATCCCCCAAAAAGGGCTTAGTCTCTTTTATTTGTTTGCATTCTATGCTCAGTCTAGAAGAGGACACTGGTTTATCATTAGTTTTGTCCCTTTCTGGTTTAGAGAAAAAAAAAATTAAGTGGTAGAGATTGGTGAGACAGGTATGCTGGACAAGCTCAGTTAAATTCAAGTCTCAGCATGATGCTAGTCCAGGATTTGAGATCAGATTTTCAGAGGCTTTGGACGAGATTTAGCTCCTAAAGTGGGGTAGGCACCAGAAGAGCTTATGAGCTGCCTGTAAGCCTAGGCCAAATAGGACATGATGAGCTGGGGTTAGCATGATCAATGGCAACAACCTCTGCATTGAGGACTGAGGCTATCAGCGGTTTCTGTGCTGTGTTTAAAGCCAGAGAGGATGTGATTTGACCAAGACTGTAACACTTTAATACCATGGGAAATTTATGGCAAAGTGTCTTCACTTGTTAGGAGCAAAATTTAAGGATAGCAAAATCTATAGGCAGGTTCCTGTCAGAATAAGTCACAGATTAAATAAGAGCTTGGAGATTTCAGAAGCTAGAATCTGAATATTAAAAATGCATTAAATCAACTGTTTCCTGTTCTTGTCACAGGGATTATTAGAAAGATGAGACTTAACTCTAACTTTTTTTCTTTTTATTGTCCATTTTTCTGCAGAGTTTTCCATTTTGGCCAGGTATGGACCAGAGATTGATCAAGGTGTAATAAAGGCGAATGAGAAGGTCAGAAAGCAAATAACTTGCAGAGCTGAAAACAGAACTCATTTTCAAGACTCCCAATTCAATGTCACAGCATTTACTTTCTGCTGCTCCTTTATGCTCCTTTATTAGTCCTAGAGGCAAAGGAAGAAAAATGACAAAAAGTACTATAGTTATATTTTAATTCCTTGGAAATTAGAATAATTTAATTTATAAATTTTAATTATGTCCCATTTTCCACAATTCCCTTCAGTACTCTCATCTAAAAAAACCTTGATTATTTTTAGTACAACACAAATTCCATAAGCTTTCTAAAACTTTTCTTTCACTGTATATAACAGATACTTTAAATATTAGATGCATATTTCATGTGGGAACTCTATTGCCACAGACATATTAGCATACTTTGTACAATTCATTCCTAAGGCCCAATTTGAAAAATAAGGAGAACTATTTGCAAGGTACAGTCTGACAAGAAAACTATGATAATTATTGTTGGATATTCTTCAACATATTAACAGTTATTGAAAGATAGCTAGATAATTTTTTTTTCATTTTTTTTATAACTTTGCCAAGTTGAAAGCTGGTATGCTGAAATTTTCTGTGGCAGAGCTGTGCTTCATGACATACAACAAAATTCATCAAATGTGAGCAACTAAAGAATGACAGCTTATCCCTCTAGTATAACTATCCCTAACTCTATCATCTCAAATGTGATTATTGAATTTCTATTTTTTTTTAACTTTTTAGTTCATGCATTGTTTTTTATATAAACATAGATATTACTATTCCATAGTACTGCAAGAACATGTGACCCTGCAGCCGTCTGGGGAGCCCCAAAATAGCATACTGATGGTTATCTTAAGAACAAGTCCATATGTCTGCATGGATAAAATCTGAGCAAAGGCCACAGACTAATTCATTGTACTCTGAGTAGCAGATGAAGAAATCCAATGGAAAAATTAGCAAAATGATCACTTTAATTACAGTGATAGGAAATTAGCAGACCTTAAGTAGAGTTGCAAAGGTAGCCAGCTTTCCTTAATGTTGAAGGGTTTGTCTTTCCAAACTTGGTAGTACTCTTTCACCATAAGCTTTTCTCTGCATGAATTCCTTAATAGCATATCATCCCTCATACACTTTACATATAGAACTTGTAATTTGGGAAAAAACTATCTCTCTGAGATATCAGTTCAGAAATACTTTTTGTGCTTCCTCAGTTGAAAAGAGTCTCCATTTCTTTGATTAGCATTCTCCTCTTATGTTCTCATCAAGCTTCTGTAATAAAGAGTAATCAAAGTGGATGTTCCATGAGTTTAAGATATCTATTATCCATGAGCATGCTAGGTCGGTGCATCCCAGCTGAGAAAGTGGAAGAAAAGGTAGAAGAGTAAAACTGAGAAAGGTATCGACTTAATGTCAGTCAAGTTATTTGATTTGACTTTCCTCCCATCTTCAGTGTGCTCCAGGGATTCTGGGTGAAATAATAAATGGCCACCACATGCTTTTCATCTTCTCAGAGAAGCTTCTAATGACAGTAACAAGAGGAATTAACCATAATCAGAAAGTTACAAATTTAAGAAAAATCCCCCATGTGAAATCTTTCTCTCTCCAGCTTCAGCAGTATTCAAATAAACACTGCTCATATTTGCATAAATAAGACATAAATCTTATAGGCATAAAGCCACTTTTCTGTCTTCAAACTAAATCTTGAATCAAATTTTATCAGGGGACAGGGGAAGAGAGGGAATGAACAGAAGGCTCCTTAGGAAGGGTCCACGTGTTCTTTCTGACCATCTTCTCAGCAGTGTATCTGAGGAAAGAATGAGGAACTATTACTTCAACAGAACAGTCTTCAGCAGGCTCTTACAACCAAAAGTTAGGTAATTCTTCACTAAATGGTGTGTGTTTATTTATTTAGTGTCAAAAGTTTATCCTCTAGATAATACCATGGTTAGTATATATGTAAAACTGAGCTAACTTTTCTAAAACATCCTCTCTGCTCTTCCAGGTCAGGTGAATCACTCATAGCTTATTTTTCCATACATATTATGGACTCACCTCATAAAAGGAGTCTTAATCTCTATTTTTCTCTATACAGACTAGTTAACCTGGATGTGTCCCTTTAAACCAATAGCATATTAAACATGGAGATTGTGGATATATTCACTTGTTGAATTAAACTCTTTGGGGGATGCTTAAACGCAGATGTCTTGTCCCATTTGAGATATCCTACAATATTCAAAGCACATATGTGCACCTTGTGTATTTGCACAGGAATTAGGCACCATCTGGGCTCACTCTTTCTACAGGATCACTGCTCCAACAGAACCACATTTGCCTCTCCAGGAGGACTGCAGCCACCAATCCAACTGGACTGCTACCAACACCCTGACCAACAGGGTGTCAATCTGTATTCTGAATTTTTCAGTGGTTTGTTGGTTTGTTTTGGTTTTTTTTTCCTTTTGTATTATTGCATGTATTTTGGTTTTCTTTTCCCTTTCCCTAATAAATTATATTTCTGACTTGGAGTTTCTCCCTGGTTTTGCTTTCAAACCAGAGCACCCATGTTCCTCAAGGCTGTGAGCTCCACTTGCATCTGCTCCCAGCAGCCCAGCCTGCCTCCAATCCTGATGTTCCCAAACATATTCATGACTATCAGCTCCATCATTGCTTTCCCTGTGGGAGGGCTGTCTATTCCCTGGCTTAGGAAGCTGTCTTGGTTTAAGGCAGTTTAAGGGGAACTCCAGAACTTGTTTCCTGACCTTATTTTTAACAAATCCCTTCCCACCAATAAGAAAAAATGAGTAGGAGAGAAAGAAAAGGAAGAAAACAAAGAAAAAACCCTAAAAACTAAGCAAAGCCTCTGCCTTAGGCAAAGACCACAAGGCAAGAAAGTCTGCTTGGGCGACTTCAACTTTGTAAAAGGAATCCCCCAGTCCGTGCAGTTCTGTTTCTGGCCTTGGCACCTGGCTTTAAAGAGACAGTAATGATTTTGGGCATAGATATATGTGGAAAAAAGCATTTTGGTTTACCCAGGGCAGAAGTTATTATCCATGCATTCCAGGATTTTTTTGGGTTGCCCACAGATTTATATTTCTTAAAGATTTTTGAGTTTAAAAAGTTGGTTTTTTCCAAATGTATTTAATTGTGGCTATTTTTAATTATTAAAGTTAAACAATAATTAAAATATAACAGCTGTAATGTACTCAGAAGATTTCTTTTATTACACCAGGACCTTTCATGGCTCTTTCCAATTCTATCCTTGGGCTTTGGCTTGTTTTGTTTTAAACTGAATACAAATAACAATATATTTTCTACCTGACATTGGAGTTGTTTTTCTTGAGGCAATCAGTTTGTGTCACAAATTTAGCATTATTTAAATGAAGTTTGGGTTTTAGTTATTGTTAAAAAATTAAAATATTTAAATGATATTCAAGAAACATTTTTACTGAAAGGTTAAATAATAAATATTTAAATCAAGTGTTATTTAAATGTAAGGTTGCTTTCTTAATGTGTGTGGAAGGAAACATTGATCATTTAAAAGGAGCTTTGGTAGAAAGACTTATACATAACAGACCTTCGCATTGTGACCAGCCAAAAAAGAATTTGAATCTTGTTATTGGTTTCCTTTATATAAAAATTAGAAGGCTTAATTTGTTCATATCTGTCATAATAAAATTAAATTAGGCCCATAGATGAAGAAATCAGAATAATAATTTAATTTTGCAATTTAAACTCTGATTTGTCAGATTAGTTCAAATCCAAAGGAAATTTCTGAGGAAAACATGTTTCTGACCATCGTCTGATAGTAGAAGAATGGCTTAGAAAATGTGAAAAAGTAAAAAACCCCTTCTTTATTCATATAAAAAAAAAAAAGGTTGAGAGCTACAAGAAACAGCTAGAGCCTTTCTCTAACAGCACAGATTTCCAGGTTGATGGTCCCTGAAAAAAGAAATGGATGCTGTAAATGGATTAAGAACTCCAAGAGTTAGAGGAGAAAACAGTTGTTATAATTGTTATTTTTGTTGTTCTTTTCACTTGAACTACCCATAATCAGTGAGTCATAATTACAAAGCAGTGTTTTCCTCTTGAGCTGTGATAAAAAAGTTGCAGAGTTGCCTTGACAGGATGCTAAGATGTTCCTTGCTGATTTTTTCTTCTGTCATGCTTGACATTGCTTCCTGTCATTCCACACATAAGAGGCTTAGACAAGGACAACACCTCAGTGAAATGCTGAGAGATCATGAGCGATTTCAGAAAATATCTACAAAACAGAATTGGAACAGACATACATAAGAAACCATTAGGACTGAATTTCAGTCCAAGGTCTCACCATTTTCCTCAGTGTCAGTTTCAGCAGCAGAAAGATGAGATTATGCTGAACCATAATCACAGTGTGGCCATTCAGGATTTCCCAGCCATCAGATCACCTGGGCAAAGTGCAGAACCATCAGCCTTCATGGCTGATCCAAACTCACTCCACCAACTGCCAGCTGCAAACCTGCACCACACGATTCCATCTCTAAAAACTCAGTGTAACACACTACTGCTTGTAACAACCCCCTGCAGCCCGGCACCTTGGGGTGTAATCCCACGTCTACTTCCACAGAAAAGAAAACTCCATCTTATGCCTGTTTGTGCATGGGTGCTTTGATAAAACTGATAAATCCTGGGCAATTACCCTTGATCAGAGTATTTGAATATAGGACTGTGTGCATGTGGCAATTGCTTTGAATAAAAGCAGAACAGAACACTAGGTCAGTACTATTTTTCTCTGATATATAAATATGCTTCTTTGAAAAATTAAAAAAAAAAGATTGAGTTTTAAGGAGACAATAAAGGATTTATGTGCAATTTAGTAAAGCAATCAAAAGCAAAGAGACTGAAAAAACCCAAGAAAGCATGACAAATGACATTTTAGTGTGAAAAAACCCTAAAAATGGAGCAAAAAATATAAAAGGAGTGTACCTGTGAGAAGGTCTTCAAGAGTCAAACTGAAAGCTAAATGTAGAGGTAAAGAGAAACTTCAGGAGGAGATAGTCCTCCAGGAAAGTAAATTTGTATATCTGATGGCATATGTAAAAACTATTCACAGTTTTGGATAACTGACCAGCCAGGACAGCATTTTATCATTCTGATAGAAATACTGCCTCTGGCTAATACAGTATGATGATAAGCACTCTGAATTGTAAAGCAAGAGAGGGATTAAAATTAGTCCTGAATTTGAAGTTATTCTGAACAAGCTTCCAGTTAGAGTCAAGTGGGGAGTAGAGCTGTTCAGATTTAATCTTGCAGCAGTCTTGCATTTCTCTATGTTTCCCATATGGTCATCTGTCTTGTAGATATTGTTTCTTATTCCTGGTAGATCAGTCAAATATTTAAAGCATAAGAAATAAAATAAAATAAATAGTAGTACATAAAACAATAGAAGTAATAACACATAAAATATAAATAGAGTTATTTCATGATTTCGTGGGTAGAAGACACTACCCATCGTCACAACATGTGAAATAGGTTCTGTGGCTGCACAAATGCACTTATGTCTGTTTTAGGGAAAGTACTTTATCAGAAAAACAGAATAGATGTAAAGAAAATAAGGTGCCTGTGTAAAGGGATATCTCTGTACTGCTGTGTTTTTAACCAACAAGATAGATGCAACAAAGGAGAGCATTTTGATCTGTTCAGATTATTGTTCCTCCTGCCACAGATAGTTCTTATCATAAGCAACATCTTTAGAGTTGATGTGATTTTTACCTCCATATAGAGTTTTCTTTTTCCCATTTATAAAAAAGCACATTAAAAATAAAATAAAACACATCAGTTCTGCAGCTGCACATTAAATAACAGGCTAAATGGCTTTAATTTAGGTGACAAATTGGTATAATAATGTAATGTCACCCTCTGAGACTGCCTTACTGAACAACTGACCCTTTGAAAAAGGAGAAGTTATAATCACTTTTTTCTTTGGAAATCTCTCAAAACTTTTGTTGAACTTTATTCCTTTCACTTCTTTTCTGCTAGCATCTCAGTAGAGTAACAATGAGCCCAGTACATCTTTCACTACTAAGAGAGCTTTAATATTGTTTACATCAGTGAAGAAATAGGCTCAATGTGGAAACCTGCAGATGCTTCAATTTTAAATGCTTTGTAACACAGTGATGGCAATCAGAAGCAAATGGACTCTGAGGCCCCCCATTCCAAGTGTTCCCTGAATTTTTATCTGTGATACTCCTTTAATTGCTTTTTTTTTTTTAAATCAGTAAGTGAAATATTAATTAATTCAAAAACAATGCTATCAAATTTTCCTGGTGTATGTAGAATACCTTCCCAAGAAAACTGGGCAAACCACCTCTTTTGTGGCATCTTTAAGAGGTTGTTTTTGCTCTTGGATGCAGTGGCCCAGACAGAATGGGGATATAGAATATCCTATAAAAATGGAAGCAAGATCCCATCTGAATTACAAACTAGTATTACTAGTATGTCAAATGCAGGTATTAAGGAGCTACTTTGCTTTAAAGATGTGAAATCAATGCATTATCTGTGAATAAAAGAATGCATATTACTTTAAAAATTGGATGTGATTTAATTACGTTCTATCCCATTTTCAATTCTTTGCTGTTAGTTTTAGTTAAAGGCTTTGAATTTCTGTTCTTATGCTGCTGCTCTCTACCACCTAAATGATTACGATTTTAAGTAAATATGGATGCAGAGAAAAAGGGGAAAAGCTAAAAATCATTTGCTCAGGACCTCACTACCCTTTGACATACCTATGAAGAAATTCTCTTTGGAAATGAACACTGATGATATCACTATTTGTTTTGAAAGGAATTTGACATACCATTGATGTATGTTTTGTCATGGCTTTCCTTTCTAGACAGTGTCTTCATGACAAGCCCATGAGAGAGAAGTTTCACCACCATATCCGAGTGGTGATTTCCAGGGTGACCAGGAAATCCCATGTGGGTGCCTCTCAATCCCACTAATCCACAGAGGTTCTGAGATGCTTTATTCTCTCTGACTTGTTCAGAAATTGGTTTCAGGCCGGGAATTTATTGAGATATGCCTCATTTAGCATCTACAAAGAGCTTAGTATCTTGCAAAGGACTATGTGCAGTACTATTCTGATTAACTTTGTGTTACTACACTGCACATGAGAATGTGATCTGGTTCTTGAAAATTAGCAGAGCCAGCAAGAATAAATCCCAGTTTACCTTCTTCTGTTACCACACCTACTTACATAAACCAGTAGAAGCTGATCCTCAACTTTTTTCCCCCTGCTAACTGTATTAATCAAGAGTTCATCCCTAGTGTGTAGAGGAGAACTGATGCTGTCACAAAACACAAGAGTTTTGCAACAGGAAAATTCACAAAAGGTAAAGACGTTATTTGCAAACTTTCAGAAGCCTTACTTGCACACAATGGGGTTTACAGGTTTTTGGGTTTGGGCTGGTTTGATTTTTCTAATTTCACATATGGCTTTGAAATCAGAAAGAAAAACCTTCTAAGTAAACTGCAAGAAAAAATTCTTAAGGCAATGGTTTTGTTGCCAAAAATATTTTTTCTTAAAACTTTCTTAGGTGTCTTCCTTGTGAAGAGTGTGCACATATCCATTTTTATAATGAAATATCTTTACTTTGGAAAAATCACTAAATTTCAAGAAAAAAAAAGGATTAGTTTACCTTTGAAGTGTTGGCACTAGAAAAAAAAATTAGTGGTGAATAGAGATTACCACTTTTAACATGTTTTCCCTTTGGTGTCAATTATTTCAAATCCAGGTTTCAGTTATTTCTATAAAAGTGTGGTAGTCATTTAGACCATGAATACCCTTAAAGAGATCAAAGACTGCCTGAAGATTGATACATGCTGCAAAAATATATCCTTTTGCTTTCACTTAGACTTCACAGACTCTTAAAGCAAAAATCAGCAGAAGCCACTCCTGATTTAAAAAGTGAACACTTTCGTGTCTTTAACTCTTTGGTTTTTAGATTAGAGCAGAGGCAGAATAAACCACCTACAGGTAAGAAGCCTGAGAACATAGGTATCCATCCTATTTTGAGACAAGAAATGTAAACCTAATGATATACTGAAATGATATTTGGCTCACCAGTGGAGATAAAAGAGGTTGTTTAAGCCCTGGCCTCTTATGATATCTGAGATTTGATTCTGAGCCTTCAGAAAACCCAAGTCCTTGAAGATAAGTCTTATGACAAAAATCCCTCCTGTCTTAGCGCAGAATAAGCACAGCAATGGTCAAAACTCCAGCAAGTACCATTGTCATCAACATTATCACCAGTCATTTTCAGGCTGTTACATTTTAATGGTGACACTCAGCATCCTGTTTCTGAAGTCCAGGAATTGTCTGTTTGAATGCTTCAAAATTAGCAATCACTTTTAAAGACCTGGCTGCATTTTGTGTACATCAGCTGCATGCTGACTACCTGTTGTCTCTGTATCAAGGACTCTACAGCCCAGTGCATGGATAAAACAGTTTAGGTAGATAATATGTTGGAAGATGATACATCTATAGGCTACAGAACAGTTTCAGAGATAAGCAGAAAAGAAAGCCAGCATGGATGAAATGTTCTCATACAAGATTAAATAGCTGAGAAGAGACTGCTTGACAGAGGAAGAAAGAAAACAAATCAAGTAAGCTCCAAGATGTGCTGCACAGGGAAAATATGCTACTACTTTCTGAAAAAATTATGTGCAAAACTTAAAAGATCTTTGAATCCTTGTAATCTTTTTTTCTGCGGAAATTTTAAATATGAGTTGTAAACAACAGAAATTACTGGAAAAGGCTTCATTTAATAACTTAAAATACATTTTATAGATTGGTTGTAGGTATGTTTAATGTTTTCTTTTCATTTGCATCTAACACTGTAGTTGTCTAACAGATGATACTTAATCATACCCTGAAACTGCTTATTACTTCCAAAGGACATAGTGCACTATATTCTATTTCCTTCCCTCACAAATATCTTTGATACATATAATTTTTACTGCAAGATTCAAGAATCTGTACTGAGTTCTGATGCACTGGACCAGCTGCGGCATGTTGCCACACCCAGTCTTGCAAAATCCTCGTGATCCAGCATTTCTAGAAACAACTTGATCATACACTGAATTGTTCTTCCACAAAAACTCCCAGCTTTTTAAAACATTGTCTGATTTAGGAGAGGAAATCTGTAGAATCCCAGAAGATAAGGGTCTAATGTGTGTGTCTCAAACACTGATAGCCAGATTACTGTGAAGCCAACCAAGGATCCTTGGTAATGGATTATTGGTAATACCACACCATGTAGAAGGGCAAGATGTGTCAGGAGAAGGGGGCTATAAGGAGGTAGGGTAGCACTTTTCCAGGACAAATATCCTTGTTCTAGTCCCTGGAAATAAGCACAACATAGTACAGCACGAGCCCAGGAATGAAACCAAGAAGTGAACCTTGGACTATAGGAGGGATGAAGACCACCAAAGACCCCTGAAGCCCCTCTGGCACATTTCCAGAAGGGTCTGAAAGAACAGACTGTGAACGATAACTGGTTTGCATAGGAAGTGAGAAACCTATATTCAGGATGGGGAAAACCTATTTATAAACAGGTATCCCCAACTAGCCTGGATGTGCACCCTAGGACCTGGACATCCTGTTGGTGGATCAGTACTGGAACCAGAACTGGTGATCATTTTCTCTCTTTCTCTCTCTTTATATCTCTCTCACTTTCTCTCTCTTTATATCTCTCTCACTTTCTCTCTCTTTGTCATTAATTAATCTCTTTCTATCTTCTTTTTCATCTCACTCCTTTACCTAAAACCCACTGCTGTGTGCCTAAATAGTAGTGCCACCATGTTGATTTCTATGCCAAGGGTGTAATTTATTAATAAAACTTTGTGAGTTTTTGCAGACCCTCTGACTTTTTTCTTTCAACCACAAGCATTTACAAATCTTAGGTGTCCCTTAAGAGTGGGATATCACAAAATTTAACCATGAAATTTTTCAGAATCTCCAGTTATGTAAGGAAAGAGGAATGATTTTGATTTTTGGCTGCTAACATAAAAACACAGGCAGGCTCTGAGTTGACCTTTCTAAAGAACTGCCCTTAAAATGGTGTTTCTGCTGGGGAATTAGCTTTTCTTTCTTCTTTTTTTTAATGCATTAATTTAAATGTTTTTTGGTAAATTATGAATGTGTCAGAAAATTTGTTCTCACACAGAGAACTGATTTTCTTCCTGGATGCAGATAAACAAGTATGTATCTGCATGCACTGGCTGGCTGGAAAACTTAGCTAAGCTAACAGAGGATCAGTTTCAAACCTTTATTTAATCATTCTATGCCAGCACAGCATCAAGCAGAACCTTAATCATCTACTTCACTAACCAGTGCTCAGCCCCCAGGGTGTCTCACTCTGCCAAATGACACATCTTCATGTTTTACTTCGGCTCTGATATAATCTGAATTTGTCTTCTGACTAGCTTTGTCTAATCTTACTGGGATTTCTTTAAGGAACTCATCTAGAAAATTTGGCTGTTTATGAAAAAAAATATAGGGGGAAGAAATCAGGCAGATTTTTCCCTCCATACAGCCTGCAAATTTTGAACAAGGGATTTTATAAGAGTGCATAAGAAACTCCTACCCTCTCAGCATGCCTCTATTAAAGAACATCTTCCTACAGGATTTGTCATCTGAGGAGCATATATATGAAGACAGTGTAGGAAAGATCTCATTTAAACTACATTAAAAGATGCTAGAGATTGATTTTTTTTTCCCAACTTCATTCATCTCAAAAAAAAAATCTAAACAATAGCACTCTCAGGGCTCTTTCTATAACAAAGAATCACAGATTCACAGAATCATCTAGGTCAGAGAGATCATCAAGTCCAACATATGACCTAAAACCATCTTGTCAAACATGGCATTAACTACCACGTCCAGTCTTGTATTAAATGCCTCCAGGGATGATGACTCCACCACATCCCTGGGCAGCTCATTCCAATGCCCAATTGCTCTTCTGTGAAGAACATCTTCCTAATGTCCTGACTAAATCACCCCTGGTGCAGCTCAAGGTTCTGTCCTCTTGTCCTGTCACTCTTGTCCTGCCTGGGAGAAGAGGCCAAGCCCCACCTGTCTACAGCCTCTTTTCAGACAATTGTAGAAAATTATAAGGTCTCCTTCGAGCCTCCTCTTCTCCAGGCTAAAGAACCTCAGCTTCCTCAGCTGCTCCTCATAGGAGAGTGGTTCACGTTGTGTCTCAACAATATCTTCAGTTGGAAATGTTTGAGTTTTCTTGAGATGTGTGCTATCTTATATTAATGGTACATTTTTTGCATGCAACAAAAATCTTTAGGGAAGACTGTGACTGCTAAGGCATAACTGTCTCAGCACTTTTCTGCAAGTAATGAAGTTCAGTAACATTCCTGAAAAGAATGACAGGTAGACTCAGTTTATATACCTCCCAAACCCCAAGATGTTATTTCTCCAGTGAGAATCCAGTGGTTCTCACAAAGATCTTCTAAGGAGCATGCATTTGTAAATGCATTTGATTTTTCTGTTTAAATTGCTTCCTGAATTGACCATGTATAAAATTAAGGATCAAAATATTTCCTGAAGAAAATAATTTAGTTATAAAGTAAGCAGAACATAAATATATCTACAAAATAGAAAGACACCTACTGCTGAATCCAACAGACATCTAAGAAACTTATGAAATCTAAGAAAATCCTTTAATATTGTGTCCTGAGCCATAATGCCTGATGCAGATCATTCGAGAAAGGGACTTTCTGAAGGATTATCATCACTGTATTTTCTCTTACTCAATATGTCAAAAATTCATTTCATAACCATGCTGAACAAGCATCACAATCATAAAGATCCTTCCTCTCCCACGAGGTAGCCAAGGCAAATGCTTCTATATTGCCTTCGCTATGCTTTTGCAAATCTCATTGAATTACAGACGAGGACACTCAATACCCTGGAGGAGATAGTGCACCTTGAAGCACTGACTCACTAAGGAATCTTTGTGTATAAATGTCATTAGTTTCCATCTCTTCCAGATGTTTCCCTTAACCAACAGAACAAGTACATTTATCAATTTCCTAACATAATTTAGAAATGTTAATTCACCCTCTTTTCCCACTATACATATGTAATTATTATAGTTGATAGTTGATTTTAAAGGCTTAGACTTAATGTAGGAATTCTAAATAGATGTTTTCAATAATTGCACAGCTTATAGCAGTAGTGAAGGATATGTGACAGATTGGCCTACTGCTATCTCTGCCTTCAGCATTTTCTGTATCTGGCAAAAACTATCTTCAAATAGGCACTTTGGTCCTTAGTAAACTCTAATTACACTTTATTTACAAGTTAAACCAAATTAAGTGTGGAAACTTTGAAGTATATTTACCATTTGGTCACTTTACAGGCATTAATAAGAAAAATAGGCTTTTCTTTTCTCATGGGCTTTTATTCTCCAAATTAAATGGGTTGTAGACCAGGTTCTTCCATCTATGTGTAATCCAGACAAAGTATTTCCTGTTGTCATGTTTTTAGCTCATGTGTCTATTTGTCAGTGTTAGCCCCATAAATATGGTTAACTGAGATTTCCATGATCTAAAGCTTTTTGTTGTGTGAGGCTTGCTTCATAACACCGAAGTGGCAAAGACTTCAAGATACCCACTATTCAATCTGACCTAATTCTGGTGTTGTCCTGGCTGTGCAAAATTGTGCCAAGCTGAAAATTGATTCCCAAAAAGATGCCTAAAATAATCTTGTCTGCCTGAGACTTATCCATAAGTAATTCAAGCATGCATTTTCCCCAAAGTAAATTTTCTACAGACACTTGTTCTTTTAAGGACCTGCAAAGAAGGTGTGAAGTGTTTTCCTCAACCAAATCAGTGGGAAATATCTGAAATCTTGCTTCTACAGCTCAGCAGTTGTTCAGATCTTGCTTCTGTTCTTATCTTGAAGGTTTTTACGGTCACCTTGTGAAAAGACTCTCACTAGAGAGTCAGAGTATGACAGCTTTCCAGCGGCTGCAATAGAGAGTGGATTAAGCCATGATTAACTTCTGTAGGATTTGGGTCAAACCTTGGATAAAGACTAAGAAATGGACCTGTGTTTGTTCTATAAATCTAACATACTACAACTCTGACTGCTTATTGCCATGGACAGACTGCTGGTTCATATGGCTTATTGTCACTGAGCTAAAATATTTATGAATCCCATGTTAGTGTGAACATTCAAACACATTAACACAGATAAGAAAACAACAGTTGCAAACAGCTATACTACCATGTACCTGTCAACTTCTGAGCTCTCTAAGATATTTCATTAGTTATATATTTTTGTATTTTTGTCCTTGCACTGAATGTTCCAAGATATTATCTCCATTTAAATCTTTGCTTGAAAAATGACCTCAAAGTGATTGTTTGAAAAGATTACCACCATAACCTGCTATTCCTTAGCCAAATGTAGAGACTGTGGTCAATTACTTGCCTCCTTGAATTTGTCACTGTGCCTTACAGCTTGCTCATACATCCAGTTATGATTATGCATTGATTTTAATGATGAATAAACTATATAAATGCTAAGATAAGCATGGAAAACCTCACTGTTTCAACATTCTTTCTTATAATATATTGCATATTCATCTCAAACTTGCTAGAGCTGAAATTCTATGGATTAGGACTGGTTAATAATGCAAAACATGAGTCTAAAAGCATGTCTGTTCTCTTAGTACTGAAGAAGATGAAACCTTGCAGAGCATCATGCAACAGAAGGCAGAGGAATAATTTGTTTGCTGTTAAAGCTTATGTAGCTTTTTCCTTTTTCTGAAATGGAAATGTCCATTTCTTAATAGTTATGGAGAATGTAGCCACAAACCCATTCCTCAGCCTGGTTACTAAGACTGGTTTCTGACCACCACAACAGAACACCCATAAAGAAAGGAAAAAGTCCATTTTTGGGTGGAATAGTTTAAAAAACTATGTAGGTGTGTTAGATAGTGCCTTTATATCCTTTCCTTAAAATTTTTGAATTTTAAAGAGATTCTTTTGGTGTAACAGAATGACAAGATAATTTACATTTTCCTGGCTCTGTAGATGTTTGTCAGCACTGTTATGTCACTAATACCTTGTTCCTATTGTCTGCTAAGGCAGAGGATACCAGGTACAAGTAAATTTGATAAAACTGAGGCCAATGAGCTTCCAACAGACTCTTACATATTTGGGGGGGAGTCTCTCTTGAAGCACTGTTTTTATTGCAGACAACATGACAAAAAAAAGATAAAACTATTAAATTGATATTCACTGCTAAGATTTGACTTGCAAAATTAAAATTGAAAAATTGCAAAATTAAAATTTAAAATAGGTATTTTAAATACCTATTTAATATTATAAATAGATTACTAGTCTGGAATAATGACGTTTTATATAACTCTAGAAACAGTTTACTAAAAACCGTGTCCGCAGCACACAGCTGTTCTGGCAGCTTGTGGCAGTGCATACCATTGCAGTAGGCAGGCATAATTATTTTATACATTATTCATTCTTTCTGTGAATTAAGACCATGAACCTCATCTTTCATTTTCCAAAACACAAGCCACCCCAAAAGAAGCTTGTTTAGCAAGGAATTTTAGCACTTTCTGTTTGCCTGTCGCTGAAAATGAACATGTTCAATTGTTTGTACGCACAAAGATAATGCTAAAAAAAAGGACTAGGAGATCACTTCAAGTACCATACTCAGTTAGCCCTTTACATGTTCAAACTGAAATAGGGCAGATTTGTATTAGATAAGAGTAATTCTTTATTGTGAGGGTGGTGAAGCACTGGAACAGGTTGGCCAGAGAAGTTGTGGATGACCATCCCTGGAAGTGTTCAAGGCAAAACTGGATGGAGCTTTGAAGGTGTCTCTGCTCATGGAAAGGGGATGGAGCTAGATGTATTCTAAATTCCTTCCAACCCAAACCATTCTTAGATTCTATGACTCCATGATAATAAAACTATCTTTGAAGGTGCTATGCTGGCTCTGCATTTTTTTTTCCTTTTAACAAGTTGAAATGAACCCAAGAGCTTATTTCCTGTAGTCACCAAACTGTGATGTGCCCATAAAACCTGACTTCTGAACAGTCAAAATTCCATGCCTGGCAGAGGGTAAAAGTTTCCTATAGAGTTGTTTCCAACCACAAGGACTATTTAATGCTGTAGTTGCTTAAAGAAAATTCTAATCACATCAGATTTATTCTTTCTGCCATTGAAATTAATAATAACACTGAGGGAATGACCATTGTACACATCTTCAGTATCTAACTACAATTTTTCTTTCTCTAGAGGTAGCAACAGTAAACTTCACTTCCAAATCTGAAGCCTATAAAGAAACAGCAGCCCTGAAAATTCTCTCCTGAGTATCCAGGCTATACTATCTGATACTAAAGCTGCTTGAAATTGTTTGCCAGAGATGAGAGCTGTGGTTGTGTTGATGATCCCTGCCTTCGAAAGCTTTTTAAGATAACAGCCAGGTTCAACTTTTTCTAAGTCTGTCTGAACTTTGGGTATAATCTCTTTAAAGCTCCAGCTAAGCTCACCAAGCTTTGCTGGGTTTTTCTTCCCACAACATTTTTTTCTTACATTTCAAAACCTTCAAGAGCCTACCAAGGAGGTTGTGAAGACCCCTTTTTATTTTAGATTCTCCTCTGACAAAGAAAAGATCTCCACAAACCGTTAAAAAAAGAGAAAAATATGCAAGCCTGAAAAGTGTTTTGAACATTTTCCCACTGCAAACTCCATGTGTGCCACCCTGGCAGATTTTGCTATTTTGCTGTGCCTAGGTTTGAACAGGATGGCTCAGAGAGCATTAGTATTCCACCTAAAAAGGTAAATTCAAACCTAGATCGGTGTTTTGAATTCTCTCTGACACCTAAGTCCACTATAGTTTTAACTCATCTTCATGTTTTAAACAGGAAGGTGAGATGAAAAAAGGATCTATGTCTTCTCTGTACTGGCTTGGTTTTAAAGAATATTTCCATTCAGGGAAAAAAAATCTAGTACATATTTGGAGACAACATCTGGACATTGGCAAATAGCCTGCTCCCATTCAAAACACTGTTTTTTTATGTCAGCCAGTCCTGCAGAATGTGTTACAGACCCAGCACACCTGCCCCAAGAGACTCAAAGGTGTGAAGCTTTATATTGATGTATTCTGGCACCATCACTGTTATTTCTCTTGTCTAAACTGAGGATAAAAGTATCAATTCAATTTCAAAAGTAGTAAGGTTCTTACTGACAGCAGCTGCAGCTCAAGAAAATGGTCTTCCTGTTCATATTAAAGTCTGTGTAAGCAATTGACCAGGAACAATATGGAAATTTGACTTTTCTGTGGTTTTGACCAAGCCATAGTGGCAATAAAAGTCTGATTCCCAAGCTGAATTACTGCTTAGAAACTGAGAGGTGAGGTGTAAATGGCACAGGTAAATTCAGGATATGTGTTTCTGTGTAGCTGGAATAGAACAAAGAAGTGAAGTGGGAAAGCAGTCAGGAATTGAACATGCCTTTGGTATAGAATGAAGCTGAATTTTTGTATATGTTTACAATATGGGTACTGCAAAGGGGTTTTAAATTATTTTCACTTAAATTTTTCAGTATTCTTGAAGAATTGATAAAAAATGTATGAACACATTTGGACTTTCTTAGGTACAAGCCAAGTTTTACACTGCACAGTAGAACTGCCAGGAGTATGTCATGAATTCCATATGGAAAGCAGATTTTCAGTGTTGAAAGCATGACTGAAATATTTAAGGTGTTTCAGTCATGAAACACCTTATACATTTACTCTGGAAAAACACTGCTTCTACTCTTAAGGAACTAACCAGGACAAAATCTGAATCCTCTTTTAATTTCCAGTCCTTTAACTCCACACACTTTTGTATTTTATGTCATGTGGATGAAATGGAAAAAATATAAAGACAATGAAAAGAAACATAAAAGAATTCTTGAATAAGGTATGTACCACACACATAACATTGGCAGAGCCCATCATCTGTTAAACCACTATTAATACATTCAGATATGATTAATTTGAAACTCTCCAATAGAAGTGCCAGATAATAGTAATTTCATTGGACCCAAATAATAAATGGAGGAATGGCACTTGTCTTATCACCATGACTTTGTATTTCTATATATGCTACACATTGTTTACAAATCTTATATCCTTAGAGAATGTTCAAACATTTATAGCTTGTTTAATTCATGAAGAAATTATGCTTTAAATATACATTTTTTTTCCTGCCAAGTCTAGTATGGCTAACATGGCTCAAACTCCCTATTTCCTTCCCAGGAGGTTTCAATGCCAGAAAAAAGTTCTCTGGAAGTTGTACACAATATTGCTATGTATGCTTTACTCCCAAGTCTTAAGAAAAACTCAACAAACCAAAAAAGCCATTCTAAAGAAATATATCTAAGACAATGCTAATAATGTTCAGTTTTACCCTATGTAACGTGGATCATAAAAACTATATTAAAACATTTGTAATTTTTTAAAGTTGTTTCACTTGTATCATAATAATACATGTTCCTTAGTTTTTTTACATATAACATTATGTATTTTTTGAAATGCAACAAGAGTTTATGGTATTCACTACTGTATTAGAGGGACAAAAATGTCATTTAAAAATGGTTTATATCAATTCAGAAAGGCTAATAAATTAAAAGTAGCCTTAATTTCCTATGATTTTTGCCTTTACATAAAGAAGGTAATGTCAAAGAAAATTGTTAAGATTCAATGAAGAATTTGAGTGATGTACGAAATCAGGACAAAACAAAGCAAAATGATAAAAGAAACAACAACAACAACAAAAAAAAAAAAACAGATAAAAAAATTGAAAAAATAAAGAGAAAGGAAAAAAAAAAAAGAGGAAAGAATTTCCAAAAATTTCAGACCACAATGGATTCACATTTTGGATTTTCTTCTGTTTTTTGTTTTCAGCCATTAACTGTTCATTAAGGACAGGGCCTGAAATAGATTGAGGAAAAATGTTAGTTTGTTGCTGTACTGAGAGATAGTCCACTGATTTATGGATATAAGCTGTGAAATTTGACTTTTGACATGAAATGAAGACAGCACATATCTATTTTCTTCTGAGGCTATGTGTGCAAAAAGAATTGCAATAATAGTGATACCAATAGAATTATATTAACAAACAACTATGCTAGAGACATAGTTCACCATGGGAATGTTCTTTTATAGATTGAGCTAGCATCAATTTATTGGGAAATAAAAAAACATCATGCACACAAGAAGAATATTTTGCTTATACAACCATTTTTATACAAATGTTTTTACCAATGTGACTATACCAGAAATGGTAATAGGGGAAAACATACTAAGTGATACATAATAGAAAATCTCTGCTCTAGACTAAGCCTGATATGAAATATTGCATTTTAGAATTTTCTGCAAAAGTAAAAGAATTTGTAGTGAGGATAATTTGGGATATCCAAAGAAGCTTACACTGTAACTTGGAAGGTAATTGATATGGCTGTGCTGTTTTATTCATACGATTTTCCTATTTTTTTTCAGGTCTAGTGAAAAAAAAAAGTTAATTTTTACTTTTGTGTGTTTGTTTAATTTCATCTATATTAAAGTTTTTTCAGTCATAAGAAAGGTAAATATGATAAATGCTTCCATGACCCTTATTTTTTTTCATATTGAATAGGACCTGTATATATGTTACTGAATGCTAGTTTACAACTGCATTTTTCTTTCTTTTGCAGAAGGTAGCATAATTGTTATTTCCTTATTAGCATGATCTTGGTTTGCCTTTTTTTTAATGAGCAAACCATAATGGTTAAATTAGAAATACTGTCAGAAATAACAAAAAGTGAAAGAAAAATGCAATGTGATATATTTCTAATCTCTTACAAAACAAATGCTTTTACTTCTAAAAACAAACAAACTAAGCATTGTAAATTACATTTTAAATTCAAAATATGCTACATGATCTGGCCTGAAGGAGATTTTAAAACCCAAAAGGGAATATTTCAGATTCATTTGTTGATATGGGAAACCTGATACACAAGAAATTTGACTGAGGCATACATTTATACATAGATGCATATATATAAAAATATTACCTTCCTTCCCTAAAATTCTACTTCATAATGACCTACAGGTGTGATATTTTTCATGAAAATTAAAGAGGAACAAGAAATTAATAAAGTGGAAATGCAAATCTGATTAACAGAATTATCTTCTTGCATAACACATATTTTGAAACAGCTTGCTACAAGATCAGTAACCTAGTAAAATTCAGAAATAATTGAAATCTTATGTAAACAATAAGCATATCTGCTCCTCATACACAGTGCTAACAGAAAGTTGAGAAAGGTCTGCATCAGTACTATATTAGAATGTCTCCCATCTTTAACCTTAAAGTGAGACAAATCATTATGCTGGAAGGATTCCTTCCCTCTACACCTGGATTTTATGAGCAGGAGAAGGAAGACATCTAAAAAGAAAGCATTCAAGGAAAAGAACAAGATCCTGCTTTAAAAGATTCAGCTACAATGTATGCCTGAAACATACCACAAAATTTGTTCAGACATTGTGGTCAAAGAGCTGAAGAATTTTGGGTAGCTGTGGTGGTAATGTGAATATTGATAAAAGTGACTTTGATGCAAAAGAAACTCTAAAAAATGATACTGCATGGATTTTCAGTTACTCGAGTTTGTCTATGTTCTCCTTTGAAACATTATTTTGAAGCCCACACTAGTGCTTGAATTCTTCCCACTCTAGGCTCTGTTTTCACAAAGGGGCAAAGCATACTCTGTACACTTGGCAGCATCCCAAATGATATTGCTAGCAGAAAACACCTCAATGAAAGAAAACTAAACAATATGTCAAAATAGATTATCACACTGTGGAAGCCAAGTAAAGAGCTACAAGTTCTGACTTGGCCACATCTAGTTATTAGTTATGCCTAACCAAGAAATCAACATAGAAGTAGCAGGATCAAACCTGGAAGAAAGTAAATATCTGACTTTGTTCCAAGACACAAGACTGAAATACAAGGGCAAATTAAATTCAATAGTGACCAATTACTGGTCCAGAAAACAGAAAAAAAAAAAAAAGAAAAAAAAGAATAATGTTAGGCTTCTCTCTGAGAAATGTCATAAAACAGCCTAAACATGCTCATTTTTAATGCTGCAGGAAAGGCTAATCTGTAATTAAGGCTTTACAAAAATTAGAACTGCCTATACAGAAGAATATGGAGCTTGAAAGCCTTGACTAAATAATACAAGGTCAAAGTAAGAGGGAATAGTTGTTCTATTAGCACAACAAAAGAAGAAATATCAAAGCAATCTCTGGAACAATTGCAGCAACTAAGTTGCCACATGTCAAAATGAACAGTCATGCAAAGCAGAGAAAAAGCAACAAGGTTTATGCAGGCTAGAAAACCTAAAATTTCCCTATCACACTGCTGATCAGCAGTGTAGCTGATACATGCTTAGCAACTAAATGGAATTCATTCCTGAAAAGAAACTTTCTATTAGTGCTGAATGCATGATGTAGAGGGAAAAAAAAATTTAAAAAGTACTTCAAAGGCAAATGCCATTCCCCAGACCAAATCCATATCTGTCTGTGTATGATACTGACGAAAGCTAAATGGAAATGGGGTGATTTGATATTCTGCTGCTGGGATTGGTTCTGATGGCAACACTGCGCTGTCCTGTAACATTAAACATGTTGCAGCATGATCCAGCTTCTGTGCAGTCTGCAGGGGTCTTTCACTGAAATGGGAAAGGCATCATCTTCTTAATAAGAAAGGAAAGCTGGGGAGAGATGACAGGCTAAATACTGGAGGGCATTCGTTGCTGCTGCTTTCAGCCCAGTGTACAGAGCAGTTGCATTTCTGCAGCATCAACCTGAAATGGAAATTGTCCCTTAGTGGGTCACAGGCTAAAAGTCTATCTCCCAGCTTCTTAAAAGAGAAGAACAAGCATGAGTCTGAATGCATGCATTACTCTCCCTGCCACATTTTATGTCAGAAGGCACACTGAAGGTGCAAAGACATTTACTGTATTCCCCACTCTTACACTCCCTGGTCACCAGAGTGAAGAAATGTGTCTCCATGCAACCTTCTCTTTTCTAAGTGCAGTTGGCTGTGGCATGTCATGCCAAAAGGGTATCAGCACACTTCCCTGCAGGCTGAATAAGCCATGACCTGACCTCCAGTTCTGCTCTTCTCTCTGTGTGCATGTGACAGAGAAATAGCTCTAAGAAAAATATGGCAGAAGCAAATCAGTAGTGATAAAGGCAGAGGCTACCTTCTTAATCAACATGTGGCCCAGGTTCTTTTAAGAAAATAATGCTTCACAATAGCTATACCTTTAATTCTTTTATCCTATTTTCCTGCTGGCTTCCACAAAGCATTTCATCTGTCTAGTGAAAAAGAGAGGCTGCTGACCTTCCCATTTACAATAACCATTGTGAGGGATTCACTTCACCTAAGCTTGGCCCCATGCAGAATAGGCCTCTAGCTTAACATATTCATTTTGGTAGCCTTCTTAGAGAACATTGCCTGTATTGAACACTTATTTCAGGATGTGATGTGTCATGTTAGTGATGAACCAAATGTATATACTGTTGGCATAAATCTTCTTTTCTCTTTGTGTCCTTCATAAAAAATCCTTCTTATAAGCTGCTGTCCTGATCCCTTTCTTCTTCCTGAGGCTTAGTGTGTTTTGATTATAATGAAATCCATGTTAATTGACCACTCCAAGACTGGGTCTATACTTCAGTCACAAACTTACACATCTCAGCTATTTTTAAAATAGCTGTTCCTGGTATTGTAGCAGTTTAATCAAGACAGTATGGAGCTTAGTGCAGGCTAAGCATTTCTCCTCTGTACAGACAGTACTATTGTTATTCTTACAGCAAAATAACATCTCAAAGCTGTCCTTTAAGGTATGTTGTTGTAACTGGAACTCAGAGCATTTTAAGGACATTGTAAGAAGGATTGAAAACAAAAACTGTGAAAATAAAAATATTTCTCAGTTGAAATATAAACTCAGGATGTTTCTAAACATCATAAAAGTAGTAAAATACCTTTCTTGGAATGCTGTTAGGAGTCCCCATTTACTGATGATAGTGATTGTATAGGAACACACATACAAGATAGGAACAAAGTTTTATCTGGAGGTTTTCTAGTTTGTTCCCCCAATTTGATCACATATTAATATTTCAGAATGGCAATATTAAAGCCCTCAAGGAGTTTTTCAGTGGTCTTCTCTCATCTCTAAAGGCAACAAATTTCAGCACAGGATCTGTTTTCTGTAATCTAGATGAAGAAGAAAAATAACAATCAAGAGATTCCATAAAAACTGAACTTTTAAATATCTGTCCAGTGTATAGATACATGAAATAACATTTTAAATATTTTAAAACATCTGAGACACAAATTCTTCAACACATTAAAATTTTGTGAAATATCAAAAATACCCATTTAGATTAAACCCCATTTATTAACATCCAGAAGATCAAACTTCACCCAGCTTCATTTAGCCAAGCCATTGATCTATCTTTCCACTTATTAAATAAAAATAAAGCTTTCATATTCACTGTATTTTACCAGAGTCTGGTGGATATATTTACTCAAAATAGAGCTGTGACCATATAAAATGAGGAGTTCAAAAGTATATATTATTTGGTATTGGAGTTCAAAGCATTTTAATCAACTTACTAAAGATAGATGTTACTGTCTCTGGACCTGGTCAAAAGATTTAATACTAGAAATGTTATTTTGCTCTGAAGAGGCTTCTGATATCCTTTTAAAGTGTATGGTCATTTCACAGACATAGACTTTAGATACTTGCTTCCCCCTAATTATTTTTTCCTTTAATTTGAATAAAGTTTATTAAAAAAAGATTGGAATGAATGATCACACTTTCCATGGCCATTCGTTTGCCTGCAGCACCACTTTTAGAATTTTCATAATACAGAAAATGTGATTAAAATAATTTACTGTTCTTCATGAATAATAAATTATATAATAATTTCTTATTCACACATCTTGTACAGAACAAGCTTGCTTGGCTATATTGCTTGTCATGATATTATGAAGCTATTAAAACTTTTATGGGTTAAAGTAAGGATTCCCTAAGTTTGCTTCAGTATGCTTGGTCACATTTAGTGCAAGTTTAGTCTGGTACACAGATATGTTTAGTACATGTTTAGTTAGCTTGGATCTGGGTTCTGGCAGTAGTTCTACTGTTCTCCTGGAGAATCTGCTTTTTGTCTTGTCTAAACTTCCTTTGGTTTTATATCATTTTTTTTTTCTTTTCATGCTGGGCCAGAACTACTCAGCAGCAGCTAAAGCACTGGTGTGTTATCAACACCTTTCCTAGCTACCAGTGAAACCAGCACTGTGACGGTTGCTGTGGGAAAATGAACTTCATCTCAGCCAGACACAATGCAATCTCTAGCAATCATACCTGGGAAAGAAGAGCTGTCCCTATACACAACTGTCTAACAAAAATAAATAAGTAAATAATCCAACATAAACCCTGAGTTATACTTTGGTTGATCTCAAAAGCAGCAATCCATGACTGAACAAAAACCTATAGAATGCAGCAGCAATAGGCAGACCACGAGCAGATTTGGCATTAAAGTTTCCTTCTACTTCTCATCCACAGTAAAACAAAGAATCTACCTAACAATATTTTTTTCTCTCTCTCTCAAGGCCTTTCTTTGTTCCTTTGGAAGCTAATTACTGATGAGTTAATATTCCAAGGCTTTATGCTTCCAAGAATGTTTGAGGTGAAATGGTCACAAGCAAAATACCAGAATAGTTGTATTCGCCCACAGAAGCACAGACATGTACTTGCTCTGCTTCCATTTCCCCTGACCTTTACCTGTTGAGACAAATGAGCTCCATTTCTCAGTGATACAAAAAAAACCAAAAAACCAAACAAATCCAGACCTACCACTTTGTCATGTTTTCCATTTCGGGTTTTCTTCTCATTTTATATTGCTGCTCACTAACTTATGAGGACAATTGCACTTCATTGCAATACCTTCATTCTATCCTTTCAATAATGAGTCTGGATTGAACACTAGATTGAGCAAAACCCCACATGTTCATGTAATGGATTATCTCGTAGTGTGCCATTAGTATTTCTCAGATGACATTTGTAGATGAACTTAACTTTTTAAGTGAAAATTACATGTTAATGAAAAATGTGGTTTATCCTAATAAAATTTTTTAAATGTGATCACATTTATTCATGATATTTCGGGTGTTGAACATTTTTCAGTTATATTAGACTTTATAGTTTTTGTTTTCTTCCTGTTTCAATCTCTTTATTAAATTTGCATGATCAACTATATTTGCTTTTAATGTTCAATCTTGATGACTTATGCAAAATTCCATTTTCATACTGTTTTCACATATGCTGCAAACCAGCTGGCTCCAGACAAGACTTCTTCAATTAGCATCAGGGTCAACCTTTTCTTCCTTCCATCACTTGATCATACAGCTGATATAAAAAAACAGAGAAAGTAGGGAAGGATGGAAAGGAGGGGGACCATGTTTTACAGTGAGGAGTTCTGATCACAGCATTTGAGCTGTTTTTATTTAACTTGGTAGGAGTTTTGCTACTGATTTTGGTGCCTATTGGTCCAACCTTTATTAAAGAGATTTTTTTGTTAATTCTTAAAAGCCCCATATTACATTACTCAGAAGAGAAATCAATCTACCAAGAGAAGTCACTTTTAGAGTAAATACAGTAGTGAGCTGTGGAAATGCACATATTTTACCTTTGAAACTTCTTTGAAAAACATTATGTTATTCTCCCCAGTATCACCTTCAAAGGGCTTACTGTAATGGCTCACTTTCTTTTGATTTCACTGGAAATTGAAGGAAACAGTGCCATTAAAAGACACTTGAGTTTTGATAGTAAAGAAACTGAGAGATTTCTGACTGTTTATTAGGAGCTTAAATATAAAATGTATATAAACCTCAGATTAGCACCAGTCAATCATTTCCACAGGCAACATGAGAAACCTGTAAGTACTTTTACCCAATATTTTAAATGCCTGCAATTAGTTCATATGAATTTTTTCTCCCTGATTTCATCAATACTGAAATCAAAGGCACTCAGTCACTAATTCTGCTGTTAAAAAACAAAGAAAAAAAATCAACTTTCACTGAGTATGCAACATAAGAAGAGTAGGCAATCTGATTATTGTCTGCACTATGTATAACATTAAAATTATCCTGTGTGTGTACATGCTTACCCAAGCATGTTCATATGCAATTTGGCTGCGCAGCAGCAGTGTACGCAGCTCTTTGCACTCAGGAATTTGTCATCTGATCCTCTGAAAGGACCAAACACAATTGTGGCATCTATTGCAAATCCAACAGCACCACAAATATTAGGCCCTTGGCAGAGCAGGTGTAGGATTCCATCTTCAGACAAGAAATATGGAGATGATCCCTCTCCCCAAAGGATTTTTCATTTTCCCCTCAAATACTGATATACCTTAGGGTTTAACCAAAATAAAACCTCTACGCCAATGAAGTTGCACAACTTCTGTCAAACAGCCTGATCTTGTTATTCTGTGTATCATTGTACTCTTCCATTGCCTATGGGGTACATGTAGGGGAAGTAAAGCCAAAGCCTTTCCAGCAATTCACAGGGAAAGGATAAGAAGGCATGGATACTTGATATAAGGAAAAGAATTTACAATGAGCATGCTCAAACACCAGGCCAGAGAAGTCTAGATTTTGCAGCTTATTGACATAAAATAGCATAATGATAAAAAGCTGAGGAAACCAGTAATGTATTTCTGAAGTTCCATACCATGGTGTGTGAGAATTGCTGCAAGGAATAATTTGACAAATATCTCTGCAGATGCCTCATATTTTCAAAAATAACTAGGTCATTAATCCCTCAGGGATAGAATTCCACTTTCATTTTACTTCCAGAAGTTCCTTTATTTACAGGAGTTTTCTGCCAAATTCAGGAAAATGTGTCAAGATTGGAGTACACAACAAACAGCTTGGATTACACAAGCATTGCCTCCCTTGCTGTCTGATGGAATAACACCAGAGTGTCTCTGAGAAATGAGCCATTTCCTTTCATCTATTTGAACTGAAAAGACACCATGCTGAACTGCACACTGAATCTTCTAATGTGCATATCTTTAATTCAAATGAATTAACCACATCTAGATAGATCTAGATCTAGGAGACAGAAGGAAAAGGATAGAAATAGAGTTCAACTCAAAATCCATGGGGATCCTTCTTATTTGTGAGTTTTCTTCAGGAGAATCCTCAGGGTTGAGTCCCATGGAGTGCTGAGTTACCTCACCTATCACTAACATCAAAGGGGTTCAAGGGCACTCGGTGTCTCACAGAACAGAGCTTCAGCCTGTCGACATGTTTAAACTCCAGACATTTATTTTTAATGAATGAAATAACATTCCCTTCTATTCTCTCCCCCCTTCACTAGTACCTTTCTCCTTTTAGGCCTGATTTAGAAAAGCGCTATGTAAAACGAACACTTAGTCCCCTCCTTTTCCATCACCAATTATCCCTGACAGACACAGAGCCAAATGGCGCAGAGGATTTCTTTGCCACATGGGTGGGCTTCAGGCTACAGTTCTGAAACACGGTAATAAATTCAGCACTGCCTAACAGAAGTCACAGAAGCAAAATTTAAGGGAGGGAAAAGCTACTCTCTAACATTTTGCCAAATGAGACTGAAAAGAATGTTTTTGTTCAGAACCTCAGTTCTTGCTTCATAAAATCTGGCACCTACCTCTGTAAGTAAAATAACTTATCATAACTATGGCCTTAACTACTGCTAACTTACTAATTACTGAACTTCTCTGATGGGACAAATGCAATATCAGAACTGAATCACTTAACCCCTGCCACAACCCAAGCTGGTTGAATATCACATCAACATTGAGTCCTGCAGGAAAGAAGTTTGTGAGATTTACAGCTCAGGTCTCCTGACTAGGGAATAGCCTCTTTTTGAAAGAAAAGCATAGAGATTCTTCAAAAGACATTATGGAGACTATTACTCTTCTCTAATTTGGGTGAAAAGTCATTGTATGACAAAACTGTATAAAAAGTGATAGTTAGAGCACACCCTGCCACTGTGGTGAAGCCTAGTACACCTATGTCACTTTGCAGTCCACGTGCCAGGTTGGGTGACTAAGGCAAAAGGAAGCATTTCAAATAAAAGGACTGAAAGTGAACTGCATGTCACCTAACATCAGATGACAATGGTGAGGCTGCTCTTACACTTCCCTCTATAGTCAGTAGGAAAACCAGGGAGCTGCACTATTTAAAAGGTTTCTTTTAGGATGGAGTGAGATACTTTTCTCCATGGACTACAAAAATGGATTTGACAAACTATTGATTAATGGGTCCAAGATTCCTGTTTGCTGCAGACCTGTGACTTCTCCACCTCTGGATACTGTATAGTGCTCTCTACTATTTGTGTTCCAGTCAGATAGGGAAATAATCTGGGCTAGGAAAGGGCTTCTATTGTGAGTTTATGTGAAAAAAAAGCACAGTGGAGACCATATATGTATGTTCTCCTACTAATAAATACTAATACTGAATATCTAGGGTACAGGGCAGAGGTAAACAGTAAATAAAACCAAACTCAGTTTCTGAAATGTTCTTTATTATAAGTAAGACATTATATTACCTTATATATATTATTAACCTTATATTGTTATTTCATAAAGATGTCAGCTACTTTGATGGCATTACTTTTTAATAACAAGCTGTCGCAAGGTACAACTTTACATTGAAAACCTGTGGTTGCATTAGATTTGGGTAATTGCAAGGGCTGAGCCAATGGAGAAAAGAGAGTGTTCTTATATTGAAAAAGTTCCCCACCACTTTACTTGTACATTAGCAGCAGGGCTGGGGGTGGAGGAGCTCATTGCTTTCAAAAGGCTGGAAACAGTTCCAACATTCCCACTGCCAGAATACTTTATTAATATTCCCTGTCTCACAGCCTGGCAAGTGGAAAACTAGAGACCTGTCATCAATTAGGATGGTGATGATGAGCCAGCCTAAAATAGGCCAATGAACAGGGTAAGTGCCCCTGTGGTTTGTCAATTACCTGAATTATTTGCAGTAGTTTTAGTGTCATCTGCAATGAATACAAATAGAAAGCACATGATGTCTGGAATGCAGCATGTTTAAGATCAGCTTTGGTGTTAACAGAGGAGGGGAAACAACTGACATGTTTTAACAGAAATATTGCAAAAGAGGAGCTCTCATTCACATCTCTCTCCCCGCATTTAGACATGTTAAATGGACTCCATTCTCTCTAGCAGCCCTGTGCTTTTTATAGAAGGTGAAACCTAGTGGAGGGAAGTGCAGATCTGCTGACCCTGCAGTCTGTGTCACAGTGTCACCCACCAGTGTCACCACTTCTTGTCAGAGACTCACCCAGAATCAAGAAAATGGGCCAGCAGGACTGGTGGTGTAGGTAAATTCAGGGGATCTCAGATCTCCAGTGCTATTCTCCTCCCCAAAAATTCTGTTGTAGACAGAAGTTAGGAATAAGCAGAAGAAAAGGCAAGAGTAAGGATATCCGGTATTCCTGATTTCAACCAAATTATAAAGTATAATTTTTGAAAAGAGGGGAAAATCAAATAAAAGAGATTGATCCCTTTTTTGTGTGTCCTTGTTTGGAAACTTCTTAGAAAGTTTTGTGGTAAATTGCATGAGAAATATTTAACAGAAAATATTATACTCTTGTAACAATGAACTTTTTATCACGAAAACAGCTGGACTACCACTGATTTGGTGAATATGTAGACTGATTGCTCATTTGTTGGCCTTCCTTTTACATTTCTTTATCTTTTTCTGTTCTTTTTTGCTTTGTATCCTTCTGTCTCATTTCTTTAACTTCTTCAGAAATCATTAGGTAACTGCTATGATTTGATATTCATAATGATATATCTGGCCACATTCATATTATTTGTTATTTCATAGAATGCATGGGTAATTATTGGTATCTCTTCAAGTCATCTGCTGTTCCTGGACAGTATTTTGAGATGTGTATTCTATATGGAACAATAAATTTCTGAATATTCAGTAAAATCACTGAATACAACAAAGATTTGGAGTACTACAAAGAGACCTATTATTCTAGAACCTTCTCCTTTCCTCTTGGCTTTCATATAGCTCTGGAGTCTAAATCTACGACAAGCATCTAACCTTCATTAAGAATGCTAAAATGTAGCTGTTTTCTTAAAACTTTTGAATATACAAAACATTCAAAAGAATTCCAAAATCATTGGAAACAATTCCTTAAAATAATGTCAAAATTCCTCCTTCATGTATGGAGATACAATAGAAGTGTGGAGTAGAATTTTGGCTACTTTTTTACTTGGTGCACATTCTGCCATCATGCTACAAACATTAAATGGGATGATTCGCTTTACAGAATATCCAGTATTGTTACTAAATTCCACAGTGACTGTTTTATTATGCTAATTGATAATCTAGTGTGCTCTGAAGATTAAAGGAAAATGAAATTAAAGCTACAAAATCAAAGGGTAACAACTTTATAATGCCTCTTTAATTTAGTGAAATACAATTAAAGTCACACAGAGATAGAATTGACTATGAATACCAAAATAAATGTAATTGACAGAGTAAATGTTACAGTGCAGGGCTGCATAAGAGCAAAAAGAAATGTCAATAAACTTCAGTTCCACAGCGCTGTGCCACTGAGCAGGCACACTGAACATCACAAGTCTCAAAAAGTCCTTGGGGATAGCCAGCCACAAAGAAAGCCATGATGAATGTTTATGAAATCACAAGTAGATAGTATTGGAAGGGTCTGATTTTATAAGCATGCAAGAAGCACCTGAAATGCAATGTGGACCGTAATTACAGTAGAAGATTGACAGTGCGCAAGAAAAATGCTCCATTGATTGGAAAAATTTGAGCTGAACATACTGCAGTTTTTAGAACCTTCTGTGCTCACAGCCTGCATTTAAAAAATGGTTTCTTTTAGGCCATCATCTGTGGAGAAGTTGCCTCAATATTTATTTTAAGTTTTTGGAATTATTTTAAGTTAAGTTTATTTGAAATTATTTTGACTTTTTGAAATTGGTAGAGACATGGTAGTGTAACCTTCAAATTCATGTTATTGTTGTCCAGTAATTCAATGGTTCTTCTGTGCTGGACTACTTATTAAAACATCTTTTCCTATACCAGATCCCCTGACACCTTCTTACTGGTTGCATTTGATCTGGGAGAACTGCACCAATCCTATTTAACTGAATATCATACCTTCAATCTAATTTGTGGACTGTTGGGATCAATGACAGTGTCCAAGGCCTTTTCAGTGGAGATTGCCATTTCAAATGCAACTCCGATGTTAGAAATTTGAAGGTGTTACCTTCTACAGGTCTTGTGGGTATAGTGATAAATGTGTCAGTCGTGCTCTACATCCCGTGTGATATTCTTATTTATCACATAAATCATTAATATTTTATTATCCCTAGAAGTAACATGTATGGATCCAGGAAAAAGTCATTTTTGGAGTATCTTCAATAAGCTTGTTCTATGAAGAGGAGTCCAGTTCTTCTTGCAGTCAACACAACATATTTTTGAAATTATGAATTCACAGCCAAAGAACATTTTGCAAAATTGCCTATATCTAGTGGACGAGTTTTCATGAGTATAACAATCAGGTTTTACACAGTCAAGTTTTCACATTTTGAGTATTTTTAAATTGCATAATAAAAATGAATGAACCTGCTCTGAGGAATACATCAGCTTTTTAGACATTTACAATGTAGATTTTTGCATATACTAAGCATCTAAACAACCTCTGTAGCTGAAGTGAAAAATAGTACCTTCTGGAGGATGATTTTTTTCATTAAAGAAAGATGAATCATGGCCAGTACATGTCTGAAAAGCTCAACTATGGCCATCTACACTGTCAGCTTTTGAAATTGAGTAAAAATATTCCTTTTTTTCTCCCAGTCAGGAAAGTAGAGATTATAGTTATGTGTGCTCTAGAAAATAAGTCCTTTTTATGAACAAATGAATTAAACAAATTTCTTTACATCCCACATAAACATAATATTTATTTATTTATTTATCAAAACATTGGAGGCAGGGGAAGAATCTCATTGGAATAATTTAATAATCACATCGTGCCTCAAATATGGGGATTCCACATTTAAGTCCCTGTCTGAATGAGAATCTTTGCCTTATTTAAATAAGTTTTACATTATTACCTAGTATTTTCCCCACTATTTCAGTTCCTGCATATATTCCAGTTGTTAAGTTCATGTTATAGGAAAATTAGACCCAGTGGTGATACACAAACATTACAGATTCCCAGACTGGATTTAACACTGAGATTCACCAGTAAAGAACATCCCATCTCCCTGCTTCTAAACCTTCCTATTCAGTCTAACACAGGGCCTGCAAATTACTGTTTTAAGGCTGTTCCTGCATTGGGATTGTTTGCGATTCCTGCATTGTCCTCTGCCTCAGAATTGTTTGCAGCTGCTATTTGGTCTGGGTTCAAAATAATGCCAGGAGCTACACTAAAAATTAAGACAATCAAGGCCAGTGATATCCTCAACACTTCATCTGCACTCTGACAAAATACATTCAATTCCTCTGCAATTTTCAGAAGTCAGTTCATCAATGTTTTTTTTTTTTTTTCTGAAATATTAGAAAGTTCATAGGCTCTACCAGTCAGCTAAAATAGGTCTATATAAGGGTGTGGGGCAGCAGCTGAGCACAACACAGATGATCAGTCATTCCACATTCACACCAGAATGGTAAAAGCAAGAGTAAACACTTGCAAAAGATACAAACAGTTTCATAACTAAAGGAAGGAGAGGTAAAAAACAAGCATGTGGTGTAAAGGCAGTCACTTATCAACTCCCAGAAGGAAAACATTCCCAGCCAGTCTCAAAGCAAGTACGGTTTGGGGAAAATCTATCTCCTCAACTTCACTGTTGAGCACAATGTTATTTATATAGCACACAATATCTCTTTGATCAATTTAGGTCAGCCATCCTGGCTTGGTCCTCTCTCAACTTCTTATGCTCCCCAGCCTATTCACTGGCAGCCAAAGAGGTAAATAGAGAAAGCCTCTATGCTGCAAAATTACTGTCCACCAGTAGCCAAAACACTGATGTGCTATAAGAACCATTTTAGACACAGGTCCACGCAGCTTCCTATGAAAAAAGTAAACTCCAAAACAGCCAGACCCAGTTACAAAGTCATTACTCAAAATGAACAAAAAATTTTGACCTATGAAAGAAGCTCTTCCAACTGCCAAAAATCCCAGATTATGGGAAAAGCATTTAAATATGTGATTTATTTATAAAAAGAAGATATTTAGAAAGGTGATATTAGTGGGATCAAACTTTTTCTAAAGTAACAGAATGAAAAGATATAAGGATCAGTCATCTGAAATAATACTTTCTTATTAGTCTTCTAGGTTTTGATTGAACTCAGGATTAAAATTTCAAGATTAGTTGAAAGACATAGGAAAGATCACAAAATTATAATTCTGGTATCAGTGTGTCCCATAAATTATACGATTTTTATAAATAGTCAAACAGTAATTTGAAGTATAGTAAGTATATAGTAAGTTTGAAGTATAGTAAGTACATAGTAAGTTTGTAACATCCAGGAATGTTGACATTGGCTAATTGAATGGCGTACAATAATATAGACCTAAACAACGACATTCTGATTTGCAGAGTAACGTAAATCTAACCAACCTAAATAAATAAGTGTAAACCAAGTCAGGGATGCATATTTCAGCTAAAAAACCCACATCTATTCAATCAGAAAATAAAGTTTCCCATCCTTTGTGGGCAACATCAGACAAGAAAGGAAAAAGTGTTCACCTTAGGCATGTACACCATCCTGTTTATAGCAAGAGAGAAACTAGACTCAGAAAGTTTTTTCTGAGGTTTATGAAGTTCTGACTCCAGTATGCACGAGGTCAGAACTTCCCAGGATTCAGCTGTAGGTTTCTTGGGCAGAAGTGTGGTACACAGGAAATAAACAGTCACAACTACTAAGAAATAATTTTGTCTAAAAAATAAAGAATCCAGGAGTATCTTACACTTATCATAATTTCTTTATTAGTCCAATAAGCAAGTAAAGCTCGTTTGGGAGTCTTTTGCGAGCTGATGACATCTTTACAACATGAGTAGCAAACTAATATATGAGTTTCTGTATTAATTTGCTGGCAGCTGATATGTGTTTAAAAAACTAATACGCCACGGAAGCAAAAGAAGCATCTATGTAGAAGGGATAAAGCATAGAAGAGCCAAGGTCCAAGCCTGTATAATAAATATGGCTAGGCCCTGGGTGAAATCCTGGAGATGAGCACTGCTAACTCAGTAATTGTCCAAGTATGGGCTTCAGTTCAGCAGGAGGAACATTCCATGTGCAGTGGAAGATATCACAACTCACTGGGCTTGCTGGGTCAAGGAGACACCTTCACCATACACCTTGGAAAACCCTTGGGAGGAGATCAGTTACAAGCTGGCAAGTTGAAGTTTCAGATAATTAAAGGAGTCATATCTCAACAATGGGAAAATGACAAAAACTTTTTCCTGGGATAAGAAAGTAAATTGGATAAAGAGCAGAAAGGCAATAAAGATTAAAATTTATTTCCCTGACATAAAAGCAAAAGGGATAAAGAGCAATTTCTTTTACTTCTACTTCTTTTCTTCTTTTTTGTGACATCAGAAAGTAAGCTTTAACTTTTTTCCTTCTTCATTTGCAAAATGAAGCTGCAAAAGAAATCCCATATTCACTGCTAAGTCTGTGGAGACAGAATTATTCTGACACCAACAGGGATGCAAATTCATCTGTTGTAGGCTTTGTCACAGGGTGATGAGCAAACAAACAGTAAAATCTGTTTCTCCCAAACTTATGGGAAAGCTGTGATTTGGAAAGGTGAGCTGCATCTTTATTTCACATGTACTGGAAAGATGTTCTTGTCAAATTTTCTCTCCAAATGTTATCAGACATTTCTTGTTTCTTCTTTTTTACTATTTGACAGTGAGTGTGGGAAGGGAGGTCTTCATTTGAGAGATTCAGTTGCACTGTGTCAAGGCTTCACAATAATTTAAAAAGTGCATTGGGAGGATAGTTTTACTGATGTAGTGCAATCTTATCCAGCACAAAAATTACCTATCAAAACTGACATTGGTATATTACTGTAAGGGGTTTTTATGTCATTATAAAGGCAGAAAGGAGTGTCTAGCAGAATACTTAACCATAATTTTGCTTTTTTTTTAGTAATTAAAACATGAAAAATTCAATTTTACCCTATATATTTGCTTTGATCTGAATTGAGGTCTGTTTTGGGACCTTTTAGAGGTATGAGCTAAATGACAGAGATGTACTTATCCAGATTCTGATTGAGTAGTCAAAGCCATTATTTGCCCATACCCCTCAAGGCTCTCAGTGGTATAGACCACATTGTCAAGCTTTGGACCCAAGATGAAGTCAAATAACTGTCCAGGATATGTAAATCTCTCCCATGCTCTGCCCTAAGTGATCATCAGTCTCCATAAAGCTAAACATAGTGAATCTAATGTTGAGGTAGCACAGAGGGAAGCAGGACTGTGTAAAGATAACTACTTGTGGTCCAGAGAGTCTTTCAGCAAACTTACTTGAGTAGAAAGGGTTAATATGGCCCTACATATGAATGGTGTAGACACCAGACACTCCTTGTCAGATCCCATGAAAGCTTCTCCTTTCGCTTCAAGTTGCATGGTGGCCGCCTGCTGAGATGAGATGTAGAAACTCCTGGTAACATTATCTCTTCCTTTTTAACTGACATGAATGATTCTACACGTGTGGGAAGTACGGCAGGGAGAGGAGGGCACAGATAATTCAGGGCTGCTTTTAGAAAGCCCTTAGGCACCTGCCCAATACAGACTTTGCTGCTGGGATTAGTCATGTTCTGGTCTCACTCCATGATTTCATGTTGTAGATACACCACGGAGAACCCCATCTCCAAAATTTAGATGTGGTGCACACAGTGTAGTCAAGCTGCTTTCTATGTTCAAATCTGGATTGCATTGTGAATTTTTTTTTCATTTATTCCACTGTAATCCATGATAGCACTCTGGTGGATTTTAAGGACAAGTAAGAAGCAACTTTGTAAACATGCTAAGTTTTGACACCATTATAATTATTTTTGTGTTTGATTTTTTTCCCAGAATTACAGATAGACACATTTACCCAAAGCATTATACTCATTGAATTATCTAGAAGAAAAAAAGGATTCATTTCATGCGAAGGGAAAATTTAGAGTGTATGGTCAACATTTCTTGGAATTTATGACTGACACATTTATTTGAGGCTGTTAAGGAGGTCTTGCTCTGACTAATAAGTCCTTTGAGAGTCATAATTGAAGCCTGATGGATTGATTACAGTAGATAAATCTTTGTTTCCCAGGCATTTTTTAAAAAAAACTCCTTGTAGTCTTCCTACTCAGTTGTTTATAAAATACATTATCTTGTTTTAATCTTTGTAAAGAAGTTAAACTAAACATGTCTTTATATATCTGTGTTGCATTTTCCTGAAATATTGTTTCATGTAATTCTCCCATCTATACAATTTCCTTTACAGTAATTTTTTGCAGAAGTACAAGTGCTGATTTAACTGGCTATAAAAAGAGAACATTTATTCACAGCATCTGGCTTATATGCTGTGTTCAGAATGGAAAACGTTTTTGTTTGAAACAGCATTGGTTCATCTAGACCATCCCCCACCTGTGCTACTACAGTTCATATTGCACCATTTAATTGAAAACTAAGCAGCCAAATGAATACTATTTTTCAGCATCCAGCATTCATCCCAAAAGAACTGTAATACAATACATTGTAGGAACTACTGCAAGGTGGCAACAGAAATTTAGCAAATCACATTTCAAAGAAGAGGGGAAGAAAAGGATTTCAATCATGCTATAAACTACAAAATTCATGTTTGCTGTAAGTTTGGATGTCCAGATCTTCTTTCTTTCCATTTCTCTCCAATCCCTTCCTTTCCTGCATCGCTCAACATTTCCTCAAAGTTTTAATGCCAATTTCAGTATAATGGATTACAAGGGAGATAACTTCATTGGTACAACTGGCGGTGTGAATATCATTATATTCATGTCTAAGTGTTGTATAAGACCAATTTTCAATTTGGTATATTCCCAACTTTTTAATTTGTGTACTTAACACGGAAAGAACATGAATTTATGAATACTACTCTGCATACTTCTAAAAATCTATTCTTTGGTTGTTCACTCTGATAGGTATGGAAATCTTGAAATATGTCAAGTAATAAAAAATATTTCTTTATGATTACATTTTTATTTCTTTATAATAAAATATTTTGGACCATATTGAATATTACTCTTTTCAGAAAGGCAGAGAAACTTTAATTTTCTGTTCATTATTAGGACTTAAAAAAATTACCCAGACAGTTTAATTACTGCATCATTTTCCCTTTTGATTTAAACACCACCTAAAAGAGTCTCTGTCTACATTTTTGCATAGCATTGACATAAGCTTTAAAGCACAGCTAAGCAAGGTTATATAATCAATCCAAATAGCAGCAGCACCCTTTCTAAAACTGTGATCACATCTCAAGCAAATCAGGAACTGTCAGACTCAATATAGATTATAATTCTACTGCACACTATGTTTTCTTCTAAATAACACTCCAGCTCCCAAAAGACAAGTTTCACAGTAACCTTCATGGTGAACAACTGGAGACCTGAGGAGCAACTGAATATTTTCTTGTGAAAGGAACTTTAAATTGGTCTTTTTTTGCAGTCAGTAAAAAATGCATGCAAGCATCATGTTTCCACCCCCAGCCTGGGCTAAACATCACAACCCTGCTGCAACAAAATCTGCTAACACAGCAGAGCAGTATCATGTGATCTTCAATAAATCATTAGCCTATGAAACTGCTTTTCTCAAAGAACTGAGCTGGTAGTTTGATGCTACAGCAGTCATCTAATAATTTGACATCAGGAAAAGAAAATATGCCACTAACATAGAAGTTGCTGATATACAAGACTCAGTATAAAGAATACAGACTGAGAAGAATGCTGGTATTTGCAAGTGGCCCAATGGAACATAAATTCATGGTAAAACCTGAGAGATTACTCTAGTACAGTAGAAATGGATAATGTACATCTGACATGGATCCCCATTTCAGACAAGTTATGAGCAGTAAAAAAAATCTAGTAGGAAATCACAATATAACTGGACCAGATAAGGATCAATACCCCTGAATGAAGTCCAGTGGCACAGGAATTGAATTAGAAAGGATGAAACCACAATTCAGGACTGATTCCAAGTCCACACCAGTCACTGCTGTCTATTCTCAACATCCTATCCCATCAGAGAGCCTATCTCTGAGTTACTGTTCTAGATTTAGAACTGTGATGAAATGATTGCATACTCAATTTATTGTCTACTCTATAATATCTTAATAGATCCATTAAGATTAACTGGAGAAATATAGGAGAAATCTGCAATGCTATACTAAAGTAAGACAGAAGAAAATATTTAATTAAATGGTAGATTCATTGATTAAATATATTGCTTAACAAGTAACATGTTATTTTATTGTCCCACTTACCAGAAAAGGAATTTGTTCATTCTTGATTGAATTTAGAGTCTGCGTGTAACAACTCACATGCACTCTGATTAATCATACTTAGTTTTCAGAAATTATCCTTCTCTTGTTTATACCTTGAAAATAATTCCCATCAACTATACTTTAAGCAAGATAGAATATTCCAGGCCCAAAACCAAAAGCCCTTCAAGACAAATGAAAACCCATTCCTAATCTTTAGGTCTAGAAACAAGGCCGTCATTTAGAGATGCATTTCATTTTTTCATACTATTTGATTGCACACAGAGATTTTTATCTTTTACTCCTGAGCTTCATGATCACAGTTATTTGTCAATGTGTGCCAAAGTGGTCATCCATAAAGTCAGGTAAAGCATTACTTGAAACTTACATTTGCAGTCCTGAGTCCTTTGTGAATACAATGATATGAAAGAACACAAGTTTAACAATCTACATATGCACCTTTGGGAAAAAAATCATGGTCTCAGTAACTGCCCTGGGACAGGGCTTAGAAAAATGTATTTTGCTTCAAAACAAGCCATCTTCTAAAACCAAAAACATGTTCGTTCCTGCATTCATCCACATAGAACTATAAAAAATGGATATTTTTGATGAAATTTTAAGCATTAAGGTATATTTTAGAGGACATGAAGCTCATTCCACACTGCACAGTCACTATCGCAGCAAAGGTTCCTGCTACAGGTTGTTGATGGAAAGGAATGTTAAATGAAGATCACCTTCAGATATCCTGACCTCAGGGGCAGACTTGCCAGCTTATCATCTTCCTTTGTACCTCTTCTGTCTCATCCATCCTCTCTACTTCAGTTCACTTGCTCTTTGAACCTTGCTCTGTAATATATCATGCCATGTTTTTCAAACTGCAGTGTATGTTGAAAGAGGCACAAGCAAACAAGCAGGTGACACCATCTGGTACTCTGCTCTCCCAAGCTGTTGGATAATGGACAGTTCTGTGCTACTTTTTCTAACTGCTAGATATAAAACTGGATTTAGTTTCTCTCCACAGCCTTCCCCTCTTCTTTCTTTCAAGACTGTGCTATTGTCCCACTTCTGCTTTTCTTGCAAAAGAGTAGAATAATGACATCTGGATTCTCCCTTGACCCCTTTGCTGTATTCTGGCTTTCATAGCAGTCAGTTGAAGTAGTCACAGCTATTTGTCTACCTAATGAACTACCACAAGACAGTCAGGACCTTCCAACAAAAAATATCTTACCAGGAAACTGTCTATTTAACTACAGATAGCACCTACTTAAATGTGTTTATATGTAACTGTTGATAGGTGGAATAGATGACAGATAGAGGAATAAGGTGATAAACTAGAGACACAAGTATGTCAACAGACTGCTGGCTAGTACTCAGGTCTGGCCATGCCTTGCATCTTCTCTGCAGCCTGCCCTGTCTTCTCATTAAACTGCATTTCTATTTTCTTGAATGATCACACTCTCTATTCTGTGACCGTATGTGTGTGGATGTCTAAGTGCCAGGAATCAGTGACCAGGTCATAAGCACCATGTGCTCACAATGTCAGAAATTGAGTCATATGTGCCATCACTAGTCAGGATGAAGCTGAACTAGCTGGTGAGTAGGGTAGAAGCTTGGTATTCAGATATTAGAGTAGCTTTAGGTCTGGGTGAGATATTGGAGAGACTGAAGAGTCTGAACACTTGGTGCTGATGGGATCAGGAGGTCTAATTCAGCACCTGTAGGGGATGTAAGGTCTGGCAGGTGACTACTGGTGAGGTCATAGGTAAGACAGAAAGCCCTTTAGTGTGTGTGAGCCTGTACATGAAACTGCTTGGATATCAGGGGATCCAGTTTACAGCTGCTGGCTAAATTTGGAGCATAAGACCAGCTGCTGGGAGGATCCATAGTGCTTGTGGCTGTGAATATGTGTGTAAGCCAATGAAACAACAGCTGAGCTGTATCTCCACACCAGCATCTCGGATGAGAGAGCAGGGATACAAGGCCAGCTGCTGGATAGACCCGAGTGTATAAGGTCAGCAAGGGAACACGATTGTGTATCTATATGTATGTATATATCTCCCACTAACAGACCTTCCTCTGGAGCAGCAAGCAAGGCAGGCAGATCAGGCCATTTGAATTTAGATCCTCAGTCATTGCTGGAAGAGTCATTTTGTTCTTGATCTCAGCAGGTGCTGTTCAGAGCTGAAACTTGCTGAAATCCCTTTCAGCAAAAGCCATTTTCTTTCCTTAGGGCTGGTAAACATATTTTCTGTTAGCCAAATGAGTTTCTGTATCATTGGAGGACTCTGCAAACATAATGCCCCCTATATATTTGATGCCATAGATGTTTGCTAGCTTAACCACATTCTTCTGCAAAAATCTTAGACAATTTCTAAGATGAAAACTTTCAATACACCTACAGCAATGCCCCTTTGACTCTTAACAGCAGATTTCACACATCTTCTCAATGAAAGACATGTCTTGAGGCATTCTCAGATGACCCTTGCAACTGCAGGTAAAAGATCAGGACTCTGGCTTTCTGTTTATAATTCATGTACACTTGTACTCACCTGTATGTTAACTCCAGTTAACCTACATTTCTCAAACTTCTCCCTGAAAACTCCTATTTCTACCACCCTGCTCACTTGCTGTATTTGAAAAACCTTCTTCACATAAGCAGTTCCAAAAAAGCTGAGTTGGAGTAGGAAAGGGGGACATTAGTTATGGACTTTTCTAGGGATCTTCTGCTCCCTAAGGGCAAGACATCCCTGTGATATATTGCCTACTTTAAGCAGTCAGCCTCTAGCTCTCAAAAGTATCTTTTCTCTTATAGCCCTTAAGTTCAGGGACTTATGTTTTCTTAACATCCAAGAATGGTTAAAAAATTAACTGAAAATTTTATCTCATTGTAACTTTGATTATTTATGTAAATAGAAAACAGATACATAGCACTATGGAACTCCTTCTTTACACATTTGAGTCATTTAATTCCCCTGTATCATACTGTCACAGACATCTTTTCATGAAAATCCTTTCCTTAGGATTTTTTCCTCCTGAGAAGCTGAGAGGCCTCAGGAACGAAATGTAAACAATGGTTATCTGCTGCTGTGGCATGCAACAGGTGCACCTGTGATTGGCCCATCTTGGATGTTTATAATTAATGGCCAATCACAGCCCAGCTGGCTCAGACAGCGTCCGAGACAGATGTCTTTGTATCATTCTTTCCTTTCTATTAGCTTAGCTAGCCTTCTGAGATGAAACTTTTTCTTCTATTCTTTTAGTATAGTTTTAATGCAATGTATATCATAAAATAATAAATCAAGCCTTCTGTAACATGGAGTCAGATCTCTGTCTCTTCCCTTGTCAGAAAAGTCCTGTGAACACCGTCACATCATACCTTAGAAAAGGCTATAGTATAAACCTTATGGGCTTTCAGAAATCTATCCATAAATATTTTCTAACAGTTCAAGCTCCTCCATTCATCACTATGATACCAAATACCCAGAATTTTGTATAGGGTAGTAAAGGATATTAAACTTCCTCACAACAGAAATCTCCTATCTTCCATCTCCTACAGCAGATGGAAGCTTTCTTCTGGAAGATTACAGTTGAGTGGCGAGTCTTTCTGATAATCTACCACAAAAATAAAAGCCTAAAGTTAAGCACAAAAATCCATATTTAGATCTCTACCTTATTAAAAGCTGAGTTCACATTAACTTGTTTCACAGTCCTTCAGAATCAAAGATGGCATGAGCTGGAGAGAGAGAGAGAGCATACTGAAAGCCAGGCAGGTGTCTGAATAGTACCTCATATTTATCTCTTCCTGAAGTTTTATTTTTGAAGGTATTGGCTCATCATTCAAGTTGTTTCATTGTGGGGAAAGAAGTAGGGAGATTACAACTGGGAGAAAAAAAAAGGAAAGGAAACTAAACAGAAGAAGGTCTCTTGATTCCTGAATGTCTCTCCGGCTACCCTTTCTGATGTGTGACTCATTGCTGGCTGGGAAGGGAATGAGCTTTCACAATGAATAATAAACTCTGCTGATACTCAGATCTGTTATGCAAATAAACATATTAAATGAATGCATTTTCCATGCAACACAGCTTCTGCCAGGAAATTTGTTGAAAACATTGTTTGCCATTGACAAAGGCAACGTGCCAAATCCAAACCTGGTGTGAGTGGGCGCAAGTCTGCTGGTTTCAGTGGCACTGTGCCCATTCACACCAGGTCTGTAATTGGCCTATTTTGCTTCAAAAGCTTTCATAATCCAAGAAGTGCCAAAGTGCAGATAAACAAATTCTTTAGCTATAGAAGAGCTTTTTCAGGGTCAGCACTAATTTTCAGTTCACTTAGCAGTCATAAACTCCTTCTGGCTGAGTTCAGTCTGTGACTGTGCCAACCTTCTAACCTACAGAATGAAAATTCTTGGGTACTCTCAACTCCCTCTCTGCAGAACTGCTAAAATGAGCCAGCCTTGAAGGCACCAGCTTCAGAAATTGTATCTCAGTAGAAGATGGGAAAGAGGATGGATTCAATAAAAATTAACCTGACCTTCCTGTTCTGACTTCATCCCAGGCAAAATCTCTTTCAAGTTTTAGAAATATTTTCTAAAATATTTCTCTCCACAAGTTATGTCAAATGTCAAAAAAAAAAAAAAAAGCTAGACACACAAGAGAGTGTAAGATGAACTGTTCCTGTGAAATCTTTAACCTTATTTTATGGTTACAAATTATGTAAATAAACATCTCAATTTTATGAGATCTGCACTCAGATTAAGTCATCCCTTGGAATCTTTTGAAGTATACACAGGCAATTTCAGAGAGATGTTTCTGAACTCATACTTTCTTTTATCTCAACTATACCAAACACTGAAACCTATCCTGATAACTCTTTAAAGGACATGATAACAAACATCAAATTTGGCAGAGTTACTAAGCTGAGAAGTACAATATTTGTTCAGATAGGTCTAACTACTCTGAGACATTCTGTGATCACTAGAGCAATATGGGTATCTAAATGGTTAGAATAAACCGTGACTAAGAGACTTGGGTTCCAATGAGACAGAATCAAAGATTAATGTGAGAATTAATAGAGTGGTATGCAGTATAAAAATAACAAATCAGATATGATACAATTTCTTATTCAAGCTGACTTCTTTACCATTTTTGGAATGTAAACATGAAGCTGGCTGCATAAGACCAGGTCACTTATTGCCTGAGGATAGCCGACCAAATTTTGTTGTCATGATTTTGGGAGACTTAAGTCTTGATTCGTCTTCATTCAGGCATAAGAAGTCCTGGGGCGATTTCTCTCACGTACAAATTACTGATTTTCATATTTTTATCATAATTTTTGTTTGCTTTTCTACTGCACTGACTTTTTTTTTTTACATTAGAAGTACAGCTGCTACATATATGAGCAGCATCTGTGGCACAAAGCTGAAAAATCGGGTTTCTTGCTGTACAAGTACAGCATAACAGCAAACAGTGCCATTAAATCAAAGCTGCAATAATCTGCAGCTCCACTGACAGATATCTGCACATAACTTCAATGTGACTTATGTGCTAAGATAATGAATTCTATAATGCAAATTTACACACGAGGGTCAAATAAGGAAGTTCTTTGTATCTGACAGTACATTGGGTATTAGGTATTTGTCACAAAATAAATAATTCATCTCGCATAGCTACTTGCTATGTAAATGATAGTCTATGTATATTAAAGCATTTAGCACTTAGAATAAAATGGACAGCTGGGGCCAAATGAATATCTCTCAGGACACATTACCATTAGAGCTCCCCTGTGAGTTTTTAACTCTTTTCACTTCTGAGTGCTGTCATGAGGACATTAATTGAATAAGGCACAGAATTCGTTCTAATGCAGGCAGAGCCACAAAAAATGAGAGGAAAATAACGTAAAGCAGCACATTAATTTCAGATTCGACTTTCCCCCAATTTTAATGTTTCTCAAATCCCCCATGTAATTAGGTTCTGATTTAATTTGGGAAAAAACAAAGGTTAAATATTTTCTAAATATCAAGCAGATGACAATCAATATACAATTTAAATATGTTTAATACAAGCTGAGATTTGGGCAGAATTTAAAGTCCAAAATTCCCCCTATATTCTATATGAATTTAGACTAACATTGAATGCATTCTCTCATTCCAGCCCTCTAAAAATTCTTCTCCTATTGGCTCAGACCCAAAGTGAACTTATTTTCCTTTCCTGTTGACTCAGACCCAAAGTGAACTTTAAACAGAGCATGAAGTTTAACCTACTAAAGAGTGGCCATGCAAGTGGTTTGAGGGTAACCCTCCAGACCCTATGGAGAGGGTAAATTGGAGTGCATGCTCTCAGTCCGACCCAGAACTGCATAAATTTCCTCTAAAGATAAAAGAGACAGAGGCTTTTTTAGCATTCTGTGCCCTGCTCCTGATGTTAGAAACATCATGAGTCTCAAATTGTCTCTCAGACCTGTAGCTGTGAATGTAAGTCCACTAAACTCGGTGTATCTGCCTGAGACTTATGTCCTGGTTTAAGCTCAGCATCTTCTCTCCACTGGAACTGCTCTGAAATACACTGAACTTCTAGCATGCAATGATTACTTTTCACATGGTACTGGACCTGATTTGCTGATCTACATATTTTTCAATAATCTTTTCCTCCTTGGTTTTAGGATGATCACATGATACCCCTGCCTACAACCTAGACTTCCCTAGGGCTAATTTAACAGTTAAAGATCAGATTATACAGAAATATGATATACAGAGAAGTAATTTAGAAATATTCATAGTATCTGCGATCATCACTATTGCATCAGTATAAAGTCTAAGCTACAGTGAAACAGATTATAAAGCTGAATAGTGAAGAAAGACAGATAAAAGATTCTGATGTTTTAATCATTCACAAAACATGTCTGTTCCCAAGGTGAACTCCTAAACCCCTAAGCCAGCATGAACTGCTACTTTTTAATACTGCATACCAACATTTACTTCATTTTCAGTTTATATTATAATCATACTAGTTATCATAAAATGAGTTCCCTGCTGAATTCAGCTTTGAATTAAGGTGATGAAATTGAAAGAGCTAGACCTATGCGTGTCCTGGATTTTTAGTATCCTGGTTCAGCACAAAATATGTTAACATAACCATCATTTGACCTCAACACATTGTCATCCAATTCTGTAAAACAAAAGAAAGTGGAAGACAGTATTGATTTAGTAAAGATATTTAAATATTTTTGTGTTTTCCTAAATGAGAAGTTACAGGTTCTACTATAAACACAAAGAAAAATCTTCATCCTTTGAAATCCTGGCCATTTAAGCATTCAACCATAGATCAGAGGCACCTAAGACAGCAATCCTCTCATTGAAAAGCCCATCTAGAACAGTGCAAACTTTGGCAAAAGGGAGTTTTGACCTCAGGTAGCAGTACTGGGATAATATTGGTGAGCATCAGCCTCCCCCCAGGAGCCTGGTGTTATTCAGGTCAGGCAGAAACCAAGTGAGCCATTAGTGGGGTGTTCTTTATTTGCAGCCAAAAAGGTGAATACAGTGCTCCACTGTCAGTATGCCCTTAGCTGCTTGACTAGTTTGCTTTATTTAGGGCTGTAAACAGCTTGCCACATTTTAAGGCAGAAAGAAAAGCTGCTGGTGTCTGTTAGGGTGGAGAGTAAAGAGGAAGGGGTTTCTCTCTGGGGCTGTTTAGCATCATCTAAACATAATTTACTTGATAATTTCAGTATTATAGCCTTCATCACTATTTTAAAAATGTTGGTCTACAACCTGATAATGCCTCCACAGTCAGCAGTGTGGAAAGAAGACCTTAGACCTTTTCTGCAATAACTCTAGTCCTGGTGGATTCAAACTCTCATTGGTTTTGCTCTCAAAGTCACATTTGTAATATGGTGACAGCTGGCTCAGTGCTTTTTCATGTCATTAAAATCCAATGTCTTAAAAGAGTAAGTTTTGTGAAGCCAAGACATCATTTCAAGCACAGAAAACAAAACAGTATAATAAAATCTCGGAGGTTTTTTCTCTGTGAGATAACCTTTCCTTCACAGCAATAACTGAAGGACAGGATTACGTGGCATGAAGGGGGCACACTGCTATCATGTGCAAGATAGTTTGGGCCTCCAGCTGTGGAAGCTGGGAGAGAAAGTAAGATATATTTGAGTGTGGCTAGTGAAAGTGAAGGTTTGTTTAAATTGATGGAGCACAAAGGGGATTGTGTAACTCCTTGGAGACCGCCAGCTGTGGCACGCACATGCCGTGCCACTTCCCGTGGTGTGTGCACGATGCCTCCACTTGCAGAAGAGAGCTCTTTTTGGCTCTCTGGGTGGCATCAGAATTGAGACAGTTTCAAGAGTGCCCTGGCAACTGGGTTTGGGGGACATTGGTCTAATTCTGGTATTTCACTCTCTCCTGTGCTTCTTCAGTAGCAGAATGCAGAGCTCCTTCGCAGTGGGAAAGCTGCATTATCTTGCTCATGAGCTGCTTTCTCCCCTGCCTGCCTCCCTCTGAGATTGCCCTTTCTGTGTGCTCCTGTCATATCCTCAAGGTCAAAATGTGTGGAAGAAACATAATGCTTTTCCAGGTGTTTTTCCTAAACAGCTTATTCTCTGAAGATGGCATTGTTAAAGGCTGCACAATAATAGGAGCTAAATGCAGATGATGAGTATTTTATGCAGAATACTAAGTTTTCATATCTTTCTTTATTTTAACTTGGGACAGAAATACTGCTTTGAGGAAGAAAATTTTGAAGTGAATAACTGAAAATTTATTTGAATCAATCAAAGCATTTAATTTTTATTAAATTATTCTTGCAGATTGATTTTTGAATTATCAAAATACAGTGGATACATGTAACAATCAAATAGAATACTATTCATTACAAAGGGGAAACGAAGCCATCTTGTTCTAACAATGTCAAAAAGCAGGATTTGTTTTTGTCAAAAAACATTACCATTTGGATGTGAATGCCCCTGCAAACCATTCCAATTTCAGTGAAATGGTGCTTGCAAGTGGAAATTTCTTTGATCTTTTTTCCTCACCACTGCTAAACAGATATCACTTTCACAGCAAAAGGTAGACAAAGCAACACACACAAAAGAAATGCAAGGTTTCAATTTGTTTATTCATGTATTCATTGATCTATTCCTGGTCCAAAGGCCCTTGGATTTCATATGATTTCCTTGAACTCTTTCCATATCTGTGATTTCTGAGCAAATGTTGAGACAAGCACAAGCAGCTTATGTGCGTCCCCATACCCCACTCCTTCCATGAATCTGCATGCTAATCCACATGTTAGCCATTCTGAGGTCTGCCTTGATGAACAATTAGTGTATTGTGATGTGCAAAGCTTTGATAAAACTATTTCCTAACCTGTTTTTGCCTATACAAGGAATATGAGTTGTTGATCCCAAGAGCATGTAGCACTAATCTGCTTCTTGTATAATACACTCTTTTTCTTTCCTTCTCACTTTGATTACTTCTGAAATCTAGTTCGTTATTTGCCATTATTTGTTATTGTTTTATTATTTGTTATTCATTTCTTAGCTTGCTCCTGTTATTTGTCTTTTTTCTTTGCTATTGCTTTATTTGTTTGCATTCTGTTTCTGCAATATTTTTCCTTTTGCTATTATTTTTCTTCATTAGTTGGAGTGAACATTTATCTCTGCATATCATGTAGCTTGTTTTTATTTCATTATTTCCTGTGTTTGTGTTACACAGCCACCACTGCTCAGCCTCACAAAGTCTTCTAAAGGCAGCTCTTATCAATACAGCACCACTGAACCTCACAGATAATGCTTTATTAAATGTGACACTGAAGCTGAAATCTTACACAGTAGGTAGCATAAAATCATTACCAGCTTGAATATTTTTGAGGATCAAGATGATAATGATAAGAGCAATGTCCCAACAGGGGACTCGCCACTTATTACTTAATCCAGCAGCCCCCTGTAGGTGTATTTTGGTGTCATTGAATGCCCACCCAAGGGTTGTATGAAAGCCTGAAGAAGCTAAGACACATCAATGGTTCTGCAAAGGTCTTGTAACACAGCCTAAGCTCTCTGGGGTTTTTTAGGGACTTTTTTGTTATTAATAAAAAGTTAATGGGATATAAAAACATTGCATGGGAAATGTGTGCTTAAAAGTCTTACTTTCCTTATGACTCTCTCCTGTAAAACTGCCCAGGAAATAACATCCCACACTGTCTTTTCTTTTTAAATAGTATATGTGAGGGATCTCTCATCTCTTCTTTATCTATGGGATATTTAGATATGTAATATAAAAAGGATTTGTAAAACAAATAGTGGTCCCCACACTCTAAATTTCTCCAGTCAGAGCAAATGCAATGTCATTCACTTCATAATCTGAACTATATTTCAGATATGAAAGGCTAAAGTAAGTTAATATTTTCCTGAGCAAAGCCATCAAGCAGACAAACAGTATAACAATGTTGTATGGTCTTTCCTTCTCCTTATGTCAGTGTAGATCTTTGATCCTCAGATCCAGTTTTAAAATGTTAAAGGACTGGGAAGATCTACAATTTCTTTAATATTATTGGCATTTTCATGAACTGTGTAATGTCCTCTACCCAGATGGTCAAGATTTTCAGGAAGATTATGTCTCTCTTTTGAATTATTAATAATGTTTTGAAAGTCTCTGTTGTAGTACAAATCTGCATTTCCCTCTAAAGCTCTTAGGATTTATCTGTCGGAACAGTGGGAGGTTGGGTTTTATTGGTTTTTAGTTTCTTTTTTTTCCCCCATTTTGACCATAACATAAGCAGGTCAAGTCCAGCACTCTCCAATGAGACCAGTGTTACAGGAGCATGGTCTTAGCATGTTATATCTGCTGTTCAGGGAAGAGAGGGCTCCCCACAATGAATTAATTTGTATAAAATAACAGAGATCTCCACTGTCTGTCAGTCTTACCATCGACATGCAAATGACAAAGCCCTCAAGTCAAGGGTGTACTGCATCACCTAAAGAAGCAGAGGTTGAATGCTAACCCTAACTGAATTCCCAAAAATCACAGCAGGATCAGGAATTTACCCATTACTGTATAGAAGGTATTTACCTACCCTCTAGTAGCTATATACCCACTACTGTATACCAGAGACTGGAATTTCGTACAGGATGTAATTTGATACCAGGTAATGGCATTGTAACAACTGTGAACAATGTTTAGCATTGTAAAGCCCTTATTTTAGGTACTTTAGAATTAGTGTGCCTGAAAAGACAAAATTTCTAAATTTGAGATATCTTTCCCCTCCAACACAAGCAGATGTTAGAGTCTGCAGTAAGTTCCATTAAGTCAAGTGTTTGACAGAACCTTTTATGTAGCTCATTTTGACTAAATGAGGTCAAACTTCTTTTTATGGGACACACAGGCAACTACAAGAAATGTACATTATAAAAGAATGGCACTTAATAGACTTCATTGAGCTGAAGCACAGACAACTATAGTGATAACTCAGTCTTACAGTGAGACCTTGCTGGTTTTAGATTGCTCTTCTCTGACTGTTTCACTATACAATTTCTTTTATTTCTCATTGTCTTTCTTGTTCAATTCTGCAGTTCTTTCAAGTAGTCAAATATTACTCATCAACACTGGTATAAAACCAATGCAAAAGGGTTATTATTTTTAGCTACATAATTTTCCTTTAAAAGTTATATACTCATATACATCTTATGCCTTGAAAAATTGAGAGAGAGAGCAGTAGATACACAAACCCTTCTCTTTCCTTCCAATAGCATGAGGTAAATTGCACAATAAATCAATTTTTATGGATGCTGTTGACTTGCAACATTTGCTGCTTTTAAAAATTAATAGCTGAAATAATGAACATCCTCAAAAACTCTCTGAACAGTCAGCTTGATTAATTTCCTGATATGAAAAGCAGTTGACAGGTGCAATATTCTCTGCTGAAATTTTCTGTAGTTTGATCAGACTATGATCTAAACCTGTTCCAGTAACATGAGTTTGTTTGCTCTGGTTTTAATTTGTGCAAAACAAACAAACTTAAGTCCCATATTGTGCTTTGCTTAGGAATGCATACACACACATATCCATAAAATATTCCTTATTGTAAAATAAAATCAAGTTTAATTTTTGTGCAAATATTATTCTCAAGTCATAATAACACTGCACAGTGCAAAGTGCAGCTGGCATCTCTTCATATTATGTTTGCATTACTGCCAAACTGATAAGGAATTCCTGGGTATAAGCTAATGTGCACTGCATTTTGAGCATTTTTTAAATAGTGGTCCATATGTCAAAGTGATGTAATCAGGAATACCTCCTTTGAGTGAAGTGTAGATACACAGCTTCACCCCAGTGTTTCCGTTTACTCTCCTTTCTGGGTCTCATTATTCATGGTCCTTTAATATGGGAGTTAAACACAAAAAAAATTGATAGCCATTTCTCTTTCTTTTTTTCTAGAGTTGAAATTAAATAATGTTGTTCTCTAAAATGTGAAATATTTGAGATATATTTCTAGTTAGGATAAAAAAATCATTTTGATTAAGTATTAAGGAATTGGTTTAAAATTTAAAATGTTCATAAGATTTAAAATATCTGAAATTTAATGCCATCCCATATACTTTATTGTCCTGCTTTTTATTTCTGAGATATTGGTCCAAAATAATCAAGACAAATGCCTGAAGTCATGACAAATGAGGCTGCCAGAGATGTTCAGAGGATCCAGGTAACTACATCGGGCATCACAAGCAGTGAGTGGACATAGAATCTTCACTTGCAATGGAAAAGGTGATCTGTTCCTCTGCTATATACAATCTCTGCTACCTAAAGATCCTTTAAAACTAGCTCTTGTGAGGAATGTCTGCATAAAAAACAAGCAAAATATATTTTCAATCTGAATGCAATGAATTTGATGTTCTTTCTTATTTTTCATGACATTTTAAGCTCCATGATATCTCCCTGTATACCTATGGGAATTTTTTCTCTGCTATTCAGGAGTTTTCTCTGCTGATTAAGAAATTCAGTGTTACTGTGAGAGAAAACTGCAGAGGCATGTCTTGTTTAGGCACTCAAATAAATGAAGCTATACAGGAATGTCTTAGTGAGACTGAAGGAAACCTTGGTAAAAGTTTCAGTTGGCAGCTGGGGATATCATCTATGCTGCTGTCGAAGATTTCCAAGATAATAAATATTTCTCTCTTGATAATCACATTAGATAACTTCTCCATCAGCAGCTCTTGCAACTGTTAAGTGTCTGGGGGGTTTGTAGATTAACAAGATGTCAAGGCTGGTCTTTACTGTAGTCTTACAAAATAAAGGGAAACACTCAAGGGAGTCTGCTTCAACAGAGTTCATTAAATTTCTCAGATATGCAGAGGAATTACAGAGAGATAGCTAATAAAACTATGCAATCTGTTTGTCAGATATGTCAAAAAAAATATCAATTTACAAAAAGTAGACATTTCCACTACAACATGGAGGCAATTTTTAGGATAGGACTTTCAAATGCATACATGATCTATCAAAATGAGGTATTAGAGGACAGAGGAACAGGTAACAGGACAAAACAGGCTTGGAAATATGATTCTAGAGAAAAATCTAAAACTCATCAGGAATAAAGAAGCATGAAAACAGACTTCTAGATAACAGTGTAGACAAATTAGATATGAGAAGGTTTTAGCTTTGTTCAAATAAAATTATATTTTGTCCCCAGGGGACCAAGATATCTTCCTGAGTGAAGAGAAACATCAAGGTCTTTAGCATCTGCAAATATATTCTTGCTTAGTGATAAATTCTGGCCCTGTTTAGACAAAGAAGAAGACTGGGGGTTATCAAGTTCTCAGAGACATCCTGCTACAAACCAGCAAAAGGCTTCAGACGGTCATGTGCTTTTTAGTGCTTCTTGGCTTGATTGGAGAAAGGAATAGCTGATGTCACCCAGGGTAATTTGCTCACAGATGTAAATTAATTAGAATAGTAGAGATGGAACCCCTATACCTAGCTGGTCTCTTTCTCTCAAGAGCCTCTAGAGTCATAATTTTTCTCGTCTCCATTGTGCCTAAGTAACGCAGCAGCACGCTGATGTGCACACATTTGTAAAGGCTGTGCAATCACCTCCTCCTAAGCACACCAGTGCTGTATTGCATATGTCCATTTACTACCCAGAATTAGCCTGAGCATTTCTTAGGTTATGAAACATTGGTTTTCATGGTCCAGGGAGGGGGACAGTGGAAATTGCCATCTCAAAATCAGAAAAAAAGGAAAAGCATTAAAATTATCATTGTATAAATTAAAGTACACGACAAGCAGTGCCAGAAAAGGTTGTCCCTGAGCAGAATAATACTCTACTACAAGTTAAATAATGATACCAGTAGGAAAAAAGGAGGCCAGGGTCAAATAAAAGACACCTACTTATTCACAATCCATTCTTAAGCTTTTGTTCCCTGACTCAGAATAGGCACCCACAAGATGTTAACTCCAGATTTATTGATAATTCAAGATGGAAGGGCACTTCATCTTTTTATGATTAATTATGGACAGATTGAGAACCAGGAAACTGCTCTGATAAAAGCTGCTTGGGCCACGAGGAAAGAGAATACACCCAGAAATGCCCAGCTGTCAGCTTCACTGCAGGCATTGACCCCAGGGAACCAACTTAAGGCAAAGCAACACGAAGATGGAAGCAACACTTAGGAGGCTGAAAGACTGTCTGCTTCACATCTTAATTGCTTGAGCTATTAAACAAACACATCTGGTGTTGATGTCTCTGGAATGCTGCACTTTTTGTGTATCACATATGCCTCTGTGTTAATGCTTTATGAGCGGCTCACTTTGGGCTTGGAGACATAGGCTTGCTAGCTTTTTTTTTTTCTTTTCTTTTAATCTTCTAATGCAAAACATATAGGCACTTACTTTGTGATTTCATTTTATTTGTTTTTACCCTCAGCCTTTTGGGGTTTGCCTATTTCATTGTCTATCCATTTGCCTCCCGCAGTGTCTGCTTTCCCCCGTTTGTTCAAGAGAAATTAGCAAAATTAAAGAAAGAAAAATTCCACTCTGGCAGGCATGAATTTGTTAGAGTGAGTTAAAGGAGACAAGTTTGCACAATTTCATTATGAAGCCAAGTAATTCTAAAAAGAGATGCTGCTTCTTATTTGCTCAATAATGCTTTTATACATTTCAAGCTTTATGCAGGATTGATTTGATAAAAATATCCTTGGAGAACTGTGACCTTGAGTTGCCTTTTGTGGAGGAATTTGCTGGGAATAACCTAAAAAAGAAATTAAAATGGAGACTACAAAAAATTTGTATTTGTAAGGTGATACATTTGTACAGACTTATAGAATAAGACTTACTGATAATTTTTTTACAAAACGTTACAGGCTACGAAAGGCATTTCCACTTAGCTTCCTGAAAATTTCTTATACTTCTTAACCTTTAAAGATGTAAAGTAATGATAAAAATCACATGTACAATATAGGGGGCTGAGATTGTCAATTGCTTAGGAGTCAAGGATAAAGGCACAATCCTATGTTGCTATCTGATAACATGAAAATTCCAGACTGCAGAAGCTATTTTGGCTAATACTTTGGTCTCTTTTTTTGAAATAATGCATAAAGGACTGCATTTCTCTCAGGAATGGTCTAGTTGCTTATTCCATAAGAATGCGAAACATTCCTTGTTATCCCAAAAAAATATGGTATATTGTCCTACCCAAACTCTATCTGCTGCGTAGGCTAAATACACACCAATGATGTTTTGCCAACAGTAGAGCCTGCAACATTTTCTCTGAACACGGAACATTTATCTGAGTAAATGTATCTATAAATAACATATATGAATCTTTTTTTTCCACTTACAATGATACAGATAATAGAGTAATTCAAGATTCTTGAAAGTCAATATTATATGTTCCTGTAGTTTCAATATATTTCTTATAAATATTTTAGTGCCTTTATTTAGTTATTTTTCCTCCTGCAAAGTTGTTATAAAAGCAAAATACCTAAGAAAGTTATACTTACAAGTTGTGGGTGGGGAGAGTGGCCGGGGGGGGGGGGGGGGGGGGGTTGTTGAGAAGGTTTTTTCACAAAGGTTATTTCTAATATGGTTAAAGTATGGATTATTTATTACAGGATTCAGAGTAGTAATCTAAATTTTGGGGTATTGAATTTTCAGAGTGGAATTATACACCTTAACTTCCATTTGAGCTTTCCTGCCATTTACTCTACACTGACAACATTTGCAACATTCACAGTTTGATTGCATTTGTATCTATGAAAAGTTCATTTCAGCATTGTTTAAATGGAAAACACATTTCAGCTGGCAATGAATATAAGTTACACTGCTGTGTTATTCTATCATAATCATTCATGCAGTGGCATTTTGGTAACATTTGCATCATTTGCAATGGGGTTACATTAGTGTTAGTGAAAAGCTAAACCAAATATTTAGTCCTTTGTTAGTTTGAAAGCTAACATGAAATATAAAAATCTAAGTCTAAATTTCTAGAATTGCTCTATAACAAGGTAATTCTGCAGCTATTCCTGTCCCCAGGACTTCCAAGGAGAATGCCTGGGTATAACTGTGCTTCTTGTTTACAGAAAGGAGCGAGAAAAACTTAGAGAAAATCAAACAAAAATTAGTGGTTATTATTTCACTGGTTATTTCAGTGGTTTCTGCCTGTACAAACACAACAGTCTAACTGAATCTTTAATGTCAGCTACCTGTGTCAACTCTTTGCAGCACCTGGAGATATGGAAATGCATGGAATTAGCAGCTGCCTTTTTTTTTTCCCTCCTAAAGGCAATTGCTTTAATAAACTCAGTGTCTCTGATGACCACTTATGAGAATTATCTAAAAGTACATGGTTTGAATTTGGATACTCACTCCTGTATTTTGGCACTATTTTCAGAAGACCTCACTTAAACAAGGCCTTCTGTAAACTGCATTGGTCTTCTCCATGTGAGTGACATTTTTTTATGGTTTCCCTTCTAAAATCTAAATAACGGATGAGAAATCTTCAATGTTTATAAAATTAATGTCACTCAACCACTTAAAAAACTTCTCTGCTACAGATATTGTGAGGGGTAAAAAAAACATATCCAATTTTTACTTAATAGTAATTTTCATTTGTTGAAAGAATTAAGAAAATATTGAATTGTTGAAGTATAAATATAGAGAGAAATTATCAAATTGAGTTATTCTAGCCATTACACCTTGCCTGACTAAAAACCAACAAAACCACAGTCACACAGTCAATTCTAGTGACAGCAAGGTAGTCTTTTTGAATTAAAAACTCTTTTGTTCAGATTAACTTTATTCCATAGACAAAAACCTCATAAAAATATTGCTGACACATAATATTTTAAGATTATTAGAAATCTGTTTATAAGATGTCCAAAATTTATATAATATAATGATATGCGCAAATTGTAACAGTAATTGAATTGAAATACAAAACAGCACATTCAAATTTTAAAATGTCATCTTTAAATAGTATTTTCTATAATTCTGCAGCTGTACACACATGGGTAATATGTGATCACAGTAAATACAACAGGAGTGACTAAGTCAGGAAGTGACTTTGCTCATCAAGCTAGTCTGCCATAGGATCAAGACCAGTTTTACCCTGTGTTCAAGGACAAGCCTGGAGAAGGTTTTCTACCTTTGGTTCAGCACAGAACCCAGTGCCTGGGAGGTTACTGACATACAGCAGCAGGCCACTCCTGTTTCTTTCATCACTTTCCATATATCTGAGGCTATCTTTCTCTCTGCAGAAGGCCCTTTCTCAAAGACCACATTTTCAAAGTCTCTGCTTATTCTGATGGTTGGGCTTTGTTTGGATGTTGGAGGGATTTTTTTCAAGCGGTCCTGTTTTACTGATATTATCATCTCTTAAAATATAGTGCCTGAAGTAGAACAGAAAATAGAACCGGGTAAGTATTAGGGAAAATGCAAATATTACCTTTTATGTGTTATATATTACACTTTGGTACATAAATACCTACATGAAGTTTATCTATTTTTGCAACAATATCTAACATCAACTGTGCAATTTCATTGCACTGCATATTTCTGCAGGGTAATTTTGCAATTTTGCAAGAAAAATATGTCTCTTAACTGCATTGCCTCACACTCGTCTTCAGTTAATTCCTCTTGTTATACTTTGGGTGGTTCTCTTTTCATTAGGACCACTTACAATTTAATTTCCATCCTTTAAATCCTTACTTCATACAATGCTCATCTAAATGCAATTGTTTATGATCCACAGAGAAGTACATTGACTACTTTGCTGACCTAGTCAGTTAATAAAAATACTGGACAGCATCACATCGAAACAGCCTCCTACAAGGTAGATTCTGTCCTACTTCAATAACAAATCATTTTACTAATTTCTTTTGGACTACATTTTCTTTCTTTCAATATTAGAATATTTTGGCCATGTGAAAAATTTTGCTAATATACTACATATGTCTCCAGCATATGTTTCATAATTGTTCTCTTCAGGAATTAATGTAGTGGGATTTAAGCACATTTGTTCTTAGCAAAATCAGGTCTGCCTTCTCTAGGCTTCCATAAAATAATTGTTTAAAAATGTATCATAAAAATGCTATCATATCTTCATTGGTGCCATAGTCAGACTGACTTGTCTACAACTCAACATTTTTACTTTCTTTCTAATTTCACCACCTACTTTTTAAAAATAAAACTGTAGTGTGTTTGCCCTTCCACAATCTTGTAGGATAGCCCTAGAATTCTTAAACATAATTAATAATGGTTCAAAGATAGTTCTGGCTTAGTTAATTTCATCACATCCTGACATCTTGGCTGCTTCTAAGTTATTTAATATTCTCTAACCTGTCCTTTCTTTGTTCTGACCTATTCTCCCAATTTTTGTTAAAATTAATGGTGTTAAAAATTAACCATTATAATTTAAGGTGCAAAAATCACCTTTGTGTTCATGCCAATAATGTATGAAGGGAATTTAGTCTTTGAAAAACAGGGAGTTCAAGCTAATTTAATTCAACAAAAAGGTCATACTGACCGAAACCAAAAACCAATCCCAATACAGATATAGGTAATGTAAGGTTTCCTATCCACCAATCAGTTCAATATACAGTGAGAGGATGAGGTCAAAAGGGCCATTCTTATGGGTTGATTTATTGGTTTTTTTCAGCATTCTGTCTCAAAAAAATTGGTTTCAAATTATCAATTTATGTGATATTTGCTTCCCAAAGTAGCAACAAATATTAACTGCCACCAAGGGCTGTATTTCAAATGGCACTTTAGATATAAAGAACATTTTTGAGCAATGAGCAATTTGCCAGGAATATATTAATTTTCTCTATCATCTTCTTACAGAAAACCCCAAAACAAATGTTGTTGCATTGCTTTTCCTCTCTTCTTTCTGTTATCCTGTGGCCTCTCATGTCTGGCTGTGTGGTATCATGCAGCTGTGGGGAGCCTATATGATTTGTCCTTTTAGTATGGTCATTTACGTAAGTTATTACTTTGCTTTTAAAGGAGCATCACTCCTCTACTGAACCCAGCAGTACACTGCAGCCTAACCTCAAACCTATGTCAGTGTATAGAGTCAGAGGTTCTTCTGTCTAGTCCTGCCATTAAAAGTTAATTTTCACTATTAGACCCTCAATGACCACATCATAGATAATTGTCCTTGTAGTTTACTCTGAGGGGGGCCTAATCAATTGCATCAGAGGTGGATGCCATTGGACAATAGACCAATGGCAATAGACCATTCAGTTATTCTGGGAGTAAGCAAGTACCCAGTGCACCCCTTGATCTAATTCTTCTATGGGAGGAGGCTCTGAAAAATTTAATGGAATTTCTTCTTCATCTTTGCAGGTCATCTTCAATTTGTCACCATGAAATCAAATCTTTTAGGAGCACCACCTTTAACCTCCACTAGCTTAGGTATATCCATCAAGTCCTTATTCTGTTTATCATTATTATCAGGGAAGCCATTGCTCTTCAAATCACTGTGACTATTAATTTTCTACACATTACGAAATAAACTCTATTTTATTCATAAAACTCAGAAAAGCTGCAACATTCACAGGTTTTCATGGGGCATATAAATGAGAACCTTGTGACTTTACATTCTTTTGAAATATCATCTGTGGAAGTATATTTAGTATGTCTAGATAAGAAATATACACTAAATAAAGGCCCAACTTCCTTTGAATAAAAATGCTAGTTTCTCTTCTCCTTTCTTAACTCTTCCCTTTAAAGAATGTTTCAACAAAATATCATGCATTTGAAAGATATTATGAGTAATTGATTCAGCAACCATGTCATCTATTCTCCACTCAATGGGTCCCAATAACTCCTTTTAATGTCAGTGAATGTTGTGTGCATGCATTTATAATAGAATGTACTCCCATGGTAGAGATTAAAGGTTTTCATAGAAACTGCAGGTCTATACACTCTTCTTCTGTAATTAATAACCTACAAGATAGGAAAAAACTTAACAACCTGGCTGTTAACAACTAGTGGCAACAGAATAGACTCAGCCGAACAAAAAAAAAACCAGCAAAACTATCATCCTTTGACTTAATTGTTTAATCTAATTTGTCCTACACTTCAGCATTCACACTAATTTGTTTTCAAACAGTGAACACTTTAAGTGGCTCCTACTTACAGGTCAGGCATTTCCATGTCATTCAATCTCTTATACCATTGTAATCTAACAGTTTAAACATTGCAGGTATAATGGGGTATTTTGTATTAGGTGCAAAATATGACTATAGCCCATAGACAAGCACAAAGCTCTCAAAAAATAAATAAAGCAAATTCTAGGATATTTATGGTTGGGACCAAACTGATCTAGTCACAGAATTAATATATTTGCCTATAATGGTTTGAGATTATCTCTGTTCTTGTGCTCCTTTCCCTGGGGATGCATTATACTCGATGTCCCATTACCCACTTTGGGAATAGTTTAAGATTCATTGCCAGGAAGGGAAGAAGGAGGGTGCCTTCCATAAAATATATATTAAAAGCACAAGTAGTACAAGTGCTGAGAACCACATCACAAAAGCAGAGATAGGAAGATGAGAAGGTGTTCCAAGTGGGCATAGAAAAGAGCCAAAAAGGTCTGAGGAGGTCAACACAGCAGTTTTTGGAGGCACGGACTCACAATAAACTTGGAGGCTGCTTCTCAGGAGACCAGTAAGAGTTCCTTCTATGGACAGAATGTTCTGATCAAACTGTGGACTTGATTAGGTTACTATTATCTTCATAGCCAGTGTCAAAAATCTAAGAACAAAAACTGTGTTCACAACTCTTTCTATTATCTTATGTTTATGGTGGAAGATGAAAGAGGTTATGTGAAAATGGAAACTGAAAAAAAAAGGTTCGCCACATTTATTCAGGGACTTTTTCAAAGCTTCAACCAGTTAGCCTCAAGTGGATTTGAGAGAAGACAAACACCCTGTCTGGCTGAGATGTACAACCTTTTCCTGATGCTCTCACTCACTCAATTGACACGACATAGCCAGGTGTACTTCTCCAGGGTGTTAAAGACTGTAAGCAAAGGGAGTACACTCCCTCACATCAGCAGGAAGTGGTGAGAAAAGTCAACTTCAGTGAAGGCACTGGACTTTGATTTCCAAGCCTGTTAGATACTGTGCCTTTTTTTAGGTCCAGCCAGTGGCAAGGCTTAATGCATGTACCAAAGATGTAAAGTGGACACACATAGAATATAAGTACACACAATAAGAAAAGGCACCAAAAGCATCATCTTGCTCCTCATTTCCAGACTATGAAGATTAAAGATCACAAGCATAACAATCTTGATACACAAAGTTGCTGTGATTTCTGGATGATCTCTAAATTTTAGCATTGGCCTCCAGATCTCACAGATTTGGTGTCTGCAGAAGTCGATCTTCTATTTTCAGGCTAATCCAGCTTGTTGAAGTCCCTTAGAAAATATGCCCACACTCTCACACAGCCAGTCTTCTCTGTCCCCTCTCCTCTCTGCTTTTCACACTTGCTCCTCCTGGATCAACTTCAACTACACACCCCACTCCCCTTTCCCCAGCATGTGGCCCTTCCTCTGATCTCTCTATAACAATTTTTGCACATCCTCACAGCCCCCTTTCAACATTCTATAATAAATTTCACACAATCCTTCAAGCTCTCAAATACTACATATATTTGATCTTTCCAGTAAGGCTTAGCATAATCCTATTTCCCCTTGTTCTCATCAGTCACAAAATTCTAGTCTAATATCATAATGTTATATTGGGGTGTTTTTTTCTATGGCTTCTCAGTCCACGATATGAACCCCTCTGTACTATTTCCCCTATCTGCCATTGCTCAAGCTTGCATTTCTGAGTGTTTAATTTACTTCTTTTCCTGTCTCTTCTCTTTGTCTCTTAAGCTGAATAGCCATTAATCACATGGCTCTAATAGACCAGCTATCCTTGAGTGCATCTTATTGACACACTAAGGTACTCAATCAGTTGCCAGACTAGTGCACAGCACTTGACTTTAGCCTGTAAATGGTTGCAGTAACACCTGCCCAGCAGGTGGCTGAGGTTCTGGCTCATTAGAGCAATCCTCAGAGTAGGACTTACATACACTTCCATACAAGAGACCTCATCCTGTACAGACTGAGCATGAGATTCTAGGCTAAGACTGTAAAAGGAGATTTCTTGTGATCTGGTAAGGTTTGTACTCCAGGTTAGGACACCACTGTCAATAGAGGCCACTCTGTGGCTTTTAAGGGTTGACCTCAGCTCTCCTCAGGTGAGATGTTGTTACACAGCACAGCTATAGTAGGTTTTGCAGAAAGCATTAATGAGATTTCTGATGTTACAGTTATTACTTCAGGAGATCCACAGGGATAACCTGTTAAAGACAGAGGAAAATTCTGTGGAAAATATTTTTCTCTGATTCTATGAGATTCTCAACATTACCTTAAAGCTACTCCCCAGAACAGTGGGTTTTGGCCCAATGCACTGACATGATTATTCCTATTTCTATATCCCAGTTTCAGAAAAAAAACATAAAAAGCCACAAAAAGTCATATTTCACAGGTTGTTTCTTTGTTTCCTTTACCTTACACAAATATGAAGCAACTAATCAGTTTCTAACATTCTCCTTCTTTTCCCAGCCTCTGTAGTAGTATTTCACTTTCTGGTAATACTACCAATTCTACTGGCAACACATCCTGTGTTATTTTAAATATATCTCCCCTTACTTTCTCTCACTCCCATTTATTTCATCATCTTTTTTCTTTGGAAAAAATTATTTGTCTAAGATCCACTTTTGTATTTTATTGAAGTAAATTAAAGCCACATTATGTATAAGGAAGAAATATTGTAAAAGGAAAAAAATCCCTCTCAAGTCTACAGTCCAATAGTCATTGGCTTTGGTTGAAATGTTTTAGGTTAACTTCTGTTTTATCTCATTAAGTTGCTTTGATTTTAATTGTATCATGGTGATATAAGTAGCACTTAATCAAATAAAGAGTCTCTATATCTTTCCATTAATTTAAAAAAAAAAAAAATCCATAAAAACCTTAAGAAACCAAAAGAACATTTAAAACTACAAAATTACAAAGTAGTTGAATCTTTAGCTTTGGTAAGAAACAGCTATCTTGTGATGTTGTACTTTAATTTTTCAATCTATTTCAGGGTTATGAAATGTGTCTTAAGATTCTGATTTTTTTCGAGGATGAAGAAAACTGATCGTTAATATGTGGTTTCCAGCACACACAATAAGCAAATGAACTGCATATTAAATACACTTATTTTGTTTCATTTAGAAAAATGCCATCTGAAGTACGCACTACCAAAAACCAAATTATGGATTGAAATTCATACTGCTTGATAACATGGGCAGCTTTTTTCATACTTTCTCAGGTCAATTTCATGGTATCTTGAAAATGATCAAACCAAAAATGTTCTACTATTTCAGAAGTGCAGTAATGAAAAACAATCAGGTATCCTGAAATTTACACATTTTGAAGCATCGTTGGACACAGAGATAAATATGTTCCTTTCAATCAGTTAGGGGAGCCTTCTGTTCTAGCAACTTAGGAACCTTCAGTAATTGCCACCTACTCCTCTTTATGGAATCTGCTCCTTTTCCATGACCTTTCCTCATTTTCCTCTCTTCAGCATGCAAAGAAGTACAGGAAGGAAATTTGGACTTCTAGAGGGGAGAGGACTTTCACTTTCTTCAACTGCAGGAAGAGAAAGAGATGATTGCTTGGGGTTAAACCTCAGGGAAATATGCAGTAATCTCAGCTGTTATTAACTCCTTTTGCCATCTGGAACAAGTTGGTACCCTCTCAGTTTGGCTTTTCCTCAGTCTAGGGGAATTCTGCCACTGAAGCAAGATTTAATTTTGTCTTCCTCACTACACAGCAAAAAAGGCTTGAGTCAGCTCTGACTCCTTTAGCAACATCTAAACCAATAACTTAAGTGTCCAGTTAAAGAGTTTCAGAAAGCTTGTCCTTGGACTTGCTGCTTATGACCAACTCTTCTAGTACGTCAAATCATCCACCATGAAGTCTGTCATAAAGAATCTATGTTTTTTCTCCATTAACTATGAAATGGGCTACAGTAGTCATTAGTGATATCTGGTACATAAAGTAACTTTATTCAAGGGCCATAATAGTTATGAGTCAACCATGATCAACTGTCTTCTCATTCTGGAAAACACTGAACATACTTTTCTTTTAGGATGTATATCTAGACTTGCTGATCAGATCAACCAACCTAATCCCTCTTATGCTCACTGTCTAGTCAGACATTATTTCACCAAATAAAGGTACATAAATAGCATTTTCATTTAGCTCTAGGTCATGATCACTCTGCCTGCTTATGATGTAATGGTCTAATTCTGTAGGCTGTAACTACGTTTACACTCCATAGTCTGCTTTTGTTCATTACAAATATATGATATAAAATAATCCCAAGACACTGAAAGACAAAGTACACTACACTGACTACTGTTTTTTATAACCAGAAATAAATGTGGAACTTATATTTTGTTTCTTTTAGTGTCTCATTCATCTTTTTCACCTACTTGTATTATAGATCAACTCTGGATTCAAGATCAGAAAAATATAAGGATGTTTTATTAGTCAATAGAGGGATAAATAAACATTAGATGATGAATCTATCCAGATCAGATTATTAGCATTATCCCAATCAAAGTATTTTTTCAGCCCAAACCTCAATTTACAGAGCCTATTTCACTTCCAGTTTAATTCAGAGTGCTGAAAGTGAGCTGTCTAGAGGCAGAGACTGTAGCAGAACACACCTCCTTCTGGAAAAGCCAGTTCTTAACAACCAGTCATGTTTCGAACTCATTGTGTAAAAGGCACTGAAACTGCAGTCAAATTACTCCGATAAAATGACGTGGTGAGATATTTAAATGTGAAGAAAAGATTGTCCATTGTCCTGCCCTTATTTCTTGTAACGCTTGGTAGGCTACACTCAAATTAAACTAAGGTGAAATGGGCATGACTATGAAGTCATAAGAATTTGGGTTACTCCCTCACAGAAAGTATTGTGTATCCATTAAGACTAACTGGTTTAAATAACCAAATTGACTAGGTAAGGTTGGAGGACTGGCCAGTTTTACAGAGACTTTCTTAAAACTGGGTGGATTGGAAGGTCAGCAATTAAACATTATAGTAATGGATATCATGGAAAAACTAAGCCAGAGAATTTCTGAAAAGATAAGAGATGGATTAACCTGGAATGTGGACGGGTGAAAGGGAACAGTGATCCAGAAGAGCCCCAAATCTGCTCTTATCACACTAGTGTTGATAGACAAACCACATACAGCAAGAGTTTTCAATTTCCTTAGTGTGCAATGTTGTGCTATATTAAGTGACATGAGATTTTTTTACTATTAAATAAAGATTTATTTTTTAGACTTTGGGCTGTAGTCCGAAGAATTTGGTATGTTCAACTCATGGGACATTGTATTGGTGTAAGGTTCCAATTATATAAATATAATTTTTTACTTGCAGGCAGCTATTTTCATGACATTTCATATTGAAACAGCTCGCCATCACCTTTCTCTACCCCAAAATATACACCTTTGCAGTTTACAAAAGTGAAAGTGGAGAAAGTCCCTAATTTTTAAAGTTCAAGATGTAGATACCAAATTGTTATACTAACCCTGAAAATATGAAAACAATAAAAACGAAAAGACTTATTAATGACATTATTTACTGTGCAAAAAACAGAATGTCTGCTGCATTGAGTTTTTCAGGCAATCAGAAATCATTTTATTTACCGAGCTGTGTTTTCGTGAATGCCAGCCTAATTCCAGCACCAGGACAGGTATTTTTCAAGCATATATATTTGGTTATAGATTCCAAATTTTGTAAGTCCTCCAACCAACAGTCCTCCAATTCAACAACTGTGATTTATGTGAGATTCTCCTCTGTTGGATAAACCCTCCAGTTAGCCAATTCAGGCTGTTTTTCATGCTTTTTGTACCACTCATGAAAAACAAATATTTCAGAACATCTGAATCTGATTTTTGTCTACTTGCTGCTACTTGGCTTCCCTCTTAACTTGTGACCATGAATTCCATTAGCTGCATATTATGAAACTATATATTTTAGCATTTCTCTTACTGTTGTTGTATCTACAATGGTCTATCTACATTGCCTTCCTCAGGTTGTTGGTGATGTTTACGATAAAGCAAACCACAATATTGTCCCTCCTCCCTTCTTTTACTGTCAATTTATCTGTTATGACTTTTGTTTTTCTACGTCACGTCTAAGTTTGCTATAAGGTCTTGGCATGCGTTTCACAGGATGGAGCTGAAGGGTGGCACATAGTGTACACGTTCTGTCAGCACCAATAGATGTGTAGTCCTGGTGCTAAAGGAAAACAAAAAATATTTAAATAGACACTGACATTCAGTCAGTACTACTCTTTCTGATCTGAACAACAAGAACTGAGTTTTCAGTTGGCTAACAGAGCTAGATATTCTTCTTTCACTGAAATACAAACACAGAATCCATTTTATTATTGGGAATCATTACCAAAGACCATCGGCCATTAGTAAGTCTCAGTCACAACTTATTCAGGATAGATTCAGATCTCTAAGCCACAGTAAAAATTTCTCAGCCAAAATGCCTTTTGCCTAAGTATTCAAGCCTTCCAGAACATGTCCACCAGGTCAGTTTAAAAACACCCCAAAAACATTTTTTTTCTAGTACATGAAGTTTCTCAATAAAAACCTGATCTAATAATATCATGTAGCAGATTCCACAGTCCATAGGCAGTCCTGTTGATGAGGTCCAATATGAGGTTTTACACATGACTGCTTGCCCATAATCAAAAGCAAGGCTTGCTGGGGAAGGTGGGGATGACATTTTTATTGTATGAGAGCTCTAATTTTTTCATAAACTTGACAGATAGGAGAAGGGAGATATGAGAAATGGAAGTTAGGCTGATATGGCAACATCTGGAATACAGAGTCAGCGGCCTTTGGATGAGATTTCCACCTCAAATAAAAGTAAGAGGGCTGAATAAATCAAATACACACTGTTTAGAACTAGCAGGGGCACTGTAATCTTTTCCTTCCACAGCTTACTTGTCCTTTATGGACGTGAATTAAACAACCTAAGGCGATATGAAGAAACTGTGTGAGATAACCCAAAAAAATCCCCTAACATTTCCAGATTCAGTAAGGTAGTTTTTGATAAGAGCTTTCACTAGATGTATACAAACAAGCAGCAAATATTGCCTCTAGCACTACATAATTGTTCTGACTAGCTGTACACCTAATCATTCCCCACAACTCCAGGACCTTCTTTTATATGTGAAATTTAATACAACAAGAATTAGCGCTGTTTAGCATTCAGGAATCAAGGAGAAAACTTTTCTAATCAAGGAATTATGCTTCCAAACTGAGTACAAGAGTTTATGGGAGGACTACAAACAAACAAAAGTTTACTGATAACATGAAGAATATGAACTACTCTGGCTGCTTTGGCATGGAAGCCAGAAATCAACTATTTTATAAGAATCTCAACCACCCTCCAATCTCAGATTAAAGTTTAACATAAATGAAGTAAAATATCATAAGAACAGTGATCTCAAAATAATTTCACTGTAACAGCACAGTTGTCTCCTTTGCATAACCTCTCCATGCTTTTTTCCTTAAAACATTTGTATGGAGAGTTGCTCTTAAAAAAAAATTAAATAAAATATCACACCCTTCCTAACCTTTTAACATCCCACAGTAATTAAAAGGTGAAAGCTAGAGCATGACCTATTTTTTAGAGGGTTGCTTATGTCATAGTACCACACAAGATATTGAGGTCCTTAAGTAGCAGAGAGCAAAGTATAACGTGGAATCTACCTATGTGAACTCCCTATCTCATATCTGAAACACTGTGCCTGCCTCTGGCAAGGCTTCTCCCTCAAGCACACCACCACTGTCATTTTTAGCTTTTGGTGTTTCACTTCTGAATATTTCTGTTAGTACAAACAAAAACAGTTCATATCTGTCTGTAGTTGAAGTTTGTATCTAAATGTAAATATGTCCTTAAACTAGCTGGGATCCACAGAGATTAAATGCAGAAGGAACTGTTGAGTCAGCTAGTCCGGTACACTCCTGTATTCCATCCAGTTACCCTTTGCATATTTGAGGGATAATGGGTAGCCCACACTGTCAGGAAACACAGGGCAGCTAAACTGATTATGTGCATACCTGTCTGCAGTTACAGGCAGTGGAATCAGATGGAAAGAGAAGCACTAGGTAGCAGGTTTGCAAACCCCGTTTTTCCTGAACTCTGCTATGGATTTGCCTAAAATTTTGATCCAAAAATTTCATTACTATTTTTATTTCTCATGCATATGAAAATAGGGTAGATCATGTGTTCTTCTTGTGACAATCATAACCAAAAGCCTGGACCCTTTGGCCTGATTGGCAAAACATTTACAGAGCCTCCAAGAGAAGCAGAACACTGCAGGGCATCCTAATGTTTTTGTTGTTTCTAGACACATTTTTTTCCTCAATCTCTTTCCTGCTAAAAGAGACACTGTTTAAACCAGTTTGAGCATTTCAATTAGCTGTATGGTTAATGGCTTTTTCTATTACTAGTGTATTAATGATAGCATCCTGTATCTTATAATCAAGGTTATTTTTGGAAGACTCTTTAGATTCATATAAGTCCAGAATTATTCTTTTCACTGGGCAGGAAAATCCCCAGCTATTTTTTCATCTAACTGCCAATAAAACATAAAAAATCTGTAAGGATAAATGTAACTTGCTTCTCTCTAATTTACACAGAGGAATAATCAAAGGCAGGCCAGGTGCTTCTTGTGTTGACCAAGAAAAAAACAGATTATTTTTTAATATGGATTATTTTTTAAAACATATTGTTATTTAATAATAACTAATAAATTATTATTTATTGTTTTTACAGGGTGTAGGACTGGGGATCCAGGGGTGACTTTAACTGAAATTTGTCACATCTTTAATCAGTAATGTCCACTTCTCTGTTTAGGGATCTTGGGAAAAAATTAAATCAATGGAATTATTTCATCTAGAAAAGCACCTGCTGTGCAAGGAAAAAAAAAAATCAAATAATGATTAATGCAGTACCTAAGCATTATAATCCTATTGCCATGAAACATTATGGTGGGTCTAATGGCTCATGCACTGGTTACATCTTCACATGTGAGAATTGTTCATGCAAGGGAACACCTATGGAGGTTTTAACATGAAAGTAAAAGACCTGGGGATTTGCTCAGGGGATTCCCAAATGGTCTGTAATACTTCTGCCATTCATACCGTGTTTATAAACCAGCCCAAGGTGATAACCACAGAAAGGTGTTGCCACCTACTGACTGCTGGGTAGGGTGCATGAAAATGATTTGTTCTGCCCGGGGCACTTCCATCTGTGTGGCCACCTCTGTGTGAGCCAGGAGCCAGGGCACCCACTGCCACCTGCAGCCGCGCCTGAAAGGCTGGGACCTGCACGGCAGCCTGTGCTCACCCCAGAACCCCAGCACAGCAGCAGCCTGTTAGAATGCCCCTCCTATGGCTGCTAAAGCTGATCTCCCCAATGCCACAGTGCAATTTCCCCACCTACCTTTCCGAGTGTTGATCAGCACTCACATCAGGAAGGAAAGAAGAAAAGAAAGGGATGAGAAAATAATAATTCATGGCAGAAACAAAGACATCATATTTGAAGTTTGCTGAGAAAACAAAATCATAAGTGCCAGGTTACAGTCACAGGCACCACAATTTATCTTTAAAGATAAATTTCTTGGACAGAGTCTGGAATACTTCTGACTGGTTGGAAGGAGATTTCTCTCACTGTTCATGTGTTAGCATAATCCAGAGCTCACAAGAGTTTGGATATGAACACCTAATTTTAGGTAGTATTTATTGATATTGACACATTTAACCTGTTTCTTTTGGTGTAAGGGCAAGAATCAGCCATAGTACTCTGTAACCTTGTAGGACAGCAATACCCTTCTAATCTCCATAGATATTAGCACTGACATAATCAATATCTGCAGCAAATTAGTGTAAACTTCTTTAAATTCTGTTCTGTCCATCACACATAATGTTATACAGAATAAATATTTCAAATGTGTTATAATGTGTGATAACAGTTATGGAGGTGTTTGGCTGAGCTTCTTGATAAGAAATATGGGTTGCAAAAACTTTCAAAATACCATTGCTAGCCAAGTTGCTCCAAAAAAATTACCAAAAAAATAAGAAATGGTCATATTTCATGTGATGGTTTTCCATTGTTCTGAATATTTACTTTATACACATGCTCACATAAAATGAATTTCAAAAATATATCTATTATGAAACTAAAAGGTTAATTCTTCATTAATTTCTACAGAGGAATGCCTGCATACATATCTCACATAAAGAAAGGTACCTAATTATTTAATAGGACCTAATTATTTAATAATCCTAAACATGGTAGAAGGAATAGAGTTTAAAACTATAAGGGGGACGAGAATCTGAAAAAAAGTCAGAGAACAAATATGCATTCATAGATACCTTACAGAGTCCTAATATCAGCAAAAAATTGAAACTCTGATCTTAAATTATTTGATTCACTGCACATCACTGTCCTGTCTATAACAAGTTGTACCTAAATGTTTATTGAGTATAACTTCAGGTGCTATAGTTCTCAGAGAGATTTTTGTCTCGTATTCTTTTTTAAATAAGTCTAACAGAAAAGGAAATCAATTGAGGAAAAAGACTTCATTTTTTGCTGATTATTAACTACCAAAATCATTCAGTTCTGAATGTCCACATTGAATTTAACTTGAATATATATGTACAGGGTTAGTTAAATGGAGAGCACATGCTGAAATTACCAGGCATGCACCTTTGCTCACTTCAGGAAATGGAGCTGAATCAGTGTGACTAATTAAGACCTCAGTGCTTTGCATACACTGTATGATGGAATTTTCCTTCCAAATGCAATTTGAAAATAAACATTATCCCCATAAAAGTGATCTCATCTTTAGTTTGCAAAGAAGCACAGGAACACTAGTTTATGATGCAAGACCTTGTAGCTCTCAGAAAAAAAGGCATTATCAGAGACAAATTCACCTTAAGATGGAATGACCTTTAATAAATGTTGAACTGTCTACTATCTCTCTCCATCCCATCACAGAAGCAGAGACACCTAGGGCTATATTCACTTACTTAATGTAGACATCTAGAGTACAAATCAATTGCTCACTCACATCTCATAACTACTGCAATTGTACTGCCAGTGTCCTGTTTGATCCAGCCTCTGATTGTTCCTCAGGAAGGGCGAGAGGTGCCACAGGTCCTCTATTGTCTGTTACAGCCCTGCAATGACATCCTAGAGATCCACAGACATTTTCAGATGACACTAGAAATTGGTGTATACACAAAGACCTACTCAATTCAGCTGACCAAATAAATGGGTGTTTAGTTTAGGATGAGCTAAAGAGATTTCTGGAGCTAAAAACTGAGTTGATCATTGACTTACTTCACTTCCCTAAAGACAGACTGGAAAAAGGAACAAAACTTACTAGAACCAGCATGTTAGTGAAGTATCCTGGGATTTCACACAGTTCATTATATAAAATAATAATAATTGGGTTTTCATTACTCGTTTTTATTTTTTAAGTAGTTCAAGATTAAAGCTTTGCAATTTCTTAGGTTTTAATTTTTAATTATTTTTTCTGAAATAACCTGGCAGATACACTTACTACCACATCTGTTCTGGTCTAAATGCACATCTCTCTCTAAGGATCAGGCCTCTCCTGACACCATCAGCTGCCTTTGCAATATAGTCTTTGTGCTTATAATAGTACATAAAATGTAACATCTCATCCAGCTGGCGTGGTAACAGCTCACATCCATACAGCAAAACATTTCCAGCTTCCCAAGAAAAGCTGGCTGTGTACAACTTGCTTAATGAGAACAACCTCAAGACAAGCCTAACCTCAGCAGCCTGTAGCTTAACAGTTTTAGTCCTAGAACCTAGGTACCAGACCCTGGTACTGTTTAATTTACTGGGACAGCTATATTCAGAGAACCAGTGGGAAATGGGATAAGAAATGCCTTGCTGCATCAGAGTGTGGTCCATGAGCCCAGCATTACTTCTTCATCAGTGACAGCAGTAGATACTAAAAATTCAGCCCTGACCACTTTCTATATCCCAAATTCATTATATTCTCCATTTTCCAAAATTGTTTTATTACCTTTTATTACCATTTTGGAGCAGCTTCTGAACTGTTTGCAGACATCTTCCTTTTCAGAAGAGTGCTTTATGTTGTTGGTTTGGTTTTTATTAATTCCCTCATTTTTATGTTATTCTATGTTCTATGTTCTGTGTCCTATGTTTCTATGTTCTGTGTCTTAAATGTTCAAGAATCATGTCAAAATTTGAATGCTAGATTTATTTGGTCCACTCTCTCCTAAGAAAATGTTCAAATTCCTTAGTGATCACAGCTAAGGAGCAGCTCTCCCATTTCTTTTTCTTGAATCAGGTTCTGTGTCCCAAGATACAGAACTGCACCTTTTCTTGTGGGGTCTGAATCAAGATTTTCTAGGAAGCAGTGATTTATTGCATTTTTCTATTCCTGATGAGGCTCTGATCCAGTCAATATGCAGGTAGTTTAAATCACTGACTATCACCACCTATGCTAAAGCTGCAGCTACGGTAATGTTATTTAACATATCCTGATCTCTATCAAGTTACAGTACGAGAAAAGCATAAGGTTTTTAGTGCTGGAGTATGGGATTTCCATCTGCCAGCAATTTCCTCTATTCCCTCAATATTTTATGCTGCAACACCTTTTACTGTCTTTCGTGTTCTGAGTCTGTACATCTCAGTTTGTCATGCCTGGAATATTAGCACCAGCATCTCCTACAGAGCTCCACAACTTCCCTGAGATATTTAAATCAATATTGTCATTTGATGCCATGCATTCATTTTCTCATCTTATTCTTAGGATTCCAGATTGGTGTAAAAGCCCTTAAAAATTTTGCCCTTGCACTGTCACTCAATACCACATGTGCCAGTCAACTGGCACTGTAGGAGGTGTCATTTGCCTTCCATATTTATTATTATTGTGCTGTTTATTTCCCTCCTGGTCCTTTCAGAGACACATGGAACACTAATCTTGTTCCCCCCCCCCCCCCCCGTTTTACTGCAATAAAAACAGACAAATAAACAAATTTCACCTTCAACTGTGCATTTGTACAGAGACTTCTCTATGCTGAATTTAAAGAATTTGTACCTAGGAAATTTATTGGAATGAAAGTTTTAAAGCATTCTGATTAAACCAATTTATAAAACAAACCAACTTACTCCTCAGAGATATTGAGAAATAAATTTTCAGGTTTTAGTTTGTGAAAAAAAGTCCTTTTCTTTTGCAGATTACAGGTCACAAGTAAGGCTTTTTCCTGATGCTTTCAAAGGTAGTACAACTTATTTTTATTTAATTGGGCATTGTTAACTGGTATTTCCAATTGTAGCTGCACAATTCAGTGAAAGACAGTAGAGTTTATCTACCAGAATCCCCCTTTTAAAAAAATCTCTTTCCTAAGCCCTCCAGCATGTGAAGTACATATTAAATACACTGGTCTTGGAACCTGTTAAAATTTTGAGTACTGATCTCTACTAAATGATGCAATCAGAGTTGAAACTGAATGAATGATTTCATGTTCAAAGACCTGAGAGTATTGACATGGATGAACATTAGTTCTTGCACTCACACAAATAGTTACAATTTCTTTGTTTTTATGCTTTTCCATACTGACAGACATTTAGCCTTTGGGGTCCACTATTATGTGCAGAGTGAGTGGTTTAGCTTTGTTTCCATTAGTATGAGAGACAAGAGAGTGTCACTGTGCAGAAAAGAAAGGCAATACTGAGCTGGATGTTCAAAACAAATCCAATTTCAAAGGCCTGTGGTGCTGAAATGGAAAAGCCTGCGTATGTGTTTGAGTGTATGTGTGTGTGGTGGCAAATGTGTGTTCCATTGCAATACGAGCTAAAAGGCATTTCAAGTGCTCCCTGAATGACAATGAAGTATTGGAAAGCAATGACATTCTAATCATTGCTGCAAATGTCAGTGCAAGGAGCCCGTGGGTTGTGGGTCCCCAGTGCACAAGTTAACAGCTTTACAGTAAAATCACCAGGGATCAATTAAAAGAAAACTGTTAGCAACCTTCATGCACTCTATTGCTGAAATGCCTGAGAAAAAAAAAGGTCTAATTATAGTCCTAACCTTTCCCAGTGGGCTATGAATGAACCTCCCAATGGTCTGTGAATGAGCTTCCAAATATGGCATTGAATAAGAAGGTGAAAAAAAGCCGTGGTGTGTTATTTTCACATGTTTAGGGTTTCTTATGAAAGGTACTCAATAACACAGCTGGTGACCAAGCAAACTGAGATGAAATGAATGAATACTCTGTAATGTAACCAAAAACAAAGTGTGATAGGAATTTAAGTTTGTAAAGAGACAGAAATCAATGTCAACCTGAAAACTATGAACAAGAATTAGGTGTAAAAGAACAAATTGCATGGAACTATTGTGCTAATAACTTTTGTGGAACTTAATTTTACTCAGTATCATGCTTCATTTTAGCAATGTTTCAAGTCAATGTGAAAAAAGGAGTGAAATGACTGAAGACTTCCAGCAAAGGAACATATTATAGGATTTTTACCCAGTAACTGTCTGAGGTGGAAAAAAAATACGACCTAATTTGCTTTCAGCCATTCACAACCTCAAAAATAATTCTGAAGTCAGGATAGATCACAGAAAAGGAGGGGCCTAGTGAGGACATGTTTTTCATTTGGCCAGGAGTGGCAATGTCTTGAAGCTGATTTTCATGCAGAAATAATCCAGAGGGACAGATGAGCCTGGATGAGTCAGCCTTGCAAAACTAAACACAAAAGGAATTATGAAAAATAGACACAGTAATGAAATGCATAATGACAATAAACCACTGCATGCTATTACCATACAAGACCAACTTCAATAGATCTTGTGTGGTAACTCCACACCATACCTCAGGGTACATCTCTTTCCTTGCCTTGGCCACCCTCTGGGGTAGCTCTCTTCCACCCTAGCAGCAAGCATAATTAATGGGGACAGGAGGGACACTTTTCTAATTCTCTGGTCCAGGAAGATGGGGAGTTGAGAAAAGCAGCTTCCATATGTAGGTTTAAGCTCCAGTCTTTCTCTATTAACATCATGACACAATGTGCAGTTCTGAGATTGGGGGGAAAAAAAAGACTGTATCCTCTTGGGACTTCAAAGACTTTTACCTCAGGTGCTGGCACATTGACTTGTTTTGTGAAGCTATGAGCTTATTCTTAAACAGTATCGACAGGAAACAGCAGATGGCTAAATTGCTTGCAAATGCTTTTAAATTATGGTTTATATTCACCAAGGCACTTCCACACTGACATGAGCAATGTCATTTTCTAGTAATGTTTGGAATTAGTCCCTTGGGTCACCAATTCCCAGGCATTACCAGATGATAACTCTAAAACAGTGATTACTTAAATATTTTCAAATCCTGAAGTACTCTTATAAGGATACAATTTGCAGCCATGGGAGACTTCTTACAGTGTTGCTATCCATACAAATATCACTGAAGTCGTGTTTCAAGTCTCCATCATATACCCCCTGGTAAAAGACTTCATAACTGGAAAGAAAAAATTTATTTAGGCTGAGGCATATTTTACAAGATCTTCATCAAATGTGGTTTCCCATCTCCCTTTAGAAGAGAAAGACATTTTTAAAATAAACCAGTTATATTTAAACTAAAGCAGATTAATTTGAATTTCTGATAAAGTGTCTTAGAATATTTTTGACCTTGGAAAAGAGAATAATACACCTTTTGACACTACACAAGTATCAAAATATGCATAAGGGAATTAGATATTCAAAACCTGCTAACATTCAATTGTCTCCAGCACCTCCATAAAAATTCACTGCTGTTAATTCCACAGATTTTATAAATTCATGCTGAGTATTTTATTTGCAAATCACAAACTATTTTCATTCATCTTCCTATGTAACTTTTTAGTATATGTAAATATTATCCTATTCATACTTGTCCGAAAATATATAACATAATAGGCAAGATAACATAAAACTGAAAACTCACAAGTATATATTTATTTGTAACATTTTGCCTTAAACTTTTTCCATTAGTAATAGCATTTTCCAGTATTAATTCTATTAGGGCATTTAGTAGTTAAGAATATATTTAATAAGTAATGTGACCATGTTTTAACCTATAAGGAGAAAGTATGCTAGATGGAAGAATATTTACTGCTCTTCTATATATAATTTATTAAGATAATATAAAAAATTCTAGTCAACTACATTTTAAGAGGATTTTGTCTTTAGCATTGATCTTGAGAACTTCAGTAAATTTCTGAAAATCTGAATGGCTTCAGTGCTTTAGACTTATATGTCTAAAAGAATGCATTACAGAATCACGGCCCAAACCAGAATGTTTCAAAAACAGAAGAGAAGTATGCAAGAACAAAAAAATCACACATTAAATAAGCTGCTTGAACCATTAATAGCATGAGTAATGATATCAGAATATTTGATGAAGTACATAGGAAACCTAAAATTCAAAGTCTGAACACGGACAATATCCATAACCAAAAATTTAAATAATTAGAAACTCTTACCATGCACTTTCATTAAACAATAAAAAATACAAGCCAGATTGAGGTGAGCGGCATCAATAAAAAGAGGTATGTAAAATATTCCTAACTTCCTGCTGACAAAATTCTGACATAATGCCAACAACTACATCAATAAACAAGCAGTGATATATTGAATAATATCTAGATAATAAAATGGAGCAGTCATTCATCACATCTCTAGGAATGCCAGTGCTGATACATCTGAAAAGGTTCTAGTTTCAAATGTTAATAACATTCTTCTGAGAGTTTATCAGATTAATTCCAAATTTTTGTCCCAACATCTCATTTTACCAAAGCTGAAACACTGTACTGAACATATATTTTTAAAAGTCATTTCACTAAGAGTTTTTTTTGAGACTTCTGATTCTTACATTTTATTTAGTATGAATATTGGTTTGATTTAGGTTTTTGTTTTTTTGTTTTTTGGGGTTTTTTTTTGGTTGGTTGGTTATTTTGGGGGGGTTTCTTTTAGAAGATCTGGGATGTCTTGGCATTTCTTTCCAACTCCAGAAAGCAGCAGCCATATGGAAGAGTCATCTCCTAGAGAGGTCTGGCTCCTGATTCAAATATTATATTGATATAATTGAAATATAATATTTATATTTGAAAGGAGGACTTGTGAATGTTTTCTCAAAAACCTTATCTGAATTATTAACATCAAAATATCACAAAACAATATTGTTTCTATAAGTAGCAGCACAAATCTCTTCAAGCTGAAAGTTCAAATTGTTCTTGTCTTGATGACCACCTAAAGGACAGTGCTCTACTCTACAATTCCCTTCATCCCTTCCAGGGACCTGAAGCCCTTTACATTTTTTTTTTTTTTTTTTTGATCCTGTCTTTTATGGTGGGTGCAAGAATAATATGCTTCACCTATGTTTTGTATCATCTTTCTGCACCAGCCTCCACACCACAGTACAACATAAACAAACTGTAAGCTGTGGAGAAGGATTCAGCTAAATGTCATTAAACTTAGAAGAAATTTCACTGTAACTCCCTCCTGATATAGGATGTCCTTGACTGTATTTATCTGTTCCAGAAATGAGCAGTACAGAAAATAATTCATTAAAAAGTGATAAACTGCATTATCCTTCAGCAGTTGATAAATGCCATGACTCCCAGCTGATTGTAGCATATCTATAATGGAGTGTGGGAGTGTGGGCTGTGAATATCTACGTTATTCATTCTGAGATTTATGAAATGCCTACAGCCACAATAGTGAGGCTTTATATACAAAAATCAAAGGCATAAATTTCATACACAGCCCACAGTGGGATGTGCTACCTAAAATGACTGCTGCTGCTGCAGCTAGAAATTCATTGACAATCCAAGCAGGGTGTAATATAAGACGGAAAGGGACCAATTGCCTGAAAAACAGAATCAAGTACCTAAATTTCCTCTCAAAAGAATTGTCCACAGTAGCATAATTTTGATTCTGTACCAGGCTCAGGAACTATCTGAGTCGGAGTCATGGTTTTGAATGACAAAAGTAGATTACGGTGACTAAATGTTGCTCAAGGTTCTTTGCATGGGAGATTTCTAGTAATCGTACTCCACAACTGATTAATTGCTGCATCACTTGAAACACTACTTTATTTTCTCATGTTTCTGCCATCAAATAATAGACCAGACACACATGGAGGTCTCAGGCAGTGGCAAGTCAGGGAGGAAAATGGGACAGCCAGGAGTACAAAATGTTACAAGCAATGACAACATCCATAAAAAGAGAACCTTGTAAAGTGTGTGGGAGAAGTGAGGCAGGACACAATGAATGACAAATAAAATATAGAAAAGAGACAGATGGGATATGGGTGGCATAAACACACTGGCTGCTGAGCAAACTTGGGAGATGCAGTGTCAAAAACAAATGTAATGGAAGAAGAGGATGGTAATAGAGAGATCTAAATGAATCTATAAGATATCCTGTGGATATAATGAGTGGAGTCGGGAAGTAGATATCAAAAAGAGGAATTTCCACCTACCTTTGACAGCAAAGGAAGTGCGACCTCTAGAAAATGTCAGTCTATATATATAAAATACCTAAGATCCCATAGATGCCTCATTAACATTATTCAGAGTATTTAATCTGTGTGGTTTTATTTTAAATTCTTATCCTGATATTTTGAGGACTCTACTGGTAACTTCAGCAAACTAATAACCTAATCTGAGAAACTGAACATGCTGATGGGCAATGGGCAAGTACAGAGACTCCAAAGAAATGTGGTACAGTGCTGAAAACAATTCGATATTCCTTAGATAATATCTGAAGGTATTCATTCCTTCACTCCTGCACATTATTTATTTAGGAGTTTTACCTTACCAGGAGCCTTTACGAGATCTACCCAAAGCCTCTTGGATTCAAGCTAAGCTATATCGTCTCAATGCTAAAAAGTAAAAGGATACTAGAGTGGCAGACTTAGGCATGAGCTCTTGGCAAAAATTCATTCCTTAACAGAAGTAATATTTCTGCTCTATTCCTATCTGCCTGTCACCTGAGTCGAAGTGAGCAATTGGCAGCACCCCTTCAAAACAGAAAGTCACATTTAAAGATAAAGAATTCACACAGCTTCTATAAAGAAAATAAATTACTTAAAAACTATCCAAAATTAAATTTGTTACAAAATGCATTGTCTGTGAACCAAGGAATCAATCAAACCATATTTCCAACTGATCTGTGTCATACATTTTGTGCATCATCTACTCCTTATTGCAATACTACGTCCTATGTTAACACCCTTAGTGCATTACTTCCAGATGCTTTTCATATCAACAGACAATATCTTCTTTTTGTTTCCTGTGCCTCTCAGAACTCCTTTCCCTGTTTCCTCCCATGTGCACTACCTGTGTTTTGTCTTCTATCTGCACAAAAGAGAATATCCACTACAGCTAATCAGGTGCTATGTGCATCCCAAATGATCAGCTAATGTATACATGTTAACTGATGAGGGATTTGCTGAGTTATAATGGATAATGATTGATTTCACCCTGTAATTCTCACAGGGAGGTACAATAAAAGAACATAACATTTTTTTCAGGTACCTAACACATGTTTCAATGTCATAAAAAGACATCTAAATTTAGATATTCATATTTAGGCATCTAAGGAAATATGATATCTCTCAGGTCCAATTTTGTTCAATGGAGATCTTGTCTAACTAGACAGCTAAGCCTAGGGAATGGTCCAGCTGACAAATTTGCATCTGGGGACACCAACCCTCTCCCTGGACTTTGTTAACTGAAGTGCCTCAGATCATAATTCTGTGGTCAGGAGTCCACCAGTATTTGAGAAGCATTTGGCCACCACATTGGCTAGGCAAACTGGACACAGGACCTAGGAGACATGATCCTTTAGTGGCAGGAGAAAACCAGGTTGGGTTTATATAAGTTTATACCAAAAGGCATTGAACAGTTGTGTAGGCAATTGAATTGATACTGGGTCTTCACCAGCTGTACCAGGAATTTAGACACCTACTCTCTGTAGGCACCACCTATCCTAACACACTTATATTTACACAGTTAACCTCTAACTGAATGTCTCCTTTAATGCCCTTGTAAATTTGCCAGGTTTGGCTGGATTGATTAAAGAGTCCCTGTAGAGAAAATCTGAGGACATAAAACCAGTAAAGCTTTGGTTTCCAAGGTCTGCAAAACAATCTGCACAGAAGGCACTCAAAATATGAAAATGTCAGAATTCAAGTTACCTTAATCTGTCTCCCTCATGTGAATACATGATGGTATATTTTTTAATTACATAGTCACATTTTTTTTCCCAGAGGACCTCTACTTCATTCAGTGTGCAGATGAAACAGTGCTCATTTAATGAGCAGCAGTTCAGTATTTTGTTTCCTCCTTATTCTTCGCTGTTCAGCTCTTGGCCTTATTTATTGCACACAATTATAACATTGCTCAGAAGACAGAGTTATTAATTTCCTCATGGGCTTTTTTGTGTATCTCATCTCTATAATGCATTCATTTTCACAGCACCCTTTCGAAACACTTCCTCTATTCACAGCTGAGATGCTACGCTTGGAGAGATTAAAGTCCACAGTATCCACAGATATGAAGTGGCCAATTTAAGTCACTAGGCAAATTATTTTTTCAAGGACTTAACATTGCTTCACATTTATAAGCTCTGTACACACCCCTGTTGGTATCATCCTTGCAGAGGATGCTCATCATTCCTGCAAATCAGATGCCAGGAATTAGCTAAGTACGCACAAATAAAATAAAATCAGTAAACCATCATAAAAAAATAATGGCTTGTGTGCCTTGATTAGCATTATAGGCTTCTTGACAAATCTACTTCAATTTTTCATTGATCTTCTTCACCAGCCTGCTTACTCTCTGTCCCACTTTCCTCATCGAGTCAATCTTAGTTTTTCTTCTGACTTTCCATTCAAATTCAGTCTCTTAAAGGAAACACCAAAAGTAACTAAAGGCTTCTCAAAGCCTTGGTAAAACTTAATGTATCTTCAATGCATAAAAAGGCTATCTGTGGCAGAACTTGGACACAGACAGGAAAATTCTCAGAGATACAGGGTTTCTAGTGCTGTCTCTGGCATGCTGAAGGGGTGTGGCTGTGGCTGTGTGGGAATGTGTACATAGACATGAAGTACCACTTGTTTTTTCTCTCATCTTTAGCACTTCACCCCAGTAGGTGCCATAGGAATTTGGCAAAGCAAAGATGACAATGACTGCTTGGCTGCCTCCAGCTGTCAAATTCCTGAACAAATATGTATATTGTCTATGCATGTAAATTATCTTGAGTAGCCCAATCCAGTATTTTGATTCTTCAGCTCTGCCACTTGTCCTTTCCACCCTCCTCACTTACAGAAGAATGGCTTTATTCCTGTCACCAAGGCTGTCACCAACCAAACACAAGACTGGACTCTGTTCAGCACAGCCTACATCTATCATGTGCCTCCCATGACATTCCAACTAAGTGATATTTAAACAATGCTAAGAAATCAAGAACCATTTGGTGTCATTCCCATGAAGCTGGTGTAAGAGGATATTGATTTTGCAATTTGATACTGATAACCCTCAGTACTTTCCATCCCTATCAGCCATGGATATCTACCTCTCATCTCAAACAGCTGCCTCTTGTTTCAAGCTCCTTCACAAAGAACTGTCTGTTTCCTTTGGCACAATCCTTTCTCCAGCTTTGGCAAGATCCATTAAATATGGAGCTTAATATTATGAACATCATATCAAATGGCAGCTCGCTTAGGCCTCTTCTGAAAACCAGAGATATCCTCAAAAAAATACAAATCCTGAAAATCTTCTATAGAGTATCTCTAGGGACACTTACAAATAGTGGAGCATTGGACAAATTTTCTTCAAGAAAAAAAGGAAAGTTCTCCATATAAAGAGACAATTCTGACAGGATTGCAAGCATAGCAGTTTAGCATAGCAATCTTTGTTGTAATGTAGAAAATATTGTAAATGCAGAATAGAGATGAGATTATATTAGAAGTGAGAGTGATTAACAATTTCCATGACTCTATGCTAGCTAAAGCCTACTAAGTAAAGTCTCAGAAATAAAAACCCTCAAACTGAGAGGATGTTGAAAGAAAACTATAAGCAGCAGCTTCCCACAGTGAATGTAAATAATGAATGTAGATTAATGAATATAGTAAAAAAATAATGAGTAAAGGTAAAAGAAGACATCTGTTATATCAAAGATGATGAGAAACATTTAATTTAGTTGTTTAGAAGCTTATGCAATCAGTACAAAAGGTTCCAGACTGAGAGTTAAACAAAAGCTCTGGAAGAACAAATATCTATCGACATGGGAGTTACTGAGTTCATTTCATCCCAGTGGTGTTAATTTCATTCTGCTGGTGTTGATCTGTGTTAATACCTTGTGAGAACAGACTCCTTGTTAGTTTTTGCTGGAAAATGAGAAAAGCCTGATTGAGTAAATAACTGAAAGATAATGTCTATGATCTTAAAAAAAATGGGGGAGAGGTAGGGAAAAGGGTTAAAAAGAAAGGGAAGACTGGGGAAGGGAAGATGGAAGGGGAAGGAGAAGAGGGGAAGAAGGGACAAAAAGAAAAAAGGGAAGAAAGGAGAAAAAGGAAAAAACTGAACAGGAAGTGAAGAAAAGGAAAAAGAAAGGGAAAGAGGGAAAGAAAATTCAACAATCAAATTGTATTTTACAAAGAAAAACACTGTGACAACAAAAGCAACAAACAAAGTCCAGTCCAGCAATCATTTAAATCAGCAGAGAAACTTCCTTAGTTTGTCACAGACTTTGAATCTGGACTGAGGAGAGCGGCCAAAGGAGCTACTACACCCCAGAAATAAAGATCCCGTGGAAGGGAACTAAAAGGCAACTGAATTTTACTGGGTGGAACATGGTTTCTAAAGCATTTCCCAGTCAGATGACCACTATTTATTTAAAGGATTGAGATTCCATAAGTGAAATATTTGCAGTCAAGGAATCAAATCCTCTGGGCATTGTGACCAAACAGTGTCCCAAATCTGAACCATCATAGGGCTATTTTCTCACTCAGCTGTGCAAATCTAGTTCTGATTACACCAGCTCAGCCTTTTGTGGGATGCAGGGAATATTTTCGAATTGGTCTGCACCAACTTTTCAAAATGGCCAGCAGTCAATGAATTTCTCATTACAACCGAAGAGAGGAAGTTTGAAGCCTTCAACAAATTGCTTTATACAAGCTGAAAAATATTGACACTGAAACTCAATTGTTTGGCCAGCTACCAAGCATCCTCACTGTTGATAACAGCAAAGACATGGTTACTTTCTCTATGCTTTATTTTGACTGCTCTTTTACATTATTTTTGATTCATCCTCCCCTGCTACTGGAAAAAGGTACTCCCATTTGATCATTAATCTTATAATGCAAATTGTCGAGCAGCACTGAAATTTTTTGATAATTTGCATGATGTTTTTAGTGTGCTGGTGGAAGAAGGTAACTTAAGAGGGCATATCTGAAAACACTATCACTCTGCCCAGCTGCCATAAAATGCATCAGCTCATCAAGAAAGTCAGGGTGCAGTTGGCCCTTCTGCTTTTTATGGAATATAATTATGGGGCCACTGATTGCATACATGTTAGCACAAAACTAAGGAGAGGCAGATCAGTTGGGATAAATGGCAAGCTTGTCTGCTTAAAGTTTGAAAGTGTCAAAACTACAGTGGACAAAAAGACAAATCAAATAATTTTGTTTCACCACAAGTAGTATGTTCTGCTGGGAAACAGAGGAACACAGAATGGATGTAATAATGTACAGTAATGATAATACCTCATACCTCATATGACTTCTGTTATGCCTGAAGGTATTCATCACCTCCAGGGTTCTCACACTCTACAGTGTATCTGGACATAGCATAATCTCATATCTGATTAAAAATATTGGTCATTCATCACTAAATTTCATGCCCTCTGGAATTGGAAAACATTTACTAGCCAAGTATGGCCTGACCCAAAGCCTTATCAACAATGGTGAAGATGTCCTGAGTTCTGACATGGATTCTTGGATGCTTTAAATATTTCATTTTCTTCTGTCTCCTCATGATCACATTTTTGTGTTTTAAGGAAAATAACATTTAATCATCTATCTCTCCAGGGTATTTTAATGCTTAACCAATCAACTACGAAGCATGATATTTTCCAGAGCTCTTGGAAATGTGCTCATGATCCTGCTGATGAAGAACCTCTGTCCTCATGATAAAGAGAATCTTTAGCCTTTTCACAACCAATTTTAAAGGGAAAAAGACATGGGACTGTTGCAAAGTCAGCCATCCCATCTGAGCCTACCTGATCTTGTCTTCAAGTTAAGGACTCAAGGGCCAGCTTAGCACTCGGATGAGAGACCACTCAGGAATCCCACAGGCACGAGTCAATGAGCCATGTTAAATTACAGAAACTAAATTAGTTCAAAGGCTCTATTAGGTTCTGCCTTCATGACTGAGTATTTGAAAAACAGGAGGAGGAGAGTGGTTGAATAGATAACTACAATGTCTGCCTTTGAAAAACTGCTGATATTAAAATCTTTTTCTGCCTCATTTTTTTTTCCTTTTCTATTCTTTCCTTTCCACCACTTATTAGCTGATTTTCTGGCCTGCAAGGAGCTACCCGTGCTCTGAGAAGGGGCACGAGGGAATCAGCAGCAATTTCTGTTCCTGCCACAGGTCAGGGAGGAGAGTACAAAGGAGCTCCTACTGTCCTGCTCCTCAGTCCAGTGAAATGTTCCCAAGCCTGTAATATTATCAAGCAAGCTGAAAATTTTAAGAAGTCAGGCAGGTTAGTATAAGGAGCCCCTGGGAACAAAAAGAAGATAAATGGTGGCTTCCTGTCTACATTTTCTTGCTTCACAGCAGTTAACAAAGTAAGCATTAGTTTTCTTTAGGGGCATTGCTTCAAATCTCACTTTAATATCATGTTTAAATGTTCCAGTAAAATTCTTAGCCTTTCAACAGTTCCCTCTCATGATACCATATTACTGATGGATTTTGGCAGTGACAAATGACAAAGCATGCCTGTCTCTGAAACCATTCTCATTTGTATTCTTTCCAGTTTCTTATCTGTCCCATGAGAATAAAAAATTAAAATTAAAAGATAATATTTCTGAGAATAATATTTAAGTAATATAAACTGTAGCAGTGTTTTCATGACATTACATTCAGTACAAAGTACTTTCTGATTCCCCTGGATAGAAAGATATCGGGTTTAGACATACCTGAAAGTGTTTTTGATTAAAACCATTTCTTTCTCTGAAGAAAATATTTTTTCTAAGAAAAAAATTGTTGCCTAGAAAATATGAAAACAGCTGATGAAGCTTTCATTAATTATTTTGCTTGGTTTTACTGGTTTGGTGTTTTGAAACAAATGTAGAAATTGCAGTATTTTATATGAAAAAAATGTAATAGTGATTTAATTAAACTCTGAAGCATGTTTAAGTCAAAATCTTCAGTAGAACATAGGAACATTCTTAATGGTTTGCTTTATTTACCAAGTTGAGGCCTGTTTTTGCTTTTGAAATACCCACATGAGAGGTAAAGTAGCAAGAAATCACTCTTTTTAGAGGTTGAACATAGAAATATGTATTAATAGACTCTTTCTTTCTTGTACATTTAATTATATATAAAATACTAGTAGTGATATTTATGCAGCAGAAATTGTACATTTCTTGCTCATTTCTCAAGAATAAAACATTTTCTCATTTCACTTCATTCAATTATTTTCTCAAATTCCTTTTTTGAGTAGCTTCTTCCTGACTCCCTGTTGTTCTTAACAAACTCTTTTCAGGCTGGTCTATTTGTTCATTCTGTAATGTCGATGCCCTGGTAATGCATACATGGTGACACCTATGCCTGTATTTGCAAACTGAAACCAGGAATAAGTAGGACACTGGGCATAGCAAATTGCTTAGGAAAGATTAGCCAAAACCCTGGTTAAACAGAGGAGAACTGAGTGGTGCTGTTGACAGACCTGAAGGACAAGATGCCATCCAGAGGGACCTGGACAAGTTCAAAGAGTGAGCCCACGGGAATATCACACAGTTTAAGTCCAAATGAAAGGTGATGCAATTGGGTCAGAGCTATTCCCAGGGTCAACACAGGCTGGGGGATGAACAGATTGAGACCACTCTTGCTGAGAAAAAGTGGAGAAGGAAAAGAAAATGCTCCAGGGTGACCTATCTACAGCCTTGCAGTACCTGACAGGACCCTACGAGAAAGACAGAAAGAGACTTTCTACAGGGGCATGTAGTGACAGACAGGTCATGGAGAGATGCCTTTAAACTGAGAGAAAGTAGCTTTAAATTAGATATTAGGAAGAAATTCTCTACCATGGGGATGGTGAGGCACTGGAACAGGTTGCCCAGAGAAGTTGTGCATGCCCCATCCCCTGAGGTATTCAAGGCCAGGTCAGATGGGTCTCTGAGCAACGTAGTCTAGTAAAGGTGTCCTAGGCAAGGAGGTTAGAACTGATCTTTGAGGCACCTTCCAACCCAAACCATTCCATGGCTCTGTGAAATGTTTTTTGAAGTGTGAGTGCAGACTGATCAATAAATAAAGCATGAGAAAGAATGAAGATGGTCCTTCCAAGGATGAAATTCAAATAAAATCTGGAAGTACGTGATGAGCTTTGGACAGGACCTCATGGGCAAGGGCTGGGAGCTGCCTAAGGAGTTTAAGATTAATACATGTGCATGATAAATGTTTTCTAAGGCAAGGTGTATTGGTACTGTAGAAGCCTTGAAAAAAATGAGCAGAGTCTGGGAGCATAGACAGCTATAGCTGCAGTAATTAAGAGAAGACTGTAGGGACACAGATCTTTGCTGGCAAAAATGAAGAGAGAGCAGAATAGTCCAAGGTCATTATGTGAGAAAAAGTACACAGCACTGGCTACCAGCATAAGAGAACAGGGAATGGGAAAAAAGTGGTGATAAGGAGAAGAATGGAAAGTGCTCAAGAGAGCTGTGAAACAACGGTGTTCATGCAGGGAACTGGATGTGGAGTAGGAGAGACAGAAAGACATTATCCATAGTTGAATCTATGTGATGTTGTTAGGTATGAAACAGGGAGTTGTAATGAAATTAAATGAAATATGGGAAAGGAAAAGATGAAATTACTAGTACTAGTTGCACTGTAGCAAAAGACCTCAGACACCAGTGTGCCAAAGCTGAAATGAAATATATTCTAGACTGGAAATCGCTGACAATGAGAACAGATGTGAAATGGATGAGGGAGAAGAAGGCATATGAGTTGGCTGAGGAACATGGTGGTGATTTTTTGTCAAGGACAGATCAGGGAGGCGGCATAGATGTTAACAATAAAAGGTGAGGAAAAGACAAAGAAAGAAACTGCTGAATATAGCAAGCTTGTATTCTCTAGGAAAAGTCATTTTAGACAGAAATAAAAAATTATTTCTTTTTTAAAAATTATTTTCAAGAATCCTCACACTTTCTTTGATAAGAGTAGTTTTAGTGGAAAAGTACCCTTTCAACAGATACACCTGAGAGAGAATAGAAGAAGGTTTTCATATGTTTTATATGTTCCATAGCAATTGTCTGTTATTTTATTCTGAACAACAAAACCCATATAGTGACACACCATCAAGAAAGAATGTTCGATTTCAAATATTTCCAAAATAAGGTAACTTAAGGGTCATGGAAATGTATTATGCAGAGGGATATGTAGATGAAAAAGAAAACAAGACATCCTCCTATCAGCAGTAAGCTATATTAAACTGTGGAAAAGTCTTCTATAAGAAAGTGCAGAAGCCCTCTCCCTCCAGGTTTTAAAATTAGGTGGAATAAAACAGTAGAAAACCATAGAGTGTGATATAATCTTGCAGTGCTAGTAAGATAATCTAATTGATCTCTTCCAGCTATAATTTTTATAATTCAAAATCCATGGCTTGTGTGTTTTGCTGCCTCAGCTCACTGTGGGTGTACAGTGATTGTGGGTTTGAAAGAGTGGTCAGCAGGAAAAGAGAAAAAGAGTTAATGAAAGCAAAAAAAAAGTGCCTGCCACTAGAGAGGTAACTGGCAGTGCTAACAAATATCTCAGCAAGTCTGATTTCCCATGAGACTACCTCTGATAGCTAGAGCCAGGCAGCCAAACCTGAATGGAAGGTAATAATAATTAGATTCTGATGAGTGAAGAACTCACAGGAGGACCAACTTTGCAGGAGTTAATGAACGGAGAAGAAAATATCCAAATTTTCCAAAATATCTTGAAGGTAATTTTATCATGGAATAGTCTTTTAAGTGGTTAGAGGTTTCTTGCTAGCCTAAGGATGTGTATTTATGTAAGAACAGAAAAAGGCAGAGAAAATGTCTGGCACCTTAACAAAACTGATCACAGCTGGGGGTGTGACTGTGTGTGCATTTTCAGTACAGCAAAATTCAGGGTGACCCACAGCTGTTACTCAAAGTCAGTATCAGACCATTTAATTTTCTGCTTCAGTTCCCTTCCTCTTCCTCTCTCCAACCTGAGTGTTATGACCATTCAGCATCTTCTCTTATGCTATTCTTCCTCCTCATTTGCTTTTGCTCTCAATGGTGTTTTAGGAGAATAAAGTCCCTCAGTGCAATATCCATCTTCTTGAACTAATCTGAACTTGGAGCAAGTGCTAATAGCTCAATAAGCATTCTCTGACCTGTCTCCATGAACAAAACTTGAACCACAGTTGTGAATGTATTCACTGCTCAAAGTCACTGAACACTGAACAGGATTAATATTTGTGCTGCTGGTGTGGTGTCTCTGTTTTGGAACTAAGTCACCAAATGAACATTTAGGGAAACACCCAACACGCATTTCAAGGGAGGAAAAATATCAAGTTACTATTAAGCTATCTTCCAGAAACTGCATTTTTTTCTGGAAAGCTGCTCATCCACTGGAATTAAATGGTTCACTTATTTAGGAATACTCATTTTTCCTTATAATTTCTTTCTTTACTTCTTTGTATCAGCAAGCTTTTATTTAATAATTTTAAAAAGTTGTATTTTATTCATACCTGCAAGCTACTTTCTCTCAAATTTTAGTTCCTGAGTGTCAGTTTGTCTCCAGGCGCTGCCTGTGCATCCAACAGGTATGTGTGCCACAAAAATCAGCGTTACTCCAGTAAGACACAGCTATACTGCTGTACACATTACTGCTGCTGCTGGCAGCAACAACTGGCTGATACCTCCACTGACCCAGGAAGGGTGGATTTTCCCTCTGGGAAGCAGAGATTATAGATTTGACCAGTGAAGGTAATTTGTAATATTAAGAAGATGATAAAACTGCTACCACAATATGTGGAATATATTTTAAATTAAATATTGCCTTCACCAACTGAATATCCTTTTGTTTACCAAATAAAACTATTTGTGTAGTTTCTTTGCACTGTTATGCATGAGATCAGAAACAGAAAGGCTGAAAATTATTTGTATTCATTATAGATGCAGAAATAGATTTGCAATTCTGGAAAATAAGGCTCCGCACTAATACTTAATGTGGCATTTCTGTTTTTTGATGATGGAACATTTCTCATGTAACACAAATTACCTATTGGAATGTGTCAACATGCTGACTCCAAACATTAAAGCAAAATTTTATCACAAGTTCACACAAATAAAGTAGAATTATGTGTTGAGGCATCATAGTCACAGTTTCGTAATAACCTCCTGTAGCACTGACCACATTCCTGCCTGCTTATGCTCTTCCTTTCTCTCACAATGCCCATTTTCTGCTTTCAACTACAGAGAATCCAGTCTCTTGACAGACAAACTAGCTACCAACCCTTAATGTTATATTCCCACTGTAGAGGGTACTAAACCAACTAATACTTCCCGCTGTCCTTGAAAACTGAATTGGGCTGGCACCCTGTGTTTTTATGGGCTGGTTCTGAAATCTTTTTACAGATCCCCCAGAACAACCCTTGTGCTATGTTTCAAATCTAGTTTATCTTCCTTCCCCATATGAGCTTTGCTGCCCGTCTTACCCTCTGTATGATTTGATGCAGACTTCCAGCTCTTATTGTAACCCATACACTGTCAACCCTTGTGCAGATCAGTCCACAGATAAGACAGGTGGCTTTTTTTTTTAATTTTGAAGTAGAACACTGTTCAAAAGCTTCTGTGATGTACAGAATGGACCATTAGGTCTTAAAACTCTGATTTCACATGTAAGTTATTTCATTTACACACAAATAGTGAGGTAGCAAAATGTCAGACATCATTCACACCTGTAGGATAAAATACCTTTTATAGTCTTATACAACTACATACTAAAATCTGTATAATTTATGATGCATTTACAACGCTGTAAAGGCCATATTTGTTCTTCATCTATCATAATTCTCATTTCTTGGCTCCTGGGACTGTGAAGGGATTTATTGTGTCATCTCAAGTGTACTTTCCTAGGAAGAATGAACAGTTTAGGCCACTAGATTTACCATTTACATCTGTCCTGTGTGGAGCTGCTATACAAACTGTAATATCACACTGGAATTGATAGGATAATACAACAAGCTGTTATTTCTATATGGTGAAAGCATCGTCACTCTCTTTACTATAAATTTATCTTAAAAACATAAAACTTGATTTAGATCTTGGAGTGGCCAGGTATAGGTCCACAGAAACACAGGACTGAAGCACAGGAAAGCTTCATTTAGAAAGGTTAATTGAACTCTTTTCCATGGGAGGAGAAAGCATATTTTAATCCATTTTGTCTTCATGTGGTTGGATGGTCAAGTTTTCCCATTGGGATTTGAGAACTTTCCTCCATGCAATCTTTATACTCATATTGAATACTAGCTTTTAAACGGAAGAGTCCTATTTCAAGGTTCTTAACAAGATCACTGATGAAAAAAACCAAGAATGTTGTAGTGTGTTTTTAAGTTCCTTGTTTTGTTCCCCCATTTTATGTATTATATCCCCCCTGTTCTTTGTAAGATGGTTCTTCCTCCTCCAGTTTTCCCGCCACAGAGTCTTTGGCAGTTATGTTACCACGGTTACCCCTGCCCCCGTTATTTGTCAATCTCCCAAGTTACATAACTGCTCCTCCCTTATCCCACCATATAAGTAAAGTTTTCCTCCTCCCTGAGCCCAGTCAATCACCCCCCACTCCTCCTTGCTTTCTAGAACATTCTTCTCTCTGGGGGTGGTGGTTGGCTGGCGTTCCGGGGCCCCTCCTTTGTTCTATGGTTATTGGATAAGTTCTTGTGTCAGTTTTTTTATGTACCTCCCCACATTGGTTAGCTGGGCTTCCCCTCCCGTCTCCACCCCTTCCCTGTAAAACTTTGTCTCCCCCCGTGTTCAGGGCCATTTTGCTGTGGGTTTTTCCACCTGTTGGTTTGCCCTGTGCTGCATGTGGGCTCTTCAATAAACCGACGTTTTACCCCCAGCAAGTGGTCGCCTCCTCTCTCGTCTCGTCCAGCGCGAACCCAAGTCCGCAATCCAGCCCAGCCCGAGGCCAGGACGCCAAGGGGGGCTTGCCTCAGATGCGCAGGGGCGTCGGCCGCTTCACCCCTTCAGCTAGCCGGACTTAGGGCTGTGTACGCCCTCACGCAATTTGGCGCCCAACGTGGGGCCGACGAAGTGGACTTTTGACCACGGACTGGACCCTGCAGAGTTGGGATTTACTTACCCTCTGGACGCCAGACTACCCTGGGTAGTAGCAGGCTTCGTTTTAGAAGCAGCGCTCCCCGGCGGAAGGGAGTCAGGACTCCTCGCACCCTCAGAGGACGACTCCCCGAGACGAGTGACCCTCGCCTGGTTTTTTCTTTGTCGCCGCAGCAGGATTGGTGAGTTTGGGCCCCGTCCTGGGGACTCTCCGGCTTCCCCTCTGCCTTTTTAACTTTCCCTAGGGGTATATGTCCTGCGTTGGGGACCTACCCCCCGCCTTCTCTCCTTGAGGTTTTTCCTCGCCCCCGCGCCGTTTTTGTTTTCTCTTCCCTTTGGGTGCCGGATTTCCCCAGACATGGGGCCGGACCCATCACCCAATCTCTTTTTCCCTCTGGCTGTTTACCCAGACTTTGGGGCAGTGGGGGGGGGGGGCAGGGGCCGGCGGCGGGCGGCTCATTGTTTAAGTTCTCATTGTTTCCCGGGCGTGCGGTTGCGTCATCAGAGTATTTTCCCCCTTTCTAGCGGTAGCAGTTTCTGCTCTAGAAAGGCGCCATGGGTGCTGGCTTGGGAAAATCCCAGAAGGAGGTTTATTATGTTGTGAAGGGTTTGTTGCTTGGGGGTGGTCAAAAAGCCCGCGAGCAGGAGTTAAAATGTTTAGTTAAGTGGGTATTTTCTAGGTTTCCCGAGGTCTCCACGGAACGCGTAAAAGAGCCGCGGTTTTGGGCAGCCGTTGTAGCAAAATTAGAAGAGGCCATAAATTCCGGGGAGACAAAACTGGCTACCGTGGCGTATTGCGCGCGCAGAGTGCATGCGACGCTTGGCGCGCCTGTGGAGCCTAAGAAATGTCCCGCGGTTTCTGGTTTGTCCCCTCGTTCTCCTCGTTCAGTTGCCCTTGTCCCCCAAACCTTTCCCTCGTCCCGTAGGCAAGAGCCCTCGAGGGGGATTTTGAGGGCCGACCAGAGGCAGGGGGTCCATCCTGCCCCTGCTCCCCCTCGACCGGCTCGGCCTCCCCCTTCGAGGAGCCCTGGCCAGACTCCTTCTCTTCCCTTACCCTCTACCCCGGTCCCCAAGTCCCCGGTTTCAAACCCCAAAGTTGTTCGGTTTTGCGAAGACCCTCAAAAGGAGTCCCTTGGTGCCCGAGATGGTGGCGGCGGCTCCCGCCAGGGCTCTTTCTTCTCCTCCTAACCCTTTCCTCCCTGATGCCAACCCCTTCCTTCCCTTGGACCCAACCTCTTTTTCGGTCGTCCCTCCCCCATCTCTTCCCTCTGCTCCTTCCATTTCTCCGCCCTCCGATCCTCTGTCGGCTCCTCCCCAGGTTCCTCCCCCGGTTCAGCCCCCTGTTTACTCCTCCCCTGCTCCACCTTCATACTCTGCTCCGCCTCCGAACTTCACCCAGGGGGCGGAGAGGGGCGGTGTGCCGCGCCCACTCCCTCGCCCTGCCCCATTGCCAGACCCCGCCTCAACCTCCTCCAACTCCGGTTCCCACGCTCCCCCTTCCGGTTCTCACGCCTTGTGTTCGGGGTGGGGGGGGATGGATGACTGGAAGCCGGGGCAGGCGCCTTTATTGGAAGCTGCTCCGGTTACGTACCACCTCAGCGGGGAGGGGAGCTCTCAGGCCCAGTGGGTGCCTTTAGCACAGGCCCGGATTAAGGAACTGTGCAAGGCGCAGAAGGACTACTCCCGCGGGTCTGAATACTTCCGGGGTATGCTCCGGAATGCCCTTGCACAGGGAGATCTGGTGCCGGCAGACCTGAGGGCCCTTTTCTCTGGTTTAACAAGACCCATGGAGTTTAGGGTCTGGGTGGGGGAATGGAGGAGGGAGATAGTGGAGGTTCTCCCGATTCTTTGGGGGAATCCATCATTGTCTCATGACGCGGACGGTTTGGCAATTTCCCAAGAACATCTTTTAGGCGAGGGACAGTGGGCAGAGGAGATAGCTCAAGCAAAGGCCTTGTTCCCGCCTCAGCTTCTAGAGACCGCTAAGGCAGCAGAGCGGGCCTTTTATAAGCTAGAGGTGGTGACCTCCCAATGGGAGGACGATGAAGTCTGGCAGGGGCCGCAAGAGCCTTACATGGTTTTTATCGAGCGCCTCTACAGATACGTGGAGGCGCAGGCGACCGGGGACGACGACAGGGAGAAGATGCTCTGGAGGATGGCGTATAGCAACGCCAACCTAGAGTGTCGGAAGGCCATCAGGAGGCTCCCTCGAAGTCCCCGGCCCACGGTGGAAGCCATGATAGAGGCCGTGGTAGGCCAGGTATCCTTACCATCGCGGCCTAAAAGAGCCTCAGTAGCTTTTGCGGAGGACCCCGAACCGGATTTCTTTGATATAGAAGCTGCCCCCGTTGCCGGGCCCCCAACACCCGGGTCCGGCAGAAGATCAACAGCCACCCACCCCTTCCATCTCTGTGGCAAGACAGGGCATTGGATGCCTCAATGCCAGATGCGATTAGATTATTTGGAGTATAGAAGGAAGCGGGAAAAGGAGGAGAGTAAGAGCACAAAAAACTAGGCCTGGAGCGCAGCCCCTCCCTGCGCGAAGACAAAAATGCGGCAGGCCACTTAACAACAAGCGGGGAGGGAGGAGACGAGAGAGAGCTGCCGTACACACTGCCAGATTTGTCTTGCTTAGTACCAGACTTGACACATACCTGTGGTATTCAGCCTACCCCTGCGCTTAACACCATGTCCTCTGTTTCTCCCTACAGGCTGCAGCTAACTAGGGACTTTTATCTCCCTAGTAGTAACATCCAGCTGGTGTCTGTCGACCTGCAACACCCGGATCGCTGGAGGAAACTTAGACATTGCAGGTGGACAGTCGTCGGGGACACAAAGCACACACCGCAAGACATTCACATCGTCCCTGGTCTGGTAACTACCGACCGGGACCGTTTCGCGGTAGGGCTGTACTGTGTCTGACCCCCACTCTTCCTCCCTAAGGGACAGATCATTGCCCAGGCTATTCCGGTTCCAGATAAAGATCATTGGAAGAACTCCGTAGAGAGGACATCGCCTCCGACAGTAGCCTGGGCACAGCTGGTGGGGAGGGAGAAGCCCCGCCTGACTTGTCAGCTCTCGTTGGGAGGGGACAAAAAGATCGTGAGGGGTCTTTTGGACACAGGTGCGGATGTGACGATCATTCCCTCTCGGGAGTGGCCGTCACATTGGGACTTGCAAAGCGCTGCGGGCACAATCTCAGGTGTTGGGGGCCTTCAACTGGCCAATCAATCTAAGAGCATTGTGTAAATTAAGGGGCCCGACGGGCAATTGGCCTCTATACACCCGTTCGTTTTAGATTACACCGAGCCTCTCTGGGGAAGAGACCTACTAGCCCAGTGGGGAGCCAGAATTGACCTCCCAAAGGCTCCCCAGGTTTTTCGGGCAGTGGCCACTGAGGAGCGCCAGACCTGGAAGCTGAATTGGCTGTCAACCAGTACAGGTCTTGCAGTGGCCACTCAACAAGCAAAAATTAAAAGCGCTCAATGAGCTCGTTCAGGAGCAGTTACTGAAAGGCCACCTGGTGGAGACAATGTCACCTTGGAACTCCCCAGTGTTTGTCATTAAGAAGCCTAATAAGGACAAGTGGCGGCTCCTGACCGACCTCCGCCAAATTAACGAACAAATAATGGACATGGGTCCTCTTCAGCCAGGGATGCCCTCCCCAGCAATGCTCCCCCAAAACTGGAATTTGGCAGTTATAGATATAAAAGATTGTTTTTTCCAGATTCCCCTGCACCCAGACGATGCCCCGCGCTTTGCATTCACGGTTCCGTCCATCAACCGTGAGTCCCCAGCCAAGCGTTATCATTGGCGAATGCTTCCGCAAGGCCTAAAGAACAGCCCTGTGATCTGCCAATGGTATGTCGCTTCGCTGTTGTCACCCATACGTACAGCCCTCGGGGATGCCGTCATCATCCACCATTACATGGACGACATCCTCGTGTGTGCACCCGACCACAGTCTGCTTGCCCATGCGCTTGACCTGACAACCAATGCGTTGGTTGCTGCAGGGTTCGAGCTCCAGCAGGACAAAATTCAGCGGATGCCACCTTGGAAATACCTGGGCCTCGAAATCACAAAGCGGACCATTGTTCTGCAGAAATTGGCTATTAGGACGAAAGTCCAGACCCTAGCGGATGTCCATCAGCTGTGTGGGTCTTTAAATTGGGTGAGACCCTGGCTAGGCATTTCAACTGAGGACCTAGCCCCCCTTTTCAATTTGTTGAAAGGGGGAGAGGGGCTGAGTTCCCCTAGGGCTCTCACCCCAGAGGCAGGGGGGGCCTTGGAGAAGATACAGAAAGTTATTTCGGCCAGGCAGGCCCGTTACCATCCGGGCCTGCCCTTCAAATTTATTATACTGGGAAAATTGCCACACCTCCATGGCATGATACACCAGTGGGACACCAGTGTAATGGACCAGGGGCTGGGTGACCCCCTCTTAATTATAGAGTGGGTGTTCCTCAGTCACCATCGGTCCAAAAGAATGACACGGCCACAGGAGTTGGTAGCCGAACTGATCCTCAAAGCAAGATCGAGGATCAGGGAGCTGGCGGGGTGTGATTTCGCATGCATACATATCCCAATTAAATTAGAATCAGGACAACTCAAATTAAAGACTTTTGAAGAACTGCTGCAAACTAATGAATATCTTCAGTTTGCACTCGACAGCTACACCGGGCGCATCGCAGCAGATCGGCCGGCCCACAAATTATTCAATTCAGAGTTTAAATTATCGCTGAAAAAGGTTCAGAGCAGGAAGCCGCTGGATGCCTTGACAGTTTTCACCGACGCGTCTGGAGCATCCCACAAGTCAGTGATGACTTGGAAGGATCCTCAGACTCAGCAGTGGGAGACTGATGTTGTTGTTGTGGAGGGCTCTCCACAAGTTGCTGAGTTGGACGCAGTCGTCAGGGCATTCCAGAGGTTCCCTGGGCCTTTTAATTTGGTTACAGATTCTGCGTATGTCGCAGGTGTAGTGTCTCGAGCTGAGTCTGCGGTTCTTCAAGAGGTCACCAACAAAAGATTATTTGAGTTGCTTAACAGGCTCGTCGAGCTAGTCTCCCACCGCGAGCACCCTTTTTATGTTATGCATGTGAGATCACATACTGATCTGCCCGGGTTTATTGCAGAAGGCAACCGGCGTGCCAACTCTCTGGCCGCGACTGCTGTTACGCAGGCCCCTCTCCCAGACGTGTTCAGCCAGGCTAAGATCAGTCACCAACTTTTCCATCAGAATGCGCCTGGCCTGGTCCGGCAATTCAATCTGACGCAGGATCAGGCCAAGGCGATAGTGGCCACATGTCCCCAATGCCAACAAGATCAGATGCCTACTGTGGCCTCGGGGGCCAATCCCCGAGGTTTGGCGAGCTGCGAAGTATGGCAGATGGACGTGACGCATATCCCATCTTTTGGTCGATTGTGTTACGTCCATGTCTCAGTTGATACCTTCTCTGGGGCTATCTATGCTTCTGCCCACACAGGTGAAAAGGCAGCAGATGTCCAGAAGCATCTGCTTCAGGCATTCGCTGTCTTGGGCATCCCTAGGGCCCTAAAAACAGATAACGGCCCTGCGTATACCTCCAAGGAGCTGCGGAGCTTCCTCCAGCAATGGGGAATAGTCCATAAGACCGGCATCCCCTATTCCCCGACAGGCCAAGCCATGGTGGAGAGGGCCCACCAGAGCCTTAAGAAGATCTTATCCCGGCAACAACCGGCGATGAAGGTGGAGACCCCCCACGTCCGGCTGCCAAGGGCATTGTACACGCTTAACTTTCTAAATTGCTCTTTTGACAGCCAAAATCCTCCAGTGGTCCGGCATTTCGGCAGTCACCAGCAGCTGCAGCCTAAAGCCAGGCCACCGGTTCTTGTAAAAGATCCGGAGACCTGGCGGACGGAGGGCCCCTTTGCCCTGGTAACCTGGGGGAGGGGATATGCCTGCGTGTCCACTCCCTCAGGCCCCAGGTGGATTCCATCTAAGTGGGTCAGGCCCTTTGTCCCGAAACAGAGGACCAAGAAGGAGGCAGTACCACAAGTCCGGCAAGCTTGTAGGCGTCGGCAGAGGAAACCACACCATCAATCTTTGTCTTTCTCTCCGGATCTTCCCCCAGTTACAGAAGAGCCCTCTTCTCCAGCTTCTCCTCCACCCCTTGACCTCCTATGTCACGTTTCCTCCCATTCACCCCCTGCTCCAGCTCTTACCCCTCGTATGTTTTATTTAAATTGGTTGTTCGGGGAAGAACCATTTTTGTGAGTATGTTATGTCTAACTGTTATCTTTTTGCCTTTTAGTACATCTCCCAAATTTACTTTTGAATTTTGCTCCCCTGATCCGCGAGCTGGTCCTGAGAAAGTGACAGTGCCGGGTGCGAGCGCGTAACACCTCGGTCCCATAGAAAAAAGCGATCCCGCATCTGTAACCTCTCTTCGGAGGCAGTGAGAGCCGCTGATGGAGAGGGGCCCACCACTTCACCTGTCCACCATCCATGGGCCGATGGACTTTGCAAAGCACTTGGCAAGACCAGCCGCGGGTCCCTGCGTTTTAAGTTCATTATAGTCTTTTCCATTCTTTTTATTTTATTTGTTAAGAAACGGGGAGATGTTGTAGTGTGTTTTTAAGTTTCTTGTTTTGTTCCCCCATTTTATGTATTATTCCCCCCCTGTTCTTTGTAAGATGGTTCTTCCTCCTCCAGTTTTCCCGCCACAGAGTCTTTGGCAGTTATGTTACCACGGTTACCCCTGCCCCCGTTATTTGTCAATCTCCCAAGTTACATAACTGCTCCTCCCTTATCCCACCATATAAGTAAAGTTTTCCTCCTCCCTGAGCCCAGTCAATCACCCCCCACTCCTCCTTGCTTTCTAGAACATTCTTCTCTCTGGGGGTGGTGGTTGGCTGGCGTTCTGGGGCCCCTCCTTTGTTCTATGGTTATTGGATAAGTTCTTGCGTCAGTTTTCTTATGTACCTCCCCACATGTTCCCCTATTGGTTAGCTGGGCTTCCCCTCCCGTCTCCACCTCTTCCCTGTAAAACTTTGTCTCCCCCCGTGTTCGGGGCCATTTTGCTGTGGGTTTTTCCACCTGTTGGTTTGCCCTGTGCTGCATGTGGGCTCTTCAATAAACCGACGTTTTACCCCCAGCAAGTGGTCGCCTCCTCTCTCGTCTCGTCCAGCGCGAACCCAAGTCCGCAATCCAGCCCAGCCCGAGGCCAGGACGCCAAGGGGGGCTTGCCTCAGATGTGCAGGGGCGTCGGCCGCTTCACCCCTTCAGCTAGCCGGACTTAGGGCCGTGTACGCCCTCGCGCACAAGAACTTTGGAAATATCCCTCATGAAAATTAGTTGTGTCATTGTACAATTGCCTGAGGCAGGAGATAAAGGCTTGAAATAAGAAAACTCCTCTAAACTGTTTGAGAGTGCTAATAATTTTTTTTGGCATATAATTTATAAGACAGGATTGGATACATGCCATCACAACATCTAAAATTTAAGGATGGAATTCTTCTGCAAAAGGATGAATGTTTAAATGTCCTAGAATATCTTCTGTGATCTCTGGTCATGAAAGTCTCACATATCCTGGGGCAGTTTGGTGTCAGTATTTATATATCTTCTGGTAGCTGAATTACACCTCTAAGTTTGTGGTCTAGGAAAGTCCTCTAGGTTCTCTCTGTTATCGGTGATGAAAGAAAAAAGTGTCCATGGAGTTATTTACCTCAACAAACTTTAAAGTTTGTAACATTTACTGTCCTCTGAAGATACTCTACCTGTTCGTGCATCCGAGGGAGTTTAAACAAGAAATTGAATAATATAGGAAGCAAAAGGTAGCCAGGCTAAGACTCAGTCTAAGATTAAGACAGCTGGTACTCATTTCTCCATGACTATACACTGGAGAGAAAGACTCAGGAGTCCTTACCTGCTAAGAGGATCTTTTGCTGTCATGTTACATTCACAACTGTATAGAGAAGACTGCCAGAACTGTACTTTTTCAAAGAGGAACCCTCCCAAAACATGTAAGAATAATTTAAAAGTTTAGCCTAATGTTCAGTCTCCCTCATGTATACACATGAACAAGTATATTATTCTCTCAAAAGGGTTTATAGATTTTCTCAGAAATCTTATCAAATTCAAAGGCATTTTTCTCTGTGGTCTAGGTACTTCCTAAAGTTACTTATACAATTATGATGTCACTTTGAATCCCTGCCAGTATAAGAATTATAACTGCTTACAAAGCATAGTTATACACAGTTTCTTTCAATAAGTGCAATGTTTCAGTACTCTTTATCTTAAATAGCTGCCATGTCAAAACCAGACATTATTATGTGTGAGAGATTTGGTTCTTGGGTATTTGGTCCCCATTTATAAGAGACAAATGGAAGGAAGGCGCAAATCAAATGGCAGCAAACTTAATTCTTGACATCTCTGCAGAGTGCTATCTGACAAGCCCAGAGCATTAAGACTACTGGAATTTTCACTTTAATGATACATAAAATGTTTTGGTTTTGCCTCTACAAGGCAACTGGGAGATGAGTTTACAGGTGGTGACGAGCTTATAAATTTATAATGTACTAGAAATACAATAATTAATACAATAAATTTTTATTAAGTACTTTCTGAAGAAAGGGCTAAATTAAACGGGCCCCAGAAGTACAATAGAGTTAGCAACATCATTATATCAGAAAGGAGGAATATAAATCTTGTAGCAGTTTACAGATGTTTTTATTTAATATCTCTGATCCAAAAGATCTGACTAGATGAGCCCACCCCAGTGCTCTCCGATGGCAAAGCCCCTAGAGTTTTTACACTTTGCAACAAGTAAGAAATACTTATTAATCCCTTCAGCATTTCTTATAATGACATTAATCATGATGAATTCTTCCAGTGTTAATTCAGATGTCATATATAATTCCACAAGAATCCCACTGAAATTTGAACAGAGCAAACCTCATCTAATTGGACTAGGAAACATAAAATAATGCAGTGTTCCAATTTTACTGAAAATAACTAAAAATACTGAAAATAATCACAACTCATTTCTAAAGCCAACTTAAGTGAATCTGTTAGCATTTGGAATAGCATTGATTGTATTCATCTTATTTGTGGAAGTCACATTTATGTAGGCTATATTTTGCCTTTCAATTCAGCATCTGGCAATGGATTCTATGAAATAAAGTGTCTGAGTATTTAAACATTAGTTCCATTGTTATTTTTTATACCAGATTTTATGTCATTATACATTATGTTACTGCATGTGTAATTTGCCTAATGTGTACTCAAAAACAATTCCACAAAGCCTGTTTACACTATTGAATCTCTGCATGGGGGTACCTCAACTCTGCTCTTGAGGAGAACTCTGCAGAACCTTAGGGATAGCTCCCATCTTATTTTGTGGATGGAGGATTTCATTTGTTTGTTTGTTTTTTAATTGCAAAGCATGGTAAAGAAAACTTTCCATGAATTACTTATACAGAAAGATTATATACCTCTAGGGTAGTCACAGCAAAGAATTCAAAGGTTTGATTTTTAAATTTACATGCTCACTTCATCATACATCATAATAGTGAGATGTTAAATCTATACCTTAATTGAGCTATCAGTGGCCAGAGGTGGGAAAAATAGGAAATCATCCCTTTGTTTCTGTTTAGTAACAAGCTGACAGCTTTGCCAAGAAAAGAGAACCATGGCAACCAACCAAGAGTAATGAGTCTTGTTCCAGAGAACAGGAATTTTTCAGGGAGAAAGAAACAAGGGAGGACTTGTTCTTACTTAACACTCAGGGCACAATATAGCTTTTATAGCTTGATCATGAACTGCTGGCCTCAAATCAAAACATTGTCATTTGCTTCAGTAGATGCAGATCAGATCACTAATTGGGTATAAGACTGGAGTAGACCAGAATTCTTTCTTGAAAGAGAAAATTACTAAAATGTATTTGTTTTGTAACATAAGAGCATGTATTCTGCTATTTGAAAATAGCACTTAATGGGTTCTGAACATTTTAGTAGGACATTTAACGTAATAAATTTGCTTTTTATTCATATAACAAGGAAAGAATATTAAGCTAATGATTGGGTTCATTGGGTTTTCCACTCTACTGTCAACTTTGCTTGTAATCTTGGGTGAACAATTTATGACTACATGCCTTGAGATATTTAATGCATTAGAGTGCAGAGCATAAGGGTTTATCACTGGGGATTTTACTGTTGCAGACAAGAGGGTGCCCCATGCATAACTATTGTGGAATTGCTTTTTGGAAACTAACTAAATGAGGCTGCAGAAAAAAAACAGGAAAATATTTATGAAAAAGAGATAAGAATTTTATCTATAAGAAGGAACCTGATCGTATTCAAGTTCTCTGGCAAGAAAGTAATCTCTATACTTCAGTAAATTCTAACATGATTCTCATACTGGAATTAGGAGAATCAGTCTTCTTTTGATTTCTCTCAAAAAAAGGAAAGATAGTCTCATGAAAAAGGAATATTTATTCAATCCATAGTATTAAATTTGTCAGCCAGCACCCCAGGAACACCAAGACTTTTGTACCCAACCAGTGTGTGAGCATCCCATTGGGGGGACCCTTCCCTGAGAAGTCCTGCTGGATTGATGGGTGGTTCTACTGGTTCAACTTAACTTATTCAGGGAAATACACCAACAGCATAAGGGAGATCCCCCCTAGGTCTTCCTCTTTATTTGAGTATATTCTCTACTGCCAGCAACTGCCAGCACCCATGAAGGACTCACAGTTCATGGGATAACATCCTTTATTAGTATAAAATTGTGACAAGTTAAGGTTTGAGGACAGTCAGTGATAGTATCTGAATGGAAAAACATTTTAAAAGACATATACAGACAAGCTCTAGTCCCCAATAGAAGTATTTTTATTTTTAAGAGTAGATAGAGTGTGATTCTTACCCAACAGCCATCCCTACGGGGTAGAAGACAGGTTAAGCCTGTCAACAGATACATGCAGTTGCAACAGAACTTTCCCTAACTTTTCCCTCATTCTCAACCTAATTTTATAGTATTTCTTAATGTTTAGGTGGAGCCTGAGTGACTCTACTCATACATACCTATGTTAGAGACTGGTGCAAAATTCTTTCTCTTTGTTTTTAAAGATACACTCAAAAACTATAGATCTCGTGCCTGGTGAAGGGTGGCCGTACCTTGTAGCTGGATAACTTTGGGATGGAAGTGTGGGTTAGCATTACAATTAGGCTGTAATGAACCAAGTTAACCTGAGGAGAGTGATTTCACCCAGTTGTTGGCTCAGCAGAAGGACATACTCCCCTCTCCCCTGCCTGACAGGTGTTATGCAGTTTCTTGTCTGCACAGTTCCATCGAGTTCCCTCCCTGCAAGGATTTCCACAGAGCCTGGCTGTGGTGTCTCCACTCTGCTCCACCCTCTGCTCCATCCTCTCAGCAGGTGCTGTGGCTGCAGACTGTGGGTGTGAGGAATACCCATAGAACAGGTTTCAAAGATGCATCTACAACTGCATTCCATCCAGCAAGTAGCAAATGTATTTTACCCTATAATTTCCATACCATTATAATCTCTGTTAGGATGTGAATGAAACTTCTCAGTTCCCTCTCATTTTATCCCAGCCATCTTTCCAGACATACACCATAATAATCAAGGAAGCCTTCTCATTTGAGACAAAATTAGAGCATTGATATGAAGCATAGAAAGCTCATATTTATATTTCTCATCTCCTTGCTTCAGCACAAGGCTGCCCTTCCTTGAGTGAGGAAAGTGGACCAGACTCCAATGTAGTGTACTGTCTTCTGTGAATTGTTGCCAAGCTACTCAGCAAGAACTATTTCATTTTGCGGTCAAAATTAAATATTCTTTAAGTCAGAGGAAAAGATTGATTAAAAAGGCTGTGGGATGTGGGAAAATGAGGTGTCTGTCTGTTCTGCTTGGTTATTTATACAATGCATACAACCTCCTAAAGAGGAAGATGACTAGAACCACATACAAATACTCCATAATGACTTGGGTATGTTTATGCTCTGAGAAACTCTCTTTCTTCCTTTAAACCAAGCTCAGAGAATTAGGAATACATTTTATTTCATGTGCTTCAACCTTTCAGATTGGCTGAATTTGTTAATCTGAGCGTTCAGAAAAAGACCCATTTTTGAGGCACTTTAGACTCATCTCTGCATTATTAAAAGTGTATGGTCATAAAATTTCCTTGGGTTTATTTTTTAAAGATTAAAATCTATTGTGCCTGACTTCCAAGAATTCCATCTCTTTCCTAAACACTTTGGTGGAGATACAGTCCTGTTTTCAAACAGAATAACTTCTAGGATGTCTGGAGAAATTTTAAAAAACACAACTCAAAAACAAGCAAGAAAAATAAAACAAGCAAACAAAAAAAACAAAACTAACAAAAACTAAACAACAACAAAAAATGTACAGAAAAAAAATTCACTTAAGTAGCCTTCCTTCCTTCCTTCCTTCCTTCCTTCCTTCCTTCCTTCCTTCCTTCCTTCCTTCCTTCCTTCCTTCCTTCCATTTGAGGAAAACTATTGTTAGGATGAAGAATGGCAGAATCTTTCAGCCCAAAGAGACCCCCACATTTCTATAGCAGAAGCTATGACAAGAAATCATGGATGAAACCATCTTAAAATTATATTATCAGTCCTACTTTGCACTCAAATATCTAATATTAAGATTTCTCAGGTAAACTAGTGGATTTTAGAGCATTAGAAATAAAACAAGTGTAAGCATATGGAGTTTTCATACAGGTACAAGATTATTTTGTAGCTCCCTCCATAAAGGTACTTTCATGAATATAGACCAGGCACCTAATGATAGAGAAGTGAAAGGCCTGCTGCAAGTGACTTAGTATCACTCAAAGACACAGAACTTCCAGCATCTGGGTGTCTTGTTGAAATCTCCTCTGTCCCTCCACAAAATATTTTTGTCCAGGCTCTGTCTCATGCCTTCACCTCTACCCCATCCTTTTCCCTTTTGTAACTGTCACATTATATCCTTTTTTGCTCCAAGCTTCATGGTTTGGAAAATTTCAGATAAAACACAATCTTTACACAGCTTAAAATGTAACAGTGACAGGGCTTCAAATCTCATGTGTAAAATATACACTTTCAAAGATTTGAATAGTTTATGAAAAATTGCAGAAAGGCCATTATGATTTCAGTCTGGCTCTCATATATTCGGAAAGATTTCCCTGTCTTTTCGCCACAGTTGATCAGTCTGGTACAGAGCTGCTGAGGAGTGCTGGCAGATATAAATTTGGCCTGCTAATGCCATATCATCACTGATGTCTTCTGCTACTCCAGGTTGTCATGCAAACACTCACCTGAGTTTTCAGGCGCCTACAACTCAGTATTTATGTCCTGATTTACAAAACTGTCAATCTCCCACAGTTATTCTGTCTTCTCATCCTTAATGGCAGCAGTAGCAGTGCAGCATGAATCACTTCACAATCATCAGATGAAAAGCTCTTGGAAGCCTACTTCTCATTTGCACTAAGAGCTTTTACATTCCTGTGGAAATATGAGGGAGATTTAATGTGGGTGTAAATGACATTTTTGCTTAACTGCAAATCTCTTTTTCATTATCACTGTCTTGGATAAATGAAAAATATTTGTACATGTAGAATAACACCTCTTTTTATTAGTGCACAGTGTCCTTTGTATAATTACATTATGCCCATTGAATAACCTTTCTCAGTTCATTTCTTGTTCATGGAGACAGTCTGTGATAATCATGGATCACAGGCACAATGGCATCTTCAACAGAATTATTAAAGCAACCACATTCCTCAGGATGATTTTTCTTTCTTCCCTCTCTCATCATGAAGTATATTGAGTAAGAGTTATTACCACTTAGTTCATACAACTGAAAATCTGAGTGCCTGGATTAGCCCCTTTTCCTCACCAATCCGCAGAAAGGAGAGGGGAAATTCCAAAAGGAGATTCATCTGATTGTGTTAAGATAGTTGGAATAAATTGCTTCCTAGAAATCTCTAGACAACTAGATAAAATTCCTAGACAACTAGATAAAACTTCTGCTTACATTTAACAGAAAAGGTTATTGATCTGAAACTCACACAATGTGGACAAAAAGATATTTTTGGAGGCAGACAGTGACAGTGTTATTTTCTATATTTTTACAGATTTAATGAACTAGCTTCAGGAAAAAACATGAGAACTTTTTCTAAAGAAATTTGAGTAATTCTGTTGTTTTCTTGACAAGAAAGCTTAGCCATTTTTCTATGCAGCCAAGTTTCTGTGTCAAAGTTATTGACAGTAAAGACAGGTACCTGTGAGGGAAACTAATTGTAGCCTTTACCAAGAAAACTTCAGTCTGAACACTGAGAGACTGAAAGTTTACAAATCCTTTAATTAGAAGGAAAGAAATCACAATAAAAAAATTACCTTCTTCCTCCTTTCATGAACTAGAAAAGGTGGAAAAGATTAAAACTGACAAGTATAAAATCTTTAAATACCTCGAAGAATTCTATCAGAGAATCTCCTTCTATAGATTATAAAGTAACAGTTATAAATGGAAATTGAAGAACAACAGATCACAACAAACCATTTTTCATGCAGAAAATGTATGAAGGAAGATTGTGGCTGCAAACATACTGACTTGACTAAAGAAGCAAATTCCACTCTAAATCAGGAACAGTGATATGTTTGTATAATTTTGATATATTCAGAAACCAGGCTGAGCATCTAAATGAGAATGAGTTTCTCAAAAAAGTTTACTCTCTCAAAACAAACCTAGGAATTTCATCATCTTCAATGAGTCTAGAACATTTTTGAAAATAATGATTTTTTCAAGTTCATAAACTTTATAGAAGCCTTACAGATTCTTTTTCTGAATCTAAGTTCTGAGAAATTTATTTTCCACTCTATTGGTTACAAACAGTTCAACGGGCAAAAATAGAAAAAAAATTATAGATACATCAAAAAGAACTTTTATAAAGCAGCAGTTGCTCATGACTGCTTTGCCCATGTTATTCATTACAAATATGGCTACACGGCATTTTGTTATTTCATATTTAACAGTTTGACAAAAGCAATCATAGGAACTGAGAAACATAATGCATCAGAGCTGGGGATGCTATGAAGTTGGAATTTCCTATAATAAGAGTTTCTGAGATTCCACCAGGACTTGAGAAAGTCTGCTTTACAATCATTTCTATCATTTCTTGTGAAACAAGATCTAAGCACATATTACATTTCTCACTGAGTCAGTAAACTGTTTGGTACTCTACTGATAGGCAATAGTCTAACTCAAGGCAGTTTCAAGCTAGTGGATCATGTCCTATAGATGTTATTTTGCAGTCCTCTGTACCTTAAGCCTGTCACTTTACCGATTTCATACTTTTGAAATAAAGCACTATTAAGGAACAGAATGAGCAATCAGTAACTAACACTTGCAAAATTTATGAGAGAGATAAAACAGTACATTGCAATTTTTATGTATTTTCTGTTCGGAGCAGTGGATACATCCCTTCTTACAGGGAAAATATTTTTAAATGCAGTTCTGTACACTCTGTTCTGTACAATGTGCACCTGAAATAGAAACGCTTAATAGTTTATGTTACAATTCACAAAGCAATTTATTTTGCATATGAAATGCTATGTGAAATCACCCAAAGACTGTACTTCGAATTAATTCATTTTTTTTACCATAATCTTAGCAAAATCAGGTGAAGAATAAAGGAAGGAGAGAGAATATTTGCATTGTTAATTTCAGACAATTAGAAGCATGGGAAATGATGAACCTGCATTCTGTAAACAGTCAGTGGGGAGTGATAGGAGGCCTGAGATTAGGCAGTGTTGGACAGTTAGGCTGTTCATGCTCTGTGGGCTCTCAATGTCCTTTGCAATTCAGTAAGGAGCAGTTGTTTCCAAGTTTGTGAAATATTAAATGGAAGAGCTTATTCAGCCTTACTTTGCATATGCACTTAGGTGGAACATCAAGACTATATTTCAGTTGTAAAGTATTTCCACAGAAACTAGAAATAAAAAAGTAATTTAGTAATTTTCTTTAAGACTCTCTAGACCTTTTGGTATGAGGTAGACAGCATAATGGCTGAGTGAACTTTTATTTGTATTCTCTTAGCACCCTGAGTGCTTGATTCACATTGTCATATAAAATCCTTGGCATTCTGCAGGAAACATGATTTCTTGCTTGTTCCATTTTTGGGGGTGGAGGCTCCACACGATCAACAACTGGGAAATTATCAGTTTCAAGATGAATTGCTAATGATCACTGGCTAAGAAAAAAAAAATTATTTCTTGTTCTCTTTTTCATCCTTTTTGAGGGTGATGGTTGAATCCTCATATTCATAGCATCAGATGTGCATGCCATAACAGGGTGAGCAGATACTGTACAGATGATTTTTGCCCTCTGATTATCAGTAGCAGCATCATCTTGTGGGGAACCACTGCATGATTTTCAGGAATGGTGTGGAGTGGCATAAGAGCTTTGATAGCAAAACAAACACTTGAGGAAACAAGAGTATGTGGAAGAAAGATCTGGCTGAACAATGAGCAGTGAAGAGGAAACTTGAATTAAATTAATAATAAAAAACTGAATGGAAATAAGAATCGGGCAAGAGAATTAAGACAAACACAGTTAAAGAAATTAACTATGTGCGCGAGGGCATACGCGGCCCTAAGTCCGGCTAGCTGAAGGGGGTGAGGCGGCCAACGCCCCTACGCATCTGAAGCCAGCCCCCCTTGGCGTCCTGGCCTCGGGCTGGGCTGGATCGCGGACTCGGATACACGCTGGATGAGACGAAATAAGGGAGCGACCACTTACTGGGGGTTAACGTCGGTTTATTGAGAGAGGCTGGCACCAGCAAATGGCAACCAACAGGTGGAAAGGACCCCAGCAAATGGCTCTGATCAGGGGGAGAGACAAGGTTTTAAAGGGAAGGGGTGGAGAAGGGAGGGAAGCCCAGCTAACCAATGGGAAAACATATAGGGAGATACATAACATAACTGACATATGAGCATATCCAATGAACACAAAGTAAAGGAGGGGCCCAAGGACACCAGCCAACCACAACCCCCAGAGAGAAGAAGGTTCTTGAAAGCTGGGAGGAGTGGGGGGTGATTGACTGGGCCCAGGGAGGAGGAAAAACTTACTTATAAGGTGGGATAGGGGAGGGGAAGTTACATAACCTAAGAGATTGACAACCGAGGGGGAAGGGGTAACCATAGCAACATAACTGTAAAAAGCTCAGTGGCGGGAAAACTGGAGGGGGAAGAACCATTTTACAAAAGAACAGGGGGAAACAGTACATAAAATGGGGGAGCAAAACAAGAAATTTAAAAACACACTGCAACAACTATGGAAAATTCTAAGAAGATTGTGAGATTTATTTGTTTCCATGTTTCCACTTCCAGTTCTTTCTTTTCTGATTATCAAGATACATAAAGTACCTGCTTAGTGACAAATATCTAGGGTTCTCTGTTCATTCAAGATCAGCTAGAGTCAAGAGTTTTACTGCATCCAAATAAAAAACCAGATTACAAAAATGTTCAGTGTAAGTTATCTGACCTACGTGAATAGATCAGTATATTGGATACAGTCATTTCATAACCCAATGCAATTTTCAAATTTGCTTTAGGCTTTGAAAATCTCACAAAGCTTTCATTATACCTTTAAGTCCCAAAGTATTACAGGAAAAATAAACACCACTTCTGCCTTTGACAGCTATGTGCTACCAAAATTCTTCCTCTTTTGATGTAACTACTGCTTAGTCAGTTCTATTTTTCAAACAAAAATTGAGACTTACAGCACTCCTCACAGACATCAGGTCACTCTATAACCTCTTGAGAGTAACCTATTCTATTTACCAGTCATTGACACTGTGATTTAACAAATAAGGCACCTCAGCTCTGCCATGTTATTCTGGCTTTCAAAGCACAGTGGATTATCTTAATTTTAGATTTTTTACACCATAACTTCAGCTAATAGAATTCAGGTGACGACTCCACTGAAGAGTCACTAATTTCTGCTACCTCAGGACCCCAAGCAGATTCTTTTACATGTTTCAATCCATTCAGCGGCATTAATTTAACAAAATCTGGCTTTGACTTGTCTGTAAAGTTCAGTGGATTGCAAAAACTAATTAATTTTAGGAGTTATTACAGTTTATAGAAAAGTCATTTATAACAAAATAATATATCAAATATATCTATATTCAAATATAAAGACAAAACAGACAAGCACACAAAAACAGGCATATGTATAAAAATCATAAAAATTTCCTCCTAAAATAACACATACATATACACCCAACCATTTCATCTCTTTTGGATGAATTGTTGTTTAGAAAGCTGATCTATTGCATAAAATTGTTCTTATTTCTGATTACAAGGCCTGTTAAATGGCTTCTAGGTCTCTAGTGAGAGACGTGTCATAAAGAAAAACTTGGGATTCATTTTTCTTGCTTGTATGTGGTTGCAAGGTTCAAACTAGGTGAAGTGTGTTTTAAATAGTTTGCCTTAAGCACTAGCATATGAGCTGGCATGAAAGATTACCATCCAAAAGGCAAATTCATTTATTACTAACCCTGGTAGTATTTGTCACTTTATTCACTTGGGTAGCAAATATGTCACCTAGACTTTCATGGGGAATTAAACCATTGTGCAATCTGACAATAACAGGAATATTTTTAGCAACCATGACAGGTATCTGGTACTCCTGTGTCTACACATTCTTAGGCACAATTCCCTTAACAGGTATTTTGAAAATAATGCCTTAGTACACCTCGATCAGACCTTTTTGCTACTTGATGGACAAAGAGTTCTAGACAGTGAGAGTTGCACACCTCTCTGCTGTCCCTGTTATGCCACTATAGCATGACAGCAAATTGCTACAGCAAATTGTTATACTAACTTGCCATAAAGAAGAGCACTCTGCAGTAACGTACTCATACAGTGACAAACTGTAGTGTACTGTGCTGTGTGGTGCATTCCATATTCGAAAGAAATGTTAAAACTTCCTGGTCAGATATAATTGATGGAAGAGGATTTTCTGTCATCATGATGATTGAGGACCTACAGATTCAATAACTGCCTAAATTTTTGATTTAAGCAATACAAGTGAAGGGAGAATCTGCAAGTGATATTCACTTCTGTATTTCTTTTTCTTGGACTACTATTTTGAATTTCTAAGGGTCAGTAGTGCAAATTTATGAGTTAAAAAAAAAAAAAACAAAACTACTTTTAATATTTTAAAAAACTGGACCAAGTTAAGCCAAAAACATTAGGTTAAAAATGAAAACTTTTTCATGTAAAAAAATTCTTGAAAAGTAATTTACAAGTCACCATTTTTCAGATGCATCTTTCATAAAGAAAATTTCTGTTTTATTGACCATTACCTTCAGGCAACATGAGGTAAAATTTTATCATTTGCTTCTCTTATCCACCTTCCAGATCATCCTTAAGTTTTGGCTGGGACTCTAGAGAGGTAAGTCCATACTGCACCTTGTGATTTGGCATATAAACGCTCCAGAGAAGGTGTGTACAGCAGATTTCAAATGTTCTTATTGCAATGTCACCTGACAAGTGCTGAGCCAGCAGAACAGTCAAAAACACATCTTAGAATAGCTTTCCACATGTCCTAAATTGAGGGTAAAAAACAGGAGTTCAAGCTGCCTACAAAGCAAGCATCTTTTGGGAACTCAGGGCTTCAGGACACCCTAGGGATCTGAGAATCCCAATGAGCAATACATTAGAGAACACAGAAGCTTGAAACAGTCCCAAGTAAATGCATAAGTACTAATGAAGACCCGAAATAGGAGCCAGAAAGGCACATGCCAATCAATCATATACTGTAAAGAGAGCTGCCAAAGGAAAGGGGCAAAGATCTTAGGAACCTCACAGCAGGGACTTATTGAGTAAATACCTTGGTATCCTCAAGGCAAAAAGAACTAAGCTGAAGTTAAAGGTCTCTAATTTTAGTGGTATCCTAAGGCTAGAAGTGTCAATGTCACCTAATGATCCAGAAATACTGACATGGATACGTGAGTGTTACCTTTCACAGGGGATCAGAGCAATTAGTACAGTGCCTACATCCAATTCAGAACACTGGAAAATCAAAGCTGCCTCTGGACTTCAGGCAATTTTAAAAGTGCATTACAGAACTCTTCTCAGTGACCTTCAATCAGAAGGGTTACTACACCCTTTGAGGTCTAAGACCCTGGGTGTCAATTGATGCACATAGATTTGCAACCCTCACAAAGCTACACTTTTTTGGCAAGAAAATACAGTGTTTCTTTTCCCTTCTATCCACAAGTTCAGCAGCACTTCGAATAAACTGATGAAATATGAAATACCACAACACTCACGCAAGATAGGGACACACTATCTTTTGTCTGTCATTCCAGAATTTCTACTACAAGAGTGTGGGAAAGTCAGTCTGTAAGGGAATTGCTGACTATTTCCTCAAGCTAGCTGGCCTTGCTAAAGCAATACAGAGTTCAGGGCAGACTAACATGTAATATTTAGCCCAGCTTTGCAGAGGGATTTTGCAGCCCACAGTAAATTCCAAGCTGTTGCCAACACACTGCTGCCAGCAAAATGAAAAAGTTACAGAAACATGATCGGTACCCACACCTTGATCTATGCTGCAGGTGCATCACGGGGCTCCTAGACTCAAAACCCTGTGTCAGAAATGTCAATAGCCTTTTTTACTTCAGAGGTCATTTTTGATGGCTTCAGATTTCACCATCAGAATCCAAATCCAACTGACTTCAAGGAGAATAAAGTTCCTACAGGAAGTTCTTAACTTCTGATGTGCATAAGTTCATCTGCAGAACCTCAACCAGCCACTTCAATCAATAATGTGTGTCTAGGGTGCAAAAGGAATTGGCTCCTTCCTGTGCCTGATTAATGGACCTAAAATAAAATAAATAAATAAATAAATTTTTAAAAAGAGCCTAAGGTTATCAGTTTAGGCTTACAAACCCATTTAAATGGTCAAGTTGAGTGAAATTAATTCTGACAGGTACAGGTGCTTAAGGAGGATTTAAGGCATATATGTCTGCAACAAGTGGATTGCTCAAAACCAGTATCTCACTCATCTCAGGCATGAGCATTTTTGGGACAAGAATGAGAGACACCTGAAGCAACAGCAATGTTCAGGGCAGTCAGTCTATTCAGCCTGCACTGATGACAAAAAAAAGGGCTGATGGTCCCGTGTTTCCTGGAAGCTCCTCATTAACCTCATCAGGCTCCACAGGTGGCGCTGGCCAAGGCAATCGTCTCCAGAAATCACCTTTTCAGCGCACAGGAATTTGTGAAAAAGAGGCACGTAGGCACTTATCTCTTCCTGCATTTTATATACCATGGCTTGAATGGGAACCTACACATCAGCAAACTGAGTTTTTCAATTCATAGTTTCCTTTGCATATTTAGCTTTTGACACTTGATTCACTTTTGAACATGGGTACTCACTCATGAGTAACACTGATCCTTTGATTTAGAAATCCAGATGTTTTTAAGGACTGTACTTAGAGTGAGAAGGAAGTACAGTAGACTAGATATGTAAGGCATTCAGTATCTTCTGTATTCATAAGTATTATAAGCTGTATAATATCCATAAAAACTGATGAGGCATGTATACATGAGGAATACCTACGCTTGCAAGATGAAGGTGACATTTTCTAAACTAAACTACTGTAATAAATTAGTGTTCCCAGAATTTACAAAATTACTTCCAAATGGAGAATGGACATCTCCTGTCAAGATATTGACCTTATTCAAGGAAACATTAGGTTTATGCACTGTGCTTGTGACTACACTGTGGTAAGCAGACATAATACCATCAGAAAATTAGATCTTGACATTCCCCTTCAAAACAGACCCGATTATTTTCTCTGATGGATTTGTAACTAAGTGCTCAGTACACTGCTGAATCATGCCCAGCCTGGGATTTCATTTTGAGCATATTATGAACTGTTATTAACAATCCCCTGTCCTACATAATATCCCACTTGAGGTTTTTGAACACAAGATTTTTTTCAGATACGAAAAAACTGAAAAAATCTGCCCGGAAAGCAAGCCATTTTTTAGTGTATGGCAGTGTTTTATGTCAGTCTGCCTTTTGCCTCACTTCCATTTGGGAGAGATCAGAGGTCCCAATGTGAAGGTGTTTTTCTATCTATAACTGCTCTTAAACTATAGGCACAGGCTTGATTTAATTTGTTGTTAGTTCTGTTTTTTAGCTCCATAAATGTAGAAAATCTGACTGTATTTTTCATTGTAAACACAGATAGTAAATTGACACACAAGTACACAGCTTTGAATTAACATTTTGCAATACTTATTTCCCTTTCAGACTCTGAAGATATATTATCCTGTTGGAAAGTATTGAAGGACTGACAGCACTGGACATAGCAGAGGTCCTTTAGAAAGAAAACTGTATAAGCAGCAATCACAAAATGGAATTAAAAAGTAAATTATTCCTAATTCATTTTAACAGATTAAGAGTGTCTAGATTATTTCTTAGAAAATCCCAACAATTTCAGAGAGATATTAAAGCAAAGCAACTTCTTTTTGAGCAACAAAGGTTAGGACAGCATTGTCAGAAGACATTCTGCTAAAGTAGCAAATAAGATATGCATAATTTTCTGAAGTTTGGATACAGTTACTGCGTGGTGGTATTTACACCTTCTTAAAGTATCCATACAAATATCCACGGCACCTCTGAATATGAAAGATGTGTGCATGGCTGTGGCTATTCTGAGAATCATGAGCACAAAGCAAGATATATATTCATGTTGAGATCTACTGTTTACTTTAGAAATACTAGTTATTTTTATGTGGACCAAATTTTCATTTCCACAACTTACACTCCAAGATATCATATAATGAAAAGGGTTTAACATGGTAACTGAACAATACAGGAGACATGTTAAAATATTCTGCCCAGTAAAGAAGACATGGATATGGCTAGCAAAATTTTTTATGTCTTTATTTCAACATCCATGTTGTTTTCATTAAAGATCTGATATATTATCCCTAAAATTTAACTATGCTTTCATAATTTTGAATACCATGCCCCTCTATCCAACTTCTAGGTCCTTCTGGAATTGCTAAAAATGTTCCAGGATATTCTTGCATTTTACACAGACCTCTTTTTCACAAAAAAAAAAAAAAAAAAAAAAAAAAAAAAAAAAAAAACCAAAAAAAAAAACCTCCAATCTTCTAACAACATAATTTAAGGTTTTGTTGAGAAAGTATTGCCAAAAGGTTATGGAACCCTTTTTCACTATTACAGAGGTGTAATGCAAAAGCATAAGAAAACCATGTTCATGTAAAGATCAGAAAAAGCAATTGGAAAAGGGAACAGAAGCAAAAACAGCAGCAGCAGCAAAATAAACTAGAAATGCCAGCCAGATAAGGTAGGCTCGTGCAATGACTTCACTTTGCAAGTGTTAAAAGACAGTCTACATTTTTTTCCCCCTAAGTAGTTCAAGAAAGGCAGCATTCTTTCTTATTCTCTTACCCATCATCCCTTGAAATCAGAAGAGTCCTGACCTAAAACACAGATTAAAGTGTTTTCAGACCAAATCACCATTCCAACTAGGCATGTTTCACGACTCCTTAACTTGTTAGTACATTTCTGGAGTGACTTGGAACATCCTTTCATGCATCAATCTCCTTAAAGTAGTCCTTAGGGCTTAAAAGTGCCACCTAGGGCCAACTACAATGTGTTCAAGCAAGACTTGGTTAAAAAGAGTTTATTCAGAAAGTAAGAGAAAGCAGCAGTTGAAATGAAATGTACCGAACAGCCGGCAGACTGCCAAATGTCGGTGCATAAGTCTTCCCCTCCTTCCCAACTGAGGATAGAAAATGTAGTTAGATAGGCCATTGTTATTGGATGAAAAAGACACTAAAAAGTATTAATGTTCTATTTTTCCCATTGGCAATACATTTGTCCCAAAGTAGGGTCAGGGGGCTAAAGTCCACCTTACAAATTAAAAGGAGGAAAGGGGTTGTTTTGTCGTAAGCTTGAATAGTTTAGCCTGACCCTAGGTGAGACAGAAGGCAATTTTCACCTCTCAAAGAAGGTCAATTGCATTTGCCAAGGCACAGCAGATCATCAAAAGGACTTTAATTTTCATGCAGCATGACCTTCACCCAGAACAGGGGAGAATCGTGCTGTTTAAGGACATCTGCAAAGACCAGAGACAAAAAATGTCAGCTTTCAAGCACATCTTTGTCTGAAAAAAGAACATTTGCAAGATTAATATTTTGCTAAATGATGTAGCATAGAGTGATTCTAGAAACTAGGCTGGAAAACCCCAGGCTTGTGCAGTTTAAGGACTGCAAAGATTCCTACCACATCTAGTAGTCCAAACCAGTGCAAACCCAACTCCCCGGGTTTCTTTAATTCAAAGGATTTATTTTTTCTCATCATTCAGGTAGGAAAAATGGGGGAGAAATGGGTAGAAAACACTTAGAAGAGGCATCTCTGACTGAAGAAACACAGAGCTGAAGTATCAGGTTCATATAACCCTTCATAATGTAGGGAAGAGGAATTTGTCAGGAAAAAAAGAAAAGTTTACACAGAAGCCTCTGAATAGTTCAGAGGCTCTAGCTATTGTTAGCTGTGTATGCATCCCCAGCAGGGCTGTTGCAACTGATTCAAAGGAAAGAAGTTGATGGTTGGTGGACTAGTCCTTATCAAAGCTGAAAATATGGAAGGTGAAGAAATAACTTTGAGGGATTCGCCTTTTTTTCCAGTAAATATTGACATCTTCTAGATGAAAAATGGGCATTGGAGATGAAAAATTGCACTGTACTTTAAACAACACATCTGAATTTCTTGCACCAAATTTTATCTGTGTATTTCTGCTTATTTATTTGAAACTCTATAACCAAGTGGAATATGTCCTTTTCCTGGAGAAAGAGACTTAATAAATTAAAGAAAAAGTTGATAAAACTTTCTCCTATTCTTCAATAAAACCAGCTTGCTACAGAAAGTCATGTATTCCCCACTGTACACATGGAAAGGAACAGCTGACTCAAATCATCGAGCTCTGTATCTCTTTAGTGTTATTTGTAGAACTAAGTCCTCATTGGATATTGAATTCTTCAGTGAATGGGGCCACCAGTTTGCTATCAATCAGATTTAAAGTGAGCTTGAGTTACTACGGTTTTGTTTTCCCTGAAGTGCTAGAAATTGCTGGTTTGTGATATTAATCCAGTATCTGTTCATCCCAGGTCCCCAGTCTAAAGTTTTGTTCAAGATGGGAATACTTCAGCTGAGATATGTCAAAGCTGTGACCTTAAAACTCTGCAACACCAAGGGACAGCCTAGAATCAATGGTAATTCTCTGGTCAATAGCTGGGATCCGAAGGTCACCAAGGACAGAGACAACCAAGTCTCCAAGGTTGCAGAGCAGCGCTGTGGAAAGGGACCTGGGGGTCCTGGTCCATGGCAAGTTCAACACGAGCCAGCAGTGCCCTGGCAGCCAGGAGGGCCAGCCCTGTCCTTGGAGGCATCAGGCACAGCATCACCAGGCAGGCAAGGGAGGGGATTGTTCTGCTCTGCTCTGCAATGGGGCAGCCTCACCTCGAGTTCTCTGTGCTGTTTGGGTGCCACAACGTTAAACTATTAGAGAGTATCCAAAGGAGGGCATAAAGATGGTGAAGGGTCTGGAGGCAAAGCTTTATGAGGAGAGGCAGAGGTCGCTTGGTCTGCTCAGCCTGGAGAAAAGGAGATTGAGGAGAGACATCATTGTGGTCTTCAACATCCTCCTAAGGAGAAGCGGAGGGCCAGGTACTGATCTCTTCACTCTCATGACTAGTGACAGGACTCGAGGAAATGGCATGAAGTTGAGTCAGGGGAGGTTCAGGTTGGATATTAGAAAAAGATTTTCACCCAGAGCATGTCAGGGCACTGGAGCAGGGTCCCTATGGAAGTAGTCACAGGACCAAGCCTGACAGAGTTGAAGAACCATTTGGACAATTCCCTCAGCCACATAGTGTGATTCTTGGATGTCCTGTGGATGACCAGGAGTTGGACTTGATTAATCTGATGAGTCATCAGAATCACAAGAGTCATCAGTCAGGAGAGCCATCCAATTCTGCAGATTCTAAGTTGAAAAGTTGAAACCGCTTTGGTACAGGATAAAAAAGAAGTTTAAGATATGAGTGAATGCACAAAGAGATCACAATACAAGGGAAAAAAAAAAAAAGCTCACCAGATCAAGTAGATACAATGAAGTAAATAAGCAAAAATGAAAAGAATAAAAATAAAACCACAGACAACTGTGTCATCAACCTTCTGATGACACTGTTTACACTGAGTAGGAAGGAGTGAACAACAGGATGGTGAGTGATGAAAGATGGGCAGAGAAAGAATGGGAGCACAAAAGTAAAGTTTCCTGACCTAATGTTAGAGAAAATGTTTAGACCTAGAAATGGAATAAACAAAGCAGGAGCATTGCTCAAAAACATGGAGCATGAAATAAAAAATCTAACATGGATAGTCATAATTAAGGAGCTGGTCTTGTTTGTTAACATTATGAAAATGTGACGTGGGGAAAATTTTTAGCAGAGCCTGTTAACATTAAACTTTATCCATACACCACAGTAATTCTTGCACAGCTAGGCAGTTACATTATGTTTTTCTCTTTTTTTCCCCATTTTTTCTTTTCTTCTCTGACTTCCAGCTGCATTTTTTCTCACAAGCATTTCACAACTCATTTATGCAATGAAGCTTATGGATATGATGCCGTGATGTTCACTCTATAAAAAAGCAAAGGCATCAGAACTATCATATACAATGCAGGGCAGCATCTTCAGCTTCAGCCTACTCATCTTGACTCTTGTCTTTCTGTTGCATCTTTGTTATCTGCTGTGTAAGTCATACAGTCAGTTCTTTAAAACAAATACTTCACCTACAGAAGTAAAAGGATGGAAAATTCCTACATGGAAAATAGTCCTTTAGCCTAAGAGCCATTACAGCTAAACAAGTAACTCAGTGCAGTAGAAGCAACTTGAGCAAATAAGTTGAACCTTTAGTTCTTAGTGCAAGAGACTACTCAAAGGAAGTTTAACTCTGCTGTGGAGGAAAGCAGACTGGTGTAATGACTGTCCTTGGACAGAGTGATTACGTGGCAAACAGAGAACTTACAGAGCTTAGCTGTCCAGCCTTTACTGGGTCTGTCAGACAATGAAAAGATTACTAAAGGAAGACCCTCACTTCTGATAATTTAAGATTTCAGACTTGTTCTAATTCAGTGGCAATCTACAACACTAGTAGTGTGTGGTGATCTTTGTTAAGACTTTCTCTGTGAGTCTGTGGCAGTTGCAGTTTCTCTTTTGTCCTTACTAAGTTGTAATTTCCATTTCTTTAGGCTCACCCAACCTACAGCTAAGCTGGCGCATATGATTTACATGTACATATAACATTTCTGAACTCCGTAAAAGGACCAGAAGGTCAGGTTTAACATTTTAACATTAGTATCAAATATTTGCCAATTAATACAAGTTTCAGAATCATTATTAATTTTTCAGGTTTTATTATGGTCTTCCTTTCCTTCAGTCCCACAGCCTGAGAGATAGCTTCTAACACAGGAATGAACATTATGCAGCATGCAACACAGTAGTCACGATGTTTATGCATATAATAGTGGTATGAGGTGACAAGAAGAGATAAGAAAAAGACAAAGATTCCTCTGTGCTCATCCCATATACTAGAATTTTTTTGGTTTTTGAAATTTCTCTCAAGGTGAATATGCATCAGTGAACACAAAAGCAATTATTACAATAAATATTAATAAACAATACCAGGATAGATATTATGAGGAAAAAAAAAGTATTCTAGTTCTCTAAGAAGCACCGGCAGAAATAGAACAAGTGCATCTCTTGTTTCAATGTGGACAACTTGCCAGCCAAAGTATCCATGACTAAAACTTATCTTTTCTAGTGCACCATAATGTTAGCTCAATGTTTTACTAGAGAGGCTGAAGAAATTAATCTATTTTTTATTTATTTAGTTAGAAGGCCATATTCAGTGTACCTCTTGCTCTGGTGAGAACTTCTGTCTAATATGTATACCTTATTTTTATCATCTATTGCCAGGATAAACACCAGCTTGTCCACTGACTAAAACTGACCATGTGAATCCTCAGTCTCTGTATATCTCAATTAATCTCAATTAATTTTGCTGCGAGTAAAATGTACTTTATTCTTTATTTTTCCACAGCCAGCAGTTCCCCATTTTCTCCACATATCTTGGTGATACTTCTGTGTTTTATTTCTTATTAGAAGCAAACAAAAATTAATTGATTTCTTGAGGAGAGGATACAACAGGTTTTGCACACATTAGGTGTACCTGGCTCAGACACATACAGCTCCTTTTATAATTCCTGTTATCTCTTTTAAAGTCTCAGATGGCAGAAAGAACACATGAGCTATTATTTTTATTTCTGAGTATTTGAGAGGCACTCATGCACTACAGTGTGGAGATCTACTTAAGTAACAGGGCATGGAGATGATCCCATCAGCCTCTCCAACAATTCAAGCCTCTCCCCCAGTGACAAATAATAATACCAGTTAAGAACAGTACATAAAAATGAGATTTATTCTTTCCTCTATGATCATGATTTAAGGAGAAGGGTATTTTTTCCTAAGACTATTAGTTGTATCCTTTTGCCTGCAAGTCACATCTCTGAAGAAATTACTTATTGACATATAAGTCTAAATCCTAAGTACACCTTCTATTCATACCCTCTGTGACCCTCCAGCAGCCTGCAGACTGCTACTGTGTATTAAGAAACTCTGAGTCTGAACAGAGGAAATTCTTCTCTCCTTAATCCCCTGTACAATGATGTTTTTCTCTCTGTTGAAATGTCTCTGCTACACCTCAAAGCTGCATGCTTCATGTATCTCAAAAGGATTCACTTTCCTTAAGAAGGTTGATCAAATACCTAGGTGGCTTTTTATTAAATTTTGCCTTTTTAAAAATAAAATAAAACATTTATGTACAGATTTTTTTCCTGGAAATGAAATTACCTGGGATTAAAAAGTATATTAGAAGAAAGAAAAGTAAAAACCAAAACTATTTCAAAGATATAATGTAGCAACCCATTTAAGTGTGAAAATGTCCTGAAGGAACTGCTGGTGTTCTCACTTCTGGATAAAATCTGAGGATATTTAAGAAAGAAGAAAAGCTCCAAAATACTGCAGAAATTACTCATCTTCTTTGCACCCTCTCTTGATCTTTTGTAAAACAAACACTGAAAGTTTGGGACAGGATCCAAATGGTGGCATTCCTGAGGGAGATGGGACAGTAGCACTTCTACCCAAAAAAGTGAATTATTGACATAAAAATTGCTGACTCTATCATGAATTTAAAAAAAAAAAAAAAAAAAAAAGGAATGTTCCCAATAGCGTTTTAGACAAAATATTCAGAAGAGCAATGAATATGTACAACACCTTGGAGGAAATGGCTGAGCCAGCAAACACAGCACACACTACTTCACAGTAAATGGGTTCCAGAGACTGCCGTGCTTTTTGCATTCACTCAGTGACTGATTGGTCTAGAGAATGGTAGCATCTGGATGAGGGCAGATGGCTAAACTGTCAAATAATGACATTTTACGAAATTTCAGCAGTCTAAGCACAATATGGTTCCAATCCCAAAGGCAGACAGGTAAACAATGGTGCAGAAGTTATAGCACTAGCACATAAGATTATTGATTATAATTATTCTAGGGGAAAGAATTCTTCTCAGAAGATTAGGCTGACAGGAAGATTGAGAGCTCTCTCAGAAAGAATTAGGTGACATCTCCCCTGTTTTGTTCATTCGTCTATTTTGCTACATTTTCACCTCAAGTGAGCTTCTTGTGATGTGCTAAAATAGCATAAACCTTTTGGGGTAAAGATGCTCAAATCCACCATTTTTCTGCAATTTATCTTTCACTGCTAAATTTTTCATTGTGTTTCAGAAATTCATCACTGAGTCAGGGGTAGTCATTAAGAGAAATCTTTGCCCTTACAAGTGGAATGTACTTGGATCCAAAAGGTCTTATCTTTATTGTTCAGAGGACAAAAATAATTTACAAAAATACCAGAAAATAGTAGCTGGTCCTGTGGAGAGAAAGTAGAACATCTTTCCACTCAGTTGAACTTGCATAGAAACAAAATTTAAAGTTTTGAATTGCCCCACCTAAATCTGTGTAAAATCAATCTTCTGTAAAGAACAAGGAAAAAGAGCCCCCTTTTTGTGATAACTGGCATATGTTTTGGAAGTGAAGTCACAAAATGGACAAGTTAAGAGAGGATTCTTCCATTTTTTCTTGGAATTTCTATTCCTTTTTTAAAGAGGTCACAGCATGGTACCTTAACAAGGAAAAGTGAACCTCAACCTGTAGTTCCTAATGTCACTCTTGAAAAGCAAATTAAGAGTTTAACTGAATTTTTTACATCTGTCAACAAACACTGACACCATTAGCTGTGCAGTTACACGAGCAACAGTGCAGGCTAACAGAAGTGACTGAGAGGTTTTCTTTATCTGTTCTTTCTCCTACACCTAACATGCACTTGTTCCCCAGCCCATAATATGCTGGAATGTGTAGTTTTGGAGATTGCCAGTCTGTCACTGCCTTGTTAAACCTATGGATACCATGCTTATACAAGCCCATCCCCTGAAAATGGGCAGAGACCTGTGAAGGGCAGATGGACAGGCAGACAGACAGGCCAATCAAAAGAAAAAGGCCTTGAGGGGAGGGAAAGAAAAGAGCTGTTCTGCTGGAAATATTAATAATATTACAAATATAACGTTTTCATATGCTTTTCATTAAACTCTTATACATAAATTTCTGTGCTTTACGGTGCTTGACAGATGTGATAACATTACATGGATAGCATGAATTAACCGAAGTTCAATCTAAATAAAACCCAAATAATACTGATTGGCAAAGGAAAGACTTTAAAAGAATAAGGAGTACAGGTATCTGTTTTTTAAAATGGTATTTTATTGCTGGTATGGCTTTTAATGTGCATTTCATACTAGATTCACTTCTATCTGAGTTCATACTTGGCAACAGTAACTCAGCAGCTATTACTATTCCTCTCAGATACTTCTTTTACCATTTTTATTGACCCAGGGAAAATACTGAGGATATCTTTAGAAAAAATCATTCTGCTTAGATATATCACTGCAATATCCATAGCTTTGCCATCTGCAGAATAGAATTATGTAACTGTGGTGTGTGTTGACCATTGCAGCTGAATGATATCAATGCCTGTATCAATGCATATGCTATTAATTATGTAATAGTTTAGAGACAGTGTGCTAGTTGTGAATTAAGTGTCATTAAACAGTGAGGAATATTTTTTTTTCCTTCATAGTTATGTTTTCAGTCTTGTCACATGGACTACAACTTCCAAAGTTAGAGCCACATTTTTCTCAAGAAAACCATATTTCTTAGGAATTTTACTTTCTCAGTAGAATTTTTATTGTCCAAAATGGGACTTGAACTTGTGGAATTTCTTTGATAGCATGGATAACCATAGGGCAGATACTTAGGTGACAGAACTATACCACAGCTGTATACAATGGACCAAGCCCCAGATTGTCTGGTTTTTCTGCACCAGTAAATCAGGTTTATTTTTCAGGTACACAAATTCAGATTTAGGTATTTATAAATGACAGATTTTTCTGTTTCTTCAAAAAAAATTAGGGTAAGGTTCTACATCATATATCCAGCATATATCCATATATGACTTTGCTTGTATTAATGAGTTATTTGGTGAGCACAGTATTTATGGCATGGAGGACATGCATGCTTTAACTATGATAATAAGGGTAGCAGAATCTGCCTTATACACTGTCATGGATTTTGACAAGAATTTTACTGGCTATTCATGGAAGAGCCATGGAATACACGGTTAGACATGTCCATAGTGTGCTTGTTCTCATCAAGAATTTTAATACTGATTACAGAATCTTCTGTCACCTGTGGCGAGTGCTAAAATTTCAAAGCTATCATCTCAAGCCTAAATTCTGAAGTAACATTGATCATGCCTTATCTGCTCTGTGCATAATAAAGCTTGTAAGGTAATGTTACAGCTTGTTTCACATTTTACTGATTTTCTTAGTCTAAAATCCCTACATTTTGTTTCTTATTTCTAAATTAATTTACAGCCTCCACTTTGGGAAGGTAAATAAGCAATTTCTTTCTTAGAGACCAAAAGAAAATAACACTGACAAAGAAACCAAAGAGTGATTTAATACATCCCCTTGCCAAAAAGAGTAAACTATCGCTGAAGTACTAAACCCTACCATTTGTCTAAACTTTTGTTAAAGCCTTGCATGACAGAAATTCCACAACTGCTTTGAGTAATATATTCCTGCAATCAAGTACCTTTGCTTCTTTTACCTGTCCTAAATGTCACTGGCTATAGAAGTCATGGACTTCTTACTTCAATTAGAAGCATGATTCTACTATCTCTATAGAGGGACCTAAAAGTAAAATTTGTTTGGAATCAGCTTTAAAATCCTTTGCAGACTACAAAGAAATTGAAAATAAAACATATACATAGACTGGATATAGTCCCTGCATTTCATGGTTTCTTTTACACAGGAAACCAGGGACAAAAATCATGGTAGGCAATAGCAGAGTAATTTATTTTCTATGTTATTTTTCCTTAAAATAGAAAGAGATTAAGCTGCTCGTGTATAAATATTTAAGTAAATAAACTGTCATCAACTCAGCAATCAAACTGTGAAAATGTGAAGGTGGGATGAATCCAAAACTACATAGCCATAAGCTAATTCATATTCATAATTTAAAACTGTTCATATTTAAAAGGATTAATGTCCCAGGGGAAAAAAATAAGAGAAATATATGCCAGATAAGGATAGCAGTCTGTAACACCACAGCAATTGGCTAACAGAAGCATGTATTTTGGGGAATTTTGATGAGGCAGCAAAGTTAGTTATACATGGCTCTGAATAATGATATGCCCGTATTTAGGTACAAAAATACAAAAACCTTATGAGATCTAGTTTCTTTCTACCAACGACACTACAAAAAGGAATCAAATCAAGTTGCAGTTGTACCTTCAAATTTAAAAATTCTTCTTGAAAAGGAGAATTTGCTGCCATGCCACATTATATTAACTCTGTGTCTGAACTTATGGCTTCTCCCTTCAAGTGTACTAGATTGTGAGGGAGATCTGATATATTAAAATGTTACTGGAGACCTATTTACGCTTCCAAAATTCACTTGAAATGTCTAGTTCAGAGCAAGCTTAGTTGCACACATTTATTGTTATAAATAGATAAGGACAAATAAAAGAAACAAGAGTAGGTCATTGTAAAAATATATTATCTGAGGCAGTTTGTGAAATTTCTATCATGCAGGACTTTAACAAAAGTTTAGATAAATGGTAGTGTTTATTACTTCAGCTATGATTTACTCTCTTTTTGGCAAGGAGATGCATCTTGATCTCATGCCTTTGAGCACAGGAGTGGATCACCTCCCATCTGGATGGGCCTTTTCCCACACTTGCGTCACTATGAGGTCAGCAGAGAACGGTGAAGTGAATTTTACTTGCACCTAATCACTTAATGGACAGTTGCCAGACGCATGATGCTGGTTTGGAAGAAACAGTAGTCCAAAAAACAGCTGTAATGAACATATCACATGAAAAAGTCCATTAAAAATGTCAAGTAAAGAATGATTATTTTTTCATGTGATAAAACAGTAGAACTTATGTTCTTTATCAGAAAACTCTAACAGAAAATGTAATTCCTTCAATTAATTTATTAAATTAGCAGTACTAAAGCCTGGGTCACCAAAAAAGTCTGAATTGCTGGAAGGGGAGACAAGTGGAAGTTACTAATTTAATCTAAACACTGTGCACAACCTAAAACAAAACAAAATGAAAAAGAAAAACAAAACCAAAAATGAAAACAATAGTCTAAATGAGGAAAACAGGTGAAAAAAGAAGCATAAGATTAGGAAAGTTAAATTTAAAACCTCAGACAACAGTCAAAGAAAAGTAATGGGAAACACAAGGCAGAGGCATAAAACTACTAATAAATATTTTCCTTAAACATGTTTAAAACAGAAAGCTTGTCAGTAAGTTGACAAATGTGGTCAAGGTGCAGAGTCCCCAAGGAAGGCAAAGTTTTTGCAGAAGTACTAAATAAATTCCTAGTACTCGTCTTCATACTAGAGGGTAATCTATATTTGGGGGATACTTATCTTGAACTTAAATGTCAATAGGAGAAAATTTAGAAGAGAGTGGTAAAAATAACCAAATTTCTGAGACGCAGCACTATGAAGTCAAGTTCTAAAAGAATACCATATTGGTCAATTGTAAACTCTGCTTGCAAGTTAAAATTAAAACTGACTTGCTACCAAAGGAATAAAAAATGCCATAAGGATGAATGTGTGAATCTTCATACTAGACTGAATTCTTTAGTTAGCAAATTTGTTGAAATTAGTATGAAGAATGAGTAGACATATGGATATTGTGAACTGGGAGCAAAGCTCCTGCAGCAGTAAGCCATGCTTCACAAATTATTAATTACACTAAGAAGGATTTCCCAATATTTTAGGACAGCATTGCCAGAGATCCAACCCTGCAGTCACATAACCCTGAGTAAAAGGATGAGTTCAGCAGTGGGTGGAGACAGGAAGTTACCTTTCAGGAGCACAAATTAGCCCAAGTGCAGAGCAATGCTGATGCATCTTATAAGTTTCATAAGAGGTGAGAAGCTGTTCTGCAAAAGCTTGAGGTGCTCACCATCATATTTTATTGTCCATTGTAATCAAGATGTCTGTGAAATCAGGAGGACAGCAGTGAGCAAACAGAGCAAAACACTAGGAATACCTCTGTGTTCTGGGATATATGCACAGTCAAACTGGTGTCCATAGTTAGAACTAAATTGTGTAAAGTCCATGAAAACCACACAAGAAATCTTAACCACTTGACTCAATCACACTTGCAGGATGTGACCCTTCAGAGAAACTTTTCAAGAGATCCTTGCATGAAACATACTGTCAATACAGACCAGGTCTCATGGGCTACGTCAATCCTACCTGGCCAAATAAATGTAAGAGATTCAGGAGGTCAGAAGATTATCAAGCTAGGAAGCCTTTAGAACAACAGCAGAGAGCAAGGAGGAGTCCAGTGGCTCGGCTGTCCGTGAAATAATGAACTGGTTTGCTTTCCAACAGTCCAACTGATTTTCTACTTCTGTCATGAACAAAGGCAGGGCTGCTCAGCAGGATGTGCAAAGACCCACCACACAGACCCAACACCTCCATAGTCAATTCTTTCATCAGGTCTAAAGGAAGTTTCAGAAACTCGCTTCATCTGGTGATTAAACAGCTCAGATTAAAAGAAAACATACCTACTCCTTCAAAAAAAAAAATAAAAAACCTACTTGGCTTCCATTTTGTTTGTTTGCTGTCTTCTGCAGTGTTTGGTAAACCTCTGTGTGTTAAATTGACAAAGCAGAGAAAAATTGTGATGATACAACAGTGGTCAACAAGCCATCCTTTAAAGAAAAACACTGCTGATAAGATAAACAACTTGTGATGTACTTAATTGCAATATTTCATACTCATTTAGCCATCTCCACATCACAGCACTAACAAAGTGGATTTCTAACAGGAAGAAAGACTCCTTTACACAAGCCCAGAGGGCTAATTATAAAATAACAACCTACATTTTTTTTTGGTAGCATTTTTTTTTCCAGTAGAATTTATTGAGCTCATTACCAAGCTGCTTATGAAGTGATTTGAAATGAGGCAACATTAAAGCATTCTGAAAATCCCTTGTACTTAGTCATCTTGACACTTTGTTTGAACTTGAAGCATTAATATGAAATAACTGCATCAGCCCCATATTCCTGATTCTATTGTTTGACAGTGCATTTAAAAGCTAAAAGATGATATGATCAAGGACTTTTAATCAGCGCAGTAATTTGTAGGAGTGTCTCAAGTATTCATAACTTTGAAAAGACCAAAGAGACACAAATGTGAGAAACAAGACAGGTACAGTACATGTCAGACTAGAATAACACAGCAATATGAAACCAGGAGTACAAACGCTGCTGAAACTGAGGGGGTTTTCGTTGCTCTTTACAGGCAAGACTGAAAATTGAAAGATACATATCAAAGCCACTAAAGAACTCCACACATTGTACCTTATTAGCCTGATTTTACCTTCTGTAATCACATTATATAATATGCATCACCAGATTAACCTGCTTGGGGTCAGCAGAAGGGCCATCATAAATATATTTGAAGTGAAGCCTGTGAAGGTTTTCAAAATCGTAAAAAAAATTTATAGTAAGGACTAGTAAAATCCATGGAAATCTATAGCATATTAAAGTGCAATCTGTGAATAGGTCTGCTTTTCATCATTACCCCCACACACCCCCATGCATTAGTGTTTGGACTAATAATTAGAGCCAATGGAAATGCTTCTGTTGAAAGAAAGAGTTTAAGATTATCCTTTGCTCTAACTGCATTCTAATGTTTTGCCTACCTTATTACAAAGCCTTTAAAGGAAAGGGGTATAAAAAACGGGGCACAAATAGTACAAACACTGAGTGAAACCCGTTGTGGTCTCTCCCACAAAAGGGCTAAAAATCCCCAAATGTGGTTTACAACAAGGTGGAGCATATTCCAGACAAATCAACAAGGGTACAAGAGGCTCCCCTCTCCCTCCAGTATTTTTGGGTGTCAGAGAGAGACCCTTCGTGGGGTGCACTCTGATATGAGATCTCAGCAGAACAGCTTGGAACCTGCAATCCTCAGCAGCTCTCTTGGTGTGCTTGATGGCTTTTTATGCCCAGCCTCAAACTAATAAGGAAACACCCAGATAGATGTGTTGGTCTGCAAGCTGGAAAGAATTCATTAGCTAAGCAAGATCTAGCCCAGTCATTACTTAGGAGACCCCCCAAGGAATTCCCATGCAGTTTATAGAAATGGTGTAAGGGCCCTGTTTTTCAAACCTGCACAGTTCTGTTAATAAAAGTGATGCCTAGGGTGGAAAAAAGCATAGTCCCTAAAAAGCCAATATATTGAAAAAAGAAAAATAAAAAGGAAAAAAAGCAAGGTGGGAAGGAATAGGAAACAAATATAAATGCAGTGTCTGGCCAGCTGCATCATTTACATCTCCCCACCTGTTAAGCTACTCTCCGACTGGAGAATTCAGCACTTGATCTGGAAGGTGACTTGAGAAAGGTTTCAGGAATAATGAGGTGATGCTTTTTTCCTCATAATTCCAAGTTTTGTAGATGTTTTCACCAACTAGGACAGCAGCTTCTCTCTTTAGATTTCCTACAGTAAAGGCATACTATCATTTAGATCAATTTATAATGGCATTTGCTATCTTAATGAGGATTTCAGTGTAACTCTGAAACATTGAAGGGATGTCAGAGTATGGGTTGCATTTTTGAAGTTGTTTCCTGCTTCTTTGAGAGAAGAGATGAAAGATCCCTATGTTGTGTTAAAGAAACAAGAACATAAAATAAAGAGGCACCAGAGGATTTCAAGAAAATGTGTATTTTGTGTTGCACATTAATTTTTTGTGAGATTAAATAGAATAAAGGTGATAAACTCATACCTTCTCACTACTGTTCCTTTTATTTGCATCCATGTGGACTTCAATGTGAATGTGATTAAAAGCTGTGACAATCTTTAGTTCAGTAGCTGGAATGAGAACACTTTTGCCAGGTTATTTCTTGTGTTATGTATAGAACAGTGGTACAACATCAGGAGATCTACACTTGCAAATTATGCCCTTCTGTAGTAAGGAAAAACAAAGATAATCACAAATATTTTGTTGTCAGTTCAACTTTTTATGTTTTCTAAAGAGTATTTAAAGATATGGATTTTTATTTCATAATTCAGGTAAACACAACCTTAACTTTAAGCCCTATTATATTCCTTTTGCCCTCAAAGCAAATAGATTTTTGTTTAGTAATCAACATGACTCATTTTTATATGTGTTTTCTGCTTTTAGAGCAAAAAATGTAAACATGAATAAAGTTACCTATTATACATACTTGAAAGGTTAAAATAATGCCACAGCTTACACAACACAAAGAAATATTTTTGTCTTATGGCACAGTTTTAATTGCCTATTTTCCTTTGTGAAAGTTACAGTTGGTTTCATTTGTACTCCTTTGTGTGTTTTCCACACTTCAACATCATATTTAGGACATATTTAGCTCTTTGATTTCACTTCTTAAAGTGAGAGTATTTCTCATCACTCACAGATCTCATGGATGAACACGAATTAAATAAGAAGGGGTTATCTTCTAGATATGAGGTGTTATGTCTCCTGATTTTAAAAGAGAAGTTGCTGTTTCAATGCATTATCCACAATTATCTACAACACTGCTGTTGCTTAAAACTCTTTTCTTTTTTCCAAATGAGATGTTTTCCAAATGAGACGTTGCCCAGGTCTGACTCAATGGGGTAATCCTTATGCTCCTTCTAATGCTTACTTGTGGGATCTCAGTCTCTCAGAACTGGGGTGAATGGTGAAGGGACAAGTTAATTGGAGTGTGAGATACAGGGTTTAAGATCCCTCTACAGGGGGGTCTAGAGAGGTAAGATGGAGGAATTGGGGCGTGCCCTTCTCCTTCTTCTTCTTCCTCTAGGCCTCCATCTTCTGTGGTGGAGTTGGCACTCCAGGATTGGACCTTACTAGGGGAACACTGGTTAATAAGGGTAGAGGGTATTGGAGAAAAATGATAAATATTGTATACGTAACTCCGGGTATAAAGATAGGTGACCGCCCCAGGGGCTCTCAGTGTGTGCCCATGGCTGACTGCTGAGCAGAACTCTGTCAGGCCAAGAGAAAATCTTTTAGATAAGCAATTAATAAACACCGAGACCGAGAACAAATCTGAAGCTTCCTCTCGTCCTTTCGAACCCGGGGGCCCAAGGCCATCTTTGGGCTTTTCCCAGATCATCTAGACAGCACCAAAATCCGACACTTACTTGGTACAGCAAAAGTTTCCCATTGATCTGGTTACTAAGTTTTACTTGCTGAACCAGTTGAAAACACAATGCTGGAGTTAATATATAAAGGTGAAATGACAGTGAATTCCCTGCGAGCATAGCAAGAAAATTCTGTAGAGTGCAAAGTACCAGCAGGAGCAGAACTGGAGACAGCAAGGACCAGGTTTGCTCCCGCTCGAGTTTTCCCTTGACAGATGTGTCAAACAGGGTAAAAGCACACGCTCAAGCTGCTGCCAGTCAAGATAAGGAGTTGCTAGTGAGGAGCTGCACCTGAAAAGTTCATACTCTCCAAAAAAAAAAAAATTGGAGGTTGTGGCAGTTGGAAAGATTGCAAATGTGGCCAACCAGTGAGAGAGGAGGAGGGTCAAAATTTCACTGTGGTTGAAGATGAAAGTATTATCCCAAATAGCTAATGCATGAGAATATATAATAACCTGTACTATCTTTTCATTTTTCAGATCAATGACACCTAGCAGTTTTTCCCCAGCTTCACGACCATCTGTTTTCACTTCTGACTTTTATGAACTATGGCTCAGACATTTTAATGAAATTTAGTCATGGCTTTGCTCAGCCTTCGACAACTGACTGGCCAGGAGAGCCAAGACTCGTTTTTTCAGAGCGTCATCTCAAGCTGAGGGAACAGTAAAACTGGATCTCCTGCTTCCCAAGTAAATGTTCCAGATGCAGAGATCCTGCATAAAAACCAGTCAACAGCACCACCAGCAGCCTGTGAAGTTTGGGCAGATGTGAATACTCTTAGTGGGCACTTAAAGCCTGGTAGAGGGCTTCAAAGGCAGCCCTAGAGCACACCTTTCCTAAGGGACATAATTCAGTGATATGTACCTAAATGCCCTGCTAAACAGCCATACACCTCCCCGTGCACAGTAATGAATCTTAACCTAGATTTCAACTCAATTGTCACCGCCTATAGCTTTGCAAAGTAGATGGCACAAGTTTTTTACAGCATTCTCTCTGTCTCATATGCCCATCTTCAACATGCAGGGAAGTGCACATTTTACAGTATCAGCCAAGATGCTTTGGAAAGTCCCTAGATGAATATCTCTCCCCAAATACAATTTTAAACCTTAACCACAGTTCAGGTAACAGTCTGAAACATCTAAGAGATTTACCTTACTCATTTACTTTTAAGCATCTGGACCTTAGAAACGTTTTTTTTAGATGTAAAGGATTTTACCAACAAAAAGTACCAGCATATTACACCATTGATATGATGACCAAATGGAAAAAGATGAACTTTTTACTGAAATAATTAAAGCATTCATGAAGGGTAAAAGGTACTATATTGGCACAATAGCTTCTAATTTTTAGTTTTTTTCTTTAAATTTTGAGTCTGTATTGGCACGGTATCCTCTTTTGTGCATATCTTCAGCCATGCAGAAGCACATATCTACATATTCTAGCATAAGATATTTATGCTGGTGATGCCAAATCCTTGTCAAGAAGTCAACTAGATGTTGCTACATCTACTGGAAAACTTTCAAATACCCTTAACAATCTCAGCCTAAGCTTTTGAGCACAACAGTGACTATAACCAGAGCAAGCTGAGTGGCAGCCATCCCTGGAACCAGGATGCCAAGGTTAATTTAGTTTCAGAACCAGCAGAGCTGCATAGAAGAGTTTTGAAGGAGCAATGAAAGGCACCACAAGTCTGGTTCATTTAAAATCATCTGATCTTCTTTCTAGTTAAACATTGTATGAAAACTTTTTCAGCTCAGAAAAAAAGGCTCAAGAAAATAACTCTCCAGCTGGTTTTTGCTGATAACTAGAAGCTCTAGGAGAAAGCTGTAACTGCATTCTCCAGGAATTCCTGACTACAAGCCAAAGCTGCACTCCATATTATATGACTGTAACAAGACTCTTCTTAATAATTTTGTAATTCATGCATGAAGACAATCTCATATATGTTTCATAGCTAATCTTGCTTAAAATGCATATCTGTTTTGCAACTCATGAAGATACCTGATATGAATCTAGGGAAGTACATAATTTTCCAATTAAGCCATCTAAAAGGCAGGTATTCAGAACTGATGAAAGCAAGTAAAATTATATTACATTATATTACATCTTCCTCTTAATACTGTAAAAATTAGAATGAGACTAAAAGGGTGAAGTTTTTGTCTAAGAGTTGCTCCACAAACTCGTGTACAGAAATAATCTTTGAAAGCATGTTTGCACATAATTTAAGTTGTGTCATATTCATCAAGTTGACCACGCTTTCAGACTATGGCCTACTGCTCCCTCCTTCCCCTAAGAGAAAAGACATTGTGATATAAGCTATTGTAAAGACAAAGATGAGAAGAGAAGAGAAGAGAAGAGAAGAGAAGAGAAGAGAAGAGAAGAGAAGAGAATATTTCATTTGGAAGGGACCTTCAATGATTATCTAGTCGAACTGCCTTACCAATTCAAGACTACCATAAATTTAAAGCAAGGTATTAAGGACATGGTCCAAATGTCTCTAACAGTTTTGGGGTACTGACTACCTCTCTAGGAAGCCTGCTCCAGTGATTTTAAATCCCCTTGGTAAAGAAATTATTTCTAATATTCAGTCTGAACCTTCCCTGGCACAGCTTTGGACCATTCCCAAGCTTCCTATTACTGGGTGCCAAGGACTAGAAATTAACTCCCTTTCTGTTTCTCCTCCTCAGGAAACTGTAAAAATAAATTACTTTTCCCCCTCAGATTCTTTCTCTTAAAACTAGATAAGCCCAAAGTCCTTAGCCACTCTTAATAGGACATTGCTTCTAGCCCTTGCACCACCTTTGTTACTCCCCTCTGGCCACATTAAAGGACCTTCAATCAACTTGTGGGGCCCAGAACTGCACACAGCACTCAGATGAGGCTGCACCAATGCTGAATACAGTGGATTCAGCACCTCTTTTGACCAGCTGGTGTTGCTGTGTTTGATGCACCCCAGGATGGGGATTGCCCTCTGGGCTGCCAGGGTTCAGTGCTCATTCACACAGGGCCTGCTGTGGGCCAGCATCCCCAGATCCCTTTGCAGGGCTGCTCTCCAACCACTCTTCTCCCAGTTTTACCCAGCATTATTCCATTCTAAGCGCAGAATCCAGCGTTGGATGTGTTATATTTAATCTCATTAACCACAGTCCAGTGCTCCAGTCTGTCTAGCAAAGGCCTCTTGTCCCTCAGCACCTCCCAGTTTGTATCATCAGCAAATTTGCTAACAGTGCATTGAACTCCTGCATCCAGATCATTGATAAGTACGTTGAACAGAACTGGTCCTAGGAGAGAACCAGAAAGAACAGCACTGGGGACTGTTTTGGGCAACCAAAGGTAACCCCAAAGGTAACCCCACTTATTGCAGTAAAAACCCCATTGAGCTCTCCCTTTCAGTCAATTCCACATTGTCAACACACAGCCACGACAGTGAGGAAATCCCTAGACTTCTTTGGCAAAGTATTCATTTATAATTACTTCATTAGATCTGATTGTTACCTTGATCTCATGATTTTAAAAATCACATCCAAGTTGTCAAAAAACCCAAAATCATTCTAAATAATGAAGTTAGTTTTTCTGTCTGCTGTGTAATGGCTTATAACTTGTGCATTTTGTAATCAGTAATCATTTGTATAATGAGAAAAACTCTGTTTATAGGTCACATAATGCCTGCTCATCTGAAGAAATATACCAGAGAACTGTCTTAACTGTCTAGGATTTCACTGATACTTTACAACTCAGCTGCTATGTTTTTCTTGTATCTTTATGAACCAATTTCTATTTCAAAGCCATTTCTCCAACTGGTTAATTAGCAACCAGGTAGATTTAATTAATTAGCTAGTTAGATGTGAGCTATCAGGGGAGGCTGAAATGAAAAAAAGCTCTGCTGCGTCTTCACTTTCAAAAGGACAAAACCTGCTTTGCAAAATATCTTTTAAATATCTTTTTACTTCCTATGGAAGTGTCTATGTTCACTGATGAAGTTAAGGATCTACGAACTTTTCCATTATAAACTCATTTTCGAGCTCCTGTGCCTTCTGAGCACTGAAATAATCCACTTCAAGTTGAAATAGCCTACAAGGTCTCAGCTCAAAGGATTTTTTTTTTTCCTCAGAGAACAGAGCAGTTGAAAAAAAAATACTTCTGTAGGTATGGCAGGGTGGGTTTATCTTTTTATCTTACCATTCTATATAACTCAAAACCACTCATATTGGGTTTTTTCAAAGATGTCATTCTACCACTCAAAAACATATAGGAACTTACCATCTTGTGCTTCAGTTAAAAAAAAAATAAAAAGAGAAAAGAAAATGCAGTGGTTGTGCAGCTGGTGACACACCTTGAAATTCAATAATTCTTTGTGAGCAGTAACTGTTCCTTTGCACCTTTTATTGCACTGAAGGGCCTTAGGGATCCATGAAGCACGCACTGCAGCAATGGGTTACACTAAGGCAGTTTTCCTGAGATAATATTTTTCAAGCACAGACCAAAACAAATGAATAGTGTAGTCACACTAAACTGTTCATCACATATTAGCTTCTACAACTGATGCTGGGGTTTTTTTGAAAACTAGTAAATAAAATGAAAATAATTTTGTGAGGAAGCATTTGGGTAATGAAAAAGTGATCCACAAAGTGTGAGAGATTCTGCTTAAAACAGTCTGAACTTCCCTCCACCAATTTATGGTTCTACTTCAGACAAGCCTGGAATTATATTTGTTATTCTTTACAGCTATACACGCTATAAATACTCTTTCATGTCCCAGTGATTTTTCTTCTGGTTCAACAAAATTTTGTTGCATTTCAGTCCTCTCAACATTTTATTCTCTTCTGTATATTCATGACCTTCCTTGCATCTGGTTAATCCCATTTAATTCACCAAAAGAGGAAGAAAAGGTCACGCAGTCATTTTAGGAGTTAGACTCCAAGTATGCGTTTTCTGAAACAGTTTTGGTTTGTGTCAGTGTCAAGTTTAGTCTTTCAACAAATTTAAGTGTGTATTTTTTCAGTTATCTTGTGTAAAGATATATCCTCTGCTTTATTGCCTCCCTTTCCCACAAAAGCAGACAGAAAGTTGGTTGATATCTCAGAATGAGAAGAGGGAGCAGGGTGTATCAGCATATCCCAGGAAACAGTTTTTTAATAGCATTTCTGTCTTACTATTGCCTTGCATGTGCTCCAGGGCAGATCATTTGCTCACTCAAAACTTTGGGTTTTTCTGTGTAACAAAAGGACAATATTCTCATTCCTGATAAAGGACTTCGAGAGCTCCAGGGCAATATTCTGTGTTATTATCAAATGTTGTTCTTTCTACTCAACTGGGTATATATTTAAAGTATTTTTGAAGCATTTGCACATGATAAGGAAATGTTAAGAATGTGAAACGTTTGGCTGCAGATGTGCTGCTTTACTGTTGCTTTTTCTGGATACATTCCTGTTTTCTGTCCAGTGTTCCATACACAGGGATGAAATGTAGCCTTACAAATGGTGTCATGGAAAGGAGGAATCATCCAGTTCATACAATCAGTCAGTTACCAGGTGTCACACAGTAAGAGAATTTCAGAATTCAGTGTTTGATCCCAGTAAGAATAGTATACATCCTTTTATTTCACCAGAGTCACACCAGGATTACACTTAGAAAAAAAAAAGCAGTCGATGGAAGAATTTGAACACTCTATAGACAAAAAAAAAAGGTTATATTGATAAAAGTATTATGTTAATATATGAGGTCTCAAAAGAATGGGAGCTTAGATGCCTTCATGGGGTGTGACTTTTGCAGATCTGACCCTATTCCCTCTCCCAACAGCCAGATACAGAAGGACCTGCATGCATGGGGTTGCATGCTTCCATCTTGCTCATATAAAATCCTCTGTAAGGATCAAGCACATTTGCAATTCATCTGCAGAGGATTGTAGAATCATGGAATCATTTAGGATGTAACAGATTTTTAAGCTTATTGAGCACTTCTGAGTCCACATCTAAACCATGTCCCTAAGTGACACCTCTACACGTCTTTTGAATACCTGCAGGGAGGATGGTTCCACCACTTCCCTGGACAGTCTGTTCCAATGCCTGACAACACTTGATGAAGAAATTTTTCATTTCAGGTAGTTGTAGAGAGCAACAGATCTCATCTCAGACTCCTTTTCTCCAGATTAACCAAAACCAGCTCCTCATCACACTTGTGCTCCTTTCCCAGCTTCATTGTCCTTCTCTGGACATGCTCCAATGACCTTCTTGTGGTGAGGGGCCCAAAACTGAGCCCAGGATTTGAGCTGCAGGCTCACCAGTACAGGGCAAGGATCACCTCCCTGGTCCTGCTGGCCACACTGTTGCTGATACAATCCTGGATGCCCCTGGACTTCTTGGCCACCTGGGCACACTCCTGGCTCATGTCCAGCTGGGTGTTGACCAGAACCCCCAGTCTGTTCCCACCAGGGATCTTTCCAGCCACTCTGCCCCATGCCTGTAGCACTGCATGGGGTTGCTATGACCCAAATGCAGGATCTAGCATTTTGCCTTGTTGAAATTCAAACAATTGGCATCAGCCTACTGATGCAGCCTGTCCAGATCCCTCAGTAAAGCCTTCCTACCCTCCAGCAGATTAACAGTCCCACCCAGCTTGGTGTCATATGCAAACTGACTGAGAGTACATTCAATCCCCTGATCCAGATCATCGATAAAGATATTAAACAAGACTGAGCCCAATATTAAGACCTGCAGGACACCATTTGTGACCAGCTGCTAACAGAATTTACCTCCATTCACCACCACTCTCTGGCCCCAGCCATCCAGACAGCTTTTAACCAATGAACAATGCACCCACCCAAGCCATGAGCAGCCACTTTCTGCAGGAGAATGCTGTGGGAAATGGTGCCAAAGTTTTTACTAAAGTCCTAGTAGACACCAGCCACAGCCTTTTCCTTGTCCATGTACTGGGTCAAGATCAGGTTGGTTAAGTAGGAGTCACCTTTCCCAAACCCCTACTGGCTGATTCTGATCCCCTGGTTGTCCTGTAGGTGCTGCATGATGGCACTCAAGTGATCTGCTCCATGACCTTCCCCAGCACCAAGGTCAGGCTGACAGGCCTGTGGTTCCCCAGATCTTTCTTCCACCATTTCTTGCAAACCTCCAGCCCACTGGAACCTCCTTGGTGAGACAAGACTTCTGATAAATGATTGAAAGTGCCTTGATGAGCACCTCTGCCAACTCTGTCAGTACCTTTGGGTGGATACCATCCCATCCCATAGACCTGTGTGCGTCTGAGAGCAGCAGATCACCAGATAATTTCCACTGAGTTATTCATTCTGCTCCCTGTCCCTCTGTCCCAGCTGAGGGGCTGTGTACCTGAAGAATAGCTTTGGTGTTACTATTAAAGACTGAGGCAAAGAAATACTGCAATCTTTTCCTCAGCTTTTGTCACTGTGTTTCCCTCTGCATCCAATAAAGAGTGGAGATTCTCCTTTTATTCCTGATGTATTTCTAGATCCATTTCTATTGTCTTTTAAGTTCTGTTTGGTGGTTTTAATATCCCCCTGCATAACCTCATGACATCCTTGTAGTCCTGCTGAGTTGCTGCCCCTTCTTTCAAAGCTCATAAATTCTCCTTTATTTCCTGAGTTCCAGCCAAACCTCTCAGTTCAGCTAGGCTGGTCTTCTTCCACAACACCCTATCTTTCAGCCTGCTCCTACGCCTGTAAGATTTCTTTCTTGAAGAACGTCCAGCCTTCCTGGATTCCTCTTTGTGCTTCAGTACAGCCTTGCAAGGGACTCTGCCAACCAGTGTCCTAAACAGGCCAAAGTCTCATCTCTGGCAGTCCAAGGTAACTGATCTGCTACTACTCTTATAATCTTTTGATTTCTGTCAATTTGCTAATTTCAGGATTGCTTCCAAGCATCCCATCACTCAACTGTCCTTCTTTGTTCAAAAACAATGGGTCCAGCAGGGCACCTTCCCTAGCTGGGTCACTTACCACCTCTGTGTATTCCACACACTCCAAGAATCTCCTAGACTGTTTCCTCTCTGTTGTGTTGCATTTCCATCTGTTAGGTTAAGTTTCTCATGAGAACAAGGTTAGTAATTGTAAGATTTTTCTCAGCTGCATATAGAATATTTCATCGGCTTCTTCATCCTGGTTGGGTTGTCTACAACACTCCCACCATGACATCTTCCTTGTTTCTCCTGATTCTTACCCACACTCAATGCTATTGACACTATCATTAAGACAATCAAAGTTTTCCCTAACATGCAGGATTATTCCTCCTTGCCTACCCCTCCTGAAGTGTTCATAACCATCCATTGGAGCATTCCAGTTTTGCAAGTCATCCCACCATGTTTCTGTGATGGCAGCCGTGCCATAGTTCTGCTGTTGCACAGTGGTTTCCTGTTTGTTGCCCGTGCATTGTTGTAGACACACATCAGCTCTGTTATTGATTCCACTGCCTTTTCAGGGGAGGAAGCTCTAATTCCTGCATAACCATTCTCTCTACACTAACTAGCAAGCAGATTGCACCCAACCAGACAACTCTCAGACTCATTTTTGCTGTAAATCAGAGACCTTTTCTACTGTCTTTCAAGTGCGTGCACTTGGTGTTGCAATGCAAATCCAGAGTTTATCCTCATTCCTCACTACCAGCTCAGAGCCTGGATTGCTAAATGCACGTTTTGATAGAGTTGTGTGGTGGTTCATCCCACCCTGGAATCAGAGTTGTCTCTGAATCAGCTGTCTTTGACAGCTGACACTAAAGAAAATATTAAAACATAATTTCTATTCAGCCAATGCTATTTTTTCTCCTGGAAATTGGACAGTTTTCCTATGAGGTTTTAAGACTACTTACAGTTAGCTGTCTTTAGGGAGGAAAAATCTTGAATGCTATTCCAACTAGTTTTCTACACTAGTTCTTGCTGACATTTGGTAAAACCTCAACAAGTAGATTCTCCTGGCATTTGAGAACTGTGGTAAATGAGAAATTTACATGTTAAAACTTCATCAATTCTGTCAAAACAACTCAGTATGAGTAAGTGCACACACTCAGCCTGTTGGAAATGCCTGCTGGAATTGGCTTACTCCAAACGTCCATATAAAAGACAGCAGTTTTCAAGGCCCTTCTCATCTGTCCAAGGTAGAAAAAGATACAGCCTATTAGGGGTCTTTGCTTTCATGTTTGGTTTTTTGGGGGTTTTATTTTTTGCCCCACAAGAACATAATTTAAACCAAAACATTTTCTCTTCTCCTTTATTCCCATTAAATGAAAAGCAGAGAAATTCACTTTCAGCTAAAATTGTATTTAATTCATAGTCCTGTGTCTAAAGTAACACAGCCAGGAAGGAAAATGTTCTCAGGTCTTCACACAAGGTGCCCTTGGGACGCCGCCCAGACTACAGTCGTGTGATTGTACCCTTCCCACCAATGTGAGCCCTAGGGAAGCAAGAACTGAACTCTTGGTTCATTACAAAATAAATAAATATAGTCACTGGAGTTTTTACCATTGGAAATGAAGAACTCATGCTGGATACAAAAGAAGATTGGAATTGGAAACTCATCACAGATAAGAAAGTAGAATATGGAAATTTCCATGTTTCGTCTCTTAAGAGCTTGTCAAAATAAATATATTCAGAGACCACATGCAGATGCTCTCATCATTTTAGGCATTGTGCACAACCATATGAAAAAGGGATTAGCACAACAGAAATAAACAGGCCTTTTCTTAGTTCTTTCAAAGACATAGTGGAAGGAAGGAGAAGACTCTCTCTTCTAATTAGAAGGAAAACAAATGAAAAAATTACTGGACTAGAAAAAAATAAAGGAACCAAAAGCAGAAAGAACATTCAAACTTTTTACTGAACTTTTAAAAAAAATCAGAATGAAGGGATTGTAGTAGATATTCTCAGAGACAAATCCAATTTCTCTTCACTCAAGGAAGAGCAATTTTTTTCTGTGTCCAGGCCAGCCTCAATGCTGACATCAGTTATATTTTCAAGGTATCATTTCTTTTCCATTCTAAGATAAATAACTTTCTTATTGCTATGTTTGACGGATGTTCATGTGTTATTTTGATGAAAGAGAATAATTTCTGAGGATATGTAAGGTATCTCCCCCATTTTACAACCTTTAATAAACACACTATCTCTGTTTCTTTTATCTGCTATCAGCAGTACATATTGCCATACTGTAAACTTAATTTAAATATTAAGAAACATTTTATGTCATACTTTTGAGTAGCTATTTTTGCTTTTTTGTTCCTTTGCTTATGGAAAGAATTTGTGAGCAAAGAGAGTTCCCAAGGAACTACTGTAATTCCTGTGTATGAACTATGCTGGAGACGGTGAATTCCTTGGCTTTCCAAATTATGCCACATATATATATTGCTTTCACTGATGTGGCGTTCTTGGCTTATGGCTCACAGAGTCAGAAAAAGGAACACCAGCGCAGGACTTCAGATTTACATTACTTTAAAAAAACCTAGAGGGAGAATATTTGTATAATACTACATCTGAGATTTTCCAAATCACATAGGTACCCCTATAGCTCTGGTCTATGTTCACAGAACCATGGAATATTCTGATTTGGAAGGGACTCACAAGAATCATCATGTCCAATTCTTATGAAATGAGTGGCCCCTACAGGGATCAAATCCAAAACTGGTGTTATTAGAACAATCTTCTGACCAAATGAGCTAAGGCAGCTCTTCCATAAACCTTTTAGAAATTTGCACTCTTTTAAGAGTAGCAGAAGAAGCATGCCTTAAGACCTTTGTAAATACAGGCCCTAACTCACATCAAATTTCAATTAACTGCAGGATCATCTCTTCCTAGGACTTTTTTCATAGCCGTGCCATTTTTTCATAGCACCAGAGATGACCATAAAACAGGGTCCTGTTATTAGAGTATGAAACTTATTTTATAACCTTAATTCATGAAGGCATATTAAAATTAAAAAAAAAAAAAACAAAAAAAAAAAAACCCAGAAAACCCAGAATACCTCTAAAATTCATGCTTCACTCTTTATCGTAATTTTGCTTATATGTAAGAGATAAATGCAACTGGATTTCTTGTAGATCATAGGTCACTGAATTTAAAACAGACACCCTTGTTTTTACCCTTACTGAGATCTGCTTGACTGAAACACCTTTTCTGGAAAGACACGCATCCTTGATATGAGACCATGAGGCCATATTTCCTTCAACAGTATGTTGTATTGCTCAATATTAGTCCTATGAATATTCTTCAACCTTTTTTTCCTTTGCATATTTGGCTTCAGGTCTCACGAACAGATTATGTCTTCTCCTATAGTACACACTTTTGATGTCAGGTTTTGGTCTTTTTGTTGCTTTGTTTTGGTTTTTTTTCCCCAAATATTTCTAAGCTATCAATAAACGCTGAAAGTTGCCTCATTGACATGTATTTTATAAGTCAAACTTATTGAAGTCTTCAGGCAAACCTTGCAAAATTTGTAGTCTTCCTTCCTTGCGAACCACTTTTTTTGTTTTTTTTTTTCCTCCACGCTCTTCAGTTTCCAGCATCACCTTGAGGATCTGGAGAGCAGAACACTGTGAAATACAGACATTAATCCATACATCCAGTTGTTTTAATTCTACTGCTTAACCTGTTTTCACATGAAAAATCTCCTAAGGACATTTTTTTCATAATAATAAACTCCCCCAAAAAATTTTCTACAATGAGTTTCTCAAATTAAATACTCACATCCATATCCACTACTTCAGTCTGGTTTTAACTGGCACCACTTCAGCAGGATCTGTGTTCAGCAGGATCTGAATTCTATATTCAATAAGTACTTATGGACATCTTGACTTACATGATATCTTATTTTTCAAGGTCTCCCCTTTGATCAACTCCTGCATGGTGCAACACTCTCCCTAACAAAAGTGATTTCAGAGGAGTTGTCACTTAATGCAAAATGAAACTTAAATACTTCCAAAAACCCTTGCACATACGTTAATGATGCTTGGTTTATTATTAATGTAGACTCTGGTGGTAGAAGTAGTATCAGTGCATAATGAACCCTAGTCTATTAATAAAATGGACCAAAAGGGGGTAATCTCTCTTCAGCAATGTGGCTCTTTAAGCTTCCCAGGGTCCTGGATCCCATGGAAACTCAGGGATAAACAAAAATATATGTAATGGGATAGGAAATGGTCCTGGTTATTAAAAACCAGGTGGTTTTAATAAGCTTGTATTCAAATTTTTGCCTGTCTCTACTGAAGTTCACAAGTTTTGCACTGTCAGAAGTTTTCCTTTTCTCAAGGCAACCTGACAAACTTGGAACAAGCTCCATTCCTTTGCTACAAGGAAAACACACATGGGCCTAGCCCCAAGCAGACATCTCAGGAGAGTTGATTGAAGCCATCAGCCTGTCTGGGCTTGCAGGACTGAGACCTGGGACTGCCTGTACTGAGAAGAGATCAGCCACATCAGCATCCACACTCAGAAGAGAAGCTCCTGTTGAAGTTGTAGCAGAATGCCTTATTTCTCAAAAGAGGACCAAGGAATCAAATTCACACAGACAGTGGAGCTGGTTCAAGGGCCATCCAAGTAACTCACAGTAAAGTTCTAACACAAAACTGGTGATGGAAGTGTCTGAGGAGCCCCTTCATACTCATGGGGTTGAGTTCATAAGGCATCAGTGACAAAAAGACATATTTAATAAATGGAGTAGAGGAGAGAAAAACTTCCTGGAAATCCCCTGTCATTTACCTTTTACAAGTACAGAAGTCCAGAGGCTAAACCTCAGTAGAGCTAAACCAGAATTGAAACATTTTACATAAATAGTCTGACCTGATGCTCCTTCATAAAATAGGACAACACCACCCTGAAACGCTGGCTGTTTTCCCCCCTGCTCCCTCTGCCAGTGTTTTTTCAGGTTCCAGGGTCAGTGTGCCGTGAAGACCCCTGACCCCTGGCCAAAACACTCTCTCACACAGTTGCCTTTTAGATCTAAGTGTATTCATCTTATGCTTTGACCAGACCTTACTAGATCAGTAGAACTAAGCTTTTCTTCACTGGGAGATATGTTTGCCTTCATCTATGGCTGAAAATTTTTTGAGTATTTCAAGCCTTATTTAACTCTTCAGCTGCAAACAAAGTACCCTGTCAAAAAGAAGACAAACATTTGAAAGAAAACTGTGCTTTCATCACAGACTTTCTTCTATAAGCTTCAAATTTAGTGAGAGACTTGTGGCTCCATAACTGTATACAAGCAAGGAAAACCTTTTGATCTCTGTCCTTTCTCATAACTATATTAAAAGACAAAAAGGTTTTACTTTTTTTTTTTCCCATGAGGAAGATTTCCTTCCCTTTGAAGATACTCCATCCAGATTAAATTTTCTAACATCAATATACTTTCACATAAATATACTTCATTTTGTTTTCATGTCAATCTAAAGGGAGTAAGAATGGAAAACTCCAAAGCTGATTTTAATAAATTAATAATTATTCTATCCTGTTTAAGCTTCTGCATGTGCTACTTGGTATAGAATAACCTCAAGCAAAGAGAGTCTTCAATGAAACCCTTCAAAAAGGAATATGGATTTGAATTTAAGAATGGGAAACTTTATATTTACACCATGGCAGATGAAAGAGATTCTATCTGTAACATGAAAGCTTTAAAAACATTAAGTCCAAGGTAAACAAAGAGAAGTACAAGCAAGTGTTCAGCAGCTACATTGGAATTTGCAGCAAGATGTCAGTAGTCAAAGGAACATCCGTTCAGGCTGGCTGAGGACTGTGACACTGTGACACCTTCCATCTGCATTTGAAAATGGTTTTGGCCCTGAGATCCCAGGGTTCCTGTTCTGGTGAATTTTTCTTATGTAAAACCTGAGGGCACAGATTTCTCTTTTATCAAGTCAGGGAATTGATGAAAAAATGCACTTTATGAATCAAATTCCCTTTTCTTCCACCATCTGCTTCTGTGTAGAAAATTTAAGGTGGTAACAGGAGTGAAAAACAGGGTTTGTAGGACATAAGGGTTGGAAAAATTATGAATAAGGGAGAAGCTTCCTTGTCCTTAAAAAGGAGAAAGGACATTTCAAAATATATGATGGCTGGGTAGCATTAGCTAAGATTCAAAGGAAACCTGTCTATAAAGGCAAAATTACACCAAAATTACGTGATGGTCGGGATCTAACCCCAGTCTTGGCCAGAGCTTCTAGCATGCCTGAGGTTGGATTATAATGTCCATTTCCCTTGTAGTCCTTCAAAGCATTCTTTTCCTAAAAAAGACAATTTCGGCATTCTTAGAAGGTGAGATATATGTGTTTGCTTGACTAAATTAGAATATCTCCATGTTGGAGTTAGAATTGAGAAAGACCTCTGATATTTTTTACCCCTTGACCTCTGCAACAAGGGTAATTTTTTCATTGTGCTCTATGGGTGCTTTCTGCAGTAAGTGACGTTGTTTCAGCCTTAATAGGCCATTGGGTTGGAGACCACTTCCACACCTGCAAGGATAAAAGCTGAAACTGAACCTCACAAGGGCAATTCACTCCGTAAAGGGGAAGTTTTTTTACTGCTCAACAGTGACACCTCTTGATGTTCAGCAGACACTGATAACCTTCAAAGATAATTTAATGCAGTTTGCAGGACAGAGTACTGCAGGCAGTGCAGTTTCTCCCAGTGGAAAGGTTTTTCTTTCTTGGTTTATTCAGGAAAAAGCAGCTCAGCATCCAATCTATTGTTCCAATATGAGAGGCTCAGGAAATGAAAAAATTTATCGGGGACCAGCTCAGAAGAGTGAATCTGTATCCCCAGAAAATGCCTTTTTCATGAAATTTGAAAGTTTTTAAAATTTCACAAAAGGAAAAATATTGCAAAGGACATTTTATCAGCTTTAAGCTCTTCTTCTGAAATGTTAATATTTTTAATATGGTTTTTGAAATTAATATCTACCCAGAAATTTTTTATTCATTCAAATTATGCTTTATGTCAGAATTTCTTATTATCAAACTTTTCATATGCATATCTTCTATAAGGATTTATACCCAAAAGTCAGTAAAGAATCTGACCAATGCATATTCAGTTAAATAGAATTTTTAATAGCAACAATTGAATTTATTAACTCTTTAAAGTACTACTATAATGCAAATGAAAATTTAGAATTAAAGATCCAAAGAACTGAAAAACTGAACTAAAAATAAACCAAGTCTAACAAGTATCCTTCCAGTCGGATATGGAATATGGCCTACTCCTCTGGTAGCTGCTTTAGCTGGCTCTGAGACTGTATTTGGGATCTAGCCATGAAAAGTTTAAATAATCACTCTTTCTAGGCCAAATGCTGAGTGTTAGAACAAGAAATTTTGGCTCACATTTATCTCTATAACAGATGTTGATTGGCCAGCTGAAATTTGTTCATGCATTTTACAAGTGCACCCTTTTGCCAATTCAACAGAAGCATTTGTGAGAAATCCAAGCACATTCATTTCTGTTGGAGCTCTAGCTTTATTCTGCTCATGGTACAAGTTCATTAGTGAAATAGCTGTAGATGAGCTGAAAATAGCTTGGCATTTAGGTTTCCTCCACTGGCACCAATTAGCATTATGGAATAACAAGATCTGTGAAGAAAATCTCTGGGGACTATAACATAGATAGTAAATGTGTGAACAAAGAGTTAATTCCTAGCTAATAAATTCTCAAGACATTGAAATGACTTAATTGTGAAAGAATTTAATAATTTAGTGCCAATAATAGACAGATTGCAAATTGCAAGGTTTATTTCAAAACCTGAGCAAAAACTGCACAGAGAGAGGATAACAGTAAAAGAAAGAGTGCTAACCTAGAGAGAAGAAAATTTGAAAGCTGTAGGGAAGATTTAGGAGCAGCAATGGTTTTAAGGGCACATTCTTTATGTCTGTCATTATTTTTTAAGTGGAACTTTAAACCATGCCTACCAGTAAAATGTTGATACTTCATCATTTGTAAGAAATCAGGTACTTCATTGTTTGTAAGAAATCAGCTCTTACTTTTGTCTAGTAGTAGAGTAATACTTGGTGCTAAAAATCTGGGATGCATGCTATGCCTGCATACCATAACAAAATCCTGCTGTCCAAGTTTTGCAATATGTCATAGAAGTAAACAAATATGAAAAAGCACATCAGACATGGAGAAAACAAAACCCCAGAAGTGAGACACATAACTGAAAATGCTCCTTATTTCTGGGCAGTGAAACTTGCCATTTTAATGATGACAGGGTTGTCTGTCTGAAATATTTTGAGAAAAGCTATTTGAAAAATCTTTTGGCCTCAACCTCTAGATATATACGCATGGGGACATCGAAATAGAGCCAGGAATATTTTAATGCTGATTTTTGGAATCACATTATAGCACCCTACCTATTTTCAGGGTCTTAAGGAATTAGGAGAATAAAAGTATTTAATTTTGTGATCTGAGTTCTTTATCTGGAAGTGGATATATTTCATTTCTCTGCAACCGAGAAGGGAACACCTTCATATAATGAACCTGGTAAATGAGTAAAGACCCATAGACTGGATTTTTTTGTTGTTATATATTTTGGGAAGAGACTCTCCTCTCTGCTCAATCCATATAGCTAGATTTAATTTTCTGAGCAGATTTCATCCTGTGAATGCACAGGCACACATTAAAATTTGCATCTACATAGGACAGACACACACACAAAGGAAAGAAAAATAAATTACCCCAGCAAATATAGCACAATATAATACTTGGAATCAAACTAACACAAAATAGTCACTAAATAATCCAATACCAGTGGAAACTCAAGGCATCTAAAAGCCAAGAATGCACATTCAGTAAGAAGTATTTTCCTTCCTTCTTTGGCATCTGTTGATCTATACACCTGATAACAAGAGATTATTCTTTTTTTTATTTTAGATTAGTGAGAAAAGCTCAAATTCTTGGCTATAAGACAATCTACCAACACTCTATTAATCAAAATATCTCTTTAAACTTTCATGTAAACACATCCTAGTTATACCAGCCCAGTTTTCTGATGGATTTTATTTTCCCTAACTTTAGACAGCTAAATAAAAATTAAACATCTAGTCTAAGCTAGCCATCTGGGCTACTGCTATATCCTAAAGAGGGACAGACAGTCAGGCAGAGAGAAGGGCACCTCTAGAGAGTCATTGCCTGACATCCCTTTTTGCTCTGAGCCCCCAGATAAGCCATCTCTGGATGGCTCTGCCATCTCCCTCTTTCAGCCATCATTGAAGTGTAAATGAGTGAACTACGTCTCCCTCTCGTTTAGGTGAGTCCAGCTATGTAAGATGAATTTCCAACCTATGAGTTACACCTCCCCGAGTAGTTTTTTTGGCACCTTTGTTCTTTGCTAAAAGCACATATAGATCATTATTTAAATAGCACAAATGGAAGAGCCAAATAAGGACTTCACCCAGCTACTATATCTCTCCCTTGCTCCTTCTAAACAAAATATGTGAGAGGCAGGCAAGATAAAATGAAGCATGGCATTTTCTGCTTTGTGTATTTTTTGCTGCTCTGGATTTACCATGAGAATTTTGCCACTTATATTCTCCTTTCAAAACAAATTATATGCTTTTAAATAAATTACAGTAAAGTCAATCCCTCATTTGGAAACTTGAAAAGTGCAGTTTTGTCCTAGATATGAATAATTATCAAAAGACAGTTTGAAAAAAAAAAAAAAGTAGAAAAGGAAAAAAAAAAGAAATTCACCTTTTTCTTTACTTTAGACAGACCTTGAAGTTATATAAGAACAACTGACCTGTTTCTGATGAACAAGATATAGAATAATAACATTAATACATTTTCTTGAAATCTTTAAAGTTTTATAAATTGCCCATGGAGGTTTGTGAGCCAAGGTCACTCTGTATCTTTCCATTCTTTTAATTATCTAGTTCCAGCCTGATACACTAGCCTTGCTAATTGGACACAGAGAAATCCCTTATCAGTGAAGTTAGAAAAGAACCTATGAAAAAGGTGTGGGAGACTGCTGTAAATCAAAGAAGAGGAACGGAACAGAAGGAAAGCCAATCAACTGTACCCCTCCGAGCTGTGAGTTTATAGGAAAAGCTCAGCCTCGTTGGATGGAGGAATAAGGGGCCAGCAGGTAGTTACACGTCATTGACCTCTCCCTGATAGATACTCTTGTGAGAGGAGCCAAATGCAGATTCACACCTGCCCTTAATTTCTTGGGGAAGGGAAGATTTTAAGCAGTAGCTTGTGCTTTGGGGTGTGTAGGTGCTAAATCAAATGTTATTCATTTCTATTCCCATATTCCCAAGAGGATCATCCATACCTCTCAAAGCCCAGTGAGGGAATTAATTTTCCTGTCTGGTTTTTAACATTTTCATGCATATTTGACAGGTGTGATGCACACCAGAATGTCTGTTGCTCTTTAAATCTCTATTTGGTAGAATAAGAAATGTCCAGATCTGTCCTATCCTTGATTTCTCATCCTTTTCCTTTCCCAGCATTTCTCTACATTCTTCAAGGTTATCAGTGATTTTTCTTCTCTAAATTGTGGTTTGTCATTTGAACCACAGCTCGCTTCCATCTCAGATCTTCTATTTTGAATTTGGATGGTCACTTTAAAGAATTAGCTTTTGCCTCTTCTTCCTCATTTTTAAGTATGAAACCTGTTTGTTCATCACCTCTTCCATTGCCCCTGTGTCCTAATGAGCCTCTGCAGTGCATATGCCAGTATCTAAGACTTGTTCTTCTGCCTTTGCATTTTTTTTCCCAGTTGTCAAATGTCAGCTGTCCACAGAGATATCCAAAACTATGTCTGATTTTCACAAGCTGTATTTAGTCCACTGTCATAAGTTGTTTTCACCTAAAAAACTCATATGCCCAGCACCCTAACATGTTGTCCTTAACATAGAAGGAGTGTATACACAAAATATTTCAGAAATACTGAACTCTGTTTTCATCAGAAGATATTACCAAAGCAAGGAAATCCCATTGTGGCATCATGCAGAATTCAAAAGAATCCGTCAGGCTTCCAGAAAAAACACAGGAGTATTGTAGGAGAAAAGACAAGAGGACATTATCTTGTCAAAAGGAAAAATATACTTACAGTTTCATATTTAGGAAACTGAATTGATTCTGTTTGGTTTGGAGACATGAAACTGAAAATTCTCAACATTTTAACCGTTAAAATTTTCCTTGGCATTTTCATGACATACAAAAGGCATAATACTGTTTCGGCATGTTGGTAAAGTGCAGATCAAAGTGCAAAGTGCAGATCAAACAGCATTCACCTGCAATTGCTTTAACATGTTTGTTTAGCTAACTTTCTTCTGTATGATGCTATTGTGTGACTTCATAGTGCACTCTGGGGTTTGCATCCAATGAACCCCTAGCTTCTCTCACATCCAATGTTTTGAAGAATAAAAGCCTGAACTTCTGCACACGGAACTATGTGGAAGATCACATGTATATTTTCCATTTTGGCACATAGCTTTCCCTAGTTATTTAAATGCTACTGTCTATAAAATTGTGAAAGAGTTATCATTATTGCTGACTGCAAGACCTTCTTTATGAGCAGCATCCTTTCATGTCAAATCCTTCTCATGATATATTTAAAAAATATCAGGTGGCAAAAAGCAACAAGTTCCATGCTGGGTACTAGTACCCAAATGTCTCTACCCTTTGAACACGGTGCTGGGTCTAGCCAGCAAGCACTGTACACACATATAAAGGAACAAATCCAGCATTGGAGATCACATCCAACGGGCAGATTTTGTGCAGCCATTTGTTTTGTAGAGTAAAGGGGTGGCTTTGTACAAAAAGCTCTGTGCAACTGGCCTCAGTTTTAGAGAATAGTCCCAGAAAATTTAGCATCATTTTATGGTAATCCAAATAGCAGCTGAAAAGAGCACAACAGCCTCTATCCACTTTATTCAGGATTTGGTGTATTTCTACATTTTAAAAATTTAAAGTCCTGCCACCCCATAAATTCAATTGTATCCTGATTAAATTATAGAAACATGCAAAAACATGAGACTAACGCAGCATTATGAGAGACAATCAGAAAGCTTTCTGCCTTTTTTTCCCAGAAGCATAGTGCAATTTCCCTTTTTTTCTATCTTAGATGCTTTCTTTTAAGAAGCAGATAATAAATGGAATACTTTACTGTAAAACCTTTCCAGAAGGTTATTCTTACTTATGGATTTCATTCACACTGCTTCACAGACTTGTCAATACCTCTTATTTTGTTCGGTTTTCCTCCAGCATAGAGGAAACAAACATTAGACAGAATATTTTAAGGCGCTCAACTCCAGGACAAAACAATCATAACAAAGTACATTTTAGAGAAAGCACTATCATGTCCCTCTCTTACCTCTTGTCTCCATTAAAAGGGGCCTCTCAATGAATTGGAAATTCCTTCTAGTAGAGATGCATCTCTTAACAGTAAAAGTAATATTTTGCCCATGCAGTTTATGCTGACTACGTGCATAAAAGTTGAAGCTATGAATAGAGTTGCTTATGTTCCTGGTTTTGTGAGTATAGAAATGTCACTAAACATCATATCCCCTAACTGGTACAGCCACAATGACAAAACCCACATAGATGTGGGCTTCGTTTCCACTCTAGTGATAATAAAATGGCACCTGATTTAAGCTGGTGACAGAGTCCTGAGAGATTTGAAAGTTGCAACAGGTCCATGGCAAATAGGTATCACAAGAAAGATTAATGTCATTAAGTGCAAATGGTTGGAGTTGTGTATCATGCCTGCCTCAGTCAGTACAAGCTCTTTTTATCATATAAAGAGCACATTTACACTTGTTCAGACCTGTGTTAACCTGTCACTGGTTTAGACTAGGAATAGTCTTACACATAAGGCTAATAAAGGCTTTTTCTTTTAAACTGGTAAAATTACAAGTAAAGCGGATCTCTAATGGTGACTAGGTGCAGAGAATAGTCTCAAATTAGTAATCTACAGTGTACGTGTCTAAGGGTAAGAGAATGGACTCCTATCCTGTGTGGCTTAGATTTCTATTAAGTATTATTCCATAGAAAATGAGGTATTTTGGCAGATACTAGCAGTTACCTTGATGATGTATAGCTTTTCCCATTTTCTTTACCATTGACTTCAAGAAAAACTTTTTAAAGCTTAAAAATTTAAGACGTTTTTTAAGGCTTGAAATTTAAGATTTACTGCCTCATCCATCCTCTATTTATTCATAGCTTTGGCTATTGTCGAAGATTTGGTGAAACCATAACAGTGAAAGGAAAAACCAGCAAACATACAAAATTTGAGATGGTTGCTAAACTGTGTTTGATGGAAAGTAGCAATGAGTGAACATGAAAAAGATCATTCTAATCAAAATAAAAATATGATGTGGATGTTTATCTGAATGCATCCACTTCTCTTTCTTTAAGGATTAAAGTTGAGACACCCTTTAATCTCCTCAACACTGTTTGGCTTAAACCTTAAAACATTAAAAACTACCGCTTTTATAGCATTTTAGTTCTTCTAATCCCTGCAAAGAGGGAGAAAAGACTTGGCAGGTTTATTTTTGGTTTTGGGCAAAGGTTGAGAACACTCTTAAAACCAGAAATTTAGACTCAATGGCTGAACAGTGACAAAATCTTTCCGGCTGAGCCTCTCAGTTCCCAAGAGGAGATAATATCCCCCCTCTATTACAGTAGCCAAGAAGAATGAACAGAGGTTCCAGTAATAAATATAGACAGAGAGACGTCTGGTTTCTTTTCTGCCTCAGAAGCTATCAAGAATATTTAATCAGGCTTTTCTTTTCTAGTCAATCCTCAGATTATTTTAATACTTTCACATTCGGTATTGAAATTCTGTCACCCTCGTCGGTTTTTTTCCTGATGGCTGCATGCAGTCATTGCTAAACAATTTGTTAAAGTGTTATGCTTTTAGAGAGGTCTTTTCCCTTACCATCTAATGGTAATACCATTTTGCAGGGGTCATAAGGAAAGAACATATCCATGATGAGAAAAAATCAGGTGAATGGTAAGACATGAGCTTGTTCCTATCTCATTCCCTTTGCCTCCCTATCCTCTTCTAAGCAGAGAAAAAATAACTCATACCAACCAGATTTTTACCCTATACCTAGCCTGGTGTTTTCTTCCCTACACTAAATTATGTAGTGCTTCTGCAGAAAGTGTGTACAAGAGCTGAATGTAAATCAGAAAAGGATGCAATTGTGAAACTAGAAGGCAGTTACTTCTCTCTAAAACCACTTTGCTGTATGGAAGGCTGTGGTCTGCTCACCTTATAAAATCATGGGATTACTGTAGTACCTCAGATATCTGTGCATGACAACACTGAATTTAAAATGCATCCTGTCCTTCATGTGTAATAACTGACACAGACCTGAGTAAATGGGAAGGAAAAGGGGGGACTTTACAGCTAGAGAGATAAAGGTATCTTCTAAATTAAAATTAATTAATAAAAATCAACTCTTAGGTTTTTTCTGTGCAGCTCAAACACCAAGCAACAAAATAATCTGTATGTTCTGCCCCAGTCTGGCAGGGGGCTGAAGAGATAAACCCCCTTTATTTCTGAATTGGAACATAAATAGCAACAAAAGAGAAATACACAACATAAAATGTTGACAGCCTTGACTGATCATTCACGCTAGCTTACATCTTCCATCTCATGAACTTCTTTCATTGCTCCCTTTTTTATCATGTGCTTGTTAAAAAACAAAACAAAAATCATTTGTTGAAGTAATTGCCAGGTTTTAAATACAGCAATAGCTTTTACTGCCCACCTTTACTATCACTTGGAAGGCGCACAATACTTGCATTACCGTATTTTACACAAAATAAAACAAAGTACAAAAGAAGACAGAAATCCTTTAGGCTATTCTGTACTACTCATCATGACACTATTAGAGCTATTTTTAAATTTATGTCAAAATAGCCAGTACATGTGTAATTTACGTCTTAAACAATCCTTTCAAGATCTTTTGAATCTATAGGTATTTATGGACCCTGGAATGACCATGGTTAAAATTAAATAGTGTTTAGCTCATTCATATTTTTACATTGCACGTTCACTAGAATGGGGTTCCCACTGGGACATGGGCAGAGGAGAGTGTAACAAAAGTGTAAAGCAGGGTCTCAGCTAATAATTTTAATATTGTTTTACACCTCTGGTAAGAAAAGTCTAGCACAAACTCACACACATACCACACAAGTTACTACTGAGTCAATCAATGGTCTTTCAAAAAATTAATGAGTAATAATGATTTCACTGCATTCTGCTGCTTTGACTAGATGGCTATTGTAAGAAAAGTACTCAGCCTCCTTTCTCACATTACTTATAAACAAAAACTGTTTCCTCCAGTTCATGGGAGAGTTGTGAAATGGAATGAGCACCTTGCACTGACTTTTAGTGAAAACTAACCTCTACTACTTGTTCTTAGCTATTTCTTTTTCTGTTTGCAGGCGCGTGAAACCATCTTTTCAACTCTAGTTTCTAACAGATCTGAGATTTGTAAGAGTAAATTATAGTCAAGCATTCTCAATGCAAATCTTGTTACTTTAGAAGACCAAAGAGGCCCTTTTCATCCCAGTGGTCTCAGTGTGTCCTCTAAGGTAGAAGGTAATGGTTCAGGTGAAGGAAGGAAAATTTGTCAATACTGTGCACTGACAATGAACAACTCTTGAAGGGTCATTTGCAGCTACAGTTTTTGTAAGGAGCTAAAGCATCACATTCCCACAAGCAAATCCAGACACATTCCAGTGGGTTTGTGATGTCAGTTTATATACACAGCCATCACATTTAACATCTAAGTTAAGAAGGCCAAGTCTGGATTTATCCTTCTAACATCAGTATGTAGCCTGATATCTGAATTAGAAGATTATTATCATCACTGAAATTGAAATTAAAGACAGTCATCTCCAAGATCAGTCCCACCCACTTATAGTGTTTCTCTCTCTCTTTTTGTATTTACAATGGTTTTGAGGTTTAGTGACCATCATAACCATGGGCTGTGTTGCTAAAATTAACAGCATTGCATAGATTTGATCCAGTAACAGAATAGCTGAATAGTCTAAGATGAAATATTTTAATCCATGTGTTTTGAAGACATGACATTGTTTATGAAACTGCCAGTGGATGGAAACAAATGTTCTCAAGGTTTTTTTGTTGCAGAAAAGCAATTGTTCTCCTCGTCACGCTCCCTCCAGGGATGCGTGTGTATGAGACTGATCCAGTGATTTCTTATACAACACAGCAGGAGCAGTGATCCATATAACCAATTATTCCTGTACCTTTACTGACATGGTGAATCATGTAAGTTTTTTCTTCAGATGATAATTTCATTGCTCTTTTAGTTTGTGCATTTATTTCTTTATTGTTTCCCTTAGCTGAACCTTTTGTGGTGTGAATTCATTAATGTTAGGTAATGAGGTGGAGATTCAGGTTTATAAAGAGGAATTAACACAGCCTAAATTGCAACTATATTATAGTACCACCATCTGTTTTACTCTTACAGAAAATTTACACATTCTCATTTCAATTAAGTGTGATAGTCAAAATAATTGTAAAATCATTCTCTCTCAGACATTACAATAAATAAAGATAGCATTACTTCTCAGGGACTTAATAATAGTGTAAAACATGTACTTCTATTCAAGTTTTATAACCTTATCTTTGTCACCTTTTTTGATAAATATCACAGTATAAATAAAACAAATGGAACTGTTTCATTTTGTCAGCTAGGATTAAGGTAATATATTTAACATAAAAATGGCCCACGTAGTGTTGATTTAAGCAGGACTAAAACCTTACCACTTTTTTTCACTTGTCAGAGTGTTCAAGGCACTGCAAAATTTTACTCAAGCTTAGATTGAAAACTCAAAACTTCATCTATGTTTAGGAGTCAAAACTGAGATTTAGGGCCCAAGAAGAATTTTCCTTTCAACTGCTCCAAAATTATTCAATTTAAGTTTTGTTGGTTACATTTGCTCCAATTTGCTTATATTTTGAATGACATAAAAATTGGGACACTAGACACCTTGTAAAACTGCTGGAAGGAAATGTGATCTTATGATCTTTTAAATGCCTTTCTGTTTATGTACTATTTCAATTTGACAGTTGATTTGGTTTGTTGCTTTTTTTTTTATATTTTAAAAAAATCTCCTTTAAAAAAATAAATCAAAAACCAGTTCACTAACAAGCCTAACTTGAGGTTCAGAACTGCCCTATCCATCCTTGATGGATAGCTGTTTATTTTCTACCTTAACTTTACAAATAAAAACAGTAAATTTGCACTGCTTCTACCTTCACTTTTAATATGCTGCATTTTATGTTTCTTCCTTGCAATTCTCAGAAGCATTTCCAAGCTCTTTGCTTATTTGGTTTTATAGTTTCCTTGGGCACAGCTTGCTCGTATGGTCAAAAGTGTGTTTCCAGCATGCCTGCTGATTTCTGCAGCCACTGGATTAGACCCATATATTATCTGTGTATTTCTTTTTTGCCAGTAATTCCAGAAGATTTACAGGGCTGCTTTGAAAGATGTAATCCTCTCCATTACAGCAATCTATTCCCATATCATACAGTCCTTTTGTTACAGTGGAGATGCAAATGAAAATATCAATAACTTAAAACTAAAATTGTTTCATTTAATCTTTTAAACCAGACTGTATTTTTAATATCATGTACTTTGGAGTCTACCAAAAAACTAAATAAATAAACATCACTCAAGTCTTGGTCTTTTAATCAGAATGTAACTAGCAGTGAGGAGATCAATATTTTATTTATGCTTCTGTGATCATGTTCAGATGCCCTAATGCAGCTGCTGAAATACCAGCATAACAAATTGAATCCTGACCTGTCATGCCCCAAAATATGAGTGGCATCTGTGAGGACTCAGGGAAGCACCATTCATTGTCTCAAGCACTGAGGAAAATCCCACAAGGTAAGCCACCACAACAGGAGCTTGAAATGAGCATGATGGCAAAGGAACCCAGACCTAAATGGAGGTGAAGGTTTGAAATTAGCACACTGGACAAACCCCACTGTGAAGACTGCAGGAAATGTGCACTAAGCAGCAATGGGAAGATGCCAGGCCTGGTGAGGCAGATCTAGGCATCCTATTGGGACAAAAATTCCCACCAGGGCAAGCTGTGAGAAAGGGAGCAGCCAGTTACACACCTGCCATCCCAAACCGTGGGAACAGCACCTAGACCTCGTGGATTCACAGTACTTGGATTCAATAAAAGTGGTACAATAAAAGTGGTACTTCAGGACACTCAGGGGAACCCACCACAAAGCAGACCAGAGTGAAGAAGGACCACGTGCTGATATCTTTGTTCAATCTCTCTCTCTCTCTCTGTTTTCTGTCCTATTTCTACCTTTCTACCTCACATTTACTCTTAAATAAAGTCTCCACTATTGAACTTGGTCTCTCATTTGCACCTTTATTTGGGCAGAGGTATTTCTTAATGATCAGATCCTAACTGCATTCCATGAGGCACTGTCCCTGGAAAACAGATGCCTCAGACGTATCAGGGCATTACTTATTCACATTGACAGACAATTCTGAGACTTCTAAATGTAAAATCTAAACACCTGGTAACCACAGTTGGATGGCCTTGCAAACCCTCATCAGCTGCATTTTGGATATCTGAAAAAAAATTCTACCTCAAACTAACATAACTTCAAATCTGTCTTCCTTTTTTAGCTATCAAAAAAAGCTTCTATTAATTATAATGAGTTTGAGATAAAAAATTTGAAGACTTTTAGAAGATATATTTGTTGCATTTGGCTGTAGGTGAGTGATACACGGCAAGACTCACTGAAGAGTGCTTCCTACCCTTGCTCCAGACTATTTTTCCATAGTGCTTCCAACCCTTGGGATGACTAATAATCCACACACCATCCTGACCTTTCCAGATTGTTCCGTATTTTGTCGTGAAATATAAAATCAGTAATCTATCAATAAGACCAGCAATGATAAACACTGACTACAGCTTTGCTGATTCATGCACTCTCTAGCAGGTTATCCCTCTAGAACTAATTGTAATCTTCTGTTTTTATTGAAATGATGCAATGAGCCTGCATCTTTAGAAGATTTGTACTTGAAGTTCAGGGTCTATGGAATAAAAAACCCAAATCCCCCTTTCTTCAAGACACTGTAAATAAATAAATTAACAAAGAGCTCTTTATCTTACTTTGAAGACTTTACATCAGGCTCTGGAGAGAAACCAGGCAGTTTTCCAAATAAATTTTTTACAGTCAGCGCACTGAAAGCAGTCTGACAGTAACAAAAGGGGGGAAAGAAATTCAGCTGAATTAAAACTGCTCTAGACAAAAAAGGGAGCAAAGACAACAATGATGATTAAGAAAAAAAATGTGGATATTGGTCACATTATTCTATTGCTAGAAAGTGCTAATCAGTCACAAAAAAAAAAAAAAAAAAAAAAAAAAAAAAAGAAAAAATAAATCCCAAAGTAAATGTTATAAGCTATGGGCTGCTGGAAGAGTAGTCAATAAGAACAGCAAACATGTACTAGATAGAGACATATACATTGTCACATCAGGAGTTTTACAGATTGAGGCATTGCTGGGGACTACACAGGAGAGGAGGATGGCAGGCAATAGTTTTACCACAAGGAGTAGTTTTACCAAGGCTGGGGAGAAACTGATTTACCTGGGATCAGTGTAAACTTTCAGAGGCAGAAGGAGGGTATGGATGTGTCCTGTGAAATAACACTACTATGGAGTCCTCATGGAGCTTTTTTCGAGGGCAATCCCCTTTTGAAATGTATACCTTTCCTGGTAAATCACACTCCACTTAGACGAAGTTTCCAAAGACTTATCCTCCCAAAGAGAAAATGTTACTGGATTCACATCATCATAATTGGAAAGAAATCACAGAATTTATACAAATGCAGATTTTTACTTTTTCTTTTTATAAAGGGAGATTGACTCTGAGTCTTCATTCTCCTTGTTATATACTCATTCTTTCTCCTTAAAACTTCTGCTGTCACATGCAATTACACACAAATTAAGGCTAGAAGATGAAAAAATTAAGGAAATCAGATGCAGAACTGGTTTTCAGCAGGACAGCTTCTATTCCTATTGAACACAGAATTTTAGCTATTTTTACCAAAAGCAACTCAGATATGTGCTAAAAATCTCTACACATTTACATACACTCTGTTTCTTGCCATATCTATTACCAAGACAGGAAAATATGTTGACAATCACTATTGCTTTCCTTTAGCCTGTCAGGTGTGCATTTCTCTCTCGTAAAAGGAATTATGTACACAGGGGCCGTGGGATCAGGTGCTGCAGGGCAGACCTGGCCAAAGAGGAGCCCTGCCTCTGGAGGTACGGAGATTCAGTGATCTAACAGGATATTTCAGTCAGGGTTTGTGACAGAGTTCATGCTAGATGTAAGTCCTATATATGTGCAAATGCTCCCCATTCCTCATGAAATAATCCATGAACATTCACTGGGCTTCTGTGGAAGGAAGAAAATCTCACACCACAACCAGTACTCAGAAAAGGAACGGGAGAATTTGTCCTGCTGACATTTGGCAACCTTGTCATTCTTACCTGGTCTCCCTTTCTCCTTTGCTGTTGGTCTTAATTTAATTTATTGCACATAAATTAGTTTATAGGATACATTTTATTTTCTGATCCTCTCTAGTCTTTTTGAGAGGGCGTGGGAGATGGAGGGAAAGTATCCATATATTTAATTAATACATCTGTTATGCACAGAAAAGTTATGAAATGCCAAAAGCAGTCACCATTTGCCTAGTTTTGGGTTTATTCAATTGATATAATCAGTAAGAGTCTTACTGGTTTCAGTGAATTTGGGGCAATGCCAAATAATTTTAAACATCCTGTTTTCCCTTTTTAAAATGTACTAAAATTTAAATTATATTGTAAACATGATCAACTTTACCTTTAACACAGAGATGCTAGTCTTTATCACCTCCTTATATATTACATGGAAGCACCTTTTTTAAAAATCATAGCACTGCCTCTGCAAGAAATCCGTGTGAGCAGAGACACACACTTTTCTTATTTACATCTATAAATTGTAAAAAGTAAAGTTTAATTCAAACACCGAACCACTTGTAACCATATTGTCTTAACCATTTATGGTTTTCTGTGACATTGCAAACTCAGTATCCCAAAATTCTGTAATAGATAAGCAGTCTTATTACCCATGGTTGTTTATTTTCTTCTGTGTTATTTCTGTTATTGTGGCAATTCAAACAGAAAAATAATATCTTTTGATCCTTAAATAATCACAGGATTAAATAACAGGAACTAGAGAAATGTAGTTATAAAATATGATTCAGCCTTCTTTTACCTGAAGTATTCTTTTCTGATGCTATTCTTTAATCAGTCATTTCTAACTAAAAAAATAAACCTGTAGAAAAGAGGGTGATATTTTTTTTCTGAATCCAAAGTTTTCATGACTTCATGTTAAGTCTAATCTTACTTAACAGCTCTCTTGAAGGCCATTAGGATGGCAGCAACTGAATTCTGTTATTAGAAGGGCTGGCAAATATAAAAAAAAGACAGAATATCCACATTTATTTGAGGCACATTTCCAAGAAAAACAAAGCACCCACTACTAGAAAAAAAATGCATGTCAATTAAAAAAAGGTAAAAGGACTGACCTATACCTAGCAGAAAAAATAATATTTGGTAATGTGTGCTAGAAGAGATATCTATGTTCCACAGTAGTGGAAAGTGAAGCAATCAGAGAATAAATTCCTACTTGGTGAGTCCCTAAATGGAGGCAGAGGGGGGCCAAACTGCCTGTACATCGTACAGTCCGCTCTTTGTTATATGTAAAGGGGACATATACTGGAGCTAGAAGATTTTTTTTAAATATTTAAAACAATAAAGTTAGTGTGATTAAATCTTGAAAATATCAGATTCTTATGCATGCATTATTTTGTTAGAGGGAATAGAAAAGAATCTCTTGTGGTCTTTTTTCATGTATTTGTCTTCAAGGGCAAAAGGAAAATTTGCTATAATGTACAAGAATTTAATTGCCAGCATCACCCCAGAATGTTCCAAGGCATGTCCCCTTTTTCTTTAAGTCAGTTTCTAGTAGACAGTTACAGCACCTTTCTCTAAAACAGAGTATCTGTGGCTTTACCAATACAAAAGGCAAAAATAAATTTCAACCTCATCGTGTATGATCGAGCTAAATTGGAATCCTGAATCAAGCACTGAAATTGTTGATCCCTTACTTGAATTTCTGTGTGCAATTCCTTTCCTCATGACCCTCCACAAAGCAGCAGCCACGACCCTTCCACATCCAGAAGCAAAAGCAAGTGCTTACACAGCTGCATTCTTTCCAGAAATCTCTCTCATCAGCCCTTCATTGTGAACCTTATTGCAGGGACTTCACATTGGCTAAATCTATGGAAGCTCAGAAAAGAGGGGGAAAATGAAGGTGCCTACACAGTCCATGGCCACACAAGGGAGTGTGTTGAAATTCAACTCCGCTTTTTGGGCCACAGCTATGGAGAAAAAATCCTGCTAGATATCGGGGAAGCAGAAGAGGATCCAAAGAAAGAAGATGTTAAGGCCCATTCACACAATCAGCACTAAATGGGGAAGAGGGATAGGGTCCTCCATTCCAGCCCTCAGACTTTCAGGGGGAAATTTTTGAGCAGCAGGTTCTGATGTCATACAAGAACTGGATAAGTTCTTGCAAGACTGCTTAAATATAAGTACTGAAGATCATTATTATTTGATAGGTAAATTGTAATTTTTTTAACACTCTATAGTAGTTTTTCCATGTCCTTCCAAATTTTATATGTTTTCTGGGCAGAGTAGATTGAAAAAAGGAAACACCAGTTTCAGATATTTTTGCAAAGAAATTTCCTTTATGTGTTTGTGGTAGAAAATGAGCAGACTTGATTTATTACCCCAGCTCTGATGTATACTTGCTGCTAGAATTGACTACACAATGTGTAGTCCCTACACAGTGGGACTTGGCCACGAGCACCTTTAAGTCATTCTGATGATTTTAGCCACCCTGGAATACTTCATAAGTAATAACAATAAAAATAATAAAAGGATTTGTCACACAGCAAAGTGTATTTGCATACTTGAACAAAGAACAGGTGAGGGAGTCTGGGCTGCATTCCTGCAGAACTAGTGCAGCTTCTTTGTCTTCTTTTGGCTGTACACATTGCAGAACTTGCACAGTTCTGTACACACTGTGTAGCCTTTCTCAATTGATATTGCAGAACCAGAGGAAAGGAAAGTAGCTAATATTGAGATGTGAGTCCACAAAATAATTTGTTAAATTTGCTTCTGCTAGCGCTGATAAATTAACCAATTAAGAATAATGCTTTTTCCTCCAAAGGAATTTTGTAGTAAAGCAATAGAGAATAGCATGGAGTACAATAGAGAATAGCATGGAGTAATATATATTGAATTCCAAGTCAAAATTGTAGCAAGAAGTATTTTCCCCAGCAAGAGCTGGGGAAAAACTCAACTCCACGAATTTTCTAACAGAAACACTCAAAGGAAATTTCTTTGGAAAACTATCAAAAAGCAGTGTGTCCTTTTTTCAATCAACTCTGCCCAAAAATGCACAAAACCTGGAAGGACATGAAAAACTACTATAAATGTGTGGTGGGTTTTTTTGTAAATGAAAATTCATCTATAAAATAGTCATGTTTTTCTGTACTTACATTTAAGCAGCCTCCCAAGACCAGTTGTATTAATCTTAGTGGCATAAATAGACTTATAGAGAGAAAAAGGTTTGTGTTTTATTGCCATGGTATTAAGCTGTTGGAGAAGGCTGGATATTTCTAGTACAGAGAGTATTAGAAGTGCAGTGTTCAGTGGTCCACGAGTCAGGCAAATTGTCCCAAACATCTGTAAATAAATCTTTCCTGCTTTGTAGCTCCTTCTGCCACATGTTCCTGCCCCTGTGCCTGCTCTGGCTGTCACTGAGCTACCTCATGGGCACTAAAGCCATGAAAGTACACCTGCCAAGACAGCAGACTGGGTTTTTTTCAAGTACATGAAAGCCTCAAAACAATGTAAATGCTTCCAAAATAAAAGGAACTGTACCATAACAAGCTGTTTTAAGTGTTCCTTTTAAAGACTTTACTAAAGAAAACCAGGAAAAAATATACATTCTGATGCTTCTTTCTATACAGGGACATTAGAAATGAGCAAGAAAAGGTTCAGAAGGGGTTGACTTTGTCACTGCAAGTACACTTAGAGCAATACAAACCTGGATCAATTAGTGAGGACCACAGATCTCTCTGATCTTGGTATGGTGATAACAGGAGACATCTGAAGTCTCATGTTTCAGGGGATGTTCAGTCCCTACTGTTGTTTTTTCCAAAGCAGCCAGGACCCTGCAAGTTTGACTTCATGTTCTTAACAAAGAATGTGTTTCACATAGAAACACACACAAATAAAGACACAGAGAGTCTTGAAAACAGGGGAACAAAAGGGTTGTTAAGATATGGTAAATTAATTGCTGTGCAATTCCAAGTTTAAAAGCAGTTGCTTAATACAGTCCAAGAGATACAAATCATGGCACAGCCCTAGAGGTTAAGCCATGCATGTGTGACCATACAGTAATTTCAGCTGTGAATGACAGCCAAAATATTCAGCTTCAGGATATTTAGAGTTTTTGAAAAGTAAATAAAGTATCTCAGTTTCTCACTGAGAATGTGAAACACAAACGTCCTTACTGGAGAAAACTGTCACAACTCAGGTATCTCAATATTGTCACCAAGCAAGGAAATCTTCATATGGAGAAAGGTAGAAAAAGTAATAAACTTGGACAGACATAGGAGCAAAGTGTTCAGAAACACTCAGAGCCAGGGACTTGAACAAAAACATTATTGATGCCATACCATTTATATGCATATAGGCAAATATTAGAGTGTAATTTACCAGTACTTTTAGGTAATACTTTAGAAATGCAGTTTTTCACTGCTGTGTTTTATCTGTCTCTGAAAACTGCTAATACTCATGCATATTAAACTGTTATCTGGTGCAAAATGCTAAAATATTACAGGTTAAAAATATATACTTGTTTCTTTATATGTGCCCTTTGAGCTAATTCTGTCTTCTAGCAAGAGTATCTAAAAGCAGCAAGAATAAGCATTCAAGATAATAGTTTTCTTTATGGATCTTCTTCTCTTAGCAGTGCAGCAGATGAAGTAACAAGGAATCTGCCCAGCAGATGAATTTCTATTAAAGGCTTTCTGTGTCTTGGCAGCGGCTCACAGCATTGACATTCTTTCACAAAACACTTTGTATCAAGGAATCAGCATTTTTCTAGTGACAAGTCATTTAATAAAATTCCTGACGTGGTCCAAGTACAATGCCTAAACAACAGCGTTGCATTTAGGATGGTTTAAAAGGTGTGCCAGAATGTAAGTTTATTGCCATCTGTAAAAAAATCTGCAGCACACACAAAGAATGGTGGCTCTCTGGAGAAAACAAGAGGTTATTGTCTTTGCAGCCTCATGATTTTGCTCTGCGCCTCAATCTCTCATGAGGCAGAATGTTTCCTGCACATTCCAGAATCACTCCTCTGAATGGGAGCCTCATGCTTTCTAAGCTAAACAGCTTCAGCCCTGGCTGACACCTGTGCCTGCTTCTAGCCTGCCATTAGTCAGCACACGGTCAGACCTGCCCTGTAAAAGCACAATCACATCAAAGCACGGTTTCACACCACTGGACACATCCAACAGCCTCATGTGAAGAATGCATTTGCTTCACATCTGCCCCAACCTGCTCTTATATTCCTCACTGCTTAGCAAATAAAGCCTCCTGCAACACAAAGTACACTCCGGGCTGATGCTCAACATATTACCTCTGTGGTGAAAAGGCTTCACAGGCTGTCAAATAAATTCTTCTTAAGACACCGTCGTAAATTTCCATTAAGCTATAGGAAATAAAATATTTTATAATGTATTTCCAAACACATAGTCATTTGTCCTCTGAGTGCCCCAAGAATGTTTACAAACTGCTGTGCAGGCTGGATAGTAAAGCAGTTCTGGTTAAAATGTCAGTTTAGGGGTTTAGGGCAATAATGGCCCAGTTTATAGAAGTGAAGAAGTAGAGGCCGTAGAAAGGTAAGGGCTCGGAATGAAACATAATAGAAACTACAATTTCACTCAGTTGTTCTACAGGAATAAACAACATCACCCACTCCACTTCCCCCTGCTGCCCAGAAGGCCCTTGCTACAGCTGCAGTTTATAAGGTTGATCACTTGAAGGTAGAAAATTTCCCTTTCTAAGGGCAAGTATGCAAACTACCCAGGTAAGTTTGAACAATAAATAAACTGACCTGAATACTTCAGGAAAATTAAAAAAAAAAAAAAAAAGCGTTGGAAAGAGAGGATCTTCAATTCATAAAGGGATGATGGATTTTTTTTATTAAGCGAATAACAGAAATCTGAGACTTTCTGTTCCAGCTCTGTCACAGGCCCTTTTGTGACCCTGACCTGTGGTCTGAATGCATTTCTCTTGAAGTCAACACGAGTTTTATAACTGTCTTTACAAGAATCAGCATGATTTAAGAAATTTCAGCAGCACTTGTTGACCTCATATCCATCATGGAGCAGCACGATGCAGACACTCAGCACTGAGGCTGTGCTCGTGGCATTCAGCTGGTGCAGCCTGGCCCCTTCCCACGCAGAGATCCCAGCTGGGGATGAAAAGAGTGTTACCCAGTGCCATGCTAGTAATCTCTCCCTCTCAGCCTATCTACACAAGAGACATCTTGACATTATAACAAAGAGACTAAATGAAAGACAGACACTTGACGACTGGGCCTGGCAGCTGGCCATTCCACAGGAGTCAGTGCAATAAACAACGGTGCAAACTCAAGCATAGTCTAAATCATCATTGCAGAAGTTTGTCTCATTTTCTTTCCTTCTATAGGAATTGCCCTTTTTTACTGTGAGTGTGGGAACACCAAAATCAGCAATATTTTACCTAACTGACTTAATTTAGTTTACTACACATTTGACCTGATTGAACTGAACAGCTTTTTGACCTTAACACTGCCTGATTTAGATTTACCTTAGAAAGGATACCTTCCAAATGAAAAAAAATACTCCAAGTTGAAGGAAAACATTTTTAATTTAAGTCTAGTACAGCCTAGAACAAGGGTTTGAAAACCATGTCTCCATGATTTTCACTGCTGTCCAAGCTGACAGCCTTCAATGTCCTCCTTCTGCCCCCAAATGCCACCCCAAATTCTAGGCCCCCCCAAAATCCCCCATGTGTCACCTCCTCCTTCCTTTTCCATCAGAATTCGGGTTTTGGGGGAGTTTTTGTGGGGGTCCTCAAGGTCAAGGAGGACAAAAACAAGGTCTCACCCCCTGACCCCACTGGGACCCCCAAATCCTGCCCTGTAACCCCCTAATTCCCAGAGATTCCCCCCAATATTACACTCCCAAGATTTTTTATAAATATTGGAGTTTGTGGTTGAAGTGTCTTAGGTGGATTTTGGGGAGATTGAGGGGGGTTTGGGGGGGTTGGGGGGGCCTGGAGGGATTTTGGAAGGTCCTGAATAGATTCTGTGGGGGGTCTGGATAGATTTTGGGAGTCCTGGAAAAAAAAAAAAGCAAAAATCAATAATAGGCAGCAAAATGACTCTGGAATGTGCAGAAAATTTGTGCAGGATAGGGACCTCTGGCTTCAAGCAAGATGTCCAGCAAATCTGAAAAATATATTGCCCAATGCAACAAATGCAGCTGAATATTCATTAACAATATCAATGGGTATTTATCTATTTAATTTATCCTATTCAAATGACACTCCTGGCTTTATATGCGATTGTATGATAATAAAGACCTGGGTCATGAGAGGTTTACTGGAAACTAAAACATTGAATAAAAATATGTCATGTTTATGAATGCTTTCCAGGATTTCATACTTGCTCCTGCTCCAGAGATAATGCTATTTTCTGTTTTGCAGGCCAAATGCTAGGAAGCTTTTTTTTCCAGCTTGTTTTTAATAACACTTTTTGTATGAGAGTTGAGTTCATGACCCTCTTGGCTGGTAGGAAGGGACTGTCCTGTCCACAGTCCTTCCCTTCCCTCTCTGCCAGAGTGATGTGTGTGAGAGCCTGGGAACCAGAGCAGGGACAAGAACTGGGACCCCGTCACCTCTCCATGTTCCTCCTGCCCCTTTCCTTCCCTCCCAAGAGAGCCTGAGACACTGTCTTCTCACCCTTCAGCTGGGAGGGAGGAAAGGGAAAAGCTCCAGCAGCAGATAAAGACACAGGGGACTCAAAGCATGGCAAGTGCTGGTTCTAAGGTGTCTCTGACTAATGGAGCTGCCTGGCCCTTTTGTGGGAAGGCAGAATGTCCCATTAGAGCAAGGCTGTGACATGATAGCAGAAGGCAGGTCTTCTCCTTGCCCACATCCTCATGGTGAAATCCCTGCCCTCCATCCCCTCTGAAAACCTGCTCACAGCAACCACAGACACAGTGGCACTTGAGTCCTGTGAATTACTCAGCTGCTCTCCATGACAGACATGCCCTTGATGGCTGACAGAAAATATGACAAGAAATGGCTTTTTGAGTTAGGAATTCTTCCCGACTCCCCTCCCGTACAGCAGCAAGCGCCGCAGACAGGGAGCCATTTGTAGCTGTCACAATGTGTCCTGCCATTATTGCAACATTAAACTTGAATTATGGAGCTGCAAAAAGGCAGTGAGTTTTTGAAAGCATGAGGATAATCTCACCCTGCCATACATTTACACACTTCCCAAGACTCCAGGTAAACACTGAAATGTAACTTGGTTCTTTGTTTCACAGTCCTCAATTGCTTTGTGCCAAATAGCAAGGCTACTAGGAAATCTTTTCTGAGAAATTTTCAAAAGCTTTCTAAAAAAACACAGTGCTTCCCAATTGTAGAGGGTATATCTAAAAATGCAGCAAGAGTGTCTGCAAAATGAGGACTTAAAATAAATCTATAGTCTTTCAGGAAGCTTAGTAGAAAAAAAGTCTTTTTCTATCCCAGGAAAAAACATCTTTTAAAGAGGGCTTTGGTTTGGTTAGGTTGGGTTTTTTCCCTACTTTTTACATTATTTTGTTAAGGAATCTGGAAATAATCTTTTCAACAAAAAATAATTTTAATTTATGGATTTGATACCGTGATTTGGGATATCTTGTATTTCATGAACACATTTTGCTTTCATCAGATACAGACATTTGTCATTATAGAACACTTACCATTTAATAAAAAATAATTTCAAGGAAAAATTTGGTTCTGACTGTTTCTAAGCTTAAATTCCCCTCTGGAATTTTGTCTGCCATTTGAAAAGAGTTACTGTACTTCTACTTATATACAGCCACAAGAATTTCTAATAAGAAGTGCTTACTAAGAATTCAGTAAAAAGACATTCTCCAGGTAGAAAATCTAGCACAACTTACATTAAAGTAGCCCGACTTTACAATTTATCTATCAGAATTTTTCAAGAGAAACTCAAAGCTAAATAAATTGTGCTTGAGAGAATGGAAGTCATCTGGTTAGGCAATGGATTAGTGATGGCAGATAATTGACCTGGCTAAGCAATGGATTATAGATAATGATATTCACAATATTCAAAAATAATCCACAACAAAATAAAACACTGATATTTTAATGATAGGTAGTTAACACCCAGATCAAAGCTAATCAAATTTATTTTTACAAATTAATTATCTGAAAACTTTAGCAGTAAATCATCTGTAGATAGGCTGTGATATTTTTGTAGTGTTTAATGGCTACATTTTAGCCAGGGGTTTATTCACAGACTGGTGAACAAGAGCTCATTATTTATGACTGCCCCTGTGAATCACACAGGACAATTTCTGTTCCAGAACTGGGTGACCAGCACTCTGGGATTATGCAAATCATATTAAAGTAGGAAAATGGGATTCCGCTTTTTTTTACAAACTATGTTCAGTGAACATTACAGCACCAAAATAGAAAAAATCTTTTAAAATACTATCCTGAGAGGACAATTTTGTACAAATATTTCTGTAACAAGTTACTTAATTTTCCTGATACTTCTGTTTTCTTATATATTCATAAATAAAATCTCACACCCCAAAGTTGTGCAGGCACACAAATAAGATGCCAGAGGGAAATAAGCTTTTTTGACAAGAATATTTACAAACATTATTTGGCAACAGTTACACCCAGCTAAGCCTTACACACCTAAGCTACCACACACAAACACCAAGGAAGGGCATCAAAACCATTTTAGAGGCAATTACAGCAGGAAGAAGGAGTGAAGAGAAAGGTGTGTATTATATACATACAGGGGAAAAAAAACGAAAGAAAGAAACACTGCAAAACCACTTCAAGATGACTTTCATATTCTCTGGAAAGAAAATTCTCTCTCCAGACTGCAAGTTCAACATTTTTGAGTTCCAAGGTGGTGGAAACTTAGGCCTGCAGGGAAATTCCTGGCACAATCTTCCCATGGCAGGGAATTGTTTTTCTGACAAGAAGCAAGAAGTGATGAAAGATGTTCTTAGGCCCTGAATTAGTTTTGGTTTCCTCACTACAGTCAGATACTGAAATTAAAATAAAACGCTACCAAGGTCCAAGAAAAAGGAAGCTGCAAAGATTTTCTGTAATAAAATTAGATATAGGAATTACATTTCTGTTTAACTCTTGCTTATCATATGCTTTTATATGCTTAAACTAGCATCTACTTGTGCAAACCCATGGAATCATAGAATCATAAGGGCTAGAAAAGATCTTTAAAATCATGAAGTCTACCATTAACCTGGCTCTTTCAATTCCACCTCTAAGCAATGTGTCTTAGCACCACCATAGTACTAACATGTAAAAAATACACTCTCTAGACAGCTGAAGAAAACCTCTAAGTCTCAAGATCTTTGCAGAAGTTGTAGCTCTGTGTCAAAAATCGTTGTCTCCAAACCCTCCTCTCCAAACTGTTCATACTTTATCTGAACCTATGTGAAAAGACAGCAAGAGGTTAACTAGGATTCCAGCAATATACAGAGGACTTCAAGGAAAATCTCCTTTAAATCAGTAACTAACATGATCTCCCAGCACTCATGACTGCACAAAGCTAGCAGCTGTTTGGGCCATGGAGAAGACAGGAGAGAATGGAAGTCCACGAGGAACTTCCTTTATGACTCTAGGATCACTGTGTCATCACAGGGTAATGGAAAAATTCAGGCTGCAAGGGACTGCAGGGGTCTCTAACCCAGGTGAAAGCTGGGTCACTGATCTCCACAGACCATGAACCAGCTCTCAGCTGGTACCACTTTGAGACCCTTATGTACTACTGTCCCTAAGAAATTGCCTGGGAGATTGTACCTCGTCCTACCAGGCTGTGACCCTATCAGTCTGACCATGGTGAGCCATGACTTTGTGGACACCTGGAGAGGTCAGATACAGCTGAGGATTTCAGTGAGTGCCAAAAGCAATACTCTACTTCCTTCAAAACTCCCCACAGGTCTATCACCCTGCATTCTCTTTGTTTAAGGCAGACAGAGACTAGCTACCCCAGAGCCTGCCTTCTTCTCCATGCCTAGGGTTTTGTATAAAGGCAGTTCTGTGCTGCAGTGCTGAGACTATTTATAAATGAAGGGATTTAGCACAGTTAGGTGCCAGTTCTGCACCTAGATTAGAAGAATTATTGTCTTCTGACACAAAACCAAGGCACTACACCTCACGGAATTCTTTATGCAAGTAATCATATCCAGCCACGTATGCTTAAGCAAAACATAGGACAAAGGAAGTGAAAGCAAAATGAAACCACAAAACTGTACACTGATCATCCTGTGTCACTTGCTGACAGAAGAATAAATAAGAAACTGGAAAATGTCATTAGTTCAGCTTGCAATATTGAAGAGGAGTTCATATAGAAAAAGAGCCTGGGAACATGCATAACACCACACCATTATTTTTACGTTTTATTTGAAGAACAAAATCATACCTGACAATTTACACTTGGCCTGTTGTCACTCTTTTTCTGCATCCTCAATGTCTTCTGAATTATGGACTGTATTTCTCAACAGAAAATTGTTTTTATCTTTCTTCCTTTGAAATCCTGTCACTGCTTTAAAACTGAGAATTACTGGAAAATATCAGCACGCTCACTTATAAAAAGCTGATGGTCTTCCATCTCAGGTGAGAGCACCAAATAAGGCATTCATGGATTTCAAATAACATTAGCAATTATGCTTTTGTTTTCTAGTGAAGTATAGTTTCTGCTGCTTCCTCTACTCCCTGTAAGGAACTGATATTTTTCTCTAGTGAACCAAATGTTGTCTGGCTGTCTCTGATATTTTTATCCTTTTTGGAGAGATTTTCCCACCTGATAAAAACTTCACTTAAAATTGAAGGGGGAGTTTATAGATAGCATCTGCAGTATGTAAGCCCCAACAATGCAGCATGGAAATTGGGAGCAGGAAGACAGAAGCACAAGCATAAAAGAGGTGGGGTTTTTTTCTGTTTTCTGTAAATATATAACAACTCTTTTAGGGCACCCCAACCAATGCCAGAGGACCCCACAGACCTCATCTACAAAGGATCTCTGTCTTACATTTCTTCTGTAGGGGGCAAATGATCTGTCAGGTTATCCATACTCTCAATTTCTAAACAGAGTTGATTGGGTTCATATAACAGAAAAATATCACTAACTTGCAGTGCTAGCTTATGATTTAGGACAAGGGGAATGATTTTTTTCTCCATTGCAAACTTGACTGTACGATCTTCAGTAAGTTGCCTCACCTTCCTGTGCTACCATTTCTCATCTGTAAAGTCAGGACAATAGCATTTTCCAGGTATACTGTGAGGAAAAATACATTAAAGACTGGGAGATTGCCCCGGTAGTACAGCAGTTGGAACATAAAGGAGCCAAAATAGAGTTTTGCTATTGAAGGTTGTCATTAAAATACTGAGTAGTGCTCCTTATTAGAGCTGGCTGGAACACTTCCCATCAAATACATACCGATTTCATCATTTGGCTTTCATCAGAGCCAAAAGCTTTTTTAAAAATCTCAGTTTTGACAATGTTTTTGAAGGAAAGGTTTCTTTGATGAGTGCTGGACACCTCAGTTATTTCCAGAGACAGGGGTCATGCGTTTCAAAGCATCTAAGAGGTTTATCTTTGACCCTATGAAGAAGAAAAGGTTGAAACCTAAAAGGCTACTATGCTACACAATCACCATTGTCCAGCCGGTCCTGCCACTCCTGACTCAGAACACAATGGGGAGAAGAACTCCTGTGCAAAGCAAAGAGAGTGCCTCTTCCAAAAAGGCCATGGAAATGAAACTGTTGGGCAGGGTTTTCAGCAACTGTCAGCTAATCCATTCAGAGTCAGCCAAAGTGCTTGGTCTGACCTACCAACTTTGGCATAACTATGAGCTGCAGCCTGATTATTCAAACCATGATTATTTAAACCTGTAGGTACATGCAGTTGCCTTCCATCTACATTTTTCTATTTTTTTTCCCAATCCCACATCAAGGATATACAATTCCATTTACACAACATTGGGGCAGTCTGATCCTGGGGGAGTTTTGCAACTTTTTTTTCATTTCCTATATGCACACTTTGAACAAGTGTCCCTCATGCCCAGCAGCTCAATAGTTCAAGCAATGCCATTGCCTCTGCAAATTTTTTTCTTTTTTTTTTTTTTTAAGGGTCTAGCACTAATTTAAGTGTAACCTGATTTAAAGCACAACTATACTGGTACCAGCTGTATCAGGGAGCATATGGATGGATGTGATGGTTTCATTGTCTAGCCTAATGTGCAATAGGCATTACTGTAGAACAAAAAAAAAAAAAAAAAAAAAATTAAAAGAATTTTTTTTAAAATCCGCAGAAAAACATCTCATGACCTTCCTACCCCCTAGAAATGCCTTCAGGTTTCTATCTGGCTGTGACCTGCTTGGTCTGAGACAGGCGCAAACCCCTCTGTGCAGGAGCGGGGGAAGGAGCGCGAGTGCGGGACTGAAGGGCTCAGGCTCCACCTAGCGGGAACAGCCTCCCTTCCCTCGTAAAACCCGCTCCTGGGGGCGCAGACCGTGCTCCCACACGCGGCTGAGGGCTGGCAATCACCCCCAGCAAGGACAGCTGGAAGGACAGATCCCTGTTTAGAGGCAGTGCTGCTCCCGGGCAGACCCGATGGCGAGGCTCCTGCTCTCAGCATCCCGGCGATGCTCAGCATCCTGGGCTTTCCCTACATCCCAGCTGATGAGCTGATCTCTCAGCATATTGAGCCAGTGGGCTGGAGGTAAAGGGCACAATTTGAGCCAAACTGTTTGCTGGGATCTGCACATCCCCCAGAGAACCAAAAATGACTCTCTACTTCCAAAGCATTTCAGGGCAGAATGATTCTTCATAAGCAAATGTGGACTTTCCCTCCAATGTTCAATCTCTGTCTCCTTTCTCCCTGAGGCAGCAACTCAAAGAAAATGACCCTCAAAGGGTATGATTTTCTGCTTCACACAAAGCTTGTTATCCTGGGGCTGCTTTTTCTGTTTCGTCTCTTCTATTCTCTTTCTCCCCTCCCCTCTCCAGAACAAAAAAGATCATACATCTCATCAGGATCTGTCTTCATGGGAGATTCTTTTTTTTCCTTCTTTTGACAACTTTCATTTCATAAGGAGAAAAAGTGTATTTTTTTTCCATATAATTGTATTCTGCTTTGAGTACTTTGATATAGTAACGACTGTCATGAAGTAGATACGCTGCTTGCTGTTTTACGAAAAAGACATTTAATCTGAAGTGCTAATCATTTAGTCTCATGACTTTTCCCATCTGTTACAAGCTTCTTATTTTTGGTGGGAGGGGGTTAATTCTGGACTTTTATTTTGTGGGCAAAGTTTCAGATTAATTATCTCCAGTGGAAAAAATCTGTGCCTAGCACGTTAAAAGTAGCCCTTCCTGAATTCATTTTTCTTTTTAAGGAATTTTAAAGTCCTTCATTTTCGCCTCTGTAGAAAGTAATTTTTTGTAATTATGATCTAAGGATAGGAGAGAGTCAAAGATTCAGGGAGATCTAACATCTTTTATTAGACTGAAATAGATAGAAAGAAGAACCAAGGCATCTCACACACACACACCTAACACCTGAAGGATGCCCTGCAGACCCCAGAGCAGTCTTTTTGCAGTGAAAATAATATAGATATTCTTTAACTCCCATTGTATTTCTTCAAACAACTGACAGCATTGCAAGGAGTGTCAGATTTTGTGTCTTTCTAGCTAACAGTAAACAGGAATACCAAATCAAAATCTGAACACTGGAGATCTGTTTTCCACAGACCATTAAGTTAGACTCCATTATAGAAATTAAAGTTATGCAGTGAAATTTTTAAAAAGCCATTTTCATACCCACGTCCTGACAAAATAAAGATCATGCCTGACATTGCAGAGGTCTAACAGTTCAGCTGAGTACGTGGATAGCTTCTCTGCTATCTCCCTGCATTGGTCACATCACTTATCTGTGCAAGTGTGTTTGGGCCCCTCTCTGTTGCAACCCAAAATAAATTCCCTCAGCTTTCAGCTGGATAAAGGTTTATGTACAAATCCAGCAGAAGGGACCTAAAAAGGCAGGCAGCTCTAGGAGATGTTTGGGCTTGGATACAAGGCTGTGCTACAGATGCTTGGACACAAACAGCTTTTTGCCTGCATGGACCCAGCATAGGAGAGATGCTCTGACCCTGCAGGAGAGGGACACAGGACCAGGCAACCCAATTGCTGGCATGCAGGCATGCATGAACCAACAGCAATGACACTGTGTGCTGCTAACAGTCTCACAAAGCACTCCTAGAGGTTTGCTATTTTCTCTCCTTGTCTTTGCAAGGTCTGAATTATGCTTTCTGTGTTTTTTGTTAGTGGCATTTGGTTATGCTCATACTACTTACTGTGTTTGCTGCTGCTTGACTACTTTTGCATGCTGTGCCTGCTTTTGCTAAGTAATGAGGAGCTTCTTTCTTCTATGAAACCTGCTGCATTAAGTAGCCTGTCTTTCATCCCCTCCATGCTTAAACAAAAAAGCTTGAGCTGCTAGTCTAAGGATTTTGAGACATTTAAGGCTTCATTTTCTCTCTACTCGGCTATTGTATCCCATCACATTTATCTCCTGCCAAAGAGAAGCAGGATCAGGGCCCATTGTAAGCTAGGAGAAAATAAAATTTCCAATTTCAGTTGCACCTCTGCAGGGTAAAGGGGACTAGAAAGACAAATTTTGCATGGGAGAGAAAGCAAGCAGTATGGGGTAGAATTGTACCCATCAAATGAAAGCTTTGCTCAGAGAGCTGGTAGATTTTGTGAGGGACCGCTTGCCCAGCAATCAGAAAACCAATCTTTCCTTCTATGCTAGCTCACAGAATTTGAAGAAAGCAGTAAGAAAGAGAAGCCTCCCACAAGAGATGAGATTTCTCTATCCTGAAGGCAGATAATGAGTTTGTTCATGGGCTCATCACAAGCTGTCTCTGCCACTCCTTCCTCCTCAGAGCAAGGACTCCTCTCATTCCTCCCCTTCTCCAATGTGGGGATGCTCCCCCAGGACACAGTCCTCCATAAACCTGACCAATGTGAGTCTCTCCCAGGGGCTGCAGTTCTTCATTAACTGCTCCAGTGTGGGTCCCCTGTGGGGTGACATGGCAGTCCCTCAGGAACAGGCTGCTCCAGTGTGGGTCCCCTGTGGGGTGACATGGCAGTCCCTCAGGAACAGGCTGCTCCAGTGTGGGTCCCTCCCATGGGGTGACATGGCAGTCCCTCAGGAACAGGCTGCTCCAGTGTGGGTCCCTCCCATGGGGTCACACGGCAGTCCTTCAGGAACAGGGTGCTCCAGAGTGGGTCCCCTGTGGGGTGACATGGCAGTCCCTCAGGAACAGGCTGCTCCAGTGTGGGTCCCCTGTGGGGTGACATGGCAGTCCCTCAGGAACAGGCTGCTCCAGTGTGGGTCCCCTGTGGGGTCACAAGTCCTGCTCTGGTGTGGACTTCTCTTTCCAATGGGTCATAGATTCTGCCAGAATCCAGGACAGGCTTCCCACAGGGTCACAGCCTCCTTTGGCCATCCACCCATTTCAGTGTGGCATTCTCAGTCTGGTCAATATCTGACCCACTGAGGACCTCCATGGTCTTCATCAGGGGCTGCAGTGGAATCTCAGCTCTGGCACCTGGAGTACTTCCTCCTTATCCTTCTTCACTGGCCTTGGTGTCTGCAGAACTGTTTCTCACACTGTCCTCTCTTCTCTCTCATGTTAGAGGTTGTTGTACAGGTTTTCTGCCCTTCCCCTTCTTAACTCTATTATTCTAGAGACACTAGTACCATCACTGATCACCCTGGCCTTGGCCACCAGCAGGTTCATCTTGGAGCCAGCTGGAATTGGCTCTGCTGGACACAGAGGGAGCTTCTGGCAGTTTCTCACAGAAGCTACCCCTGCAGCCCCCCCACTACCAAAACCTTGTCAAGTGAACACAAGACAAGTAAATATAATAATATTCTTTTTCAGGTATTGTATTTATTTATGTTTTGAAAATGTTGCAGACTTTCTGTGCTAGTTTTATTTTTTTCTCATTAAAAGAACAGGTGGAAAAAATGTCAGCAGCTATTTCAAATACATGAAGTTCCACACCTGCATAAATGTCTGGAAGACCTAAGGAACAGCCTGTGGGTGGTTTTGGTCTCTGTGTTGGTTTGAATCTCCTAATAAAATAAATTTTCAACAAATATAATGGTAGATGCAGAACATTATTACTGAACCTGTGCATACAGATGTTACATCTGAGGTATATTAAATAAGCTGTACCACCTGATGAATGGCTTGTGCATGTACAGGCAGGAACCAGGTGAGTTAATGAAAAACTGCTATAATTAGGTGACCTTTTTCATAGTGCATGAAAGATTGAAATTTTGTTTGAATAGGTGAAGTTAAAAAAAGGTATTTCTGTCAATTCCTAAAATAGATATTCTCTTAATATATGGCACTCTGTATTGAAAGAAGCAAAGGTCTTTCACAAATACATGGTTCACCAAATGTTGTCAGTGAGTACTTCTGATTTTTAAGGCCATTGCCACTTACATAAGTAATTTTGTTGCTTGTTTGTTTTTTTTTACTGCTTATTTACAAATCAGTGAGAACCTTAAAATATTAGGTTGTGGTTTTTTTGTTTTCATATGGATAAAAACCAAGTCAGTAGCATGTGGGAAGTGCAAGAGGACTGAGCTCCCCCAGGCTCCTGGCCTCCAGTCCCTCAAGCCCTCTTTCCTCCATCTCCTCACTCTGACCCTGCTTCTGGTTTTTGGGTGTCCCACACAAATCACCTGAAGACTTATTCCCAAGGCACAAATCTTTTAAATGGTATGGGCTCATGAACTGTCCATGTGAAAATATTGGTGGTTTTCCCTGGGTTTCCAGTATCACAGGCTGCAGGCTTTTCTATGAAACATTCTGCAGCAGAATAGAAGTTTCCATTACATCATGCATGGAACAACTTTAATATTGATCTAACGTTTTATACAAGGAAATAGTGTAATACTGCTTTATAAAAATGACTTTCAAATGCTAAATGTCAGCATTTTTAAGAAATGTGAGAACAGCTGTACCTGGTCAGAGACAAGGTCAGTCTAATTTAGCATTCTGTCTCCAAGAGTACCCAATTCCCTAAGTGCTTTGTAAAAAGTGTAAGAGGTAGGCAAGCATAGTGAGATGCTCACTGAGGTTACTCTCCCAGCCTACAGTAATCTGCAACTCAGGAGCTTTTGGCATCAGGCTTAATGAAAAATACCAGGAAAGCAATAACATGTCAAAGTAAAGCATGCACAAGCCTATTGCTTTATATATTCTCATATATAAGTTGAAAACACATATAAGTCTCTCAGTCTGATCCCAAGACCCTTCAAGCAGAAATTTCTTTCAAATTTCTTTTTAGTCTTACTAAGAGATAAACCTCCAACTAGCCAGCCCTCTTCATCTTCCTCATCAGTCCTCATCACAAATAAATTTAAACATTGAGTGACCCAAGATAAGTGGTTAAGCAGCAAAGAGAAACAACATAAAATGAAGCTTTGCTGGTAATATTCTGGAAATTTAGACTCAAAGCACCTGTGTGTCAGAAGGGGCCCATGTATCCAGCAGATCTTGAGCCAAAATTGTTAAAAATTACTGCTCAAGGTTAGGCATCTAGAGCTAGGTGCGTAAAAGCATTGGTGCACAATAACAACCATTGGTACTCTGCCATCAGAAGCCTCAGCCATAAAGCTGGGCAATTCTATACAATTCATGGCATGGGAGACAACCATTAAGGAATCAGATTTATAGGAAAAAGAAGAAATTTAAAGCTTTATGCTTTAGATTGTCATCCTTAAAAACCCTTACCAGCTGCAGCCTAAATCTGGATATACCTAGAATCTATTCCTAACTTCATTTTTCACCTTAATGTACTTCAGATCCCTGGAGTAGTTCTGAATTTGTGTTGTGTATTTCCAAGTATGCCTGGTTTTGATACTCGTGGTTGTCTGGGGACTTCTGAATAAGCACCTATAATGAAGAAAAAAGGCACCTTCCTGTGAGAGCTCTTATAAACAACAAGTTTATAAGACCTTGGAGGTGCTCTTTATATGAGTTTAGAGGTGGTCTCACAGCACCTCTGGAAAATGTAGCTTCTTATAGATCAGGCTCCAAAAGGAAAGTACTGAATTGGACAGGACCTCTCATCCAGCCACTGCCCTGAGCCTGATTCTCAGGGGACTGCATCTGCATGCAAGATCCTTTTCCTAAAATTACTGGAAATGCTTCTGTCAGATTGCTGTGCCTCTTTCCTTGAGCATGTACCCTGTGGACCCTCTCTCAGAAACAGTTGCTAAAGTACTTCATTCAAATGAAATTAATTTTGCAGTCAATCAGAGATGGTCATTTCTTTTCACCCAAAAGCCTGGCAGGATGCTCTTGAGGAGAGGTGGCAGATTTCAGTTCTTTCTCTTTTCTCACACTGAACAAATTTGAATTTATGTATAAAATTCCCACTGCAGTGACTCAGGTACCAGGCAAAAATGTATTTTGGAAAAAAAATCCCCTCCTTTGAAGTATTCAGCTTTGTATAAAGCACGTCAATGGCTACTGAAGCCCAGTTTGCAACCACCTCTGGCATTAGCTGTTTCATTTTTTCAAGGATGTTCTTTGGTAGCAGTGGCAGTCTGTGTGGGCTAAAGTCTGTTTACAGCCATTTGCAGGTAAAGAAGGCAGTCCTCCCTGTGTGTGTCTTTTACATTCGTTTCATACACTTTTGTTCCTTTGCCCAGCTCTGAAATAGAAGAAGCACACCGGGAAAAGTGTGATTGAGGTTTGCCTAAGTGTTTGGATTGTTTCTTCCATTCTGTCATCATAGCTTCAAAACAGAAAATATCTCCTCTACAAGATTTGCCTGAACAATATCAACAGCAGCAAGAAAAGATAATGCTTGAATACAAGCCTAGCTTATTCTTTTACTAATCTGTTTCTTGATACAAGTAAATCCCTGAAAGGGATCTTCTTTTTTCTTTTCCATGGCTTATGATTTATAAGAGATTGAGAAATGCATCCTCTTTTAGTGTTGCAAGATCTTTTGAAATCCATAGATAACTATTGCTATGGTAGCATGATTAATATGCCACAGTTCAGAGTGAAGTCTATGAACATATTTTTAATGTAAAAGGTGTAACTGGAGGAAAATTAGACAATAAGCTTGAAATGAGATGGCAATCTTAGTATTAAGCACTATTATAAAATAAACACTATTTGCATATAAATATAATCTAAAGTACTAACATTGTCATGAAGCAAAAGTATTTATTGCTAGCAGCAAAAATATAAATAGTTCTTGAGGTTGCAAAATAATTACATTTGAAAACACACTTTCCCCAAAGAGGGAATTTTACAAATGTCAACACCAAAGCCAAACCATGTTTGCATTATTATTCTAATGTGCCTTTCTGTTCTGTCTCTTTCTTTTACATTTACTTTTTTTTTATAATTCCTTACCTGATCACTCTTATTCCCATTTGTGCTTTGTCATCACAGCCTTTTGTTATCCTTCATTACTCCTTATAATAGTGCCTTTTCTCCTTGAGATTTCTTTGGTTTTGCCTTTTTCTTCCATGATGTCCCTTTCAGACATGGATGATTTGGCTCTTCAGTGTCTCTTCAAACGCCAGAGGAAACTTAAAAACACCATCTCTAAACTACCACCAATATCACACTGCCACATCAGAGAAAGCTGGGATGATTTGGAGGTGAAGACACTTAAAGACATCCTTTTGATCTACTGATTCAGACATGACCCGAGGAGTGGGACAGCTTCTGTTCTTCTGTCCCCCACCTGCCCCACTCCCCACTGATGATAATTTCTCTCTCATTTCTTTAATGGAATGTTCAGGCAGTTCAGAACAGATTTTCAGTGCCTAACTTCCAAGTTCCTGCTTCCTTGAATAGCAGGTAGGCTGTTATTTAGGAAGTTCATTGGGAATGTTGAGGGCTTGGACTGGATGGCCTTTAAAGGTCTCCTGCAACCCAAACTATTTTATGGTTCTGTGATTCTAAATGAGGCACTTTCAGCAAGAGTCAGCTAGTCCATGTCCTGGTTGAGCTCCACATGCCACAGTATTCATGGCCAGCAGGATGCCAAGACTTTAAATTAACACTCAGTATTTGCCACCTTTAGATATTTGGATCCAGACTGCAGCAAGGAACCTTTTGCCCATCTAACATTAGCACTTAGCTAACAGTGGTATCTGATAGATATTTTATCATACATATCATAGGTAACACATGCCTAAGGATATACCTTTATATTCTTGTTATATACAGCTTGAAATGGTGATTCCAGTACTGGCACTGACTTCCCTAAAAGGTATCACAGACAGTCTGGCAATTTTCAGGCCATCCATAGAGGTAGCACATGCCATTCAGCGTCCTAGGTTTTCATGAAAAGATGCAGCAAAAAGCCTCCCCTGACTTCCATGTGCACGCACATGCCCAGAGATGCACAAACTCACAAGTTTTGTCAGTGTTATCTAGGTTCATCCCCTTAAGAGGCCTCATAAGTTACATATATTGCAGTGCCACACACCACAATTTATCATAAGTCTGCTTATGGATCTTCTCTTTTTGTTTAGAGCACTTACATGGAAGACACAGACTCTAGATCAATTGTTTCTTTCACTTAAATTAATCTCTTCCTAATTTAAGAATCCTTGAATTGATGTTGTTTTTCTCTGGTTAATAATGAAGGACAAAATAGCGTAATGACTTGGTCATGAGACCTGGTATTAACTGGTCACATTTGTAATGAAAATGCAGGGAACAGGTTTACCACATTAGACAAGAGACTTACACAAAGGTGGATTTGATATTCATGTAGTAAATTGCAGATCCATGTGATAAATTACATTTATCATGCACCTTTGACTGACTTACCTGGGTTCTGCCTACTAATCTATCTCTGTCAAGATTCATTCCAGCACTCTTAACCTCTGAGCAGTTCTCAAGTGTCTGCTATTTTTTAATGATCTGTCACGAAAAAAAAACAAAAAGGTTTTTTGTTCACCAAAAAATGCACAAATTCCTCTCAAATTACATTGTGTTAAGGAGAAAGATGAGGAATACTCAGTTTTGAAGCAAAGAGATGTTTGAGGTTCTCCTTAGTCTCAAAAATGCAGAAGAAGCATGTTCCTTTCAAGGGAAAATTACTGGTAGAAAGCTCTTTCCATCTGAATTGGCAAATGTTTCTAGCTGGCATATGCTAGACCTCAAGAGTGGAACACAGTGATTTATAGGCAAGTTGCTTAAGATCATTTAGAGTTTCAGAACTGTATCAGTAGTCATTCTGAGCCCTATGTAGTTGCCTCATATTATTAAGTTAATTTAGCTTTAATATAGAAGGAAGTGCAATAACAGTATCAATTTAAAAAATCATAAAACCTCCTGAACCATTTCTGAAATAATTTTTGTGTTAAATTTGTAACATAGCATAACTGCATATGTGTTATAAAGTTTTTATTGGCACTCATTAAGGATGATCTCTGTGATAAAGTCAGGAATAAACCACAACTCATGCATACTGTACCTGAGTCCACACACCACTTGGCTAAAAAACACTTGATTTTGTTTATAGAATGGGGATCTGCAAATGCTTTCACCAGCTAAGAATATACCTCCAAAATACTTAAACATCTTCACTCTTTTTACTTTACTTTTCTTTCTTTTACTTTATTTTCTAAAAATATTTTACTGTGCATATGATTGAGAAAGAGATAAAAGGGACACATATTAATGAAAGTGTTCAGACTTTGTACTATGTATCTAAGTGCACACTTCCAAAAGGTACTGCCAATTGGTTTTATTCTTATGTATTTTAGGAAAATCACAGTCTAGCAGAGTTTGCATTATTTATTAAATTAATTTGATGATGAATCCCTAATTTTAGTCATTTAGAATTGTGCACATATTTGCTGATTTATTCACAGACATGGAGAGACACATGCACTTCTTCACAGCACCCAAATACAAGCATCCTGTGTAGAAAATTTTAAACTTAATGACTTAATTTTGGTGCTGTTACAACCAGCTATACACAGAGTTTTCCACTTGGGAAAATTTCATTTATAAGTCACAGACACTTGAGCTGCTTGTATTATAGCACATGTTTTTTTGAGAGCAAAATTACCTACTGCTGTAGATTAGGGTTCAAATTGCAATAAAAAATAATTAATCCTAAATTAACCAAAAATCAAATTAAATTTATCCAACGGACAGTTTTTGCAAGAGTAATCATGTGAAAAAACTATTCCCAAGAAATATTTTACTTCATAGAATGCTCACAAAGAGTGTTCAGATATTTGTGTTGGCTGGTTAAGTGTATCAAGTAAAATTATGTTGCTTTTGGACTGCATGATTTTTTCTTTTTTTTAGTTAATCAGCAGGCTACATAAAGGAACTCAAAAATGCAGAATCCATAACAAAATCCAACACCAGCTTCAAAAAAATATTTGATTATTAGACAGTAAATTTGCTTATCTGGAATTTTTCACACTAGTCGTTCTCATTTGATGAATATTTGCAGAAAGCAAACTCAGACATTATATCAACATGCTTGAAGTAAATTTATTTTAAAATCTGAATGAAGATATGTAATGTTTGCCTAGAGCTAAAAGAAATAGGGTTATGAACACATCATAAATACTATGCAAAGCTTTGAATTCTGTTGCTGAGACACATTATCAAAGGTCATGCTATCAAGCAAGACATAAAACACAATTTTAGGATCATCTCTTATCTGAAAGTTCAGAGCAGTTAGAAATTATAAATTTTAAAGTGATTCCCACACAAGCATACCCATGTTTTGGGGATTACTTCAGTGTCGTCAAATACAATGCTGAAGCAAAATTGTTTTTCTGCACTTTTTCTACATTTATAAAGTTTTTCTTCTTCTCATAAAATTCATGTTGCAAAACATATAATGATCTTCAGTATATACTTCTAAAGATGGATGTGCTATGTAGTTATACACATGCACAGGAGGTTTTTCTTCAAAGTTTTCTCTGTTAACAAGGATTCTGAACCATACATATGCTACACACATATAAGCCAATACACTTGTGCCCAAAGGAAACAGGAAGACATTTATTTATTTTCTTTTTAAGAAGCTTCCAATTTTGGAAATTTTTTAATGGGCTATTCTAGTATTTTCTTTTGAAATAAGTAAAGCAGGAAGATGTTGTATAAAACAATAATCATTATTTTTTAGACTTTTTTTAAGACTCAACCAGTGGATAAAAATTGAGAGCAAAGGGAAAAACTGCTATTCTCTCTTAAATATTATCTTTATACATGGCTTTCATTGTCTTTGACTGTGGAACATCAGATTCTCGTACATATAGTGGAGGCACCGTCAAAATGTATCTTGGTTAAAATTCTCAAGATCACAGTGGAAAGAACCAAATCCTTCAGGGTGTCATTTGTCAGGAAAGACATAAAAAATGTTGGGATCCTTTTCTAAGCAAAGCACTTTTGCCCTTTGTGAGTGGCAGACCTTTGAGAAGGGAAACTGCTAGATTGTTCTTTAACTGAAGCAAAGGTTCAATTTAGCTGTTTTCTTGTTGCCAAGAGAGAAACTTAAGTATATCAGCTTTCATGTTTTGTGAGAAATGAAAAAGTATAGAACTGGATTACTTTCAGGGTTTTTTTCAGGTCTGGGGTCAACCACGAGCAGCTTTTGGGTCAATCTCCCTGCATTACAGTCTCTGCGCATCCAGAGTCTTCCCTCCATCTACGTAAGGCTGGCTGACAGTGGCAGTACTTTGCACTGCCTTCTTAAAGGTTGATGAGGTGATGTATCAAATTGGCAGGCTTTTGTAGTGCTGGCAAACCACAGACATAAGATAGGCCAAAAATCTCAGTCCCAACTGGCGTGTGCAGTGTTAACACCAGGAGTAATTTGTTTTCAGCATTTTTTGCATTGATAAGAGTCAAGAGAGAAAAAGAAGTATGTTTAGTTGAGTGGAAGATAACAAACACGCAGTGCCACATTCCCTCTGTGTGCTCTTTGTTATCAGCAGGACTAGTGGCATTATGTACTGTACAATGAAAGATAACCATAGAGTGAGAGATAGCTGGCTTTGTAGCTCTATTGATTAAACAGGACAGCAGGCTAATCAGAAAAAATGTAACAGGGATGGGAGTCAAGCCACTTGGAAAGTGTGAAAGATGATGGCTACACTTGAAATGCTAATTTTTTAATAAGATTGTACTGCAGAAAACTGCTCCCTAGATTATTTGTTTTTATTTAAAAAAACCCAAACCTATGCGCAGAGATGTATCATTCCATTGCCAATTTGCAATGATAATAACCATACATGTATCTGAGAAGGCCACAAGACAATTTACAATACAGGTTTGAAGCCTTCATAAATAAAATTCACTGGTCTAGAGTTTTGCTACGTACCAGAATTTACATGGGGGTCACCTGTGAAAAAAATGGATATACCAACTACCTAAAGACTTTAGGGAAGTTTTTTGCATATAGAAATACTTAAAGAAAATACTTCAGAAACCAGTCATGTCAAAAATGAACACACAATCAAAAACTCACAACCAAAAAAAAACCCAAAAAAATCAAACAAAACAACAACAAACTTTAAGATCTCATTAAGGCCTTTGTGACTATTTTATGACTTTTTATTTGTTTATTGCTTAGCTCAGCTCTAAGCATTTAGACTAATATTTTTCACAGCATATATCTGTCTCAAGATGAATTTGCTTGTAGGTTGTGCATTTGTATAATTTTTCTTACAGGCTCTTGTTCAGTCTGGGGCTAGGAAGGGACAGATCCAGACTGGAATACAATGGTTGTGGTATGTATGGCTGCAGAAATTTGGGCCAGCTCTGCAGGACCAGCCTAGAATTATGAGGATTCAGAGGTAAATTCATTATTTTCCCGCTTGACTTTTGACTTTGAGGTCTGTGCTGCATCTCCTGGAGGCACAATATAGAGTCTCACCTGACATGCTCTGCATCAGAGTGCAAGATTTCCCTGGAAAAGGCTCTTTCCATTCTACTAATATCTCTGTTCTAATTTTATCAGATTGCTCATGTTCCTTTGAGGCTTCATTCATGATTCCCTCTGGTGGGGTGTAATCTACTGTATCTCTGATCCATCTCTCCCTGCTAGGAGCTTCCTCTGCTACCTGCTGTCTTGCAACATAGCAATTTGCTATTGATAATGTTACTGCCCGTAGCTGGATATGATGACTCAGTATAGCAGTTTTCGCTCTTTCTTGCCAGTATATGTTGCCAAGGATTCATAGGCACTTCTTTCAAGGTTCATATTTGCCCCAGAAACATGGGAGGGGAAAAGTCACAGGAGGCACAGCACATGCATTTCTGTGTTGGTGAATGTGTCAGTTCCCAGCTCTCTGGGAAGACATATTTTAGGTGCATATTGGAAGTTAAATACATTGGTTTAACCTTTCTTTATCCTTTTCCATACAGAATGATGTAATTTAGAAGCAACTGATAGAGCAATTTATACTACATCTTTGAAAAATTGAATTTAATAAACAGCAACAGCTTAGTACAGTTTTAACAAATCTGCTCATTCCTCCACGAATTCACTCCTTCACTCCCGCCTTTGCCAGGTTCCTGGAGCCTACAGCAGCCCCTTGGCAATATTCAGCATTTAGACTGCGAATTGTCCTTTGTCTTCGAGGAACACAAATACTCCCAGGCAGATTCTGGGCTTACCCTGAACTGGAAGGTGAGTCATGATAAAGTAAAGGTCACACAGATGATTTGCAGCTTGATCCTGCAGCCACTTAAGTCAGTGCCTAACCCTTGTTCCTTTAAGAGGAGGAAGAATTGAGCCCAAAGCTTTGTTATGCAGCTGAAGGTATAGTTCTGTGTGTCTTTTCTATTTTTTTACATAGAAGCAACCTCAAGACCTTTGTCCAAAATTCTTCTAATTTGGTAGAGCAAGTAATATGAAGAAGTTTTGAGCTGAGGCTTGTATCTAGCAGTAATTTGTTTTTATTAGAAATCAGTTTGATTGCAGAGATCAGTTTGATGATCATGAATTTTAAATTGAAAGTATCAGAACCTGATTTTTTTCCTCCAATTATCCCCTCCTGTCAATTCAATGTTTAATTAATAAATTAGCCACTTCATCTGCTTTTCCAGAACTCACCGAATCAAAAATATTTTTAAGTTATTATCAAAGACGCCAATTATACAGGTTGATTCATTAAGTTACTAGCAACACCAGTGTTTAAATTATTTGGTGTTCAAACAAATTTTGTCCATGACATGATCAGAGTGTGCTTAAGTCCCACTAACCAGTCAGTGCCTGCTCCCCATGAACACAGGGGGTGTGGTGAAAGAAACTTCATTTGCAATATCAACTCAAAGCTGCTAGTCATTCTAGTCTGAGTACACACTACAAGAAACATCTTTACTCAAGAATCAGAGGTTTACTTTGTCATGTGCCTGCCTATACATTGCTTCTGTCATTATGCATAATGGCAGAGTATCCCAGAGATTTTACAGACTGCATTATGCAGTGTTTTCACCAGTTGACCAATAATACTACCCCACGTTTTGCTAGGTACGTGTGTTCATAGCTGCTCAAATCCCTTCAAGACCATAAGATTAATAAAAATAACCTTACCAAAAAATCTTCTGTGCAGTTAATTTCAAATTGCTCTCTTTTCACCCCTATTATAATCTTGAAGACTTTGCTTCAGGCATGGGCATTTTCACTCATGGATTTACATGATTTTGCACCTATCGTTGAGCACAAGGTCCCATTGTCAGCCAGAAAGCAAGTGACCAACCTGAAACCAATTGGCACATACCCAAATTTAATTAAACTTCTCTCCTCAACTCTAGAGGAAACTGATTTCCCTCATTATTGCTTATGTGGATGATATGTAAAAATTAATTCACCTTCACTAAGTTATCACTGCATTGAGCAGACAACACAGACATAATGTTTTTAAAAGCAATGAAATATGTTCATCAGCAGTTAATGTTAATGTTTTGTGTCATAGCAATCTCGTGCGCAGTTCAGGACAGAATTATTCAGCTTTGCAGCTGCAAGATGCAGGTCAGCTGCTCAAGGGTTTGCAAAGGTTTTGTCATAAGGCACTATTTACACAGGGTTTTCTGTTTAAAGAAAAGGGATGCAAAAAATGTGGGAGGTCTTCCTCTCTGTGGGAGGTGAGAGGAAGACCCCTGCAGTAGCCCTGCAGGTCAGGAACACTGTCCTGGTATTGCCTTTGCTGGTAACGAGCCACAGGTTTTCACTGAGTTTTCAAGGTCTCAAGGTTTGTCAAGATTCATTTGTCTGAACCTTTCTTTAACTGCAGTCAACTCTATTTTAACAGAGCACGTGTTAGCCGTAAGAGTAGTGTGTCTAATGACCAGTGCTAACAATACTATCAAGTAGTTATGCTGTGGTGAATTAGGTACTTATTACTCTAATGTAGCAATATGCTGAAGAGGAAAAGAAACCTGGTACAGCAGCAGGTGTCTTAAGAAGTGGAGACACAGGATGTGATGCAGAGCAGCAGGTCGGGAATGGTAAGAGATGAGAAGCTGGCCAACATCAGAGACTGTAAGAGAGTAAATAGCCCACTATGACACTGTTAAAGAATGCAAATATGGAGTTGAAAAAAATGAGGTTTAGGTGTATCAAAGACTAAGAATTTAACAGCCATGGAATGGAACAGAAATTCAGGTACAATGTCCAGCTGTAGACCAAGAAAAAGCAAGATACAACAGCATGTTGAAAACTTATAAAATGGCATCTAGTTAATCCAAATAAATAAATAAAGTCACTTGAGGGGAAGCAGAAGCCATTGATATTGGTACCATCGTCGTCCCAGAACAGGATTCAAGATGCCAGTGGCTTGTACTCTGATATAGACATCCTGGCTGTTGTCACAGGACAAGGAGTGCCTGAAAGCATCTGGAAAAATATCAGGACTGTATCTGAGTAGATCTAACTCATTGGGCGATTCTGGTAAACAGTGTGAAAAAAAGATCACAGGAAATAATCAAAGTTGAACAGTTAAATCTACATCCTTGTAACATGTTTGGGGTAAAGGCTAGAAAGTCATAGCAACCAAGGTAATGACAGCTAATTAGTCTTAAACAGAGACAATGTCCAAGGCGTTTGGCCTTCAACTACATGATCAACAAAGCTATTCACAGCTTATGCTGAGCACATACCCTAGAAAGCAATAAGTATTTGAGACAGTAGTGCCATGGAGGGAACATATCCTCAAATGCCTAGTGCTGAGCAGAAATTTGAGCCCAAGTTAGCACAATTATTTGTGGAAGTCAGGCCACCTGTAAAGGCTTGGACACAGTCACCAGCTGTAGTGAGTGTCTGGCATCCTCAACTCCATGGTGCAGGCTGAGACTGGACCAAAGCAGCAGGACTTTTTTGATGTGAATGTGACTGAAGTGTGTGTGCATGGTAAAATAGCAATCTTGGGATAGAAACCACTAGCCACCTGCTATGCCCATCCCACTCAGTAAATCAGTTTTACATTTTATGTCAGTGAGTGGTGTCATTCGAGCCCTGAGGTTGCTAAGGACACTTCCCATGATCATTCCCAAAGGCCCTTCACAGCAGGTGGCTCCAGTGACCCAAGGGGTCCCTGCTTGGCTCCCCACACACCTCACTCACACACAGTAAGACCAGGTTTCCAGGTTTCCTTACCAGTTCAACCCCAGGACAGCATCTTAAAGATATTTACAATTCTTATGGGATGTGAGCAAGATTTTGTAATCTCACAGAATGGGTTTTTTCTGATGTCAGTAATATGAGAGTTCTTTCACCTATTCACACAGTGATGTGATCAGCTAGTTAACTGTGTTGATGCTCTCAGGCCTCTATTGCATAAAAATGGCAGATAAATAAATTTATCTGCAAAGATGCTTGTGAAGTAATAGCAAGAGAATTTAACAATCAAACTTAAGGGCTGAGATCAGCACATAAATTCATACTCAGTTTCTTCGACTTCGATATTTTAACCTGAAGAGTTAGAGGTGATTATAACAGTCTAGACAAGGCTGGGAGATGTGAATCCAATTTGATCACCTTGATAAAGAGGAAGAAAAAGGTTTAATCTGCTGATCAGCTGGAAACACAAGAAGTAATTTCTCATAGGTATGATCAGATGCCTCTTGGATATCTGATTGTGAGAGCTGGAAGATACCCTTCCATTCCTTGGTCTGCAGGCCATCTTGGACAATTCAGAACAGATGTTACCAATCACAACAAAGCCAATCCAAAACAGATTTCCTTCTCCTGTGAAAGGGATATCTGCTGTTTTCCTTTCTGTCTTGCCTTACTGGTGTTGCAAGCTCTTTTTGAAGGTACTCCTATCATTTTTGCTTCAGATGGCCAACTTAGGTTAATGGAAAAAGGTAAACGCTTCCAGAGTAAAATCCATAGCATAAGTTATAGCATTTAAAATATCATGCTGTTTCCCTGTGATTTGCAAAGCTATATTCCAGTCCTGAGATTTAAAATTCTTCTCTATATAACAGAAGCAGGCTAGAAGTATGGTTTTTAGCTCTGGAATGTGGAGCATGGCTGCTGCCTACTACTTCTTAAATTACTGAACTGAGAAAATTAAGGTGAATACTAAATTCATGTCAAGGTAGGTAGCTGGACAGACAGAATGAGTTGAACAATTACTTGTGAAAGTTAATCATGGCCAAACTCCAGCAGGTATTATTACCTACCTGAATTTCCCCTGTACTTTCAATTAAATTTTATCTTCACTTCCTCCTGTTAAAACACTACTGCGCAATATTGCTGTCCCAGAAGGAGTCACTGTTCTTTCAAGGGAAACTGTATTTCAGCAGCAAGCCCAGCAATCTTTGTAGGGTCTCTGAGAAGTTCTTAGTATCCTTCTGGGTACACGCTTCTATAAAAATGCAAAGTATAACAGTATGCAATGCTATCACTCTGCTATTCATAAAAAGGAAAAAGAAAGTAGGTCAGTATGTGAAGAACACAGGACGTTGGGAATGTTACCAAATGCAGCTTCTGCTTAATGCAAATGAGGCCACAGTAAGTGTCCCAACAGAGGTCCTCCTTTTTAAGGATGCCAGACAGCATCAACTAAGAGGTGCAGGGCACCAAATCGAAACTTTGGTTTCAATTTGTGTACATTTCCAAGTGGAAAGATAAATAGACTTCCCAATAATCTTACTGACTCTAAGGTGTTAGAACTGTTCTAGAGAAAATCTGTGTTAATATGAGTATGGAGGTCTCTTCTTAAGATATCTGTAGGCACTACATACATTCATATACCATAATGCACATAATGTTTTGATTGAGGTTTTTTTTAAGCTGGCTATAATAGTAATAATGACTTCAGTGCTCAGTATTTCCTGGGGACTAATGACCAGCTGGGATTAATGACCTGAAATGTAGCTGCAGGCCATCAACTCATCCCAGACAGCCATTAATCCTATGGAACTACCAGTGCCTCTACTGTTATTGCTTAATTTAGTCTCCCTAATTTCAGCATAGCTTTAAAAACCTTGCTGCAGCCACTGAGCAGCTCCGTATTTTATTAGCCCTGCATTTCTACTGCTGAGCACAGGTTGTTTTCCTAGCTGCTGATCAACTCTAAACACTGAATGGACTTTATTAAAACTTGGTTATCAAGCTGCTGAGCATCTCCAGACATCTAAATATTTTATGTGTGTTTGCTTTGAGTGGCCCTGAGCAATTAATACATTGTTTCATTAGGAGGGCTTTTTACTAACCACTAAGTGACTCTAAACACCTAATATATTTCACAAGAAGTTTGTATTCCAGCCATTGAGCAGCTTTAAACACTAAATTGGCGTCATACATTTAAAAAAGAAATCACTCAGTGTTATACATTTCTCACAAGTAATTTCCTGTCTCTACCCTTCTAAACATTATTATTTGATTTTATGGGGTTTTTTTCAGCTGATACACTCGCATTTAGCTTGTTGGACCTCCAGTACCGTTCATTGAAAAGCTTGGAGCGTCACTGGAATTGGCTTTGCTTCATTTCCATCCTCTAATACAAAGAAAAGATGACCCACAGGAGGCAATACAGACCTTAGTTTCCCTTCAGCAACAAATTAAGGAACTAGAAAATTACTGTGTTCCTCTGAACAAGGCAATAATTCAGACTTTAGACTTAAAAATAACCTGTGGTGTATCCCTGCATATGCAACCACCAGCAGCATGACAATCAAAATGACATTGATTCAGTAGGTGCTCTTAATCATCATTACAGGTCTCTGGCCCAGTGCTGTCAACACCAAGACTGGCCAACATCTGCTCTCAGGCATTTCAGCACACAGCCCTCCACGCTGCTGTGTGTGTGCCAAGGCTTTGGTAGCAGGGGGGCTGCTGGGGTGGTTTCTGGGAGAAGCTGCCAGAAGAGCAGCCTCCACATCCAACGGAGCCAAAGCCAGGAGGCTCCAAGACAGACCTGCCACTGGTCAAGGCTGGGCCAATCAGCAGTGGTGGCAGTGCCTCTGGGATAATGGATTTAAGGAGAAAAGTTATTGCACAATTGCAGCCAGAGAAGAGAGTGATAATATGTGAGAGGAGCAGCTACACCAAGGTTAGTGCAGAAGGAGTGGGAGGAGGTGCTCCAGGTACTGGAGCTGAGGTTCCCCTGCAGCCCCTGGTGCAGCCCACGGTGAAGCAGCTGTGCCCCTGCAGCCCATGCAGATCCACAGTGAAGCAGATTTCCACCTTCAGCCCATAAAGGATCCTACGCCAAAGCAGGTGGATGGTCGAAGGAGGCCGTGACCCCATGGGAAGCCTGTGCTGGATCAGGCTCCTGCCAGGACATGCAGACACTCGGGAAGAGGAGCCCATGCTGGAGCAGGTTTTCTGGCAAAACTTGTGACCCTGCAGGGGTCCCACCCTGGAGCAGCCTGTTCCCATAGAACTGCACCCTGTGGGAATGCTCACCTTGGAGAAGCTGGTGAAGGACTGTCTCCTGCAGGACGGATCCCACACTGGAGCAGGGAAGAGCCTGAGGAGACCTCCCTGGAGGCAGAGGGAGTGGCAGAGACAAGGTGTGATAAACTGGCTGTCACTGTCACTCCTCATCTCCCCATCCTGCTGGCAGGGAAGAGGCAGAGCAATCAGGAGTGAAGTTGAGCCTGCAAAAAGGGAGGTGTAGGGGAAAATGCTTGTGAGATTTGGTTTTATTTCTCATTGCCCAACTCTGATTTGATTGGTAATAAATTAAATTCATTTTTCCCAAGTCATGTCTGTTTTACCCATGACAGTAAATGGTGAGTGATGTCTCTCTGTCCTTATCTTGACCCATGAACATTTCATTGTATTTTCTCTCCCATGTCCAGCTGAGAAGGAGAGTGATAGAGCAGCATTTGTGGGCATGTTTACAGGAAAAATTACTAAGGAAAATTAAAAAAAATAAAAAAATTGTTAAGGAGCACATTAAAAAAAGAAAAATATGAAAATCACATTTCCATCTTTTAAAAATAATTTAGAAATTTGTCCTAAGACAATATAGGCATGGATTCAGAAGAATGGAACATTGATGTAACCAAATAAACATGTCTTTTTCAATTATTGTCTCACAAGTAATGTTTTTAGAGCTCAGCCTGATTGCACACACCATCTGTCTTCTAACATAATACAGAAATATACTCTCTAATCATATCAGTTGGATTAACTGAATTCAAAATATAGGTTGTATCATTACCTTAGATATTATCCAATTTGATAATCATGGTATAGAACTGTATCCAGTACAAATTTAGAGATATTTTACCAGGACGCACCAGGAGTGTTTTGATTTGTCTAAGTCTCCTCAGGCATTCCTGGTATTCAACAGTTCTGCATTGGTTCTGCAGCAAGAATGGCAAGGCAATTCTTACATTCAAATTATATCTAGTGCAATATACTTCAAAACTTTGCAATAAGATCTTGCCTTATAATATTTGGATTGCTAGTTATGCATCAGCTTCAACTGCAAATATCTGTCTTTGTGCTGATACACCAGGGCATGAGTCAAGGAATGAGCCAGTATGGGAGAAATGATTGTAGATTATTACTTGGATAACTCCAGTGTTTTCAGTTCTGGGCATTAAAAAATTGACTTTGGATGCTCTGCTTTGGCAGACTTGTTACTCAGACTGATATCTTGTGTGGAGCCGAGTTTGCAGGACTGTATGCAGGACTGCATACAAGAACATGCTTGAAATTCACTTTCAAGCCTCCAATCTCTATTACTTTCCTGAAGTCCTGTCAAAATTACGTGGTTCCCAGGAATCAGATCTGGGACTATAGACTGTTACTTCTGGACCAAATTCATTTTGGCCTACTCCTCATGGGAGGTTTTTATTTGGGTTTTTTATTTTTTACCTTCCAGGCACTGAAAACCCATATATTTCAAAGCTGAATAACAATTTTTCTTTGGCATGCATATTTTATTTTGCAAACCCATGTGGTTTTCATGCAGTTAATATTTTAAGTTTAGAAAGCCTAAAATAAACACAACAAAAATCAAAATCCAAGTAAAGACCTTTAAAAATAAAGGGTATAATGGAAATATAAACTGCCCCTCAGTTCTGTAAATACAGAAGCATAACTGTGTTGACTTTGGGTTAGGTTCAGTTCAGAGAGGATGAATGCAATATTTATTTCAGCATGGACTGCAAGCATTGAAGTTACTGCCTGTTATAAGTGAAGTCAGTCCTATGATAATCAAAATCATAATTGAAGAATATATTGTCATGAGAGCAATACATTATTCTTGTATTAAAGAGGGAAATACATTATTCTTGCATTGAAAAGGAAGCCTGTCTCTTTTCTCTTACTGTGATTAATGCTCCAAATTTTTAATGTACTTAAGTCTTCCAGTGTTATAATTTCTAGACCTTTACAACAAAAACATGTCTGCTGCAACAAAATAAAATAAATTTTAAAAAGAACAGACAATATTACATTCAAAAAGAGAGATACACTGTTTAAGTTTTTTTTTCAGCACTGTCTGATCAAGTATGTTTTACTAATACAGTATTAAGTATTGGGATTAGTAGAGGCTTCTATATATAGTTCTGAAGTAGGTCAAAAGTTCCTTTGGATGCATGCATCCTAACAAACCAACAATAAAAATTTGCACAATGATGCACTTTCTGGGGAAAGCCATAGGTTTTACAAGTTCCTTGTCTGTGATGGCGCTATGTAAACTTAAAAGTACAACAGTTGCACTGACAAAATCCATAAATAGCAGAGATTTGCGTGTCTTCTCTGGTAATTAAATTTCATAAGACTGTGCTGGAAAAAAACCATATATCTCATTTGGCACAACCCAGCATGTCAAAGGCAAACTTCTCATCAAAAACACTTGTTTTTAAAACTTTTCGAAAACAGTCATTTCTGCTAAAAACAGGATAAAACCATTCTCTATAAGTACACTGGCACATCTCTATGTGATGTCATTTTTAATGTTTATTATTTAATAAAGACCAGTTCTTTATTTGTGAGCTCTTAAGAAAAACCTCATGATCAGAAAGCTCTGACTTAAGTTCTGCTTTTGATCCAATTAGTAAATGCAACAAAGATTTTCCCACTGATTTTCAACAAGTTGCTGTACTGCAAACAGTTCTGTTGTATCTAATTGACATGGTCTTAAAGGATATGAAGTAGACTGTTTGTGAATATCACCTGAAGTTAAATCAGAGATTTCAAACAACCTTTTATTTCGCTATGATATTGTTCCTTCTACAAAGAGATGTTTAACAGACAAGATCTCAGTCTTTTCTCTTTCTCCATTCATCAGTATATTTCTCAAAGCTTTTGTCAGGCCTGGTTTTTTTCTTTTTTCCATTATATCATTCTCATTTACTTTAGTTCTTTTCTCTTGTTATCTTAAAATTTTTCCATCTAAAAAATCAAATTACACAGTGCCTGTTTCTTAAGACTTTCTAAGATAACAGTGGTCTCAGTCAGCCATTCATTTCTTAAAAATCCTAGATTAACCTTTTGCAAGTATGTTGCCTCTGAAACAAATCTTCCTGTTGGGTTCTGCACAGGCTGCTCTTTATTAAAATTGGACACATGTAAGTCTTGTCTTAGGTCAAAAATGGAAATTACACCAGTACTGTCTTCACCCTTTCCCAATGCTAAATATAATGGCATTACTCCACAGTTTATTATGACTATTGACATATCTGTTGGAAATATCCCAGAGTAGAAGACAGTTGGAAAGGCAACTTTGCAACCAGAAGCAGCTCAAGCTGGCGCAGAAGACACAGGTGGTCTCTTGTTTCACAGGGTAGTGCCAACACTTAGTTTTGGCATGAATCTTCATAAAACCTTACAATTGCTCCTCTTTAAGGAAATGTTTGATGGCTTTGTAACACCTCTCTGCCAGAAACATCTCAGGGTACTGAAGACACTCCTAAGACACTGAGGTACTCCCTGTGCTCTAGGTAACCTCATATTTAACTAGAAGTGATATATCTGGTTTCTTGCCCTCTGTTTCACAGTTGTTGCTATGCCTAGGTACAACCAATCTTTTTTCACTACAGTGGTTCAAGAAAGGTTTGGGAAATACTCACATGAAAATTCAGACTTGTTTATGCAAAATGTTTCCAAGGAAACCATTACTCCTTTGCACCTCCTTCTCTGGAAAATTGTCTCTTCCTTTAGAGTACCAATGTGGCAGGTAGTGATCGGTGTGTAGCCTAAAATGCCCAGTCTTGTCAAGGAGGGGGTTACAGGTGAGAATGGGTACCATGGAAGTAGAAGCAGTAACAAGGTAAAACATGCTGAGTTTAAGTGTGGCTTTGAAAACTGCCAAAGCACCATTATTAGTTCTGAGCCCAGGAAACTCTCATAAATGTGCAAGCAATCAAGAGTACAACCTGATAAACCCTTAGGTATTAGAAACTGTGCTGTTTGCAATTTTACCATCATTGTCAAAAATCCACTCTGCCATAGTAAAAATTACTGATCCAAATTCAGAAGCGAAGAAAGCACCAAATTTTCCTCCTTTGTGGAAACAGCAGGTGAGCATTGCACTCCCTTTAATTCACTGAACCTAAGGTCATCAATTCACATACTAAATAGAAAAACTGTCTTATGGCTTAACTTGAGCTTGACCACCAGACCACTTAAACTAGGTCTCTTAAACTAGAATCACACATAGGTCACCCTTCTCCTACCATTCCCAAGGTTTTCAACCATGTTGCAAGCTGAACTCAGTACACTTGTAATAAACAGTTCCCCCCTCATTTTTATTACATAATTTCTAATTCACAGGTTGAATGTCAGAGTACCATGTCACTATCTATCATCAAATTCTTTTAAATTGAAGAACAATTCTTTTTCTTTGTTGAAATGTTCACATAATAAAAATGATCAAAGTAAGAATCCACAGAATTTTTCACAAAAATGTCTTAGATTTCCAGTACTCTGCAGGTTCCCCACAACCTGCTCTTCTTTTCCACACCTCCAGCTAACAAGTCTTCTTTGTGGGTCTTTAGAAGCATCACTTATAGTATACTTCATTAAACTTTCCATGAGAATCAAATGCTGGAAAAAGAATTTGGAGGAAGCATCAGGAATATGGTTGGCGCATAGGCGACTAGAATTTTTATGCCTGTTCTTTAAAATACTTTTCCTAATTTAAGACCAGCTTATTTTTATGGGCATGAGTCTTAACTGGAAATTCGCCAGCATTCAGACCATGGAAACCTTTCTTATTGAAGAAAGTAAAGCTGTGATCAGTAAGCACAGTAGTGAGATTAGTTCAGTTGGTTGGAGCACGGTGCTAATAACTCCAGGTTTGGGAGTTTGACCCCCATATAGTCCATTAACTTAAGAGTTGGACTCAGTGATCCTTTTAGGTTCCTTCCACTTTAGAATATTCTGGGATTCCTTTCTGTAATTTATTTTATCCTTCTCCCTGTTGAAGCAACTGCCCTTCTACAGGTCCTGCTTCCTAGCTCATGCCAGAGACTGTGCAGAGGGTCTCACCTCTAACCAAGACCCCAAATTTCTGCACTCAGCTCTTGCCTTGCACCAGTTTTTAGCAGAATAGAAAAAAACTATAATTTGAGATTGGGGCCTTAAATAGGACATCTGGTTTGACTTGCATCTGGAAGGAACAACAGTTCAGCCAAAAAAAAGCTCTTGTGATGTAATTAAACACATCTGTGAGAAAAAAAATGTATTGAGTAATATGAAAGGTTCAGAAATATTGGGCTAGGAAGACTCTCAGGAAATGAGGCAGCTAGTCAAGACAGCCTTGAAGTCTGGCGAAGAAAAATCAGTATGTACAGAATGCAGATTTCTTATATATTCTTCAATTGAATCACAGAACTGAATGTATGTGCCAAACAAAGTTAAAATGGAACCTTTGAAGAGTCAATGTAAAGATGCACAAACAATAGCCATCAGAAAAACCAAAACATAATTTTGCAGAAATTAAATTTAAAAATATGAAGACCAAGAAACAATATTAGAAATTATTGGGTTTTTCTGGTATGCAAGTTTCTACATAAGAACTTGCATGAGATCCTTTGGAATATTATTGAGTAGCAGTCAATGTAAAAGTGCCAACCTTACCTTTCCTGTAATCATTTTAAGCTTTCTTGTCCTCGGTAATCCATTGAGGTTCTGCTAGAAAGTCAGATTGTCAAAAATAGACGTGCCAAAGTTCTGTTACAAGAGGACTAGGCTACAAAACAAGATATCAGAGTGCATTTACAGAAAATACTCCTCTTAAAACTGAAAAATTAAATTTCAGATACTGAGCATGGAAATAATTAAAGGAAAATGTCCCATGAAGAAGTACTGAAAAGGTTATGGCTTTTACATCATCATAAACATGTTCTGGAATGAATCCTTTCAAAATATATGTTTAATGTGTAACAGTGAGAGAACAGCTGAACAAGATGAAACAAACTAGAATGAGCAAATGTGCAAAGGGCTTCTATCATTGAAATCCCTTGGTATTAAGAATGTTAAAGAGCCTTCAATGCAGTTTTCTGGAGAACAGCATGAACAATATCTTCTGTCCCTCTGTAACAAATGGAAACTTTTTAATTTTTTCTGTAGGATTTAGGTTTATGTAACTAATCCAGTAGAACTGACTGAATCACACTTTATGCTGTGTGAGCATATTAAAGCATAATTTGCATGTTAAAGCATAATTTGTGAGCATATTAAAGCATAATGACAAATTAAAGCATAATTTGTCATTATGCTTCACCAATACATCTGTAATGGAATCCCATGTACATTTTGCTTGTTTGTTTGTTTGTTTTGTTTTAAATAGCAGGATCCTGGATTAAGCACATCTTCATGTTGAGACGCAATTCAAAACAGAGTATCTAGGAAAGTCTGAAAAGTCACAGTTGTGGGGTAACCAGATTATATGTGTAAGTTTTATTTGGTCTCTTATTGGGCTCACATTTGTCTCTCACTACACTCTTTCTCATGAGAATTCAAACATCACAGTTTGATTTGTTCTCTGTTTGTGCAAAAAAAGGCAAAGTATGGCTGGGAATGATGCTGCAGCAGCACTGACTAGGATCTCTGGATGCTTTTATGTGATGCCCAGAAGAACTTGCTTCTGGGAACATGAGGCAGAGAAATAAAAACCATGAGTGATTAAAGCACATTTCCTCTTTGGAAAGTTATTCTATAAACATGGAAGTGCTTTATCCAACAGATGTGTAAACTTTGTGTCTTTTGAGCCATTATATCTGCTTATCTAAAGAATATGATTTATTGTATTCTATTCCCATGAAAGAGAGCAATCTGCAGTATATGTACAATGTTAGAAATAAGGTAATCCTGACTTGCATATGATTAAAATAATTTTTAACTGAGGGACAACTCTGAAATATTCAGTACATACACATACTACATCCTGAGCATGTAAGTAGTCACAGGGAAATCATTGTGTAAGTATACATTAAGCAGTGACCAGGGAAACATTCAAATATCATAAAAGAGGTTACTGGTCTCTGTTGAAGTAGATAAAGTAATAGCTTTGGAATGCAGAACAGTTAAAACAACAGTCTAACATGAGAAACATACTGCAATTAGAAAAGAGACAACTTCTTAACAAAATTAACTTAATAAATCTGAAGAGAAAGAAATAGGAATACAATAAGCATAAAAATTTGCAATACCATCTTTTAGATTGCAAGCACACTTGCAGGTGACCAAATTTCCAGCAATGCTATTTTTCTGTTCCCTAACATCAGCATTTTTGACCTTCTCACTATTACAACATATTGATGGACTGACTATTTCACATCCTCCTCACAAAGTACCAAAATTAGAAATGGAGGAGATTGAAAACAGCTAACACACCAAATAGAAAACATTGAATAGGTCAGAGTCACAGACTTTGCTGTTATCCTTTCTGGAATATATGCAGAGGCAGAGCAGTCCATGTTTACTTTCTGTGCTAATAATTATAAAAATTCTGTGAAGTGTCAGTCTGTGAACACATTCACACAGCAAAATCACTTTGTGAAAAAAGGAAAGTAAAAATTCAATCCATATTTACAGAATTTACAGTATACTTAAAGTTGACTAATTCTTTAGTCCGTCTATACACAAAATGACAGGAATGGGCTATTAAAACCAAAACAGACTGAAATTGATAATTTTCTTGTGCACTTTCCAAAAAACTGTCAAAACCTTCAGACAGAAACCTCTTCTTATTGAGAATACTGAACCCTTGGCTACTCATTCTAATTAAAATGTAATTAGGTAAGTGTAATTAGGTAATAATACCACTCAAAACACTTAGCCTGTTTTCCACAATTGAATCCACAGTTGAGCTCACTATGGCATAAAATTCTGAACTCAGATCTCCTGACACTAATTGCATCTTCACCCCAATTTAATCTGACGTGTAGGCAGAAGCCTAGAGCTGCCAGGAGTATGTATGGTATGAACTGTCGAGAGGTCTGGGAGGAACATCCATGACCTCTGTGATACATGTGCAACAAAGGTAATGTAAATATGACTGCTGCAACGAGTATCTACTTCGTGGAAACAAATCTGGTTATTTCAAGGAAAGATGGAATAACCCATTTAGTCCTTGAGGCTTCCTGTCACATAATTTTAGTCATCTGAAAGACAGATATGTCTTTTAAGGTAGTCTTTTTCACTGCCTCTCTAGTCAACAAAAAGAGGCAGGAGATCAAATAATCATTCATTTCACACAAGTGTAAAGTTTAAAATGAAGGGAAGGAGCTGCTTTCTTCCTCAACCTGGACTACCAAGAAGAGCTGGCAGAAATGAATTTTGACTAGATCTGAGCTTCTAAGATCAATAAAGTGATATGGAACCTGCCTTACCTGCAGCCAATGTCTCCAACTACAACCTCACCATCAGTTTCTCATGTCTAAGAAATAGACAAATAGAATAAATAGAAAATGCTAGATGGCCTTAATCAAACATCACATAATATCTGTCACCTCATCAGAGTTTCAGGTTCACTGAAGAGACCCTCAGAAGTCCATCTCAAAACAGTGAAACTGCTCCACCCTTCCCAGGCCAGTCACATCACTGCCTGACCTTAGCTGCAGTCTGATCTACCTGGAGCAGACCTCAGGGCTAAAGGAGCAGGTATGTGTGTGTGCAAGAACACACAAACACGAACACATCACTGTCTGCTTGCAAACTTCTGCAGTAAAAATGCCCAAGCCCTCAGGCCATGCCAAGTGAGCAGCTCTAGTTTACACTGGCACCATCCACAAACTGCTGCAGACAGAAGAGGCTGCCATGAGCTCCATGGTCAAATATTCCTTCAGGGCAACCTGCTGTCTTCCCTGTTTTCTGAGTGTGTACAACTATTAATGTTGTGTATGCCTAGAGAAAAGCACCTTGATGACAAACAGCCATTCCAGTTTAATGTATGCAAAACTAGGGTGCTGGTGCCATTCAGACAGGCAACAAAGAGCTGCTTGGACAAATGAACTCATCTGCCAGCCAGAATAAATGCAGTCACTTTGATATTGTGTCATTCAGCTTCTGTGAAGCCTTCAGAGCCTGCTGAATTTGTTAGTAGTTGCCTGTTATAAAATCACTGCCTGTGATTGGCAGTGCATGGTTTCCTTTTCCCAAATGCAAGTGCTTTTTTCTACCCCTTTATCATCTCACCCACTCCAGCCTCTTCTGGGGACCATTCCAAGGTTTGGCATTTATGCCAAAATTTTAAAGGGATCAGCACCCACCTACCACAATTACATCATGATCTGCAATGATAAATGGACTCCTAAAGGACAATGCACATAAAAAAAAAAACAAAACCACTATAAAAAGACCACCTCAACAGGACAATCATGCTTATCTCAGTAATAGCATCCTGTTCAAAATGTAAAATTTAGGTCAATTACATAATAAGGTATTAGAGGAGAGAAGAAAAATGAAAACAGGGTTTTGTTTGTGATTATGCTTTCATATGAAAAATGTTCAAAGGTCAAGAACTAGAACTGAAAATTGTTGGGTATCAAGAAAATGTATCTTTGTACTTTTATCCTTCTTCTGGCTGTCAAATAATATATCCACCTTAGCTGGCTGGTTTTTATCGTTCCTTGAAAATGCAATCATACACATAATATATCGATAGCAAGCATGCTGCTCACTAATTAAATTTGGAAATTATTAGAAATACTTGACATTAAAAGATTTAAATTATTTTTTTTAATCCTAATGAGTACATTTTTTAATTTAGTATTGTGTGTGTATTTCTCTTGAGGATCTACTGAGGATAGAGAGCATTAAAAAAAATAATTGGCTTTAAACCCTGGTAGATTAATGTTTTGTCATGATTTATGCTGTCTGTTTTGTATTCAGCTCTAAAGTTGTTTTCCCCTCTCTGAATCATGTATTGATAATTCAAATGTAAGGTTATAATAATGAGAGCAATATAATTTAATCACCACAATAATGTCTTTTTTTTTTTAATAATCACTTTATCACATGCCTGAACAATCTTTTGCTTAAAAATATCTTAAACATATCCTGAAAGAATAGACAGACATATTCTTCTGTGATCAATGGAAAAGTGGATAAAAAATATTAAACTCTATTAAACTTTGTGTTATGTTAATATTTTGTTTGAATGCTTTTTCTGAGATATTTTAAAACATAAAATATTTATGCTTTTAAATAGCTCAGAAAATCACCACCAAGCAGATTTTAAAATGCTATACATTTATCTTTCATTTAAGTAAGAAATAAATCATAAAAAAATTATGTAAGATCTTTTACTAGTTAAAAAAAACCCAGTCAATTTTCCATCAGTCATACCTAAGAGCCTCTTAGGTCTTCCTCTTTGAAGAAATACATTAAAGGGGGTTAGAGGTTTCACAAATAAATTGGTTGGTAAGCAATATCAGTGGTGCCCTAGATTGACCCCATCTATAATTGTTTGCATATCATTGCAGTAAAGGCAACAACGTGTTTAATCTCTGTGTGTTTATTTTGATCTATATATGGACCTTAAAGGTCAATGTGATTTACTCACATTTACTGTTGGTTATTAAAAATGCTGAATAAAGTGATGGAAAGGTGTTAGAAGGCATTTGCAATTAGGAAAGAAAATGACAGTCTGCATGGAACTGCTTACTCACAGTTTTATCACAAGGATGTTTGGGGCTTTTTCTACTCTATTTTCACAAAGCTTTATAACTCACAGCTTGAGAGAAATATATCAAAGCATTTTTTGCCTTCAGTAAAGGGGTGGCAGGACTAATCTTTCCTCCCTGGATCCTACATGATCACGACTATTATAAAATTATGGGAATAGAGAACACAAGGAATACAATATTTTGCACTGTCCTGGTTTTGGGTTTAGTTTGGGGGTTTTTCCTGGGAATTTAAATTACATTGTTAGAATTACTGGACTCTTACCAAAACTGAGGAGGAATATCAGAGTACTCCCTAAACATCAACCCACTGAAGTAAAAAATTTTCTATTCGCTTCAAGAGATTTTGGTTTTCTCTGTACCCTGAAAAGATTTCCAAGTCACAAAACCTAGCGTTCAATCAGAGGGAAATTGCTCAGCTTTCAAATTTTAAGTTGATTCTACTTTACTATTCTGTCTTACTCAGTATTTTATTCCATTAGGAATTTCTACATGAAATTAAAATAAGAGAAGAAATGAAAAGTAGAAGAAAGAAGTCAGAACAGAAAGCCTGAAGAAAAAGAAAATATTAAGACAGAGGAAAAAAAAAACAAACACAGAAAAGAAAAAGACCAAAAGCAGCAAACAAAAGGAGGAGGAAGACAACAAGTCTTCAATTCAATATAACCCATAAACAAGTCTGTAACTTTAACCACATGACTAGAGGAGCAGAAATCAAAGTCCCATCCAAAACTTTGAACTAATTATACCCCAAATGGAATATCTTGCTGAACCAGTTCCTCTGAGAGCAACAGATGATGGGAAGGACTGATCTGAGAAAACATTTTTCCAGTTCTCAAGCTTTGATGAAATCCAATGGCAACATCACATCTGCAGATAAAATTTTTAAATTAAGAAGTTGCAGCTTTTCAAAATAGACTAATGCCTGATTATGGCAAAGCAGTGCTTAGGGAGCATGGTCAACATTTCTTGTCCTAAATCCAGAGGTTTCTCAAGAGCAGTGGCAATAATAATTCTTTTTAAGAGATTAGGCTGGATCATTTATGTAAGTAATACATAAGTGGTCACAAATTCACAAATTTTCACCAGAATTATGGCAGAACTGAGAAGTCTATGAAAACATAGTTTTACTGAGCTTTTTCTTCTGCCACAACAACCTAAACAAGGTCCTTCACTTGGGACTTTATGATTCAGCATCAAAATCAGCTCATTTACTGAACCCAGTCAGAATAGTTTCTGATAGAAAAATTGGATATGAAATCCCTATTTTGAAGCTGCTCCAGAAACATGATATTTTGCATGCAGGATTTCAGGATCATGCCCTGACAGCATGACAGGAAGACCTGGAGCAATCCCATCATCCTAAGGCTTAAATTTTATTTACAGCTGAGGATAGTCAGAGTAGGAGTTATTCTCTATCATTTCTTGGCTAATCTCCTGCATGCTCCTAAGCTCCTAAGAAAGTTCCTGCTGCCTACCTCCTTATTAGAGTCCCAGGATAGCAAAACATTCAAGTTCAGGTTTAAACAATACCCAGAGGTCTAAAATATATGCTGAGGTGCTCTGCAGAATCAGGACTTGAAGCTGGAGCTTTTCATGGAGTCAAGAGATTTCCTGCCCTCAATCCATGTTGTTGAATGCCCAGTACTGCAAATCAGCTTAGCTGATTTCATCCACAGTCAAGTTGCAATTTTTCTGTTTGTTACTTTACAGGGGCAGCTTGTCTAGCAAGTGTACTCAGCCATCTCTCTTGATATATCTCCTATTTTGCTGAATGCCGTGAACTGCTGAGCAGTTGCTCTGAGAAGTTGTATCTCCCCAGGGTGCAACAGCATTGTAAAATGCCAGTTGCCATTTTTCATTTGTTCCTCAGAGGGACAAGATCCTTTTGGCCACAAGTACAGATTTTGAAATTCCTTGATTCACTGCAGCCTATTTAAACCATGTATCCAGGCCAGAGATCTGCCAGAGTCAGATGCAGCCCTCCTAGCTAGAACAGGGAGATTCACAGGGAGCCAGGTGAAAAATTCCTTGCTACCATCAGTGTAAGCAATTCCTGCCTTTCATCATCATTTTCCCCAGGGGAAAAAGCAGCCTGGACAATCTGATGGATGTTCAGCTACCACAGGCCTGATGCCCAGGAGCTCACACAGGAGTTCTTTGCTGCAATCATAGACCTGGAGCAGATCAGGAATAAGCAAAAGCAGCGTCCTTTGCATGTCACATTTCTGTACCCTCCTGCTTCTTTCAGGCCACGTTATCAAATACACTTAGACATTTGCAAGTGGATTTTTAGATAGCACTAGGATAACCACTGATTTGTCTAAGAGTCTCTTGAACAGATTTGTTTACTATCAGGACAATAACAATACCTGAGAATTATTTATCATGAAAATGCATATTTGGTTTTGACTAAAAATTTTGATTGTCACATCCAGTTTACCTTCTTACTTGCCAAGTCAGCAGGTAATAAATGGACCCAACTAATAATACAAAACTGCAATTTATACCAAATCATTTTCAACCAAATCTTTTTACTTCATGCACTTCTACCAGCTTGAACCCAAACTTTTCTTGGAAAACAAAAATAACAAATATTTGAAAGCAGGCAATTATCTTTTAGTAAGACATTCCTTATCCTACAAAAATGCACTTGATATGGTTTTAGAAATAAATTAATTTAAGGGAACGCATTAATTCTAAGGGAAATATTTCATCCAAATTATGTTCATCTAGCAAAGCCTAATTTGGTTGCTTATATGTGTCTGGACAACTAAATGCTTTCTTGCCTTTCAGACTTGTCCCATTTTGAAATATTAGGTATATAATTGCTAAGTGTACTTTCCTATTTACAGAAAAATGCCACTAAATTTTTCCTGTCCATCTATAAGCTTTTGGCAAGAGTTGATACAACTGTGGTATAAGGTGATTAATAAAGTAAAGGCAAGTAAAGGAGTAATTAATCAAACCACATAAGTAAGTAAGAATAAAAAATGATGTAAAAATGACAAGAATAGTCTAAACTACTTGTGCTTTGGCACCACTGAAAACTGACCAGAGAAAAAGGCTAAAAAGTTCATGAATGTGCTCCAATAAATCTGTATGCACACTGCAATGCTCTTTAGTTTGGTTCATTTAAATCTGAAATTCCCTTCCCTGTTGATGTCAGCTAGTTAGCCAAGATGGTGCATTACTGTTATGATCACTGCAGCGCATATAATTTAGATTTATCTCTTTAGGGACTCAGCTCCACCCCCTGCTAGCTAATATGCTCACCATGTTTAATGATGCAAAAAATTTCCCTGAGTACAGGTTATTTATCTTTATCAGGGGCTGCTTTCGGCTGGCTGTCAGTTATCAGCCAGAATATTTGTTCCTAAATGGTTTGTACTCATCCATATTCCAGGGCAATTCTGAGGCCCATATTATCACTGATGTTTGCAATAAAAGAGTTTCAGTTCTTCAGATACACCTTAGTAATACTGATTTATGAGTCTGGACTGGCTGTATTTCTGATGCAGTGATATGAACCCTGAAATATCTATAACTGTCATGGAAGTGAAATATCTATCCAAAATCTCAGAAACAAAACCCACTTGTATGGGTCTTGAAGAAATATGAGGAATGAAGATATTTCTTTGAATACATTTTGAGGGGAATGAGTCAGAAGTGTGTTTTTTAAACTGAAGGTCTGTAGAAAAAAAATAAAATTAAGAACAGACCAATGAAAAGAAGACAGATGAAAGTGTGAGGTAAAGGACCAGTGAGAAAGCGACAAGTCTGGACAGAGAGGTAAGGAGAATAAAAGGAAAGAAACAAGAAAAGAAAGAACTTTGACTGTACCAGATGAGTGAACACTTTGAGCCTATAAGATTGAAAATGATAGTTAGAAAAGCAGAAAACTTAGGTTTTTCATTTGAAAGTACTTTCCTGCACAGCAACATGAACTAGCACCCAGCTAAAAAGTGAGACGCAGATATCCCAAGTGAAGAAAGAGTTCAAAATCCTGAATGTAGCTCTGCAGCACAGACATGAGCATTATGCTACAGTTCAAAGATGAAACCAGTGAGTCTGGCAAGTAAGAAAGAATAAAGACATGAAGTAAGTAAATTTCAATTTTTTATAGTTTTAACTAAGATGACAAAAAGGGCAGCAACTGCGTGTCAGATTTGATGCATGCAGTATAATAGGCCGGATTTTCTTTTCATGGCATGCAAACATCTGTGGCACAGAGATTCCCAAGCTCACAGCAACCAGGCCCGTTCCAAAACTGGAAGCAAGAAAGCCAGACACGCTCTCCCCAGGGTGGCATGCTGAGATAACACAGCTTCACTGCTTCCCAGACCTGAGCTCATGCCTGAGCTATGCTGGAGAACCACACCAGCTTGTTCAGCGCAGATTCAGGTGTCTCCAACAAAACACATACTTCAGAGAGTAAGAAAAGTTAATTCCCCAGCTTACATTCCTCACCTGTGTCTATAAAGACACAATAACACCGTCATTCTCTTCATACTCTCTGTGCACCCACTTGGTACTGCAGAGTAATAGAATCATAAAATCATGGAATGGTTTGGATTGGAAGAGACCTGAAAGATAGTTCAATCTTCCTACCTGAGACAGGGACACCTTCCACATAGACCAGATTCCTCAAAGCCAGTCACACAACCAGAGGAGTTGCCATCCATAATTCAAACAAAATTTGGTGTTGAAGCTGGCACATAAAAGGTTGCCTTCAACTCAGGAATGTGTATGAGTGTTGACTGAACAATTTTTATTCCAAAACATTAATATAGCAGACAGGTGCTCCCTAGGGCCAGCACATGCCTGCTGCATCGTGCACACAAAGGATTTTGTAACCACCAACTACAGTCATTGTCCTTGGTCTAGGCTTAGGCACACAATGGCCATTCTTCTGGCTGCAGTTCTGCCAGCAAAGAAAGCTGCCATTCAGGAGATAATGGAATATAACCAGAATTCATGACCATGTCAGGAGTTGCTCATGGGCTTGTCCCTCTTCCCCCTTGTGCTTCACATTTCTCTGTGGCTCAGGTCTATGTGAGGGTAAAAATCTGTGCTCAAAAATATCTCCTCTGCCATGCTGAAGTAGGGGGTGCTTGCTTATTGAGGAGGCTATTAACAATAATCCATCTTTCCTTAATATACCACAGGGCCAAACAGTTAGGAAAACCAGAAATAAAGTGAGTAACAAGAGAGGTTCAAGAGAAGAGTAAATCCCTTTATTCACTTTTGAGAAGATAAAATACCTGGCAAATTTGAATACATCAGATTTGGATAAATTTCCTGAATCCTTATGGTGAAAATGACAATGCACCTTAGATATATGTAAAAGCATTGCACTGGACTTGGTTTTAAACTGTTTGCAACACTGAAGCTGTTAGGGGTTTAAATTATTTATGATTTTTTAAATATGAAACAAAAAATATACCCTAACACTGCAGAAAATATGATTAATTTCCTTCAAAAGCCTCTTAAGTGTTTTCAGCTTACATCACGTACAAATGTTAATATCACAACCAGAAAACAGGGTGTAGAATGGAAATACAGCACACACACTTGGAATCCACTTTTGTTGCTTTAAGATGATATATTTGTTTGATTTCTACCATGACATGCTCTTCCTGCTCTGAAGTTTTCCAGAAGTCTGGATTAATGACAAAATGATCTCCCATATAAACTTCCACAATGATAATAACATATGCTGGCATAGACAGAATACTGCTACAGTACCACTGAGAGCCTCTGAGAGTGTGAAATAAAGGCACAGCACTCAAAAAAGAACTTAATTTGTGTTTTATTTCCAGTGTTACTGAGGTAAATATTCAGGGGCTTAACTAACTGACCATTTAATGCTAATAGGATGATATTTAATATTCACATGCTATGATAAGTATTTGAAATACTCACTCTGTGGTGTTAGATAAATTCTCTATTAGACCCATCCTTGATAATGGGCATATTGTTTCTGAGTGCAATTTCTGAATTATTTAGAAAAGAGACGTTTTTCTACTGAGACATAAAATGAACTGCAGATTTTCTGCAAGTTCTTATTACCGTTAGGTCTAGACCACATTATGGCCAAATTATGGTGAAAACCCTTGAATAAAGTAATTTAACAGGAAGCTGTTAACCTGTTAAAGCACCAAGAAATACAGATCAAACTGAAATGAGTTTTAGTTGTATGCTTCTTGATTCAACTATTTAGATAATGTACTTTCATTTAGATCAGCAGCTAAATGCGTGAAGGATAATAGCCTTTCTTGTGCAGGTATAATGAGACATTAGAGCAGTGGTACAGAATAGCAGCAAAGAAGAAGGGGAAAAAGAAGTTCTGATGCCTGAGGTTTTCTTGTGACAGACCCTTTTTTGAAAGAATGTGACTATAGAAGCAACAAGTATTTATGTCAGACACTTTCATACAGCTGGAAAACATGAATCTGTCACCTGACGAAAACTGATTATGGGCCATCAAGCTCAGAAGTAGAAATTCTATGCTATTGACTGAAAAAATGCACAAAGTGCACAACACAAAGAGAGAAAGGTATTTATGCATGAGCCATATCTTTTCTTAAGCAAAATATAAGCAAATATTCAAGTTCAATTTTCTTCCCTCCTCCACCCTATCACACATAAAATCAGATCAAAAACTTTAAAGGATGAGACACTTTAAGCATACTCTTCACTCAAGCCTTCCTCTAACTATGTCTAATATGTCTTCAAAAAATCTAGTTCAAACTGGCTACTTATTTTCCAGTGGTAAAATTTCTTCTTTAAGTACATTAATATACATTACAATAGTGATAATATAATTTTATTTTCTTTGTGTATTTACATTGTGGCTTAAGCACATACATTTTTTACTTCCCTAACTCACTTTGTTTATATAACAGCTGACCTAAAAACAATGTAGAAACACTTCTGACTTCCTCAATTTTTATCTTTTGTATCAAAATTTGCACACATGTCATATACTATGCCAGAAATATTATTGATCTTGAACAAAGAAAAAATCGTGGAAAATTTAAAGGGAAACTTTAGCCTGTACTTAACTCCATACAGAAGGATTCTGATGAATGGAAATTCTTAACTGGGGACAATATTATCAACCCTATTACTATATGACTGCTATTAGTAGAGCCAGCAAAAATGCAGCTTTTCTATTTTTCAAGATCTTTCACTATTTCAAAATTTTTCTTTACTGAACATGAAATGAAAATTTCCATTTTTAGAGTAAAGTACCAGGTGGACTGCATCCATTTGGTTACTCATTTTTTTCATCCTATACCAGTTGCAGTAAGTTGTTATACACCATTCAAGGCAGGGCAGAACATGATGCACAATATGTTTACTGTGTACCCCTCCTGGCTTGCTAGGTTACATGAGATATGTGTGCAAATTTAGAATACCAAATAGGGCATCTACATGTGAGCTATTCACATAGATATTGTCCTTTTTTTGCAAACAGAAGGAGCAGCTATTATGAACAATCTGTTTAACATAATTTATATGTTTACTCACTTTACAATGGCATAGATCAAGCCCTAGGAATGACTGTTTCTTTCCACTAACCAGCATGAGCAGTTTTGCAGTGCTCTTGGTTTTGTGTCATAGAACACTTCAAATAATTTTTACCTTGGATTTACTTTTTTTATTCTGTATTTGAAAAATCTTTACCAAAACAGCAGCTACACAGATATTACAGGTAGCATGCTTTTTATTTAGTTATTTCTCTTCTGTCTCTAATTTATGTTTCAATAAAAACGTTTAGTGCTCGGCACCTTTGCAAAAAGAGCAAAAGTAGCTTCTGTATACTAACCAAAGTTCTGCCTATTTCAGTAGCCCAGGAAAATTGTTCCAGGAATATTGAGACCACTGATAATTTTTCTTATTGTTGCTGTTGCCATTATAATTACAGGAAGCCAAGGTGAGACCTGGACCCTGCTTGGACTCAGCACTGCAGAATAAAGAACAGATCAAAAGACAAAACTGGTAGCACTGCTGAATAGAGCAGACAGGAATCCAAAATTTTTCAGTCTCTAAGACAAAAGGTACATCTTTTTCTCTTGCCTAAAGGATTTGAATTATCTTTTGTCTACTATATTTCCTATGTGCTTTAGCCATTGGGAAGGGCTTTTTTTCTTTTTCTTTCAAGATAGGCATGATCATAAAAGAAAAAAGGGAGGACACAGCAAAAATCTCTAGGGAATTAGAAGGAGGTATTGCAAACTACTATTAGCACTATGCCTTGTGTTTTAGGAAGAAAACATTGAGGGAAAAAAAACATTTTGGGATTTTTTTTTTTGCAAAATACTCTTAGAAGCTATGAGAGATACAAAATATCATAACAATATATTAGAGGCAACAGTAGGGTACCGGAGATTGTCCTGATAGCTTACATAAAATTGAAAGCTCATGCTCTCAGATGTAGAAAACAGATGAAAGAATTATTTCCGTGTAGTGATAAATAGAGATACAAGTAAACCTACCTGGCTGGCATTCCAAAGCTGGGAATAGGAAACAAAGGAGGACCTTCACTTCCTAGCTGAGGTTCTGAAACCACCAACAGGCTGTCTATCTATCTACCTATCTATCTATCTATCTATCTATCTATCTATCTATCTATCTACCTATCTATCTATCTATCCATAAAGGTGCATTGCAGGATGTGTAACGTGGCCAAATGGAGCAGATGAAAGTGGGGGTGTTTTTTGTTTTGCCTTGACTGTTAGCAGTTAGGTAATATACTTACATTTTCAGAACTACTGTACACAAACTTATACTAAACATTAATTGTATCATGGGTTGTACTTTTTTGTAAAGTGTCTGGGAGTATACTGTACTTTTTGCTAGGATTGCTTGTGTGGATTTTCATATTTCTATTATCCACTGTACCTTCCATCCACCTTACATCATTGATCTGATTATTTCACAGGAGGTTTTGTGTGAGTTTCTTGTTGCTTTTTTACCCACTTTCACAAAATATTGATCATTCGTAGTTTCCACTGACTTGAGAAACACCAACAAATTCCCTATCTTACAGGGGAGTTTAGTTTCTTTGGTGTCTTCTGTTTTGAAAGAATACTATTATTTCAATGCTTTGCATGATCAGAGATTAAAGCCCAAAGTGTCTCAGATTCCACACACAAGGACACATCTATCCAAAAGTGGGATCCATCCCATGGAAAATCTCAGTAATTTTTTGTCATTCTGAAGTGGAACACAGCATAAAAATTTACTCACACTCCAAGGATATGCTTAAAGGCAATGAATGATCTTAAGAAGCTTCAGTTCATATGAAAACCAGTGTCTGGTACACATGAACTTTAAACTTCCATGAGACACTATGGCAGCTCAGTTAGGCAGAGGCTGTTGATGCCATCCAAAAAAAAAAATGGACTGTTAATATTTTTTTTGAGGAAGATTACAGTAGACCAAGTCATTAAAACATATTTTTCTATTAACTTTTTAAAAATAAATTTATATTTTCAAATGCCACTGATATTTTAAGAATGGAGTATTTAGGAATGTGTCCACAAAAGCTATAATTTGTAACAGATAGAGGCTAAAATAATAAAAAAGGAAGAAGAAAAGCATGCAAAGAAAATAGCCACTTCAGAGTTTTTCAATATAAAGTATGATTCTGTTCAAATTCTGTTGAGGTAGCTGAGACTCTTTCCCAGACACTCAGACATCTTTGGTTCACACTATATAGATGCTCACTGTGTCATAGTAATCTCTTTTGTTTCCTATGCATTAAGATGATTTTTTATTACATTAATCCTTCACATACAGTAGATTTTGAGGTCTTCTCTAAGTCTAAAATCTGACTTGAAGTATAAGATTGGATAGTAATAAATTAAAAAAGAAGTACTTTTTCTGGATATAAGCAGGAATTTAAGTTCTGCTAGAGTTTTCATCAAGCATAACTCCAACCCTGTTAAGTCTCACGCTATTAGATTGCTTCTACATATACATAAATAACAGTTGTGTTAAGAAATGCAAGTGTCAGAGCTTTATTCATGTTTTGTATCCCCAAAGTAATGTAGAATACACAAACACTTAACTAAGTGAATTATGGATCTTCTCTAAACACAAAATAGAAATCTGCCACCAGAGAAGCACAGCAATGACTGATTCCAGGTAAATGCTATTCTAAAGCAAAATGAGACAAATTTGGTACAAAGCACTCTGCTTTCCCCTTGTGTTTGTCTTTGTAGCCAAATTACAAAACCATTTGAAGATAAAAACGTTTCTAAGAGGCAGCAAAATTAACTCACTACCTGTTTTGACCATACCAGAACTCCAAGAAGGAAAGGGCTCTGGGGTGTCAACAGCAGAATTCCCTGGCCTCTGAGCATTATTTGGGATGCCATTAGGGAAACTTAGGGCTGCTACTGCTTTCTGAAAAGCATGGAGAGGAGTTCTACTATCCCAGATCTCCAGCCTTGCTTCCCTTCCTTCCCTTCCCACACTGGGAAAAAAACATTGCTCCAACAAGGTCTCATCTGCTATCCTTTAGCAACAATATTTGGATTTTATTTGTACCACCGTGAAGCTTTGAAGAAGCTCTGCTGTAGCATATGGGTTGATCTTCCCTCTTTATCTGTGAGCATCATCCAATGCCTGGAAACATCCCTCCAGAAGCCTTGTTAAGTATCTGGCTCCAGGGATGCCATGGCACTCAGAGGTTCCCAGTCACATAATTTTGTTTGCAGCATTTGAAGACATTTAAGATTCTTCATCATTAAATTTGACCCTCCCAATCCACCACATTTTATTCTGATCAGTCAAGTGTTTGGAACAACAGGAGGTAGCACATTTTTATTTTAACCTTACATGTCTTTTTCTTAGGCCACAGGAAGCTGACAATAACTGTAATGTGAAGCTTACTCCTACTTAGCCAGAACTCCCAAAGAAACCAGATGGAAATTCAGACTATTAAAGAAGAAAGGAGGGAAATATGTTCGGAAGGAAATATATATGTAATGTGTGTAATTGGGCCTACTTTCTGAAGTCATGCTCCCTCGTGCCTATTACTTTCACTCAAGGGTGTCTTACTAAGTGGCACTGTAAGTTATTTTGGTGTTTCTTTCAGCAGAATTTAAAGGCATTTATCATGCTGAAATTCTTAGAGCAGCATACTCTGTTTGGTATCATTAAATCTCATTAGCAATCAACATTTAAAAAACATTTTCTCAGGGTTTTTTCCTTAATACCCATACATATAGCTTTCCCATAATTAAGCAGGTCTATTAGTTTCACATCGTGGGTGGAATGGAATTTTAAATAACATCCATTTCTTTCAGAAATAAATAGGAGTCTGAAATGAAAAAGTCCTCAGCTGGCTGTTGCTATAAGGGTGAGGAAAAGGATGGGATGACAATAATGCAAAATTTACTGTGCTGTATTGCTGAGAAAAGGGTGGAAGGTTTTCAATCAACACAAGCCTCAGCAAAGAATGATCACTTCTGTGACAGGCTGTGAAATCCAATTTCTGATGAACACAGATCTAACCTTTCAAGGAGGTTTCACAGAAGGTTAATTTCACTCAAACACTGAACTCAAACCTGGGTGTAACCTGCTGAAACTGGAACATGAAGATGCTTGAAATGTTTGGGGATGCAAAATTGTGCCCAGGGAAAGGGAGACTTGGAGGCCAGGTGTTTTTTTCAGCCCTGTTGCTGCCACTTCTCAGCACACAGGATGTTCAGCACCAAGGGAAATGTTAAGGGTTTAGATTTTAAAAAATATATTTGTTAACATACTTGTGTTAGTGAAGATGGGCAGGGTTGTGGTTTCCAAATTTGTTTCCCTTTGTTTAAGAAATTAGAAGCACACATCAGCCCTGCACCAGGATCTGTTTTGTTGACTTAAAAAGAGGAAACAGAAAGCCAAGCCTAACTCAAAAAAAGCATCTAAAAGCAAACATTTTCCTTCTTCAAGAATTCCCAAGTGTACAAGTCCAACAAACTCTGTACCCAGGAAGTCCTGCTCTTGCTCTGACTCTAAGTCACATTTCAACTCTTTCTGTAAGATTTCAGCACACAGAGAACATGTCTTGAAACCAATAAACAAGCCCCACCTTGTGTAACCAGGAAAATCCACCAGTTGACAGAGGACTGTCTGAACTCCTTAGACACAATAAATAGACACAAAGTAGTAAATATAGTAACATCCAAACTCATAATATTAATATTAAAAAGTTCTTATATGATTATCTAACAGTACAATGAAACTTGAGGGACTACTAAGGTTACAAATTTTTACACACAAGAAAATTAAAATATAGATGCATACTTCAGCTTAGAGCAGAAAATGCTCAAATTCTGCAAGGCATTTAAGCTCTTTGATTGAGCACACTCTGATTTACACCAGATTTAAGCTTTATTCACCACTTGGGAACATCTTACAAGGAAAAAGGAGGGTTTACCCTTGTGTATCCTACAAAGAAAGATGGAGGGTTTACCCTTCTGTCACTTTGGCACTCCCCTTTTGATAAGCCTTCTTATCTGGCATCAACATCAGAGCTGCATTCATCGTTGTCTCTGTGCTGAGCTGTGTAAGGGGAACATCTAATTGCAGATCAGTCAAAGTGTTTACTTTTTTCTATAGTGGAAAAGCAATAAAAGTAGTTTCTAGAACTACACAAATGGAGTGTGCTTGGCTGGAAGGAACACGGAGATCTGATGATGGCACCAGAAAATAAAAATAATCCTTCCTGTTCTGTCTAAAATATTAATTGCTTTGCAAGTTAGAATTGCAATATTTGCTTCCTTGCTTAGCAGGTCATTGCTCCCAGTGAACACCTGCCATTGACTGTTTGGACCATGAGGATAAATCCTTAATTTTAAACTGCTGCCATTAACTAGCCAGCTTCTGGGTTTTTGCCTGTACATCATTCTTTTCCCTTGCTATTTTCTCTTCCTCCCTGGCAATTCAGACCTTGGGACTACTGCAATTCTCCCCCTAGACATTTAGCTTCAGGAGAAGTATACATACATCTGTGTAGTAGGGAGAAGTGGAACAACTGATGGGAGCTTTAGACTGACGAAACGTCTTCTAAAATGGAGAATGTAAAACTTTTCTCAGATGAAAACAGTGGTACCTCTTCTGTTGGCCTTCGTCACACTGTGGAAATCTCTGGTCTCTCTCCAGGCAGCAGAGAAAATCTGTAACAAAGGGCACCAGATGGGAGGCAGGAATTTCCATTTCTGGCCAGCCTACTGTGAGAATCCTGCCTTTCCTCTTCTGAAAAGTCTTGTCATCTCTCAAAATGCAGCTGGAATTTCTCACATCACAAACAAGTCTGGACTGCTGACAGGTGAAAATTACAGAGTGGTGGGGTGATTTTCTGTACAGTGAACCTACACACTCACTGTGCCAGCTACCCCTCTGCCCAGCATTAACTCCAGGTCTGATAAGACATGGGAAGAAGTGATGGGTGTTATCAGTCAACCTGCATCAGGCTCAGCATGCATTAAAGAAAGGGTTGTGATGGGAACTCTGACAACTTTAATCAATCTACTGCTTCTCCAGACTTGTTCCTACACATGCCTGCAGACCTCCTGCTTCCTCTGTGGCTGTGCCAAGCCTCAGATTTCACAGCGCCAGTCTGTAAAGACCATGCTGTTCATCATCCATCATGAACTCATGAGTAGGGTGCCCTAACTTTACTGCACAGCTTTGAAATGGATCCTGTAGTGAATAATGACTCTCCATTTATTTCTGATATGATCTAAAACACATTTCCTTCTTTGCTGTACATCTACTTTCCATCCCTGCTTTCCGTCTTATTTTTAAACTTTACCATGGAGCTCCATATGGTGTATTAGATTAAAACTGTTGCACAAAGAAGGCAATGCATTTTGTTGTGCTGATCCTCATCCCACCATATCAAACTGCTATGAGAAAAGGGGAGGTTGTTGTAGAAAAGGGAAAAAAAGGCAAAATCTTCTGCTAACCACAACTCACATTCTCTGCAAATCTGGAGATGAGGAAGTCACAGTCAACAGCCATATTGGTTAAAAATCTTCTGTAGCACAGAAATTCCCAAAATAGAGTTAGGCTGCATATAGCAGACAAAATTAATGCCTACTATAATGTATCTTAATTCAGTTCAGAAGAACTTGGACCAATATTATCTAACTTCAAAGTTATTTCTACAAGGAAGAGCTACAACTTGGTGACATTTATAATGGAACTCCACAGAATGAGAACAAAGACTCAGACTTCCAAACGTGTACCACAGAAGCAATTGTATCACCAGCAATATGGCTGGGAGGAATAAGCTTATACAATTAAATAAATATGAAATCTTTCAATTAAAGTTAAAGTCTTAGAAGTGCGATTTCATGAACAGTTGGCAGGAGCTGCTGTATTTTTAAGATAATAACAATCAATTCTTCCTGTACAATAAAAATAGTTATAAGAGAAAAATCACTCAAAACTGAAATGTAAGAGGACAAAAGGTCATAAATTGCAATAGAAACCCCTAGGGAATCTGAAAATGTATAGGGGTTGGGGGTTTTAAAAAATTGTCTAGCTATTGAAGAAAAATATTGTATTAACAAATGGACAAATGAGACTAGAGCTATCCCTCAGAGTCGCTTCATCAACCACAATCATATGAAGAATCCAATGTACCTTTTTGAAAAGTAGTTGAAATACTGAATCTGCTAAAGCAGAGAACAAGCCTTTGTTAGCTACTTTTGAAGGTCATCAGTAGCTTTTAGTGTATAGGACGTTTTTACAACAATTAGATCAAAACTCAGATTGAAACTGTTGGTGGATTTCATAAGTTAGAATGACATCAATAGTTGACTCCTAGAGGGCACTGCCTGGGAACAAGGGTTTTATTCTAAAAAAATCTCGCTTCCACTTGGAGCACCACTGGAAACGGACATTAATTTTACGTGGTAACAAATGATTGTTTGTTCATTTTAAATTTAAAGGACGTTTGAAGAAAGACAGCTTCATTTTGGTCACCTTGGGTGTTGAAAACCTGAAAACCCCTGTTGCTTGTGCAACTCCTGAGCAGTCATGTGGATCCTAATAATCAAAACAGATGCACGTACAATGTCTTTGGTATGGCTGTCCTTATACCATCTGTTAGGCTAAGTTTGCACACTAAGAAGATATAAACCCAACACTAAGAGGTTGTAACTTCAAAACTGAGGTGACCCTCAACAAGCAGGCCTTCAAATCAATGCTAGCATGTCCAGTCTGTGAAAAAGAACTCATTTTATAGTGCTCACACGTTTCATTAAATGGCATTCCAAATATAAATGCTGTGGATATCAAAAATCTCAGCTCCTTTAGACCACAGCAGCATGCAGAATGTAAAACATAAAGACTTGAGGAACAAGAAAAATTCAGTTTGCCCAACAGGCCTGCCAAATTTTATTCTTCCTTATATCATGTGAGCAGAAAGGAAAGTAATTATTATTTTTCTACATGACACTAAATCCTTTTGCAACTGACAGGCTGAACAAAGGCTACACATGTTTCATTTAGCCAAAAGGCTAGTTTCTGTTTGAGAGCATGATGGATGATTCGTTACTTCAAAAAACAACCCTGCAAGAAAACAAAGAAAAATGTCATGTTGATGAGGTGCTAAAACAACTACTGTTCCATGCACAAACAGTATCTGAAACATTGTCTTCTGCTGCATTAGCAGGATATATATTTTTAACAAGACCGTTAAAAGGAAGCCAATTTCCTCTATTTACTTGTGATTTTAAACTGAAAATGTTCATGTCACCACCTTTTAATTACTGGAGTCCTCTCCCACAACGTTTCTGGTGCCTCTGTTAGCCTCTGGCACCTGGAGTGTAGACATTACATGCAAACATGCCAAGGTAGGTTCCTGTTAAAACCGATATGAACGCACTTTACAAAGGCGGTGTAGCAATGTCAGTTCTGGCAATAACAGTGGCTCTGTAAAGTCACCAAAGAACCTCCCTCCTGAGGGAAGAAACTCCCCTCACCCATTTCCGCAGACATGGATTACCTTGCACTCATGAAATTTTTTTCCTTCAGTCTGAGCCATCAACTAATGATGAGGATGAATCAAAGACTTGGAAATAAAAAAACACATGCTGCAGGTAGTGGGTAACACGGTAAAACTCATTAAGCAGGTTGCTCACAGCCAATGGACTAATTTTTTTTCAAAGTCATGACGTCCAAAACAAATTTCAAGTGCAAAAATCATGAAGATTGGAAGCTGAGTGTGCCACTGCAGAAAACTGAAAATGGCATAATCCATTCATGGGTCTGTGAAGTTCTTCCCAATTTTCTCACTGTGTTTTTGAAACAGTTAAATCTGCAGCATTGTCATCACATTACAACAAAAGATATACTTAGGGAATTAGAAGATTTAAGTTAGTAAAATCTGTGACTATTTTTAAAAAAGCACAGAGAGAGCATATATACATATATATAGCATATGGGCAGGAGTAAATACCTTACTGTGTGAAATTAATTACTTGTTTATTTAAGGGATTAAAGATGTAAAGGATTGGATAAGATGAAGAAAATAAATGTATATAAGAGGCTTCCAAGTAGGGTGACAGTAAGATTTATACAGCTTCAAAGCAATTCTCAAATGAAGAGATAGAAGTCCATTGCATCCAGCATTCAACCATCATGCAAGAAAAGCACTAGCAAATGCACATAGGAGGATTAATTTTCCTTGTTAAAGAAAAGGGTGTGCTTTCTTAACTGCAGTGTTAGGCAACATCCCCTATATTCATTATATTTCTAGCTTTAAAAACCGAGACACTCCATCTTATAAGCATGAAGTTCAGCACTCAACCTTGGTGAAAGAAGGTTTTATTGCACAGACCTAGCACAACTTTTAATATTCATTGTTGTATTTTCTTCCAAAGGAGTAACACACATCCAGCAATACTGCATATATTATCACACACTGTAACACAAGGTAGAGAAAAATTATTTTCTGAGATGCTTTGGTCTTTTCTTATTAATAGGATATTGGTCCAGAGATAATATGCATAAAGGTTTCTCTGCTACCTGTTGCATGTCACTGACACTGGAAAGAAATATGATTGAGCATATTTGAGCAAACACCCATATACTTGTTAGGAAAATTTTCTGAGGTCTCTTTTTGACATAATTGCTTATAATAAAGACAGTTAATCTGTTCTTATTTTTGCCCTTAGTAACCAAAATCACTTTGTGCCCAAGGATCTTTCCAACAGTCAATTTCTTTGGATCATATTAGCCTTTACCTGATGAATGCAATTACTCATGGTGATAAGTAACACAGGCTGCACTCTAATTTTAAGGCATGCTCCTTCACTGACTTAAGGACCCTAAGGACTTAAGGTTCCAGTCTTCATTCTAGCTGACAGCTTGCTTTCAATTTTACTCTGCCTACAGCACATTGCAATTTTTCCAGAAACAAAGGAAATCTTAGAAAGCACCAGTAAAGCTAACCCCGTCATTTCCTGACGTAATTCCTCAGAAATTACCATTTTTTAAAGTTTCAGAATTTTCACTAAATCCCATTTAGAGGTTTTCAAAATCAGGAAGGTGTCTTTTCTTGGTCAAAATGTCTTTTAGGGGATAACAGAATTAACAGACAATTATGTTTCCAAATGAGAAGCATCACACAAAAAGCTCTTGAACTGAGCTAAATGAAACATTTTGACAGACCCAATCTGATGTTCCTCCCCACTGGATTTTCAGTACACTCTTGCAAAATATCCGTTTTTCAGTTCCAAATGAGACAGTGCCAACATTAAAAATTTTTATAGTTCTTCTCTTACTCAAGCTGTCAAGCTGATATTTTAAATAAATCAGTAGGTCTCCAGTCTGTCAGAATTTATTTCAAAACTATTGCCCCAACTATTTTTTTAACAACTGCCAAGCCTTTGGCATTGACAAGTTGGGAACTGTTCATGAACTTGGTACTTCATGCACATCTCCTGGAGTATGAAGGGTCCAGAAGTAGTGTGACCACATTAGCACAGTGTCACAGCTGAGGAGATAATCCTCTCTGCTGGGTTTATTAGTTGAAGAGGGTCCATGCCATATGCACCCTGCCTCTGATCTCACAGAAAATGTGGCCAGAGACACTGAGAGTTTGCCCTCCAATCTTCCTCTCACACTGCGTCTCCCCTTGGTTGCAGTCTACGTGGCAATAGCTGAAATCTTCATAGCTTCCATTCATTGCCTCTCACTTCAACCATGGTTCTGAAAAAGTCCATTTTCCTAGCAAGGCTGCTGAGTGGCCTCTTGTGCTGCTGGGGCTCTTTGAGCTAACAACGTCCCCCTTTTTCTTGAGGAATTGAATAGCAAAACAAAATTGCAGTATCATGATGGGCAAATCTCAATCTGTTTTAATAGCAGCTTTTTGCTCATGGTTTCCCCCTAAAATATAGATTCACTCTGAGTCCTATCCAGGATATTTTAAAACACTGGAAAAAAGGTCTATAGAAAATCCCTTCCCTTTCCTCTTTACCCCCCAAAATGGACACTTGTGGTTCCAACTCATCAGGTCACACTAAGAAGGCTTTTAAATAACCCTGGCTGAGGCTGAAGCTTCTTTTGAAGGAAAAATCAATGGGTTGCTTTATTTTTTAAAGTGTTCTAATTCTACCATTCACAGTGTAAAGAGTGGCTGTAGGTAAAGAAAAAGACTTCTCCCCCTTACCTCTGCCAACCTGATCCTTTTTCCCTTTTGAATACCTTTAGCCTGAGCTATGGAGACTTCAAAGACTTCAAAGGCAGCTGATAATGCTGCTGGGGTTGACACTGAAAATGCTGAATTCAGCAGAGAATGCAAATGTTATGGAAGATCTTAATTTGTTTCAAAAGAATGGTGTCTTTTATTCATTTCAAATGAATTTAAAGGAGTATCCTAAAACAAGCAAACAAACAAAAACAGAAGAGGGAAAAATCACAGGATGAAGGAATTAGTGTGTGCAGCAAACAAGTTGCATTTTCTGCTGTATTCCGCACACACTAAGGAGACAGGACATTAGGTATGGCTCTCTCTGTGGTTTCCCCAAGCTGAGAAGGCAGAGCACAGTCAGTCAGCATCTATTTCTTTCTTAGGTGCCTCTGCCCATCATATTCAGGCTGGCTCCTAAACCTTGGCCCTGCAGCTGCCCCAGGCTGTAGCACAAGGGCAGAGAGGCCCGCAGAGTGTCCCAGAGGGTACTGGAGGGTCGTGGTGCTGGAGGAATCAGGGGCAAAGCCATCACAGGCACAGGGATCTCTGCTGTGCCTCTGGCAAGGGGTACAGGGAGGTGAGGTGAGCTGCTGAGGATGAAGTCATAGGCAAGTTCACAGATTAACTAGGGAGAGAGCCCATCTTATTTCTGTTCTGGATCCATTACAGATCCTGGGAGAAAATCCTGTGAAATAAGTTAGGCAGCCTTTTGCTTCTCATGTGTCAGCTGAGCTGTCCCTTTCTAACTGGTTTCTTGCCATCTGTGGTGATCCCAGCATCACGTCTGCTACTGTGTGATCCAACATCTGCTGCAGAGGTCAGAAACTTGGTTAACAAAACAAGCAATCTCTACTATTCATTAGGATTTACTGGTGGAATTATCAAAATAATCCTAAAATGCTAATGTTTTATTTATAGAGATACCTGAGAGTCTAGCAGAACCTCCTGAAAAATTCATTAGGTTTGGATACCATGTGAATTTTATTTCAAGCATTATGCTTTTAAGTGCAGCATCATACCTTTTAACAAGTGCATATTAGCTGTAATAGGCAGGCAATGCAATTAATGCAAAAGGGCTCCACATCTTTTATTACAGAGGATTGTGGGGTTTCAATTTTGGGTTTAAACAATTTAAATAACCACCTTGAAATGGTTTGAGTAAGAGCCCTTCAAAATGAAAAATTATTGTCTTAGCTGGTTTTGGATGAACTACTCTGGTAAAAGCAGTATTGTTTAATTTTCATTTTGAATTAAAGACCTGGAAAGCTGAGTAATACACAGGCTAATTCTGACCTGAGCTGTGCTTCTGCTCATCTGAGTGCTATAAAAATGTATTAAAAGAGGAATTATTTTGTATACTGTGCTGTACTTCAACATTTAATTCTCTATAGGCTATAAAATCACTTCCAAGATAATGAAATTACAAAAGAATTTTAATTTCATTTTCAATCCCTTATCATCACAAATTACTAAAAGAAGATCATCAAAATATGATGAGTGATATTGCTACTTTCCCTCATCTGATGACCAGGGCTTTTTGACTGGAATACCTGCAAAAAACTTGCAGGTAATTTATATAAGGCATAGTGCAGAAAATCCTGAAATATGCAGCTGGGTACATCAGTTTATGCATTATAAAAACACTCCTGTTAGAAAGGATTCTGAGTAGAATAGACAAAATAATAGTAAATAGTGAAAATAATAACTAGGTAAGACAGTAATAACAAATATCATCACAGTAATGGTTAAGGGTAAAAAGACAAAATTATATACTCCAAGTGTCAGATCAATAAAAAATTAAGTATGTTTTGTGCTATTTCAAAGAAAAAGAAAATGCTCTTCCCTGAAAATTGTAAAATATTCAAGGGTGAGTTCTTTTTTTCTTCTTCCTGGGCCAAAGTTCACAGTCTTCGTTCAAGCCAAATTTTCACCAGAAGTAGTAGAGGCTCTCAGACTTTACTTTCTTTTTCACAGTTAGACAGAGGCAGAAGCAGAGGCCTTACATGGCTGATGCAAAAGTTACTGGCCTGTTACAAAGCAGAACTTAATATAATTCTTCCATGAAGACAGGGTGCATGGCTGGATGTACAAGTCATTTTAAGCTTCTGCACCTTTCAAATGCTGGTTTGAGCTAAAGTTAAAGACTAAGACATTTGTAAAGACCCAGTAAATGAAGGGAATCTTCTCAAAGATCAAGGAATGAAATTTCCAACAACCCTAGAGTAGATTCCTGTTGGAGAAACAATGACCCTAGGTACCTAAAATGTGTTTAAGTAGAAATGTCTAGACACACACAGACACCAAAAAAAAAATACCCAAGAAAATTCCCTGGACAATTGTCCAGGCAGTTTCCCACACACAGTTCAGCACACACTGTTAGATTGAGCATATCTTGCTTAAGCTCAAGTTCAGTGCAAAGCACAACAGAGCAGCTCAGGGAATTCTCAGGGAAAGGCTTTTAATTATCACATGCAAGCAAGAGATAGGGCCAGTCCAAACTTGTGGGAGTGGGCAGGGTATTGTGGGTGGGAGCAAAGCAAAACACTGTGCCTCCTGCAGCAGCCCCCCGTCCTGGCCAAGCACTGTCTGAGCTTCTGCAAAGACACCACATGTGGATGACCACCACAGTGGCCTGTGACCTTCATCTCCAATGAGAGACCATCTCTGTGATCTAAAGCAGTTCATGACCTTCCCTCTAAGCTGGGATGTAACTTCTGAGAGGGAGCACAACCAGAGGCCTTGACCTCTTCTTGTACTGGACCATACCCACATAAATCTGCCTATTTGTGCATTACAGTTCTCCCATCACCCAACAACAAGGCTGTGTGATCCCTACGTTTTGGTCCCACTTCCAGTTGCAGTTGGTACAATTTATCCAATGACTTGTAAGAATAAAATGTGTAAAAACAGGAGCTAAGTGACAATAGAGGAAAAGAGAAATAAAACAATGTGCTCAAGTCTCTAGAGCTGGACACAGTCTGAGTCTGCAGCTGAACTTTCCCACAACCCTGGTCAATGCTTTAGGTTCTGCCTCCTTTAAAAAATAGAGAAGCTAAACCAGATAAGAGAGACAAGGTAAAATATAATGGAAATGTGTCGTGGTTGTTTGTTTCAGAAATACAGCTATAGTAGTCAGTTTTGCAGTGATTTATACCTGCTTAGCAGATGCCTTTTTTAAGCTCTCATACTTGTTCCCAAATAACCTGTGAAGATAAGTCAGGAGTGCTCTTCCAGATGGAGACATGAATCATATTTCATTTCTTGTGCAATGCTCCTGCGTTCTGTGTTTAGCAGGTTTCTGTCCTTATTTTATTTAGTTTAGTACAACTTTTTAGGCTAACACAGATAAATTTATGAGTCACATTTATTTACACCCCTAAAACAGCTCTGTTGTGATATATGTGATGGATACTGAAAGAGAAGTGATTCCAGAAGCTGCTCAGGCGTCTGTGTATCTGTGCCAAATTCCACATTATATTTATCTCTCAGCTATCGCCCAAACACAGGCTCAGTTCTTACTAAACACTCTTTGTGTTTCCACAATATTTTCTCTTAACTACATCCATAAAATACAAATTGCAAATTACCTTTACCTTCTGTCACCTCTCTTTAGCAGCTCTCCTCCATTTCCTTTCTTTCTTTGCTTTATTCATCCTAATGTTGCCACACTGTATAAAAGTTAAACTAAAGAAGAATCTGCCTTCAGGTGTAACAGCCTTTTCCCTCCACATTTAACATGTCACTGATTAAATTGCATGCCAAGTGATCCCATTATGTCTTATGGGAGTTCCATTATTGGTTGCAGAAAGCAATGGCAAGGTGAATAAGTAGAAGTGATTTGCCAAAAAATGGACCAATGATGAACAAATCATTTAACATCTACAACTAACTTGCACAGTAGGGCACTTCCATTCAAAGCTATGGCCACTAACAATATCATTGATTCTGTTTTAAAGATATAACCCCTGTGTCATTTTCTTACCCCAAAGAGGCCAAGTCCTTCAGAGAGATTCACAAGTTTATTTGGTTTCATTTCAAAGCAAGAAGACTTCCCAAGGTTCTTTAAGCTGTTTACATAGGCTCCCCTAGGAAGAGAAAACCACCTGGGAGGTATAAAACTGCTGAAAAAAAAATGAATGTTGTTCACAACTAACTTGCATTAGTCCAGAAAAACTCAGGGACTAGGAAACTTTTTAAGACATTAGTCATAGATGGGTGTGATGATTTAAGAGACATGCATTTGAAGGGTGGACTTTTCTGTGCATAAGGAATTGGCTGGATGATCATAGCCAGAGAGTTTTATTTTAACAGCTCTGTGTCCAGGTAGAGTCCAGTGATGGCTGGTGTTGCTCAAATCCCTGTCTTGGGACAGGTGTTCTTCGATATCTTTTTCAATGACATAGACAATGCCATCAGCAGCACCCTCAGCAAGTTTGCGGGTGACACAAAGCTGAGTGGTGCAGTTGACACAGCCCAAGGAAGAGATGGTATCCAAGGGGACCTGTACAAATGTGAGAAGCAACAGGTCCAAGTGCACGGTGCTGCAGTGGGTCAGGGCAATCCCAGACATGAGCACAGACTGGGAGGAGAACTCACAGAGAGCAGCCCTGCAGAGAAGGACTTTGGGCTCTCTTGGACATGAGCCAACAATGTGTGCTTGCAGCCCAAAAATCCAACCCCGTCTTGGGTTGTACCACAAAAAAGGCAGCCAGCAGGTTGAGAAGGGTGATTCTTCCCCTCTCCTTTGCTCTTGCGAGACTCCACCTGGAGTGTTGCATCCAGCTCTGGGATCCCGATGTACTAAGGTCATAGACTTGTTGCAGTGAGTCCAGAGGAGGGCCACAAAGTTGGTCAGCAGGCTGGAGCACCTCTCCCATAAAAACAGCCTGAGAGTAAGGGTTGTTCACCTTGGAGAAGACTAGATCTGTGGGAGATCTTACAGCACCTTCCAGTGCTTAAAGGGAGCTTTTAGAAAAGAAGAGGAGCAACTATTTACATGGGCATATAGTAATAGAATAAGGGAAAATGGTTTTGAAATAAAGAGGAGATTCAGATTAAATGCCAAGAAATCTTATTCAGAAGGTGATGAGACTCTGGAACAGGTTTCCCAGTGAACTTGTGAATGCCTCATCCCTCGGACAATTCAAGGTCAGGCTGGATGCATCCCTGAGCAACCTGACCTCATGGAAAATGCTCCCACCTATGGCATAGGGGTTGGAACTAGATGATCTCTAAGATCCTTTTCAATTCAAGCCATCCTATGACTCTATGATTACACAAAGATTTTTTGGCATTGATTTTTTTGGCAATGCCAAGCACCGGTACAGATTTCTGTCAGAGAGCTTTTCATCCTCACATCTGTTCCAGTGTAAATGAACATCTGGCCTGGCTGTCAAAGACACCGGGATTCAATAGGAAACACATAACCAACAGGCCAGGTGACTGGAAGAAAGAAAACTGACCAACCAAACAAGCAAAAAACCAAAAACCCCCAGACTGGTGTGATCTAAGTATTACTACTAGGATTTCAGGAGTTTTGTCTATAAGCCATGCTGAAAGGATTTTTATCCCCATTTGCATAGGGTTGGCACTGAGTTCCCAAACCTGTACTTGGATGGGACCTTAATGGCACACTGCTTGAGCCTGATTTTAAAGACTTGTAATATTAATGTTCTTGTTATTTTTTTCTTGTTTGGATAGGGAGTGAAGAGCTGACATTCCCCCAGTTATGAACATGTGAATCATCATTCCTTTAAAAATATGCTTTTTCCATTTCAGATCTAATGTTTTATATTTTCTGACGTCTCAGGTAGTTGTTAGGAGCAGTTAATACTCAGTTCATATTTTTACACTCATTAAAAAAGTTTTAACTTAAATTTTAAGTTGGAAAGCCACCAGAAAGCCAGAAGATTATGTTTTACTTTCAGCAGGACATCACCACAGAAACCTCTCAGAAATTTCTGTTTGAACTGCTGTGTATGTTTCAGAGGGACACTCAATCCTAAAATAAAGGGTCCACATGGTGGAGAATCAATCACATTCCTAGGTAAGTTATGTCTATGTTTAACTACCATCAGTGTTAAAAATCAGTTCTGTGCTTCAAATCTAAATTTGTCTTGACTCAGCTTCCAACTGCTGAATCTCATTATGGTTTTCTACTGATAGATTAAAGAACTGGCTATGAGAAATCTGTTCCTCAGGTAGGTACTCACAGACCAAAATCAAACCATTCCTTAGCCTTTTTTCAGCAAAATAAGTAGAGGAATCTTCTTAAATTTCTCAGTATGAAATATGTTTTCCAAACCCAAAATCTTACATTGACCCGGTTTATTACTTCTCACTATTCAGAATGGTTTTAAACTGCAGCACTGGAAAGCTCTCCTGTGTGAAATTATCAGTTGTGCTGACTATACCATTTTAAATGCAATTATTTTTAGGGACTTTACAACCTTTTATGTGTGTATCTTGTTTAGAGACATCTGAATTTTGGCAGAACCAGACAGATATGTTGTAATGCTAGTTTGAAGCTAACCACAGAATATTAATCTCAGCAAGAGACCAGTTGTTTTATGTTATTTCCATATTTCCTGGTGGGTAGATAAACAAATATGTTTGGGAGACAAATGCATCTAGGGAAGGTGAATAACTGTGCTGCTAGATATTATTTTTGGTGCTGAACTTCTGACAATCCATATTTAGGTGTTGACAACAGAACATGTAAGAGAAGCCTGACTAAGAGATCACCTGTTTTGCATTTAAAATCCAAGGGTGAGCAGCTCAAACCACATGTAAAGAAAAGATAATACTTATGTTTGATCCATACAGCCCTCTCCTCTCATTGCTGCTGCTCCTGCTGAGGAGGGTGTCAGCTCTCCACTGAGACAGAGGGAGGTTTTACCCCCTCTCTTCACCCACATATTATTTTACTCGCTGCTCTTCATTTTTATTAGGTTATCTTACCATCATAGAGTTTTGCCTACATGTCTGGGAAGATTTGAACCAGAGCTAATAAAATAAAATAATTTCTGACAAAGGTGATAAGCATCTTTACTTTTTTGTCCATTTTTTACTTTTTAAAAACAGTTTGCAAAGAAAAACAGAAAAATTTGTCAGCTTTGAAATTAAAATAAAACAGAGGTTGTGGCATATTTTTTCTTTGTCTCCTTTATCTGTTCTGACAGAAATTGTGTTCTCTCTTTACAGCAAAAAAATGAAAATATAGGTCATACTAAATAGGTCTTTATCTAAATGGAAAGGACAATGTCTCTGTGATATAAAAAAGACAAAACCACTTTTGGCAAAAAGTACCACCTCCCCAAGCAAAAATGCCTGTGTTGAGATGTCAAGACCACACACAGCTTAACTAGCTCTGTGCTATTGATCTTCCCAAATGTCTGTGGCCTGTGCCAGCTATTCCTATCCCTGCTAAACTTGGCTTTACCCTCTTGAATTCACTCCTTCCCACCTTTATTTGCACTTGTCAGTGAGAGAAATAGCAGCTGACAGAAGGAGATTGTTTGTGTCATCTATATCAGAGTTGAGCTCACGCTCATTTGTATTCTCAGTGAGGTATTTAGTGGGCACTTGAACTTGAGGTGTCATGGTTCTCCCAGTGAGAGCCGTGTGGTGATACCCTCAGTTCAATTCTCTCTGTTCTTCTGTTTCTTTGTGAGTTAATCTGCTACAGCATCAAAATGCCAATTGCTGAAGCCATGCAATACCACGAAAGGTTTTTCACTACTGTCACTGGACACAGCAATAAATACACATCAATATAATCAGGATTTTTAGTGACCCAAATCCAGCTCCACTAGTCCAGATCAGTGTATTAATTTTAGAAAGGCCAGAGAACACCTTTAAGGGAAAACAAAGGGAAGATACTAAGTGCTAATTGTTCAGCACAGTACATGGTAATTAACTTAGCCATGCAGTTCCCATTACTGTTAATAGGAATCAGATGGCTAGATCCCTGTGCTAAAAATGAAGTTTTAAATAGATATCTGTATGTGTGCCAAGCACAAAAATCAAGGTAGCAGAAAATCTCTGTGAGGAAGATGCAAACACTGAGGCACTGAAGACATCTAGAAAGGTTACAGAAGGACTTGTGAAACTGGGGCAAAATTCTACCATGAGATCATTTACTGGAAGTAGTTTTCTTACAAATTGTATAAGGTTTTAGAGAACAGCATGTGCACTAGCTGGGAACAGAAGTCTTCAAAGGCAGGGGAACAGCTGTGCTTATGCAGAAGACATGAGGAGAGTGGGGGCAGGCAAGCTGCAACAGGACCACACAGGAGTACACAGCCTTGACTTGCTGCCCAGGAAACTCCACAAAGACACTTGGTGGTGGGACAGAAAAAGGCATGGCTTTAGCTGCTGAATTTATAAATGATTCTCAAGCCTGGCTTACTGGCCTAAACTCCTTCAGAAGACTGGGATAATACAAGAGCTACTTACTCCCTGTAGAACACATGGCAAACATATGCTGCAACATATAAATTTCTCATTAAAATTTAAGAATATAGATGAGACATTCAAAGCAAAGACCTGAAATCAACTGAATTTTTAAAATTCAAATCAATATTTTTTTAGACGTATTCCCTATACACAAATAAAAAATGAAGATGATAAAGTGACATTTTTTTCATTGAAGGTCAGCGCTGCTGAAACAAGGGATATCAAATCTACAGTCTGGAATGATATAAATGTTGTTGGTAATTGGTTATGTACTGTTGTTACTAAAATTATATTGTATTAATTTCCACATAATAAATTAAGCCCAAATTAAGGTATTTGCATTACTAGATGGCATCAAATAATGAAACAAGACTCAGGGTCTGATGAATAAGGACTACTCAGTTGCCATGACAAAGTGAGAAATCTGTGCCCAAGTCTGCACATTTATTGACTCAGATACACAAAGAGAAAAGAATAAAAACAAAATAAAGAGTCTTCTGAAACTAAAATAGAGTTTCTGCACGAAGGAAAAAGAATAATCAAATTGTATCAAAACCCTTTTTTCAGAGACAGGATTTTGGATACACTCTCTGATTCTGTCTAGTAATCTTTCTTCATCAGGATGAAAGAGTTAGTTCTGTTGTTCAGGTATGAGCTCTGAATGATAGTTTCTTTTCCTGTCTTTGAAAAAACAGGCAGACATGGTTACAAAAGGGAAAAAAGATACACAAAGGTGAAGGAAGTACGGCTTTTATTGATGTTCTCAGGCTTCATGGCAGCTGTCAGGTTACAAACAGACCATTCTGGGCTGCCAAAGGCAGCTGGTATGCTCTTACCCTGAACTTTACCTTGCTGTTCTCATCTGAGTAGGCTGATCAGGGTACTTGCCCAGCTAGGCTCTCCCAGACCGTGTTTTCTTGCCTTTGGGATGCTATGAAATGGTAGAAGGGATATTGGCTGACTTACAGGCATCTCAGCGTAATCACAGGGCAAACCCTGCTTCTACTCCCTTCCAATGCTGTGGCACATTCAGCACCTGCTCTACAGCTCCTCTGAAGCCACCCCTGTGTGCATGGGCTTGTGCCAGCCACAGCTCCAGTGATGAGGCCAAGCCTTTCCTGAACACAGGAGCTGCTTTTACACCCATGGGTTAAACAGGTTACTGACAAATGGCAAGATTCAGTGCAAGCATGTATTCCTTTCCCTGCCCCCCTAAATGAGGTGAGCACGCCTGTACTGCTTTTTAGGGACAGTCCCAGGCCTGTGTTATCCTTTCAGCTATGTCCAGGTGTTACCAGTGACAGAACTAGCTGAGCCTGGCCAGAGAGAGTCCTGCCACACCACTGCTGCTGATGTGCCAGCAGCACCCTGGCTGGACCTGGCCTGGTTCAGCTCACTAGAACAGGAAAAGCAAAGAGACTGGTTGAGAGATCTGATCCACAGAGTTACAGGCTGGATGCCACATGCTGGCTGCACACCAGAGGCTGCGAGGCAGCCACTCCTCAGGACCTTGCTGTAAGCCCTTGGGTTCCTATGGTCACCACTGCCAGAGGATTTGAACAAAGAATGATTTTATCACAACTCAGGATTCAGCACTGTACTAAGCTGGCTGTATAGTGAAGCAGCATCTCTGCAGACAGGTATCCAAATATCAAGATCTATAAAGGACTTCAGTGTGGTGAAACTGAGCCATGCTTTTTGGTGAAGATGCTTGGCCTGCTCTTTCTGAGATGTCAGGATTGTGCTCCCCAGGAACACAAACTCAGCATCAAATCAGAATACTTCCTTCTTTGCCCTCTTTTCTGGCTCCAGTTACACCACATTGATTTCACCCCTGTGAAAGACCAGGACACTCTTAAGAGTGCAGAATATGCAGTTTTAAATTCAGACTCAGATGTCACACTTGCTAGGCAGGTGCTGTGTAGAAAATGCACAGTTCTTTCTCCATCTGGGTCTCTGAAGAGGGAAAGGAGCTAGTGAACCACCACAAAGGATGAGTTAGTACCACAGAGCAGAAGGATGCTTTTGTGTTACATTAAGTGCTAAGTTCTAGCATATGGGTAATTTTATGAGAAAAGTGGCATTTAAGACACCATTCTCCTTTCTGAACATTCACTTTGGACTATCTTTGGCCTCCTCCCAGTCACTGTGGCCACCTTCTCCATTCACTGCACAGGGCCATGGATGTTTCTGGGCTCTGTGTACTCCATCCCTAAAACTGCAAAACTTGCTAACACTGGAAGGCCCATGCTTGTTTGTGCATTTGGGTCTGACTGTCCTTGCTTCCAGTTACCTCTCAACTGAACAGCAAAAGCCATTTAACAGACCAGTGAGCTTGGTCCTTTCAAGTCAGTCGGAAATGAGTTGCCCTCAGAAACCATTCTTCCCTTTTGTCCTCTCATCAGGATATTGCAGTTATCCTTTTTCAGTCCTAACTGTGGCTATTTAGAACTTGAGTCTTTTGTACTGATATGTCACTGCCACAGAAGTGGGCAGATTTGATTATCTTTCTGATCCTTGTGAGTAATCTCATTTCAAACTTTGACCTCCCACAGGCACCTGCTCCTTTTGACATCAAAGCCAGCTCTTTATCACGGAAGTAGCTTAGCCTTATGGCAAAATTATCGATCGCAGATGACTTATATGCTTTCCCTGCTGTGCTTTATCAAAAGCTGATCCACTCTTTTGTTGCCTCTTTTGAAAATTAGGTTGAATTTGTTACTGTCTCAAGTAGCTGGCTCTATGCTGGCTTATAACTTTTCAGGAATTGTCTCCATCTCTCTTCTTTTTGCATGCCTGTCTTCCCTTCCTTGCACTTTGCACCACTATTGCTGAGCACCTCAAAGGCAAGCTGACACATTGCCTAGGATCTCCCTTTCTAATCCAAACTTTGTGGTAGGGTGCAGTTTCTGCCCACCATAGGTGTCTGTCTGTACTCAACAGACCTGCTCTCTGGAAAACAGCCCTCCTGTGGGAGAACGGGCAAGGCCTCCCTCTAAACCTGAGCAAGCCTCTGGCTTTACTTTCTTTCTCATTGTCTTTCATTTCTTTTGGATGCACCACAGGCCAGGATGAATCTCATCACCTCTATGAGCTGTCACTTGTGACACAGACATCCATTGATGTATCCAGTGGCTAAGGTGATTATGTTTGCATTGCCACATACACAAATGTCTCCTGGAAGGCTCACCAATATCTTAACAGATAATTTATCACAATTGACAGGTTCCCATTTTTTAGATAATAGGCCTAATTCATCTGGCTGTGATCAGTTCCTTTTCTCAGTAGAATTTTCTTCAATTTTGGCCAGAATCCAATAATTCTTTTCTGGGGCTAATGATGCATTGAATGAATGTATCTGTTTACCAATGCCAACCTCTTCTATCAAATAAAATTACTTTTACTACCTTCATGTACTCAACAATTTTCTTAGACTTTTCCTAAAAGGGTAATGACAAGTTTGATACTGTAAGCCAAAAATTAAATAACTACCTTATGTTCTAGCTTCAAGATCTTATTTTAAGTAGTCTATTCTTCCAGTTTTAAGAAATTGCTCCTGACAGCCTTTCTCCTTCAGTGCTTTATTCCATTCAATTTCACTTACAACGTTCTGCCTGCTTCCAAAGTATTAGGGAGTAAGTGACCGTTGAACACAGGCTCTTCAAATCAAGGTTGAGCTGCAGAGCAAAGAACAGAAAAGAAGCCTGGCAACATTTTCTACCCCTTTATACAAAAGGGCTCAACATGGTGCTTCCCCAGAATTAACTCAAGCCCACATCTCAATTAGAGTTTTTCTCCAGTTACAGGATTGGCATGGCTTTATGGGGATGGCTGATGACATTGCACAGGATGAAATGTGAGCTAAGGGAACACGAAGCTTCAGTCTGTACATCTGGCAAATCAGAACTCCATAGGAAGAACTGCCTGCCCAGCAAGTGTCACCTGCTGAGAGTGATACTGCAACCGTGGCCCCACACTCCCCTAAGTCTGGCTATGACTGCTTAATTTAGTGCCTTCACTATCATCTGCATTTATTGTCAGAATGTGGAGTTAGAGCTGTAACTGCTTTGACTTTTTTTTCTTCTTTTTGTAAGAATGCTGATGATATGATGTTACAACAATAGAGAATGCTGAAGTTTTAGGACTAAAGAAAAATAGAGTTTAGTTGAACAATAGCTTTTAAAGGTTTTTTTGAAATAAGCCATGATTCTTCTGCTCAAATGCATATAAACAAAAGAAAATAGCATACTAACAATAAATGGAAACATTCTTACTACCTCAAATCTCATACAACACATGCATAGATGCCTGCATAAAACTATGAACTACTTCATTATTTGAAGAACTGGGAGACAAGCTCAAGGACTTTTTAGCTAAGAGAAAGGAAGATATAAAAAAGTTAACATTTCTTGTATCTATTTATAGAAATAAGAAGTATGAACACACATATATACACATTACTGTGAATCTTTCCTCACTGCTCTTAATGTGCTACTTGTCTTCACTGAACAGTTCTGTCAGAATAGAGACCCTATCTACATACAAATACAGCTCTCTGAACAGTGAGTCCACTGTTTGGTGGTATTTATGTCTCTGATACACGACAGATGTAACAAACTGGACATCATTGATAGGAAAGACTGCTTCCAAAACCTAGAAAATGAAAATATTTCTGATTTCAATGTGGATATTGAGAATAGATTTTTGATCTCTCTTACACATTAGAGGATTTGTGACACTATTCCAAACTTGCTTTTTTCAGTTCAAATTCTGTATTTTTTCTTATCTTTTAAATTATTACTAACATAAATAACCCAGGCTGAAGACACAACCATCCCATTAGGACCAGTTTTAGAGGGTTATACTATAATCACATTCTGACATTTAACACAACACACATAATTTGAGACAATTACAATTCTGGGTCAAATCCAAAACTGATTTATAAGAGGTAAAAGTTAGGCTCTTTATACATAATTGCACCCTCAGGAATAAAACAAAGCATAATAAGGTGATAAGGTGTAAATTAGACTAAAATATATGTTCACCTTTTGGGTGCTTTACAGCTTCAAAGCAAAGCCCATTTAAATTAAAGGAAATTTTACTAAATTTCATGGTATTTGGATTCAAAATGATCATAAAATACTTTCTACATTTTTTGAAATGAGTCAATTGCACCTAGAAAGAATTAGGGATCCTGATTTTTTTAAATTATTCTACCCTGTGCACACAGTTAAATCTGACAAAATGATGAGGTGACAGATTTTTCTCTCTTCCTCCCTCCAGGTAAGAAGTATGACAGTCATTAAAGGACTTCAGTCAGGCACTTGATGGATTTGCGTGCAGATACATCCATTTGTATGTTTTCCATTTCCCTTTGGATTTTTTCTTCTAGCCAACTATACCAAAAACAATCAGCTCACACTTCACTTTCGCGCATGACATAAAATTCCAGGCACAATCTGCCAATGTCAAAAAATCCTATCTTTGGTGGAATCTATCAAGGGGTCCCTTACAAGCACTCTGAGCATTTAGCATCCATCAGTAGCAGTCACCACCAGCATCACTGCTTGAACTGGTGTGGACAGGGAGAGGTGATGCCACCACAGCCAGAGCAGTGACCTGATCAATATGTGCTGGCAGCACACCTGTGGTCGCACACCCATACTTTGTTGTTGGTCATGCTGGCTCATAAAATCCAGAACACGCTGATGATTTTAGCTGAAATTTTCATATTTCTAGGAATATTTAAAGCTCTCCATAAAGTGCTGGTCTGCCTTGTCCAGAACTGCCACTTGGAGATGGGAAAGTTGGGGTGTCCTGCTTGCAGAACACCTTCCAGATTCCCAAATTACCTCAAAGTGATTGGCTGTCTAGGGAAGATGGCCAAGCAGAGGGCAGCCCCTACAAACCATGTGCTCTCATAGTACACATGAGGCAGATCCAGGAGCTTTCTGGAGGCTGGTTGGCATAAAGGTCCCCTGTGATGGCTCATTCCCACCACTACAGCCACCATCTCCTGGTCAGGGAACTGCTGAGTAGCCTGTGGTAGGACTGGAAGAGAAGCAGTAGGTAAGAAAAAGGTTCTTGTGTCTGAGTGTAAGGCACAGTAGGAGCCAAGAGCTGGATAACATTTACAGAGAACACCCTCGAGATAAAGCAGCTCTCAGTTCCCAGCCTTGCAGAATGCTTTCAGCAAGGCTTTGGTCCCCCAGCATGAGAGAGCTGATCCTTGCCTTTGGGGTGCAGTGGATCACAATGCATGCTGCTGAGGCACTGAAGTTAAGAGTGCTCAGAAAGCTAAAAAAAAGCAGGACAGTCCAAGTCACAGAGTTATCAGAGACTTGGCTGACCTAGGCCTTTGAGCCAGTACCTCTGCTCTGTGCTGTGGGATCAGCACTCCCTCCACTGAATAAGTGTAGCTGTGTCCTATGCAATTTGTAAAAACAGTTGCAAAAAAGAGTGATATAGCACGTTTTCATATTTTATGTAGGTCCAGTCATAAAGCAACTAATTGCCATTATTCTTTTAAGTAGGAAAAAGAGATTTCAATATAATATTACGAAAGAATTAGAGCATATGAGTAACAGGCATATTATGTATTATCTATGTTTGTTACAGAGATATATATGTATACAAAATCTAATTGTCATGGGACTTGGGTCTAAGACTTTTAACCTATTCCCTCTGCCTTGATTTTCCTCATGAGAGAATTTCCTCTTTTGGAGATGGAATAATTATTATCCTTAGGAAATGTACTCTTTTTTGAACATAAGTTCAAAAAGCTGTGGTTTAAACATTCTCAGAGCCCTTGAAACCAAATAACTGATTCATTCTGGCATTTCATCATCTTTGAAAACTCTAATGAATGCTTGAATAAAATAAAAGTCTTATATTAGCATTTATTTTACCTAAGTGCCTTGGGAGTGGAAATTAGTGACTTCCATTTTATCACTCAACCTTTTCCTTAATTCAATTCACATGTTTGTCAGCAGCATTGAGCCTCCTTATATAAGCACGAGATGCTGGCTTTTTACAAAATTATTCTGTGATAAAATATAATTGCGAGGTTTTTGCACCTATGTCAAATTAATTATGGCCCTTCCTTTCCTTGCATTGAAAATACATGGTTATTCCAACCTAGCCATTTTGTCTGAAGGTCAGCACAGCCCTCTGGGATGCAATGTTTCCCACAGGTGCTTTCCTCCCTTCTTTTCCAAGATATGTCATCACAGAAGGCCTCCTCTTCTGTGGAAATTGCACTGCTACTGGAGAGTGGCACAGAAGATTTGCTTGAAAATCCTGATTTAAATTTATGCTTTTATAATGCCAGATATACTCTTACAATTTTATTTTTTAAAATAAAAATACAGACATGTTTGCATATATATGTAGGTTGCATTTGTCTTTGGGAGTTTACTGTGCAAGAAATCAAGGGAAGCTAATGTAGTTCGCTAGATCCTGTGCCTGGTTCTCAGGCTGAACTCTGCAAATGGAGCCAAATCAAATGTCTCACAGACACCAAATGCCCACTAAGTTGACTAGGAAGGATTTAAGAGAGCTTTTTAGGGGAGTTATCAGCTGGTCTTCCTTAGTTGGCCTCCTTAGCAGTCCATAATCCAATATTGTGCCTTTCACAAGAGTCTTAAGTCTTTATTTTATTGGCAGAAATAAAACTCCCTAATTCTGCAATGATTCCAGGATCACAGGAATCCCAGATCTTCCATTCCCTCTACTTTGACTAAATCTTTTATAAGGAATTTTAATTTTCAAAGAGCAATCAGCAAACAGATCAGCTAATCCTTTTAAATATTGACTGGGAAAATACACATGGATTCCCACAATGTACACATACAGGCATGTCTGCTGCAGCATTCCAAATCTGTGGCATATTTTTTTCCAATTTTAACACTTTATTCTTAGTCTGCGGGGATTAGGAAAAGAATCAAAGAGAAAAATTATTCTGGTATATGTAGCAATCTGCATCTACTTTCCTATAATAAAATCTGAGTCTTTAAGAAATAGGCTATTAAGTTTCATCTTCCAGCAATATTTTTGCTCATTATTTATTATTATAGGCTGAATTTCCTTAAGGAGCCTAAAAGATTTTGCTGTCAAAATGTCAATTAAATTAAGAAAAATGTTTGCACTTAATTCTAGTGATTTCTCTTTAAAATTTTGTTCTTCATACATAATAAATAAGACACTATTAACCATTGCTGCCTAACATCATAATTTGATTTCCCACAGGAGCATGATGACAGAAGTGACTCTCATCTTTGGGTGACTTTCAAAAGAGGAGACAAGGTTAGAGACCTTACCTGAGTGTGTGACTTTAGACACTTAAGAGGCAAGGTAGATAAAAGTTTGTTAAATGAAAAATGGATGGCCTTTTCCTCACAGACTGGAATGTATTCCCCTTGATGAGAAAGGAAATTGTGATGGGAATCTGGGACATCCTGAAATCTTAATGCAGGAATTGGGCTCCTGAGTAGCAACTCATAGCAAGCCAGAACCAAGCAGCAGCTCACTGCTTATTAAAGCATTAGTGGAGTATTGAATTCTAGCAGCAGAAATTACTCATTTTTTGGACATAATTTATTTCTTTTCAGGCAGCCACTGACCCTGAAATTCCACTTGTATGAGTTTTGGATTTGTTCGCTGAGTGGGACAGCACTGGAGTCTTCTATTTCCCTAATTTGTGGGTTTGGGTTCAGTGATTTCAGTCGTGTGTTTCTTTGCTTCTTTGCTTTGCTTTGCTTCAAAGTGTGATTCCCTTTGGGGTCCCTTGACTCCTGTCAGCAGAACAAACTGTAGCCCTGGTCACCCACTATAAACCAGGTGCAGATAAAGTGTCACTTCCCAAAGCCAGCACACTTACAGGTACCACATTTACCTCTTCCAGAATGAAACTGTAAAAGGTAAAATTAAGATTCTGTTTGCATTTCTAAAAATTATTTCTCAAAAAGAAATGTAATTTCGGATTCAGAGGTTTCGAGAGTTTTTTTCCCTTTCTGCTATGCACTGGTTCAGCTATCTGGAAATGGAAATAGGAAACTAGGGGGTGGTTCTGCTGCTTTTTTTTTTTTTTTTTTTTTTAGTAGACTCTGCTGTGCTGGCAGTATTTTCTCACCTTATCAAGTAATCTATTTTTACAGGTATGCAGACTTTTATAAATTTTTCTCTACATAGAGTGAAAGGGCTTGTTAGTTAACTGAGTCCTGCCTCTTTTTTTGAGGAAACAAAAACAATAATAAAGACTTCAAATAAGCAAGGACTTTTGGACAGGAAACAGGTGAAAAAGAATCTTTAAAGTATGTCAGATTAACTCAAAAAATAAAAGCAATATAAACCGAGGTGTTTTCTGATTTAACTTATAAAATAAAAATTGGAAATCTGTTGAGTAAATAAATGAAAAATAGAATCCTGCATCTGCAGTCTATCCATCTGTTGCCCTGTCTCCAGCTGCAGCCACCTCTGATGTTTCTGAATGACACGGAAAAAAAATAAAGGCAAACAAAGACATGAGCCCTGAGAATACATCTCCCCAGTGCATAAAAGAAATCTTTTCTCTTCACTAATCCCCTGAAGTCTTGAAAAATTTTGGTTGCAGTGGTTGTCTTAACACAGAGTTCCTGGTGTTATGGGCACTCTTGGGGCTGTGCATAATTTATTATCCTTTCCCTCAGAAAGAGAAAGAGGACATGAATAAAGGATTCATACATTTATAAGCATTAAGATCAGAAAGTACCAAAACAACAACTCCAACTAAGTCCCTGGACCTACTGGACACAGAATTTGGCCCAGAGGCAGATTAAATTATATCTCATAGAAGGATTTAATTACGTCTGTCTTTAAAGATCTAAATCCATGTTGAGTTGTTCCTGTCCTGTCCCCCTCCAGCCTTTTTAGGAGACTGTTACTTAGTTTAATTATCCTCTCTGCTAGCAAGATATGACTAACTTCAAGGCCTAATTTGTCTAAGTCTTTACAATAGACCTTGTCAGGTCTTTGTCAACAAGCTCAAAAAGACCCTGCTATTGGATCTCTTTCCCATGTGTAAGCACTTAGACATGATCAATCCACTTCTCCATCTCCTCTCAGATAAGCTGAAGAGGCTGAACTCTTTAAGCCTCACGTAGCACAACTTGTTTTCCAGCTGCCGGATCAAACCTCCCAAACCTTTCATCTCTGGCGCTGTTATTAGGCTGCACCACTACCTTGGAATGTACAAGAGCTCTTCAAAGGATTTTAGACTGACCATCTGATATTCACACTGAAGCACTCTCTGAGGGATTTTGATATTTCTTTTGATTCAGATCTTGGCTTTAAGAAGCTGATGGCTATGGCTGGTTTAGGGCTCAGTAATGGCTTTGCCACGAGTGAGCAGGAGAGCAGCTCACTGCTGTGGAAGGCAGATGTGCCTCCAGGTTTCTCCCCGCTATGCAGAAAATATTCCTGGTACCATTATTTTACTCCCTCTGTCCCAGAAAACACAGCCCTGGATAGATATAAGGAGTATAAGGAACAGCAAAACTCTGCTTGCACCCTATAAAATGTATTGTAGGAATGAAGAAGGGAATTCAGCAACCCCCAAGAAGTGTCTCTCTTTTACAGGTTACAAGTCTTAATAAAAAAAAGAAAAAAAAGTACTACAGGGGACAAGAACACAAATGCAGAAATGTACATACACACATCAAGGGACATTGCAAATACAAACACATGTGATCTAGACCAATAATTTTCAAAACACTTTCATACTCAATGAGGGTCTAATGCATTTTTAGGGACATTTCAAATCATTCCCTTTTGGAGGGTGTGCCCCAGAGTCCAGAAATATGGAATGTCGTTCCATGCTTTTCCACTGATTTATGTGAGTTCTAATTAGATCCTCATTCTATGAGGGTTTAAACTTCTAAAGATATCATTAAATTCACTTCTTATTTTGTGCTATCCTCTGACTCAATTTCTAAATGAGATGGGATGCATTTTAAACTCATTCTACAGGACCTTCTAGTGTTCTATAAACTAATTTACAAATAAATAGTACTATAAGTTAGGAAATAGTTGACCATATATCCCCCAAAATTTTATACATTTTTCAAAGGATGAATAGGCTTGAGTCGGAATAGAAGTAATTGAAAGCAATGAAATGCATTATGTGAAAGTTCCTGTACATGTATAGGTTTGCCACTTAATAAAACTAAAACTATAAAAATAATTAATATAAACTGAAAATAAACTCTTGGGTTTCATCTCTGATTTTCTCACATCCTCGTTGTAGATTTCAAACATTGACAAATGGATCAGCATGTCTCAGATAAGGGCTGTGATTACAGATATTTTATGCAAGGAAACAAAATAGAACATCTTTACATAGACCAGGTCCCTTGCTTGACAAGATTTTAATATACTTCTCACACACACCGAATCACAGTAGCAGCTCAGTGCCATGTTTATTTTCTCACCTCACAGATGGAATATGTTTTTTCACCTTTCACATGATGCAGCACATCCCAAGAGAGATTTAAACCTCTTTTTCCTGGCTCCCATGTTCATTTATCAGCATCTGACTTCATTGTTTTCTAAAGTCACCCCTGAGAAGGAAGTCTGAATATCAATTTGTAATAAACAGCAAGAATTTGTTGCTGTCAAGGTGTCACAGTGCAAAATAATACATGATTTTTCCAGACACATCTGAAGCTGAAGTAACCTACCCAACAGTCCTCAGCCACGAGGAAAGAACCACGTCACCAGCTCTGCCTCCTGTGTTTGATGCCTCTCCCCTCTGCTCTCTCAATGCAATAACATGAGGTGCTTATTCTACTTTTTGAAGCATACTGCTTAATCTGCAGTATCCAAACAGTATCATTTGCATGTGAAAACTCAGTACTGGTAAAGTAAATGCTTTTTCTGAACAAACTTGTGTTGCTGACACCAAAGCTCATTTTGGCACAAAGGAAGGTGTAAAGAGAAAAGGAAATCAGTTCCCCCTTTTTGTCCAGCAGGATCTCACAATTTGCAAAGTTCTGTCCATTGTTTCTCATGAGCAGAGGTCCCCAGGTGTGAGCAGCATGAGGTGGGACTGGAGCAGTGCAGGGCAGAGCTGAGGGTTGTCCCAGCACTGGGGACAAGACGATCATGTGCCCCCAAACAAACCAAGAATGGAATTCACAAGGGTAGCAATGCAGAGGGTCATACAGTATTTGTGTCCTCTTGGGCTCTTGGTCACTGGCCATGGCTTGGAGAACTTGTACAGCTTCCAGAAAACAGCTGGAGATCTGACCTCCTGTTTTCCTTTTAATGAACAAAGGGAGATTTAAGCCCCAAAATCGCAGATGAACTCTGCAAGCTTCAGTGTAGGAGTTCTGAGTCATCAGCTTCCAGTCTCCCACATAAAGCCCTACCTAGTGCTCCAAGTGCTTTATCTTAACTCATGTTCCATCAATTCCTAATACTTTAAATGCAACAAAATAAACCTTTGATATGTTTGGTCCCTATAAAGATTGCAGTTACCTGGCAAACATAATAACAAAGTTAGCTTATTACAGCAGCAGCAACAGCCGCATAACAATTTGCATTCTAGATCCATGTCCTCATTTCTTATAGCCTTCAGGTGTTCAAAAGAGGTGCCTCATACAGAGCTATTAATTCTTTATTTAGACACCTTGACTTTAAATGTACTGAGTACCTCTTGGCTCTGATGAATGTCAAATAACATTCAGATTTGGAAGATTGCATTAATTTCTTTTTTTTTTTCCAGGTCTCTGATTCTGTCCTTGAAGGAAAGGCAACCTTTTATATATGTTTATGTATATGTCTGCATTGTGCTAACAGTAACACTAATTTTACCCTTATAATAGTATCAATAATAGCATCAAAAGGAGCCAGGGATATGGTGTTTTAAAAGAAAAACTAACAAGCACACCAGGAGGAGAATGGCCCAACCAGCTATTATAGTTACCAATATTTAGGTTTCACAGGAAATACAAAATTTCCTATTGAAAAAAAAGCCAGGTTTATTACCAGCTGATTTGCAACACAAACATGAAGAGACACAGGTGTGCATTTATGTACTTTATGTTTTGCATTTCAAGGTTTGTCATTCACATTAATGTTTACATATTTAACAGTTACTATGCACTAATGTTTTCATACTCATTTAAAAATGCAAGCCTCAATTTTTCTGTTGCATAATGCCTTTATTCCTTTGTTGCACACAAGAAACAGAATTAACTACAGAGTACTGATGTCGTGGCTTTATAACAAGCATTGAAGCAGTAAGATTGTGCTTTCAGGTGTCTGATGCAGAGAGGGATTCGTCATATGGATGATTAGTACCTGAACATAAGGATGTGGACAAAAATTTGAAACCATTTGGGAGCTAATGAAACTCTTATGTAGCTAGTAGGGGGAAATTCTCAAGGGCTTCAGCTCAAAGAAGGAAAATAAATTGCCTGAAGTCACCCAGAGAGCTTTTACAAGGAACAACAGATGAGAACAAAAATTTGAGTAGGCAACTGAGACAAGTTTGTAGAAAAAGTCTCTTTTTTTTATTGGAAATGTCTTTTAATTGCCATCTTTTCTGAATCCTGACAAGCAAATTAAGGTATTCAGGGTAATGGAAGAAAGAAAGAATGTTTGAAGGAGAATGAGAGAGAGAGAAGGAGTGTAAGAAAATACCATTTATGTGAGAGGGACTGAGGTGATGACCAGGTAGGTCTTTTCAGCAGTGCAGAGTTTAGAGTGGTCCAGATGGAGGATCTCTGAAGGCCTTTGTATTGCTCAGCTCTCAGCCTTGTTTTTTCCTTTTTTTTTCAGAAAAAATTCAGGTTTTGCTCATTTTTCTTTCATTATGGAGAGTATTCTTTTTCCCTACTCCTTATACCTGTTCTACAATAAATACCTTCTTAGACATAGACTCCATTTCATTTTAGGTACTGCCAGTTCAAAAGTTGAAGTCTTTTGCAATTTGGGAGTTAAATCCAAATGTTCAATTAATATGAGACTCAAATTCTGATTAAGTGACCTGTAATTCACTCTTCTGCCCTCATATTCATTTTCTAAGGATAATTATTAAATAAACATCCCTTTTCAACTGATTATCCTTTGACCCATATATGATGTAGGGCTTTGGTAACTTTATACTTAAAATGAACTCAAAAAGAAAACAAAATAAAGAACAGTGATTTTAATAACATACATTATACCAGCAACATTTCATAGAATTAAAAATTGTAATTTTTGGAAAAGGGTTAGCTTGAAATATTTTGTTTAAGCAAAAAGGAGGCTTCTGTCTTACAGAAATAATACTCTAGGAATAGAGTAGAACTCTGCTGTGCTTAGGTATCTGACCAAGTCCCAGACATTCAGGATTAGCTTAAAGTACTCTGGCAAGTTCAAAAACCCTCATGGAGTATCAAGACCCACTCAGATGATCAATGGTAAATTTGATAGAATAGAAAGAACTAAAAAGACATTGCTCAGGTGGGGAACTCAATTCTTGCATCTTGTACTCTTTTTTTTTATCAAAAAGAAGTGCCAAAGGCTTTCTGAAAAACAGAAAATGTGCAATTTCTTTCACGAACATAGATCTATGCTTTGTTTTCTTATTGTTGTTGACAGAATCCTTCATTATGCCCTTAAAGAATCATTTTATGTTTATTTGTACTGTCTATACAGATTTGGAGATTTGTTTTATGAATTGCCAGAGAGTGATGTCTTTTTTTAATAAAAGTTTATTACACTTTGATTGATTTCCCTGATATTCATTTTGTGTGTCTGTGTTATAGAAACTCATTTTTGTTCTAAAACCCAAATTACTCCAACTAATGTACCAGAGGAGCACCGTAACTGTTTGCAATTGACAAATCAAAATGTTTCACAGCTTTATTTGTCAATGCAGATACCGTGGAAAAATCATTGAGGGGTAGTTTGCCAGGATCCCTATTTATTAATTCATGGAAGTTTGCAAGAATAACTCACGAGTTTGAAGCAGCACAAATGTCAGAATGAGCTCAGCCACCTGATCATCTTACCAAAAATTAACAAATTACTCTACATCTTGTGTGATTGTGGGTATGTTAAATGCATACAATATGCAAGCATTTACTAGCAACAAATAAATATATATTTAAAATGTTAACTTACCTTAGCACACAGTAAAAGACGCTTCCACTGTAAACCAAATATATTCATATTTTCCATAAGCTAAAGGCATATGTAAATACAGTTCCTGTGTCTCTGCTGATGTTTGATAACTTGCTAAACACCAGTAAATTGAGCACAAGTCAGAAATATATGGAAGAACGGCATTTTTGGATTTCCTCATTTTGAAACTCTATATTATTTGCCATCATTTGCAATTGTTCTGGATAACATTAAAATTGCATGTGCTTCATCACCTGGTAAGTCAATTTTTTTCTCCCAACAGTGTACCTTCTTTAACTCAAGTAATGTTTTCAAAAAGTGTCAATGTCTTTTTAGTGAGGCAGAATGGGATGAAATTAAATCTTTCAATGAAACCTGAGGTGTGTGGTATTCCCTCAGTGCTGGTTGAGATTCTCACATTGCCTATGGGACAGCAAGATTAGACAAACTCACTGAACATATTCCGTAGAGACTTTTAGGGAATAATCATCAAAAGAGTTTTGTCTTGCCTTGTATTGCTTCACCTGCTCTCTGAGCAGCGTTCCGCATCTCAATAGAGACTGCAACCACTGATTATTACTGATTATTGCACAGCCAGACATTCACCCTCACTGAAGGGCACGACTGAGCTGGCAGGCTTCATCTTGAAGAGAAAGAAATTGGCAACACTTGTTCAGCAACCTTTGGTGAACGGTGGTGAGGCAGCGTGACTTCAGCTGCTGAAAGGACAAAGCTGCCAGGCCCTGCTAGCAAGAGATAGGAATTAAGCCATGAAACTAATGAACAGCAGAGGAGCTGGAAAGCAAGGTTACCCTGTCCTTCTCCTGTTGAGATCGTCCTGGATTTTAATTCTCTGTCCTGCCTCCTGTGCAGTCAATAGCAGCCATTACACATGGTTAAAACAGATTTTTGTACTGATGTGCTGTCCTGAGAAAAGACACAGTGGGCCACCCTGCTGCCTTCCAGTAGTGAATACCAGAAGTGCTCTGGGCAATCTAGATTTGAAGTCAGCTTTTCTTTGGGCAGCACTTAGGCCATGTCATGTCCAGAGGTCCTTTCCAACACAAACTGTGAATCTATTCCAGTCATTCCCCTCCAGTACTTGGCATCAAGAAATGGCAATGGTGCTGCATTGATCTGTGTTGACCATATTATCATAAAAGCATTCCAGCATCAGGAACGTGGGTTGAAAGCTGGGACTCCTTTTGATTAGAGTTGACATGGGTCTGGTCTCCCTTAGAGGGAAGAAATCACAAAGAATGTTCTTGATAGCAGTGAGATTGCCATGCTACAGAAAACACATCAGATCAGCCAGTTCACTGCTTTCACACAGCTTTGTTTCTTTTTCCTTTAAAGGCTCTTGCTCCCATTGCTATTACACCTCATTCCACCTTCATAAGGGAGGTAATACTCAATTACACAGCATTGCTGTAGGTAGTGCATGCCCATGCTGTCATGTGCAGGCACTCCTGTGCTTTCTGGGGCTTCCCAGGCATTCCAGAGCCCTTTTTTTAATCCACCAGCCAGCATTTGATACAGAATCTGGAAATTATTTTGCTGCCAAAAGTGTACAAGGGAGGTGAGAGACAATCTGTCGGCTTCTGCTAGAGTAAACACAAAGAACCATTCTCTCATCTAGTAAAACAATAAGATTAGTCCTTTTATCATTAATTTTTTTCTCTCCTTCACTGCTTTGTAAACACTGCTTGTATGACTTTGCCTCTTATCGTCTGCAAACGGAGTCTACTTTTGTTGAAGCAGTGTCAATCACAAGGGTTTTCCTGCTCATATACTTAGTGATATGACTGATTGAAAAAGAAGACAGCCTTTCATTTGGGTCTGCAATATGTGACATAGTCACTGTTGAAAATATGAGGGAGGGAAAGAAAACAAAGGGAACAATTTGGTAAAATATAACCCCAAGTCCACTTGCTCTGTCAAAGGGATTAAGATTAAACTGAAAGAGGTCAAAGCTATTAACATTTAGACTATAGAGTATATAAGAAGTTAGTGTCTCGTTAGATATTGGCTTTCTAATTGGAGAGAAGCTTATTTCTAATTCTTTATGTAAACAACAGCACTAGTAAAAGCTTGGGTGGTCTCAGCATTGTAACCCAGTGGACATATTTGATCCACATCAACCTGAAGCAAATGTCCTCGATGACCAAACTTTCATTTAAATTGTAAATATGTCTCTTGATTCCTTTTTGCCAACTGTGACAGCATTTGCAAAGGGAAAACTTCACAGTGATACTCTGGGGCTGCTTTAAATTTGTTTTCCCAAATGCCAAATTCTCCTTCACACCATACACTTAGTTGCAATCTTATTTATGTTCAGCTCTTTGGACCAAGCAAAAAGATTACTGCAGCCACCAGGAAGGAGTGCAGACATGACTTGATTGTTAATTAATTCCCATAGCAAAAGTGACTCTTACACAAGTCAGATTATTTATGGAATATCTTTTGCATTTTCAAATCACATTATTATCTGATTTTACAGTGCTCTCTATCGCTTCCTGTCCTAAATCAAATGGCAAGTGAAACAAGGGAAAGTAAATTAGATATCAGCCAGCAGGGTTAGTCCTTGGAAGGTGATTTGGTTAATGCTTAGTTGCACTGACCCAATCCATACCTCATGACTGTATTTTGCAGATCTGGTGTGATGGGCTGACCCTGGTTAGAAGTCAGGGGCCCACGAACCCACTCTATCATTCCCCTTGTCAACAGGATGGGGGGGAAGAAAATAAGATGAAAAATAACCTAATGGATCAAGACAAAGCCACTTTAACAAAACAAACACTATATGTGGAAGCAAAGGAAAACAAAGTAGTTATTCTCTATTTCCCATGAGCAGACAATGACCAATCACTTCCTGGGAAGCAGGACTTCAGTACGCATAGTGTTTTCTTTGGAAGACAAGGGTAATAATAAATGCTCCCTCTCCTCTTTTCTCTTAGCTTTTATTGCTGAGCAGGCATCATATGGTATGATATACCCCTCTGGTCAGTTTGGCTCAGCTGTCCTGGCTGCGTCCCTTCCTAAAATCTTTCCCACCCTCAACCTACTGGTCAGAGAAGAATGTTCACAGAATCACAGAACTGCAGAGTCACTGAATCCCAGAATCACTAGGCTGGAAGAGACCCTTAAGATCTTCAAGTCCAACCCATGCCCTAACACCTCATCTAAACCATGGCACTGAGTGCCACATCCAATCTCTTTTGAAACACATTCAGGGATGGTGACTCCACCCTCTCCCAGGAGAGATGATTTCAGTGCTTTATCACCCTTTCTGTAAAAAATTTTTTCCTAAAAGAAGTTGAATAGAATTGATGCTGTCTTTTGGACAGACTTGATGCTGTGTGAGAAAAAGCACTGGTGTCTATACTCAACACCTTTCTAGCTACCAATACAAAGCACAGAACTGTGAGGGTTGCTGTTGGGGAAATTTACTCCGTCTCACCCAGACCCAATACATCTGATAATCTCCAACTGCATTAGCATGTTTTCTGAGGATTAACAAGTTTTGATTTGGTATGTGAGCAGCATAACAAGCAATCTCATACAAGGGGATGGATGAGTGCAGGAAGAGTGACGTTGTGGCCCTGTCCTCGTACACTCTGCCATTATTCCTGGTGTGATCTGCCAGAACTTCATATTTTTCCACAGCTTGTACTGCTACAGAGGGATAGGCAAACATTCACAGGAAAAGCATCATGCAAAGTTTGAACTGGAAATAATCCTTATAAGTTCATTTGGGCTGCTATGCTAAAATTTGAGCCATAGGTTTTTAACCCTACAAAAGTGTGGATGCTGGAAAAGGCAGTGTTCAGTGATCTGTCCCACAGAAAGACCATTACTATGAACCTTCCTGATCCACTGGCCAGTCTCTGTCATCCACTTAGTGGGATTTCTTGCATCACCAGAGGAAGCCCTACATCTAAAACTGCAGTTTAATCATCATCATTTTGCAGTGAATGAATACATTTCCTTGCTCAAGCAGCTACAGCCCAGGGCTTCCTACAAACCTCTTTGAGCACAGAGGGCAGCCCCTCACTGTGATGCCCTTAACCGCGCTATCGCCTCAGCTTTTAAAACTCATTGCAATCCTTTGATATGAGGAAGGCAGTGTGTATGAAATTCTCACCCTCCCTTTGGAGCACAGCCTCACTGAGTACAGTGAGGGTCATCAAAGCTTTTCAGGCCCAATTGCCTACAAGTTCCATGCGGCTGTCACCTGACACTCTCTGTTTTATCTTTTCACCTTCCACTGGTCCATCACTCCGTGCCCACTGACACAACAATATTGCCACCACAGAAATCATTGCTAGTCTGCCCAGATCTCATTTGGCCAGATGCTTGTGAAAGCAGGAGAGTGTCACATTACTATCTCATTAATTAATCCAGTTGGCAATGCTGAGCACACTAGTTTTCTAATGGAAGAGATGGTACGAAATATTTTCAGGGAGAAGAGTTTTCTTCAAACAGATGAATATTTTGTTGTTTTGGAAGGAGCAGGACAGTTTATGTTCAGTTTTGAAAGAAATAAAAATAAAATGTGGCAAAAGCACTGGGGTCATATATACTGACGTGTATTCATAAACGTTTGGCACTGGAGAGTCTACATTTTTCATCAAAAAAGTAATTTCACAAATCTCCATTCTCCAAGAAATGCATTTGCCTGAGCATTTAGAGGCCACAGAAAAATAGATTTTTATTGTTATTAATTATAGTGACAGTCCTGAAGGAAAAAGGTCATTTTATGAAAAACAGATGATTTTGAAGAGAAACACTGACTAAAATTACTAACTCTGTTGAACATTGATGTAATTTGAAAGATGAACTCATAACTGCAAAAAAATACATTATAAGGTTTCAAATTTAAATATATACAAGTGTATTTTAAATGTTTAACATAAACAAACCAAAGATGAACAGAATCATGTGAGGTAGCTTCAGAGTGTTCTAAAAAAGCCCTAGCAGGAAACAACTCCAAATGAGATCATCTTGCCTATCTCAAGCCAGAAAGCTGGCTGTAATTTCTTACTTTTTCTGTTGACAGTAACAATACAGCATCAGATCCTAGAACCACCAAAATTAGCAGTGTCTCCCACTCAAGAACCAGTTTCCTGGATTCTGGGGTACAAGTGATACTGAAGCCTGACTCTCTAATCCACCTTGCCATCTGGCAATCTATTGGTGAGAGCAACAAGAAAGCATGAAAAGATGAGACAGACATTCTGCCCTTTTTAAAATATCAGTTGGGGTGGAACTGTTAAACACATTCCACTTGTTATCCATTCCTTTTCCTTGGGAAAGATTCTTTGGGAGCTAGTTCTCTCCTTCTAAATTCCATTTAGTCATGAAAATAGGGCAGAAGAAATATGATAAAACTAGGAAATAGGCTCAAAGACATAAGTAATTCTTAGTCTGTAGCTTGGTCTGTTACACAAGACGTACAAAAAATACGGGGTTTTTGTGTATGTTATTAATGCCTTCTACAAGTAATTATCAGAAGAAGAGGGAAAAACTATCACCTTAAGTAAGTATCCATAAAATAAGAAGAAAAATAAACCATGCAGTGTCAGCACTTCCATATGAATAGCATGGTTTGGAGTTTTCATGCCACCAAATTAATATATCCCTGGAATAAGCCATAAATTATAAGTTCCTTAAAAAGTGCTGCATTCAACACTTTTGGAAAGCTGTATCACATTATTTTATCCTTATAGATGAAAATAAAATATCATAGATGTAGACTTAATGAATCAGCAGTAGTTTAGATAAAATTGATCATGATTTGCTTCTGTTTGTTATATACAATCAGAATTAAGTCTGGAGCAGTAATATGTATATTTGATGGATTGCAAGAGCCAATTTTGCAAAGCTGAAAACAATTATGAGCTAAATCATTTGGGAGAAAGAAATTAGACAGGAAATGTGGATAATAACTGGAAAGTGTTTAAAAAAATTTTACCAGAGGTTTTAAAAAAAAGAGTCAAAGCTGGACTAAATGTTGACTTGCATAAAAGTGAAACAGCTATGTAAATCAAAATAATTACACCCAAAAAAAAGGCATTTATTAGAATATGAATTAAACAGGAGATAACTACAGAAAATTGATAAGGATGGAAGCAAGAAGTAAGGTTTTTCATCAGAATTAAGGATAACAAGAAAGATTTGTGGTCTTGACTACACACAACTGTAGCAATCGATAATATATGCAAAAAATTGTATAATCTGTAAATAAATCTGATCTCTCTTGGAAGAAAAAACAGACAAAATCAGTTCTCCTACAAGAGGACAATGTAATGCTGTTCACTCCAGTAAATCAGAAGAATGTTAAATAGCAATTTAAATCAGTAGACCCACAAGATTTACAACCAAGAGGTTTATAAAAGCTGGCTGAAGAAAATTCCAAACCGTGGATATTGCTTTTTGCTAAGTCTGAGATGTCCCAAGAAGGACAGGGGAAAAAAAAGTGCAAATATCTCACCAGTTTTATTTTTTTAAGTTACATGTGTAACCCAGGTGATTGAATCCCTTTTAGTCTGAGCTGAAATCATAAAATAATGTAAAATCTAATAGAGGGCTAGGGGTGTGTGTGCAATTCACCCTAAGCAAAATGGTTTAGTAGAAACAAGAAGTTCTCATAAGCCTTCCTGAAAAATTCAGCATATTTACTGGCCTTAGGAAGTAAAAAAAAAGACAAATGTTGCCAGGCATATAAAAGACAAGGTGGGCCAGCAAATCGAAGTCCTTCCAAGTCTGCAAAGAACCTGTGAACAAATTTAGCAAATAGCACTGGCATCAGAAAAGGCAGTGTCTGTCAGAGCCCATACAGGTGTGAATAACCTTCCCACAGAATAAAGCACATTTGAAAAGCGGATCCTTCATCTTTTGTAGTCACACTTTTTAAGCCCCCCAAATTTAGCAGTTTTTTTAAACTTGTCTCTTGATTTAAAATATCCTTTTTTTCCAGGCTGATATTCAGGCAAGGTTTTTCTGGCCTAGATGCAGGAGAGAAAATCTTCAGTGAACCTGGTACTGTTTACTGAGGGTCACTCAGAACAAAGATGTTTTCAGTATTAGTACAATTCTGAAACTGTGAACTAGCTCCTAACCAGGTAACAAAGTGAATAATTGGTACAACTTGCTAACTGGTTAGGGTTAACTGTGTGTAACATCTCCATTGATTTATGACTGTCAGGTTCACAGGTTACTTAGATTGTTCAATTTAGCACTTTTCCCCAGCTTTCAATTGAACATTTTGAACCAGGTGTTCAATGGATTGATCGATACAAAGTACAATAGGTCTCTGCACCAGTCCATAAACAAAGCTGATTTTTATAGCCTTGGTGTGATTTAAACCTTTCACACTTTAAAACATTCTGCAGCACTCTTGCCATGTAAGCATATGCTTCTCTTCATTTTCCTTAATTGACATCAGATTGTGCCTGAGCAACACGCAGGGCAGTGAAAGCTGCTGTGTGCCTGGAGGGCCTGATCCTGCAAATGTGTGTGCCTGACACTGCATGCAGGTAAGTAACTCCTTTGATCCCAGTGAGGCTATTCACATATATAGCCCTGTTAAGTGGAATTAGTTGTAAGGGAAGGACTGACATTTGAATATTGAGCTTTGTGGTTAGGGAGAGCTTTCCTAGCACTCAGAGGTCATGGAGAAAGGCAAATCTCATTTGCACAAAGTGACTTACGCAATTTGCACGAATTCTCCACATGTCAGGTTCCCTTCTCCCCAGAAAAACAAACTCATATGTTCACCTTTGCAGCTTGGCCCCCACCCTGTGACTGTACATATCACATGCCATTTTGTAGGGACTCATGTTCACCTGCCAGCTGAATTTGATGTCTGGCTCAGGGAGGAAAAGGCAGGACATCAGGAGAGAAATGAAATACAGATGCAAGCCCCAGGAGTCCTCAGTCTATAGACCCCTTACTGGATGCTAAACTCTGAGTCTGCCCCAGAGCATTTGAGTGAACACAGCAGATAGCTCATCCCCCATTGCATGATTTGGCCCAGGTTTTACTCTTTCAATTAGCAAAAGCTAGGGTTTCAAAGGTTTGGAGAATGAAGACCTTGAAGCAGGTTTTGAGGAGGACCTCAGTCTCAGTGCTGCTTGGAGTGCAGATGGCAGAGCAGGGGAGGCTCTTCAGTTCTGAAGCCAGGGTTACTCTCGTGAGGGAGCTGAAGAGGAAAGGGCTGCTCCCACTTTCTTTCCTCAGCCCATGTCACTGACCTGCCGTTCACACATGCACACCCATCCTGAGTAAGTGCTGCTTGTCTGGCTGACCTTCGCTGGAGATTTCTCCAGTACAGAGAGAGTCTGTCTGAGTAAATATCCCTCAGGCATGTGGAAAATGGGTAGGGATAACAGATGAAGTCAACACATGGAAGAATTTACTGTCTTACCCGGAGGTAAGAAGCAGATCCTCCTTAAGTACTTAAACAACTACAACTGTTTTCAACTCAGTGTTGGTATAAAATAATAATGAAAATAACCAGTCCTCCTTCCTTTTAAAAAGTGGGAAGAGAAGGGAAGTGGAGGGAAGGGATAAGGGGCAGAGGAAGGTGAGGGGGGAGGAAGGAGAAGGGGAAGAGAAAAAAAGGATAGCTCTCTGAGCTATCACCACAATCCAGCTTTCATCTCACACACTAAAAAGTCACAGAAAATGTGAAACAGTTGCAAAAGTCTTAAAGAGCAAGTTAAATGACTACCACAGACCGAGATCTTTTAATATCTATTGAGCTGAGTGTCACAGACTACACATATTTTTGCATTTAACACAGCTTTAAATAGTATACATAAATGCATGTCATTGAGCAGTGACAGGAGAATCAGGCAAGTACTTTTACTTTAAAAATATCTTCCTTCTGTGTTGCTGTTTCACCTTGAAAAAGTGCCATATTCAGCATCCCAGGCCCTGGACCCTGAGCACCTTCCTTTGACATCAGTCCCTGTGGATCAGCCTCTTTGAGCCGAGCAGAAGTGTTTGAGAACAGGTCAAGTTTGGCCTCAGAGGGTGTATTTTGAATCAGCTTTCTTATGCTCTTACTCCATCAAAACCTGTAAAAAGGAAATGAATCATGTTTGGATTTCTGCAAGAAGTTGGGGATTATGCAAACTATTTCCTGGTACATTATAAGAAGAAATGCTTATTTTTATAAATAATGTATTTATCTAAAACTGTAGCCAAATAAAAGGCTCCCATTCCTTAGCAGTTAGATACAGAAACTGCCATAATTTAACAAACTGCAAATGAAAACGTAACTCCTTTATGAAGCTACCCTCATAAAATAGATCTTTTTACAAGAAGAAGTTGCTGTAAAATAGAAACAGCACTAAGACCAGAACAGTGTAAGTCTGGAATGAGATTTTACCTTAAATGCTATTCAGTAAATGAAAAGAATCATTAAATATATTACAAGCTATTACTAGAACAATCCATCCAAGTATTTTTTTATTGCCATCTTCTCTTACAAACTCATTGAAAATTTTGAGGGAAAGAGGTCGGAAAATCAAGAAACAGCTAGTTTCGTAAGGAATGAATATATTTTTATTGATGATTTCAAGGCCAGTAGAGCTGCCACCAATGGCCTGGGTGAGGCCCAGTGTTGCCCCTCAGGCACTGTAGAACTGGACAGCTGAGTCACAATGAATCTTTGTGACACTGATGCTCACTTTATCAGAAAAGGAGAGAGTCTGATGATGGTTTAGCCATTTTATTGTTGCCAGTGTCCAGATCTTAACTCGCTTGAATGTGAGGATGCTCCTTCTAGAGCTACATTTGCACCTGTGCAGTATTTGCACAGTGTTTAGCACAGTGGGCTGCTTTCAGCTCTTAGACACCAAAGACACTACGGTTCTGCTGCTAGTTATGATGAGCATGGATATGTTGGTTTTCACTCAGGAAAAGGTTGCTAGATTGTCATTAAGTAACAGACCCAAAAACAAGACAAAAATTGAATGGAATCATAAAATACAGAATATGCTGAGTTGGAGGGAACACACAAAGATAATTAAAGTCCAGCTCCTGGCAATGCACAAGACACCCCAAGAAGCACACTACGTGCCTCAGAGCATTGTTGAAATGCTTCTTGAACTCTGTCAGGCTTGGGCTGTGACCACTGCCCTTGGGACCCTGTTCCAGTGCCCAACTTCCCTCTGGGTGAAGAATCTTTTCCTAATATCCAGCCTAAACCTCCCTGGCACAGCTTCAGGACATTCCCTTGGGTCCCTACATTGGTCACCAGAGGAGACATCAGTGCCTGTCCCTCTGCTTCCCCTCCTGAGGAACCTGGAGACTGCAATAAGGTCTCCACCTTCTCCACTCTCAATATCCCTCTGACAGAAAGTTGTCCAGCCATATATCTGCTAAATAGCTTGTAGACAATAGTAGTGTATAATTAGAATCACTGGCATTTTGGTTTTTTTTAAGCACAGGATTTACCTCAAAATAGCCATACGTATGTTGCATTGATTAGAATACCACACTATTTTAATTTTAAATTAACTTTTAAAATAAAAATTGGTGTAATAAAATATAAGTATTTTTTTATTTTTGGTGTACAGATAGTTGCATGTGAAAATTATTTATAAGCAATTTATTGCATTTGACAATCCCATTCTTGATCAAAATTACAGTAATGATATTTACTAATTTAAAAATTCACAAATTAGGCCCTTCGAAAACTTTTGTACAAACAACTTCAGATCTTCAACTTCTAATGGTTGTTTATGAAGTTCGTTTTTTATTTTTCAGCGATATCCCTAAAAGAACCTCAAACTATTAAACAAATGTTAGGCTGAGCTGTGTCCAGACAATAATCATGAATTCTGCAAAAATGGCCTTTTTGAAACTCTTCATTATTAGGGCACCTCATATAAAAAAATATCTGCCCTGCAATATCTCAAATCTATTAATGTCTGTTATAAATTTCCCCTTTCTGCACTGGAATGACAGACACAGAACTGCACTTCAAGGAATTAAATTCCTTAGCCAGGTAGCTTAATTTGCCAATCTGTTTCATCCATAAAACATAGTCTACACACATGGATCACATTATTGGGAATTCAAAGGTGAATGAGAAAGAGCAGCTGAGTGAATAAGGAACAGAGGATGCAGGCATATCCCAAAAGCTTTTTCTAAACAAGTACCAAAAATCTTAAAATTAAACCACCACTGTACCAAATGGTCTCAGTCAGATACAAAATTACCCATATTCAGCCATAAGCAAGGCCAGACCTCTTGAAACTGAGTGTTACAGAAAGGTCTCAGCTCCAGAAAAACACCAGTGGCTTGTTAAACAAAATGAAACATTAGCATTTAGACATAGACAAAACAGTCTGGGATGCAAACCTGCCCTAAGTTTATGGCAGCTTCAGACAGAAAACACACAAATAGATGAAGAGCCTATTTTAATTACTCACCAGAAAGCTGAAAGAACAAAGTTACTCACTTTTATAATGGCATTTTCTGGAAAGAAAATATTCCCAGTTCAAAGAACAGCTGAAGAAAAAAATTCAAGACAACTTCAGTTAGAAAAATCACAGTTACTACTTTATAAACAGCATTTAAATGGTGCATTCAGAAGGCATTCCTAGGAAGACTGCATCTGCCAGTAAACTGTCCCAGGTCATCTGTAGAGCACTGGTCAAACACAAGAGCCTGAAGCCTGGTCAGCCTTTTATTAAGAGAAGGACCTTTTTGAGAACTGTAGAGCAAATTAATTGATTTGGTTTCAAGTAAGACTATTTCAACCCTTGTTTCCCACATTGCCTCCTGCAGTGGAAATATTACCTTGTCATGTATACAGTGCAGAGAGCTTCAGGATGTAATGAATATTGAGCCAACATTTCTCTTAGTGGCCAGTTTTCTAAATGTGGGCAGGCAATCATATGCACATGCACTAATCAAGCTTCTCTCTTTCCACAGGAGGCTGCTTAAAGAGATATATGGTAGTAGGATTTGTGCTATGTTGCTCAGGGACTAGGGAACAGATGGAGAAAATTTAATTCCCAGGGCCTATGGCTGCTAGGGGATTCCCTCATGCCACTTAAGTCTTTGAAGTAAAAAGAAAGAAAGTTTCTCAAACCACAAAAAAAAAATTTTACTCCCTACTAACTTGTCTTTTTATTTTAAAAAACTCTTTCAGCAGAGAAAACATTTCTCTGCATGAGATATAACAGCTGCCCCAAATCCGTGGAGCAATCCCATGGTGTACACTTGTGGTTGTCCTGCCAATTTCCTTTTTAACTAAACCACAAAATGATGGGATGCCAACCACAAGAGAGCAAATTATTCTGATGTTCAGCACTTACGTGTGGAGAATATTAACTGACCCCTTTTTTTGATTAATTGGACCTTTTAATGCCATTAGGGAAGGGTTAGGTTATAGTTTCCTACTGAGTGGGACAGGCAAGTGGCACAAAGGGCTTATAAATCACCCAGCTCACAGGGGCTTCAGCAGCCGTGTAAATATACAGATGTGGACAAAATAAAAGTTAATTGTGTTGTTAGTCTCGTGAACAGAAACACATAGACAAGTGTTACTTTGAAGAAAACAAGCTAAATCTAATAATGGTAAATGCAGTTGTTATTGATGACAGCTGGCTGCTGGACTGAAGCATCTAAGGGTTCTCAGTCAAAATTCAGGAAAGCCAACAGGACTTGGCAATGTAGCACAGGAGTCACCAGCACGAAGTGTCAGACAAGTGTGGCTGTCACCAGGCAAGGGGGTGATGTGTAGGACATGGCTGTCAACTCTGAGAAGCCTCCTGTCAGGGAATGCTGCTTGTTTATTGCACTTTGAGCAACCAAAAATGCAAGTATTGAGGCTGCTGCCAGGAGAGGACTGAAGACAAGTCAACAGGAACCAAATTATTGTCCTTTCTAAAGCCATGGGGTTTGCTTCTCTTCTCTCCTCTGGCCTCTAATTTCCAGTCAATATCTAAGAGAACAAATGAAGATAATATTTAACCTGCAATTTAAGCCATGGCAGAAGAAAAAGTGACCAAAGTAGTGCTGGGGATCTTTTAGCTAACAGAGCAGTCAGCTGCTGTTTTGTTGACTCAGCTTAAAAGAGTGAAAAATGTTTGTATTTATTCTAGGAAAACATCAAAGGAGCATCCTTCCAACCCTGACTATAGCCTCTAGGTACTTGTGGTGATCACTGCAATAGCAGCTCTTTTTTGAACTTATTCCTTGGAATGGGAGTCTAGCTTCTTTGGTCTTTCCTCTTCTATCTCACCCTGTCAGAGAGTGGAAAGCAGTTGCATCCCTGAAATTAAAGTTCACACAAAGACTCATTTTCAGGTTTCAGTTCAATACATACAAGGACTTATTTGCAGGTTTCAGTTCCCAGTGTGGAGGTGGAATGGGATGAAGGGGGATTTAATTGTGTTATAATACCCCTGCCAGAGGAGCAGTCTGGAAAATTACATAGCATTAGGATATAATCTCCCCTCTATCTTTTGACCCCCATCTTCTCACTTCACCTGCTCCAGTCCCTCAGAAAGTGGCCAGCCCAGCTGAAGGAGGGTGTTTGCAGGCTGCATCAATCCAAAAATGTGAATTGGACTTACAATCCCTTTGTGGGAACCTACCTTGAGGCGCTCCCTGAATTTGCAGCAAAATTTCACCCTATACATGGCCTCTTCACCGAAGTTCCTCATTCAGTGGCCTAAACTGTTGGTTTCCACCAAAACTAGTGCAAACCCCAACTTGTGCCATAGCATCCTCCAGCTGCAAGTGGGGAGAATGCAGACACACACCCTGTGAGATCCTGCACGCTCTCCCTTCACCCACCGTTGTGTCCTAAACCCGCAGAGGGACAGCCAAACACCAGGCACTGAGGGCATGCAGTCCCATCCCACCCTGCAGGAAGCAGCAAAGGTCAGGGACAAGGAGATGATCCTCTTGGGGAGAATCTAGGCAAACATTCCGTGCAAGGAAGCGTGCAGCATTTAACCTCATGGCTGTCTCTATGCAGAGATCAAATTGCCCCTTCTCTGGCAGAGCCTAGCACAGGGACATCCCCGGGCTACAGGGATCATCTGGGCTCAGCAGAGAGGGACTGTGGCCCCAAGAGTGGGGGTGAGAGGTGAAAGCTGCTTCGTTCCCTCTCTTACATGCTGCCCCAATGCACAGGAAAATTAACAGGCACCAGAAGAAGGCACGTGAAAAAAGGAGAAGTGCAAATTACCTTTTCACTTCACAAACGAGGAGGGAGAGGCAGGACAAACTCCTGCTCTCAGGTCCAATTCCTTTCATGTATACTTCCTGGGGCAGTACAGTTATGTGTCTGCCTAATAACTCAGTCTAGCTCCAGGTAAGCAGTCATTAGTTTTCTTGGGAAATGCTCAAGCAGTAAGATACAAAAACTGGGTAAATTTATTCAGTCCTCAGTGCTGAAGTATATAGAGAGATGTATAGATAATGCACATAAAAACACAGATACAGGGGTAGACACACAGAGAATAATAAAAATAGATAAATCTGGTACTACTTTCTGTAGGGTTGGAATGGAAAGAAAGAAAAAGAGGGGGACATATGAATTTAATAAGCTCAGGCATAATTGCCATGAGTAAATGTTAATGCATAGGGATGAACTTTTATTTTTACTTTATACATATTAATAGGCTGACTCTTTGTGAAAGAGTGACATCAGACATTGATAAATTTGACAGAAGTGAAAAGAAAAAATGGTTGCACTATTAGGAACATTCCTGAGGTGGTGTTGAACGGTGGCTTTGATATATCAGCCTTCAGTTTCTGAGCACATTCGTATTAACTTGTGTGTACATCCAGAATTCAAATGAGCTGCTCCTTTAGATGCTGACTTTTAGCAGCAGTCCCACCAGACAGGCTGAAATCAAACCTACAGTTTCAGAATGTGGTATAGTATAATTTTCTCAGTACAGTTTGTGCCTGCTGACTCTCTCAGAAGATTAGAGAAAGAGGAAGCATATAGCAGGTCGTTAAAGATCCACAGAAGGCTGAAGAGTGAAAAAAATCTTCAATGAACACACTGCTCCAAGTACACCCTCCTATGCCAAGAGATCCATGCAAGGCTGTGTTTATAATATTGCTGAAAACAGAGAGATGACAAATTCCTTGCAAGGTATTCACTTAAAGGCAAGTGAGGGCTAACCACTGATATCTGAATGCCTCAAAAACATCTGAACATTGGTGCATCACCCAACATGGATGCTCTTTATAACCCTTCAGGAAACCTCTGAGGAAACAGTGCTTCACCTGCAAGATATGTATTTGTCTGGAAACATCCTACCAGTATAGTAAGTGTCTGAGAATCTTACAGTAAAGCCAGCATGCACAGGTGCATCACATGGTTTAGGATTCACAGTGAGGAATAAATAAAAAGCTGAATCCATGCATCTTTTTCTCATTAGTCCATTGCTTTTAAAAACTAGACATCAGGAGGCTGGAATTTTAAGATGGGAGTTAATACTACAGACACACACTTCTGAGCAGCTTCAAACCAAAGGGGGGATAACAAAAAAATACAACCAAGAAAGCAAAATATTTGGGAAGTGGAAAAGAAGGCAGCCATAGAAAATGCATATATAAAGAGAAGAAACAGAGATGTGTGAATGTGTGCTAGATTATATTCATTAATTTACCAGAAAATTTTGGTTTGAAATTTGGGCAATTCAGTAAGATTTCTGTTATAATGTCTGTTTCCAAAAGACAAAAGGAAAAGGAAAATTATTTTTTAAAAAGTAAAGTATTAAATAACGATTTTCCCCTCCTTTTGCTCATTAGAGTGCAAGTACTCTCTTTGGAGACAGATACAAAAATTAGAAATAAATATTCACCTTTCTGTTCAATACATAGGAATTAGGTTTTTATCCACTTTTTATCTAGTTTCATACAACAGTTAAAAATATTGGATTTTTTTCCCTTTTAAAAATATCAGTCTCCTTTTGGTAAGCAAATGTAGGACATCATCTATATTTTTACTTTTTTTTTTCAGGTGTCAACCATAAGACTTCTGGCAAATTAATTAGCCTGTATAGCCAAGATTATGAGTAGCAAACTAATAACAAACATTAGCTCTTCTATGCAAAAAAAACCCAAGCATTTGAATCTATTCAAGACAAACAGTTTTTATCAGACCTACTGTATATTTGAATCTCTCAATGCCTAGTATCACAGCATGCCTAGTAGTTAAAGATAATTAAAGTAATAATACACCTGTTAACTGTGGAGATACTGTGCCTAGCATCAGACTGCTTAGAATTACTAACACAAACTTGCTGAAGGTCTGAGGATGCAGTTTGCATGTTCCTGTTGGCAAAGAGAAGCCTCACACCCTCATCCTTTTATCAGTGAAATAAGGCAAGAGTCCTTTTATTTCAGAGCAGAGGCCACAGCCTAACAGACCAATCATCTCACTGATCATTTTCTTCTTCATAATCAGGTGGACCAATTTCCCTCTTTTTCACTTGCCAGAAACAAGTGGTTTTTTATTAACATCTCTCTTTAAAGTACTCCAACTGCTTACTTGTGCTCTAAATTGCTGCTAAGTGATTAATTCATCTTTTACCTTCTATTAAAGAAGCAAGCCTCTTCAAGACGGGACCTGAGTTTTCCCTCACCCCACATTTTCAGCATCATCAACATCAGCATTTTAAGTAAGCATCACTGTCTAAAGAGTAGATTGCTTCTGCATGACAGAAATGCTCAAATACTGTGCTCCTATTCAGCAAAAAATATATTCAAAGACCACAGATAAGCAGAAAGACATTATTTAAAAGATCCTGTTTTTAGTAAGCAATATGCTTACTGTAAGAGAGGTGTTTTATTTAACTGGCAATGACTACTCTTACTCTGAACTGGCAATAGCCTGCAACAACAAACACATCCAAGTGTTTTATTCAGTCGTGGATACTCATTTTCCTCCTCCTGCAGATACATTCTTTCTATGTGTCCAGTGGCTAGAAGCCAAGAAACTCATTTCACGCTTGGTAATTCATTGCTAATCAGAGCTAATCTGTTTGGGAAAACATGTATGGCTCAAGCACAGAGAATCAGATCAGTTTGGCTGCTTTGTTGGCGACAGTTCACCACCAAGAGCAGCTCTCTGACCTCTTCCATGGGACCCACATCAAGGTTCACTTACTCATGTAAGTTGTTCCACACCAAGAAATTTGTCTTTTTGAGACATGGACATTTAAAATGAAATTAACAATGAATCCTGGTGCAATATGCACCAATTTCACTGTTCACATCTTTGGGGTCAGTAGTCACTACTAATACAAGTTTACCACTGCAAAGCTTGTGGGAGCCTTCCTTGGTCCTACAGAGATATACTCAAATGAAAAAAAAAAAAAAGGGGACAGAGCTTTGTAAGGAAGGTGCCAGCTTTGCTTTGAATTTTTGGCACTTGAATTTCTATGGGGCAGATATCCATCAGCCCAACATTTTATATGGGCAACAATTAGGAGCAAAATTTGTATCACAGAATCACAGAATATGTTGAGTTGAAAGGAACACACAAGGATCATTGAGTCCTACTCATGGCCCTGCACAGCACCATCCCCACAAGTCACACCATGTGCCAAAGAGCATCATCCAAACACCTCTCAAGCTCTGTCAGGCTTGGTACAGTGACCACTTCCCTGATGAGCCTGTTCCAGCGCCCAACCACTCCTCTGGGTGAAGAACCTTTTTCTAATACCCAACCTAAATGTCCCCTGACACAATTTCTGGCCATTCCCTTGGCCATTCCCTGTCACTGGTGACCACAGAGAAGAGATCAGTGCCTGTTCCTCCTCTTCCCCTCACAAGGAAGTTGTGACAGCAGTGAGTGAGGTCTCCCCTCAGTCTCCTCTGGACTAAACAGACCAAGTGACCTCAGCAGCTCCTCATACAGCTTCGTCTCCAACCTTTCACCATCCTCATGGCCCTCCTTTGGAGAAGGCCATTAAGATCCCCAATGGTTTAATGTCTTTTATGTGTTGTGCCACCCAAAACTGCCCCCAGCACTCAAGGTGAGGATGCTCCAGTGCAGAGCAGAGCAGGACAATCCCCTCCCTTGCCCAGCTGATGATGCTGTGCCTGATGCCTCTGAGGACACGCTTGGCCCTCCTGGCTGCCAGAGCACTGCTGGCTCATGTTCAACTTGCCAGAACCCCCAGGTCCCTCTCATGGGACTGCATTCCCCAGTCTGTATGTACATCCAGGGGCAGTCCACAAACACAACCCTGAAAATTGCAGCTTCCCCATAAAAACAAATGTTGACTGGGAAGCAAATGGAAACAAATACCCCAAACTTAGTGAAATCTACCAACACTTGGCTTTGAAACCCTGGGAAGACGCTCAGACAACAAATATTGATTTTACTTCATGCAAAATAATGTTTATGTTACTGCTGCAAGATTCCGTCCCTGATACTCTCCTGTAGGCGTTGAGCCATATGTTCCTGCAGTACAGCAGAGGCACAATTGAGCTCCTCTGTGAGACGGCGCCCTGCCAATGCCAGCACTCTCCCAGGCAGCAGCACCGCAGAGAGGAGCCAAGGCACATGCAGGCTGCGGGCACTCCTGCGTCTCACCCTCCATCCCAGGGCTGGATTTTGAGCCGAGGCTGCTGAGGCATGTCTCAGCTCAGCTTGACGGATCCGTCGGGCGGTTATTCAAATGCGATGTTGTCCCAGTCTCATCTGGAATGCCTGCATGACAGCATTTCCCACTCATCCTGCTTTTTTTTTAGTCATTAAAAATAAGACAGCGTGAGCCTCTGAGAAACCTGTCTGTAAAATAAAGGTCTGCATTAAAGCCAGGTATGAAAAACTGTCTTCCTGACAAGCAGTTGCTATTTGGAGGTGCGTCTATCTCTCAGGGAATCGGTTATGTGCCAGCAACAGAGAAACAATCCCATACAAACAGTAACATTAGGGGAATCTTAAGGCTAAAATTTAAGCACTAAAAGACAGAGTCCACCTCAGGAAAATCTAGATTAGCTGCCTTATCACTGCTTGCAAGCATGCGTACAATATTACACCCCTTAATTAAGCAGATATGTTTTCTCTCTGATAGAATGAATCAGATGGTCTTCTAGATTTTTTGTGTTTAGCATATATTAACAATTTGTCTCTTTTCTGTGTGTCCGTCATTTAATTAGCATAAAAGCCCCCTAATCCAACGTTTGCTTGGTCATCTTCATGGCATATACTCCTATCTCAAAGGTACTCATTTTAATAATTTCATCAGTACAGATGTACAATGCATTCCACAAGACATTTTTCTCTTAAGAGACAGATGTACTTCTTAGCAGTAATTCATTACTTATTACCTCGCAAGCTGTTTTTCAGACAAATAAGCTCACAGTTCCATTACGAGTATCTTTTAATGATGTTTCTGTTTCAGATTGCTTTATCATTGGAGTCTAATCCAAATTTCACTGAACTTTCCCATTAATTTTAGTGAAAGGCTCTGTTCTTCATTTTCCAAGCAGCTCAAAGCACATCTCAGGAAAATCTGTACACTATTTATTCAAAAAGACATTTTAAAATAGAAAGCAAAATATTTCTTTAGCATTAAATCGCTTCTCTAATGAGCAAAACCTCCTACAGAGGTTTTTCACTACTTAGCTGAGAGCACATCCTAGAACACAGTAAGTGAAAGAAACCTGCATGCTGAATGATGAATGGAAGCAGGGTGTTTTCCAAATTACTTCAGAGGGCAGCACAAATGAGTTTCATATGTAGCCTTGCAAAATCATCATGTTGGGCAAATTTGAAAACTTATTCAATATGGTAATGTTAAGCCTGAGAACAGATAAATTACTGAGGGTGTTAGAAGAATAAGGTGGTCTCTGGATCTCTGGGCTATGCACCAGCTATTCCACGCTTCTAAACACAACAATGAATCTTGGAAGATTTCATGCTAGGGAACACAGTCTGTAAAGAGACATAACACTGAAAGGCAGAGTCTCTGTAGAGTGACCCTTTCCTTTATTGCACTCTCCTGAGATTCCACCTGGATTACTGCATCCAACTCTGGAGCATCCAAATCAAGAAGGACACCGACCTGTTAGACAGCTTCAGAGGAGGGCTACTGCAGTCATCAGAGGGCTGCAACACTCCTATGAAGTCAGACTGAAAGAGTTGGGGTTGCTCAGCCTGGAAAAAAGAAGGCTTCAAGAAGACCTTATAGCAGCCTTCCAGTCCATAAAGGGGACTACAAGAAAGCAGCAGAAAGACTAATCACAAGGACATGTAGTGATAGAACAAGGGGAAAATGGCTTTACACTAAAAGAGGGCAGGCTTAGATTAGATATTAGGAAGAAATTCTTTACTGTGAGGGTGGTGAGGAACTGGAACTAGTTGCTCAGAGGAGTTGTGGATGCCCCATCCCTGGAAGTGTTCAAGGCCAGATTGGATGGGGCTTTGGGCAACCTGATCTGGTGAAAGGTGTCCCTACTATGGCACGGGAGTTGGAACTAAATGATCCTTAAGGTTCCTTGCAACTCAGGGCATTCTGTGACTGCCCTGCAATTCTCTGTACTAAGCATATTTCTGGTTCCTGAAACCCTGAACTTCACACTGCAAAGGACTTAGGTCTTTGAGGACCTTCTGAAAACCCTACCTTATTTTATAAAGTCCTAGATCTTGTGCATTTTACAACCACAAACCTCTCCAATCATGCCCACTCATTAAATTGATTGGTACAAACTATGAGCATGTGTGAAAGCCAAATCAAACTGGGATTTCATTGTGATAAACATGGTGATCAGAAAATGCCAAAAGGGAATAATCTGTTTAGGCATGAAGCAGGAATGTCAATATCCCCCAGTTCAGTGGTCGTCCTTAATGGTTATGAGATTTCAATACTTCTATCATGATTCACTCTTGAAAAGAATTCTAAAACTTTTTAAGGATATTGAGAATATTGCTGTGTAGAGAATTCACCTATATCTTACCTCTTGATTTCCTCCTCTCACTTTTCTCCAAACTTAAAAATTCTGGTGTTTTTTGCTGTTAAGTAGATTCTATGGTTTCAATTATTTGGAAAGAGTAAATGAGAAATTTTTAAAAATTAAGTAGTTTAAACATTAACTTCATAACTATGTTTTATTAAATTAGGAGTATTAATTATTAGTCCCTCTTACTTCATACAAAGAGAAGGGAGGAGTTATCCTAAGGGCACCTTATCATGGGGGACAGCTATGCTTTTCAAAATAGTCAATATCTATAATTTATAATTTTTTTTCTATAGGGTGGGACTGCTGATTGACCCCCTGGTTATTAGAAACTGAGAGGACTTGTTAGACAATCAATTTTCTTTCCTTGTCACAACAAACTTGTTTCCTGTAGTTTCTTCTGTAATGACTTATTCAGCAGTTTATTAAAACATGAAAAAGAAAAGGACTTGTCATTCTTTTCTGAACTTTTACAAAAGAATGAAGAGATTTAAGCAAGAGAAAAAAATGAGATCCTGCATTCCTGTCTTATCAATATCAGAACGTCATCCTAATAAGGATTATTCCTACACTGACACCACAGCTCTTCCTGTTTCTATATAACTATTCACAAGTTGCATATATTTCCATATTTGATCTGCATTAATAATAAAATCCTCCTGAAGTTTCTGGAAAGATTTACATGTTTTATCATCAGATAAATCCTTTATTATCTTGTCCCAAAAGTTCATTCTTCTTTAAAATGCAGTAAATATTTAATTTGAACAAACAAAGAAAAAGCAATTAAGGAAAAGAGGTGCCCTACGAAAAAAAGAAATCTGGAGATTGAATTCACAACTGCATTTGCTGTCTGTGTAAGAATTTCTAGAGTCAATATCAAATAGAAAAAGAAGTAGCAAACACCAAATCTCATATGTAGAAGTCAGAGGATATACCAGGGTATTATCCTCAAGCACTACATTACCATGCACTGATATATTGGATGGATGAGTAGCAGAAGAGACAGGATACTGCTGTGGTTGCTGGAGACAGAATGCAAGAGGCAGGTGGCATGACAGGACTGAATAGACAGCAAACCCTCTGGTAATCCTGGCAGGAGGAAGTGGTAAGCAAAACTCAGTATCTTTTGGACTTTGTTTCCCAGGAGCTAGAAGGTGTTGAAAGGTTTTATTTATTTATAGTCAATCCTTTGGAGTTGTAAATCTCACAAGAAGGTGCTCAGGAGACCAGAGACTTCTCAAGAACATCACATCTTGTGTTGCTTCAGCACTTTGCATCCACCTCCCAAGAGGTCTGCAGAGGTTTGCATGGAGGGAGGCATTAACAAGAGAATTGGGGGAAGAGAGGAGGACTCAGATGCTCTTCTTTCATTTGTGCAAAAATACTACAAGAAAAGAGTGAAATAGATTTAAAGGGAGATAATTACAAAAGTGTTGGGACTTGCGTCTGAGGCAAATTTCATTGTCTTTAAACATAGCCTAGATCTCAAATACAATTTCTATTTCACTTAGAATACACACGGCAAATGCTGCTGGTCTCACTCCTGATCTTCCCAAACAGTTTTCTCCTACAGTAAAAAAAAAAATTCATCTTTATCTTATTTGACTATCTCTCTTTTTGTCCCTGATGTGCCTTGCAATCCCCATCTCTGTGCCATCTGTCAGTGAGACAGGCCAGGGAAATACAGAACCACTGGTACTTACAACTCTTGAAACTTCTGGATAAATCATTAGAGAACATGCTACAGGGAACAACTTCACAATGACAAGGAAATAAAATCAATTTTATAATAAGTATTCTTGAATTCTTGTTTCCATAGGGTCAATCCTCAGTCATTCCCATAGAAAACTCTACCCAAGAGGGAGGAAAAGAGAAAAATTGTCTGAGGTTTCCCTCTGAGAACATTTACTTCTTCCTTGGAAGTGTGGGAATTTGCTCTCCATGCTCTGTGGAGCGATGGTGAGGGGATTAGTTCTACAACTCCATTAAATTTTCCCAGAGCCACAGGGGCTGTGCAATTTCTGGCTCTTTTGTAAATGATAGTTTGCTCAAAAGGCCTCCTGTTACACTTGAAATATAGGACAGGTGTTACCACTTTAGCTATAGACCCACACAGAGAACCCAGAGACAGAGGAGTGAGGTGGTGCCTTGGGGTGCACAAATACTTTTACTTTATAAACCATACAAAAAAGAAAACAGGGGTTGGGGGGCTCTCAGGTAAAGATTATATGAAAAAATATGTTTTCTATTGACATTGTTACTTTAGAGGGGAGATGAATGTTTCCTGAATAGGAAATCAGCATCCAAACTAGCACTAAAACATTGGTGCACCATGCAGGACAACACTGGGCTTTAGTACAGATCTTATTCTCATATAAAAAGCCACCAAGCCACTGTGCTTCTAGGATTGCCATCTGCAGAACACATAATCTTTAACCTGTCACAAGTCTTTCTTGCTCTCAGAGTTCGTTTCATGTGATATCCTTCTTCTTCCATTTCCATTTCAGAGTAAGCTCTTTTACCTTTCCATTTCAGAGTAAGCTCTTTTACCTCCTCCCACTCCACTAAAATGTTGATGTGTCCCTGCAGCTGAAGGCAAGGGGGAGTCGCTGATGTTGTCGTGTTTGTGGAAACACTGTGCAGACGACCCACCATGCTGACTACCTGAAGACTGCTTTTTTGATCTGGTACTCACATTTCCTCCTCCTTTGCCACTTCCCAAACATGTCCATGTGTCATTCTATGTGTGCAACACTGGTTTTCAGGATTTTTTTCTATGTGCAAAGAGTTTTGACTGAGGTCACTGGGTTTTGTTTTGAAGACCCCAGGATTAATTTTTCCTTTCATACCTGCAAAGAAGGCAAAGTTCCACATCAGTATCATTCATCAAATCTGTGATTTCATGATGGTAAAAGGGTGGATATGAATCTTATAACCGCAGTTGTTCCCTTGAGCCTCTGTGGTGGAAAAAAAAGTGCATCAAACCATATATGAGTAATTGCTGTAGTCTTTGAGGTCCCTCTGTTGTACTCATATAAATGGAGTATCAGCAAAAATTATTATCAGGTCAGGTAACTCTAAGGGTGAGATCCTCAGCAGATGTGAATCACTATCACTCTAATAAAAAAAAAAAAGGTCATCATTAATGTCACTTTGAGATTTGGATTTAGGAAGCATTTATCCTACTGTGCTCATCTGAATTTATGAGGAACCTGCACTTAAAAATTAAATTGCATTTGAGAGTCAGGAAAAAAATCAGCTTTACATGAACAATTAAATGTGACAAAACTGTACCAAACAAAATTCAGGACTCTTGAATTGCTAGGTAATTTATCTTAAAGAACATGCAAAAAGGTGTTTCAGTGTCATAAGAAGTTGTCTGGAGATAACATCAAAGCTAACATAATACCACTGTTGTTACCCTTCAAAAAAAACTTTATCTGCAGTTAAAAGGATAAACTGGGCACATTAGAAAGGTAATCTAAAATCTAAAATTAAATAGTTTTTAGTGTCCAGTTAAATTAAATGAGTAATGGAACAATCTAAGAAAATACAGCATTTCATTTCATGACTATTAAATGGATGGCTATCAGTGCTTGTTATGATTATAAAATCACACTTCAGATACTCACATCTCCCCACGTTTCAACTCTTCCAAAGTTATAGCTCTGTCACTTCTCTATAGTACAAAAATACAGCACAGCTTCTTGCAATTTCCTGAGACACTGCACCTGTAATATATTCATGCTAATTGCTCCAAACTCATGCATACAGATGACAAAAGAAGCTGAGCGGCAATTCAGCTTTTTCATGCAAAGGAAACATAATTGTTTTATAATATGCTGTAAGTTTTGAACCTGCAGGTTAAGTATTCATTTAATTACTTAGGGAGAGGTTGCACTTCTACTCCTCTCCATGTAGAAGAGGCAGGAGCCATTCCTTGGTGCCATGCCAGGAGAAGGGTGAAGAGGAGCTCAGATTTTGAGTTTTCCTTCCTGTCTCTCTTCTTCCTGCATCTCTTCTTCCTGCATCTCTCCCTTTCCCCTTATTGCTTCCAGTGCCTCTGCTCATCCACTTGCCACTGATACTTTCAGAAAAAAGTTATTCAAGCCAAATATGTTGAAGAGCAAATAGAGGAAGAGGAGAAGAAATGTGTTTCCTGCACAGACAACTGGTTTCAACACAGGTATCTGGTTTCAACACAGGTATTGCAAGTCTCCTAAATAAGATCATTTACTAGTTAAGGGATTTTATTTCAGACCCTATCAACAGAATGGCAGGAAAAGGAATGGTTTCAATACAAAGTCAAAAGTATTTTGGGTTTCTGATAAGAGACCTACTTGTCTCTGCAACAGCAGACCTGGCAAGATGCATCAGTAGCAACCAAGTATCTCCTTTGGCTCAAATCATTGAAGTCTGCATTTTACAAAATTGAGGAAACAATTGAAAAATTTACATCTAGATTTGTGTGATCCAGTAGTTGTAATATATTGTCTGCACCACACAGAGTCATTAACTTTGTCTAAATTTACTTACTACATTAAAATCATCAAATGTTCTGAACATGGCTTAAATTTTCAAAAGACTTCAAGTAATTCAAAGGACCAGTTTCCATTTGTACACCCCAAGCAGTAAAGAGACTTAACAGAATTAAGCAATACAACATCTTCCTTATAGTCCTAAACACACCTCTTACAATACTCACACAATTTTTGTGTGGATACATAAGTATGGAGGCAACAGAAACCTGCTGAGCAGTGTATGGATCACACTAGTAACAGATAAATTTCAGGTAAAAGGAATGATGCTCATATGTGTCCAGAGAGACAAAGTCTCTGTTCAGAGCCATTAAGCTACTAAATAATCTCAGCCACTTGTATGATACAAAACACCAGATCTACATTTTTAAAGATGTAATGGTAGCCCAGGAGAAATGAGAGCTTTGGGGTTAGATCACCTTGTGATAGTGTGGAGAACAGAGTCCAACTGCTCCTTCTGACCAAACCACAGCCTGAGCTTGAGTTCAAACCAGCACCCCAAGACAGAATCCCAACAGTCAGCATTCCCTGGGGTAGGAAAATTCTCTCAGACACCAACACAAGAGTTTCCCCTCCTCATAGAAATTATTTGATATGCAAAGGGCTGAGGTAAGGAAGAGCGTCTTTAACCCCAGTTACTAGGAAATGTATCTAAGATGGGTGTTCAACTCTACATCTGATAGGTATCATTGCTCCAGAGCAGGAATCTGAACCTGGCTCTTCTACCTTTCTCTCACAGCTACATTTACTTTGAGCATGTTGAGACCATGCTGGTAACATCAGATCCATAGCAAAGACAGTCCCATTTTGAAGACTTCAAGGTTTTAGCCACAGCAGTCCTTGAAGTAGATCTCAATATTTAGGTGAGTTTGAGCAGCAAAATCTTGAGCATATGCAAAACATATCATGCTAAACTAATAGTCAGGAGATAAGTGACAGCTGAGGAGTAATTATTCCAATGGTACATGAATGCTGGGACAAGGTGATGCCTACATTCTGCAGCAGATTATGGTGACAGAAAAGCTCTGAGCTGACTTTCACAGTACATCCACAGAGTTCAGCACAGCACCATGCAGAGACAGTCACACAGGTCTCAAAGGCAGCCTAGCCTTTTTGGTATGGCAGAACATGCATTATTAAATTCAATCCCTGTTTCTCAGCAGAGCTAATTAGTTCAGGTGCAGCTCAACGCTGCTATAATTATACTCCATCTGCTTCCAGAGCTAGCTAGTTTGGGTGCTGAGAGCTTGGAAATTTCTCTGCAGTACCCCCTCATGGGAGAGGGCATGATACTATTATGTCCTTAGGCGTGAAAAGAGATGGATTGACGCTTTGGTCTCTTTGATGATGCGAGCCTTAGCAGCCTAAATCCTGCCGAGTTAAATCCTCTCAAGGGACAGATTTTTTTAGGATGTTTAAATAGCTAAAGCCCCAGGTATGGCCCCAGTGAGATTTTTGAAAAATGCCTCATAAGCACTAAGTGTTTGTTGGTGGTAAATGACTCTGTAAGGCAGCGCAGCAGTGAGAGCCCCATGTCAGACACCCAGCCGAGGCAGTCTGTCGCACGCAGCAGCCCACGGTGCCCCAGCTCTCACCAAAATTTTGTTGTGCTCAGGTTGGCTCTGCTGCCTTGCAATCCAGCGTGTAAGTGCTAAGACTCATTTGGCTACACAGAGAATATCAAGCCTGTCTGCTTCTCAAGAAACAGATAGTGACAACTCAGATGAATGCTAATTTAGCACGCAGTATTTGCTCGCTTTAAAATGAAGCCTGGATCCAAAGACTACTGCAGAGAATAGACTATCTCTCCTCCATGTCAATTCATATTGGATCAGGCCTTGAATTTGTGGCATGAAGCAATTAGTATAAAATAGATTAGGCAACAACTTCCTTTATTCAGTTGTACAAGTTTTTTCAAGATGAACTGATTGCCCACATTTGTTTCATACAGGCAGCTAAATCATCAATACCAACAAGACTGGCATTAATCAACAGAATTACCTCCTCACTCTCACAGGCATTTAGCCTCATATCACTTCACACAGGCTGTCAGGGACTGTCTGTAGCTTCAAGTACAATACAGCAGTTCCACAGCATGTTTTTCCAGACACTGGAGTCATCCATATGCATTTGGCCTGCAAGCTTTTCAGCAGCGCACTCAAATGAGAACATTTTCAGTGACCACATGAACCCTGCAGCATATTCTCCCCCCATCTGCTTTGTTTGTCCACCCACCACTATGCTGTGGTAGCACATATACGTACCTGTGGATACATATGTGCATACGTGTCCAGGGAGTGTGTTCTCCTTCCATGTGTGCTGTGCAGGTGTGACTGACACCTGCATTTAACAGGATGGCATCTATGTGAGCATCTATGTCACTCCCATTATTAATTTGACACTCCACACTGCTGTCAGTGCCAGCTCTCCCAGTATTTTTCTCTCAGCCTCTGCTTGCTTTCTGCTTTCCAGGGGCACTGGCTAAGGCTGCTGAGACTGTTAGACATTGATTGAAACTCAGCCAGTTTCTACTTATTTAACCAATATGCAGACATTACTTTGTGAAATTATTTTAGAAAGTGACAAAGGGAGCTGCCCCACCTCACCAGCTCTTAGGAGAAGAGCTCTGCATTTCTGCTCTGGTTCAGTTATGGCTGTCTCACTGCCAAGCTACTCTCAGAGTGCAGACAGCTTCCTATGCCTTTTCAGACATGAAATCATTACTTGTTTTATATATATATATATATAAAGACTGCTGCCTATTACGTGTGTATATTCAGTCTTGCTGTCCTATCTCTCACACTGCACTGCCGCTTTGGACCATGTGAATGGAATACTGTGAGGTGGCACCCCAAATGCCTGTGTGAGCCCAGCCCTGTGCCCCAGCTCCACAGCCATCCCCATCAGTACCCTGTGCCACCCCACAGCACTGGGCTCGCTTGCTCTGAGGAACTCTGGCTCTCTTAGGACACTCCATCAATGGCAGCAGGCTGCCACAAGGCAGATCAGACTGAAAGGCAGTAATTAGTGACTGAGGTGGTAAAGACCTGGTATAAGGGATTTTTGCCCATTTCTGTGCAAGGCTAGCAGTTTAACTCAAAGCATCTCCTGCAGTGGTTTAGGTTGTTAAAGCCTGACTGTACTGAACAGAGGGAGGACTCGCAGGCAGTCACGGCATTTTGAGAAGCTGTCTCCACTCAGTCACCTCATCTAGGCTGTGAGTGACTCAAGCCTGTGCAGTATACATTCTAGCAGGTTAGTTAAAACCACTGACAATTAAAAATAACCTCCCTGGTTTTGCACTGGGCAGTGGAAAAAATGTCACACAAATGATGAAGCTCAGCTGAGAAACCAAACCTAAGAACTGAAAGTCTGGCTGTGGCTGTGGAATGAGCTGGACACAATAAAAAGGGATCGGGGAGTTCTCAGGTCTGAACCTCAGTATTAAGGTGTGGGCCAAAATAAAACTCTCTCAGACATGACCATAAGTCATTCAAGAAGTCTCATGAGCCTCACAGACTGCAGCTCCCCTGATGATCAACTGGTCAAAGACAAATACAGCAAAGGCAAAAGGAGTTTTCCAGAACTCAGAATTTATTTTTTCTTTACCTTTTTTCCTTGGTTCTTCCTTTCCTTCTTTATCATTTTGTAACCTTCTCTCTGTAGAAAGAGAAATGTCATTTCAGTGTCTGCTTTAGCTTTACATTTCAAACTTTCAATTTTTATTTTCCACCTCTCATTAATATGTTGCAGATGACTTATTTTATTAATTGCCATCTATTTTACTAGTTAATTTATTTTTCTGGGAAATAAATACTTTCCTGACCTGTTCCAGTCTTGTACTAATGCTTAGCCAAATATCTTAAGGCAGTGAAGGAAAAAACAAACAGCTGAACATCTGCTGAAAAGGTTGGAAGGGTGAATAATCTTTAATAGCTTCTAATGAGCTTCCAGAAATATACTGCAAAAGGAGCAATGCACAGATATGAGTTCTAAAACCCTTACTTGTAAGAGCATCCTGGTCAGTTACTTTGCTCATTTACAGGCAGGAGCAAACTCAGATGCAAGAATATGTTGCCAGATATGTTTAAAATGCACCCTACAAGGACATATCTCTTTCTTCAAGCAACCATTAATTGCGCTTAGCACTGCCCCTGCTTTTATGCTTTATTGGTACAACTCAGGTTGGGAAGACAGGAAGGAGTCCCTTATCAGAGCTGAAGCTCTCCATCATTTTGGGGCACCACTTGTCTGTCTTGGAGCTCCACAGAGGCAAACTGAGTGAGCACACATAGGAGCCCACATGCAACCTGCATCCAAAGGTTCCTTTGGTGATACAGGTCAGTGCTGCTCCTCGAAGAGAGCATTAGAACTGCAGGCTCAGCAGTCGAGGCAGCTGTACACGCGTGGAAAGTGTTGCTACTATTCCCCTACTTATTGGCCAAAGCAGTAACATGGAGGTTGCTGAAGAGTGTACCCTTCTCTTTGTCTTGCACTTCAATTTCTCCTGTTTGAGCTGCCCTCATTTCAGCCACATACACCTGCCTGCCATGCTCAGGCAGAGCATATAAGTAAATGCAACACAAGGAAAGTCAATAGTTTCACTCACTCACAACAGAAGTGAATTTAGCCATAAATCAATAAAGAAAGGCAAAATGTTCCCTACGTGCCTGTTCTTGCTGCTGTCCTTCATCTGAAGAGTTCAGCCCCACTTAGAGAATCAATGTATCAATAGAGAGTAAACTGTGTTTTCATTAAAACTGATGTGCACAGATTCAGCATTGTATGATTATTAATTTCCAAAGTTAGACACAAGGTTTTAACAGTTTCCACTAAATCTCCAAATGAAATTGAATCACTTGGATAATCATCAAAAAATACTGTATTAAAATACTCTCCTCCATCCCTCTCCATGTGCAGAAGCAACTTGGCAGACTCCTAGGGCAAGCAAGGATACACTCTTGACTGAAAGCAATGGTGCTTCACTGCCTCTTATTTCTGGGACAGCCCTAAGCTCATTCTGCCACCTTGTGTGATCAACATATAATACAGCAGTCTCATTTTCAGGTCCATATTTCTTATTCCACTCCATTAAGTCTCACCTCTTATTTAGTACTCCTCAAAGCTGGGAGTCTGTTAAACTATGTGCAGACAACCACTCATCTCTGATATTCTAATACGGACTGCCAGGACAAAGCAAATTTAATGTTCCATTCATACTCCACCTCCCTAAAAGCCACTTAGTTTTATTAGAGAAGAGAATAATTCTTATTAATTATATGAAAGAATGCACATTCTGTTAGCTTATTGTTAGACAGTGGTTCTCTTGCCCTTCATTTAAATTATTTGTTAAATAATGCCTATGAATATTTTTAGCTGGTATTATCCATTCAAAGCAAGTTGTTGAAAACAAAAATTAAATTTTTCAAAAAAAACCCACCTTGAGCTGTGTGATTAGCCACTCCTTCTCTTATGACCTATTATTTCACCTTTATAGAAATAGTTTCTTTACATTTAACCTGACTGGAAAACTGTGAATGTTAGAAAAATATTTGGTTTTCAGTGTAAAATGTCTGTTGAAAGAAAATACAAAGGTAGTCTTTCAGAAAGTGTGACCACTGTTTTCTCAATATTTCTAATTTTTGCTGCTGTGTTCAGTTGTGACATTACAAAGAAAAAGTGGGGTTTTTTGAAAAAAGCAAAAGCATTTAATGAATACCCCAGTTAAAGCCTGTAGGATATAAGTCTTTGTTTTGATTAGCTGAATGAATTCAAATATCTTGTTCTGGAAACAGCCAAAGCATTCCTCAAGTTCATCTACAAAAACTGTCTGAAGCTTTAGTTCAGCTACCAGGAGAGGCTCCGCAAGGGATTCACAGACCCAGGAATGGCATCTGGTACAATGCAGAAATCAATAATGCTACATGAAGCTGTTACCTACGGGTGTCATCTCTCTTCTGAGCACCAGCAAGTGCCCACGTGCATCGTAGGTACTGAAACACATAAATGTGACACCAGCTGCCAGTGCAGAGGGACACTTCACCCTGTCCACAGGAAGGCACTCAGTACATCCAGTTTTTAAATGCCTGTGAGCCTGTGTGTGCCGATCCGCCGTTCAGCAAAGGTGACAGAAGGTAGGAGCCAGAGAAAACAATTATCAAAAGCTCCTGCTAAATCCTGCAAATGCAGATGTTGACATCTTTTATTGCCTTATGCTTTACAGATACAGAACTACATTTCTTATCAAAGTGAACTACGACTCAGACTTAATTAACCAGAACTGCGGCGCCTACAAGATCTATGCTAAAAGCACAGTGAGTGCAGTCAAAGCAAAATTCATTCCTGTACTCTGGTGTTAATGCCTTTTACACAGGGAAATAATTATAGCTAAAAGCTGATGTTTCCACTTCATACTTACAGAATACAATTCCTCTTACAGAATCTCATCATCACCTTAACTCATGGCTGTGGTCAGAAAACTGTTTATGTTAACATCATACCATTTTACTCCCCATATATTCTGCAAGTAATCAAATCACAGGGCTGATCTCCAGTCCTTCTGTGAGGAGAAATAATTGAGGCAGGAAGATTCACAGTGATTTTAATAAGAACCAGGCAAAATATGTCTACAAGATACAAACTCAAAAAAATATGCAATTTGCATGTCAGAGACAGCTTTAGTAAATTTGGAATTTGGCAAAAATCTTCAGGCCACACAAACATATCCTTCCACAACTAATAATGAAGCAATTTGAGAAAAATTTCTTTTGTTTCTTGAATGACCCTGTACAAAATTTTCACCTTTGTTTTACTAAAAAGATTAACAACTATATATATCTAAAACCAAAACTGAAATTTTTGCCTCCAACTGTATGTTTCAGGTTGACCTAAAAGGGAAAATCATACTAAAATATGATTGAAAAGTACAGCCTTCAAAATATGTTACACACCGTTCTAATTTCAAAAGGCTTTGGCTCAAGTTTCAAAAGCACAGAGCAACCCTACAAAGTGCATAATTATCCTGGTATAAGGGAACATAGAGTAAAGGGACCCGTAAAGTTTGAATCCCTTTACAGGCTCTTGCAGAGCCCTTGGCAAGTCATTTCATTCTCTTATATCTCTATTTCCCTGTCTATTAAGTCAGGGCAATAATACCTACCTTCCCCGAAGAGGTGACAGTAATTAAGTCAATGTTTAGCATAGCACTTTCAAGATGCAAATCTCTGCATTAAAGTTCTAAGTACTGTTATTATTATCATCATTATCACCGATTATCATTAGGCTAAAGCTACTGTTTAATTCTGTATGTTCTCATTCTGAGATACATTCAACTACCATTGTAAGCTAATTATACCATCTACTTTTAAGTATACGAGTACAAAAGCATACCTTCTGCTGCATTTGCAGTCTGTTCCCACTTTCAAATTCTCTTTGTGTAAAGGGAAGTATATTCTTAACTAATGCCTTAAGGAAGTTTGCATGGTATTGCCAAATCAGTTCATTGCAATTAGTATCTCAGGTTTCTCTGCAATCCCAGGAAAATAGCAGTAGCCACAAACGCAGTTAATAATGATGACTTTGTAAAACAGAACTGGAGGCTGATATTGAAAGGGCTGTCAAAGAGCAAAAGGCTGCATTTCAAATGACCTTTAAATCCGCTGCAACTCCTGCGGAGGATAAGAGGTAACATGAGTGACAAGAAAGGCTTTTCCAGCTCACCAGATTTCACCAGGTCAAAGAAGCATTTGTAATGAATAAATAAATAGATAATTCATCCCCCAGCTGTTTCGGCAACTTTACAGACATGAGAGCAGGTAGGAAGCAGGTCTGTGAAGCTGGATGGATTTCAGAGACCTGAAAAACTGTTAGAGAACCAAAGAACTGAGCCCAAGTTGCTCATTATGCAGGACAGAAAGGAACAGAAATTTGCCCACAGGGCTTCAGATGCACTATGTATCTGTGAAAGCTGAGGCTTTAAAATGCCAGTGTCAAAAGTAGTTTCCTAAAATCGTCTTGACTCAGTTTCCTCTGGTTTTGCTCACAGGAAAATGCAGTCATGCCCCCCTCTCTGCTCTGGAAAAATCAATGTGTATGAACTTCCAGATGGGCACAAAGGTGGTCAACACCTCAAAGCCTAGCTCTGACGCAAACAGACACACACAAAGACACACAGAAAGACACACACTAAAGAGGTGGTGTGTCACACCTCCACATGCAGACATGGAGAAAACCACTCTTCTCCTTGTGATTGTTTATGCATGAGGACAGCACATTAGTGTAAATAAACAACTAGTTTTTAACAGATATTGAAATTTTACAACTGTCGTCCTTGAAATAACCTATTCAAGATGAGACATTTTGTAACAAAAGTGTTTTACATTTACGCAATCTTTCTATTTAGTATTATCAATGCAAAAATATTTCTGAAGTCAAATAATTAAAAGCGCATGAAAATATTAAGAAACAAAGTAAATGTTACTTTTTATAGGGAAGTAAACTGAAACATGGAGACTAAAATTTGTATTTATTCTTAGCCAGCTGGATGAGACAAATAAGGGCTCACATTGTCAGTCCTGGCATATCACAGGCCTACCAACCATTTGAGGAACACTGTGGCTCCAGTCTCTCCATGTTCCAGGGAATCTCTGTGCTGCAGGGAAGCCTTTTGCTGCAGCCTGGGTCTCACCCATACCAGAGGGCAGTCAAAGGCAGCTGCAGTGCTCACCAGGATCCCAAATGCCAGGCAAGCGCTTCCCAGCTAATAATTAAGAATAGTCTGTAGCACAGGGACTGGTGGGAAGCCTTTCCTCTCCCAAAGACACCTTTCTGTCGATTAATGTGACTCAATACCCACCCCTACACAGGTTTTCCTGTTTTATCCAACCCTCCCATAGATTTTCCCTATGGGAGGACATTCAAGACATTTTTGCTCAATCATCTTGAGAAAAAGTGATTAATGAAGTTTCTTCCCTGTGTAAAAGGAGAAGGCATAAATTACTTCTCTAATGTAAAGATGGTGTTGAGAAATGAATGGACTGTATTGAATGGCATTATTATCCAGGAGAATGGGAGAAAATCATAAAACACACACATAAATAGACAGTTGTCCATCTGCTCTCTGTCTTTATTTAGGTCTTGTAGAAAGTTATCCTCAGGTAGGGTGGAACTGGCTGTTGGTAGAAATAACTTTTTATAATTTCAATAAGAAAAGAGAAAGAAATATGCATTGTAAGAAGAGAATTCTTCATATTAATGGTATGTGCGTGGTCATGCAGTGCTATCAGCCACTATAACTCAAGTGAAAAAGGTTTATTGGTAAGCCAGTGTGTCCCCTTGCTAAAGTTCTATGCAAGTCATTTCTTCTTTTGATTAAAACGTAAAAACAGCCTAATTTTCCCTATATGAGAAATCCAAGGAACAACCTAGAAGCATTATTTCTGTCAGGCAGCTATCAACTGCCTTTCCTTCTTTGTCTGGCATTCTAAAGTACATTTAAGCATTACCACACTGTTTTAAAAGATAGTGAAAGTGGGGTAGGATCAGGCTGTTCAATAACATCTCAGATGGTTCTCATTCTTTAAAAACAATGCAACTGAATTTTGCCAGTTAAAAAGCTGTGCAATATAATCAACTTACTGACAAGTTGCAAAATATAATTAATTGTAAAATATCATGTCTTATCATATATAGTATAAAAAATATTTTTCACTGTAGTTAAAAATTATGTAGTTCTAGTTCCCAGACAAAACACAACAATAATTCCTTATTTTATTACTTCATTGTTTCTCTTTTAATTAACATTTGAATAGGTTCAGGAGTGGATGAAATTACAAGTCTAACCCCTGCCAAATCTTCAAAACCCCTGGACATTTGTATCTATCTCATTCTGTTACTCAAAGCATCAAACTGATAGTACTGGAAATTAAATTGACCAATTTATTCATCACTGAAGCAGGGCTTAAACCTCAGCAACTTGATTGCCATCATGTCAGTGCTGTCAATGACCTGAGTCTTGAGTTTCAGAGATTGCCCCAGTAACACTTGATAATAAGTGGCAAAACATTATTACTTCCTTTGGTACTCATTATAAAAACATTAATTGGGGTGAAAGGTAATCCACTTCATATGCTAAGTCATGGATCTTCTCTAAGGGTGGACAAGGGGAATTGCAAGAATAAGTATGTCATCATGATTTGTTGCCACAAAATTTCCTTGAAGTTTGAATGAACGGACTTCTAGAGGGCATCACAACAAGGAAAAACATTTAAATTATCCAGGTCTGGCCTGAAAGGTCAGATTTGATTTTTCATCAAAATGAAAACATAACAGAAATGGGATGAGCTCTGACAAAGTGTCTGTACAATTTATGCAGCTCACTTTTTCCATTATCCTGTTTTGACTAGTTTAACATTATTTATTTTAGGGAATCACTCCATGGCTCACACATTGCAAGTAGTTAAAATTCATGGTTCTTTTACCACACCACCCCTATTTTCTCTCCCTTTCAAGTACTGTTTTCATAGAAAAAAAAGCCAAAAGAAAAAAAAAAACAACCCACACCATCACCAATTTTCTACAGTGACTCCTGTTGCAGACAAGCATTAAACTCACAGCCAGGAAGCTGTTTTCCCCCTTCTCAAGTGCTGTCACCCTACCTCTTTAAGCTCTGTTTTATCAGTTGCATAGAATTTTTTTCTTCATTTCAAAGAGCACATTAAACTCTCATTAACAGAAAGGGGAATTAAGCATACACAGTTAGAAAACGAATAAAAAAATTCTGCACTAAGCACAGAAACAGGATTCCCCTGACAAATGTGTATTCAATAAGAAATATCACTGCAGGTAACAAATAAACTCCCTTGGCTGTGTCAGATATCATTTCCAAGGTTTTCTCAAAGCAGGCTCTCCCTTGGAGACATTTCAGCAGGAAAGAATGGGTTCTGCTCAGCCTGGGTTTATCTTGAAATTCTGGACTTTCATGTTCACAGAACAATAATGTTTGTAAAAACCAAAAATTTAAATTAAATCCCACACCTCATAAGGAGGCATCTCAGGGGCCAGCTACTGGCAGGGCTGGAGAGAATGCTGCTGCCAAATGGAAAATGTGATCTGGCAAGTGGACCTGAAATCTTAGATTTTGAACTTGGCAGATCTGAAAAGTCTTGGCATTTGGTTTTAAGGTCCTGGAATGTGAAGCTTGCAAACAAAGTTTTTTCCCCATAAGAGTATAAAAAGCACCTTTAATATGTGTAAAGCAAACTTCCATCTGCCCTTCTTATAAACAGCCCCGGTGTGTTTTGCTCAGTATGAAGTAGCCTTTAGAAATCATTGATTTTGCCTAGATATCCTATATTCATCTTTCTTTGTCTCGTATGGGCCCCTGTGACTTTTTGACCTTCCCATAAATTTTAGCATCATTCGGAAGGTCAAACAGTCAGGGAAAGCAAAAAAGGATTAAAAAAACAAAGAGCTGCAGTGGATGGAGAATTATCATCATAAGCTTATTATATATTTCAAACACTGCAGACTTTAATGGCAGCAAGCTTTTAAAAGTTCAGCCACTGCTTTTACTGGTATAAAGGGATACTGTTATTTTTTTCCATCTGATTTTTAATACCACTAATCCAAAGAGTTACTAAAGTCTTTCTGAAAAGTTATATGAACTATTTAAATTATTTTTCATTCATTAAAAATATTTTTTAAAATTAAAAATATTATTTTTGAAAGTTTCCTATTGTTCACTTGTACCCTTGACAACAGGAAAGAGTCACAACACTATTTGCCTCTCTGTGTTCATCTCGGCCAGAATCCTCCCTGCATTTTCTGGCTTTAACTTTTTTCTTCCCCCCTCTCCCCTCTTCCCTTCCCCCAGATTTTTTTACAGGAAAGAGAGGGAACAGGCAGTACTGGCAAAGCACAGCTTTGAAAGTAAATAAAGACATGGTTGCTGTCTATTTAGTGGCAACATATTCTCATTATTGGTATTGTTAGTGTCATCTTTACCAGCATTATAGCTGGTGCCTAAGCATCTAAGAGACACAATTGTTTTCATAAGTCACATCTCTCCTGCAATTTGCTTAAATGCTGTGAGTGAGTAATTTATCCTGTTAATATCTTGTTCAGCTATTGAGAAGTAGGAGTTAGAAACCGCAGAAAAGAAGCCAAAGACATAAGGTGCAAAGGAATTTTAAAAATTGTTCTGTAGCTGAGCCAACCCACCTTGGACCCTGCATGTGCAGAAAGTCTCCAGCCCATGAATCATCTATATAGCATGTTGTGGTCCACTGTGCAAGCTGTAGAGAAACACATGCCAAAAGCTGATCTCCAAAGCCTCAGACAGCTTAGTCGGTATAAATTATCTCTTAGGATGAATTATTCTGTCTTGATTTGAGAATTTGACACTCTCTCCATTTGTAAGTTGCTTCCTTCATCCTTTGCATGTGTTAGCATAGTACTGGAATACATTTAAAATCACAAGAGGTCCATTCCCATTAGTCTGTAAGGGTATTTCATGTAAGTTTTTCTTTGTTTCTAAGTATTCTTTTGCCCAGGTTTTTTTCCCCTCATATATCCTGAAAAAGGAAGAGAAAATGGCATAAGCCCTTTGTAATGTTTCACCCTTTCTTTCTTTTTCGCTCTTACCTTTACAAGACCACAATATTACCATTTATTCTTCTCATTCACTTGAAACTACATTTTTTTAAAACTTCTCTTTGGATTTACTAGATAAAACATGCATACCTTCCAGTCAGAACTGTTTATTGTCAGTGAGTTTTATAGGTGAAAACCACAGATGTATAGTTTCTAATAAAACAAAAATGAAATTTTATTTCACGCCCCCAGCTGAGCAAACCTGAGAAGCCCTGTTCTGATGCAATGGCTGGGATAGCTGGGACAGTCTGCCCCACGGGAGAACACAGCTAGCTTCTCACACCGGTCTCCCAAGGATACACAGGTGATTTCGGATTCAAATCCTCTCTCTATCTCTCTCCTGAGGATTTCCCCTGCATGAGAGAAATCTCCTGCTGATGCAGAACTACTGTGCTGGAACTCACAGTGTACCCCTCCTGGATGCTGGGCTGGGGTGATGCTCTCCAGGATGATAAACTGGCATCTCCAAGGAGGATTTCACTCACTGGCTCACAGGCTAATTTAAAGGAGTGCCTAGCTACAGTAAGATGTATCAGCAAAGACTACTGAAAAATAATGGACTTTTAAAAGGAGACATATTCCAGAAATTATCTGCAATCTCCTCCAAAGTCCTGCTACACTTGACAGATATTCAGCCAGGATGCAGGTAAATCCCAGAGTTAGCCAAAAGCACTGGACTTCAGGGTCTGTTGAAATTCTGAGTTCATTTCCATGAGGAAAAAAAAAAACTATTTCATTTTCATTAATTTATCAAGCAATAACCATAATACCAAAATAATATATAATTGCCAGACTAATGAGTACAGCGGATAAATGGCCTTGCCATTCCACAGTTAGTCTCTGCTACTCTTTAGCCAATCTTGGTCCCTAAAAAAGGTATGCTTTCCTGAGATTCCCTGAAAGCCAACATTACAGTGAGTGAGAGAGCAAAGTGAGCATAAAAAACAACTGCACAGGTTGGTGTTAAACTACCCAGTTAGACAGACTGGGGAAAGTATGACTTTTTGGGAAAAAACCTCATAAGTGCCGCAAGACAACTTACTGACACAAAAATAGATAAAGGTACCACAAGAAGATAACTTGGTACTATCACATTTTATTCTTTACAATCTCTGAACACCCTAAAATATCTAAAACACCCTGAAGCCAACATTCGGAAGTGGAAGACTTCGACAAAGAATTGAGCTTGCTCCCTGCTTCAGCACATACAGGATCTTGTACATGACCAACATGAAAGGCAGCTGCCGCGGCAGACCTTTGATGCTGCCCGTGCCCTCCAGTGCCGACACATCCGTGTGCAGAGGCAGCTCCTCTTGACAGACACTCGTTCTGGACTTGCATGCATAAGTTCAGAGGCAGAAGCATAAAACTTTCTCAACCACTTCACAAGTTCACACAGTAGAAGCTTGCTGGTGGATTTGGGTATTGTTTAAGGCTCTCTGAAAACAGATGCAAACATGATGTCTTCTCACGAGTTTCGTTTCCACATTATTGCCACAGATGGTGCCCTCATATCTTTGAAGAATAGCTCTTCTTTCTTACATAAGCAATAACAGGATGCAAACTATTCCACATTACTGCTGATATAACTGATCTCAAGAAATTACTGCTGAGACATTACAATGTTCTACCATTTATTGCTCTCTGCCCCTCCCAGAACAATATTCTGTTTCTCCATTTAATCCCCTTGTACTCAAAACCAAGAACAGGCAAGAACACACGCTGAAATATCAAATCAGCTATTTATCTAAATTTCCTTCTCAAACAGTTCCTATGCCCTTACTGAGTGATTCTATGAATGTCAGTGTTCACTGAAAATTAAGGAAATATTTTTTCAAATTATTTGATTAAAATATTGTTCTGTTCCCTGTGGGAGATTTTTGTCTTTTCTTCCCACCCCACCCCCTCCCCCCCACTATGAACAAGTAACTGGATAATTATATTTCAACCTCCCAAGGCCTCATTCCCCAAAATGATGTAAATAATAAATCAAGCACCAATGGGAGACATCTTGGTTGTCACAAAAGGCCTCTAGATTTCAGTATCCAGAATGTCATACAGCATTTGCACTGTTGTTGCTGTACATTTGTAGCTCTTAAACAATGACTTCACTGTTATTTTCTGCTCATGAATATAGGAAAAATCAGCTCCTGTTTACACAGAAAAGAATTTGAAAACCTCCAAGAGGAAAAATGCTTCCTAGTCATCATTTACATCAACCACCAACTTGCTAAGGAAGCATACAATTCAGCAAGCTCTAAAAATTGAACTACCTTATTGTCACAATAAATAAATCAAAAATTCATGCAATCAGTCAGTTGTGCCTGTTGATCACCATCTGGCAAACTTGAAGTCCAGTCCAGACAATGACCTCTGGCCTGTAGGTGAAGTGCAGCCTACTAGTTATCATCTATGCTTTCCACACCTGGCTGCTGCTGGAGCAGGTTGACTGCACTTTTAACACACAAATTAAGTAATTTTCCTTGGTCACCTCACAGCCCTCCCATGTGACCCAGAGGGTCCATGCCTATATCATACTGTGATTTTGGGGTTCACTTCTTCAGGTCAAAATGTCTGAAATGGTAGGATGGCTGCATTATTGTTTGCCACCAGAGAGATTTTGTGATGTGGTGAGTATTCTACGCATGTCAGGGTCTGTCACAATGGAGAACAAAGAGGCCTGAGCACAACAGACCCTGTGAGATGGTGCTGGAATTCTACAGAGTGGTGAAATCCAAAGTCTCTTTAGTTGTACACATGTTGCCCACAAGGCAAAATATTCTTAAATATCCAGGTGAACGTGGCCACAAACAATTGTTTGAGCACTCTTCAGAGAGTATCCTGGGTGGAAATTTCTGTGAAGAGCCAGGAAAGCTGGGCCCTGGAGCATACTGGGGAGTTATTTTTTAGCCGTCTGGGAACTTTGAAATCAAATGGGGGAGACAAAATTTTAGAAGGTTCTACTTATTCTGGCTTTGTGACTCACAAGAGTTTCACTACTGGAAAAATTTCTGTTATAACCTACAGTAAAAATGTTATTCACTTATAATTACGGGGGGGCATCACCTTTGCTAAGTTCCATTGTACAAAGAATAAATAAAAGAAATCATCTAGAAGTGTATAAATTTCTGTTGCCTGAGATATTATATATTTAGTAACATAATTTTAGCTAGTTTCTTCAAGTATTTCCATTGTATCTTTTCTGATTCATGAAGAGGGATATTTTGATTGAATTTCTCCTTAGACATGGTCCTTTGTTGGCTTTTGTGGCTGATGCCAACTTTCCTTAGGGCCTGATCAAACTCCCACTGAAGTTAAAAACTTTCAGTAACATCAGTAGGAGGAACTGAGATCATATAAGTGTTGAGGATAAAATTTAACTCCAGAGTAGAAAAGTAACTGCACTGTCCATATATCTGTGAAGACAAGATTTTCTACAAACTTCTGAAAACCAAAGATATATGTCAGATACTCATATAATATAATTAAAATGATACAGTAAGCGAATATGTATTTCTAAAAATTGACTCTACTGTTGCTAGATAGACAGATAATTCAATAGATACATTGAACTCCCGTGGCTTAAGGGACGTTTTGTACTTCAGATCAAAGATCAATAGAAAAATCTGATTGTATTGCAGACAAGATTAAAAGAAGCATACCCACTTCAACAGGTCCTCTCTCTACCCTCATCTGCACAGAAATCTTAATGGGTTTTGTATGGAAAGTTTAACAGGAAAGTCTGAAAACTTCTTCAATTCCCACCTGTGCTGGCATGCAGGTCTGAGGTGATAGAAGGAGCAGATAAATCTTTTGGGGCAGAAAGCTCTCCAGCAGCCAAGGACTGTCTTAAGCTAAAGGGCAGCCTTGAGAAAGACTCGTTACAGTATTATGTCCTTTACACTGACAGACTTGAGATATGTGTAAGAAGCTGGAAAAGAAAGGACTTTTAGCCAAATTAAATGTGCTACTCCATGTCCTAACTGTTTGAGCATAAAAAAAATAAGGGTTTGTCTAGATCTTAGAAATTTTGGTGTGTGTAAACAGAGAAGACATCCTCCATTCCTAAAGCTCCAGCCATTTGTTGCTGGCCAGTTGTTAAAATTAGATTTAACCTTCTGGATTAAAAAATAAAAAACAGATTATGGAAAATCATTTTAACTCTTCACTTTTAATATATCTTGAGAGAGACAGAAGTTTCTTCATTTGCATTTTCAGAAGTAGATCATTTTGCAAAACATAAAAAAGAATGTGAAATGCAAAAGAATAATGAAATCCCACAAAATCATCGGAAAGAGCATATCCAGGTAAAGCAAGAATAACATGGAGACCTCTTGTCCTATCAAGAGGAATCAAGCCAAAAGATCTCAGATGTATATTAATGTTTGTAAGTGTATCCCAAGTGCAGGTTCTTTGTTCATTCCATTATTACAGGAAAGTGTAAATTGGCTGAGAGCAGGAACACATGACAGGCCACTGCAATAAGTTAAAATATTGTTGTGCAATAAAGTGTCCGTGTTCAGCATATATGACTCAGTCATCATGCTAACAAATGCAGTCAGTCATGATGTAAGATTCTGTTTAGAATAAGACAGAGGCATTTTATTCAAATGCATCTCTTGCTCAATGAGAAATGCAACATGCCTAAATGAGAAAATGCAACATGCCTAAACTTGCATCTGCAAGATTACACTGATTTGCCGGAATAATTTATCAGTATATACATAAATACACTCATATATATTTGGGATTGCTCAAGAGAAACCTTAGGGTTTGCTTCTTGAGAAAACAAACAGGAGAAAAGGAACCACAGGCCTGATGAAGAGCAGTAGGTTTAATTCAAGGAAGGGAAACTCCAGCAATTCTATCATCAGGTAGACAATCAATTTCATGGGGGAAATTTGTTCGAGTGAATAATTCTGGTTTAGATCTCATTCTGGACGTAATAGCTGTCTAGTATCATGCATTACTCTTGCCAAAATCAGATCATAAGAGCACTTATTTGAGAAAGGTGTTTAAGTGTGCTTAACACTTAGGTAAGTTTAAGCACTGTCCTGAATCAGGATGAAAAATAACCTGTATCCTCTTTTGTGAATCTTTAACATTTTTTCACTATTCTCTTCTGTTGTTATTATTCTCATTATAATTGTGCAGCACTGGATCACCTAATATCACTGACATTTGTATTCCAGTGACAAAAACTTTACTTAGAAAATGCCACATGCCAGCTGCCTTCAAAAGATCTCAGGCTCAAAATACATTTTGACAAACTCCAAGCAGGGGTTCACCCTCACAAGTACACTGGTGGGCTGAATTCACAGAAGACAAAAATAACCCAGCCAGATTCCAGAGCCTCCAGCAGCTTCCGTGTTTGAGCTAAACAGTTTGATATGGAGAAATAAACAGTGGGGCAAAGAGAGAGAACTGGAAACTTTTCTCAGTCAAATGAATTCCCCATTACCCTTGACGCTTCTAGTAAGAGATGGTTGCTTTATTAAATACATTACAATCCATCTATCTTTCCACATAACATTGTCACAGTACTTAAAGGGTTCTGTTATCTCCATTTTATAGGTGAAACAAGAAACACAGAGGTTCTAAGTGATCTCAAGTTAGGCTGAAAACCTGAGCCATGTGTAGGAACTGAATCTCTCCAATCCCAGTCAAACTCTTTAGACATGAGATGCTCTTTCTTCAGCTGGTAGCAGGGCTATCAAACACTGCTAATATCCACTGGCCATGTCTCCATTAGCAAATGAAATGAGAGGTGGATTCCTCCTTGGCTTCAAGGCCAGCTGACACTGCATGGTTCCGAGCTGCACAGCCAAGTTCTTGTGCCCAAAATGGGGAATTCGTGTTCAAGCTCTTTGCCAAGAGCGTTAACTCCCAACCTATGTACACTCCAGTGTTGCTTGGGAGAACACTCCTTAGCACCGGCCAAAATTCTGACAAAACCTGTGCTAACAATGTAACAGCAAACACGATTCCAAAGCAGAGTCTGGGGCTATTCCCTGACCATCTCTGGCCTGCTCATACACGTGTAGTCTTGTTTTCCAGATATCAATTGTTTGGAGGCTTTGTCTGTTGAGAACACATAGAGTTGTAAGGCCCCTGCCAGCAAAGTTGAACTGCAAGCATTTCCTTTTGCTTTCCAAAGGTTCCTATTACTCAGTGAATTCTCAGTATTATCATGGTTGCATCAAACTTTTACCTAGTTGTAATGCTCAGAAAATGAGATACATCTTGAAGTTTCATGCCCAAATGCAACTTCATGCATAAGATACAGCACTAAAACTCTATTCTTGTCTTTTCTGCCTGCAGTTGGAAAGTTTGGAGACACAAAAATCAATGTCCTATTGTTCAGAGATTTCTTTTTCCATGTTTCTTTGTGCACTGGAGGGAGAATATTCTTTTCTCTCTTGTTTGAAATGCATTATTTAGTTATTATTCATTTACTAGCCTAAGACAAAGCTAAAGTATGACATTAGTGTTCTAAAGTGCTATTGATTACCAGTACAAAATGAAAATATATAATTGATGAAAACATCAGGATCCTATGGAGACTTACAGTTCAAAAGGTTAAAAGGAAATGCTGATCTCTTGAAAAAATTGATCTACATGCAACCAAGTTGAGTCTCTAAGCAAGCTGGGAGAGACAAGACAGAGCAGCTTGTTTGTTTTTCATCTGTAGTAAAAATACAATGGCTGTAATTTGAAAAGAGCAAGTGCCACATTTGTGTAAAGTCTTCTGTTTATTCTTCAGTTCATTGCTAGCAATACAGCTTTCTGTTTTGCAAATAAAGTGTCTCATCTCAGTTCCTCACTCCCAGGACTGTTGGGGCTGTGGCAAGCCTGGAAGCTGCATTGCAGTCCTACTGAAGGAAAGTGACAGGCTTTGCTGCTGGGTGTGCCCTGTTACCACTTGGTAAGTAACGTTCTCAAACCTCAGAGGCAGAGATATGTCTATCAGTGCACCTAGAAGGATATTGCTACAAAAAGAGTTTTGGCAAGGAAGAGTGCTGGGGGTGGGGAGAAAACAGAAAACACTTTCCTCTCTTGGAAGGAGATGGATGCCCTGGTAGTTACCGGGTGCTGCTGCTCATTGCCGTGGAGATTTATACATTCAAATTGTGCCCACCTTTCCTCAGAAGTCCACAGTCTGCCCTAGGAGCAAAACACTCAAGTCTAGATTAAATCATCCTTCCCTTTACTACTGAGTGTCTCCAAAATTAGTAACTTCCCTTCTTCTCTGCTGTGATTGTGATACCAACTGGTTTGTGTAGGAAAATTAGGGATGTTTGGGTGACTTCTCAGGTTTTACTCACAGCCAAGAGCCACAGATGAACAGGGTTTTCTTTCTCTTATCAACCAGAAGTAACTGGGAAAGGGTAAGAGAAGGATGGAGGCCATCATGTGAAAGTAGTATTTTAGTCTCTCACTAAAAAAAAGATGACATAGGGTGGAAAGTTGTCTCAGCTAATTCTCTAGTCCATTGCTAAGATGGTTGTCTACTAAACATTCAGTCACTGAAGGAGAACCTGCTCTTCAAAGGGACTCCCTTCCTCCTCATTCCAGGGAAAGAGGATGAAATATAAATGCAAAAATATATTTTCATCTCTATCCCTTCAGCTGTCTCAGCAAAAGGCACACCTAGCATCTGTCATTGAATCAATGAAACCCAACAAAGCACAGAGAAGAATATATTTGTCTGTATTTATTTCCTTTTGGAAAGTAAGAACATAAGAATATCTGTGTCAGGAAAGATGAAAGGTCCATCCATCTTGGAATGCTCTCTTATGTGGTCAGTATCAAAAGTGTCCAAAATATATTAGGATAAACAGGAGACAACAGTTCCCCACAGCTTTCTGCAGCCTGACCCTACAGAATTTATTAAACTCAAGGTCATTTATTTGTGTTCCATAATCCAGAATGGATGTTTCATCCAGAAATTTTTCTATTATGTGTTTTACAACCATCTAACTTTTCTCACCCATAATCCCCTTGGAAAAGGGTCCTGCAGTTTAATTGTATGTTAGGTGAAAAACTAAGTCTACAGCAATTATACAGTGAGAAACTCAGTAATTGCTCCCTTTTCAAAACTGCGTTGCTTGCCATCACATCCCCATTCAGACACCTCTGGTTCAGGATGAAGAGTGTTAGTCTATTCAACCTCTCCATGTACTGAAAGTATTACATACCTTTGATCATTTCCACAGGCCTTCTTTGGGTTTGCTACAGGCTTTTTTGAGATGGGCTGATCAGAACTAAATACAATAGCAGAAAGGAGCTCAACGTGAATTCCTACAGGGGCATAATCATATGAGATATTCTGAAGCTTCCTAGAGTTGGAAAATCAGCATCCCAAGAGCCTAGTAAGCTATTTATGTTCCCAACACAACTCTAAGATAATGGAGCAACATGACCCCAAATTCTGCTGACAAAAATGGAAGCCTGGTGAACCAAATGTACCGATCAATAACTTACCACTCATTTCATCAGCAGTGTATTTGTTTAAACAGAGAGAGTTACGTGCCTAAAGACATTGGTAAATTTAAACCTGATAGACAAATTTGCTCGAGGTCAGAGAGGCAGTCTGTGATGGATAAAGGAATTGAAAGCAGGTCTCCCATATCTCACATTAACGCCATAATCACTCACCCTCTCTCATCCTCTGTGCCCATCACTGACATTTAACATTTTTACCCATTGTATTTATCTGTCATCTCTGAAATCCTTATGTGTTTCTAGACAGAATATAACAAAACCTTCTCACTTTTAAAATCAAAAGGCTATGTTATGAAGAGGGCTTAAATATTCCTAAACTGAGATTTGGGTTAAAAGGAATGTAGAGATTATGAGCTGCCCACATATTCATTTCACTGCATTCTTCACTACTTTGGAAAAAGGGGGAAAAAAGACATAATGTTTACTAGCTCTAACACTGTTGCTCTTGCCAACTGAAATCACTTAAATTCCCTTCCTACAGCTGCCCCTGCTGCAGACTTCTGAAACAAAGAAAACTGAAATAAAAGAGCAAAGAGCATAACAGCTACCAAGTTGCTCCTTTAAAGTTTAGCTCTGTATTTAAAGGTTGTAAGGTTTGAAAATGTGCCATTAAAATATACCACAGGCATCTACTTGGGTAGAGTTCAGCTTGCACACTCTCCCTTCTATTGACAGCAACGATCCAGAGTCAGGTTTTTTCAATCAGGTTAGGAATTCACTGTTCAATTTACCAGGTTTTCTTTTGGCCTGAAAGAGGGCATATAAATTAAAAGCATACCCCAATAAGACACAAGCTTTGATGTCTAATAGGGTTCTGTGAATTCATTATTTTAATATTTTAGATTTATAATCAGAAGGCTAGGCATTTTGCTCCACTCTACGTAATACGTTTTTCATGGTCCCTTTCCCAGCTCTCTCTGACAAATGTTGTACTCAGATCACATTCATTAATACTGGGGATGTTTTTCAAGCCCTAGGGTACTAAGATCAGGGAAGATTTGAAACAGCAACTTTCCTAGGTATTAAAAATATAGTTCAAAAGAAGTTTAGGGACCTTTGCATCGCTTGAAATATTTACCTTTAATAATGTATCAGCATAAATCTGCTGAAGAAATTACTTTGAAAGGTGTAAAATATCTAGCAATGGAGAAATTGGGGGGGAAAAAAGGCTAAAGAAAAGGAAAAGAACTAGTTTAGAAGAAACTCCTCAAAATGAGACTTGATACAGGACATTCAGAGGTTCAATTTTTAAAAAAAATTGCTGTCACAACTTAAAAGTTGTTCATCCTCTACTGTCTACTTGTACAGTAGAGGACTGAAGCATCACAACATTCCCTTTTGAGCAAAGCAATGAAAACAATCCCTCTGATTTTTCTAAACCTAAAAAGCTGGTCCTCCTTCTGACCAACCAGTCTACATAGGTAGGATAAATAAAATAGCATGGTCTATCTGCTTTTCCACTCCCTTGACATGAAACAGTCAGAAAAGTAGCTCAGGTGGGTAGCTGTTATGAGTTTGCATTTGCTTTGCTTTGAAGATGCAATAAAAATCAGTGGGATGATATCAGTATCTGCAATTCAAGACAATCATCAGGGTCACAACCTGTCCCCAGCAAAGTATGGAAAGGTCACATTAGTTCTTTCATGTTAAATCCATCATGCTCTCAGTTGTAGCTAGGTCAGCAGTTACAGGACAGTCATCTTTTCAATTGCTCTGTAATGTTTTTCTTTTTCAGCTGCTCTGTAGAATTAATTAGACATGGAACTGCAGAATTAATCCTCAATTAAAATTATTTTTTTGGAGTATTTGCCTCACAAATACTTTTTGTACTTCATTATATTTTTGGAGAAGACCTAACATGCAGAATTTTCCCTTTTGCTATTTTCACTGTGTAGTAGTTGAGCAGTGACTGAAAGCAATTCCATATATATGGAGCTATACATCTTCCTGAATCTCCTTTGTTCATATTACTATAAGCTATGATATTCCTACTTCTCTCCAAAATTTTTAGATTTGCACTGCATCACTTAGCATTATCCTTAATTAAAGAGGAAAAAAACACCAGGTGAAATGTTTTTATATATAATGGCTACTTTTCCTTCTGGCATCTGTCATATAGGGGGAACAGAAAGAGAAAAGCAGGTCTGAGACCAAATCACTGCTGGCTTTAGAAAGTTAAACTCTATCAACAAGACCTTTCACTGAAGAACCTCTCATATTATAGCATCAGTTTCTCATTGTCTTTGTGAGGTTCTGATCAAGAGACCCAAACTCATTACAGGTAATTGATATTTGGAACTATACATGTTCCTAGGTCCCCATTTTCCTAGGTCATGACTTATGTACTCGTATTTGGTCATTCTATGAATGTACATTTTCAAGTGAACAGTGTTAATGAGGTGAAAAAGCTCCAACCGAAGTCACAGAATTACAGAATGGTTTGGATTAGTAGAGACCTTGAAAGATCATCCAGTCCAAACTCCCTGACATAGGCAAGGGCACCTTTTAGTGGTTCAGGTTGCTGAAAGCCTTGACCAGTCTCACCTTGAACACTTTCAGGGAGAGGATGTCCACAACTACCCTGGGAAATCTGCTTCAGTGAAACACTCTCACTTAAATTTTCTTCCTTATATCCAGTTTAAATCTACCCTCTTTCAGTTTCAAACCATTATCCCTTGTCATGTCACCAGAGGCCTTCATAAAGAAGTTTCTCCCTGTCTTTCTCTTAAGTCCCATCAAGTACTGAAAATTCTCCCCAGCAAGGTCTCTCCAGAGCCTTCTCTTCTCCACGCTGGACAATCCCAACTGACTGAGTCTGTCTTCAGACCAGAGGATCCAACACTCTGAAAATTTTCATATCCTTCATCTGGGTCTGCTTTAATAGGTCCCTGTGTATCTGTAAATACGTTTTTTAGATATTTTAAAACAAATGAAATGCAATTGAAAAAAATCTCAAAAAACCCCAGAAAATTGGGAGTTTTAGTGTCTTCAAAAAATAGGCTGTGAGGAAATGAGCTGCATTGCAAAGGACCAAAACATGCCAAAACTAAGCTCACAGATGTTGCAAAAGCAGGGGAAAAAGTCAAGGAGGAAGACAAACCTTGGAGGGGAAGATATGAGGGACATGGCAAGGATACTTAAAAAAAAATAAATAAAAAAGGAAAAAAGTCTTTCCCTAAGTCAAAGCCATCAAAAGGCATGGCATGCCATCAAGGGCAGGGACGTGCACCAAAGATTCCTCTATTGGTCCCCATTGAAATCGCAAGATTCCTTTTCCCTTCCTGAAAGGAAATTTCTTGCTGAAATTATTAAAAGCAGTACGAATAACAGTATTAGAGTGGATTAAAGCCCTATCTGCTGCCTAGGACCCTTCTTTAGTGTAGCAATATACCAATCAATAGTGCTCCAACAAGTGTTTCTAGACCACTTGTTTTTTATTAACTAATACTAATTGATTTTGCACTTTCAGCAAAGAATACATTTAAAGAGAAAATAGTTCATGCCATAGGTACTCGGAGGATGCCATTAAAGGCATCCATATTCTTCTCTCTAGGCAGCTTATTTTTTAATTTTTGGAAATTATTTCCCAAAGGTAGTCATCAGGGTTCAAAAAGATGGGATGGCAAACCATAAGGGTATGACATACACCTTTCTTTTAAAAATAACAAGTAGGCAGTTGAGCAAAATTACACTCAAAGAGTTATACTTAAGAAAGGTAACACAGTTATAAGAAAATTATTTTCATCAGCAACAACAGAAGTCAAAATCTGAGAGGTTTTAAGGAGCAATTTTTTTGTGGCTTTGAACTTGATTAAGGAGAAGGATAATCAACAATGGAAATTTTAAATCATACTCCCCAAGAAATTAACAATATATCATCCAGGGTCAGGTCACACATAACTTTTTAATGAATTTCTGTTGTGAAACTAGAGAATAAAGTACAGAAGTATGTCCCCTTCTGCTTACTGAAAGTTTTATTACTTTCCAGCAGAGTGATAAAAGACAAATATCAGACCAAGCTTTGTAAGGAGCCACAGAGGCAATTTGGGAAATTACAGACTAATGAGTCTGATTAACATACCAGAAAATTCATTTGCCTCCTAATTAGCATAAAATATAATAGAAGCTAGAACAGGTGAGCATATGAATAACTGCAACATGCTGGGGCAGAATCAACATCATTTATATAATTCAAGAGAAAGAGATTTAAAGGACATAGTGAGAAAACAGTGTTTCAGTTGGTATAATGCAGCATGCATTCAAAATAGAAGAAAACCCAAACATAGACTTTAAATGAGGTCCTTCAGCAGCAGTTACAAAGACAAATTAAGGTGGCACAATGTAAGAGAGAAGACCTTTCAGGGATTAATAATAGTTTGGAGGACAGGAAACAACAGGTTGGAACAAATTATTCATTCTCAGAAGGTAGGGAATTTGCCAGCACAAGTACCTCAAAAATCAATGCTGGGACCAATGTGGTTCACTAAACTAATGAATGAAAGTAAAAGAATAGTGAGGTCTGACCAACTCTGATGTTGGCCTTCTTGGCTCTTCATGGCAAATTCAAGAATAATAAACCTGGAACAGGAAGTAGAAGGTCTTGGGTCTTGAAGCAGATGGCAAGTCGCTTATAAGTGATGGAAAAAGAGTTAGTAGAATGAAGCAAAGCAAGAGAAAAGAATGAACAGGACTGGAAGCATTACCAGTCCCTCCCCTGTCTCAAGAATGGGTTGTTTCTAATATGTTAGATCATCCTTAACAGATGTCGTGGGAAAGCCTCCAAAGACATAGCAGCATTAGGAAAACACACAGCTCAGCTGATTCAGATTCCCTTCTGTCTCTTCCCTTAGGAACTTAAACCTAACATAAGCCTTTCTTGCTGCAGTTCAAACCTATTGAAACACACTGTGAATGCAGAGAGCAGTTACTCACAGAAGGCTTTCACATCTTACAGGTTTATTGTCATAATCTCACATTTATAATCTCACAATGAGGTACTCTAGACCAGTTCATACTCATGGCTCTCCAGTGTGTCCAAGCAGAGCAAAAACATTATGCCACACAACTTGCAAACTTCCTTCAGCTTATAGTTCTCACTGTAAAGTTTGTCCTTGTGTAACAGCAAGACATTGTTGACTCTTGTTCAGGTTGTTATCACTATATTCACAGACTCTTTCCTGAAGGACTGTTGCTTAATCAGTTGTTTCCCATCCCATATTTGTGTAGACGATTATCACTGCCTAACTGAATATCCCTATTGATTTACAGGTTTTTATTAGAAACTATTTCATCATTTCACTGAGATAATTTTGAATTCCAACTTTGTTCTCCAGAGGATTTGCAGTGCCTCCCAGCTTTGTGATAATGCCAAGTTCAGAACATTGGTAAAGTTCAGAAACACTGACCAGAAAGGTCCCAAAGCATTCTGGCTAGAGCTCTGTTTCTATTTAGACAATAACTACAAAGAGTTAGTGTATAGATGTGGCTATCAACCAATTCTGAACTTTTCTGAAGACCATGTTTATCTAAAGAAGAGATGCATTTCTTGCTTCTATCCTATCCATGTGGATTGTTATCACACAAAGATACTGAATTTCTTTACTATCTTTCCTCTCAAGTCTTTTTTGTTGTGAAACACCTTTTTATCTTCAAGGTGAATGCAGTACAGGTTTGTTCATACGTTGTTCCAGAATTTTGCTGAACTTAAATGAAGCCCTATTTTTCCCGTTTATAAATATAAAAAGGAAAAATGTCTAGTTTTTTAGTGATTCTTTGTTGTGGTTCTTTTCAGTGCTATGGTTATCAACCATGTAATAAACATAAGCACTGGTATTTTCAAGTTCTTTAAATATCCCTTGGTGATGTTAGTCAGTTCTATTCACCTGAAGACACCTAACATTTCTAAGACTTAAATTTCTTTCCCGTTTTAGACTTGAATTATACCTCTTTTTCAATTGGTACTAGTTATGCTGTAATTTCCTCCAAGCAGTTTACAAAGACTGATGCAAAAAGGACAACACAACCCTCTAATTCTTCTTGCCCTCTTCTTGTAGCAGTTTTACTGCATAGGAGAAAAAGAAACTTATTACATTGGTATTTCCCTTACTAATTACATATACATGGAATGATGGCCTATTTCTCCTAATGTCTTCTGCCAGGTGTATCCTATTCTGAGCCATGGCCCATTTTTTGCCTCACTGTATTCTGTTTCAGTCATCTTTCAATGCTAAATCTGACTCAGAAGTTTTGTGTGTGTGGGTGTGTGTGTGTGTGTGTGTGTGCGTGTGTGTGTGTGTGTGCACATGTTAGAGATCATCAGCGACCTCACCATCTAACAGAGGTGGCTTCTGAAACACTTCCTCTTGTGCTGTGTCACAGCTGCTTTTTCTGTCCATGTCCTCATTACCATCTCTTCAAACACACCACTCTGCATTTAAGGGGTTTTTTTTCTTAAAAATATCTGTTGTCTTGTTCATCTCCTTCCTTCCCTTCCTATATTAATGCTACCATTTTTGTGGTGGTTTAAGTCACACTCCAGTTTCCCATGTCTCAAACTGTAGTTTTGTATCTGTTAATCACTTCTTCCATTGCTTTTACCATTTTTCTAAATCAAAAGTTTGTTGCTTCCATGTATGACAAACTTGATCAGCCATTGCTTGAAATTACAGTAGAAGTCAACTCAGACACATGGGCAAATTTAATGGGAAATGGGATGGTAAACACAATTTCCAGGGAGGTCATGGCCCAGAAATCTATTGGAATGCTCCTAAAGTGTTAAAAAGCATATTAAAAAGTATACTCCAGAAAACACCTTCTCCCCTGCCCCTTTACACAATTCCACCACATGCACCTCTCAAATACCTCTCTGGGGATAGAAAGGAAGTCCCCCTCATGATATCAAGAATTAATTACTAGTTAAGGGCTATAAAATTAATAATATGAATAAATTTTCAATTTTCATATTTTAGGAAAGTAGCCAACAGTGGTTTACTGTGTTAAAGCTAATGCTCCTCAGCACATTCATGAATGGGTTACTTAAGTTTTCTGATTATTCAAAATCACTTACTTGTGAACTGACTGTGAAGGGCTGCAGGAGATACCTGTTTCAAAGTGAAGAGGTAATAACACACCAAATGAAATCCCCTGTCAGTAAATACAAAGCAAACAACAAGAGAGGGAAATAACCACACAATGTAGATACACAAATGCATTCCAAATTAACTATTATCAATTATAAAAAGATCTTGCACTCATCTCAAAAAAATTTCCTGTTCAGCAACAGACTTAAAATAAAAAGGACCAACAGGAGAGGAAAAATAAAAATGAACAAAACAGGCAGCATAATTACATAACTCTGTTACATAGTGTACGCTCTACTGTACCTCATCCCCCCAAAATTAAGGACAACAATTGTTCATCATGTCTTATAACCCAGTAACTAGGGACAAGTTAATACAAAAAAAAAGAAGGTTTAGAGCATCTGAAAATTAAGAACTGTCTACATAAGTTCTATAATGGAATTGGAAGTTTGTTATGGAACAAACTGCACCATTCACAGAAGTCTCCATCAAGATGATTGCAACAATACAAAGCCACCTTTGACTCAAGGAACCTTTACATTCTCAAGTGCCGCCTGAAGTGAATTTATACATCATTTGTCTAACATTTTTTCCCTCACCATTCACACTATAAAGGTAGAATAATAGGTAGATGGTATCCAATGCAGTGCAACTGCCTCTAAATAACTGGAAATATATGCTATTACCCTGTTCCTAATTTCAGTACTGTAGATTGGCAGTATAGCACATTCTACTTCACAAGCAAAATAGGAGGGTCTACTCAGCTGGAAGAGTTCTTTTTTATGACTGCATCATGAGTGAGTTTTCATAGAAATTAAGTTCTTCTTCCAAAAAAGAAAGTAACAACAAACCAAAAACCAAAAACAAAAAACAAAAAGAAAATTTTTTAAAACAATAAGGAAGAAAAAGAAAAAAGAAACTGAGAAAATGAAGACACAAAGAGGGGATGGGATATGAAGGAACCAGTGGAAATGTAAGGCTGTACAAGCAAAGACTGGGGCAAGTGGCACCAAAAGGGTGAAAGTCAAGTCTATCTCCTGCACAGTTATCATCATCTAATGCAGGCAAAAATTAAGGTGGTGGAATTAGAGTGGCAGGAGCAGGAGATGGAGCCCATGAGGCGAAGACAGAAGAAAGACAAGGAAGGAAGGTGGATACAAACAATGGGGCGACAGTCACAGCTGAGTGGCAGGGGAACCATTACAGCTAGCACTGTACACACATAATAAGATATACCTATTGCTACCTTGCTGGATTTATACAAATATTGCAGAAACATGAGGCTCCCAGTGGAAGAAAAAGTGCTACATTGCCATCTAGAGCAGAAAAAAGGAAAGTATAGGAAAATATTATATGAACACAGCTACTTTGGAATGTTAAAAAAAAAATTCAGTTAAAACAGAGAACTGTTCAGAACTTCTTCAACCAGGAAATCCTCAGAAGCAGCAAGGATGCTTTTTCTCAAAACCTCACATGAAGGGGAATCCCCAGCCACAACAGGACTGGCAGATGAGCCTCAAATTATTAGGCCAGAGAGAAAAAGACCTACAGGAAGAAAATGCTTGATTTGACAAGACAAATCTCACTAGTTACCTTTCTAAAAGTACAAGAAGCTTTGCAAAGACTGACCCACTGAGGATTTTGCTGTTTTTTAAACTAATCCGAATAAATCAGTTTGGGTCTAACAGAATATAATAAAAGAGTATTCAATTTCTAAATCAATTTTCATGCCCTTGATATAGTTGCATTTTCTCTGCAGCAACATAAATTCAAGCCTGTAAGTTCTTATTATTAATAAAAACAAAGATAAATATAATTTCACTCTGAAATAGCTATAAGAAAAAAAATGTTAAATAAATGGATAAGGAAAGCCTTTCAAGGTATTCTTCACAAGCTGAACAGCTTCACAAATTAACTTCCCACCTTGTAAATATTAAGAGATGTACAAAATCCAAACTAGGACAATGTGTGAACCCGCAGCCAGCCAAACTGTGCCCTGAATTGCACTACCACTGGCTGAAGCCTTATACCCGTGTCAGAAATGCAGCTGTTGGAATGAAGAGAGTTTTACTCATCTTATCTGTTTGTGAGATCCTAAAATCAGCAAAGCACACATTTAGTGATAGGAGAATTAGTAACAGGGTGGCAGGCGGGAGAGAAAGGCAGGGAAGGGGTGCTGCCCCTCAGAGCCCTTTCCTTGCACTGTCACCGTGATGCACAACAAAAAAATGCACCACTTGCAGCATGCCACGAAGCACAGCAATACCTTTAGGTCCTTAAAGCATCAATATCCATGCCAGTCCCTGCAACACTCAATTTACAATCTGACAGGGCACCTGGTAAACTCCGAACCGCTCTGCTGTCTTCCCTGTGCAAGCTCCACAAATCTGCTAAGTCACAACAGTCAGAACTGTTTGTTTAGAACAGAGCAAGAGCAAAATTGAATTACTTCCTGTTATTAGAGAAATTTGTCCCAGAGGAAGGTGTTGAAACTGCTGAAGCAAGAAAGTGAGAGAGCATTTTATGGCTCACTGCATTATGAATGGTCTATGAATACACAGACAAAGTACTCTCCAAAGCTACCAGACTCCAAGACATGAGCTTCATGTTTGATTAAAAGATTATAAATGGTCATACACGCACTCCAGCTCTGTTCTCAAACAGTTTATGACTCCTTTCCATTTTATAGTACTCGGTGGCAAAGTTTGCCTAGTCTAGGCATGCACTGAGGCTCCGAATGTTTACCTTAGTTGATTCTAGCTGACATGTTTGAAAATTATTGCATCTATTTGTTCTGCTAGATGTTTAGTCCTTGCTTATACTCCCTAATTCCTCACTTCTCCTATTATTAGCCCTATGACTAAAGGCTTTAATTTATTCACCATAGAACTTTTACAAATGTTTTCTGTCATTCATTACACATTGTCTCCATTGTCTCCTGGTATCTCTAGAGTGTAGTAACAATCAAATATATCAAAAGTTACACTATATATTACTCTATATATCTGCCTTAGACTTTAGCTATTGAACTTCTATGCACTTTAATAAAAGCAGACCTTTCCTTACTGAAATTATTCAATCATTAAACTTTAATAGCTGGTGTGAGTCCACATAGCATCAAAGTGCACAATCAGGATTGTTAGCAGATACAGACGAATGTAATCAAGACACACCTGAGTACCTAAAAAAATATGAAGAAAAAAATTACCAAAATAAACAAGGCAATCCCTGCCTTCTTTTTATATCCTTCCACCTTCAAGTTCCATCTCTGTTCTCCTTCTCTAAGTTTCTTTTATGTTCACACTTTCATCTGCAAGTGGTTTTTTTAGCACTATCCTCACACAGGTATATCTTAATTTTGAGAAAGAAATTATATACAAATCAATATATCACTTAATAATTACAGGTTCCCACTGACGTGCCCTCACTTGCGGGCATTAAAGAAAAACATCTATTACATCTATGAGAAAAATTTCACTTCTTTCCTCCCTAAAAATTCTCAGAATTCCTGTCAGAATTTCAATGGACTTTGACTCCTTGTAAATTCATTTCTGATACTCTTAAGCAACATTCCCTACAGTTGCTTAAGTTTCTAAATATTCAGATGTTGTCTTAACAACCATCTCTGGTGGATTTTGCTGTCATGACTAGAAGATTCAAAGCATGGACTTCCCTTCCAAAGCCAACGCCTCTGCATATTTGCTTTTAAGACCTGCTATCTGAAATTTATATCTGTATTAAATTTCCTTGCTGCAGTAGGGGAATATCCAGCAGGTATCCTCTGCGAATGTTTTGTAAAGGAATCACTTAAAGGAGAATTAGCTTGTTCAGATTCAACATTGAATGGTATGAAATAAAAAGAACACATAAAAATATTAATAAACCTAAAATAATTGCTATACATAGTTAGGAAGCAATTGGTAAAAGTCAACAAATCCAAATTCTGACAGCAGGTTCTCTGATTGCAGGGTTGTTTTTTTTTTTCTGTGACATGTATTGTTAAAATTATTTTAGATCAATTTTGCATTAACAGGCATTGTCTAGTCCATGAGAAACACCTGCAGCTCTCCTTCCTTAGCCACCTCTTACAATCTGACAATAATATCAAAGAGCAAATGTTTTGAAAAGGATCTGAAAATTAACAGAAAACTAATTAAACCATTTTACACTCTAAAGTGAAGATTAAAATACAAGTTTCCTTGTATCCTTACCGACAAATTAGGGAAAAAGGCATCAAAATAGAATCTACACAGACATGCTACAGTCTGATAGAAAAATCTAAGTGGTATATAAAAAGAAATATTAAATTAAAGGCCTACTGATGTTGGGAAAATGCACATAACAGACATAGTACCTTACTGACTTTTTCCCAAGTATCACTGTGATGAACTGCTAAAATTTTTTTGGAAGCAGCCAAAAGTCTGACATCTAAGAGAAGTTTTTGATCTCCTTCCCAAGCTCTGGTACTAGAGAACTGCATTAGGAAAGAAGTCTACCTCCTTCAAAATGTAAATGTGCTTTTCTGACTAAGAGACCACCTAGTTATTGAGATGATTGCTTCTAGCTAGCCTGCAAGTAGCAAACTTCTGGAGGCTAAAAAGAGAGCATGTCATAGCCACAGCCGTCATAATGAGGCACACCTACTACCTCTTTCTCCTTGCCTCAAACAGTACTCAGCTTCAGAAATCATTCTTTCATAAAAGGATAGCAAGATCATTTCAGTCTATATTCATATCACTAAATCTATACAAATGCATTCTAAAACATTAGTTGCACTCATTACAATCCCTTTACCAGCCTGAGCATTTTTATATACAGTACTGAATTAATATCTGCTTTCCACAATAATTCTTCTGCACCTTCAATAACTGCATTCTGTAGAATTTGTTTAGGTCTTTTCTATTTCAAAAAATTGAATATGGCTCATTGGAAACTAAAATTGTCAGGTTAAGCACCACCTTGTATTTTTATGGTTTGCATGCATGTAATGAGAATGAGATTTATGTCCCTAACCTTGAAATATTCTGAACCAATTATTTACTTAATATTTATGTTAAATTATCTATGATTGCAGCACTGACTATGAAAGCAACCAGAAAAAATTCTGCAGGTGGCCTGTAAAGCTAATTTTGAAGTTAGCTGTACTAAGCTCAGGCAGTGGTCTCACGGAATATTAATGTAGTGCTATAAACTACAGTACCCTCAGGGTGTTCACCTGCCATGGAATTTAATTTACTTCATATCTCATCTAATAGACTGAATCTCATCTATTAGGTAAATATAATGTGAATACGTTTCCTTGTTTCTCTAAGGAGTTTATTGGTAAAACCTGGAGAGGCATTCCCATAGAATCTTCTACTGCTATAATTAGCTTGAAATTGAGCTATTGTGCCCTTTTCTGTATTAAGCAATATAGAATGTAAAGCCTAGGTACAAAATAACACCAAGCCCAGAGCCGATGTAGCAGCTGCATTGCTCACACTACAGGTTTGTGTTTATTCTCTTTATTGCAAAGAGGAAAAATTAGAGCGAGCTGTGGGGATTTGAGCCAGAGGTTGCTGTGCCAAGAACTGCACCAGCCAGGAGAAGCTCTGCCCAGGGATAGCACTATGCTCTGCCCTTGGTTGCTGAAGTGGCACATTCTCCTGTCTAAGGAGACAGACGTCAGTTTCATGGGATTCTGTGAATGGTTAAGTTGCCTGAAAACAAATCTAGTATTGTCTGCAGCCAGCATGTTGGCACAACTTCAGCAGTGGGAGAGGCTTCAAAGATTCTCTGTCCCTCTGCACTTCTTGCAGTGTCTAGTGCCTGGCTGTAGCAGTGCTGTGCAAGTGGCATTTGCTCCCAGTGCATCCAAAGCATCCTGAAACAGCAGCTTACTGGCAGGTTGATATGCAGCTCACAGAGAGCACATTTTTTGGAAAAAATTTCAAGGGGCTTGTAGTGTAGAGAGGAGCAGGCTTTTTGATTAGCTCTTCTCATATTAAAAACTATCCTGGTAAGAAGAAGACCATAGCAAATTTTGCTCCTTGTACTCTTTTGTGTATGACCTGATGCTGCATAACACTGTACACATTTGGTTTGTTATTCTCAGCCTGGGTTCACAACAGGGTTGTTTAACCCCAGGTCTACTCCTAGGATTCATTCCTTCCTGCCACTCTGTCTGTCAAATTGACAGACTCATACACACTTTTCCAAAAAATTCATAAGGGAATATAACCTTAGTGGAATCCCAGAACAAGCTCATTTACCATTGGTCTGTACTTCTGTGCATAAAGTCCTGTCAGCATAACTCCCAGGGACTGGTCCTTCAGAAAAGCTAGTAGGGGCAGGGAATTTAGGCACCTGACATGGTGAGCATTCACTTTCTGTGTATGCCATTTATGAACTCAACTTAGTTGGTATGTCAAACAGAGGAAAAAGACATGCAGGATGCATAAAAGCAGAAAAATGTGTCCCAAAAACAGCTTTAGAGAAGGAGAATGAGAAAAAGATAGAACCCATGGGCAACTTAAAAAATAAAAAGTAGATGTTATAGTTCACTGAATCAAATATGACATTATAGTGCAGAGGAAATTGAATTCATCTGTACTCGATAAGGGTGGCTTCATTATTCACTTGTGTCTTTGCTTAGTTGTGACACTCATGACTGATGAGACCATCCCCATCTCATGAAGATAAATTCAATATCCGTAGTATCATTCTAATATATTCTCTATATATAGAGAATGCATTTAATGGATGGTGGTGGGATAGTATTTTTATCTTCAGACTCATGAAAGGAAGGAGCACAATTTCCTGGAGCTGACACTTTGAGCAAGTTTATATGGCCACCTTTTCACAACTGTGCTGAGGGTGAAAGTGCTGTTATGGGGACAGAGGAGAGAGAGTAGCACAGAGGTTAACTTCACTGATTTGTCATCTAAGATCTGAATCCAGAATTAGATCAAAATGGAGCAGAGATTTAGCTATTGTGTCCTCATTTTGATAAGATATTTGTCTATGTATGGGCATACAGTTATCACAATGCAGTCAGTTAGAAGCACCACTGAAATGGCCTGACATTAATCCAGTGCTGCTCACTGCTGTAACTTTCCTCCTCTTTCTCCATTCAAACAGTTTTCCAAAGCAGTGAAATATTTCTCCTTGATGAGGTCTCTGACTCACGCCTCCTCCCTCCTTCAGTAGCATCCTATATTCATACACAGTTATAGCAGACCAGTTTAGAAATGTGGAAATCCTGAAAGATGTTCTGCAGAAGTGATCCCAGAAGAAAAGTGATTAATAAATAAAGCATATAGGAAGGGGTCAAAGGTAGCTATCATAAATTTAATTTACTACACATCTGTAATTTATCACAACTCTGTCCAGTGTTCACATGCCTCTTCAGGAGAAAGATTTCTCCTGCTAGATCCAGGGGGAAGAGAGAGAGCTCAGGCCAGCACAGGTTTCTAAAATGCCATTTCTGTTCATGCTGCTGCTAATGCAAGCACACACCCCCATGTACACCCAGAACAAAGTACTTGTACAGCTGGCCACTCCAAAACACAGAAGTTTCTGTCAGAAAACTTCTGTCTAGATTGGGACAGAGGTCCATTAATTCAGTATTCATACACTTACAACAAGACAAGTGAGAGATTTTACTGACAGGTAGAAGAAATATTGAAGAAGAAAAGTCTGAAATAAGCTGCACACACAGAATTTTCTTTCAAATCCCATCATTTGGCAGCTGGCATACATCCACTGCATAATGATTTATATAACTTCAGCATTGTTCAGTTTGTCAGTGTCTTCATCACAGCCACTTTGAGAGTTCCATACGCAACCATTAAAGTCTGCTTCAGGCTGAAACTTGGCACACAAATGCATAAGGAAGCTAAAGTAAGAAACAGTTACTTTAATTTCTTAGAAAATTATTACATACTGCCTCTCTTCTGGAGTATAGAATATAAATTGCTTTGAGTACCATATGCACAAATTATTAACAGAATAATTAATTCTTCTTGTTTGGCCTAAAGTTGTAATTATATAAAGCAGATATTTTGTCATCATCTACATAACAGAACCAGAATTTGTTAAGCATATAGCAATATTACCCCACCAGACAATCAGTAGCAAAGAGGTGCCATACAAAAATATATGAGTTGTATAGCCAAATAAAATGCGAATTTTAAACTAGGGTTTTCAATAGATAACAAGGAAACAAATGGGGGAAATTGTCAAAGCAAAATAAACAAAAAGAAACTCCCACAAAACAAATACTTTGCTTTTTCTTTTCACTCTGGTTTGCAAATGTGTAGTATGAGTGTAGTGATTTGGTTTTATGTACAAAGAGCCCCTTGCTGATCATCTCAGCTACTTTTCACTGCTGTAAGTCCTGATTCACTGAGATAAAGCTGCACATTATTCTCAGATTCCAGGAGAAATGTAGAAAAGCTATTTTTGTAACTAGAACTTAAAGAGCAATGTCTTTTGTAATTCAGTGAAGTCAGTGTAATTTACACCATTTAAAGAACTACCCCATTAACTTGCTGTGACTTTTTCTAGTTGGCTTTAATGAAATTTTACATATAGTTTTTTCTTCTGATTTTCAATATAGAATTTAATGGATAGGAGAAATAAAATATTATCAGGTAAACTCCTTTCAAATGGAAGTATCACTTTCCAAGTGATAGCCTGTCCACCTAGTTGACTCCCCATAAAGCCTCTATTCAGACATGTTTAATATTGATGTTACACTTTTTACTAAAGATTTTCAAGATACCACAGAATTTTTAAATCTTATACACAAAAATGTTTGACAGCATAACATAAAAAATTAGAAAGATGCAAAATGCTTTTCTTTTTTCTTCACACACACTGAGTTGCAGACTTTTCCTACTGTACAGAACAGACTTCCTCCTGCAGTTCAGACAAAACAAATGGTTAAACTAAAACCTTAATTCTGATCATTAAAGAGAAAGGTATGGTTAATACACCACAAACCAGAGAAAAATATTTTGTCTCATTAGTGGCACTTTGATCCGATTCTTCTGTATTTTCTCACTTTACAAAAAGTGTGCATTCCAGAGCTGAGGGGGCACGCCCTTGGCCTCCCCACTCCATGCAATTCCAGCTCAGAAGCGCTCCACACACGTTCGCTCCCCACTCCATGCAATTCCGGCTCAGCAGCGCTCCACACACATTCGCTCCCCACTCCATGCAATTCCGGCTCAGCAGCGCTCCACACACGTTCGCTCCCCACTCCATGCAATTCCGGCTCAGCAGCGCTCCACACACATTCGCTCCCCACTCCATGCAATTCCAGCTCAGCAGCGCTCCACACACATTCGCTCCCCACTCCATGCAATTCCAGCTCAGCAGCGATCCACACACGTTCGCTCCCCACTCCATGCAATTCCAGCTCAGCAGCGCTCCACACACGTTCGCTCCCCAGCGCTGCACTGGAAACGCAACCGCGCTAATTACGGCACGACCGTGTCCTGTGGAACCGATACTAGTTCATTAATTAGAAGACGAACGTAATTGATTATTTCAACAGCAAGGCTAAACACAAGGGTAGTCCCACAGAGAGATCTGTAGGGGGAGATCTGTCCACGGTGTGCCCTTGACTTCGTTCCTTGTCCCAGGAGGTGGCTTGAACAGAACACAGCCTAACGAGGTAATAATTACAGATTACTGTTAGTGATAGTTAAGTCATTGGTGACCTGTTCCCCTTAGCAAATTGTTCCAGAGCTGATGTGTATTTCAGAGCCGTATTTACCAATTGCAGCCATCAGCCAGACACTTTGACAGACAATTGACACATGGAGGTACATTGGCTCTCTCTTCTGATGATGTTCCGGTCAGATAATGCTCTGATTCAATCTTACCTTTGCTGTTGATATGTCACAGTCGCTTGATAAGTGTGTGTTATCATTTCTCCCCTGGTGTGGCAACAGAAATCTTTTGAACAAAGGAAGACTGAGCAGTGAGAGTGAGACACCTCTGCTTGTGCCGCCATCCTTATCATTGTCACTGAACACACGGCTTACCTAGAAGGCATATTGAAGGTGAAAATCCCTTTGGGCAACTTGTGAACAGATATGCAAACCCATCCACTACATTTTGGCGTTTAGACCCTACACATGCTCTCAAATGCTATTCTCTGTTAGATGACAAACCCCTAATTATGATCACCAAAGGCCTAATTAGAGCGAAGGCTTAAACCAGTCCATTCATGTTTTAAAAAATGCAGCACCTTTTGTGGAAACATCAAGCCAGCATTGCCAAACTGGAGCAATTACATCCTTCCTTCTCTTTTGCCTTTTCACAGGCTGATTTAAAGGTTATTGCATCTGGCTTAATTCAAACATTGTGCTCAGTCCAGATTGTGGTTGACACAAGTCTTGTGCTGGCAGTAGAGGCACCAACACCACTGTGGAGGGCAAGGATAATGACAGAGTCTCTTGAGACCTTTCAGGCTGTAAAAAGCAGCCAGCTGTCACACTGGAACAGTACATACAACACATCTTCTCAGATGGAGGTGCTCCCTTTCATGATTACTGCCTGGTGAACCAGCCAGAGTTCATCCGAAATGCACCAAGAGGGCTGAAGTTACCAGCTGAACCCTGGGCTGTTGTACATTGGTACGAGGGCACTGATCTCCATAAACATATGCTGATGGATGTGTATTGAGGATTCTCTCTGTCACCTTGCCTGAAATTGTTAAATCAATACAGATCTTTGATATGGACACTGTAGACAACAACAATATTAGTCTCAATAAAATGATACTGAGAGGAAAGTCCTTTTCAGTTTCTTTATTTGATTAAAGCGTTTCTGGCTCAATGTCTCCTGCATAGTATCCCATGATGTAACTGAATAACGAGATTGAAACGGAAAGCTGTTTCTAAGTAAATGAATACTTCACTGGGGCTTTTGTTCTTATTTAGTACAGTTTAACAATTCCTTCCATTCACTGAACACGGATGCCTGAGAAACCTGGAATACCCACTATGGCTGGGCATGGCTATACTCCATAGCCCATCATGTTAGGAAGCACATTTGTAACAGATAAGAATCCAAAATGGTAAAAGTAAGCACTTAGGTCAAATTCTTCTCTTGCTCAGACACGCACATTAACTCCAGAATATTTGTATGTGCCACTGGGAAAAAAAAAATCTTTGTCTTTTTTTATTGTGTCAAGAAGTCAAAGGAAAGCACTTGACAGCTTGTGTGCTGCTCACTGTTGAACTCTAAATGTCACTATTGGATTTTTTTCTTTCCTATATAGTCTGCTTTGTTCAGAGTAACTGATGATAGCAGTGAAAAAAAAAAACAGAACTTCCTCAGTTTTAAACAGAACCCTGTTGAATTAGATTAATATTATATGTTTATTAAATAAACTGACAGTGTAGATGAGTATTAATAATTGGAAACTAAACATTATGAATTAAATCCCTGTTGCAAGTGAAGCCAATAAGAATAGGGTTAGGTCAAATACACCTAAGGGAAAGAATGATTTGATCTAGTGATCAAATGGATGCAGATGTTTAAGGATATGGTCCTTATTAAGCTGCTCCTTTAGTCTGCAATGAAATCTAACTTATAACACAGATGAGGCTGACGAGATAATTCATTTCCTTTTAAGCAAGATGTAAGTTATGTATATGTCACAAAGACAAAAAACAGCTTGCAGTCACAAAGATAAAAAACAGCTTGCACTTTTTCCTTATTTAACTACTATTTCTAAATGTCATGTTTCCAGAGCCTTGCAAATCCACTCAGCAAAGCTGGCTACAACATTTGTTATATGCTATGGGTGATAGATATAATCCTATAATTTCCAATGCAATAATGAGAGGTTTAATTTTCCATTTCTTCCCCGTGTGAGATGGTGTCTGGCTTTGAATTCTCATTTATGTCTGCATGAGTACACAAACCTGTTCTACATCATTGTGAAGTCAATACCTGCTCCAACTTCTTTTTTCATTGTTATAAAGCAAAGCCTGACCTGTAATTCAAAGACATAAGAAAAAGTTTATCCCATCAGGAGTCTCTCTCTTCTTTACTTTAAATCTCCTCTGATATGAGGACTCATTGAAGGAGCTGTTAAGAACTGTATCAGTTTGTAAAAGGTTGCCTTCCTTCCTTCTCTGTGACACTCCATGAAAGGTTAGCAATAATTTTAAACTTTGTAAACCAACACATTTGCAAACTTTCTAAAGTAACATGCATTTTTTCCTGAAAGACAGAAAATCCCTATCAAATCTGAGACTAATTCACAAGGGACTTAACACAGAAAGAAGCCAGAGCAATTCCTCCCCACTGCCAGAGGCTGCTGGGACGTGAGAGCTGGATGATTTCCACCACCAAGGGAGAAGAGGGGGAGGCAAGGCAAAGGGCCAGGAAAACAGTCTTTGTTCTCTCACACAGAAAAGATAGTATGGAGGGCTGCTATTCTCTTTTCTCACTAAGGAGCCTTTCCATCTTCCAGCTACCCAGAAAGAGCTTTCTTCTTTTCTCCCCAATTTTAGGAGCGTGGAGGTAGGTTTGGATAGAGCTAAGAACAGTAACAGCTTATTGTCCAGTATTTTTTGTCCAGAACAATCTGAAAACCTCAAAAGTTAAATATAAAACACATTTATCCATCTCTCTTTTTATTGTGCTGAGAAGTGGTTGTAGTCTTTTACAACACAGAGTAAAATGTAATGACTTATCTTTAATGCTTGGACTCCCTTTGAGTATATCAGCCAACTAGGGCTGTCTGTGTTTGTACATGCTTGTGTGTGAATACCAGTGAAAAACTGTCTATTACAATGGTGGAAAACACAGACCAAAACAATTTTTTTCATCAAATATAGTTGTATGTGTGGAAAGGTTCTCAAAATATAGTTTTCTAACAGTAATGTCTTATTTTAATTTTTACTTTTTTTTTTTTTTTTTGGTGGGGGGGAACCACAAACATGTGAAAGCAAAAAGAGTTTAAAAAGAAAAAACACGCACACAAAACTATTTTAGCCAAAGGCTGAAGATTTTTGCAGGGAAATATGAACATACATCTTTTAACTGAGATAAAACATCTCAGCAGTCCCATAAGAAAATGCTTCACTTTGGTTCGCTGTTCAATACAATCCTTGTAAGCTGTCACAACACTTCATAAGAACTGTATTTTAGGAGCCAAACACTCCCATTTCCACAAAGCAACACACTTCCTCTGAACTGCTTTCCAACCACAGTTCCCATTTTGTACTGCAAGAAGTCCCTGAAGTAATCTGTGCTGCAGTACAGACAGGGAATGCTGACCCATTGAGGTGAACGAAGTGTGAGCTATTTGCACTTCAAATAGTGGGAAAATCACTGTTGTGCTTTAGAAAAATGCAGTTTAGAAAAAAACTCAAAAATTTAAAACTACAGTTTTTAACATGGAGTTGTCCCAAGATGATACCTCTTGGTTTGGTTAAATAAACCGAGACATTGTAAATCATATTGGAACAACTTGAAATAAATATTTTGCATTTTATTTTCAATCAAGTTTTTTTCATGTTTTAAAAGAAAAAAAATACAGTCTTCCAAGAAGAGTAGGGATACATTTTAATAATCTCTACTATTTATGTGGTGGGACAGAATTTGTACCAGTTTATTCTGGTACAAGTTGGGTTTAAACCTAGCATACAATTGTGAAATCAAATTCTGGGCCATTGAAGTGACACTGTACACTCAGATCATAAACTCCATTCTCAAGTTTAGTACCATGGCCTGGACTGCCAGTACAGGATGTCATACACTGGCATGTCACAGAAGGTCCCTGGGATACCCTACTCCTCCTTCAGCTCTGTGCAGGGCAATGCAGGAAAGACCTTCAAACTCTTTACTATGCCCTTGCTCATACAAAATTTGCAGGGTTTCCAGTTTATCTGGGGAAGGATTTTCGAGGAAGAAATTTTGATATGCAGTTGAGAAAATCCAAATAATCTTTTAGGTATGTATGTATGTATGCCAACTATAGTAATAAAAATAAGGATGACTTCTACTTCACAGTTTCCCAGATCTGCATAAGTTTTGTCTGCATACTTTTACATACCCATTTCTCCAAGGTAGTAGAGTAAATATATTTATGCCATTTTATATGTGAGTTTTCCTCTGGTTTGTTAAAGCCACAGAAGCCACAAAGCAAATTTTTGGATTCCTGTTCTCCTTTTCATCATGGGTCAAATGTCTCTTCAAATCCCATAGCTTTTTGTGAGGCAGTTTTGGTATGCTTGGATAAAACCAAGCACAAGTGAAGTAAAACACAGTTTTCCTGAGCATAATAGATACTTGCTTATTCTGGAACAACTCCATATATTATTAAAACCATACTACTACCATAATTAGGTTAAAAAAAGAAAAATAAACCACACAGACCCATGGTTGTAATTATGTTTATCTTTATGTAATATCTTGTTATCAGTACGACTGCTGCCCTGCCATTAAGTTGCTTGGTCCCTGAAAATTTACTGACAGGCAGTAGTGAGGGATGTATGCACCAACAAAGTTACTCATCCATGCTCCAGCCCCCACACCCTCCTTGAATTCTTTCATTATTTCTGTAACATTTTGTTTGCTATTAGGATTACGTGATTTATTTGTTCAGATTGGGAAGTCTCTTCTTGGTGAGCTGCTGTGTTCAGTAAACAGCTCCCAACAACAAACAAGGATTTAAATAATCACTGTGTAATCAGTAGGCACCAGCACATAGGATCTCATCTCTTCAAATCCAAGTAGCTGTCTGTCAAATCACGTTTATCACACTAAAAGTTAGATGTTTAACTGCATCAGAAACATTCCACTCACTTCCTAAGGAGTGAATTTACTAGAAAAGAGTACTGGGCTTCCTGGGTTTGCATGGATTCTGCTGCAATGGGACAGTCTTGAATTAACCATGAAAGTCCCAAGCAACACAAGGAGTAACAAGACCAGAGTACTGAGCTGTACTGACTGGTTATCCCCTAGTTTGGTTTGTGCCTAGCAGGGAACACTAGAGTAACCAAGAATTAGTCCAACAAAAGTCAGCCCAAATTAGACATCTTTCCAGCAGCTGCAGTCAGTATCTTTTGGGTTTGTCAGCTTATTTGATACAAAGATGCCCGCAAGCTCTCAAGGAGCTCAAACTCAAATGAAAGGAACCTGTGAACTACAAGGTGTATGCACAAGTCAGTGAGTGAGTCCAAAGAGTAGATGGTCACAGGCTATTCACCAAGCTCCTTAATGGGAAAGGATTCTTAGTATTTAATCTATAAAGAGGAGGTGAAGAGTAGGTAGAAGGAAAACATGTTAGATGAGATAAAGAAAATCCTGACTATCAATAAAGAAAAAATGGGCATTTAAAGTGATCACTCTAGAGCATAGAAAGTGATTTTTAAATTACTTATCTGATTAGTGGGAGCTAATCTGTCAAGTAGAAACAAATTCACATAAATATATCATAAATTAAATATTCTCTTGTCATTGAAGCTGCTTTCGATTGTTGGTGGAGATTTTTTTTCTTCAGAAGGAGACAGATTATTGCATTGATTTCAGCTTCCAGAATGCATTCTCTAATTACATAATTTTAATTGTCTGGCATTTTTATTTGTATGAATTTCAAAGGTATTGACATGAGTTAGAAAGAAAATCCAGTCTCAAATGTGAAAAAGAATCAGCTGCAATCCTGTTAGGCAGTATTCTAAAACACAAGCTGAAGCATGTGCTTAAGCCCATATAAACTCAATAAAGTGTGTAACCTGTGTTTCATTTTGCCCCTAATGGGACTGAAACAAGTGCAAAGCAGCACATGAACCTACACCTCTGTCCTTGGAGCTGCTGAAGGTGTGCACTGCACTCTACCGAGGCATGCAAGAAGAAAGACTCAGGGATCTCATCTTATTAACATTTCAAGAATTTGTCGCTCAGCTGCTGTTTGTTTACTCTGACAACCAAATGTTATGCAGAGCACTTTTGCCAGCTGCAATCTGATTAGGTATCACCTTTTCCATAACACTGCCAAGCCAGTCAAACTCTGGTATAGAGAGAGCCTAACCTTTTGTAGATCTCATAATAAACAACTCCAAGTTTCAGGAGAAAATCTCTGATAGAGAGACCCTGACTACAGCTTGTAAATCAAAGCACTCAGATAAGATGTGAGAGCCAGACCTCTCAGGGTTGATCATGCTGACAGTTGAGCTTTGAATTCTTACTTTATAAATCACTTCCTTACCAGGCATCTGCAAAATCAGGATTTGTAAGCCAAGGGGAAAAAAAAGAAGACGTAGTTTTATTTTGGATTTATTGGTATGATTTGTAAATCTGTTCTAGGACTCACAGATCTTATTTAAGATTTGTTAATCCCATTTAGGATATGGAAATTTTTTCTCTGACTTACCATGTACTGAAATGCTTCAGTAAAAACCGAACTAAAAATTACTGGTTTAAAAAGATGGTTTATAAATCAAGGGTTTGCAGTTAAGATTTGCTGGCAGGTTCTATAAACTGCACAGTGCATTTATAACTCAGTCTCTTACAATGGCAGATTTATAAATCCAACTTGCAAATTGTCAGACAACTGTTATAGGCTCAATTCTAATCTGAGAAACAACAGTTGTGTGTGCCTGTGTTTCAAAATCCCGTCCTTTTCCATTGCCTGCATCCCCTGCGGCCATCTCGCTTGCACCAGGGAGGAGAGAAGGGAAGAAAGAGACCTCCTGTATCACCATCACCCTGCCAGAAAAGGAAGAAAGGGTCTGGGAAGGGAGAAACAGGAGATGAAATGAGGGTTACAGTTCCTGTGTCCTGTTGCACAGCCTTCTGGAGCAGCCTGAACTCCCTCCTGCAATTCTACCTGGTACCTGGGGGCATGAAGAAATCACGTAATCCTAACTCATTCCCAGGCTGCCAGGCCATAGGCACAGGGAAAAATTTAACTTCATGTAAAAAACAGTGGAAAACTGGACCTAGCAGGAGCAAACTAGAGCAAGCTGAGGATTTTTTTTCAACACTCCCAATGATGTCTGCCTATCTAGTTCAGATTACATCAAGGAACTTCTGGGAGAAACCCTGGCCCTGTGACAGCAAATATCCCATTGATTTCACAAGGGTAGGATTTCACCCTATAAAAAGGGCACTGGCCAGATTCACAGGAATGCTCTGCCTGCCCCACATCACCCTGGTCACAGCAAGCAGCTGTAAACTCACATCTCTGCTGCAGCAGCCACCTCTCCCCAGGGAGGAGAACTGGGAGCCAGGGCTGTGGCAGCATCCTGAGGCTCCAAGGCACTGCCAGGGCTGTGCCTGCCCTCCCCACAGCCCTGTCCATGAAGAAAGTGCAGAAAGCAGCATTCCTCAGTAATTGCAAGAAAATTTACACATGTACTGGGAGTTAGTACTGCTTCCTTTCAGGCAGTTTTACAGTAGCCATCAGATTTTATCCTGAAGCTGAGGGTAATAACAATGAAATAATAGCACTATTAAATAGCACAATTTTTTTTCCTAGAATGATTGTTTTTTATACTGTGTGAAAACTGGTTTTTGTAAGCAATGGCTACTTCTAGATCCTATGCAGGAGGTACTAAAATACATTCATGCCTTCTGACTTTTTCTGAATGTCTATCTTCTTGGACTTGACACTCAGAAAAACTCAAAATCTTTTAAAAGTGACCTAACATATTTTATTGTCTACTATATTTGAAATTCAATTTATTCTCTACTATATTTTGAATTTCAAAGTTTCATCACTGACTTCCTGTTCTCTATTACTGCAATGCTTTTTTTCCCTTGAATTGCTTGTTGCCTTGGATTTCTTACAAAACAAAATAAATACAAAGAAGCTAGCAAATATAAATTTCATAATTTCTTCTTTCATACTGGACAGCATTTTAAAGTCAAAGATCTCATCACTGGAAAACTCAGCAAATATTCATGAGTGTGTATGTGTGTGTGTGTATATATATACATACATGGAGCTAAATTTTCAGGTACTTTAAGTACATAGAGGATAAACTGCACATTGAGCTGACTTTAAATACTATTACAAGGGGAATTGAAGCAAGCAGTCCAATTAGAAACAGGAAAATTTGCTTCCATAGCTTGGCACCTAACTGAATACTCAATTCCACATGCAAAATAAATCTGAACTAGAGGATGGAATTGTGAGAAAAATTGTTAGCATTCTATAAAGTGCTAAGTCAGCTCTTTATATACTATACATTTAAAATATATGAAAATCAATGCATGAAAACAGATGTCTTTTTCTTTTTCATTGTGTATTCCAAAGTATAGAGCCTCACTCTCCCCTCATGCAGGTCTGACAGACACAGGGACCTACAAAAATTTGGCCTTTTCCCTCATGTTTAGCCTAAATGAAAAATGGTAAGAATAGATTTGCAAGGAGAAATAATCTGTGGGAGGCCTCTGAAAGTCAGCTCTCACATCAGAGGTGAGGAATTGTAGCTACAGTCGGGGAAACACTATAAATAATCGCTTTAACAAACAGATGGTGCAATTTAATAGAAATTGAGGTTTTTCACGTAATTATCTTGCAGGTGATGAATGAAATAGACCTTTACAGGCAGCAGCCCAACTGATCTGTTGCAGTGCTGGAACTAACTGCTATTTTCCTTGTTCCTTCTTTTCTCCTCTTCGTTGGGGAACACAAGAACAGTTTACCCATGTCAATAACACTCAGACTCAACCTAGAGGCTATTTCTAGACTGAAGACAAAAGGCATTTCTCAATGTGCCCTGCAATCCTCCACCTCAGGAGACAGAACAAGCCATATCCACTTTCCTGGGTTCCCTTTAAATGGAGAGACACGGGAGGGACAGGGACATCCCCTGCAGCACTACGTGGGGCACAACTCTGGAACCCAGGGGAAGAGCCAACAACACAGCCAACAACCCCTACAACTAGAGTTCTTCTCTGCGGGTGTAAAGTATCTGTTGCTAAGCTCTCTTGGCAAAATCAAGGAAAATAAAAGGGGTTTTCTATAGATGCAGTACAAAGAACACATTGCAAAATCATAAAATCTATAGCATGAGGAGAGGAGTAGGAAGCTCAACATTGTGGCTGCAATTGCACAGTTTTATGGAGCAATGAATTTCAGCTCTGCAGAGGACCAAAGACCTAACAGTGAGCATCTTTTATTTAAAGTTTAAGTTGAAGGATTTAGGCCTAAAGTTAAACTGAACATTTTCTAAAATTCTAAGTGTCAAGAGCACCATCTGATCTACTCCAGCATCAGCAGAGGTAAAGGTCAAGGGAGTAGAAATGATAGAGGACAAAATAGTGGCAAGAGAGAGAAAGCTCCTGGCTTGCCTGTGAAGTAAAGACACATACCTACCAGGCTGCTAGCTGAGAAGCAGACCATTAGCCTATGGTCTTCATTTGTCTGCTCTAACAATACCAAGCCCAGAAAGAAAAACAACTCTGCAAGGAACTGAATACATTCCATACCTGTGCTACCTAAGCTTTTTTGCTTTATCAGTCCATTCATTTTTCATTCCATAAAGATGAAGCTAACTTGTTCGCTACAATTGTTAGGAAAATCTCAGATCACCTAGGAACAGTAGCTACACAGTACAATATGCTTTTTTTATGGAAAAATCCATACATTGAATACATTTGAATACATTTGAGTTCAATTAAATTTCAAATTTTTTTTTAAAAAAGGAGCAGTACTAAGGAAAAATGGTAAACAATTTTATATATATATTCCATCACCAGCAGTGGCAGCAGTAAACACTTTTATTGAAGGTTTCCAAAACTATGAAATGAGGCATAAGTGTCCTTATAAAGCTTTGATAAGTTTGTCATTTACTCTGTTAACTTTTTTCCAAAGGTCACTTCAACAGACATGATTAGACTACAGCTCCATGGGAGCAGTGGAAATTAGCTTCAATGTTTGTCTCATTGATGAAGTTCTGAGTATGCTGGTGGAATTGCAATAAGCATATGTGCTTAATAATAAGCACATGTGCTGCTTGCCATCTTGAAAGCAAACTCTTCAGCTAAATCATCTGATCTATTCCTTTGCAAGCCCCTTCCCCCACAACTGGCTGGGTAACTCAAAACAGGTCTCCTGGAAGCGTCTGTACTTCAAGTAAGAACTATAAGGACTTGTCCTTCTTCTGGAAAGCACTAACATTGCAAGTTTAAAACACCTGATGCCTTTACCTTTCCACCTATAGGGCCTCACATGGGTTTGAGAGTAAAGATGCCTCATTGTTCATCAACAGTCTAAAGCTGACCAGGGTTTACGGCAAAAAACTCACTGGCAGCCTGCCAGCTGATATTCACTTTTTTCTTCAGAGCAACAGTAAAGCTGGAGCACAGAAATCTAACACAGGTGAAAACACTGCCATACAAACTCCAAAGTAGCAGGGGAAAGGCTCTCCCTTCAGCCAGGTGTGGGACTGACCCCAGAATCACAAATTCTATGTAAACTGCGATTCTATCCAAATCTCAAACACTAGTACCATGAAACCTTTGGCCCAATAAAGGAAATTCTGGATTCTGGCAAGACTGTCAAAGGCCTTGTTATTTATTCTGTACCATGGTTTAAAACAAACGTTCTGTCTTACACAGAAAGGAAAGAGTGCTATTTAATTCAACTTCTGCCCATATCATTACAATGCTGTTGCTCTCCTGTTGCTGAAAAACACCTTCAAAGTCAGATGTGGAAGGCAGATTAATTACTTTGCATGGGACCTCCCAAGGAGTTAAATACAGCTTTCCATCGCTCTTCTCAGATGTGGAAAGGCTGGGAGTATTGCTGGCCCAAAACCTTTCTGAGCAGGGATAAAGCAGCAGGTCGGGCTTTGCCTTTGCTGAGGTGATGCAGGTACCCCATTCCTCCCCCTGGAATCCCACCCCACAGTGGCCTGCAGGCCCTGGAATGCTGCAGGCAATGCTCCTGATCCCTCTCCTGGAGCCCCAGTCCAGCCCCAGGATGGTCAAACGGCAGGAAGTGACACCTGGAGGAAAGGGGAAGGGCCCACAAAGTCAGTCAAAGGGGATTTAACCCAGCGTGGCAAGCATGTGCCCTAGCACCTCTTGGAATTTCTATCAGCTGAACACCACTGGAACCGGGAGTGGTACCAATATTTGATCTTTTTGATATTTTTTCTGTCTCTTCTTCTCTTTCTTCTAAGTCCCTCTTCTTGAAGCTTTGAGTAAGGTAAAGTCAGATGGGCTTGGAGTTGAATGGGCTAAGTTAATGCCTTGTGAAGTGCTTTATGTTCACTGATTGCTGCTCTAAACTTCTGCCAAAGCCCTCTGATTTTCTGAAGTTGCCACTAAAGTTCTTTTTGTTGTTTTGACCTCTTGAGAATATCTTGTCTGTATTTCTCCTGTAACTCAGAGTACATAAAATACCCTAAGCTGCTGTCAGAGGCTCGTTGAGCAAGTTTCCTGGGGCCTTGCACTGGGACACCAGAGAAAAATGCTGGAACTCTGGCTCTTGATGAAGCATGACCAAATTTCTATGGCTTCATAGGTTACTCTGTCAACTGAGCCAACCTGGCCCATAATGTGAGTGCTTTTGGTGTATTTCAGTCACAACTGCTGACTTCTCAGCAAAAAATACATTGAAGTTTGACAAGCTAAAAATTTGGCATTAAAATTTTAGCATTTTACATTAAACTGAGGTGTGCTAAAAACACAAAGGTAATTGTGGCAGAATGACTTCTCAGGTCATCATCATTTAATTGTGACTACTTGAGCCCCAAGAAGTGATAACTCAAAAGTTTGAAAACACTTCAAAAGTTCCACTTTATTGAAAATTGAGAGAAAATACTTTAACCATTACAGAGAGTAAAATGATAAATGGATCAATCTTTACTAGCAAACAGTAGTAATTAGGTCATACCTCATTTCTTTATTAGAGAAAGGCTTTGGTGTTTAATCATCATTACATAATCATTTAGTCTTCTCCAATCTCTGCCTTTATAGATATTGTAAACTTGGGCCCTGATGCTTCAAATCGTTCTATGCAGGAGGAACTCCAAGATCAGCTGTTTGAATCAGCTACATGACTCTTGCTTTATACCATATTTTCATTTTACACTCTGTGTTCATATGATAACACAGATAAAATTCCCTGAAGGATTCTAAGAGAAAAGTTCAAAACTGAAATGTCTTTATATAAAGACACTGCTACAAAAATGAGAGAGTCTGAAATCACTTGTAAGGCACAAGACAAAGCACAGCCCAGGGCATAATACCATCCTGGAGAATGTCCAATCGCCCTCTATTGTCGGAAGACAGATGTGCAATTCACCAGATGGACCATGTGTTTGCTTTAGCACAGATCAGTATTGAACTGCTCATTTTCTGAAATAAGCCTCTGAAATCCAAAAAGAATGGGAAACATAATGAATGAGTTCTTAGAGAAATAAACAATGTCAAATCCTCTGAGCCTATGGTTTTCCTTCATGACAGACATTGTCTTAAGCCCACTTCCTCTTAAAGGAACCCAGAATGTTCTTACTGGCTGCTAAAAATGTAAGTCAGCAGCCACTTACGAGGTCAGTAATGATAAAATCAGTAAGACTTACTCTAATAGGAATTTTTCTTTCCCAAGACATTGAAAATTATTTTGCCTTACAGCAACTACTACAGGGAGGAAAATGAGATGTTGCTCTGTCAGCTTCCTTAGTGAGACAAGGCAAGTTCACACTTCACCACCTGATAACAAATAGCTCTCCATGAAACACAGGCTCACCTTCTCTTCAGGGGTGTTGGACTCTTCTACTTTTCATAAGGAAAAGGAAAAGCAAGTAAAAAGTGTTAAATGTTTCCAAAAACCCAAAGACATTTTAATTGGAATAAAAACAGCCTCAGGGTAGGGTGCCTTTTCTTCAGGCATTTTAGTGCATGTAAAACAAGTTTCCTTCCTAACCACAGGCAGTAAGACCTAAGGCCAACTCAAAGGTCTAATGACAGCCCAACACTATATTTTAAAAGTAGAAATGCTTAACCATGGTCTTTACCTAAGGGTCCCCACTTGAGGGAATCAGAAAAATAGCCAAAGGAAACTCAGCAGGACTGCTTTAATAAAAACATGAACCTACCCTCCAAACTCTTGTCTCTCTTTCCCACCTTTACCTCTTTTTGTTAAATCTGATGAAATACATTTGGTTGAGCCTCTAAGCCTCCTTCTGCTCACACAACTAAAACTGCAAAGCCTCCTGAGCAGCCCTTCAAGCCCTGTAAGCTCCCCGCAGCAGCAGAGTGGTGCAAACTCAGGATTCTGCACAGTGAAAATTACCTGCCTGACCCAGCTGCTGAGCAAATGTCATCATTCCTAGGTCATTGCAGCTTCTTTTTAATTTCCTCTGCTGCTTGGCTATAGTTATCACATTTGTCCTCAGGTAAGACAGGGAGCAACCTGCTGTTGCAAAAAGGTGAGTTTTTTCTTCCTCCTTTCTGCAGGCACATTCACTCAGCAACATAGTCCTGTGTTCTCAATTTCAGTAGTCCTGGTGCACCACGAACTCTTCCCCTCTCCTTTCTTTTTTTTTTTTCTTTTTTTTTTTATGCTTTTGCTAAACCACCTTTGGCCATTCATTGTGTTGAAGGAAGGGGAAACTGATAGCAGTGGTAAACAGGGAATGCAAAAGCAAAACTACCCCTTCTGGCATCTGGAAGTCTGGAAGCTGTTGGAGCAGCACAGTTATCTTGTCAAATAACATCCTTGTATGACACACACTTTCAACTTCATTCTTCGTCATGTTCCATTCCCAAGGTGTCAGATAACTATTTGGTAGTTAGAAATTAAAATAAATAGAAAGCCCCACAAGCTCTGTAGACAAGAAACACTAGAAAAGATTGACAATACTAAATAGGAAGTTGTCAGCAGCCACTGAAATGTATAACGTAACATAATGGATCCAAACTCAAAAAATTCTCCTTTCACAGGATGATTTTTCACAGAGTTCCTGGTTTTCTGTTTCCTACAGCACTGGCTGAAGAAACACTAACCTTTTGAACTCATTCTGCTAGCTGAGCAATAAAGAGAAAGGGAGGAGGCAATCAGAGCCCTCACAACAGAGCACAGACAACACGTATCATATGCAACCATACCAATGTGCATGGGAAGATGGTTCCATACCTCCATGAGTTGGACACAGAGGATGTGTCCTGTAATATTATTTCTGGCAGAAAGTGCCCATACAAGCACGATATATATATTTCACACGCACAGAATTGAAAATCAAAACTAAACCAAAGAAACCACAGAGCTTAATTGAGATAATTAGGTACTTTTATGACCCAATACATCCCATCTAAAGTACGTGTTAGAAACTGTACTTGTCCTAAAATTGCCTGGTTTTCTCCATTAGGACAGAGAGATTACACTGGCTAGCTTAGGTGTAGTGGTTTATATCCCAAACACATGGCAGGCAGGGTGCAAAAATTGTCAAAGGCTGTGATACTATCCTAAGGCAAACATGGTGTGACTTAATCTAGGTTAGAGCTCCATAAGCATACCCAAATACCTTCACTTTAAGCATACCCAAGTACCTTTAATTTGCATTCCTTAGCTCTAGGTTTCCCTTTCTCATTCACATCCCTCTGATGTGCCCTTCACCACAGCTCCTTTTACCCCACACACCCTTCTTTCTCATTTCTCTTCTAGAGATGCCTCCTTCTTTACCATTGGCTTTCACTGTATGAAAGTGTATTTAGGTTGTCTTTGTTGGCCTGTGTGCAAGGAGATGTGAGACATATCCTCTGCAAAGCCTTCTAAACTAAAAATCACTAATCTGTGATGACAGGTGACTAGACTCAGTGACTCAGGCAGTGCCTGCTGTATAAAATCTTTGTTTCAGACAGAGAGCAGATTTTTTGCATGCTAGTTTTCACTCTTCTGTTATGGAGGGCCAGTATGCACTGCTACAGCATTGCAGTATTACCAAAACCATAAAAAATATATTTATACCTAATGTCCTCTGATTGCCTTGTAACTGTAAAAGTGACAAAATGGCATTTAGATGACCACAATGAAGGAATTTTGAACAGACATGACTGAGATGTAAATACAGGTGTTGTTTTCTGACAGCTTCTTACTCTGTTGCTGTCCTAATCTCAGCACTACTACCCCAAGCTAAGGAGGTAGTAGTCATAAGCTAAGTGGCCATTACAACCTACTCAATATAGGCATTAGTATGTACTCTTTACGTGCAGTATATAGAAAACTAGTGGAAGAAATAGGGGGGAAATTACATTTGGTTTTGCATTTAATTGAGTGATTTTCTTTATAATGGCTCTCTGGAGCCCATTCACTTTATCATGGGTTTAATTTACATCAGGAGATAGTCGGAAATCACGCTGTTCCTGAAGGAAGCCCTGGCTGGAATCTCTCACCCTGGCAGCAAGGTGACATTCGATCCGTTCCAAAGGGCGTCACAGGAGTGCAGGAATGCTTCCCTGCTTCCAGAGAGCCTCTTCTAATGACCAACTTCAGAAACATTTGACATACAGCTCTGTGCCTAGGAGCACGTGAATATTTTAAATGCTGTTTATAAGAAGCAAAGCTGTGCTAAAATGCCTATTTGCCCCCTGCTGCTTAGCAATATTAAAGATTAGAGCCAATTGTTTTGTATACTGAAGAGCTTATAATGGTTTCTAGAGAAGAACATGTCAGCAAACTAGATAAGGTTCCTATTAAATTTTTGTTGCTGTGGACTGCTGACTTGGGTCATTATACACTTAAATTGAGTTATTGTCATTGTTATATAATGAAACAGAGAGCTTTTTGCCTCCAGTAATGTAGCATATCTTTTAAAGAATGAGTTCTCCTGACTGATTTATAAAATAGTTCTGTTTGCATTACAGTACCAGGCTGCTGGGTGTTTCAAAGTGATTTAGATGAACTGTCCTAAGAGTTCGTGCATATTTCGAAAGACAAATAACAGAGTCTTGTGTGAACCTGCTTCCAATAATCTTTGAAATTTATTGAGTGACAGAGAAAGACATTGTAAAATTACAACTCTCCTCTCTCCCATAATCTAAGAATGTTTCATTCCAAAAAAGGGTACTTAAGGATTTGTGAGGGTTTTTTAATTCCTGATAATAATTTGTTCAGATTTAAAAACGGGACTTGTCCTGTTTTCTTCATTCCAGGAAGATTTGTCTTTCAAAGTTTCAGTGTTTTATTCTATAGAAACAGTTATGTTAACACTTTTAAATTTGAACAAAGAATGTGAACATTGGAAAGATCAGATGGCCATAAAAATGAACTACTTCAAGCTACTTTATTTCAAACTAACTATACTGCTGGGGGACACCATAACCATTCCTTTTCACCATTGTCTTTGCTGGAGCCAGGATTTTACTCTGCACATTTTCCACAGTTTTTTCCCCTTAGATGCATCTAATGGCAGTTCAAGACAGGATGAAAGCATCTACACATATGCTATTTTACTTAAATTCTTTTAATTCCCCATGCGATGTCTCTGAAGAGCTGCTGTATTTTAAGAGAAATTCCACAGGGAGTAGTAAAAGAACCCAAATCAGCAGATGCAGGAATATCTGACAGGAAGAGTTTCATTCCCATAAGTCCTAGACAAGAATATATTCAAGTGATACAGGCTTATGCTAAATGCTTCCTGAGTCTGCAATTTGGCTAAAAAATAGAGAGCCTTTTTGTTTTCTCTCCACTCCCCTCACATACTTCATAGCCTTTCTCTGCAGCTTTTCTGGCTTCAAGTATCTTTTACAAACACAGGTCACTGGGGTTGTGCAGTAATAGTGAAGATCACATCCAGTTACATCTCCTTTTCCCTCCCTCTGTTAGCAGACACATCCTAGAATTGAATTTTCTTTCCATAGCATTGCATCATTTCTATTCCTTGTGTCATTCTTTGATCAAGCTTTCTCTTATCTCTGTTCTAATGTTAAGGTTCCAAATCATAGCAGAAAATCTTTACTTGACGTTTGCATTTCAGATTTTAAATTCCGTCCTCTTTCTGTGATCACAGTTCTCAAGGTCATCCAATTTTGCCACTGTCATATTATGATCCTCTTCTGCAATAATGATGCCTCCTCAATTTAAACCACCAGCAAAATTCATTTGGGCTCTAAATATTGAGCCTTTACACAGACATAATTTAAAAGATTCTAGGAGATATATTCTAATAGTTTCTCCAGAGGAAGTCTAACAATAACATCTCACTACCCTATATTACAAATATAGCTATATTCTTTTTTTAGACAGTTCCTCTCCTGACAGTTTGGTTTTTTGTTTTTTTTTTTTATAATTATCAACTTTATCTAATCAGAAATTCATATACTACTTTATTGCAGCTCTGATTAGTTAAATCTACTGTATTTGCCTTGAAAAATAATTCATTATACTAAAGAAGGTGAGAGGATATGCTTGCAGATTTCTACTCTGGTAAAATTTTTTTACATTTTATCCAGCCTTTCAATTGTTTTGATATCCTAATTATTATTTTTCTCAAAATATGTTTTTAACTTTATAATGCCCAGCTAAATGCTATAGGTTTCTCTGATGACTTTTCTCTACAAAGAGATTTTATACCCAATACAGAACCACTTTGAAACCAAGAAAACTACTGAAAAAATTGATACTGGATCTGTGTTCTGTGTGTTCGTTTTTCACAATTCTTCAATAACAATTATCTGTTGCCTTGAAATTATCTTTTCTTTCATTTTGGACATTCCTAGGGTACCCATTAAAGTGAACACTGACACAGCTGCATTTCCAACATATTTCCCTCCCTTTCCTGGAGGGACTGAAATTCTAAACTCATTTTCCGTGTTTGACTTATTTACGAGTTTCCTTCACAGACAAGTCTATGAATATCTCACTCTGCTGCTCTCCTTGGCCAAATCCCTTCCTTGGAAGAATTTCTCTCCCATTCAGACTGAGAACTCTGCGGGCTCTCCTTTGTCTGTTCTCTCACTCAGACTGAAAGACAGCAGGGCCATTCAATTCAAAGTAATTTTGTGTTATAGTCTTTTGTCAACAATCTTCATGCAAAATCAAGCTTAAAATAGCATCAGCAATTGCTAGTTCAGTGACTACTGGGGAAAAAAATTAAAAGACTGCATTTATAAATAAGGTGGTGATGAACTTCTTCACAGCATTTTTTTCTAATTTATCCTGGATAAGTTAAGATTTAGTTAAATTAATACATTTCCAGTGCTATTTATCATTCTGAAATCAATAGCAGATCCACAGGTATAGCCAAATCAAGGTCTGATGGTCCATTGGCAATATTATAGCTTTTATCACCTTTCTAAAAGTAATTTTGACTACAAGATAGTTTTATCTACTGTATTTGTTTTTTGGTTTGTTTGGGTGAGTGTTGTGTTTATCACAACTTCTGAGTGAAGATAATCCCATTGATTCTGATCATTTAGACTCTGAATATATCCCTGGTCCAACCACAGCCACCTCTCTTTCATCTGTGATATTCAACTTAATTCTGTACATTAACAGTTCTAATGTCTCCATTTCTTGGCCCACACTCCTTGCATGGGTATTTCATGTATTCCCTTGTGGCCAGCCTCAACCCAGTACCTACCTATTCAAAGTAACTATTTTTTTTTGTTTTGTTTTTCCCATTTCCTGATATTCATGTAATAAACTTGTAATTATTGTAGCAAAAATAATTCTCATATAAAGATTTTACAGGTATCTCAGTGCTATCATCTCCTGTCATTTAACAGTTTAAATTTTTTTTTCATTTTTGCAAATCAGAATACAAGTATCCTAGTTGTTCGAATAAAATACATCTGAAAAGAAAAGATTTTTCTATGAATGTGTTCTGAAAATACCTGCCTTTCTTTGATCCATGATTTGATCTCTGTTACTTTGTCATTCTTAGAGCCTCTGTCAGGGATATTGAACAGACAGAATCACAAATGAGTAAAGTTGTAAGGGACCACACTGGGTCATCGGGTTTAACCTCCCTACTCAAGCAGAATCATCCTAGAACACAATTCCTGGGATTGTGAGGGAGACACCACAAAATCTCCAGGAAAACCGTGTCACACACACAGTAAAGAAGTTCTTCCTCATATTCAGGTGGAACTCCCAGTGCGTTATCTTCTGCCCTGTGTTTCTTGTCCTGCTGTTTGGTACAACATTTCATTGAAAGTCTCTCAAGTCTTCTGGTTTTGATTGTTTTGACCCATTCCTGGGTATGTCCAGCTGAATCTGGATATATAATTTATTCTGTAGTGGAAAACAGGCAGTCATTTTTGCCCTACTGTGTGGAGACTGTTCAGCATGGTACGGAGAGCTTAAGCCAGCTTTCTTAAGAGCGTGAACTCTTAGCATTAACCACGTTTGAAGAGTGCACAGAAGACCAATGTGTGAGGGTATTAAATACAGTTTAAAAAATTTGTCTCTTTTTTAATGCCTAGACAGGTGCTGGAGTTTTTTGTTGTTGGGTTTTGCATTGTTTGTGGGGGTTTATTTATGGTGGTTGCTGAATACCACAAAATTTTAAAATACTGACATAATCACTGGCATTTGTCTATAATGACAAAAATAAACCTCTCCAATATTCTCACTTTTGTGTAGCTTTATATTTTTCCAGCAAGCATTCTCTTCAGTAAGTCCCCCATTATTTAGCATTGCAGATTCTGAGGCATTCCCACCCTATTCATGTGATTAACAGATATAGTAAGTGGATACATCTGTATGTTTTAACAAAAACTTCTGGGGTTCCATGAATGTTTTTGAAGTGCAAATGGCAAAATCCTTTGCAAGAGTCAACAAAATAAAGCTCACGTGTAAATTTATATTTATAAAAATATATAAAAGAATGAAAAGGTTATGCACCAAGTCTTAGTAATTAGCCTCAATCTATCAATATCCATTTCCAATGACATGTATATCAAGGGATCCACTTAAATCAAACATCCTTTCTTCTGGCAAAGACTTCTGCAGAAACACCAGCCTTAGCAGCCAACACACACAGGTTTTACCAGTCCAGAGGCAGAGTGAATGTGACACAGGAGTTCTTCACTGAGAATGAGTTTTCACAAGAGTGCTGAGCTGGTCTAACAGCTTCCTACCACTAAAAATATGGTTCAGCTTTCCCCTTTTTCTCAATCTCAGCTGTGTGTACTTACCACTTCCTTTGTGCTAGCTCCAACAGTTTGATGACTCAATTCAGCTCATTCAGCAAGTAAAAAAAGGGAGATAATTTTCTGCCTGTTGAATAAGCTGACATGTCTCATCAAGGGGTCAGACTGGCTTCAGAGACAGCAAAAGAAAATGTACAGGATCACACAGCCAGAGTGCAATGAGAAAGGAAGGTACAGGCTCTCCTGGGCTGGTAAATTAGCACAACCATCTTCTGAAATGCATATTTCTTGTCATCCACACCTCAGCACTGAAAATGTGACTGATAATATGTGTATTGTCAGATTTATTCCAGGTGTTCTACTCTCCATACACCACCTTGTTAAATTCGGGCAGACACCTCAGGAGTTTATCTGAACATAAACAAAACTCTACTGCCTAATCAGTAGCTGAAACATTCACAATGTTCACATCTTTCTTTCCAACAGGATAATCAGATATAAATTTTCCCTTAATAATTTTCTTCTCACTGGAAGCTACAGTCTCTGATGGTATGTGAAGAATTAAACCAGTCCCATAAGATCCTGTATCTTATCTGCAAATTTCATTAAAAATACTTAAAATATCTGCCTAATATTAGGCATTGTAAGTAGTGTTAGCTCTGGTAGTAGTGGTTTCATTTGTCACAGAGACAGCACAGGATCACACTTAGCAGCCTAGCAGTGGAGGTATTTGTATTCATAAATAAACATTCTTTTTGAAATATGTGTCCCACACAAAAAAATTAACAAAAAAAACCACAACAACCTAAAAAGTCTAAAAAGTCAGGGAGTCTTACTTTAGTGAGTTAATGAAACAGTAATAAGAAAATACACCCTTTTTTCCTTATTACATCTATTACACAAAGCATAAAAACTATTCATGAGGTCCCTATACCTGAGGCTGTGAGTCATGTGTTCAGTTTTGGGCCACTCACTACCAGAAGGACATTGGAGTGCTGGAGCATGTCCAGAAAAAGGCAACAAAGATGGTGAAGGGTCTGGAGCACATGTCCTGTGAGGGGAAGCTGAGGGATTTGGGGCTGTTTAGCCTGGAGAAAAGGAGGCCCAGAGGGGACCTTATTTTTCTCTATAACTACCTGAGAGAAGGGAGTACCAAGTAGGACCCAGTCTCTTCTCCCAAGCAACCAGGGACAGGACAAGAGGAAACAGCCTTAAGTTACCCCAGGGAGGTTTAAGTTGGAGAGGAACAAGTATTTCCTCATGTAAGGTAATGTTAAACATGGGAACAGGCTGTCCAGGGGAGTGCTGGATTCCTATCCCTGGAAGCATTTTAAAAGGTATGGATGTTGTACTTAGGATGCTACACATGTTGCATGATTATTTGTGGGCTTGACAGTGCTGGGTTAACAGTTGGACACAAGGATCTGGGAGGTCTTTTCCAACCTAAATGATCCCACGATTCTATTTTATCTGTTGATCCACAGCTCACTGACTGCTGTATCTCATGCTTTTTTTATTAAGAAGTTGGAGGGGAAAGCTGTCCATTAGATTTGTGAGACAAGGTGCTCATTGGGTCAAAGACTCTCTGTGGGGAGTAGAGGTCAGCCCCCAAGCACGCTTACCTTTTAGATTCCAGGGTGGAAAAAAGCTGAGACTCTGGGGATCAGGACAAACAACTGGGGTTAAAATCAAAGACCAGATTTTTATACAGTGTCTGCTGTAACCTGGGAAGACACTAAAACTGAAAGCAGTGCTTCAGGAAAGGACCTGTCCTTCAAGGAGCAATGGTTAAGAGAAATAGTTGTTTACAAAGCTTTTCATTTCTGTTCTTCTGTAGCAGACTTCAATTATCTCAGTTTCAAACCTAATGTATTCAAAGCTGTTCCAGTAAACAAGGTTTTTGATACTCAATGCCCTTTCACACCCACTGGAGGAGAAAGGTGCAGGCAGCTCCTCCTTGGTGCTTTGGCTTATTGTGCTTTCTGTCTCACTTTGATCAGCAGGCTGTGCCCACTGCTAACCACCCCTGCCATCTCCACACTGAATCCTGACAGACCAACCCTCCTTCTTTAGAGCAGCTTCTGCCCCATCTCAGTCCCCTGGCACAGGACCTGCCTGTCAGGAACAGCTCCATCACATTCCCTAGAAACTGTTCCAGCCTTGCCCTGCGCTCTGCAGTTAAAACCCCAGCCCCTCTGAGCCAGACAATCTGATATTTCACTCCACCCAGGGGCTAGGCATAGCCTTTATCTCTGCATTAAAGATGCCTTTATTCTTTTTAAATTAAAAACTCTAAAGTATTGATTCACATCAAGCAAAACTGCAACAGGCATTCTAAGTCTAATATAAAATATTATTCAAAGACTAAAAACTTTTTCATGAATAAGCTTTCTGCACACTTGAGAGCAAAATATGACATACTGAACCCAAAAGTAATATAAATCTTTGAGAAAGACAAATTTCCTAGTCAGCAAAAATTTGCTGAAGTTGTATACTTTTCACAAAGAAATTAAATCACTGAGCTGCTCTGGAATCCTTTATAGCTAATAATTAAAAATCTAAAATCTTATTTTCTTCCTGTAATAAATATAGCTAACAATCGAGATAGATGAGAAAAAACTAGAAAGGTTTGTTGGGTGATTTAAGTTGAAGGAGTTACTACATCAATATTTTGTACTCTAAAAAGGGCATGCATCATTAAAAAAGAAGACTTTATAATTAATATGTTTTCATACAACCTACCTTATTTCCCCTGAGATTACTAACCAAACCCTTTTAAAAATCGATTAGTTCAAGCACTTAGCCTAGTACCACTTTAGAATGTAGCAAGACAGATATTAGCTGAATTTAAAACTACAGCAACTTTATTTTTAATTACTTTCCAAAATGCCAGATTTACATGTTATCAAATACATTTCCATGGCAGAACTGACCACTAAGCATTTTTGGACAGGGCAAGAAAAATTAATTATATTCTTTCTAAAAAATTCACTTAGCATTCAGAACACCTGCATTGTTGTCAGGGATAATAAATGTGATTAAACTTGTATAAATTTCACTACATTAACCAGTACAATAACTCAATAGCTTTGTTGAACTGAGCTGATGCCATACATTGCAACACTGTAGTACCCAAGCATAATAGTGGGAGGGCGCTAGGAAAAAAGTATGATTTTCAAAGGGAAGAATTGCAGCCTGCCAAAGACAAATTCACCTTCTTAAGCCGCCAGTAAAAAGGAAATTTCTGGGACTGAGACATATTAACAAAAAAGTTTCGATCATACATCATGCACTGTTAAGGCGTAGCAATACAATTGTCCTGCTTGTGATAATATATTAGTTCTCAGGGTCTGGCTGTTTTTATTAGGAAGAAAAAAATTGTAGCAGAACATGGTTTGTGTTTTGAGGCACTGGAGTTGGCTGAACCTGGGGGAATTGTGCCCTGTCCTAAAGCCATTCCACAGCAGGCTTATGAAACAGGAAGGGTGTTTGGTCCATACTATAAAGTCATACTGCTAACAATTGATGCTTGCATCCTGAACAAATAACAAAACATAAATAGCAGTATTTCTAGGTAAAAGATGTTTTTCTTTTATTGAGTTGAAGTTCCAGACTCCAGAGAGTTGTCTAGACAAGCAATAAAGCACCCCAAACATCTCTCAGCAACCTGGTACCTGGTGCATGTCAGGAGGTGCATGCCATGAGACAGGAGGAGCTGACCCTGGAGATCCCTGATGGGTGCTCCAGTTCATCCAATGGGAGTTTGCTCAGTGCAAGAGAAGGAGATACTGAAAGCACAGGTCTGATGTGTCTCTGAAGTTAGAGAGTGCAAACCAGATCATCACAGCTCACCTAGAAGCAAGGGAAGGACTATGGATATCTGCACAGGACAATTTCTCCTGCTTAGTATTGCCTTTGACAAAGAAATATGCCCTTCTCTATGGTGCTTGTTTCTCTGTCTGTTGACTACAGGTGAAGCTTAGATGACGAGAAAAGGTGATTTGCCTGCATTTAGAAAATACTGAAGGAGACCTCACTCTGACCTAAGCTTTGCATTTTTCCAAAAGGGTATGCAAGATTCACTGGAGCCACACCCAACCTCTCCATCTTAGAAATACAGTTCTTAATAATCAGACAAGAGTGCTTGAGAACCTCACTGCTCAAGTGCAATGGAGACGATGTGCAAACAAGAGCCAAGAATGGGGATATGTGGTCTTTGTTGTTGACTCAGTCAATAAAGATGCATAATTTAGAAACAGTGGAGTCAAAACTGAGGAATGAAAATGAAGTGACAGAGGTGCTTATTAGAATGTCTGGTCAAACTTGGCACATCTGATTACTCATTCCTAGATAATGTCCAAAAGTTACAAATATCATGAAGGGAGAAAAACACCCAGGGACCTTGAGTCAGCTGATATGAAAAGGGTAAGTTATCGAAGGAGGGTTGCAAGTAGAGAAGCATATGTAATGATGCCAAGAAATTCAGAGAATGAGGAGAAGGCTGAAGGATGAGAAACCATTTACAGGAAAGCTTCTTATCCTTTTTAAAAATCCATCTCAATTAGTATAATACCTCTTTGAAGTGCCACAAATATTTTGTGGTGAGGCAGATTGCTGTGGCTGTCTGGGGGGCACTGTTGAATGATTTCTTTATTTATGTTATGGCCATGAGGAGGGAGACCAAAAATATTTCCATACACAGGCCACACATCCTACATTAAGGTGTAACACAGCCATTTCTGAGGCAAAACATTCAAATTGCCTTGTAAGACAAGGTGATGCCTTATGATAATTCACTAATTGAAATTCTAGGAATAATGGAAATAAATTATTCCAGGGATTAGTTAATCTATAGGAAACTGACAAAAGTAAGCAAAGACTAAGTCTTGTATCAGTCTACTCAATTAGAGGTGCCTTCTTTCTCTTTTATATGGAAGACTGATATATATTGTACCTATCAGCTGTACAATATAAGTTGTAGCTGAGCATCTTTTACCATAGAAAATTTGAATACAATGTTGACAGAAGAAAAACACTACATACAAGTCCTGTTTCCTGCAGCACAGAACTCGAACCATTATCACCAAATCTTAGCTTTGTCCTGTAGGAAGGCCCTGGTTTAAGCTTCAGATAAATCCAAATATTTTGGTCAGAACTTGGCCCATTCATCATGTAGTTCCCCAGCTCTGGGGAAAACAAAAGATGAGGAGAAAAAGTCCTCATCTGAGTAGCAAAGTGACTGGAAAGTCAAGATACATGTCTCTTCCTTCCATGTGGGAAAGCCCCCTAAGCTCTTTTTTGCCATCTCTTTCCCTTCCAGGCCCAAGAGGAGCCCAAGAAACTACAATTTGTCCTCTTCTCAAGGAGTAGGTAACGTAAGGTACCACAGGAGGACCTGTGGAGTAACAATTCCTGGGTGCTTAAAGGTAGGCAGATAGACAGAAATGAGACTAGGGACCAGAACTGCATTTCCCTAAACCTATGGTGAAGAAATAACATTATTTGTAGAATAACAGCACACATGCATGCACATACATGCACACACACACAAACCATGGCATGGGCAGAGGGAGTTCAAAAATTAACAAACCCAAAATATTAAATACTCTTTCAAAAAGCAAATATTAGTATATGGGGGGCAGTCTCAAATTATGGGGCCCGACTCATGATTTTTGAAACTTTGCTATTAGCAGCACAGCCCTTCATGCTGTAATTACAGCACTCTTAATTAGATTGGGAGATCGCTCCAAGATTCTTGAGACAACTTCTGTAACAAATATAGACACCCTCAAGGCAGTCATATAGATTTATGGAAACAGCAATTTAAATAGCAGCTATAAATGGATCAAGAGGATCTTATGACATCATCACAATGAAAAAGTATTTTTGACACCACCATATGAAAAATTATTTTAAAAGTGAGGCTTTTTTTCACTACATCAAAACACACTGATGTGATTTAAAATCACTCTTGAGGGAAACAAAGGCTGTTTTTTCACTCATCTAGTAGATTTAGATAGAAGTTTACTAGGAAGTTGTTACACCAGAGATAGTTCTGCACATCCTTGTTGGAGCAGTAGGAAGCTATTAAATGCAACCTTGACACGGCATTATTTGCTGCAGTTGCTCCATGCATGAGGTTACCAGTTTATATGACGAGATTTTAAGCACATTCCTTTATGCTCTTCTTGTTTTCCATTTCTTTCCTAGCGTCCACTTTGCTAGACACTAACTTGGTTTTAGCAAAAATGAAACAAAGATTGCATTGCCTTGCCAAATTCCCTCCTACCAAATTACTGAATTACTGAAGGCAATCCCTGTTTCAGTAGACCTTGGTTGTTTTGCTTGACCTCCAGCAGGTGTCCAATTAAGTCTGAAAAATTTATATGATATTCCCTTTCCATTGATAGTTCTAGAATTAAACTGATGAGATCTCTAGAGAAGGATCATCAGTGTTACACCTTTCATCTTTAATTACACCGGTTGAAGATGAATGAATGTACCAGAAGGATCCCAGCTGGGAAGTAGCATGCTTATTAGATAGTTGATAATTTAATATACACTCTGAATTCTGATTATTTTCTTAAAACATCTGAAGAGCTTTCAACATATGACAAGATTGTAGCACTTATTCAGCTGAACATTGACTGTGCCCTTTTCCTTTTAAAAAATGCTGCTCAGATGTAGGCAAAGAACTGTGAGCATATAGAACAAAGAATTTTAGACAAGGTGAGTTAAAGGTCCTGGTTAATGCATTCAATCTGTTGTTTCTAACAATTGTATGTACATCTAAGAGACCACATAGAGCAGAAGACTCCTAGAGGACTCCCTGGAGTCTCACCATAGAAGAATCAGTCCCTCTGCTCCAATGCTGTAGCTCCAGCTCCTCCTCATGTATTTTAGTCCTGAGAATGCTTCATTGAAAATGAAATGCTAAGTGAGTTAAACTTCAGAGTGAATCAGAGCAAAACAGACTTGCTAGGTAGAGCCTGTAATATAGATACCTAAATTAGGTCTCAGCCACTAGAGGTTGAGAGCTACTTGCCTGGACCTCTTGTAGACTGTTGAGAGCAATAGGTCTGAAATAACTCCTTTCGTCTTCAGAAAGAGGTAATAAAAGACATCAGATAGTACTGCAAAAGTACCATGCTTCGGGGCCAGCATGAATGTTGTTGAATTATTTCAGTACTACATTCTTAAAAAATACTCAAGTCTTGCTCAAAGCCAGACACAGTTAAGTAAAAGTACTGGATTTTGTTCAGATGTCCCAAGCTAAGTAAGAACATTGTAGCAGGATGCTCTGCCTAAGCAAGGATACAACAGCTCAAAACTTGCATCTTTTTACAAAGATGATGGCTTGAACAAGGAGAGTTTGCCCTGTGTTGGAGCAAGGAGGGTCTGCTGATTTTAGTGTTGGTGAATGCTGAGATCAGTTTGACCAAACCATCAGGCCCCACCACAAGGATGTGCAAGATGCACTCCCTGAGGCTGGGACCAGTGAGGAAATACAAGCACTGATACAAAAGTGAGAGTCAGAAGTGTTTGGCAGTAAAAACCACAGAGCTGCTAATACCTTCTTTCAGCACAAAGCATCTTTTGCTGAGTAAATCTGACAAAACATAATCTTAAAAATATGTATGGCTGACAGTCCATCACTTTAGAAGGCCAGTCCCACTTTGCATGGTGAGGCCCTTGAGCAGACACCCCTAAGCTGTGTGATGGTCCTTCCTTGAGTGGAGGTGCTCCTCAAGGTTATTTCTTGAGGCTGAGAGAAAGAGATTTGCTCATAGTCATTAATAATTGGTTTTTCTAGTTTTAATATAATTGCTTCAATATAATTGCATTAATATAATTGCTTCAATATTGCTTCAAAAATAGCACTATACTAGTAGTTATACCATACTGCATGGTAAATAATTCTGATTAAGCTCTTTTTTTTTGTCTAATTATAATCATTTTAATTAACTCAAATAAATAATTCATTTTAATTACATAAATATATCTGAGTGGCCATCTTTAATCCTGCAGGAAAAAGTTTTATAAAAGTTCAATTATACCTGTATAATCACTTAGACATGAATTGCTGACCGAGCCTGGGAAGATCCAGTCTCACCAAGGCTCCTCTCTGAGAGCAGTTACAAAAGCAAGGAGGTCCTTTCTGCACCTTGTGACTCAATGGGAGGAACTTCTCTGACAAATTCTGTCTGAAGCTCCCACTCTGCGCCAATCACATTAATTTGTTTTTACTTAAGTAAACTCACTGGCATATGAGCAGTGCCTTTTCCAGTTGTTCAGGGCTTGCCTTGGAAGGGAAAAGGTACAAATGATAGCCTGGCACCTGTGCTTTGTCCTTCTAGACTCCAGCTGAGTCTAACAGAGCTGCTGCAGAAAGCATATCCTCCACAACAGAAACTAAATCTTAGGTCTTCTACTTACTTCTATTCATGGGTAGGCACAGAACAGAACAGAGGTGATTTGAAATAATTATAGAGGAAGCTTGAGAAGTCTTACCACTGGGCATATTCTTATGCTTCCAGTCTTTCCACTGGGCAAATCCTTATTAATTTGCTGCTTCTTTTTCCAAAAGGAGACAACTCACAGTACCAGGCATAAGCCTGCTTAAGGATCAAATACATTGAAAGAAAAACATCCACTGAGACCTAAAAAGTAAGTCATGGGTAGCACTAAGGTCCCACAATTTTTTGAAAGGATGCACAATTCTGTAAACATAAAATCCAGCCCCAATATTCTTTTTCTTGTCTTGGACTGAAATTACAATCTTTTCTACGAAGTACTGGCTAGTAGGATTGGCTAGCAGTCAAAAAAATATCAGAAAATATTGACTCTTCTTTCTGCCCTGGAAATCAAAGATCATTGTGGCATTTTAAAAAATATTGTGATGTGTGTTCATTTAAATTCTAAAGAACTTGAAAGCAGATATTGTCCAGTGCCATGTTTAAAGTAATCAGATGTAATATTCACAGTTACTTTGAGAAACATGAAATGAGACCCTACACAGATATACAGCAAGATTTACAGAAACATATGTACACAGCCAAAAGTGCCTTACACTCTCTTTTTTTCTATACAGAAAGAATCTATTCTGCTATTTCAGATTCAGTCTGTTATCAATTAAAAGTGTTTTACAGCTCAAACACAAAATCAGTCAACCAAGGGGCTTGGTAAATGTGTTATTTATATAGTTATTTGTTAAAATGAGCTTCACTGCATTATAGAATGTTAAGACAAATTGTTGTGCCCTTTAGATTCATTAGAGATGACAAAATACTAAATAAATCTTAAATAAGTATTCACCTTTCATCACACAGGAACATAAATGGTTAGATTTTATCAACAGGGGACTCTTTTTAATCTTCCTTTATTAACCATAGGAAAAAAATTGCTGGTTTTCCTGCCTTCTTTTTTTAAAAAAGTCAAATAATTCTTGGCATGGCAGGGGAGAGTTAAAGAAGATCATCTTTCAAGTGAGGAGCAGATCAATCTCAGTGAAGGAAAGCCTAACCAGCCTTACTGACTCTGGCCTGCCAGGTACTGTCGCACAGAGAGACTTCAGCGAAGTGTCAAAGGCAAACCAGCACTTTATAAGGGTACTTTATTGTGCACAAGCAAGGAGTGCATTATCTTATCATCTGCTTTTATAACTTCCTGCTTCATTGTGCTGCAGATTAAAAAAAAAAAAGGATATAAATGTCATCTTCTGTGTCATTAACCTAAAATCTATTAGAATTTTATTAGAAAATAAGTAGCAAGACAGTACAGCTACATTTCCTCCCTTATGCTGTGCTAAATTGCTTGTGAAAGTGATATATTACAACTCTTACTCCACATCTATTTCAAAACATGGAAGAGAAGCCCACATACTGTGTACATTAAATGGTAATTTTAAATTGGCAATGAAGCAACGCACATCTCCTTAAATCTCCAAACAGGTTCTACAAATTTCCCTTTTGAAGGATAAAGATAAATAAAGAAATTGCTTCCACCTAGGACTAAACAAATGATACTAGTAAGCTTCCTTGTTGATATACTCAGGTCACAAGCTATTAACCTTTTTTTAAAGATAATTTTTTTTTAAGAATAACCAAAAAAGAAAGTGGTTTTGTATTTCTCTGCTCAGGGCAGGCATCTCCTTTATTATTAAAAGTCAGAAGTCTTCAGAAAGAAAATAGATTTCTGAGCCAATAATTTGGAGTCTATGAAAGTTATTAAGGTTTCTGCAAAACAGAAAAGGTCTCAGTTCATTTGGGTTTTTTAATCATACATATTGGAAAGCGGAATTCAGGAGGGATTCAATTTATTCCTGAGTAACTGGTCAGCACAAGGTTAAATACAGAGGCAAGTTATGTGTGGACTTCAGACTCCCTCTTTAAGGGTCAGTTTTACCCCAAATGGAGCACATGAAGAAACTGCAATGGGTAGATCCAAAAAGTCAAAACATTACATCAGCAAGTAGCAGTCTTAAGCCTCTCTTGGGAGCTGTTTGATCACAAGTAAATTTGGCACCTTGAAAGTTAGCCATTCTCCCAGAAGGACACAGGTAGCCACTGTAAAGATCCCATTTCTAATTCTCCTGCTCCCATGGCTGTGGATGGTGATGATAGTCCATAAAGCATTCAAGCTGAACAAAAAAGCACCAGGAGAAATTAAAGCTGTTCAGGCTGGACCTGCTGTTGCAGAATATAACTGACCCATCCAACACTGGCTGCTGCTTTCCAGCCTTTGGAGATTTGAGCATGCATAGTGGGACTGAGATTTCAGAAATTGAAGCAGCCTGCAGGTACAAGCTGAACCAGCCCATTCTCAATCCAGTCTAGCTCAGTTTAAACTGGGACTAAAATCCTTCCAGCTTTGATCCAAGTTCAAGCCCATAATTAACATGACTGGGCCCAACAATCCCTCGGAGCATTTAACACTGAAAAAAATGCTGTGTTTGAAAACAGGAATGTGACAAAGGCATGTGGCAAAGGTAAAGCATCCAGCTCAGTCAGAGGGATAACCCCTGCTCCCCCAGCAGCACAGGCACTCTTCACACTTGCAGCACAATGCCACAGGGTCCTCTTACTATTCACATCTGACTTGAGAGGATGGAGAGGTGCTGCAGCACTGTGTTGGTGATGCTGTGCTTACTGTGCTATAGAAATCAAGCAGAAGCATGAGAAAAAAACTAAGCTCTCTGCTACCTACATACACCCCACATGTACAGAAACTCATACATATCTCTACAGCGATGCACCCCACAAGACTGCCAAGGTTCAAAAGATGTATAAAGGGCTCTGCTGTATAAAAATGTGTTGTTCCTTGTTGTAAAACAAAGAAGACCAAAAGAATAGAGCCAAGTGAGCACAAGAAGCACCTGAATTGATAAGCACCCAACTACCAAGCATGATGGCCTTGAATTATGGTGCAGAAATGAGGGCTTTTCCTGCCCACACCAGGGCTGGGGAGAGGCTGAGAAGGGTTGGGAGCAGGAAAGGCTTCTCATGATGTGACCTTGTATACCCTAGAAAGTTTAGACAGCTCCTGTGCTCAATAGCACCCCAGCAGGGATGTTCCTTTATGATCAACTCAGCATTTTGAAGTGGTAACTGTTTGCTGGTTCAGTCTCAAACTGACTATAATGATTTCAAAGTTAAAGTTTTGTGTCTGTCTCTGTCTCAGGTAAAAAACCCCAAGATTTGAACTGGTAATAAGCTCAGAATTAGTGCTAGGTTTAGCTGATTGTGAAGAAATGAGGGGGTAAATACCCCCTCATATGGAAAATTACATCGATTTTTCTTCAGAGTTAACAAATTGTACCTGATTGTCTTTGTCCAGAGACAGAAAAAATAACTGAGTGTTCAAAAGTACTGGTATTGCTGCTACTGTCAGACAGGCTGTTGATGAGCACTCTTTATCAAAGGACATTTCATGTCTGCATCCCCACCCTTCACATTCTGCTGCCAAAGCAATGTCAGCCTGGGTCATATGCCTTCAAGGCAACTTTAACTTGGGAACATTTCTTCAAAAGACACTAAAAATGATTTACATTTTTCCTTACTAAATCAGCAATTTTGGTATAGTTTGTGTCGGTGCCAACTTCCTCTCATTCTTCACCTGTGTTCTGGCCTCCCTTTCCCCTCCCTTGTGTGCTCCCGAATATCACTTGCATGCCAAGAAACCCATATTGATGAATGCAAAGGTTTTTTGGCTTATTAGAGAAAACTATATTATGCAGCTTTCTATGCAACCTGCACTAAATTTTTTTCTAACATTGGCTTACATCTTTCATGAATAGGAGTAATTTTTCTGAATAGGACACTTCCTTTACAAATGGCAAATACCCCAGATTTGGACTTTTTGGTAATTACATTTTTTGTCTCAAGCAGTTAATGCCAAGATGACAGAAAGTGGCACACTGTGACCTCTATCCTGCCAGGAGGAAGTTGAGACTTGATGCAGAATTTTGGACTTGGAACAAGCACTCAGATACTGTGGTGATTATTTCACACTGATTACTGTTCTTTACTGCTGATATTTTCCCTGACTGGTTAACTTTTCCCATTCATGTACCTCTTCTATCAAGGTAAATTATTAAACAATTCATTTAGTTTTCTTGAGGGCTGTTGGTTTAGTTTGGGGTTGTTTTCCCTTTCCCAGAAACACATTTAAGTTACCTTGCAGCAGTGTGCAGCAGAAATCACAGTGCAATTTCAGGAGGAGTTAATGGCAAGAATTGCACATTACTCATATCTCACAGAACTTGATAATAAGTTATTATTCCTCATCCTCAAAGGGACAAACTGAGCCATGAGAAGTGATTGCTGAGATATCCCAGTGCTTTTGCAGGCACAATGGTGTGAATGCTTCCAGTCTGGCTCAGCATACTGTCTTCACTTACATTTACTGCCAATGCCAAGCACACAACATGAGGGCACTGAAGTCCTTTCAGATGTTGATGACTCACACTCTCTAAATACGTCACATGCCCCGACAAATCCACCTTCCCAAAGAAGGCACCAAATGCCATTAGATGAAGCAGATGTTTCTAGGCAACCTGACCATGACCGTGAAGTGACCCCCACCTATTTTGGATTTATCAAATCATCAAAGGCTCCTGCTCCTGCCAATAAGACTTGGGACAGGCGATTCAAAGAGGTCATTATATAATGACCAGCTGCCTGAGCCAAGTGAGGCAGAAAATGCTGCCTACAGGGGATTGGGGCTCTTCCTGAGGGAAGAGGAGCCCCAGGAGCCAAGGGGACACAGAATAGCCAGTGTCCTCTCCTTCCAGGATGCTGACCCACCACATCTGAGAGGAGGGAGCCCAGAGACTGGGGCAGCCATCAACCAGCCAGGGACCATCAGGCAAAGTGAATGAGTCAGACCTGGAGTCTATGCAGGAAGAACTTTTTGGGAGCAGGGGGAGGCAAAGATGGGGAATTGACAGGAGGACAGATCTGGGATCCCTCCAGAAAATCCCATTGGGAAGTCAAACAGAAAGACTCTGAGCAACCTTCAATGTTTCTGAGTCAAAAGTGGGGACTTGTACTGAAATGGAACTCCTTATCCATAGGCAGGGCATGCATGGCATAATGGCAACAGAGGCATTTGGATGCTCTTATGGCCCTGAGAGCATCCCTCCCCTTTTAAAAGGCAGTAAATACCAAGGTTAACCATAGCCAGCTTCTACAATGCTTTCTTATTGTACACACGCCAGAACACAGATAATCACAAACATCTGGAGGGTAGCAGCTCCAGTCAGCCACCTAACACATCATACTAAGTCAGATACCAGATATCAACCACAGTGTCCAAACTACACATTAAAGCAAAAAAAGCACTCAGCCTTTGCAATTTTATTCCCAAAAAACCTAGATCTCCAAGATCTGGCAATACAACATGTTACCATAGAAAATCCATAGCTCACTTACTAAGCAAAGATGCCTGAGCTGCAACCATATAAGTCCTGATTATGTCAAAATGGCAATGAGGAATACAGAATGGGTAGTAGTCCCAGACATTTACTCAGTAACCTATCAGGAATGTAACATGTGAATTATGTTGTTGCAACAAGAGGTTGGAGGTGAAACAAACTAGCTGATAAAGAAGCATTGTAGCAGTTCATTCAAAATGTGGGCTGTGTCAAGCCCCTTATTGTAATTACGAATGGAATGGCTTCTCTAGCTATAAGGGAGAAATGAAAGCAGATGACTGCACAGAAAAGACTCTTTATGGAGTGCTCAGGCACTAAGAACTTCTCAGCCAACAGTCCTTTTCTGCTTGAGTGCTATTTCCAAGTGCTTTATATTTTGTTCTCAGAGACTTACACAATCAAAACCTGGAGTTAAGATGATGGTTCTACATCAGGCAAGTAGCTAAAAGCAGTTTTCAATCCCTGTATTAGGCATATGCTTTTTCAAAATGTATTAAGCATCTAGTTTACCAAATAATCACCACAAACAATACCAAACTGTCAATAGGGAGGAAAATCTTTTGATAGCTAACATATCCTGTTGCCTTTGAGAATTTTATAGTGCTATGATGCCTTACCAATTCTGGTGTAAACAGGGATAGCACCCAAAAAAAGGGCAAAATCAGCAATTAACTTGGGCAGCAGAGCCTGAAAAGTGCAAATTTCCTATAAAATCAGGAGTGCTGCTGCCGCTGTGGAGGAAGGGTGAGACTGCCTGGAGCAGGCAACTCCACAGGCTCAGCTGCTCCCCAGACTCTGGTCTGCATCTCCCCCTGTTTCCTCACCCTCCCTTCCCCACCCTCTCTCTCTCTCTCTCTTCAGAAGCCACCTGTCCTCCTGGGGCAGATCCTGCTGTGGCTGATGCTGCCCAGAAGACAGAGCAGGTTCTTGGAGTGACAGGAGAGAATCACTACACTCAGTTTGGTGGAAATCTGCTGATGCAAAAGCAGCCTTCAGTGCTGCAGCTACAGCATGCTGCTGTAGCCCCAGTAATAACTGACTTGGCAAAATTCTTTTCCAGACAATCTAGCTCAAAAATGGCAAACAGACTCTCTTTCTGTGTTGTTTACCTGCTAGGAAGGAGGGAATAAATGAAGCATGCATGTGCATGTGCACAACTTTTGTATATTGGGAAAGTTACCTGTCCTTCACTTTCTCATTTATTAAACTCTTACTTTGACAGGTTCTTGCACACATGCTTGGACAATTTTTAGAAGTATCATCAATCTAAGTGCAGCTGAGTTGCTCTCTCACCTCCCTATCCAGACTTTGACTGAACAGTTTCTTTTAATAAATGAGTGATATGGTTGGGTGTTATCAACCTACTGTAACATTTAATAGATATTCATAACATATATTAATCATGAGCAAGTTTACAAAGGATTCAATCCTGCAAGGTGTGGAGAACACCCGATTCTCCTTGAAATGAGTGAAAGCAGAAAGGGTGAGATTTTTGTCCTTCCAGGTTCTGCATTAGAAATGCCATGTCCTTCCTTCTCATAGAAATGTGAGCACAGTTTCTGAAGCAATGTATGAGCCATTTGGTCAGTTTGTTTTACAGCTACCCTGTTCATTGTAGACAGAAAACCTGGTTTTGTTTCAAACTTTTTAGCACAAACAAAAGCCTTCCATCAAATTTATCCCAGGTACAGTTCTGCTCTTTAGCAGAATTTTCTGCATTTTCCCTACTTGCTTTGAATCATAGCAATACTGCTTGCCCTAGAAACACTCACATAGAAAATGGTAGCGTTCACATTCCTTTTCACATGCAGAACTCAGAAAAACTTCATCAATTAAAAACCAATCAAGTACGTAAGAACAATAACACAGCTTCCTAAAGTCTAGCAACCTATTAAAGTGAAATACAGAATTACAATTAAGATTAATGGGAGACAACTAGAATGAATTTCAATCAGTTCTATTTCAAATGCATGTGGGATTCTGTTCATCATTTATACGAAATTATCAAATCTAACCTCATTGCTGTTATTTCTTCTCTATATTGGGATTTTAAAAATAAAGTTCCAATTCCTAACATAAAATAGTAGGGAAAGAAAATAAGAATGCTTAATTGTAATAAAATACAATTTTATTAATAAATAAAAAAAAAAAGTCTCAACTGTCTCAACTCAATAACAGGAAGATGGCACAGCTGCAATACACATAAGTCTGTTGACTAGATATCCACCAATTTGTCTGGTTTGTGTACAGACATATTCTGACAGCTGTTCAGCCACTTCTTGACACTGTATTGTAATGCTAGATATTCCACAAAAGATTACAAAATATGCCACCCAAGTTCTTTACTGCAGAAGATTATGTTCTTTACCCCCAGATGGTATCCCAGTTCTGTAGTTCCTTTCCATCTTGAAAAGTGTGATCTCCAGTACTATCTGCAAACTTGCAGCTTGGGTGGGGTAACCTGCTTTTTCACTTTCAAACTGAAGAGGTTACAGGTAAGGTCTTATATCTCAGCAGATTGTATTCAACAAACCTTTTATCTGAGAGGATAGGATTGACTAGTGAGCACCTTCATCATAAGCAGCACTAAGTCATAAGGAATCAAAAAATCTAAGTGATTTTCCAGTTACTTCATTCTTTTGAAAATTTCTGAAATAATTAAACATGATAAGAAGTTTATACTTTCTCTTACATCACCAGAGTTAGTGAAAAATCGCCTGGAAAGCAATTGTTGTGTCTTAGGAATGGCACTCCCCAATTCAGCACCTTCTCCATCCCCCAAACAAGGCTTTCTGAACGCAGACAACACCTGCTTGTTCCTCACCCCATGCCCTCCCCCTTTCCACTTGGGGGATGGAGTTCAGAACTGGAGCCACAAAAAGGTGAAATTTACAGGCTGAGATGGGAACAATTTACAGGAAACAGCAATGAGATAAGATAGTGAACAGTGACACCACCAACATTAATAACAAAAGCTATAAGACAAAGAAACAATTTACACAGAAAAATCACAACAAAATACCAAACTTCCCCCCAAAATGCCAGTCCCTTACTTCTGCCCCTTGCAATGCAAGATAGTATAGAATAGTATTATCCCCCTCCTGGCTACTACTAAAATATTAATCCTGTCATGCCCAAAACTAGTTCACCCACATATATGTTTACTTTTCCAGACAGCATAAGGTTGAACTCAAAACTGGGTACAAGCCTAGGAATGGAATATTTGGGCAGCTGAAGGAGGTTACACTACAGCCCCTCACCAGTGTGACTAATTATATTCAAAAATATTTTACTTTTGCTTTTTCTGTAGTTATACTTTGGGCTCATTTGTTTGCAATGTTCTGTGTTATAATTGTTTTGCCTCCATAGTCCATGATGAAATGTAAAATTAGATGATACTGTAAACTGGCAGAATATTTAACAGCCATGAAGGCTTTCTTCACCCTCTTCTGCCTTCTATATGTAAATGTCTCCTTGTCTCCTTCAACACAATCTAGGCTAATTTTAGGGGTTCTTTACCTCTAGACATGCTTTCAAATCTCATTATGCAAATCCAGTATGTGACACATAAGCAAAAATAAAATATATTCAAGTTATTAAATGCAAACCTGAATTCTTTAAAATAGGAGTTAGATATCCAGTAATAGAAATTAGAACTGTTAACTGAGAATCAATTTCCAGCTGTCAGTTTAGCAAACAACAATGAAAGTTTTTTAATCAACTCAGTTGGCTACCTGATGTTTCTTTCAACAAGAGCCATTCTTCCCATGACAGGTTATTGGGAGGAGGCATGACAAACCCCATATACATGAGTAGAATGCCTGAAACTGGACACATCCTGCTAGCAACAGCCCCTGGAAGATCCCAGATCTGACACCCTGCAAAGGGGTCAAGCAGAAATAGAAGGTATCCAATGCTGAGTGAGAAGAGGAAATGGGGGAACTGTAGTCATAGTGAGCAGAAAAAACAGATGGTGGCAGTAGGCCATAGGATTGTTGATTTTGGTTTGTAATTACAACTGGCAATCATTTTCAACCACTGCTGTTTTTTTAATTATTCCATTTTGATTGCAATTACCAGCCAAAATCAACAATCCTAGTAATAGAGCTCAGAGTTTTCTGATGAAATGGTTAAACTCCCAAATGTTTTCACCCAGACCTTACAAACCTGCAATTTAACAGGAAAACTAATTAACAAGAAAACTTTTTGGATCACAAGTTGTATGCCAATGTATCCGTAGCCTAGAACCATGAGAGTAAGAATATTACAGTGAGGACAGTTGAAACTTTCTTTTGGAAGTTGAATTACAATCAGGAAAGGCAGCACTCACTAGAGTGCAAACGATTTCATGCACTGTTTTGTTGTAGAGCATAGTTTAGGGCAAATGAGTGTCTCAAGATGAACCAAAGCCTGAGGTTTTCCAAAGCAGTGACATTTTTTGAAAATATCATGTTGACTTCTACCTCATTGGAAACTGTGCTGTGTATGCAATAAAACTCATCAAATTTCTTAAGCATTTGCAAGTAGGGCAGGGGTATTTTGGAGTCTACCTACTAGGCTCAGCCAACAACACAGGCTCACACAGGATGCAAAAAATCCATTTTGAGCATGTTAGAGGTGATTGTGAGCACATAAGTGGAAATCAAATCAAATTTCTTTTTTCTGCTAAGTAACATCTTTCACCTCACAGTTGCTCTTAAGAAGGATCTCATCTTGAAAGGAAAATAAGAACAGACTCAGCAGAAATGTTATAGAAAACCCTACTGAAATTGCCTCAAGAGTACATCTAATCCTTCTCCTCACTGAACTATACCCAAGTCATGCCTGATAGACAAGTTCTTCATGTGGAGATTCCACATCCTTTCACAGATTGTGCTAAAGCTTTCCTGTCCTTGTTCTCATTATATTATTCCTAACTTTCAGTGGGAATCCTCATTATACCAGTTAAAGCCTGTTATTTCTTATTCTATCAGTAGACTGTGAAAGGAACAGTTTTCCACCCTCCTTTAAGTTGTGCAAAACTGTTATGTTTCCTGATAATCTTCTTCTTTCTTTACTTAACCATTCCAATTTCTTAAGCCTTTCTTCATAAATCTCATTTTCTGCTCCAACAATTGCTGTTTTCAGTAATCTCTCCAGTTGAGCCAGGTATTTGTTAAAAGTTAGTACTCAAAACTGGGCATAATATTCTAAATGAACCTTTACCAAAACTTAATAGACTAGAAGATGATTTCAAATACCCTACAGGTAATACTCTTGTGTAACTAACCTATTAACTCCTGACAAAATCACTTTTTTCTTATCCTGTTCAGTAGGTTATTCACTGTGATGGGAGATTCAGCCTAACCTCTTATTCTCCAGTGAGGAGGATACTCAATTATCCAGCATCTTATTGTCTCTCTCTGGGTGTAAGAAGATTATTCCTGTCCAAGCATAATATCTTGAAATTCTTCTTGTTGAACTGCTGCCTTAGACTGCATCTTTAATGTGTCAAACTCTTTCTCAAGACTAATCCTGTCCTACAGTATGCTCCTTAAATATTGATATCTAATGAAAGTTCACAAAAAATACTGAAAAGTGATAGTGAGCTTTTAAAAACTTTTTAAATGCAGTTTTCCAAGGAGAGTGCAACTAGTCTTATTATAATCTGTAGAGTGATTTCTTAGCTAGTTTATGAAATGTCATGAGAGATAAAATCAGAATTTGTCAGGAGAAAGCAGCGTGTCATAGCCTATTTCTTTCCTTTCTATAAGAGTAGTTATTATTTAGTTCCAGAAGAAAATTAGACCACTGACATAACCTGATTTTGGAAAATCTATAATGGCTCTTAATTCATCTCCTCATCATCCTCCAAATCTTTAAAGATACTTTGAATATTTGTTCCAGTATTGCTGCAGAAACTAAAGCCTAGCAGACTAAAGCATTGATTCAAACAGTGGTGTAAGAAGTGCAAGGTATATTATGGTACTTTCCAGTGCAATTCTGGTGTGAGTAGGTGCACAGCAGTCTGACTTGCAGCAGCCACTGGCATTTGGGGGTTGAAGTGGAGTTCATGGCTGCAAATGTTCACAAGTGGAATGAGAGCTGGGATCGTGTCACATGCCAAGAGGAGCCACCATCGAAGACATCAGAAGAGCAGACAGCACTCCAATGTAGGTCACAGCATCATCTCCCTTCTTCTCTTCATGTGCACATTGGAGGTCAAATATAGACTGAAAGTGAGGTAATGATGCATCTGGTGGGTTACTGCACCCTGCACCTTGTGAGACATCCCACCCTGTTGTACTTACCTGCAGCTGCCCTTGCTGCACCTGCTGATGACCGCCAGCCTGCCTTTGCCCAAAGCCCCAGGCAGACCTACAGGTGGGACAAATGGCTCCTTTGCTCTCTGTTTTCTTCTCAGTTCCTCATTCTGTAAATAATTAAATCTCTGTCTCCACCATGCCTCTCCCTTTCTCTGAGCGATGCAATTGGAGCTGTGTCAGGGCAGCTAGTCCTTTCTTTGCTCTGATTGAATAATAATGAAAGGATGGGAAACAGAGACTAGAAGCTTTTGAGATTAATCCCCCTTCTGTTCTCAGCTGTCAGACTTACTTATTTTTTCCTTTTTTCAGCTAAATCAGGTCATTATACTACAAATCTTTACTCTGAATGAAAGATTAAACTCAGGTATTTTATTTTCATCAGGGCATAATATTCAGCACAGAATAATTGGCTAGAGTTTCATCTGGATATTTGTATAGGGCCTCCTATCAAATTCCGCTAAAACCTTACTGACTCTTTCCATTTCTTTGAATTCCTTAGGATCTTACTGTAGTAGACTCCTGGCAAATGGAATCTTTCACTCAATTATACCTATCTCTACATCTGAGATGTCATGTTTTCATGAAGCCTCTTTAAACAATCAAGAAAATGAAAATGTCTTCAGGGTTACCTTGTAATAAAAACAGTAACAGAAAAGAAAAAATCTGTAACCTAAGTGTTTGTCCTTGACATAGTATTTTTTTCTACAATGAGAAGGAAAAAAAGAGAAAGGTGAAAAAAAAGAAGCAGTAAACAAGAAAAGGCTTTCAGACTACATTTAACTGCTTTGAAGCCAACAATAAACTTACCACAGTTAAACTAGAAGGCCAACAAGGTATAAGGTCATCAAAACCAAGGCTCATTGAGCCAGTGTGTTTGGATAGATGCCATTTCCACTTTGTCAGTATGAAGAGTGCTATATTGAACAGAGAGAACAGAGCTCATGCTGACATAAAATTAAAACCAAAAAACATCGGGTCTATTGTGGTGATCTCACAAGGAGCAGCTATGCATTAGTAAACTCTCTGGTGTGACTATTGAATCTACCTTGATGTTTGTTACTTTACTGATTACTTTATTGATAGTGTCTTTTTTAAAAAGACATTATCACACAGGGAATGTATTTTCTCAACTGAGAAAAACTGGCTTTATGCCAATTCTGCTCTACCCAAAATCGACCCAACAGTAGCTTTGGGATTTAATTTAAATAGAGATAGACAAAGCATGACAAAAGCATAGCACATAACAACCCAACATGGGCCTCTGATAATACACAAATTTTTGCTGCTGAAACAAATCAGAATATTTCTGGACTTAGGCTTTCTGCTCATGTTTTGCTTTGTTTTCTCTTAAAAAAATATTCTCAATTTAGAAGTAAAATACTACTATAAAACTCTGCTCCAAGACTAATAAAAGACAACGGGACTGACTGATGTTTGGAGCCCTTGAAAAGTTATGCCTTTTATTAATGCCTAAAAATATTTTTGAAGCATTTCAGGTTATTTCTCTCAGAGGTGTCCGATTTTCATGATATAAAGGTCATGGGAAGAGTTCATATCAGAATAGGTCCTGCAAAGGCCATTATGTTGATTCCTTTGCTCTTATGAATGGACAGCATTTCAGACACATTTTTAGTATATGCAGTGCAAAGCTAAGTTTGGCCCTTGTGCTCTATGATACAGGCAGTCCATTGACTTTGGGCAGGAGAATCCTAATGAGAATTACCAGAAATACTGCTTGGATCAGCAGCGGCACTAACAAGTTTGAAAGGTACAAGGCTAGCATTGTCCTCTGAAGGTGGAAATTTATAACTCACCTCTTCTTCAAGTTACTCATGTCTTGTCTGATTAATATCCTTCTGGGGATTTTTTCAGTTTCTTCCTTTGTTCGAGCTTAGTTTCTCTTGCTCATACCACTGCTGGGAGAAAAATATTCTACCATGAGAAACATGCAACTAGGAAATACAACAAGTATAATGTCCCAGTGAGAGCAGTGGCAAAGGTTTGCTCAAATGATGATGCTGAGCAGGGGCTGGAGATTCAACCATGGTGCCTCAAACCCACTGCTCAGGCAGGACTGGGGAAAGCCTTCCACATAGGCTACCAGCAGGCATGATGCTAAAAAGACAAAACAGATTTTGCATCTGGAGAAATGAGGGTCTTTATCACAAGTGAGTGAGTGAACAACAGAGAGGAATAAGTGAGAAAACCAGGATGTGGTCCTGAGCAACTGAGTCAAGTGGAAGGTGTCCCTGCCCCTGGCAGGGGGATTGGAACAAGATGATCTTTGAGGTCCCTTTCAAGGCAAATTATTCTATTATATTTTATTATTCTGAGCTGGCTAAAAGCCATCCAAGATGTCCTGAACCTGAACAAGCCCTCTTTGGCTAGAGCAAGAGCAGGTTGCCCTGTTTACATCCTGCAGGCATGTCTAGGGACAGTTCTGACATGTTTCAATGCAATTGTGGTTTCAAATACACCCTAGAGAGCTCTAGATTGCAGTGATATTAACAAACAGCCCACCAAGCTCTGAAATCCTATAGAAACCTGTGGGATGTGTGGACCTAACAAACATCTTTGCCTTTCAACATCCCAGGCAGGCAGGCAGGCAAACACGATGTCATTATCAAAAATGCCAAACCAAATTTTAACACTACTGAAAACTTCATAAAAGTCAGTGAAGAAATCTTTCTTCTGTTTACTATTAATGGTTGCAAGATAACCTTTATTTATAGTGCCTTGGGGACTTATTCAATAGGATGTAGTGACACTGATGAGAAGGATTATTTATTGTGTATACAGTTGTTTAAAGATGAAGGCTGCATAAATGCTCTGGAAAGTATAATTCCATGAAAAATCTTTTCATAATACATCAAAATACTTCCTGCATTAAAGTTATTGTGGATTCACTCTTTGCATCACAAGCCACATTTGCAATGCTCAGAAGGCCTGACTGTATCCTTTATCACACAGCATCTGATATGCAGTCAATGCAAGAAAACCATAATTTCTATCTGGTATTCATGTAGTGCCAATAATCTGCAAGGCATATTGACATCTTTTGAAAAACCAAGGAAACTGTGGGCTTGTTTGACAGAATTTAAAAAAGAAAGTCTCAAAACATACATTAATGGGCCATAGAACTTGCATTCAGAAGTGATAAAATGGTATGATAAGGATTACATGAGCAACAAGTCCTTCCTATTTTGGTAAGCACATTAAAATATACCATGTTATTACTAGGCTGTGCATAAGCTCAGAAGTGTCTTAAGTAATGAAAAACACACTTTTGTTCATAATTTCCAAAACAAATGTAAAAAGAAACTTTATACACCCAAGAGGCAAGTCAGACAATACCGAACACAGTGCAAAACCTCTGGTTATCACCTTCTGTTCCTACTCTTTCATTCTCGTCACTAGTACCCCAAGCAAATACATTGATCACAGGATAGTTTCCACCACTTTTGTCCTCACTTTACACCAGGACCACCAACAATAATGATTTAGTGATCAGTTAGGCATGTGAACTATTCATATACGACAGAACAATTCACACCAGAAACCACTCACACTGGAAGGACCTGCTCTTTGGCCCATGAGCTCTATTGTCTCATGTTCAGTGAAAATTTGACTTATTTAATTCCTTTATGTCTACTGAATACAAATTTTTATATATTTGAAGAGCATTATACCAAACACAATTGAAATCATTCTCCATCATGTTTCTTTTTCCTCTAAGCTCCAGGTCCCAGGGTCCAACTTTTTCCAGAGGTAATGTGCAGTCTAGTTTTCAATGAATCAATAACATCTAATCAATAGACCATCTCTAGGGGTTGATTTTAAACACCTAAAATAAATCTATCTCAGGAGGCACCATTCATCTGTGTTCACTGCACAGCTGACTGCTCAGATCAGACACTGACTTCTGGTGTCCAGCATCAGGGAAACTGAGTGCTGAACTAAGCTACAGCAGCACTTAGCCCATAACCTATTACTTTTTCAGAAACTAAAAGTTTGGGAAGATGAAATGCTGTCTTTCTGAAGCCAGTAAATTAATCATAAAATCATAGAATGTTTAAGAGTTGCTATGGTTTTAAAGATCATCTAGTCCCAACCTCACTGCCCTGTGCAGGGACATCTCCCACTTGAACAGGTTGCTCAAGGCTTTATCCAACCTGGCTTTGAACGCCACCAGGGTTGGGTTGCAGGGTTGGGGCATCTGCAACCTCCCCGGGTTCAGAGAGGTTTAGACCTGTCCAAGTGTCTGAACACATCTCACAGTGAAAACTTTTTATTTTGTTTTTAATGGAGGATTGAGAGAAAAAATGTCTTTATCTTGTGGGAGTCATGGGAACAGAACAAAGAGCCTTTTTGGCTTTTTCTGTGGAAAGCAATCCTCAGTGATATAACTCCTCAGAAATTTTTTGTATGCTGAAAAAGATTTTCCGTTAAACTTTTCTGGGCAAATCCATCTGGGGTGTATTAAGACAAATCTAGTTATACTGATCTATTACTTCTGTCTGAGCACTTAGTTTTCTTCAATTTAAAAACAACATAAGGGAGTAGGAAAACCTTTAAGCAATGAGACATGACATACTATACCGTGCTGTACTGTTGATTAATGTGTATCCCAGGTGGATGGGGAGTAAGATAAGTGCCTACACCATATGTGGTGAGTGCATTAATCAATATTAACGTGTATTAACAGGTACAGAGAGAGGATACTGAAGAAGAGCTGGTTTTGGAGCACAATCCTGCCGTGATGGTAATGGGGGATTGAATTTTGTTGACACGAGGAGTCAGCCTGACCTCTGAGACTGTGATCTTAGACAAGCACGTGCATTTGATGGACTCCACACCACAGGATGTTGCAGAAGATAAAAGCTTACATGGATCCAAGGAGAGGAAGGGCAAGTTCATGGATCAGAAATTTTTTCAGGCTGTAAATTTAAAGAAATATCTCTAGGTCAGGACGTTTCTGAGCTGCAAATGATTGGAAGCAGGGGGAAGCCTATGTATCACATACAGTTCACCCTGGTTTTATCCTCTTTCCTAGATACCTCCTTTTGATGGCCATCAGGGACTGGGTAAAGAGCTGGAGAGCCATGTGGTACAATCCCATTCAGTGCTCCTCTAGTCTGGTGGTTTATATCCTAAATTTACAGCATACATTGAGTCCTCATTAAGTCTGTGCAAGTTGTTGGATGTTCAGATTGGAGCAGTGTGTGCAGCTGCATGCACACCTCCACTGACCCACTGAACAGCACTGAGACTCAGGTACCTGCCTCACTGCAAACACTGGCAGGAATTCAGCATGGTCTCCTACCACTGAGACCTGGTACCACCAAACATGTGCTGCCAGCATCTCCCGTGTCAGAGCTCTGGTGAGGCACCAAGCCTGGAGAGATACTGCCTGCCTGAAGGTAGAAAACCAGCCAAGGGACATAAGTCAGTGCAGTACAGGACACTTGAGGAACAGCACCACTGCTCCACACACAGGAGGGGACTGGGATTTTCAGGAATAAGGCAGCAGCATTTGCTCTCTGCTGAGTTCAGAAACATCCCCATTTTCCACCCTGCCAGACAGAGACCTAATAACACAAGTGCCACATTATGGAGACCAAAGAAACAACAATAACATATCGCTTATTGGAGCATATTAACATGCCCCTCAGCAGTCTCATTATGACTGTTAAACTTTTACCTAAGATACTGAATTAAATGCCTTTTTTATTTATGGCCTCCTCTCTAGACTCTCTGTTACTTACAGCCCTTCCTACTAGCACAGGAACCAGAGTGGTTCAACAGCCCAACAGTAAAACAATGCTGTCAACTTTCAAATTAAATTAAGCTTCTCTAATGTTTCTAATTTAATGTATTAATGCACACGACAAAGCAAAGATTTTGGGTTGGCTTTTGTGTGATTCACGTAGTCCTGTGTTTCAAAATCTTTTTTGAGATGCTGAAGTGGCATTTAAATTATAATTTCCACTGATCAGTTAACTAACATTTGAATGTTGATCTTTTTCCATCACTATAATTTTGAATTTAAAGAACTTTCTATTTTAAAGGTGAAGAACTCTAAAAACTGCACATGGCAGTAAAACATCTCAGCTATGTTTCATCCTTTGTCTCCATTCTAGGCAATATGAGGGAGCATCTGTAGCTTGCATCCAGCTATTAGGATCTGTCCCTGTGTTGATCAATAAAGACCTCACGACTTTACACTTCAGTTCCAAGCCTTAACTACTCAGTAGACAGCCTGTAATTTCAGCAAGGGAAGAGAGCGCCTGCAGGTGTTGAATTAATGCACTATGAAAGCTGAACTCTGCTGTGTTGCACTGGAGTTAAAATCAGGCTTCTCTTCTCTTGCTGGCAGTATTCAGCTCCCAGTATATTTCTGACTTTGGATACATAGGCTACCCAGTAATTTTGTCACATCTTGAGAATAGAGCAGAGGTAAAAATCCATTAGAGTCTTACAGCCATAGGTCGTATTTACCATTTGCTAACAGTCTATTGTGTTGTGAAAGGAGCCTGCTTCTCTAGTCCCACCACAGAAAGTTTCTTTCTAAAACTCTCAGAAAGGAACTCAAAACTGAAAAGGTCACTGATTTCTTAGGAAAATAATGTAAATTGTGATGTTAACCAGAAAAATATCCTCAGTAAAATCAAACTTTGGGAAAAATGTATTTTGAAAGAAAAATGTTTTAATTATAATTTTTTAAATTTTAAAATCAGAGCTGAAACATTGTACTGAGTGTTTTCAATGCCACTGATCCTCTGACTTTGGATGAGAAAATTAACACAGGCAGTGAAGAAAAGCCATCATCAATGCAGCTGTTTTCTAAGCAGACACCTGCTCAGCTATGCCTCTGTGGGTCACATCTAGTTGCCAGTCCATATGTGTGACATTTCTGAGGCCAGATTGCAGCTTCATCTCCCAGTACCTCAGTAAAGCCGAGGAAATTTAGATGTCTCACTAAGGCCATGTTGACACCTGTCTCTGCTCCTAACCTGTACCACTGAGCCACCCCATGGGGAGAAAGAGGAAAACCTTCAGTACTGAGGTGGAGATGAAGACGTCTGCTCAATATTTTGAGTACAGCTGCTCTGTTCCCCAGAGCAAGTTTGCAAGTCCTGAGTAGAGCTAGTCATCAAGGTGAGGTGATGTAGGCAGCTGCCTCAGGCAGCAGGCGGCCAGGTGGAAATCAGCCTTTGCTGTCACTACAGCTGGAAACATGAAGGGCAGCAGCTACTTCTGGGTGGGAGAACGAGGAGACTTATTCAAGAAACAACCACCAATCCCCTCTTCCTCTCAGCAATGATAATTCAGGCTCCCCAGGGGTCTTCCTCTATTTTCTCCACCTTAGTTTTACTTCTCTCCTTGCTAAGAAATCTTACATGCAAAGAAACAGACTATCCCCAGATAACTGCTACAGATTTTGATGTCCCAGTGAGTGATACAGCTTATGCTACCTGTGACCTTCTGCAAAGCCAGGCCAGGTCAAATGTTCTAGCTAACAAATCTAGTTAACAAATTGTGTCAGTCCCCTAATATGCACTGGAGTTCACAGCCTTCCACAGTCAGAACAGCACAGGCTGGAAGGGGTCTCACAAGGGAACCTTGTTCAACATCCCACTTGAAGCAGACCCACCACAAGCACTAGTCCAGCTTTGCCCACCTAGGGCAAATATCCAACAGTAGAGATCACACAATCTTTCTGAACAACCTGTTCCAGTGTGGCACTTATGGCACAAGCTTTTTCCTAATGACAAACCTTAATGCAGTCTCTCCCTGCTGCCCCTGGTTGTATGACCTGCCACCACTGCCAAGCACTACAGTTCTATCATCAATCTACCTTGGTCTAGGTGCAACATCACCAGCATGGACTGGGGAAGAGTTATTTTCCTTAGTCTACCCACCACACTCCTCCCAACATACTCTGCATGATGTGCCTCCCTTTCAATGAGGCTGCATTGTCACCTCCTATTCATTTTGGTATTCACCCAGTTCTTTTCAGCAGTTACCACTTGGACAGCCAGCTCTCAGTATTATTGGTAAGCATATTTTAAGCAGAGGAGCAGATCAGGAATAAAAATATGCAAAGCACATCCATAGGAGTTCAAAAATAACGTGTTCCATTCCCATTATCCACTTGTTCTCCCTTCTGTACTCACACTGCCCACACTAGGCTCTGCCCCGTGTTATTATTAAATTCAGCTGTTGGAACTGCCAGTACCAAAGCATTCACAGATGCTTTTAAAAACAGGCTTAAAATCATGATGTTCCAAATGTAAATGGGACAACTACTATTGGTTTGATCATTATTTATACATGTTCATGCAGCCTGAGTGTATGTAGGGCAGGGGAAAGAGTCCTCAGTATATTTCCCTGCTATGTCCACACAAGCAGGAAGTGCAGCCCAATAAAGAGGGATTTTTTGAGTGAAAGAGTGCTGAAGACTCAGCTTACACTTTACCAGAATTTCAAGGCATTTTATTTCTGACTAGCTCCAGTCTATTCCTATGGATTTGATCAGCCATGAACAAAGTGAATTAGGTACAAAGTGAGAGTACACCTTTCATTTTACTTTCATGTACTCCAAGATGTCTCTACAATGTGAACTCAATATTGTAAACTGTAAAGATTATGATTTGTGCTCCAGAGGTACTCTCCTGATTTGAACAAAAATGCTAATGCAGAGGTATATGAGTTTGTTCTTTGTGCACTTCCTGACCCTACTCCTTGTGTCTCAATAGCAAGAAAAATATAATCAATTAGATTGGAAAACACCTTAAGATCACCAAGTCCAACCTTTAACTAAATCATGACCCGAAGTGCCACATCTACACATCTTTTAAATACTTCCAGGGATGGTTACTCCACCACAAGGCAGGCTGTTAAGGGAAAGGAGAAAGACAGAAAAATACTTGTGGTAGAACACAGGCATTCTGACTGAAAATGATATCTCATGTCTGTCAACGTGTGTTTCATTTTACTTTCCCTGACTTGAGCTTGGTTTGCGCTCAATTATTCATTTTGCATCATTCAAACAGAAACAAAACAGATAAGAATGTTAAATATAATTATATAAAATGCCGTACTCTGAGGTCCTGAGAATCACTGTGATTACAAGAAAATTTTAGATGTTCAGTACCATTTTCTTTATCTCATGCCTTCAGTTGAAGAACCATTATTGTTTCCTTCTCTGCCTCACATTTTTCCTTGCCCCTTTTTTGCAGCATGTATCAGTGCAAACTTACATCCTTCCTGAAGCATTGAAGGTTGCTCAGTTTATTTACATCCAGTAGTACATTGATACTTTCCACTGTGCAATATGAGGTCCTAGCTAATCCTTGGACACTAATATAGTTGAATAGGATAGTTACAACTCTCTGTCATTGCTAAAGTTAATGATCTGATACTTTACAAGACAAGAGACATTTAAAATGAAATTGATTGTATTAATAGTTTTATTGATCAATATTAACAGAAGTGTGTTGTTCCACAGTGTCCTCAAGCAAAGCCTTTCTTGGCACATTAATGGTGACATAATGCCCAAATACATAGTAAGAGACCCATTTTATTTCTATAAAATACAATTATGGGTAGCCTAAAATTCTACATCAGAAACTGAGAACCATCCCATTCTGCTTGAAAGCCCCCTCTTCTGTGGGAATGTATGGATAACTACTGCATGCAAATCACTGCATTGTACTGACAGACTCTTTGTGTTTCCAGCTGTCTGTGCTAGAGAAGAAGAATATCTGGTGGAAATGGATTAATTAATTTGCTTCTGATGTACTGAAGTATCTGGGATCCCATTTGATATTAGGGAGGGGAAGGTAGCCAGCACCTTGAAAAATAAGACTTTTTCAAAGCAGTGATATTAGAGTGTTTCAAGTCTATGCAATGAGTGCTGAAGAGCACCCAGTGAGGAAGGCAAGAGGGAAGGGAGCTGAGAAGAGCAGGTATACTCTACTTGAGAGAGTGAAAATGGACCAGTTTAATAGCCATAATTTAAAGCTGTTGAAAAGTAACCCACACCTTACTTACTATTCCAGTCTCTGGACCTAAAATGACTTATTCAAGCCAAAGGTTTTCTCAGCTAGAGGAATGCTGCACTGGGCCTCATGCATATGGCCCTCATGCATATCAATCATTTTCTCACACAGATCACAGCCCAAATTCAAAAACAAACTTCTCTTCTCACAATGGCCGTATCATTGAAGGTCAAGTTGAATGCCAAGTATCATTGAAAAAATGCAGAAATTTCAATTTTAAAACTTTCTCCATGTCCGACTGCCAAGTAATCCAACCAGTGTTTCCAGCTCATATATGCAGGCATCCTTTGTGAAGCTGCATATCACTATGTACGGCTGTGGTCAATCACCTAGTATCATTTTCAGCAGGTGCAATAGGGTTGTCTGGCACAGTTAAAGGTGTACTGATGAAGAAAGAGCGTCTTTGCTACATTACTTTAATAACCCAAACAACAGAAAGCAGAGGAAAATACAGTTCAACAAAATTTTTATCTCCATCTGCCCTTAGCATTGTGTATATTTGCCTACCATGACACATCCAGGGAAGAAAACTGAGGATATATATGGGATAATAAAATAATGAATACTGTCTGTAAAGTGCTAAGCCAGACCAGCCCTCAGAGAGTTCTACTTCAGGTGCTGTGATTGTTTTTCTCTCCCAATTAGTTTATCTCTACTGATAGCAACCTGAATTGCACAACACTCCCTCAGTGTTAGACACCATAGAAGTCACAAGTTGTGTAAGAGGCAAACACAGCAAGCAGTCTGATTACCACAGAATCATAGTATGGGCTTGGGTTGGAAGGTAATCTTGAACTTCATCTGTGTCCAATCTCCTTGCCATAGGACACTTTCCAGTTGACCAGGTTGCTCAAAGCCCGATCCAACCTGGTCTTGAACACTTCAGGAATGGGGCATCCCCAAATCTGGGCAACTTGTTCCAGTGTCTCACTACCATCGCAATGAAGAATCTCTTCCTAAAATCTAATCTACATTTACTCTACCACTCAGAAGAGATATTTTGGTTGAGCTTTGAACCTTGTAGCAATGGTCAAAACTGTGTCTTCCAAAGGCTTCAAGTTTTCAGCTTGTCCTCTTTTATAGTTTTTCAAATAAAAGTGTCAGCCAGTCTGTGGGATGTGGGGTAACCCACTGAAGCAAAAGGCTTGTGGGGCATTGCCTTGGAGGAGTAAGAGTCTAGCAGATCACCTCAGCAGCCTTTAGTTGCACAGAGTTCTGGCACCCTGCTAGATCTACAAATAGAAAAGGCAATAAAGACCATCCCAACTAATAGGATAAAGAAGCCTACATGGCAAACACTTCTGCCATTTCTTCTGTGTTTTGCTGCTTTCTCCCCAGGTACAAATGATTTCCTGTGCCTACAATTCTTGAAGAGAGAGCGTTGGAAACTGTGTATGATGCAGCAAACCTTGACAGCAATCCAGCAAGGTGGGCAGCTGAAAAAGGAGGCAGAGGCAATCAGGGGAGAACCGCAGACAATTGTTCCACAGCTGAATTGTGAGCCTGCGCCTGTGAACTAAAATATCTATCTCAGATAATTGACATTTATTTGATTGAAACAGCAGGGTGCCCTCCATCAGAATGGGAGGAGACCATATGGAACAACAGTATGAGTGGAGATAATGTTTGTCTGCTGAATGTGTCAATGTGTTTAGAGATTATTCATCGGGCTCTAGGGATTCCAGTATGGTAATGTTTCAGCTAAATTAGAATCAGATTAATTGCTCTAATCTAATGGAAAGACAATGTTTATCAAATTATTGCTTCTTCACCACATGATATTGTGGTGTCATTACTCTTTGAGTTAAAAAAAAAATAAAATAAAAAGGCTCTCTTGTATCACATCTGCTCATGAGCTCCTTAACAGTGTTGATTACTGCACAAGAGAGACAGTGCAGTTTATAACTCTATAAAGAAATTAATGAATTAGAGTGAAAGTTTGGTAGAAAACAAATTCTCCATACTGTGGGTAGACCTGAAACTACATTAATTGGAATGACTTTGCCTCATTTGGGACTTGGGCTTTTTTTGGAGGGACTTTATTTTTGTTCAAATGTTGATGCTTTTTTGCCTCTTTTAAATTTCATTTTAGTGCAATGAGCTTGTTTTTTTCATAGAGCCTAGCACTAAAATGGAACCATATAGTAAAAAAGTTAATGTTTTCCTTATTTTTTTCATCTTCTTTAAGTTGCATCTGAAAATTGCAATGAAATTTCTAAAAATTATTGAGTGTGCAGATAAGATGACTAAAATCCTTTAGATATACTTGCTATTATTTAATGCTTAGGGTCATTTTAGATCACCTGTCAAATGCCAACCCAGAGGAGATACAGAGCTTTTCAGCTACCTTAAAACTGTATGGAAGCCTGCAGTTCTGGTAGCACTATACTGCAAGTGCTGAGTACCTCATAAAGTAAGATTCTCCTTTAATCTTTCCAGAGCCTGAATGGTGCAATAGCCTCCAAAGATGTCTTTTAAAAGCTGGTTCCAGGCTTTTTACCATTAGCATTTTAGAACACTTTCAGTATATGTTATACATGCTAAAACACAACATTAAAATATTAGCCCTTTTAAAACTTTATCTAGTAAACACAATCCTCAAAAGGAGTAGAAGCATGACCTCCTCTCAAAAGTGCTAGTAAACCCACCAGGAATACCCCTCCATTCTGATTTTCTACTGTGTTGCCCTGACTTGATGCTACTGAAAAGCACTGAGACTTTTTCACAGGACTTTGTGTATCACACCAGAACAATAGAAGACAGTCAGGCACTTTGTCTCAGCCTAATTTATAATGGTGACATGGTGTTTGTGAAGCATTCAGGCTACATGCTTAAGAGAGCACTGAACAAATATTTTCTAGGCTTCTATAGTAACTAATAGTTTTTCCTGCCTCAAAAGGGTCATATATCCTCTCAAAACATATTTCACTGAAATTCTATTTAAATAAAAGTGAATACCTTTGTTAGTCAAGTGTTCATAATGCCTATTAAAACACATGGTTTATAAAAGTGGGCTAAACGCAACCACAAAAGTGATTGAACACTGAGCAGAAAGCACTGATTATTCATTCTCTCCCCAGTAACTTTCTCTCCCAGGTACAATTTGGCACAAAGATGTCAAAATTTTAAGGCCAGGACCTGTGCTGGCAGGATATTTGTTGTGCTTGTATTCTAGGATTCAGTGTTTCCATAACCCATTTCCCTCCACATGCATTTTTCTCAGACTTACACAGCAAAGCTTTCTGGAGAGACAAACTCTCCTTCAATCTTTCTTATTTGTGAGACATCAGAAGTTCATGGCAACTCTCCCATATAAAATTTTGAGTTTTCAAGCCTTATTTTATAAACATAGATCAAAAGTGTAGTGATGTGGAATGCAAATTGGGCTGCAAAAACCAGATGCACTCTGAAGCCAAGATGACAAAGCCCTAGGCACTTGGTCTTTTCCAAGTTTCAATACAAAGCTGTTGTTAAACCCTTTTTGGATACCCAGTGTTTTATAAGTCTGTTTGAAACTAACAGAGAATCTGCCGTTTCCGACTACTTTTGAAGTGAGTAAGGCTCCAGAAGGAGCCACGGTGGATGGCAGACAGACACTTACCCTGTCATCACTTGGTGCTTGGATCTCACTTGGTACCTTTTGTTCCGAGAGCTCCAGCAAGAGCTTCTCCATTGTTTGCCCTGCTGTAGGAGCTGTGAACTTCCAGCCTTGCCACTCCCTGCTGGGCTCCTGAGCTCCGTACAGAACAAACACCCACAGTCACGTCGTGCTGGGCACGGAAACGCACTTCTCACAGATATATATAACTTAAGGATGATGCAGCTTGCTGAGGAATACTGTGACTCACTGTATAACCCACATCATAAAAACACCATTCAGGAAAAATATACCAGTTTAGTATGGATCTATAAGCTTTGAAATACAGATGGCTTATCTAAATGTTTAATTTAAATAAATGACTTATTCATGATCTTTAAATTATCCACTACCATTATTTGGAAATGATTTAAAGTAGCTGTAGTCCCACATGGGAGAAATGGTGACATGCTGTTGGGAAACCTTTGTTGGTAAAATATACGGATTTATCTGTTTTGAAGCAAAAAAATGTTGTACACATAGGACACTCCATGTGGTAATGAATTAGAAGATTTGCAAACTAGCAGCAGGGGATAGTGTTTCTGAAGAAAAGTCCTTTACTAGAATCGGCAGGGTACTTCAAAATTGCTATTATTACTATCTATTAAAAATCGCAGTGTTAAAAATGCATAGAATGCTCTACAGAAAGATTAATGTTATGGTTTATTCCTTGCTCTTAAAAGAATTTAAAACACAGTTCTGCCTCTGGAGACATTGTTGCCATACTCACAGAAGCCTGAAGGACCCAACAAAGTTGACAGAAGTTGCAGCCCATGATAAAGAGCATGGCTGGGCATTGATTTAATATAGGCAAAACAAGAAAAAAAATGTAAGAAAAGCAAGATATTCAGATCTGAGAATTTTGACCCTGATTCTTCTTATAGTCTGGTTTGATTGCACTGTATGAAATTCTGCTTTCATTGGGAGTCAGTATAAGTTTTATCATTTATTTAAATGCAAATTCAATTGACTTCAAGGAGGTTTCCCCAGTTTCATTTGTGTGTGTATATAGATACACATATTTTAAACAAACAACAGGAGTAAATTTTGGAAAATAGATCATGCATAAAAACACATGATCTTCTCTATAGAGAGTCAGAGGTAGCTTTAGACCTAAGAATGACTGCAGTGAGGGGAGAATAAGGACTACCACCCTAGTTACTTTCCTTTAGCATTTCTTCATTGCTTAGGAACTGTACCAGCAGAGCAGAAGCCTGTGCTGGCATGACTTGGTAAATATCTCACAACTTTAATATTCAACCATGGCATCTGCAGAGCCATCACAAACTATTGCATCAACATGTATGAGGACATACATTTTCAATTACATAGATTTTTTTAAATCTCTGACATAGATATGTAAAGTATTCAGGAACAGATTATATATATGCTATAAAGGCAGCAGAGTAGTTTTAAAGCACAAGGGCAACTTTTCACTGTTCAATAACTCAATTTTTATCTAATTACTGCAAATTATAATGCAATTTCTGAGCCAACAACATTGTTGTAACTGATTTTCTGCTTGAGCTGTACAAACACTAAAAAACACCTGAAACTGGCAAGCTCATGTGTGTAATTGAAAAAAAACCATTTCTGGTAAGCAAAATGTGCCAAGGTTTTTCACCTGAAGCAAATTATTACAGGTGTTAATACAACTTATTTAAATAGCTTTCCTAGTACATGAGAAACTTCTTATATAGCTCTGGATACGGCTCTTTAGTTTTGTTTTATGGGAGCCTAGCAATTGCAGTAGAAATAAAGTGACCATAGAATTCAGTATTGCAGGATTGATGGCTCCTGTAAAGGGATAAACATTGCTGTTTGTCACAGTTGCAGACTTTAAAGACTCACTTGTACTTCTCATCTATGTCTCAAAAAAACCCCAAAAACCAAAAACTAAAAAGAGCCCACAACACTTCTTCAATTGATTTGCCCTTTGTCACTGTCACAGATACGTTTTCCCTATTTTGACATGTAGTTGTAATTCTATTAGCAGCCCATTGACTGCCCTGTGAAATCGATCTGTGTTGGGCTAACTGGGTCTTCTTAAACTAGGTGATTTATTGCTTCTGCCTGCTAAAAAAAAAAAAATAAAAATAAGAAAAAGGAAAAAAATAAGAAGTATTTTGCCTCCATGGTCAACAAAGTACCTAAATAGTCTCTGAAAATGAATAAATTTTAGTTTGGCTGCTGGCTGTCCCAGTGGCAGGCAAGCTGTGACCTCTTGCCAGCAGCTTTACTGAGATGCCTCCTGTTGCTGGCATGTAAAAATGATTGTCAATTTCCCTTATTCATTTACTCAGTGCCTCATATATAAACTAGATCTCATTTACCCAAAATGTCCTCAGCATCAATCTATTGGGTTTACCTAATTTTGTGATTTCTCCCTGGGCTGCCCAACTGCCTGACACTGGAGAACAAGTTGGAACCTATTCAATGCCTATCCACTGCTGCAGACAGAAAACTTGGTGCATTTACCATTGTTGCCATTCTAGTTTAGGTCAGAGAAAGAGGTTAGCATCATACTCACCTTATGCAGTGGCATATGACCTATAATTTACCCAGGTCTAAAATGATGTCCTGGAACTTTAGATTATGTTCTGATATCTGCTTTGGTTGCACTAATTCTTTCCTCTGGATCAGAAAAATAAATTCCTTTTCTACTAGCCGTCAAGAAAAATTATGTTGTTTCAGGTTGATATGTGGAACTTTATTATCTGAAAACATGAATTTTTGATTGTAGATACAAAGAGATGAAGAATACTTTAATGTACTTGGTTATCTTAACCAAAAGTCAGTTTCTAGCTGTGTTTTCTGATAGGCTGTGTAACCAAGCAGAGATTTAAAGAGGAGAAATACTTTTTTTTTTCCAAATTTTGTACCCCTGCTTTTTACATAATGATAGCCATTATTCTTTTCATCAAGCATGTGCAATTTGTTAATGAATCCTGGACTATTTTTATCGTGTACTAGAAAGGGTTACAAAAGTACAGAGATGCTGTATTGTGTGTGGTCATCAGGAAGAAAGCTGACCCACCCAAAATGTTGCAGTAGTGAGTTCTTTTTGTCCCAGTCTTTTTTCCTTCTGACTCATTTTAAGATCCATTACAGATCTAAGAGAGCATCTTAATGCTGACTCAAAAGGCCCAAGGGGTAAAAAACAAGTAACCCAGCAGCTGTGTGACTTCAAAAAATGAGAAAGATGCCTAGAAGAAAGTACAAAAGTATGCACTGAAGATAAAGGAAGAAAATTCAATAATATCCACTTGAAATGGCACAAAATAATACTGCTGGAGGTGGCTATTAGAGTTGATACACTATACTTAGTAAAGAAAGAATATACCAAATAAAAGACTGAGATGAGGGAAAGAAGAAGAAGCCGTCTTGCAACACCTACATCAGAAAAAGGATCTAGGACATCTGGGCTTTATTTAGTCCTTTCAAGTTTTAAAGCCTAAAGAAAAACACAGACCATTGCTTGAGATAACACCTTTTAGAAAGATACTGGAGGAAGGAATTTGAACAAACTAGCAGAATTTTCTCAGGTAAAATTCCAATGAAACATCTCTGAACACAGTGATTGTAGTAATTGTAGGTAAAAGAAACAATACTAGTGAAAATAGCAGAGCCTGAAAACCAGCAGTAGGCAAAAAGGGGTGCATTCAGGGCAGGTTTTGGACAGGACCTTCATTCCACAGACACAAAGCTCCCTGCTGACATGATACCCCTAAAGACCTCAGACTGTATGGTAAAGCAACCCCCTGAACAGAGATGACAATGGAATTGAGACTGGATGACCTCCCACTTTTCGGGTCTATTCACTCTCACCATAGTTGTTTTCTCTGTGGGTGTGGCCCAGGCTTTTGTCAAAAGATAGGGAGACATTTCCCAGCAGGACCCGGGTCTTGGGTGAGGGTCCTCAAAAAGTCTTCAAAGCCCTACTTATTTTAAAACTAAGCATTGGCTTTCTTCCTTGAATTTTATATTGCCAGAGGTAGCAGCAATTTTGTTACAGAATATGTTGACTGCCAGGGAACAGTTAGGGAGATATTCTGGGTGAAATTGAATTGGGTTACTCATTATCACAGGAGAAGCTGTCCTTTTGAGAATCTATTGAATCCATTATTACTTGCAGAGGAGACCTTTTGTAACACTGATAAATGTCAACCATGCATGGGAGTCTCCACAGAAAACAAGGATTTGCTAGCCCTGGCAGTTGCCCAGTATGGCATTTTACATGACTTCAGCTGAGTATAAATATAGAATGTGTATAAAGGACATTGGCCTCTCACAGCAAGGACACTCTGAGTTGAATTTAGTTATACAAAAAACAGGTTCTAAGGGAGACAGTGTAGCACAAAAAATTCTTCCTTCTCTTTTCCCAAAGGATGGGACCTTCAAGCAAACTCATGTTTTTTCCTGTCTTGGAGGTGTATGTAAAGATGGTAGATTGGAGAAATGTAGTGAAGAAAACACAAATATGAAGATACCAGCAGGGGTTGTCAGCCCAAGGTGTAGAAGGAAACTGTAAAGTATCAACTTTACAGAACTAAAAGAGGCAGCAGGTTCAAAATGAGCAAAAGGGTGGGTGACAATAGCAGCAAACTCTACCAATACTTGAGACATCTTTGCCACAAGAGGCAGTCACACACATCTCTGAACAACAGGCTCCTCTTATAACGGTGATGTTTAAAGGGCAATTCTACCTCACTTGTGTATCTGACTTTCACCTAGATTTTCCTCACCAGAAGCAGCGTTCATGTCATACACAGGTCCACACAGCAGACATGAGTACATCTGAGTTCATCAGAGGAGTTCAGAAAGCAACTTTTTTGGCCTGCTTTTGGTCAGATGAATGAACTCCACTGATGATCTTGGTTAGATCATCAGTGACCACTACAGCAAACTTGACACCTTCTTGCCTAAAATCAGACAAATCAGTCAAGCAGTTCTCTGAAAGAAAGTACCCAAGCTCACTGAGTAGTGGAGACATGTCCTCTTAAGCGATTTTAGACTTAATTTAGGAGTCCTATAGAAAAAAACTTGTTAGGAATGGTAAGGAAACAATGCGGAAAGTGATTAATGGGGAGCTTGATTTGTTTTGCAAGACAGAACAAATCCTCAAGTTAGAACTGCAGTAAACCTCGTCCAGCTTTTGAAGTGAATACAGTCTGTTTGTCTTCACTGAACTGAATCCTCAACACACAACAGCTAATTAAAGACTGCAAAAGTCTGTAAATACTATGACAAATATTGATATTTAAGCCTGTGATGCTCACTTGGCTAGTTGGCTAAGTCCTGCCTCATTTACTCCCGTGATGCTGCAAACGACTGTGATGATCTCATCATGAAACTCCTAATAAAACAGCTACTCCAAGATGCATGAAGAGGATCTTTCTGATATAAAAACTAAAGAAATTACTTTTGATAAACAAGGGAAAATGGAATCACTCACAGTACATGCCTACTGTTGCTAGATATCTGGAAAGAATATTTCCCAAAAACCTTTTCATTAAAATGAACAATAAAACAAATTATCTAATTCAGAGCTGACTCATAGCAGAGAAATATTATCGAAAATTGGACTCTGCCAGAGTCAAACTATTTACACCACTTAGGCCAATCTGGCCTAAAATACTTAAAACATGGTTAGTTGGATGCTTCCAGTCTGATGCCTCACATTATGATGTAAGATTTACATCCTAAGGAATATTTTTTCTATGTCTTTTCCTAATTCACAGTGCCACTGGCAGCAAATATCTAGGTACCAATTTTTCAAATTACACCTAAAGTCTAACTATGGTATCAATTTTTATTATTTTCCTATCCACTTGATAGGTTTACACAAAGGTTATAAACACAACACAAGTCAGCAAGAAAAGGTACATAATTAAGATGCATCCAAGATACCCCATGCAGCAAGTAAATATTTTCTTTTTAATTATATTATTACCTGGGTTTATGTTACTAAATTGCTACACAATTTCATATATAATTGATTTTCCAAGAAAAGTATTATTGAAGTGATTCTGTAGTTCAAAACAGCATGAACCTAATAATACACAAACAATTTCTATCTCACAGCCTATAGTGGTGCATGGTATTTGTATGCTGAAAAAAAAACATTCCTTCATATTAACAGTAATTTTGAATGTAACATAAAAACTCTATGACTTTTTTCTCTTTATTTGTTAAGAAAGATACTAACAGTGCCTCCTGTGAGGATATATTTTGTAGCTTCTTTTGCAGATTATGAAAATAGTTGTGAGGAAATATTTGGATAAAGGAAGACAAAGCTCCAGGTAGCAATAGATTTCATACTGAGTTGAGAAATGCAATTAGGGATGAGAAGGATGAACAATTACTTCAGGGGACTTTTGATACCAGAATGCAATATCAGATGATTAGAAAACTCTAAAAATATCATCTTTTCCTTTTGTAGACACATCCAGCAGCCTCAGCACAAGTGAGAAAACCATTGTGCTATGGCAATGGATATTGCCTGCCCTGAAGTGTTCACAGGCCCAGTAATCAAATATGAGCCTAAAGGAATACCTGCCAGATCTTGAGAAGCTGAAAAGATAACCTTACCCCAGCACAAGGCAAGGAGTATTGTGAAGAGTTAAAATGAAGAAGATTTGAGGGATATCCTCCTTGGCTTCGAGAGTTTGAGATGGGTGAAAACTTTTTCCCCCATGCCAGAGAAGAGTATGGATGCAGATGGCACCACTACAGTTCTGATGAAAGGTAGATGCACTTCACAGCCACTTTTAATGAAGGAACTATGAATGAACCAATGTTAATATCTTGCCAAACCAATTATAGCAATATCACAGGGTTTATGTTACTAATTGCCAATATTTCCTGTCTAATTGATTCTCTGAGAGCAATATTGCCGGCAGCATTCCACCACTGCTGAGAGATGCTGAGCACCTGGGCACTGCCAACTGCCTGAGCTCCTGCCACCTACAGAGGATGCTCAGCCTGCACCAGACTGTGAGGCATGGAATGGGTCCCAACAGTCCTTCGGAGCTGAAGCTTTTGTTTTTGAGGAAAAATTAAACTGAACATGGTAACGGTAACTTAGCATCCTATTTGGACTGTTACAACTTGAAGAAAAAAAACAAATGAGATAATAAAACCTGTGCTGATTAGCTAAGCAACACTAACTCAGTTTTTGTTTCTATTATATGGCTAATAGTCTCTTTTGAACAGGTTTGATTCTTGTATCTGTTTGCATTAGAGTCAATTTGTGGTATGAGATTGGTATTATTTATTGAATGCTAGACCCAGCTACAAAGTTAAAACTATGAAAATCTTCTGTGAATTTAATTACACTACTGTGAGACACAGTTTTGTATAGATGCTATAAATTAAGTTTAGCAAGTAGGATTGGTGTGGTGAATGGTTAAATGGAGGTACCAGATCCATGAAGTTTCTCAGTCATTTCAAAAACTTTGTGGACTGTTGTTTTGACCTGCATTGACCAGACATTTTGAACTTTCTTATTTTATACAGGTATGCATTCAAAATCAAGTCAACTAAACCTAAATATGTAAGGATAATCTAAGCCTGAAAATGTTCAGACTTGGAGGCAGCTTAGTATTCAGTATCACTGAGCAATGTGATTGTGTGTTGGTGACTCTTTAATACATTTGATGCTGCAGAATTTTTTTTCATTACTAAAAATACTTAGTATTCTGAAAGGCAGAATAAATTTGATAGCAACAAACATTAGCGACTTTTTCTATTTTGTCTAAACCTTTCTGCTCTAAGTGTTACAGACAGTTTCTCTCTTCTTGATCCAATATGTAATTGACAGCTCAGCCCAATGTTCTTCTCTATCTCTTGATTTTTCCCTGGCTGCTAATAGCATACACCATTTTATACAGCCTCAGTCTATTAACCAAGTGTCTGACCTTGTGGGATGCTGAACACCTGCTGGAATAGACTCAGTGCCCGTAATTCTCATTGATTTCATTAGGAGGAGAGAGAACTTGACCTCTCCCAGGTCATTTAGGCTTACCTCACTCGTAACACAGAGCTCATGGTGGACTCCTGCTGTTCCAGAGAGTCAGACCATCATCAGAGGTAGCTGCTTCCAGAGCACACAGCTTGGAACTGATGCCAAACAACATTAATTGTCAGAAAATAGAAATTAGGAGCGCAGCTCCTCTTCATTCCTTATGCAGTCCGTGGAGGGAAATGTTAAGAAGTGCCCCGCTGGGTCTCACCAGTAATGCATTTACCCCACTATCACGCCGCTGACTTGCACAAGAAGTGAGATACTACTAAGGAAAACACACAACCCAGGCTGTTTCTACTGCCTTTTCTTTACATAGCCCCAGCACCAACAGCTTTTGCTGTAGGTGTGTCTGAAGGAATGTTCCTACCTCTTATACTGTCCTCTAGATCCAGCAGTGGAGGGTTTGGTGAATAGCAGCAGTTCTGTCTTTATCTTGTCTAGTACCCTGGTGACTTCAGAAACCTCAGTCTTACCCAGCAGCCTTTTCCTCTCCAGCTGAAGTATTCCACATCTTCTAACCCCTCCTCATCAGGCAGTTGCCCCTATTAATTATTCTCGCCCTTTTCTACATCACCCCTAGCCCTCCCATGTCTTTCTTGAAACTGGGCTAGAAGTGCTTACGGTGGTCAAAAATAGGGCACACCAAAGGTATAAAAGCAAAATGGTGCCTTCTGCTTATTCTGAGTGATGGAGGATCTGATCTGCAAAGCTTTGTGTTTATATGCCAGTGACCGGCAGCAGTCACGTACATCCTAACCAGTCACCTCAACCTCCTTTCAGGAAGTAGGTCCCTTCAGACATGAGTTATCTGATTTAAATTTTCATCCATTTTAAAATTAAATAAACAGTACCTTCTAGGTGCCTGCTCCTTCCTGCTGGCTGTAAAAGCAGATTACACAGATAAGCCAGTTATGCATGCCTGGGCTATGGCTGCGTTTTGTTGACTGTAAGAACCTCTTCTGATTTCCACAGCCACTCCCTGCCTCCTTGCACTGTGATATGGGAAAAAGCAATGTAAGGATGGGGTCCTGAAGCAATGTAAGGATGGGGTCTTGAAGCCTCCTGCAGTGAATTAAAACTTGCTTTGACCCAGGCAGGTGTCAGAGAAAAATGAGGGATGTTCATGTAGGCTACAGGTTTTCTGGGCCAGTTTTGGTTAAAAGGCAGGGGGTTTGGAAAACAACAAACAAACAAACCCCATATTTGAATCTTAATAGTTTGCAGAGTCATGTGAACGAGAATATAGACTAGTGATAAAGGAATACTGAAATTGTTCTAATGAAGCCTGCAACTAAGAACAATGAAAGGGGAAAAGACAGATAAATAACATTTTCTTTTGCTTTGCCCTTTTCTGGAAAGTATGTTTTATGTTTCAGGAATATAACTAGTTTATAATAAAGTGTAGGAAGTGCCAGAGAGAAGAAAAGGTTGAGTGCTAACTGCTATACCACCTATTATTTTATTTTCCATTCACTATTGTAAGATTGACTCTTCCTGCTTTAGTTTACATGCGTAAATTCAGCGCTACTCAAGAAAATAATTTTGAGGGCTTAGTTTAAAAGAAAAAGAAGAAAGAATTAGTATATGAAAAGATAAAAAACTCTCACTACACTCCAGTCCAGCCTTGTTGAAGTATCCTTTAAGCTTGAACAGTGATTAACCTGCAGCAAGACACTTCATGTGTGATTTATTAGGCACCTTGTTTTGGTTTTAGTGAACTTTCCTGTGAGGGAGCACATTACCATCACCTCTGAAACACATTTAGTCACAACCTCTAGCTGTAGAGACACAAGCATCCCTTCATAATATTTACTTACTGCGTTATTTATTTGCAATTCTCAAGGTAGTAAACTAATAAGCTCTCATGAGGCCACTGAAAGTGATAATATTCTTTAACTGGCATCACTAAATCATGTAATAATTAACTACAAAATTTTAAAAGCCTAGGAATTGCAAAGATCAAAGGTGAAAGCTAAGAATTACATATCAGAAATAACAACAGATGATGCCAGAATGAAAAAAAACTGAAAGCACAAATAGTTTGTAGTTTGTGACTTAAGAGACACCTTCCAGAGAAGTAAAATCATGTATTCATTATGTAGTCATCATTTGTACCAAATTCTTTATATAAATTATATAAAGAATATATAATTTATATTTATATTTATATTAATAGTAAAAAATATTTCAAAATTTATTTGTTGAAATTTAAGATGTAGTTACTAGAAACTATTTGTTCTCCACCATGTGGTGTGTTAGCTATGAACCTGTAAAACAGAATTCACCTCATAATGTAATAGCACATGTAGCAATGTTCAACCACAAATGCAGCAGTGACATCTAAGCTGTACAGTACTCCTTATCAGGTCCAAACAAGGCTGTTACATCCTTCCCAGCAGATAAGAAATAAGAAATGAAGAATGGATAACAATATGGCTTATGCCAACTGTTTATGCTCTTTTCTCTTCCCATTTGTAATTGAATGAGTGAAATCAAAAATCAATAAAAACAGTACAGCTATCTACATGCTTTTCTGTTCCTTTGTTTTTTGGGGGTTTCTGCCCTGGCTCTAGACAGGATTAGATTGGAACACTGCACCACAAAGAAATGTATTGGCTCACTGAGCACCTAGGACTAGAAGTTTCATCTCCTGTAAACTTCAAGGATTTCCAAGACTTGTTCATCAGAGCAGTATATTTCCAGATGATGTCTGGGAAGTTGATATCTCCTATAAGGACAAGGGCTACTGATTCAGATTTTCCTAATTGTCTATAGAATCAATGCTTTCATTCTGGCTGGGCGAACAGTAGTAGGCACCCACTACAACATTTTCTTTCTTCTAGTCCTCACACAGAGCCCCTGTCATCACTAACTGTAAGGACTGTGCAGTCAAACCCTCTCACATGTAGTGCAAAACTTGCTCGCCCTGCCCATTACTCCTGAACAACCTGCAGCACTCCATCCCAGCATTCCAGTCATAGAACTCATTCCACCAAGTGATATCACTAACACCAGTGATCTCATAGCTCAGATAGCTGACAAATGCTTCCAGATCATGCTCCTCGATCCTCAAATGCGCTTCTAAAAATTCATGTCATGACAGTATTACTGCTTTTTCCCTTCTTTTTGACTGATGAATAAATATTTTAGGGAGTCTTCTCTTCAAACTGCAGCAAAGCTGATGTGGACAGTATATAATTATTGTGGAAGAACTGAGTGATTGCTATCAATCTGTCCTTTAGTCTATTAATAATTAGAGTAGTGAGGGAAGCTGCTGAATCTGCTAATCATATGCTATGTATTCACATTTTCTCTTCTCTTGATTTCATGGGGTTTTTTTTGTGAAATTGTTACCTGAAATCAATAGGATTTTTCCACTGACAATTGAAAATACTCCCTGAAATGTCCTGAACTGCTATGCAGAAATTTCTTGCTATAGAGAAAGAAGAGAAAGGCCAAGCTGAGTAAAGAAGCTCATTTTGTTCAGAAAAGAAACAAAGTGCACTTTTTCTTTCCCTAAACAAAGCATTTTTAAGAGCAGGATAGAGGACATTTAAATCAATAACCATTAAGAAGCACAAAACTGCTAAAAGAATATATCTTTGGAGAAAGAAATTATCAGGCTTGGCAAAGAAATAACTGAGTGAAATTCTATTTATGCAGGAGAGATCCAAATTAGATGATCCTAATAGGCCTTTTTGGCATTGCAGTCTGAAAAACTATGAAACATGAGAACAAAATAAATACTGCTCATCCCTGTCACAGCTTTTACAGAGCGCTTCCCCAGTGACAAAAATACTTCACTCATTCGCTTACTGCACTGAATTTATTGTTTTTCTACATACAGTTTATTAGATTAAGTTTGTCAAATTGTCACAATCATGGTTTCGATGACTTAAATTCCAAGTCTTTCTCCTCTTTTCAAAGTGAAATATAGAAGAAAGTAAACACAACATCCACACCAACTGACAGCTTTGTCAAGAGCCTGAGACAAAGAGGATATAGGGGCAGGATGGGTAAATAACACTACTCGGAGTAAAGGATGTTCAATAGACATTAGAGTAACCACAAGAGCCTGGAAGCTTCCTCACAGGAAAAGGAGATCCACAATCAACTGAGAATACCCAAAGCCCAGGAGGCAATAACTGGATCTTGCAGATGCCCTTGGGAGTTTTGTTGTTTATTGTGGTGAGCTTCATACTATTAAATACTGAATAGCTACTTTAATTGTCACATGAAAAGTGTTAAAACATGGAGCTAGATCCTGCCTAGATCAATACTGGAAGACTTATATGGTCAAGAAAATATGCAGTCTCAAACATCTGGAAATCTCACTCTCTATCCATTAATGATTGGATTTCCAAGGTCTTTAAAAAATCCTATTTCCCTGCAAAAGATGGAGGGACCACCCCCTGCTATCCCTCCGTGGAAAGACAGCATTTCTCTTCCTGCCTGATGTGGGTTCTCTTGAGCTGCTAGAAGAAAATGGGCTATGACATCCCACAGCATGGCCTGTAAAAGAAGGTAAAACACAAATGGCCTCTGTGGTGGCTGTAAAGAGTCCATTCCTCCCCCCTGTTCCCACCCTAGTGGGTTACCATGCACTGGCCTCTAGAGCTAAGCAAACACTTGCAGGCCTAATTCAGGAAAGGCTATTTCACTTCCTATGGACAGTCCCCAGAGGATGCAGAAACACTCCATATTTCCACTTGAACAGCTCAGGAGAGTTAAGTTTTTCAGGAAATGCTCTCAGTGTTGTGCTTCTGTGTAGCTGACCAAGCATCAGGAGACTTATATCAACGTACAGATATCAGGTAAGCTTCTCTAAGTGCCTCTGCATCTTAGGGTTGAGAGCACTATGACATAAGCCTCACATTTCTTCTTAAATTCCATAAAGGATATCTAAATACATGTAATCCCTCCAGAACATGATGACACAAAAGATATTGCTGTGCTCAGGGTCTAAGGATATATTGTTTCTCTTCACTGGCAATACATTACAAACTTTAGAATTATAAATAAATGCCCACTTTTTGGTTCTTTTTTTACTTTTTTTTTTAACTTCTTATTTTAGGCAATGGCTTACTTGCAAAACAAAAATCATGTATTGATCATTTGGACAGAGGGAGTGCACCGTTCTGGGACATAGCATTTTCACGCCACAAATTGCATTTCAAAGTAAATGAAGATTGAGATTTCCTGACAAGTAAGAGCACTGTGATGTGAATGAGTTCATCACAGATAGGAGCTAGTTCAAGAACTTGAAGGAATAATTTTTAGTGTAAAATTGACTATTGGAATTTCATTAAGCTTAAAATTAACACAATTTATTTCCAAATAGTATCAATCATAGTTACTACAGTTCTGCTTCTGATTGCTCTGATACATTCATCACCCATTTGGAACATAAGTAGAAGCTTAGCATACTCACAATTGTTTGTTGTCAATTGACAAAGAAGTTACTGAAACAAAATAAAAATTAAGTTGCAGCTTGGAATGATGCAAATGATGCAGTCAATATTCCAGCTATGGTTAAAAATTCTGATTACATAAAGGTATATTATCAGAGTGGAAGTAAAGGCATGGGGAGAAAAAGCAGTATCTAATCCCTCTTTTAAGCAACTTCAATAAACTTCACTGTAGTTATACCACTGCCAGGATTAACCAACAAACTTTGAATTAAAGTATGAACAACATTATTGCATTTTTTTTCTTTTAATCCTTGATGAGAGAAAGAAATTGTACAGACTCCAGGAGCACAAAAATAATTGTTACATTTATGATTCTCCAATTATGGCTTATAGGGACTGCTTCTTAGCCATCTCTTTGGTCTTATGAAGGTTTTATAACAAGGCTTTTGAATAAAACAAGAGTTTTCAATAGCACCAGTAAAATAATCACATAATTTTGTAAAAGAGGAATTTTCATTTTGCTTTGATTCATGTTACAACTTATAGAGAATCAACCTTCTATTTGTTCAGATAGCTTAATCCTCACTTATGTTCTTAGTTTAAGTGGATACAAAGAAAAAACCTTCCTAGGACTGTTTTTTTCTATTTCCACTTCTCCCTGTAGCATTGCTGGAAAGAGGACAAACTTTGGAAGGAATGAAGTCTTAAACAGAGAAGAAAAGCAAATCCTATTGCATACTCTGCTCAGCCTGAACTACTCTCATAGGGGTCCAGGCTAGAAAAATATCTTCTTTACATCTCAGTGTAGGCTGAGACAGTCAATCCTGGACCCAGTCACAAGTTACCATATGTCAGCTTGGTCAGGTCAGCAGGAAGGGATTGCTGAGGGTTTCTACATCCATTTGCTTTACAGTTGATGCTGACTTCTTCAGAATGGCAGAAAAATTAGTAGCTCACAAATTTTCCCAAGGAAAATTGTTGCTGATTCTCTACCTGATCTAATAGACTATTCTGTGTGAAGATTCTATACCCAAACACAGATAAAAACAGGAATCAAAATAGAGAACTGGCCAAGATGACATAATTTATTCATAAATTAAAAGATTATTCATAAATCATAGATTAGATTACATATGATATGATGAGTTAATCTGACTTTCCCCCACAGAACTTTAGCAGCAGATTCCTATATCAAGTCTATAATGTCTCTGTGAGCTATAGCCTGTATCTGAGAATCAGATTTCAAAGACTCAGGCAGCTGAAAAGATCATATTCCAAGTTAAGTCGATTTATGGACTAATTATCCTCAAAACTTAAACAACACATCATATTTGTTAGTCTTATCTTCTGACTGTTGGATCCCATAATGCCTTTCCACTGCATTAAAGACCTATCTCTACAAACACCTTCCTTACATAAGTGTAAATAATAATGAATTCACTCTTAATATCCTCTTTGGAGAATCAAAATGCATGCAGTTTCTTGCACCTCTAAATTTAAGACTTGGAACTTTTTTGTTAAATCTTGGTGAAAGATTTGTGACAAGGGCCCTAAGATTTCCATGGTTTTCAGTATCCTCCTTGAAGGTATTCCAGCCTGATTTATTAGTAGTCCCATAAAGATGTCCCCAACCCTGAACAATGTGGGACACCAGTTTCCTGTTTGTGCTTGATATTTCTTCCTTTCACAACTAAATACTGTGTTTGCCCTCTGTCCTTAGCACTGCCCAGTGAATTCCCCATTCAATGTCTAAGTATACCCCTACCCTTTGTTCAGCAACACATATTTTAGGATATAACTCTTGATTTTTTTTTTTTTGAATCGCAATTGGCCCAATTTTGCTAAAACATGAGTTGTTCTGATGAAACTCTGCTATTAAAGAGGCACAACTCAAAGAGCCATATTCCAACCAGCATCAATGTACAGAGCTCCTTACCGATTTGTGGTGTGACATCAGCTGACACAAATGAAAAATCTGGCCTCCTGCATTCAACACAAGACATTCTTAAAGCCATTTCTCCCACAATCCTTCACATCATTTTCTACCAAATAGGACAGAAAGAGAGCAAGAGTTCCACTGGTTTCCCCCCAAACACCTCTGGAATGTAGGCAGATGACCTGCTTGTCATGTTGACAATAATCATGGAGACCTGACCTGCTGAAATGGAGGCTCAGTTAATTGCTAGGAAAGAAGGATACTGCAGATTTTTGTCCTTCAGTGGAGCAAAACTTATTGATTCTGCCTAGCACTTCATCCATTGTGCTGAAAAAATACTAAGAAAAAAAATCTAAACTTATGTCATACTTATATTTGTGCACCCCAGTGCACAATAACAAGGTTTTGGTTTTTTTTATCCTGACAGTTACTTTAAGTTTTAACAAAAACACAGTTTTGTAACATGCCCCTTTCTAACCTGGAAAGCTTTTCAGCTCTAGAAATCCTTTTGGTTAATAAGGGTCATCACCAGGGACTAAAAGGGACAAAGAGGGATTTTAATGTGAAATCAGAGACAGCAATGAGAAGCATGACACTTGAGAAATCCGCCAATGTTCATGCCATAGAAAATAGTGGACCTAAATTATAGGCCTATTAAAGCACAGAGATATTGCACTCAAGGTGTTAAAATAACCAATTAAACATGCAGTTTTACTCCTGCAAAAATACAGAGCATTTCTGTGGAAGAAAATACCACTGTCAAGAATTCACCATGACTGCTAGAAATCAAAATAAATAAATAGCTTTAATTGGAAAAAGAATATTTGAAACCACAGTGCAGTTTTGTGGACAAAGCAAATCTGTTAGCCAGTCTTTTAATAAGTCCACATTGTACTGGATTCAATTTAGGTTTTCTGTGAACATGGACATAACCTGTTAATAATTTAACACACCTCTGGTAAAGTAGGAATGCAGTAAATAAAAGGTAAACTAATAAAACAAAAGCAGCGCTTTGTTTTTGCAACTAGATGGTAAATTAATGGAAAATATTGCTATCACAGCACAATTCTGAAAATGTTATACACACAGAAATCATGAGATCAAAAATTTATTATTCTAAGAGAGGGATTAGCTTTATCATGTAGCATACTGCAAATGACATGCTTTTCTTCTGGAAGGGTTTTTATGTATAGTATGTCCTCTCAGTCCAGCTCAGCAGCGTTGCTGTGGGAATTTAATTTTTTTTTTAATTCTTCACTGCATTTCTCTATAATTCTTTCTCTACATTTACTTTTTTCTCCAGACAAGAGTAGTGCATACATGATACATGTTCTGAACAAATGATTAAGGAACATGAATACAAGGTCAAACCAGAGCTTTCATACACTCTAAGTACTGCATATTAGTGCAACAAAATTTAATGTATTTATTTGAACGAAGAATGAGAGATAGCTCATAATTGCATCAGAGGTGAAAAAGCACTTTGCATTAGTTAATCTACCTTGGTGTGTTACACCTGCTGATTGTTCCAAGCTTTGCACTGAGTGAAGGTGACGGAGGCTATGGAGCACCAGACCACAGAGGCATGAACAGCCAGCTGCCAGGGTCACCCACTGCTCCCCTAAATTCCTGTCTGAGCAGGCTCCTAGGGCTAGCCCAGGCCACAGCACTGGCAACCTGCACTGAATTCATTTGCTGCATGAGCAAGAGCAGCATAGCCCTGCTGGGCCAATGCCAGCTGGTGAGGGACACACAGTGTGTCTGCACACCTTCCCTTCCAAAGGCTCCTGAGGGCTCTCCCTGAAGGCAGCAGGACACCAAATCTGCTCCCTCCTGACCCCTCAGGGCACCAGGTCCCATCTGAATCAGCCCAACAAGCCTAGACACTGACTGGCCCCTTTCCTGGAGATGGGATAGCCTCCCTGGGCTTCATCTGTTCCCAGCATTCAGGGTCCAGACAGCCTGGGCACCTTTTTCACCTGAAGTTTATTCTTTATTTATTTATTTACTATTTCCATTATTTCCTTTGCCCTTCAATCTCACTCTTCTCTGCCTAGAAGCAGCTTACAGGCCCAGGGAGGTTCCAGCTGCCAGCACATTTCTGGCTGCATTTGTCACACTCACAGCACTGTGGGTCTGCAGACAGACCCCTTTTGAACAACCCTGGAGGCCAGTGCTGCTCCAGCTCAAAGGAAAGGCACTTTGAGGAGCACAGCCATCCTCTGTGGGATAATTCTCCTATTTGTCAAGCTCTCGTTACCTTCCTCCCATAAATCTTTCCAGTTTCCTTTCCACACACAGTGGAAACTTAAACTGGGCCTGCCTCCACTGTTAAATTTCCACTGAAGGCAAAACTTTGAGTTTAATATATTCTGCCACTTGGGAAAACCAAGGATTTGAATATTAAATAGAGCTCCATAATCCATAGCCATGTAATTGTATGTTACGCCAGGAACTTCTGCTAACAACGGAATTCAGGCAGAGGCACCAAGCTGACATGGAGACAGGGGCTGCTGCTGGGAAAATCCGGAGAAAGGGATGTTTAGGAGGAAAGGGGGAGGGAGGAGAGAGAAATGTCGCTGAGAAATACATGAGTGCTGGAAAAGCAGTAACAGAGAGCTGCTGGGAATGTAAGTGGCGAAGACAGACTGGTCAAGGAGGCTTTGTGGCAATATTGTTATGGGAATCCTGGAAGAGCATGCTGGAGTAGGTGGCTGATGGCACCCAAAGGGACCTCAGGAGGGAAACACAGACTGGAGCACTGTTTAGGTAGTGTATTCCCCTGAAAGTCTTACCTACCCTCAGAGGGAATCGGGAAGTTGAAAAAAATCACTCAAGTGTATCATATCTTTTTTGTGTAATGCACATCTCTAACAAATGTGGAAGAGTTTTAGACAAGTGGTAGTGCAGGGGCACATGGCAGGAGAAAGGCAGATGAAGCCTTCCATGAGGAACTTGAACAGAGGCAGAAATAAGCTTGAGAGCTGCTGCCCTCTAATCTGTCCAGCATGGAGTACCCACACAGGGCTGTGATATGTTCCCTTACACCAGGAGGATGCAGGTGCTGTGGGAAGATGGTGGGGCCAGATGTGGCCAGACCCAGCAGAAAAGGCAGGATTTTCTTGCAGAGCCTTGCCAGGCATTTGGGCTGAGCTTTGCTAGAGGGTTGCAGATTCTGTATTTTCCATATGGTGATAAGCTCACACAAACTGCAGTGAAGACACTGGAACATGTCTGCTTTTCTTATTTCCCTTATACTATATGTCCCTTCTCATTAGACATGAGAGGATCACATTTCCAGTTTAGGATGCATGAGTGAGAACAAGGACAGAAAGATAAGAGAATTGTGCAAAGCCTCATCCCTCTGCTTTTTATTACCCTTGTCATCTATCAAGAGACTGACTGCTTCTCTTGCTTTTTATTTTTTTTCTTTTTTTTTCCTCCAGCATATTTGTAAATGTTATTTACTTATTGTCACTAGCTCCTCCAGGCTGTCTACTTTAATTTTATATCACAAATTGTGACCGGCAGCATTTTGTTGCTGCTGCTTTCTTTATTAATTTGTATCTTACTACTCCAGCAACAATAAACAGTCTTCAGCCCTCACATAATTTGTGCTCCATTTTGGATCCAAATGTCACAGGAATAGTGATAGAATTCCAAGCCTAGCAGGGATGGGATGGTACTGTAGGCATTGCTATGGCATAGCCATACCTTTGATTCAAGTTCTGGGCCCTTTAACACAGAGGAAAAGGTTATCATTACCAGCAACAGTATCATTACCAGCACTATCACATTTCTCTTCACATCACTAAGCATCATCATCAGCAAAAAAAAAATTTTGAAAATTTTTTCTAGCATTTAGAGTTTCCATAGTTCAAGTTATATAGACCTAAAAATAATGCCTTACCCTTTAAGCACTTTGGACAGAAAATTTTTTCTGAGTCTTGAGCAGCTCAGAAAATCTTCCTTGAGCCAATTCACCATGCAGGGTTTATGCCATTAGAATTATTCTACTCGTGTGATTGGCCTTGCCAAGTTTCTCTAGAGTCAACATGTCTATGTTTGTGTACCACTGAATTGACTACTTTTTATCTGGAAATACGGTAATGGGATTAGAAGCTTGACTCTTTCCCTATTTATTACTGTGTTTCTGACAGTTCTCATTCCTAATTCTCTTAATTTGGACCATCACATTATCTACAACCAGCCTGTAAACCTGAATGCAATGGTCTGATTATTAAAAATTACTGAAATCATCTTCCCTTTCCACACTTGATCTTCTTTAAATACCCACGTCTCACCACAAATAAAATTTGTAAGAGCAATTCTTAGTCCTGTCTCTGTGCAGTAGTGCTAATAAAAGCAATAAAAACCATAGGTTTTGTCATTAAAAACTTTCTGTGTGTGCAGAGTAGGTATTTATACTATTGGATGTTTATTCATGGCTCTTACCAGCAATAATGAATAAGCTATATTCTATGAAGGGAAGTTCTCCAGACACATTTGCTACAGGGATCCCCAGAAGGCACACAGTAGTGCAACAGCTCTGGATTTCTATTCTTTCTCACTACCATGAATTGAAACTACAGTCTCTACTGTACAATATATTAAATTAAAACATAAAACAGATATAGCTTAGGGGAATAAGAGGAAGGAAGAAAGGCCAGAAATCTGTGATATTAACCCAAAAGAATTAACTTGTTTTCAAATGTGTTTAATTCCTATAGGCTTGAGTTACCATGTTTTAAAGAACCACTCTTTTTCTCAAAGGTATTAGTCAGGGTACAAGAGCTGCAAGATAAAAATAAGATTGGATAAATGTGCCTGTGGCTCAGATCAACACCCGATAAGCAAAAATCTGCCTGTCATTATGGCTGCTTTGTATGCCATCATTGCTGATCCCTGAGTGCAAGGATTCATGGCATTATCACAGCTTCTTTCTCTAGACCTAAATGCTGGCTTCACCACCATTTGTTTTTTTATTATTATACAGCAGGAAAATTGAAAGGCTCACACTGCCCACACACACTGGCTGATGCATTTGTACTCAGCAGTCAGAGCCAAAGGTTGTCTAAATGATACACAGAGTGATGCTTTGAAAATTCATGGCAAAATGAGATCTCCCTCTCATTTCTAAATTACTGTTCTTCCTACTTGCAAATGTTTAAGAGGCATCCACACTAGGAAACAATCTTTTTTGCTATTCAAGGCTGACCATTCAAATTAGGACTTTTTTTTCCCATCACATCATCAATTCAAAAAGAAAAAAACCCTCTCTATAGGATTTGTTGTACTAGAAATATATAGTGAAAATATCATAAAAAGGCCATCAATGACTATTAATTCTTTGGGGTTTTAAAGTAATTTCTGTAAAACACTATTATATTTTTACTGAACTTGTTCAGGTTTTTTAATAGGCTTTAAGGCTAGAAGGGGACTACCAAATCATTTATTCTGACCTCCTGTATTCCTGATGAAAGAGCATCCAGTTAGTCCTGTCTTGAGCCCATTGCATTTGTGTAAGTCACACACACCTCCCAGCTTCAGCTCATTAATTCTGAGGGATCCCTGGGTAGAATTGCTTTTTCAAAATATGGATGGAAGTTACATTTGAATTGGAAAGAAAGGAATCCTGTCACTGCTTTTTTCTAGAGAAAAAAAGGACAGAAATTATGAGAAATACAATTCCTGTAAAGCATTTGAAAACATGGAAGTATTGATTACCAGGATTCCTCTTAACAAGTAAAGCTATAAATTGTTATCTGTTGTTCCCTAAGCCTCAACAGTCTGTCCCATGGCCTGAACTAATTATAGTGATCTAATTAGGTCACAATTTTTGAAATTAGCAAGTCATAAGACCTCTTGTATTTTTTGAGGTGTCTCCTCTGATATGAAACAAATTGCATCCCAGAAGTGCCTAGTTTTCTTCAGTAATTAATAAAGAAAGACAATTAGCTCAGTTACAGACAGCTGTGCTCGGGCAGATGAGTTTTATTCACAATGACTCGGTATTTAGCTGTCAAAAGGAACAAAAAGTTAGAAGACCATTACGTAGCATTTCTCTGCTTCACATAAAGCTCAGGGGATCCTCAATACAGTGCATATGAGAACCTGGGATGAACTGCAAATTTAGCCTCTTAAAAGATCTGGCAGGTATTGCTGTCCTGCCTAGAAGAAAAAGTCATGAGGAACAGGCTAAAACGTTGTCTATTCAGGGTTAGAATCACCTAACAAGTACCAATGAGGAAAATGCTTACCCTTCAAAGGAATTCTTAAAAGACAGGGCTCTGCAGGAAATAATTCTCTCTCAAGACTTTGTGAGCATCTTTGTGCACCCATGAAATGGCTGGACCAGACAATACAGGCAATAATCGAGCAGTGACACGCAGCACAGTGCAGCCCTCACTATCCACCACTCTTGCTCAAATCATGGCTGCACCTCTGTGGTGGCTGCGCCCACTGACAGCAACCCCAAACTGCTAATGGACCACACACCACTGAAAAGGGGAAAAGGTGCCACAAGTGGCCATACCTCTACTATTGTTGTGGGAAATGCTGGGGAATGGGAGAAGGCAAATATAGGGGCCTTTCAACCCCAGAAGACAAAAATAGCTTGTGTTTGAAAAGTGACTGGACAACCTGAAGCCTGTGAGATACAGAGGATTATGTTGGAGGCTCTGCAGCAGACTTCAAAAAGTTTTAGTTACAATGCAATAACCTTCTTTTGACACTGCATGCCCACAGTATTTCATTTAGGTTTGGATTTCTCACTCACACCAAGCTCCCAAGGAGCCATATCCATCAATAATGCTTTCTTTTATCTCTGATTGGTTTAAAAACTCCATCCTAAGCAAGTTCAGATTAGTTATATATGCCATCATCAACTCCCATCTGGATTGTACCAGTGCATTTTATTTGAACATGAAGTAATCAGACCTTCAGAGATACCTACTAGCTGATTACAGTGAACAAATTATATTACTTTCTCCACTGACTCCACAAAATATTGAATTAAGCTCAAGATTGCAGTGTTTATATTCAAAGTACTCCCAGGGCCTTACAAAGTTCCGTCACAATGAGGCCTTATGGAGTAAGAAGAAAAAGTTATTTGCCTGAAAAAGAACTGCTTTGTGGTCTAATTTGCAGCTCCTGAATTTCACCAAGCATCCCACAACTTCCTCCAAAGCGTGTTTTATACTTACCTAAAAAAATTAAGATTCTACAAAAAACAAAGCTCATGAACATTAACCCCTTCTCCCCAGGGGTGAACTGGGAGAACAAATGTTATTTGTGGCAGCAAATACGTCAGGATTTTAATGACAGTAAAACTGCTACCACAGTGAACACGTTCTAGATGTTGCCATCTCTGACAAAAATTGTCATCTTCAGATGGATTAATAATCATAGAAATTACTCTAATTCTTCTTCCTTTGCTACTTATTATTCAGCTACTCTTTTCCTGGCTTATTGCAGTTAGAGTTCTGGAATGGACCATAGAAAGTACATGCAAATAATCTCTTGCATTTACAATGAAATAAAATAGCAATATATACTGTGAATAACTTGCTTCTATCAGAAGTTACAATTTCTCAGGCAGACACACGAAGGACAGATTTTCCCCAGTTTACTTCTGCTTAGGAAAGACTCACTTGTCCCCCTTCTCCACCAGACCACTCCTGAGGTTTATTACTAGCTGAAAGATTGTATCTGTAATAATATTATTTTCCTACAAGGTAGTGCCCACCAGGAATAACAGATTAAATCGTGTTTGAGCTTAGACAACTGTTAGCACACACCACAAGAATTCGTTCCTGCCAGTTTTAATGATTCTGTCTGAGTGTTTACAGAGCCTGTTTCACAAAAGTGCTAACTTGCTTTGCAAACCTTTCACACATAAGAAACTGGGGAAGGAGGGAAAGAGAGAGAAAGAGAAAAAAACAATTTTCCACACAGAGAACAAAGATGCAAAAATTTTGCTGTCAGTAAGGGAAATACTGGAACTAGTTGCCCACGGGGATTTGGGAAATTTTCAAGGATCATCTCCCCCAAAACAGACTCCACGCTTTCCTCTTGTTGTTCAATCACCTTTAGGAGATTGTTAGTTCCAAAGGCTGGATTTCAAATTGTCCAGTGATGAGGGGCAAGGCAGAGTGACTCTCTGGTGGGGAGGGCTGTAAGAGGGGACCTGGCAGCCATCAGAGCACAACAGCCACTAACAGCTCTTCCTGAAGAGCCAAGGCAGGGGAACAGCAAGCATTGCTCCTGAAAACAAATTCATCAATGTCACTGTCGTCCTTGCTAGCTCAGATGCACAGCTTTCAGCTGGCATATTTATTATTAATTATTATTAAATTTATTTATTTAAGTGTGCTTTGCATAGATAGACACATTGTCAGTCACCAAGGACTTAATATCTAAATTAGTTAGGACAAACAAACACGAGATGAAACAACACTGTAACAAAGAGCATGTGAGGGGATTACTAATGAAGAGAGAAAGAGAAAACTGAAGTGGTGAGTTGAGTCTTTAAAGAAGAATCCACAGATTTTAAAACCAGTGATTATGATCATTAGAATAATCTAGGACAACCATTTTATATGATGCTGAAAACAGTCTGTAATGTCAAAATGGACATTCACTGAAATATTTCAACGTAGGTCTTGAACCCACCTCACAGGAGCAATTCAATTCCATGTCTATTCACCTCTTTCTGGGATTATTGTGCTTCCTGAAGAATAGGAAAAATACTCAGAAGCTGAGGACAAAAATATTTTCCTCATATTGGAAAAAGGATCCAAATTCTAAAGAGCAACAAGAACAAAAAAGGCAAGGAAATAAATGGAGCAAGTGGATTTAGAGGGAACCAGAGGATGCCTGCTCAGGTGAGAAACACACAGAGTGATCATAGGATAATTGGCCTTATAGGGTTTTAAAGAGCTAACTGTTAAAAGGGCTGGAGGTAGAAAGACAGTGCAGAATTAATATTATATGTTTAGAGTAGCTGAGAGAGAAGCATAATAACTGTATCAGCAAAGCACCACTAGATAAAACAACGAGGAATGACTAGGGCATGAAGGCCAAATGAGATCTAAAGTGTCTCTGGCTCCTTAATAAAGAAAGGCTTTTATCTGAGGTCTTTTCCATTTCCAGATAGACCAGGCCAGCAATTTTTATCATTTATTAGATAAACCAGAATCCATTCTTCAGTGGTTGACTAGATAAATGTTTGAATTCTTCCAAAAATGATAAAAGCAGAAGAGGAAAGTACAAGGACTCCCAAGCTTTGAAGGCCAGCTACTTCACCCTGGAGCATCCTGTAGAGTTGGAGAATAAGAGACTTTTGAAAGGTCATTTTATTGGATCTATTCCCTCTTAAGTACATTATTAAAAGATTTCTTCTCATCTGGATCCTGTTGTCCCCTTCATGGTCATCTCCAATTGGCAACCTTTCAATTTCTTTCCATAATATGAAAGCTGTGCTTTAGTAGAGGTTCTCTAAAGCCAAAATGGCTCATAAAACATGGGGTTTCTGGTTGCTTTACATCAGTCTGCAGATGTTTCAGAGTGCATGTGAGTTGAGTCCGGCTTGTGCAGGTGTGAGTCCAGCTTAATAGTTTTCTTAGGCTTCAGAAACGGACCATTTAGGAATAGAAACCAAAACTGGAAGCCAGAGGGCAAATATTTTCAACATCTGCTACTCTTTGTGTGATATTCCTCTGCTTTCAGAAGTAGGATTCTTAGAATTGTTTTGTATGGCTTTGATTCAATCTCTGAAGTGCATTTCTGTAACAAAGAAATACTGTTACTGGGATCTAGTGTCATGGGAAACAAGATTCTCAGATTATAGGGCATAGCACGCCTCCCTTTCCTGCTCCTAGCTATGTAGCTCACTTTTCCCCCTGCAAAGATGACTTGTGGCACTGACAGCAAATTCTGACATAGAAAAATGATGTCGGAGAAGCATTTAATCTCTTTTCACCTGTTCTTTATGAACTCTAAGTCCTGGAAACAAGAACCATACCCATGTTATTAAATATCCCTACCAGCAATCCTGTCTATGTACTACTGGCGAACCACTTCAGTGCGATTCCTTCAAGCGTATTTTTCCCATCCTGCAGTCTCAAGAGCCTGGCTGAGACACATGCTTATTCTTGTTAGATCTCATTCAAGCACATTTGAGACATTGCTACCAGGTCCAGAACACTTTTCCCAGGGCACTGGATATATTTTTCTCTCCATCAAGAAAAAAAAATGAAAATCTAAAAAAAGCCCATAGAAAGTGTAATTTTAAGCATTCACATTTGCAGGAAAGTCCCAGAATTCAGGGAACTTCTTTGTGATAAGGGAAAATAGTAGGAAGAAAGAAGCCTTTATCAACAATAATACATGGAGATTGTTCAAAAGCAGAGCCAAAAGCTGAAAATGCTGATAGGTCATTTTTCAAGTAGGGTGTGCAGACATTTAATAGACCATAACTTCATGCTTTGAGAAGATATAATCATAGAGAAATTCTTTGCTTGGGATCTGATGCCTAAAGAAAGGGTGCCAATTTGGAAATATACAGAATGTCTGAGCAGAAGTGCTTTGTGTATCTCTTCCTATCTTGCTCTCATGTTACCCCTGGCACCATAACACTACCACAATACTGGTAACAGATCCCACAGATCTGTTTTGCAAGCACTACTTGCCAGGAGACCAAGGTCCTTTCAGTTCTTTTAGCCCCTATCTTGTCTCCCCTTATCCATGTCTCCCACACCCTCATCTCAGTGTGAGAAAGCCATATATTCCAAAAAGAGGAGTATCTCCTGCTGTGTTTCCACCCTAGCAGGATCAGTTCTATCCTCTGACCTAGACGCCATGAAGGGCAAGCTGTTAACATTGACAAGTCCTGTTTGTGGATTCAAGGCATTCACTCTGTCTCCAGACAGGTAGTATTGTGACACATGTGGCACCCCCTTATTTTGGGACTTTCTTGAGGTCTCTCACTTTTCTGATCTACGTTGTCGTCCCTGGCCTTCAATGGAGCACAAGAACTTAGAGTGGGATGCAGTTTGAAAGGAAGGTTTGAAAGGTAATAGCAACACTCAGCTCTCCAATTTCTTCCACTCATGAAGAGTCTGAAACAACGTAATTTTTTTTAATGTAATAAAAGGTGAAAAAGTCTAAACAAAAATAATGGAGATTTTTCTGACAATTACAACTTGCAATAAAATTTATTTGTAATGAGAAAAAAGTTGGGAAAAAGCACATTTTAAAAAGAGTCTTAAGAACATTGTGCAATGACATTTGATTTTAACACTGAAGCTTTCTTCTTTGCAAACAAAAATCCGTCTTTAAAACGTGCAGAAAGGGGTACAAATATAAATCAACTAGAGCCAAAACAAGAGCTATATAGTCAGTACCACAGTACCACCTTGTGGGGAAATAAAAATGGCTTCAGCATTGACTTCTTCCACTGCACAGTTTCAGGAAACACTCATCATATAAACATAAAATTATAACTAAGACAAATGAAAGAGACCCAGACATCAGCAATGTATGTGATGCATGATTTCTCCCAGGGTCAAATTACTCTTTTTGAAGAATCCATGTTCCAGATGAAATCTTTCAGAAGTCTACTGTAAAAACTTCCTGGAAGAAAAATGTATCCTTTTACATTTGCCTGCATTCTTTACTTGGCTTCCATTTGTTTCAAATTTATTTCTCTAGTTACACTGAATCAAGAGAACAATTGCATCAGGCATGTCAAATTCCACCCACACAAAATGCTTCATAAAGTTAAAGGCTATGACACAAATAAACTAATGCCAGGATCTTTGAGATGACTTTTTTTATTGCTTTTCTGCAACTGATGTAGATATTAGAGACAGTAATATTCCTGACTACATCTGAAGAAATAAGGTTATCAAATCCTTAGATCCCCAAAGGGAATTTTCATCTGCCTTTCTCCATTTCTTTCACATAGTGAAAGAAATTTGTATGATTAAGTAATTGCTGGTTGTCAGAAGACGTAGTTGCCCAGCCATCATATTTTAAGAGCTGTATTAAATGCAATTTTCACCCTTTCAAATATAACTTCTTATAGGCATCTCTGAATTTAATGAATCCCTAATAAAGCAGAACAACTAGTTCTTTCTTTCTCAAGTTGTTTGAATGTTGACCAATGGGGCAGGGGGGAGATGGGGAGAAGAGTATTCTTCAGGGGATTTTGTTGGGCTACTTTATATTTTCCTCCAATATATAAACAAAGTTTCAACTTGCTTTTCTTCTTGCTGTGGAGAACATGCCATTGATGGGAATAGCGCAGAAACAAACTCACAAGAAATTAACAAAATTGTATTCAGGTTTACTCTTCACACAGAACTAGGTTGTGACATTTAGACTTCTAGAGTTTGAGGACTCATCCACAGCTATTCTACTAAGACTGATACTGGCTTTACCTGGGCTGGGGTGAGATCCCAATAGTGGGATTTCCTTCACCTTACTTTCATTAAGAAATTGGGTGAGCAGCCCAATAGCCCACACATACCTACCTAACATCATCTCAGATTCCCCAGAACATGGGCCCTGGACCTTCAGCTCATGACCTGCATCACATTTACCAGCCCCATGCAGAGGTCACAGAATCCCTGGGGATCTTTAAAGTCACCAAATGACTATTAGTAGGAAGCTGAACCAAGCCCTAGAAGTCTAACTGAAGTTTGTCACAGGGGCTTGCAGTAGAGAAAAAGACATCTCCAAAGAGTAATTTGGGAAGAAATGCCCTCTGAAGACACCTGTCTCTCCTTACTGATCAAAGAAGGAACTTTGAAACTAAGTGGAAACTAACTTTCTCGGAATCATATTTTGATGAGATTAAACCGAAAGTTAATGTATAACAGTTTATAGACTTTTTCTCTCTTTTTGCATGCTGACAATATTGACATTGTTGGTTGTTGTTTGGGTTGCATGTCGTACATAGGATTTATACAATGTGATCTGGCCTATAATACATACATTATTCTAGGATACCAGTCAGCTCAGATGCCATTAGTGGTGGCAGTATCAGCAACTGGGGTCTGATTGCCAGGGATGGTTCATGTGCATGAACAGTCCCTCTGCATCCAGCTGCTCTTCTATGATCACATGCTCTCTTCCCAGCGAAGGCAGCACCCCTCTTTTCCAAATATGCATTTAATTTGCCAGAAAGACAGAAAAAAATATGCCTCCCTCTCAACAGGTTCTCCACAAACCAACACCCTAAAATCATGGCATCACACAAATTCCCCAAGTTCAATCTCCACATTCCCAGTCTCCATCACAGTGGATCTGGCACACATCCCAGAAGCAGATGATTTTCCAGAAGATGCCACCACCAGGCACATGGAACTTGGAGGGCCTGCCATGCCACTAGCCATGTATGCCCCACAGTCTGGGAGACCCACAGACATTCTCAGATAAAAAGTATGCAAGTCCTGAAGTTAACATTTCAGAGTAGCTTTGAAGTTTTGAGTTTTCCACCACAAAACCACGAGATCTATGTACATATTTTTTTCACTAATTTTCCTTCATCTTCATGAGTAGAGACCAACAGACACAGATTGAGATTCCCAAGAGGGCACATGCTGCTGGGTCTCATCAAGGTAAATGAATTAGACAATGAAATGTTGAGATTATGCCAAAAATTAGGTCTTAGCAAGCTAACTGGCTTATCACATCTATTGCATTGATCTGTTGAAGCAACAGCTACAGTAATGGCCTGAAGAAGGCTGCATTTATGAAACAGGACTAGAAGCTTCTAGTCTAGAAGAAGTTCTTTCCTTTCTAGAGGAAACACCAAAAAAAATTTGTGATTTATCACTTCCATATTTACTGTGACTTTTGACTTTGGTCTTATTTAATTGGGAGCATCGTGTATAAAGCAGAAGAAAATGACTGTATTTCATTACAAACAAGTGATACAATGATATACACTGTTTACTTCCTTCTCCTATAATTTTATTGGCTTTATTCTTCCATTGATAGAAATGTGTTGTCTTGATTACGGATTATTTTTACTGATCATTTTTTAAAGATACCTTCTAGAAAGAAATACTGTCCTAATGATGCATGGTAAAGCATGTTAACAAGTACCTCTTTAAAAGATCTTTTTGATTTTATTTTACATTACAGGACACTGACTTAGAGCACACATAACATGTGACTCACATATCAAGTAGAAATATGATTAGTGCCATCTTTCGGTCCTCCATGTGCATTCATAGGCTGCTTTCCAAACACATCCACAAGCAACAAGAAAGTAGAGCCACACAGAGGACAAGCCTGTGCACCCAACCAGGCTGGAGCTGCAGGTCCGTGTTCCACACTCGTTCCATTGGTTATTGCAAACCACACAAGAATCAGGGAGCCTTCTGTGAGATGTTTGCAGCCTGCTAGCATATCCTTAGGAACATAGTACAGCCAAGGTTGGAAGGAACCTTGAAAGATTATCTGGTCAAACCTTGTGCAGGAAAGGGAGGCTAGATGAGATTATCCAGCACCTTGTCCATTTGTGTCTTGAAAACATCCAGTGAAGGCAACTTCACCATGAACCTGGATACTGTTCTAGGCAATGGTTATTCTCACTGTAAAAAAACTCCCTTGTGCATCACTACTAAGCCTGTTCTTCTATCTGCGCCTCGCATACTGCACAGCCATCGCACTTCCCCCACACACTACAAACCACATAAAACAATGACGCACTTACAAGCCAACCAACATCACAATCGCTATCTTACTACAACTAGCACCCATTGTACCTTTTCTTCCCTATGAAGAGAGGGACTCCATCCTCTCTGGAGAAGCCCTTTAAGTACTAGAATACTTGTGATGACATCCTCTCTTGAGCCTCTTCTTCTCAGGGAGAAAAGGACTAACTGCTTCAGACTTTCCTCACACAAGTTCTCCATTTGACGAAAAGCTCTCTATGTTCTGTGTTTCTGCCAGCTCTAGCTGGTATGAAACCAGAAAGTAAGAGCATCTATTCCTGTTTCTTATTTAAATAGAAGAACAGATCTTCTAGAAGAAAAACTTTGAAGGTAAATTCCTCATACACAGGAGCCTTAGTGTATGAGCTCAGACTACATGTCTTACCCCATTTTGTGATGAAGATCATGAACAGCTTGCCCTCTTATTTCCCGTCTACTGCTCCCATGTTTTGTGATACTCCACCCACTTTCGTGTCTTGTATAAAACACGCAAGGCTGTAAACTCCCTTCCCCAATATTGTGTTAAAAATCACACCTGCACCAATTCCTTTCACATGCTCTGATTCATGAATTAGAAGCTTTAAAATGAAAAATAATGATATTACTTCCCCAAGAAATAAAATACCAAAAATTTCTCCTACTTCCAATTTCACTTTCTTCTTTAGAATACCACCTTACTCACACAATTCAATGCAATACTTCCTTAATCTTACGAACATGCAGTTCATTCCAATCTATATTCAGGTAAAGAAATACCACAGTAAGAATTTTTTACATCATTTACACTTTTAATAGCATGTTTTTATTCAACATATGATTAGAAGATGCCTCCTTAGGAAATTAATACAATACTTTGCTTTCACAGATAGTTATGACAAATAAATTATTTCATTAGTCAGGACCATCCAGTGAAGTGACTTGCCCTAGTTGCAAGGAATATTTATAGGTCTCCAATCTGCATGCATTAACAGGGTTCTTGTGCAAAAAGGAGTTTCCTTTTACTTGAATATCACTTTCCATCAGTACTGTTTACCTTCACAATATCTTTATCTTTCCAATCTCTTTAAACAGAGCCAAATATATCCTCTCTGTCTTTGCTTCGCAAGATTAAACATGCCAAGTTGTTTTATATTCCCTTCTGTGGTAAGCCCTCTCTTATCTTGACCATCTTTGTAGCTTTTTTCTGCAACTAGTTAGGTCTCAATTCATTTTTCTTGGAAAGCAGGTACCAACACAGTAGAGCCTTTCAGATGAGGTCTGCATAAACTTTTATAGCTTTATTGGATATGTCAAACGGGATATATAAGCTTTGCACATTTTCTAGATGCATTACCTACAACACTCACAGTCCTCCTAAAACCAGTTGTAAGCATGCAAGTTGTAATCTTCCTCACCTCGTCTTCGTAAACCTTTCACAGGATAACAAGATGTCATGAGTTCTCAAATTAATTTATGAACGTGCATTCTAATATTTTAAATACTAGCCACTTTATTTCTCTTATCCTTGGAGTCATCTAATTTCTCCCATTTGATATTCTTATCCTTCTCTCCATTAACTATGCTGTCTAAACTTGTGTCTTCAGAATCACTGTCATACTCCTAATTCTTTTATCAACACTGTTAATGAAATTACTAAGAAGCTTTCTCTCAAAATTCAATCCTGAAAAGAAGATTTTATTAGTAACTTCATTCCAATACTTCCCTTTTGATAGTCTCTACTGTCTCTTAACCACTCCCCTACTTTCTTTACCCATTTTCAGTTCTTCTAATGATTCTTATCATGTCCAGCTTAATTAACAATTTCCCACAAGACAATATATCAAATACATTCAAGATAGAATAGTTCTACCCATTCTCCTTGCCTAAAAATATCAGTGAATATATAAAAAATGATCTTTTGTTAATCCGAGATAATTGACCTTTGATTAAAAGGATGTGACATTTCATTCCATTTACCTCCATGCTCTTTATTATTCTCTCCATTACATTTTATTTTAAAGCCTACTGAGAGCAGAGCAAAAGACACTTAGATGTCTGGATCTGTTCTTGCATCTTTCTAAAATACCTTTGCTACTTTATAGCTGCCTACATTTACACCTCTGCCTAACACATCTTCTATCAGCAATTTCATGTACTATATCTTTCAGACCTCTCAGTTCAAGATCAGCCAGTCTACAGCCATCTGTCTCCTCCTTCTCCATGCTAAATTTGTTACTATCTTTCTCCCCCTGGCCACTTAGCCAAGCCCGGCTGCTGATAGCTGCACCAGAGAAAATGTGTTTGTTTGGTTATGGAACTGAATCTAGGTAGGCTCTCACCTTTGCTGAGCCCTTACTGCACAGTTGCTTCATTATTTGACTTTCCTAGCTCTCTTGGTGGTTTAGACTGCTGGAAAACTCTGGGAGATCTAACATGTCCCAGACTAGGAGGCAGAATAAAGTGCAGAAACAAATGGGATCATTTGAGTTTCTGTAATACTCATACAACAGAACTTTTCCTTTTACTAAAGTGAATACAATTCCTTGCATACAACTGAGTTTGCTATTTAGCAAAGCAGCTCATGCATTTATTTTGCAAGGCTTTTTTAGTTTGTTTTTTTAAATAGATGTATTTTATCACAAATAATAGGGAACGCCCCCACTGAAGGAATTAATAGCTATTTAGAAGATTTTACATACTATGGGGAAGTCTTGCCAGACTGCAAAAGAAGCAATAAAAATACATGAAGCATGCTGGGGGTGCTATCTCAGTGTATTTGGCAGAACACACACAAGGGTGTTCCCATCAAGGTTCCCAAGACTGCAACCATTAATGCAGGACATAATTGAAGAAATCATTGAGATTCAAAGTAGAATCTGACACACACACAATATTGCAACCTGCTCTTGGGAAATATTAATGTACAAGCCAAAGGAGTTGCATGAGAAGACTGAATTAGGCAACAGCTTGGCCATGCAGAGAAACAGAAGTCTCTCAATATCATCACAGTGATTTGTCCTCATGAGATATTTCCACTGTTCCTGCACTGGAAGGAGTGTTAGCGTTCAAAAACACATAATCACGGGGGATTATATGCGGTGCTTTTTATTAAGAGCTCTGGGAATCGGGGTATATTCAACCCAAATCTGATTCCGACCATACATCCGAAATGATCATGTTTTATACTCTAACTTTCACGTTAATTATTGAACTTATATTGTTCTATTGTATACATAAATTTAGCCCCTCTCAGAATTTCCAACATCGTTTCTCATTATTCTTCTTATGGTTATATAATAATTACATTTAATAACTAAACAATCATCACGTCTAACAATTATATAATTTATCATACTGCTTACGCAGGTGCAGTTGATCTAGGAAAGCACAAAGCCTAACATTTTAGATTCTATCTTAAACTTTTTCCAGGGTTCCACTATCAGGAGCAGTGGGCTCCTCTGGGGAACCTCCCAGCTGGGACATGACTTTGTGGGGCACATGTGTGTTTCATAGTGTTCTCCATACTACAGTCACCAGGAACCTGCTCTTTAATCACAGAGGGTTCCCACAAACTGAAATAACATAACTTCATATTTACAGGACAATATTTAACAGGGACAAAATAGAGTCAGATGTGGCAGAAACATATTCCTGCGCTTAATCTAGAAGGGAACCTTTTTTGTTGTAGGCATTCCAGTTATAGATACCATTCAATATGTTCCACCACTGTTTTCTAGTTTCAATCCTCAATCACCTAAAGTGAGACATTTAACCATTTTTTTAAATGCATATACTGAAAAAACAACACAAGTTAAAGTCTTTTGAAAGAAGAAATCGCTTAGTTTTTTTTCTAAATTAAGTCAGTGGAAAATAATTCAACCCTCTTTAAAAATTGTCAGAGTAATTTTAAGGCAAATGGATGAAGGGTAGTCAGGATAATGTATCTGTGCCTTTGTCTGTATTCATGAAAATGTGTCCAAATTCTAAGCTGTACAATTCCATATTATATTGGATAAATTTTCATTAGCATATGCAGACATTAGGGCTAAACCTCAGGTCTGTTAAGCTGTCCAGGTGGACTTTGTTTATATTTTGCATCAGACTTACTGCTCTCTCTTTTGTAAAAAAACACAGCCCTACACTCTAAGACAGGTGTGACAAAAAGCTCCACAGCAGCTACCTCAGATTGGAATATTTGTGCACACTCTGGCCATGGTACCCAGACCTTTCCAACAGTCTTTAAGCAACCTCCCAGGCAAGGCAACCACTTTTCAGTGTTAGAGAGAGGCTGAGACCCAGAATGTGAACTTCCCAGATTCTAGGTTTTTCTTCTAAACACAAGAACCATTTTTCTCCAAGACAAGCACAGCAGGTGCAGCTTTTCTTTTCCTTTTTCTCCTGTATCTGTTGAATAAATATTTTGGGACTGTACAAGCAATACCCAGTCCACAAAACAGCTAATCTTAACTAATTAAGACTGTGTCAGTCAGGAAAAAAGAAAAAAAAATATCAATATTACTACATACTTAAAACCCCTCTTGATCTTCACACCAGTGACATTTTGATAATGATGATGACTCTGCCTTCACAAAGAAAGAGCTCATTATTTTTGAGATACATATTTCCACATCAATTTCTGAGAGGAAATGAACCTTACAAGCAGCTATAATTGGAATGCTCTCTTCTGCTGTCTTAATACCCATCAACAAAATGTAACAAAGGTAACAGAAAAATCTCTCCACTGAAAAACAGAAGACTGCAACTGCCATCTGCCTGATACATACCCTCAAGAGAGGCCTGTGAAACATAACAAAAAGCCAAATATTCAGTTACATTTACCAGAGATCACCAACTGCCACCCCCTAAAGTACAACCACGCACTTGGCCACCTTTCTAAAAAAACTACTGATGTAGTTCACCTTTCCCAATGCATATGTACCCAAAAAAGAAATAAAATGTTAAGCTTTTGGCCTGAGATCGTGCTCATGATTGCAACTAAGTATCAGGATGATGGATTTCAAGTATCCAGTGATAGATTTTCACACCTCCCTTTCTTTTCATTCCCACTTTATCCTTGGCTTCAGTTGACTTCAGGTGTTTCCTGCCTTGATCTACAAGTTTTTAGAGAACTGAAGCATTTCATGCAGCAGTATGAAGCCAGTATGAACCAGACTGAAAGGAGTCTGGCTTTCATTGGACTTGCAGTTTGCTCAATACCTCAGAAATCCATTTTCCTAATCTTCCAATAATCAATATATTGCACACTCCAGCAGCTGAGACAGCAGCAGCTGCTTACACAAGTGATACACTTTCCTGTGACAAGTTGTGAGGTCCAGGTATAAACACGGTTCCTTATGACTGTGTCACAGCATGACTAAGATGAGCACTAAGTGGCTTTTGAGAAAATGAAAATCAAATGCTTCAGTCGGTATAAGGGAGTGCCAGGGTCAGTATGAACATCCAAACCTATAAACAAGCTGAGAAAGTAGGGGCTCTGGATAACGTCACTGCCGGATGAAGCAGGTATTAGCCAGATTTTGTGGCGCTTGGACTAACAGAAGATTCTTTAGATCTTTCTACACCAAACCATATCAGAAAATCAAAAAGCAACAGCACAAACAGCACATTCAGCATATGAGTCTGCTCCCCACGCACACACAGATTGCTTGGGCAATGTAATTGCACCAACCCCACCAGCCCTGCATACGAGTTTCATCTTGCATGCAACAGAGTCAACACATACTGTGACTGCTTGGCTGGGATCTCTGGATTGGTGTACATCTGAGAATCCTGGACAAATTACAAAAGCTGACAGAAAAATACAGGAGGGGAGCAAACAATCCTTAATAGCAACCTGTCACAAAGTGCAGTAGCTCAGATAGAGGTACTTTCACTTTGGATTTTCTGACAATAGCTGAGCCACCGTAAGATTAGGTCACTTCCCATATTCATCCTTGATCTTTTTTTCCTAGTTAACTGCTTAAGCAGCTTTCTCAGGCTAGCTCTGTGAACCAGATCTCTCTACATTTATGAGACTTCCTTGTGAGGCACAGACATTCACTAGCACGCTAGCAGAGGAGGATCTAGGAAAGCTTACTAGATCTACTAAAATTACATACTATTAATAGTATTGTACAATAACATAACTTTTTATATATAGCCCGAAGGCTAAACATATCAAAATGAAGCACAGCTGTTTCAGGGGAACACAGCAGCTCTATTCACTCATCTCAGCAGTGATTTCACACCATGGACTGCCCTGAAGCATCAGTCTGTCACATTTACCACCGAAGCACTAATGGGGTGGGTGCTGCAGCCAAAAGCAGAAGCAGGAGCAGCAGACAGCCCTGGCAAAGAGTGGGTCAAGACTCCCTTGGAGAGGGAGTGGTTAAGGTATACGTTCATTCCCTATCCCTTTATTACTATGTGCTTACATCAACCGCTCCATTCCCCTCCACTCCACAGCCACCCTCCTACACACAGGTTTCCCCTGAGAAAGCACCGCTGTGCTGAGAAAGCACAAGGCCTGCCCTCGTCCCAAGACCCTGTACAACACCTCCTGCCCTGAAGAAATACAAGCACATACACAGGGGAAGGGCCTGCGCCCGGCACTCGCATGGCGGTGACACGCAGCCCCGGGATGGGGCCGTGCCCGGCACTCGCACGGCGGTGACACGCAGCCCCGGGATGGGGCCGTGCCTAGCAGCGGCCCGGAGCGCGGGGAGCCCCGCCGGACTGAGCCCCGCAACCCCGTCTGGGACGGGCGGCCGGGACGCGCGGCCCCAGCGCTGCCCGCGGCTCCGGCTGGCGGCAGGAACAGGAAGTGGGGCCGGGCAGGGGCCGCGGCTGCTCCCCCTGGCGGCAGCGGGCGGCGTGGGGCGGGGCGGGGCGGGGGCGGTGTCGCCGCCAGGCCGTGGCCCCACCGCGGCCGCCCGAGAGGCCGCTGCTGCCGGCGCTTCCCCGCCCGCCCCCGCCTGGCGCTCCCTCCCTCCCTTCCTTACTCTCTCACTCTGTCCCTCCCTCCTCGGCCGAGGCAGCAGGAAGCGGCTCTGATGTCAGCGGCGGCGGCCGCGGCGCGGCTCTGAGCGGCTCCCCCACCCCCGCCGCGGCCCCCTCTCCCGCTGCCGCCGCTGGGGCTGGCGGCGGAGCCCGGCTGCGGCCCCGGGGGCGCCGCCTTCTCTCGCCCGGGGACGCGCGGCCGAGGCGGTCCCGAGCTGCGCAGAGGCCGCGGCCTAGGGCAGTCGGCGCGGCGCCCCGCGGGGGTGCGGGAGGGCGCGGGATGCGCTGCGGCGGCGCCGGGGCCTGTGCCCGCCGCCAGTGAGGCCCGAGGCCGCCGCGGATGCGGCCCCGGCGGCGCCTCGGCCAGGCCCGCCCCGACCTGCGCCCGGAACCGCCGCCGAGCCCCGCGTAGCCCCGGCTCCGGCCCTCGGCTGTCCGGTGCCGGACCCTCGCGTAGCCCCGGCCCCCTCTCCTCCCTGCGGTGAAAGAGGAGGCATGTCCGCTGCCGCCTCCGCTGAAATGATTGAAACCCCCCCGGTCCTCAACTTCGAAGAAATCGACTACAAAGAGATCGAGGTGGAAGAGGTGAGTGAGGGTCCGGCCGTCCCCCTGGCTCCCCGGGCGCGGCCAGCCTGGCCCCGCCGCGCAGAGCCCGCGGTTCTCCTGCCCGGCGCCGGCCCCGCGCTGCGGACGGGCCCGCGGGGGCTCCGCGGGGGCTCCGGGATGCCGCGGCCCCCGGTGTACCTGAGCGGGGGTTCTGTGCTCCCGCGGATGCTACGGCGGCTGGCACCAGCGAACAAAGGCGGTCTGGCTGGGAGCGGAGGTGCCAGCTTACTCCTGCCGGCCCTGCTGCTGGATGCCTTACTGTGGAGTTTTATTTAAATGGGATAGATTTGTTCAGGACTTCAAAAGTTTCGCCGCCCATTTTGCCTCTCACTTTAGTACGGGTGGCAAGCATAGTTTTCAAGAGAGAACTGTTAATTCTAAACTTTCTTTTAGATCTCTGTGCCCCTGCTTTCACCTTTTGCCACCAAACTGAGCCATTGTATATATGATGATCATACCACTCTTAATGATTTGCTAAATTTACAGCTCTGTGAGCTGTAAGGATAAACAGGGGTTTTTTTCTTAACATAGGCTATTGCTGTTGCACTCATCGATGTTTAACATTTCATTTGTGACCTGTGCCTGTTATGTAGAAAGTGACATTCAGTTATTGTATAATAAAATTGGAAGGAAGCTTTTCTTCTGTGAAATTCACATAGTGAAATTATTTCAGGTGTATCTTTCATCTGTCAGAGGTTCCTGTAAAAGTGAGGTGGGTGTCATCTAGGGTAGCTTGTGTGCGTTAATAACGGGCTCAGTAGTCTCTATATACTACAGTGTTGTTTGACTCTCAGAATTACACAAAAATATTGCTGCTGTTTTTTCCTGCTAAATTCTCTACAAGAATTAAGTTTCTTCATATAAATCCATAACAAATTTGATGAGGCCAGCCTGTAGAGTCTGGACCTAACAGGCATCCAAGACTGCTGAAACAGTCCCTGTGCTTTTATTTGTAGATTAACATCTTTCTTTTAGAGTAATAATTATCCTGTTTTCCTTAAAAAGTTTATGTGGAAGTGAAGTTTTATGTAGTAGCTTTTATAGGTAAAACCTATAAAAACCTGCATCGCACATTTTTACAGTACTTTGCTAGATACTGGTTTGTTCATAATTATCCTACTGGGCTTGGGTCACCTGGGGTTAATTCAGGGACCTTAAAATCTGCCATGGAGCACCAGGGCACCTTCTGCTGTATTCAGGTAGTATTCTGGTGACTTTGGTTTTCACCATAGCAAGCACTGGGCACTGGAAATTTTCAGAAGACAATATATTTCAAAAGATTGCCTCTATCTCTTTTTGTGAATTTGGCAACCATAAAGATTTTTGTTTCTGCAAGTCTAGTTGATCTGCCATCCTTTATGCACTTAACTCTTCTGAAGTGAAGGTATTTTTTGTTGTTTTTGCAACACTTACTAATAGCTGGGCATCAAATCACATGTTTTGGGAGAAATATAATTTCTCACCCAATGAAGAAAGTTTAAGTGGGTTGTCCATTGTAAAAAGGTGCCCAGTGATGCCTCATTGAAGTGAGTACCACATCTGCTATGTTAGACATAGACCTTTGAATTAATACAGTGCTATACAAATCTTTAATCCTCACAACACCCTCGGGGAGGTGTTAGCAAGGATTGTATTGCTGCTTTACATATGGGAGATGTGGAGCTGCATAGTGTGTAATTGGTGTAACTAGAGTCTGCCATTCTAAGGTTTGGTGCTCAGAGCTTGATTGTGTCCCACACATGTGCCTGGGGCTCACAGAAACAGAACTGTCAGTACAAAAATGTATCTCGAGACAAAGCTTAAGTAGAAATCTGTTTAATGCAGTTGTTGTTATTCTAAACACAATATCTTCGTAGAGATACAAAACTCACGTGATGTAAGCAAGACAACTTTGATAGTGTTGTCTCAATGAAAAAATCTGGTCACAGCTGGCATAGCATTTTGAGTGTACCTGTCTTCCCAGAAGTTCTTATAGGCAAAGGGAATACCCTAGTGTTGAACAAAGTCTAAATGTCATTGCACAGAGGAAGAAATAAGACCTACTTTACAAGAAAACAGATGGATTGGAGATCCTACTTAGGCCTTGCTTTTCTAAGCTGTGGGTGTTGACCTCTTACTCACGATGCAGTTTCAGCACAAATAGTCAACTTTGTAGTCATAACAAAACACACATCCTTACTGAGGATTTTCTGTGCTCTCACTTTAGGCTCAGAGATTTTCAAGGATTTTAAGTGGCTGTAATATCTCAAAATGGTCATATTTATGCTTGGCAAACTTCAAATGTTTCAAAATGGAGTGTTAAGAGATCTACATTGGAAACTCAACTGCTTTTATAATCATAGCTTTGCTGTTGTATTGTCAAGGCTGTCTTGTCAGCAGATAGCAGTCCCACTCTGCCACTGGTTTATTAATAGATATTGAAGTTCTGGAATACTTGCAGGCCCAGAGAACTTGCTAATAAATGTGAGATCTTTAAGTGCACTTTCGTCGGGTTTGTCTGAACTCTACTGAGATAAAAACAAGAATATACCATATTTTGGTTTAGCTACCATGCACATGACTAACTGTAGTGTTACTTCCCACCAGTCAAACACATCTTCAGTTTCAGAATGCCTTTTTGTTATTTCAAGTGCTTAAAATGAAGTAAACCATAGAGACAATTATTATGAAAGAGTTGGAGTCAAATCAAAATTGATGTGACACAGCAGGAGCATCTTCAAAACTAGAAGGGGAAAAACAACACAAAACTTTTGTTCAACAGAAGTGCTCTCTATTTCACTATGCAAGTTTTTGATTGTGAAAATGGCAATTTAGTTTTTAGTATTGTATAGAAAAATCATTAGAAACTGAAAAAATAAAATCTAATGTAGCTGAAATCAAGTCAACAATAAAAAGCCTAATAGCCTTGTTTTAAAATCTCATATTTGAATCTAGAACAACACTCTGGTTGTTGAAAACTCCTCTTCCCAGGGGAGTTTCCACATCTAAGCTAAAACAGTCTTTGGTTTTTAATTGTTCTGGCCGCCTACTCCCTGCCACTCTTTCCTGAAAATTCCACAGGCTTTCCTCCACCAGGTAACTGGGTAACAGTCCCATACATGACCAAAGCAGAGACCTCTCAGACCTCTCCATCACATGATGTGTGTGTGCTTGGATTGCACAGCCAAAGGTACATGTCTGGTCATGTATACTGCAGCCCTGCCCAGTCACTGCCTGATGCAGACAAGTTAAAGAACTAATGCCATATTTGCATAGGTGCAAGTTACTTTTGGATGGTCTGAAATGTAAATTATTTGAAAACTGTTGTTTAATGCTCTACTGGTATATTGCAGTTTACAATGAAGTTTCTTTTCAACAATCTATTTGAGCAGTAGTTAATTCTAAGAGAGTTAGGGTCATGTTTTCTTTGAGATGAAGAGGTAAGCTTTATAAATATCTATTTTAGAAAATTTACTTAAGGTCCCAGCAACTAAAGAGATGGAATTTATAGTATATCCACCTATCTTAGATATTTTTTAAATAGTTGATTAATTTCATTAACTGAGTAGTGTGCTGGAACTACATGTGTTCCTTCCAGTTCTGGAGCAAAGCAGTTCAGAAGCAAGAGAATGAGCAGTACAGCTCATTCAAGGCAACTGGGTTTTGCTCCCTTTTATATAGTTAACTTTTAAAAAATTAGTGAGATGCAGTGTCTGATTATGTTCATTACAATGTAAAGCAGATTTGTGTGAGCTGCTGTTGAACATGGAGCTGTTACTGCCTCCGTTGTTTCTGTGTCCTGGGGGATCGTCCCCACTTGTAGAATACCAGTCTGAAAACTTGGAAGAAATTTGGAGAAGAACCAGATGTGATTTGAGATCTGAACAGCATTATTGGATATCTGACATGAGTACAGAAGGATTGGTTCTCAAGAACCAAGGGTGATAGTTAGAAATCCATTTGAACTCAGTCAAATTTCTCAGCCTTTTTCAGTAAGACTTCAAGGTGCAAAGCTGGGTATTCAAAAAACAGGCAAAAATAAGTACATGGTGAAAACATATGCCAGTATTTTCTCCGATTTTAGTCTAAATACATTTCTGGATTAATTCAAATTACTACTTACATGTAGTTTAGTTGCACCAATAGAACGTTCTCTTCATTCATTTATATAAGAAAATAGCTGGAATGTCAGCTGGGGTGTGAATTTATAGCAAAAGTGATGCAACACCTATTCCATGTGGATGAAATTTACTAGTGAGTTAGCAGATAGCTAATAAGCTAGTTAAACTCTTAATGTGACACTTAACACTCATTTCTACAAATGCAGATACTTTGAGTGAATCAGTTTGTATCCTGTAAAAGAGACTCATACTTCACTTCATAAAGAACACATGGGAAAGAAACCTCACAGATCTTCCTGTTCCAGTGATGAAACAAGATCCATATTTATGAGATAATAAGAAAAAAAGAAAAAAAACTGAAACAACAGAGCAAGTTTCACATGTCCCTTATTTGTTCCACCCAGTGGATTGTTACCAGTATTTTACTAGTTGCAGAATACTTGTTTGTTTTCAGGTTTGTTTTTTTCCAAAGACCAGTAATTTTAGACAGCACCAGCCCAGAGAGCTCATGTTAGAGTCCTGTACCCTGAGTGCCTCATTATCCAACATCTTGTTTCTAAAACAATAATTCACTCTCTGGGCTGCTCTAACAGAATAAATTGATTCATACTAGAGCATCAGAAAGTAGTTTTGTTAATGTTTTTAAATTGCCACTAATTAAAATGAGTTCAGTTCTCGAGACAGATGTATAAAATCCTATCAGTGCATAAAAGCTTTTCAATATGTGATAAACCAGAATGAAAGTATAACCTGATAAACTGTTATCTTTGAGATGCATGCATTTCTTGGAATGGCTTGAGCTATCAAAATGCAGGGAGGGGTTGGTTGCATGTTCAGAGCCAAGGAAGAATTTGCAGAAACATAATTTTCGAGAGCAGGCTGGATGGAGTTCTGAGTAACCTGGTCTAGTGGAAGGTGTCCCTGCCCACGATGAGGGATTGGAACTAGAAGATGTTTGAGGCCCCTTCGAATCCTAACCATTCTGTGATTCTGTAGTTTCAGGAACATGTATGATGATACTTTGATTCTTCATAATTGTGTTCTAAAGAAGCTGAAAAGATAATTAGTTCTTTAAACAGAACTAAATTCAGATAGACCAGCCACTTAATGAAAACTGTACAGTGTTGTACAGCTCTAACAGATGAAACCCTAGATAGGGACCAACTGTATGAGTTTCTCAAGCAGAACTTTCCTATATTAAGAATCTAAGTTGATTTTTAATAACCACTTTCTCTCAGGAAGAAATATTTTTTCTACAGTGTTTTGCATAACTTCTAAGTTCATGCCTGGAAACTAAATCTAAACTAAATTACTTAGTTTACTTCAAATTAGTAGGATTGCTTCCAGGGGTTTTGGGGGTAGGGGAGTAGAGAGGATTTGGAGGTTCTTCGTTGCTGTATGAATCCCAGAAAGGAAAAGCAACATTTAGAGTTGTGCTGACACTAGTACAAATAAACTTAACCAGTCAAAGAACATAGCTGTAAGAATTGGCAGATAGATCTGAGCTCCTTCCTAAAAGTGCTGCTAGGGTATTGGCCACAGTCATTTGTGGCACAGGGCCGATTTGCTTCAACCTACTTAATAAAGCATAGCACACACAGAGGAACCGAAGCTGGAATTTGACGCTGGTTGAATGAATGACGGAAAGTGTAGGAATATAATTTTAGAAGCTCTAAACTGTTGTTCATGGCTTCTTTTAGCACTTTTTTAAAATTTAAGCTACATCTGCCATGCATTTCACATATGTGAAAAACTGAAAATATTAGTATACTTTATTGGTACTGCTGGAGCTCTGGTAGACAGAGAGAGTAGAAGCAACTGAATTTTAAAATGTGAATCTTTTTTGTGTTTTTTAGAACACATAATAGAACATTTTTTTCCACTGTCTCTCATGTAGTATCTGGAGTTTGAGAGATCCAAACATTCAGTTTGCATACATCCCATTTCATTAGCAAATATACCAGTAAACAAAGCAATATTAACTTAAAACCTGTTGTCATTTTGGAAGCACAGGTTTTGTTGGGTTTCTGGTTTTGGATTTTTGTAACTGCTGGTTCTGCTTTCCAAAATCGTAAATGAGCAGTCATACAGTAGATACAGCAAATTATGAAGTCAGTTCTCTAAAGAATACTACATCTGCTAACCAGGGAGCTATTATATTTTATTGCTGTCTTATATATCCAGCAAGGTTTTTTTTAGAAATAAAAGCACTAAGTATCCAGCATGCAGAACTACCTTATATGGAAACTTTATGGATAAAGAGAAAAACTTTGCATTTTTATGTTTTTGAGTTAATAGAAAGCTTGTGGAGTTAATGCAAAGTTGAAATTAATTTTTCCACAAAGTTTTAACATTTGTTAGGGAATTATAGTGCATCTGAATAAATAGAGATGCATTTTTCTTGTTTTACTGGGGGAGGGGAAATTTTTGGTCACATCCCTTAGGACAAAATACATCCTTAAGCTCTTAACATATCTGCAGTCTCTATTTCCTGCATGATTTCTAGTCTACATAACTTACCAGTCAGTATAGTCTACATACTTACAAGTCAGTATCATGTATCTTTGTTTATGTACAGCATTTGATACTATTTGTACACAGAGACAGAGGTAATGCTTGTTCCAGGGTTCTTGTATGGTTCATATTCTTTAAATAAGACTCTAAATACATTATCTGGAAAACATGCAAGTGGCACTGTCCTTCACCATGTCACTTGGTCACACAGTAAAATGTAACTTTTTACTGGTATATATTTTACAAGTAGAAGAATAAATTTTAATACACTTCTCAATCTTTGAACCTCTTTAAGTATTACTTCCAGTTTAAAATGGTTTTGTGTCATGTACCAAGTGGTTTTTGACAAAGTTAATTCTCTTCTGTGATAAAGGTAGAAGCAGACTTGTTCTTACTCCATTTCTAAATGTCTCATCTACCCTATATCTTCCTTTTTTCTCCTAGAAGATATTTAAAGAAACAGAATCTTTTACTAAAAGAATGTGTTTATTTTTAGATCATTTTCCAAATAAACACAGTGCTACAGATCAGCTGCTGTTTATTGATTTGTTGTGTCAATAATTCCATTAACTGTGCTTCGTATAATTCCGAATATGTGCTGTTGCCCAAGCATATGGTGTGGCACCAGCAGCAGGGGACAAGAAGGAATGAGCATGAAGAAACTAAAGTTCAGGCACTGCCTCCCTCCTGTGATATTAAGTTACCTAGTTCCAGCACGAGGTGCTGAAGGAAACTATATAGTGTTTAAACTGTTCTGATAATATCTAAGACTTACTCCTTTAAAGAATAAATTTAAGGGAAGAAAATTATATGTAAATGGACTCCACCACAAGCTGCATTCTGTCGATTATAAAGGGGTTTTTGCTATGAGTAATATACTTTTTCCAGATTAAGTAGGAAAAGCACACTGAATTTTCACATATGGGAAACCAATTTGTATTGGATCTGTCATTGTTTCTGATGGTTGCTCCTTTCATGTGCCATCCAAGAGCCTGAGCTGCTTTAATGGAGGATCAGCTCTTCTGTTTTCCCTGTATCCTAGGTAAATATTCACTGCATCCATGTCCTCTTCTCAAGTTTAACCTTCTGCCTAAGCAGGCAACAAGTCACTGATAAATTGTTATGAAACCTTGACTGCATAATCATCTATCAAACTATTTTCACCAGTAATAAAATTTACATACTTGGTGGTCTCACAGCTTTCCATTACATAATTGAGGTTTAAATTGCCTGGTAAACTCTTCCTCTTGGTGCACAACACTGATTTTATTTTTTTTTTTTATTTTTTTTTCCAGTCATCAGTGGGACTTCTTAAAGAACATCTAATTCTTGGAATTTATTCCACTTTTCAGCTAAAACCCAAATATTGTGACATTCATGGCTCAATATAAAACACTACACAGGGCAGTATACTTGTTTCTGTGAGTTTCTTCATTTATTAGAAATATTGTTTAAAAATACAACAACATTAAAAAATAATGATTTCTTTAGTGTATTAATTGGAAGTACATGTACCAGTTCTCAGGATGAAACATGCAAATAGTCATGAATTTTTCTGCAGGGGAGCAGTATGCGTTTATATTGACTTATGAGCTGAATTTACCATGTGGAATCAAATGGAAGAGATACATGGACTTTCTTTTTTTTTGTTATACATCTCAAAAATAAATATAAATAAAATGTATAAAAATATATGTAGTATATATTGCATATTGATGATATTAAAATAATATACATAATGTATATAGTGTATTTGTTTATATGGACATACACAAGGCTTTTCAACAGGGAAAGATACAACTAGCCAGAAAAAAAGTAAGCCTGACCCATCACAAACTGTTGTAGGTAATTCAGGCTAAGTGGAAAAAAAAGTCAAATTACTTCATTAAATTTTTAGACCAGTCTTTTAACTGACATATATGCACTGCTTTCAAATCACTCTTTTTGTTTCTGTCATTGGATTAAATGTAGCAGAGTTATAGTTGAAAATTCTGAAAGCATGTGAGAAAAGGTATATTAAGAAAAGAAACCTTCTAAAAGGTGTCTCACAGAGACTTGAACCATAAGGCCAATTGTATCCACCTAGGATAATTCATTTTATGCCCATCTCCTTTTCCCTAAGTGAAAGGGAGTGTTCTTCCCACTCACTTGGGTAACCCTGTTTGGATTTCTTCAGTGTAGGGGAGCAGCAGATGTGGAACTAACTGTATTGCTTCTGCCAATACATTTCATCCTTCACAAGCTGCTCTGTGGCATCCTTCTCTCATTAACTCTTCTTACTATTTCCCTGGTGCTTGCACTTATGTGCTCACTAATCACCATTTCTGTGAAATGCAGTCTTACAGCACACACACTGACTGATGAGATTTTCCTTATTCTGTAGGTCTGATCATGTGCTGTACAAGATGGGTAGGGGCTTTGTAATGGACAATTTTTGTGAAGGTGGGGCGCCTGCCAGCCCCTAGAAAGTGAGCAATTTTATTCAAAACATGGTCTGAGAGAAAAAGAAATAACAAGGAAGAGCATTCGGGACTTTTATGTCTTCCAGTGACTCATTGTTTCCAATTTGTTTATATGTACTATTTTTGTAGGCTGCTCATCTATCATTCATGGCTTGGTGTTTCCAACCTCACGTGTGGAATGCAAGAAAATAGTTAGTGTGTGTTACATCAGGACAAGATGTAAGAAGGCAACACAAAGTGCAAGGCACTTTGGCTGGGGGATGAGGTTACAATCAACAGGTTCTGTTCTTGAACAGAGCAGAATTGGGCATGTTCCGTGCATCTCCTGGGCATGTCTTACCGCAGACTCTGAACCACTGCTGTGGAAAGTAAACGAGAGATGGCAGCAACTCCTGGAAGGCAAAGTGCATGCTGTAATGTAAAAGAGAAAAATATTTCTTACAGTAATAAGGAAACCAGAAAAAGAAAGTGCCTTTGATCACCATGGCTGTCGGGGGCAGCTGTACCTTATATCCACATGAAATTTTTAAGAAATATTAAGCATAATTTCCCTCTTTCTATCTTTCTTAATGTAAGATCTTGATGGGGTTTTTTAATTTATATTTTTCATCTCTTCACATTGGGGCCTTGATTGCAGACTTTCTCATATCCATCATGACAGTTTAGCAGGTCTTGAGTTATGCATCTACAGCCCTTACCATCCCATTCCCAGGGGAAATCAGTTTCACTGTTTATTTATTTGGGAAGCACATAGTAAGAACCTAACCCAAGGATTACATAAATGGTAGTCAGCCCCTTGTTTCTCCTCCTCTCTCCTACTTCTCATCTTGCCTGCCCTGCATGTTTTGGATTTGGAGGAGCTCCTTTTCCTTCTGTGCCTATGAAGAGGTTTCCTCCTCTTCATCATTTTCTTTTGTTCATATGAGTAACAACGTACTTGTCTGTGCTTTCCTGTAGTGGCTGCAGTCACTGCTTTGGCAACACCTTCATTTCAATTTTACATCTCACATACATGTTTTGTCATTATTCCTGTATGTTGCCATTTTTCCTTTGAGGAACAATTAAAAGAAGTGGATTTTCAATTAAACATTATGTGTAATTCACCAGTAACTGAAAGTGACCTTCTTTCTATCCTGCTTTTTTTATTTCTATGCTTGGTTTCAAAGAGCTGCTCTAAATAATGGTGGTGTTGGAGCTTCTTCACAGCAAAGGTTAAGGATTACTTGAACACTATAATATGCAGTAGCAGCTACTACTGCTTTTGCAACTTTATAGTGAAGAGTTATGACTCTTGTCTGGGATTGTTTTTTTTCCATAATTTTAGGCAATGTTATTTCCAAATAAGCTAGAAAGCAGACTTCAACAGAAATAGGGATAACTTAGTTCATAGACACTTTTTTGGAGGACTTGCAGGATAATTTACTGCTATCACACTCTTGAGTCATCTATGAGAAAATGAACTGATAACTTAGCACATGGAACATCTTGTCCCAGTTTCATTATGGTCCTGTGCAGTTGTGTATACATTTAAATTTCAGAAGTCTTAATTCCTGTTTTTTTTAGCAAGAATGAACAAATACAGCAGATAGGTGTCATTTCAGGGGTGAAACCTGAAGAGAAAAAAAATAAGGTCTCATTCCTCTAATTTTCTTCTGAGCAAATCTTGTTCTAAATAATTGAGATTATACTTTTCTGAGACACTGTCACTGCACATTAGTAATAAAATTTTTTTGTATGTGTGTTTTCCAATTCTTGCCTAAATGATCTCTTGGGCAAGCTTAGCTAAGTCTAGTTATGCTTTAATGGCATAGTATTCAATTCCTACTGCAAAACTCCAGCCTGTGCATCTTCAGTTTTCTAAATTAAGTTTTTTTTTCTGTTTGTGAAGTCCTGCGCAGCGAATGAAACTGTTTCAAATTTTAACTCCAGTGTTTTATATTTTGTTCTAGGTTGTTGGAAGAGGAGCCTTTGGTGTAGTCTGCAAGGCAAAATGGCGAGCTAAAGATGTAGCCATTAAACAGATAGAAAGTGAATCTGAAAGAAAAGCCTTCATTGTAGAGGTACAGTATGTGTGATGGAAAATATAAGGTTTGGTAGAGCTTGTCTCCTGAAATTCGCGGGTGCACTCAGTGTACTAAAAGCTATGTCTTTATCACAAGAGAAATGCTGCCTGCAGTACCCAGTTCAGGCCTGGACCCTTGTCTTGCAGAGCAGGAGACCTGCCAAAGCACATTGCAGCTTCTTTAGTTTGCTTCTCATAAAAGCTGAAAAGCAAGAGTGTGGGAGAGACAGGGTACACAAGTAACACAAGTAGGGAAATAACAGTTTTTAGATTCTGTCCCAGTGTGAAGTCAGGGTGCAGCTGGAATACCCACCAAAGCCTTGAAGCTGATTAACACTTCCAGAGGCCACAGCATAGGTTCTCCAGTACAATCAGGTTGATATTTGAAACTGTTTCTGAGGTTTTTCAACAGTTCTAATAATTTGATAAATTTTTTTTCTTCTATGCAAGTACATTGCTACCTTAAAGGCAATTACTGTTTTCATTCAATGTCTGCTTATTAAAAACATCTTAAGTAGTTCAGATACACTGATAAACTTCCCAAGATACATAATATTTTCTAGAATCAAAAGCTTAGTTAAAATGACATATATTGTGACATGCTGCTTAGTATTTATTCAGTTATAGCTTAGAATGTTCAGGATACACAAGATATATTAAAAACAAAACTCTTAAATTTCGAACTAACTTTTACAAAATGTGACACTAAAAGGGCTGAAAAAAACATGTTTGTGGTAGGCCTTTCTGTAAATATTTATATGTTGTTCATCATGATGGAAAGTTTTTAAGGTTATTAATTTGAGTCTGGTTTAACGCTGAGTAAATCCAATCAGTCTTCTGGGATTTTTGTGTTCAAAAGAGATCTGAGTAGATAATCCCAGAAATGCTTCAGTAATTACTGCTATTTGCGAAACCCTGCTCAGTGCAAGCATCGGTTGAAATATTTCATTCTGATTTTTTGGATCTTCTGAAAGTGTGTAGAAAAAATAGCATTTACTCCGAAGACAGTGTAAAGTACTTCAGCAGTCTGTGTACAGGGAAAAAATTCCTTTTTGCTTGCTTCTACTGTGTACTAGTAAAAAGATCCAAATGCAAAATAATGCAGTTGTCAGTACAAACAGTAATAGGTTCTTGGAACTGTGTCATTTTAATATTAAATTATTTTATGGGGTTGTGGGCTTGGGGACTTTAGAACTTTTGTCCTCTATATTGTCAAAACAGACAATATGATTCTGATTTTTTTAATTTAATCAGACAATTTTTATGTAGTCCCAGAATTGAAGGCTTCAGGAAGAGCACCAAATCTATAGACATCATAGTTGCACAGTGCTTGTGTCCTGAGTGACTTTAGCCTGTATTTTAGACAAAAATACTTTCGTTAAACATAATTTCATAAAACTTTTGTTTAAAATACATGTCCGCTTTGACACAAACCTGACTACATAAATTAAATGCAAAGAGTGACATAAATCTTGTAATTTGTGAAATCACCATCTGGAGTTATGCAGACATAGAAGACTGTACTTGCTGTTGTATTATTTATATCTATGAAAATAAAGCATTATCCTTTTTTTCCTGTGGTTTGAAACTCTGATTTGTATTGCAGCTTCGACAACTGTCACGGGTAAACCATCCCAATATTGTCAAGTTATATGGAGCCTGCCTAAACCCAGTAAGTTATAGCTTATGTCAGTATGACAAAAGGTAACTAGCTTAACATATGCAAGCATCAATGCACAGAACATGTATGTTATATTAAAAATGCATCTTTTGTATATTTTTCATGTTTTAGCCATAATAAGTAAATACACAGATATGTAGGGTGGTTGATATTTTCAGATATTTGTTTTTCCTTTCTAATGCTATAAAAAATAAATTCTTTCAAGAACACCTCAAATCTGTTTCTCATCACCAGTTATAGTTCAGTTTGAAAAACTGGTATCTAGTCTATTACATAATGTAATTACATTCATATCTACAATCCTATTAATTGCAAATCAATACAAAAAGAAATGCAGTATCAAGACAAGACTGTGTCTTGTAAATCAACTCCTATTTTCATACATGTAATTTTCAGGATTTACTTGCCTTCTGCCACAGCTGCGAACAGTCTCACAAATTCTCTAAGCAGAAAAGAGGGTACTGTGACAGGACAGATGTATCCTTAGATAATTCTTGTTTGGACTATTTAATTGCTTAAAATAATGCTGCATCCCTTTTCTTTCTTTGTACTAGTGAAATTCTTCTGGCATAGTATTTCACAAATTTTTTTTTGTAAGCCACTAAAGGTATAAAGGACAATGAATTGCAGTTGGAAAACAGTATTTGCTTTTTAAGTCTGAGGAGGAGGGAGGTCATTCTTTTATTTTCTAACTTCCAGTGAGAACTAAGTGTAAAACTGATTTTTCTTACACGTGAATACATACACTTCAAACTGACTGATGTATTTTCCATTAGCTTAGGTATGGGGGCTTTGCAATTGCTCTCAAAGAACTTCCCTTTCAGTTTACAAAAGCTATTTTCTGCCTCTGCGTTGAAAATATGCCCATTTTTTGTCCCCTTCCCCCCAAAGGTGTGTCTTGTTATGGAGTATGCTGAAGGAGGTTCTCTATACAATGGTGAGTATCATTTCAGCTTCCTGGAGTTAAAGTGCTAGTATTAGGGCAAGCATGTAAACTACAAGTTGTTTCATAAATATGAAATTCAGTAGACACCATTCTTGGAGCTATTCAGAAGCCACCTGAACACAGTCCAGGGCAACTGGCTGGAGGTGGCCTGCTTTACCTGCTTGGTGGACTTCCAGAGATCTCTTCCAACTATTATATGGTTCTTTGAAATTCTTAAAATAATGTAAGGAGAAAGGAGTTTGCATTTTAAAGCATCTTTTCAGTTCACTGGTTTGTTCTTGATAGCGGTTTCTTATATTTTATACAATTAATGTAAGGTTTTCCAGTGGAACATCTGAAAAAATTGTTCCCTAATTTGTAAATTCCCTGGGCATTTGTTTAACATAGACTCTACCAGGGATAGCTGAGAATAAGCAACACTTTTCATATTGAATTTTAACATAAATTATTATGGAAAATGTACTAAAAAAGATGGGAATTATTTTGACATTTCTGTTATTTTAACAGTCTGCAGAAAGGTATTTTTAGTTCAGTAATGAGGTGTTGATGATTACTTAGATTCCATAGAGCTTTCTGACTGGTATTTTGTTAACTCCATTGTATCTGTTGTAATATGCAATAAAGTTCTTTTTAGTTTGTGCCTTTGTTTTGCAGTGCTGCATGGTGCTGAACCTCTGCCTCATTATACTGCTGCACATGCCATGAGTTGGTGTTTACAATGTTCCCAAGGAGTGGCATATCTCCACAGTATGAAGCCAAAGGCTCTAATTCACAGAGACCTGAAACCACCAAAGTAGGTTTAGAGCTCTTTTTTCATTTTTTCTTGCAATTGGATTTAAGATCATTTAGAATAGCTTTATTGCATTTAAAAGAAATACCTTTAATTGGTACTAACCTTTAGATTAACTGTATTCCAAATGAAAGCTGTGCATATGAAACTTCAGTTGCAGAATGATGATTTATGATACAGAAAACTAACTGTATTCAGTTGCTTTCTGTTCAACTGGAAAAATACCCTACTCTTGCAGGGTATGTGTTGTCATCTTTTTGCAGGGGTTCCGTACTATTGTCTTCTTATCACAAAAGTTTCATACCTTCTTGGTGTTTCTCACGGGCATCTCCTCGGAGCACTGACTCTTTCTTCTTCACAAAGTAGCCACCTGACTCCAGTTCCCTTCTCAACAACCCAACCCACTCTTCTATAGCACTCTTCTTCTCATTGGTTACAGCTGTGGGCTGTTAAAGTCAGGCCTGTTCCTAATCTTTGATAATGGGCCCAGCTGCAACTCCTTAGGGGCAAGATTACTTTCTACACTGTCTTTATTTTCTTATATTCTCTCCCCCTACCGATATCCATCATGGAAGAGGATTTTATTAGGAATAGGGCTTCTAATCAGAGGCATTTAAAATCTTCCAGTTTTGGAATGGTTGTGGTATTCAATAAGAGATCATTGTGGGGCGGGTTGATTTGTTCTAATGTCATATTTAATCTGTTGCATTAGAGCTCTTTTGCCACATGGCCATCCTCCTTTATCCCCTTCTTCTGCTTTTTCCACTACCCCTGCCAGAAGCTCCCATCACTTTCCACCAAAACAAAATTTAATAGTTTCCTACCCAGTCAGTTTGTTATCCAGCTCATTTCACAGCTTCAGATCTGGCTCCACAGATTAGATAGAAACAGATATTTGAGGATCAGCAGAATCATCCCTTTTTGGTGGTAATTTGCAGTTATTACCAGATAAAATTATAACATAAAGCCACAATTTAAGTCTTTAGTCCTTTCTTGTATTCCTCAGTTTTGATTTAGAGAGTTCCATGTAACTTCAAGTGCTTCAATTTAAATAAATAGCTACATTGATTGACATTGGTGGGAGTCTTGATTGTTCTTCTTTTGGTAAAATTGTTACAGCATTTGTTGGTTTTCAGCCCCTGGTATCTGAAAGTCTACTTTTGTCAGTATATGCTTAGTGGTTTACTATGGCTAAAGATATTTATTTAAGATCTAGCATATAGAAATATTAATAAATTACATCATATATTGGGTTACTTTAAAATATGTAATATGTTCACATTAGACACAAACGACCTTCTTTATTTCCCAGATTATAAAACAAAGCCCTGAGATACAAAGCCTAAGATATTCACCTATATTAGAATGATATTAATGTCCTTTTTTTTCTTTGACAGTTTGCTCTTGGTAGCTGGGGGGACTGTTCTAAAAATCTGTGACTTTGGTACAGCCTGTGATATTCAAACACACATGACCAACAACAAAGGAAGTGCTGCTTGGATGGCACCTGAAGTTTTTGAAGGTAATAAAAATTCAGTGTCAATATTACATTTTCTTTATGGGGATGCAACTGTGAATTAATGTGGTGTAAGAATAAGACCGTCATGTAGTCCTTAAAATAAAGTTTACTAAAAACTGAAAGAGTTTTGGCAGAAGTCTAACATTTTTTTAAAAATCTCTACAAGTATATATTGTCAAATAATTGTGCAGAGGTTTGAAGAACAGCACTGAACCAAATCTCTCATGTTATTATTAGATATTTATTTACGTGAAGATATAGAACCTTTATTCATCATTGCTGAGATTTACATAAGGAATACATTTAGACAGCAGCAGTTCCTTATTTTGTAAGTCAGTAAAATACAGCCAGAGGGCTCTTTCCCCACAGTTTTGCTGTTTCTAAGATTCTTAAATCATTTCAAACTCTTCTGTCATTTAAATACACTGTCATTACTTTCACTCCCTACTCTGATTAGCTTTTAACTTTAGAATTTCCCTGTTAGAGTCTAAATTGAACATAATTGCTTTCTTTTTTCATCCCCCACTTTCTTGTAACTCCCATCTTCACCTGCTTTTTGTGTAATCTAGAGATTTGATGTACTTCCTCTTTCCTACATACTGAGGAACTTGTTAATACCAGTTAATTTGGTTATGTAGAAAAACAAGCTATTTCTTTGAGTGTAATTGGGGAAGACTGATGATACTTAATAATTAGATACCTACAATTGCTGCATGATTATCAAAGAAATAAACCCATAGATATTAAATTGCAGACTAAACACCCGATAATCTGTCTGTACCTCAATTATCAATGCAATTTAGCAGTGGTCTGGAAGAGTCACCCTCCTGCTTTAGGAAGCAGGTGTCCTTGATTTGATATATTTGGCAAGTGCCGATGTGCAGCAGTGGTTTCCCAGATTCTGGATCCAGGTGACGTCTTTTCTTTTTACTGTCCTTATTCTAGAGACTGTCCATATACAGTTTTAGTATTCCTCTCAAACATCACCTTTGGAACTTTTGTTCTGAAGGTACCATTTTCTTCCACATATTGCTTAGAGTACCAACTGGAGGATTATTTATTTCACTCAGATGCCTGAAAATTTTCCATTATGTCATTTTATATTCAGGCACTTCCTCTATTTTTTTAGCCAGGACTGCTTCTTTTCTTAACACTTGTTTTCTATTAGATTAAATTGTATAAATAGGAGATTTTTTTTCTTTTAGAAACAAGCAATTGAACAATCAATGTTAACAATAGATTTTTTTTTGTGAAAAATCTTAATATAAAATGGATATAAATAAGTGTATTGTAGTAGGGATTTACAGTTCTTATCCTAGTTCCTCTAGTGTATGAATCCAGCAAGGCAGAAAGAAGCCTTGTATTGCAGTTATTGTTGGACAGCCCAAGAAGCCTTCAGTTTACAGTTGTTTTTATGTGCTTTTAACTGAAAGCATTTACTCATAAATAGACAAATCATTATAAAAACACAAATATCAAGGAGAGGAAAGAATCTAGTATGATGCATCCTCTACAATGCAGCATATCAAATTACACCTAGAACAGTCATTAAACTACTAAAAATAAGCACTTTAAATGGCAAAATTATTAAAAATTCCTTTGCTTGTGTTACTCCAGCAGAATTCAACAATGGAATGAAGGCTAATATTAATTTGATGCTGTTCTAGTACAACATTTCTAGGTGAGAACAATAAAGGCATGAAAAGCATCTGTTGCAGAACATGTTGCTTAGTGAACTGGTTACTGTAATATTAAGAAATTTTCCCCCATTTTAAACCTAAGGCTTTAGGGCACCTAAAGCCTTGTACAGATAAAATAATCTAAGTAGAAACAATATGCTGTACATCAGGATGAAATAAAAGAGAACAAATCTGTTATAAGAACTCCCATTAGAAGAAACTGTTTTTTAAAAAAATTAAATTGCTTTAGGATAATAAGGAAACAATACAGAATACTTTCTCACTTTTTTTGGACTCTCACTTTTCAGAATTAGTCCAAGACTTCTCATCCATAAAGTAAAATTCCGTTGCTCAAATAGGGGAATAGTACTACTCTGGTTTTATAGGCTGTGTGCTACAGAAGTTCTGTGAATGCATAGATGAGACTGTTTTGCTTTCCTTGGTGATCTGCCATTGTTTACATGACTTTTTTTCCCCCAACATTTTTGAAAATAAGCTGACTGATAAAGCTGACTTTTTCTTCTTCGTACCTTTTGAACTCATTAGCCACATTCAGCTACTTTGATACAGATGTAAAGAGTTTTTGAGATCCACATTCTTAAAGAGTTTTGTGAAGTCCAAATTAGTGCCTTCACTTAAAGAGGGCTTGAGGTTCATGCTGCGGCCTGTTTCTTGTGTTTGCTTTGCAAACTGGCTGGACTGGAAGAATTGACCAGAGAACAGGCTGTCGGCCTTGCAGTTTGTCAGAGGTAGGGGGACAGAGGAAGTTGGCTCACAGGTAGTGGATGGAGCCTGTTCAGCTGTTGCTATATGGTGGGTATTCACAGTGGGAACTCCACTGTTACTGCATTATTAGTCTGAATAATACTTTCTGATTAGGGATAAACAAAAGAAAATCTTTTGGCCTCTATGTGCCAGTTTTAATCCTTGTTTGAAGATAGGTGAGCAAATTTCCTATAATTCATATTCACACATATATATTCTCATATAATTAGCCATTCACATTTCTTATTAGCATTTGCATGAGTTATGGTTGCAAAGCATACATTCTTTCTTTGTAGCCTCTGAACATTTTTATTTATTATTCTATATCTGCAACCTGTCTTCAGCACCTTAGGAGTCTTAGAAATATTGAATTTATGGTCAAAGAATTTTGATTAAGTAATGACATTACAAAAAGAATAAGAATAATAAACAAGGAGGAAATAAGATGGCGAGGAATTAAGGACTCTCCTGTTTTGTCCATGTGGTAACTTAGTTGTTCTTCTGAAGACCTGTAATTAATTAAGAGTAATGGATATAACAGATGTTATCGGCTGGCATATTGTGACTAAGGTTGGAAGAAGTGAATTGAAGACTATTTAGAGGAAGCAAACATAATCAATTAAACCCTGAATGCAAGAGATTTTTAAAACCTAATAAATTGCCATTCATATCATAAAGAAAAGTGATACATTTTATCATTTCAAGATGACTCCAAATGAAAAGGATTGATTCCCAGAGAGGGGCATTCTTAACAGTCATACTGTCAAGTGATTTCAGATTTAAGTTAGCATGAATCAGTCAGCTTTAGAAAACTGTTTTTTCTCAGCAAAATAAATGTGAAGTGAAAGTAAGTATGTAAAGATATTTATTTATTTATTTATTTATTGGAGCAAGCTGCCCAGGGGAGTGGTGGAGTCAGCATCCCTGGAAGCATTGAAGAAGTTACTCAGCATGACACTTAGTGCTGTGGTTTAGTTGACATTATGGTGTTTAGTGAAAGGTTGGATTCAGTCATCTTGGAGCTCTTTTCCAGCCTGATTCTATGATCTGCTCAAACTATTTCTTTTTGACATGTTACATAGAAAAGAGTCAAATTATATTGATGGCTTTCTTCCAGGTAGCAATTACAGTGAAAAATGTGACGTTTTCAGCTGGGGTATTATTCTCTGGGAGGTAATCACCCGTAGGAAACCTTTTGATGAGATTGGTGGTCCAGCTTTCCGGATAATGTGGGCAGTTCACAATGGTGAGTTGAAAATACTTTATTGCATTTGAAGTTGTGTATATGACCTATACATTTTCTAAGCATTCTTAACTGTACAGCTTTAAATTACTAGTGTTTCCATTTTGTGCTTCATTGGATATGCATTTTTGTCACAAAGACTAAATAGATACTGCCACTTTGTGTCATTGTGGCTTTTGATTTACTTGGCTGCTACCGTGTTTGCTACAGTGTAACTGGTGTATGAACAAAGGATAAAGAGTAATGTCCTCGTTATTACAACACTCCGTTTTAAAGTGATCTGAGAAAAACCTCTTACCTGGCTGAATGATGGTTTTATTAGCTACATTGTCTTTCTTTTACCTTTTTTTTTAATTGGATGTTTACAAGAAATGTGTAACTTCAAGTAACTTAACTTGTGTTGATAAATCAGAAACTATGAAACTATGAAACCTCCTCCAGGAACATTAGGCATTAAAAATGTTATTTTTGTTTTTCATCTGTCATGTTTTGGGGTTTGGTTTTTTTTTTATTCTGTTGTTTGAATGGTTTTACCTCTATGCCTAGGTACCTGCACTCATGGAGCAGCACTCTACTGTGCTAAGTGCTATGCAGAACAGGTTTTCAGGAGCTTAGACTATGAACAGGACACAGTGGTTGTGTTCAAATGGACTGCTTTCTCTAAAGCAGTAGTGTAACACTGGTCAGTGTAGTAGAGTAAGCTGTAGTATCTTCATGCTAGAGTTGTAATTTTTTTACTGCTGTGTTTTTAGGTACTGTGGCAAAACAATTTCTTGAGTAATAAAGTATTGATAGTGAAGTAGTTCACTGAATGTCTGCAAAGAGTTTCTGCCATTTGTGAGAGACAACATCAAGGCAAGCGCCAACTTTTTGGAAGAAAAAATTAGCAAAGAAGCAATGAAGGCTGGTACTCTGCCTGAGTGTCATTGCTTCAGTAATAAATGATAGAAGCATATGGTGGGCACAGGTATATCCTATTCAAAGAACAGAATGGGGCAGACAGAGACAGAATCAATTAATATTGTAATCTTAATAATGCATATAGAGAGATGTTTGCAAATGCCATTTTTGAGTGAAGAATGAGATTCTCCAGTTTTTCAAGGACATTGGGTGTTGAGATTATGAGTGATGTGTGCCTTGCATAAAAGCATTTACTGTAAAACTAAGTGTAAATCTAGTACTAAATTTGGAGGCCTCAGTAAGGTGTGGGAGTATACCTTAAAATTCACTGTCTCTACCTACTTTTGCTTTAAAATTTTATCTTCTTTATCTTTTTCCATTTCCTTTTTCTTAAGAAGGAAAGTTAGTTAGTGCACTTCATCTCACTTAAAACTATTGTGGCATTCTTACTTCATGTATTACTTGTTCTGTTTAATATATTCTTGAATACTTACTGCTTTCTTTGCAAACCATCACTATATCTCATCTATCCAGCACAACTGGTTGTCCATTAATTGTTCTCATAGAAATTGTAATAAGAGGAGGAACTTGAAGCAAAAAACAGCTGAATATTTATACAATAGTTGAAGTAAAATGTTATTAAAAATGAGTATAAACCATGAAAAAGTCACACAAAATTGGGAGTTCCAGGGCCTGATAATTATTCAGGATGTTCTTAGGAGCAGCTTTCAAAATCAGCTTTCAAAAATACTTTAAGTCTTTTGGGTTTTTCTGTTTGTTTGGGGTTTTTTTGTTTTGTTTTGTTTTGTTGTGGTTTTTTTTTGTTTTTTTGGGGGGTTTTTTTTTAATTTTGTTTTTTGTTTGTTTGGGGGTTTTTTTGTTTTGGCTTTTTTTTTTTTTCTTGTGAATGCAGCATTAGGAACCAAAGACTGCTATTACTTGCTTTCTAATTTGGCCTAGAACTTTATTCTTCAGAAAGAAGTAACATTTCATTAGCCTTTGTGGTATGCTGTATTTGGTCAGTCAGTGAATGTATTCAAACCTGTACTAAAGGAAAAGTTTAATTTTTTTCTACTGCTGCTGTGTAGTGCAAAGGAACTTTTCTTGTCAGTTTTTTGTTTGTAAGAGAGCAAATTAAGTACAAGCCTGTTCATCCAGATTACTATTAGTTCTGCATTTTCTTTTGTTTATATAGCAAAATACTGGAGCAAGATCAGACACTTTCAGTTGTTTTAGAGTCTGTTTAAAAGTGTTTTCTAATATCAATTGCAGGTACTCGGCCACCACTGATCAAAAATTTACCTAAACCAATTGAGAGTTTGATGACCCGTTGTTGGTCCAAGGATCCCTCACAACGGCCATCCATGGAGGAAATTGTTAAAATAATGACACACTTGATGCGGGTATAAAAATTTATTTAAGTATTTTAAGCATTTCTTAAACTATTAAGATGGAAAATTGATGTACAAAAAGTATGCTTTTCATCCCACTCCAAAGGTGGGCTTGCGTGTTTTCTTTTGCCTCTCTGCTTTTGACAAATATTACCAAATTATTGAAGGGAAATAATTAATCTTATATATATATATGTTTATATTTCCCCTTTGAAGGAGTATAATAATTCATAATAGATTTGAGAAAATAAACAAAGTCATAGGTGTATCTAATGTATTACATTATTAAAAATAATTGCATTCATTTATCTTTTCAATAAATTATTATAAATGTAATATATAATTTACACTTATAAATTATGAGGTACTATTTAAATAGTTTTAAAACAATTGTAATTAGTTTTTAATTAAATAATTACTGTTTTTTCACAGTACTTTCCAGGAGCTGATGAACCTCTTCAATATCCTTGCCAGTATTCAGATGAAGGCCAAAGCAACTCTGCCACTAGCACAGGTACATTTGTATAAGTTAGAGAAAAAGAACAGCAACATGAAATGATGCAGATAGATTGTAAAGCATGTTCTTACATTGATTTTGAACTCAAAATGGAAAATACTTCCAAAATCTTAAACATCAGCAGACTCCATTTATTTTGTTAATACCTCATACTTAGTGTTCTCAGTCAAATGGTTTTGCTGAAGTGAACTTGTAATGAAGAAAAAGCTTATAATAAAAGCTGTCTCCAAATGCCGGGTTTAATGTCTCCATTTTTTCGCCATGAATGTTGCTAGCAATTAACACTCTTTTACTCATATGTAATGTTTAGTAGTTGTCAATTTAAAATGTTTCACTATTTTTGAAAGCTGCATCTGATTTAAGTTGTAATCTCCACAATTTAAACTTGCATTTGTTTTGTGATAAGTTGCAGTAAATACAGTAATTTAAAATAAGTGCAAGAAAGATCACTAGAAATTTTGGTGGATGGAACAAAGTGTGGGCTAGAATTTCAGGTAGTTTTGCCCTCAAAGAAATCCTTTTTTTAATTAATAGTAAAAAATCATTTAGTTTTCTCATTGTTTAGAGTACATTTTTTTCCACTTAAGTAGTTTTTCATTTTACATGTCTTCAGCTTCCTCTGCTTGGTTAAATTATTTTCTATCACCAGAGAAATTGCTGCTATTTTGGATAAAGCTTCACTGACTACTTTGCAGATTAGTGATCTTTATATTAAAAAAATCTTTGCAGCTTTAGCATTTCACTAAATTAAGTAGTTTTTCTCCACCTCTCAGCACATGATTTTAAGTGAATTTATCACATCAAACCATGAATAGATATTGGCTGATATTTTTCAGGTGTTTGTGCTGCTCTGTTGTTAATGATGGTCTTTGTCATTAATTGTGAATGAGGTTGCTTTGTGTTGTTAATATAACAGCTACCCTAAAAATTTCAAAGAAAGGTAAAGATTGACTTCAGAATGTTATCATAGTATTTAGATACATATTCTTTTTTCACTCCTCTTGCTTCTTATACTAATTGATCTGTAGCAGTCCTGCTACTTGTCTTTCATTAAAAGTTTTTTGAAGTCTTGCTTTAAAGGCAAGTTAGGCATCTGAGAGCTTTGCTGTGAAGAGATGCACTTCAGTATTTTAAATGGACATTCTCAAATGCTTTTCCTTGTTTCTACTTTCTAGGTTCATTCATGGACATCACTTCTACAAACACAAGTAACAAGAGCGATGCTAACATGGAGCCAAGTGACTTCCAAGGAGCTTCTACCAATGACACTATTAAACGTTTAGAATCAAAATTGGCACAGCAAATCAAAAATACAGCCAAGCAGCCGGTAAGCCAACGGGTGCAATTTTGAACCGTAGTAAAAAAATGGACGTGGATAGACCTAAGTGTTGTGTCTGTTTTGAAACATGTGTCCTCATTCAAAATAGTTCAAAATTGGATCCAGTTAGTTACAGGAGAAGAATGTAGAAGAAAAGGGACAGAAAAATGTTGTATAGTGCCAAAAAGATAAACTGGAAGGCTCTAATTTTAATCTAATAAATCCCTTTAAATACATCTCCAATGTATTTAAAGGGATTTGTTAGATTTAAAAAGTATGTTTGAAAATTGTTGCCTTAATTTATAATCAAAATACTAGTATGACATGAAGGGATTAAACATTTTAGGTGAATTTTGAAGTAGAATTCAAGCAGAATGCACAAATACAAAGATTCTCTTATGACAATATTGGCCTAATTCTGCTGATTTTTTTATCTGTGTGAAGTTAGATTGTTTTCAAAGCTGCCAATATTTAATTTGTTTATACCAATTATTGCCATTTATAGTGTTATGAATTTTAAATCTTGTCCCTTTGAAAATGCATACTGTAGAAACATACTGTAGGTGTATAGTATGGAGGGGCTTGTGCAGAATTTTCTTTTCACAAGGTGTGACTGTTGGACAGGGTGACCCTGGCCGTTTGAGTTTGCCCCCATCCCGTGGCAGCAGCGTTGAGAGCTTGTCAGATGTTCGTGCACGACCACCGTCCGCCCTTGTTTCCGGAGAAGCCAAAAGGATGAGCGCTGACATGTCTGAAATAGAAGCAAGAATAGCTTCCATTACAGGTAAAATTTTATGATGTTTGGGGAGTAGACTAAAGAACTGGAAAGAAATAAAGGAGGAAGGAAAATGTAAAACATGCATAGTCTTACACAAAGTTGACAACAGTAGCTATATGAAAATACTTAAAGTTTTCCTGTAGTCTTGATTGTCCTTTATTAATTGTGGGGGGAAAATGCCTTTATTTATGGTTATACACTCTTTATAAAAGACTGAGTGTTTTAACTGAGTATTTAAAAAGTTTTAGAGATTTTGTTGAATTAGATTTTTACCTTTTTTAAAAAAGCGTTATGAGACTTCTAAATACCAGTCCTATTCCAAATGCACAACTTTCTCCTTTTTATCTGAAATAGTGTTATTTCATCTCTGCTAGCATAATTATTTATATAATAACATATTCTTCAAGGTTGTCTCTATAATACTTTTGAAATTAAAAGGTAGGTTTAAAGTTCATGTTCCCAAATAAGTGTAAAAATCCACTGTGACAGATTTCAAAGTGGGAAACATAATTAGATTTTATTCACCAGGTTAAGAAAGCATTGTTGTCTTTTGTTAAAAATAAGCTACAGGTGTTTTGCCAGGTTTCCTTCAGATATAAACTGTCATCTCTAAACCTTAAAACATTGAGAGAATTAGAATTTATCTGTAAGTATAAATACATAATTTTATGGTTAAAGCAATCTTGATTCATCCCAGAAGAGTGAATTAATAAAAATGTGTACACTTGGCAAACACTTTCTTGTCTCCTTTCTTCATCAGAGATACTGTTTGTTAATATATGTAAACTTCAGGTTTTAAGTTCCATATGTGAAAGTTTTTTGTGTTACGATATATAAGCACAGATTTAAATTATTAAACAAAATTACCTTGGTTAGTTCAGGGTTATTTAGCTGTCTGAGTACTTTTATACCAATATTAAAATTAGGGTAGTTGAGTAGCTGCAATTAGTAAGAAATTACACATCCAAATTCTGGCTTTCTTGTGCACCATGGCTATTTCATTTTTGTTCTTCATTGTGTTATGGTTACTCCAGGATCTTGTTTTATTAAATACTGAGGTACTGAAATAATATTTATCTTGCCCTATTTTTTTTTTTTACTTTAATGTTTTTATTTTAAAGCCTTATTCCAAAATCTGTCTATTGTATTGTCAGTCTTTGACTGGATGACTGTGTAGCACATCTCACCCTGAATATCTATAAAGGTTTCTTAACACAGAAGGCAGCTGTGTACTTACCTGGTAATAACACTGTGCTGGTTTTATTTTAAAACATGTCAGGACTCACTTTGGTCACTGACATTCTTAATGTAACTTATTGACATTATCAGAGATAGCCTGACCCTCCTTTGTAAGAGTTTTTAATTTTCCTAGTTTGTCTTCTTTAAGAACATTGCTCTGAAATAATAATTACTATTCGGAATAATCTAAGGGCTTTTTGGTGGTTTTTTGTTATGACTGAAGGGTTTCTTTTTCTTGAAACAAAAGTTCATATTGAACATACAATTTTTGGTTTGGGGTTCTTTGGATAATTTTTGGGAAATCACTTCGTGCAGTACTGGACTCTGAGAAATGAGGTCAAGCACATCTGACCATAACTTTCAAAAAGAGGTGAAACAGCACTGTATTGGTTTCTTTTTTTAATCTTGTTAACCATGTGACAGAAATAATACGCCGTGAACCTGAAAAAAAGTGCATGGCTGGGTGAGGATTGGGCTGTTGTTAAATCAAGTTATAAATGATTTTATCTTGTTCCATTGTCCTGTGGATTAATTGTAAGAGTAAATCATGTAATGCACATCACCATCACTTACTGAGACAGGTATGCTACAATGTTCTACCCTCTGGAGATGCATTCAGATTTTTCTCTAAATAGGAACTATTTATCTTAAACTACAGAAGTGGTAAAATAAAAAAAAAATACAATTAGATTTTATTTCAAGGTGTATAATGTTTCTTGAACATTATTAAAAAATTTAAAAGCTGGTAGGTATATCCAGTTTTCAAAACAAAAAATCTGCACTGGAAGGACAAAAGAGTAACTGACAGGAGTGATTGTCAAATGTAGTAAAAGTAAATATTTTTTCAGAGATAGATGAGATTTCCTTTGAAAGGAGGTGATTTAAAGAAGCAGAAGTGCCTAGCTATTAGACTTTTTAATAAAATAGTTTGTGCCTAACACTAAAGAGAAAATGTTAGTTATGTTCAGGCAGTCAAGTTTGGTTTTTTTTTTTTCTGAATGTATAGGTGAATTGAAATAATTTAATTTGTTTTGTGTTTGGATAATTACATTTGGTTTTCCCTTCTGTGTTGCCATGCTGCTTTCTGTGTTTGACTTTTGTGTTGCTAACTATAACTAATTACACTGTGTTGTAATGATGGCTAGTTCTGCATTTTTTGCTTTTTAACAGTTGCTTTACTATGTGTAAGCATGAGTGGAAGGCAATGCAGTTTATTCTGCATGACACATTTTTGCATGAACTCTAGTTTAACCAAATATATGAAAAATGCAGTATTAGGAATTTAATAATTTTGCTCTTGCCGTTTTAGTGTTTTGCATGTGTATTGTATATGTGTATTTTTTCAGCCTATTCCAAGCCTAAACGAGGCCATCGTAAAACTGCTTCATTTGGCAACATTCTGGATGTCCCTGAGATCATCATACCAGGTATCGCAGACCAGGTGAACGGGTCAGTTGGTTAAGATGCCGGAATAATGATCAGACTGCTGAAATACTTCTTGCTCCAGTTGCTTTAGGGCAGGCCCAGAAATTATCCCACTAAATTTTTCATAATTCTTCAGTAAAGAGGAGCATGATATTTTATTACAAACTTACTTTTATCAGTAAATTGTTCCGTCTTCAAATTTACTTCTACTGATAAAAGACATTTTCCCTTAAGATCTTGATGTTCAGAGTCTTCTTATAGAGGAAAACTATATATGCAGTCTTGTATTACAGTACCTCATTTGGTGAAAATGGAACTAAGTTGAAAAATTCCTGTCTAGGTAATTGTTTTGCCCTGATCTTTGTTGTGTTTAGGCTCCCATTTTTAATCAGATCATAGTGGAAAGAAAACCTAAGATAAATGATGTACAGAACTTTAAATCCATGTGATATTTGTGATTAAAACATTAACACTTAGTCTGTGTAATTCTTATATTTGAGTACACTTTTCTAGGGCTAAAATGTGTGTGCATGAGGTTTTACTATTGCGCTTAAGTTAATGCCAACTAAAATTACTAGGAGAGGCTTTTGATAGGAAAAAAATTAATATAATCAGGCAGCATGGATGGGAATATCATTTGGGAATTTAATGAATAATTCTCATGTATTCCAAGTCTTTTTTTAGTTAGTAGAATGACATTTTTCTTTCTTTCATTTCATACTTCTCAAAGCCTAAAAATAAGTATAATCAATCCCAAACTGTGATAGGCATACCATTAACAGTATGCAAGTCACCTCAGAGTGATACGTCAGGAGCTGAAAAGGAGGAAATGTGAGTGAAAGTATCTAGGAATCCACTTAAAACCATGGCCCTCCTCTTCTAAATTTCTGTCATCTGAGGAAGTTTCCTTGTAAATCTTGATATTGTTAGGTATTAAAAAGTTGAATGCAAAAGATAATTTTGTACAAAGGTTTCTTTCAAATAACTTTATTGAAGGTTATAGTAAAAATACAGAATATGAGAAAGTAGATTCCAAAGAGCAATAACACCCATGAAAAAGCAAACCTCTTTGGCGCTGAGGCTAACAAATTGGCAAGAAAGTTTACTAGAGTAGCTTTCCACTGTAACTCTCAAGCAGTCCTGGCCTGCACTGACATAAACAAAATCCTGAGAAAGAAGAAAAGTGAAAGTAAAGACATCTGTCCAGTTTCAGTGTTAACTCATGATGAGAGCCTGGTAAATAAGCTCTAGAAGCCAATGAGTGCCTCTTGTCTCCATACACTCACTCTGTCCATAAAAACATGAGGCTTCCAAGAAGCTTTGAAACTTTTAAGCAATAATGAAGAAGTCAGTGAAATAAAATACAATGTTGTTTTCACAAAACAGATTGTATTGTACCAGTCTATTGGTTTCTTAGGCAGAGGCAGACATTAAAAATTCTTCACCTGGTCTATTTTAATTGAACTTGACAGGATGGGAATTTCAAGAATTTGGAATACATGTGAAAGAAATAGAAACCTGTCAAAATAAAAAAAGGTATAGGGTTGGAGCAAGCATATTAAGGAGTTTTCTCAAAATTTATTCCTAAAGTATTTAAGTGAAATGAGTTTGAGTTAATGCTTTATCAGGAGCAACTATTCATTAAGAGGAGGATTAGAATATCACATAGGGAGAATTGTGCTGTGACTGAATAGAAATAGGGTAAAATCCAGGGTCATGCACTAACAACAATTTCTATTGATAAGATGACATGAGATCATAGCACATGCATGCAGATTAATTCTAGGTAGTATGAGCCACGAATTCAATGTAGTTGTGAAAAACTGTGAAATCTTAAGGTGCTATTCTAGGAAAAATAAAGAAGCACTGACACAACTGGCCCTTGTTGAGTTTGAATCAGGAATTGAACATACTCTTCTGGTCAGCCATATAAAAGAAACATACATGCACTCAGATAATATGAAGAAGAGTTACTAGGATATAAGGGGTATAGAAAGTATAAAAACAAATCTGAAAGCATGACTTTTTTTAGCTCACAAAGTGAAAGCTGAGAATGAATAATTATTTTCTATAGATGAATCTGCAGCTAAAAACTAGGAAGAGATGACTACTTAAGCTAAAAGACAGTATTGGCACTACAGAAAAAATATGTAAATTGTCTGCAAATAAATCTGGGCTTTATATTGAAAATTTTCCGGTTGTCAGAACAGCTTTCCAGTAATAATCCCAAAGCCAGAAAAAAATGAGATTAATCATTACATGACAGAACATGATCATCTGCCCAGTAAACTAATTATATTCATCTGTATAGTTCTCACTTCTTTCCTTTCTTTACTCTTTCAGCACAAAGCTCTCTGTTCTGGCCTCTGAACACACTTTTCACTTTCTAGCCCCCTAAGCTTCCAAGACCCCCAAACTGTTACCACCATCTCAATCCCACCCAGTTACGTTCCATGCTGCTTCTGCCACAGACCCAGCTCCTGCGGACTTCCCCGGGCACGTCCCTCGGTGGGGCGAGCAGCTCGTCCCTGTCCTTGGAGCCGCACAAGCGCCGGTCTGTGCTGCTGCCTGGAGTTGTGCTGAGCACATGGCACAGCAGCTGCTGCCCGGAGAGGGGAAGCACCAGGCAGGCATGTTACCGTGAGTCAGCTGCTTTGGGCAGGGCTATTTTGGAAGTATGAGTGCTACATCTGCTATCATTGGGGGTTTTCGTAATGCGTTGCCTCAACTGCATTTCGTCCATGAACTGATTATGCTTCCAAGGTCGTAAAATACAAACTTTATCAATTAAAGGTAAAATATTGTCAGAAGGGGAAGTTTTTAGAATATATTTGCTCTTCTTTCTAAGTAGGTGCTGTAAGAGTGAACAGAGCTATTTGTTCATTTAAGGTGGTATTTTGTGTTACTAGCTTACAAAACTTAAAATCTGAAAGATGGGTCAAAAAAATTCCTCCTTTGTGTAACAGCTTAGCAAATGAGTTTGTGGTGGTGGTATCCTGTAACCAGATAGCCTAGTGATGTATCAGTTCTTTTTTTTTCATTTACAGTATGTATAGTACAGGTTATAAGCACCAACTTTATTTTTACATACATATTCATATATAAAAAATGAAAACCCTAGTAAGTACAAAAGGTTTAAGTATCCTTATGTTTAAAGAAACAAAATCTAAATTCTAGTTTGTGTACTTTTTTGGTAGAAACCATTCAAGCAGCATCTAGCAAATATACCTACAAGTACAGCTTTCTCTTCACTGGCAATGTTAGACATCTCGTGCATTTGGCATGTGTGCATTTGGCTTTGTAATTTTGTCATCTGAAACTGTGCCACAGCGTTACAATTTTTATAGCATTGACACTGCATAAATGATTACTCAAGATAGACACATTTTGTAGAGGGTCTTTGGAAGGTGGATAGGAATTATGGGTGCTGTAGGTCTGTAGTTTTTCTATCTACTTTTAAAATCAATGTATGCCAGAAATCCCACTCTTGTCCTCCCAGATCACTTAATTCATCTGGAATTCAGATCAATGTTTTAACTTCTTCAGAATGTCTTATAGCAGTGTTGCAGTCACTTAATCATCCTGCACTGTGAGAGAGGCTTGAGCCCTGTAGGTGTGTAAGGAAGAGAGAGGACTGTGAGTAAATAAGAAAGTGTAAAAGGAGATGCAAGTATCTGCTAAAGGGCAGGGAGAAGAGGTCATAGCTGGTCTGGATATTTGGCGGCTGGGTGGGGGCAGTGATCAAAAGCTTAGTAAGTTGTACAATTTATTTTTGCCTAGAGTATGTGGGGCAGGACGTGATGGAAGTTTCCTGTTCCTTTAGAATTTAATTTTAGAAAATAAACAACACTATGTGAAATGGGTTGTTCTGAGGCCATGAAGTATATTTGTGACTTTTGCTTTTTAATCTTAAAATCCTGGAAACCACCAAAAACCTGACACTGTGTATCAAGTTACTGTGGATTAACTTCTGTCCATTTACAAATCTCTTAGTATTATAATGAAGATAAAATATTTTTAAATGGACATAGAGGTAAGAACAAGATCAAAACTAGGAGAGGAAAGCATAAAGAAGTACCCATGAGCTTTTCAAATAAATATTTTTGTTGTGTTGTACAGCGTATTTTTCAATTGAAATTTGTCTTGAATCTGGAGCAATAAGTATTTGTTGATTCGTAGTCTGTTTCTGCCTTGTTGACGCTATTTGCCAGATGTCTGCAGTATTATACTAATTAAAATGGCATTGCCTAGTTGAGCTTGCTCTTCCCTCATGCTACTAACTTGAAGGTAATTCATTTAAAGGTGTTCATTTTTTACAACAGTAGTTTTGGCCCCTCTTTCCCCTCCACCCCTTCACTTCCCGCAAGGCATTTTCTTTTCTTTCTTGCACCCCACCCTGATTATTTTAACATTTTGGCAGCCATGTTCTAATATTTCAGCAACACATGCGCTGGGTTCTTTAAATTCACAAATGTTGCTAATCTGAAATGAGAATTTCAGATATTTTTGCAAGCCTATTTCAGCTGAGCTAATTTTATAACAATGTTGTTGAATGAAATGTGCACATAATTTTGTATCAGTTGTGGGTGGATTTCACATATGTTGCATATTGAGATGAGCTGTGGCAGCCAGATGAAGTATCCACAGCACAGAATTCTATCAAATGTATAATCTTGTTTGTTAAACAATTGCATAGAGGAAAAGTTCACTGCAAATGAACAAGTTCAGACATTTTGACATAGATTTGTAATTCACAAGATCCCCATATGAAAGCATTAAACAAACTTAGCTGTTGTTGCTTAGGTAAGTATATACTTTCCCTGAATTTCAGAAGCAAAATACCAAGACCACAGAACAGTTGCAATTCAAATCCGTTTGTAGTCAGAGCAAAAAGTATATTCCTGTTTTAGAATCCTGCTTGACTTTCTTATATGGTTGTTTCTTAAAGTACCTTCTATAAATTTTAAAATAACATGACAAATTGATAAAATGACACTAAGCATTTTGTATTGCTGTTTTGTGGTAGTGTGCTCCTATGTGTAATAATACATATATTTAAAAACTTAAAGGCTTATTAAATATATCAGTTAATATTAAATAGTCTTGCATTTTTGTAGTAACTGTTGCAATTCAAAACGTCTCAGGATAGGCTTGGAGTTGTGGGAATTATGCTGAATGAGAAGTATCTAAAAGGTCAGCAATGTGATGCCTTTTGCAGGGCTTTGAGTGAGCTGTGTTGGTGGCTGAGTGTGGGGCTGCTGGGCGAGGGGCTGCCATGGCTGCAGTACATGTTTCAGATGCTCCCCTCCAGTAGCAGAGTTACGTAATGCAGAGTTAAGAGCAAGAATTTTGAGCATTGTCAGCTGTTACTGGGGACATTTTGGTGTTTCCTTTTGGACAGCTGACTTGCTCTCAAGAGATAATATAAACAATCACTGTAATAAAAATCAAAGTAGTCAGGGAGATTCTGTTGCATAATCTCCTTTTATTTTTAAGGAGATTTTGTTTCCTGAAAATGCCTTTGATTGCTTGTCAGTGCTAAAATTTAAACTGTTTTATGTAGCTGTCACTGGTGGATAATTGCGAACAGGTGGAAGGAGAAGAGGAAAAGATTACAGCATTGTGCTTCGTAGGTTGATGGTGAGATGTGATTTAGCTGAACGGTCCCCTTTTCACACTTCTCAGAGCATGAGAACAGGACATAGTTTCGTTCCCCTGAAGGAGACAGGAGAGCAGAAGGAAGCGCTTTCACTTCTTACTTTTCTTGAGGGGAGCGTCACGCAGGCAGGAGTCCTTGCTGTGTTCCTTGAGCAAGCCAAAGAGCAACAGGTTAAAGCTGGCAGCCTGTTATCTTTGTGGTTTAGCTTTTAGAAATCCCCATAACGTAACGCACTTGAAATAGATGTCGTCATCAGCTCCTGCCCCAAGTACTAAGCCTGACCAAATACATGTGACAGAAGATGGTGGAGTAGAGTGCAGCAGCTATTCATGTGGTAGGAGTGGTTATTGTATTAGGGTATACTTTTTGTTGACAGGCCAGCATGTTTTGAGTTAAAATTCTGCAGCTGTCTCTCCCCCTCTCTCACTTTGTCTCTGTGGATTTGTACAAATTCCAAGCTCCTCTGCAACAGTCGCACCCTTCTTATTTTGTTCTGAATATATTTCACTGGTTTGTTTTTGTTTTGTTTTTTTCCCAGCAGGAAACGGACAGCAGAGGCGCAGATCCATTCAAGATCTTAGTGTTGCTGGAACAGAGTCCAGTCAGGTAATGTCCTTCTCATCTCTTCTTTGCCTTTCAGTAAAGTCAGCACCAAATCTGTACAACTGATCTGGAAATCTTCACCTTTGATGCTTTCATAGAAATGATGTGGAAGCTTGGCAGACTGTAGTGTTGTTTATATTGCATTGAAATGAGATTCCATGAGAGTAGCTGTGAATGAGCTCTAGATGAGAAGCATTTTCTGTACAGCTTATACAGTATTTATCACTTTTATGTACACATGTTTTTTTGTGTACTTTTAATTTGGCTGAGGGCACATGTTTCACAGAAAAGCCTTTTCATCTTTCTGTATGTAGGAAATAATTGTAATTACTACTTATTGTGTAAAACAGTTATATATAGACTCACTTTCTGCATGAAAATAAAAAGCATGTGCATCAGTATAATAAATGTTACTTATTATCAATTTCTGAATTCTGAATAGTAAATTACAGAGATATCTCTCTATTTCTTGTGAAAGATTTACAGCAGGGTGTTGTGAAAAAGTTTTGTTTTAAAAGAATACTATTTCAAAAAGATATTTTATAATAACATCGCTATTTGACTGGTATTGTAAATGCCATGGAAACAGAGACAGTGGTATGCTACATAACATGCTCCTAGTTTCATTTCAGTTTTAAATGAGAAAAGTATAGCTAATGTGTTTTTTTCAGATGTGGTTATTTTGTGTTTTTAATTGCTATAACAATTCACAGAGGCTATTTGGTCCTTAGCGTGAATTGGCAATTTTGAGATTCCTGCTATTATTTGAGTGTGGGATACTGGTGCTTAGCATATTGATCAGGTTAATCAGGTTTCTTTATTAGGGAGCCTACTACAATAATATAAAATGGGTGGTAATTCTTGGGAATTGTCAGGAAAATAACCTTTGATTTTTCTTTAATCCCATGGAGTATGAAAGCCACAGAAACCTCATCAAGCCTGTAGGTATTAGTAAATTTACTGTGTACATTTACCAGAAGATAACAAGTCTACATAATATATTTTAATATCTTCAGAAAAGACAGGTTTGTTAGAAAGAAATTAATCTGCAAAATTTAGGAACTAATTTAGCCTATTCATTTAATTGTAGAATTAAAATTATGCAAGACTTGAGGGAAAAAATTAAGTGACAATACATCAGTTATACCAAATTGTACTGATTGATGTATGAATATATTTAATTAGAGCTTTTTTATTTAAAAGTTTTCATTCTGTTCATTTTAATGAATGGTTGATATTTCAAATTTTCATTGTTTCTTTCATATCTTAATAACTATTATTATAATCTTTATTTGAAAGCTGTTCTACTGCCTGTATGGGTGTTCTAGCTAAATTGTCATTGTGAACAGAATTATATAGAAATTTTGTTTTATGTTTACCTCACCAATATCTCCTGTGGGTCTATAGAAGTACCAGAGTGATATTTTACTTTCTTACTTTTGATAGTGTACATATTGGAAATGTAAGTGGAAGAATTACAATTGTCTGTTGCTATCCTGCAGTTTCTTTGGAAACATGGTAAAATCTGGAAAACATAATATTTTAACGCACATGAAAAATGCAGTTTCAAAGATATTTTTGCACTGTCCATATAAACAAATAATGAATTTTTATCCCCTTTTTGATGTGAAGAGAGATAGAGGAGTCTGCTGAAACTAATGCTAACTTTTGATGTACACATGCTTGTATATTAAAAAAAATTGGAAAACAATGAAGAAACAGAGCACAATGTAATTATGGCTAAAGACTTAAGATTAATCTTTATGGGTTTCTATACATCTGGACCTCAGTGCCTTGATTTTTTTATTAAAAATTTTGAGCTGCTATCCATATGAGCAATCTATGAGCCAAAGCAGAAAAAACATCTGAGTGATATAGCTCTGGTGAGTTTATCCAATCTCCCCATATGCACTATACCATATCTAGGGTATCCTTTCTAATGTGAAAATCCCCTTCCCCTCCGTCCCTTCATTGCAAACATCTTCTTCCCCGCATTCCATTCTCCCTTACACCCACTCTGAGGCACAGCCTTCTTCACCAAGTAGCCATGGCCCCTCTGCTCCCTCACCCAGGCCATGAAAGGCCCTGTCCCACTCAAAATTGAAGGATTGCCACGATGCTTCTTCTCTGGCTTTTAACTATTTGACACAGTAAAACTGATCAGAAATATTTTTACTGAATGTATTTTTCCTGAAAATTGCTGCTGTATCTATAGAAAATGGTTTCTGTTGCTACTATGGGTTTTTAATTAGAAAGGTTTTTCCAATTCAGAATGGAGTTTTTCTTAAGGTGAAGGAAAACACCAGGCTTGTATATAAATAAATATATGTATATATATTATTAATTAATATTTTTATATATGGGTGCTTACCTGAAAGGGGTAGTCCAAGACTCTTGGTCCTGTTACCTGTTTGTCTGTTTTCATTTGACCACCTTGTATGTTTTATGATTGTATGTCTATTTTATGTCTGTGTGCTCTTTGTGTGGCTTGTATGGCTGACAATTACTATGTTTATGTTGTTGAGACACTTAAGGTGCTTAACAGCATTGCTCTTACTGGTGTTCTCAACAGCAGACAGTAATAGTGCTTTGCAGAGAGTTTTACTACTCAGCATCAACAGTTTAGATAGGAAATTTGCTAGGTCAAGGGTTTTCCATCTTTGGATCAGCTGTTAGAGTGATTTGGTGTTGAGAACACATGTTCAGGTGTGAATTTTCACAGATTTTAGCACTTGGTGACCTTAGACTGGTCCTTACTCCAAGTGACATAAGCATCACTGATGCAACTGTCCCTTCTAAAATCAAATGCTACATTTTCATTTGTTTCTGTCTATATACTGTGATTCTCTGTCAATTTCTTTTTTTTTGGAATGGAATTGTTTCTTCTGCCTATTTCTCTGTACATGCACTTTAAAACATTTTAGTGTGTCCTCTGTCTGGTGCTATTGCTCTTGCCTAAACACCTTTCCAACATAGAAACATGTGCAGTCTCTTAACTGCAACGACTAATATTTTGGGGGATTTCAAGTAACACAGCAAATTGCCATTAATACTGCATGCAGTGTTTACAAAATTTCATGTTTTATATGGATACTGAGAAACGTATCTGGCATAGTGACCCAAGATCTGCAGGTTGTGATCTGATGCTCAGTGTGGTATCCATCTCCTTGCCTGTGTGTCTTTTATTGTTTTGGATATTTTGTACTCATCTTTCACAGTGCTGCCATAAACACCAAAACTACCTGCTTCCTCTTTTAAACACTGTTTTGTTTTGTTTTGGGACTGTTGGTTTTTGGGGGAGAGGGGGTGTTGTAACTGTTGCAGAGCCTCCATAACTTTTACAGTTTACTTTGAAGTGAAAAAAATTACTATATTAAAGAAAGCCATGTACTGATGTGAGGAGTTAAGAAGCAAGGTCATAATGTACATGCCCACATGCATGCAAACTAAGTGGGATAATTTGGGGATCTGATATTGCACAGATGAATCATTCTGTCCATGAGATTGTGAAATTTGTCACAGATGCACATTTGGGTTTTTTTCTCCCCTTTCACAGCAAGATAAAATTCACAGCTGAGATGAAGAAACAGGACTAGTAATGATGATTTCTTTAAATCATGTTGCCTGTTTAAATTAAGCTTCAGGGAAGATTATTACTCAGAATATGCCTGCTTTTCAAGACTGTAAGTCTTTGAGAAATGGCAGCTAAGAATGCCATGAGAGTTTGACCACCTGGCAAAGATGATTTGAGAGTAACCTGCTAGCAAGTCTGGAGGAAGCAAGGATGAAGGGGTACAGAAACTGATTGCCAAAGTCCAGACAATGGACTTTACTTGTCAGAGGGGCTGCTGCCATGCAGGTGGCCTAAAGCATCTCACTCAACAAACTCTCAAAACACTGTAATCTAACCAGTGTTCAGTTTGGGAAACTTCCCTTCAGCTTCATAGTGCTTTTTAGATATGCTTCAGATGTGATTCCTTCATTTCTACATCTACTGAATTTCATGTAAATAAAGATATCAAAGAAATGTGGTTTTGATTGGTGGACCAAAACAATCTGGTAAAGCACTGAGAAGTTACTGTAACTAGAGTATTTCTCAGGTGCCTTTCACTATCCACTATCATACACAACAAATCTCTTTTTGCTTAAAGGTCTTTTATGCTGTTACAAGTGCTTTCTCTATCTTCTGATCTTTTACATCAGCAGGGTGTGTTTATAATTCATGTTTGAGGACGCTAACAGTAAGCTCAGCAACTTAAATCTTACTTAATGTCAACAAAAACTCCAACACAAAAGATTTTTCAAAATGTCTGATGCCATCATCTTGATAATATCCATCAAATTATTTCTACAGTTTATTGTCTTGTTTCTAGATATTACCATAAAACACAAAATGCTTAATAAACATCACAGAAGAAAGAGTATGCATTTGAAATAATGGATGTTTCAGTGTGTATAATCTTGTTATTCTTTGGATCATTACTGGGCCAGAATCCTGAATTTTAAAGCTTAAATTAAAATAGTATATTTGGAAATAAAGTCATAAAGAAATATAGTTTCTAGTTAATGTATATTTGAGTGCTTATTTTGAAAAATGGAGTCATTTAATGAATCATTTCATGATAAATACACCATCCTGAAAATAGTTGTATTTTAATAGCATCTTTCCTTTTACTTCATTTTTTTCTGAGAAACTTGCTGGGGCTTATAGTCTTAAATCCATTCATGTGTTAATTTAATGTCACTGAGGGGGTATGTGAAATAGAAACATATATATTGTAAATAACATTTCTGAAAAAGCAGCTTAGGAGAATAATGAAATCTGTATTATGTTTTTGTGCTTTGGTAAACAAAAACATTGGAGGAATCAAACAGTACATGAAAAAGCAACCTTCAGAATTTTGGTTTAGTTCTTAAACTGCTTCATGAGTGAGCATGTACTCATTTTCTGATTGATGTGCTTCAATTGACTGATCCTTTTTGATTAGGCTCTTTTTTCACGTTTTCTGAAGATTAATCAAATAACCTCTGAGTTAACAAAAGAACCAGAAGAAAACTGTAGATTAACACATGGTAGTCTAGTGCAGCTACTAAGCTGTATTCCTTTTATTGAATGTAGTTCCATTCATTAATTAAATGTTGGAAACAAACTTTATGTCCTCTTTATGTTACAGAGCTGCTAGATTTCACTGAACAATGGTGCCAAAATCACTAGACATGTTGTCATGATTTTCTGTAAAGATCTTGAACACACTGTTCAGCATTGCTTTTTGTTATGCTGAATAGGAAAATTGTATCACTTTCTTTTACACAGTAGAGAAGAAATGGGGATGAAATTATTCCTGCAATGCATGTAAATGCTCTGCCTCAGGAGATCATTCAGGGTAAAAGCTTGGGGAGGGAAAGTATTTTTGAGGAGGATTGTAGGTTCAAATGTCTTCAATTTTTTTTTCTTTTTAATGAACTTCTCAAGAAATCTTCTATTAATTTGTCATTTTGTTTTATTTTGTCATTTCAGGAGAGTAGAAACAGCAGTAGATCATCTAGTCCTAGTGTGAGAATGATCACTACCTCGGGACCAACCTCTGAAAAGCCAACACGTAATCCATGGACACCAGATGATGCAGGTAATCCTTTGTTTATTCTGTAAATTTTTTGCCTGTAAAAAAATTTAAATATTTATTTCATTGTGGTATGGGGTGTATGCTCAGACATTAATAAAAGTAAGCAATGAAGATCATGATTTTTTTAAGTTCTGCTTAAATGAAATCATTACATTACTGCCTTGTTTTTCACATACACTGTAAGAATACTTATTTATAAATTGGTAAATAACATAAACTTGTAAATATTTTGCTTGTAAGAAGGCACTGTAAATTGCAGTAATAATAATACTTAATGAACATCTTGTTAGCCGTTGTTTTTTAGTGTGGTTTTGGAGAATTAGGGGAATAGGCATCTTAGAACATTTTAGTCTTGTCCAGTTGTATTTTCAATGCACATTTAAAGATTTCATTGCCCTGACATCTGGAATTAAATGTTATGTAGGTGAGTATTGTCTGGGGTAGGTTACTCCTGTTTACCACCTCTTGTAATTTTGCTTATGCAGGATGTAGATGTGCACACAAAATTGCTGGTTTTGAATGCACTAACACGTGTCTGTAGAAACATTGTAAATACTTCTACCGTAGCATCACTGTTCTTTTGTTATGAAATAGGATAAAGAATGAAGATAATTGAATAGTTCAGTTTGATTTTAAAAGTCATAATGTATTCTGTTATGAAAAGAACCAGTACTGTAATGCAGGAAAAATGGATCCCCACAAATTCAGTTTTAGAGTATAAATAAAAATTACATTTTTGATACCAAAATGTACATGTTGAATCTTAAATTAAGTCTCAAGATGGTACTTCAGAGTGCCTCAAATGCTGTAATCTTTTTCTTGTGATCTTTTCATCTTGATGATCAGATTCTTTTCCTCTAACTAACTGCAAAATGGAAACTCATGTGGTGACTGACTCTTGCACAAACCTATGTATATATACATAAATATGTATGTATATTTGCACACTTGCATTTTACTGAATATGAGGTGATTATGTAAGATGTACTTTTCTTTTTTACCCATGTTAGTGGGAGGACAACACACTCTTGTGTTTTGCTTCCTTATTTTATTCTTTCTGTCCTTTGTTGCTTTGCCTGACCGCAAGTCAGTGGCTTGTCACTCATAACTTTCCCAAGCCCTTTCCCACTGCTGCAGCCCACCCTGGGCCCTCTTGTGCAGCATGGAACCTGAGTTGCTTTAGGCAGTGAGCACTAATGGGAATTGCTGCCTTGCATTGGAAGCAAGCTCTTACCCAGTCAAGAGTTCATTGGAAACCAAAAGCTGCAAATCATAAACCAGTGCAACAAAAGTTTGTGCCAAGTTTTTGGTCTTAAATGCAGCACAGCACTGGAGCTAAAAGTCAAGTTTGTTTTCTAGCCCACAGAAATTGGTCACCTCATACTCAGGTAAATACAGAATGTGCCATATGTATATTTTTTCTTGTTAGGTTTATGTAGGCCATGCACAAAGAATTGTTCAAATTTCTGAGGAGAGAAATAATACTGGTTTTCTGTAAAAGATGCTATGTTTTTAATTTAATGAAGCAAAGTGATAAAACAAGGATGCAGCCGTATCTGGTCGATCAGGGAGAATTTGCAGTTCTGTGATGTAGTGCTGAAACACTTGGGAATGTCGCCTGAAGCATTGACATGTAGTGATGTATTTTTGAAGCATTGCGATTCATTGTTGCAATATCCGTATATGGCAGTAGTCTAATGTAGGGAAGGACTTCTCATGTTGATTGCATTTAAGATACCACGGTGATTAAGTCTCTGGTTTTAGGGTTGTTTCCTTTTTCTTTTTCCTTTTTGTTTTTACCACCTTCCAGTTTCCTTACAAGCATACACTTAACCACTTTTTCTCCATTCCCACCCTCTTATTTCTGTTTCCTTTTGAAGCTGCTCTTGGAAATAGCATAGTCTTTGAGGGCAACACCTTAGTTTCTCTACCACGACTACTCTGTGGCAGGTGCTTTTGGGGTATGGGTAAGCAGCCCCTTTTTTTTCCCACCTACCCTCCTCCATATAATCCTCTAGTAGCAATTATGCAGCTGTAAAATCAGTAGTTTCTCCATGTGTCTTTACTCCTGTGTCTCTTAAAGCTTAACAGTAACCTTGTGATCCCCAGATTGTGGGCTACTGAAAGATAAGAATGCAGAAACATACTAAATCTGGAATGAAAGCTCTAGAGAAATCCAGAGCAGTGTAAGAAGAGAGCAGCCATGCCCAGGAGACAGACCAATTATTGGGTTCTTTGCTAACCACAAAGTATATGTATGGAGCAGAGAAGATGCCCTAGAGCATGTTGTGAGGAAGATACTTAGAGACCTCACTGGGAGCAGGTTTCAAAACTGAGCAGGAGGTTGTGCTTATTTTATTTTGGCAGAGCTGATTTGCACAGCTTCTAATTTTAAAATCATTAGATGCATGGGCTGGCTGGCTGATCCTTCATAAACAAGAATGAAATGGCAAATTTTTTATAAACAGAACTGTACAAAAATGGTATTTTTAAAATCTGTGTTCTGTTACATGGCTTCTAGAAGTGTAGGTTGGTAACCATAATTTTTTTTTTTCTTGATGTGATAGACCATACTTTTGATGTTCTTAACTATCAGAAAAACAAAATGATTCATCTGCCTTGGGATTGGAACGCTGCTATTTCCATCTGCTTATCCACATTCAGATTGTGTATTGTGTAATTACTTAGATTTCTTGGTTTTGTTCTGTAAGAATAGAATTCACTCTTTTTAAATACATTAAAGTTTTCTTGGTGTTTTTACAGAGACCAATGGGTCAGATAACTCCATCCCAATGGCATATCTCACATTAGATCATCAGTTACAGGTAATAAATATACAGTTTAATAGATTCTCAAGTTTGCATTTCATTCTAACATGTGACTTCAGAGCTGCAAAATATAGTGCCACATATTTACCTGGGTTTATGTTCTGTCTAATTTTTGACCAAGGCTAAAAAAATATATTATGTAATCTGAGATTGGTTGACTCAGGTTTGATCAAGCTATTAAAAACAAGCCCTGGGAAACATGATCACTAAAACCAAATATAAGCTGAGTTTGACTGTCAAAATAAGACATTATTTGCTTGAGTGTTACTGAATCAAATTGTTGTATACACTTTATTTTTTGTGTGTGGGATTAAATGTTGCTCTGATTTTTGTGACAAGTGTCAGATTAAAAACTTCAGATTTGAGTAAACTTTGACATCGGTGCAGTAATATTTTCCAGGGGATGGTTTAACACTTATTTTTAAATGCTTACTGGTTTTTAAAAGACTGTTATAAATACACTGCAGAGACATTCTAACACACTATTTACTAAGATATCAGTTCATTAGTCTTTTACATGTCTGATTTATTTTCAGCCTCTAGCACCATGCCCAAACTCCAAAGAATCTATGGCTGTGTTTGAGCAGCACTGCAAAATGGCACAAGAATATATGAAAGTTCAGACAGAAATCGCATTGCTGTTGCAGAGGAAGTAAGTGAAATGTGTTTAACCTTTTCTGTTCTTCTATGTCTTTCCTATCCACAAAGTCTGTGTATAATAATAAAAATACATAATAAAAAGTAAAAGATAGTCGCTGTGACTATTATTTCTGGCTTTATGAAGTAGCATTTCGTAGGGCATAATTATTTTCCAACCTTAAACTCAGGAATACTGAGCTGCTCAGTATAGATTAAATATTTAGAGCAGGTAATTGAAAGTTCTAATCAATATCAAGACTCTTCTTCTGGACAAGTCCTACATAAGTAGCAGCAAACTGGTAATGTTTGATTTTATCATCTCAAATTAAACACCTGAACTGTTAAAGAACCTTGGAATTTAATTTGCTACACTGTCCATTGAAGTATTTTCAGTTGTAATTTATAGAGAATTGTTTAGCCTAACAGATTATAGAATTTTGGGTAATATGTCAGTGTTACTCATTTTGCAGTTAGTTTTAATCATATCTCTGACTTTTGTCAAGCACTGCATTTACAAGTGTATTATCAATATTCATCTTAGATTTTTCTGCCATGGCTTCAGGACCTGATGCTTAAAAGCTGTTATGTGCCTTCTCCTTGTGTGTTGGAAATAAAGTCTTTCCTCTTGCAGTGTTTACATGTATAAGTAAAGCAGCTGCACATATTGTTGTATTAGGTCAAAAATTATTGCTGATTCAGAATTTGAGTTCATAACAAGTTCTGTTGTGTTCTGTTTCCTGATGCTGGGGATCAGTTCAGAGGTCATAGTCACACACTAGACCAAATAATCAGCTTGTGACCCACCAGTGTCCAAGCCATTGGCAGCTGTTAATGAAGATCTTGCCTTGGTATTTGTGGATTAGCTAATGAGAAAAATGTGTGTACCTTTTGTACAGTAGAAATAGCATACAGAATGGGAGGAAAATGTTACTGTAAGATTGAACTCCTGTCACATATTCACTTTGGGCTTAGTATTCTGTGAACAATTTGGTTTTTTAACATGTAACTAGGATTTTTAGATTTGATGAGGAGATAATGATGCTAGAGTTAATATCTTAATTTTGATTCTATTTATGTTGTCCCCAGTGATCAGTAAATCATTTAAAATGTATTTATTTCAAAACTGTTAATTTTCTGCTTTTAGATTCCTACTGGTTTTTTTTTCTAGGAAGTTTGTGTTCACATTTCTTCCAAACTGTTTTTTCTTAGAATGTAATTGTCCATAAGTGTTAAAACACAACAAGTTGTTGTGATGGATGAATTTAATTCTGGTTAAATAGTTATTAGCTCAAACCTCATATAATTACTAAATTTTCTTTAACTGTAATTAAAAACCATATGGCAACAATTAATTAACTTTCTCCTTTGCTATTTTGTTGCAAAAATATTGCTGGCAGCTTTCCTTCTTGTCACCTCATAACAAAATAGTAAAACAAACTGCTACATCAGTTTTGCAGAATAAATTATAACAAGATTATCAGTGTGTGTAGGCCTCTAAAATCTTTGCTAAAAAAACGTGTTGAACACTTACAGCATAAATAATGGGAAATGCCAGTTACAGAAGTAATTTCCTTGATTCTACTTTTCCACCGCTTTAGTAAGTTCAAGTCTAGATAGAAAATAGCACTTCACTAAAAAGTTACAAAAATTACTGCAGTTTTCTATTCGAAGTTGCCTTTTAGAGATTTAAAATGTGCATATAGATATCTAAAATTGGAGTTGAATATATTCATGAAATTTTGTGTGGCTCCTTAGGTATTTTACTGTGACCTGTAAAACTACATCTGAAAGACATTATCTGAAGGACAGGTTTAGAGACTGAGGCTCAGTCCTCAGCTGTTTTAAAGTTTAAATGTGGATTTGATTTGGAAGGGAATTTTTCCCCACACTGCATTAAAGAATAACATTCTTTTGTCAACTTCTTTTGCACAGAATATTACCAGCTGTAAGTTCAGATTGATAATCAAATACTGATTTGAAACATATGAAGTCATCTACACACAAATGAAAACAGAACATAAATGACAATGACTTTTTTTTTTTCCCATTTCAGACAAGAACTAATAGCAGAACTGGACCAGGATGAAAAAGATCAGCAAAATACATCTCGTCTGGTACAAGAACATAAAAAGCTGTTAGATGAAAACAAAAGTCTCTCAACATACTATCAGCAATGCAAAAAACAATTAGAGGTCATCAGAAATCAGCAACAGAAGCGGCCAGGCACATCATGATTTCCTGGGACCTTTCGAATGAAAAATATGCACAGAAAAGACTGATTTTTTTTTTATTGTTATTATTATCCCTTATTATGACAACTCATGAGTGTTAGCTTCTTGGTGTGATCTGTACGTGTCTGCTACACTAAACATCATTTAATTTTCTTTTTCCTATGTGAAATCCAGTTCAACAGTTTAATTGAATAGAGTGAAAAAACAGTGACTTGAATTAACCAATAGCCCTCAATTTAAAGCAAGAAGAGTGGCTGTTTGCATGCTCCTTGTGTGAAGCCTAGCCTAACAAGTGTTGAGGAGGCTGCTAAATTGTGAGAACTTATTTTTAGTTTTTGGTGTTGCCTCAGTAAGAGCAAAAAAGAAAAGACTTTCCTGTTTAAGAATGGTTTTGTTCCAGTGTCTCATCTCAAACTATTATTATGATGATTATTTTCATAATAAACTGAAACATGCAGCAAGCTGCAGAGGTGATGTTGGCTGATCAGAGTAATTCATGACGCATTAGTGGTGCCTTTTACCTGTAGACAGTGTATTTTTCCACATGCAAAAGGGTAGGCAAGCTGATGCCAGCATTCTCAGTTCAGTGCTTGATAGCCCTGCATTTTGACTAATGTATTTCTTGTAATCTTGCATTCATAAAATATTTGAAGTAAAAGGCTGTATTTTGTTTACTTTCTTGGGGTGAATGACATGCAGTTTTATTTAAATACGGGCCAAAAGTTAAGAAGGTGATCGATCACTTTACACAATACACACTTTACACTTTATACATGGGACAGAATTGGTCCCTTGTGTAAAAGAGATATCATCAAAAATATGTAAAAGTGTGTTTCAAACTTTTAAAACTTTTGTCCCTGTAGAATCTTTGAAAGAAAATTCAGAAAGAAAATGAATACACTACTTGAAATACTTGCTCCCTCTATGTTTTTGCTCCGTTCTTGATTTTGTTTCAGGAGGTTTTTTTCTTAAAGTTATTTGATGAAAAGCATTTACCATAAATGTAAATAAGTTTGTTTTAGATAGAGTGGGGAAAGAGTGTGGGGAAATTACTTTATTTTAAATAGCAAATTATAAAATGGAGTTGAGTATTCGAATAGTGGAAACTATTAAGAAAATGAGGGAAATAGCTTAGATCTCCATCAGGAATCTCAGTTATTCCACTCATTTGAACATAGTTCAGAGGAAGCTCATTACAGAATGCCTGCTGCCTTTGTGACTGAAGAATTGCATTTAATGAGGTGGAGTGGAATATGTAATGCTCAGTGTTGATATTTACCGTTATTACATAGGAGAAAATAATTACTTGTTTACATAGAAGATTGATTATTTGGATTATGAATTAACTTTTAACTGGTACAAAAATGAGACACTTCCATATACAATGCTAAATTACTACTTATATACATACATAAGTTCTTGATGTTCTCAGTTACAGGCAGGGTTTTAATAGCACTTGTTTGCAAAATTAAAATAGGAAATTGAAGTTTAGCTGCTGAGCCCTATAAATGACAGAGAAGTAATCTGAAATTCAAAGTACACTTATGTCAAATGAATAGTTACTCATACCCATGAGCAGAACTTGGAAAAACCTTAAGGGGAAAAAACCTCATACTATTTTCTCTTTCTCGTCCTGCCTACTTGATAAAAACCATTACTAAAGTTGTGCTTATCTGTGAACAGCAAAGAGGACGAACAACTTACTGGACATCCTGTCTTGAAAATAAATCTATTGTTGGCAAAGCTTTGGGAGTTAGAAACCTTTCCCTCATTTTATTTAAATAAAGGAAGGGTTCTCATTCCCAAAACCTTAACAGATAATTTGATTAGTTAGCTGAAACTGATATTGGGATCAACTTAAGGGCACACATATTTATAGCAAAATGTAATTGAGGGAGAAAATAACTCTAGTATTAGGAATAGCACAAGTTATCCAAAGCATTGCTGTTCACATACATCTGTCTATCTACCAAAATGGAGACACTCGGTGATCAGCAGCTTACTTAACATATGCTGAAGCATTAAGTAGAGCAGCATAAATACTGATGCTCAACTTCAGAGGCATTGATAGTTACATACACAAAATCATTTCTCAGGACAGTTTTTACATTTTTGCTGTGTAGTAAAAGATATATGCTTAAGGTCAATCTGTTGTATGTGAAAAGTTACTTTATGGCAAGGTTTGAATAATCGAAGTGATTGCAGTGAAAAATTAATGGTACATAATACAAAAGTAATTTCTACAAATTGTTAATGATATTCCAGGGTTTACATCAAAAAGGGTCTCAGATTATAAAATAAGTGCTGTGCTACCATGCATTGTTGGCTTCAATCAATAGTTTGGTTTTATCACTTAATTTTCAAAAGAAATTTGGAGTTTGACTTTTTGCCTTCAAATTGTCCTTTTCTTAGTTTTACTAAAAATTTAAAAAATACTTGCCCAGATTTCTCACTGAGGTTTTCCATATGAAAAAATTTGTTTATCATAAAAAAGAACTCTAAGGGTAAAACACGGCAGCTTGGGCTAAGAAGAGTTTTAACAGCTTAACTTTCAGTGACCTTTATTGTTTTCATAAGGCTCTTGTTTTAAAGTTGTTTACAAATGTGCTTTTATTCTTCTGTTAAACTATTTGGACTGTTCAGGAACTTTTTTCGTGTACTCTTCTGTTCATTTAAAGCTGTTCCTCTAATAATGGAGGTGAAACATCTAGTTCGGGCTGGGCACTGCCTTCTCAGAAAAGGTAACAGGCTCTGCTTTTTGTTACAGTCTGTGTTCTGTAAGATATTTTGTAATTGAAGTATGCTTCTGTATACTATGCAGTTCTTCCAAAAATGCTTTTTTAGGCTTTTTGGTTTGTTATTTTTTCTGATGAGGAGTTGAAGATTGTAATTCAAAACTTGTACATAAAATGGTGAATGATTTCATATGATTCAGGAATGAGCAGTGTGGCTTTCTGTTACAGGGTTTTACTGCTTTGTCAGGAGTTTAATTAATAAAAGCTGAGAGACTTCCACAAACATGTAGTAATGCCCCAACACTCGCCAGAGCATCCGTGATCTCTCATGGAATCCCACACTGGGTGGAAGATAATCATCTTGCAGTTGTTCCCACTGCTGAAAAAAATTCTTTTGCTGTGAGCTTGTTCCTTCCTGTATGCAGAACTAGGGTGTAGGATGAATAGTCTTACTCATAACTGAGTATAAAGATATTTTAAGAATGCCACATTTACCTTGTGGATGTAGTGCAAAGAGATAAGTGCTTGTCTTCTGTTGTTAAGGTCAGAAAAATTCCATTCCCTGTAACTTACTTGTTTTGTTCATAATGGATGTTACAGCTTAAGAGGTTCCATTGCCATACCAGAGACAGAGATGACCCCCAAAAGTGTCTCATTGCCTGTGAAGATCACAAAATTGTGCTTCAGATCTGTTCTGAAGTGTTCTGAACAGCTTGATTTCAGGTGCCCTGCTGTAACTTGCCAGGAAAGTTTGAAAAAACAAGGGGAAAGAAAAAAGGTGTGGCACACCCAACCCCTCAGAATAAAGATATCCCTGGTGAGCTGGTTGGCAAGGACGATGTTAGAAAAGCAAACCTGTGTAGGTATATATTCAAATATAAACACGGGGTTACCTGTTTGTGTGTTCTTACCTACCTGAGAGGGGATGCAGCCAGATGGGGGTCAGCCTCTGCTCACAGGCAACCACCAACAGGAGAGGACACAGCCTTAAGATATGCCAGGGGAGATTGAGGTTGGACATTAGGAGGAACTTTTTCACAGAAGGGGTGATTAGACTTTGGAATGGGCTGCCCAGGGAGGTGGCAGAGTCACTGTCCCTGAAGATGCCCAAGGAAAGGCTGAAGGTGGCACTTGGCGCCATGGTCTGGTTGACGTGGTGGTTTCAGTCATAGGTTGGACTTGATGATCTCAGAGGTCTTTTCCAACCTCATTGATTCTGTGATTCTGTAGACAGCTGCATATATCAAATCAGAATTGATAGATATCTTTTTCTTTTTCCAGAATTAGAGCTTTCTTTAGTTTTTATTTATTTTGGTAATGTCACTAGATTGGTGATATTCTATGCCTGTGAAAATCATGTTCTTTAGAGGCAGATAAATAGAGATGTGAGAGTGAGAGAGAAAATCATTTATTTTCTGTGCCAGTGTAGCAGTTTCCTGCTTCTTGCAGGGGCAATTCACATCTTCCACTAAACTTGGAGAGGTTTGCTGCAAATGTTTTGACTTTGAACCTACATCTGTCTGGTCATGGAGCAGTACTTACTGAAAGGGCAAAAAGGAATTTAGACTAAGTAGTTTTCATTTTTAATTATTAATAAAATATTGTCTTAAAATACTTGTAGCACTACTAATCCTAGGGCTTTAGCCTAAACAAGCATTAATGAAGAAAAACTTTTTGTTCATAGCTGTGTGCTTTACACTAAGTAGCTAAAAATTTGAGATACTCCAAAGGATACAATAGGCTTGTGTGTGCATAATTCCACATAGTTTGTCAGTAGTCCCCTTCTAACTGGAATAAAGATAGCCATGCACTTGGGAACCATTTCTTTTTACAAGTGGATAGAGAGGAACACATCATAGACTCACAGAATCATTAAGGTTGGAAAAGACGTGGTGGACAACAAGCTGTCTGTGAGCCAGGAATGCCCTTGTGGCCAAGAAGGCACATGGTGTTAGAAAAAGCATTGCAGGTTTATGGAAGTGATTCTTCCTCTGTGCTCAGTCCTAGTGAGCTGCTGTGTCCAGTTCTGGGCTCCTAGTACAGAAGAGACGTGGAGCTACTGGAGCAGGTCCAGTGGAGAGCAGTGAAGATGATGGTGGGACTGGAGCATCTCTCTCATGAGGGAAGGCTGAGGTAGCTGGGCCTATTTAGCCTGGAGAAAAGGTGACAGAATGGATCTCATCAATGTGTATTGCTATCTGAAGGAGGGTGACAAGAGGGTATTTCCAGCCTCTTCTTGGTGGTGCCAAGCAATAAGATGAGAGGCAATGCACAGAAACTGATGCACAGGAAGTTCCACCTGAACATGAGGAAGAACTTTACTGTGTGGCTGACTGAGCACTGGAACAGACTGCCCAGGGAGAGTGTGGAGTCTCCTTCACTGGAGGTATTCAAAAGATGTTTGAATACAATAATGAGTAGCATGATCTAGGAAACCTTTGGAGCCTGGACCAGGTGATCCACTGTCATCCCTTCCAACCTTACACATTCTGTGAATCTGCTAACACTGATGTGCAGCCTGGTGGAAATGCACTGGTCTTCCCTTTGCCTGGTCATGCTTTTCCCCCACACTGATACTGAACAGGAAAAGCAATGGAGCAACTGCACACAGACTGCTCTCCTGTGGTAATTGGGCAAAAGACCAAGTGGTGACTTGCATTCATATGGGTTTAACATGTGCTGTGGGACAAAATCTTAGTTTATACCAGAAAATTAGAAAAAATTTCCTATCTGTAGACAGCTTGGAGACTATATAATCTTTACATTTTCTCTGCTCAGAGGTTGCTGAGGCACTGGAGCAGGCGGCCCAGAGAAGTTGTGGATGCCCCATTCCTGGCAGTGTTCAAGGCCAGGCTGGATGGAGCTCTGAGAACCTAGTCTAGTGAAGAGTGTCCCTGCCCATGTCAAGGGGGTTGCAACTTCATGATCTTTAAAGCCCCTTCCAACCCAAACCATTCCATGATGAGGTGGATATGTGAAGGGCTCTGCCTGGGTCTGTTCCCCTTCTTTCTCATTAAGAGTAGCAGTGTGGATGTCACAGCTGTGGCCGTCTTTTAGTGATGTGCAAAACCACATGACTGAGCTGGCAGCTCCTGCAGTGTGGAAAGAGGGGTGGCCAAAAAGCTGCTTAAGAAATGGAGCTCAATCAGCTTTGCTACTGTGTCTATACAGTAGATGCTTTAGACTACTCAGACTCCTTCCAAAACCAGGCAAAGTTACAAAGATTAGACTAAAAGAGAGAGTAAATCATCCTATCATGTGAGGATATCCATATTTGCAAAGCTACCACATGTGAATCAGATTCTTATTCACATTTCTTAGATCATCTTCATCATTAGCAAATTCCTGGCACAGCCAGGAATTGTTCATGAGGTAGGAGGTGTAGATAATTCAGCTCATCCTCTGAGGGCTGTCTGGGGCCTGTGGGGCTGTTGGGAGCAAACTGTTAAGGATGTGCTTAAATGGGACCTCAGAAGAGTCTGCACCAGGAGCCCCTTTGGTCAGTGCTGCTGTGCTTTGCACCAGAGCACAGTGCCATGGCTGAGGTTACAGGGCTGGTGGTGAGAGCAGGGGTGCTGCTTTTCATCAGTAGCCTTTAGCCACCCCTCTGGGTGTCCATGGGTGCTAGCAGACACCAAGGCTGCTGTGAAGTGTGAGATTTAGGGTAATAGCTGTATGCTTATCAAAAACCCTCGTTCCAAAGAGATGGCTAAGGAGGGATTTTGTGTATTTGTTTCGGGGTAGAAAAAAAAATTGGGGTGAGGGTCACTGAGAGCACTCTATCCCACACCTCTGGATCAGGGAGGTACACCTGTAGCCTTGGTACAAGCCCTTCTCTGAGTGTGCTACCAAAAGAACCATGTGGTGAAACAAGTGGTAAAGGCTTTCATGGCTGCTTCCCTGAGGGCTCTGAGTTCTCAGACCTGAAAGGAAGAAGAGGAAAAAAAAGGAAAAGCCATAACAACACAGCTAGGGAGATGAATGTGGCTGGTTTATTAATAATTTTGCATATTATGCCATGATCTCCCCAAAAAGAGCTAGAGGTGGAACTGAGTTTCCAGTCTCAGCTGCTTTAATTCAGTGGTTTTAGGACCAAGTAATCTGCACCTCCTGGATAAACCTCAGCCTCCACCTGGCCTTCACAGCTGTATTTGCTCCTCTGTAAAGCAGAAGTTTTTATCTAAATATTCCCGGAGCAGACGTCAGGTAAAGATATCTCTTTAATAAAATCCTATTGTGGCAAATCACAAAAGGTGCAGTGATGAACATTAAGAATCTAACTTGGGTTTAATCATCTGAAAACTCAGATTTTGGTGATTATTTTTTTCCTTCCCTGGTGCCCAGTCCCAGAGTGAGGAAAGATGCAAATATAACCAATTGCACACTGCTTTTCTGTATTGTATCCAGCTTCTACAAGTTTAGTCTCTGTCAGTGAGGTTCAGTGAGGGGTCTGCAGCACAAATCCCGTGAGGAGCAGCTGAGGGAGCTGTGGGTGCTTAGCCTGAAGAAAAGGAGGCTCATGGGGAACCTTGTCACTCTCTACAGCTCCCTGCAAAGGAAGGTGTAGCCAGGTGGGGTTCAGCCTCTTCTCACAAGTAATAAGAGAAAATGCCCTCCAGTTTTGCCAGGGGAGGTTTAGATTGGAAATTTCTTCACCGAAAGGGCTGTCAAGTGTTGAACAGGCTGCCCAGAAAAGTGGCTGGGTCCCTATCTCTGGGGTGTTTAAAAGCTGTGTAGATGTGGCACTTAGGGATGTGGTTTGATGTTGGGCTTTGCAGCGCTGTGTTAGTGGTTGGTCTTGATCTTTGAGGTCTTTTCCAATTTAAATGATTCTATGATTCTGTGATTCTATGTACAGTTTAGACTGTTGCTAAGGAAAGTAGCAAAATATAAATTTAAAGATGATTCTACTGAGGTTTAGCCCTTACTTGATTTATTTGGGGGCAGATTTCACAAATGAGCAATTTTCAGAATATCTTTATCAGGTAGAGCACCAGTCTCATGGCTGGTGTTGATATTGCAAGTTTTTAACCAGCACTGTGGCTTCCCTGGCCTGAACAGTTACTTCTAGTCTGGACATTGAAATTATCTGCTGGGAAAAATCAGAACTTTGGGATCATAGAGAGTAAACCTACTTAGTTCATTTCTGAAATCAAGCAAAAAGCTGAAATCTCCAAAATTGACAAGAAAAATGGAAGAAAATACCAATGAGGAAATGAATTTGCAGTCATTTTGGCATGTTCATCCAGATGTCTAAAACTGGCTGGCAAGGAAGTAAATCACATATTACCCTCACACCTGCACAGAAAGATGGTGTTCCAAAACATTTGCTTTTGTCCTGCTCTGTCAGTTGGTCTGAGATATTGTTACTCTCCCAGAGAACCAGGGCTGGCCAAGACCCTTTCATTGTCACAGGAGGATGGTGCTGTCTCTAGTCAGTATGTGGCTAGTCTTCCCATACCAACCACTTTCTCAGAGCTCAGCCTTGGAATAGGTAGCTGGAGGGCTGCTAGAAGTATTCACAAAGACACTTCCACTTGCTTCAGGCAAGGGAGACATGTATTCCCCCATGGTAAATCAAGCTGTGAGCCTAATTCAGAGTCCTGAAATGGATGGTGCAGAAAATAACTCTCTCTGCCTTACAAGTGAGGCTACACAGGTGCATACAGGAGAGATTACTCTCAGATGCCTTTAGCATTTGTGAATACCTCAAGAACTCATCAGCATCTGCCAATGAGGAAAATCAGAGATTATACGTGCCCTCATTTTGACCCATCTGTTGTGTTTCTGTTGCTGAACATTATTTTTGACTTTAAGATCTTTTAATAGCCAAATATATACTTGACTAACACTTCTCTTAGTTTGAGTGCATAGCATAACTTGCCCTGTTATTTGGACCAAGGCTAATGCTTTATGTATAATAGCCATTTTTATCTAATTACCCCTAGAATTAGTACTACCAAGAGCAGCACAGGCCATGCATATCCTTTGTGTGTCCGCAGGCAGGCTGCAGGAGGACCTGTGACACAAGGAGAAGTCTGAGATTCACCACAACTCCTCACCTCAAAGAGCAGCAGGGCTGTTAACTCGTGGCACTGACTTTGCAAGGTTTGTGCCTACAGTCCCAGCTAACGTCACTAATTCACTCTGTGGTTGCCACTCAGCAGACAAATTAATGGCGTGAGTCATTGTCAACTCCTACTAAATAAACCAGTGAACTACAGATGAAAGGCTCTGTATCCAAGTTGTTTTCATTAATTGCACTGTGGGGCAAGGGTAGATTTAATTTCAAGGACGGGAATATTAACCTCAATTCCTTTTCCTTAATTGAGTGTGGAGAAACAAGAGGCGTAAGCAAGGGAAGCGGAGAACAAGGACATGGGTCATTAGCACTGTCATCTGGTCTCACAGGCAGCAGTGCCTTGTAAAAAATGTCATTGCAGCAAGCAGGAGGCAAAAGCTTGTTTGGAAATGAACGGAGCATAAGTAATAGGGAAATTTACATTGGTGATTGAATTTTCACCAGTATTTAGATGTACAAGTCTCAGCACAGGCTTATGACGATCAACTCATAACTGGAGCCCATCTTGCAATAATTCCTAGGGTAAAAAACAAACAAAAAACAACAAAATCCTGCAGAACATGGCTGATGGTGGCTCCATGGGAAGCCTTTAAGGAAAAAGCCGTGGTCATTAGGCCTATTTTATTACTGATATATAGCACTTGCAGAGCATTTCTCACCTGAAGGCTTCAAATCACTTTCCAAAATGCATGATTACAGGAAAATAGAGGCCCAAGGGAGCACAGCTGACCTTCCAGAAAGGAGTAAGAATTTTGGAGTAAGTTTCATGTTTCCTGCCTATCGTTCCATTAATGTATGTGGGGGGCTCCAGTGATTCTGTCACTGAATAATTATCATTTAAGCAGCAGAGTTCAGGAGAACTGTCCTGGATCTAGCTTAGCCAGGTGGAGGAAACATCCCTTTAGCTAGTGAGGACTTGGTACATTTTTAATTTCTCAGCTGTCTGAGTTGATTAAGCTGATGCAAATGGAAATAAACCAATTGCATACCAGGTCAGCTGTCATTGTGAAAGTGGGATGGCAGTAAATGAATGAATGAATGGGTACATATTTTGGGTATGCATAGCAGGGTGGGTGATGAAACTTCATCTTAGTATGAGATAAGGTGTCTCCTACATATAAAAGGCTTTAATAAAAGCCCATGAATTTTGGGCTTGCTACAAACTAGCTGACTGTGCCTAATCTTGTTCACAATCAAAACTGCTAAAGAAATAAAAACCCTAAGAGAACTTTTGGTAATGCCTCAAAGAACTTTATAGTTCAAGGAGAGAGTAAAATATTCTAAACCAAACACATTATTACTTGTTAAAAATTCTGCAAAATGATTTTAAAATTAAGGTATCATTTTTTGTTGATGGAAGAGGTTAACAGAGATCTATTTACATTATACACTTCATGATGTTGGTTGGTACAAGTGGCTGTGCTTAATTACATTTAAATGCTGTGCAGTTAGCAAAGAATGTGCCTAAAGCTGTATCTCCACATGCAGTGCTCATAGGAAGAAAGAATTTCTCACCAAGCTCAAATCCTGTCTTCTCTGCTATTTAGAACACAGGAAACATAAGACCATCTTTCTTTTATGAATCTAGCAGTGATTGCAAAGCTGTAAATAAAAATACAGTTCTTTCTTGTGATGCCTGTGAGTGAGCAAATCAGAATTAAATAAATAAATGTTTCCCTTCCATCTGCAGAAAACCTTTAGGGCTCTACAGAAGAGTAAATTGTGGGAGTCTCTTGACTTAGCTCAGTTACACTTGGCTCTCTGGAGGCCCATCATTTTGAAAGAACTGTGGCCTACTTGGCTTGAGAAACGAGGTCAAACTCCCTTTACTTGGAAAAAAAGTAAAAATAAAATATTAATGCCAGTGTTTCTTGCAGTAATCCAAAGCACACACCAGAATCCAGCACACCACAGAATGGCACTGTTCTGTGCTTACTCTCAGTGTATCATTGCTGTGTTAGTGAAGATCTGATTTATCATCTCTTGCCAGGAGAGTTGACCTCTCCTGGAGAACCTCTTAGAGTCCTGCAGAAATTTCTGTGTGTGCTCAGCTTGGGGCTCTGTTACCCATCCTGGGGGCTCCTGGCCAGAGAGCCAGCCAAGGCCAATGTCTGTCCAGAGGAACTGCCCGCAGCCTGTGCCACAGCCTACACCCTACACCGTGATTGAAAGGATCAGTCAATTTTTTGATCAATGTCTTCTCCATGCCCAGCTCTGGTTTCTTTTTTCTTCATATTCTTCTGTCATTGAAGCTTAGCTGAGTACAGAGGCCTTAGGTCATCCTCTACCTGTGATGTTTGTTGTAAGATTGGATATGGGCACACATGAGTTTTAAACTACCTAATCATTGACCTTACTTGCCAATACATAGAGATAAATATATGATAGACACAAGTTAGCCTCTCAATTCAGGCAAAGTGGAAAAGAAAAATGTGCTATTCCTTTTTAATTGAGCACACTAGTACACAAAAGCAGTATTTTTTCACTATGTAAGTATCATAAGTGCAAGTAGCTTTTCTGCAAAATTCCTCGGCATCAGCTTTGCAGTAGCCAAGACAGAGCATTTATGCTGGGTCTGCAAGAAATTGCAATAAATTTGAAAAAATTAATTAACCAATACTGAGACTGCCAGCAGGGGCTGGATTACATCATGCTATAACCTGGATTTCCTGGAGGTGATAGACTTCTGCAGGAGAGCTGAGCAGCAGGACAAAGCCCCTTTTTCTGAGATATGCTGCTCACAGAGCCCTTCAAACCAGGAATTCTGCTCTGTAACAGTGATGAGACCCTGAGAAATGACCTGGAGACAGTGAAATTGTGCCAAATAGCCCTCATAATCTCTTTTGTGCAAGGCAATTTTTCCCTTGCATTAACATGCCAGAGCACTGACAACTTCATATTTACTAAGACTTTTTGTCTTTCCATTTCCCAAAGAGCAGTGAATTTTGTACTACTGAAAACTGTGATTATGCAAAAACAGGGCCTTTTTTTCTCCCCCTTGCCCCCAGAGGAATATCACTGCTCCTGAAGAAGTGGCTTTGCTCTGCAAAGAGAACTCGGCAGGCTTGGTAACTTAAAAATTTGATTGCCAATGAGCAAGTCTTCAGTTGTGTGCACATTTCATTTCAAGGCAGTGGCCTGGGAACATTCTCGAGCTAATTAAATGGGAATTGCAGTGATTTCCTCCTTATGGTCTGGAATTGTTGGGAAGGAACATCACATGGAGAGCCTAGTCAATGCACAAAGCATCTCTAATGGGTGCAAAATGGTTTGGGGGTTTTTTGTGTCTAAAATCAGGCATTGTTAATAATATAAGAACAAGGAAAATGTGCTCTTGGGGAGAGGCTGGGCTTTGCAGCTGCTACCAAGAGCCTACTTACAATCTAGGCGGATCTTGATTGTAGCTGGACAGGCTTGAACTCAAAAAAAAGTTGGATTATAGCCATTAAGAAGCATTAATCTCAGAGGTATCTGAAATTAACCTGTATTTATTTTCATAAATACCTTTTGTGTTTCTTTTGGTTTAGAAAATTCCTCATTTAAACAAACTCAACCAAACCACAGCATAATACCTAAAGCCCAAAGATGAATCACTAGAGTAGCCTTTGGACCAACCAGAGGATGCTTGCAGTACTTGCAGCAGCTGCCAAAAAGCAGCAGGACAAGTGCAGGGCTCTCCTGCTCCAAGCCCTGGTGCAAACCTCCATATCCACAGTGGCCACTTACCTTTAACCCTGAGAAACTCAAAAAGCACTTGCTGGAGTCCAGCTGCTGTTTCAGTAGTGGGCAGGGCTCTTCAGAGGGAAGCAATGGGATTTTTGTACCACTCTCATCCTCCTACCTGGCATAAAAGATGCAGATGAATCACTTGGAGGTGAAGCATCTCTGCATTTAGCTACATGCTGCCTCTGACTACCTTTTTGCAGCACTGCAACCTTTTTAAACTTACCAGTGATTTACTGGAGCGTGACAGAGAGGAAAATGAGGTGTGTTTTTACATTTCCTTCTGCCAAATGAGCACACCGTCTCACAGTCACCTACGGAAACTGGAAGGGTGGAAAAGTGAATTTTCCTTTTCTCGTTGCAATTTAAAGAAAGTATATGGAAACTGGTTTGGTGGATCTGCAATCTGTACCTTATTTAAAATTAAAATTGTCCATTGAATAAATTTCCATTTACTCTAGCAGAGCTCTGGTGATTTACATCAGTTAAGAATCAGCTCATCATTTCCTTTAAAGCTACTTATATCATTCTGTGGTTATGAGCACTCTACAGAGCATTTAGGCTGCATTTTTAAAGAGTATAAACCCTCGGCAAGTTTCCTCTTGCAAATACAAGTTTGAAGTGATATTTCACCATGAAAACGTGGTTAATTTCCTTCTTCCAGGGAGGTTTAGTGCTATTTTACATAGAGTGATCTGTTTAATAACATGGAAATGTTCCATCCTGTTGGTCTCTGTGTCTGTGTTTGTTCTTTATATTATGTTCTAGAAAAAAGTATTATGACAAACCTTTTTTTTTTTTAACTCAGCATGTTAAACAAGGCTTTCCTGAAGTTCTGATGTAATATCAATTATTTAATAAGCATGGAGCTTACAACTTAGCTAAAGGTTATCATCTATAATAGATACATCTGCTTGTGTTTTCCTCAAAGTCATGCTTTTTGACCTTTTTGCTATACAAAAGAATAAACTGTTTCTGTGTCTGTACAAACCATGATGACACTGTGGTTTTCCCTCTAGAGTTTGCACTGCACTCGTGTTTTACATGATTTTGAATTTAAAGAAAAAGAAAATCGCAGCAGCATGTTCATGCCACAAATTAAATACAAACACTGCTGTACTCTCTTGAACATCGTCGCTATGATGTAAAGGTTTAAATTAAAACCAACTTTGCACACTGTCAGACTGCACCCCTATACTTTCCTCAGGACAATGTTCCTGTCAGAGCAATTCAACTTTTCTAGCAAATGAGACCATTTCTAAGGAGATAACACTTTCTCAAAGAACTGAATGACTTAGGGATGTGAGCTCCATGCTCAGCAGTGTTTGGCACCCTGAAACCTACATTTCACTGAAGTGGATGGGACTGGCATTCCTAAAAGATCAAGTTGCTTTTGAAGATGAATGCCAGTTGGTCAAACCATTTTTATCTGGAGTAACAATCACATAAAAAAAATTCAGGTCTTTTGGCAAATGTATCAGCAAAAGCCAGGGCCTCATTATTATTATTACTTCTTCTGTGGTCATTGGTGGCCTTGGCCTCGAGGCGACACAGACCACAGGAATTTGACACCTAACTCTCCAGATACAAGAGTGGGTATTGCTGAGAAGTAGTCCAGTGATCTCACAGCCAGGCACTGGGAAATGGGCCCCAGTCACCAGCAGTGGCCAGAGGGATCCCCCAGTCTTCCAAGTGCATGCATTTATTCTTTTTAAATGGCACAAAGACTCTTAAATCATTGGGTGTGTGTAAAACTTTTTGCCTGGTCATACCAGAATTACAATTTCAAAGACATTGGAGGAGTTGTATGGTTGTAACAACAATCCAGAGCTGCTTCATTTTAGTACTTGGAGGTATTTTTATTCCAAACCCACCCCTCATTCATAACATGAAAAGGAACCTCCCCACAGGGAAGAAAATTTCCTAACCTAGTGCTCAGTACTGTGGTATTTTGGAGTTAGAGTTTGCATGTGGTCAGCTGAGATGTTTCTCTGGTTTACTCCTAAAGGAAGATATAGCCAAGGCTTCATGGGAGAGCTCTCTCTGTTCCCTCCATGAACCTATACTGAAGCAGGTAGGTAGGCAATCTCTTATTTTTAAAGAAAGATTGTATAAACCAGAATGCCTGGAAGCACCTTAACTCTAGACGACTGGAAATCATTTTCTAAAGCCTCTTATTCACTAAGAATCATTTAATTCTTTGAAATCTAGTCCATTTTCAAGTAATTTTCTACAACAAATGGGACCAGCTCAATCTGTTCTTCACATTTTAGTAATTTAAAAGGACATAACTGAATTTTATTTTAATGGTAATTGCAAACTCATGCAGAAAATGTAAATGCATACTTCCCGATTAGCTTGCAGCACAAACCACGGCTTCTATTAATGTATTCCAATTTGTAATTCTTTGCACAGTATGAGATTTGAAAGCTGTGATTAAAATTAATTAGGTTAAGTAAAGTTTATCCCCCCTGAGCACTGCTATTTGAAGAAAGAAATAGTAAAACACTAGCTACATCTGGCACCACAGGAGGCTAAAGCATCACGAGGTGTAGCAGCATTGCTTGCTCAGAAGAGTTGCTTATGCTGCTTTTCTTGGTGAACCTTAAGCACAGTCCTTCCTCCTCTAAAAGTCAATTTGGAGCTGTTCAGTTATACTTTGCCTCTTTAAATGCTCTGGAGCTACAACATCTGTATGAGCATCTGACAAACCAATTTTTGTAGTACAGGTGTTGATGCTAATTTGCAAGTGGCCTCATCCCTGCCTAGCTAGGCATTATGGTGCTGCCCCGCTGCCATGGGAAACAAGCCTCACAAATTCAAGATTCACAAATACAAGAAGCAGTAGAAATGTTGTCCTGAGGGAGGTCCCAAAGTTTCTGCTTGCTGGTGTATTGTTCTTGGATGGGGTTTTGCCAAATCTTTTTTAAAGTGTTTGTCTCCAGAGAAGGAGTGTTTGGATAAAAAGGAGCATAAGTGTTGGGAACATGGAGCCTGCTGGGATGGAAAGATCTTTTTTGAAAGACAAGACAGTCATACCTAATCCCCCCATTCTGATTCAGAGACAAGTACACTGGTTGGAAACAGTCTGAGTTTTCTGTATACACCATTTTACTCTGATTTTTGTCACTCCAGAAGCAGCAGCCAATACCTCAAACTCTGGTCTTTTGCCACACTCTGTTCCTTCAGAGGAACTCATTAACTAATTGAGCAATTCTTCATCAGGTGAAGCCTTTTGCAATCAGCATGTGTCACAGCCAAACTCCTGTATTACTTACTGGGTATTGAATGTGCTTGACCTAATAACCAGGGCTGTGCCAGAAGCAGGAAGGTATTTTTGGAGACTGATGCCACTGGTGACTCAAGACGAAGCCTTCATGCCTCTCTGATGAAGACAGGCTGTTCCCATCAGGGGAAGGTAAGGGCACTGTGCCAGATGACAACTTCTGAAAATGTTTTGCCCTGCCAGCCAGTGCTCCCTTTGCCTTCTCTCCCAGATGGATCTCATTATAAGCTGTACCAGTGGAGCACTTCCAGCTCCTGTGAGCCGTGTTCCCATGCCTGGAGCCCCTCTGTGTTTGTGTGCTAACCAGGATGCAGCTCAGAGATTCAGTCAGATGGGAGAGTGAGGAGTGACAGGAGATGCATCCCTGCAGAGGGAGAAGCACGATGGGCTTGGCCCACAGCACCCACCAGGCACCCCAGCAGAGAGCAGAGGAACACATTGGCACAGGGATGTCTCCCACGTTAAGCCAGTACAAAACTGGACAGAAATTTTACAAAAATTAAAACGTTGAAATCTAAAGCCCACTCCAGGGCAGCAGTGAAGTCTGAGAGGAAGCTTTCACATAATTATCTCTGATTCTTCTATGGCATCTGATTAGGAAAGAAATGGAAATTAATTTTGCTGTTGCTACCCTTGTTCTAGTCCAATATTAAAAATGACAGCAATAACAAAATTGTGTCTTTCTCACCCAAACAACTTCACTGTCTCACATATTTCATTGCCTGCAGTCAGGCACTGTGCAGAGAAGTCAGTCCTGGTGGAAGCCTAAGGCCAAGCTGCCACATGATGGAGAAGCCACCACAGGCTGGCACCCAAGGAAAAATTTCTTGTTTCTGTTACTTTGATGTGAGAGTTGAAAAAGAAGAAATGGGAAATCCCATTAAAATCAAAATGCATTACATTGCCTCCCAGACAGTCATTTCTGAGCAAGAATTTCTTACTCTCCATGGTGTTTCTGGGTTAGAAGGAAAGACCAGGGAACACGCGGATGTGTAACCCTGGAGCTATGCAGCTGCCCGAGATGGTGCAAGCACTGCCACTGGGGTTGTAAACAAAAGGGGCTGGAAAAGGAGACGACTTTGCAATACTGAGTAAAGCCACAGGCTCCACAAGGCGATTCATGGTTTCCCAGGCTCACAAGGAAGATCTGCAATCCTCAGGTCTATCATCCTTTCAACTCAGGCCAGGGAGTTACACCCAGTAATTTCTGGTGCAGACCTGTAATTTACCTGAGCTACTGCTCTGTGCTTTAGCCAAAATGGCATGGGGAATGGAGGCAGTTATGAATTGTTAGCCTTGGCACGGCAGTAATTCTGTATGCGGAGACGTCAGGAGGCCACAGGGCCCATCAGATGTGGTGGCTCTGGGACAGGTGGGATGGTGAGGCAGCTCAGGAGGGCTGGGTGGGTTGGTGAGGCTGCTCAGGAGGGCTGCAGCTGACTACGGTCTGCCATGTCCCCTCTGAAGGATGTCCATGGGCACTGAGGGGCTTGTTGCACCCTCCTGTCCTTGGGGCTGCTGTCACAGGCACAGAGCAGGTCTGAGTCCGGCATTCAGCCACCTGCAAGGAAGAGACCATACATACACTAGAGGCTCCTTGATTTGCTAGGGCCAAAGTTCTGCTTTCAATTTTCATCCCACTCCTTCTAGCTGTCCCTTTATCCTCCTTTATCTCCTTTATCTCTCTCCTTGGCCCACCACTGATACCATGATGACTCTTCTCTTCCTGCCCTTCTGCTCCTTCCCCCCACTGCAGCTAACACAAGCTGAGCAGCTTGGGTTTGCTGGCTTGCTGGAGGAGTCTGAGAGCAGGGGGAGGAAAAGGCATGGTCATTTCAGACAAAGGAAATAAACAGGACGTGACACTTACTGTGTCATGTCACCCACTGCGCTGCAGTTCTGGCAGCACATAGGTAAGTGGGACTGGGAGCAATGCACCATGATGGATAACAACGGGAAAAGGAGAAGCATTGCATTTACATGGGACTTCAGCAGCTGTGAAAGATTCAGGGAAGTGTTGAAAGGTGAAAGCTAGCATGGTGAGAGGGGTGTCTGCTCCCTAGCCTTCATTCCCCTGTTCATTTTAGGGAGCATGAGAATGGCCAGTCTGAGCCAGTACAATGGTTTCCCAGCTCTTTCTGCCTTTGATGGATGAAGTCTTTGATGAATGCTTAGAGAAACAGGGCACAGATGATGAGATCCTTCTTCTGGCAGCATATTCCAGGCCCATGTGAGCAGCTTGTGCCTCCCTTGAGCTGGAGGTTGAAACATAAATCACCATGTTCCATGAACCTTCACAGCTGCTGAAGTACAAAATGAAACCAACTGCAAAGCATCTGGAAACCAAGATCTTTCTATGTGACACTTACTCTAGAGGGCTCCCTCTTGCTATGTACCTAGAGGAAGAAGGCATGTCGTCAAGAATTAGGTAGAAAAGAGAGAATATTGTGAGAATAATTTTCCTGTTCCTCTGTAGGGCAGAATTGTTTTGACAATTACATGTTTCCCATGAGGAGGATCCCTTCAATCACTCCCAGGGCAGAACTGGCTTTACAAAGCTAGATCACGAGTTGCTGGGATGACCACTAACCTGCTGCCTTACCAAGTGCTCTTACATGGGCTTCTGCTGTGAGCGCTGCAAACATTTTGGGGAGTTGTTGATTTGTTGGGTTTTTTTGCTTAATGCCAGGATGATGTATTCTGGTGAAAAGCCCATCCTCCAGATAAGAGATCAGAAAGAAGGACGTGACCAGCTGCCGTACAGTAGCAGCATAAACTCTCCCTGACCTGCATGATGTCATGGTCCCACAGTGCTGGGTTGGAGAGGTTCCTCTGCATGTGGGACTTTGCATAAGGAGAGGTTAATAGGTTTCTGTTGGCCTGGCAAAAATTCATGACAAATCTGCAATTCTGCTTCAAAGATCACCATAAACAATTCAGTGCTCTCGTTAGTGTCTACACCCTGCAAATGTTTAAACCACAAGAAACCACAAACCGCAAGAAACCTGCGAACTGAATAAACAGCTGCTGTTCCAGAGTCCAGATCAAATTTACAATATTCTGATAATAGACAGGCATTTGCATTGCAAAATCAGATTTCATATTGCCAATATCTGTGTCACAATTAAAGTATAGCTGAGCTTTTAGGTGTCGAAATGAATTCATGATAATATACTCAAGAAAATTATGGCTTCTATTAAAAAAAAAGGAAGCTGTAAAATGTCAAAAGATAAAGTGGCACAGGATGTGGATGTATTAACATCTCAGGTAAATGGGACTCATTAGCTACAATATTTCATACTTTACAATATAAGGTATGCACATAAGAAAAAGGTCCCTTGGGCTTTTGCAGCATATGAGCTCTCTGAGTCTTCCCCAGTGCTGTTGCCTGACTTGTTTTAACATTAACATTTATTGTGTGTAATTCTATCTGCCCTCACACTAAAGAAAACAACCCCTTTAGTGCTCTTGTCCTTGGACTTGCTTTTGTGGCTGCATACAGGGCAAGCAAAGCCATGGGGGGCACATCCACCCTCTGTGTCTGGGGGATGCTCAGGGAGCCATGCCAGAAACAGAGCAGGTGTGAGGTGCTCCTCCTCTCACCTCACAGTCACTGGGAATCTCTGAAGAGAGAATGAGGGGTCTGAATCTCCTTGGTGGGTATTTCTGGTGTGAGTTTATCCCAGTGCTTCACCAAATGTGTGGCACCTTTTTGGTAGGCATGTCAGGGAAGGGCAGGACTCATGGGAGGTGCACAGCCGTGCCAGTACAGCCCCTGTTTGCTGAGAGGAAAGGAGCAGAGAGCTGTTCACTGAGGAATTGTTTCATCTTCTGGCTGATGGGTGAGTCATTCATCATAACACCATTGATCAGGCTAATTACAGCTACCTTACTAAATAAAATGTGCCTGAGACTGCTTTTGGAGTCCAACACCCACCCTCGCACAGCACCTGGGTAACCTTGGCCAATTGTTGCTGTCAGCTAGGAATACTCCTGGAGTGTGCCTCAGCTCTGAGGAGACAGTTCTAGTGTGTCAAGACCTTGCTAATTTACCATGCAGAGCATGGCATGCCCCTGCTCAAGGCCCTGCTCCTTGGCCACTGGAGCTTTGTAGCAGAGGAACGGCTGTTGTGTCTGCCCTTCACAGGGAGAGGTTGGAATCCCCAGAATATCTGTGTTAGTCAAAGCTGTGCTCGTGTAAAAGGAAGAGTGGGTCGAACAGGAGAGATGGCAGCTCACAGCAGAGCTCACTGGTTTTCTTAGCAAAACCTGCTGAGCTCTGAGAAAGGGACAGCAGGAAGAGCCACTGGGGAAGAGAAGAGCATGGGCCAAAGGAGGAGCTGAAATTCCTGGTGCAGGTCTCAGTGCAGGTGGAGAGAACAACTAGTGCAAAGACAGATAAACCAGAATAGGAGCCTGCACTGGGGAAACTGGGAAATCTCAGCATAACCCTAATAGTTCTATTGGTGATGTCCACAGAACTGGAAAGAGACAAACACAGCTGGGGAGCAGGTTGGGAGAGGGGTCAGGAAATGCCAGGAGCTGTGAGCAGTGAGGAGCTGGGGTGACAGGAGCAGGGAAGCTGGGTCAGGAGCAGGCTGCCCTGGAGGCAGAGCCAGCAGACAGCCAAGAGGAGGCAGGAGAGTGTCCCCTCCGTGTCAGGCGGCTGCACATGGGGAACAGGAGCAGGAGACAGGCAGCCAGGCCACAGGCATGGGATCACATTGACCCCTCTCTTCCTTCCTTCTGTCTTGTGGGAAGACTTCTCCTACAGGATTAGTCTCTTGAGGGCATTTACTGGGTTGTTTTGTCAGCAGCCTGGCTGTCAGAGTCCTGCTAAGGGTGCTCACTAGCAGGAGAAGGCACAGCCCATCTCTCACCAAATGCCCTGACTCTGTCCCACTGAGGGGGCCCTAGGGAGTGTGAGCAGGGGCACAGCCAGAACCTGGCTCACATGCCCTTTAGTAAACCTGTCCCTGTGGATTTCCCTTTCCTGACACATTGAAAGTTCACATGAAATAGGAACTTAGATCTGAGCTGCCACCACCTTTCAGCAAGATGAACCACCCTAAACTTTTGTCTTTCCAGAGTTGTCCTCTGTAATTCTGAAATAAAGTGAAAATCTGAGTCAGGAACTTCAGCTATTTTTTTAAGGCATTCTAACCCAACATTCACCCTGAAGTCTGAGACTCCTCTGACTTCAGTGTTGATCTTTGCATTGGTCCATCAAACAATATTCTAATCAAAAGTGTCAGCACAAGAAAAATGCTGGAAAGTGAGCCTTGGACACAAAAGTTGTTGTTGCCAGCAGCCCTGTCCTTGCAGCCATCCTGGAGAGAACTCCAGAAGCAGAATAGCCACTAGGTGCCACTATAAGCACAGCTTTATATTTAGAAATAAGATTATTTTTTTTTTTTCCCTAAAAAAACAAAGTGAACCATCAAGGTTTTCTAATTGGAAAATAGTCCTTTCAGTTGTAGTGCATTTCCTTTGTACAGGGTAGCTTTGCTTTAGAATTGCCATTTTCCTGGGCAGACTTTCTGTTACCTCTCTCCACCACAGTCACCATCCTCACGTGCAACATAACAAAATGTTCTTGTGTGTAGATGTGAGCAGGCTTTTGTGTTTCACCTTTTCTGGGCCATCCTCCTCAGAAACAGCTAAAGTAGAAATTACCTTTGGCATTCTCTCACGTGTCTTTCAAAAGGACTCCTCTGGCCTCCATCAGGGAGACATTCCCGTGTCACCTCAGGCATTGCAGCATCAGCAGTGTGCTTTGCTGCACAGCATTAGCTCCCCACGCTCCTGTGCACACTGACCCCATTTCCTGCAGGACAGAGAAGGGCCGTGCCTCAATCGGCTTTGGCTCCTGCATCCCACAGAGCCCTGCCCACTGCAAAACTGGGAATGGCCCAGGAGCCTCAGGTGAAGGAGCCTGGACACTATGGAGAGCAGCACGTCTGCAGAGAGGGCAGGGAGAGGGATACACAGGCCCTGAGCCAAGGCCCCATCACCTCCCAGCCATCCCACATGTCCCCTCCTGTATTCTGCAGTGCCCCAGGAGAGAAAGAGCCCAATCTCAGGCTGTGCCTCTCTCCACAAAGAGGACTTTGCCCTCTTGGAGTCTCATGCTATCAAGGCATCAACCACATGCCCTCTCCAGCCTGCAGCAGAGGCCAGACACCCACCCAGAGTGCTGAGCAGGCACCTCTGATGCTGCCACAAGCAGGACACGCACGCTCTGTGTCCTGGTTCACTCCTTCCTGCACCCCCTCTCACCAGAGCCAGAGAACACAGCACTGGTGGTGAGGGGGAGCCTTGTCACACATGACTCCAGCCGAAACCCCGTGAGCCTGCAGGAGCAGCCACTGTGCTGATCCCTGGGCCCATGTGGGGCACGGCTGGCCTGGGCCAAGCCATCACTCAAAGGGATTCTGAGGAAAGGAGATTTCCTTGCCTGCTGCCAGTGCTGCAAACTGGAGTCTGAAAATTAGGCAATGACCTCTCAGCCTCAATTAGTCACCTAAGAGACATCTATTCTAAGGCCAGAGGATCCTTATTGTAGATGTGGAGTTATAGGTGGATAAATGAATGCAGATCTTGGGAAAAGTGCTTCATCTTTTAAATTTCATCCCTGTTTCAGATGTTCACTAGAATTGAAAAGCCAAGTGGAAACTCCTGCTACTCACTGACAACTCACATCAGGCTTTAGAGCAGCTTTTGAAAAGTATAAGGGTTATTTGGCCAAGAACTGGTGCTAAACACTAAAGATTTTGGTGAATTTTCCCACTTGATAACTATTTCATTTGAGTGCAGAGGAGGTCTGTGGGATTTAGGAGGAAATGTAGCATCCTTACTGGTTTTGTACCTCTGTTCTGTTATCATGTTTTAGTTAACATAAAAAGAATGCTTTTCTTCTATCATTTCCCAGTTATTTTTAAAATGGAAAGCACAGTCTTAAAAATGAGGCACTTAAAAAGTTTTCTATTTTTACTTGCACAATTGATTACTTTAAATCCAGAGCTTTTTCCAAAAGGACATTAATAAAAACTGACAAATTCAAAAATAGATAGAGAGAACATTGGACACGAGCACTTGTTGGGCAGCCATACAAAAAAATGGGAAACAGCATCAATTTTCATGTGAGTCATCCTCTTTGGGGTGGTTGCAGACACCAGCAATCCTGATCACATTTGTGGTAGGGTTGGTTGCCTGCTTTACCCTCTAGAGATGTGCCTGCTAGAAGTCCCAAACCTTCCCAAACCATTTGCAAATGCTTCTAAGTGGAGCAACTATCTCTATTAAAGCAATGAAAACTAAGTTTTTTTCCACAGCACTCCTGGGATTCTCTCTATTTTGGCTCATATTCAGGAAGGCAATTAAATATGTGCTAACTCTATGCTCATGAATAGTCACATTGAAATTTAAAGAATTACACATGCCTAAGTGCTTTCTTGAATGAAGCCCAAAGTTTGTATCCCAAAGAGAGCTGGAAACACTGTGGCTGAAAGCCACACACTGCTCTGAAGGCCATGTCAAGGGAGCTACAGTTCAGCAGACGCTCCCAGGAGGGTGTGGAGAGTAAAGGAAGGGAGTCCAGATTTATGGAAGTTGCAGAGGGAAATTCACCATTTTCCATTTGCAGCCACTGCCCTACTGCTCTTGAGGAAAGCATGTAGTGTTTTTATTCCCTTCCCTGTTTCTCCTTCCCCAGCCTGATAGAATTTTAGTAACACCTGATGCTCACTGTTTTGCAGAGTTCACCTCTAGGATCCGTCCAGTCCTCAGCCTCAGTGCTGTGGGGTACGTGTGAGGAGGATGCAAAGAAACCCAGGGGAATCTCTGCAAACAAGTCATTGGAATTTGGTCAGGCTGGTACCTACCTCTGTGGCCTTAGCAAAGGCAGGTAACTCTCCTTCTCATTTTCCCCAGATAATGATAGTAATTTCCCACGAATAAAAAGTGGAACTCCTTCAGGACAATTTATTTGTTGTAATCTGTGCTCACATTGGTAATCGTAGTGTCTCTCTCGGTAGCAGAGCTGCTGTCAAAACAGAGAATCCCTCCTCACTGGCTGCCATGAGATACACTAGTTTACAGTCTCCTGCCAAATGACCTCCACTGTGAAAGCCAAATTTCCTACCCTGGTAAGTGCCAACCCCAACCACGGTGATGCAGCCCAGCAGCCTGTGTGTGCTTGGGTTGGGCTGAATTAGTCAATAACCTGAGAGAAATGGGGTTTGTTAGGTATCAAGTGCATCCTGTCAGTATTACTGAATGGTTTTCCATCACTTCCCTGTTTTGCTAGATGGTTCTGGTACCTTCTGCTTTGTGCAAAGTGCAGCAGAATGTCATTTAGCACAAAAGATAGGGTGTTTTCCCTGCAAAGTCTCTGTAGATGAACTCTACCAGGAGCTGATGAGTGATAATGTCACTGTGAAGGGACACTTGGGTGACAGCTGATAATTCATGTATCATTGAGTTGGCCTCTTGGGGCAGAGTCACTGAAATCAGCACACCCCCTCCACAGGTGCCAGTGGCTGGCTCACCTGAACGCCACAAATTTCTTGTGTGGCCTCAGACAATGCACCCAGGCTCCCACCACATTTCTTTTCCCCATCGCTTTTTGTCCTTTCCACATGCAATCTCCATTACACCTTGCACACTGGGAGATCAGGCCCTGTTCTTTTGTGGAGATGGTCCAGGCTGCCCAGTGGAAGAGAAAACGTTTCAGACAAACCATTCTCTTCAGCTCTGCCAGTTGTTGCCCTTGATTTGCCAGTTTCAAGTCAATCAATATGCAAAGGCACAGGGTAAAAGGAGCCTAATTTTAATTATTAAGATTGTTTTGAACCATCATATATCATTGATAATATTTTTTTATTTGCCCTTTTCAAATGCAAAGGCTTTAGTTTTCTGTTATGCAGAAACATGTTTAGTGGAGTGACTTTTGGTTTCAGTTTAGCTAAAGGGTGTGAAAAAGACCACTTTCTTCATTTGGACTCATTCATTCACAGTTAAGAAATCAGTTGGGAGTGGAAGAAGCAGTAAAGCTCATTTCCTCTTCCAGCCTGTGACCAGAAGCAGGTGGGCAAGGTCAAGACCTGCTCATTTTAGAAACATAAAGGATGTGGTTGAGACTTTCCAAACTGCAGCTCAAGCAGGTATGGTTCCCACTTCACACAACTGTCACTAATTTCCAGTGAGATGCTTTGGAAAATGCCACAGAGAGCTCATCTCCATCTTTAAGGACTTGGATGTTTTTAAATATCTAGTTCACAGTGACCAGTAGCAGCCTGTCCATTCACTAAGCACACTCACTACTTACCTTGTTTAACACATCCATTAGATGCAGGTAGAAAACTTGTTTTGATGCTTTGCCTAGCCAACCTTTCCCACAAAACACCAGGCACATTTGAAGCAGTTGGGGTTTTGTTTATTAATAGAAATTGTTGGTTAAATGTCTGATTTGCATACTTTTTATTGATTTTCCACTTCCACCCACCAACTCCTTGACACTAATAATGGAACTATTAGTTCTAAGAAACGTTGTCTTTTACCTTTTTCTCATACAACACTTGTGTGTCTACACGAACAGTCTCGCTCATGATCAGAGAAATTTGGTGTTTACCCTGCTCCATCATCTGGTCCTGTGCCTGAGCATCACAGAGGGTCTCCTGGTTACCAGCCATCCACTACAACAAGTAAATATTCATGCCCTTTATGACCACCCACTCTCCAAAATTGGGGGTTTTTGCCAGTGCAAGAATAAAACTAATTTCTTGGAAACCTCTACAAAAGCAGACCTCAGGTGGTGTTCTGCTACCAAATCTAAAACAACTGCAAATGTTTTCTGAAGACTTAGCTGAGTTATGACTTATTCTTTGCTGAAGTTCCCAAATTATTACCTGATCTGTAACCTAAAACTGGTTTCCGTGAGAAATACTTTCAGTTTGGTTCTTCATTGAGGTCTGAAAATAGTGGTCTGGTACAAATGTCCTGCCCATGTTACCAACCGCAATCTTTATATATAGCAAGCACTCCTGTGAAATAGATTGATTACAGTTAGCCAACAAGAATTATTTCTACCAGACAGTGAGATCACCTTGCGGGTGTGGAGACTGTTTTGGAGGAGGTTGCTGTTTTAAGCTTGCTTGAGGTGTGCCCACAAGTCTGTTTATTCTCATGTATCCTATGTGGTCAGGGTGGTGGTGCTGGAGATTTTCATTTCTGAGCAATTTCTTTTAGTTTATTAAATTAATTTAGTTTCAAATGGAGTGCTGGGTTTTCGTTTGTGGTGCTGCTTTTCCTGTTACTGTTGTTGTGGTTTACCGTCCATGCTGGGGTATTCAAAAACTTCTCTTCAAACTTCACCAAACTTGTTTTGTGATTTGTGTTTTTGCAGTTCTGAGCATTTCTTATTCCTGGGATGCTGAGCATGGGCTGGGACTCCCTGCAAGAAGGATCAGAGTATATACAGTGCTGAGATATCATTGGGGGTTTGTGGCTTCAGCCAGACTCATTTCAAGTCCTTGTTGGTCAGGAACTGAGAGGATGTAGAGATCCACCCAGACAGGGCTTGCAGCAGCAGTAAGACCTTCTTTAGTGCACAGATGTTGTTAAGGACTTGCATTTCCAGACTGGCTTCTTCCCTATATCCAGTACTGCATTTTAATTGCTAAAGCGACTAATGGAGAAGAAAAACAAATAAATAAATAAATAAAGGAGAGATAGCAGAGTCTTTCCCAGGCTTAAGCAACGACTTAGAGGATGATGTTAGGCAAGTTTTGGTACTAATTTTCCTATTTGTAAGATAGAGATCTTAAGATTAATCACAGTGGGCCAGTCCCTCAAGGATGTCATGAAGGTTAACTCCTATTAGAAAGTATTCTGAGCTAATCAAAGAAAAGGTTCTACCCACACGAACATAGTGGGAGGCTTGGCATTTCTCTGCTCAGCTACAGTGACGACATTTGAGATCGTGACTCCAGTTCCCAAACATGAGCAATATGGGATTTCAGCTGGGGAGGTAGGAGTGAAGCAGTGCAAGAACACATCAGGAAAGGGATAACTGAGGGCACCATCTGCTCAGACCCTCAGTGGCCAGCAGAGCAGGACCGCCGCATTTTCAAGTGCACATTTACATCAGTATATATTTCCGTAGGCTTCGGAAAGATACGTTCAAACAGCACAAGAAGCACAGAAAAGCAGAAAGATGCCCCCCTTTCCTTTGACAGCAGCTCTGCTGTCAAAGCTGTGCGCTTGGCAAGGGCAACATATCTGACAAAGTCTGCTCAGACAGTGCTTGCAATCATAACAAGGTCTGCTTGAATAACGTCACCTCGAGACTGGGTCTGAGCCTCCCTCAGAGATGCACAGCTGCTTCTGCTGGGAATCTCTCCAGTGAGGTGTGCACCATGGGGTCACAGCAGCTGTGGAAAAGCTACTGCAACCCAGCCGCAAATGCCCCCCAGCTGTGCCCTTTGCCTTATTATCATATCATATCTCTCACAATGGTCTCTCTCCTCCCAGCCCTGTGTCATGCCAGTTACCCCATGGCCACCCATGAGAGTCCTTAGAGTCCCTTCATCGCTAGTCATCCCAAACCCATTTATTTCTTGCTTGCTTGAAGACGGACTCACCACAGCTGTCTATAATGACTCCTCTTGCACAGCCCCCCACGTTTTACCACTGTGCCGTTTTCTTCACACCCCAGTCACATCCCATCAGTTCCCCAGCACTCTCCCACTCCTAAAGATTATTACAAACAGATGAGTAACTCCCAAACCAACTTTTCCTTTTCCTTTGTTTTTAATAGAGATGGTGAGTTTTCCTGTGTGGTAACTTCTGCATGTATCATCATCATCTCCATCATTCCTCCCAGTATTCAAAAGCCTTTAAGGCTCTTTGCTTTATGCCAAAACAGTTTCGCCATTTAACAAAGGGAGGCAGAACCCTGTCAGTTTTCTCAGCTGAAGTTTGGTGCAAAATAAATATTGGAAACCACTAGCATAACCAGTTCTTAATCCTGTGGCAGTTTGCAATATGTTCCAGTGCTCCATGGTCCTTATCATTGGAAAATGCTTTTGATGGCTAAAATAAATCTTCCTCACTGCAAATTAAGCTTGTTACAAGTTGTGCTATTGCCACTAGATATGGACAACATTTTATCACAGTCTCCATCGCACCTGCATTTTACATATTTGAAGACTGTTTCCTTCTCTTTTCCAGAGTAGATACACTCTCATTTTTCAATTTTTCCCCCGAGTTCACATTTACTAGACCTCTAATCACTCTTGTTGCTTTTGTCTGAGCTTTTTCCAGCATGTTAGTAGGGCAGCTAAATATATCACTGCTCTTCTTTGAGATTCAAATCGGTCTTTATGCTATGAATTATCCCCAGAGCTCCCATAGGCTTGGTTAGCAGCCTATTCACCTAAATCCTTTGCTAAACCACCACTTTCTAGGATAAAGCCCCTATTCCTGTAGGTAAGCTGCCTTTATTTATCCCTAGCTTCATGGTCTTTCATTTGGCTGTCAAAACGTGTGCTGTTTAACTGACCTTCCTTTAACAAGTAATCCAGATCAATTTTTCTAGCTGACCTATCCCTAATGCTTCTTCACCGTTTTTTTTATCTCCAGATCTTCAGCCAGGACCAGAAAGAAAACCTGTGGGACCCTGCAAGGAGCAGCCCCCAGGGGAACAAATCCTAATTTATGTGCAACATTTAATCTATTCAGGATGGGCTCTTTTGACTTTGCAGATCTCATTTATTTTCACAGCACCCGTGCTCAGTGAAATCACGTCTTACAAAACCCTAAATGTGTTGTGTCATCGCATTTACCCTTACCAAACCTGAGATCTGCTCAGGAAGCAATAGCAAACCTGCTATCTGGAAGGAACCTACAGCTTTCTTAGGGAGTGGCAGAGAGTTTGAGAAACAAAAGCTGGTGTGTAGCTCGGAATAGAAAGGGAAATGTAAAGGCTGGAAAACTATTAGACATGGGAGGAGTGTATCTGCACTCATTCTGTAAAGATATGAATTAACTACTGGAACTGACTATCTAAATTGATTGCATCTGGTAAGCATTAACTGAGCACACATTTCTGAACCGTTTGCTGCTTTTTTGATCCCACTGGGTAGTCGGCTTCTGATATTTCCACTGAACCATGTTTAATCATGTTTAGCAATATTTTAGTGATAAGTGATAGCTCCACTTCCAGCCTTTGATGCATATGATTATATTACCTCCTTCTTCAGTGAATGCAAAAATCCACTGGTAACTGGTACAATTGACGTCTGAGGAAGTCAGGGCTGTTATTGTTTCAGTGTTCAGCATGCTGCTGCTACTGCTGCAAGGCTTTGATCCGTGGCCTTACGTGGCTTTTTAAAGCGGAGGAGGGTGGAGGGAGAAGGGTTACTGGGCTTGTAAACATTTCTATTACATCAGATTAGTTTCCCTGCCATGTACAATCTGCTGGTGTGACTCAGACCTTCACATTTTATAAAGTCAGTTATGTCTACCGGGACTACAACCATTCTGAGAAATTCTAGATAAATGTGAATTAGTTTTATTCTTATCTTATTACACAATGTACAATTGTACAAAAAAAAATGCCCTTTTGTTGACTTTTAGTGCAGATGTGCAACCACTGGCAGATAATGAGAACAGCATGTTCCCTGTCTCACCAGCTCTTTTATTCTTCGTCTGAAAGTCTTAACCCAGGTTTAGGACTAATCCATGCTCACTCACAGTGTTCTCAGCTGCTCTCCACCCACCTCTCAACTTTTCTTTTTTTCTCTAGAGCTTCACCACAGAGACCTGAGATAGAAGCCACTAAATGGCTGGAGTCATGTTTCTCAGAGCAGATCATTCAACTACTCTTACTCTGGGAAATAGGGCATGCTTCTTTGCAGTTATAAGATCTGGGCAAGGCAATTTATTTTTGCCCTTGATTTGGCTTAATGCACCACCAGTAGCATGGGAAAAGTGATAGTCATTACCAGCACAAATATTACTGTATCATACGAAATAATCTGGGGCACCACGTGTAACATTTTCCATTCAGGACATTCTGGGCAGGATTTTCAAACACTCCACGACAGTCCAAGTTTACAACTGTCTTGTTATTTCCCACACACTTTCTTGCCAAATGTTTCCACAGTTGTCTGCTATTCAAATAGTTTCTTACTAGAGGGGTGGTAATTTTCATTGTATTAGGGAATAAGCAGGGTTAGTGGGTTGTTTGCAGATATCTTAAGCAATGGCTGTGATTTCTTCAGCATTGGGGTAATCAAAGAGTGCTTTCCTTTCTGGATGACCTACCAGCCTGCCTCACAAAGGCACATCACCATTTCTAACTTTTCTGGCAACATTCACTAGCCCCAGACAGAGAAAAAAACTGCACTGCATCCTTAAAGAAAGCATGATGATGATTTGGAGGGAGGCCCCAGAGACTCCCCCAGGGTCTTACAATACAACAATGCAGCTCTGCAGCATGGAGAGTCAAAACCTACGTTTTTGGAAAGTGCAGGGTGAGATAAACAGACCAAAAAAGACAGTGAGCAAGAAAAAAAGTCAGGAGATTGTGAATGATCCTTACCAGTCCTTCACGAATTGTTACTAAGCAAAGACACTAAAAACCATACAAGAAACTATTCAAGATAATTACTAGATCAGCCATCACAGTAGGCTGCAGCTCAGAAGTATCTGCTAGGGTCATGCAGAAGAACCATTGCCACACAGACCAGAATCTCACAAGGGGATGGGAAACAGGACTGGAACACAAATCAAGCAAGAAACTTTCATTTTCCTGAATGAGTTTCTTGTTCTTTCTTTCTGCACCTGTATTTAATCCCACTCTCACAGCCAGTTTTGAATGCAGAAACCTCCAACCCAGTGCACAACTCCCTTTCCTTCAGGTGAAAGGGGACTTTGGTGCGGGTGGGAGGTGAGGCAGGTGCTGACAGCCCTCCAGCCACTGAAGCCCTCTCACCAGGCTATCATGGACCAGCAGGCTATGGGACAGATCGGGAAGATTTTATCACTCAGAGGAGTGTGTCAGTGCAGGATATTAGCCTAAAGATGCTCTATATGTGGAAAAGCGTTTTCTTATTAACTAACCAGTTTTTGACAGGGTTTTTACTGAAACAACAGCCTCCCCCAGGGCAGGTAAATGTGACTGTGGCAGCAGTTAGCATTCCCTGGGGCCTTCCTGCATCTAGGATACAATTAGATCCATTTGTCTGCAAATGCTTTAAATATTTCAGCTGGTATGCCATTAAGGAATAAGAAAGGGTTTTATGTAAAGCGCAACTCAGAGCACTGCAAGGCAGCCAATATCACAGACAAGGCATAAGAATGATCTGGGATAGATAATGGTTGTGAGTAATGTTATAAATGATCTCATAGATTTTTTATTCTTTTTCTTCTGTGAAGTAAATGACCTTCCTTCTCCCACTTAGGGAGCCATGTGGCCATTACAGTGTGAAAAATGCTTCTCAGTCAAGACCACTCAGTACATTTTTACTGAGGTCCACTGGATAATTTTAATAATGTCTGCTCATTTTCACTCAGCTCGTTCTTGTGGTCCTGTCAAGACACAGTGATGATGACAAGGAACAAGGGCTCTCTCACAAGGATGCAGGAGGCTTCTCTTCTAGGTCTTCTCTGAAGTCTGAAACATCACTTGTGCACCTTTGCCTTTTCAATTCCAGATTCAGGGGTAGTGTTCTCATTGACAGCAGCAGGAAGATTTCCTCATATTACAGCTAAATTTATAAGCATCAATGAGAACCATGGCATAACATGATGAGACAATACACCCCTGCAGCAGCAAACAAAAGACCCTTCTTTCAGAGATCTGATGGGCAGTAACGTGAACATGGCAGGCATGTGAGGATGCAGACAGTGGCAGTTTTCTGTGAGCAGGAGGCCAGAGAAGAGAGGGTGTGACCCACAGCACCGATGTGATGCTACCAAGTGGGTTATCAGCGGATATCGCACAGTGTCAGCAGCTGACTCAGGCTTTCTCCTTGCCTTTCCAGGCCATGTCTTGCAGGTGCCACATTGTTCACCCCTGTCACTGTACACATTGTCACAAAGCTGTAGTGTGGAAGTTCTGATTTGCCACATGCCTAGAGGCTGCCCCAAGATCCTGTCTTTGCTCTCCTTCTGTGTTAAGGCCTTGACAAATAAGTTCCATTTAGAAAGGAATCTCACTCAGGACACACTTAAAACCGTTCCTTTCCTCCTTACTTGGTAAAATTTCCTTCTTTCCATCCCTGTGACATGTGCAAGTGATGTGAAAACAATTATGCTTTCATTATGCCTTTGTTTTCAGAAGATGCTGGCATGGGAGATCATGGAAGGCTGCCTTATGCCCTGGTCAAGTTTTTTTATTTTGGGTGTCTAGAAATGGGAGAATAGCTTGCAAAAGCCTTGCATACTTTTTATAAGTTTTTGTAATCATGTATTTAAAATTGTTAGACATTGTGTCTAAAAGTCCAACTGAGACATCTTTAGGAAGAGCAAAACCCCCACAAAAAATATTTCTATGATACAAATTATTCAAATCCTTATTAGTCTCACCCATTCTACTAGTCAAAGCCTATCTGAAGGATTCCTGCATGGAACAAGATTCAGCACACATGGCAACAATTGTGCAAATTCTTTTGATTCCCAAATTGCTGTATTTACCACAAAAAAATTGTTTCAGTCAGAGTCCCCTTGCAAATGTGTTTCAACTTAAAATGTCAGTTAAAGCGCTTCACAAAACCTGAAGCCCGGCCTCCTTTTTCATTTAGAATTTGTTCTGGCAAAGCTCCCTCAAGTCAAGCAGAGACACCACCACTCTGGACAAAAGCTTCACAGTTTGACTCAATAAACTTGTCATCTTCACATAAAGAAATGGATAAAGATGCAAACAAGGCATTGTCCTGACATGTCACATAGCTCTTAGGCAGGACGCTTTGTTCAGCCTCTAGGCAGGCCACCAGTCCAGGGCTGGCACTGATCAGTGCTGCTGAGCCTAAACCTGTAGTCGTGGCAGTCCTGCAGTGAGTCTCAGATCACTCTGCTGTAAGCAGCTGTGGTGGCCCCACAGGAGCAGGTGACAGCCCAGATCAAGCTCTGATGCATTTCTGGTGCTCACACCAACACTGCAGTGTCCCACCCTGTCCCATGGCATGGAGGGAGCACACTTGGGTACATCCACTCTGAGCACTGCAAACCTGCCAGCCATAAACCCAGCAGCACCCATCCCTGCTTTATAGCCTTTCTGCCAGAGCATAACCATTGCTTCCGAAGGCTTCCTCCCCTTTCTGCAGGTAAGGTCTGGCAGTGCTAGAGTGTGAGCTGCCTGCTGGTGCCTGGTGAGGGGAGCTCTGGTGCCAGACTATGAGATGTAATTAAGGCACGGGCAGGTGACTCCCACATGGTGCAGGCTGACCAGTTGTGTGCAGGGACCTCATACTTGACTAATAAATTATCACATAATATTTCCAGGGAGAGTAGATGATGTGCTCATGCCATATTGGAACACACTCTGTGCTACATTTAACAGAATATTTCTTTCAAGTTTGTCAGTGTTTTTCAGAATCTGTAGACCAAAATATCTAATGTAGCTCATTTACCTTATGCTCAACATCATCAAATATTTGTCCCTAAAATTTTTGGGCATTCAGGGTGACAGATTGCCTGCATTTGAGATAGATGTCATTGTGCAATAAAATGTTCATGTTTGGAGTTGAAAAAGAAAATGATTTAGTGGAATATTGATTTTATAAGGAGAGGGGGAATTACAATTGGTGATTGGAGTCTGTCCAGCTGAAGATGAGTCAAAGCAAATGAGAAGATTCATGCCATTATGTTAGGAACTTAGTTTCCCTTACTTAGATAATTACTTATCTGTCATTGTAGAAAACCTTAAAAATCCAAATGCAATGTCTCTGTGAGATAGGGAAGAGCTGTTATCTTCCATTATGCTCACAACAGAGGCCCAGAACATTCAGGCAATACCCACACAGTTTGTTGAGGTTCCTCTTGAAGGCCACCACGATGGTCCAAGCTGTTAGCAGCCCCCATCTGCCATCAGATCAGGGGTATGGTTGACCATGCATCTCAGCTGAAAGGGATTGTCATTGTCACACTACCCCCTCAGCTGACATGTTTAAATCCTCTGATCCCAATCCCTGTAAGTACAGGCACATTAGGTATCTAAATCCCTGCAGGCTTCCAGCTTCCCACTGACCATGGTGCTATGATAAACTGATATGGGTGAGCAGAAAGGAGCCTTTTGGAAAAGGATATAATATCATCACCCATGTTGGTGATGATCATCAAGCACAGAGAGCCCCAGGTAGACTGCCCTCCCCTACGCCAGGAGCTCTGAAAATTTCTAGAGGCTTTTCCTGCCACATTCAGACCTGACAAGCTCAGGGCATGACCATCACCCTCACTTCTGTTTGCACAGAGGGGACAGAAGACAGTGCATGAACTAAGAGTTTGCCCAAGGCTCTAAATCAAACTAATAAGCAAATGTAGAGTGCAAAACTATTCTGCAATTGTCAAAAGCAAAAATCTCTGTTCTCTAATGGAAGAAAATTATAATGATCCCCTGCAGAGAAGTTACTGCCAAGGGGTAAGCCCAAAACCAGTCCACATTTAATAGCTTTGCACCATTAATGACTTAAAGCAACACTAAACTTTTACAGAAGTTCCAGACTTCCTCACTGGGGAATGCACAGATAATAGAAGTATTTTCATATCACTTTTTAAAATTTTTGCCAGCTCAGATAAAGCACAGACCACACACTAAAAGCCTGGTCACTCTCCATTATGACAGCCATCTGGAATCCCCTCAGACTAAATGTGCCCAGGCCATCACTGGTTTATGGCTAGAATAGGCCATTGAAGAAGAACAGAAAGCATAAAACTGTAATGTGATCTAAAGCTTAAAAATAAGTAAGAAATATAGTCTGCCCTTTTAGCACTTTCTTGGAGTCTGAAGAAGTTCAATAAATGAAGAATGAGAGCCACTAGCCCTTTCTGACTTACTATGTCAGGTATCAAATCCATATTATGAGCTATCCATCCATCTTCTTGGTAAAGTGGCATTGTTTCCTTCATCTATGAAAGAACACAGGTAAGACAGTTTACCCTACCCTACCACATTCCTCCTGCCAAGCATCTTCAGGATTACTTGCATTGATACTCCTCAAGGTCTTCCCTTCTCCTTGCAGTGGTGGCTTTTCCAAAGCAGCTATCCTGTACTTACTCTTTCAGCATGAAAAGGAGCACCAGGATTCCAGACAGGCCATACACAGGGATGCACCTTGTGTCCATGTCCCAGTGGTTCTGTGGAGGCCAAATGCAGGACAGCACAGTCCTGCCAGTTTTCTCACAACTTCAGGGCTCCATGCAGGGCTCAGAGCAAACTCCAGAGAGGGTATTGCTGAACACTACCTGTCTTTCCAATAGCAGATGCTGTGGAGGGCAAACAGAAGGCCAAATTTCTTACAGATTTCATGCCTAGAGGTGTTAACTGAGGCGCCCACTGCTTTGGCAGCTGGGCACACAGGCAATGAAAAAAATCAGCCTTGAATTTTTCAGCAGGGCCATTTTTGTTAGATTGTGCTGGATAGATGCTGAAGATGGCTCAGGAGAAGAGCACAGAGTAAGATGCTGAAATTCAGGTCTCTAAACACAGCTGTCAATCTCATCTGGCTGCCCTCATAGCTCTGTACCTCCTTATGCAGGCGCCTATGCACAAAGCAACCCCTATTTAAAACAAAACAAAGCAAACTTTTCCTTATCACCTACAGGGCTTTGTACCACATGGCATTGTGTTCCTTCCAAGCACAACAAAGGTCTGTGGCAGGATTTGTCAGCGCACCAACAGCACTCTTTACTCAGCTCAGGTGAGAGAACAAAGCAGTACCTCTGCCTGCCCTCGAGGACCTTGCACTGTGCCTACACAAACATTAGCAATGTGTGTAGCTGCTGCACTGTGCACTTGCAGGGTGGAAGTGTCAATCTGATCTCCTGGAAGGGTATTTTTCATGATGCCTCATGACATAATAGTCTTGTATCATCTTTAATTTAAAATAAAAGCTCCTGCAGAGGGTTGCTCTCGCAGGCTTCCCGACCTGAGGAGCTCAAGGAGGGAGACGGCATGCAGACAGCAACGCCTTAGAGGATTCCACCCCTGGCTCTTTCATTGTTTGTTTGACGGTAATGCAGAAAAGGTGCAACTGAGATCAGCATCAGTCGTGCTGTGTGTCACCCAGATACACAGAGAGATGTAGAGGCAGGTCTGAAAATCTGTGGGCATATTTAAGTAGCTGCTTTTGATGTGTGTGGCATCGTGAGGCAGCAGCAGCTCCCACTAGACAGATGAGCAGAGGCTGAAGGAGCCAGAGGTCAGGTCTGTACAGTGTCATCTACAGGCATGTGCACTGACACTATTAACGAAGGTGGTGTCAAAGAAAAGCTGCCTGATTCATCAAATCATAGACCTGCCCATGCACTGTATCCATTCTGAGATTTTGGATTTTGGCCTAGGAACTTCAAAAATATACATTTGCATCTTTCTTCACACAGAAGAGATGCCTGACCTAATTTACAGTGGGCACACACAAGGAACATTGTCAGCACAGGTATGGGGAAGAATCCCTGCAGGGGGGAAAAGAGAGGCTGAGGGTGAGGTGGAGGTCCCTGATTTGGCATTGACACCAGCACTGGGGTGTCTGCAAAGCTCAGCCCCAGGAGCACCAGGTCTGGGTACCCCCAGTGCTGCCAGGTAGCACATGTCCATTCACAGCTGTGTCCACAAGAGCATCAGGGGAGAGAAGGAGAATTAGGGCATACCAAGAGAGAAAATATATCATTGACTGCACAGGAATGCTGGTTTTAGTTACTGTCTGCCATTTCTTTTCCTCCTTTTATTCCATTTCTCTGACATGAATAATTTAGAAAATTAATAGATTAAAAATTAATATATGCCATTGTAGAATGTACATAAAGGCACATTGCAAGAGATTATCCTTTCCCCACTCATACTGCGGGCCCAAAGCTGACCTTAGCTTCCCCACAGGACTCAAACATTTTTATTTTTTCCTTTGTGCATTTTGGATCCAACAACTCAAGGAAAACTGAACAAAGCTGTGAAATAGAATTACCAGCCTAAAAACAAGACAGATCATGACTGTGACATTTCTACACTGAAAACTGAAAAATAAAAGCACAGAGAAAAGAAGGACTGACTGAAAGGGTACATGAAGAATTTCCTCTTGAGAACCTGTTTCTGTGTCTTTTGGGATTAATTTAGTCAAGGAGGGGACTGTGGATACATTATAATGCCTGCTGTTTCAAATGAAGGCTATTCTAAGCAAACAAAATCTTAAAAACACACAAAATCTTAAAAATACACAAAGCAAAGCCTTAAGCCCAAGAGAGATGGCTTTGAAGTAGTATTTTCGATCACCCTGTATTTGGTACAAAAGTTTCTATTCAGCTCAGTTTACAACAGTTTAAACAATGTTTTTTCCACAGGAAAGGAAAAGAAAAATAACATATTTCATGGTAAGCCACATGGTTAATGACCATATGCAAGGAATTGCTTTGCACTCACCAGGAAGGCAAGTTTTGTGATCCAGCCTTTGGGCTTGCGACAAGCTCCAATTTTAGTAGAATGCTTAATTTTTCCTGGGTAAAGTCAGTGAATATTTGTCAGAGTTCTATCTGTATTTACACCATTAGGATTCACATCACTCTATTTTCCAAGCTGCTACTGTGTGTGAACTTTCATGAGAACTTTCTTTGTTATCTGCCTGATATGAATGTGGAATATTTTGGTCAGGGTGAGGCTAAAGTCTGATAGAGTGCACTCAAAATTTTCCACAGTACAGGCTGGCTTTCCCCTGGCATGGGTTGATCAAACCTTTGTTTCAAGTCTTTGCAAACCATTTGTGATCTCTTCGCTTTGGGTTCACCCTCTACTTTCATCTGGTTTCTCCCATATTCTCATTCATTATCCCTTCTCACACTTGTCTTTTGTTTCCACTTGCATTTTACCTTTCCAACTGGAAATACAGTCCTACAGAGGAATCTTCCCCAAAACCTAAACCAAGGCACAAATCCCACAAGAACCATACAGTTAGTCTTGTATTTGCTGCCATCACAATATTTGCTGTGCTTAAACATAGCATCCTATTTCTTCCTGGATTGAGAACTAGATGAAGACATTTGGCAGCGGAGGCCACCCTACTCTCTTTTTCTTTTTAAGCACTGCTTTGTGTCCCTTCTCTTCCCACAAGCGCTGAGCATCCAGGCTGGAGAAACACAGGGCAGTGGGGCCATCCATGGGCTGGGGGCCGTGTCCCCTCATTGCCTCTGCCCCAGTGAGTTTCTCCCCTCTTGCAGAGAAATCCAGCAGCAGCAGAGGCAGCTAAATCAGGGAAGATGAGGACTCTGTGTAAAGTCACCTCTTACAGTGAGGGACAGCTTTTCTCTGCACTTCTCTGTCACAACTCTTCCCTGGGTGGATTTTCAGGGCCTAGACCCCAGAGTGTGGAGAGCTTGGAGCTTTGCAGCTGTGTTGCATGGGGCAAGAAACTGAGAGAGGCCTCTCCCCTCTACAGCTTAAACTGTAAAACAGGGGTGCTGGGAACATGCTCTTGTATTCAGGGCCCATCCCAGAACACTTGATACCCTCATCCTTAACCCTGAGGAGACTCCAGTCCCACAGGAGCCCTCACAGTCACTACCACCACCAGTATCCCAGCAGCATCAGAACACAGAAGGGCTGCAGCATATTTACCTCCTCCTGGCACCTGTCTTCCTAGGGGTAATCAAGGAAAAAGTCTCCAGCCTACCCATTGTTAAAGTTTTTTTTCTTTTCTGGCTGTCTATCTGACCAGCAGAAAACAGTTGCTGGTTTTGCAGTGTCTGGCATGCTCAGATTGCAGTTTTGCTGGCACTTTAATAATTTGTTGATAATTATTATGGTTAATTTACGTTGTCCCATTCCACAGTGTACTTTGGCCATTCAGAGCATTTGCTTGCAAGTCCTGTCCCCCAACACAGCTGCATTTTCTGTGGTGTGGCTGATCTACCTGTAATTCATGGCTCAGCTGGGATTTGTGTGGCACAAACAGCATTACCCCATTATGAAATGACAACAGATGCCAGGGCTGTTATCTGTCAAAGTGGAGCCTGAGTGCAACTTCTACCAGACTAGCAGCAATTAGGTTTGCAAGTGTAACCAGATCCTATTGTTAATCCCAATTCTGTTTGGGCATCTGTAACAACTGGTTATGTTGTAAGACCACAATGGCTTCCAAGTAAGAAATCACAGCATTCTCATTATGTGCGGAGTGTTCATCACATCAGATCCATTTCTCAGTATTCAATGTTAATTACTAGCTTGGGTTTGTATTAGCTGAGAGCTAAATGATGTAGTACTGCAGAAAATTATTAAAGATCTGCGTCACATAGGCAAACATGACCATCCACTTCCAGAATGTGAAATGAATAATGAGTGGGTATAAAGGAGTTCTCAGAAACCCCAGCTGAATGCATTCAAGAGTAGTGCTTCCTCTTTAATGGGCTCTCTGCCAGAATGACACATCACTCTGCCTCACTGAAGTAATTTATAAACAGTCCTTCACAACACTCTTTTCTCTCTAGAGTGTGCTGCTTCTCCTCACAGGGATGGCTGCACAGGGAGGATGCACCTGACAGTAAAATTCTGCACTGTTCAGAATAGCAAAACTCCTGGAGAAAGCGAGAGCCTAACTCTCCCCAGGACTAAGCCTAAAGGAAAAGGGAGAGCAGGGTGATGTGAAAAACAGAGTTACATAGAAGGAGTTGGCTACTGACCAAATTCCCAATTCTTTGAGGCTGACTTGGGCTTTCCACTCGAAAGCACTGCCTTGGTTTCAGACTGTAATGCAATATCTGAAAGCATTCTGTGTAGCTCCCTGCATTCCTGGAGAAAGCCAGGCCGGAGCTGGAGGCTGGAGTAAAGGTCTGTGAGGTTTGTGCATCATTCCCCCAAGGGACAGAGCTGAGGTGTATCAAAGAGAGCGTTTAAAGGGAGGGAAAGGAGCTTCTTAAAACCTCTGTGTACCTTCCCCTCCCTTCCTCTCTCTCTGCCCAAGCATGCTCCCATGCAATGAGTCACTGGTGGTTGTCACAGGCTTGGGATCCCCACTGTACTACTCAGTACACATGAACACAGTCCTTGCTTACAACACAAACATGAAAAACAAGATCCAGAGACACAACAAACCACAGGACAATCTCAGCCATCCTGCAGGTCCAGCAAACTACAGACAGGATTTTGGCCTGTAGTGTTCAAATGAGAACCTTTCTAAAAGCAGGAGCTGGAAGAAAGGGAGAGAGCATTACACATTTTTAATCAGGAGCTCCACCCAAGCCTGAGGAGAAAACAGCAGAGGTGCTTGCTTGTGGCTGATGAAGGTGGAAGTCAGTCTCCTGACTGAAAGGTTTATGGGCAGGGTGGGGACAGCCTCCATTAGAGCTTGCAAGCAAAGAGAAATTATTTCTGCCTGATATCACAAAGAGATGAGAGCTAGCACAGGGATGGGATCACACAGAGAGAAAGGAGCCAGCAAAGAAAAAGTGATGATTGGGTAGTCTAAGCAATGGGCAAAGGAAATGACCACTGCAGCAAAGTTCCTGCTGCAATAAAAATGTTAAGATGCTGGATGCTGAGAGGCTATGAAGCCAGCCAGCCAGGAAACATTATATGTAGATGAAGTATGAACAAGAAATCTTAGAGGCATAAACTTGGCATGGTTTTTTAAGAGAAAATACTAATTACTTAGGTTGGAAGAAAAAAAATGCTTCCACTAATGTCTAAAAATCCTTATGCCAGAAGGCCTGTTATACCTTTCTCAGGAAAGGGGAATCAGCTTTTCCTTAGGGTACCCTGCCCATCAATTACCTGTTTCAACAAAGTGATTCCTTTGTCCACTGCCAGCTATTTATAGACTGTGACTGTTTATCCATGGCCCTACAGACATTCTCTACTTGCAGTCTAGATGTCAAACTACAGATTCACATCAAAAGCACAGACAGCACTGTGTCAGGAAAAGATTTCCTAATCAGACAAATTCTAATCAAAATCCTTTAGCAGAACTTTAAACAATTGCCCTGCCTTTAACTAATTCTGTGCTATGAGATACAGCACTGAATCTAAGATGTAGTGGGTCTGCCAGAAGAGTGCTAAGAATTACAAGGGAAGCTGTTCAATCACCGGCTTTATATAGAGAAACTCTGTGTATATCCTTCCTTGCTACAGTTTCTTGGACTCTAATGGCCCTTCCCTTTTGTCCCTTTGAACATGCAGTACTTCTGCCTGGATGCCCTAGAGCCTCTGTTACTTCAAAACCATTGTTGGGAATTTCCACAATTGCAGCCTTCTCCTACTGTTGGAGGAAAGGATGGCCTCTGACAATGAACTTCACATACATGCAGACAAGAAATGCATTGTGTGGCTTTCCACTTGCCTTTGTTTCCCTGTTTTGTAGAATTTGCTTCTCTCATCAACCTGCCTAGGGCTGCCAGGGACTAATGTTGCCAGTGTGGTGTTGGATACATCAGTCAAATGCTGAGCTTTGAGCAGAGAGTATCTTCCTTTGCGATTAAAATGAGCTGTTCTCTGGGGAAAGGTAGGGCTGTCAGCTCCAAGGAAATTTAACTTGTCCAGTAATCTCCTCCTTACTTCAAGACTTCATGACCTCCGTGAAAAGATGCTACAAATTTTGTTAGCATAGCTCTTACAGTAATTCAGCTAAATCCTATTGAACTACATCATTTCATCTTTAACAGCAGACTCGTAACTTGAATACTTCTGTAAATTGAAAACAAATGTAGGTAAAATACCCAGCAGAGATTTCTCTATGTACCCCAAAAGCAACACAGAACTTTGCCTCCTCCTAGTAGTACCAACAACTTCTTGCTAGGAAAAAATGACCGGGAACACAGATGAGCTTGCAGCAAATACAACAGGGCAAACCAAAAATGCAACAGCAGTGGAAGATAGAGACCAAAGTATATAGAGTAAGAAAATAATTCACATCTTCACAAAAAACTCTGGCTCCATCCATTCCTCAATATCAGTGGCTTCAAGGCAGGACAGCTGGGAAGTACAAGGGACAGAAATCTTCCCAAATACCTCTAGAGGGTTTGCCTCCTCTCTAGGGCTGGTTCAGAGGCCAGTTTCCCAAGGACCTGTCTGGAGTCAGTGGAGAAAGGCAGGCAACTCCAGAAGACAATTCATGGGACTTAAGAGATTTCAGATCTGGAGTGTCCTTGGGGCCCTTTCACTCCAGCACAGCAGGAGAAAAGTGACACTGGCTTGAGACAACTTATCAGCCCCTCTCTTGACATGGTAAAGCCAGAGAGAGAACCACAGGGGAAAATGCAGCTCTTGTCTCTGGGCTGAGGGACTGGGTATGTCTGCCCACTGGACTGAATGATTTGCCTCCATGGGCTGTACCCCTCAAGGTGCCTGCTGGGGCAACAAACCAGACACAAACTTCTACCTGGAGAAAACAGGTTTCTGAGGAACAACACCTTTCTTGTGAAGAAGGGATGCTTTCCCATACACAAGTGAGGTCCTCAGGTTTCCTGACATGAGGCAGCACTTGTTGGAGCTGTACAAGAGTGGCTCTGCTCTGTGCTACGTGGTGCTGCTGGAGAGCTGGCAGGAGCCAAGCAGTGGCTGCACCAACAGGCTTGGGTCTGTCAGAGTTGTCCTGTACCCTGTGGGTCAGCTCAGTTGTGTGGGTTGTGTGTGAAAAGGAGCATAGCCAAGGGCCATAGCCTTAGCTAGTGCTCCAAAAAGAAAGAGAAAAGGAAAGGAGAGAAAAGCCACTCCAGTAAAGAAAGTTGATAACAAAGTTCATAATTAGGAGAAAGGACGTCAAATGTTTCAAGGCTCTTTGACTGTAAGTCACCAAGCTGGAACACTTAAAGAAAAGTGAGTGTGGGTGTTCAGCAGAGACAGATGCCCCCAATCAGTAATTATCCATGTTTAAAAGAAAACTTTAAAGTTTGCTGTCTTACAGATTTCACTGGCAGGGTTACTTGTCAAAGGAAGTGCATATGCATAGTAATAATGTTAGCAAGGAGTGGGATTTACAAATGACATTTATCTCCAGCATTTAAAGAATAATAGCTGAGGAAGTGAAGAACTAAGGAGTGCTTGTTTGGCTATTTCATTACTCTGGTACTGTCAAAAACTGGCATACTTATCTCTATGGCTCTTGCATTCTGGACTGTGACAAATCAGTCAAAAGACAAAAATCTTCATCTATAGAGAGAGAGCTATTTATAAATGTGTGTGTGTATTCCAACGTACGCTGAAAATATTTTCCCTGATTCTCCCTGAATCAGTGATCTCTTTTAGTTCGGCTAAAAATATGAACATTGTGTCATTAAATATGGCCAAGAGGTAGCACTATCATAGAAATTGCATTCTTACCAGCAGCTATAAACAAACAAACAAACTGAAAAACAAACCAGGAAACCCCAGTAAAAAAACAAGAGTATAAGAGCATTTACACTGCAAGAAATCCTGGATGATGAGCTGAGGCATTAGCAGACTGCTAAGAATATTTCTGGACATATCTGGCCCCTGAAGGAGCTTCTTTTAGGGTTTGTACTTTGTTAAAGAAAACCTCCAGCCCCTGGTCATGGTGCCACAGTGAAGCAATCTCCCTCAGTTCTGCTCCTCTGACCTACTTAGTTGGGCTTGGACTGCTATTTTCATGCAAAGTATTAGAAATCAGCCTCATCATTACAGCAAAGAGCATTATCTCTTGCTGTTTTCCATCTAGCCCCAAGAATAACTCTGATGTCAGTGGGAAGCTCTCTCTCTGGCAGCCGTCTCCTTGCTGCCAGCTTGTCAGATAAAAGGTCAGCTGGCTCTGCCAGCTCCTCGGACAGACCCACCCCGTGGGGGGCTCTGCTCACACCCAACTGCCCCAAGCAAAGCTGCCCTGAAGGAAGCCAGCTCCTGCTCTCTGCTTCCAAGATCCCATTAGATCCCATTCAGCTCCCTGTCCTCAATTTCACCAGCCAAGTGCAGTCCTCACAAACACACACTGCAGCAGGGCTGTGCCAGCGCCTCCCGGTCCAGCCGTTCCTCCTCCACAGCAAATATCCCATGCTGGAGCCCCAGGAAGGAGGAGAACATGCCCATCCTGTCAGGACTTTCCCAGCAAACAGCTGGCATGTGGCTTCCACACTTCCACATCTGTGTTCTTGCAGGACTGATGTGAAGAGAGGGGAAGAAGGCAAAAAGCTGGGACCTGAAATGCTGACTGGCAGCCTTTGGGCATTCAGAGAGAGCAAAGGCTCATATTGGCGTCACCAGTGAGAGCTGGGATATTTTGTCTGCTTCAGGAAATTTGTCCTCCAGCTGCAACACAGCCTAGAGTTCCTTACATGAAATCACTCTTCCAGTGAGGATACAAGAAATTACAGGATGAACAAGAATAACCCCCCAGGAGTCCAGCCCTGAACACACAGTCCTAGCAAACCTCATTCATATCACTAACCACAATGGCCATTTTGCCTGAGGAAAGACAGAGCTAGGACTTCAGAGTTTGGCCCAAATCCTAGACTATATAAATAGATTTCTATGAATCAAAGCTCCATTATGTAAGACATAAAAATAAAAGAACAAATGAGAGGAAAAATAAGCTGAACTTCAGAGTCTGCAGTGAAGCATCATCTTAAGAGTCTGGGCACTGAGTCAAGACACAGATCTTTTTCTTTTATTTTATTTTTTCCCCAGTTTGCCTGCTTTGCTTTAAAAGTGACTCATCCACTCGCTCCCCCTTTCTCCACCACTTCCCATGTTGTTTCAAACATGCCTGTACATTTTAAATCTCTACAGAACCATCCAAACTGCCTGATTATCGACAGCACATCTACATTTGCATTTCCAAATTAGAGGGGCAAAAGGGATGTGCCCAAATGAAAAATGCCTTCAAACACGTCGCCAAGGTTAAAAGAACCGTGGTGTGAGGCATGCTGCAGTTTACAATAAATTGAAATGTGACTAAAGCAGCATGTGACAGCCTTCTATATTTAGAGGTGGCTTTTGCTTTTACACTCTTTGAGATACCTGTCAGAAAAGCATCTGTGTTTGTGCATGTCAGCAGAAGAATGAGCCCCTGAAGGAGTAGGAAATCGCCAACAATGGCTTTGTGTACATTCCAGTTGTCGCTGGGGCATTTGTTTATCCACATTGCGGGCTCGCCTCCCTCCCCACCTCTGGCACATTCCCATCCACTCTTTGCTTGGGCCAGCAAGTATTTTTAGCTGATGTAGAACAGTGATTTCACCATTGGATCTCCTTGTCACACCTCTTCCACAAGCCTTTAAAAGAGAAGGCTTGAGAGCAAAACAAAGTGCCTATCATAGAAGTGCTGTGGTTATCATTCCAGTAAGGGGGAAGATACATATTCCATTTGCATTTTCCTTAATTTATGTTATTTGCATAGCCAAAGGAGTGAGGAGTCTGTGTTTTGTACAAGACAAATCCACATTGAACACAGTTTGGTCTGAAGGGTTTTCTTTTGTTAGAGAGATTCCACTAGTCATATGTGCACCCTTTCAGCAGATTTTTTTTTAAGCAAGCCAAATAGATATATATGTTTTATTTTTTAAAAAATCACCCTGAGCTGTCATTCTTTTGGGAGAGGTAGACTCTTTTCTTCTTCTTTTGTTGCAGCTTTTATCTACTGTTTGGTAAATAAAAGCATTTCTGTGTAATGTGTATTACATGCATCCCTTTAGGTTTATAAATAGTTACACAGAATGATACTTTTTTCACAGTCCCCTTTCTAGTCTGCTTAAAGCCTTGCCTGACTGCTTTTAAAGAAGGCTTAGCGACATTTAGATAACATGGTGATGCATGCATACATGAGCAGCACTAATAGTCTAGCTGGGATAAGCATTAGAGCATTCCCACTATTCCAGATTTCCATAAATAACATAAATTAAACTCCCAGCTATTTATATGCAGTACCAGCTACAATAGCCTTTTATTTCATTCCTTTTTTCTCACCATTTGCGAAATCAATATTCAGCCAACATTCTGGAGATGGCATCCATTTTTTTGCAACAGGCTGCACAAGCACAATGGATGTTGCATAAGTTTAGTGGGAAACAGCCACCAAAATGCCTCACTGCAGCCCAGTGCTGCTCCTTATGGGCCTCTCCACTGGGAGATTTGCAGAACAAAAGCAAGGCTTGTTTTACAAGGAGCTACACATATTGTCATTCCCAACCAGGATGACAAAGTCTGCCACTGAATCCATGGCAGCTGTGAGACTCTACAACAGTAAAAACATTTCTTTGCATAGGCCAGGAAAGGGATAAAATGCTCGTCCTCCAGACCTTGCAGAGATTCTTGATCCACAGCCCAGCTCTAGACCTATACTCCATGTTTCCAGGGTTTGGACATGGTGTTTTGTGTGCTACCATAGCAACTGATGCTCACATATCTTCTAGCAGATGGCAGTTCCAGGAAGGAGGCCTGAAAATGTCTTTGTAGCAATAATTGCATCCCTTGGACATTTCAGAATGACTCTGTCTTCCAGGCTGCTCTTCATGATGTTTCTGGCATCACTGCTTGGCGTGTGGCTTCACAAAGTAAAGACAGGGCAAACTGGGAGCTGCCTAATCAGTGTCAAAGTCAGCTGTATTAAAAAAGAAAAGGCCAAACAGTACTAACTTTTAAAAAGCATAAAACAAGTAGATACATGGAAAAATGTGATAGAGAAGGATAATGAAGGATGCTGTGCAAGGAAGCTGTGTCTTACAAATTTAGCAGTGGTTTCTAAAGGAGTTAATAAACATGTAGGGGTAGCTCATTTGATTGATAAAGTAGGACCAGATTTAAAGGTTTCACAATATCCCTTACCATGGGCTCATAAAAATGCTAAACTAGAGGGAAAGTTCTCTCATGAATTAAAGTTAAAAGAAACAAAGAGGAGGAATAAACCTGAAAGTCCTGTAGAGATCTGTTCTGCTAGTCATTAGGCATGTTCACTAACCACCAAAAAAAGGCAATGGACAGTAAGCTAATGAGGTTTATTGATGCTACTAAGCCACTGAAGCTGTAAAAATGAGTGATGACTGTGCAGAATCACAATCCAGTGCTATGATACAAAGCAACAGGGCAATAAGATGCCATGCAAAATTTGGTGTCTATGAACACAACTTTTATGCATATATGGAAAAACAACCCTAAATCCAGAGAGAAGTGATGAGTTTGGAGGTGCCTATTAACCCTTTGGAAAGTAATACTGGTCTTACAACAACTTTTTCTACAAACACTTTAGGTCGGGGTTTAGCAGCCCTTTACCAAAGAGACAACTGTTTTAGCTGGAACTAAAGAAAGGAACAGAATGCAAAATCCTTGTTTATTCCTGTATTTTGAAGCATCTATGGAGTTCCAGTCCTTCATCAATCTTGGTGGGGGAAAAATAACGGTTACAATTAAAAAGAGGATTAATACACACCACCAGTGATTAAAAATATTAAAGAAAATATTCAAGAAGCAAGTAAAAAGCCTAGGAGAAGTCTTGCACCTAGAAAGGTCAGTAGGGAAATGAAAGGAAACCTTGAATGGCATGGACTAGTTGGATGGGGAATCATTATTCACGTTTTCTATACAGTGGGAAGTACACAACTTCACATCTTGAGCCTACAAGGTGGTAGTTCCAAAGCAAAGGTTGCATTTTTTCACAGTACTAAGGATACAATGAGGAATTGATTTCCACAAGATGCTGTAGCTGCCAAAAGTCTGCATGGGTTCCAAAAAGCAGTTGGACAAAGTCATAGAAAACGACCATCCTGAGCTACTGCGGATAAAGGTGCCACCTCCAGCTCAGGAACATTCTGGGTTAGAGACTGTCAGAAAATGGGAATACTCCTGTATCACTGGCACCCCAAAGACTATCAGTTAGCGTCAGAGACAGGATACTGAGTTAGCTGGGGCTTTGGTCTGGCTTTGGTCACAGTCCCCTCATATTGCATCATCTGAGCTGTAGGAACTGATCTCAGGCTGTGCTAAACGTGACCCAGCTTAGTGCTTTTGACTGAAAGCCAACCTCCATCAGCTGCTTCAGATTTACCATAAATTTACAAGAGCACACACAGTTAGGGTACTACTCCCTCCTGCCTTGGCATCGTGTGCTCTCTTACTTCAAACTAAAAGGGGCAATCCACAGAAAGCATGAAGGGAAGCAGAATATTTTGTATTAGGCTTCTTCGAGCCCTCTGGACCTTATTCTTTTTCAGTGCTTTGTTTTCATCTCTATTTTACCTGAAATGTCATAGAGAAAATGAAGATCTTGATCCAATAACCTCCCTCATCCATCAGCTCTTTTTCAGCAGGAAATTACTATTTGGTCTGAGCTTTTCTCATGGAATAAGGAAGGGCCAGACTCTGAAGACTGGGTTCACCCTACGTTGTACCTCACTCAAATACAAGTCACATCGCGATCACTGTCACTGCTTAGAGGATTAAAAATTACAAGGCTAATAAGAATGAGAATCTGCCCCTAATGTACCAAGTCCTTCTTTAAGAGTCCTATTTGGTTCATCTTACTGTGGCTGCTGTCCCATTAAAACCTTAAAGAAAACTCATAAATATAAAAATACCCAAGAGCGTGGCCAAGAATCCTGCCCTGAATAATTGTACTGAAATATTCTAAAAGGGACTTAATTTCCTTCTCGATAGCCTCAATAATACTTTGAAGAGAGAAAAATGAAAGTGAGGACATGTATTGCATTCTGTAGATGTACAAAAAACCACCTTTTCTCGGTGACTACATCAGGGGAATATGTCTAAAAGGGCATATCTGTGAAAATATGACCTCTGATTTTGCCAAGGTCAGCAAAACCTACAGTGATTCACTTTGTAAGTGTCGGTCACACAAGTTAAAGCTGCCTCAAGGCAGCTTTAACTTCTCTACCCAAATTCAACAAGACACAATGTTTTTGAAAGGTTTGCAAAATCCTCCTCTGTACGGAGGAGCAAAATTATCTGGGCCAACATTTGTTTATGATTATTTATGGATCCAAACCAAGGGTTTTTTTACTATAAATTCATATGGACTGGCAGATCAAAAAGCCATTAAGAGCTGTTAATCTAACATGGAACAGGCTTTTTAATTTGAGTTTCCTGGCACATGCTGTTCAAGGGTGGGTGCTGTTCTTCTCTTAGCCTCAGTGGCAAGAAGACCCTCACATCACACAGGCCTACAGTGCCATTTGTTGAGAAAATCTGTTATAATTCTGGCTTACACCATTTGCTGAGCATTTCTTGAGTTAAAGCTGAGAAGAGGAGGGGATGGGTCTTGCACTCGGCCTTGAATGCCCTTATATGGCTGTTCAGAGGCTGCCACAGCACCTCATAATCACTGCTCTGGAGACAAAGATAAGCATCTGGGGTCACACCATTACCCATTCCTTCAAACATTCCTGGTTCCTAGTGTCAAAAAAATGAGCTCCCAACATCCTCTGTGCTTGTGCTCACATGGGATTTTACTATTGTGCTAGGAATAGGAGGATTTCCATAGAAGGTTAAAGCATTTTGTGTCCTGCATGAAACTGGCCAATTCCAGATGTTTTGGAAAAAGGTGCCAGGATCTGATTAAGCAGTTGTCGAGTAGTGTGATATCAGGACCTTATTAAGCAGCTGTGGAGTAGTGTGATATTCAAAACAGTTTCCAATTTACCTGCACCAGGGAGAGAAAGTAGTTTGTCATCAGTGATGTGGGTATTTATCTCCTTAATTTTTCCAGGTATCTTACACAGACTAACAGTACATATTCTTTTATTGATGTAAATGTCTAGATGCCTAAGAGTCCCTTTACTTTCCTCATATCTTGTATCAATGAACATGATAGATTGCTGAAAAAGTATTTACCTTTTACTGGAAATGGTTATCTTTCAGTTTCACTTTGGTTTTATCTCAGGTGATGTTATATGCATTGTTTATGTGCCATAGGATACTCTGTCCCTTTCTATTCACCTCCTGTCCAAGAGCAAACCCTTTTGGTCAACCATTCATCAAGAAGTCTCCCATCACTTCAGTTGTTTTATCAGCAGATTTCTGTGATTTCCTCTCTAGAAAGACTGGCCCACCTCCCAATGAGCATACCTTACATGACAGATTTATAATGATTTTGCAGATGTAGATGGTATCATATCACCTCACTCATTTTTTAATTGTCTGAGGCACATTGCTTGTTTTCTGATAGCCATGGTATAGCATGCAGGGTGTTGATGCTCCTGTTTACAAAAATACTCCCAAGTCTTTTTGGTTTGGTTGGTTTTGGTTTTTTGGGGTTTGGGGGTTTTTTTGTTTTTGTTTTTGGGTTTTTTTGTAATTCCAGGTTAGAGCAGTACACTCAGTGACCAGAACACTCAACCCAGCCTCTCCGTGGCCACCGAGGAGGTTGAGCTCTGGTGGGGCACCCTGACAGGATCACTGCTGCCAGGAGGCAGTGCTCCCCTTCATCCTCACAACACCTCTACATTCCCACCCTGCAGATGCACTTATTGCCACCCTGCAGCACCAGTGTTTCTTGGAACTCTCACCAAGCTTAACCTCCTGAAATGAGAGGGAAATAAACATCAGGAATAAAGGGCATATTCTGGTGGATCAGATAGCTGGATCAGCTCCACCGTCAGCCTGGAAAACAATGTCAGAAAGAGGGTGAGAGTCCTGCTTGACAGCAGCAGCAAGAGGAGGAGAAAGGAGAGAGAAGGAGAGTGAGATGTCATCTGTCAGCAGCATCAAGCCAACAGAGCCCCAGCAAGAACACAGGAAGATGTTTGCGATGCATCTGCTCCAAAATACACATATCCAAAGACGGAAATACTGCTTAAACTACGTGACTGCTAAAAGCTAAGAGCATGCAGAAGAAAAGTTCTTTTCCACACAGCTGCCAGGCAAGCATCCCAGCATTGCCAAGCCTCCAAAATTGTACTGAAATATTCTAAAAGGGACTTAATTACAGCAGTGTTGCCAGCAGCCATCTCACTCTATCTCTCAGCCCTCTTTGCTGCTCTGCGCTGCCCTCTCTTGAGTCACCAACCCGTGGCAGGTTTGTACATCTGTGGCTGCAGTGGTTTCCCCTCCTCTCCAGAGTGACGTACTTCAGACACTTGCTCTAGATAAGGTGTTGGGAGCTTCTCCTTGATAGCACTTAGCACACTGAGAATTGCCAGCCTACTTCTGCCCTGTGCTTCCCAGCCATCGAATACAGCAGCCCTGGTCTGTAACTACTTCCTCTATGAAGTTTTAAACAGGGATTTTGTCAAAGGCTTCCTGAAAGTGCAGGTACTCAGGATCACTGCAAATCAGCCCCAACCATGCCTCTAAGGAGTCCATGGAGCTGTAGTGTTTCGTTTTTGCTTTAAACTTTTGCTTTCTCCTGTGAGTTTCCTTTATATTCAGATGCAGAAGTGATGCAAAATTTCATAGGAGGGAAAAGGTGCCCAGCAGAAAAAGATGAGATAGGGAGTATGATTATGCAGGAATCCTGTGCAACCTGCATGGTAGGAAAGTCATTTTGTCTCCCGCACTGGAATGTCTCCTGCTGATGGGTGCAACCCTTTCCCAGTGACTGTGAAAATCTTGATAAGGAAAGTGATGAGACACTCAGTGCAGCTAGAGCTCTAAGACTTGGGTTTGCCCTCCCACACATTTTGGGTGGGCAGGCAAACCACAGAATGTCATCTGTGAAGTCAGAAAGCATTGGGTACATTTAATTACTACATTAGCACTTGCTAACTCTTTGAATGCCAAGAACTGGTTGTGGAGGGTTTGGGGTTGTTGTTCGCACTTTGGTTTTACCTCAACGTAACTATTGGGGTAGCAGCTCACACATCTGAGAGCTGGAGTCAGCCCATTAATAGGCACTTACTGCAATAAACAGGTCAGGAAATAATTGTGGCAAAGCAAAGAGCTGAGCGGCTTTGTCCTATTCTTGTACTTCTCATTGTTTCTTATTCTGTATTTTCTCACTCACAAGGTTTTATTTTCAGCATTTTTCTATTTCCAAATATCTTACTTGTTCTGAAGAAAAATAAAATTATATAAATAAAGTATCTTTTCAGTTAAACAAGGTATTTCAGCCCTTGGGAGTTAGGCACCACAGAAATCCCCCCTGAGAATCTGCGCTGACCATTTTAACAGTGTGTTTCTTACTGCACAGCCCATTTATCAGCAACACCCAGCTGACTGACCACAGCCTCATCACACACCCCATGGCCCAGTCACTCCCTTTCCCAGATATCTGAAGGAGCAGGCCAAATCCACTGTCAACAAGAGCAGCCAGCTGCTACCACCCCCTTTCCCACGGGTGCACAGCCCTTGCACAGCCATGGGGTAACACTGCATGGCATTGGAGCTGAGAGGGATCCCAACATCCCAAGGAGCCATGAAAGGAGATCCCAACATCCGAAGGAGACATGATACTTGTCATCCCAAATTACCTGACTCACCCCAGCACGCAGTTGCTCACCCAGTGAAGCAGCTGTTTCAGATCTTGCTGTACAAGTTCTCTGGGCAGGCCCTGCTGGCTCCCAAAGCCCCTTCCCCTGGGACACACACTCAGCACCTCCAGGACTTTGGCAGAGCTGTACACCACTGGAGGCATTGCACAGCACATCTCTGTCTGACACAATGGTAAACCACATGGCCTAATGACCCAAAAACTTGGGCGCCGTCTCTTCACACAAGAAAGGGAAGTTATTGTTGCATTTGGCAGTTTCCCTGAGAACAAAAACCAAGGCATGAATCTGTTCTGATGTGATCTTTATAAATATTTGGGTAGGCAAATACCTGAATCAAGAGGAGGTTTCTGACAGATTTAGGATCTTTCAGTTACTTTTCCATTCTTGGGATATCTGAAATGAGTCAGTCTATCAAAAGTCACTGTTGCTTAATGCTGGGGGATCAGTGACAAAAACCACGCTGTCGAGAGCTCCTCTGTTAGTCAGCATTTCCTTCCTGATCCCTCAGCAGGAACCGAGGTATGTGTGTACCAGGGCTGAGATTTGCCTTCCCTGTGCACACTTCTCTCCTGCTCACCTGGGAAGGAGAGAGCCTTCCTGCCACTCCTAATGTGCTGCAACCCTGCCATCTGCCCCAGGGCCATGGAAATGTCCTGACACTGGGCGTCTTCTCCAAACACGCTCAGGCTTGCAGGACCTAGATTGTCTTCCCTTGCTCTGCTCCAAATGTTGTTGAATCAGAGGCTAGAAGATTGCAGTGTTTGTTGTTCAAGGCAGAATTAAAGCACTACACAAGTTTGGGTTTTATCAGATCTCCCTTTACCAAACTTTTAAACTTTGAGGGCATTTTTGTCCTTATATTTCCCCTTTAACTTCTGCCATGCATACCCTTGTCAAGCAGAAGCTCAGGCATTGGGACACTGTGGCTTTACTCCACAGGGAGCTATTAAGCCTGATGTAAACACACTGCTGTTTCCATTTAGCTTACAGGTGAAATGCTAAGCAGGTTTTGGTCAGTATGAATACATCTCACTGAGCCGGGGGTAGATTTTTGTACATGGATATCCTTTACAGGTCTTCACTCAGGCTTCTCCACAAACAGCAAGGTAATGGGTATAACCACATCCTAAATCAGTCCAGAGAGATTTGCACTGATGCAACTGAACTCATGAAGGTTCGGGTGTGCACAAACTCCTTAATTGCTACCAACCAACTTTCTGGAGAGCAGAGATCCATATTCATATGTATCCTTTTCTAGACAGACTGAAGGTGGTTGCCCCAGAGAGCACTTTGTGGACACCAGTGTCTGCCCACATAACTTGTAATCTCATGTTTTACTGAGTTCAGCTGGCTTGCCAGCACTTATGAGCTCTGAACCACAAGAACCTGGACACAGAGATCAGCAGGACCAAGGGCTGCAGGCTCTGACCTAGGAGAGCATGCCCCAGGGCAGGGAAAGTGTGAAAGGTGAGGGTTCATCAGCAGCTCTGGGCAGGGTCACCCACCACGTGGGGCAGGCAGCTGGGCCAACCATGCCACCTCTGCACCCCTGTCGTGCCTGACTCACCCAGCCCACAGCCACACTTTATCATCCAGGACATTATCACAGCAGGAGCTCTTTTCCACACAGTTCACAGACTAAAAAGAGAAGACGAAGAGGAACATAAAAATACAGAAAGTCCATGCTTTTTCAACACTGACCTAATAAAAAAAAATTCAAAAAAAACCTCCCATCCCAAATAGCAGTGAAACATTTTGATAACTTTCTGTTCCACACAAGTTCTCAAGCATTGTCAGCCTGGAAAATGGCCTGGTCTTAACCTGGTCCAACCATCTGTGACAATACCCAGGAGTGCCAGACAGTCTGCAGTGGGGCCACTGGCCCACAGAGACGCCAAACATACACCAACCCTTTGGAGTAAGAGGGTCTAAACCCCAGGGTGTGGGACCACCAACAGGGTGAGCTCACTCCTAGTGATAGGAGTGATGTCACCTGGGGCTCCAGATGCCACATGTGTCACCTGAGGTTGCTAAGAGAAATGGACAGACAATAAAAGCAAAAGCCACAACACACACAGAGCAGATGTTTTTCCTTGCAAATGATGTTGGAGTAGTCAGGAAAACAGAGTATCTGCTTATTATCTAATATTTTCACACATGTTATTTTCACTTGTATCATCTTTTCAAGGTATCAAGCTCTTAGCAGGATTTTGGTTAAATCATTCCATGAATGGGAATAATCAAGCTTGTTATTTTTTTGCTAAAGCTTTTCCCTGCTTACTAGGAACTAGTTCCAGGACAGTATTGCTATGTATTCCTTTTACATTTAACCTTCCTGTCACTCTAGTTTTACCACGGTGGGTCTGAAATCCATTCACGTGGAAGCCAACTGTGGACTGGTGGTTGTGTAAGTCCTTTTATTTTATTATTTTATCTTCTTTTCATCTTGCTCATGTACAATATCCATGGATGCATACTTTCAGCATGGCTATGAAATATCAGATCATTCTCTCTTCTTCCCAAGAAAGGAAAGGAAAGGGGTGATTTCATCTCAATCCTCTGGTATCAGGCTCTCTGAGTGTTATTCACTGTGCTAATAACTGTATCAGCATGTTTAAAAGATGATATGCTTTTAATTGTTTCACTCACTCTCTCATGCACATGAAGTAAACGCACTCTAATGGGTTCTGTACCTTTCATCCTTTATTTTATTGTTAATGGTATCTCCAGTAATATAAAATGACGGATGAGTGCAGTCTGAGAAAAGCAGAAAAATCAATACACATCCAGACTCCACACGAGAGAGGCGAGGAGCTGGGGCTGCCAGGCACTGCAATCCCTCTTGGGCCAGAAAACAAGAGCAAGGCAGAAAGCGAGGAAAGGCAAAAACACAGCAAAACACCTCCTGTGGAAACAAGCAGTGCCCTGGGCATCCAGCACACTCTGCCCCATCATTCTACCTTATGTTTGCAAAGAGGGGCCCTCCAGACACACCTGATGTACTGATACACATGCAGCGTGGCTGTGAGCACAGCACTCAGCTGGGCTCACCCACAATTCAGACAGCACACGTGGGTGGAGATACCCAGTGCAAACTGGCTGGAGTGTCTTTGTCCCAGGCTCTCCCTGAGGTGAGATCCAAGGGGTCTTGAGGAATGACAGAAACAATGACAAGACCTTTACTTCAACTCAGATGTGTCCATCCAGGCAGGGGCCATGCCCAGACTCACGTATGCTTGGAAAACTCTGCCCCAAAACAGATGATGGTGTTAGAGGGTTTCAAGCAGAACAGCAAAGCAGTTTTCCACAGCTTGTGAGGAGCACCTGACAGTCCTCTGCCCTGCTAGAGGAGAGTGTCACACACATTCTGCAGGAGCACAACATCCCCATGTCACATTCAGCCATCAGCCAGCGACTGTGTTAATAATGCACAGGGGCAGCCACTTGCCATTTCCAATTCTCTAGACATCTCTGTTTTTCCTACAGGAAAACATAGTTTGGTCTCTGGTCTGTTTAAAAAACCAGGGGTTTATATATTTATTCTTTTTTTCTTTTTAATTTTCTTTTTTTTTTTTTCAAGGAACAGGAACAAAAGAGTCTAACAGAGACCAACAATTTTTAATGCATTTAGGGAAGTAAGCCCAAAGGTAAGGAGAAGTACTGTTTGTTTTAAAACAAGAGCCCATCCTTCACATTCAGGCTGTAGCCTGGAGTGGGTATCGTACTGCCAAATTATAAGAGCCTGTAATGGAAATGCTGACAGACCTTCAGCACCACGGCACTCACAGCCCCTCTATAAATAGACTGCAAATGCTTGGTATGTGAGATGGGTTCAAGTAGCCACTTGACAGACTCTGGCAATTTGACCAATGATTATTTCAGAAAACAAGCACAGATGAGATCTCATCTTTGTAGTCATTCTTGCAGGTGGTTTGGGTGCATATCCTCCCAATTCTCCAGTGCCAGATACAATGCATTAAGGATGCTGTTCTGGCAGGTACAATGCTGCCTCTCCAACAAAGCTGTAATATGACCTACTTTGCTCAGTCTAGTACTATTCAATAATAAGTGGCCTCTATTGGGTTTCTACATGTAGACAACATCAAACACATTTCACTGAAACATTTAGATATTGATTTTACTCAGTCTGGAAACTTCAAAGTGGGTTCTTTCCATGTCATCTTGAAAATGCATCCTCTTGCCCCCATGCTATAGATTCTGTGTTAGTGCACGTGCATGTGGACTCCCTCAGCTGCTAGTCATCCCTCTGCTCTTTGTTCCTAAATGAAGGGCAATTGCTGTGTTCCTTTATCTCCTAATGGCAATAACTACTTTGTACAGTAACATCAGAGCTGTCTCTGCTGCTTGGTTTCCTTTCAGTTACCCAGCCATGCCTGGGTTTTAACCAGAATGCAAAAGAATGCACTGATCCTAAACAGAAGCACTGGAGGTACTGGAGGATTGTTCAAAGTTTGTGAGCCTATTTCTTGAGCTTCAGGGAATGTGTTAAGTTTTTATCATGCATTTGCTCATTCCATCATATGTTCTGGGGCTCTGTCTGCAACTAAAAACTCCATGGAGATTTGTTTAGGTTCTCCACCTATTGGGATTGCACTGTTGGTTTCTTTTCTTTCTGTTTTCTTGGTTTTACCATAAGATCTCAATCACCTAGGTAGAGACCTGAGAGCTGAAAGCATCCTGTTAAGAGCTGAAAAGAAAGGGCCATCAGATACACTTTCAGTGGGGGACTTAAAGGCTGAGATGAGTCAGATTTCCAAGGACAAGGTGATACTCTTTATCCTGAAGTCCTTGTGGTAATTTCAAGTGCGGGAAAAGTGTTCCCTTCCTGACCCAGTTTGTTACATTGTTTTTCTGCACATAATTATACCTCTGCCACTATTTCATCCAATGCCGGTTGCATCCTGAGTCAGCCTCATGCAGAAAGTGGTGGAGGGCCTTCAGTCTTGAGGAATGGGGGTTTAAATGAGCTGCCCTGATAAGCTCTCCTGCAGCAGGAGAGACCGCTGGCATCAAAGGGGATTGATGAAATGGAGCCCTACCTAGGCATGGTCCATGTTCTTGCCACGTATTTGGGATTGGAAAAAAATCTTTTCCTGCTCAGAGTCGGGAGGTGCTGGTGTCCTCTGCACTCTGCCAGAACAGCACAGACCAGATTCCTGCCCTCCTTATCTATGAGCCAATGCATGTGTCCAAGTGAAACATCCACACGTCTCATCCTCAGATGCACTCTTCAAAGTTACACGTGGTATTTAATCAGGAAAAAAGGCAGCAAGTAGATGTTCTCATTTAGGGTCTTTTTGGATGGACTGTCTTTATGTAATCTATCATTGTGGTGTGCTGTGTATGATATTATTATTATTATTATAATTATTATTATTATTATTATTATTTCTAAAGTAGCATCATTAGGTCAATGGCAGTTATTTTCTTCTAGAAAATTATGAGTTAAGAGCACCACAGCAAATGAAAATCAACAAGCGCCTGAAGCAAAGGAGCTGCTGCAACACTCTGCTGCAGAAGGTCAGCTCTCTTTCAAGCACTGCTTTTTCAAACTTTTGCCTCTTGATTGGCACAAATGAGTGTTCTTGACCAAGTGCCATTTACTCTGTAATCTTTCCTCCTAAAAATTTTGGTAGGAAAAACCACATCACTTATATTCACAGCAATTATTTCCTGGGAATGTCATTTCTTTGAAAGGCTGAACACAGAAGATGATGTCATATTCCAGTAATACTTGAAGACATTTGAACTAAAGCAAGACTAATCACATGGGGCACTTCATGAGGAAATAATTTCATCTGGGAAGCACAGACAACGTGGACAGTGGCACTACCCAGCAACAGAGCCCTTCACAGCACCTGGGGCTCCTGGTGCTTCCCTCAGCTTTCTGCCCAGCCTACAACAGACAGGCTCTCTGGGACCCTGGGCTTTGCACAGACACTGCTTTGGGTATTTCTGTGACTTGGCAATGCCAAATGTCACCTGCTCAGTCAGCACTGCAGAGCACAAGATTCTCACCACGACTTTGGTGACAGTAGATGGTTAAGCAGCAAAAAGCGCCAAAGGCAGAAAGGATGGGGTTGCTGTTTTAAGTCTGAATCCTTGCAGTTATGGGGATGTTAGAGCACTTTCAGCACATATTATAAAAAAAAATAAAAAAATACCACAAGCGAATCAGGACAATTTGATACTGCTGAAGTCAAAAGCTTCTGCTGTTGGATTCCTTTACACATCAGAAATACTTATTAACAATTGCATGTTTCTTTCAAAGGAGCACACACAATCCACTGTGGTTTAAAGAAGGTGGAGGAAGCCCTGACAGAGAATAAAGATGAGCTACAAAACCCATAGTAAAGGAATGCCTCAGTGGAGATCACTTTTCTGCATCATTCCTGCTTTCCCCGGAGCTAAGCACAGTGCTGCACTTAACTGGGACCAGATCCTGTTCATTTTTTCAAGGTCTGTCATCTTCAGTTTCACTCTTTGTATACAGCAATTGGGATTCTACTCTACAAGTTAAAATAAGGATATTAGCTAGCAGAGAGAATCCCTTCTCAAGCTGTGAGATAGTGATGGAGTCTGCTTTATAATGCTAAAAGACAGCGTGCAGTGTCTGGAAAACACTACACTGACCTGAAACCTGCCTATAAAGTTCTCATTTAGCTGAGATGCTCTCAGAGTGGATAAGCCAAACTATGCTCTTCCTAAGTGTCTGCTAATAACCTTAATGGAGTACAAAAGCATAGAGAGGCACCAAAAGGGATTTAAAAGCAGAGAGAGCGGGAAGAGCAGTAATGTCACTTCGTACATAAAATCTCACACCCCAAATAACAGAGGTGCTGAGGTAGGCAGAAACCTCTGGAGATTGTCTCATCAGTGTCTTAAAATGAAACACTCCAATCTCCACATTCACATTCACTCAAAATGGGTCACAGACATCACATCACTATCACTTGACCAAACACTGTGGAGGGCCAAAAGCGTTGTCAGGGAAAGAGGAGGTTGGAATCATAGGATGAGATCTGCAAACACGTCTGAGAGTGCTGCCATACCCGAGGCTAAATCCGCTCCAGTCTCAGTGCTGCCTGACTTAGTGGTTCGGATCTATAGGAATCACAGCCGCAGGGCAGGAACCCACATTCCCCATAGGCTGAGTGCAGAGCATGGAAAGCCAAACATGAGCTCTTGAAACACTGGCAGGGTGAGCAGGGAGTGAAAGTAGGTGGCCATTAGCACCTAGAGCAGACTGGACAAAGCCCCTCTAAGACAGCTATGTTCTTTGCTCTTTTATGAATTCTCACTCAGCACTGGATGCCAAAACTTGCTGAGTCACTTTGTATAGGATGCAAAGAGCCTTCCTGCTGTGTCCCAGCTTGGTCTGCCCATCAGTGCACAGCCACATCACCAGCTGGGAATGCACCAGTGCTGACAGCCCTATGCATTTGATGTGAGCAGGTTGTGAGTGCAGGACACTCACCATCCACACAGGCTGCCCAGCTATCAACAATTTGAATGATTCTTCCTCTTTTGAGGACATTCCAGCTGTAATGGCCCATGCCCTGCTGGGGGAGTCAGGATCCCACGGAATTCAAGTTTTCCAGGTGGTTTCTCCAAATAGGCAGCACAAGAGTTAAGCTCGGGCTTTGTGTGTGCTGGGGAAATACTCCGAACACTCAGGTGAGATAGGAACTTACATGCAGGGCTGCTCTGAGGGTTTTGTCTGCTCTGTTTACAGAGACATTAAAGCAGCAGTTTCTTTTGTCAGGGCTGGTGGGAACCTCGTACTTCTCTCCCTTAAGGGGTTGAGAAATCCCACCCAGGAAAACAGAACACACCCAAAGATCCTGCCAAGCCAGGTGACGATAGTGGAGGGGAAGACATGCTCAAGGTTCTCCCTGAGGAATTTGAGCACCCAAATCGCAGCCAGAATCTGCGGGGATGTCTCAGCAGCAGTCGGGGTGGGGGAAGTGTAGAAGCAGCAGAAAAGTGCATCTGGCTGGGCCAGACCCTTTCCTTCAAGCGGCACAGCCAAGCTTTGAAAGACAGAGAACAAAAGGCAGACTGGTGAGCAGGGGAAGAAAGTGCTGGAAAGGAATTTGTTGCTGCAGGAAGCTCAATGGTTTGTCGTAAAACAGACTGCAGTTCTGTTGTTTCCATGTTAAACCCTAGAAAGGGGGAGCTCCAGCACACAGGGGATTGTCTGGTGCAAAACCAGTGGAGGTTTGAAAAGAACGAAAGGCAATTTGAGTTTCCCAGCTATAGTAAAAAATAATAATAAGCAGAGACCAAGCATTTTTCCCTTTTCTTCTCCTTCCAGAAATTCCCTGGTTTCATCTTTTTAAGTCTTAAATATTGATTTAATTCCAGGCTTGCCTTTAAGGAACAAGAAAACGTGTTGCAGGCCTTCTAGATCCCAAATCTACGGCAACACTTCCAATTTTCATTACCAGAAATAGCAAAAGGAAATCAAAAGCAGGTGTGGGAAGGCTTCTCTAAATGATGCCAGGGCTGTCCTTTAACCTTTACTGGAGGCAAACACACATCTATGCATGCCAGGCTATTGCCTTACTGCATAGTTCCCTTACAGTTACAAAAACCTGACAAAAGCAAACAAACACACTCAAGTTTTTCCAAGCATGTTTGCTGACAGCCCTTGCCACCAAAATATTTCACTGACCTTTGACAAAGACAGTAAATAAGGTTTGCTAGGCTGTAGGGAGGAAAAAAATCAGGGCATTGGGGATCTCAGAGTTAAACAAAGGAAAAGGTAACATGAAAACAACTTTGGAGATCAGTAGGAAGAAAAATAGGCATCTCATTTATTTCTTCATCACACCATGCCTTTGTTTTTTTGCATATATTTGCAGTACTTTCTCCAGGTTACTTGAGATGACTTTGGTTTGATCCTGCCAGATGCTGAGCAACAAGCCACAGCCACACTCAGCAGTTTGCAGAGATGGAGCCGAGATTAGTCCCAGATTATCTTGGTGCAGCCTGCGAAAGCTAGTCATTCTGTTTTTCATTTCTGTGGCAAAACTGCAAGATCCTGGAATTTGTTCTTTCTCCTCCTATATACCATTCAGTGAAGCAAGAATTAATGCCCTGGAGCTAGCTGTACACTGCCAACTCAAGCCTTTAAAATGAACACAAAAATCACAGCCCAGCCTGAACAGGGAAATGTAAGGCTGAACCTGGCCCCAGCGACAGCGGCTGCTGGAAAGGCCCCTGGAGGCAGCTCCAGCTCTGTAATAACCTACGTAAACAGGGATGGTGTTCTTTTCTTTTTTTTCATCCTCCGCCTTGCTTCAGTGGAAAGGGGTGGAAAAATAACTCACTTGCGTACACAGTCATTTAGGCCCAGTCATGATTCCCTTAGAGCCTGTGCCAATGGATTTTAGTCATTTTCTGGCAAAGGTTTCCCTTTCAACCACAAATACTGAATAGTTATTGGGTGAGTCACTGCCTGGAGTAATCTAATTCTTTGACCAGTACATGCTTGCTTCCTGTGCCGCAGAATATCTTTCTTCACTAGGATATTTTAACCTGTGCCTTTGTTCAGGGATTTTCCTTCCTGCAGTGCCCAGCATTGCAGGTTTGGGAGACCAGAGGAGCTCAGAGTTCAGCTTCCAGGGCAATTCCTGCTGCAGATCCCTGGCTGCCTCAGGGCTGAGAAAGGCACTGTGGCCCACTGGCCTCCCCCACCTCAAATCCAGCCTCTGCTGTCCTGGGAGAGTGGCAACCCCAGGCTTGGAAGGTAATTTTTAGGACAGAGGGACTTTACTCAGCAGCTCTGGTCATAGCTGGAGGTATCATATGGTTCTATGCAGCTTTGCCAGCAGATTGTAAAACAGCCAAACCTGCAACATTTGCCTTATGCCAGTGTCCCAGCCAGCCCCTCGGACCAGAGCAGTGCCTGAGGGCTGATCCCACTGACTTTAGGAAGGGAATGTGAACAACAACTGCATGGGATGGTGTTGGTGCAAACCATAGCAGCTGGTGTTGGTACCAGCTTTTGCAAGGCTTCTGACCTGTTTTCCCTTTCTCATGTACTAGCTTTGTAAGAAAATATACTGCTTAAAAAATCACACTGGTTTAGAAACACTACGGGAGAAAAATATTTCTTTTCATCTTTAGAAAATGCAATGTTTCAGGAGAACTTAAATGCTCAAGAATTATATTGTGGTGAGTGTTCATAAGACACCTTTTGAAGAATGTTAATAAAATCTTTTCTAGCCTTTTCTTTCATGTTTGCAGCTTTCTGTTTCATTTCCTATTTATGGGGGCCCATGCTTTCCTCAGGGCATCTTCTGGCCACTATTTACTGAAAGCTTTTTCTCTTCAGGGGAGGAAAAGAAAAGAGAGGCAGCAAGAAGGGAGGATTAAGTTATACACCGATATTTTCATGACAAGAAAAGCAGACTATAATAAAAGTACTCTAATATAAATTTATGATCCCAGTATAAAAATCTCAGAGTAAGATGTCTTTGTGCATTTATGTACATATAAGCACTGCTGACAAACAGAGCAGATCCAACTGTGGCTATGTCTGATAGCCTGTATGTCAGCTAGAACCATTCGATTCTCTCCTGACCTGATTTATATGAACACAGAATTACTAGAAGAAAACAGAGCTGTTGAAAACACCCCTGAAGAACCCTGGCTGTGCCAACACCCTTCACAACATGCCAGTCAATGGAGCCCAAGAAAAAACCTATTTTGTACATTTTCCTAGAGTTTTCCTAGGGACTAGGTGTTTCCATGTTTGATGCGAGACCACTATGGCATGTTGCTGTCTCTGCTCTCATTGTCCTCCTGTCAGCCGACATTTTTCCATCATTACTGTAGAAGCACAGCAAATTGGACTGGAAAGGACAGGATGATATCACCTACTCCAATTCTCAGTCTTGGGTGCATTAGGAAGAGCACTGCCGGCAGGTGGAGGGAAGTGATCCTGGTCTCTACTCAGCCCTGGTGAGGCACATCTGGAGTGCCATGTCCAGCTCTGAATTCCTGAGTACAAGGCCTGGAGCTCCTGAAGCAGGTCCAGCAGGGGCTACAAAGGTGATTGAGACACTGAAGCATCTTTTGTATGAGGAAAGGCTGAGAGAGCTGGGCCTGTTCAGCCTCATCTCAGTACATGAGAGGAGACAACTAAAATGGGACCTCACCAGTGTCTGTAGGTATCTGAAGGGAGGGTGTCAGAGGTTGGAGCCAGGCTTTTCTTGGTGATGCTGAGCAATAGGACAAGAGGCAACAGGCAGAAACTGATGGACAGCAAGTTCCATCTGAACATGAGGAAGAACTTCACACTGGAACAAGAAGATCACATACTGGAACAGATTGGCCAGAGACATTGTGGAGTTTCCCCCACTGGAGATATTCAAGAACAATCTGGATGCAATCCTATGCCATGTGCTCTAGGATGACCCTGAGTGAGCAGCGAGGTTAAACCAGATGTCCCACTGTGGTCTCTTCAAACCTTATCTGTGCTCTGATTCCTTGAACTGTGGGTCTTTAAATGTTTCCTGTGTTGGCAAGGTGTTCTGAGGTTAGGAGGTGGCATGGGTGAACCCATGTGGCTTTTGAGTAAACCTGACATCATACCTAGGGCAAACCATCACCAAAATGAGCAGTCCTTCGCCTCATCACCATCCCCATACATTGCTCATGTTCTCTTTCCTCCAGGGTGCTGGCATTCCTATGATTCTTCAGTACAGGAGCTGAACAAGCAGGGAGCAGCACACCTTTTCTTCTGGGGTTAGTTTGCCCATGGCTTTCTGCCCTGGCCAGGTCACAGTAGGGTCAGGCCAGCCAAACACAGATGGTAGCAGTGAAGGAAGCTGTGGAACCACGAGGAGCCAGAGACAACAAGTCTTTTCAAAGGCATTGGCTGTATCAGTTTGGTTATTATAAAACTGAGCTTTGGCTTGCATGGATGTCCCTCAGGTCAGCCTGTGAAAACCACTGTGAAAACCACTGTGAAAACCACTGTGCTTCCTGGTCTGAATCAGAGATGTCCATGCTTTACAGATAGTTGTCAAACCTTCTCTTAAATTTACCTAAACTTCCATGCATGAAGTTTATCACCACTTGAAAGTTATCTTAGTTTTGCTCCTTAGCATTCCTTGTAACAAGAAGAATTTTTGTCCTGTATATAAACCTTAGGAGGCCTCAATAATGTGAGGAATACAAGGTCTAAAAACTTACTTTAAGCCTTGGACTCTCAGGCACAGGCCCAGTGCAGGAGAAATACCAATTTCCTGCAATGTCTCTGGCCACCACTGCAGACAGAAAGCAATCTGGTGGTAATGTTGCAAGGTTCCCAACAGCAAACTTCTGCCCCTGATGCAGAGCCCTGAATTACCAACCTGACCCTCAACCCTTCATGCCACCCAAGAGCTGCATCCTTTCTAACCCTGCCTCCATCACAGCTGTGGTTGATCTCGGGTGTGGGGCTCAGCCTCCTCCCTCCCAAAGCCAGAAACAATTGCATCACCATAGAAAATCTGACAGCAGTTTGCTAAAGATGCATCATTCAGAAAAGCAACTGATCTCATTCTAATGACATGAAGCAGTGTCAAAGCCATCACCATTGTGGTAAGCTGTTTCAATATCTATTTACCACCACTGCTAGGAAAGTGCTTCTATTTCAAGGTTGAATTCATTTAACTTCAACTTACAGATATTGGATCTTGTTATGTTTTTATATATGGCATTAAAATATCACCCTAGGTCTCATTTCTCTGTGTAAATATCTATAAATACAGATCATGTCACCTCTCTGCCTGCACAAGCCTTGTCTTTGGGGCTTGCCTTCCAGACCTTGGGTCATCTCTGTAGCTGTCCTTTGAATTTCCTGCAGTATTTCACATCTTCCTTGAAGCATGAAAATGAGAAGTGGACAAAGTATAGTAATAGCCGTCATTAATTCAAAATCACTTTCCTTCTTTTACTTCATATTCCTTTATTATTCATCTATGGGTTGCATTGGCCAATTTTTCCCACCACACTGCCTCACGTGCTTGTGGTTTGGCAATTATTTGCAATGACCCCCATGTCCTTCTGTTCAATACCACTTTCCAAGAAAGGGCTCTTCATTTTGTGCAAATTTTTCTATCAGAAAATAATTCTATCTATCAGAAGATAATATGGTATGAAGTCAAATGGTTTTGAGAAGTATAAGCACAGATATTGATGCAGCTCTGTGGACCAGTAATCCTATCAAAAAAAGGGCAATAGGTTTGTGTGATGAGACATGCCACACCTGAAATTATACTGACTATAGTTTGCTAGAATTTTGGATGTAACTTGGTTTATTGTTTGTAGAGCCCTGAATTCAGTCCTCTAATACTTTGACCAGGGTCTCGTACTTCCCTGAATGACACTGCTTGCCCCCTGTCTACATATCCAGCTTTTTCAAGCTCTGAGCACCTTGACTCACTCCTTTCATCCTCTTGTCTATGGGTAATCTGAATAGGCTGATTTAAATTTTTGATCTTTAACAGATGCTGTTTCATGCACCTTTTTCTGTACTTCAGAGGTTTCTACTCCCAGCTCTAACTTAATCTGAGCTGGATATATCCTCCTGCTCCACCCCACCTACAACACAAAAATCTCTTTGAAAATGTCTGCCTTTTTGAGATCAAATTCACACACCTGCAAGCAGAAGTGGAGCTTTAGGTGATCCATAAATGTTTTCCCTAATATGACAAAGATACCTTCTTATTGCCTTTAGCCATTTAGTCCCAAGCTAGGTGAGTGACTCCTTCAGATCCCCCCCATCACTGGGCATTATTTACAGTTTTTAGATTCACTGTCCATCCACCCTTTCAGCCTGGAAATCTTTCCAGCAGTACATCTTCCCCATGTGACTGCAGAACCAAGGCTGAGGGACGCCAATAGGACAGCACAAAAAAATCCTCAGTTTGAGGTAATGGTTCCCATATTACAAATCGGTCATGTCACCAAGAAGCTTGAGTTTCTGGAAAACTCTCCCTTTTGAAGTTTCAAATACGTGTGATAGATGTTGGTACTTTCTTTACAAGGTCGATGAAACCAGACTGATTTCATTGGTGCAGGCACAGCTGCCAATTTTTAGGTCAGTGATGATCTCATCTTCCTCAAGCAGAATGAGAACCAGTATGCAGAGTTGTCATATGTTCTCTGATACCCGCACGGCTACTGCAGCACCAAGGTCAATACTAATTTAATCTGCTTTTGTGACTGCAGTGAAGCCACAGCACTTCTGCATTAAGAAATCATTCGTCATTTCTGGAAACTCAGGAAATGCTGCTGCTGGCCAAGGGAGTCTGGTCAGGGTGCACCAAGAGAAAGGGGTGTGTGATAGTGCAGTTTTACTGCACATTATAAGGAAAGATTAAGAGCATGAAAGATAAGATGCACTTTAATAAATGCTCACTAACACCAACATGTCCTTAATTCATTCCTTGACAATGTAGCCTATAACCTCTCAGAGAGGCTGGATAGGATCTGTAATGGTTTAAAAAGTACCAATGCTCTTAATGGACAGTGCCTTGGGTGAAGATGATGTCACTGGTGCAGATCCCCACCACATATATCAGCCTGGGAGATCAGCCCAACATCAGTGCTCTTTACTATTGTGATGTTGTCCTTCACTTCTGGAAAGCAGAAAACTACTGTGGGATACACCTATTCCTCCAAGAGCCATATGCACTTCGGATTGATGGCTCTCTGCATCTTCTGTCTTGACTGGGACCAGCTGGGAGCCCCTTATGCGCTTTCCTGAGGTTTCCCTGGATTTAGACAAGCAGGATCTCTCAATTTGCCACGCCACCCACTGTGTGTCCCCTCTTCCATTTGGTTCTTGCAGGTTCTTGGTTCAAATGTCTGATTCAGCACCTGGGGGTGACTCGATACCGCCAGATGTGACGATAGCATTCCGGTTCTCCTGCTTCTGATCATGACAAATTGCCAGCCTCTTTCTTTGTTTCTTGTGTTCCCTGGGCAACCTATCTCCTTTGCCAAAGCTTGAAAGATTTGCCATAATACCAGCCAGATCAAGGAAACTTCAACACAGTGTTCATATTTCTGATCTTTTGTGAGATCATCAGCTTTTTCTTTAACTTCTCTCTGTAGATCTTGTCACTCCCACTTCAAGATGACCACAGGTAAGACACGAATATGATGTGCTAGAGGTAGAAAGAGCTGGTAATGCTCTTCCCATCCTGATCACTGCATTTATAGAAGAAAGCTCTCAAACTACCTACACTCTAAAACCTATACCTATACCTAAAACCTCCTATATGAGATGTCCCTGTCCAAACTTTATCTTTTTTCAAGAGCTGTTGTTTCAAATAGACACTTCCACATTTTGAGTATAAGTGCTCCTATTTCTAAAAGATATACAAGAAGTCTAAGCAGCCTTTGGCAATAATATAGAGTGAGAAACTGATACTATTAAGGTTCTATTAGAAAAAAGTTTTGTAAGGGATTAAATGATAATTACAATGAGGATTAAGAAAAGAAATAGTATTTTTTTCTTCTTTTTAAAAATTCAATGCTTAATTCTCCAGAAAGAATAAAAAATACAGACAAAAGACATTTATAATATATATAAGCTTAGCTATGAAAAATATTCCTACCTTATTTTAATGGTATTTCAGCTTTTGTTCTGGAGGTTTCAGTTTGTTTTTTTAACTACACAGACAAGCTTTCTATTGTTGTTTATCACATAAATGTACTTTATGTCATTATGATCCACAAACCAAAGAACTGACAAAGCTGGGTCTTTGTACAATAACTGGAAAGCTTTGTGGGGCCTGTTCTGCTCTTACAGCTTAATCAGTGCAGTAATAGGACCTAATTCTGCTCCCATTCAAGTCAACTGGATTTTCACTGTTAACTTTTATGAGAGTAAGGTCAGAAAATATATTGCATGGAATTAAATACCTGATAGGTCAGGTGTTTTCTTTTTTCTTTTTTTTTTTTTTTCCTTAAAGGGCTAATTCTTCACACTGAATTGCTGGGAGCTATAGTGGAAATGGAGAATGAGTTGCTCCAACCTTTACTGGCAGTGCCATGGTTTTGATCTGTATTACAAAGGATCGCTGAACATGAAGAGGCCTGGTGGCTTTGGAAACCAGCCTCAGAGTGGCTGTGAACATATTTTGCCCCACATCCCACCCACTCTCAGTCCATACAGCTGCCTCACAAACAGTTTACTCTTGGACTGTTTGGATGCACCTGGGAGCATCCTAGCCCACAGAGCAGGCTCAGGCAAGCACAATCCCTGCAGCTGCTGTGGAGAGCACACCTTGAGCCCAGGCAGACACTGTGCTCACAGACTGCCAGTACGGAAAACAGTCAAGTCTGCTCTTGAGGGTGGTGTTGGCATAGTCAATATTGTCTCTAGAGATTTCTGGGCATCTCTGAGTGCTCTCTGTGACCCAGTTCAGTTTCTGTTGCACCGCTGTTTGCCCATACCATTACCCTGGTGTGGGTGGAAAGAAAAACATGTTGTCTGCCAGGTACAGCTGTTGGAAAGGGCCAGGCCCTCCCTGCTCTGAGAGGAGCATGCCTGCATACTCGTAGGAGAGGCCGTAAGGAGAGGAGTAGAGCTGGGCTCTGCAGCAATTAAGGGCTAAAGCTGCAGCTAGCACAGATCAGCCCTGCTCTAGGGGTGTTAGTGATGCTACCCTGCCTGTGCCAACTGAGGATCTGGCTTCTGGCATCTTTCTCGTCTGTCATAAAGGCACAAAATGCAACATAGCAGTGAGCAAAAGAATAACAAAGGTTTTTGTTAGCAGCAAGGATTAGAGAGCTGTATCAGTTTCTTCAATCACTGACGGAGTCCCGGCTGCTGGCCTCATCACCTGCCTGTTTCAGGCAATCTCTTCTCTAAGTTGCCTCAGCCATCTGGTAAGATTACAAACAGAACAAAGCAGCAGCAAAAGAGAAGAAGGAGTAGGGGCAGAAGGAGCTCGTTCATCCTGCCTCCCCCCCATGCCTCCTTTTCATCCTCTGAATGTGTAAATCCTGGCTGTGGCCAAGCTCCTAACAAACTGTGCGTGCGGAGGTAGCCAAGACCATTTGATTCAGCTCTATTGGAAATCTGATTTCTTGTTGGTTTTACACAAAGGTCTATTAATTAGGGCTGATAGAGCTTAGTAAAAAATCTGCTTGGCTAGCAAGGGCACTTTCTCGTTTGCTCATGCTTTTCTTAGATCTTGCCAAGATCTCAAAAATAGAGGGAGCTTAATTACAGTCAGTGGATTAATCTCTAAGGGAAAGAAATTGTAATTAGCTCTTTGAAATGTGCCACTTTTTCTTCTGGGCTTTCAGAGTTTGTCATTGTGTCTGTCTGTCCTTCTGTAGGACTAGAAGAAAGGTAATTCTGCATAGCTTTTGTGCTCATTTCTTACCCTAAGCCAGACATGCAAATGGCAGCCTGACTTCATAAACATTTCCAGTTGATTACGAAGAAATTGTTGTTTCCTCAGTTTTTTCTCTGAAGTCCTGCTTGCTGCTTCCCCTGGAGCAATTCCCTGAAGCTGTGGTCACTTTGGGTCCTGCAGCTGTGGCTGCAAAGGCCTTTTGGTGTCTCTTGGGACTCGTTCTCCCCTTGATGAGAGGAACAAGGAAAGCCTGGGGTTTGACTGTGCCATTTCGAGCTGCTCATGTGATGGCATGAGTTGTAACCGCCCGTCAGTGATCGATGGGAAGGCAATAAACCCAGTGCCTCGTAGTCTATCATTTATGTTCATGTTCAAGTAGGTTTGAAGGTGAACAGGGGTGTTGGGGAGAAAATCTAAAGCCAGAACAAGGCATTGCAAGAGATTTCAGTGAATTCCCATTTCTCACGCATGGGAATTAGGCACAGGTTTAAAAATCACCTTGATAAATGAGAATGTGTCCAGCAAAGACACACCAAGCACTCTGATTTATAACAGTCATTGCATGCAGTGGTGTTCCTAATACACAGTGCCTTTGCATATATGTAAGCTGATTTTCCAGACATGTACATTGGGGTACATGACACTTTGGCAGTCGAGACCAAGCCCTTTGTGTGTACACACTGGCAGTGTATCAAGGAGAAGAATAAAAAGAGAAAATTAAATACTGTCCTATGGGGGAGCAACCATGGAAGGATCCTTCAAGATGTATATCCCTTAATCCTTCTGCCTAGTATTTCATCATTCCTCAACAGTGTTGTAAAGCTATCCCTTCATTAAAACTCTCAGTCCTAGGGAAGGTGACCCAAACTCCCCTTCCATCCATTTGAATCTTGCTCTGACAGCCGGTGACTAGTTAATTATTAATATGAAATATTTGATGGTACATACAGCAGCTGAACCCAGTTTAATGTATGCTCAGGGCGACTCTATGAAGCTGAAATCAGCCATTCTGATGCTTTGGATTTTTCTACTGAAGTTTTGCCTTTTGCTTCCTCTTTTACTTCCCTGTCTTTCTTTCTTGTGCCTTTGTGTCTTCATGCTGAGTGTCTTCTTTCATCTCAGCAATGAACTTACAGGTCTGCATTTCAATTCTATTCCTTTATGCACTGATCAGGCTTAATGGAAAAAATAGGAAACAGGACACAAGCCCTGGCTTCATCCAATCCCCAGAAACCCTATTTCTTGCTTACATCTGAGATGGTCAGCCAGTCCAGCAATCCACACTTTGAAGCACTGCTCATTTCTGCGTACCCCTGGAGTCTGAGCTGTGCTAGTAGCCTCAGCTGCTAAGTGAAGTCACATCACCCAGAGTTAAACATGTGCTACGTGTGATAAATACAAGCTTTAGAAGTCTTATCTTCTGTCTTAGGGCATGCTTTTAGGATGCAAATCTCCCCTTTAGAATGATTTGCCCACTATGAGATTATGATTTGCTACCTGCATGCTTTGCCCACACACAAACACGTTGCCGAGGTCATAGCTACCTGCCCACCCTGGGTGTGGCCATCGTTACAGAATCTGCTGCTTTACTATTTAAAACAGAGGGATATCATCTGTTTCACTGCCATGCAAGCTCTTCAGCACTGATTTTTCAAAAGAGTTTTCCTTTATTGGGTCAGGTCACATTTGGCTACACCACTTTTGTCCTTTTGTTTGGGCAGCATTTTCTTTGCTGATCAAGAGAATCCACTCTAGTTAATGTTCTCCACCCTCTCCCACCCACCCCCACTTGCAGCAAATATTTTTATCCACCTCCTTGCATTTTGCCCTTTTGAGAGTCATGAGCCATGATAATACACAAAGGCTGGGCCAACACAGTCCGGAATCCAGGCTTACCCTGGAGAAAATCCCTCTCCTGACTGGCAGGAGCAAACTCCAAAGCACTCCTATATTATTTCCCTCTTAACATGAGAGTCAGCTCCGTTCAAGCCTCTCTGAAAACGTGGCCATCAGACCATTCAGAAAAATAGAAATCAGCACAGCTATGTCCAAATAGTGCTAATATCAAGTATAGCAAAGACACTGGATCTCGGCGAAGCCTGATTGTCTGTTCATTCTTACTTACTGTACCTCCAGTCCTCATATTATGATCCCCAGAATACACACAGTAGTTATACGCTTATTATATTACATCCATCCCTCTCTAGGGAAAATGTGAGCACGTATTTAACCAATATTCTATTGCCTGCCGTAATTCCAGTTCACGTGAGGGACTTAGCAAGCAGCACACAGCAGAAGCAACAAGCCCTGTTCCTTGTTCCTCCCCTGCTCACCCAGCAGCCGCACTAAATTATGCACGTTGTTTTTCCTGAGGAATCTGTTTAAGCAGCACCATAAACCAGCGGCGTTTGCATCGCCGAGACAACCTTTGTTCTACTCAGCACAAAGTAGTGCTCAGTATCTGCGTGCAAAAGCAGAAGGGGAGGTGATTTGGAAAGTATTTTGGGAGAGTTTAGAAAGCAGGATTGAGATTTTATTATTATTATTATTGGAAATGTGAACATTTTCTATCACATTAACTGACTTTACAGCAATTTATTTTGCTGCTATCATAAAGGGAGGTAATGAACCATGAAGTTTCTTTGGGAAATTGTCAGCATCTGCCTGCAAATAATTTTCAAACACGTGAGCTATGCAGGAAGAGCACAGTGATTCAAAGAAAATTGCTTGTCCTCATCCTAAAGGAAAACCAGTCAGTCTCATTGGTGTTGGACACATTCAGGAGAAGGATCTAGTTTAAAGACATGTCAGTGGTATGTAACAATGGAAAATTTAGATGCATGTTAGTCATCTCACAGATAAGATTATCTCCTTTGAAAGCATATGTTTCCGCAGCTGGATAATCATAGTGAAAGGATAATCAATAAAATGAGAAGAAATTCAACAACCTGCTTTTTATTCTCTTAGGGATCTCACTTTCAAAAACAATTACCTCTCTGTGACACCTCCTTTGTTCCTCACAGTAGGTGCAAAACTCTAAATCAAAACCGAAACCCATATCTAATCAAAGATAATAGGAAATTTAAAAGATTTCCTTATCAGTTCCAAACACATATGACATCAGGTAGTAGTTATCTCGGATTAGGAAGCTTTCTGGGCGTGAGTTGCAGATAGAATTTACCTCATATCTCTCCAGCTTTCGTGACAAACATGGCACTGAAGAATAAAGCAACATTCTCAGGTTGTGATACGCTGGAAATCTATGGGAAATGGATTCTCCATGCCTATAGCCTTGTGCAGTCATTTATGGTGCAAGGGGAATATAAAATGCAACCAGTTATATGTGAAGCACTTTATTCACACCATTAGTGGGTGTAATTGACTGTGTAAGGTACCTGGCAGTGAAAAGTCAAGCTCATGTATGTTTTAATCTTTAAAAGATTCCCAGTAATAGAAAAGTTGTACATTTTCTCTATTCAAGCTTTCATTTTATACAGTTAGGACATCTATCATTCCCTCTCTTGGGTCTTTTCTTCCTTGATGTGATAAGAAAAAATGGGGTTTCATTTTTTTTTCCTTTACTGATATATTATCCTTAAAAATATCTCAGACTTTGTTATGACTTCACAAAAAAAACTGGTCATTGATATTTCTCTGACTAGGAAAAAGCCGGTGTTTGTCTTTATAGCAGGTTCACTGGCTGGAGAAATGTCTCACTAAACTCATCACAAGCAGAGTTAGAATTCATTGATTTACTCATTTTCCCCTGTGCTCATCACTTTAACAGCTGAGTATTTCATAACTTTTGAATGATTTGTCTCTGAAATAGATTGGTGAGGTAAAGAAATTTTATTTACTTTCATTTTAGTGGTGAAGAACTGAGGCAATGAGAGACTAAGTGACTTGTCACAGGTCACAAAGGAATCCAATAATGTATCCAGGAACAGAGACCAGACCTCTTTAATATCAGTCCAGTGCCTTAGTCACAAGAACATCTTTCTTCTCCTTTCTCCCTTAATAACCTCTAACTCATTTCTTCCAGGGATTCTTGCAGCAGTCTGTGTCTCTGTTCACAGCTTGCTCACTTTCACCATAATCCCATCAAACCCTCCATCCTTATGGTGCTTTCAGAAACATTTTATATTTATTTCTGATATCAGTACAAACAAACGATCACAGTATTCTCAAAGTAGCATTATAGCAAAGTCAGTATGAAACAGATGGAACAAATAAAATGAGGTGATGAAATGCCATTCTAACAATAGTGAGAAGACAATATATTGCTAACAACACACAGTCTGCTGCTTTTCCACTGTGTGTGTAAAAGAGCTTTGTTAACAGAAACCACAGCTAGTTATTAATCAGTATTATGGCTAGTGTTTGCTTTTACTTGGTTTTCAGCTGGGAGAAAGACATGTAGCAATTCCTCCCAGAGTACATGTCAGCAGCCTAAAGATGTCAGAAATACCTGGTTTCGGTTATGCACTGTAACAAAATTTCCTTGGCTGGGAAGAAGACAAGGAGGAGAGCTTGCAGCACTTAGAGAAGGAGGAGAAACACAGCATTTTGGATACATCTTTACAGGTGCCTATGCCCTTTTCTAGTCTCACTTCAAAAAAGCTTAATAGTTGATGAGGAATAGATGGTGTTCATCAAGGTCTCTGGAGTCAGCAACAGTCCCAGTTACAGTCATGCATCTCCTGGTGAAGGCAGCGGGACAGGGTACCCAGTGGGCTGCAAAGACATTTCTCCAGTGCCTGGATGATACAAATCATTCCTGTTTCAGAAGTGACCTAGCAACTGATTTATGCTGGTATCAGTGAGTAAGCATGCAAAAAGCCATGAAAAATTTGAAGTGAGAATTTATCTAATTGAAGGTGGAATTTCTCCTTGTTTATCTTACAACATGATTATAGGTCAGGGAAAGGGTCTATTTTGTATCTGATCTGGGATTCTTGAGGATGCCCACATCCTAACTCCCCAAAATCCTTACTGTGTTTGCATTCAATCTGAATTTAGGCTGCAGCAGTTTACAAACTCTGCAAGCCCTTCTAGTAGCAATCTTGGGCTCTTTCTAAGAAACACTGTAAATCTTCTAATCCAGCCAGCTCTGGCTGTGCACATGGCTGTGGAGGCTGCTGGCAGGGGGGAGTCTGTCACACCAGGCAGAAAGACAATGGTCATTCTCCTCACCACCATTAGTGCAGCCCTGAACAGGCTCAGAAACCCACCTGAGTATTCCCTCCCTTTACCTAGTCTTCACCTCACCACAATTTTCAGGGTGAATAACAGGGCTTTCCAGCAACTTAAGCCTCAAGTAGCATCCAAAATTGTCTTGAAGGAAGGCCTAGACTCAGCTGGAATATTTAGAATTAAATGGCTCCCACTTACTTTGTTTAGGACACATTCAAAGTTCCGCTAAGTTTCAAATCAGCTGCAGGTAAATGTTATAGCTCCCACCTACGACTTGTGTCTCAGGGGGAAATATTTCAGTGCTTGCTCCTGAGAAAAGTAGTAGTTTCATTTGGCTCTCAGTCCCACTCATGTATTTCCAGTGGAACAAGGAGTAGAAATCTCTCAGATTTACAGAAGTGGTGTACAGGTCTCTCCTGGGGTGACTTTATGATGCTGAATTGTATCCCCATTCGTCTGTTTAGCCTAGAAATAAGCTTTGTGCCTTTAAAACTAGATCTGAGAGCAAAGTGGGGGCAAGGAAAAAGGGTAGAATTTTCTCACAGCTGTATTCAAAATCAGTGATAAGAGCTTCATCTCTCTCTCTCTTGGTGCATATTGTCTGCAGCAAAGCAGGGAGCAGGAGAGAACTCTCCTCTGCTTTTAGTTAGTTTTTTAGCTAGCTGAGGCAGAGAAGTTCCCTGGACTGTGGCTTTTTCTTTCTCTGGAACTATTCAAACCCACTCTGGACAAAAACCCAGAAAAACTCCAGGAGCTCATGCCCCCACCAGGGCCCACGACGCTGCACTCCAGCACCAGAGGGGCTGACAGACCTCAGTGAGCTGAGAAACACCCACAGAGGACTCCCTCTGAACTGCAGGACTTTCTGAATTTGCCATCTCTTCAGAACAGCAAGAGGTTTTATTGTATAATATTATTCATTTTTTTTAATACTTGTGAATACTTTGCTTGTTAAATAAACTTTTTTTCCACCTTTCTAAAAGGAAACCTTTCCCAAACCAGTGGGGGTTGGAGCTTCTTGAATTTGCCTTCTAGAGGGACCCCATTCAGAGGTTCCCTCCCAAATTTGCCCTAAACTAGGACAAGGTCAACTCTATCAACTGCTTTCATCCAGACCTGGCAAGAGGAGTCAGCACAATGAGTGGGACCTAAGAACAAAATGCTGGAACTACTGAAACTTCAGTATGTGCTAGAGGCAACCTGTTTTCTCCAGCCTTTTTCAAGGTCTGACTACAGAAAACTGGCCCAGAATTAGCAGTGGCAGCCCCACTGAGGATGCACATCCCCACAGCTCTGCAAACACAGCCACGTTCCATGGCAGGGGAGGGTGTTTTGCACAGCACTGCTGAAGGAACAGCCCCTGGTATGGCACTGCTTGTGGATGCTATGGCAAAATTCAGCAGTGAAAACCTTGGCCATTCACTTCAAAAAACACATTTCTGAAGAACATAAATTATGTTTATCTTATTTGTTAATCAGAGTTCAGAAAGGTGGTTGGGTTTTCCAGCTACTCTGGTAACATCTGTAGCAGTCAGTTTTCAGCAAGTGCCATAGGTTTTCAGCAGAAAAGTCCAGAAACTTTTAAAAACCCCAAACCTCCATATAATTAGAAACACTTGTATTGGCAGTGATGGCTTTCTCTTGTTATGCTGTAAGATAGAGAAACTTGTCTTTACATGAATTTCCAGTAACCTCTGTTTTTCTTACTCTTTTATACATGCTGTCCTCATAATATTTTTATAGGATGCGACAAAGAAACTATTTCAATAAAGCTTTTCTTTCTTCATGTACTGAGGAACTATAACTTTTCATTTAGCCTTTTAAGATATGACACATCTTTTGACACTTTCTGATTCCTGGTACAAGGCAAAGGCAACTTCTGAGCTTGTGTTTGGGTTTTCTTTCTCTTTTTGATCTGTTTAGCTGAGCTCTCATCAGTTGAGAAAGAATTTTTAACCCATACAATTCTGGATGTTGAAAAAAACCTTGCTTTTCATTAACACCAGGACTGCTGCACTTAAGAGCTGCAGCAGAGCTCTCTGTTCCACCACATAGGACTAGACTCTTTTATCCTTTAGTGCTTCTTTGATTTGTCTATGATGTCTCACGTATTAAAGTTTTACATTCATAAGCTCCCTTTAATAATTTTCTTATTTCTTACTCTTTATGAACATGGCTATTGGCCTTGACCAATAACATAATCCCAATTTTCGTATTTCTTACTCTTTATGAACATGGCTATTGGCCTTGACCAATAACATAATCCCATCTGTCCTACAGATATCCCTAATTCCACAGATAAGCTTATGGGTCTTTTGCTTCCTTGGTCTTTCCCATCTACTTCTGAGCAAAATCCACAAATACTCAAGTTGTCATTAATTTTCTTTTAAATTTTATATTCTCCACTACTATTTACATTGGCTATTTGGGATCTTTAAAACTGAGATACTGAAACTAAGTTGTCATACTTTTGCATGTGAATATGCTCCTACAAAGGTGAATAAAGAATAGGCTAATTTGCACATTCAGATAAGGAAAAAAAATCAAATATACTTGTGTGAATAGACAAAAACACATGTAACACTTTTTGCAAATGAATCTGGGTTTGATAAGTTCATTTTCCCTTCAGGTTAACATCAAGGCAACATTTTGCCCAGTCACACCCATATTCATCTGCAGAATTTAGCCCTAAGCCAGTTCAGATATAATTATTGTCATTTCCTCCTACTTCCCTCTAAAGTACTGTAGGCATAGCTTGCCTTGAAAAGAGCTGAACAACTTTTTCCCATGAAATACATAAAATAATCCTCTACTTAGAGCACTTGCTTCTTTTCACTCTCTACTTTACACAGCACATGTGGTTCTCATGACAAGAGAAAGGAACAGATTATTTTCCTCTCCTTTTTAATTAATCCGTTTTGTACCAAAGCTGTAAAAAGAAGGCAAAGATTACTTGGTCAAAAGTTTTTTCTGTCATGACCTTCTCAGTGATGAGGAGAAATGGAAATGACTTGGAATTAAAGGCTGGCTAAGGTAGTGAATTACCTGTGCATCTTTACAGGTTTGCCTCACTGCCAGTTTACATCAGACGAACAAATTAAGTTTGCGGTCCCATCCAGGGCCCCATTTGTACAAATCACACACTCCAAAAGGGCAGTGCTGTAAATCACCCCCATGGGCAGCCAAGGGAGGTGGATGGGTGCAGGTGCTGAGTTTCAGCCCTGGTCCTTGGGTAGTCTCAGTGTTTCCTACCAGCTTCTCATTCAGCTCCACTCTCACTGCCTCCCTCACCTCCTGGCCCACCTTGCTTCCAAAAATGCCCACTCCTCTTCTCAAAAAAAGACAGTTTTAATTGACGAGATGGACCCAGAGCCTAAAAGAAATCACCTGCAATGGTTAAAATGAGGGAATTATAAGCAGCTGACAGAAGGAAAGTATCTGACAACCTTAAGTTAAAGTTGCTCTTCTGGCTAATATCTTTGTTAATGATTACTATATTTAAAAAATCAAATGCCTCACTGAAATATCACATTGTACTTCTTTATCACACTGAACTGAGGCAAACAAACCTTTATAAAAAAATTCAGAGCCTTGAAGGCTCTTTCAAGGCAGGAGCTGCTGTAGTAGAATGTGGTGCTGTGAACTTCAGAGACATTGCCTCCAGGACAGCACTGAGGGAGCTTTCACACAGACATGTTAGAAATTCTGACCAAACCAGCTCAGCACAAGTAAACTGTAAATAGACAGTAATTCAGAGGGAGGAGAGGGAGTGAAAAGCCAAAGATAATAAGATAAACAATATATAATTATTCAAATGGGCTAAACATAAATAAAGCTGCATGTGTGTCTCTGTAAGCCCTCCGGGTCATTACGGAACTAAGGACACAATTAACAAGGATTAAGACATTTTCAAGAAGCTGAATTTCTTATTTACATTTGTTCTCACTGTAGCGGGGGATTTTGAAATTTATTGAAATGCTGATTGTGCTGTTATGAAGATAAACATTTCTGAAGAGGAGGCAATGGAGCAAGTTAAGAAAACCTAAGCTGATGAAGTTAAAAGAATTCAGGAGTGTTCAGAAGCTAAACTTCAGAACAGAAAGACTGGCAAGAGCATGCAGTGTGGAAAAACAAGGATGTTTTCCAAGACTAAAGAATTTCTCTCTTCCAAAATATGAGACAGAAAGGAAGGTAGGCAGGGTCAACTCCAGCACTGAGGATGCTCACTATGTGCAACCACAGACATTGTTAATTTGGGGTGCGGGATCAGGCCAGCTGAGCTGCAGCTCTCTCCCTCAAACCCACAAAAGAGTCCCATTGATTTAAGGAAGCAGAAAGTGTCAGCAGGTTTTCAAATTCCTTTGACAGAACTCCACACAGCAGGGCAGTGGGTCAAATGGCAAACTGTGGATTAGTACACTGCATTATAAATGGATTAAGCAATAGGAAACAAATAATCTGGGTACAGTCCTGCGTGACAATAGTAAATGCTAAGTCCCTAGTGTCTTAAAGATTACCCCTCACACCTCCCCTCTTCCACTATGTTTATTTGCTCACTGTGAGGTTTTATGAAGAGATTGCCTGAAGAAAAAGGTGAACATTTTCTTTCAGCTGGATTCTCCTTGCCTCACCATCCCATCACCATGGGATGACACTGCCAGGCTGAATAGGTATGCCAAGGTTCATGCTGCCACATTATACATTCCAATTTCTTACTACTGGGACAATGCACACCTTCCTGGCTGTGATTTTTCTTCTGCTGTGTCATCCTGCCACTTCAGAACCTGGTCTGGAAAGTGAAGCAGGAGAAACACAGAACACCATGGATCTGGTGCTGTTCCTCAAATGATTTTTCAAAATGATTTAGAGAGGAATGACAAAGTGTCACTGAAGTTTATGTACGCTGCTAAGACTGAAGAGCAGCATAAATTATGGAAGATGGCGAGTGATTTCAGTAGATCTCACATACACACCCCAGGCAGGTAAAATGTAGTCTGAGGAATACAAAATAACATGCTGCTAGGTGAAATAACAGTTCCTTGACATGAAATGGCATTCTTTTCACATCATGGTTTCAGAAAAACTCAGCACAGGTTGCAGAAGGCACTCCTCTCACCTCTCCCAGGATGCATGTAATGACACTTAAGCAAATAGAATAGCATGAGCCATGCTAGGTAAACAGACCAACACACTGCAGGCAGTTCAGACCTCTATATTTGGCAGGCTGTTTCTTCTGTGTGTAGATCTTTGCTGAACAAGGGCTCTGATTTGGGATTTGTTCTGTTGTTTGCCGTAGCTGAAGCAGCAGCTGAAGAGATCCTGGGAAGGCTGGTAGAAACAGAAGCATGGCTGCCTTTAGTTACAGAGAAAACATGAAGGGAAAAGGACATCAGGCAGAAAAACACAAATATGCCCCCCCTCACTGTTCATGCAGGCAGCTTGCTCCCAGCCCTCGCTGCACTCCCAACATGCCCTGTGTCTCTGCCTCACACAGAAGGGCACACAAGGTTCAAGAATTCCCCATTCTAAGCCTGCAGTAAGCCAGCAGACTCATCATTTTTTCTTCACTGTCTGAGCCCACTACCTGACCCCCATGTCCCCTCCCCTCCTCCCTTCCCCACTGCACCAACCTGCCTTTCTTCTTGGACCCACAGTACTGTCCCTCACTAAAACACAAAGGGGAGCACAAAGCTCACAGGGGAGCACCAAGCAGGCAGATCAGCCTCTTGTGGGGTGCCAGGCTGAGGCAGGGGTGCCTCTTTGCTGGACTCTCCAGGCAGAGGATCCACATCAAGATGGAGTGCTCTGCCCTATCCCCAGACTCCCATTCCCACTCCTCCCTTTGCACATGTCCTGCTCTTATATGCTTTGGTCAGCTGGTTCAGGAAATTGTGCTGGCAGAAAACTAATTCTGCAAAGAAGTGTGCAGCCACTTCATGTCCCAAACCAGCGTGCTGCAACACCAGTGCCTGCCTTAGGGGCAAGTAACAGGGAAGGGATGCGAAAACATGGCCAGAGGCGAGGATGCCATGGCAGCAGTGCTGTGAGAGCTGTTTGGAGCTGTCTCAGAAGTTGGGGTCAGTCTGCTGGCCACCTCAAAACTGAAGTTTGTCTTCCTTCACCTGTGCAGCAATGACAGCCTCAGGCAGTGAAGGCAAAACTTTGAGATGAAAACCTTCAGAGTTGGGCACCTCCTTGTTTAGAAGCCACCTCTCTGTTCAGGAGCTCAGGCTCACACCCTAGGCTTGAGCACTTAGGCCCCATGGGGAGTAGTTAAGCCTTTTTTGATCTCCTTTATCTTCTGATATTGCTGTTAAGGTCCATATGCTGCATTTGAATAACCATTTTGCCATGTACATAGTAGAAAACCACATGGAATGGAGAGAGTGCAGAGAAGATTATCACTCTGCTATAATGGAGCCAGGATCACTCTGCAATGATCCTCAAGGTCATGCAAGGTCATCAAAAGATGATTTGAAAGCGTTGCTTGCATTCTTGCAAGGAGAGAAGAAAATGTGGACTAAGCTGGTAAGAAGAGAGAGTCTCACAGGCATTGTAGACTCTGTTTTCACAGAGCAGTCCAAGTGGAACTCCTGCTTGCTATTTCATGAGGAAACACTGAAAGGACAGAAAGAAGCTGACTGCTCTCCGTGAACCTTCCCTATGCCCTGTTCCTCTCCCTGCCACTGCTCTCTCCTTTGCAACACTGGGAGGGAGGCAGCGAGGCCAGGCAGCATCCTCTGACTGCTGGCAGACCTCTCACACAGAGATGTGAGACACACAGAGGAACCTGTCCAAACCTCTTGGAAGGATAGGAAGGGGGAGCCACTGCCCAGTGCCAGCAAAAGAAATCTCTCCAAAGCAATCATTTCACAAGTGGGGACTGGGACTGCTTCAGTTAGGCAGGGCTCAGGGGGAAGGGAGTGGTAGCTTGGGTATTTTTCATCTAGACAATTAGGTATGATCCTCGGGGCAGTGGGTGTTAGGCCAAGGCTGGAAAACTTTCCCTAAACTAGCAAAGCACAAAGCTTTCATGCAGAGTGTGCTCAGCCCCGAGAACTTCCTGGTAACTCTCGGGTTATTGAGGCAGATTGTTGATTAGAATCCAAGAGAGGATTAGAAACTCTTTTAAGCATAAATAGTATTTGCAACTGTGTGAGTTAAGCAAACGGATACAAGGGAAATCAAACCTCACGCTTCAGGGCATAAACTGCTCTCTTGTGAGTCAGGACCAACCTTTTTTTTTTCCTCTACGCATCGCATCTCATAATTAGCTAGGTGCTTGCTGTGGTTTTGATTTGCTCTGCAGCATCAGTTACTGGCCGCTGCCAGAGGCGGGATGCTGGACTGGATAGACCCGTGATGTGTTTCTGTAGGGCAACCCTTTTGTTCCCATATTGGCAAAGCTTTGTGGGAAAGCTTTAGTGATTCATGTCTTCAGCAACTCCTGCTCTTGCTGAACATTGTCCTCTCATTTCCAAAGGCACTAAAGTCACTCTGAATTGCCACAGAAATAAAAAGGCAAAGTTGCAGGAAGGGTTATTTATCTGCATGGTGCAGACAGCATTTATTTAGTAAATACAAAGATGCTTTTAGGACCTGTATGGGCAATTTTTTGCTTGCAAGAAATTAATTATTTTCTGTATTCCATTTCAGCTGCAAAGCCAAACAACTTCCAGAAGGTTTTGTATGTTAAAAAATACATATTTATCTGTGTATGCACATACATTTATGCACATAGATATATATAAATATAAGTTGGTCCAATAAAAGGGTTTGAATTACTAGCATTTCCTTACAAATTAAAGGCAGGCAAGGACCAGTAATGCAGGTGACAGAGCATGCACTAACAAAGTCTGCCTCTCCATGTTGCCTCTTTGATGTACCTCATCTTTGCCCCGAAGGAATTTCATTATCCTATGGTGAGCTGGTAATGAAATCTGTACTCAGAATCAAGCCTTCATAGACAACGATATCTTGACTCTTTGTTCTGTACAGACTAGCTGTGTGTGGCAGGAATATGTTTCTATTTGTGTGTGATCTGAGTGTACTTTGAATACTGATCTCCAGATAAAAAGGATAGAGATCTAATTTGACAAAATACTAAATTACTCTATCTTGCCTTATCTAACAAAATTCTGAAGCTTATTATTGTGATGAATATTTGGGGCGATACTTGTGGTGTTCAGCATGTGTGACAAAAATCTCTCTGCTGAGAACCGACTGGAGTGTCAAAGACCCTGATTTACAAAGAGTGCAGAGGGCTCTTAAGTACTATTTTTAGAACAATGCCGCAACAGATTTACACGCAGGAAAGAAACCTTCCTCTACAGTCACTTAGGAGGAAAGTAGCATTTCACTGCATAATAATGAGGAATTAATTGTTCTTTGTCATCACTTTTTATGCAAATTGCCATAGAGCACTTGCCCAATGTGCATTTTACCTTTTAACAAAGAAAGTAGTCATGACAAAATAGACCAAATTTCATAAGCTAAAGACAAAAGTAGGCTGCACCATTCACAAATTGAAGCTAGCAAGTCTATTTCTTTGAGGAACTCTATCAACTTCCTATGAAAGTCCATTAAAAAATAAAAGGAACAAGGAAAAGATTTCTTGGCCTACACATCTAGTTAAATTAAATTAAGTTCAATTATTAGACAAGTGAAATTTCTTCACATGGAATTTGCTCATCACTCTTTACAGACTTTATTTTCTTCTTTTCGCTTGGCATAATCACCAAATATCACCAATATTTTGTTTCCTTACTGCTTACAAGATTTTACTGTGTCATTACTGGATTTCAAAAGCCGTGGGTTGCCAGTTTTAAAAATTATTTTCTGACTTATATTAAAAAAAAAAAACCACAAACAAAAAAACCAAACAAAAATAAAAACATTATCAGCCTTGTGTTTCATTTATGTTTTCACAACATCTAGACTAAACTGACTATTCTTCAGAGAAAACCAGAACAGAAACAGCTATGGAATAACATTTCCTTTCACTGCAGGAAAGAGAAATACATAATAAATCATCTTTCTTCTACATGAAGCTTTAATTTTTTAGTCATTCTGCAACTGACACTGAAAATTTAATGTAAAAATTAACTAGATGGCAGACTGGGCCAAAATGTAGACATCCTAATGGATTGCCTTGTGTCAAAGAATTTTGTCCACAAACATCTCAACATATTTTCTTTTTCCTGAGAAACATAGGAAAGATATCAGTGTGCCAGGACTTTCTGTCTTGCATGTGCAATGAATTAATTCAGTGAACCAGCGGGTCTTTACAATCTCTAGTTTCTACCAACTTCAAACATAATAGCGAGTTCCAACAGAGTCCCTTTTCTATTCATAAGCTATTCACTGCAAACCTTTGTAGTTCACAACTTCAAGTTAACATAGCAAAGAGCAGTTTTAAATCACTCCTCTAATCAGAGGTCACAATTATTTGCTGCAGCTCCCAAATAAACCCCACAAAAACACCACACGCTGCAAGCCAATGCACTCTGCTTTCACCTCTAAGAGAGAAAAATAACAGAGGCTTGACTTCTGCCTTATGTGTTAACACTTCAGTAACACTATCTATTAATCAAAAAATAGTTGAAGGCGGCTTATAAATCCCTCTGCATGGAAAGAGCCATCTTCATCCTTACAGAAATACATTTTCTGCCCTGGTCCTTGCTTAAGGTGTCTTCTTGAAAAAAGCAAAAGAAGTGGATGTGAGAAGTAAATTAATCAAACAGATAATTAAATATATCAATGGAAAGCCAGTTTCACTGGGGTCCCAAGTCTTTGCTATTAGAACTAAAAGTAAAATGAATTACCCCTGCAAAGCCAAAGCCTTCAGTGTAGCACTGAAGCACTCCAAGCCCCCACACCCTCTCAGCACTGCAGCATGTCAGGCATTTAGCCTTTAATAACAAGTCCAAAATACTCCAACAGCTTCTCTAAGGCCATCAGAGCCACATTCCAGCAGGGCCAGCGTGTGCCCGCTGAGTGCCACTACATCTGCACCCTCTGTGTTCCCCCCAAGCACTCCCACCAGTCCTCCTCCAGTCTCTGCTCAGCCAGAAGCCATCCTCAACCAGCAGAAGCCTCCTTATGCTCCAGCCATGTTTCAGCTTCATGAAGCACGTTATTATTAAACTACACAACAATCAGACTTGCCTTTTAAATTTTACCTTCCCAAGTGTTGCTGTGCATCAGTTCCCACCCCTCCCTCTGAAGGCACACTGGACACCTTGGACATCCCCCACAACACAGTGGTGTGTACTGCTGCTGGGCTCTGACAACTGGTGGCTTTGCACTCTGCTTTGTCCTCCCCTCCATCTCCACTGCCCAACCCCAGCACTCCAGGCTTCTCTCCCAGCCACACCAGCACTGCATTGTCTCCATGGCTCCATCTGCTCCATCCTGCATGACTCATCACCTGAAATACCTCTCCAGGTAAGGCTTAGGCAGCAGAGTGCTCAGTATTCCTCCTCCTGCAGAGGCAAAGGGAGCAAGCACACAGCCACCATGACACCACCCCAGACAGCACTGAGAGAGACAGTGCCAGAGGCACAACAGGCAGCCAGGCATCCAGTCAGACATCCCACCAGAACTGCCAGTTATGAAGAAACTCCTTCTGACTTCCATAAAACAGCAGCCAGATGTCCTCTGCTGTGGCTGCCCAGTGCATCCAGGAAAGAGAGAAAGCCCCTATTACAGTATGCACTGAAAGCAGAATCATGGGTGCTCGAAGGTCACAACTGTTACCAACTCAGTACCTCTGTGAGTAATATTTACATCTAGGCTTTTACTCTTAATAAGTGGATTTAAGTCTATTCAGACATTGGCACATGTGTATAAACTCTCATTGATGTTGAAGACTATGTGGAGTAAAAGGGTCCTTAGAAACAGCAAATTCTCTCCACAGAATAGTGATATTCTTCCTCCCTATCTGCTCCTTCCCAAAATAATGGCTTTGAATTAAATCTTGCCAAATAACTGGTGTCCTTGGCATGTCAGAACTGCAACCTAGATTGCTCAGAAATATCTCTGAGCTCTTGAATGGAAAAAAGTCTCTAGCCTGACATTTAATATCTAGAATGCAAACACCACTCTGTCATATCTAGATTAACCTCTGTGTGCCCTCTTTGTTCTCCAGTCCCAGATGTTTTCCCTCCCTCAGCACTGTTCAAGAGAAAAAAGCATTTTTCTAATCCTCTTGTGCATCCCTTGATTTGCAGAAGGACAGCCTGGACAAAGCAGATGTTTTGTCTCATCTCACAGTTTGCTGCAGATATTTTCACTTTTCTGGACAACTGGGTTAGGAATGAGGCCTACAGCCATGAGCTATGCCATAACTGCTATGGTGAAGGGATTTCCATGAGACAATGGTGAAGGAATTACCACGGACATGATGGTCTGCTGATGGGGCAGTAAGTTATCAGGAGGATGGATGACCCTTACCAATTGGCCAGGTGGGAGAGGGAGTGGTGGCAAGGTGCCATGGTTCTGTGCTGGCCTTGCACAAGACCCAGAGTCTTTGTACTCTCTCTGGAATTGTCCATTTACACGTGAAGGGGTTACCCCCTTCCCCACTTATGACAGCACTAATAGAATATTTAACTGCCTCCACTTCTCCCCCAAAGTGGAACCAGCATTGTAAATCTCTCACATTGCAGACAAGTCAATGGACTTGCTCCTCTCTCTTCCCCAAAGCCAGTGACACATTTTGGTAAGATTTAGGCCTCTGACTGCATCGGAGCATACTCTGGAACATTCGTACATAGTGCTACATGCTAGTATTTTGCAGGTCTAGTGAACTTATCACCAGCAATCCAGAGAGAATCTATAAGATGTTGCTCCAATAAACAGCACTATTTGTAAATCTGTGTTTGTGAAAGTTCCTGCCAAACATGACCAGACTGACGGTGCTGAATTGCACACTGCACTATTTGTGAATCTGTGATTGTGAAGGAGACCAGACCTACAGTGTAACCCAGACTATTTGTGCATCTGGGATCTTAATGAATGCAAGTGGACTTACAGTGTCAAATTAGTTGTAAACAGAAATAAAGCTCAGCCCGACCCAGCCCCTCTGATCTCAGGGCTAGCTGGAAAGCAAGGGGGCTTAATTTCTCCCAGATTTCTATACTCTTAATACAATAACTCTAAAGGCCAAGTGTTGTTGAAAAGATGGATTACAAGCTGAGCAAAAACAAGGTTTTTCCCACAACTGCCCTCAAACCATTTGACTGTGCTGATTCTTAGTGATAGAGAACATGTGAACCGAGATTTAAATAAGTAATTTCAGATGCTCTTGCTTTTAGAAACAGACTCTGGGATCATCCTGACCTGCAAAATCATGGAATTTCACAGACTTGACCTTCAGAACTCTTTAAAAAAGAAGTTATATGTTATATTTTAAAATACTATTCTAAATGAAAATTCTAGAAAGTAACTCACAATTTGTAAATAATAATGAGCACACTGAGTAAAAAAAAAAAGCTAAATGCAGTAAAAGAGTTGAGGAAATTCTCAGAAGATGGCACTGACTTAAAACAAAATGAGGAAGGACAAAGCCTAACCTGGCTAGCCATCTCCAGGACTTGCTGGGGGGCTGTATTTGTGCTGCTTTTCACACAACTGAACTTCAAAGCACCAGCAGGCTGCTAGGGCTGTGTTTGCTTTGGGGCTAACAAATTCTCATCTCCTGCAAAACCATTGGAAAGAATAATTTTTAGCTCATTCATCCTACCTGTCTAGCATAGGTGTTGCAACTACTTTTGCCAAATTAAACTATGTCAAACCTAAGTTGGGTGACCCCAGCAAGCAGGCGATGTGAATGGTTTACATCTCTTTTTTTTTTTTTTTTTTTGAAAAAGATGAAAAACAGTGAATCCACTTAGTGACCACAAAATACTTTTTGGAAATAGTGTGTAAACCTTAGTGATTCCTGGCCCTCTGTTTCTTGACATACAAAGAGTTCCTTATATTCCTTTTTTATTATGTTACCTGCATCAATTTTTTTTAAAGGTCAGTGCCTGCCGTGTTTTCCTGCCTTGCTTCCTGACACTGTAACTTTAGTCCCAGCAACAACGCTGATACTTCAATATATTTCCAATATTGCATCTCACCAAATCCTCAAAATGCCATGCCAGGGATCTGAAGCTCTGTGCATGACAAATGCTCCTTTGTGAAGCTTTTGATGTGATGTCAAGCCACGCTCCGGAGATGCTACACTGTGGATCTTTGATATGGCACACCATGACAATGTCTCCTCGTAGCTGTCACTGCCACTGACTCAGGGTGTGCTGTTAGTACTGTCAGAGCTCCAGGAAATGTAATGCACCTGGGGTGTGTTAGGACCTGCTTCTGAAAAGACATGTGGTGCCTTTAGTATAATCAATAATCAACTGTGAATTTCTTAATCACTGCGAAGAAAATGATGCAATGTCATTAAATCTACCTGCATAACTCAGGAGAATATGTGCATAATTACCAATAATGACTTAGATCTCAGCACAGGACCAGGGCTTACCCAGGAAAACTGGTATTTTTCAACCCAAATGCTGCAGGGCAAAATGTGCTTCGGAAGGAAATGACAACTTCCTGAATTAAAACTTGCAAAATTTGTCCTTATTTTTCCCTTTTCACTCCTTCATTACCATTGTAAAGATCAAATTGCATAAGACCCACTAACGTGTTGCTCATTCATAGTCTTTGAGTCAGCGTGGTTGAAGCCAAGACTGCAGTACTTGTCTTTCCATAGCACTTTAAATTAGGAATTGCCTCTCACTAGGAAAAAGCCATTTGTTTTTATAAATACGTGACTGAAATACCTTGCAATACACAGAGCTCTCCAACAAGTGGCACTATTAAGACTATTCAAGTTACAAGATTGATATGCAAATGAGATCTCAGAAAGGGATGTTGGGACATGTTTTACAATATTGGATTCACTTTAAAATCTTTTAAATTTACATATGAAATATGATTGAAATACACATTCATAATTCAGCTACTCTGGAAAGTTTTGTGCTATCCAAAAAGGAACCACTGAAAAGTAGGTCAAGTGCCATAAGCTCAACCAGGCAGTCCTCCTGAAAGAGATGAAGTCATGGCAGTGTGCAGAAACCACCTAATTAATATGTTAGTAAAGGTAACATGCAACCAGGAAATTTGCCCACAGCTCTGAGCCAACACCTGTTGTTGAATGTGTAGATGCAGCCTTTTCTGGAGGATGAGTTGCAGCATTCATGGCAGGTTATCTCTTAAAGTATTCTTGGGTCACCTTCTAAATTGTACCTCTTCACCTTCATTCTTACCTTATTTTGTTGTTATTGCTTGACAAACTGGGTATTGTTTTGAGACACCATCCATGACACCTCTTCAAATAACTCATATTTGTCTGGAATATATGTTTGGCTGCACTGCAAGAAAAGTGGTCCAGAAATAGTTACATGTACAAAAATTTAGGCATGAAGATAGTTGATTGCAATGGAAGCAGTATCAGACCAGATTTGTTGCTGGAATATAAGCAGTTTGGGAATGAATTGGAAAGCCAAAGCATTAAAATGTAAAATATGTGATCTAAAATAGCATTTTGAAACTGTAGGCTTCATTTGATTAGTATAATATTCCTTTTGGTTAACATAATATTCCTTCTGTATTTGGAAAACAACTGTCAGCTTTTCCTCAGTTTTCTACTGTTATATGGAGATACAACAGCCATAACAAAATCGTGATCTGAGTGACTTACGGGAATGTGAACTCTGCTTTGAATTATGAGTTGATCACAAAATGATTAATAGCATTTGGGTACCAAAAGCTGCATAGAGCTCCTTGGTGAGTTTTCAAAAAGCCTCTGGGCAGCGCCCCTGCTTAGCTCTACCTTCTTTCACTCTGTACTGGTATCTCTGTCCTGCACAAGCATGACCTGATTCACACTGAAGCCACTGCAAAATTTTATCACAGCATAGATTGAATAATAAAACCCAGAAGGGACATTCTGACATTACTCCTCCTTTTAGCCAAATGGTAGCATTCATTCTAAAGCATCAGCCAGTAAGATAAATGGCAATTACTGTGCTATGGGCAGAGCACACACGGCGTGCTTTGTTTCCACTTTGGATGGCTTTGACTACCTGGAGCTGTATCTCCTGTAGTGTGCTGTAAATAACAGAATAGGTGCACTCTGAATGCAGGGGCAGGTAGCATGCTAACTAAAGCATTACAAATGCTGCATGGCTTATTTTTATCTCTCTGTCCTTCTCATCATAGTATTTTTATCTTTCGTGCCAATACAAAATTATTTTTGTGTCTCAGGGAAAAACAAGGCAACACGAAGACTCAGCCCTGCTGGTGTATAAACATAATGAGTCTCCTTACACCCTGTGGGACTTTTTGTGTGCTTTACACCATACACGTCTGCAGAACCTAAATGGCACTGGTGAGCAAGGCTTCATATGAACATGACTTGGAAAGGAAAAGTGAAGTTTATGAGTCAACATCTCCAGTGGGGTGCTATTCTGCAGCTACATGTAGCTAGGAAGAGTAGGGGCAAAAATGCTGTGAGGAACTGAAGGCTTTTCACTTTACACAAGTGGACAATAGTGCAAAATGCAAACTGGAAGAATCACATTTTTGAAAAGTGACTACATGCTTGCCCTGACACACAAAGAGTTGAATCTAGGTTGACAACATAGTTTTCTGGAGTTGAGCAGACTTTGAGAATGCAGGTAGCTGATGCAATTTCAGAAGACATCACTGAGAAAACTTCACAGGAATGGCTCCTGTCTAAAAGATACAGAAAACACAGTATATCATCTGGCTGTAGTGAAAGGGGGAAACAGAGGATGAAAATGTACAACAAAAACTGACAAACGCAGAAAAAATAACAAACATGCACATGTTAATTACTGAACGTGCTTTTGTTAGCAGTAGGTCACCATCATTCTTTATTGACATTTACTGCAACTGCAATTTCTTTTTCAAGATCACTGACCCAGGAAAATGTAACCCTCTAGTTATCCAACGCCCTTTAATTAGAGATGTCTCCAGAGATAATCTCACTCACGGCCCCTGTTGTGAATCATTTATTCCCCAACTTTCCTTTTCATCAGCTGTCTTTCATCTTTATGTTTTTCCGTCCGAGCCCGGCTGAGTAACTCGGGCTTGCAGAATGCGGCTTATTCATTTACCGGTTCTCCCAAGTGCATTTCATGTCCACTGACGTTTGGGGTCTCGCTCAGAAGCACTGGCTGCCGGCACCGGGATAATCTGCAGGAATCACAGCTCTCCACTTGGCAAAAGGAACCATGGCGCCAAGCCTCGGGGTGGGGAAGGGGCTCGGATTCGGGCGCTTCACAGACAGACAGACAGACAGACATACACACACACCCCCGAGGGGAGGCGAAGAACAGAAGAACAATCAGCGCTCCCGCGTCGGGAGCACTTGTCGGGGTTGTGTTTTTGTTTTCAGTCCCGGAGCGCTCACCTCCCCGTGCGATGCTGGGCACGGCTGACTCATGACTGCTGCGCGTTTGCGGTCGCCACTCTAAGTAGGATGAGGTTTCTCCAGGGGGGTGGAGCGCGCAAAATAACGCAGGCATCGACACCGAGGCGGCCCCGCTGGCAGCCAGGGCTGACCGGGGTGGGTGCTCTTTGCCCTGCCCGTCGCACCCTGCCCAGTGCCTCCCCACCGCCACAGCCGCCGTAGCGGGGCCCCCTCAGGCCGCCCCCGCCGCCATGGCGGCCCCTCGCGGCGGACTACGGCTCCCAGAGGCCCCCGCGGCCGCCGGCGCGAGCCCCGGCGCGGGGTCTGGCGGCACGCGCGCACGCACACACGCACCCCCTTCTCGCGCGCGCACACACACACACACATATACACTGCCGCGGGAGGGAGCGAGCCCGTGCCGCGCATGCGCTGGCCGCCCGCAGAGGGGCGGGGCGGGCGGAGCGCCGCGGCTATTCTCGGAGCGGCCGTACGGCGCTCCCCGCACGGAGGGGCCGCGGCGGGCGTAGGCGCGGCGGCGGGCACTGCGCCGCTGGCGTAGCGTTGTTGTGAATGGAGCGCGCGGCGGGGCGGGGAGGGTGACGTCAGCCTGCGAATGTCAACAATGTAGCGATTGAGGGGCGGGGGCGGCGCTGGGCCGGGGCGCGGGAGGCGGCGGCGGGCGGCAGAGCCGGGCAGCAGCAGCGGCCGCGGCAGCAGCAGCAGCAGCACAGCAGCGCCGCCTTCTCTCCTCCGCCTCCACCGGCCGGGCTGCCACCGCCGCCGGCCCCGGGTGCCGCTCCGGCAGCGACACAGCCGCCGCGGTGCTGCTCCCCCTCCCCTCCCCCCCCGCCCGCCCTCTCTCCACCCGCCCTCCCTCCGCTGCGGCTTTCTCTCCTCCTCCGGCCCCCCTGCCAGCCCTCCCCTCCTTCCCTCCCTTCCCCCTTTATTTTTCTCCGCAAGACTTTGGCTCTGGAAACAGCTGGTTCAAAGCAATCGCCATGTGATGATCGTCTGGGTCGGGTTTTTTTTTTTTCATTTGGGGGGGGGAGGGTGCAGGTTTCTGACCGCAGAGAAATACTAATAAGAATTTCCGAAACAACAGCAGCAGCAACAACAAGAACAACCTCCCCCTTCCCCAAACCTCCTCAGCCGTAACAGCCCCCCCAGCCCCGGGCCCGCTGCACCCCGCCCCGCTGCCTCCCCCCGCTCCCGCCCAGGCTGCAGCGACAGGGGCGACCCCCGAAAGTTGCGCGGAGGCGAGGTGAGTGCGCCTGTTCCGTGGCTCGGCAGCCCCGCCGGGGACGGGGAGCGGGCGGCAGGGGGGCGAACTTTGGGGGGAGGCCGGCCGTGCGGGGGGCAGCGTGGCTTCTCCCCTCCTCATCCTCCTCCTCCTCCTCCCAGGCGCAGCAGCTGTTGCGCGGGGTCAGGCGGGGGGCTGCACCCCCGCCCCCGGAGCTCCGCGGGCTGTGCAGGCGCGCTCGGCGCTTATTCCTTAAAGTGGGAAATACGCGCGTTGCGTAACGGGGAGTGCGCGGCGGGCGCGCGTGTGTCCGTCCGTCCGTCCGTGCGCGCTCTGCCGCTCCCCTCCGCGCTGCCGCGGAGCCCCGGGCCGCCCCTCCGCCGCCGCGGGCACCTGCAGCCTCCCGGGGCAGCGCGCCCCCGGTGCCGCGGGTTCGGAGCGGGGCGAACTCCGGTAACAGGAGTGCCGGGATCGCTGAGGCGCGGCGTGCGGGCACGGCGGCAGCGCGCCCCGGAGCCGCTGGCTGTCATGGAAAGAGGCTGAGTGTGAAACCGTGCCTCTCCTTTTGTGGAGCGGGCTATTTTGGTTATGCAGCCGGTGCCTTGCTGAAATCGCTTCACTTGCTGTGAGATCATTGTGCCCTTGTTGTTGAAGCTCCGGAGTAAACCCCGGGTTTCGGTCTTTACTGATAAACGTGAGGCAGGGACGACATCTGATTAGAAATACTCCTTAAGATGTTGGAGAGATTGGGAAATTACAGCGTTCCTGTTTGCTCTTGTTGAAGCCGTGTCAGTGTTTTCGTGATGAAAGCCCGTTTTCAGAGACTTTGGAACTGTCGCTAAACTTATGCATATTTTAATTTTTTTCTTCTGAGCCTCGAGCTGAAAACAAGTTGGGTTTTTGTTGCTTTTTTTCTGTTTTGAGCTGGGAATTGTCTGAGATTCTGCTGTAGCTGGTGGAATGCTCTGCAGTTTGGGGAGGGTGGTGATGCTTGGGTAAATTGACTTTTTCAGGTATGTAAATAGTGAAATTTGAGATAACTGCTGAGATGAGATGGGTAGAGTAAAACGATAAGGTGGTGTCTTAGGTTTTTGCTGCAACCGCCCCATAGACAACAGCTTTAAACCAGTGTTCTAGGAGCTCTACCTCTGACAAATAGAAATAAAATTCCACCTCACATGCGGGCTTGCTCTTTTAAAAGCCTTGTTGCCTTTTGTGTCCACCCGCCTGCCCCTGTCACTGGGATCTGGGCAGCTGTGCAGCAAAATGGATCGGCGTTGTACTTCCCTGCCGTGTACTGAACCTGAGTTTTCAGCATTGCTTTTCACATTTGACCCTTCAGCTTCAAAGGCTGCTCTGAAGGTGCTCTACAAGGAATGGAAGGAAGCCGTGACTAATTGGAAAAGTAGAGAACTGAAAAATCAGGATCATAGGTCTAGTTGTCTTGTTAGTTTCCTCTGTATCGCCGAGTGAGCCGCTCAAACAGATGTACGCCAGCACACAGCTGCCAAGCGGGCAGGAAAGGTCCCCGGTGATTCTGGAGATAGGATGGTTCTCAAGATATTTAGGGATCTTTGGAGAAATGCTCCAGAGGAGCAGAGTGTGCAGTGCTGGGCAACTCTGCTTTGAGACTTGAGGTTGAACAGCTAAAATTTTTTTAAACTTTTACCATTGTGGAGAGTAGATGGGGAAGATGCAGGCAGTGAATAGATGACTAATGCACATGCTGACAGATCTGTTAATCAACAGCAATTGTTTATGCTCAGGTATCTCACTCTGGGAAACAGTTCTAGGACAGGTACTCCTGGTCTTTTTCTGACCCAGAGGCACATCTGGAGCATCTGTTGGTGGTTATGTGCATGCTGGCAGATTGCTCTGGTGATGTAGGTGGGATGCCTTCCTCTCTTTTCCTCTTGGCTTTCAGTCGTTCATTTTACAGCAAGAAAACATTGTCTGTTTGCTCTTTTGTGTTGGGCAGGAAGGGAAGTTAGGTATAAAACCTGAGTTTATGAGGAGATTTTGGTAAATCTTTGACATTGGAGAAGTCTTCAGATACTCATTGAAATAGTAAAGTCTCCGTAATAAATAGCAATTTTACATATCTCTTTCTGCAAGTGCACAGTAAAAGACAAAGAGAGCTGAAAATAAAACCCTGGGTAGATGATGTGTGGTGTGGAATATGTGACAGAAGTTGCTTCCCTTTGCTTATTTTAAAACTTTTGTTGCTTGATTTTTCAGTCTGATGTGCCATTTTTTTCTTAATGAGGCTGCAGTGTGATTGCCAGTTATTTTCTTTTAGATTTTCTCTAAAGGGGTAGTGTAAAAAAAAATAAATCAGTGTTTGGTTTTTTTTTTAAGAATAGAAATAGATGTTTTGTGATTGTGTGCCTGTGACATCTGTGACATTCTTTTTGGGTAGGGCATCACATATGCACACATAAAGAGACTTCTCAGACCATAGCAAAGAGAGGTTTATGGCACTAAGCTGAGAAATGAGATGTGTAACATCAACATATGCCAAGCAATCTTTTCAGTAATAATGGCATTTTTATGTAATAAACTTGATAAAATTGAATAGTATTTATTGTGTGACATGAACAGTGTCTCTTGTGGTTTTAATATAGGTGCTATGAACATGGTTTATATATTCAAATCAAAATGTGTATGCCTTTTTACTCAAAGGAATACTTTGTGAATGGTTTCTTAGTTTACTCTAAGAATGTACCTGCAGTGTTGAGCAGGTCTGACTTAAATTTGAAAGCATGCATACTTCTTTCATCTCTGGGTCTGAATTTCCAGCTCAGTTCATTTTGGGTGTGATGCTTGTATATAAGGGTTTTCTGAGTTGAGCTGTTAGGGAAAATACACGCATTATTCCATTGATGTGCTGAAGAAAATTCAGGTTTAAACTTCATGCTTTCTCTGAGTTACTCCTACTGCTTTCAGTGTTCCTGCAGACTACAGAATGCTTTAAGAGAATGTGTAAAAAGTGTTGTTCTGATACTGCAGTTCTTTGCTGATATTTGAGCAGGTGCCCAAATGATTTTGTTGTCATAGATGAATGGGCAGTAGAGTTCTACTCCCAGTAACTCCTGCAGGATTTCTGGAATAGTGCTCAAAGTACTCATTCAGGTTGTTACAAAAAACGGTCATCATGCCTTTAAATTCAGCCAAAAGATACTAACCTTGGCAGCTGTGTGAGTATTCCACATTTATTTGAAGCTTGTATCAAGAAGATGTAGAATGTATGAATATAGCCAGCTGAGTTGCAATGTGCTCATCTTGCTTTTTAGATAGGCAGAAACATCTTTGTAGTGGATTGAAAAGAGCACTGCATACTATGCCACTCTTAGACTATGAATTACAATTTTAAAGCAGGCAAGCAGAGGAATGTGTACAAATGCTGCCTCTGTGACCAATGATGGACTTGCATCTTGTGAGTTACTAGAACTAATGATCAAAGAGCAAGCACATGTTCAGAACAGGCAAAAGAAAAGGAACGAGGGAATAAGTTGGGGAAAGCCCTTATGCTAAAAGTTTACATGTGTGGCAGAACTTTGATCTGTCAAAAATTGGGCTCGGAAGACTCCTCTGCTCGATGGTATTGATCTTCATGCAGAAGGAGCCGCAGCAACAATCTGAAGAACACCACCTGTGCTGCACTGGCATCTCAGCAGGTCAATAGATGTGTCCCTGTTGAGCTTGAAAAAAACTGTCTGTGAAAGCTCCTGATACAGTGGGGGCTGAACTGCGGCTCCTGTGTGTACCACCTCAGCCCTCTCTGACTTCTGTGTCTGTTCCCCCTTTGCTGTTTACACCTGCTGGTGCAAACCTGCCCCCAGAGCCAGCCGGGACATTTCGGATTCAGTGCCTCAAAGGAGACGGAGAAGGAGGAGGTGGTGCCGGTGGTGGTTGCAGGGGCAAGGGACACGGGGACCTGAGCTATGCCTTTTTCTTCTTTTTACTTTGAAAGGGTGACCTGAAATGGTCAGATCCTCCCAGATTTATTCCTGAGACCTATCATTTGCATACAACTGTCTCTGCTATCTCAGCTGAACAAGATGATTGAAAAGCTATTAGGAGCAAAAAGCAAGGGAATTTCCAGTTTATCCCTAGTAAGAGCTGAAACAGAAGCTTGAAGCTTTTTTTTTTCTTTTCTCCTCCTGAATGTTGAAACCAAATCAGCCGGGCTGTGATGGGTAGATGGGGTTTGGTGCACAGGTTCAAAAGGAGTCTCCCCACTAAGAAAAACAGGAACTGTTTGCTGCCTGTCACCACGCGGGGCTTCTGGGCTGTGGAGCAGCAATTTTGTTTTTTGAAAAGAGGAAAAGCAGCTTAAATAAACAAAATGACCCCTGAGACTTAATCACAGCTACTTATTATAGCTGACATTCACTGAGTACTTTTTTTTCCTTTTTTTTTTTTTCCCCCCTTCTTTCTTGAGTGATCGCTTTAAAATTTTAACCTGAACCAGGAAAACAGGAACTGTAGGTGTGGAGGTGTTCCTTCAGCCCGATTTGCATGCGGGCTGTTTTTTATTTGGCGGGTAGGTGTGTTCGGTGTGTGTGCGAGTACAATTGAACGTGTCAGCAGTTCGCTACGAGCCGCTCTTGCTGACTCACGTGTCTGGTGCAGCTTGGAGCTGCCCTGGCTATAAACCATCCTCGATGGGAGGCGCGGGCACGCAGACCGGCAGTGCCGAGCCGCTGTTCAAAGGTTATTTTCGGTTCTCCGGTCACTGCTTTGCTGTGGTTTTCTTCCCCAGCAACATCAAAACACACTGTCACTGTGCCAGGCTGCCATTCCTCTAGGTGCCGGGGGTAGAGTGGAAGTTCATTGTGCCGCTGCAGAGGTTGCGCCCCGAGTGCGTTCTGATGCTGCTGATCTGCAAGCTCAGCCTCTGGGCTTTAGGTGTTTTTGTTGGTGTTGGGTTTTTTTGGTTTACGTAGGGTTTGGGTTTGTTTGGTTTTTTTGTACTTTTTTTGTGACTGGGGTGTTACCCAAAACTCCCCCTGAGCATAGTTTCAAATTTGGGTATGGCAAGTCTAACCTATGAATTGTGTTTTTCCTTTCCAAATGCAAGCTGTGCTGTGGAGTCTCCTGCCCTCCACCCCTTTTTATGGCATAAATCTTCTTTAAAGCCAGCAAGGATTTATGATTAAACTTTAAAAAACCCGGTTTTAGCTGTCTTTAATTTTCAAAATTTTGCTATTTCTTAGTCTCATTTTTACCTCATGTGTGGCAATTTCACTGGCTGCTGGCATGAAAGGATTCCTTCGTCTGCTCACGCTCTTGTACAACTGCTTCTTTATTTACAGACTCTATTCTGATTACTCATAAGGATTCTAAAATGATAGCTGCTGCTGACTGATGATTTTTAACTGATCTTCTTGTTGTGGTTTTTGGGTGTTTTTCTTCCCTCCTTTCTTCTTTCTTTTTTAGCTGATCACAAAAGCCTTTGCAGAAGTGGAGCAAATTAGCCATCTGCAGTTCTGGATTTACTGTGAGGGAGTTTAGATTTGTAGTTGTCTTTTGTGTATTTTTCTTCTTCTTCTTGTGGAATGGGTGAAAAATAAGCGGTCTTTGAAAGTGTGATAAAGAAAATCAGCTGCTATAGAGCAGGGTTTAAAAACAAGGTGAGTTCATATCACTTGTTTTGTTTTTAGTCAACTACTTTGACCAGTAATTAATAGAAAACCACACTGAGAGCTTTATAACACATGAAGAAAATGGGTGTTCTTGGTTTCTGCCAATACAAATGACTCATCAGTATCAGTAGGGTTTCTACTTCTAATAATAAAACTGTGGAAGACCTTTAAAACGTGTGGTTTTCGCCCCTACTCTTAGTGAAAGGTTGGAAAATATTACTTTGGGATTTTTTTTTTTAACTTTTGGGAGATTTAGTGATTTGCTATGCAGCAGTGAAAGATCTTGTACCCTCCAAAGAAAACCTACTTATACCACTGCTTGCAGTGCAAAAGTCTTCCCCTCTCCTGTCTTCTTTTAATGATTTACATTTGACTGTAGAGTATTGCCGATGCTTAGCCTTGATGTCAGAGATCTGGAAAATATAAAGTATTTGTGTCGACTGGGGGAAGGCTTGGCACACTACCTCATCTTGCTGAGCTGCTGTTCTCTACCTCTTCTCCAGTCTGGTCAGGAGAGGCACAGTAAGGCTGACGAGTGACCTGTGTTGCTGTTTCGGTTGGGGGTCAGAGGATGTGGAGAGGAAGATAAACAGAAAATAGGAGTTGAAACATAAATGACAACTGTAGGATGTGTCTGTCGCTACCTGGAAGGAAGCGCGCATCTTCCAGTACTGAAAGTGATACTGAGAAAAGTGCAAATCAGAAAGTGATCTGTTAAATGATTTTATTTTTCTCTCTCTCTTAAAAAGTAATAGTTTTCAAATACTTTTAGCTGTTTACCTTTTTGTAAAGATTCTGCGCTTTGTTCAATGCAGTGGTGCCACCTCTAGCACATTCTGCTTTTTGTTTGAAAGTGTTACTTGTAGGTTGCGAGGTTATTTTGTTTTCATGTAAGCAGAGCATGCCCTTTGTGGTGTTACAGTATATAAAATTTTAATTATTTTTTTCAAGGTGTTGTACTTTGAATTGTAGTCCAATCAGTGGCTCCTGATCTGCTGCATTAATATTTAGTGTTGCTATCTGTTTTCAAGTTGCCTGTGTTGTTACAAGGTTTAAAGGCTGTACATGAGGCAGTGCTAGTATTTCCTTCCCTGTTGGAGTGAAAATTCCCACATTTATGAAGCCTCCATGTTTACTTTCTCTGTTGTTGCAATATTTATACTAGTAAGTTAATCCTTATAAGGATATGATGGTTCTTTGTTTCTTCTTATTCTATTTTAAAAGCAGAGTGTGTTTTTAACAAAATCCAATCAGAAAATCTAGACTTAACCGAGCTTCCACATTGTCAGCGGGCATTTTTTACCACTAAATATTTATATATATTAATGTAGTTGGTTTTGGTTGTGCTGAAATACCTTGGATGTACTTGTCAGTTTCTTGTGTGACCAGACTCTGACGGAGAATCTTTATCTTGTAGCTTCTTACTGGGAGAAGTGCACTACAAATAGAGGTACAGAAGCCTGTGGAAATTAAACTTTGCAACATGTGGAAATCCAGTTGTTCGTTACATGGCAACAACAACGCAGGTTTTATTATTTTCAGATGGATATAGCATAAAAGGCCAAATTCCAACTTAAGGGATTTATTTAGGGACAGTTCTTACTGAAGTTCACAGAAGAATAATCGGTAAAGCCTGCAAAATAAGGTGTCATTGGTCATTCAGAGTTCAAGAGGACACAGGTTCAGCACTCTGAGTTTGGCATGTCTTTAGAAAACCCTGCCATCAGAAGTGCCATGAAGGTTGGATCATGGCAAACGAATAATGGGTCTAGATCTCACTGATGTTTTGGGCTCTTGACTCTGAAATGGGATTTGTGTCCAAAATCACTGAGGGCAGGACCTGTGAAGGGCATATGATAGTGTTGCTGCCAAATTTAGGGCTATGATTCTGCTTGGCATCTTCTCTCCTTGCCTTTGCTTGCCCTGGCACCTGTCTCATCCCACAGTGGGCCAACCCGGAGAACTAAATTGGCAGGAAATTACTCTGTGTGTAGGGTTAGTTTTGTGCATGTTACGTTTGCTGTGGAGTCTGTCAAGAACTTGGATAATGCATCAAATTAAACCAAAACTTGTTAAAAGGCTTAGAGCTGGCCATGGGACATCTGGTCTCCAAAGTGCACTGTCACTGCATCATGCCCCATCTCCTGAAGATTGTTCTTGTCTTGCTCTGGCAATGTGGTGGCTCTGCAGAAAACCAGTAGCAGCCTGTGCCTAGCCTAACCTGTAGCTTGGCTGTAGGAACTTGCTTCCTAGCCCATGAGAGGTTAGGGATATATTTCCAGGTTGTATGTGCAACAAACAATTGAAGAAATAGTTAGAGGAAAGCAGAACTCAATCAAATGAGTCCTCAGTGCTAACAAAATGCAGAAGTACTATCTCCTGAAAATATTCAAATAACTGAAAGAGGGTAGGTTTAAATTAGATGTTGGAAAGAAATTTTTACTGTGAGGATAGTGAGGTACTGGAACAGGTTGCCCAGAGAAGTTGTGGATGCCCCAAACCTGGAAGTGTTCAAGGCCAAGTTGGATGGAACTTAGAGCAACCTGGTCCACTGGAAGGCATCCCTTACCCATGACAGGGGGCTTGGAACTAGATGATCCAGAAAGTCCTTCCAACCCAAGCCATGCTGTGATTCTGTAATAACTGTTCTAATTCCTGCCTGATTCTGGTTTCTGGCCTCATGCCACCAGGTCATGTCACTGATCTCCCAGATGTGATGAGCTCTTGAGGATGTTTACTTGAGAATGAGCAGACTTGCTGACTATGGAGAATTTTTTGAACCATGTGGCTGCATTCCTAAACTCTTGGGTCTTCTCACAACCTTTTATCACTCTGGGGATGATGGTGAACAATGTTGAGTAACAGGTTCAGCAGATAACCCCAGTGACTTGAATTTACTCAGGTGCAGGAGGGAGTCAGTCTAATGTCATCCTTCGAAATGAGAGGGTGAAATTGAGAGCTGGTAGTGCCTTGTGCCACTGGGTGGGAGCATGAGGTCCTGCTTGGCCATCTGCTTGTTGTGCTTTGCTGAGCTGATTCAGCTTTTCGACCTAGTACACGTCAGTTTACCATTTTCTTAACCCTGGCTAATTTTCCCAGGCAATTTGATGAGTAAGACCACAGGTCCAAAGAGCAGCAGGGCTAATGTGGGAAAGTCAGGGAGGAGCAGTGGGTGTGCAGGTGGCTGAGGGGCAAGCCCAGATCTCCTAGATTTGCTGTCTGTAGCTTCACCCCACCAGGCTGCTGGGGCTGGGTGGCTGTTGTTTGGGAGGAGGACAGCACTGCTGCCCCTTTTATGTGTTCTTGAGCGGCACCCTGGGATGATTTCTGCAAAGCTGAATGCTGGTTGTGCATTAGGGAAACTTTTTACGAGACCCTGGGTAGCAAAAATGAAAATGCAACCTTTTATTAGGTTCTCTTCTTGAGCTGGGAAACCAAAATTCTGCTTCAGGTCAGCTTCAGGTATCTGCTGTGCCTGAGGTACTTTTGTGTGTTCTTTACCCTGCCAAGTGCTTGTGACTCAACTCAACAATTTAACTTAATTTCAAATCCCTTAATTTGTTCCTGTAACTTATTAAATGTGTACCAAGGGAAAGTGTGGAGCAGAGTTCTTACAGAAATCCAAATTAAGTGAGACTGTGAAGTAATCATGGGGCATGTCAGTAAGCTAACCCCAGTGTAAAACTCATGATAAATTATGAAATGTATGCATAGTTTGTCATAGCTGGAAATTCATGGGCAATGCAAATTTGAACACTTTGCAAGGAAATTTTTTTGTTTGTCTTTTTCCCCTTCTTGGTCCTCTTCATTTGTTTTATTATTAAACTAAAAGTAGAGTCAGTGATTCATTCAGTAATCTCTTTCTTGGACAGTTAGTCATCTGCCAATTTGTGTTAACTTTCCACTTTGTTCAGAAAGTGAGTAATGCTTAATGCACCAACCAGCAAATTCCAAGCTTAAAAAGCTGTGAGTATCATTCAGAGCATCTCTAAACTTTCTCTGAAAAAATTTCCCATTTTGTAAGATCAAAGTAAAGGTCTGACATGCAGTGTTGTACAGCTACAGTCCAGTTGTTTTGTCTAGCCCCAGTTACTAAAGCAAAACACAGGGTTGCACATGGAGTGCACAAGTACAAAAAACCCACATGTTATTTAACCAGTGTAATGCTTCTTGTTTTTCTTCCCAAGTACTACTTTCAAGGGGTAAATGCTGCCTGCATAGTTCTTTTTCCCTCCCCAGATTGCCATGTCTTGTTAATTTCTATTGTTTCCTACCTCAACAAATTGTGATGCTATCAAGGCTAATTTAGTGAAAATAGCTTGCAAGGAAAGTAGTAATTGTTATTAGCTGCCTGCTACAAATATTTCTGGTGCTTTTCATGATGAGTTTTGGTAGAAAAAAAATACTGCTCTGTTAAGTGTTTTCTGTATATAACTTCCAGCTATGAAGCCTTTCTACATCAGTGGGGCAGATATTTTGATTTCAAAATGTTGCCAGTTATTTCTGAAGATGAACATAGTGCTTGATTGAATCACTTGAGAACATTACTACTTTTTTCTTTCTTATAAAGACTGGAGTAGTGTGAAGAGCCACAAGGTCAGTAATGTCATAGGAGAACTTTATAGGAGCGAAATCTTTGCAGTCTGCTCTAAAATGACACGAAAGAGCTGACTATTACACTGAGCAGCAAAGGAATTCAAAGTGCAGATGGGACTTGAGTGCTCTGGAGAGGGTGTGCATGTGCAGAAGGGTAGGGCAGTGGTAAACATGAATGCCAGAAGTGGTTTGCTTGGCCCCACACATTTCCTCGTTCCTTCCCCAAGTGCCTGTTGTCCTTCCCCCCACTTGCAGTTTGCTTCTTGCAGTGAAGTTGTCTTCTCTATGATTGTCCTTTGGTACAGGTGGTTTTAGGGTTTCCTGATGCCACAGTTCTGTAAACAAGCAAGGCAAAAGCTGCGAGAGAGGAAAGAATAACCTTTGGTTATAGGGTCTGTAGCATGATGGGGCCATAGCAGAGTTCTGTTGTGCTCAGCTGTTGTCAGAATAAAAACATGATTTGGTCTTGAGGAAAAGGTAGAAGATCCATTCCTAGAATCCAGTTCCATTCCATGTAAAAAAATATCCTGGTAACCATGTTCCAGTGTGAAGAATTAGGGCTTCTGAGAGGTTTTCCCTTCTAGTCTTACTTTGCACCTCAGTAAGTTTCAATAGTTTGGTGAAGCTTTGGACAAACAGCCATATCAGGGATGCTTATTTGATCACCAGCCCTTGAGATTTGCCCCTCTTGGTTACCTGCACATTTTTCAGCATCAGCAATGTTAGTTAATGCAATCCACCCTCCCCACTCTGCCTTCTGGGATGTCTATGCCCACACTAGCATTGCTTGCATATTTCTGATTTAAACCTTCAGAGCATTGTGAAGAAGTTCCTTGCTAGGTTTGGGGTGAAGGTGGGGTGAGCAGGCAGAGAAGAGCAAAGGCTGAGGTCGGTGGTGCAGCTCTCAGTTGAGTTTGGTGCGCTCTGTGCATGCGTGACTCAAGCAATGGCTGATTCACCACCTGTAAGTGGTTTGGGATTTGCTTGGTGTTTTTTTGTTTGTAAAGTAGTAATCCATCCAGAGGGGAAAGTTAGTGCCCTTTTGTTGGACTATGAGTAAACCAGAACTGTGAGAAATGTCTTTGCTCCCAGCCTATTGCTCCAAATGCTGGGCCACAGACCCGGAGTGCTGAACTGATGTTGGAGGAGATGGGCATCTGGCTTTCCTGGGACTGTGCAGGGTTTGAGGGATAGCTTAATTGCTGGATTTGGCACTTCAGGTTGCAGGTCACCTGGATGGAGCTGAGAATGCTGTAGGATTTATACCTCTACTTGGTAACACCTGGCACAGCTGCTTTCTTTAGCTAGTCAGAGATTGTGGCGTGACGGAGGGATGACCAGCTGCCTGAGATCTTGTATGTGCTGAAGCCCAGAAAAGGGCAGTGTTGACTGTTGCAAAGCTGAAATTGTATTCAGGGCATTTTTATCTGAGGAAATGGATATCTGCATTTATGTGGTTTTGTCCCCTGCCCACCTTCCATTTGTTACTTGACTGTAAAGTTTAGGCTGTTGCCAGGAACATGGCACACGGATCCTGCACCCAGGAGGTGCAGCCCAGCAGGGATCTCCCGGGTATTTATGGAGGGGTGTCTCCTGCCCCAGCTCACTCTGCAGGTGTGCTGTGCAGTCGGTTAGAGAAACCACAACTTGAAGGGTTCACTGGGGTGAAACAGTTTACAAATAGCTTTTCAGTGTTTGTTTTTATTTCCAACTCCCTCCCCACCCATGGGTCCCTCCCCCGGTATATCGGCAAAGGTGAAATGGCTCACAGAGAGAGGATCATTGTTGCAGAATAGGCAAAGCGCCCCAAGAGTTTCCAGACGTCCTTTGGAAAACAAATTGCTTTCCCTGGGTCTTTTTTCTGGTCCTTTTTTCTTTGGGGTTTAGAGGGTTAAAGCTTCTTTCTCTGTGGCTGCTGGGTTTTTCAGGGGTGTGGGGGGTGTAATGATTTTTTTTTTTCCCCCCTCGGTTTAGTTTTGTTTTTTTCTTTCCCTTGAAGACTGACCACTGACAAAAAGATACCTATAGCAGTGTATTTGAATCTGGTAGAGTTAGGGTGCCCTTCTGGCACCAGCAAGGAAAGCTCCCAAACCAGGTCACACTGCCCTGGCACCAGTTCCCAGTGTCCCCAGTACCATGGTCCCTATGGCAGGGCATCTTCTCTCTGGCACTTGGTGTGTGTCCTTTTTGCCCTAATTTTAAGTTATCACGGGGAAGTGATCTCAACCGTATAGCCTCATCTGAGCATGAGAGGAAATTTAGACATTTCTCTATTTTATTTTCCTAACCAATGTTCATTTGCTTATGGAAAATTCTGGTAAAAAGGGTAAAATTTCTTTGCTGGGTGTTTAATCTCAAAACCGCAACTCCCTGTACCTAGGACACAATAGTGGTAATGCCATGCTTACAGCCTTTTTCCAGCACAGTGTAGGTGTGGGTAGGTGTGCATGAGGGGGAGAAAGGGAAAGGGCACAAATTCGATGGAGGGGTTCTCTTTTGCTCTTTGGGCTGCTTTTCTAGTTTGTTTTTTAAATTACAAAATGAGAAAGTAATTCTGGCTTGCTTGCATACGAGGTTAATCATTGCAGAGAGACCCGATGCTGGCTCCCCACGTATGCATTTTCACACGTGTTGCTGGCTGCGTGTGGACTTTGTGGCTGGCACGGCATAGCTGGAAAGTATGTGGGAGCATGTCTGCTTCCTCTGAGGCTGCTACAGGTGGTTGGGAGGGTGGGGGCTGCAGGAGGAGATGCTGGAGGCAGGCGAGGTACGACACCCATTTCCTTTGGCGTGTGCTGTGCGCTCCAAGCCAAGCGGCTGCAACTCGCGCCCGCGGTACTCTGTCTTTGCGCTTACTGGAGGTTTATGACTAAGGTTGTGGTTTAATATGCCCTTTTTAGGTATGTGAAGGGTTTAAAATTATCTAGTGCTGCGTTTCTTATTTTTTCTTTTTTTTTCCCCCCAGCCGATGGCGTTTTCTGCCTTTAAAAGTTTCCATAATTTTTAGAGGGCAAGAAGGATAAGTTCATTTTTAAAAGAGAAAAAGTTTTTCCTGATTACTCATCAGCTAAAAGTATGCATTTTTGCCTATCAAGGATCGCTTTTTGAGACTAAATAATTGGCTTGTAAGTTTTAAATATCTGATACAAACTGTTGAACAGCCTTAAAAGAAAATAAAAAGAAAGCTTCAATACCTGGATTTTGTGAGGAAATGCTTTCTCATTAGATGAGATGCCTTCCTTCTGCAGCCGTACCCCACAAAGCTTGGTGTTAACATTTGCAAGTACAGATTTGTTCCTTGTGATTTCGAAGTCTTTACTTGAGGGCTTGTAATTTTCCTGAACTGTTCAGGTGCCTCTTAATGCCTTGAATATTTGTTGTATGTGTTGCATGTGACTTGTATTCCCTGACATTTCAGATGAAATGCTATCACACAGCCAGCTACACTGGATAAAACTGCACGTGCTAGGTTAGGAAGGAGGTAGAAATGGAAGGGGGCAGACCTACACATACACACCTTGCTTGATGTAACACTTCTTTCTTAGCCAGTTGTGCTGCTTTTGTACCTGTGATTCCTTTTTTGTCTCTCTTTTTTTTTCTTCATGTCATGAACTGCCATGGAGCAGGATATAGTTTACGTACTCCTTTTCTTTAATGAAGAAAAGTGTGGTTTTTGCATGAAGGTACCTGGAATATTTGGCATCACTCAATTGACAGGAGCTCCAGATGCTCTGCTCCAGGGGAGCTTGAGCAAGTTGAACTGTCAGTTGTAGCTGTTAGATATCAGAGGTGCAGAGCAGTCTTTCTGACGTGTTTGCCACCTCCTATCTCCTTGTCAACTGAGATGGCTACTGAAGGACCCAGAGTTCTCCTCTGCATGTTTGACACTTTAGAAAATGTTGATACACAACCATTGTGGAAGCCTTAAGGCTTGATGCATTTTTGAAAGGGAGTAAGTGCAGAGAAATCTGACATTCCTCAAAGATCAATGAATCTATGCATCATTAAAAGATCCATGAATTATTAGCAAAGTCACACAGAATTAAACTGATTTAATTTGGGAAAAGGTGCTGAAGGTCTCATGGCAGCTTGGCTTTAGCTTATCTCCTGCAGAAAGAGTGCTGATTTGGTGTCTTTTGTGTATTACTTGCTTTGGACTTCGGGTAGCTGTTCTTTGTAACCCTGCAATCCATTTACCAAAATCCAGGCCTAGATCAGGTGTCCCAAATGTCCCTCTGTGAGCACTGCAGGAGCTCCAGGAGCAGCTCAAGGAGATGATTCCAGTCCTGCACCAGAGGATTTGCTGCTGAGTGCTGCCTGCCAGTGCTCCTGGGAGCTCAGCAGTGCCTGTGGAATTAACCCAGCTCAGCACTGCAGGCTGATGGATGTGCACCAGTGGACCACTCATGCCTCTCGGGTGACACAGTCAGTGGGAATGGCCCCTGAATTGCTCAGGAGGGAAAGACTGTGATTTAAGAGCTGTGTGAAAAAAGGAGCAAGACGAGGGAGGTTGAGTTGAAATAGTCATAAATGTTATGTGCAGCTGCCAGGCTGGAGTTGTTGGGTTAGAAAATGAGGGAGAAAAAGGTGCTAAGCCAAGAAGCATATGAGAAAAAAATTAGGAATTATACAAAGAGTAGAAATGAGAAGACAGTCAAAGTCCAGTACTCTGTCACACTGGAAAGGGAAAGACATCATTAAAACTCCTGTAGGAACTAAAACTCATACCTGTTCTAATTAGCTGCTTCCTGAGTATCCTCACTTCAAAATTAGCCCCCAAAAAAGCTGCTTGCTTACAGGAAACCATGTTTTTTACTAGAAGGTACAGTAGAAAGACAGGGTGGGGCATAATTGTGCTCTGTGGCATAAAAAAAAAGTCAAAGTCAAGGGTATGCTGCAGAGCAGTGTGTGTGAATCCATGGCAGTTTTCTTTTTCAAAAAGAGTTCAGAAGGTATTGTGCTCTCAAGAATACCACACCAAGGCTTTGAGCAGCTGAAAAAGGCATGTAGCAGTTGCAGGGAGCTTTAAAACGCTTGACTCCCTGAAATAACGCAAGCGTTAGTTCAGCACATGGAGCTTGCACACTGACCAGAGGCACAGCAAACACAGCTCTGATTTATTTTATTTTTTTAGCAGTCCTGCTGGTAGACATAAATGAAGCAGATTGAGATCTCACTGTGGTTGCAAGCTGTGGCAGAAAAATTAGCACCACACTTTCCAATGGAAGCAGAACAAAAATGTAAAGTCTGCCAATTAAATTGGAAACAGCTCTTAATTTTCCCTCTCCTCCTCCTCCCCCAAAGGATGAATGGCTTACTCTTCTGGATGGAACTTTGTGTAATGACTCATAGTTTTATATGGATTAGTGTGAATATGTAGGTGAGGGAGATGCTGGTATCTGAGAAACTATAGTGTCTGGAAGAAGTGTCCTGGAACACGGAATAAATGAACATTTGATCTGTTTCTCATGCTGAATTAATGGAAACATAAATGCAGAATGTCTTCCTCCCTTGACTCCCTCTCCTCCGAGATGCACTCACCAGATACAAAGGAGGTTTATGGTGAACAGAAAACATGCCTGTTATGATAATTGGTCACTTAAAATAAGAGTATTTCCCTTGCCCACTCTGAAATACGCATGGACAAGGCACCAGGAGCCAGAACTGTGGCACTGCAGACATCAGCAATGAGCATGCGAAGTTCTGTGGTGCCCTTTGTGAGGTGGGTATTGTTCTTAAAGGTTTCCAGCAAGAAAAGAAAAGCCCATCCACCTTTATCACTGCGCTGCTTCGGTCAGAGGACACTGAGGACATGCCTTACACAGCAGATGGAGGAAAGAGCATCACACACATCGCTCTTCTGCTGGCACTGTGGCACACCTTGTGTTAGACTGTGTCACCATCATTCCTGCTGCTGTAAAGCAAGATAGGGCAGCTGTATTCCCGTTTGGCTAAGCCAAAATCTCATGGCTCTGCAGTCAGGTATAGCTGGCAACTTGAGCTGAAAGTATGGATTCACATGGGGCTGCTCCAGAGGACTGCCAAGTTTTCACCTCAAGGCTCCTGGCTTACCCTCGCCTCTCTGCAGCCATTTACTATACATCCACTTGGATCAGAATAGCTGCCAAAGGCAGGTCTGGGGAAGTGATTGTCTCCCTGTGTTTGGCACGGGTGAGGACACACCTTGAATATTGCATTTCATTTTGGGACCCTCATGGCACCTTGTTTGAGGTGCTGAAGTGCACCCACAGAAAGGCAAGAAAGCTGGTCTGAAATACACATCTTAGGAGGAGCAGCTGAGGTTGTTCAGCCTGGAGGCTCAGGAGGGACCTTATTGCTATCTACACCTACTTAAAAGGAGATTGTAGACTGGTGTGAGGGTCAGTCTCTTCTCCCAGGTAAAAAACAGTAGTACAAGAGGAAATGGCCTCAAATTGCCTCAGAGAAGGTGTAGATGGGATATTATGAAAAATTTCTTAATGGAAGAAGAAATTGGAAGACTTGGAACAGGCTGCCCAGGGCAGTGGTGGGCTCTGTCCCTTGAGGTATTTAAAAGCCATGTATGTGTGCCATTTGGGGACATGATTATTTACTGTTGGACTTGTCAGTGTTGGGTTAATGTTTGGACTTGATGATCCTAGAGGTCTTTTCCAACCTAAGCAGTTCTGTGATTCTAGTAAAACCCTTGTCAATGAAATGTTCACGTTAGAGAAGAATAAAGAGACCACTTTCTTCAATGGCATTTCAAACTCAGTCATTTAGCCATGATTCTTGCAAGTGGTAAAAGTAAGGGGTCAATGTATTGCAGTAGAGAAGGTCAGGGAGGCAGAGGAAGATGGATGTGTTGGGCTGGAGTTGCTGCAGGTACACACAGTAGGGTTTCCACCTCCAGTTTTGTTTACTCTTCTCAGTCTGCAGCAATGTTTTTGGTCCTCAGCAAAAATGACCTTCCATAAGGAGTCTCCATTAATGGCAAAAGTGAAAGAGAAAACTGTTCTTACACCCTTATATGACAGTCAGTCCTAAAATTGAATCTTATGTAATGAACAGTGCTTGTTGAGCAGTTTTCCCAAAGTCTGATGTAAGTGGGTCCTCGTTTTCAGATTGTTCACCAATAGCTTACTTTAACATTTACTTGTAGGGGCCTTGTTTTCACTTTTCAAGCCTGCAGACGTATTGTGCTAGGGTAGCATTGTTACTAGGTAAGAAGTTTGGAAGTCCTGAGGTCAGTTCTGAGCTCCTGGCCTCTGCTTTCCTCTGGCAATGTGTTGCTCCTCTCCTCTGGGAGGACCCTGGCTGTGGAGTCTCCACAGTGCTCTGCAGGAGAAAACTTCAGCTTTCCTTTCAAGCAAGAAGCCATGCAAGACTTACCCTCAGGGTGCCACAATACCCTGGGAACATTTTCTGGAGGAGGGGAAATGCGTTTACATTAAAAACACGCAAACGCTACCACCAAAAAGAAGCAGCTGCTTCTCATATAAGTGTGGGGGGGAATCCCACACTCTCTTCAGAGACGTAGACTTATTTGGTCATGTGCAGTATCTCAGACCTCCCACCATCACATGTCAAGGAGGTCTGACTTCCATTTTAAAACTAGTACCTGGCATGGAATAGAGTTATACTGAAGTCTTATTGCCTAGAAACCCAAACATGGACACATCCAGAATTCACATCGCTTGGTTTAATTTCTTGAAAAGAGTTTAAAACTCCCAGTGTTTATTTTGGATCCCCAATGCAAGGCACAGGAGGGTATTTTATGATTAATGAGCTTTTCTGCATTTTTTTTTTGTGCCTCTTGGCATTTAGTAGTCTCAGTGACCTAGCTTTTTGCTTCATTTCTGTCTCGTTGGCATTGTCATCAGTAGTCTCTCGTGAGACCAGCTCCTTGGCTGCAAGGATGCATTCCACTACTCATGTAGCTTTTCTGTCCCATTCCCACCACCACTCATTTTGTTCCCTGCTTTGGTACAAAACAATTCCTATGGCACATAAAGCCAACATCCTCACCTTGAAAACAGATGTGCTTAAGAAGGCGAGCAGCATTATACTGGAGATTTTGGCCTAACCAAGAAGAGGTTAATTTGGGTACCAGGAGTCTGGCCACAATCCTTACTGCTCAGGGGAGTCAGGTTTGCAATTGCACAGCAGGCTGGTGGTCCCAGTCACTGCAGCTGTGTGATGGCAGCAGAGCCTGTCCCACACCGGAACACTGGCCAGAGGAAGGAGCGCCCTTCACCCGCCTTTCTCTGTGCTTGGAAAAGGAGAAGCACCAGGTAAAAGCACATGGTTTCTTGTACTCATGTGAGAAATTAATTCTTCCTCTATGGATCTGTATGAATTTTATCAATAGGGGAGGATTTGTCTTAGACATGGGGCTGATCCTTCACCTAAGACAGTGTGAGGAACTTCTGGCACTGAAGATAAGCAATTTATCCTTTCAGATGGGAACTTTCTCAACTGGTGGCAGGCTGTATATGGCACATCAATCACTCTGCCTCCCCTGGGGTTTGTCTCTGCAGCTGCAGACCATGTGCTTGTGTATGTTGCATTCACCAAGGAGGTAGGGGTAGTAGCTAGCCAGCTGTAAGTCAGTGAATCACTGTAGGGGAAATTATTTCCCTTGGGCAGGGGAACGTTGTGCTGGAGCAGAGGCTGAGTTTGGCAGGCCCTCCAGTGTTTCAGGGAACCCATGCCACTACTCCATGGTGACCTGGGCTGGAGAAGGGACTCCTGCTTGTCAGGTCCCACTGAATAAGTCCTGCATGCTTTACAGCCACCCTCAACTGTCCATGTCATTTCCTCCACCACTTTGACCAAGGTATGGAGGGGAGGAGCAGGAAATGTGGGGACAGAGGACTGGAGTATGTGCCAGGGTCTCTGTAGAGCAAGAGCAGGGAGATGGAGGACTACTGAAAAATACAGGTACTGGAGGTCAGGCAATAGCATGCTTTTGCTTCTCTGTCAGTGGGACTTAGACTTCCTTTCCTGCCTCTCCTACTCGGAGAGTAGTTAAAAAAAATCATCTAATCAACCTGTTAAAAGCCCTGCTTTTTGCTTCTGCCCAGCTGAAGAGGCAACCATAAGTTTTCTTTTTTTCTTGGCTGTTGATGCATGAGGGAGTTCAGTTTGTTTTGCTCATATACGGCTAGTCTATCTACATAGTAAATATTTTCTGTATTTCTCCAAACCCTGGATACAACACACCTGGTTTTTGCAGGGATAGATGTGTGTTGATTTAACTAATTGTCTTAAATGGAGGAAGTCAGCAAGTAGATGGAGGATTTTAATTTCTTTGAAGTCATTCAGGAAAAGCAGCTGGATTTCTATTCTGCATATGTCTTATTCCAATTCATGCTTGACTAGTTTGGGAAGTGCTGTGGTGAGCACCTTACTTGGTGAGTTCAGTCACCTGCATGAGTGGCTGGATGATCATCGCAGAGGCTGCAGAAGAAGGTGTGCCTGAATGTCTGGGGCAGAGAAAGTGGCTCAGCTTCATTTTTTATGGAGGAAGCCTTAGAGGTTTGAATGCGTTTTCTCTCCATCCTGGTGAGTAACCCAAAAGAGTGAAGCTTTCCAGGGTAGAAGCTGTTGGGAAAAGTTGCTAGCTGACAGCCTAGTGCTTTGGGGCAAAGGCATCCTTCTCAGAGCTTGGTTTCCAGCACAGTAAGGGGAACAGAAGAGACAGGACAGAGTAGGTTTTCTTGTGATTGACTGGTGTTAGTCTTTTTGCACCTTTCTCTGAAGCTTCTGTAGCTTTACGCCCTGAAGCTTCTGTAGGTTTACTTCCTGAAGCTGATGGTGGGCTGGATTATGAGCGTGATCTGAGAAGGCATTTTCTTGTGTACAGTATAAACTATTATATTGACAGTGTTTCCTCTGAATGATGCATTTGGGAGTCTTGTAAAAAAATGTAAACAAAAAGTACTACTCTGTGGGGAGCACTTATCTTCTACAGAAATGAAAATGAACAAAATGAAATGTAGTTTCATCCAGCAGACCACTATCCAGCATCCAGTGACACAGATAAAGGGATGGAGACACTGCATTGGCCTGTGCTGATTTAGGGTCCCATCTCCTCCAAATGGAGTGGAAGAGCTATTGTGAACGTTAACACAAAGCAGCCATTCCCTGTATGGGACAGCAAAGACCATGCTTACAAGCTGTGGTCCAAATAATGAAACAGTTGGGGTTTTGGTGATTATTTCTTTTGTCTGGGAAGGGTATTGTTTGAAAATCAGAGCTCATAAATATGTAGTGAGGTCTTGGTGCTCCGAGCACTATTATATTGCTCTGAAAAATGTATGGCAAAGCTATTCCAATACGTTTCCTCTTGGATCCTGAATATGATGAATACCACAGAGGGAGAATGATAGATCACACGTAGCATTGTTAGTGAAAATTGGAAGATAATGTTGATTTAAAGAAATCACCCCTTGGGTGTAAATGCTCTCGGTAGGTCAAGGGGATGGCAGACACTCTGGAACAGGTCGCAGCATGGAAGTAAAGTGTGGATATGACCATTAGCAATTGAGTCCAGCAAGGAAGGTATCCTGTTTTGTACTCAGGGATTGTACTTTTCAGTTCTTACAAAACCCCAGATGTACCACTTTTAAAGTGTTGGGCCTTTGCTATTATGTATACATTTCCTGAGAAAGATGGTATGTTACTACGCATTGTTTGAGTGGGCACAATTCCTTGCTTGGGCTGCAAACGTGTTTTGGATGGGACATGTTTGTGCATGGAGTTTTATATAGCAATTGTCCTCTTTGCTTTTGTGGGTAAATTTTTTAGCGCTAAAATATCGAGCTGCAACACTGTGCTTCATTGTTAGACTCCCTGACCTTTGCCTCTAGTTGGAAAGGGGGCAGGAAATCTTTGTTTCCTAAAAGCTGCCTGAAGTCACAGAAGAAAGCAGTATCCCTTCTGCTAGCAACCTATGAAATGACCTCTTGGTGCAAACAGAAATAACTGCAGCCACATGAAAGCCATGCAGAAGCTTGGCTGTGGGGAGTCAGTGATGATAGGAAGCAAATTAATGACAGGGAACTGGATGGTAATGTTGGTTGTCAGATACGTAAGCTCATAGGTTGCAATAGTTCCACTTATCAGGATCTGCAACCCATCTCTTCCCAGGGCAAGGGCGAGCCATGGAGCAGTTCTCTCCTCACTGCTTCAGCAGAAAAACCCAGTTGTGAGCAAAAGAAAAGTGATCTTACAGGGCAGGGAAGTCAAAATTGCTTCCTCTTCCCAATGCCTGGATTGTGTTAGAGAAAAAAAGCAGTCCAGGATGGTGAAGACAAAACATCTCAGCCTCTCTTGCCAGTTGGAGAATTGCTAATAATGTTTATAGCCCTGGAACAAAAGACAACAAAACAAGTTACTTAAGAAAAGAATCTGTCACTCTGACAAAAATAGAGCTTTCAGCTAGTTTTTTTGTCTGAGCCTGTGTTTCTCCAGCCAATCAATCCTGTTACTGAATAAAACTCTGGAAATAAATGTAACAAGATTAATGTCTGTAACTATTTGTAAAACCTACGTGTTACACAGTCTCCTTAAATGAGATTATGTCATGTTTATAATACTTACTCATATTTTGTCCCCAGTCTGGCCTAAAATTGAATAGTTTTCATTAATTTTTCTTGCTTGTTTAATTTTGTGCTTAAACCAATAAGTTACAAATCTGCATGACTGCCCACTTATTGTTACACTCAGAATAATTGCACTGAGTCACTGTGCATGGACTGGGATTGCCATAGGGTGTTAATACTTGATACTTAAGCAAGCATGTTTATCTGAGAGCTGGCTCATCAGTCTGTGGAATGCGATGTTTACTACATGAGGTTCAGCCTAGAATTATTGCAGTTAGGAGATGCAGCCTGTGCTCATTAATAATGCCTAGAATCCATGTTGGTATTTTAGGGGTGTTAGGGAAATTATCTGCTAAATGTGGGAAAATAAATGCAGGGAAGATAAGTGCTAGGCTTTGAGAAAAAGGAGTTTGTATGCATTTAATATGGTCTTCCTAAAAGGTTCTTTTTCTTGCCTGTGCTTTTATTTATCCATGTAGGTATCTGGTTTTTGTCTATGCTCTGTCTTGAATGTCTTGTTTACCCAGAGGAGAATTTGGGATTATGCAAGTTAATAATCAATTCCCTTCATAAATGAAAAGATTAGTTTCTTCATGTCCAAGTTTTTTCCCAAGCTTTAGTCCAAATGTTTAGTTCCAAAACTGATGCAGCCATTTTTCTCTAGTGAAATTTTCCTCTGAGGCAGAATAAAACCCAGGGAAACCGGTATATGAAGCACCATTTCACCTTCATTTATTTTGCTAATGCGTTTTCAGATAATTCAAATCCTGAGAAATTTAGCAGCAGCATCACCTGCTGGAGTGTGTTTTACAAAAGAAAAACAAATAATGAGGGGGGTTTAGGGTTTATTTGCACCTTCTGCTGGGAGGCTGTTCTCCAGTACTGAGGAAGCAAGTGATGTTCTGCCAGCTCTTGGCAGGCAGGTAAGAGCAGGGAACCCTTCCCTGAGCAGTTCCCTGCACCAGCAGGTGAGAGCTGTTCAGCTGCTCTGTGAGGTGTGCGCTGGGTAAAGCCTGCAGAGCTTCTCTTCCTTGAGCACGGTGGATGATTGCATGTAGGACTTTGTCAGAACAGATACTTGGGATTTAGCAGAAAAGCACCATTTTTTAAAACTGCAGCAAGTCCATAGTTCTTGGATTTGGGATTACTAGCGACATGTCAGCAGCAGGCTGGATGTCATTTTTCATGGGAGAAGCATCTGCTCGGCTCCTCAGATCGAGATAAAACAAACTTTAGATTGGAAATCAGATGAGTTTGTCAGTCAGAGTTACTGTACTGTGGAGCTTCAGGTGAGTAGTCAGAGGCCACTCCATACTTTGTAAAAATAGAGGAAAGATTTGATATGATGTACCACTCTCACATTAGTAGTATTTAATGCCATTTAGGACAATAGCTCCTGACCAAGGTGGTTTTATTAGCTGATTTCCTGTTACCACAATTACTTGGAATAGCCAAAGGAATCACTGTTATTCAGAGACCACATCTGTCAGCTTAATACTTTGTGTTTCAGGTGGCATTTTTATATCCTTGTACAATAATTATAAATAATGATTCTTGTGATTTTTTAGTATATGTATTACAATAAGAATATATATACAGGGGAAAGGACTGGAGACATCATAGTTAAAACTATTATTTTATTTATATACCACATTTTGATCTCTTGTTGATCTTTTGCTAGCTGTACAAAGAATGCTTCAGTAAACAATATTGATTTGATAGAGAATGTAGAGGAATGTGTATTATGTGCACAAGAGAAGTTTACATGTTTTTTCCAACTGCATTATACATATTTTTTTTAGATTTTAAGTACTTTGCATTATTCTTAAGAGCAATAACACATGGAACATACTGAGATATTATACACATATCATTTGTTCTTGGGAACCAGTGTAACATATGTGGGTGTCAACTGCATATCACTGTGGTTTTTAACCAATTTATGATAGTTTTGTTCTGATGCAAAGCCTAAGTATGCTGGAACCAGGATTGCCACCCACTTTAAATGTTGTTGTTAGCGGATAGCATTTATTTCAGTGACTTTTAAATCTTAACATTATTAAGTGGTTTTAAGAGGCTCTTGTCTTTTTAAAGGAACTTTTATATTCCATCTGGGTAATGTCTATCAGCGTTGGTACTGGAGATCAGTCTGTAACATGTAGTGTTGGTGTGGAGTTCCACCACATTAATGAATTCCACTGAGGTCTCGAACCTCCCAGGAAAGTAGAGTCATCCCCTTTAACTGTCCAAGCAGGGTACAACTGGCTGAACAGCGGTGTTCTCTCAAAGCTCTTGTTGATCACAGAATCCTCATTGATCCTCTGGATGGATTCCAGGAAGCCCATCACTTCGAGGAACACATGTGTCAGACCATATGACTTTACATAATAACCACACACGTGAGAAACCAAAGGGTGGGTAATCTGTGGGATGTCCAGTGTGATGCTGGCAGTGGGCTGGTGACTTCTTGTGCTGGAGAGGTTTGCAACTGACACTACCTTGTGGTTGCTTCAGCTTTCATTTCTCCTCTTGCCTTTCTTGTATAGCAGTTAGGCTGGAAGAATGGGGAATATGGCTTGTGCAGTCCACGCAAATGTTTCTGGAGGAAGCTTATGGATTGTTCCTGTTGCCTCCAGTCAATTCTTTGGCTGAAATTAGCTTGAAGATTAGAGGAGAGGATACAGCCACAAACGTGCACACACAAGCTTGCAGAACAATGAACATACCCAGGGAAATTGCCCAGAGTAAATTTTTTGTGTGTCACGTAAACAAACAGATCATAAACATTCAGCGCCTGCTTGTTAGGTTTGTTTGTTAGGTTACCCTGTGTTGCCTAAGAGCTTAAGTTAAAACGCTTACCAGTGGTGTGCTTGATCTTCAGGGATCTACTGATAGAAACAGGCTGAACCTCTTCACCCCTTCTTCCGTTTCTATATGTGTAAAATGGAGACTGCCTGCCTTCCCCGGGCTTAGAGAGGATTATTTACTCCTTACGGCCGGCTTTGGAGGGGAGAAGCACTAAGCAGGGCGGTGTGACGTATGACTGCTCTGGTGGAGATGGGGACAGAAAGGCACCAGGATGCTCCTGGAGAGGGAGGAGCATCAGCCGGTGAGGACAAGGTCAGGAGAGTCCCTGCGTGGGCACATGGGGGTGAAGGGAAGGCCACCAGTGGCCACAGGGACACTGCAGCTGCGTGGGGCTGGGCTGGCCCTGCTGGGAATATGCAGCCTGCTCTTTAAAGCACGCAGAGTGGGACAGGCAGAGGCAAAATACCCACAGCATTTGGGTACTTACGAGCACAAACCTGTTGGATTTAATCAGCTTATGCAAAATGAACTGTACCTGGGACCTGCACGTGCTGGGCTTGCTGGGTGAGCTCAGGTTCTGGCATTGCTGTGCGCAGGTCCCTGCACCTTCCCTGGGCTGAGGGTTGCTGCCTTTAGGCTCCATCACCCTGCCCCAGGCCTCCCCCAGAAAGCGTACCAGGAAAGGAAAGCCACATCACTTGTCATGATCCAGCACAAATCTGGTGTTTACCTGGAAAACCATGCTTGGGTTCTGCTTGACTAAGTCAAAACCTGCTTCGTGACAAGTTAACCTTACGTAGCAGCATTAGGAAAGCAAATGTTCACCTGGCTCTTCCCACCCAGCTGAGTGTGTTTCTTTCCTCTTGAGCTCTGTGCCATTCCTGCTAGTCCCTGTTGTCTCTGTGTTCACAGAATCAATTAGGTTGGAAGAGGCTTCCGAGACTGAGTCCAGACTGTGACCAAGCACCGCCTAGTCAACCCAGCCATAGTACTAAGTGCTGTGTCCAAGTCTTTCCTTAAGTACCTCAGAAATGGTGACTTCACCACATCCCTGGGCAGCCCATTCCAATATCTAATTACGTTTTCTATGAAGAATTTCTTCATAATGTCTAGCCCAGACCTTCTCTGGCACAGCTTAAGACTATGTCCTCTCATCCTGTCGCTGGGTGCCTGGGAGAAGAGACTGACCCACACCCAGCTGCAGTCTCCTTCAGGCTGTGTAGAGGGTGATAAGGTCACCCCTCAGCCTCCTTTCCTCCAAGCTAAACAATCTGAACTCTCAGCCACTCCTCATAGGACTTGCACTCCAGACTCTTCACCAGCTTTGTTGCCCTTCTCTGGACCTGTTTCTGCTCCTCAGGGTCTGTCTTGTCATGAGGGGCCCAGAAATGGATGCGACACTCAAGGTGTGGCTTCACCAGTGCCAAGCACAGGGGAGCTCTGTTGGGGGGATGCAGCCCCATGCCACTTGCTCTCCCCATCAGTAGCTTCCCCATAATCTGCTTAAAGGTCCTGGTGGTTTTACCCCCCTGCCATGACTGGTTTTCCTTCCTGCCCATTCCCTTCAGCATCCTTGGGGATTTAACTCCGTGTGATTGGGCTGGATAATCCCCAACAGATAAAGCAGTGTCTGAAACTGGGGTGCAATGAGCTCCCACAATGTGAAGAACAAAGGGATGCCCAAGTGCATCCCTGCCTTCCAGAGGACTTCAGATCTGTATGTTAAAAATTAGCTGGCTTCTCACATTAACTCAGCTTTGTGTTGTTGTTTTTTTAATGCTCCTCATCCTTTCCAAGTAGACAAAAGGCTGTAATATTAGAAAAAAATTTATAAATCCAGGGAGAACACACTTCTCCTTGTACAAATTAATGGTCTGTAATAACTACTGTGTAGGAATTGATTTTCTGCAGGTAACAACTTCATGGTCTTGATATGATAAAGTAATAAAATTCTGCATTTTGTGTGTAACCCCTGCAGTATTTCAGGGCTGTGATAGAAACAGCCTTTATCATGCAAAAATAACAATCTCATTCCAACATTTTTAGGTTTCAACATCAAACACAAGAGCAACAAAACAAAAAATCTGAAATTCATTATCCATTTTCATCTGAGTTTGCCAGGCCCCACATTGTAAGTGTGGTGGTACTTCAAAGACCATGACAGTTCAGTTTAAAAAAAAATTAAATAATGTGTCATCCTCTTGAGATATTAGCATAGGAGAAAAACAAAGAAAAAGCCTCTCTTGGCATCTGCATCTGTGATGGGTGGATAATTCCTTTGTCATTTTGAAGTTCTACCTAAACTTGCGACAGAAAACCTGGCACTTCATTATCATTAGGCTTCTTGCTGTCTCTTTGAAGCGGTTGGCAGGCTCCTGACTTTCCCCATGCAGCATGAACAGGGAACCTCCAGCTCTCAGAAGCCATGGGAGAATGCACAAGGAGCTGTATAGGGGTGGAGAGGAGCTGTGAGGTGTGATTCTGTTATAAATGGGGTCACCTAGGCCTGGGGGATTGTTGCAGCAAGAAGCACGGCTTGGAGGGTAGATGGTGTTTGTTCCTGGTAGAGAGAATGAGCCCTGTGATTCTGGACAAGCAAATAATCCCCTAGGGTGCTTACTGTGTCCTCCTCTGCATCAGCTGAAAGAAAGGCTAGAGCATGTAGAGAACTGCTGGTTTGCCTGGCTACACACAAGTCTCATACTCATTGAAGTAAAAGTTGGTTTCTAGAGCCTGCATGAAATCCACTCATATGCCTGAGTCCCTTTTCTGTGCCTTGGACAAACTAGACCTGTGGACATGGAGTTAGGTCTGAACTCTGGCTAAACATTTGTATGGTTAAGCCTGCTGGCAGCCTGAGAGGATGGTGCTGATGTGTGGAGGGAGACTGCATTGTGGTGTCCTGTTTAGAGGGAAGCCATTGGAGAGCATGACCTCAGAAGGTGCCAGAAGAGACACCAGTGTTGATACCTACTTGGATCAGGACAGACCTAGAGGGTGAAGTTGCCTTCCCAGAGCAGCAAGAGTGGGCATGGATCAGGTGCTGTGGTTCTCCTGGTTTTACCAGAGCTGTTTCTCGAGAGGAGTAGGACTTACCAAAGCCATAAGAACCCCCTGGGCTGGTAGCAAGCAGATGCTGTTGGTGTTTGAGTAGGGCTGTAGGGCTCGTCTTCTGATGGTGAGGGTGATGTGCCACTGACATTATCAGCACTGCAGTTCTGCAGCCAGCTCTTCTCAGTGTGGCAGTACAAGTCTCCTCTGTTTTTATGGCCACGTTTGAAGTATCTTGTTGCTTATTATGTAAAGTTTCTGCTTTTCATCACTACATCTTTTTGTGTGAATGCTGTGTTGAGTCTTCAGTATGTATTTAATATTTCTTGAATGTTACATGTTAATTGCTTCCAATTTTCTATTGCTTCATCTTTTGGCCACTTCAGTGTAAGTTATTGTTATAGCTGCCCTTTTGTGAAATGTGTGATGCCTGTTCCTATTTTTCTTGTCAGTTCCATTTAAATACTTGGCATTTTAAGTAAACCTTCTTGCCTCATATTTTTTGTTTAGAACAACAGATTCCCACTGAATCAAATATGGGAATTTATTTAGTTAATAGGAAGACTGTGTTGCATTACTGACTGTAAAACAGACTCTTGTAGCCTGCAGCATTAAACTGAGAATGGTGTGGTTTTTGAAAATAGAAGTTTGTGTGTTGATTCTTTTTATATATATACATCAGATTCTCAAAAATCTTATTACTGCTCTTCATGCAGAATTTCACTACAAGAAATGACATGTGCTGTTCCCCTAGACCTTAGCCTTTGTGCAGGGAAAAGGGTACAGAATCTTCTTCGTATTGTCTTTGTGTTGCATGAAAAGGTGCTCTTTCAAAAGGCTAATGAGGGGAACTGGACCTCAGCAAGAAAAATGCATCAAGGTAATGTGTCCCTGACTCTGAGTTTTATGTGGCTCTTTCTTGATGGAAGAGGGAGCTGCTGGAGTCCTTCTGAAACACTGCTGAGCGTCCTCATCCCAAAGACAACTCTTGGAAGTTGTAGTGGAAAGAGGATGGTGCGAAGTTCAGAAGTTGCAGGGGACTGAGAAGGGAGTGACTGGCAAAGAAGGCTGCATAGACGGTGATGAGTTTTATCTCAACCCTCTTGCAAAAGCTTGAATTCCCCTTGGATCTGTTGGTGACAGAGTGGCAGCTCTTCCGATCATGTTCTTTCCCTCTGGGTAGAGAAGGATGAGAAACTTTTTCCTAGGATTTGTGGGATCTAGACCAGATAAAACGAAGGGTGGCAGGAAGGGACCCTGCTACAGTGTTGGGATATTTTGTTTAATAAGACGAATGTGCTGGGACTGGGAGGTGCTGGTGCTTCCCCACAGTCTCAGACCACTTCTTTCCTGGCTGGCTGCGCAGATCCAGGTCCTGCCATTTACTCCATACAGAAAGTATTTGGCATAAAGGGGATGTGCACATAAAGACTCTATACAACACATGTGTGAGGAAATGCAAGATCTTCCAAAGATAGCACAGAATTGTTTCTTAATTGGGGTTGTAGTACAGTATGTCATAATGGACCATCAGAAAAGTATGAGAAGTTATTTGCCTCAGTGTCTGAATATCCTCTCCAGAGCAGGGGCTGGTCTCCTGCCCATGCACAGCTGCTCTGGGCTCCATTGTGGTGAGCAGCCCCTCAGAATCCTGCCCCTCGTCCCTTCCACTCTTGAGATGCTGTATTTAATAACAAGGCCACTCGCAGGCTGGGATTTGACATTGTCTTTTGTAAATTCGTGTTTTGAAAGGAAACCAGTGGACTTTGCTGGATGCCCATGAGTTGGTCCAGGTGCTTGTTTCTAATGCAGACAGTAGCTCATTCATGGGCATAACCCAAAGAGGATGTAGTTGGTTGTACCTTATTTTTTTTTTTAACTGAAAAAAGTATTTTTAGAAGTTATTTTAAAATGGCATTAAGTTAAAAAAAACCAAAACAAGCAGGTGCCATGCTAAAACATGTAGTGCATTTACAGTTTCACGGCATATCTCTGTATTCTTCCTCTATAATATTGTTCCCCACAAAAGTGAATTTTAGACACCAAGCAAATGACTGATCATAATAACCTTTAAGGTGCTGGATTATTCCTTAGGTTTATGCTGCTTTGGGATGCCTGTTGATTGCATGCTGACTGCAGAAGAGTTTGTTTATCTTAAGAGTTGCAAAACAAAGAAGTGCAGGACCAACATAATGGGTTACCATTGAGATGTTATAACTCCGAATGAAAAATAAATAGGCCAAAAATGCCTTCCATTTCTTCGTAAAGTAAATGAAAACAGTGTTAAACAAGTATCCAGTTATTTTTAGAAATTTCTAGAAAGCTTAGAATGCAAGGACATGAGTGTGACAGCTCCCAGCCCACTACAAGACCACATGGAAACGTTTAATTAAGAGACCATTTTCTTTTCAGGTTATGGGATATGATTTAAAACCAACTTCAGCTTGTTTTTAAAATCAGTTACCTCTGAACTCTCTCTGTTTCTGCTTTGTCTGCCCTGCCTGCGCTGAGGCTGGGAGAAGGCGAGGGGGGCGCTGAAGCTGTGCTGTGTGCTCTGTGCCGCCGTGGCACTATGCACCAGATGGTCCCACCCTGCAGCTCACTTGCTGCTTATTCCCTTCAGTTTCCCAAGCCTTACTGATTTTTTTCTTCTATAAATCATGAGTTTCCTTTTCTAGCAATTAATCATTTTGCTTATTTTTTGGTTCTATATTTAATCCTTCCCATTCATCAACTCTCTCACTCGTTAATCTTCCAATATTGGAAGAGATGCATGCATTCCTGTGCCAGTTCACATCCCTGTCTGTGTACCCCAATTTCCTCTATTTGTTTGGGTGATCAGAAACAAGATGCTCCAGAGGAAGGAGCAGTACTCCTGCCCCACCTCGAATGGCAAATACAACATCCTGACAGCCGGTGGTATCTTCACCCTTTAGTAATTGGGTCAAGACTGGACAGATGTGAGATGTTTGTGTTCTTTTCCAATGTTTTGCTGAGATGGGAAACTCATATCCATTCACTTTTTTAATCCAAATGGACTCTTGGCCTGCCTGGTATAAAGGGAAATGAATTATTTTTGGGTAAATTGCATGTTGTATAGAGTATTTTGTTTTACAAATAGCGATTTTTTTATTTGTGTGAGATTTATTTTCTTCTTGAGTTACAAGAAACACAATCTCCTGCTTTATCATCCCAGTTTATTTTCTAAAACAGGTATTTTAAGCAGACCAAATGGAGCATGTTATCCAGAACTGGAGCACACCTTCTTTCCTCTCAGCTACACTAGGGCAAAGGTTTTGCTGTCTCCCTTTTTTTTGGGGTCACCCATTGCTGGAGTGCTGGGCAGGCACTGGTCCTCTGCTGTCCTCCCACCACAGGAGGGCAACCCAAGCCATCCCTGGTGGCACCACTTAAACTGGAGAGGTGTTTGTCAAATGACTTAAAGGCCACCGCTGTATGGATGCATTTCTTGTTTGGTTTTTTTGGTGGGCTTTTTGTTTTTTTGACAAAACAAAGTGAAGATATCAGCTGAGTGGCATTCTTGAATGTAGATAGGACAAGGGGTAATGGCTTTAAACTGAAAGAGGATGAATTTAGATTAGATATTGGGAAGAAATTCTTCACTGTGAGTTTGGTGAAGCACTGGAACAAGTTGTCCAGGGAATCTGTGGATGCCCCATTCTTGGGAGTGTTCAAGGCCAGGTTGGATAGGGCTTTGAGCAACCTGGTCTAGTGAAAAGTGTCCTTGGCAGGAGACTTGGAAGTAGGTGATCTTTAAGGTCTCTTCCAACCCAAACCATTCTATGATCTATGAATAAGAGCTCTTTTGTTCCAAGATGCACCTGCAGCACATATGTAGACTGCTTTATTTTACTTAGATCTATGAATTCTACAGAAAACTTTATAAAAGCCACATCATGTCTCCTAAGCCATTCTCCCAATGAGCCCCTGGGTTAAAAGCACTTCATGGGAAGGATGAGGGGGTGTGCTGAGGTGCTGACACCTGCAGCATCAGTTGGAAAGACCTGAGGCTCTTGTATCCAGTGCAGTAGGGATTCCCATGGAACAAACCTGGCCTGTAGAGCCTACAGGAGGGTGACAAGGGGTTTCATAGCTCTGGATTTGAATGCGTGCATGCAATGCCTTATTTTTGGCAACATGTGCTGCCAACATCTCTTACCATTCCATGACTTACTCAGACATGTGAATAACTTCCCGCTTCTCGACTGCAGGTTGATAGTGGTGCCCTTTGTGGACTTGTGTGAACTCCTTTAGAGTACATAGTGTTGCTTTGCCTTTAATGTGTGTACATAACTGCTCAGATAGAACAAACTCATAGTACCTCACTGCAGCTGTCAGTTAAAGGAAGTTGTGCATTTTTCCCCTGAGTTTTGGGATTATTTTTCTCCAGCCTTTCTTTCTTTGGAAGTCCTAGTAGCATGCTACTTTTTAGATCTCTCTCTTTCTTTACAGAGGAAAAGTCACTTTCTGATTTTTTTGTGTTCAGAATTATGCAAAGGAGTTGCTGAACGTAAACATGCAACTGTAAATGCCATAGAAATGTACTCCGCAAAGATTCCACTGTTAACCACACCAAAGAAAACAAAAATGCGAGGTTATTCAGATCGAGGTCACATGCAGGAAGTGACATTTAAATTCTTACTCATTTAAAATTAAGCCATCTTACCATTTTCCTCTTCAGAAGTGTTGCAGATTTTCCATTAGTTAAAGGGTTGTCATGCAGGTCTTCAAGAATAAGTTTTTCCATTATTTTTTAGAGGCTTGAGCTGTGGAGCTTTTTTAAAATGATAGAATGCATGTGAGTGTGAGAACTGTGTACGTTTAATTGGCTATTTGAGAAGCTGTGCTAGAAGATTGACCTCAGAAACTTTAGGAAATAGCAGTTCCACTGCTTATCTTTACAGTTCATAAAAAGTATTGTTTAATTCTTGGAAGAAGAGGGTGTTTCACTCTTGCTCAGTTTTGGTCTTTGTTCTGATTTGCTTTGCTTTTTTTTGGTGTTTTTCCTTGTCCACTTCAGTGCTGGAATATAGTATTGAAACAACTGTGTGGTTTATGGCTTTTACTCCAAAGTTTTTCATTTTTTCATTGTGTTGAGCCTTCTGTAAACAGATTTTCTTGAATCCAAACAAAAAGCAAGGGCTGCGATCTGGGGCCAGTTTTGGCTGTGAAATCATCATGGTCAAAATCCCTTGCATACATCCAGTCCCAGGGGCAGTGGGCTTGCGCTTGGCCAGGTGTTGACCTTCCCCACTGCTCCAAGCTGAGCTCTTGCCTGGATGGTGTCTTGAGCTGTGGGTCCCCTCCACCACTGAAATTGTCTAAACAAGCGTGTTCTCCTTACTGTTTGAAGGAGTGTTGCTGGAGGAAGCATCTGTCCTTCCTCTTTCTTGGAATTGCCGATCCTTTTGCTCGCCAGTTGTGCTGTGACTTGAATGCAGCTGTTGATGCTCCTCTGAGGCATGAAAGGACAATGCTTTGTTTCATTTCTCAGGTATCTGCCAGAAGTGTTTGATACTGTTGAAGTATCGAGATGTTATCTCAATCACTTTCGTTCTTGAGCATTTCTCCGTTGCTACGATTGAAAACAAAACCACCAAATTTGAAGTTGAACTGTCTTTCAAATGAAGTATAACATTTAATGTACTTTTAGCTGGTAAAATCATCACAAGTGCTAACTGGTGTAATTTTGCTACTTACTGGTGAATCTTGTTTATTAGACTATATGTGTGTTCCTTTTATTTACCACTTCAACACAACATTGAGGAAAAACACGTCTTCATTTCCTGTATATCATTCTGTCAGCCACAAGTGTTTCCTATTGGAAGATGTTAAAATAAGTCTATCAAGGAAAAAATAAATTAAAAGATCCTCTGTTAAGAAAAAGGGAAACAAAGCTAAAATCCTGTTAAATAATTAAGATGCTTTGGGCTCTATCAGGATTGACAGTGTTCTTGCCACAATATACATATGCAAAAACTGTAAGAAGTTTAATATTTTATAGCAAGGATAACTCCAAATCCTAAATCTACTGGCTTGTTTCTATGGTAACAAATATTGAAATATGTCTAGCCAACACTGTAGGTTCCCCCTATTTAATTTCTGTCTATGGGTTCTAGGAATTCATTAAGGCTGTAGAAACCTTTTAAAATTGGTACATTCTGTTGTAAAATTCCCTAAGATTAATGTTGAACACAACTCTAAATTTTAACATAAACATTTCTTTGAAAGACACTTCTTAGCAAGTGAAGGATTAGAGTTTTATTCTAAGACTCTATGTGCATTGATCTGGTATTTTTGTTCTTCATTGGCAAGTTGAAATTTTTTTTTTTTTCTGTGCATGACTACTGAAAAAATGGAGTTTCAGTCTATAGATTCTGATGAGAATATGGAAGGCTGCTTAACTGGAGCAGTCTGGCTGGAAGACAACAATGGTATGAGGTCAGCCACCTGCAGGCTTTAGTTTAGTGGTCAGAACTAAAGTAGCCAGAGGGGATCTGGCTTTAGGGGATCCTATCCTACTCTTAAGATTAAAATGATGATTTACAGGGAGCTTCAATATTTATTTCAATTAATTGCACCTTTTGTGTATTACAGAGCATTTTCTAAGTGTCTGATTTAGGCCATTTTGTGTTTGACATCTTTTGGTTGTTTTTCTTTTGAGGGTAGCCCGGCAGTGTTGGGAAGTAATCTAAGTGTTGGCTGTGAGATTCCATTTCCCTTGTGGTAACTGAAACCACAAGCACCTAGTCCCAGCTGTAACAGGAAAATTTTGAAACTTTGAAGTCAACATCAGGTTGATGCAATATTTTGCATCTGGTTGACTAGCCAGAGTTAGATGCAGCTGGAAACATAAAGACTTCCTCCCTCAGCCTGTGGGGGGACTCTGGTTTTTGCTGGCATGTAGTAAAGATAATGAGGTAGAAGAAAGAAAATTTCAGAGACTGAGATTTGCACTTAACAGCTGTGTTTCAGGAGCCCGTGGTTATGGACTAAAAGCATGGTTTCTCAGAGGGCTAATAGCATCCAACCTTTTTTCCTCTTAAAGAGACTTAGAGCAGGGGTCTTGGAAATCAGACCCAGCAACCTTAACTGATGCCTTGTAGGGCAAGGAGGTGCAGTTGGCAGTGACTGAAGTACTCAATAAAAGCAGAAGATGGTGTTCAGAAAAAGTGCAGTTCATTCATTCATATCCATCTGGAGCAATAAGGAAGAACATGGGCTATTTATTGGGCAAAGGATTATGTCCACAGTCCTATGTGAAAAAGAGTGATTTCAGTGTGAGCCTGAGGCAGTGATTTCCTCCTAGTACTGGAGGAGCTGGCAATTCTTACTTGCACCTCAGGCAAAGCCAGGCTGCAAGAAGGGGCCAGTGTATGTGCACAAAGGAACACGAGAAGAAAACAACAGATATCAACTGTATTGTGAGAAAAATATCCCTTCACCTCACAAGCCCTAGGTAAATCTCCAAAACCTCTTTTTATTACCATAAACAATATGTAGAAAAATAATTCAGGTGAAGAAGTTGCTTTAGGTTGGATATGGAAGGCGTGAGAGACACTCCTGTGGGATCGTTCAGGGTGAGCTGTTGGCAGGCACAATCCCACCACCACTTCCAGTGCTGGGACCAAGCACCGTGGCAGCAGGCAGCTCCAGTGACCTGAGCTGTGCCCTGCACACCTCCTTACACACACCACACTCACACAGTCACACGAGGCTGCCTTACCAGCAACCTGCCATACCAGACATCTGCATCTTTAAAGCAGTTGAATCATGGTGCAGTAACACAGAAACAGGAGCCCCACAGAAAACAAAGGAAACCCTGGGCTTTCCTACACTTCCAGTCTGTGTGCAAGGTAGTCTAGGGTCTTCCTGCTGATTCACTGGTTCCTGCTGTGTCTCCAAGTGTCCAGTCACCTGGCTGGCACACTGGTCCCTGTGCAAGGTGTTCACAGCACCAGTTTGTGCCCTCTTGCCTGGTGATCTTGCTATCCACGGCACAACCTGCAGTTTTCAGACTGAGCTACCTGCCCTGAATGTATTCCTTAGCAATGCCAGCTGTCATCTTGCTTCACCTTGGTGTGTATTTATCTCACCCTGGCCTGAGATACTCCTTTTTTCGTCACACGTGTCCTGTGGTGTTTTTTGAACTAGCGTGGGCTGTGGAAATAGGAGCTGCAGAGTCACCAACAAAAAATGTTACCAGTCTCCCTGTGTCATCAGGGAGTTGTATCACTGTCTGAAATGCTTTCCAGAGTGCGTGCTTTTGTGGTACCCAGAGTGCCCGGGGTTTCTTATGCTGGGAGGCGTTAGTGCTGTTATGGGAGTTTTGCCTTCATGCACCCCTACACCATGCAGTCAAGAACAGTGATGTCCACTCTCATCAGTATTTTGAGCTCTCCAGGCTTTATCCCAGGTCTGTGGAAAGACTTTTGATCTCTGCAATGGGCTTCACCCAAGGGGCCAATTTAAGTGATAGATGCATATTCCTGTTAACTCTGAAATTATGATTTTCTGCAGGGCTGATTTTTTTTTCTTCTTCCTCTTTTCTTTTTGTTTTAATGATGAAATTTCCCTTTTATTGAGATATAAAAAAACCCTCAAATTTTGTAACAACAAGGTGAAACTTATCTTTTTAGGATGTGAAGTCTCCATATGTATTTGTAGAGTACGCAGTGGAATGAGGGTTATGGCTGAGGGGAAAGCCTTTTTTATTTGCTGCTTTTAATATCCAAACACAAATTCAGAAGAAAATGGAGGAAACTGACTCAAGACTTACTAGAAACAGAAACAAATGAAAAAAATTGCCTTTTCATTTCTTGGGTTAAGTGTGGTGCTTCAAAACCATGGATATGCTCCAGACCCAACTTTTTTTGTATATGTAACAAAATGATGCAGTTTTGAGGCTTTTTCATTTAGTAGTGATGGACTTGTCAAATTTATTTTCAATAAAAGAGAATAGGATTATATGTGTGCATGAAGGCTGTGAATATTCCCTTTCCATTAGACTGTAATCTTCCACAGGCAGAAGAAGCCTGCTCACTATAGCAAGGCCAGTTGGTAGCTGTCAGGAAGCTTTCATGACACCAGCTCTTCCACCTTACTTTAAAACATCTGGTATATATCAGGGTTCTACTCACCCTTTCTGACTCTTGGAGCTGTGAAATGAAAAAGCAACTTGTATTCTTCTGTGATCAACTTTCAATTTTTCTCTGTGCAATCTAGACACATCAAAATATGTTTTGACTTGCTCCTACATCCGAAAAATACTGTACTGGTGGACTGCATAGTAAAATCCTGCAGAGAGTGAACATGAGCTGGGGGGGGGGAAGCACATGTGGTAAAATGCCAGTGGTTGTATGGACAAGGCAGAGGCAGAGTTCAAACCTCGATTTCCACTATTAACCTTCAGGGTGTTCATGCAGAACAGGTAGTCAGTGTTCTTTTGCAGACCTAAAGCTAGTATTTCCTCTAACATAAGCATGCCTAGGAAGATGCATACCAGATGATTAAAAAAATAATAGGCAGTGTGAGTACATGCAGAGAATACCTGCTTTGTTACAGGAGCATGTGTTTCCTGCAGGAGTTACAGCCCCTTGTGAGAGGAGAAAAGGATTTGTAGAACTACATGCTTTTTAAATGTCTCTCAGTGCTGAGTGCTTTCCTGAAAGTGTGTGTAGTTGGATTTTGTCTGATAGGCTATTTGGAGACCTACAGTTTGGAACAGAAGGCGGATGGTAAAATTCCATAAGGCTTTTTATGTGACATTCACAACAATAATTTTACCAAGAGTGTCTCCCTGCCCCGTTTCTCAGCTGATTAAAAATTCAGTTTCTTATTTTTGCATGTTCTGGAGGCGAAATTTTGAGAGGTCAGGGGTGACTGTTGCAGCTTCTTTTCTGTCCTCAATTCCCTAGCCTTATGGTGAAGTGTTTTTCACTGTAGTTAGTTCTGCTGTAGTGGTTAAAGACAGAAAATGTTTAGCTTAACCCTGAGGCAGCTCCAACTTTGTGCTGGATTAATTAAAAAATAGTTCTGTGTCTTCTGTAGCAACAGTGTTTGGGAGGGGAATGGAGGAAGGAGTGCTGTGCACTGGGGACAGGAGGGCTCATCACACCAGCCAGGATCCCAGCTGTCTGCTGGACATCCTGGCACTTCAGGGCAGTGTGTATTTTCTCCCAGGTCTGCCACAGCTCCTGGAGCTGAATTTTGCTTGTAATGGTCTGTCTGTAAGGGAGCTGTTCCACTATCCCAGTTGTTGTTTTTTTGGGTTTTTTTAAGTTGTTTCAACAATCCTCTTTTCCATCCTGGGGAAAATAAAAAATATCCCTTTGGAAGAGAGGCTAGGTAACTAAGTTCTGTGCTTATCCTTCATGTCATGTACTTTGTGCAAGTTAAAAGGCTTGTTCTGCCTTTCATCTTGTGTGCTGCTTTCTGCAGATATTTCCTAACTTCTCCCATGACGTTTTTGCCTGGTTCTTCAGAAGACTGTATGGACTGAAAGAGACTATTGTTTCTCCAAGAGTGCAGGCATGTGTACATCAGCTAATCTGGTTGGTACAGGATTTCAGGAGTGGTTGTTGAACTGAGGAACAGGGCTGGGATGTGTGCGCCTACAAATTCTTGTGAACAGCGTGCTCTCCTATTCTGTAAATAATATCACATTTCACTTTCTAGGTTTACCATTCATGTTTCCCCAAAAGTTGAACTCCCGAACCATGAGATGTAAACAAGGAAATGGCATACAGGAAGGTTGCAAAAGTTTGGGTTAGCAGAGACTGGAAAGGTGATCTCGTTTTCAGTCATGTGCCTGGATAGTCAGCTTCTTGATTGTGTGGAGACTCAGAACATTTGTTTTTCACAATCATCATATGTTTAAAATCTATACTTCAATTTAAACATTGTCTTTCTAGGGTTTTCCTTCCTTAGGTTTGGGTTTTCAGTTTTGAAGTACAAGATAAGCAAACAAATACTTTTTAGCCTGGTGTTTACGAGGAAGACTTTGCCAGTCGAGGTGCATTTACAAGCATTTGAGAAACTGCAATCTGAACCTCGCATTTGCAGCAAACTCATTCTGCAAAGCACTTTGGATACAAGACATCAGATGAAATTCATTGGGGTTTTTTTTCTATTTGGATGATATCACCAAGGAGCAAGGAAACCCCCAGTCACTGTTTTTGTTTACAACCAGCACCTCATCAGATGAAACCTTGCCACATACTTGTTTCCCCTCCTGGGAGCATTACCTAAAAGATGATGGTGCTGGGATAACTCCAGCTTCCTTGTGGTGACCCAGATCTCTGCTGGTGATGAGATCTCTATCTCTGCTGGGCACAGAGCAAGAACAGCAGTTGTGTTTACCACTGCAGATCCACGGGCATGTTCCCATACAGTGTTTACAGGCTTGTCAGCACCCTTGCAATGCCTTGGCTATTGTTGCTGACATGCCCTTGTCTGCCGGCGAAAGGCAGGATTTTGTTCCACAGTCTGGTTTCATGTAGGTCTCGTAAGAGGGTGTGAGGCAACTTTAGGGTGGTTTTAAATACTACTTTTAAGTATGAGACAGCATAAAAATCCTGGTAGATTTGTTCGGGGGTTTTTTTTGCAGCAAAAACATTGTATTACTGACAGCTGTCTGCATCTCGACTTTGGTAGAGTTTCTTTGCTTGGTCAGGAATAATTGCTGCTTGCAAAACAGCTCCTTGGTACTAGAGGGTGCAGGCTGGGAAGACTGACACTTGCTGGTAGTTTAAGAATTTATGAGGATTTATTCTGTGGTTTGTTGATGGGATTTGGTTGGCTGAAATGCTTTTTGATGAATGCACAGGAATTCTCAGGTATGGATAAAAGCACTTGGTGATATTCAATCAAAGAGGATAGAGAAGAAAGATTGTGAAGTAAGGAGGACATGGGGAGTTGTCTGGCTTCTTTTTATTTACAGGGTGTCGTATTTAACAAGGACTTACAGCTTCACCCATAGTCTTGTGTGTTTTTAGCACTGCTAGACCAAACTGCCATGTTGGCTACCCTTGAAGGGTTTCCCCAAGGCTTCCGTTGGATGCAACATGGGTCGGCTTCCTTGCATCAGAGCCACCTCACTGTTTGTCCAAGTGGTGTTTCCGAAAGTGCACATCCTTTTCAGCAGCCCATGGTCACAGTACGGAGTGCTGGAAACAGTCTATGTAGCTGTCTCTTCCTGTCCAGGACTTCTTTTGTGTTAGAGTCCTGCTGTAGCCAGGAGTGTTTGAGACATGCTTCTGCTGACAGTTTTCTGCTCTGCACTCCTGAGGATTGGATGTAGGGCAGTTTGGAGGGTTCCTCACAGTGGCACTCCCTATTTACAGTCAGTGAATTCATTAGCGCCTGAATTATTTACCTTAAAGAATTCAAGTCCTGAATTATTTACCTTTAAGGTCTGTCTTCCTGTGTTGTGCATTTGGTTGACTGTGGGCCTGTGCTCTGTTATAAGCTATTAATGTCTAAGGTAGCATAATATCCAAGGAAGTTTCAGCTATTTACTGGTAATTTTATTTTCATACATAAATACATTGCAACATTACAGCTGATCTTTAAGGTCCCTTCTGACCCAAAGCATTCTATGAGTCTATAAGTTCAGAGTGACACTCTGGTATAAAATGGATTTGTGCAAATCTTGTAAATGCATGGACAGTTTTTGAGTATTTCATCACACTCTTCTCTTTCTGCGAGTCGCCTGCCTGCTGCCAGCTGTAGCTGCAAACCCTGGGCAAACTCCCTATTCAGCATCTTGTTTTTTCCCTGCTGTCCCATATTTGGCCCATATTTTTATTTATGGCATGGCACTCAAAGCCTACTGAAGAAGTTTGTAATTTCCTCACTATCTTACTCCATTTACCAGTGTCAGGCTTCAGGATTTGACAGATGATTTGGGAAGCCCCACTTTGCAGGAAGAGACTTAAGAGGACAAAGGATCCTGAGGATGTTACAGCCTTGCTGCTGAGATGTCTCTATACTTCCTAGTGTTTCGTGTACTGGAAATACAGTTCCCTTCTGCTGTGACTGTTCATTACATTTAGTTGAGAGAAGCCAGGTTTTCAGGTTGGTTAGGAATTCACTGTTAATGGCCACTTGAGGGATACTGAGTTTAAATGACTGGTGTGGAGCTTCATTGGAGCTGCGTGGCAGCTCTCCAAGGCACAGCTCATCTGCCTGGATGCTGAGAGGGTGGCAGGGAGTGTCAGGGTGGCTGCCATCCTTGCTGCCAACAGCTGTTAGAGTTGTCATGCACTCTTGCCCTGAAGCCCTGATGCACAGCTCAGGTACATCCCCTGTGCCAAGAGTGAAGGCAGCTGCAGCATGCAGCGCTCACCTGCCACATTTCCCTCCCTCCTCAGGGCTGAGTGCTTGAACTCATCAGCCTTCTCTCTTCAACATACCTGTGGTGCACCAAAGACTTTGCAGGAAGCAAACAAATGGCATTGTGCTGTGGCATAATACAGTCTTGGACGTGGTTCTTCAGCAGTGCTGCAGCTGTACAGCCAGCAGGCAGTTAGTTCTCCATGCCTAACCCCAGTTCTTGCTCTCTCCCCATCCAACCCTCCAATTTTCTGTCCCCATTAAGTGAATTTTCTTGTTCTGACATGTTTTTCCCTGCCATTCTCTGGCCCAGATCTTGACTGCTCCGTTTTGAGCATAGATGACTCCAGGATGCAGTGGGGAGGTCACCTGGATCAGGAGACCCTCCTTGCTTGGGAGGGGGCCCTGGTCTCATTGGCAGCAGATGCCAGAGGCAATGGTCACTTCTGTTCTGCTCTGCCCTGCACTAGACTGTGTTCATTGTTTTGTGTGGCATCAAGCTAAAACCAGGTTTAAACTCTGTTCCAGAGATTGCAAGAATTTTGCCTTTCCAGCTGATTTTTTGAGAATGTCTCAGTCACACTGCTGTGACCAAAATCTTGCAGCAAAACTTTGTGTCAGTCATCCATGTCAACAATGGGCAGAGTATGCCAAAGGCCTGAGCCCTGAAATGCAGGAAGGGTATGGCTGCCATATCCCCCAGCCTGTGCTCTCTGTCTGGGTTTAATTGTGTATGCCCTTGTGAAGGTAGGCAAGGGACCATGAGCACATGGTTGAGTTGCATCTCTTTTTTCAGAGAAAACAATGAAAAACTAATGGTATTTCCAGTACTGAAAATCCAGTTTCCTTTACTGAGCATGTGTCTTCTGTCCATTCAGAGGGGTTGGGGGTGGGTGTTTGAGGTTGTGTCTTCAGCTGGACTTCTACCATATGGGCTTTTTTCTTCCTTATTTAAATGTCTTCTATGAAGTGTATTGGCAGGAGAATTTGACACTAAACTTAAAGCTACTAATATGGGAAGCGAGGAGTAAACACAGACTGAAAGACCCTTTTGATAATTTTAAGTGGAATCACTACTTAAATCATGTTGTAGGTACAGAGTATGGAGAAACTTTATGATTAAGTAATCTACCATCAGTGCAATTTTGCAAGTATTTTTACATCACTGCTGTGGTTATTAGTGGCATGTATTTGCTGTTGATACTGAAAGAAATTTAATGAGCTTTCTCTCCCTCTGTATTTTTGCTTTTGGTGGCACTGTCTGCTTGGCATTGGTCCCGGTGCTGCCAGGCAGGATGGCCTGGGAAGAGGGCAGAGGATTTGGACATAGGAGAGCTGTGTTCTTCTGTGTAGCTCTACAAGTGGAGGGCTGTGGTATCTCATCTGCCTCTCCAAACTGGTATCTGTTGCTTCTGTTTGATCGATGAGTAATTTTGGGGAAAAAACTTTTTCTTGTTTAATATTTTTATGAGATGAGGCAGAAAACAAAAGACCTGAATATCTACTGCAAAACTGCTATAATGCAAATAATAGATAATTGCTTGCAGTTAATCAATTATCTCTTTTGTTTTGTTTTTCACACAGAGCAATGAGGCAAGAGAGAAGTTTTTAAAAACAGAAAAATGTGATTTCATAAACATCGTTGTTGGCAGGAGGACTCAGTGGATTCAGGTAATAATGTGACACCACTTTTTATTATGCTTTAAAAACTGGCTGGGTTTCAGGCTGCCAGTGGCCCTTTGTTCAGGGGCTGAGGAGTAGGGGAAGGTGACAAGGTATAACAAGCCCCAGTAGCTGGCTATTAATTCATTCAGACCAGATGAGAGGGTGTGAGTAATCCCACAGTGCTGGGGAGTGATGCTGGGGCTGCAGTAGCTTCCTGCTTTATGTCAGGCTGTTGTATCTGAGACTGGGTTTTTTGTTTTGTTGGGGGTTTTTTACGGGCTTTTTTCTGACCCTAGGAGATTCTCTCCTTCGACCTCTTACAGCTTCGTTGATGTAGGCGGGGACGCTCCATGCCTGTTTCATGGGAGAAGGTCAAATGATCAGCAGTCCCTTCAGACTGCAGAACCCTGAATCTGCAAATATTTCCCTTGAATTCCCCCTTTAAAAGGATTTCTGGATCAGAGCAGATCATTATCTGCTGAAAGACCCACACCTAGACCTTTACTGCTTTAGAGAACGACTGCCGATTGTTTTCTGTGTGTGAAGACAATTTCTCATTGCATGGTTGTAGGAAACCTAATGTGTGATATTTAAGCATACTAATGTTTGCAACATATTATCTTGAATTAACGGACTTGAACATATTTAGATCCCCTTTTGTAGGAAAAGTAAAATCCTAGCTAAAATGCATCTCTTATGGTTTAAATAATTTTAATTATTTCCCTCACTGAAGGGGAGTGCAGAATGAAGGCAGGGGGAGTGTACAGTGCTAATTGCACTCCACATTTGTAATTGGGAGCAGATCCTATCCTCAATCTTCTTAGGCAATCCTAGTGAAGTCATCAGGCTTTTCACAAGCATATGGTTTTCCCCACGCCTGTTTGATTCTGGGATAAGGGCCTACGGTGTGCTTTTTCTTTCACTGATTTCTCATACAGAGGAAGTTTGAAAAATATGCATCATCTTTTCCAATGTAGGTTTCTAGCAACAGTTGAAGAAGTTGTTGAAGAAGTTCTGCAGTATTTTTTGAGATCAGCAAAGCTTTTATTGCTTTAGACTGAGCTGTTTCTAACTGGCAAGTGCATTTTCTTCGTTAGGTGCAAGGTGAGGAAAAAAGCAGTTGTGGCTTTGCATTGCTGTAGTCATGACCAAGAAGGACATTTAGAAAGCATATGAATGGGTGTGGATTTGATATTTCCTAAAACCAGCTTTTTTTAGTATTAAATTACATACTCCAGGAAGCTAGTTGCTGTATCAACATTGGTATAATGACACATTATTTAAAAAAATCAATATCCAGTCATAGAAACAAGTCCTGGTGTAAGCAGTTGGGTGCTTACAGCTGTGATTTGTATGTATTTGCAAATGTAATGGGCTTTTTTTTTCCCTTGTAGCACTGGTAACTTGGATAAACACAGTATGTGTGACTCATTGCAGAATATAAACTTACTTTAAAGGAGCAAGTGTTGGATTCGCTGAATATCCTATTGCTTGCATCCCTGAATACTTTCTTGCAATAGGTCATGATTAATCTTAAATTGGCCAGCCTGAGGGGAAAATTACTGCTGATGTCCCATAGGTACTTCAGAAACAAACGGAATGATGGAAGTGCTTTAAAAACATAAATAGTAGTTAGAATTCATAAAGTCGTAAAGCAAACATATGGTACAAGGCCTTCTAAAATACAACACTTGAAAGCTTTTTTTATCGTTTCAGAAAGAGCTTGTTTAGTTATCACAGGAAGAGTAAATATTTTCATTCCTTTTTCTTCAGCACACTCTCATTCCATTTATCTTTCTCTTTTTCCTTTTGTACTTCATTTTATCCCCCCAGAGCGTTCTTATTGTGGTGGGATGGGGGACCAACACCTGATGTCCGTAGAAAGCCCTGCATGAGAACAGGAGATAAAACTGCTATTGGTCCTCCTGTTGTTAGGTACATCCTTGAAGTCCTTTTGCAGTGTCGGCACAGAGTTGATGTAATCCAAACTGAGCACTCGCTGTGCGCATGTGTGCGTGAGCGAGACGTGATGGACACTGCAGCGGCTCCTGGGCCACTCGAGAGCACACTGATGTTTTAATGCGATACATTGGTGATGGGGGATGCAGTCCCTCTGAGTGTGTGTGTTCACACACGTGTGTAGGCGTGTGAGATCACGGAGGGCAGCACAACACAGCTCTTCTGCTGCACCTTTGGTGGGGTGGTTGTGGTCTCACTGCTTCGAGCCATTAGTGGGACAGGGAGGTGAAGCTGCTGCTGGAAAGGGGTGGAAGGAGGAAGATGGGGAGCAGAGGAGTGGGGAGCCGGGTGGGGACCAGGGGCCAGGGAGGAAGACACAGCTCCAGAGGGAAATACTCTGTGCTTTGCAGTTGCTTGTGTGGATAGAAACCAGATGGTGCACTGGAACACCCGCTCACTTGGGCGGCGGCGGAGCCAAACATATGGTTAATGGTTAGGAGAAAGAGCTTTTCGAGCCAGGGCTTTGCTGACTGCCTCGCATTACAGATTGTTGCAGTGTGTCATTACATTGCCAAACTAAGTGCTTAATACCCGCTGCGGGCGCTGGGCAGGCATTTGCAGGAAGGATGCAGAGGCTCCCTGGTCAGGGCGGGAGGCTGACATCATGTACGGCCCCCTGCCACACCCCCCCACACCCCCTTTCCCCTCTGGAAACCCCATAAATCTCCCCATTTACAAGCCCAAATCTACAGCAGGCAGTTTTCCTGCTCTGAGTGTCTTTAAGGCATTTATTTCCAACAGCGAATGGTTAGTTTTGCCTTTTTTTGTGCCTTTTGTTTTTGGTCCTCAAGCAGCCGAGTTCACTGAGGCTGCAGCACCACACTTACATGTCCAGCATCCGAAGTTCCTGCTCTGGGATCTTTGGGCGACACCAGACCCCATGTTATCTAAGGAACTGCTGAGCTCATTCATCTTCTTTTCACGGCCCGCTTCCTTTTATTTTTAGCCAAATCCGTCAGGCCTGACAGGCGGGTAATTTGAGCCAGAGAAAGGGCAAAGCTCCAGGTCCTTTCCACAAAGCAATTCTTCTCCTCCCTCCTGGGAAGGCTCCAAACTTGGCCTGCTCCAGGCAGATGGATTTGTTGAGTCATGTGAGATCATTTACACAAAAACACAGCGAGGCAGTGAAAAGGAAAAAAAAAAAACGGGGAAAGAAAAAAGAGAAAAAGGTGGGGGGGAAGGGGTGGGAGAGCATGCACTGCCGGGGCTGCTGTGAGCGTAGGAAATGTGCTGCGAGGCAGCTAGACAGAGGAATGCAGCAGATTCATTCTTGTATAAGGTAATGTCTCGTTTACAGTACAGGGTGGAGCCAGCACGGAGGAGAAATCTTTCGAAAACAGATTACTCATTTAAAACAAAAATTCTCCTTAAAATAAATAATAATAATAAAAAAGAAATAATAAAACACGCAAAATAACAACGCGAGCGGTGCGCACGGGTGCGCAACAAAGGCGGCGTTGTTGACAGCACCGGATTACAGTAGCGGTAAACTCCGGGCTGGGAGGTTGCTGGAAAATGAGTTTGCTCCGTGATGCAACTGGAGTTTGCTTTGTCTGGCCGCCAGTGCAGGGGAGACTGCGAGTCCAGCAGCAGCAGGGCACGCTTTGCTCCATCCAGGGATGGTTTCAGACAGTGGGGAGGGATGGAGCCAGCAGTTAGGGATCCTGAGCAGTCAGGCTGGGGGGGCATCATTAACAGTAAAAATGAGGGGGGGTATGCGAGGAGGGGGTGGGAGACAACCTCTTCTTGCTTTGGTTTTGAGCTGGTTGTGGCATCATCTTTGTTGCACCAAGGAGTAAATTGCATTTATTCAGTTGAATGTGAATTTTGTTTTCGTTTGCAACCTAAGCTAACCCCAGCATGTTGGGTTTTGGTTTTTTAAGTGGGTGGTAAGAGAGAACATGAAACTTGGAGCTTTTCAGATCTTGTTACATCCTAGAGAATTAGGTTGGGTTAATTTATGCAGTGTTCTAACAAGATGCGTTCAAAGCTTTAAATAGACTGTATTTAAGTATTGTTAATATAACTCCCAGTTACTCCAGTTTTCTTAGCAAGCCAGTATCTAAATGTTACTGTTTTGTCCCAGTGGTGATTAAAAATTAAGAATAGAAGTAGAAACTGGAACTGGAAATTGGTGGGAAACATGCAGTAAAACAAGTCCATTGCAAAGTATTTCCTAAAATTCTCAGCAACAGTTAAGGAACTTGGGGGAGCATGTAAACAACGATTTGTATTTTAACATGACGTGTTCTCCTGCTGAGTAGTATCTTCTGCATTGCTGACTCCACAGCAATGTCTGTTGAGGTGCTTTCCTCTGGGGAAGGGAGGGTTTGTCTGGAGCTTGCCTCCCTCTAACTTGACCTTGTCTTTCCCTTTTTCTCCTCCTGCTGCTTTTTTACACTTTTGTCTGAAAGACGGCTGGCTTTCCCAGCCCGCTCGCTCTGCTGGGCTGAGCCGCTGAGCACAGCACGTTCAGCGTGGGGAGGGCCTTCCCTTCTGGGCTTGGAGCTTTCTCACTCGGTGGAAACCTTTTGTCTTGTCTGTCCCTTGATGAGGCCACCTCGTTACTTATGTACAAGGAGCACTTGGCAACATCCCAAGTCCCAGCTGGGGTCCTGCAGGGCACAGACCCCCCATCAGCTGATGTCTGGTGTGAGGATCAGCAGAGGGACAGAACTACAAAGATGAGCAGTGCAGCCCGGCTTGGGACCTAGATGGTGCAATAAGCTGTGGCTGGCTTGGGACCTAGGTGGTGCAATAAGCTGTGGCCGTAGCAGAGCAGCCTTTAATAGGGAATGGCTGTCGATTGCTCTGAGATCCTTGGAAGGGTTCTGGAGAAGGACAGCACTGTTATTTATTCTGTTTGCATAGTTACTGTAACTTTCTTTCCCTTTTTCCCCAAAAACCTATTCATCCTACATTTTCTGTTGCTGTGAGCAACATTTCCTGTTGTTACCCAGAGCTGCAATTCCAGTTAAATTCTCACTTTGTAAAGCTAATCTCTCAGCAGTGGGTGTGGGATTTCCAGAAGAAAATGCATTTGCGAAGAGCCAGTTTTTAAGATTTTTGTCTTAGTGGACCATTCTGCAAAACTCCTTTTTAAACTATTCACATTCATTATTGGTTGAAAGCTCTAGCTTCGTCTCTATTTATGGCACTTAGAAGACTGGTAAGTCTTTCATTCCCCTACGGAGTGCCCCAGTCCTCAACGTCTCCTTTTTCCGCTTCAAAGATGCCACATGTGTTGCTTTTTGCATCTGTACGTCAGACAAGCAGCCCGACTAGGCAGGTTTCGGGAACTGTTTATGACCTGTCTATCGGGAAAATCAGCCTTGCTCTTCCTTCCCCCTCTTTCACAGCCGCTCAACTTCCTCTCCTTCTTCTTAAAGTGTGTTGATGCTATCAGCCCCCTAATTCTTTTATCTCACTTCTCCTATCGTTTCCATTCTTCTGTCTGTCTCATGATTAGACTAGAAATTTCTCTGCTGCTGCTGGCCTCTTCCCTCCTGGCACGTACTGTGGCGCTGCCTCCTTTGGGATCTGAGAGGGATAAGTATGGAGTTCATACATGTTGAATCATGTCTTGTGGTTGGCACCAGTTTGCAAAGGTAGAGGACATTGTCTATGGCAATTTTTCTTTTAATTAGTTGCTTTAAACTACTAATTCTCTCCCTCCTAGGTTGGAGGATGAGCAGGATGTCCCCACCAAGGCTTGGGAAGGGAGGCACTGAGAACCTCCTGCTGAGGTTGCTCAACTTCCTTATGTTGTGACAAGGAGAGAGGTGCTAGGAGAGAGGTAACCCTCTATGTTTGATGTCACATTATCCTTTCATGGGACAGGATAGTGATTCTCTCCCTTGGAAAACTTAGGCAAACTTTATAGTACTGTGCAGTGATATCTAATGTGAATGGCCCAAGCGTCCATTTATGAGACTTAGGAAATAACCTCAAAATAAATAAATAAATCCCTAGCCTTCCTTCCCCCTAACAGAAAATTATAGACGTTATAGTGTAGTGGTGGCAATTTCCTCTTTGTCGTGTGTTCATCCAAAGGACATTTCAGGGGAGAGACAAGATTTATTCTAAACAGTTCAGTCTAAATAAATTTTTCTCATCCAGCAATGAATTGATGCAGCAGTGAAGTGCAGGACTGTTTGTAATGTATTTGAAACCTAGCTGTTTTCTGGATGCAGCCAAATCCCATTAACTGCAATTTCCCTGCTTCCTTTTTCCTCCTGTTGAGCCTTCTGGATAGCAGCTTTTCTTAACAGCTTGTTTGTAGAATCTGCTCCGAAATCTCCCAGTGGCTTCACTCTGCTCAAAGCAAGGGAAACTCTGGGAGCAGCTTATTACCTGCTTATCATCCAGTTTCCATTTCTGTTAGAAAGTCTCCATCGGCCATAGACCAAACAAGCTTAAATCTCTTTGCCTTCTGTATGGTCAAGCACAGCGGAGGTAAAAGTTCTTTTGGAGATTAAATTTTTGGTTTAAGGTTAAGGTTTGTTAAGTGATACATCAGTCTAGATAGCATTTGTGTACAAAATTGCCTTCTTGAATTTCCTTGGAGCATCCTTAGGGAACCTTAAAAGTTGTCTGAAAGTTGCTAGCGAGTATGCTCAAGCACCCTCTGACAGTGCCTTTGCAGTAGCAGGTTTTCAAGTCTGTGTTAAAAAATACAAAGTTGTTTTAAGGCTCTGTTCATTTCATTAGCTTTTCACTGATAGCTCCTGTAGCATTACTAACTGCTAATGTGATCCTTTAGTTTATTGCCCTGATTTTGTTATAAATTAAATTGGTGTCAGTGAAAGTCACTTCTGATCAGATGCTGTAGAAATGTCTTTTTTTTAACCTCTTTGCAGCTTTTGTACAATTAATGGTAACATACTGTTGTTTCTTGATAAGTTCATTCATGTTTAATAGCTTTTTGTGAGCCATATTTGGCTTTTAAGTGGATGTATCACAGCTTTTGAAGCATTTTGGTGGCTAAATAGCTGGGATTAGACATTCCAATTGCTCTTGCCAATTGTTTTCCAGTGTTCATACTGAACTCTGTGTGTTACAAAAATGTTTTTAGTTATAGCCTTGTCGGACTTGTTTAAGGAGAAGAAATGTCCTCATTTTTCAGAGAAGTTTATCTGGGATTGAGTGGAATTATATTAATGTTTTTTTCTCACTTGATCAAATTTTAAGTGCCAAGATGAAAGGCCCACTCTTACTTGCAAAAATAAGACTTGCTTTTGCAGGAGTGGAGCAATTTATCTTCTGTATCTGCTTCACTAATTGCAGCCTGTAAAGACCCTAAAGAGTCCTGCTAGTCAACAATTTCCTAACCACAACCAGGGAAAAATCAGATTTAAAATGCACTTAACTGATGCTCCGTTCCACATTTTAATACCTCTTGATTACTGTGGTCACAGCATAAATAAATACATTTGATTGCTTACTGGATCATGCAAGTATTGGATGCCTTCCTCCCTCATCACAATAGTCCTTGGATCAAAGATAACTGTTGTCATAAAACCCTAAGCTGTTGAGTAGGTAAAAGGGAATACCATACATGGGAAAATAAACCAGCACCCACAAGGTAGCTTCTTACTACAAAGTAATGAGATTTCTATTACAAAATTCAACTTGTTATTTTCTATTTGAATACTTTTAAAAATTAATAATAAAATACTGAAAAATAAACTTGTTGTGCATTCTGGGAGAATGGCATGGGATAATTAACATGGGATATCTGTCTATTTGGTTTTGAGTTGATTGCTAATTGGTTTCCACATTCTAGTACCATGAATGGATTTGAAGCCCCTGTGGTGGGCTTGGACTGGTCTGGACCAGCTCAGACTCGTTGCTGCCCTTCTCCATGCTGTTCACTGTGGTTAACGGTGTCCAGAAGGATGGCAGGACCCAGATAGTTATGAATAAATAATTCTCCTGCTGGGATGCCCTGCTTGGACACAAGCATCAGTGCAGCCTTTTTTGCAGCAGTGGTGTCGTAGGCAGTGGGACTGCCTGGGAGGACGCCGTGGGTAGCACTGCACTGCTGAGGGTACGGGTGGCACAGCCAGACCTGCTCCGATGGCTTTGTGAGAGCGAGAGGTTAAAAGGACAAGGGTAAACCACGGTCTGAAACAGACTCTTGCATGGGGCAGGTCTGTTCTTGGGTGACACTCATTTGGTTGTGCAGCTCAAGTGCAGCAGGAGTTTCACCCCTGCCCACAGGCTGACAATCACACGCTCAATGGGAAGTTACTTTTCTGCTGGGTTTTGCCCCCAGTGAGTGTTGTCATTGGACATAAGAGAAAATTAAGGGGCAGAGGTTTATGGGGTATCATAGCCTGTTCACCGTTTAAAATAAATCTTCTGTGATTAATTCTCCATGGGGCAAAAGGAGAGAGGGGTTTGCACTCTAAACTCTGGAGAATTTTTAGTATTTAATGCTAATTTTAACCCTGAAGCATTAGTGAATTAAGTAGAGCTCCAAGTGCTGCAGTTAGCCTTCAACAGGAAACACTGGATAGCATTGCTGAAGGAGTGATGATAGCGGGGAGTTCCCATATGCATGCAGTGGCATTTCTATGAGAACTAAAGGTTAGTATTTCCAAACACAAGTGGAAATGCACATGAATTGGTGACACATATTTTGGTTTTCAGTACAGTAGGTGGCAGGAGAGACAAAGTGACAGTTTGGCTGGGGTGGCTGCTGGTCCACCTGCCATAGTAACAAATGATGGTCTACACCAAGTACTGTGGAATAAACGTGACATTGTATTGCCAGGTGCTTTTGTGAGGTCTGTCCTCTGCTGTGATCAACACAATGCCATAACAAGACAGGAACACTGGATATTGCAATGTCCCCGTGTCAAATGCCACAACATGTACTTGTCGTGCTTTTGTACAATGTCTTCTGGCACACGTCAGGGACCAGAGGTTTTGTGGCAGCCTATGCCAGTCCCAGTTACGACCACTCGTTGTCTTTCTCTTCCTACCTTGTCCTTGGCCAGGACTTGCCCCATTCCCTCTTGTGCCAGTGGTGGTGCTTATGAAGCTGACCATAATATGCTTGATGGGGTAAAGCCAGTCATCAGCAAACTAAGCTAAAGACAGGGTTGGACTTTGTACAGCTCAGCAGAAGCATTTCACCTCATGGTTGTGAAAACAGTGTTGAGGTAAAGAAGTAAGTGATAGGAAAAGGCACTGACAAATTCAGGCAATGGAGTGCACCCTTGATCCCCCCTATCAAACAGGATGGATGACAGTGAAGTAGACACCAGCAACTTCTCTAAGCCAACAGCTGATAGACTTCTGCAGTTGCATAAAACAGCCTTAAAGGCCTGAAAAACTTTTTAAGTACATAAGAGTCTTTCCTAATGGTGAGGTAAACTGAAGTGAAGTTAGTGGCATTTTCCCTTTGTCTCTTAGACATATGTCTCCTTCTTTAGGTCAAAGGGACATTCCTCATCCCACTTCAGTGAAGGTGAGCAGATTGTTTCCTTTCTTATTTATGGGAGGTTTGGTCTCCCAGTGCCCCCAAGGACAAAATCTGCTCTGGTGCATGTGTAACTTAAGCAATGTCAATGAGATTGTAAAACAGAGAAGGTGATTTGGCTCTGGGTTTGTAACTGGAGAAAGGAAGAGCTTTTGTCCATTGATTTATAGGGAAATTAGTGCATGGCTAAAATATGCCCACCTGTTTGCTGTGCTTTTTTCCTGAGGATTGTTCCCTGAAGGACTTCTGGTCCTGGTGGAAACAACTTCATTGTGCAGCCCTGCCTTAGAGCCAAGAAGAGCAGATAGTATATGACTCATACTTGTCAGAAGAAGCTTCCAGTGGTGGCTTTAGTCCTCCCTTTATCTGTATTTGGACATAAAATTTGAATTCTGGCGTATCAAAACATGCACGTATGATGGCCTAAATTTTGCATCTTCGTAAGATGTTAATGAAGATGTCTTCATAAGATGTTCATAAGATGTCAAGCCCTTTTGCTCAGCTCCATTACTTATATTCTGTTTCTGTGACCACTGGTTTTGTAAGATTGTTCTCAGTGTTTTTTCAATAAATTAATGCTGATTTTTCCATTGAAGATTGACTGAATATTGAACTGGGGTTGAAGCTGTAAAACTGTTAGTGTAACATACTAGCAAGAACAAGATACCTTTTGTGTTTGCTGGAGAGCCTGACTGCCCCATAGATAGAACCTGAGCACTTCATACTGATGAAAAATGAGGGCAGGAACACGGTGATTTATTGAAGGTCATGGAGGAAACCCGAAAGGTTGAGACCTAGGTCTCTTCTACCCCACCCCAGGAAGCTGAATTCTGTGATTTCTAGAAGGGTGAAGTTTACTTCCTCTTCTCCTGAGAATGTGAGACTCTTCCCATTGGAAAAATATTTGTTCTTGTCACGGCAGGTACAGACACACATTACAAATTTAGAACCAAGTTTGACTCATTGCCACAAAACCAAGCACATTTAGAGAGTAGCTAGCCAAAGATGTATTGTGCAAAATGAACAGGGGAAATGGTCTGAGGGGCACAAAAACCAGTTAGTAACTGCTCTATTGTGGCTTTGCCCAACTCTCTGAGTTGTATCTGGACCAGAGGAGGGACCTGGGTATGCACTGCATTTAGGCAGCTTTTGGACTGCTCCATCCCTTGCACCCAGGACAGGTTTTTTCTCACAGAAAAGCCATTTCTAAAGAATGGGACCTTCTTGGCCAAATTTTCCTTGAATGGGCTGGTATCTTGCAGATATTAGTATGCTGACAGAAACACTGTGGCTGCAAATAGTTAATTGGTTCTGTAACCAGGTTTAACTGTAGAGGGCTCTGCTTGGTGAAGAGGATCAGGAAGGAGTTCCTATTATTTTAAATCACAAGCCATTTGAGGCTAATTATGAAAAACATGCCAAGTTGAAATACTCATTCTTTTAGATGAATTTCCATAAGCAGCTCATAGACAGGTTTATGCTGCACTGAAAGAAGTCTGACTGCACTTTAATGTTTATACCTGGATTGGTGATTAGGAAAAGATTGTTAAACAACTGGAGTTTAAATACCAGTACAGCTTCATTGTAATAATTTCCCCAAAGGCACATTGGTAATTCTGCTAAATAGAGAGTTTAATAGACTTCAATAATGTGTACTTGGGAGACCCTATACACAAAGGAATAATGCATAAAACATTCATTATTGTAAACTGCTACCTTTGCATGTAGAGAGGAACCTGTTGGAAGAAAACTGTTTTATTGAGCGTGGCAATGTGTCAGAGGGTGTTAGCAGAGAGAAGTCATTGTCACCCCCTAACCTAATTCACCTGCTGTGGTTGAAGTTGCAACATTTACTCAACAGTGAATGAATTATTTGAAGTAGACATTAGTTTATTTTTTGAGAAGTCCTTTGAAAGCTGGTGGGCCGTGGTGGTTCACAGGGCTTTGTTTTCTTTGTTATGCTGATTTAGTGTCAAGAGAAGAGGTACCTGGTAGGAAGCATAGCATAACCCCATTAAAAAATGACATCAAAACGTTGACATTAGAACAACACAAAGCAACTTTAGCAAGTGGCTCTAAGTGAGTTTAGTGTTGTATTTTGATTTCTTTTCACTGCACTGCTGCTGATCGCCCTGATGGAGAACAGGTGAGAAGGAAGGAGCAGATGCTTTTGGTAGTACAGTAAGGCATTTATCTCTTTTAATGAGGTAACATCATTACTGCTGACAAAGTGCTGCAAATCCATACTGTAATGGACTGCTGCTGTTTTTTAGTAGTGCACACAGGCTGTTGTACTTCTGAGCATTTGAATCTGCTGAATCACAGGTCAGGCTTTATCTCCTGTCTGATGCTGGGTTGCATTTTGGTGGTTTATTTTTATTTTGTTCGTGTTGGTTTGTTTCTTTGGTTTTAACCATTTTATTTCCTGTTCCCTCCTCTTTCCCCCGCCAGTCCACCTTTGCCTTTAATGTCTGGGAACTGAAGCACTCCAGGATATGTATTGGGGCAGGCAGAAGTGCACCCATTTTCCAAGTGCAGGAGTTGATTGAAATGCCATGTCTATTGTAATGCAAGGACCTTCTCTATAACTGGGAAGAGGGAGATTGGTCATAGGTCTTTGAGCCTGATTTCTTTTGTCTAAGATGGGTAAAGGTTTTGGGTTGGGTGTTGTTGGTTTTGGTTGGGTTTTTGGTTTTTTTTTTTAATTTGCCCTCTGCCTGTTTCCTTTAGAGCAGTGGCATAATGTCAGCCACACTAACCGTGTCAGCCAGTCACACTGACGTTCAGTAACAAAAGGCTGCAGCAAAAGGGAGGGAGGTGGCTCTGGCACTGGACAAGGAGCAGCAGCAGTTGGAGGGAAATCTGCAGGTTAGAGCATTCTTCTGTACAAAATCTGTCACTGTAAACGTCGTGTGCACAGTTGTATTCAAAGTGTCAAGGGAAGAAATGAGATGTGTGCCAATGGGTATGTGTCCTTTCGGTCTCACTTTTCAGATGGTAAGCGTTACAGCACATGACTATAATAGTATGAAAATAAAAAAAACTTCAACAAGATAAATCTAAATTTTAAAAAGCTGGAAGGTTTTAATAATGTCTCTGTTAAAAATTACTTAATAACCCCAGAACTCCCATCAAAGCCTCCACTACAAACAGGCAACATAACCTAGACATTTGCTGTGTGTTTATCAGAGAGCCACAGAAGTGTCACTTGGGCATCCGTGCTGATTCCAGGAAGAGAGCCTGTCGGTAAAAAAGATTCATCTGAATAGATCACGCACACAACAAAAAAAAGTGGTTCCTCTTTCTTTTTTTTATCTGCATGCCCCTCCCATCCTGGGCTTCCCAACACCTGCTTGTGCTGAAAGAACATAAACAGAATTGCAAGATTCCTCAGCATTAACTGTTGCCTGACAGTCCCAGCTAAAGACTGCATAGTTACTCCACTTTTCCTCTTCATTGTTTTTCTTGCTCTCTGCCACACATCCAATGAGTCTCTGCAGCATCCTCAGATGGACCTCCATGTTTTTTGTGCTTTGCCATGAACCAAAAATCAGTTGTGTTCACCAGAGTTGAAATGAATCCAGAGTTGGGGGGCTCTCATTGCCCACCCCTGTTATGTTACTCTCACACCAAGTGGGGGGACATCACTGAGGGCCATAAAATTCACAGCTAGCACAGACTAGCCCGTACTGAAATATTATCAAGAAGCCATACCATTGAGTGGACATTTGGGTCAGGACTGCATAAAGCTCCATTAATACTTGTAACTTTTATTTAATTTATTTGTTTAACGCTGCAGAGATCCAAGGCTATGCTTCAGTGATGCCCAGTCAGCATTCCCCACTGCTGAACTGAAAGCATAATTCTGCAAAGCATCAATCTCACTGGTGGCTTATTGCTTCCTCATGCTCCTGACTGTCTTGAACTGGCAGAAAGTTATGGCCAGCAGGTTAAAGAAAAGGTATTGTCTTGGGAAAGCTTTAGGGCTTTTAGAGCTTTTAGATCTTTTTTGGTTTTACACACACACTGACACCCTATTGCTTCTATAAATCATCATTTCTACAGCACATACCAAAGATTTTCAGTGCTGCCTTATTCCAACAGTGAAACCAGAGTTCAATTGCCTCTCTTCCAAGGTTGGGATTACAAAAACTTTACACCATCTCACCCTCCTCTCTTGCTGCAGGCACTCTGGTCCAATAAATAAATACTTGGCCGAGTTTTAGTACCCTTTACCCCTTTAACTAAAACCAAATGCCTTCTGCTTTGTTGAAGGCAAGTCATGCCTACTTCTGTTGCTCCTGCCAGCAGTTTCTCAACCAGCTTGGCCTCTCAGGGACTGATTAATTTTTAGTGACTCTGAAACAGTTACCAATCCTTTCTGTGATTGATGTATGAAAAGAAAGTAACATTGTCCAGGGTTCTTAGGGAGAGAAAATAGCTGGTCATACCTTTCCTCAAGACTACATATGACTCAACCTTGCTCTCATTTCTCTAACAAAACTGGACTGAAAGTGCTGTGATGGAGGACAAAGGGATAGGATGGAAGGATTTGACAAATAAGCAGGTGATAGTATGACAGGCTTCTGTCCTTTTTTATTTCCTTTTTTGTGGCCAGTTTATTAAAAATATTTAGCACTTGGCACCACTTCTCAAGAGGAGAAAGTGCTGGTCCGCTTGTCAGTATTGTTTCAGGGCAGATTTAGAGGTGATGCGGCCCCAGGCTTGGTGCTTCTTTCTCATAGGAAATACAGGGCAAAGCCCTGGTAGAGAAGGGCTGCTTGTCAGCAACTGCAGCACTGGTGGGCCAAAGTGTGTTTGCCTGGCTTTCCTGGGTGGTCGGCTGGCTCGTATGTAGCACATGGAAATGGATCTTCTGGAATGTGAAGCCGTGCCTTCTGCATTTCTCCCACAAGTATTTTATAGTTTTGACTGGCATGTGCAAAGGAAATGGAGAATAATAGAAGAAAAAAATTATATAACACTTCAGCTGTGCTTCTTTTCCATACCAAGGTTTTGCCTTTTAAGTAAAAAGACCAGTCTTGTGTTGTTGCAGAAGTCTTTTTGAAAGTTCAGCGAAGAGTTCTTTTGGTGAATGAGTAAGGGGGGGATTTCTTACTCCTGAAACTTATCTCCAGTTTAGATAGTGGATGTGCTCAGAGAAATGGAATCTGATTTTGCAGAAATGGATTGTGAAGGGACCTTGAGTGTTTGGAGATTTTCTTGGTTTTCTTTCCTTTTTAGTAAAGATGTTATAAACCAGTAAGTATCCAGACTTTTGTAAGTCTCACACGTGAAGAGGAGGATGCTCTCTCAGTGTGGCTGCCATCTGCTAACTTGCTTAGTGGTCATGGCTCGCAACACTTGGTGTAATGTAGAAGTAGCATATCTTTTAGACAGGTCCTTGCCAGCAGGACTTCTTTCTCCCTCAGGTTCAGCTGAAGAGCATGGGAAAGACAGCCTGCAGCTGTAGAAGTTGTCCTTTCAGAGTCCCTGGAAGATCCAACTTTGGCCCAACTGTGAATCAGCCATTTAAGGCTGAGGATCCTCTGTACTGCCAGAGAAGTTGCCTCCCTGTAACAAACAAAAGGATCTTTGCCTTGGATGTGAGAGTTTAAAAACACACAATCATGAAGGAGGGGCACTGCAGCAGTACATATGTTAGAGCAGTAGTGCTTGAGTGCAGGGGGTGAATGCATGTGTGAGTCAAATAGAAATGTTTGCTTTTCCCCCAGTTCTGCCTTCTGAGGTAGCTTCGCTCTCCAAGGACATGGTCCTGCTTTTGTGAGGAATGCCTGAGGGCTCAAGTCACTTAGCTTCTGAGCTTTGTAAATCTAGGTATAAATGTTCTGTTGTTTGCAAGGAGCCTTCCAGTTCTCTGATGGGAATATGTGTAAAAAGTATACATGTGAAAAGTACCCCTTCCTTTGCAGTGGCTTTCAGATAAAGATCTGCTTTGTTGACTCAATGGCTCCTTAGCCTGCTCTGTCAGCACTGAACATGAACTGAGATGCTTCCAGCCTCCAGCTGGCTTACAGCTCTTGGTTTCATTTAGCAAGAGCAATCTGTGATCCAGGGGTGTACAGGTAAGTGAGCTCTTGAGAGGTTTGTGGAAAAGGAACAATGCATTCAGCATGATACTTGGAGAAGGTGAATTTTCTGACAGTTTCCCGTTGTGTCAAAACTATTCTGTTTTGAAAATTGTGCCTTCCAGTTATCCTCTCAGCCGAGCAAGGCAGTTCTCTTGGAGGGGCCCGAAAAGTGTACACCTAATTGCTTTAGAAATGTTGTGAAGTCTTGGAATGCAATCCAGCCATTGCTCATTAACTAGCTGAACCTATTAAACCTGGACAGCAAGCAGGGCTGAGTCGTCCGCCCTTGATTGCAGGCAGCTAATGGAGCTGTGGGAGCAAGCTGTGACTGCAGAGTGGAATTGGCAGTAGACTCCCAGCAACCCTCCCTGTTTTGAACTTGCCCTACACTCCATTTAGACTTCTGGCTTTGAGACAGATGATTTCAGAGCAGTGAGGAGGGGGGAAGGCAGAGTGTGGAAAGCATTGTCTTCCCAGCTATGTTAGCTTTGATCAGAAGTTAAAAACAAATCAGAATTTGAATGGTACTGGTAATTTGACATTCAAACCTGCAGAAGCAGAGGGATTTTTCATCTGGCCATGGTTGGCTTTGATTATTGATTGGTACTCAGGCAGATGGTTCCATTGCACAACAATTAACAAAAAAAAATTGCCTAAACAATGTGACTTGGCATCTCCTCGGTGGTTTTTAGCTCAGAGGGAATCAGCTGATCTTACAAAGCCCATATAGAGATGGTTTGGAACACATGAAGCACATCCTGTCTTGCAAAACAGCATGGTAGTGTTTTCTTGCATCTTCACACCACTCTAGCAGCACAGGAGAAAACAAAAATCAATAATTGTTGAGATTTTGGTGTGGTTTGTCTTTTTTTTTTTTTTTTTTGTAGTAGCTTGAAATTAAATGAGGATAGTTAGGATTTGCCCAGGAAACTTGAAGTGTTTAACCTTCTAAACAGAAAAGTGTTTAACCTTTTAAACAGCTCCTCAACTGGAGATGGATACAGCCCTCGCTAAGTAGTGTTTACCTCTAGAGCACTCTTGGCACTGTGCCGGAGCATTGTTTCAGATCAGCTTGTGCTGCTGCCTGAATCGCCAGGATCCCATCCTTCAGCACTCACATGCCTCCCATCCAGTTGTACTTTGTGCCCAGCCTTATTTACCTTGTGGGTTTTGCCAAGATCACAGCTTGGTGGTGTGGCTTTGGGCCCAGTCAGACCATCTGTCAAGAAGAAGGGGAGGAGAAGGTAGTGGTTTTGACATGTTGCTTGAAGAAGCACATGTCCAAATGTGCTTTGAAATCTTTGTTCTACTTGCTTGTTCAATACTTTCAAGGTGCTGTGTGTTGTGGAATATTTTTCTGTTGTGCTGCCTTACTTTCCCTGTTGTGGAGAGATCATTTCATTTCTAGTCTGGATTCGTACATTTTGTTTGTGCTGCTGGCAGATCCTATCAACACCCACTTTTCACTGATATTTAAACTTTAAAAGATAAAATAAAAATCTTTGGTGTCATGGAACACTGACTTGCTTGTAAAATAGTTCTATATACCAGAGATGCTATTTAAAAATATTGTAGGAGTCTAGTAATACATTAGCATTTTATGCATTTCACTGTGAGCAGTCCCAAAGTGCTTAAACTGTGGTGCACACATGCAGCCCTGTGGAGATGCAGTTCTCAGGACAGGGGCTGTAAAGCAGCCCCTGCATTTGCTGATGGAGGGATGGGTGCAAACAGCTTCAAGCAAAGTAGCCAGAATAAAATGCCTGCCTGGGGAATATGCCACATCTAGGTGTACAGCTCCTGGGAGCCCAGCTAGGGATGCTGTCAGAGGTGCTCGCCCTGGGATCACAATGCTGTGTATGGACCGGGACCCCCTCAGCCTGAATTGCCCTGGGTTTTGTCACAGCCTCAGGTGCAGCCCCCGACCAGCACTTGAGGCTGGATATTTGAGCAAGTGTCCTCACAGGCTCTGTGTTAAGAACTTGTTGCCTTTAGCACTCTCCAGAGAACTAACAGCAGGTAACTCCTTTGTTTGTCAGCAGCCAGGATGGAGCTCTGCAGCCGCAGGCCGGGCTGGGCGCGGTTGCCTTGCGGAGCGTGCGGGCAGGCCGCTGCCACTGTCCCTTGGTGGCTGAGGATTCCTGACGTGAGGCCGCAGTGCTTGTGTCCCTGTGTGTGCAAAACACGTTTCTCTGCGTCATCCTAGGTATCCTTCAGCCTGTTTTATGTTTGTGTCCCTTAGAAACCAATGTGTGAGTTGATCTCAGATAAGCTATTCTAGACATAGCTCAGCAGAGGGGAGATGTAGAGCTGTAGTGTGAGGACAGAAAAAAACATTTTCAGATTATTTTGAGACAGCAGTTATATCATTCTGGGAAATTCAGCCTTGCAGAAGCTAATAAAAGTAAAATTCAAGCTCTTATAAAGTTAAGCAGAACTAATACCACAGAGTGTTTTCTGGTTATCATTTCAAAACCTTTGTGGCATTTTCTCTGAATGTTCCCATACAGGCGCAGTTATTCACGTGTGAGAATCTCAGGAGCAGCTCGGTGGGGGGGAACAGCAACCTCACTGGTGTGTAAGAGAGCTCCATCTTCCAAAAAGAATTACAGCTGTGATGTCACAGCTCAGGGTTCAGCGAGTTGTCAGCGGCCACTGTCTGATGTTTCTAACCAAACATCATAGCCTGTGCTCCTTTTTAATTCTTTAAAGAAAATTAAACAAATAATTATTTCAGTTTTAAAATACATCGTGTCTAAAGACAAAAATAAAAAAGGAAAATATCCCCACTATTTTATTTTCATTTGGCATGACTGTTAGACGGAAGGAACCTTTTGATATATTGAGTTGGGAAGTAATTAATCTTGGGAGTGTGAGATGGGTTATAATCTTAATGTCATTTTACAATGACTAAAATAGGCCAATTTTGTCCTTCACTAATCCATGTAAATGTAAATCCCTTTGGTTCAACAGTGTTGTATGGATGAAAATAAGAAATGCTGCAGTCTATATTTTGGGATCTCCTTGCTTACAGTGTAAAAGCTTACAGAGCACATGGATGAAGCAGCCCTCCCTCTTGTACACTAGAACACCACTACCAGTGCTGGCACAAGCCAGAGCATCACCTGCAGCTGTTGCTTTTTTCAGATGTAGCAGGTGAAGCACAAACTCTGTCATTTCTCTAGATTCAGCAGAATATGTTATATGCAGTTTGCCAGTATGTTTATAGCAAAAAGGCTAAGAGCAGAAAATATTTCTAGGGATAGTAAAACTTGCTTTAAAAGAAATGAGAGGTTTTAAAAGCTTATACAAATCTTGAAAGACACAAAAGGGCTGGACTGAACATTGCCATTTCAGTCAAATTTAGAACCTCCACCTACTTAAACAGGAACACGTTTAGGTCAGCGTTTTGTGCTTGGCAAAGTCATCTCCCTAATCTCCTTTGGAGCATTTCTGACTGTGATTTAGGTGTAGGGGGGAGGGAAGTGCTTCCAGGCTGAGACTTGTAGCTAAATTGTCATACCAAGATAATCTGTTGATTACCACTGAAGTGGTGTAGATTGATAGGCACTGAATTCTGAAATCTGCTGTTCAAATCTGTGCTTGTGCACAGTTATTCATTTGGAAGCATTCAACCAAGGTATCCAAAACCTTGTGAGTTTTAAACCATTTTCCCAAACCTCAGGAGCAAATTCTAGTTGCCTGGGTTGATCTTGCTTTGTTTGTGTGTTTCAGCAAGATTCAGAGAGGTTGTGTCAGTTGATCTATATGCAGTTTCTTGCATTTGTCAAGTAAGTGGAGCAGAAATACGGTTTCCTCCTTTCTCCACCCTTTCTTTCATGTAATGAAATGGGAAATGTTGAAGCTACTGGAAACCTTGATGTGACATTTCTAAATGCAGTGATGCTGTGTCTTAAATTTGGGTCCTGTAAGTAAATTACAAACATCAGGAGTTCCTGTACAGCTGATCTTCAGTGCTGTTGTTTTATGAAGTTGATTAGAAATAAGTGATCAGACTAATATATATTTTAAAACAGGTGATGAAAAGTTCTTTCCTGGCAGATGATATTAGAGGTAAATGTGTTGGTAAACCTCTCCATTATTATAAAGGATCCTGATTTTGGGTCTGCTGACAGAGGAGTTGGGATAATGGGAGATGGCACTGCAATTTAGGATATCTTTAACCAGCATCTTGGGAGCAGAGGCTCCAAGACGACTGTAGCTGGTGCAGCTGTGATTGCGGTGTGCACGTGGGCGTCTCGTAAGTGAGATGAGTCTCCTGGGAATTCACGTTGGCGCTCTGTCTTCCATGAAAGCCCCATGTGCTCACCCACGTTGATATGTACGGCTGTCGCCTACCTGCTAATGAACAACGAAACAAAAATGTTCTGCAAGGACGTCTTCCCTTGGCATTCTTCCCCCAAGTATCTCTTCTTCTGCCTGCTCAACAGGTGCTAAAATGGATTACAAGAGAGTTACAGGAGTGGAGGAGTTTAACTAAGGTGAAGGTGGCCCTGTGTGCTCCCTGGGGTTGTCACATATCTCAAAATTCTGGCTTTTGGGAACAGGGATTGGAGCTCATTCCTGTTTGAGCTGATGCTTCAGTTCTTGCCTTTCCATGCCTGCACTTAATAAAATCAAAAGCTGAGAACAAACCCAGTCTCGATGGGTTTGACGGCAGCTCTGCTTATCTACAAATATTATTAAAACACGCTCCATCAAAGAGGTGTAATTATCAGGATATAGAAACAAAACTGCTGCAGTCATGCACAGAATTGTTGTCTAGCCATTAGGAGGCTCAGCAAAGAAAATCAGGTGTCACAAAACTGAAATTCATAATCAAAGCAAATGAAGCAATATTGTTATTACTTGGGGCAACAGAAGCTAGCTGTCCTCTTGGGAATCTGAAAGAGTCATTTCAGTCTTCCTTCAAATTTCTCTTTGCTTCCTCTGAGACCTACTAGCCACAGATTTTTCACACACCTGTATATACTCAGACACCTGCCTTTGGCTTGTAAAAAACTACACTGGAAGTTCTTTCCTGGACACTTGGTGTAGGGAGTTAGTGCAGACAGGTACCAGCCATGTCCCATATCCTCCTGCTGGTCATTCTTTCTCGTCAGGAGGTAACTCCACAATGTGATGGCCCAGACTGTCTTGGGGTGTCACTTATGTCATTTTAAAGTCTGGATTTGAACAAGTGGATTCCAGCCTCTTTCTGTTTCAGAAACACAAGTCATTTTTTTATGCTTTGTACTTTCAAAAAAAAAGTGTATTTTCTAGGGTGAAATTATGTACCAGATAACCATAAATGGCAAAAATTACATAACTTTTCTTGAAGTTATACACTGAAACAGTACTGCAACCACCAAATTTTAATTAAAATCACCTTACAGACACTAATTGTAGTATATACAGTTTTTATGTGTATATAAGCTGAAGCACAAAGTAGTTGCTTGGGGTTATACAAGAAAGTTTTTAACACAGCCCAGGTCCCTTGTTGTTTGCTTTCCATAGCTGTTTGTTTATTACAGTGTGTTAACATGAAGAGGTAAAATGCAGATGCTTTATCTTTTTTAAAGCACGCTATATATTAGTTACACTTGCTCAGACTGTATTTATACTACTTGAGAGCTTGTTATCTGCAAATACCATTAAGACATCTCTGGTTTTTATGTTCTTCTGAACATACCTTCTTTGTCTTCCCTGTTTTTGTCTCATGTTATGATTAAAAGACTGCCACTCACTTCGCCATATCTCAGAAATAGCATTTTTTGGTCTCATTTTTTAACCAGAAAACTCTATTTTACCCCAAACCGCAGTTTTTCATTCTTCCCTCTCCCCATCCCCAGCTCCCACCCCATTTGACTGGTGCCAAAGATGACAGCCTCAGTGCAGATGACCTCCTTGCACTGACCTAATCCATTGTCCATCCTGTAGATTTTCAGAGCAGTCCCTAACATCCTCATTTGGCTTCTTCATCTCTCGTTTGGTCAGTAGTTACCCACTACAGTTTCGCTGTGGAAAAGTGATTTAGCAGGTCCCAGGTACTGGCCCCCTGGGTTAAATTCCCTTCCTCTCTGTAGAGTGTGTCTCCCTGAAAGACCAGGCTTTTTGCAAGGATGAGCAGCTGTTCATTTCAACACTGCTGGCCCATTTTGTCTCTCCCTCAAACCTGACTTTTGAATGTTACTATTTCAGGTCTGTGGCTTGACCATTCGAGTGCAAATTCTGCTCTTGCCTTACAGTTTAGGCTACCCAAACCCATAGTCAGGTCCAAAATTACTGTGTCACATGGGGCTCAAGTGTAGCTACATCTCTCATGCAAGGCAGTAAAAATGGTTGGCAAAATTCTTTTAATTCTCCATCTGCTGAACCAAATAGTACCGCAAGTGTAGAAGAATATGAGCTAGTTCAGTAGCCAAAAAAAAAAAATTTATGAATTTTTCTCTTGGGCTCTGGTAGGTGTGAAGTTTCTGTGTTTCACCATATTTAGGGAGTCCTAATGTGAACCTGTGTAAGATTCAGGTGGTGATAACTACTAATCTATTAGTGTGCTGGGTGTGAGGGAGAGAGGCACTGTCATGCAGAAGAAGGTATGAACAGTTTACATCAGCTCTGGAGACAGAACACAGCCATTTCTGAGATGTAAGATGTGGTTTCTTTTTTAAGGCAGGGATTGAAATGGCTGCTGTTACTGTAAAATGCGAGTATCCGGAATCTTTTTATCATGCAGCATCCTTATCAAGTAGAATGTAGGTGACAGGAAAACTGCTGTGCTTCTTTAGCAGCTGGCAGTGCATGGCTGCCACTTGAACCCAGAGGCCAAATCAAGGCTTCAACTGACCTTGCTGTGGGCAAGATTTTAGAGTCTCATGGCCCAAACTGAATGGGTCAAACATCATGGTTGTGATGAAAAGCAGTGATACAACACTGTGTTTGGGCTTCAGCTACAGGCAAAGAATCTGTCCTTGGAAAAAAGGCAAGTTAGAGGAAGATGGCGAGGTAGCTGTTCCAGCAAAGTTCTTGCCAGGTAAATGGCAGATTCTGTCTTAGGTGAAATGCTGTGACCTGCTTTGGTGAAAGCTGTGAGCCAGGCAAGCTTCTGAAGAGTTCTTTAGGGAAAGGTTTGGAAAAAAACCTAACCACAGAAAGTAGGTTTCTGGAACAGTGAAATAAAGGCTGCAACAACAAAAGAAATGCAGGTGAAGGAAATGGAGGAATGAAGTAAAATCCTTTGAGTAAGCAAACTGTCTGTGACCAGGAATTGATGAAGAGCAATCTTAAGAATGAAAACAAAGCTATAATATATTCATGAAGCACGATGATGATAACTCAGAGGGAGTAGCATTAATTATGACTTCCACAGCAGAAAAATAGCTTGTAGACTGGGAACCAATTAGTGGTCGATTGCTCTGAACTAGATTTCAAACACAGTACATGAAATGACAATTACACAGTGTTACCAACAGACAACTACTGCGATGAGATAAGAGCTGTCAGCAGATTTGGACCAAATTCCTTAGCTGACATCTGCTTACTAAAAGGGAGACTTCTTTCTTGGGGTTAGGGCCAGCGACAAAACAGAGGAATTAATGGCCAAATGTCATCCTCTGTCTCCAAAGCAATCAGGTGGGGCCTGGCAGAAGTCTGCCTGCTCTCTGTGCCCTTGGTGATGCCTGGACATAGTGTAGAGGTGTCCCTACAGCAGTTGGTGGAATTGTTGTGGTTTGAGTATATTTGAGACAAACACAGTGTTTATTATCTTCAGCACATCTTAGCGTGCTATAGAAGTGATGATTATTTTGTGACGGTACAAAAAATAAATTTAAAAAAATTGCAGGAGAATTAGTAAGAAGAATTAGTAAATTAGTATTACTACTTAAGTGAACATGCCATATGTTGTTAAAAATGTAACTAGTTTGCAGCTGAGCAATCCCAGGTAGTGGACTTTCCCAGGATGCAAATACCAAAACCAACATTGGACATTTGAATGCATCCAGCAAAATCATCAGCAAAATCAGTGTCAGAACAAGAATAGAGGACCCAAGACAAATAGGAAGATAGCCTTGCTCAAGAAGCTGGTATAGCTCCTGAAAAAGCTGTTCCCTTTGCTCAACAGGCCAGGTTCTACCAGCCAATAGGCCTGTCTGAGGTTAGCAAGTGAAAGCTATTCAGTGACAGGAGAAGGATGGTGGTGGTGGGAGGAGCACTGTGACTTTGCCGAAGGAACTGAAAATCCCAAAGTAGAGATGCTGTCTCATAGCACAAAGGCAGATGTGAAAAGCTATCTGAAACCACAATTTGGAGTAGCTGGAGGTAGCAATCATTGCTGAAAAATGGTTGAATGAGTAGTTGCTGAGTTCGTCAAGAAATACAGGAATATGAAAAAAATTAACATAATCCAACTGATACAAAGAAATTGCATTTCAGATAAAGTATTTCAGAAAGGTGATGCAAGTGATTGCAAAAGCTGAAGAGAAGTTCTGTTCCTTTCACTGATACAAGCATCAAAAATGAAAAAATCCAAACAAAAATGAAGAACAGAGGTTCTAATTTCTTTCTCATACAGCTGCAGCTCAGACATTTCAATCAGGAAGATAAAGCAATGGCCAGGTTTTTGGATGGCCTCTGCTATCCAGATTTTGGATAGCCTCCTCCTTCCTGGCTTGAGGCAGATCACCTGCCAGTTTGATGTGGTTGTTTGTTTGGAGCTCTTGGTGAGAATATGTTTATTACCTTTCTCAGGAGACTAATCTTTTATTTTCATGTATGTATTTATAATGGCTGTGAAGTCACTGACAAGCTCAAACCATTGAAGCAAGTAGGGAGCTGCATGAGTGGTTCATCATGGATAATGCTGCTGTAAAACCAGTGTGCATTCTGTCACCACTTTAAGGTTGCAGTTGAGTGGACAGTGACGTGGCCAAGTCACCATAAGAAAAAGTGCAGCTGGATGTAGTGTAGTGAGCTGTTACATCAGTTAGATCCAGCATCCTGAGCATGGGAGCTTAAGTGGTGGTTCAAAAATCATGTAAGAAAAGACTGTCTGGCATTGCAGGGCTAATAATTATTTAAGGAAACAAATCTCAAGAGACCTTTTGCAAATTCCTACTGAAGCATTGTATAAAAAGGCAGAGAAATACAAGGAATGAATCAATTTACATGTCTTGGCAGAGACACACCAACCAGGGGGGAAGTCCAAAAGGAAATGTCACCAACTGGCAAGGCAACAGCTGCGTTTACCAACTTAAACAAAATTAGTCATTGAAAATACAAATGTAAAGACCAAACTAGGAGTCTTCCACTCAGATGTTATTTCCATCTTAACATGTGGATGTGAGTATTGGAAACTCACCAGAGGCAAAGACGTCTCATGCCTCCAGATGTAAATACCTGGGGAAAATACTGGGTAACAGATGGAGTGAATGTGTCACAAATGCAAAGATCTGCCACTTTCTCACCAGTGTGTCCCCCAAGTTCTCCAGGGTAAGCAATGGAAACACTGGGTCGTGTGCAGTGAGTGGAGCCAGCAATGCTGTCTGAGCAGATGGGCTCCCAAGCAGCTGGAGGAACATACAAATGGTCAGACCAGATATTGCTTGGAGTGTGAACACTTACTGGCACTCAGCGATACAGAAAAACTGCAGAGAGTGGCTGAGGATTGGCACAGACTTTGGAGCCACATTGGCTCCCAGAGCAACATCTGCAGGTGCAAGAAGGCTTTAGGGGAAAAAGTTACTCTTGGTACCTCGGGGGAGTGGTGGGAGGGAGGGTGGGCTTATGTGGGATTTTCTCCTTTAAAGATCCAGACTATTTAAAGTTGGGTTACTGAGAGTAACCAGAGCTTCCAGTGACGGCATTGCTGGCTCAGGCTGCAGAGGGCTGCATTGCATGGACAAGCCAAGAAATCTGTCATCCCTGGTCTGGTGTGCTTTTGCTGTCTGACCTCAAGGAAATCACGCGACCCCACCAGTTCTCCAGAGCTCTCTGACCGCAGTACTGTAAGATTTTAATTAGAAGCAGTGGACAGTACACCACTTTTTCTAGTTTCACAAGCTGTCCTGAGGGGCTAGTAAATGTAGTAGGTTTCTGTGGAAGTGGAAAAACCCCACATGTTTCACACACTGAATTGAGAATAAAGAAGTTGCTTCTAGCTTTATTTATAAATCAGTATTTACATGGTGTAAGTGTAGCTACAAGTTGTCTTCAGAGGTGAAGGATAGCCCTAAGCTTTGTATTGTACATACAAAGTGTTTGTATATTATACTTAATACAATTTTGTGAGTTTAGTTCAGCTGATGTTTTAGATGATGGCTGTTACTATAGTAAAAAAAATGTTTAGATTCTGCAATTTTAGTCCAGTTTGTAGAACATGGGGACAAAAATAACATCCCATGCTGGTTTTTAATCAATAGTACAAATAGAATCTTCAGCTTTTTGTTCTTTATAATTCTGGTTCCTGTATGCAAACCCTGCTTTCTTAGAACAATTACTAGACCCTATTCATTCCTCTTGCTTTTATCACTGCATCTCAGCACCTTGTGTGGCAGGACTGAAGCAGTTTGCATCCCTCTTGCTAGGCCAGTTGTGCTACCTCCCTTCTGCTGCTTCTCTTTTGACATCTGCACTGAGGCACAGCTGTCAAACTCCTAGTGGTGGTGTCACCTGCCTATTGGATAAAAAGCTGATTTTTCAGAGAGTTAAAAATTTAAGGCAGTAAAGATTCTGACTGATTCTGTCATCTGCTCTTGCTTTTCCAGCCAAGCTCTTACTCTTTCTCATTCAGCCTAGCTTTGAAAGGTTGAGGTGAGAAGATCCCAACCCTGTGCCTAGGGAGACTATTCTAGCACCCAAACCAAAGCTTTCTGCTGTGTTTGGAGTGAGAATCCCAATGTCTTTCTCCCAGATTTAAGCTTGCTTTTTTACTTGCACATGCCTCAAAGGCATTTATTGCCATTTACCACGACCAGGTGGTATCCAGCCAGGTTTAGCCCTTTTGGTTCTTCCCCTGTAGACTTGTAGGATAGCTGTGGCTCCTGGGCACTACAAATCTGGGACCAAGCATCTCTTTTGAGGGTTTGCTTTTAGCCTGCCCTGTTTCATGCATCTGCCCCCCTCTGCAGCAGCAGGGTGAGCTGTGGCAGTAGGTGCAGACACACCTGCACACTTCACATGGTGCCATCTTTCTGTGTCTGTAGCCAGGTGACAAAGTACAAAGTCACCTATTTTCAGGGGGGAGCTAAGCCATGCATTTTGCCTTTGAGAACTGGTAGGCAACACAAGGAGCTCAGTAGACACCCACAGTGCTTTCCTGAGCTGGTGGTGTGAGTTATGCTGCCATCTCTCCCCAGAGATGCTCAGAAAGCAGGGTATGACCTTGGGAGCCTGATCAAGGATCCCCTTTCCAACCACAGTGAAAGGCAGTCTATCTAAAATTATTCTGCTCCCTTTTGAAAATAGACTCCTAAGTGAGGCTGCAGACAGTAAGGGCAGCTGCTATCCATGCCAAGGAGCTCATCTGGATTGCATAGGGAGTTTCAGATGAGTAAAACCTAAATGAACACAGGATCTGCTGTATTTGAAATTTTGACATCAGCAGACATCAGACTGGCAGCAAAACCTGTAGGTAGGTTGGGATGCAGTTGGCAGAGCTTGGGCCTTGCTGTGGGAGCAGATCTGATTGCCCAAGGGCTTCCTTGGCCAGTGTTCTGTGGAGCCCCAGGAGCATCTGGCAAGGCTGCTTGGTGGTTTCTGCAGGGAGCTTCACTTGCAGGATCTCAGCTGGAATCCCTCATTGGGACCACTTCCCTTCACCCAGTGTGACCCAGTGTGGATGTGGGCAGCACTGCCTGCCCAGGCTGGGCTGGATCAGGTCATTTGAGCCCCTCACATAAGTGGCTGCAGATACGTCTCCAGAACAAAGTCATAATACAAATGGATTGTGGCAGCAGGGATGGAGTTCAGGAGGAATTAGCCTTTGGGGTATTTTATCAAATTTTTGAAGCATGAATTGTTGGTAAACCAGAGCTAACATTCCTAATCTGCAGCAAGAAGCAATATAAAGCAGCTGCAGCCCTGCTGCTGGTGCCTGGTGTTGTATTTCTCCTCCCCGTTCTCTGCAGACTGGCTGTTGCTGTCACCATCCCTCTTGGGGTGCACTGGGGACCCCAGTCCAGCTGGAGATGGCAAAGCAGCAGCTGAAACACTGCTGTGAGTGACCTGTGCCCAGGAGACCAGACCCAGCTCTCTGCTGCCAGGCCCCTTTGGGCTGGGGTTTGTCCATGTGCAGGTGGCCACAGTGGAGCTCTCAGCCCCTTCCCGAGGCAGCCAGGGGTTCATTCACCACCTCAGAGATGGGTACCTGCAGTGGTGGGATCTGTGCCCTGGAAGGGACTGTCACTTTGCATGGACAGTAAAGGGAATCTGCAGAGCTGACTGTCACAGCTGCAAGTTTCTACCTTGCATCTGAATCAGAGGAATTAATCCTTTTGTAAGCGGCTGGATTGATTGAGCCCTAGAAGTAGCCAGATAGTAGACAGCAAATTAGACAATATTTTACTTTGTAAGATGTCCTCTGTATCTGAGTGTAGCTATCAGCAGAGCTGGAGAGGTGGGTGTGAAAGGCATGGTAAAACTGAGATTCTTGTCTCTTTAAGTCATGATGCTTGATAATAGTGTTTATTAACTGGCAGAAACTTAAGTATCTGTGGTGGTCTTGCACATTTTGACAGAGAAAAGTGTTGTACAAATTAATGGGGATATTCTCTAAAATATATTAATTTCTGCAGGAATATCATAGTTAGCCTTCTGTTTGCACCTATCCTTTTCAGGATTGCATCAGGAATAACTAGATATTCAGTTCAAACTTCTAATTTGAAGAAAGTTTTTATAAGCCTTGAGCCATAGATTTTATCTTCTTCTGCAAAATGATATGACTATATTGTAAACAAAACTGTAGCTTTTTGTGGCCCCTGCTTGATTTTCATACATTGGTTCACTTATTCCTCTTGATGAGGACAGGAGAAAGAGCATCAAAGATATTTTCCTTTGTATGAAACTATACCTCTGCTGTGGCTAAGACCATAAGGACTTCTCACTTTCAACTGGTTTCTATGTCCTTTAATCTCTCACAGCTCCACATGTCTTTTTGCATCATCTCAAACTGATTAGATAAAAAAATGAAAAGTTTACTTGGAAATTGCAAGTACTGAAAAGTGTCACACTCTTTGACTGCCTTGCTTGCAGGAGGCAGTGGGTGGGAAGGAATAAAAGCATACCTTAATTATACAGTCTCTCTGTTTATTTTCACAGCTGTAGCTTTGCTGAAATGTGCAGCAGACATCCTAAATCCACCAAGCAGGGTCCCTGTGTGTTGCACCTGCCAGTCCTACAATCTTGGTACCATTTGGGGATGTGTGTGTGGCTGAACAATGCAGGAAGACTACAAGAGGTTTATCCCTTTAGAAATAAATTACAGTGTAGTGTAGCATGAAAATGATGTGTCAGTGAATACAGAACACAGGATTACCTTCTGTCTCTCCCCTTTATCACAGATAACAGCAGCAGTATGGGAAGGAGATTTATATTGCACTTATTTGAAGCTGACCAAGCAATTTAGATGAGATGAAATAGGGATTTTATTTCTGGAGAGAAGAATGTGTGCTTGCTAAAATGCCATTAATTGCTTTATTATTTAAAGCACAAATTTTATCCAGCAATTTGTTGGTCTCCTCTTTTTCTCCAGTGAAAATAATTCACCATGGAAAGATTATTCTGTCAAAAAAGATGATGAACCTGCTAACAAATTAAGTTAAAAGAAGCTGAACTTTCAATTCAGCTTCTGTTTTCACCCCCCTTCTCTCTCTTAAGATCTGTGTGCATGTGTGAATTTCAATAAAAAACAATAGTGGCTTAGCTAACTATGAAAACCTTAACAAAAATTGCAGCAAATACCCCTGCAGCACTGGAATCACAGGCATCCCCTTACATGTTGGGAAGCTGCTTTCGTGCTGTAGTAGCAGTGGCTTGGCACACCCATTGCAGGCAGAGCCCTCTGGTGCTGCTCACACAAAGAGCCAAGGAGCTTAGGAGAGCTCCCAGCCTCTCCTGGAGGCAGAGGCAGTCACTGGGATGGTCCAGTCCTTTCCAGTCCAGTGCTGAACTCTGCTCCTGCTCCTCTGCCCTTGTTATAGAAATGCCATGTCAGCTCCTTCCAGAAGCACTGTCCCTGTTTGTCAAACTTCCCTGCTTTAGCTCTTTCTTGGTTTTTTAAATCAGTCTCTTTGCAATCTCTTTTTGCTCCTGTCGGTGTAATTTTGTGTTTCTTTATTTGGCTCCTCCATTACCCTACCAACAGCAGGCTGGTGGCCAATCTCCATCACCCATAGCTATGGTTTTTCTCCTAGGGCTTCATGCCTGGAATTTGCCCTGCCAATATTAACCCAATGCTTGCCCATGGCTGATTTATTTGCCATAAAGACAAATTGAATCCAAAGGAGTTGTGCCTCCATGCAAATCAGTTTTCTTGTACAAGTACTGCTTGGAGGAATGGTCACTTCTTTGTCATGCCCAAAGCACAAGCTTTCGTATTTGTGCTTTGCCACAGGCTGAAGATCAGGAAAGATGTGGAGCTTATGAGATGAGCAGAGTCTTCTGTTGGCTCACTTGAATCATTTTAGAGACCTTGAAAGCATTGCTTGCTTCAGTTGTGGCCCTAGGGATTTCGTTACATCCAAGAGCACAAAGGAGAAGGTATGTAGCTGTGTTTTCTGGAACCAGGTGATAATTATGTTTTACTTAAAAAATAACAGCTGTTCCGTGGAAAAAGAGCTTTGAAGCCATTTCTTGTATCTTTCAGTTCTTCACAAATAGAAGTAATTCCAATATATATATATATATATATATATATAAAATTTCATTATTACTATTTCCTTGTGAGACAGAGGATTGCTCCCTGTCTCAATCAGTGATCAAAGCTGCAGTGAGACCCCTGAATTGCCAGCGATTCTGTATCATCTGTGTCGCCATCGCTAGGGAAGAAGAATAGCTTTTACAAAAACTATTTTTATTACAGATGTGTAGACACGAATTTATAGCTTCAATCGTGCTTCCAAGAGAGCAGCTGTGAAAGTGAGATAGAAAGCTGGATGAAAGAGCTGGCAGGAAAAGTGAAACAGCAGGGGGACTGCAGGAGGGGATAACACCTGGAAACATCTGTTGGGAGAAGTAAAGCTGGAGAAGGCATGGAGCCACTGTGTCTCACCAATCCCTGACCAGCTACTGGCTTCTTGCCTGCTTTTTGTTTTTATTTTGTTTCACATTGCCTGGTGTATTTATCCCCACCCTTATTTGCAACAGACGATTTTTATAAGGTTCGGAAGTGAGCGAGTGCCGTTTCCAGCTCTCTGGTCTCCGTGCCTGCTGGAACATCTGTACACACACACTCTTTTCCTGTCTAAAGATAGTTTGAGCTAGTGTGCCCAAAATACAACTTCAGGCTTGGTTTTGTTGTTGTCTTAGTAAGCATAAAAATGTGTTCTAATATTATGTCACTCCAGTTATGTGTTTCAGCAGCTGCAGTCTGTTTGTGTCCAGTTTGTTGGGAATGGCCTTGCTTCCTGGGATTTGTTTTTCCATAGCTGGAGCCCTGGGTTACTTGGTTTGACCAAGACCGCACATTGCAGTCTTTCTGTGAGTACGATCATTCTTGCCCAGTAGGATAATTCCAGCAGGGTTTTCTGCTGGAATGACATGACCTCCTTTCACTGACCTCATGCTCTGCCAGCACTGCTGTTTGAACATCATCCCTTCCCACCCCCTCTGCTTCCCCCTCTCCCTGCAGGCCTTGCTGCAGTTGTGCAAAAAAAAAAAAATTCCTTCTTTCTGCAGTGCCATCACTATGTTGAATAATTCTGCTTTTACTTCTCAGGTTTTCTGGCTTGACCTCTCCACCTCCCTCCATCCAACAAGGATGTAGTACGTAATCCCTTTTGTGGATATGTGTGTTCCTGTGGTGTGCACTGAAAAAGTGGGATTTACTTATTATAGGCCTTTCCTTATTTTTCCTTATATTTTGTTATATTTAGTTTAATGCACTGTAACTTGTGCTGTGGGGTCACAAAGCATAATCTTACCCTCCCATCATGAAGTGCCAGATAGGAGTCTGGGATGGGAGATTTGTGTAGCCTGGAGATCCAGGGAAAGGAAACTACCAAATGGCAAGTTGTGTACCAGCCACACTTCTGGGTTGGCTGGTGCTTGGAAAGCTTAGGAACACAGAGATTTCACCGGAGGCTGCTGTGAAGGGTAAAGAGGTGCAGGGAAATGACCAGGATCAGCAAGTGTTTGATGCTCAGGTATCTGTGTGGGGATGTTAATTTTTGCTGATAAATGACAAACTACAATAGGCACTTTTATACATAAAGCAAAAATTCTTCATGATTGTAAAAGCTTTTGTACTGCTTGTTGCTATAACTTAGGAAATGCGAAATGGTCAAGTGAATTCATTATGTGGGTCATCTCAAATGAGTGCCTTTAAAAATGTTGTGTGGCTCATTGTCTATTCTCTTTTTAAGCCTTGTTTTATGGAAAGGGAACTTTGGAAACTTGGAAGATTCTGATTTTTATTGGTGATATCCCTCTATCATTGGAGCAGTGAAGGCAAGCTCTCCTTGCTGCAGGAACCTGGCACATTTGGGCTGGAAGGAAGGTGAAGGTGTCAGAGCTTCCTTAGCAGAGCAGGAGGGTATTCTATCACTGCTGCTGGCTGGATGGCTCCAGGAGAAGGACGCAAGGAACCATGCAGCTGGCACCCTGCTTACGACTCTCAGTGTCTGCCAAAATTGGTTTAAAATAGCTGTTACTCAGAGAGCAATATTACAGATTTGTATTTGAGCTATTTGGACTTCTCACAAGGGTTGGAATACAAGATGCCAAACAGTGCAGCTTGCTGTTTTTTTAATACAGAGTTTCATATTGTGAAGTTTTTGTCCCAGAGATTTCTATTTCAAGCCCTGGGATACAAGGTGTTTGCAGTGAAGTGTGCTCTTGTTGCAGGGCTGAGTATCTGCTCTTCGTTGGCATTTAGGTTATCCTCATTTATGCTGCAGTGATGCCCAGGGTGTGGGTGAGTCAGGGCCCTGCTGTGCTGCGTGCTGGCTGACAGCAGGGTGACAGTCCCTGCCCCAGGAGCCCATAGCCTGGGTCACTGGCCTCTGATGGCCACTGCCACAAGCTGTTTGGGAGTATCAGCTGCCAGGCCAGAGCATACTAAGGACAGAAAGCAGGGATAGTTCAGGTAAGGCAGCCAAACATGCATTTTAAGTGCAGTTTACAGTCAGGACATCAGTAGTGCCTTCTTTGCCCAAGTCAGCAGATACAAATGCACAGCTCATTGTCAGTAACTATCCGTATATATTTCAAAGCCTTATAAGCCCTGACCTAGAATTTGATCTCTGCCAACATCAATTCCCACAGGAACACAGGACCACTGTGAAAACAAAGTGTTAGAATCAGAGAGATGTATATTCTCCTTCACAGCAGGGAATCTGTCTGCCATATCCTTCCTTGTGCTCTGTGCACAGCATCACTGGGTGAAGTACAGGGGATGATGTCCATGGATTCCAGTGAGAGGCTGAGCTGTAACAGTGAAATGCTGGGAAATTTTTTCATGTTTATAGTATGCCTCAGTCCAAGGCATGTGCAGGTTGGAAAAGAGTCATAGAACTGTTTAGGTTGGAAAAGACCTTTAAGATCATCGAGTCCAACTTTTAACCCAACACTGCCAAATCTACCACTGAGCTGGACAAAAATGCACCACTGGGTTCTATTTATGTGTTGTATAGGAGGATGTAAGGTGGTTTCTATAGCACAAAGTCTCGACCATTGGTGTGATTCAGTTGTGCCATTGCCAGCTGGGGCAGGGCTGCAGTTCTGGAAGTAGGGCAGATGAAGCTTCAGCCCCACTCCCCTCGCCAGGCAGTGTGTGTGTTTTACACAGAGCCAGTGTGGGAACACGCTGAAGGGAAACTTCATTGTGTTTGACAGTGCCTTTTTAGCTGAAGTACTGCCACGATTGGCATGACAGCAGTGAATCTCAAAATTGGTTGATTGCCGAGAGAGCCTGTGAAGACAGACATGAGGGATAAAAGGAATTAAATGCTTAATTAATAGGTTTATACTTCCTATTTCTCGAAGCATGACTATTTTTCCCTCTCCTGTTTGTTTATTTTATGGTGCCATATGTTCCACTTGAAGCTGTATAGAAATTTGCTAAAGAAACCTGCACATCAGGGTTAAGAGAGTTCTTAACTAGGTGATCTGCTGCTTGAATATTTGACTTTTGAAATAATTAAATATTGTGAACTACCAACATGAAAAGATTATTTGGCCAATATTTTGTACTCTAATAATAGCACCTACGCTGTGTAGTGTAGTTAGTCTTGATTTTAAGGGACTAAAGCTTCAGCTTCTCATGGTAGAGGTTCTCTCCTGTGTTCATGTGTCCCTGATAACATTTTTCATTAGAATTCTAGTTGCAAATATCAACATTTCTTTGGTGTCTCCTTCTGTTAGTTCCTTGCTTCCCACATGCTGTTCTGTGTGAAAGTCTTTGTGAATTGCTTAAAGGAGTAAAATCCTTCATGGTAATGGAGATGCTAACATGCATGACAGTTCTTATCCATCCAAAAATGGCAGCAGTTGACTTGTAGTTTTTCATATAAGCTGATTTTTCACTCAGAAAAGTTTTCACTTAGAGAAGGTAGCTATTAATTACTTATCTATCCATGTTTCAATATGCCACCATCTCGTTAAATAGCTCCCTTGTCTATTTCTTTCTGAAACTATAAAGCACTCTTTTCTGCAGAACAAGCTCAATGACATCTTGACACTTCCCTAATGTTTTCAAATCCTGGGTGGAATTGCTGGATTTATTTGAACTTCAGATTCAGGGCTTGTAAATATGCACAGATGAAAGCTAAAAAGGTTGACAAGAATGCATTTGCAGTTGCAAGCGCTAGGTTTGGCATAGTTATCTTTGGCAACATGAACCTAATCAAGTCCAGGAACTGGAGTGATCATAAATCTGTTGTGATGCTGATAGTCGTCTTGTATTACGGTAGGCAGTACTACCTCCTCTATTATTAGATTGGGCCCTGGGGAAATGCAAAGGAAAGTGTGAGTCTCACCCACGGTGTTTTGGTACTAAGCAAGCCAAGCATTTGGAGAAGATCCTTATCTTTGCTTGGCTGATGGAGGGTGAGGTGAGCATATGAGACCAAGTTGCTGAAGAGGTCTCATCTTCCAAATGTTAGTGCAGAGCCTTAACATGGAATGGCCCTGCTCTCACGGACTGATACCTGGCTGTCCTGTCTCCAAACAGCAGTGCTGCTACCCACAAGAGACCTGGGAAGAGCAGTCCACCCAAGCAATGAAGCTTTCAATGGATGGCATTGTTAAGGATGATTTCAAGAGCTGACTTCTAGCATTTCAGTGGTCCAGGTAGTTGAAAGATCTGTGAAAAAACCCTGCACTATGGATTTATTTTAATGAAAGAGTTTGCGTAGTGACATTATGTGCGTGTAGGTAGCCATTAAGCAAAGAGGGGAAGTAGGTGGCATGTCTTTTGCTACTACTTCTGCCTCTTCACTTTCTGAGCAGAATCCTTTTTAGTTTAAGGGCTCCTAGCATACCAGCATCTCCTGGTGAGCACTGGTTAGCTGGCTCTGTGCAGGGCATGATTGGATTGGTAGGTGTTTCGTTCATAAGTTTCACCTACTCATCTTGTTTTCTATTAATAACTTTATGTTTTAATCCTGTAAGTGTATTGTGCCATGCATCTGTCTATTTGGGGAGCTAATCCTGTAGTGGTAGGCATCTATTTCAGGAGTAGCCTAGACAAAGCACAGCCTATTTGAGTGCTGGCCTCCCTTATTGTGTGTAGTGGGTTAAATCGCTGGTATTAGTGTAGTGTGGGAGTTCAAAAAGGAAAGACGTTATTTGCAGTGTCAACTCATTAAAATACTCTGTACAGATTTTTCCAAAAGAATAAGCAGCCCAAGCACACTGGGCCCCATGCCAGGGTATGTAATAGCCTTGCACAGCACCAGTTGAAGCTCCAAGTTGGATAAAAGGCAGCTTTTTCTGGGTTTGTTAAGTATTCCTTTAAAAAAAATAAAAAAGGTTTGTGTACAGAAGTAGCAAATTAATTCAGTCCTATCAGAAAGTAGGTCAGTGACTGACCTCCCGATAGCATGAGGCAGCAGTTTCAAGCAGAAGTGACAGCTCAGCAGCGTGGACCCTCCATGTCTCCAGGAAACTTGTTTTGACAAATGTAAACACATTATATCCTGTATTCCTCTTGCTTTTTGCTTTTTTTTTTTTTTTTTTTTTTTTTTTTTTTTTTTTTTTTTTGCTGCTGCATTAGAAACCACAAGCTGTCACTCTACATCCCCTTTCTTCACCCTTTCTGGTCCCCAAAGGGAAATGCCTTGTATCATAGCTAATAATTTTTGCAGGGCTGTGTAATGAGTAAGACGTTCCAGCAAGGGTTGGTGTTTTTTTATGACACACAAAGTTGAGCACTGTAAACCAGACTTGACTAAAATCCAAACCAAAGTCTTTCCAATGGTGAGGGAAGTCAGTGGGAAGACAGGAACTGGATTAATTTAGGATCCTTCCATCCTAGCTTTGCTTTTCTTTGTACTGAATGAAATTTTTGCATATACCCATGTGCCTCTTCAGTGTTTACGTTGCCAGTGTTGGTGTCCACATTGCTACAGAGAGAACCTTAAACATGTCTTCACTTCAGCACAGCAACTCCTGAAACTGGGATGCTTTTGTAATTTTGGGTGAAGCAGCGAAGTGTATATAAATGGGGTTGTGGCTCCTTGAATACCTCATAAAGAATAATTGCCTCAGAAGACATGGGAATATGTTCATCTTTTCGTTGAGTTGTCACTATCAGCAGGTATTGAAGGTGGACTGTACACTACTAGTTAACTCCTTTGACTTGTACCTTTCCTGCAGTGATTTCTGCAGTGGAAATGATTGTGGATCAGAAGGTCACACAAGGTTTTCAGCTGTCTCCTTCTCCTGACTTTTAACTAGGTTGCACCGACAAGATGCTGCTGTGTGGAATATATAGAGGAGGATTTCAGACTGTATTAGCCATCATGGCTCAATTTAAGCCGTTTTACTAAAGATCTCATAAAACGACGTGATTTTCTTCATTACCTAGTTACCTTTCTGGCCTGAGGTGGCTCAAAAATATTGAGAAAATCCTATGGATTTTTATACAGATGTTGTACAGAGAATGAGTTTTGCCATGTGATGGATAAAATAGCCCTTTAGCTGTACACTACCATTTAACTGAATTTTTAAGTTCATTTGCTTAGAAGAAGTACACTACAATAAAAGTTGGATGACACTGTCTCACCTAGAAGTAGAGATTTGATTGGGGAGGATGCGAATATATTTGTTAAAAACAATATGCTTCTGCCTTTAGTAAAGGTTTGATCTGAATAGATCCAAATCAAGCAAGTCAGATGGATTTATATAACAGAACTGGCTGTGAGAAGCTGGGGAAGAAGAAAGTTCTGTTTCAGTGAATTACATGTTTCTGTGTTATAGGTAATGTTGGCATTGATTGTTATATACCATGCAATGGATGTCATGCTGAAAAAATAGTGAAAAATACACTAGTATATGCAGTTTAAAAAACAGACAAAGGAGAGGAGTGCCCATGTACATGTGTGTGAGTACACTTGTGGGGGGCAGGCAGTTCCCAGTCTGCCTCCTGAGGGATCTGTGCATGACACAGATGCTGGCTTTCAAGTCATTACACTCTCCACAGGGCCACCAAGTTTCCTCTGCTTGAAAGGGCTGGAAGTGCAAGGTGTGCTCCAGGTGAAGGCAAAGATCTGATGCTTTTTCCCACTGTTTCATGCTTACAGAGATACTGCTTCCCTTTGCTCCCTCCTGCACTGGGGATAGAGAGTCAGGAAGGAAACAGCATCTTTTTCTACAAGGATCACCGAGTCCAACCTTCAACCCAGGACTGCCAAGTCCAGCCCAAAACCATGTCCCTAAGTGCCATATCTACATGTCTTTAAAGACCTCCAGTATTCCAATACTGAAGTCCTTTTAGTTCAAGGCAATTTGATCTTCTCTTAAGGTTTAAGACCTGGAAGCACCAAGTGGAGAGCTGGGAGGTTTCCTCCCATCCCCAAATGCTCACAGGAGGTCCTGCCAGGCTGGCCAGTTAAGCTGCTTCCCCGTTGCTTGTGGGTGGCAGAGCTCTGTGTGACAGAGGTGACATGGTGACCTTTGCAGTGAAGACAGGTGTAGAACAGAGACAGGAAGATTGCCCATGGTGTAGGCAGTCACTGCTGCCACTTCCCTTTGGGCTAGTGTCCTGTCTCACTTGTTGGAAAAGCAGTTCCCATGGAATAAGAAAGCTGAAATCCTCCTTTTCTTTTTAATTTCTAGCCAGGGGAGATTGTTTCACAGTCTGCATCCCATACAAGCAGTGACTACCAGTGCATATTTGGTATATATATTCAATATATTAATTTACTCCTTCAGCTGCGTGCATGCATCATCAAGGAGCAGGACACCTTCATGTGTTCCCTTTTGCTTTGGAAACCTTGGTGATGGCTTGCTGGGATGAATGTCCCCTTTATGGCTTTCTCCTGATGCCCTGCATGTAGCAGTTCTCAGGGAGTGTAGCTGCAGGATCAGCCAAGACTGCAATCCCCCCTGTGATGACACTGGAGGGCAGAGCAGCGAGGTGTGATGCAGAGAGGCCTCAGGAGATCCTGGGTCTGCATTTCCCCAAAGCTGAACCTTCTTGCACTGGCCTGTGTTGGGTACAGCAAGCTCAAACTCACCTAAGGGACTTGGCGAGAACGGCTCTTCTGCTTGGGGTCGTTTCTTCACACTCTCAAGTCGCATCCCCGAAACAAACAAACAAAACCAAACAAAAAATGCTTCAGAAAAACCCAAGTCCCGCCTTTTCCTTCATAGCACCCAAGTCCCACCTTTTCCTTCATAGTATTCTTAATTAGATTAGTGCCTTTGGTGTCCTGGGCTTTTTCCATCCCAAAGTAAGAACTTAGGAAATTTAAGTTGTTTGTTCCCTTCTATACAGCAAAGTAAAAAGGTACAGGAGAAATCATATTTTGGCAGTTGAGATAACTTACAGTAAAACTTAAGATTTTATTAGTTTTCTTCCAAGATGGAGGAGAATTGTTTTTACCTCCTAGGTAACTCATCAGCTGAAGTTTTTGACTTAATAGTTGAATTGCCTTTATTTCAGCCCTGTTGACTCTTGGACAGAATCCAGTGAAATAATGCATTTAATATGATGCATTGAAAATATTTATAAATTTTTGTTACTTAGGGGAGGAAGGTGGGAGTTTCCACTTTAGTGCTTTTATGAATGTAGATCAATCTACACTGATTAAGCATGGATGATTTCATTTCAGTCAACAGCACAAGGCAATGTCCATCCTGACTATAACAGTGGAAATGTCCTTTGCTTTGCTTAAATCTGTCTAAGAGTATGTCATCTATCATGGTGAAGAAATTCTATGCAGGGTGTGTGAAATGAAGAGTCTGTATGAAATTTCATCCCTCCCTAATGTTTTGCAGGAGCTCTTCTTGGTTGAAGTAACATGTTGTGAATTTTGTAGAGAAATTAGGTGAGTCATTCTTGCACTGATGCAGGCATAGGGCAGCTTCTACAAAGGTAAAATGTTGCCCCCCCTCAGGACTTCTGAACACTCAAAGCACTATTTTGTACAAGTGTTAAGGGGGGGAAAAATAGAAAATTAATTCCTTGTATTGCCCAGCTAACGTCCTGAATGAATTTACTATGGACCACCATTCTTGTGTGGTCCATGCTCTGAGATTTGGTGATCTCAGGGAGAGCTGCTGGAGGACTGGATGTCCTGTGCACAACATGAAGCAGTGGCTTTTAAGGGCTCCTCATAAAGCCCATTTGGCAGGTGCTGTGAGTGCTCATTTTGCTTGGCTTTGTTTCTTTTCCTGAATTTAAGCTAGTTTGTGGTTCAAGTTTGCATCGCCACTGAAGCTCTGCTCACCTCAGCTGACTACAACTTTGTGTCCATTACTGATTCCAGAGTGTAAACTAGATAGGTTATTTGTCCTGTCCTGAGGAAGAAGAGAAGGAGTTAAAATTTAAGAGCTGCCTGTGGTGGACATGAGTGCTGACTAACACCTTTCTTGAGTACATGGAAATCAATTTGGACCTTGTCTGATGAATGCCACTGCTGGAGTTCTTTCTTGTCCTTATAGAGGTACATATGAGAATCGAGAAATAAATGCGTTCACTTAAGATAACATTGTGTGACAGCTGAGAACAATTAAAACTTACTTGTAGCTGTATTTTTTTCCTTCCTTTCTACAGCAGGAGGGTGGTGTCTGCAGCTCTGAGGAGTTGATACAGGCTATTTGTCACTGCTGTGATCTTATCTAGAACAAGTATCCTGCAAGGTTATTTATTTTACAGCCTTTTCTTCTAGTTTTGCACAACACACAGATCTTGGTAGATGGGAAAGGGTTTTTTTTTCTTACTAGAGTCTTTTTGGCAATAAACACATGCCTAACTGTAAGAGAAAAAACTTTCACAACCAAGCTTGTTTTGTGAAGCCCAAACATTTGTGAAGCTTACAAACCCTCAAACTTTGCATAATGTGCCCATCCCTGGTCTCAAACATGAAGTGGCAGAAGAGGGAAGTGTTACTTTTTTTAACCAACAACTTATGACTGTGTCAACACATGACAATTTGTCAAAGCTTGCTGTAGCGGTACTGTAAATTAATTTTTAGCATCACTTGTGAGTGGTAAACACTTTGTGCAGTGTGAACAGCTCCTAGTACAGTGTGAGTTGTCAGCAGCTTGTGAGCTACCCTAAAAAAAAAAAAAAAAGCACAGAGGGAAGGATACAAGCTCCTCGTTTACTAGTACAAAATGGATCTGAGTCTGCAAAAATTCAACATGTAGTGGTATGTCAACTCAACCTTGAAAACTTGTTTTTTCCATTAATAGTAATCACCTGCAAGGCTGGGAAATCACAGCTTTCCATTCTGTGTCCAAGCAGTGCCTGATAGCAAGCAGCTTTATCACGCTCATGGCTTGGTGAAGTAGAGCCCTCTCTTTCCTCTTGGGTTTTGCCTTTGCTTGTTTGGTTTAAAAGCAGAACATGCAAGTGTGCTCTTTTGATGAGAAGTCTCAAATCAATCACATAAAATTCCTGGAAAAAAATTAATATGGCAGCCCAAAGAGAAATGGTGGGAGCCGAGTGCTCTCTCCTGCTCACTTGTCCCCTTGCTGTTTCTCCTTGCCTACCTCGGCTGCTCTGGTGGAGCTGCCAGTGATGGTTCATACAATAGGAGTTGACACGATGGAAGAAAATTATTTGGTGCGAAAAGACAGGGAATATGTATTGTAGAAAACAACTTTTCAGATACAAATGTATTTTAACCTGCCACTTTAGCAGAACAAGCAGTAATAACCTCCCAACCTAACAATGACTGTTAAGCTGAATGTTAATTCGCTCAGTCGTTGAATTGCTAACATGTCTACAATTTACAAGTGAACACCCACTCAAGAGAGAGAAAATAGAAGTTGGTGCCTGGAATTCCTGGCCTTACTGAAATCACCTACATTTTTTTGGTACTAATTCATCTTGCATTTCCTGCGAGTGTTTTAAGTAGAACTAGATGAGAAAAACAGCTGGGTGCGTTTGTTTGCCGCTTTGATGCGCTCAGTGCGGGGTTTTTTTCTCAAGCACAGTCGCTCTTGGCTTATACACCATAGGGTGCTTTGGCTGCACCCTGGGGCTTGTTCCTGTGAGCAGGCAGCACATGTGAAGCTTGGCACAAGAACTGTTGAGACCTGCTAAAGCTAGTTTTAACCTGGTCATGGTTTTAAAGAGAAAGATGACTTTGTTTGTGTATTTGCTCATAAAGAATTTTGGTTGTATTTCCTTTTCTAGATACAACTGTAAGTGCTGCCTGTATGAAAGAGCTGAGCCACACCATCCAGTAAATTGTCCAGAGCAGCAGTTGGCTTGCTTGGAAGTCACTTCCAGGACTGCGTTGTAAGTAAGTGTTTTTACAAAAGCATCATCAAATGGTTTCTTCAGTTTTGGGGTGATTTTGAGATATTCTGGTTGTTTCTTATAATTTCACAGTTTTATTCTAATTTCTAGTGAGACACTAACAATGCATGTGGGAGCTGGAGCGCCCCCATATCTGTGCATAGCATAAAGCCAAAGCCCTTTCAAGGCTTTTTGCTCTCTTCCTCTAGACCTCCCCAGCAAAGTACCTGAACACTTCTGAGAGCAGGCAGCTACATAGAAGCCTAGAAAGAAATTTGGCCAAATACATACTGATCTATTTTGTTATTAACTCTATGACATACATGTTTTTTGAGTGTTCATTCCAGCCTGTACTTCAGCCTTTTAGCTGTGCTGGTATAGCCCTGCTAGAGTGAATTTTGTGGAGGTTTTCATAAACTGTGATCTGCCTAATTCAGTCTGAAATGATCCATGAATAGATGCCCTGTCTGATCCAAAAAGTGTAGTGCTTTGTCCCTTTGGCCATGCAGAGGGTATTGCTAGGGAACCTCAGCGGGCTCTGAATGGAGGTGAATTTGGTCAGCTGCATCTTCTTTCTATGATCATGGAATCATAGAATATCCTGAGTTGAAAGGGATCCATAACAATTTTTTAGATCATCCTAGGTGATGAGTGAGTCCCAGTGAAAATGACCCTACTTCAGATCACAAGCCAATTGCATTGTATATGGCATTGAGAATGTGTTTGCATTTAGAATGATAACATCATCCTAGAAAACTTTGATACGTACACCAAAAACCTTATTGTGCTATCTATACTGTTTATTTTGAAAGCATAATCCATTCAGGGATGTTTGTGAGCCAAAATTTTGTAATTTTTATTTCTTTTTATATTGTCTTCATTTTTCTGGTGCTGCAGGTTATGAGAAGTATGATATGAGAAGTATTTCTGACATAAGTGCATTTCCCTTGAAATGGCCTCTGATAACAGTTGCTTGAGAGAGCAGTGGTGGGAGAGTTGGTGACTTAGAGTTCAAATGACTTAGTTAAGCATATTTATTATACAGGCTGCTCACATTCCTCAGCACCTTGCAGAATATTCCCCGCAAGTGAAATCTGCTGTACATATACTAGGTATAATTTTTTTTTTTTTATTGTTAATCCTGTCACCAAGTCCTTCAATCACAGCAGCTGAGTCAGTTTTTTTGCTGTAGGTTTCTTTTTTGTGAATCTTTTCTCTGTACAGTAACTGACACACCTGGGTCACTCTCTAGGTGAGGTTGTGCTGGACAGGAATCTTTGGCTCGGCTCTGCCTGCAATTATCTGCCAAATACAGTAACTGCTGTTTTGTTCTTGTTCCATGATTGCTGGACCCGTGAGGCACTCAGCCCAATTCTGCATGGGTGAAGTTCAATGAGATGAAAAAAGTACTGGTTACTGTCAGTGATGGGACATTTCAGCTATGGCAAATGTGCAGAGAACAAGTGGGGGAATTGTTTGGGGGAAATCAGGGCTCCAAAAAGTCCGAAGTCAAACAGTTTCCCAATTAGAAATTTCAAACAAGGCCTAATGCTTGTTTTCAGCAGCCGTTAATGGTTCGTCTGGTTCTGGAACTTAAATCCTGACCTAAGCCACCATTGCTTTCATGGAACCATAAGATCATTAAGAATCATACAAGCAGAATTTAGGTTGAAAAGTATCTTCAAGATCCTCAAGTCCAACTGCTAACCCAGCACTGGCAAGTCTACCGCTAAGCCATATCCCTAAGTGCCACATCTACATGGCTTTTAAATACCTCCAGGAGTGGGGACCCAACCACTTCTCTGGGCTGCCTGTTCAATGCTTGGCAATTCCTTTATGTGAAGAAATTTTTCCTAATATCCAATGTAAATCTCTTCTGGAGCAACTTGAGGCCATCTTATCACTTGGGAGAAGAGACCAAGCCCCACCTGGCTACAGCCTCCTTTCAGGCAGTTGTAGAAAGCGGTAAGGTCCTCCCTGAGCCTTCTTTTCTCCAGGCTGAACAAACCCAGCTCCCTCAGCTCATCAGGCTTGTGCTCCAGAGCTCTCACCTGTTTCATTGCTCATGAAGATGAGCACTTCTCGTTCTTTCTCACAGGCTCTGCTGCACTTGTTCACAGGAAGCCCCGCTGTCACTTGGGCTGAGCCACCATGAAGGTGCCCATAAACCCCTGAGGCTGTTTCAAGGGGAACAGCTTCTCTGTCACTGTTAGTAATGGATTTTAGTCCAGTTTATGTCATGATGTTTGCATTGCTCTGGCACCAGGAGCTGGAGCTGTGCATTCATGTCATTTACCCCAGGGTAGTCGCTACTGATTTGGTTCAAACCTGGTGTTGCAGCCTGCATGCTGAAGCAATCTCAGTTACACCAGTTCCTTGAAGGATTGACTATTCCAGTGTGGTTTTCTGCCTCATGTCCTTCCAGTTTAACTGTATTAGTCTGTTTAATGGTGCCAGAAGGCCACATATTTGCTCTCTGTGAAGCCTCAAACAGTAGATGCATGTTTTTAAATAGTTAAATAAACGTTAATTATGATTCACAAATAGTTTTTCCCCAACTATTAAGTAATATCAAACACTGAATTTTTCAGTCAGTAATTGTTTTTCCAGCTGCTGAGCGGGACGAAATATTCAATAGTTTTACAGAGTTATTTTTGCAGCTGCTTGGCTGCTTTAAGCATAAAAGTCCTATGTTACTTTGTAGGGCCTGACAGCCTTGGATGCACAGTGGGCACAAAAAGCCTGTGGTGGGAGCGGAATGATTACAGTCTTCAGATGCACCTTGGTTAGCTGTGGATAGTTTGGGCTGCATCCAGATGAGCTGAAAATAGCATATTGGGCACTTTCAAAAGTTTGTGGTTTTGCAACATTTTCTCACAAAAATGTGAAGTCTTTTTCTTTCTCACCGTGTGAGTTATTACACATGTGGAAATTAGTTATTTTTTCCTTTTCAAGATCTTGAGACATTCTGTGAGGGGATTCAGCCAGTGTGAATTATTTCTTGAAATAGTGGTTTGACTCGTTGCACCTCCTTGCAAATAGTATAATACCAAAGGATTTTGTCTTAGAAGTGCATATTATGTGCTTTACACAGAAAGATCTTAAATATGTTAAAATATCAATTAAACCACAAGGCACGGTGACAGTGAAAGAGTCATTGTTTTCACCCACCGTGACAACTACCCTGGCACATGGCTCACATTTTCCCAGTGATTCATTAGCCAAGCCAGTAAAACATCCTAGGCAGTCTGATGCTGTGGCTTACTGGTAGCTGCTCTTCAGATGATTGCTCATGTCGACATGATGCATAGCAGTGTCAGAACATACACTTTGGAACTTACCTTTTGTGCATCTCTTTTCTCTGGTTTTCCCACCAGATCTGCTCTGCTGCCTCACAGCACTGGTGTTCAAATAAGCAGTTGCTGTAACTCTGTGAAGCTACAAAGAAGAATCACCTTCTAAATATCACTGGTGGGTTTTGATGAAGCCACAGTCATGAGCGCAGGGTGCACAGAGGACACAACACTGAGCACTAGGGAGAGGATGCTTAGCACTGAGCACTAGGGAGAGGATGATGTTGGTAGGGGAGGAGACCAAACTGTGAAGGATAAATTCTGTTTGATGTTCCATTGTGTTGGTTTTTTAAGCCAGAACAGAAAAGAAGCAGGATCAAAAGCCTTCACAAAGCAGAAGTGTGAGTGTAATGAAACGTAGTGACTAGACAAAATAAATAAAAAAAGAAGCTCATTGTAAAACCCACCAAACTTAAATTTCAATGCCCCAGAAGAAGAGGTGATCTGTCAGCCACCCAGCTTGGACTGGGCACCCAACTGGAACTCATGGTCTGGGTTCAGTTCCCTGCCTCAGTCACAGGTTTCCTGTGTGTTCTCAGGCAACCTCCTTCATCTGCCCCATGACTGACTTCCTCATTTTGCAGTGGAGATCATCTTCTTCATGTTCATTGTGAGGACAAAGCCTACTGATGTTGCTGAAAGATGTGGATGTTGCAATGGGAAGAGCCACCCTGGAGACCAGAGCAAAAGGGATGTGCTTCCTCACAGGGGATAGATGGTCACCATGCTGCTCACATTTCTGTGTTACAGAGTAAAGGAAATTATTTCCAGATCTCAAAAGGGCTGATTTTCTTCTTTCCTAGTCATTCAGGCCTACTTTTTTTGTGGAGTTTGGCTGCCCCAGTGCAGCAGCAGGCATTTGGAATATTCCCTGTCTCTCACCTTTCTCCTCTCAGTCTGTCAGCTTATGTCTTTGAATCACTCCTGTCTGCTCAATGCGCGCACCCAGCACAACCCAATGGGATCAGAAACACTGCTTCTGTCATCTCCCAGCTTACGTGGAGATCTCCTAACATGGAAATATGGTTGTTTGTAGCTTGGGGCTGGCTAGAGGGGTACCAAAAGTGAGCCTAGCAGCTGAGGAAGGTGGTGTGAGCCAGTGGAATGTCGCACTCACAGACTCCTGCCAAGGTGTGCACTGGCACAGTGTGGCTGCTAAGGATGCCCACATGGCCCATCACCACCACTGGCCCTCAGCCCCTCGGCTCCTCCACTCAGACCCTGCTAAGCAAAAATATTAATTTAAGGGGTTTTTATATGCTCTCACTCAGTTCTGATGGTTATTCTGAGTAAGGAATCAGAAATGACAAGTCACACGCCTTTCGATGTGCCCTTTTATCTCCTTTGGGTTGGTTGTTAAACTTTTAAGTTCTCAGTACATGAAAACCAATGTCTTGTTCCTTCCAAGGCTGGTCAGCTCAGAGTCCCTGGCCATGAGAAAACATGGATGATTTAAGATGTAGTGCTGTGGACACTGGACATCCTCTGTGTGCCTGCAGTGCTTGTCCCCTTTCCCAACTGGTGAAACTGGAAATTCAGTTTGCTTGCAGCTCTAAAGGACTAGTGCCTGAAAATGCAGCAACTGCTTAGTTGTCCATTGCTGTTTCAACCCCTCACCCAAGCTACAAATAATGAGTTATTGAGCTAATTTAGTTTTATACAGAAGTGATCTTCATCTTGCAAATCAGGAAGGCTATTTAACGCAGTGTAATTGACTTCAGCTGTAAGATTCAATGCACTTATCTAGGATTACAGTTCAATAAAATCTAATTGTGCTGAGAGCAACAGGAATTACAGAAACACCTGGGGATTGTTTTGTGCCTTTCCTGTGAACAAGGTGTGCTGAATGTCTTCTGGTCCTTATGGGTTGGGTTATACTGCTGCTTGACCTGCCCATTGGTGGGAACAGCTTAAGGTGACACCAGTTGGCATGGGGAGGTGAAGCCAAGCAGGTGAAATGATGAGTAGCCTTCTTCAGTGAGCTCTCATTTTTGTGTGCCTGGCCAGAGTCAGGCTGGGGGAGCAGGAAGTAAGCAATGTCTGGTTTCATTATGATGGTGATGATAATAGGATCCCTGAGGTATGTGAGATTAAAAGCCCTATAACATGGCAGGCAAAGTTATCCACAGAGGACAAGGCCTGAAATCAGCTCAGTGCCTAAACATCCTTTTGTCTTGCCTCACCCAGTGTAGAAATAAATAAGGGAGAACGAGTATTTATTCAGTATTTCCTCTCACTATTTACCAAGTAGGAACCTGTGTAAAGCCAATTGCTATCTGGAAACATTCGCTGGCCATCATGCATTGGCTTTATGACTGGGTGCTGCAATTGTAGAGAGCCTTTTTGCCCAAGTATTAATGAGCTTTTCATCAGCCACTCTGAATAAATGGGAAAGCATTAGATTCAATTTTTCACTTGCAGAGCTTTAGGGAAAAGTACAGACTTTTTAGTGGGATCAGGACACTGGCACAGGTAGTGAGTAATTTGGGATTATGGCGGAGCAGGAGGTGTGTTAAGCGTCCTTGTGACACACATGAGGTGCAAACTTTGTTATTCTCTTGTAGAGAGACATCCCAAACATCAATCCTTGGTCCAAACATAAGGTTGTGTAATTAGGAATGCTTACCTAACACCATGCTTATTTACTCCATTATTTCTCTCAGTTATTAATTACCCTGTTGCAAGCAGGAAAGGAAAAATGTACTTTCACACCAAAGTAACAGATTTGGCTGGTTCCAGTACTCTGACTTCATGAGCAATAAAATACATAATATTGCTTGCTACAGCACATGCTGTACTAATCATTCTCTGTGCAACTGCCTACTTTTTACATCATTTTAGGGAAATGCCAGGACTATGAGGAGTAATAAAACAAGACACTAATGGCAGAACAGGTAGGTTTAATCGTACAAGTTAAAAACAAAACAAAAAAGACCTCCATCTCCAAAAGCCATCAGAACTGTAGAAAGAGGCTCTTTCAGCCTGACAAAGTTAACCTGTAATTACTGAACTCAGAGGACATCTTTCTTACACAGGAACAAGCAGTGAGAATGGATCATGCAGGATGTCCCTGAAGCTGCTGCAGTCACATTTTAAGAGCAGAGAGATTGAAAAGAAAATAATTTTTTTTTCTGGTTATAGAGTTGGCATTGCTTGTGGCCTAATGGTTGCTGGATCTTACTATTGCTTTGGGTGATCGTTAACTGGATGGTTAAAATACTGATGTTGAACTTCTGTTTTCAGGTGACATGAAACTGAAGAAGAAATTCATGTCATGCCTAAGGTTTCAGTTTGAGTTGAGCTGTCAGGGAGAACTAGATAGACATTTGAACACAGTCTTTGCTGTTTTGGTTAACTTTATGGGGTGATAAACCCTATTTCACTTTCTTTCCCACGCCTTTATTTTTTAATTGAGACACTCAAGATTTGGTGCAAAATTGACTTAAAAACAATTACAAGGGCACTTCAAAATGTGTCTGTTTTGCATGCATCAAAGTATTAATGTTAGCTTGTGCACGACCTGCTGGTATGCAGCAGCAGACGGCAAATGGTTTGTTAGTGTTGGCAATGCTCTCACAAAGCCAAATACAATTCTTACGTTTGCTGGCTTGACAGCCCAAAGTGCTTTTCATTCCTATCCTTTTTTTTTTCTGCTTCCTCTGTCTTCATATTGCCGCCCTTGGACCTTAGAGTAGTAAAATGAAACTTCAAAGAGTTTATGAAAGTTATAGTTGAAAACATGTTTTCTTAGGTCAGGCAGATGAAACCAGTGCTAAGTCCAGTCTCTTCTCAAATCTGGCCAAAATAGCGTTTCACCTACATTTGGGAAGTGTGACAGTCCATTTCTCTCTAAAATAGCTGAAGTTGATAAAAGTGTTGTTCAGAAAAATACAAGACTCCCCACGATGTTGCAAGGCTGATGATACTCATTGGATTCTGTGCTGAGCAGAGCTGAATCTATATGCTTCTGGACATTATTTCTCAAACATGGTTGATATTTCATCTTGTTTAGTATTGTCATAGGTTTGTTTCATAAGTCTAGCTATGCCGTAATTTCTTACTTCAAAGAAAATGCTTGCCTGAAGATTTTTTTTTAAAGCAAGGTTTTAATTTAAATCGAGTTCCACTCTATTCAGAAGAGTATGATTTTTGCAGATATGTCTGATATTAGTTTCATGTCCAACTATCTACCACAGTTAGGGAAATAAAATCTAACGTCATCTTCAGCCAGTAGATTGTTTCCTTTTCCCTTTTCATGCCATTTGTTTTTTTCATTTCTTCTCCTCCACAGCTTTGGTTTTTGTCTGTCTTCTTGTTTTAAAGTCTGCTGTTGTATTACTCCCAATACCCAGTGTTTAGATGGGTCGTTCTCCATCTTCTCCAAAGCATACCAAGGTTCTCCTCATATCTCATGCCTTGTATTTAAGAATTAGTGGCATGATGTGTAATCCATGAGTTACTGATAGATGCTGAGAGCTGTGCCTCCAGCAGTGCTGGTGATATACTCCAGCTGCTGGTAGGTGCTCAGTCTGCAGCACTGGGCTGGAGTTACTGCCAGATAAAAAACAAAAAGTTGGGCGTCACATCAGCAACATGGTTCCAGCGGAGTAGTTTAGGTGTAAGGGTAAAAGTTAATATAGACATGACCATTAATTTCTCACCCTTCCAAGGGCATTCTTCTAATTAAGACCATGTGTATACTATTGAAGGTTTCCAGTACTGTCCCCTTAATCTATAAATTATTGGTCCATTTAAGAGGGCTCTGCATACAGCCCCAGCTAAGACACCTGGCTGGTACCCATTGATCCTGGTCCCCCTACTCCAGTCATCTCCTCTTCATTTACTTGCTAATGGAGTTGCCTGCTCTTTCTGTTACAGTCTCACATTGTTTCTCTAATTGGCTTCTTTTTCTTTTGTCACAATGATTTTGCTATTCCCAGGCAGATTCCCTGGCAGGGGACTCATATTATGTCTGTCTAACATCACCCTTATCCTGGTAGTAGCAACCACTCTGTTTTGTGTCACCTTGTCTTCAGAAAACACCGCTAGAGGCAGTTGCAACCCCACTTGATGTTTCCCTATGTAGAAGATGTGAAAATACCTAATGAATCATTCAGGGGAGGTGTGACCTGCGGGATGCAGACGCGTGGGAGTGTTTATTTGTTGCCAGCATCAGAGGGGGAATCACTCCATTATCCAAGTACCCATGTCAAAAGGTGGGACATCAGCATGCTCTGAAGTTTCACTGTACCTTGATTCCTCTCCCATCTGTGTCTTCCTGGAAGGTAGTTAATTTTGGAAACACGCACAAAGAGGAGAAAAGCAGCAAGTAAATTCAGGATTTCCTTTGGGGGAGAGATCCCGCAGGAGAAGGAGGGAACTCTTTTAATAATCTTTGCAGCATTTAATCCCAAGAAAGTGAAATAAAATCAGTGCTTCCACTGAGAATTGGCAGGGTATATTTCTGTAACAAGACCAGTTCTTTGTAGTACAGTCTGATTAAGACTGTATGGAGTTGATTGAGGAGAGCAAAATCTGGTTTTGACAGATGTTTCCCATGATCTGAAGAATACAAACACTCCTGCAAGATGACAGACGGCTTGTTTACATGAGAAATCTTTTTTTTAATTAAAAAACCCAACAAAAACACACAAACACAAAGCAACGTTTGGATCAGTCATTCTGATCAAGGCAGTGTCAATTATTAGGCTGTAAAGGGAACTGATGACTCAACTTAGGCACAGCATTGCGGCGATCTCCGATTTTCGGTTTCATAACAGATTCTTTTCAGGAATGCTTTTCATTCATACCTGATGTTTAAATGTGTCTCTGGGAGCATGTATCACTTTGTGAAGGGGATGTGAGAGACTGGTGTCAGCGTGCTCCGAGTGGCTGGGCAGAATTTGGGAGGCATTCCTGTACCTTGGTGGGATGCCCGGTGGGAGAAGGGTCCTCTGACACATCGCATTGTGCACTCATACCTGCACATCGCCAATGTTGTTACCATGGTAAATTTTATAGATCACATCAGTAAAATTGAAAAGCACTTTGATTCAGAAAGTGAAATGTTTTGATGAGATCCCATGCTTAGTAATTCCAGCGAGTGCGCTTGTTAAAGCGGGTGAGTCAGAAATGGAAATGCAAAGCATTTCTCTGAACGGTGGCCGGAAATTAGCTTTGAAAACTGAAACAAAGCCCCAACCGCAGTTTTATCTATTTACCTAACAATTTTAGATCTGTGAAAATCCCTTTGTCTTTGGGATACATTTCGATTCCTCTCTTGTAGTGCTGGTGTGATCCTTGAGCTGGATACTCAACCATGTGAGGACTATTTTGGTGTGCCTGACTTTTTTGGTTTAAAAAATTGAGTGTCCTGTTAGTGACTTCATTGCCTCTGGCGCTGCCATATTCTGTCATGCTTGTGGTGCAATTTGGTGGAAATGTAAGTCAGAATGGGATGTTTTAATATTTGAGTTAATGTAACACTGAGGAAGAAAACCAGGGGAATCGAGTGGAGTCACTCAGCTGCTTATTACCCAACGCTCAAGTTGTGTGTGTACATACATATATATGTATTTACGTATCTATATATATAGCACATGAGGCTGACTCTTCTGGCACAAAAAACTCCTCAGTTTGGGGCTGGCTGCTGCCCAGCTTAGCATGGAGAGGCTTTGGTGGTCACAGGCCCCTCTGTCAGGACACATCCCTCCATCTGCAGGGAGAGGGCAGAAGGGGGTCATGAGCGTTTTCATGTTAGTAGTGGTTGTGTTGCTGCAAAAAATTTTAAAAATCAGCATATTGAGTGATAGATAGCAATATTCTTTTCCTCATCTTGCACCTTTCTTCTCTACTGACATCTTGGTACCTCTTGCTTATCCTTGCTGGAAGCTTTGGACTTGTCACTCAGCCTCAGGTAGCGTAAGGACTGACTGCTTTTCTGGCACCTGCAGTGTGGTCTGAGGCCCATCAATGTAAATCATGGTGGAGGAGGACAAAGTAATAGATGTGTTTAAGGGACTTGCAATTCCCACGGCAAGGCTGGTAAAGTAGAGCTCATTTCAAAGAGCAGGCGGTTTGGTGATTTTTCTTAATTACTGTTTACCTAAATAAATAAATAATGCATATTCATGGCTTTAACTAGAGTAAGTTGTGTTGAAATGTTTACCTCTCCCGAGGATAGTTATTAAGGGTGGAGTGTGGGGTGCAGCAATTAATAATAAAACATTTAGATGAGATTACAGAATGTTCTGATTGGAATAGTAAACATTATGCTAGAAATAAAAGCAAATAAACAAATCTGTCTTAAATTAAAAAAATAAATACTATGCTATCTGAAGAAACATGCTGAACAGAAGCAGTTTGGGTGAAGGGGCCATGCCCTTGGAGCTCTTCAATATCACAGAGAGGCTTCTTCAGTGTAAAAAGCATCCCTGTGGAAGAAAGCCCCTCATTTTAAGTCTGGAAAAAAGATGATACAAATATTGACATCGACACAGATTAGTGTGGCAGATGTAACACCTGTCAACACCACTTTGAGGCTAGGGTCCATTTATTCTTTAACCGTGCGATGGAGAGTATTTCACCTGCTTATATCAGTAGTAAATAAAACCTTCATTTGCATTGTGAACCTCCTCCCTCCTTATTTTGCACATTCCTTTGAATGAAATTCTTTGCTCAGCTGAGAGTTTGAAATTTGGATTCATCCTTTCATATCTTTTGGCTGTGGTTCCTTATCTGGTTAATCAGATCAAAGAGAGCCAGTGATGTGTTCAAAGATTCTTGTGACAGCTGTGTACCATTAGGCTGAATGATTAGAAAAACCCCATAATTGTAGTTTAGCAGAGTAAATACAGATTGGTCTTTCAGTTTAACGTACGGTTGCAGGCAAACTGAGCCTTTGACAAAAGACCTGCTGCTTTAACCCCATGCAGACATAATTGCTTTGCCCCCAGCCCCACCTGCCTCCAGCCATTTTGGGCCAGCAGAGGAGTGTGATTGAACAATAGGTGTATCTGTCCTGTTGCACTAGGTTGAAGATGAAAAAGAAAATAGGGAGTGGGCAGAAAGTAAGTAGGGAGCACCAAGGTAACATGTGGGGACCATTAGCCTCAAAGCTCCTTGTGCAGCTGGGGTGGGCTCTCTTTTCTCATTCAGCTGTCCCTTTGCAGGCTGCTGTCCTTTCTGGGCTGTTTCCTAACTTGGACATCTTTTAGGGATGAAGGCTTCCAGTCTCCCTCATCTAGACCAAATTGGTGCCCTCTAAAGTAGCTTCACAAGAGCTAGGATGCTCGCTGGCACCTAGCACACCTGGCATGCTGCTGGCATGTCTCCTGGACTCCCTATCATCTAGAAACTGAAAAGCAGCTTCTCTTTGGCTGGAAGTGTGGTCTGACTACTAGCACAGCTGACTGCTAGAGTGCTGGAGTCTTTGATTGTGTCAATCACAAGTGCAAGTCCCTGGCTGGTCTCTGAAACAGAGCAAGATGTCAAGGAACAAGCACGGGCGGATGGGCTGTTCCCAGTACAGGTGGAGGGAATGTCCCCTTGACTTTGGTGCTTGTGAGGCATCTTCCCAGCTGGTTTTTCTGGCTGATAAATTTCCCTCAACCACATTTTGCTTCTCCCTTCAATGGATAAACCTTTTCCCTGACCCATGTGCCTGCTCTGCAGGATCTGAGTGCTGTCTGTATCCCAGAAGACAGGGGTGTTAATGGTGGCACAAGGTGTCCTGTTGGTCCATCTGCCCTGTAGCGGAGGGATGTGGTTTTATAAATATGGTGCATTTTCCCCATTGGAAGAATCATTCTGGGCTACAGACAAGATTTCTCTGGAGCAGAAATACCCATTTCCATCTTCACCTTTTTTTTCCTAAGGGTTTCTGGGAGTTCCAGCTGCATGCCTTCTGGCAAAGCCAGCAGCAGCAGGGCTGCCAGAGCCTCGTGTGGGGTTTTGCAGGTTGAGAACATGTTGCACACACAGAGTGCACAGCACAGTAAAGCTGATATCAGCTCGCAACTAATTATCTCTGTATAAAAATTCCCCTGTTCGCCGTTTTGCCGTTAGAGGCTCGCTGGTAAGATTTATGACTCTGGCTAAAATGAAGTACCATTTCCTTTTTCTCAGCATTACTGTGCATGGCCTCCCTGGCTTTTCTTGTTAAAAAGACCTGCGTTCACCCAAGAGGGAACATATTCTTGAACCACTTTCCCATCACCATTCTCCCTTTCTCTTTTTTATATTTTAAACAACCAGTGAAGATCACCCACAAAGCAATTTCATGTCTTTTGACTTTCCCCTGTTTGGAGTGAGGGGTGGAGACAGAGAAGATGAGAGGCAGCTCCTTCATGGGAGATGGAGCATTTGCTCACTTTCAGCCCATAGCTTGCACAGGCAAGATGTGCACATCCATCAACATGGGCTCCCTCTTCATAGCTTGGTGAGCAACTATTGCATCCAGAATTTACATTAGCTAAAGGATAATTTCCTCACTTCATGCTGTAACATGGAGGACCACCTGTACAGCTGGAGAAAAAGCTGTTTCTCCTGCCCTTATGTCGCACATGTATGTCCTCCTTTGACAGGATGATGAAAATGAGACCACTGACTGAACTTTCTGAACTTGCTAATATATGGCGGACTTCATCCTAAATCACCTTAAAATTAGTTTGTGTGACACTGTAAGGCAGTTGGGGTTTTTTTCTGAGTACAGAGGGGGAAAAAGGGAGCAATGTTGAGCTGCTGCCATCTCTTCCCAGTTGCAGTGAGATGTAGTTATTTTTGTATTAGAACTTGGAGGAAAACCGGTAGAGATGCCAGATAAACCTCCCCAAAACAAACATTTGTGTTAATACTTAAATATTGTTCATCTTTTGCAGCACTTACTTATCTGTTTCCCACATGCTGAACCTTATGGGAAGTTTTTGTGGTTGACTGTGGCCTGTTCTTTCATTCTCTATGTTAACTGTTTTCTCAATTTGCAATTTTTAAAAGAAATCAGCAGTAAGAGTCTGACTGTGATAATCATTCAACATGGGAACATCTTTTTGGCATGGCAGGGGTGTGTTTTTGTGGGTCACATCTGTTGGGTCAGGAGCCTTGGAGCATTAACCCAGTGAGCTGTGTCACTTCATGATGACCTGGAAGCATTCTCATCCAAGAGAACCAGGACTGGCTAGTCCAGTGTCATCTTCCAACATGCCAGACTCAGGGACAGCAGTTTCATCCTCATCACTCAACCATCTCATTTTCTCCTGTTTGTATATGTGTTAACCATAATTTCCAGCCCTTAAGGGGAAATAAGCTAGGTGTCTGAATTTTCATCAGATCTGACACAAAGTATTAGGCTGTGGCTTTTGCTGTCTATTGGTTTTACTGCATAGGACATAAATATTCAACTCGTGTCATCTGATAAGGTTGCTGGGGAGGGGGTTTTTCTCACAAAATATATTAACTTTCCTTTCACACCTAGCCATTCTTTCATGAGTCATAACCCCAAGATAAAATATTTTCGATGGTGGCTTTAAGTCAAGTATATTCCAATGAGAAAAATCACTTGGGTTTTACATTAAAAGATTTACAAGTTCCTGTGGCAGTAGTCTTGAACTGCATCCTTATGCCTTCTAGCCCTGCCTGCTTGATGTGTCACAGACCTTAGTGCAACCAGAGGACAAGGAAGGGTGGAAAATTCTCCCTATGCACATTCCCCAGCTTCTCTGGAGGTTTTCTGTTTAAGCCTGGTTGGTTTTGTTATGTGTAGCTGGTGAAAATCCAGTTTTCAGACTCTGGAGCACTCCAGGGCAGCAGCAGCTGCCTTCCCCTGCAGCCAGTCAGCCAGCAATGGTTTTCTTGAGGGTTCTCCTGGTGACTTCGGCCACAGTTTCCAGCTAGGGTGGTTCCTGACACTGTTTTGCCAATATCTGAGGGAATAGCTCAATCTCATCTTCTCTGACTGCTGACACAGCTCTCCCAGACAGGGGCACACTGCAGAGCTGGTGCTCACAGCTCTGGTTGGATGAGTACCTCTCTGTTTGTGGTCCACACTTCCTTGCTTGTGTTGGTTTTCTGCATCCCACCTCTGGGCACTGGGAAAGAAGCTGCTGTGCCCTTCTGGCTCCTATTTTGGCTGCTCCTGGTTAAACAGTGCATGTGGGAACAAGCAGGAGTGATAGATGGGCATGTTCTTTCCCTTTGGAAGAACTCCACAGGTTATTATGAGGAAATTAGGCGCACTGAGGGTGAAGCAGACCGTGTCTCTTTTGTGACATAGGTATCGATATCATATTGGGTTTAATTCACAGATTTCAGGGAGAGATCAGGCATTAGATGTCAGGAGCACTGCAAATGCCTTCTCAGCCTCAGGCGACCCTTCAAGCTACAAATGTTCCCATGAAGCTACTTCAACCAGACAGAAATCACACACAAAATGTAAGGGAAACACATTTGCTGGTCTGTGATGGTATTGCATGTAACAAAGCAGGATCCTTGACTTCACTGGGATCGATTTCTGTACATATTTGTGTTTGTAGCATCACTGCACCCCACCAGGTGAGGCACTGCTTCAGAAAACACCAGCTCTGTTTGCACACCTGTGCTCACCGCTCCCGGCTCGCAGGTGCTCAGCCTTCCTTAAATGTTTTTTCCTCCTGTCCACATCTGAGAGAAGCTCACCAACTGGTCTCCTTGTGTGGGTCATTTTACTTAGCCCTCATTTTACCCATCTATGCTGAACATCAGGATAAACAACCCACTGTGTATTTGTTGCGTTTGTGTACTTGTTGCTCACTTCCCTCATGGCCCATCCAATATCTCCAGTGTTCTTGAGCACAACTACAGGATTTTCTGTGTTTGAAACACCTTTCATGATAAGTGGAGTAATACCCAGGTACATTCATCATACCCTTCTCAATTCACCTTTCTTGGTTTGTTTGTTGCAAACAGAAGAAGTTGCCACTTTTTCTCCTTTTAAGCATTAAAGCCCTGTTAAAAACAAAACCTGTCCTTTGAACACTCTCTCTGTATAACAGAAATCCAAACTGGAAGGTGTTTTATTGAGGCAAATGGTTTTTCAACTTCATGCATTCTTCTGCCAGTTAGAGTGTCTGGTGTGTCTTCTTTTACATTTGCATTCCTCAGTGCTAATTTCAGCTGCCAGGTGGTATTGGAAGCCATCAGAAAGGGGGAGAAAGAAGGCAACCTGGTTCAAAAAATGTACAAGAGGTTGTTAAATAATATAAGTTTTTTAAAAAATTAGGCAGATTTACAAAGTCCAGTTGGAAGTATTGTTATTTTTCTAGATTCCTTTGCAAGCTCTTAAGGCAGATGCTTCTTTTTAGAATAAATATAAGCTTTTCTTTCTTTTTTCCTCCAAGACTGCAGGAGCTGGTGCTTCAAGCTGGTGTAGGACAGTGATTTTGTGGCCTCTCATGACCCTGTTAACTGATGACCCACATGTGCAGGTCTGTGCTGAGAGCCGAGACCTTGATGTGAGCAAGCCTTGGCGCAGAGAGCACCTTACCCTGCCTAAGATCCGGCTCTTCCAATGCTGTAAACCTGGCTGATCAGCCTGTTAAACTGCTGAAGTTCCTCTTCAGTAGGTGCACTGTTGGCTCTTCCTATGAGCTCAGTTTTTATGTATTCCTGTAGGTTTGCAGCTGTAGTAGCAGCTTTGCCTTTAATACTTTGCCTGTTTCAGGAGAAGCCCTTTGTCGGATGGAAAGCATGAAGGAGCCCTCGTGCTGAGCATAGGCGGGGGTCAAGTTTCATTCTACCCTAAGCTGACCCCTGGGCAGAGAGATTCCTGCTTTAGTCTTTTAGATCATGTGTAAAACCTGATGCTGGCTGGATCATCCCACATAGGGCAAGAATATCTGGGGAACATGGGGAGAGGTATGGAGTGAGACATTTGCAGAAGGGAATGAAATGTTTGGGATGCAGCCTCATGCTTTCTACAGCAGTGAACATCAATCAGACCTTCTCGGAAAAGCTTCAGTGGTGCTGAAAGTCTTCTTTCTCCCCTCACCCCTGTGGCCCTTTTTTTTTTCTCTTGTTTCCCTATTCCCAACTTGTGTTTATTCTCTTTTTTCGTCTAATACACCGTGGCATGTGCAATTTTTGCCCAGGAAACTAAGTTGTCCTTAAAAACACAGAGGCTTCCCTGGCTTTAGTCCTTTGGCCATTGAGTAAGCGACAGTTATTTTTGTTCTACCAGTGATTTATGACTGAACAGATTTAGAGTTTATATTTTTAGGTTTATCGGCAATTTAAATAATGTATATTTGTGACCATAAATATTTGGTACTCTTACAGTCTGTCAATGAATGTTATGCCCAATTGGAGGAAACTAAAGAGACACAAGCATTGTGTTCCTAGCACAGCCTCATGATTCTTTTCAAGTACCTAATTAGGTAATCCTTAAAGGTAGCAAGAGTTTGAGCATCTGTTGGTAAACCATCTAGAAGGGTGCCATCCAGAGGAAATAACCTGCTTTCCACTAGTGAATCAATTCTCCACAAGGCTTGGAGTAAAATGCAATAGGGTCACTGCTCAGAAATTCTTGAACTTTTTTTACCAGGAACAGCATACTTAGAAAAAACCACCAAATCTCTCTCATTTACACTGCATTTTTTTTCCCCCACTTTTTTATGGAGTCATCAACAGGCATTAGTCATAATAAATAGACATAGCAGACATCTCTTGAGAAACTAGGGGTTTTTACTGAAGAGTTAATTTTGCATGTTTTTAAAAAATAAGAGTAGTTTTTTAAAAGATCGAAACTTTAGGGGTTTATTTTCCTCTGCCTCACCTCCCCCTTTATCTAGCTTTGGTTTGTGGCAATCCTGCAGACACAGCCTTTGCAGTGATCCTGTGAAGACAGATACATGCCACTGCTTGTACTGCTGCTGTCCCCTTCTGTTCAAAAGAAAACCATCTTCCTTTCCTCTCCCAGTTGCCAACTTCACTCAAGTAAATAGTAGTTAAGCATTCCAATGTTTTTTTCCAGGAAAACAGTAAGGTGTTGGGTGCTGGCAACTTGAAAACCTCAACTTGAGAACCCCTATAGCTTAAAGCTAGTTACTTGTCCTTCTACAAGTATTTCCTCCTCAACCACTTCAGAGTGTGACTGCTTCCTTGATAGATGGGGGCAGCCTTTTCTGGGATTGGGATTGTGCTCACTGTGGGGTCTGGGCTGTGTGGTGATGCTGGGATTGGCTGCTGGGGGTTCACCCCCCCTGCTCCAGCCCCTGGCCCCAGCCCTGCTCTCACCAGCCTTCCCCATCCCAGAGTGCCTCCCCTCCAGGGACTGAGCCCTGGGCCCCTTGCACAGAGGTGACAGCACAGTGAATTTTCCGTGGGCAGATGAACATTTCGTTCTCTCTCCAGTTTTCTTTTGACATGGACTGGCATGACAGGTAGCTTTGCTTTAGGGTGGCTGCAGGATTATGACACACATTGCATCAACCCAGGGGTACCAAATTAGGCTGATGGTGTTTCTTCTCTGAAGCTCGCCAGAGTAAAGGAGAAACAAAGGCACAAATGTTGTGTTCCTAACCTAAATTCCTTGATAAAATCAATGCAAAGCTTTGACAAAAGCCAGTATTAATTATTATTTAAAGCCTACTAGATAAATTTGCTGGTTTTGTGATAACTCCTTTCTGGTGTGATGTGCAGTTTCATAGAACCACAGGGTGATTTAGGTTCAGCTTTTTATCTGGTTCCAGCCCATCTGCCATGGGCAGGTACAACTATCACTAGACCAGGTCACTTAAAGCCCAATCCAACCTTGGCCTAGAGCACTTCCAGGGATGGAGCATCCACAGCTTCTCTGTGCAACCTGCTCCAGTGCCTCGCCACCATCACAGTAAAGAATTCCTTAGTGTGTATGTGTAACAGTGCACGTACCTGTAGTGTGATCTGGCAGAATAATCTCAGAAATGTGATTATTAGTTAGTTTATGTGTTAGCTTATCTGTTCAGAATTCTTTTCAGGGGCCTTATACTGTATGACTGAAAGGAAAACATGGTCTTTCTAGGAAGGTATCTACAGCTTAAAGCTTTGACGAAGTGTGAAATGGACATTAGGTAATTGTCATGTTTGGCATAAAGACCTTCTATATTAAAGAAAAAAGATGCCCCAGCATGTTTTTTAGAATCAGAGGGGAAAAACAAAGAGGCGTTTGTAAAGTTTCAGTGCTTGATTTTTTTAAAATCGTGCCTTTATTTTATTTTAGGTTGCTCCAGCTGAGTTGCCAGAACACTGCCCCACAGAACTTTGGAGGGTCACTTCTTAATGGATTGCTGCAGCCTCTTAATTTCTCCATTGATCCTGTTCCCTGCATCGTGAGAACATTTTAGCCAGCACAGAACCTAGAAAAGTTACATGTAAGTCGTGATTCCAATTCCTTTCTATTTAAAGAAAAAATGAAAAAAAAAAGATCTTGGGAAGGCAAGGCAGAGGCAATAAATATCACACTTTAGAAAAACACCGTAAAAGCTGTAATTCAACTGCAAACATTAGGTGGTGAATAAATTGTTATTGAAGCAGTTACTTGCTTTTTTAACCTAAATAGTGATTGTCATTTTGACGGCTTTTCTAAGTGTTCTGCTACTACAGTAAACCTTAGCGAGAAGTGCCTAAAATAGCTCTGCTCCCCCACTGCTCTGTGCTTTGTTTTTCTCTGCAACGGGCTGTGTGTGTGTGCACACTTACCTTGGTGTACTCTGCCAAAGCTGCACGTGCTCCACGTCACTTTGGAGGCCATCACCTGCCCTACAGGACTGCAGGCACCCTTCTGTTTCTCCCATGATGGAATCCATTTGCTTCTCCTTTTGGTTTCCTGGAGTGTTTCCCTTGGAGGAGCCCTGGTGCTGCTTCATCCTTCAGCCTGCTGCCCCAAGAGGCTCTGTAAGCATCAGAAGCGTCTTCATTGCTACCTCCTGCTCCTTCCAGGTGGATCAGTGCTCCACCTGAGTGTAGGAGGGTAAAGAAAGTTGTGCATAGATCTCCTAGGGACAGATTGAGGGGACTGCAGATCCCTTCCTATCTTCTCAGCTGGAGCAGTAGTCCCCTGTGCTTGTTGTGCTTTGGTATTTCACCCAAGATGGGGAGCAGCTTATGATCCTGTGCACGTATTCAATCCCTGATGCCACAATCCACAATGCCTGAGTTTTCCTCTGAAACATTCCATAGCACAGCCTGACATAGAATCAGTGGGGAGAAATTGGTTTGACCCTTTGCAGTTTGTCAGCAGTTGTAACCCTAATTCTGCTTTCTGAGCTAGAAGAAGCTTCTGGACCACTACAAGGGTGTCATGGATGTGATGGTCTGTGCTCTATGGAGGGTGGGGCACCCCAGAGCTGACAAGTTTGGGAAAAGGCTTGAGCACAACTTAATTTCATTAATTTTTAAAACAAAACCAAATTTCTTTGTGGTTAAGAGGTTTTTATCTTTGGGATGGTGTTATAGAGCAGCTTGGCCAAAGGAGGTAATACTGTGGTTCACAGTGTGGCACTGTGCACATTACCACCCTTGTTTGTTCACTGCAGTAACTAATGCATATGATGCAGTTTAGTCAGAACAGGTCAGTGAAGTAGACCACTCCTTACTGGTCAGTTTTTCTTGAATGCTAACTAATACTATTTTTAGTATGTGGAACTGATCTGTATGTAATACTAGTTCTAAAAAAATATGAATGTTTTGGAACCAAAGTATTTACATTAGAAATATGTCTTTATTTGAAGTACTTTATTTGCTTATGTGACACGGAAAGATTTACTAAAAAAAGAAAAGTCTACTGCAGAAGGAGGATTGTGTTCTTTAATGCATATGGAAATTCAGTTTTTAAAGAGAGGAATTTTTTTTTCTAGTGTGATCAGTATCAGCAAAAACAATGGTGAAGTCGTAGTCAGTGGAGAAAGTCTGGGTAGTAACAGAATTCACTGTCAAAGAGGCCTTACAAGGTGTGAGTCTGATTTTGTTTTCCAAAAAAGGGAGGGTGTTGCCATTTCCTTGAGGGTCTGGCATTCTCTGGTGCAGTTATTAATCAAATCCCCCTTAGCAAGAATTGTCTGACTACAGGAAAATTTTGGATCTGGCTTGAAATTTGTTTTTAGTGCTTGTCTTAAGGAGGAAGATTTGAAAATATGAGTTGTAACAGCTAGGCAGGCAGAAAAAGCTTGTTTTTCATTAGTCCTACTTAGCACTATTCCCATGAGGTTTGGAAGCCTTATTCACAATTTTTTGCAGGATTTCCTCATGATGTTTGAAAAGCTTATCATTAGGCATCTTGCAAATTCACTATTTAAAACACTTCCAGAGGAACTAACTTCAAAAATATCATCTTTGTTGGGGGACTTGAAAAAGCAGACCGAAATGGGAAAGACCAAACCTCTCTCATTCCAATAAGTGCATGGAAAGTTTAGTCTTGCTTTTTGTTGTGCTACAAATAATCAGATGTCTCCTTTTTGAGGAACAAAATCAGATCTGGGGACCAAATGAACTTGAAAACCAGTATGAGGATATAGGAGCTGTCATCAAATATGTACCTTTCCTTTTTCTTCCTTTCTTTTTTCTTTATTAACTGTGGTTATGTGCTTCTGCTCTGCATCATTTTTAAAACATGGTGTGTACTCCAGCCCCTAGAAAACCCATGCATCACGTCACAGGCTGTTGGCTGGGGTTGCACCCGTCGTGTGTGCAGATCCGCGCTGGTGCAGGTAGACATGAGGGCAAGCTGCCCGTTGCTTATTTGATTTCTCTGTTTCCCATTGTCTGGCTGATTTTGATGGCAGCCTCTGCTAGTAACAATTACCTCATTATAGCAATTTCCATAGAAAGAAGCAGACTTTCACTTGTTAATTAGCCCTGCTGGAAAGAGCAGTTGCACAAGGTTGACCCAGCTGTAACAACTGCATTCTTCTTGTTTTTCCCAGGGTGCAGTGGGATAAATAAGTATGCCTTTCGCCCCTTCCATTTATTATTTTGTTTCTATAATACTACTAGGATGCTGATGGACAAAATCTCCATAAAAATAGTGCTTAGTGATGTGTGAGTTCAAAGCAGAATGCCCCTTGCTTGTTCTGACAGAGCACATTGCAAAACCCTGTTATGGTGCGTGTGCCAGGGTAGTAAAGAAAACCCCATTTCTCCAGGTTCTCTGGGAATGAATCCTGGGCAGGTTAGACTGAGTGCAGTGTAATGTGGGAGTACAGCAGTCAGGGAGAAGCTGTGCTCTCTGCTGAGAGGCTCTCTCCATTTGTTATCCCAAACAGCCACTAATGGCAGAGAATGTACAGAGCTGTGTCATGGAGCAGCTGCTGGGGCAGGGCTGCTGGCACCCAAGAAGAGGCAGGTGACTCTTCCTAGCAGTGACCATACTCTGCTCACATTTCTCATTTTGTTTTACCCCTGTGTGATTTCCTTTAAAAGCAGCAAAAATAGCATCCCAATCAATGTCCTTCTGCAGCTCATAAAAAGGCCAGATTGGTACTGCTTATCCAATGTTGTGAATTCAGCAAGGGCCTATAAGTGGTTTAAACAGGATAAAAAAATAAGGCAACCCAAAACTCAGAAAGTTCTGTCCAGAAATTTCATATTTGCTAGGTATGAGTTCTTCAGAGTATTTTAAAAAAATTTAAAGATTTCTTGAAATCTATGCTATGCCCATCTCTAGGCAGATGTAAATAATGTAAACCTTTAAATATGCAGATATTGGTGGTTTAATGTCTGTCACCCGCCTACCACCACAGCCTGGGAAAAATGTAATTTTTTTTTAATCTACTCTTAAAGGTCAGATAACTTGACAGAATTCAGAAGAAAAGCAGATTTCTGAAGGCAAAATTGTATCACTTTGTACATTGACTTACCAAACACTCCTATCCATCAGTAGCAAACCCTCTTCTCAAGTGCCAAGACCATACCTGAGGACATTGGCACGTTTATCTTACTGGATGAGAGATGTGGCCATGTCTATGTTTCATGATTTTTCTGGTACATTTTCCTGTTGAAGTGCTGTTTTCATAGGGGCAAAGCCACTTTCTTACTCATTTTACGGTACTGGCATATCAAGACTGTGTACCTCATGCCACCAGTGCGTGGAGTGTCTCCTGCCTCAGGGACCTTCACAACCTCCCATGGCATCCTGTCCATTGACCACTGCCAGCAGCTCTGTGTCAGTCCCTCAATGTGATCAGGTGCTTCTCAGCACCGTCAGTGCCTCTGTACCTCAGCCAGGCTGGTGGCCAGGGACAGCTTTTGATACAAACACACTTGGTGTATATATAAGTATATGATTTTTTAAATAAAATATGTGTCTGGGCAAATATATGTCCTGAACGGTGCTGTTGTGGCTTCAGGCAGGGTGCCACACGCGTGGGTGGTGAGCCAGGGTCTCTTCCTGGAGGTTTCTGCCCAAGACCCCGGTGCTGGAGGCATTCCCATCCCAGCACACACGGTGACCGTGGGCTGTGTGGCCGGGAGGAGCGCTCTGCTCGTGTTCAGCAGCACAGGACAGTGGGGTTTGTTGCAGTGTAGTGTGCCACCCGAACCCAAGTTCCTCCGACACCTCTCGCCTCGCTGGCATTGACCACAGCTTTGTTTGTTCGTCACCCCAGCGGTGCCACGGGCTGCGTGGGCGCGCAGCATCATTGATCTGTTTACTCGGCGTTCCCCGCGTGGCCGCCGTGTTGTGGCGAGGACTTTTATTTTTTGCTGTGGCAGGTGACAGCGCGGGTGTGTGTGGTGTGTCAGCCCGAGGGACTGAGTCACAGCCCTCCCTCCACCCAGGGCCAGCGGCACTTCCCCTTTCCTGGCAGGCTGAGATGCCAGCCCATCTCCACAGGTCATCTTACCAGCCCGTACATTGCATTTTTTTGTTTTTTTACAGAAAAGCCTGAGAGACAGTGGCAGCCAGACCAACTTTCTCTGTAACCCAAACCAGTGAAAAGTAAAATCCATCTCACCGCATCAGTTTTGTTTTCACTGCTGGCTCAACCTCTCCTCTCCCTCTGGCAGAGCCCTGCACAGTCATTCAGTGCCCGGCTTGGGGGTGGTGTGGTTGTTAGCTCAGTGGTGTATGACCCATTTATTTTCATAATGCTTAGATACCCGCGCTCCTGCGGCGTTCGGCACACGGGTCCTGCGACCTGAATCCTGGGCACACCTGACTGCAGCGGCGTGCCTGGGGAGCAGCGCCTCTGCCCCAGCCTTGTCAGGAGCTGCAGCAAGCTGGTGTGCATTGGGTCTAGCAGGCAATTGATGAGCAAAGACAGGTAAAGGTGCATTTTTCTGGAGCCAGCACTTTGTCTTCGATCATTTCGTTCAGTATCGATTGCTAGCTGGTGGGACATGCTTCCTGTTACGATGTACAAAGAGCAGAGACGTAAAAGCGCTGTATTGGATCGTTCTCTCGCTATAATAACCTGCACTTTCCGCGACAGCAAGATGATTAATGGCACGAGATTGCTCACTCTCAATATTTCCAGACATGGCATCACCCTCGTGTTGGGTCTGGTCTTAAGATGGATCTTTTTTTCTTTATTTCTTTTTGACTCAGTTAGTTGAGTTCGTTTTCTGTGGGTTTTCAGATGATAATTAGGTTTATGCTTGTGTTACTTTCTGTAAATGGAAAGAATCAGGCACAGGACACACAGGAGAGTAAACTGGCATCACAGTAGACCTAAGAGTTTTAGGTACAAAATTAAAGAGTAATTTGCAAAGTGACTTGAAGCAAAGTGGATTTAAACACAATGAAATCATCCTTGACAGCAATTTGTTTGAAGTTCTTCTACTGTTATGAGTGTGAAGGGATTTTTTTCTTTTTAATTGCCAGTTTCTGGGTAGAGTATTCAGCATAATTTCTCACAGGTAAGTGAAGCATTAACTCCTTGTACCTCAGTATTTTGGGCAATGTGGGAAGAAACTGAGAGTTAGGGGGAAGCACCTTCTCTACTTCATCATTTGAAAATTAGTCAGTGGTCAGCTAGCTTAGAGAAAGGCTTTACCAGGGACACTGGTACTGGGAAAAATGTATGAAAATACAGCAGAATCCTGGACAGTAGATAGGCACAGCATGTGAAAAGTTGTCTTCAGTGTTTCACAGAATATAATGGCACTCTAGATATAAACTGGAAAAAAAAGTAACAGCAACTAGCTAGTTTACATTCCTTGTTCGGATGAGCCATGAGTTTTGGGGCTTTTACATTTATATACTTTTGCTGTAGGTGTTGGAAGTGTGGGTGGCCACGAAAAAGCAGTGGTTACAATAAGATTTTCCGTTTATTGCCCTTTGTGTACGACTGAAAATAAGATTCAAATGCTTCAGCATTTGTGGAGCAAGCATAATATTTCTCTGAGATCTGATGACTGGCTTGCCTGCAGCTTCAGCTCTGTCTGGTGGGTGAGTCCTAGGTTTTAATGCTTTTAAATGGGTCTGTGTTGGAAGGAGTCAGAGCTTACTTGTGGTGTGGTCTGGCTGTGTTAATTCATCAACTTCTACTGGAAAAAAAGAGAAAAAGTAGTTAGGCTTAGTACATAAGTTAAAGGTGGTGATGAAAGAATTTTGGAAGCAGAATTGTTCTGCTGTCTGGAAAAAGCAGCTTTGGAGAGGACTGAAAGATCTTTAAAGTCAAAACTTTCAAAACTTCAGTGGTGTACCTTGAATTGTTGATCCAGAACTTCATCTTCTGGCAAAGAAAAAGTGAAGCAGAGAAAAGAAAAAAGGAAATCTATATAAATCTGCTGAGCTTGAGAAACAAATTCTCAGGGTTAACTTTTGGCAGATAAAATCCTTTTGGTTTGCTTTTTAAGGATGACTGTTGAAATACACTATGTGATGCTTTTCCAGGTAGTTGCACTGGTTAGGAATCCACTAAACCAGTTGTGGTATCTTGAATACTAAAGTGTTCTGACCACATTGATTGATATGTCAGCTCATGGTCAAGAGAAATATTCAAGAGAGGTGTCAGTATGTGCAGGGAAATTTGTAGCTTCATGTTGTCAGCTTTGGTGCTGTCCCAGCTTCACTCATTAGTAGCTGTGGCATTTCCAGAGAATGAGTGTGCCTGTGCATGTCAGGCTTCTCGGTCTGATGTCATTCTTGATGGATGAGAGGAGAGAGCATCCATTCAAGAGCTGCAGGACCCAAGGTAGAGGTTAAAAAGTTGCTCTCTGCTGTGTGGCAGGTTAAGCATCTCTGCTTTCTTGTCACTTTGTGACCTTCCCAGCTTTGCCAGGCTTTGCAGGGCAGCAGAGGTGTTGGTCTTGAGAACTGGGCAGTATAAGACAATAGGTTTTCACTCTGACTAACACCACGTGGTGCGGAGGATGTGAGGTGCTGGGGGCACTTAGAGGTACACGCGCTTGTTCCATGGACTAGTCACGCTGTCAATGGTGAGTCTTTCATTAGGCAATAAGAAATCCCTTTAAATTAGCTTGGTGTAGTCCTCCCTCTCCTCCTAGGAGAGCTCAGTGCCTGTCATTGCTACCTTACTTTTGCCTTTTTGCTGAAATGCTCCTTTCTGCTTTTACATCTGTGCCTGCTCATTGAACCGGCTCTTGCCCTGATACGAAGTACAAATAGCAAGAGAGCTGAGGCAATAATCAAGACTTCAAATATTTAAGATGGGAACGGGTAAAACTTCAGCAATAATTAGTTTCCCCCACAGTGGTTGCTGCAGGGAATTACCTCTGTTACAATCACCTGCATGTCTTAGTCCTCTAGGTGCCCAGATGCCGGCAAGGGGCGTAATCATTTGCTGTAATATTCTGCTGTGGAATTTTCCCTTTTTCAGTACAGTTGCAGAGGTGGTTTTTTTCTCCCCACCCACCCTTCTCTTTCTACTGCTGTGCCTGCTGCAGGTAAGTTCAAGCCTGATGGCTTTGAAGATAATGACAGGAGAGAGTGCACCGTGTGCGTCATGTGGCAGCGGCACTCCCGCGCCGATTGCTGCTGCTGCGCTTTCCAGCGGGATGAGACACGCTGGGCTCTTCCAGGGGTATCACCACACAGGCTGTTTTTAGAGATGGCACATTGGGTGCATTGTGCAACCATCAGTACCCACTGCTGTGCTCTTCATTTTTTCCCTTGTATGGTGGTGAGGTTTTTAAGGTGTTTGCCTTTCTCTTGAAGAGGTAGTAGGATCTCTTTTTGATTTTTTTAACTACTTGTAGAGGTGCTCCGGGGAATCTGTGACATTATATTTTCTGTACAGAGTTTGAAGGAACAGTCCTGCATGTAGCCACTAAATTAGGATTAGTGCAAGTGGCACAAACAATGTGGTTGTGATTTTCAGCTGAAGAGCTCTAACAACCTCTTGGGTTGCAGAGCAGAACTGCTACCTTGGGAAACCCCCAGCTTGTTTTTGGCTTTTTTTTTTTCTTTTTTAACTTTACCACAGAAAACAAGCTGTAGTCAGGCATTTTTACAGTTGTCATAAACTCTTTCTGTGGCTCTCATCGTCTGCAGTCCGTTGAACAGCCACCTCATGCTATACTGTGAGACAGTGACAGCAGCAGATGCTTTGGGATGTGGTGCAGCCTCACAGTGGGAGCAGAGCTGGACACAGAAGTTGACTGGTGGCTTCTGTCCATCGCTGCTGGAGGAGCAGGGCTGGCCAGTCACAGGCTGCTTATCACTGTGCTCAAATAATGCAGAAACATTAGCAATGGAGATTTGCTGTAATGGTGTATTTTAAGTGCGTCTCTGCTCTGCCAGCTTCACTTTTAATGCACTCGGCTAAGGAAAGCTTTGGAGGTTGCTGCTAATGGATGGATCTCTCAGAAAATTGGAATTTTGAAATAAGATTGACACTTTGGAGTGAGAAATATAAATCTAATGAGAGTATTTCAGCAGAGGTTTGTAATTAGGGATGAATGGAGGGAATTTGTACGCACAGTCTACAGAAGGGCACAATGGAAGGTGAAATTGCACCCTCTGTGCTGAATGAGGGATGAAAGCCAATGTATCAGTGTCATGGCATGACAGTGTAGAGTATAAATGATACTGTCACTGAGTGCTGCAGAAGGTATCAAGGGAATTCCACTCCAGTAAATTACATTACTTAGACAGACCTGAAGGCATTGTGTCTGAATGATTGGAGGGAAAAAAGGTTGTCAGCACAAAGCAGAAGATATTATAGAACAACTGGCTGCAGGCTTGGAAAGCAGTTTTTTTCTGATGTTTACCATGCAAAGCTTTTCAGATGCTGTTTAAATTTAGTTTTTGGTTAAATTACAAATGTATAGATGAAGCAAAAGTATTTTTTGAGGTGGTTCTTGGAGTGGACACCAGCCTGCAGCAAAAAGTGTGAGCATGCACAAGCTCCCATTTTTTCATTAGGATTTGGACTTCTTCGGACGTGAGAAAAATCTAGTCATGTGTTCCCAGCTCAGGCAGTGTTTTTTAATGCATTGCTTCGTTTCACTGAGGACTTCCTTTTTGGCCTGGCTTTTGCCTGTGGGGTAATTCTAGCATAGATTTGTAGAGAGAGATGGGTTGTTATTGTTCTTAGTAGCAGTGAGGGGCTGGACTGTGGTGAGGAGCAGCAGGTCATGGGACACAAACTTTAAGGTCTCCTTTCGAGGCGTGGTGAGGTCCATGATGTGGGCAGGTAGGAGCGTGATGTCATGGTGACAATGCAGCAAAAATCCCGACTCACCCTTTCAGCCTGTATGCACTAATGTAACACCGTGTGTTCCTGACACTGTTCTGCTTTTTGCCCACCAAACCCCAGTGCTAAGGCCAGTCCCAGCCACAGGGATGGTGTTGAGCAGAATAGTTATTTCTCACAATTTTATTCTCTGTAACAACCTACTGCATCCACCCGCACAGGGACAGTACCTTAGAGATGGGTTTAACTGCTTCTCTGTCTCTGACCTCACACACAGACAACACCTACAAGCTCCTGTAATTTCCTAATTTGCTCATGGGTGAGACAGCCCAGCTCCCACAGTTCTCCCAAACTGCTGCTTGATGATTAAACATCTGTTCCCCGAAGATGCTGCATTTCATCCTGTGGTACTTATTAAGCTCTGCTTATCTTGGGGCTTCTTGTAAAACTTCAGCAGTCTTTGTCCTTCTTAAAAATGTACTTTCCCACTTGTCTACTCATAAAAAACAACACTGAAAGTACGTGCTATAAGTAATGATAAGGGAGCAGGCTCCGTTCCTCCTTTCCAAAAGTTGATTTTTGGCAAAGCCCACACAAGGCAGGAAGATGGACATGCAGCACAGTTTTAGCAGTCCATAGAACAGACTTCTCCTCATGGGAATGGTGATTCAAGTTGTGGGAGCATTAACCAGGAAATATGGCCAAACTGAAGGGTGCTGACTCTAGGAAGGTAGCAGTTCAAATGCTCCCATGGGAAGACTTCAGCCCCTACAATCTGTAGCTGGAAACCAAAGCATCAAACCCACAGGCTGTGTGGAAAAGCAGTCAGGCATCTGTGGAAAAGAAATTGCCCTGTGTGGGATGGGATTCAATAGTAGAGCAATTTACTCTACTGATGGGTCCTGATCATGGACAGAGGTGAGTGGGAGGAAGCAAAGTGCAATTTCTATCTATACCTCCTGCATTACAACTGGGTTGGAGTGTAGGACTCTGTCTGGCTGTCTGGATAAAAAAGGGATTTCAGATATTAGAGGTGTAAAGTTTGTCCTTAGACCATCATTGTCAGGGGAAACGACTATGCCTGCTTGAGCACCTGTTCATAGTAGGAGTAAAAATCTGCTGTGACTCACTTGCCCTGTGGTATTTTGTGTCAAAAGCTGGCATTTTGACCCATCTGGGTTTTTGCATGTTGGGAAAGCAAATGCTTTTTTCTTCTATTTAGTGTCATTTCTCTGGTCATGATCAAGCTGTGTTTTCAAAATGTGGTTCTCTGTAGTCATCCATTAATCCACAGAAAGTCCATTAATTCTCACAGCCCTAGCTACTCATATGAGGCCGTTTTGCTCTTCCCATGCTTGGTCCTGCAGCACGAATGCCTGTAACCAGCACCTGTGAAGTCACCAGGGCCACGCGGGGGAGTGATAGGTGCAAAACTGGAATTTAAATGCTGCAAAGTTGTGTGATTGCAAGAGTGGGCTGAAGCAGGAGAAGGAATGACCAAACTATGCCTTAGGGAAGAGTGGGAGACTAACCAGTATTGCTTTAACTGAGAGAGATATTGAGCCTGCTCAGTCAGATCGGTATCCCCTGGCAAATGAATTTTGTTGTGTAAATGGCTCCCTGTGGTCCCAGAAGACTATCACTATCTCTTCTTATCTTGTACAGTGGATTTCTAAATAATCACTCTAGGTGCAGGAAAGCTGCGGTTTAGTAAGTGTAGCTTGCTAACAAGTCAGTGGTTTAATCTTCATTCTCACTCCTTGTGCTTTTGATAACACAGGGCTATAAAGTTTGACATTGTAGAGTCTTCTCTATAAATTCTGATTTGTTTGCCAAAAAATCAGACTATTATTTTCAATTCCCCTCTTATCATTAGTGTTATTAAACTGACGATTGATGTGTAAAAACTGCCATTTGCATGAAGTTCACAAAACTGCAATAAAAGACGCTTTTGTTCTGACTTGGTAAGGAGAGAGAAAAAAAAGCAGCTAAATAATGCTAGTTTTAACAGCAGAGATGTTCATATAAAGACATGTTCTGAACAATAAGATCGTTTATCCATGTATGACATAAATACATCGGAATTTAAATTATGAGAGATCTTGTGAAATGCAGCAAAACACACACCACTGGCATTGTGAAGTTTCCCTTCTCTAAAGCCCTGTTCTCAGGGAAAAGCAGCTTTACTTTTGCTTTGAAAATCCATTATCATAAGCCTTTTTTAAAAAAACGTTTGTCGTAGTGCAATATTAAAGCAATTTTATACCCTAAGAGCAGCTCTTTCATAAGGTAAAATGCAATCCCATGTGTGTATGTAATTGCGGTTTATAATACTTCTCACAGCCCTAATTTTCCCAAAATTAAGAAAACCACTACCCTTTTTAGGCTTTCCTTTTCCTAATTGTTTCTTGTTCTCCCTGTCTTTCTTCCACAAAATATTCTTTTTTTAAAATCCCTGCTCAGGAGGGGAAAAAAAAAAAAGACACAGAACACTCTCTGGATTCATCGCAAAACACTGCTTGAAGGAAGCATTTTAAGAGTTTAGGTTAAAAAGTTTCTGCTTCTTTCAAACTACATGGGTGACACTGCTATTTTGGGAGACCATACCATCTGCTTGTTAACCAAAAAGCAGGGAAGATATTCCTAGTTCTAGTATAGGTTTTTGGGTTGATTCCACATAAAATTCCCAACTGATCTCCGCTTGTGTTTTCCCCCTCTATAAGCTAAGGAGATCAAGGCCACTCATCTCTTCCGCTGTCACAGCTCCCAAGGTGAAGATGCTTAGCTTGTGGTCCTGAGTAAGACATGGTTGTTCACAACAGGAACAATCCGTTGAGATCTGTGAGGTCCCTAATTCTTCCCTGCAGGTGTTCATGTCACAAAAGCTGTGACAAGGAGTAAAAGAGCAATATAGTGCTCAGCTCCTGATGTGCCACAGGTGACTGCTACCTGTGGATGAAGAAGGAAGTGTTCGGGAGAGGCTTCGTTGGGTTCTGTTGGAGGAGCTGAGTTTTTGTTTGTGTTTGAGAAAGAAAGGGGGAGGACACATTTTCTGGGGTTTGCTTGCTTTTTGGGGGGGAAGAAAGGCAGAAGGGCAAGGTTTCCTGGCCCACTGATCAGCCATCTGCCAAGTAGTGCAGGTAGAAAAAGTGCAGGAGCTCGAGAGGACAGTAAGATTGTCCTTCCCTAGGTGGAGAGGAATGGCAGGACTTGTAGTGCAGATGGATTCAAGGAAAAGGTCGACATGAGTAGGAGCAAGGTGGAGTCTATGTATTTTGTCTTGTGAGTCTGTGGAAAATAGCAAAGCAGAGCATGAAAATGTGAGAAGACGTTACTGTGGTCCTCCACAGGTGATGAAGACGTTTGTCTGAGACGGGAGAGATTTAAGTCTATATTATATTGCTGGAGTATCTGCAAATACATATGTATCATCATTACAGTATATTCCTGACTGGCAAAATGTTTCATCCAATCTCTGTTGACAGAAAAGATTGCCTACTGATAATTGCTTTGCTTAAGTGTCTGATAATATGCCAGAAATGAGAGCATTCTCTGTTAGGTCATCTTTAATTATGCATGTACCACCTGTCAGCTTTAAATCTGGAGAAGATTAGTTTTCTCATTGGATTTAGAGTAGGGAAGAGAGCCTTCAACAAGAGGACTAGGCTGTTGCAAACAGTGTCTATGGGGGAGTTTCACAGGCAGTCTCCTCATCATCCCCAGTCATGGATACCGCTGTTGGCACATGCGGAAATATTTGAAATATTGCCTAGGCTTGCTGCCGTAGTGATGGGTTTCACAGGAAGAGGATTTCAGACCATCTGTTGCGTTTTCAAGTTTTCATCTTTCCCCATACCAAAGGGAGAGGGAGTGCTGAGGTGGGGGGGGACACGTGGCAAGTCGTGGCTCCTTTGGCAGTGCTGGGGGGAAATCCCCCCCAAAAGCCATGTGAGGGGGTCATTCACTTGCCACTGGTGAAAGCACATAATAAAACTGGTCAGGCCAGTACAGACATCGCACGTTAATAGGAAATCAAGGGCTCAAAAGACTGAAAAATTATGAGGGTGAGTGCTTTGCAGAAAACCCTTACAGGGAGAAATGGTAAATATCTCTGAGGATATTAAATTAACAGGGTTACCATTACCAAGCCTACTTAGGATATTAAAAATTATATTGGAGAATAAATTTATCTTTTTTCAGAGTGGGGACGCAGTAATTGTTTCGGAATAGTTGAAGGGATTTTCAGTTCATGGGAGAATACTAGCTGTTTATTTGGTACAGTAATAGATTTTAGGAATCTCCTTGGTTTTTTGGTCTCCTTTACTCCAAGGCCAGTGTGGTTGATTGTTCTCTGAAATGCATCATTTGCACCAGAAAACAGAAAAGGTCTTTGTTAAGCTTCTCACTAGCTTTTGGCAGAAGAGAACATCACTTGAACTGTCAAGCACTGCTCCTGCTGCTCCTTGCCTATGTATCTGAGTGTCCAGTGCTTCCCCCTCTCTGCGATTTTGGTTTTCCAGTTTCTGTCATCACTGCCTTAGCCTCCTGGAAAGAATTCCTCTGTAACACTGGTTAGCTGACGCTGATCGTTTTTCCTGGTAATACCTTCAGCCAGAGCTATTTCTGAAAATCTGGGATTTGGAACAGTAGGTCAATTTGTAAAACAACGAGCAAAGAGGGACAGATGGCTGTGGATACGAGAGCATGTTTCTGTTCATCTTCATTTGGCTTCTGCTGATGCTTCGTTGTTGCACGAGCGTTTGAGGCTGTCGCTTCGCGTTGGTTGAGTGCTTGTTGCTCCTTTGCTTGAAAGACTGGCCTGTGGCACTTGTCATGTCCCCCCCTCTGCTCCAGTGGGGCTCCAGGGCAGGCTGCCTCTGCAGAAGCTTGCAGTGCCTTTGCACCCAAGGACATGGAAAGGGTTTGCAAGACGAGTGGACTTTTTGCTCAGAAATCTGGCTGTGTTTCTCTTGACCTTTTCTCTCAGGAGCTGCACTGGGCAAGGCTTTCCTGACGGTTCCTTTGCTCAGGGTAAGGTTGCTTTATTATTCCTGTGTAAATGATTACAACTTCTCCATGGTGTGTTGTGCTGCTGGGTTTTGCTCAGTTCTTAGGCAGATTCTGATTGATTCAGACTTGCTTGCCCTGTCTCCCTGAGTAGTGGTGCCAGTAGCATCACCTTGATGTAGCTGAGTTTTACGGACCTGAAATGGAAAAATGTGGGGGTGTGCCACAGCCCTTTTTTCCTTGCTCATGATTCATTCAGCCCCTTCCTTCCACCCTCCTATTTCATGCTAGAGGGCTCTCCAATCTTGCAGTGGTCACTGGAAGACATCTCTTTTGTTCAGGCTCCTTCATTAAATACAAGGCTGTATGCATCCCATTTTCCTGCTACTGCTGAGCTGTGCAGCACCTCTGGGCACTGCAGGAGATGTCCTGTTCACTGGTCTGAGGAACAGGCATACTTAACTGAATGTAGTACTTTTCTTTTGTCTCTGGAAAAAGGAACAACTAGATAAGATTTATAAATACCCACAAGAATTGAAATGAATGAAGAATGAATCCTTACTTCAAACCCTCTGAGCTCTTTTGGCTTGACAGGTATGGCTTACGTAGTCCTCAGGCTATGGCTGGTCCTGGGGGCTCTTCCTTGTCCTGTATTTTAGAAATGATTGCTTAAACTACCTAGAGCAGCTTTTCTGGAAAACCTTCCTATTCTCAAACTTGGGATGTCCTGTCTAATGACTACTTCCGTCTTTTCTCTCCTGGACTACTCTTCACTGGATCTTGTCCACTGCCTTAGTCACAGGAGGAGCTTTAGCTATCCTCTCCATTTCTCACAGGGACACTCATTTAACAGTTCTCTTGTAACCTTTGGTGTGTTGCTGTTTTTAGGCTTCAGATGTTTTCTCTCCCTTTTCACTCTTATAGAAGCACTACAATAAAACTCCTCACATATCAAATTTAGTATCTGTTATAGCAGAGACTTCCTACAGGATTCATACTTTTCCTTGCTAGATAGTGAAGCTGGTGAAATTCAGAGTGATGTGTTTACATTGAGCTATCTGACTGTATACACTGCTAATTTTAAGAGGAAGGGGAACTCTTCTTGGGATAATTAGTTTTGCCATGTTTATAGACACAAGCATGTTTTTCTTGACTCTGAGGCGGCTGCTGACAGCTGGTATTACAAGAGTTCACTGGGAGTCTCGTGGTCCATGTGTCCTTATGTATACACAGCACAGGCACGATGAAGCCAGGGAGAGATAATGAAGGCAGTGATGCTAAACCCTCTAGCAGTGCCCAGTAGTGAAGCGTTTGAACAGCCAATGTGAGCCAAATTCCAGCTCCTGTCTAGGCTGTAATGATCAGGAAAATCACCTTGTCCTTTAATATATTTTACCAATCTATTGATGGTAATTGGTTTAGCAGCCAAGTCAGGGGAGTAATTTCTTCTTACTGCTCCAGCAGTGGCAGCACAAGCTCCTAAACCAGGGGATTTGTCTGTGGCCCACGAGCACATGAGGGTGGTGCTGCATGTCCCTTCATGCCTTTCTGAGCTGTAGGGGCAGGGCAGTGTGTGGGTCAGGCAAGTGCCACCATCCGATTTTGTGGCCTTTCCACTGCAAGCCAGTTGGCAACACAGAGCTGAAGATCGACGGTAAATACGCACAACCTTCTCGAAAAGTTCAAGTGTGCAATCAGAGCGCAGCAAGTGGCTGCTTTTACACTTTGGTTACAGAGTGGTTCTGGAGGGATTTCAAGGAAACCTCTTTGTAGCAGGAAGCTGCAGCTCATTCGATGAAGGAGCTGTGCCTGCTGCACCTGGTGCCTCCTTCCCTGGGCTGCTTAATAAACACATGAGTGCGGCCATTATCAGCCAAGCTCCGCTTCTCTCGCCTGTGCTAATGTGCTGCTATTTTATGTCACATCAAGTGAGGAGGGAAAGCAGTGATATGAAGCCATTCCTCCCATTCCTTAAATAGGATTGATGACCACAGCTTAACAGCATTCCAAGAAAAAGCATTTGATTGAAAGTGGCCAGAGCTTCCCCTGAGATGCTGAATAAGGATGTTCATCCTGGTAATAACTTTCCTTTGCCATTTTCAGAGCAGGCATTCCTATTGCAAATGCTGCATTAGCTTGCTGCAGTTAAATGTGCACACACATGTCTAAAGGTACCTCTTTGATTTTCCTCCTCTGCCTCCCCCCACCTCCCACACAGGCCCAAGGGAGCCCCATTGGCTCATCCACAGCTCCATCTCGAGGTGGTTCCTCCAGCAGCCCTGCTTGCTGCCCTTTGGTGCCCCTTCAGCCATGGGGGCGTCTGCTGTGCTCTGCTGTGCAGGAGCATCAGTGAGCTTTCTGCACACCGTGAGCTGGAATTCCCTCTGGGCCCCTGCAATGAATATTGCAAAAAACTGTGCTGAGCAGGGGAGGGCATTGTGCTTTTATGTGCCATGGCTTGCCAGTTTGAATCACATCTGTTGTGTTGCAGAGGGGAATGTTGCTTTGGTTGCAGTGGGTTACTGGAATACTAGCAAGTCTCATTTGTAAGGGGTCCTGGGCTTAAGTCTCATCTCATCTGTCACCAAGACAGGGAATCTACTCTGACAACTTCTGCAAATGCTGGTTTCACTTTTGTTTACTTGTTTTCCAGCCATGTTCTTTGTTTCTGAAATGGTGTTTACATACCGTGGGTTTTTTTGATGCAAATCAATTAGTTTTAATTTCTTTCTCAACTGCCTGATTTTTATCCCATTTCTTCACCACCATCCTGTTATTAATTCACATTATTATGAGATGTGATATCCCTCCCTGGTTAGCAAAATGTTAGAATAGCTGTTGGCAGCTTCTGAAAGGGTAATTAGCAAATAGGAATTACTCAAAGATGTGCACACTAGCCTAAGTAGGCATTTTCCAGCTGTTTGCAAGTTCAGAGACTCATAGGCACTTTCTTGGGCTCTAACACAAGATTAATTACTTGCTACTACAAAAGAACGTTTACAAAAATGTGTGGTGTGCAATCCAGACTGCTGTTTTGTTCCTTAAATTGGAAGTGGACATCTTTGTCAGAAAGAGCAGGATTTTTACAGTGCTTGGTAGTCCTGTTCCTGAGGAGCCGAGCCTCTTTGTTACAAAGGGATGTCACACTCCAATCAGAATGGTGAGAGCTGCCTAAGGAAGTGCTGGGGGCTCGGTAGCTGAGTCCTGGCACTGCAGGGTGTAGCTGTTCCTGCCTGGGCACAGCTAGGTGCCAGTGCCTTTGTGCTGAGTGCTGAGCCAGGAGCCCCGGCTCCCGAGCCATCCTGGTCTGGCCCAGGACATCCTCGTTTCCTTTCTTTCTGATGTGCAGGAATTGCTGTTCACCAGGCTTTCTTTAGAAAGCCATTTACACTGCTCTGCCTCGTTTTGCATGAAGAAGCCCTCGTAAATCAAATACAGCCACACAGCTGTGCTAAAGGTCTCCTTTTTATCCACAGGCGGCTACTGCCAGTCTGCTTTTATTTCTCCTCATTCCTATTCTGTTGTTCCTTTAGGATCAGCCTGAGGGCAGTTGTATTTTTGTTTGTTCCCTGCAGTAATAAGGTAGTTGATCCCTGATGGTGCAATGGAGAGAGGGAGCAGGCAGGGGGGAAGTGCATGGCTGGTGTATTTGGACTGCTTGACAGTTTTATTTTAAGCTCAGGATCTTCTTGACACATCCATAGCCTCTTCTGTTCTCTGCCTTTTTGCTTGACATCTCTTGTGCCTAATTCTCTAATCAACTGGATTATCATCTCTTGGCACCATGTCCTCACCCACTCTCTAGCCTCTCACCAGTGATTACCTCTCCCCTCTCATCTCTTCTCCACTCTCACACTTCTCCCTGTTTGCTTCTCTGAGTGCCTGTGACTTTTCTCTCTCCTCACCTCCCAGCATCATCCCACCTCCCAGAGGGAGAACAGACAATTTCTGCGAATCTTCTTTCTCGGCATTGCCTTCATTCCCACTGCTCTTTCAAGCTCCTTGGCAGTCATTCCCTTCTCTGTTCTGGGCAGTGAAACATCTCTCTCTCTGCTGCCTGTGCCCTCTTTTCTGCTCCCTCCCAACAGCCCTACATACTCGCTGTAGTATGCGATGCTTTTTCTTCAGCTTCTTCAGTTTCTTTTTGCTCACTGAAAACAGTGGACAATAGCCACTCTTTCTCACAATTCATTTCCCTGTTCTTACTCCAGCCCCTCTGCCTCTCTGGAAGCAATGGAGCTGGGACTGGGCTCCTGCCCCCTTACCACAGACCTTTCTCCCTGGAAGCTTCTCCAGCCATCCCTCCTCCGCCTTTCCTTCCGAGCAGCTCTTGATCCATGAGCCCCTAGCCTCTTCAGCAGCCTCTGTCTCCAAGGTAACCCTGGTCCTTTCCCTCCTTTTTTCTTGAACCCTTCCACACATCCATAATAACATGATTCTTAGTGTCCTTGTGGATGTTGCTCCTGGCTCTTCTCCATGCTTTCAACTTTTCACCATTCCCTCTGGATTTTCCCATTTTAGAGGGTTTTTTTCACATCTCTCTTCTATTATTACTAAAAACATTTGCACAAACATCTTTTTCAGGATTTTAATTTCACCTGTTTCTCTTGTTCTTTCTGGAAAAATTCTTGCCACATGTAGCAGAGAAGAATGCATGTGTGCTTATGTACTTCAGGTGAGAGATGTGTGGAATAATGGCCACAAATAATACTGAGACACCTAACTTCTACAGTAAAAGGAGCATTTCTTCCTTCATATAAGGATGGGTTGCTCTGTTGATAGGACTCTTAATTAAGAGACATGTCATTTTTAAATATTTGAGAAACTTGTGCCAGATTACATGAGACCCAGAAAGACAATAATGCATATTTTTAAGAGATAGTAATTAAACATTGTGCATATGTGTGTGCATGTCTATAGATATATGTATATATGTGGGAATATATATGTACATATAGATGTATGGTTATATATAAATATATTACTGTAGGCACAGGCACCTATGTGTCTGCTTTTAAGACATTATATGTGAGAAGGGAATGCTGTGATGGAATAGCATCATACCATTCATAATCCAGTGGTGGCTGTCCTGTATTTCATCAAGCAACAGGTATTTATTTAAAGCATTTTAACATTCCCTTGGGCATATAATCAAACCGTGTCTTACTCGCACTTTAAATTCTTGAGGTAATGGCATGAATCTGTGGATAGACTTACCTGATCTTGACCTCTGATAAATATGAATTAACTGAGTCTACAAGATTCCAATCATCATGATGGCAAAATCTTCATTTAGTCTGATAGCTCAAAATTGTCTCTTCCTTTCCTGAAGCTATGTCTCTATGTGGTCAAGTTTGTCTAAAAAGACTGGATTGGGTCCTGCATAAAAATGTTTGTGTTCTTACAACAGTCCAAGAAACAAACTTCATTGATTTAGTTAGAAAGACTTTGGAGTGATTTTCTAATTAATTTATTTTTTTATTGCAGTCTGCAGTATAGGTTAGGTACATTTAGGATAGGCAGAAGTTGAGGGGGAAGAAGTATGGAAAAAAGCATGCTTGCTTTTACATTGAGGACTGTTCTTTTACATGAGACAAACTCCCTGGCAAGCACTAGAGTTTGCCATGTAGGCTGGTCTGCTTTTTAGCACAAAAATTGCTGTAGGGGTTTGCAGGCACAGAGAAGTATTGATTGTTTCCTAGCACGCTGTTTGTATTACATATTTCAGTTAATAATTTGTAATGCTTTTAGATTAGTTTCGTTTGAAATACTAATCAATGAGCTTTATAGATCTCCCACTTTATACATAAACATGCCAGTCTCCAGTGGAGCAAGAGAGTTTTATTTTATCCTGGATTGTCTATACTATATAATTATTAATCTGTAGTTTAATCTCCTTGTCCTCATGCTTTTATGGCTTGATCCTGCTTGTTGCAAGAGATCTCAAATCTAATTAAAGGGCATAGATTAATGGCACTCAACACCCTCAAAAGTAAGTGCTGGAATGTGTCAGCTATGTCTTGTTGCATGAAGACTTCCTGATGCCTCTTACTCTAAGTGTGCAGCAGAAACAGGACTGGCTGCCTTGTGTCTTGCAATTTCACTCTATGAAATTTCACTCTATGAAGTCCTATTTTGAACCATAGTGGGTTTTCCAGACTTGAGGTGCACAGAGTCACAGTTTCCTTGCTGTGATGTTCTCCTAGACAGTTGCTGGAAAACCACCACCAAAGTGTTTCAGCTGAGGGGGAAAGAAAAAGAAAAATAAAGTTTGAAATTATGTGTTGATTTCCCAACATTCAGCATTTTTTTGAGCTCTTCTAAAGCTCTGGTGCCCTCATGCTGTGGAGCAAAATCATGAGATCTCAGCAGGAGAGTGGGCTGGGGGAGACATTGCAGCCATTGCTGGAAATACAGCTGACCAACAAGAAATTTTGCTAAGGGAATTCCAGGGCAGCTAGTGGCTTCTGCTCAATTCTCCTCAAAGGTTGGGTTTCTAACAAAACAATGGGACCTGTGCTCTGCTTGCTCCATCATCTGTGTTTGGTGTGGTGTTGCAAACTGCTCGGGTGGGATTTTGCAGGCCACTGATGGTCAGCCAGTTCTGCTTGGGAAGCAGGAATCTCCTGGCTCCTACCCTCATCCTCACCCTCGTGAGCTCAGGGGTCAGGTTACACAGTGGCACCTTCAGTTTGTTTAAAGCAGGGAAATTATGCACAAAAGCTGTTAAAAGAATATAAGGTTGTCAAGTCAAGTGAGAAATGTTATAACATCGCCAGCTCAGCCTTCAATTGAATCCTGCGTGCATGCAAATTTGACAGTCTTTAATTGCATGTCTCCAAGATCTGTGGAGAATATAGCTTCTCAATTCATATCAGAAAAATCATGCAGACTTTTTTCTTCTCTGTAAAAAAGAAAACATTCTCTCTTAAAGATTGTCCAGACTGTAGGTTTGAGTGTACATTTCATCAGCCAGGCAAAGCTTCCACAGGTCACAGCTCCCCAAAACACAGCCCTGAGCAAACCTGCCATGGTCCTGAAGGTAGTGTGGCAGTGGTGATTGCCACTATGCAGACAAGGACCTCACTAATTCCTTTTGTGTTGTCCTCAGATATGGTACAGCCAAGGTGTCCTGGAGTGTCTGTCCCCTAGTGAATGGAGAGGAAAGAGAGAATTAGCCGCAGGTGGCACTCGCCATGCCGCTGAGGGTGGACAAGGCTTGGTATTTGTGGTTTCCGAGCTATGGTCTGCAGAGACCGTGGGGAATGTCTGGTTTTGGTGGCCTCTTTCTCTACCTACATTACATTGCCCTTGAAGATAAATGAGCAGACAGGGGCTGTAAATAACCATAGAGGGAGAGAGTGACAGCAGTGAATACCCAACCACATAAACCAGCCTTACGTAAGTCTGGTGTAACTCTAAACCAGTGTATGTAAGTCTAAACCATAAGGATTGCACAAGAATCACTTTGTTTGACATTTTATTAGCCAGGTTTCTAGCATTATGGGAGAGGCACTGGAGAGAGTGGTACATGAGCAGGAATCCAAAAGATTTTCAGAGTGGAGTGGTCCACTCCACTCCATTGGAATGGTCCTCTTAGAAATGGACTGGAAAATACAGGTTTGTGACTTGTTGCATGAGAAAATGAAGCAAGAAGGGAAGCAATTTTTCAGACATTACTATTTGTGGACAGTCTTAAATAACATAAATCATGGGATCTCAAATCCCATACAGTGACCTTGTGCAATCAGAGTACATCATCTACTAGGAGATTATGAATTTATGCATGCGCTGTACTCAGAATTCGAAAAGATGTTTTCCAAAGTTAGAATCTGTTGTGTTGGCATAACATTGCATTTAAAGTAAAAAGCGTTGAACGCACTGGGAATTGTTGAAGAATTTTCTGCCAGCTCTCAAAATTAGGATTTTACACTGCCATCAATAACAAAAAAGTTACTCTAATGAGAAGCCATTCTGGTTAAATGAAGAAATACTAGTAGTGATAAAACATTTATTAGTTTAATACCAAAAAGGGAAAATAGAAAAGGCAGAAGTGTTCCCCGGGTGTTTTTTGTATTTGAAACTGTGGAAGAGGATGTGTCCATCCTGTGCAGTAATATGGAAAGAAGAGAAAGTTTGCGGCAACAAAAGAGGATCTGGGAGGCAAGAGTGGTTGAAATTAAACATTCTCATATCCTACTACCTTTTACATCCAGGAATTTTAAAGGAAGTAGCTGAAAAGCTCTGTTAAGTGGCTGGTAATTTATAATAAATCTTGGCAAATGGGAAATTCCAGAAAATTGGAGGGCTGCCAACTGTATTTCCGATATTTCACAAAGATAAAAGGGATGTCCCGGGGAACTGATGGCTGGTTTAGCTTGACGTCAGTCCAGGGTAAAATAGTGGAACAACTATTTCAGAATCTGTCAAGAGAGAACTTGGAGGTTAAAGGTACAGATTATTCCAGTTACAGTTGAAGAGAGAGCCTGTCAAAAAAACTCACTGGATTTCTTTGCTCTGTCAGGATTGCACGTCTGTGTGATAAAAGCAGCTGTTGATTTGCCTTTAGGAGGCCAGAGTAGGTGGTCCTTTCTGCCTTTCGGGTTTGTGAACCATATAAGGAATGCCCAGAGATTAAAACTCCCATGACAGAGTTTCAAACAGAAATAATCAAGCCACTCTGTTTCCCTGGGATAAAGCGTGGCTTAGTTTTGGGTTTGGGGTGTTAATCTCCTATTTGATTTGATTTCATTTCATTTGATTTGATGGCTTTTGCAGCTTTAAGTGTGCTTGAGTACGTTGTAGTTCCGTGGAGGTAAAGAAAAAAACAAGCTTCAAAAAGCTTCATGAAAAGCTCAACAAATAATGCAAGTATTCTCAAACAACGATAAAATCCAAGTTCTTCATATAGCAGTCTTTGTAGCTTTAATCCCTCGTTCTTTACCACGGCAAAGAAGATTTCATAAGTTCCTCTGGATCTTGCAGGAGAAGGAAAGCTTGTGCTTGCCTTCTGCTGGTTTTGCAGTCCTGTAAGAAGCTACAGATCAGATGCAATGTTGGCTTTATGTACCCTCAGAACGAGTTCCCAAATACATCAAACCTTTTCTTTTTCTCTGGGCTCCTTCAGACTGGAGTTGCACTGTGTCCAAGTGTCCATTTTTGTCTCGCATCCTCTCCTTACCTTGGCTGTAGTCTGGTGGCTGTTGGCAGCAGAATTGGTTGCTTTCCGTGCACCTTCCTCCATGGGATGATTTATTGTCTGCAGCAGGAAAGGCAGTCAAGTTCCAGAATCAGGGCCCGTCCATGGATAAAGGGACTTAAAGTAGGCACCTAGGTATATATCAGACTCTGAGAATAGTGGGAAAGCTTGCAACTCCTGCTTAAACCTTCTGATAACAAAACAGTGATTCTCAGATCTTTGCAGGATCAAAACCGCATTGGTGTAATCCAGGTGTCCCCTTGGCACTTGCTCTGAGTTTCTAAATAGTCATTTCAGTTATCTTCTGATCATTTGATCATTATAAAAACATGTGAAAAGAGGGTTTTTTTGCATATATTGATTGTACTTCCGAGATTCAGATGTGTAAATCTGTGGATCCTAATGCAGTAATCATTAGAATATATTCTAATTTATTTATTAGAATATCTCTAATTTTCATTAGAGATTAGGCAAAAATCTATGATCTACCATAAAGAAACATTTTTTCATTCAGTTTTCAAGGGAGAACGTCATAGTTGGTATCCCTTTGGTTGTGGAAAACATCGCACAGACAGATAGTGGCCCATTCTTAGGAGAAGGCAGCACCTGTATTCTTTCCTGAGAGCAGAAGGTGCAAAGTTAACACCCTACACAAGCCTGTCCCAAATTTAACCCAGTGACCTACTGCATGCCTCCCTGCTCTTCACATATTAATCACCACAGACACGTTCCAAAGGACATGCCAGTTTGTGTCCCAAGGAAGGATGAAGGATGTTTTGACCACCTGCTAACTTGCAGCAAAGATGAAAAGCTTGCATTTTAGGGGGTAAAACAAAGAGAGCAGATTTTTCCCATAACAACTATGCAGTATGACAGGAGAAAATGGGGTCGGGTTGCTTTCCCAGCCACTGCAATTTGTGTAGTCAAAGGTGTTCACAGTGGTTTTGGCCCTAGCCTCTCAGGCAGGTAGAACTGCTACCACTGGTTCTGCTAATAGACTGGAAAAGCAGTCGTTAGTACAGCTTAGTGAAGAAAAGGAAAAAATTTTGAGAGAACTTTCCTGTTTGCTTATTTGTGGATTTTTTTTTGTGATTGTTTTTTGGTTTTTAATTTTTTCTTTTTTTAAAAAGTGAAAACAATGCTCATTTTATAGCAACCAAAATTTAAAGTACAGAGTTTCAGCAGTGAACTCCACTTTAAGCTTGAGAATAGAACATAAAGGAAATTAATAATTTTTATACAAACAACTTGTTAGCGTAATCTTTGACATTCAAAGGCTGCTGAAAGGAGCTGCACAGTGCTGTTGTTCATCATTTGTAGTTTCCAAACTTTGGTGTCATTAGGGCAATATCAGCTGTGTCTTTGTTCTCAGCCATGTTAGCAAAAGAGATGTCAAATACAGAGGCACCTTCTTTACTATCCTGAGAGACTGTCATACTGGCAAGTGACCTGGATATTTGACAAACCATTTGTACTTCTGCACTTCCATCATTTCAGAGGGCATTTCTGCAGTGTGAGTTATACATATATGTACACATATGCCCACACCCGTACACATGAATTACTTAAAGGTTTAGGAAAAAGGGGGAAGCCATAACACTGTATCACTCCTCAAGTAAAACCCCCAAATACTCATTTAAAGCAAGAAAAGCAGTGGGCATTTGCCAGAATTTCCAGCCCCTGTTTGTGTGGAGACCTTAAACTTTTTCAGAGGGCTTACCAAGCTGGAAGGCAAAATAAAAACAAACCACTGTTTCATTTTTCCCTCTCAGATTCTTTAATCTGGCAATCCAGCTCACCCAAGAACAATCCAAAAGGTTACATCTTACCAAGGTCCTGAAACCATTGACTACTTCAGAAGAACATAATGTGTTGTTTGTTGTGCTTGGTGGTTTCCTGGCAGTGTTTCAGTGTTGGGCATTCCCCATTCTGCTTTGAATAAGCTATTTTGAGTAGCAGACTTAGTTCCAGTCCCCTTCACCGTGGCCAGCTACTGTAAAGAGCAACGTGAAAGCTGTGAGAGGAGATTTTATCCAGAAAGAGTTCTGTGTTTCTTGCTTTCCATGTTCATATATGTCAGTCAAGTAGCTTCTGAGAAATAAGGATAGTGGACAGTTTTTGTGTTGTTCCTCCTGTTTTCCTACCTGGTCTATGTGGAAGATGTCCCTGCCAACAGCAGAGGAATTGTAACTAGATGATTTTTAAGGTTCCGTCCAACCCGAACCATTCCCCCGCACATCTACCGTGCCTCTTTCCTGAGGGCATCATCAGTTTATTTACAGAACATTGAAAATTCATGTTAAATTAAGCCTGACTCACTCAGTGTATGAATATTAGTAGTATAATTATATAATTTTTACTGAGTCATAAAAACATTCATGTGTATACTTTGCCTAGTAGGCCTGTATAGAATGTATAGGTCAATGCGTATACTGCGTGTAAACATTATTTGCATGTTAACTAAGGTCCCTAAAGAATGTGAGCTCTCATTACCTTGTTCATCGGGGTTACTCTCTCGAGAAACAATAGCAACACAACCCTCTGAAGTCGAGAAATAGGTTTTATCTCTATATGGAACACAAATCTGTTTGGACTTGTCAAAGCAACCTCCACTGGGGATCCCTGACTCCTTATGGTACCAATCTCTGAACAACCTGAAGCACAATTTCTTTAGAGTAGACACCTGGGGTTTAAATAAGCATTCATCATGGAGACTACAGGCATCCTGACAGTACTTTAAAAAAAAAAGATTCAGTGTAGACATGAAGCTGTGGTACACTTTTGCTCATGTGTGCATTCTACCAATAGCAAAATCATTGTGAATAAAAATGCTACAGATTAAAGTCATATTCAGCAATTCTGTTTAAAGGTCTGCAGGATCAGACTCCCTCTTTTGGGGGTTTTTTTTGTTTTGTTTTTTAGGGGTTTTTTTGTTAGTTTGTTTTTTGGTTTTTTTTCCCGCAGTATCTATCCAGTTGTGCTGTAGGGTCTTAGTCCAGTTTAAGAAAAGCAATGAATGACTTTGCAGTGGGACTTAATTTCAACATCAAAGCCTCTGCACTGTGATGACAATTGAGCTGTTCAAAAACAGCCATTCCACAGTCTGCAGGATACATCCCTGTTCCTGTCAGTTTAGCTAAGGAAGGAGTATCCAGTATTCTCATCTCCATTTGGAACCCATGTGAAGCTTGCTGTAGAGAAATGGGGCTCATGGCCCAGCCCTGCAGCCAGCTCAGGCACTGATGCTTCTGCCCACTGCCTGTGGTGTAACCCATGGAGGACCAGTTTGTGTTCCTTGAACCACTTGCTGTTCTGCTGTTCCACAATTCTGAGGGTGCTCCCTGGGCTGTGGACGCTCAGTGGGTTGGAGCCGTGCAGCCTCCTCGGCAACAGGAGTTCTTGCCTTTAGGAGACGTTAGCAAACATCTGCAGGGCCCTGCTGTGTGCCCAGCCAGACCTGCCTGTCTCGAAGGCCCATGGTTAAATTCTCCCTGGGTCCCTTAGCTGTCCCCCTTCCCACTCACAGTCCAGTGAAGGTCCTTCTTCAAGGCACTACGGTCAGGAGCACCAGCCGTCACTCTCGGGAGCAGCAGGTCTGCAGCTGCTGGCCAGGAATGCTCTGCAGTGTCTTTTCCAGTTGTCCATGTGCATTGTGCTTTACAGCAGAAGCTACTTGATCAATGTGAAAAGTTCATCTCTTAAGACAATCTTGCTAATGGCCCTGGCACCCACATTGTGTTTGGCAGGAGGAAGTCCATGTAGCCTGGCGGCCCACAAGTCTATTTTCAATTATCTGGGGTGCTCAGAGAAGAAGACATTAATATTGCTAAGGATGACATAGCAAATTACTACTGCTCCCTAACCTTTTTAAATTGCTAACACTGTTGTAATCTGTAATTACAGAAATCAGTGTGAGAATTGTGGCACAGTATAATTATCTTTCCTGATACTTTATTGCTGTATGAATTATTAATCAAAATCAGTCTTGTGTAGTATTTGCGGCAACTAAGAAGAATAATCTATAATTAAATTTCGTTGTTTCTATTTTTGTGCTGGTGTTTTATGATGTTGTAATTGATAATTAATTGGTTAAAAATTCACACAATTCTTGGGAGTTTCATATGACTATGACTGCTCAGTATTCAGCATTTATTAATTGAATAATGGGCTCACTGAAGAGACCTTTGTATATAGTCTGCTGTCATTACAATGAGCTCTCAAAAATGGTGAATTAATCATTAGGCCTTTCAATAGTTTCTTTTTAAAGAAAAGCAGTGACAATATAATCATATCCTTTGTTGTTATAGCTATAATTGAGAGATCGTAATAACCAATTATAAGCATGGTCATTTTAAGAGCTCTGAAGTGTCAGTTATTGATAACTTTCTTTAAAAACAAAGTGTTGATTACACAGAACAAGTCTTTTCATAGAAAAAATATTAGGAGATGGCGAAGGAAGCCTGGAAAATTATTTTCCTCCCACTTGCCACTTAAAAACAGTGCATGTTTATCCCTAAAAACTGTCAAGTCTGATGTGCTTCTGCTGCCAATTGTCAGAAGTACAAGCTGCTCTCAACTTTTTTCATTATTTTATCATCATTCTCCCCATTTTTTTCTGAGTACCTTTTGCTAAATTGTTAGCAGGGAAAAAAAAAACAATAGAAAATGTCAGAACAAAAGAGCATTTTTTCACACTCTCTGCCTGAATCTCATTGAACAGAAATACTGTGAGACATTTACGTGCAAATCTGTAATGCAGACTCCAGCTACTACTGACCAAAGAGCCTTAGATATGTTCAAGTTGGCCACTTGAAACTGTTCCTTAGATTCTTCTGCTGTTAGCGGAGCTGATTGAGAGAATGTGAACTGGAACTAAAAATACTCTCAGTTCAGTATTGATCCTCTCTTAACACAATAAGGAGAAAGTTGGAAGTTGCCTTGCATAGCAGGACATAAAATGTGATCTCCAGCTTATGTTTCCAAGAAAAAACTGTGGTTCATTTTACACCAGGTCAGGCACTGCAATTCCTAAATGCGGAATCACAGTGTTATATGTTGGCTTCTGTATTAAAATGTAGCATTACAGGCATAACGAGGAGAAACTGATAAACCTTTTTAGACCTTTGCAGTGAAGTTGTTGGGAGTCCTCTGTGCACCGTTATAGATGTGATGTCCTGTTTACATTGCTTAGGATACAAGGAGGGAGACGAGATGATGCCTTTAGGTCCCTCTTTTCCCCCATCCTTGCTGGTGGTTTACCACAGACAGACTACAAAGACACTTCTGCTGCAGTTTATGCACCTATTTATGAGTTGAATTTAGCATTGTATGGCTTCTCATGTCCTAAACCAGCTGCTCTGCCGGAGCCACTGGGTTGTGGGAGTTCCTGGTGTCAGTGGCACCCACCACATGTAATCTTTGGACAGATGTTCTCTACTGCTTGCCTTCAACAACTTGATCCCCACACAACTTCAGTTCCTGTTTGAGAAAGGGGAGCACCTGGCAGCATGTCCATTGCTGTCTCCCACAGCTGGGGACACGGGATGCAGAGGTCTAGGAAGCAGGAGATTTGGAGTTTTGCAGTGGTTAGTAGGTCAGGAAGGATGGATAATACAAGGACATTTGTTGTTGGACAGTGGAATATTGTCTGTGGAATATTGGGCAGTGGAATATACACGCTGCATCATGTAAATATTCATCCCATGTAAGCTTGTACTCTCAGTAATGTGGCTCCAGATATTTTTATTAGGAGTAACTAATGCTTTTACATATGGAGTGAATTCTTTGCCCAGTAACATTCAGCAGTGGTCAGTTGTACATATGCTTTATTGCAGTGACTGTGAAATCCCTCAAGGAAAAACTAAGCAACCATCCTGCTATGAGGATGGAATACTATTTTGGTTTATTTCAATGGTCAGGTATCACAGCCTCTCCAGGCAACTTGTTCCTCAGTTTTAACTTGTTCAGTCTAAACCTCTGTTGTATCAAATTGTTCCCAGAGTCTGGCTCGATCATGTCATGGACCTTGCAGGGGGACCCTGTATGTACATCCAGGCAGTCTGCCATCCTAGAATTAAGTGTGCCCAACCTTGCTTTAGCTCCAGAGAGCAGAGAAGCTTGGGCACGTTGAGCAGCATGATCACAGCCAGATGTGAGCCAGTTTCTGAAGAAATTTCACTGCTAATATGCTGAAAATTGTCCCTGCATTCCTCCTCTGTTGAATACAGTTTATCCTAAGTTATTTCCAGTCTGATGCAATTTCTCAGCTTATGGCAACTGAGTTTCTCTAACAGCATTTCTAAAGGTTTTGTCAAAGAATTTCTGAAAGTCAACACTAATTACATGTACCAGTGTTCCTCACTGCTAATTTGACACACTTCAGGAATTCTAATAGAGCCCCTCAGAAACATGACTTCCCCTTGCAGAAGCCATGCTGCTTTGTCACGATGATAATTTGCCTGGTTAAGTGCTCTGTAGCTCTGCCATGATAAAGATTTACCTTTTCACATAATTAGCCCAGTTCTGATGCAGGACTTTCTGGTGTGTCTTGATAAGATTTTCTCTCTCCTCCTGTTTCTCTTTAGAAACAGACACCACATTGCCTGTGCTCCAGTGTTGTGAGGCAGGAGCTGGTTTTTTGTGATAGGTAATGTATTTTTGGTAGCAGCTCAGTCAAAGTGTTTATGAGTTCCTGGAGAGTTTTGGGTGAGCACCAGCCAGTACAGACGATGTGCTGCAAACCAGAGTGATTTGGATGTTCCATAAGCAACATCTTTAGTCTCCTGAGGTTTTGTAGGCTTCCTCCATGCTGAAGAGTTTGGTGGGATCTTCCACCCATCACCATGGAAGGAACTTGTAAGCAACCTTTTATTTCACTTCACTGCAGTGGCTGGCCTTTACCAGCAACTTTTTTGGCTCAGTTTCAATGGTGCTTTCCTTGCCCACAATAGTTCATGCCAGTTTCTGGAAACTTTTGTTTCATAGAGGCTTTTTCTGGCAGCATGGTGACCTATATGCAAACAAATGCACAGCATGTTCTTTTGAGCCAGAGAAAGGCTTGCTAAGACATTCCCTTTTCAGTTTGAAGAAATACGAAGTGTGTAGCAATGATTTCCATGAATAAGGTTCTGCAAACTCAGCATAATACTGAATTCAGCAAAAAATGATGCAGTTTGAATTAACACTGTGTAAAAGGCTTGCAGCCCAGCTTGCCTCAGAGTTCAGAGATAATACCAGATCCCTGGGTCTTTTTATTCCAAGGATAGAGGAAAAAAAAGAGTTTAATTCTTCTAATTTTCGTGCTACTGCATGCCAAAGTCCTACAGTGACCTTTTCTCTTTGCCCTCTAAACCCTTTCCCTGTGAAAATGAACAATATACTTCCCAGTGAAGGGTTTCACCATCTTGCACCTTTCCTGCAGGATAAAGCCCTCTTGGAGAGGAAACACCTCACGTCTGGAGGTCATGTGGTCGATGGCAGACTGTGGAAAAGGAAAAACTGTAAATCACTGGTGTTGAAGCATTAAAATCTGATAAATAGGTGGTCCTGAGCCGTAGCCCAGCCCCGGTTTCCCTGTGCGCAATGCAGGGCTCGGGCGCTTCCTAGAGCGGTCAGGGGCACGGGCAGGGGGAAGTCTGTGGAAGGCTGAGGTCACAGCTGCCAGACAGGGCATCCATGTGGATTCTCAGGGGCTGTGGGAAGGTGAATGGCATGGATCCACCTTCAGGAAGCCCCTGGAGTCACAGCAGCAGCCTTGGGAAAGTATGATGATGTGAGCAGCGGGGTGCAGGTCCTTGGGAGCACAGGTGCCGTTTACAGCCCCAGCACCTCAGGACTGCACTGCTCAGGTTTCACAGCAGAGGAGACAGGCTTGCTTACCAGTGGGGAAATACACCATGATATTTTCAGCACTTCACAGCACATGCAGCAATTTAAAAAAAAAAATACACTTGATGAGAGCTGTAGTTAAAAAGTGAGAAATTACTAATTAGTAACTAAGTAATTTGGGGTTTGATTCACACAAATTGTACTATTACTGTAAGAGAGGATTGCAATTTCAGGCTAGCTGGGGTTTGGTGGGTTTTTTCTAAGGCACTGAAAATATAATTGATGTGCTGTTCATTATCTGCCAGGTGTCGGGTTTCTTGTCCTTTTTTTCATCATCTGAGATATTACAGGCATAAGACATGCCTGGAAAATAAAGGGGGGAAAAAAAACTTACTGCTTTCCCCTTTGCATTGTCATTTGCAACTCTCAGGTTTTCCCACTAGATTGTTCTTGTAAACTCTTTCATTTCATAGCACGCAAGAGTGACCACTTAGAACATCATTATAGTGCTATCGTTAGCATCAGAATTTAGTTATACAGAAAGCTGTGAGTGAGATGAGCTAAGTGTCATTTTCTCTTTTACCTTGGTGGAGTGCTAATAGCATGATTGCTGTCAATTCTTCTCATTAGTCTCAATTTATGCAGAGAAATTTTTTTTATTATTTCTAGTTAAGAAATCCAGCTGGTATAACTCACCCCCCGAAGTGTCTCCTTCCCCTGCCTGTATGCAGATCAATTAGCAGCTATGTATCTTCTCTCTACATGTTAAGTTGTTGAAGGACTAATCTGTGTTCATTGGTTGTGGGTTTTTTTCTGTTCACGTAAGCATTTCAGCTGAGTGCTCAAAAGTGTAGCATGAGTCAGCATAAAGATTGAAAATGCCAGTAAAAGAAAATCTGTAAGCATTCCATTAAGACTTCCAGTAATATTACAGCTTTGCTCTGTTGGCAAAAATACCTATTCTGTACAGAGTCATCATAGCCAATGGCTTAAAAATACTCATGTAAAGGTGGGAAGATGAAGTCACCATTGAGAAGTTTAGTCAATATAAGTAACAAGTCTGTCCTCTTAAATCCATTCTTGTCTGGATGATTCGTGTCTTTCAAGTGGCACTGTAGGAAAATGGTAACCTAGTTTGAGAAGAGCAAGAGAAATAGTTTGAAGTCATGTTGTGTCTAGTGATGTGCCTGTATATTGCACTAGCAGAGGAGAATGCTGCAACAATCCACAGGAAAAAGTAGCAGAGGAGGAACTTGCTTTCACTTGATACAATAGTCATGTATTTACAGTGTAGCAGTACTCTACCAAAATACCATCATCTTACCCTTAGCCCTTGATGCCTCTGAATTTTACCTCTCAGAAGGCCGTTGTTATTCTAAATAAGGAAAAATAATTCCTTTAAAATGCTGCAGGTTTGTGCACTTGCACAACTTTCCCTTCAGCAGTAGGTAGAGTAATACATACCAATAATCCTTTTCCCCATGTAAGCCTGAAAACAAGTGGGTTTGGTTTGGGATATATAGTCTGCTCAGTCACAGGCTTTTACACCTTCCTACTCAGAGAAGTTGAAATGGGAAAATAATGCAAAAAGGATTTGGTTAAATGCTGGGGAAGATGTTTTTAGTAAATTAATTACTTCAGTATATCAAGTGCAAAGGGGGTTCATGCAGTGTGGGGTATTGGGGGGAGCTGTTTCCCTCCACCATCACCACTGCAAATCTAGTCTCCATGTTCAGAGACTTTGCCAGTTCTACATGTGTCAGAAACTGCAGAACAACAGGCAGAGAATTTCCCTGACTAAGACAGTAGCAATGGGTGTGTAATGGGTGTCTGACATCATTCCAACCTCTGCTCTTCAGTCAGAAGAGCCTCAGCAGGAGCAGCCTCAGCAGGAGCAGCCTCAGCACCTATGGGCTGCCTGGGGCTGCACATCCATTCAGGTGAAGGGATTTTTTGGGTCTGTGGGTCTGGAATTTGGGAAGATCTACTCTTCTGTAAATGGCATTAAGCCACTGATGAAGGCATGTTGCTTTAGCCATACATGGAAACAGATTTCTTCTGAAGCTGCTAAATATCTTTCTCTCCCTCTTAAGGCTTAAAATTCTGATTGAGAAAGTAAGTTGCTGTAGTCAGTGGCTTGTCTTTCTCAGGTACAGTTCCACCTTACCTTTTACTTGAGCTGAGGTCTTCAGTGTGACTGTGTAGTACTGCCTGTCTGCTGGAGAATAGACCTGGGGGTTTGAGGGGTTTTTCCCTTTGATCTGAAAATATCAGAAGCAAGCACAAAGCCCTTTTTTTCACCATTAGAAAACCCAACAGTCACTCTAGCTTTTTTTTTCTAAAATCTTCTAAAATTTCCAAAGTCCCCATGTTATTGCCATTACTAAACTGGAAATTGGAGATGCATAGTAGGTGGTTGAAGAAAAGCACTTTTCAGTCTGTCTAAACCCTATTTTGGTTTTGAGGGGGGAAGTTGGTGGGGCAAGTAGGTAATCCAAGCATGACAGGGTGAAATCCAGTGGCATCAAACCAGTATCATTCATGGTATGTTTCCCTAGGAACATTCTTGAATTTAAGCATTAATGGGCTGCTTGGCTGTGGTCTTGAGGTTTACAGATATTGAGCTGAATCTCCCCATAGCGTATCCACCCAGGGATCGTGCTGCTCCTCACCATCTTGTTTGTGCTTTCTTCTCCCTTGTGCCCTGCAGGGTGTGAACGGCATGTCTGTGGATGAGAAGACTGACTCCCCCATGTATGTGTATGAGTCAACGGTGCACTGTACCAATATTCTCCTCTGCTTAAATGACCAGCGGAAGCAGGACATTCTCTGTGACGTGACGCTGATCGTGGAGGGGAAGGAGTTCCGCGCCCACCGGGCTGTGCTGGCTGCCTGCAGCGAGTACTTCTTGCAGGCCTTGGTTGGGCAGACGGAAAATGACCTGGTGGTCAGCCTGCCGGAAGAGGTACAGTATGGGCACCGTGCCCCCACCGTAACAGGGTACCCCTTCCTCCCTCCTGGGGAGGAAAACCTCTGTGGTATGCTGGGGTGGCAAAGGGAGGGGGGCACAGGTGTCAGTGGCTGCCCCAGCGCGGCTCAGGATGTGCTGTTTGTGTTTGGGTGGGTTGCAAATCACTGAAGGATGGACATGTTCACACCATGCCGGCCTTCTGGAGGCAAAGCTTTAGGACGCTTCAGCTCGCCTTTGTCTCTGCTGCTGAAGGAATTGCACCCAAACATTTCATTACGTAGCCTCGTTCAGGGCAGTATGAGGACCCTTATATTCCTCTGCTTTTCTAGACAGGAAATTTGAAAGGAGTGATGTGACAGCTACATGGCAGGTTATTGTTGAAAAATCATTTGAGCTGTCATGTTGTTGGGAGTTTCATTGCTGTCCACCCCTCTCTGGCAGCTCATAGCTTTATTCCACTTCTTTCCCCTCTCCTGCTCCTCATTCAGTCTGGCTTCCTCACAGCTCCCCTCATAAAGAGTTTGGGATTTAACCGTGTTTTCCCCCAAGAAACCATGAACTCAGTCTGTCAGAGAGCAGAGGTTTTGTCACGCAGCATAGCTCCCACAGCAGGAAACCCAGGGACGTAGAAAACACATACCTCACTGGAAAGTTTACTTTATTTTATCACAGAATCTCACTGGCTGGCTTCCACCCCCACTGTAATTTCCTCACAGCCGTAGAGCTGTGACGGCACAGCTACCGTAGGGCACGCGGGTGGCTTTGCTGCCCACAGAGGGGAGGTGCATCTCTGCTGCCTTGGCACTGCCTGCCCGGTGTCTCCAGCTGGGAAGGGTGGCATGGGGAGAGTGTCAATGTACCCAGGGCACAGCACAGCAGTCACTCAGTGGGAAGGTGCTCTGGCATATGGAAGGTTTTTCACCATCTTTTGTTTAACGCCCTTGAGGAGGCATGGTGTGTTTTTAAATGATGACAGGTCCCAAAATGTCACACATCATTTTCCCCACTCTGGTTTAGTTCTCCAGAGACTTCAGCAGCGTTGTAATGTTGTCACAGCACAAGTTGGAGAGCTTTAGAAGTAGGTCACTGGCTGTGACTTCATGAGTCCTGACACTGAGTATTACTCATGAAGACATTCAACCCAGACATTTTGCATAGGAGTTTAGAGGACCCGCTAGGATGCACACTTTGATTCTGCAGTGTCCACTAATAATTTCCAGTGGAAGAATCGAGTCTCAGTCAGTTGCATGGCTTTCTTGCCACAAGAAAGGGTAGGAGCAGAGAAGTGACAAAGCATGCCCAAGGGTGCAGAAGTGTGAAATTGCAGTGCTCTTCTATGAAGTCTTAGTGAAACCTCTGTGTACAATTCAGATCCTGTTACATAAAGAAATGTTCAGAAGAATGAGCCTGGCCTAAAGGAGGAGAAGAAAGGACCATGGCAGGCTCATACTGCTGGTGTGACAACTGAGATGTGCTGCAGCTCTAGTTAGGCAGAGGAGCTGAAACAGCCGAGAGGAGGAATTTCTCTCTAATGCCAAAAGACACTGTTGGCTCAAGCACTGATTTCAACCAGCTTTCAATAAAAGTAGATTGGAAATTAGATCTCTAATGCCAGCAGCAGTGAGGTGCTGAGCTGCAGGCCAGTGGAGGGGTCATGATGTACTTGCACTTGGTCACCCAGTCCTATGTTAATATGACACTAAAGACTTAAAATACAAAGGTTTGTCTTTCTATGTGTTTTATATGAGATGCTGTCTAAGAAAAAAATCCTCCAGTTCAACCATAAATCATTTCTATTTAAGTGAATCGTCTTCAAATAAATGAAGTATTAGAGTTTTACATTTTAGAATGTATCTCAATGAAAGATCAAAAAATTTTTGTGACTTAGGTTTACAGTGGCTGCTCTTATGGCTCCAGTGAAGCTCGTGGAGTTGCAGAAGTAGTGAACCTAGTTCTTAAGGTTTTTCCAAGTACTTTGAAATCATCATGCCTTACCCAAGACCAACACTGCTACTTTGCTACATGCTTCTATTAGTAGCAGAAGAGCTACTAAAAGAGCTACTAGAGCACGAGGGCTTTGACTTTCGCATCCTGGAAAAGAACTCTCTTGGCCTATTAAAAGAGCTAATGACAGTTACCAATGTTTACTTGTACAGATATTTTATTTTCCACATGCAAATTAATTGCTGCTAAACGCATTTAATCTTAGTTTTCTTATGGCTACTTTTCTGAGGTAGCTGTGTGTGAGGTGGTCAGCTAAATAATTTCCTCACAAAAGCTAGTCACTCACAAGGAGAGCAGCCTGATGCACCTCACTATTTCTCAGTTACTCCTTGGTTAAGATGCACATCCCTGCTTCTGGTGCTGCTCAGCTTCTCAGTGCTGGGCGCTTTGATGGCGCCTGTGCAGAGATATGGGAAGTGCCTCCAACAGCATCGGAGCTCCCTGCAAGAGGAACTGAAACACTCCTGGTTTGTAAAAGCTGATAAGGCAGAGGAAAGAGTTATATGGCATTTAAAGAAGTTAGCAGGGTCATCTTTGGTTCACAAGCTAAGGATGCTTCCCAAGGCTACTGTTTTCAGTCTGTGGGCTGCAGAACTCCGACAGCAGTGGTACTCTTTAGGTATCTGTGAAAACTGACTTATTCTGTCATGTAGGGGGTTATTCCTCCAGTGACAAAATTTTAAACAAAAGCTGAATGTGAATATCCTGAGCAACTACTTTTTATGCTTAGACACAATTTATGTTGGTGTATAATACAGAAAAACAGATACTGCAAAGAATTTTTAAATGTAGTCTTCACTATTCAAAACTTCTCCAAATGTAACAATTGTTCATAAATTTACAGAGCTATTTTTAAGTCAGCCACACAAACACTGTATTTTAAATCTGAGTATAGTTTGAAAACTGCTGAAGTACGTTGTGGAGAAAGGGCATTGTTGTCACTATCATTTGTCAAAGGTTTGGTGTTGGAGCTGAATAAAGCTTTATATATAAAGCTTTTACGTTCATGTTATGTTGGTGTGAGGAAGCTTAACATCAAAGAAAAGAACTTACTTCTGATTATTCAAAGCAGTAAATCTGCCTCTGAAGTCTAAACTGCAGACTTTTTTTACTTCATAGCATGTTGGAGTCATTTTGTTAATCTGGCATCCAGACATTGTTAACTGTTGTCTAGCTAAACAGGGGACAGATGTTTTTCACATTATTTCTTGTTTATATCCAGTTACAAGCAAGAGCAGTCTTTACAATACACCAGTCATTTCAGCAGGGAGACGCTGTGCACACACAGAATTGGGACTCGTTGGATTTAGAGGGTTTCAAACCACTGCAAAACCTTGTGTTAGACATTTCAGGTTAGTTCAAGCATGTCTTAACAGGCCTCAGTTCAAACCTTTCCTTAATTAACTTAAACAAAGTCAGTATGGAGCTAATTCTGCACTGATTGAAGAGTTTCCATAAACCCTTTTGTGCTGGCCTTGGTAATTTGATTTTGTACCACACCTTTTGTTAAGGCAACATATTTCAGTGTGTAGACAAGCTGCCCAGAACAGCTGCATAATAGCAAGAGCTCAGATGGGGCCATGGTGTGTGAACTATCAGCCCTCAGAGCAAGTTAGAGAAATGGAGTGTTTCAGCTTCCTACAGCTAATAAAAGACAGCCCCATTAGCTCTTAACTTCTATGTTTTTTTCTTCATTTTCAGTTTTGCCAAACAACTGGAACCTTGCCTGCTTTTACCCGGGGTGTTTTTCAGCAATTAATGCAGCTTTCCTCTAGCAGGTGCTGTTAAAAGCAACCCAGAATTAGTACTTTCAAAGAACTGAGTTTGAAGCTGTAAAGTTGGTTATTCACTCCATACCCCTAACTGTTGTTTTGTTTTATTTAATCACAAAACCTGGTCTTCCTTCCTCTAACAAGGCACTTAATTAAGTTTTTAATTTATGATAAGAAGTTAAATGGCACTTACGAGGTTTTTTAATGGTTTCCACTTCCCATCCAGATTACAAAAAAAGGTGTGATGGAGAGAGACACGGCTGTCAGCCAGGGGTATTGTAGGTCATGCCAATATTAGCTGGCAGCAGGCCTTTATCCAATTAACATTGCTTCATCACTGCAAGTAATAGCTCTCGAGTAGATGATTGAGTCATTCATGCTGTAGTGGTACTCAACTTTACTTGAGAAGGAGCCAGTGCTTCATCAAATGGGCTTTTTATTTGCTATTATTACCTGCCTAACTCTGCTAATGGAAGTGCACAGCAAGTCTGGATGGGCAAGGTGAAAGCTGGGCACTGGATAAGGGAGCATCTTCTGTGCAAACACCTTATTAACTTTTGTGAGCTGTGGGCACAGTTAAATGGTGAAAAGGCAGAAATAGAAACAGCAACAAGTAAAAGTTCCCAGTGGCATTTGATTCCTGTAGGTTAGAAGGAGATTCTCAATGTTGCTTGCATTTTTTTGATTTGGGAAATTACACTTGAAAGGAATTTTCACCATCCATGAGAGCACCAAATGCCTTCCTCTCAGATGAAGCTAAACAAAGGTTTTCTGAAATAGCAGATCCAGCTTTCTTTAGCACTGGTCTGATACCAGCCTTTGTGTTCTTTTAGAAACTTGCTTCCCCAGTAGGTTGGTTAGTTTTACCTGTAGCCCTCAAATTTCTTGAATCTGTTTCAGAGTGGTGACCTTTTTTAGTGCAATGAGCTGTCTGCTGGGAATGTTTTCTTCCAAGAGGATTAAACTGAACAATCTGTGGTGTCCAAGTCTTCCAAGGCGCAAAAGGAAGCAGCATCTCTTTTAGGATGAGGTTGTGGGATTTGTGCACACTGCTCTTTCCTTTGCTGTTAAGAGAATGATGTTCAAAAGAGATGTAAAGGCTGAATTCCTCTGCATTCTCTCTCCTTCGTTGGTGCAAAACCTGCCTTTTCCCCACAGGGTCTAGTCCTGTGAAATTTGTCATCTGCTTCTTCGTTAAGTCCCTCACACGGTGGGTTAAGCTTTGCCGGGAGAAAGGCAGGACAGGACCTCAGATTTGGGATTCAAGGCTGGCAAAAGCTGAGTGTGTTGGAAGGCAAAGGCAGGCAGCAGCACTCTGGGTGGGACTGAGCCAGGCATCTAACATTAGCATGGCTCGTAGCTGACAGGGAGGAGAAATACTGGCAGCTGCTAACCATCCATGCCAACCTGCCAGCCTGAGGGAAAAATGCTGGGAATTAGCCAACGAGAGATGATTGTGATGAGGAGAAAATCAAAGGCAGGATGCAGGAGGTCAACTATTAAATACCCTGCTGGCTAAAGGCACTTACTATTCCTTTTAATCTCTCTAGAAATAAACACTGTTCTCTTACTTTGTCTTTTTCCTTGCTTTGTATTCTTTGTATGTATAAATATAATATCTTTGAAGAGTGTAGGGACTGAGCTGGGAGTGCTCTGCACAGGAGCATAGAGTGAAAGAGGTGATAAATGTGGAAGAGAGGAGCAAGAGGGCAAAAAGTTTATTTCTCAGCTGGAGGGATGTTTAACACAGTAGGGAACAACAAAAGACCCTTTTTCGTTGGCACCCTGGAGATATATTAGGAGTAGCTAAGGTTAGCTCTCAGAGAATGGAAAGCAGTAATGTGGCTTTCTCTTTACATGACTGTATTGGCCATTGATGTTCCTCACAGATTGCAGCACTGGCCAAAATTATTCCTGCTTTGTCTCAGGAGGTGGCAAGAACCTGAAAGCCATTATTCCCTTCATCTGCAGAGCTTTTTGTGGTGGAAAAGTGTTATCTCCATCAGGCTTCAAACTCACTTAGGCTTCAACCTTACCTCAGTAATGCCACTTTAATCAGTTCATATGGATAGAAGCTTGGGTCTTTGGTTTGTTAAATTCCTCCCAGGGAATGTGTTATTTTTCATGCTGCCCCACAGTGCCGACGCTGACCGCACAGAGGGATGGCTGGAGGCTGCAGCTCTGTACTGAGAGTAAAACTGAGCATTTGGGTACTCTTTGAAGTCTGACATGACAGGACTCCAATGCAGGAGAAACTATGAGATGGAATTGGCTGGTGTTTTATGTATGTTGCTTATGTAGCACAGTGCAAGGTGCAAATGATGTACTTTGTTTCTAGTAGGTGAGCAATAAAACAGAAATGAGATCCTCAAGATGTGATATGAAATTCCATCCATGTATCACTGCAAAAGCTTCCAGCACTGCTTGATTTTTCATGCCTCAAGTGTGATGAAGAAACTAGCCACATACTTTTCATTCTGCATAGTGTAACTTCCATTATTTTCTGATGAGGGCTGTCTTGCTATTCATAACATTCTCTGATCTTCTCAGGTGGAGGAAAGCAAAATACATCTATGTTGTGGTGAGAGCTTAGGCTTCAAAAAGCAAAACAGAAGTCATATATACATGCATGTTAAGTAGAGAAAATCTTGCAATAGCTCCTTTCCCTCCCTTCAGCAGTAACTGTACAATTTATTTATGTATTCCAGCAGGCATGTGAAAGTGTACTGTGGAAAGAGATTGGGAGACGAATGCACAGAACAAAATTCACCATTGCAATAACTGCACTCTATTTTTTTGCCCCTGTTAGACTCCTGTCTGCCATTCCTGTTCAGTTGTGTTAGTGTTCAGGAAGACATAATCGTGGAAAAATTATAGGCAGGTGCTTTTATTGAACAGCTCTGGGTGCCAAATCTGACTCCAACACGGGTTTGGGATGAACATGTTTTTATACCTTTATCATTATACAACTATATATAAATTACTAAACTTATATTGTTCTATTGTATACATTGATTTCATCCAAGCATGGATGTTTGTAATTTCCATCAAACCCCCCAACATTGTTTCTCATGATTCTTGTTACGATTAAACAATAATTATATCCAGTTACCAAACAATCATCACATCTAACAATCATATAATTTATCATAGTCATTAAATGATTATACAAGTAAAACCTAACATTTTCCTAGGGCTTACCTTAACATTTTCCCAGGACCTACCAGGCCTATCCTTCCTTTCTAACTGCCCTGAATATTCCATGATTTTAGAAACATTTTATCCCTATACTGTCAGTTGGGCTGATGGACTGTGATTGCACTTGCTAGTGAAAAGGCAGTTTGCAGTGTGGAAACTTTCTTGATCAAATATAACAAACATGGTCTAAACTGTAAAAGATAGCTTGAATAGTAAATCCTATGTTAAGGGCACGAGAAGAAGCAATAGGAATGCATAACAGGAGGTGGATTGGTTTTGTTTGTTTGTTTGGGTTTTTTGTTTTTGCTTGCCGTGTTCAAATATGTATGAATGAAAATGAGATGGCTGAGCCATGACTGTGCCTCAGCTCTGTGCACTCTTTCAGGCCCTGCAGACTAAAAGATTTCTCCCTCTCCTCCCCCTCCACTTAAATTCTCTTACCTTTGCTTTCTCTCTTACATAAAAACCCCTTTCAATTTCATTAAAGACTTCAAACCAGGTATCTGCTCTCTTAGAGTCCCAAAATACAGGCTGGGCATTTGACTGAACTGATAGGTAAGGTCCAGTGAAGACACCTGGCAGCTTCACAACATCAGACACCACAACCTATAAGGTACTTTCTGATTACAGTACCAAGTTTTGTTCCCAAGACCCCCAAAAAATGAGATTTTAATCTTCATACAGCACTTTCTTACAAGGATTCCCTGGTGAATATTGTCAGACTGACTGTTTTTCTCAGCTACTAATGAAATTGAGCATGTTATGGGGTGGAATATACTATGTATTCAAATTATGCATTGCAACAGTCAACAAACATTAAACCTAAGAAGTATGGTTCAATTTGGAAGTGAAGTATGAGTTTTAGGTGAGCAGAAGGCAATTGAATCGTACTAGAATTTGGGAATTAGATGTTTTTTGTGAGTTTTGCAGAGTTGGATTTTTTTAGAGGAAGAAGTAGACACAAACATTCTGTTAAATTTGATGCAAGCTCTGAAGAGCAAAATGTCTGGTTTATTCCAGGATTTTTGTGCTGTAATGAATTTTCATCTGTCCCATTTTGACAAGGGACAGCCAGCAAACACCTCTGAGTCCCAGTGCAGTCTAACACTACTAAAAGCTTTGTCCTTGGATACTTTATTTACTTGAATAAAATAAATACATAGGAGCAGCTGTAGCTGGTCAAACTACAGGTCTAGCCCAGGCTTGGTTTGTTTAAAAAAGTGAGTTTTAATTTCTCTGAAAGCTCTTGAGAGGAGGTTTGTGTGGCTGTTTGAAGACTTAAATGAAAAGAAAGTATGAGGCATCTCTCTAGGAGGCATGTTGTAAATTACTGGGAAAAGATATCCAGAGAAGCCACTGGCAATTGCTTTGAAGCCAGATTAAAATAAACCGAAAAATTTGGCATGGGTTTTTAGCAACAAACTCTTCAATGATATATGTATGACTGCACATTGTTTCATAACTGTAAGGCAAATGGCCTTTGAGAGTGACAAAACTTGGACACCCCTTTAAGAAATTTGGTGCTCAGTACTGGTGTAGTTCAGCACACTTCAGCATCCTAAAAGAGGATACATCAGATTTGCTAATCAACCTTTCTGTCTCTCTCTTTGCTTAATCTGACCTTCTAAGAGTTGATGGCAATAAAGTGTGCATTTACCTGTGTCTGTTTCCCTGCACACAAAAGTAGTTGATTTTTTTTTTTTTTTTTTTTTTTTTTTTCATGTAGAAGCCTTTAAAAGACATTGTGGAGAAAGTTGACTTGGAAGTTAAATGGTACCCTGCTCCTTTCTGGGGGTCCACAGTCAAAATAACCATAGATGAACTGAGAATGGCAGAAAACTGCAATACTAAAACTTTCAGTAACACTAAGATATAAACAAGGTGTCACCAAACAGCTGGAATTGAGAGGTATCAGCTCTGAAGCTAAATAATGGCAATATAAAACCTTCAGCAGTAGATTTCTGAGGTCTCTTGTGACCAGATAAAATACTGTCATCACCTCTCTGCACATGCTGGAGTTGAAGTTGATGCATCAGATGGGAATTACAGCACAGGTCTGTGCATTGGGTCAGTGATGATTAAATCACCTTGTGTGAACCACTCAGCAATGTTTACCTCTCTCTAAATGCTCTGGTTCACATTACCTCACGTGGAGGTGAACCGAGCGACCCACAGCTGGCACAGCTGCTGATCCCAGAGCAGCCCACACGCCTGACCCAGAGCTTCCAGCTTATCAGCCCTCAGCCGGTTCCAGTCTCATTTTCTTCCCTCTGTACAAGGCACTGGAGCTTGTTGGACTAGCTGCAGCATTTCTCAGGCTGATCAGGGCGGGATGGAGGTGCTCACCTTACCTGGGTGACTGGTCCTGGGTGACAGATGGGGTCTGCTCTGTGTTCCCTGCCTGTTCTTCCTGCATCACTCCTGAATCCTGTGTGCTGCCATGGACAGCAGCTGCTGAAACTACACATCCAAGAGGAAGGTATGGTTGGAGGAGTGGGGCAGATCAGGATGAGCCTGTGAATTGCTACAGGCTTCCTGTGCCTCACCAGGAGGCCAGGAGCACTTTGAGGATGCTTAATTAGGAAATTTTGCTCAAGTGACAGCAGTTGCAGACCATCCCATATATCCCAAACAACAGAAGCAGGTTCCTAGCAAGACTTAATCTCTTCCAAAGAGAGCTGATCATTCTTGGCAAATGGGAGCTGTAGGTTTTCAGGACACCAGAAACAGGCCATCTTTCTTTTAGTGCTGAAGGAACCATATTTAGTTGAGTATATATTGCACCTGGTCCACATCATTCCCTGCAGCAGCTGCTCATCATTTCAGAGCAACACTTCAGAAAAATGGAGGTGTACAGACTTACTGTAAGGATGGCAGAGAGATTTGGCAAGGGTGAGCCAGGATGGATTCATGGGTGCTGTTGTGTTCTCGGGGCTTCCTACTGTTCCTGCAGTGTCAGATGTACTTCCCAAAGACAGGGCTCAGGTGGGTTTATGGAAGTAATAAAAGAGAAAGGAGACTATCTAAATAAATTAATTGGCCCAGAAAGGGACCTGAACAGTTCAAAGACATGTGGGCATCCAGTGTATTGTACTTGAAACACATGGTAATGCTCTGCTTGAAATTTGCTTGCTTTGAGTTGTGATAGGACCAAATTCCCACATCTCTGCATATACCTCTTACTTTAGGTTCCCAGAATGGATGGGAGTGCAGCCTGTGTTAATGTTTCAAGGTTTAGAAAGTAGATCAAAAGAAAAAAGAATTGTCTATTCAGACTTTACCAGTATAGTTCTTAGTTTCTGGAAAAAATCTGCTTGATCAGGTGGTGCTGGATTTTTGAGACTGTCATCTAGGAGGCTGAGACTACATTTCTGACTGTGTAAAGAAAAATTTTGCTTCTGAGAAATGTCTTGGGTTTTCATTTACCTTTGAAATTCAGACCTGTGGTTCTCTGTTTCAAGGGCCTGCAGCTAATAAGAAACAAGTCTTAAACAACTCTGAAAGCAAAATATCTTTCCATCTCTGACCACAGAGCAGTAGTACAGCGTGCCTAGCCTCAGATACACAGGCAGCCTTCAGAGAACATTTGCCTGTCAGAGGATTCCTGGTCAAGTAAAAACAGAGTAAGTTTGAGTTGTTTCCTGTTTCCTTCAAAGGACAATGTTGGAGCCAGTAAACTTTCAAGACAGGAAAAAGCTGTGGAGAGACAAAACCTGACAACTTCCCTTCTGATCTCCATAGAGGACTAGTGCTCATTTCTGTTTCTGGAAGAAGAAGCTGGACTTGAGGTGGATAGGTCTGAGCCATTCAATCTGCCTTTTGAATTCAACTATTTTTTAGCCTTATCTTTGTCTGACTACAGATTTTCTTGTTGTACTATGGATGGCTTTCTGCATATGGCACTTTTGTTTAGACATAAAAACAAATCAAGAAGTTTCTGTCTATTCCTTGATTTTGCTAGTTTTCAGGAGACTGAACACATCAAACCACATTTTAATGGGTATGTTTTAAATGTTGGAATTGATTTGTCAAATGCAAGGCACAGAAACTGGAGAGTTGCCTGTCTTTTGTAAGAGCCATCTCTCCTTGTCATTTTTTCCCAGTTTATATAAGCAGTAGCCATTGAGGTCACATAACATCTGTGCCATTGTCCAAGGAAGTGAAGAATGGAGAGATGTCCCTGAGATACAGAAGCACTGGGGCATTCTACAAAGAAACTTGTTCACATGTACAAAGTCATCACTGCATTCAAAAAGCAAAAATCATTGCTTTCAGTAGTGGCAGAAGCCTTTAAATCACTGATTTAAAGGCTTTTTTCCCTGTCTCCAGTGTATCTTGCAGTTGGAGGACTGAGAAGAACACCCAGTAAGGGCTACCTCAGGCTTGGTTTAGTTTTGCTTCCTTTTTAAAGATGAGCCTAATCCTTCTCTTAGGAGTTCTATCTCACTATTATGCATGAGCTCTCCAATTGGAAAACAGTTGAGAGGGCATACATAAGTAAATTTTTAAAGACAAGCATGTGATTACATTTCTGGCCTTTGTATTCAGCTGGTGGTACCCAGCCATGGTGATCCTAGCAGGAGCTGCACTGGACCTCTGCAAGCAGCTCTGTGGGGCAGACAGGCACTGCACACATAAACTGCTCTGCAGAGGGTTTCAGGTCAATCCCAGCCTTGGAGAACCAGGCTGTTTGTATCATCTGCTCTTGCACTCTCATTTTAGTTATCAGATATGGTTTTAATCTGAATTATTTGTCCAAGTTAAATTTTGGTTTTATAACTGCTTTTCTGCAGAGGAATTACTTAGCTAAAAGGCTGTGAGAATTTATGGTCATTTGTCACTTGTGCTTTCAACCTCTTGGTTGAATGATGAGGTGGTAGTAAAGACCTCTCTATTCTCTTTCAGGAACGGATATTTTACTCATATCTAGGCTTTTCTTTTCCCAAACTGCTCTAATTTGGGTAAAGAAAATGGTCAGGTGTCATATGTGTTCTCAAGAGACTCCAAAGGTGTCTTTTCTATTGTAAAAATCAGAAGAAATCGAAGTGGTTATAACTATTTGACCAATTCATTCCAACACTACTGTTTTCTTAAAGCCAAGGGTTTCATGAGACCTTTCTGTAATTAGTTGTCTGTGCTATCATTTTTTTTTACATAAAAGGGAGAAAGTAATTCCATTTGCAGATTGCAACTCTTGTCCATCTGTCAGATGGATGTGTATTTGCAAGATGAATGCCTGTTTCTGATTTCTCCCATTAGAACAGAGGTTACTCTGTCATTGTCCTCAGAAAGCTTTTGGACTAGCTTCCTTTGGTGTGTGCATGCCCTTTTTTGGTACAATGCCAAGTACCCTGTTAGGACTCTAGCAGTGACCAAAGGGACAGCATGAGTTTTGGGGATAAACCCTGTTCACATGGCTAAAACTCTGTAACACCACCACATTGATCTGCTGGAGAGTGATGGAGAGCTGGGCTCTGCCTGGTGTGCTCCCCATGCCCATCCCTGCTGAGGTGAGCCAGCTGCTGCCCTGCCACCTCTGAATATGGGCTTCTCCAGCACCAAATGTGGGAAGGACCTGGGAAGGCAGGAGCCCTTGGGCAGGCTGGCATTTCCACACCCTCTTTATGCACATAGTATTGGCACAGAAATGCTCTTGCTCAATCCTATCAGCTGCATATCATTCTATTCTGGGGAAGGTGAGAGCACTGCTGGAAATGACTCAGCTCCAAAAGGTATCAGCTTAACTGCTGTTACCCCCCAGAGTTGTTCCTTGCTTTAGGTTTTTGCAGTAGCTACCCTACAGGGGGGAAACATCACATTTTTAGAAAACAACAATGAGAAATGGCTGGCTGTCAAGCGAAAGCGTTTGTTCTTTGGAGTTTATATGGCTGATGAGTTCTCTGCACTTCAGCACTGCTCTGTTTTGCCAGGGGCTTTTAAAGGTCCTTGAGAAGCCTCTACAGCAAATGAGCAAACCTTGGCAAGATCCTGCATTACACCATGCCCTGCCCAGCATTCCTGTAGTTCTTACCATTTCCTGCCCCTTACACCATGGCTGTGACTTTGGACAGCAAGCATATTCTGTGTTTTAAATGTCTTTGCCTGTGGGGGTTTTACAGTGTGCAGTGCATTTGCACAGGGGCAGGGGGATTTTTGGTTTGTGTGATTATGTGCTGTTTTGTGACTGTTCTGTTTCCTCTCACATCCTCCTTCCCTGTCTCTTGTACCTGAAACACTAAATTAAATCTAACATAGCAATACTTTCAGACAGAGGCGACACTTGGCTGTGCCAGTTCCCCGGTGGCTTTGAACTGCTGGCTGCAATACTGCAAACACATTCAGACCCTGGCTTGGCCAGCAGTTCCCCCAGCTCTCTGCATGTTTGCTCTCCAGGCTTTATTTTACCCACACTATTGGAGACTCTGGAGTCACAGCCTATGTCTCATTGTTATGCATGGATGGGAAATATTCCTGTACTTATTTGCATTCATTAGCTGTTGGGAGCTCCTCTGTTGAGGTCTCTAGCCTTGTTTTTACAGTGCTTTTGGCAGTGTTTCTGCACTTGGTGTGCGAATTTTTATGATCTGTTGCATGTTATTCATGCAATTTCCTGCCCTGTAATGGTATCAGTTTTCCAGACACAGAGGAATACAAACGAAAACCCAGGAGCCTGCATTAGCATAAAATGTCCCAGTTCTGTCAGTTTGATTAATTTGTCTCTTTGTCTCCACTCTATATGATAAGTGCTATTAATGGTTGCAACACTTCATATGTCAAAGTCTTTCTTCCTAATGACTTGAAAATGTGGTTTATTTCCCCCTTTTTTGTATTATTTTTCTCATTTAGCATTCCACTCAAGTATAGATTTATGCCATGCTCTTTCATTATCTTACTGGTTGCAGCGCTGGAGTGATTACATATGGTGTAGGGTATGAGCAAAGATGCGATCCCAGGGGCAGCAGCTGCTGATGCAAGCTGAAAATAGATCCAGCGTATGCTCAGCACTTTTCCCAGAGGTCTTTTATTTATTAGGAACAGTCTTGGTACAGGACAGCTCGGACCCTCATTTAGCAAGATGACTTTTTGCCTTTCAAGAGCAGCACGGTGACTTTGCTCTATTTACTGACTGCTGTGTAATTTTTTTTTCCCCATCTCCTGTGGAAGCAGAGACTTTACCTAACATAAATTGTAATATAATCCTGATTTATAATGAAGTCAAGAAATGACAGGCTCCATTTGAAGTAATGGAACTTGACAGATCTAAGGTTTAAATTAAATAATCCTATTTGTAAGACAGCATTTGTACATGGTACACTGATTTAAAATGAACTTCGGTTCTTCTTCAACAAATCCTTTACCATTCTCTGTGTTTTACCTTCCATAGAGGGGGAAAAAGCTTTTAGGGGGACAAAGTTCATTTGAAGAGAACAATTTATTATTTGAAAACATGTATGGAACAATAAATTGTTTTCTTTCCCAAAGTTCTTGCAAATTGTTTCACAGGAAACAACTTTAATTGCAGAGGAAAAATTAATGTAGGTCACTTATTCAGGCCAAGCCACAGCTAACCTGCTTTGGTGGCCAGAAGAGGCCAATTGCTGAGAATGAAGGAGGGAGGATGCTGGAGAGAAAACAGTGAGGAGGGTTGTGGCTCCACTCTTCCCCTCCCAGGAGCAGAGGTTCATTCTCACAGTGGTTTCTGTGGAGGGAGAAGGTCACCTCCTCCTTGCTGTCCTTCCTTCCCTTACAGCTGGCACAGGGGGACACTCGAGGATGTTTCCTCCTGCCCCTGCACCCCACTTTTCTTCACCTGTCACTGCTGTACCAGTGCAGGCAAGCAGAGCCCCGGGGTGCACAAACGGAAAGGTGCTCCCGCCGTGGCTGCTGGAAGCTGGCAGTAAGCACTGGAGTGGGGGGAGGTTGGTGGAACAAAAGGCTTGCAGAGGAAAAAGAGACCAGGCAGGGAGCATGAGATGCTGCAGAAACGATCAAAAAAGGCAGTGGGATAAAAACACTAAAGATACAGTGTATGATTTTTTTGGCTAAGATTGAGGGAAGCTGTTTTAGAGAATGCCCCCTTCTCTTTCTTCTCTTTTCTCTCACTCAGCATTGTGGTTTTGCCTTCCTTTCTACCTGTATGTAGTTGCAGGTGCCCTCTTCAGCATCTTTCTTATTTTCCTTCATACCTGGCCCTTTCCCCAGGGGTCTGACAGATGCTCTCACGCTGGACCAGCCTCCCCTGCTCAGGCAGAAAGGTCCCAGTGTGCGTGTTCAGCTCAGTAAGGAGCCTGCTCTTCCTGTGCCACCCTGGCACCCTCACCCTCCTTTCCTGGGAACACGTGGGAGGTGTGGGAGGGCAGGGTGGGCACTGACCCACAGGGTCCCCTCGGCAGGGGGAGGGAGGGAGGGAGGGAGGGCAGCCTCTCCTGCCTGGGGCTGTGAGAGCCATCAATCCGGGCTGGAGCTTCAGCACCGTGTCTGCCCCGCAGGGAGTGGCTTCAGGGCCAGGCAGCTCCTTCCTCCTCTTTGTGGTGAGCTCCAGCAGCCAGTGAAGATGAGATGGCTGCTGAGGAGGGGATTGCTGGGGCTGGAGCCCAGCCTGGGGACATGGCACGAGAGGCTCCTGCTCCCACGTCCTGCTCTCTATGCGATTAAGAACTTTTTTCCCCAGTGCTTTCAGGGAATTAATAATTTATATTAATTAGTAACCAAGCCAAATCTCCCCAGTGCACTCAAGAAAGAACATGACTTTAGAATGTCACTGAGAAATGGGAGGAAAAACAAGGTCACAAAGCCAAAGTGGTGCAGGCCAGTGGAAGAGGTGAAGGCAGGGAGTATCCATGCAGCAAGCACGGCATTGATGTCGTGTGGGCCCTTGCTCCTCATCTAGGGAAAAAGCCAGCAAGGCCCGAGAGTAAAAATCCATCTAGAGGTTTTGGAGTTGCTGCTGGTAGCTTGCACACTGCCCATCTCCCTCCTCCAACAGACATGTGCATGGCTACAGGCGTGGCTTTCTGTTCACTTGGAATTAATGGGATTATATACAGCAGGAGAGGAGGCACAGTACACTGAATTCTGCAAATACAGAGCTTCAGCCTGTGCTGCTTGATCTTTAGAAAAATATAAGTAAAACAAAATAAAGTAGCAAGAACCAATTCCAGAGTGCTTCAGTGTGCACATAAACTGGTTTTCATTGCTCACAGCACACATAAATACTCGCTGGTGACTGAGGCAGCAGAGTAACGCTTAGCTGTTCGTTATTTTATCAGACAGTGATAATTGTAGTTAATATTTTCTTAGTAGTGTCTCTGAGAGTTTATTTATGCTGTTAATAATCTGAGCAGCTGTAATGATGCTGACTGCCAGAGCTGTAGCCTTTTAGAATCACTCCAGTGTGGCAATGATACGATGGTAATAGAAATCCAAAGAGAAAACGATCTTTTCGGAGCAGATGGGGCTAATTCAATCCCTTTCACACACATTCACGTTATCTAGTTTCTTTCTCACACTAGCATGCGTGGGTGCACGTGAGCATATGCAGTCACATACACACACACACAAATAGCTGTAAAGTCCCACCTTCTACCCTCTGAGGAAGTCAAGCTGGAAATGCCATCATTTTTCTGTGTGAAGTCTTTCTGGGGCTTCTGGGGTACATGGCATTTTCTACTCTTTAATTTCGGGGTAGATCTTAAAAATATCATGTATGAAGCAGAAAGGGGAAAGCCATTTCCTTGGGGACAGCCCAGAGCTGGGCACAAGGTCGTGGCTGCACTGGGATGCTGTTGCCCAACCTTCCCATCTTTCCCTGCCTTTGACCTCTTTACTATGGGTCACTCCTGCTAAGCCTGCACTCCTTTAGGGACTAAAAGAGCCATTTACCTTTTACTCATGGCAGACATGAAATCTCAGCAAGAAGGCAAATGCCTGCAGTTTTTTTCAGGTTTCAGGATTTACAGAGCCTAGTTAACCTTTTGAGCCACTGAGAGAAGAGTTAACTGCTCCTCGTGGAGGATGGGAGGGAACCAACTTTGCCAGCTCAGCGGTGGCTGGTTCTCCTTGCAAATCTGCATTGCTGAGCTGAGCAGCATTGCAGGTCATTGATGAAATGTTCCAAGCAGTGGAACAAAAGCCACCGTAATCCTCAGATCTGTTGTAGCCGTGCAAGAGCAAAAACAAGGTGATGGCAGAAGAATTGCACATCCAAATACCAGAAATTAAACAGCAAGGCAGGGGAGGAGAAGGAAAACTGGAACAAATGCAGCATTTGGCAGGTTTTCTTTTAAAAATAGGAAGCTGGGTCAGTTTTACAGGGTTTCAGCCTACCAATTAATAGCTGTAATTGCTTGGTTACCTCATGAAGTGCAATAGTAAAGCCTTTTACATTAATTTCCATCCACAACCTGGCAAGAGCGTCTCTGGATTTAAAATGTGATGGTGTTTGCTGGGCAGCACTCTCTGCTGCCCCAGTGTAAGGATGCCAGCGATTTTACCTGCTGTGCTGTGCCAGCACAGGGTGACAGGAATGCCAGAAGCACGGGAGTCGTCAGCCCTGTGGTTTGGAGCATCCCTGAGCTGCTCTGGGAGTCACCCAGCCCCTCTGCTGAGCCTGCTTCTGCTCCAGCTCCTTTGTCTTCCCACTTAGTGCTCCTCCTCAGAGTGCAACCTTGCGGTTTTTAAATCATGTCTGACAGAGCCTGCTTCCTCCTCTCCTGCACTGCATGGAGTGTAATCAGAGGGCTTGCAGTGAGGTGGCTTGCTGTGAAGTACTCCTTGTTTTTATGAAGTAATTACAGTGTATTTAATGCACTGTGTATTTAATACGCTATTACATACTTCGTGTGCATAAATGCATTCTGCCATGACTGGGAAAGAGGAGCCTTGGTGAATTTACAAGTCTTGGTATTTTTTCAGTGTTGTTGTGCTTGCTTGTAAATCAATTACAGCTTCAGAAACTCTGAACCACTCCTCTAAGCACCCCTCTGAATTAGCAAAATTCTACACGCATCTTTATTTTCTGACTATTTTGATATTTCCTAATGTAATTTGGAGGCTTCTAGGATTCTTTCTTTATTCTGAAAGTTCTGAAACTGCTTTTGTTTTCCCTTTTTCTACCCACTTTGGCTCATGTTATGCACTTAAACAGATCTTTCACAGACTCCTCTCACAATTTATATTCTGTGAAAGCTTTCCCACTCCTTCCTCACCCCCCTTACTGCTAACACTTCCTCTTGTTTTTCTTTCTTTTTTAATCTTGGGGTCAGTTTAATTTTCCTTTTGCAAAAATGTGGGACTAATTTTAATTTTAAATTACAGTTGCACTTTAATTCTGATGATGCTTTTCGGTTAAAATCTGTTCATTTCTGCTTGTTTCTTCCCCACTGGTTTCAGTATGGCCTGTACAGGCACCCAGGGAGCAAAGGCAGCATTTCTGCTGAGCCACCTTCTTGTGTCATCCTTTGTTACTACGTTCCAGGTTTCTTAAGATGCTCCTTGCACTGGAAAACACAAAAGTATTTGAAACAGCCAGGTGTCACAGCCATGTTTCCCTTTGCTTTCCCTTCCAGTCCGTGTCTGGGTGTTTAAACTGCTGCTTAGTGCCACTGTTTTTTAAGGGTGCTTTGTTGATTGAGTAGCATTGTGGCCACATTGTGCCTTTAGAGAGACTGTTCTTTGAAACATCTTCATCTCTAATTTTCTTTTTAGCACCTTCGCTCAGAGTCTCACCTTAGCAGCCCCAAAGTTCTCCTCCCAAAGCCTTTTCTCCTAGGCTTGCCTGCAGGCACTCTCTTGGCCATAACTTGGAGTTTTCTGTGTTCTTGTTATGCTGTGGACAACCCCTGACATCAACAACATACCCCAAGCCACCAGAATTAGTTAGGAAAAAATAATAAAATGGTATTTGACTTCAAAACAGGTTACTGAGTGATATTTTAAAATAAGGGCTCTGGCAGTGTCATGTGGCAGGTTTGCTTGCAGGGGTTTAAGAAGTTTCCCCCTCCAGTCCAGGAGCTGTTTTGCCAAAGGTGTTTTGCTGCTCTGAGGTGGCAGAGAGAGGTGCAGCACAGAGCTGCCTTCCTGAGCTGCCCAACTTCTCATGACTGAGTTTCTCTGTGTCCAGAGGAGCAACCATGCAGGCAAATGTCCCCTTTTGCTCAGAAGACTGCTGTGAATAATGGTATGACCTAGGGCTGCCCAACGGGTACATCTGGCAGTGACTGATGTTTGGAGTAGATGTGATGCAGGCAGTGCATCCCTGCTATGGAAGAGCACTGTATCTTCCCATCCTATAGCCTTTCTGTTTTCCAAGTGTATTTATTGATCTTTGTTAAGTTGCCTGCTGCTTCCTGCACTGAGATGTGTCTGCAGCTTATGCCTATGATTTCTACCTTCCTTCTCAATAAACAGTATATATTCTGAAAGGTGTGGCAAATTCAACAAATTGCCTTTTCCTCAGAATTTTCAGAGATGCAGAAAATGTGCAGGGATACTGTCACAATTTCCAAAAGTAAATTCTTTTCATTGATTTGAAACCAGTCTCGCTTTTGAAAGGTTGAAGGAATTTCAATTTGGCTTCAGTAACTCTGCGAGAAAATAAAGCTAGAAGTTGTGGATTAAAATAAGCATTGCAGTTGGATCAGAGATTATTTTTACTTTTACTACGCTCTAGGTTATTTTTTTAATTTCCTAGACATCTTCTGATTCTCTCTTCCCCTTTGGTTCCTCTGACATTACTGGCCTGTGACTTAAGGCCTGGGGTTTTTGAGAGTGCTTCCAAGCTGGGGCTATGGCCACAGAGAGTCAGTCAAACCTAAGTGTGGGTGCCTCAGCTCTTGCAGTGCACCCATGAGCCGTGTGTGGCCGAGTGCAGCCAGTGATGTGATCATTGATCCCGTGGCTGCTGACGCCATCCCTGCACCCGGCGATCAATCCGGAGCCGCTGGCCCCGCTGTCAGCGCTGACGCACTGCTCACAGTGGAGCCCTGGACACAGTCTGCCATTATTGCTCCCCATCCTCCAGGCAAGCCTAGCTGAATGGCTGCCCCTTCCTCCCCAGCTCCCCTCCTGCAGTCACACCTGCCACACTGGGATGCTCTGCGGGCACTGAGGGATGTGGGTCTCTCCTTCCCTCTTGGGTGCCGAGGGAGGAGGCTCTTTGAAGGGCTCGTGCTGCCCCGGGGTGTGTTCATTATGCCAGAGAGTCACTTGGTTTCCCTCTACTCTCACACAGTCAGGGCTTCTAGTGTAAATTTGTTGTCTGGCCAACAGCTGGGATTTCAGTGGGGTAGGCTGAGGGTGGTGCTTGTAGGGTTTTTTCTTTGGAAAGCACAAAATTGCAAGTTGGACAAGCACTTCCAGTGTTGCATCTTCTGTAAAAGTACCATTAAGGGCAGATAAGCATCTTCTTAAAGCTCTCAGTCCGACAGCCTCAAGAGGCTGTAGTGGAGGATGCACTGGAAAGACACCAGGATACCCCTTAGACCGCTCAGGGTGTGGCTTTGCAGATGGCAGTTTTTCCAGGGGGACTTTTGAAATTAATAATTGGGTAATGGGCCTCCTAAAGGAAGGAGCTGTGTGTCCAGTTTCTCTGCTCCCCTGGTGTGCATTCGTGCTCAAAGAATGTGAGGTGATGGTGTGGTGGCCTCCCAGCCCTGCAATGTGGTGTGGGAGAGGCCATGCTGTCACTGTCACTCTTCTGCACAAAATTTGTATGCCCTACCAGAAGAGGCAGAATGTAAAACTGGGGCTGGCAGGGTATTTACTTAATTTAAAAAATGTTTTTAGAGTGAAAACAAAGGCCTCTTTTTGTTGAACTTCTCCATCAGCATCTTGTACATTCCTTTGTTGTTTAAAAGCTTACATAAGAGAAAAAACCAGCTTCTCACCCAAGTGGAATTTTGAAAGAGTAATCACTCATTTTAGGAGCTCCACAGCCATATGAGCAAATAAATAAGGGAAATACATCTGCAACCTGCTGGTGAGAGAACATTTAAATGCTGTTAAATTAAAGACGGGAAATGCAATAAAATACCGGTGTGGCATTGCCTTACAAAAGTACTCTGCAGTTTATCATCTCTTTCTGATTTTTTTCCTGCCTCCTGCATGTTCCCACCTTATGTAAAAGGATCATGGTTTCAAAACAATTCCTGCCTGTGTGCATATATAGGAACAAACCGTGATGTCTTAACACCGTTGGTTTTGCACATGTGACTGACCTGTTTGAGCCTAGTAATATACTTAAATCTTTCAGAGAGTTTTCCAAAACCAAATAGGCTCAAGCTAGGAAAAATCCAGGCTTCACCATCCCAGGTAAAAATAACCAAGTAAATAACCAGGAAGTCTCTTAATTCTTAATGGAATAACAGCTTTGGTGACTGATTTTGGTTATCAGATTACCCCCTGAAAATAACTTCTGTGCTATACTTGCAATTGGCTGTAGAACAAAAAGAATACACTGTGTGCTAATTTTAGCAAATAAGATTAGAGTTAATATTTAATCCCAGAGTCCTTCTTCAGGCTGTGGAAAAAAATAGCAGCAGTTAACTGTCACTAATCTTATCTCCTATTTTTCTAGCATGTGTTTGATTATATAACTTGTAGTGCTGGGAACCCGCTGGCTGAGTGAGAAGTTGGTGGTTTGTTGGCTACATGCTTGGGCATATTAGACAACGTCAGGGCTGAGATGGATTAAAAAGCTCTACACGTGCCTTGGGACTGCAGCACAATGCTGAAAGGCCAGTAAAACAGGTACCACAGCAGACCTGATATGAAACAATATGTGAATAACTGGTTCATTTGGAGTTCTGCAAGAAACAGTTACATTTCTGCTATTTTTCTATCCAGTTGTTTTAATACTTGGTTTGAGAATTGATATTCAGCATGTGAGGTTTGATTCAATCTTCTTTTCTTCCTTCCCCACAAAATGGCTTAATTGAATTGATGATTGGAAATTAGAGATGAGGGGTTTCTAAATGTTCTTAGGTGCCTGCTGATGAATTTAACCTGAAAATCAAAATACTAAAAATATAAACCATTAACCTACAAGCAGCTTGCATGCTCCACAGCAAATCTATGAGTGCTCCTATTGAGTTTTAACAAGTCTACTCCAATGTGTAAAGATAATAACATGCGCCTGCGCTGCTCTGTCGGGACTTGTGCATTCTCAGTGGGTCTGAAGGTCTCACCACCCAAATTACCCCCAGTTCAGTAGCATTTAGCAACTAATGTTCGGCAGGTTTCATTGTATCCCTGGAGGGGAGGAGAGGGCTCTGCCCTCTCATGCCACCACCAATGAGCTTATTCTTTGCATGTGCCCCAGGTATGCTTTATTTGGAAAGGAACAATTGCATGTGCATTTGCTGTTGAACTTTATTGCTCTTTCCTAGCAGATCATTGGCACTGTGCCCTCATTAACACAGAAATTAGCCCTGGAAAAGTCTACTAAATTAAAGCCCGGCTCTCCAGAACAAGGTTGCGCTTTGTTAGTTTTCCTTTGCAGTACCCAGACATAAAGTATCCATCATCTTCCCTGGAAAGCCTTCCAAGACCGCTCTGAATTGACTGTTAGGTTAAGAGTCAGGGGAAAAATCCCTACATTTTAATTTCTTTTTGCTGCAAATGCCAATAGCGCCCCATAGCAAACCAGACAGTTCTTCTCTGTTCTTGATGTTAGTTTGCATCAGATTACTGTAAACATTCCCTTGCTCCATTTTAGATACTGCCTTGCCAAGTTTTACATTCCTACATGTTTACAGTGATCTTTTCTTGCCCTTAATCACTTTTCCCCTCTTTAAATTTAAGTCAGACTTTGCTGGCATTTCGCAGGGGTTGACCTTCCCTGCTCCAGATGCAGCTTTTCATACAGATGCCATTCCGAGCGGGGTTACCAGACATCCCTGTTTCCTTTGGAATTAACCTTCCTTCCCACCCCCCATAAGAAACACTGTCTGTGCAGAATTGGAGGATTTTGTCTATTTGTCTGGGATTTTGAGACATCTGGAAGTCTGGGCAGCTCGCTAATGAGCGTGCACTGATGAACTCTGCGGCGCACAGCGAGCCCGGCCCATCGGCAGAAATGTCAGCGCTCCGTGTGTGCTCCCAGGCCACGTCCCGTGCGTTCAGAGCAGCACAGAGGCCTCCATGGCATGCCTGGTCTGCCCTCACGGAGGGCAGGGATACAGCAGGGAGCCAGAGCCAGTTCACCCACAGCGCTGCGTCTCCCACGGTGCCTGTGTGTGTACAGATAGGTTTAAAATAGAATTTCTGACCTAGAAGTCCCTTACAAAAAGATGGTGTTCCCAATGTGAAAGTGAGCTAACCCTCCTCCTAATTTTAGAATAGTACGGGCCCAGAACTAGAAGAATGCTTTGCTAAAAAATGCTCTATTTGCATCTCTAATGCTGCCTCCTTTACTAGCATTTATTGCTGACTGTCCTCTCAGCTTCTTACTCTCCCATCCGACAGTGATCAATACTCTTTTCCTTGAATTAGCCAGTTTTTCATTAATGACCAGCGAAGAAGGGAAGGAAGGCAGAGAGTCTAAAAACAATACAGCTGTTTCTCCAAAAGGAAAAAGCATTACCCGGAATGCATCAAGGAAATGTAATGAGAGCTGATGGAGGAAAATAAGGGAAATATTTCCTCACGAGGAGGTTTTAAGTAGAGTCTGGCAATGATCTCCCAAAGGAAGTAGTGGAAGTCTGGTCACTTAAATCAATTAGGACTAACCAGAGCATCGCACTCCCCGGCACTCTGTGAGGAGAAAAGCAATGTCAAACTCAACTAAAATAGACTTTGCGTGCTTGTTTTCTGCAGGGCTGCTGTCTGTGTTTTGCTGGTAAATTCAATATGGCTAATGCTGATTAACATCTCTTGATGGTGATCATATCATTGCATTGTTTCCAGCCTGTTCCTCAATAGCACACACTCACAAGGGCATGGCCATACAAAACACGTCCCCCAGCTCAGTCTGAAAGACAAGACGCAGACAAAGGGCAGGAGAAGTTGTTTTCTCTCACCTGAGCAGTGCTCAGCCTTGTTATCACCACAATGCTGAATTGACTCAGACCTCCCTGCTGCCCACTGAGCCCAGTGTACCTGTGGCAGCACAGCAGAGGCAGGAGCTGCACGTGGGCTTGGTCTCTTGGACTGCTGTAGAGCAAGGAGGTGTGCCAGGTGCCTTAGGCAGGGCTGCATTACCCGTGTCCTCTGTGCTCTAGGCAGTTCTAATGCATACAAGTCCAGCTGGGGACAGAAGCAAGACAAATAAAGTGCTTTATCCTTAGTCTTGGTGGGCTTTTTGGCATGCTCCAAGTGCACGAAAGGGAAGCAAACAAGTAAACATAAGGGAAAGAAATCAAGCCTCCAAGAAGCTCGAATCTTTGCTTTTCTCTCTGTGTGAGCATTGTTTTATGTGTATGCTTTACCTTTTCCCTGGCTGGTTTTCTAGTAGCCAGTCAATTCCATTTAAACAATATAAATGAAAAGAAATTGGAATAAGGCAAAGGATTAAAAGGCAGGAAAGTAGTGACTTGGCATATAAGCTTGGACGGGGTGCCTGATGGAGGTTCCCACAAACTGACCTGCCTGCTTAAACATTAATTTATACAGAAAATAAGGCTTAAAAGCAAACAACTCTTGCACATCTTATTTTCAATAGAGAAAAAAACTCCTAGGATTGTTGCTGGCATGGGTTTACCCATCTAACAAAGGCCTCTCTCACGTGTAAATTAAGACTGTTATAGCAGAGAAATTATCTCTTTCCTTCTGCAAATGTAGATCAACTTGTTTTCACTAACTTTTTTCACTGGGATGCATCAGTCAGATCAAATTATTTTAAAAGACTGTCCTTATCTCTTCCTAGAGAAATGCCTGTGTGGTGGTAGTACATGCAGCTTCAAAGGCTTGTCTTTCCCAGTGTGCGGTGTTCATAGTCACGCTCCAGTGGCTCGATTCCAGCCTTCCTGCCAGAATGCATCAGATGCAAGCAGTCCCAAAACTGGTGGGGCCGAGGCAGGGAACCTGCCACGGGAGCCGAATCAATATTTAGACAGCTTCAGGCGGCAGAGCTTGCGCTGGCTTTCACACTTGGCAGCAAGCTTTGCACCCGTTTGTTTCCAAAGTTATTGTTTGTGCAGTTTCAAGAATTGGCACTAGAGAGATTTCTGCCTGAGGGCAATGACAAGTGCCGGGTGCTTGAAAAGAAACTTCCCCCCTTTGGATCCGAGGATTGTGAGAGTGAAGGTTGTGTCAGTGGGTAGTATCTCCAAAGGAAGTCAAGGCACACATTTGCTCGGAGTTTTCATCATCCTTCACAGGAGGCATCTGCCGGGCGCCGTGGGGAGCCCGCGGCACAGTCTCGTGCTCTGCTTCCGACGCATCCGGCGCAGAGCAGCTCCAGCCGCTGCCTCGCTGCTGTTTGTGATCGTGCTGCCTTACCTGGAGCAAAAGCTGTGTTAGCGTGGGAGACAGCCTTGCTGCGGGGCTGTGTGAGTCAGCCCGAGGCTGTGCACAGTGCCTGTGCTGGGGCGGCAGGCAGGCAGGTGGAACCCTGGCCCAGCACAGAAAATTATTCTAATTTGCTTTCCAGCCATTCCACCTAGTGGCCGAGTGGCACCACTGCCAGGAGAGCTGTGTTCGTGCTCCACGGTCCCTGCAGACCTACGCTGCTGCCGAGCTTACAAGATATGCAGCAATATGTAAGCCCCCACACTGAAGATCTTACCATCAGCCTGCGAGTAGCTCATTAAGTTCCCGAGCAATTTTGTTAATCATGCTGCATAGATAAAATGCAGATAGGCCTTTAGTGAGCTGATAATCTAACAAATAGGCAGAAAGTGTAACACTGATAAAGCAGAGATTGGTTTAATAGCCAGCTGTAAATCTTGGCAATTCCGTACCAGAGGCGTATTGTTAGACAGGAATGTGCAAGTGTGTAAGTATGTGCATGAAAATGCACTGCTTCTTAAAATAGCAGATAGAGCAGTAATACTATGGATGGAATAGCTATTGGAAGCAATTTTAGAGGTGTTTTAAAATATTTTTCTCCCCATGACAATCTGCACCACTTGTGGTGTCTTCATAATCTGCCATCATAAGTACAGGTCTATGAATAACAAAGGCTTCTTTGTGGAAGTCAGGATTTTCTGTAAAAATCTGTGGACTCTGCCGCTGGTCCTGAGGCACTACAGGGGCTTTATAGGCTTTTCATTGAGATGAACCAAATTATTCACTCAGATACACTCTAATCACGAATTAGACCTTTGCAAATTCATGGCCTGATGGTTCACCAGCCTACTGAGCAGCTTCTTTGCTCAGTGGCATTAATTCAATTGGAAGAATAGTAAAAAGCAGCTCACCTTCAGGGTATCCTATACCATCCCAAATATGCCCTTCTGAGGAGCTGGGAAATGGGAGTTTCAATCCTCACAGCCTGGGGAAGGAACCTGGTCTCCTACTTTCTAGGTTCCCCTTCTGTCTTTAGGCCATTTTGCAAAAAAAAAAAAAAAAGAAAAATGGAGACAACAATGCTTCCTCTTCGTGTTTGTTTTAAACGAAGGACCTGAGCTGGGGATGCCTACCAGAGACATCTGCATCCAGAAGGAGGTTGCAGGCCATGCATCCCAACCTCACACAGGCATGCAGGTGTTGGCTGTGCTGAATCCCATCTAGAGGCCTTTGCCTGGTATGCAAAGCACAGGGAACTCAGATAAATGAGTGCTACTTGCAAGAAAGGCAAGAACTTCAGTCTCAGGGAATTGAGACTGAAGGGACTTACCACGGTCATGTAGTAGGTGGTTGGTGCAATGGGAAATTAAGTTGTGGTCTTCCAAATCTCAAACTTGTAGCCAAAGCACTGAATTTTCTTGTGCAGAAACCTTAATCCTTGATGATGGGTTGTGGTTCTGAAGCAGCCTGTTGCTGCTTCATGAAGAATAATATTTCCAATCCTTTTGTTTCATGCCCATTGGGAGAAAAAAATGTAAGAGCAGTTAGTGGTGGCAGTCAGAGTATTTTTGTCAAAAATAGACAGTATCTAGAGTTTACTATGTGACTTAGCAACTTATTTGATAGCTGTATGTAAAGATACAACCATAAAAAATGGCGGGGGGGAAGTGTGTATTTTTTAATATATCATAAATTAATGTTAAACACAGATGGTATGGAAAGAAAAGATGAGTAGCAGTGCATAAGTCAGACCTGGAACAATTGTCTGAAGATCACTCTCCTGGAAACAGTTTTTACTCTTTCTACAAAGAAAATGGTGGGAAATTAAGTACTGAGGTGGGACTCAGAATAATTTCTACCATTTGAACTATAAATATTAATTTCTTTTCGGTTAGCTGTACCTCAGGCTCACTAAAATTGGGAACAGTATGAGGGGAATAATCTCCATGGGATAGAGGAAAGTTATGCAGTCTGTACTTACCTATCATGTATTCAGCAATGGCTTGCAAAAAAATTTAGAAGAAAAAAAGGAAATTGTTTGCTTTTGAAAGAGGCAGAAAGATTTTCTGTTGAATTTTGCTGTAATAATAAGTGTTTCCTTATCAAAACACTTTTTGGATAAGTGGTATCTTAAGCTTGAAACCTGTTCATTGGACCTTCCATCAGAGCAGAAGAATCAAAATTAAATTGGTGCTTTCATGGTTGGGGGCTGTAGCACAGTAAAAATGAAATCCATGTAAGACTTAGCAGTGTCCAGGCTAGTTTTGTCACCTTTTATTAGGGCAGAGACTTAGTTCACAGGTCTTCAAGATACTTGGGAAAAACTGTCTCAGTTCAACCAGTACAGTGATGTGCAGGAGGCCCACAAAGGGAGCAGTGCTTGTTCTGGGATGTAGCATCACTGCAGGTGTGACAGAAGAGCAGCTGCTGCTGGGCAGTATTTATTTCTGAATGCCAGATCTGTTAGTTTATCTAACCACATGATGAAGGACTTGGGATGATAGCAAGAGCTGATGGTAACACCGGCAATTTTCCTCTCTGTTTTTGCAGGTCACTGTCAGGGGATTTGGTCCATTGTTACAGTTCGCCTACACTGCTAAGCTGTTACTCAGCAGAGAAAACATCCAGGAGGTCATCCACTGCGCCGAGTTCCTGCGCATGCACAACCTGGAGGACTCCTGCTTCAGCTTCCTTCAGACACAGCTGCTGAACAACGAAGATGGCCTGTTCCTGTGCAAAAAAGATACCGCCTGCCAGCGCATGCACGATGAGGAGAACTCCGATGGAGACGAGGAGGAGACGATGGAATCGGAGACGTCAAAAATATCTTGCCCAAGGGAGAGGATGCACCAAGAACCCTTCAATTTTGAAACCACTGTTGCTGGAGCGGACAAAGGCGAAGGGATGCTGCCTGACTCTGACATGCTGAGAGATAGCAAGGACAATTTGGATAAAGATGCAGTAACACGGTACCCCAGATACAAGAAATACCAGCTTGCTTGTACCAAGAATGTCTACAACACATCACACATCAGTACCTCAGGTTTTGCAAGCACATTCAGTGAAGAGAGCTCTGGAAATGGCCTCAAATCAGGACTTGCTATGGGGCAGATAAAAAGTGAGCCTCAGAATGAAGAGAACGATGAAGAAAGCATCACACTTTGCCTGTCTGGAGACGAACCTGACATCAGGGATAAAGAAGGGGATGTTGAAATGGACAGGAAACAGCCAAGCCTCACTTGTGTCGACAGGCCAAAAAGTGGGTCTTCTCCTTCTTGCTTGCGGTCTTTCTTCAACAGAACAAAAAGCATAGATTTGGTTGGCTTCCCCAGCACTTCCCAACAGCACTTTGGCAGGAGTCCAGCATGCCCTTTTGAAAAAGGGACAACTCAGGGTGACCACAAAACTGATTATGTCCCTTTCACAGGGAACTATGGACAGTCCCATGCCATGCAGAAGGATGCTTCCAACTTCACAGTGGGATCACCACTCAGGGGGCCCGGCTTTGAAACTCTCTGTAAGCAAGAAGGGGAACTGGACAGGAGGAGTGTTATATTCTCTTCAAATGCTTGTGACCAAGTAAACACTTCGGTGCATTCATATTCTGGTGTGAGCAGCTTGGACAAAGACCTCACTGAGACTGTGCCAAAGGGTCTGTGGGCTGGCGGCAGCCAGTCCCTCCCCAGCTCCCAGACCTATTCGCACAGCGCACTCACAGCCGATCACCTGCCGGGACGGATGCGGCCCAACACCAGCTGTCCGGTGCCAATTAAAGTTTGCCCTCGCTCTCCTCCTCTGGAAACCAGAACCAGGACCTCCAGCTCGTGCTCCTCCTACTCGTACGCGGAGGACGGCAGCGGCGGCTCTCCCTGCAGCCTGCGCCTCTGCGAGCTCTCCTCTTCCCCGTGCTCCCAAGGGCCCCGGTTCCTGGCGCCCGAGCACCAGGAGCCCGGCGTGGTGGGGGATGGATTGTACAACCCGGTCCGAGCCCAGATTAAATGTGAGCCATCCTATGGAACAAACTCCAGCGATGAGTCTGGGTCATTCTCAGAAGCAGACAGTGAATCATGTCCTGTGCAAGACAGAGGGCATGAGGTAGGGATTTAAGATAAGTACATCTATCACAGTTGTTGTGACCCAATTAATCTCTCCTTGATTCTCTCAAACGACTTTGCATTTCCCCAGCACTTTCTTTGTTTGTAGGGGCAAAGAGTAACTTCTGGTTATTCCCTCATCAGCTGAGTGCACACGGTTGACTTCACATTAATAGGTCTGCTTGATCTCTGAGGTGTTCAGCACTTGTATAAACTTGGGTATAGGAAAACAGCAAACTGCTGAATGATGAGAGTGCATTGATGTGCTTAGGAGTCTGCCAGCAGTGTCCTGTCTTCCTCCCTCCCTCACCCACTTCTGTGGCACGAAGCACTGCTCCTTATTCCTAATTTGCTGAGGCGGTTCCAGCTCCACTTATTATTGCTGCGAGTTTGTTTGAGAAACCTCAAGCTGTTCCTTTCCTGACCCCAAGGGCTGGGCAGCTTGCTTGAAGACCCAGGCTGCATGCTGCCAGCAGAGTTGTGAAATTACTCAAACAATTGTATAGCTGACCACCTTGTGCCGGGGGAATGGCATTCAAGTCATCTTTGCACGTGTCTGTCTGTGTGTGTGTCTATGTGTGTGTGTGGGGGTGTGTGTGTGCTGCACATTCAGGTCCTGGGTTTTGCCTCTATTATGTGACAACTTGAGATCATGTTCCCTGCCTGTAACATTTTGTTTGGAGCTCTAGCAGCCATGGCACGAATGTTTTCAGAGAGAAGTTATCCTTTAATTTCCAGGATTGTTAGGGCAATGACAAGAGAATGATTTGGGGCTGGAGAGCAAGCTGTCAATTTCCATGTAGTTCTCCTAAAAGAGGGAGGAGAAAGAGGGGCCTTCTCTAAAACTGCAGGTGGGTCAGCTGAAGATGCTGCAGTAATAACTGGCTAACCATGACCAAATAAACTGTGTGAAGTCGCTACTTTGAGGGCAGGCTTAAATCAAGGAGATGTGTTGTGGAGCCCAGAAAGTGGAAAGGACTGGATGTTTATTCACAGAGTTTCCTTACGAATCTGCATGACCTAGAGAACATCTGGGTGAAATCAGGTACCAGGTTCCTCTAGTAATGCTGAAAAACTCCACTGAGAGCTTTTGCTTCAGTGTGAGGAGCAACAAGTGCTCATATGCTGAGAGGAGGCTTCATATGCTGAGAGCACCCAGTTCAGAACCATGTGGGCTTAGTTATGGAGTGGGGATGAAAAGAGTGAACTTTATTGCTCAATCTTTATTCCAGCTACATCCCAGGCTTTATTTTTCAGACAGATGTGGGTGCTTCCTTTAGTTGGCTGCTTAGCTTTCAGAAAGGGCTGAAGAGCCAGGGGAGCCTCTGGTGTCCTAATCTCTGGTCACACTGGACCAATGATTCTGGGAGGACAGTTCTTCATCCTCATGGGCATGATGCAGAAGGCAGAGGAATCTCTTTGGGAGGCTGTCTGGGATTGTGTGCAGGAGATCTCATTTGGGAAGCCCTACAGCAGCCCAGGCCATAGCTGGGTTACCCAGTGAATTCCTGTCTTTACAAGGGGCAGAGGGCAGCAGGGACCAGGGAGCATCCATTTCCACCCATGTGTGCTGCTTGCTCAGCATGAGGCAGCGCAGAGGGCAGAGGTTCGCCTTTTGAGATTTGATAATTAATTAGCTGTCACAATTACCTAATTGTGTGGAAATATGCTGCAGCAAAAATGAGCCTGGAAGAGTGAAATTAGAAGCTTACAGGGGACTGGTGGTGGTTTCCTAGAAAAAGGTGTGTGCATATGTGCAGGAGAGCATGGATGAGAGGAGGGACACAAGGAGCAAGCAGCTATGGGAGGCTGGCTGGGTGTGCTGCTGGCAGGCAGACATCTGCCTCTGAGACAGTGCTAGGAAGGGTTTGCTCCACTCCTGGTTTTGCTGCTGGTTTCCTCTGGGGAAGATTTTCTGAACTGTGCTGAGCAAGTTTTTCTCCCTGGGACTGCTGATATGGCTTTTTTTTTTTTTTCCCAGGGTATTTTGATTAGGGCTGCTGGGAATTAAAAATGTGGTGAGGAAATTAATGCTCCGTGAGGTTGCACTGCACTATCCTGAACCAGCCAAGGGTAAATAGATCACACCACTGCTTTGGTAGAAATTTTGTTTAAAAATTAATCTTTTGAAGGTTGTTACCAATACAAGAGCAGACTTCGCAGCCTCATTAAACAATGCTCTATTAATACAGTGACTTAGGGTGTGCGTCATGCAAGATCTGCTGCTGTGGAAACCTCAGTAAAGGGTATCTTAAACTAGACAGTAGAAAATAAGCAGCAGGAACTTGTATAAGTTGCTCTACCTGCTTTCAGCTGTTTGGCTGTGATTGAAACAGCAGGAGAGACTCACAACTGTCTGAAATGCACAGCTTTCTGTTCTTCACCTCCCTGCAAGCTGCATGGGAATCTTTCTCCATTTCTGAAATTGTTGCTTTGCCCTTCCTGTCCTGGTGACTTCTCAGACAGGGCCCTTTCCCCCTCCATATCAGAACACACAGTGTTTTCTGGGCTTCTATTCAAAAAGCACCTGATAAGATATCTGGGGGTGACATGCTTGACCTTCTGGAGAGTGGCCATGCAGGTTCCTCTGCTGCAGGTCAGCTTTTATTGGGATGGGATGGCCTGATGGGAATAAGCCTGGTGGACTCTGACCATCAGTTATCTCAGGGGGCTGCTCAGTTCCCCTGGAATTTGGACCTAGTTGGTCTTAATTTGGCTCGCAGAGTGCTGTTGCTGCCAGAATTAATGTCACGAAACATTTGCTGGGGTATTGATTGTGTGAGAAGTAGGTGAGAGGCTTCTCTGTGCTTTTTTCAGGCATTCTGCTTTCCCACAGACAGCTGCCATTCTGGAGCACATGGCCAAAGTAGTTTGGTGCCAGAAGTGGGGTGCTAGGGCTCAGCATGATGCCACATGGGTGAAGGTGACCCCAGCTTGTGATGAGCCTCCATCCTATTGGGGTGCAGAAGGCAGTCACAGCTGTCAGAGGAGGTGGCAGTCCTTGGAACACCACTGGTAAATCTTCTCCAGGATGTCCTTGCTTATTGCTTCCCTTCCTGGAGCCACCAAGGCTCTTCTGCAATCTCCCTTTGTTACAAAGGCTTCCTGACAGCAGCAGCAAGTGCAGTGTAGGGTGTACCCATGGTACAGAGTTGCAGGAACAGGGCTGTAACTTCAGCTATTGGGACTTCACAGAAATATTTAATAGTTTGTGTTGTTCTTTTCACTCAGTTCTCTCAGGTCTCCCCAGGTTGTGAAAAATCAATTGCTGAGATATAATACTAGAGAGAAGACTTAAAGCTCAGTGCTTACAGGCAGGTTCTGACAATCCTGCTTAAAATAGCAACAACAAAACAATAAGCCCTGAAATAATGAATTGTTGAGAAGGAAGTAGTCTGTCAATCTGTTAACCTACTTAAGGAACAGAAACTTCTGCACTACCTACTTTTCTTGGTATTCCTTTTCTTCAGCAATTACTTCGGAATTTTTATCTGCTAGAAAATTTGTAAAAAATATTGTACTACTAAACCAGTTAAAAAGAAATCTCTGCTCAGTCTAATATGATAAGTGAGTTTTCTGAGGAAAAAAATAAACAAGGGTAAGAGGAGGTAAGAGGTGGAGTTTTCCAAGAGCTATTACTGTCTAGAGAGTTGCATTCAATGTCTCCTCATCTGTATTTCAAAAGAATTTCCCGCCTGGGTTAGTGACTCACTTTTCAAAGGAAATTTTCATAAAGGGAAAGCTAATGCAATTAGACCTTTGAGGATAATGTAGGTAAATAACTTTCAGCAAGAGTCGAAACCCCTCCATGTTAAGTGACAGGCAGCCACCCTTTCTCTGTTATCTGCTGGGGCTTAGCAAGATACTGCAAGTCAGAGCCCCAGAAAAGAGGAGTTAAACCAAAGCTGCTCTACCAGAAATCTGCTGTAACTATGCTGAGTTACCTCATCTGAGACCGCTTCACTGCTTAATATTCCTACTCAGTGAAGAATGTTACATGGAAAGAAGGGCAACCAAGAAAAATACATGTGAAGGCTTTAACTTGCTGTGATATGTGATACCTCCCCAGAATTTGATGATCAGTCCCCCCAGCTTTCCTGACTTTTCTAGGTTTGCAAAGTTGAAAATGAGAAAAATTAGTCTCCAGATTGATTTCTGATAGATGTTTTCCTGACTAGTATGGCATCAGCAGAGCACTGGGAATTGTTTCTCAATGTCTGTTTAAATGGTGTCTTGTCAAACATTGGTCTTGTAAGATAAACTTCATGGAAGTTTTGTTTTCTTTCCTCTCTTCAGTAGGAGTGGTCTTCGTACTGGTATCAAAGAATTGCTGGATTACAACAACACTGAGAGTTTGAAATGTCAGGAGGGTCCTTTTAAACACTATATTATTTTGTGGAGCCCTACAACCAATTCTTTTATACTCTGCTCTGTAGACCTTGCACAAGCTCTTGAAGGATTCCAGTTCTTGAGCTGCAAAAGCAACTCTTTCAGAGAAATACTGTACTTTACCCCCTGTCATTTCACTGCCTGACCTTCCATTCTTAAGTGCACCTGTGGCTTCTGTCAGTGTTTCTGTGCTATCCCTGGTATCAGAGAAGCCTGTTAAAGGGCAGGAGTATCACACTGTTGTGCTTTTGAAGGGCTGGGAGCTGGGGACACCACAAGCAGTCAATGGGAAGAGGTCAGCCCAGCATTCTAAGTACCAGCAGTGTGTGGTCTGAATACAAGTCCAAATCATGGGCTAAAGGATGAGAATCCCACCCACATCTCCTGATTACTGGGTTAATGCACTCAGCCATGGGATTAGCCTGGTCCTCCACTATTGTGAGGCAGGTAGCAAATCAAAAGGTCACCCAGGCTGCCTCCACAGCAGTGCCCTCCCAGGCAGCACTTGCTGACCCAAACACCTCTCATGGCCCTCACAAGGTGAGGCTGGAGTGGAGCCCAGGCCACTACAGGGCCATCAGCTGTCTTGTGTCAGATGGAGCACACTGCAGTGGAACTTGCTGATCTGAAGTGGGACAGACAATTTAGACCCTGGTTTGTTGACACAGTGGTAGATCTTTACTGCCTGGGCTCATCATTCCCCTTTTGCAGTCCTCTGCAATCTTGGTACAGTTGACACCTGGAAAAGGAGGTGTTTTGAAGGCTTTACCTGTGCCAGGAGACAGCAGGATAAGAAAACGTATCTTGGCTATCCCTTACACAAAGTATGGCCTATTACCTTTGTGCTTCCTAGATAGCCTCTGTCCAGGTGAGATCAGAACAGGAATAGGTCCCTAGTCTGCAGGACCACAAGTGGTGCCTGAAATACCCTGTAGACAATTCAGCCCCTATCAGAGGTGGACACCCCTCAGCTCCTGTCCTGGAATGAATTTCTTCCTGAATGTGTGTGGAAGACAGACTTGCATGCTAAGATACTTGAAAACACAGCATTAATGCCTTGGACTCTCTTGTGTGAAGCGAAGTACTCATTTCTGCATTTAAAAAAAAAGGCATAAATATGATTGAGCCCCTGGGCTGGATTGCTTGGGTGGGTCCTGAGAGCCTTCCAGGTGTGAGTGTCAGAGGCTTTCAGGATTTGAGGGCACTAAGGCAGCAGGCTTTTTTCTTACAGCTCTGGAGCACCTGACCAACTGGTACAGTGAGTTCCACCTTCCCATGCCCACTGCATAATGGTTGCTTTTTCTTATGGATTATATATTTTTCCTTTAAGTTACTGTGATGTGGCACTTGGGAAGTTCATTATCTTTACTAACACTTGGCTAGAGTGAGATGATGTCTTAATTAAGATATAAGAAAGAATGAAGAAGCTAAGGTTACCCATAGGATAAATTCCCAAGAGTTGATATTTTATGTTTTAATGGGAATGAATACAGGTCCTCTTATTCCAGGTAAAAAAGAGAGAGGGGAGGGCAGCAGGAATGACTAGTGCAATAGATGAGCAGAACAGCAGTAACTGGCATAGGATCCAAGCTGGCACTAACTAGTGAAGCTTGAAGGAATTAATTGGTTATATATGGGCATTGCATGTGCTGAGTCAGCCACTTTCCCTGTCTGCCTACATCACTGCTCTGACTTTCAAAGCATTGACATTTACACTGGCATCCTAATGCTAATAAGGGGGGGGGAAATGCCACAAAATCCTAACCAGATTTCCTTTTTCCCAAGAGTAGATTGGCAAAGTTGGGGCAGTAGAGTCTGCAGTGGTGGTAGAAGGTGCCAGTTTATTTGTTGTGTAGTGGAAAGCAAGCATGTGCTGCTGGTGTAAGAATGCAGGGAAAGAGTAATTGTGCAGATAAGAGAAGATTTTGGAGCTCTGTGAGGTTAGCTCTGGCTGGAGTAACTCCTGGAAGGAGCAGGGATCCCACTTACATTTTTAATTTGAAATAGTTTGAACCAAAAAATCATAGTAATTAGAAAGAAAACTTTACAAGAAAGCAAACTCGTGGGGTTTTTTCATATTTTAGAAAAGATTAACTGTCTTTCTCAGACACCTTAGGTAAGTTTATCTCACCTCCCATAGATGCTGTAAGATGCAGAATCTTTTCTGAATCTTAAATCCACTCCTTCTGCAGCCAGAAGGAGGGAGAAGCCGTGCAGCATTGCCATCTGAAGGGAGCAGGACATTAGGCAGTCCCAGCCCATCATTTCAGGCAGCTCTGGGTGAGTCAGATGGATCCCACCCACTGCACAGTTGCGGGCTCTAGCGAAATGACTCACCACACTGTTATGGTAAATAGCAGCTGAGAGTCCTGCCCTGTGCAGATGTAAAACACTTTAGCCTCTCACTGCAGCAACACCCCAGTGCAGTTATTCACTGAGGCCGTGCCAAAAGCTTGGTGGGTTGGTATTTATTTTTTTTTTCAGTTGACAGCTGATTTCGAAGAGGGAGACAGGCAATAAAAATGCTGTGAATGGTGAAGGAAATGAGTCTGACTCACTTCCACTTTCCCTTTCACATTTTTAATCCTGTGCAGTGCTGCCTGTGACAGGAGTGGGATTATGCTGGGATTACTGATAGCAGTCTCTGATCTGCTGTGTAGATGGTTTTATTTTCAATCTCTTTTTTTTTAACGAATCTTTTTTTATTTATTTTCCCATTTCCCTTCAGCAGCTTCTACCTGACATATTTAAATTGCTTCTCTTTCATTCCCATTCCAGCTGCAAGCACATCTCCTCCTTGCAAGTAAATATGTTTGGAAAGGGAGAGGTAGGGAGAAATAAAGTTAACATTGCTTTCCATTTTGGTCTTAAGAAAATAAGGAAAAACTGTGAACATGGAAGGGCTGGTTTTGCAGTGAAACTGTGGTGTCTTTCAGAGGAAAGCACTGGCTGTTTTCATTTTCAGACCCTGGTGGAAGCTTGAGAAAAAAGCAGGTGACACTGAGTTTATGTTAACCATCCAAAGGCTTGGGAGGGGAAATCAAACAGGTCTCATGCCATTAACTGGCAGTCTGTAAACAAGGTAGTTCACATCCCTGTGCCCCAGGTCAGCCTTTGTGTGTACTAGCAAGAATTTGGGAGAGTTTGGGCGGTGTTTGGCATTCCTTGCTGCTTTAAATTGACCTGTCAAGTAGTGTGTTATGAAGCAGTGCCTGGACACGTGGGGCAGAGGGGCATGAATGAACACTCAGGGCATGAAGCCATCTGAAAGAATGTGGTAGGTGTTTGCACAGAACAGTGTTAGAAGGGTACAAGAAAACAGCCAAGAACACCCCTGAACAAGGTGAGGAGCTGCTTAGTGCAGGTTCAGGTGCCTGGTTGATGGTCCATGGCTGTCAATGCCAGAGGCCACTGCTCTGTGTTGGTGTTGGTGTGTCCTCAGCAAACTGTTCTGCTCGAGCAACTCAGCTCTCTGAAGAAGATAACTTATAATCCATGTTGTTGCTTTCTTTATTTCCAAATATTTATTAAGAACACCGTTTGAAGACAATGGATGTTTTAAATATCAAAGTAATGTTTTCAGCCCATATCTTTCGTTTGGCTGAAGCAAGTTACCTTCTTTGATAGCCTGTGTGCAGAATAGTCTCCTTGTTCCGGAGGTTAGATTGTACCAAACAGGGACAGAAACATAAATATTTACTGCCATCTTTTGGGCAGTGTGGGTATGACTCAGAAAAAGAAGGGGTCAATCAAATTACTCTGCATCTCCTTCAGCTTTGTCAGCTGACTCTTATCTGGCCACCAAATACAACAGTTGGCCAAAGAACATCAGTTTTTTAACAGTTATCAGTCTGAGGCTTTAAGTGAAGAGAGGTTTCTAAAGGGAGGTGCTACTTTGATTTGAGCAAACTGATAGATTTTGGGCTAAAAAACCTAAAAGGCTTTGAGCACATCCCCCCTTCTTAAGCTTTTGATACAGTGTGTGTTCATTGCTTCAGACTGCTGGGAGGTTTGTGTTTTGCTCTGCTTTAATGCATAATTGCTAGGATTCTTGAAGTCCCACCCTGACCTTTTCAAGAAATAAAATTTCAGTGCTCTTTAGTCTGCAAGAATATTAGAGTGTGAACAATATATATAGGTTTATTTTTAAATGTATATATTTTAGCAAGATAGGATGTGTTGCATCACACTCCTCTGACCCTTTCTTCTTACAGTGTATTGTGCAGTTGAAATGCTGATTAGGTGACCTTTCCTAATTGCAATACATTATTTTTCATCCACTTGAGGTGTCAGGTTGTATTTTTAATCTCATACTTAATCAAACTTTCAGTCCTGCAGTCCAAGCAGATGCACATTTCCTGCTGTGGTAATAGCCCTTTCCTTGAAACTAGTTTGAATATAATAGCAGCAAGGTACTTCACTCTTTCCAAAAAGGCCGTGTCTCTGAGTGGACAGAAGCTTCTTTTAATGCAATGAGATCATTTATTAAGGCTTTGTAGGAAGATGAAATTTTTATCTGGGATTCATATGTGTTGCTGATTTAAGTACGATTATCATCTTATCCTTACCATCTGGACCTCCACAATGTGCCACAAGGGAAGAACTTGCTCAATGTAAAACTTGGTTTGTTGTTTATTGAGGGGGTGGCAGCAGAGATAATCGTCCTTCCGCTCACTGTTGTTCAGCTTGCATTGAGCAAGCAAAATATGACTCTTTGCTCTTGTCTTGTGTTTGTTTTAGGTGAAACTTCCTTTTCCTGTTGATCAAATCACAGATCTTCCAAGGAATGATTTCCAGATGATGATAAAGATGCACAAGCTAACCTCAGAGCAGCTCGAGTTCATCCATGATGTCCGCCGGCGCAGCAAGAACCGCATCGCAGCCCAGCGCTGCCGCAAGAGGAAACTGGACTGCATTCAGAACCTGGAATGTGAAATCCGCAAGTTGGTGAGTTCTGTGCCCTCACCACTGCCCAGCTCACTCTCACGCTGTAGCCTGCAGGACACCAGCAGCAATTCCAGCCCAGACTTCAGGGGGTTCAGTCAGTTTGTCACTGATGAGCAGAATGCCCAGTAGACAGTGCCGTCACATTTTCATGTAAGGGAGTGAGGTGACTGGACCGAGGCCAAGGGGCTGCTCAGAAAATTCCTCTCACTTTCAGTCATGGTATGGATACTTCAGGTGGGGTTTGTTATGTTTCATTTTGCTTTGTTCTCTGCTCAAACTGTAGGAAACATCGTGTGAAAGAGGCAGGGATCTGTTGAAGAAGCGGAATTACCATCACCTCACAAATGGCAGAAAGCCACAAGACTTTGGGTTACTCACTTGCTGCCTGTGCCTGTCTGCTTCCCGTCTGTAACAGGGAGGTGACACTGACCTCACAAGCTGGTTGGGAGGCTTAAATCATCAAGGCTTGTGAAGCCTTCAGATGCGGTGCTGCTGAAGCCCTGGGGGGAAAAAAAAGAAAAATCAAAACATTGTTCAGAGTAGTGCTGCACTGATGCAAAACAAACAACACAACAAAGATAAACAAAATAGTGAGCAACTGCTTCCTGCACTGAGTATAATGCACAGTGTGTAGAGGGTGAGTCAGAGGTTCTGCACAGTGAAAGAGTGGATGGATCCTCATCAGGCTGTCAGAAGAAGCAGGTTCAGCCTTGGCTGCACGTGCCTGTCGCTCTGCACTGAGCTGGTGGTGGGGAGGAGTTCCTGTCTCTCGCTCTCCAGAGCCTCAGGAGCAGCACTCTGAGGGCTGGACTAGCAGCCGGGGTGATTCAGCCTTATAGCTGTAGCCTTCACTTGAAAATTAGTTTGAGTTAATTGATTTCGTGCAATCCTGTGACATTGCCATTATTGTCTGATATAGTAAACTGTAGACAGACAAAATAAAAATTTTAAGTCCTCTGCCTAGCACAAACACGCATCTCAGGGGAATTAATGAAGGGCATATGAGTGGCCTTGTGGGCTTGATCCATGCTCAGTTTGAGGAATCAAAAACCATTTGAGGTGCAGGATTCTTCCCAAAAACAAGTTGGCATTTCTATTTAGCAAAGGGGACTTGAATATGTGGCAATATGCAGTGAGTGAGCCAAGCAGGGAAGATATCCCACTGGACATGTTTGCAAATAGTGAAGGGCTGGTGGGTGAAGTGATGGCTGGATGCCTTCTTGGGCACAGTGATCACAAAATGATGGAGTTTTTGGTTGCTGGAGAATTAAATAGTAGGGTCAGTAGAGCTGCCACCTTGGATTTCCAGAATGCAGACTTTGGCCTGTTTAGAAGACTGGTTGGGAAAATCCCTTAGGAGGCAGTACTGAAGAGAGGAGTTCAGGAAGGTTGGACATTCTTCAAGAAATAAATCTTGCATGCACAAGAGCAGGCTGATCCCCCATGCAAAAATATAGGACACTGGAGAAGACCAGCGTGGCTGAACAAAGAGTTTCAGCTGGAACTCAAGGAAAAAATGGAGTTCATTATTTTTGGAAGAAGGGGCAGCTATTCAGGAGGACTACAAGCATATAGTGAAGTTATGCAGAGAGAAAATTAGAAGGGTAAAAGTCCAACTAGAACTTAATCAGGCTACTGCTGTAAATGACAATAAATAGTTTTTTAAACAGACATGCAACAAAAGGAAGGCCAAGGAGAATCTCTATCCTTTATTGAATGCAGTAAAAACATAGCAACAGAGAAGGAGGAAAAGGCTGAGGTACTTAATGCCTTCTTTGCCTCAGTCTTACTCAGTAGTAAGACTGGTTGCTCCCCAGGTACCCAGCCCCCTGAGCCGGAAGACAGGGACAGGGAAAAGAATAAACACACAACACATGACCACTGGAAATTCCTTTGTTTTCTTCTGAAAGGAATGAACTTTGTGATCAGCAGCTTCCAGTCTCATGAATTACATAATGGTGCTGTGGTTTAAGGGTTTTTCACTTGGCTGGGTCTTGTCTATGAAAGACCCCTTTTCCCCCTGTAGTTACTGTAAGTCACCCATCTTCTTGACACAGATGGTTTCACAGCAGACAGTGAGTGAAATGGTTGTATCCTCAGAGTTTGATAGGTAATTTTTTTTGCCTGCTTTCTCTCACTCATTCATCTACCCACTCACATTCCCTTTTTTCCCTGCAAACTCGCAGCATATTCTCCTCCATAATTCATCATCTCAAGATGTACTTGAGCATCTGTTTATTTTTTTATTATTTTTGTGCTTTCTTGATAGATTTATCAATATTTTAGCAGTTAGTTCTTTTCATGTGTACTGCTCTCTTTCACATTCACACAGCTGTATGCTTCCAGTGTGGGCTCTGCACCCAGGGCAATACTATCAGCTGTCAACAACCACCCATAGCTGGATTATCTGAGTTGTCGAGCTTTCACACCTCAGGTGCTGAGACATCTTGGGTTTAGCAGTGTTACTAGGTGAGATACATGGCTGCGCTGCTTTTGGGGCCAGCTCAGCTCTGGAAATAGTCCTGGTACTCTGCAAAATCTCATCTTCTCTCTCGAGCTCTGTGCCCACCTGCCTGAGACAGGAGATGCAGCAGGACCATCCCAGCCAGTCTACACTGAATCAACACCATTTTTTAGAGGTGAAACCCTAAGCTGGGTTCATAAAAATATCTGTGTTAGATCAAGCCCAAACCATTAAGCACAAGTACATAAGAAAACAAGCCATGTTGCAGGCCACAGAGCACACTTAGATCCTCTCTTCTGAATAAACTCACCTCTCTCAGGAGTAAGGAGCTCCAGGGGGTGCACCCAGCCTAAGCAGCCAACCTGACAGTTCAAGGGCGAACCAAACACCAGCAGCTCATCCTCACTTCAGGAATTAACCTGTTTTCTTGCTGATTAGATGGGAAATGGCACTTCTCCCTCAAAATGTTTTGTTCAGAGTTCTTTTATATCGTCTGTCGGGCAGCCTTAGTTTATAAAGGGAACAGTTCTGTGAGAATAACTTGGGATTCTATCCTCTTCCAGTTCAAATGTTTTTCTCTAGATGTTTCCCAAATTCCTGTCCACACAGGCCATGGTGGTCAAATACTTGATGTCTCTGGCCATATGAAAACAGGTGTGACACATTGGTGCTCTTGGATACTGCTGCATATGTATTGTAGTTGCAAGGACCCTCGTGGCAGAGAGGAATGATGAATCTGACTCCATGTTCTCAGAAGGCTAATTTATTATTTTATGATACTGTATTATATGAAAGAATACTATACTAAACTGTACTAAAGAATACAGAAAGGATGCATACACAATGCTAAAAAGATAATACTGAAAACTTGTGACTCTTTCTAGAGTCCTGACACAGCTTGGCACTGATTGGCCAATGAGACAAAACAACTAACACCAGAATCCAATAAAACAATCAGGTGTGGGTAAACAATCTCCAAACACATTCCAGACGAGCAAAGCACAGGAGAAGCAAACGCGATAAGAATTGTTTTCATTTTTCTCTGAGGCTTCTCAGCTTCCCAGGAGAAAAATCCTGGGCAGAGGGATTTTTCAGAGAATGTGAATGCCACACATATGTGCCCAAAGTGAGCAGGCAGTGGATGTCCCTTCCTCAGTCTAAGATGCCCTCTTTCTTTTTCAGGTGTGTGAGAAAGAGAAATTGCTCTCAGAAAGGAACCAGCTGAAAGCGAGCATGGGAGAATTGCTAGACAACTTCTCGTGTCTTTCCCAAGAAGTGTGTAGAGACATGCAGAGCCCGGAACAGATCCAAGCCCTCCACCGATACTGCCCCGTTCTCAGACCCATGGATCTACAGCCGGTCACCACCATCAGCCCCGCCCCAGCCGGTGTGGAGCAGAGCCTGGTGAGCTCCCAGTGCGTCGGGGAGAGCATGCAGTGCTGCTCGGAGCAAGGCTCGGTGCAGCTGGGAGCGCCCTGGCTGCCCAACAACATCTCGGAGAATTGTTCGGCTGGCGCGGGGTTGGATGGAGCCGACGCAGGTACTTACCCCGAGAGAGAGCTTCCACCTGAGCAGAGCAGCCAAACGGTCACGGTAGACTTCTGTCAGGAAATGACTGATAAATGTACAACAGATGAACAACCCAGGAAAGATTACACCTAGTGACTCGTAACCTTAACGTTACACCTGGTCAGGTGTTCTTCAGTCAGCCAGTGGCAGTGTTCATTTGTTGTCTAGAAGAACGTATTTGGTGCACACTACAGTGGTCTTAGCAGCAATACTGTTTTTAAGTATTCCCTCCTCTCTACAAGCAGGAGTTCTCTTCACAATGGTGCTATCCCTTGCTCAGGCAGGGAACGAAGCAGTGGCAACACTGTCTGTTTTTGTATGTTATTTCAATCTTAACAGGGATGGACATAACACCTCTGAGGACCCAACCGCAGCTTTTTTCTCAGTGGCCCATGTCACAAAACCCTAACTCAGGAATTTCCTCTGAATGTTCAATTTTTCATTGAAGACAGCTTCTTTACACATCAAAGTTTTATAGCTAAACTGTACATATTATATATAATATATATAAAATATATATATCCATATGCAAGAGTCCCTGCATGCCTCAATTTTCTCATCCTACAAACTGGAAGCTTTCATTTCTATTGTACAAACAAGTTCCAACATTCCTTTTTGTCTTTGATGCTAGAACTAGTTTGGTAACTTGTTACACGATAATTTTTTCCTCAGTTCGCAGTTCAGCAATAGCATTCAATTTGTACTTATTTATAAAACTTTAATGTCGGAAACTTATTTGAGATTTTATTATAGACAATTTTTTTTGGCACAGCCATTTCGTGCCACTTGAGCAATGTGGAGTTATTTTATTTTCTTGCAGATACTGTACAGTAATGGTCAACTTTGCCACTTGCACTGAGTTTCTGGTCAAACCTCTTTTCATAAATGAAGTCATGACTTCAGAATAACTTGAGTATATGGTTTTCTTTGCTTTATGGCTTAAAGGAAATAGAAAATTTTTATCTAATAGACAAACACTCAGGAGCTCATTATGTAGTAAAAACAGTCTTGCCAAATACTGAATTCACTATACAATTTGTAAAGAGAATCTGCTTGAATTATTTTTATATTTAGACTTCTTTCTGTTTCACAAACCAAGTTTAAGTGCTGTTAATGATGCTTTTGGAGTCTTATAGGGGAAAGTATATTTCACTCTTTAGAGAAAAGTGTATTTGACAACTGGATCAATTCATCAAATGTTCCCCGAAGTAAAGCAAACAGAGATCACGTCAATATACCTGGGGGCTTTTTCTCCAGCCCCACTCTGCATCCTTTACTCATGGAAGCAACTGCTGCTCCGGCTAGTCCCCAGAGCCTGACCTCAGCTGTCCTCAGACGTTACCTGTTCTCCCCACCAGACCCAAGTTGCAGAGCTGGGTCTGGTGAAGTTAGTGACCCTGCCTAGGTAGGCAGAGTTGCAGGATCATACCCCTAGTTGTTGACTTTGGCTTCCTTACAGAGGTCCAGCTAGCACTGTATCCTCTAAGAGCAAAACATACGTTTGCCAACACCCAATTTGGTCACTTACCCATCAAATTGTTGTGTTCCAGGATCCTCTCATCCTGCAGCATTGCCCTCAGCACAAACTGCAGCTAAAAGAGCGCTGTCTCAAAGGAGACTACTCAGTGAATTGGCTTAGTTGTAACTGTATTGGACTTGTATCGTAATGTTGACTCATGTTATGACTGTGTGAGACAGCAGCTTTCCAAGCATAACATCTGTATGTACAGTGTAGACAGAAGAACAACCTCCTAATGCTTTTTTTAATAATTATTACTCTTCTAAGTGTACTGAGTTTTTATTTTGTGGTTCTTTGCCCTACGTGTGCCAGGTTGTGTGGCTTTATCGACAACTGTCATGTGCTTTATTGGCTGATATTGTTTGTTCTCACTGAAAAAAAAAATGACCAGCTGTTCACACCTGTTAAAAAAAAAAAAGTGTGGGGAAGCAGCTTCTCAGAAGCACTAAGTGATAATGTGTTCTTCTGTGCTAACGTTTACACTAGAGGTGTGCGCTGGTGGTTTTTTGAGGCACTCAAGTAGATCAGCATCTTGAACCCTGGAGGAGGAATCAGCTCCCTCTCTCCACTTTCTTCCATCTTCAGACTGTGCTCATGGACTGTCGCCCACTCGCCACAAAGTCTTGCTTTTATCCTCCTCATGCAAACTATTGTAATTGTAGCCAAGCTACTGAGGAGGAACTGCATATAGCATGTGCCATGTTTGTTGAAAATACTTTTTTCCCCCCGCATGTACAAAGAAAAACTAGTATATGATGTAGGAGAATATTTATGTTTAGGTATTAATCATTACTGTACAAAATCCTTACCTTTAAATGTTCAAGAATATACAAATGCCATAAACTCCTAGTTCAGACGGTTGAAAAAGGGGGAGGAGTTGTCCTTTCTTTTTAAAAGAGCTTAACCTAAAAATATCTGAACCCCTCCCAACCATCCTTTGCAGGTAACTTCACTGAGAAGCTCTTTGGTGGGGTGGGTGGGATTTGATTTTCCTTTGAATTTGTTGACGTTGCAAAGCAGTTCTGTGCTTCGCAGAGAAGTTTTGTTTCTATGAGACCATGGTGAAAGCTAGAATTTAAAACTAAATGTGAATCACATTATAGAGTCATAGCTACTTGGGGGGGGTGTTGGGGGCGGGTGGGAGGGAAGGGTCAACTGACACAGTATTTTAAAGATGTTTTTCTGTTGCCTTTTTTATTTTTAAGTGACCTCCTATATATATGAATAGATAGAATGTTTTATGAGTATAAAACCAAGTTTTAACTTGCTTCCTGACATGAAGATTTACTCTACTAACAACTCATGTGCAACTGGTACTCTTGACCTCATTCCGACGGTTTAAAAAACCCACCCACACAACCCATTGCGCTGCAGCTCTTAGGTTTGACCTGGCCTCATACTGGTGCTGGGTCCCTTCATTTCCTCTACCTTGGGAACTGATATTTAAAACCACTGCTCAAATAAGTGTCTCTTCCTCAACCTTTCTCTCGTCTCTCTCTTTCCCTCCCCTGCAAGCTTTTCTGGATGTTTGATTTCATTCTTTCCCATTAGAAGTGGCTGATTTTGTGTCATTGCTTCCTATATTTACATGTATCATGGTTTTTCAGTGGGGTTTTTTTGGTGGTGGTGGTGGTTGTTTTTTGTTTCTATTTTGTTTTGAGGTTTTTTTGCTATTTTGAACCATGTGGCTTTCAAAGCAGTTACTGGGCTAACGTTTAAAGGAAAATACTGGGAGAATTAGTTTCAGACCTGGACATCAGTTTACATACCCGACCATTCTTGTCTCACAAGGTCAAACCAATGACCACAAAACATCATTGGAAAGAGCGAAAAAAAATCTGACTGCAGAATTCTAAGAGTTTGGCAAGTGGTCACTGTGATCTTAAGAATCTCTTTGCATTTGTCAAAGAGGATACATGCAGCATCTCTCCTGCTGGGCGTTGCTTGGGAATGGCATGGTGAGACCCTATCTCCCCTCTGAGCACTGCTCTGCTCCCATGGGCACGTGAGTCCTTGGAGCTCTGTCCAGTCTGTATCTAGTCCTCCTTTTCCTCTGCCATTGCTATACTTGTATTGCCAGGAAACCTCATTTCATTTAGGCTTGTTATGCTTTGTCAGGTGAGTACTACACTATATAATGTGTTTGTTTCTCTGCGTTCTCTGGGGGTGCCTTGAACACAATTAAAGCTCATTGCAAGCTGATTCTGGAACAAAAAGGTAGTGAAAAAATAAATTTAAAATAAAAAGAGTGAAAACAAAACAGAAAACAAACAAAACAAAAGCAAAAACGTTGGCTGTATTATCAGGAGATCCCAGTATTTATATCACTGACTTCCTAACGTGATGACTCAGGCGTCAAGAGTTTGATGCTGCAGTATAAAACTATTATTTTATATATTGTACAAGTAATTTATTAAATGTCTTTCTAAGGGTATATGCTGCTTTTAAGATGCACTATATTTTTGGATCTAATCCCTGTATTATTTTTTTTCCCAAGGAAGTAAAATGTGCTGCAAAAGCAAGCCACAGTGATTAGTATGCTAACTGCTACTTCTCTTTAAAAAGCAGAGTGGGAATGAGATACGTAACTTTGCTAAGTGGATTAACTCCTGCCAGAGAAATGATTAATGCTGATACTGTGGTTGTTAATCTGGAGTGTGACACTTCATCATGTCTGTATCCTAAAGAGTGCTTAAATAGAAGTTAAAATGCCTAGATATATAGTTAATTTTTTTAATATGTGACTTCATGACTGCCTATAAATAAAACAAAAAAAAAATAAATCTGCATGCTGGAATCACTATAATCCTGTAATAAAATGAAAACTGATCCACTAGGAGAAAGCATGGTGAAGCCTTGCAATTCCAGAATCAACACCACATCCTCATCTGTGTCTTCTAATCCACTGCAGTGGTGGTGAGGAGAGAGCAAGGGGTGTGTTCACAGAATAGGAGACCCATAGTGTATTTTGCAGTGAGACAGAGTGGATGTTTGCCAGGTTTCCACAGGCTCACATTTTGCTCCACTTGACATCCTCTACCATTGCAACAAGGAGTGCTGCTTCCACCTTTTCTTTTCCCTGATCTGAGATGCTTTTGAAGGTGCCTCTGGGTGAATGTTGTAGCCCATGGCTACAGCATTTTAAAAGTCTCTATTTTAGGGCTGCCTTGAGAAGTTTTAACTCAGTATGAGCAACGGCTTTGCATAAGGAGGGGATCTGCTAAGTATGGAGCAGTTTTATTTTTATCAGAAGTGAGGTGAAACTCAAACTATTAACATAAAGAATTTCTGCTCTCTTTCCTGTTAAAAATTTTCTCAACAGATTTTGACTTCATTTCAGTTTTTTCTCTGCCAACACAGTCCATGTTAATTTTGCATCCATATATAGAATACATGTATGTATGTATGTATACATACATCTATAATTCTAGTCAGAGTGTGTGTTTGTGTATTTTCCTGTTTATAATACATATATGTATATTTATAATACTCCCTGGAGTATTTTATGACTCAGGCATCAGGTCTGATGCTGTAGAATACAATATATGTGTATATGCATATGTTCAAATACTGCGTGTATATTTAAAAGATCTATTGTTGGTGGTCTGTAGAATAATTATTCCCTTTACTCCTAAAATTTTAATGGCATTACTTGCAAAGATTAAGTGTACAGTATTTTCCTACACTCCACCAAAATAGGTATTATTTATATCGAAGTCAATTATTGATGAGCTTTTTAAGGTATTACATTACTAATATTGCCATTTTTGCAAACAAAATCACTTTTTGGCAGGAAGGAATGCTAAAAATACCTTTTTTATAAGCTTATTACCCCAACCAAGCGACTGCTAAAATGCCAGTTAGATGACTCCTGTTCTTGTGCAAACTTAAGTGACTGTGGGCAGAGCCCTTGCCATAACTGACAGTCACTGTGTGGTTCATGCAGTGCCACTGTTGTCCCTTTTGGCTAATTAAGGGCATGCAGAAAGAAACTAACATCCCAAAATAGCAATGGGAACTGGCAGCGTTTGATTTCATTGATTGCTTAGAAGCGGAGATGGTCCCAGGCTACGAGCCCAAACGCCTCCCCCGCTTTGGAGGGAGCCAGGCGGGGGCTGCAGTGGGCAGGGGGCTCATCCCTGCAGCCAGAGGAGCCCGTGCTCGGGGATGTGGGCACAGGAGGGAGCAGCTGCCCCGTGCTGGGGGTTGTGGCTGGCACCCCCTGCCCAGGCTGGTGGTACCCTGCGGCTGTGTTGCACCCAAGAGGAACGTGCATGGTTTCAGTCCTGTTCTCACTGCTGCGCTTGCTCTGCCTGAAGCTCTCTGGATCCCTCAGACCAGCAGGAGTGATACTAAACACTTTGGTGATACTCAATGCGTGGTTGTTTACTCAAAGTTGCAAGCATCACCTTTGATTTCAAGGGTGAGGATGCCCTAAGAGTTTGTTCCAGAACCAGTTGGTTACAAGTGCACCTCTTATATATGCCTTACAAACTTCAGAGGCCATATTCAAAACAGGGTTTTATCAGTGTATGCAAGGGGGTGCAACCCCTCTTCTCTTCCTCCCCAGGTCAAACAGTATGGACAGTTTTCACACATATCTACCTGTATAACCCTCTGTACCTCTCATAACTGGTCAATGACTGTAACAGGTTACATCAGGTGTTTTTTCTACATACTTTTTACACAAATTCTATGCGATTAATGTAACTTAATTCAATGCATCATTTTATTGTACTAGTTCTTAAGCTTGTCTTTATTTTTTTTTCTAGGTGACTGTGGTTTCTTGTGATTTTTATTGTATAAATAAATGAGGTGGCTGTTGATGCTTACTCTCTGTTACTAAGAATTTTTACCTTTTTGGAAGAAAGCATTGCTATGAACTAATGAATTTAAAATGTCATTTACTCATTGTAAATACAGTATTGTGCAAAAAAACAAAAATGAAAAAAAACCACCCGACCCTTTTCATTCATTTGAATTGCTAGTGTTAACTGAATTTTGTCTAGACACCATTTCTGTTGATGAAATAAAGACATATCATTATGTATTGTAAATTGTCTCATCGTGACTCTGAAATCGACGTTAACTCAGGACTCGGTTAACACACGGGTTGTAGTGAAATGCAGCAGGGTGGGTTGGAAACAGTTGTTACTGCCAGGTGAATCTCTGGAACTAATGAAGAGGCTTCTACTCACATGGTCCCACTGCTAATTCACTAGCAGTCTTTGATCCAGGGATCCAAGCTACCTTTGATCTGCAGGAACAGCCCAGGGTGTTCCATTGCAAACATGAAATAAGTTTTTTTGTAAGATCAAATAAGCTGTATCAATACTCGTTCCCCTAGTACATGACTTAAGGCAATTCTGTTCAGTCTTTGTTTTGGTCTTCTAAAATGCCAGTGTACTTGTTGGAAAGTAAGGGAAGAGGCTGAGGTTTGTTTCCCATTTAAGGAAAACCTGAGAGAAACTGAGAGAGGTTTGTGTAGAAACAAAACATAGCTAAAAATCTCTGTAGTATTCCTCCCTGAAAGAGGAAACTTGTGCCATGGACCATTAGCAGGAAAGCCAGAAAGGGAAGAAGAAATTACAACAGTTTTAGATGCTATTTACCACAAGTAGGACATGGGGTCCAGTGAGGAGGTGTTTGTGCTGCGGGAGTCTCGCATCTGCCACCTCTCTCTTGTGTTGGATGCAAGCTGGGAGCCTGCTCAGCAGCTTGGCAGGAGCAGACCCAGGGAGGGGGAATGGCGTGACCAGTTATCCTGCCCTGGCCCACACACTTGGGATGACACTCTGTGGCATGAGGAGGTCAGGCTGCTGGAGGGAGGCGCCCAGGCTTTTTTATCACCAGACACAAGACCATCAATTGTGTTCCCTTGGCCACCAACCTCAACGTCTTCTTGTTGAGCATATGTGAAGAAGGCTTCTCACCCCATCAAATCTGTCAGAGGCTGTGTCCACCACACCTACGCAGCCTGGCAGCAGACAGAGTACATTAGCAAAGATGTTTCTTAATCCCTCAGTTGCTGCTGGCATTTAATGGCCTCCATTTCAAGTATTTCCCTTAAAATTCTGAACACATGCACAGGCAAATTGTCAATGAGTTTCTAGTGAGGCAGAATATTGTCACAGACATCTTTTTATGAAAATCCTTTTCTTAGGATTTTTTCTTCTGAGAAGCTGAGAGGCCTTAGAAACAAAATATAAACAATGGTTATCTGCTGCTGTGGAATGCAGCAGGTGGATCTGTGATGGGTCTCGTGTGGATGTTTGGAATTAGTGACCACTGACGGCAGAGCTGGCTCTCTCTCTCTGTCCGAGCCACAGACCTTTGTTTTCATTCTTTTCTATTCTATTCTTAGCTTAGCTAGCCTTCTGAGATGAAACTTTTCCTTCTATTAATATAGTATATATCATAGAATAAAAAATCAAGCCTTCTGAACACAGAGTCAACATTCTCATCTCTTTCCTCACCTGAAAACCCCTGTGACCACCGTCACAGAATATGAATGTAAATCATGTGCTCTTGAAAAAAACCCAAAACACTGCAATCTTTATGCTTGAGTTATTTTCCTGCAGTCCTGCTTTCTGCTAGCCTTGCCTTAGAGTTGTCAAGTCATGGAGGATTTTTATGCATAGGGAAAGCTGCATAGCAAACGAACTTGTTCCAAGCATCATTCCCTCCTGAGATGATAGCAAATGTGAAATGTGAACTGTGACAAATAAAAGCAGCTTTAGGTATGTGGCCAGAAACAGGATCAGGGACAGTCAGAAGAAGGTGCTTTATTTTCCAAGTACACCAGTGGAAGAGCTGCTTTTCCTTGGGCTGCATAGAACCCAGAAAGCCAACCCTCTGGAGTTAGGCTGTACTAGCAAACTGAAATGAGCTCTTTTTGGCTTTGCTTGTCTTTTAGTTCTTCTGTATGAGTTAATGAGGCTGTGAAAAAAATAAGATTTTTGTGACCGCAATGTGATCTTCTCAAACAGCAAACTGGAAATCATAGATGTTTTGCACTTAGAGTAAATTGTCTGATATCACTTAGTTTCAATTTTGAATACAAAAGCATTAGCTATGAGGAGGCCACGTTAGCATGGAAAGGCTTTATCAGAGTGTGAGGATTGCATTAGCACAGGCAGAAAAGCTGCAGATATTCTTCAGCTGTTTTTTTCTCTCTTTAATTTTCTGTCCTTTCAGATTCCATGAGTGTTTCTTCTGGTTTTTTATTCATCAGCTGCTGAAGTCTGGAGACATAGAGGTCACATAGCCTTCCAGGTTACTTTCAAATCAAACTATTCCTTTCTTGTCAGTGCCTTGGGTCTTAGGCTACCTTGAAGTTCTGTGGATCAGCCTGGTTTCTGATATGAGCACCACTAGCATGCACAACAAGCTGTGCATCCCAAAACGCTCCCCAAAGACACAAGGCTGTTTTTGCAGTGGCAGCACACACTGGCAAGATCCAGCTCAATCTACGTGAGAGAAATCTTGAGTTGTGGAGTGAGCTACCCAGTAACACCAGCAGTCAGAGTACAGCACAGCTGGGATTGGCATGAGATGGAGGAATAAAATGTTTGCTTTTTTAAACTGTGTTATCAATTTAGCATTACAGCAGTGGGACAGGGGAACATAACGACAGAAAATCTGCTTTTCATCTCTCTGCTGAAGGCAGTTTGTACTCAATCCCTTAGTTTATTTCTTCTCCTTAGAATGTCCTTACTTTTTCATGATGGATGATAGTTCTAGGAGCATGCTCTGAAAGACAAGAGAAAGGAATCACAAAACTGAATTGGCTTAAAGGAGAAAAAGAAATGCTATCATAGTAATTAACCCCAGCACATACCTCGTTAAGGGAATCTGGTGTTTAGCTGACAACATACTTACCTTGTAGGGCTTTGTTCAATGCTAATGGCAGGGTGGGAAGAGGGGAAGCATTGGTGTGACCAGCAGGTTGAGGGACGTGATTCTCCCTCTCAGCTCCTCTGGGACGTCACCTGGAGTGTTGCATCCAGCTCTGGGACCCCAGTATAAGAATGTCATGGACCTGCTGGAGCAAGTCCAGAGGAGGATGGCCAGAGGGGCTGGGACACCTGCCCTATGAAGACAGGCTGAGTTAGGGTTGTTCAGCCTGGAGAAGAGGAGGCTTCAGGGAGACCTTACAGCACCTTCCAGTATCTAAAGGGGGCTTGTAGCAAAGCTCTAGAGGGACGGTTAGCAAGGGTGTGTGATGGGACAAAGGGAAATGGCTTTAAACTGAGAGTAGGTTTAGATTGGGCATTGGGAATAAATTCTTTACTGTGGAGGTGATGAGGCATTGGAAAAGGTTGCCCTGAGATATTGTGGATGCACCATCCTTGCAAGTGTTCAAGGCCAGATTGGATGTGGCTTTGAGCAATGTGGTTTAGTGGAAGGGATGGGCACCCAGCCCTGTCCATGGGTGTGAGGGTTGGATCTAGATAATCTTTAAGGTCCTTTTAAATCCAAACCATTCTGATTCTATAATTCTGAGATTTAGTAATTTGTTTGAAATCAGTGAACCCACCCTAGTAGCTCTTTCTGTATCTGGTAAGGAGGTTTGTATCTTTTTTAAATTCTTTAAAATCTTACAAAGATGGACTAAATTAAACAAGTTCTGCTTTCTAAAACCCAGCTTATTTGTTTTTTGTTGCACAGATCCTCAGAGAGGTTCATTAGTGCTCAACTGCTGCTGATACCCAAAGTTTATCTCTGTTTGTGCAAGTGGTGAATGGTTACATTTGGGTGGCCAAGTGGCTTTTGCAGGAAAATTGGTATATTTGCTGTCATCACCACAAGTTTCTTCTGAGTGCTCCAGGGCAGAATAAAATACAAGTACTGTGGGATTTATTTCTTTTTTAAAGAGGTGTTTACACTGAAAAACTGTACAAAACCAGCAGTAGTCACAGCAGGTGTAAATGTGAATACCTTTGAGGATTCTCAGAAATCCTAGAGGAACACAGGTCTTTGCCAGTCCCTTACCCCACCTGCAGATTTTCCTGGTGGAGCTCAGCTGTATAAATAACTCCTCCATGGTTATCAGGTTTGTTATTTCAACATACATTCACTCTTATCAAGCGGTTGCAGCCCCAGAAGCAAGAGCAGGTGAGCTAGTTAAATGAGTGAGTATTTATTCCTTGCACGATGCTGAAAGGTTGAGTAAACATGCCCTGTTCTGAAGAAGATGGCAAGCACTCATGCTGAACAGCAGCTTTCCCTTCCCTATCCTGCTCACTATGGAGAGTTCTCCCAGTGGGTAAGAGGCTCAAAGCTGAATGAAGAATTGAGAAGCAGGAAAAAATTGAACAGCATGGACGAATAAAAGAGCAGTGCAATGAGAGAAACCAAACCTAGTGAATTGTAAAATTTTCACAACTTTGACAGAACCAGGATTTCAGCCCTAGAGACTTTCTCCTCTGCAAAAGAATAAAATCAGCAGCCCTATCTCACACTAATTCTGCAATCTGAGAGTATCAGTGTCACCATCTGCTTCATTGTTAATTTTATTCCCTTCATTCATCATAAGAAGGGAGTCTTGTTTTAAAGATGCATTTGTTACTTTGTAGCCAAAAATACAGACTTATTAAAATGGCACTGTGAAAGCACAGGACACTCTGGAGGAGAGGATGAGGAAGATGAAGCACTTCTTGAAAAACAAAAGTCTAGAGTGCCTAAAATGCCTAAGATTTCTTTATGGAAGTCTTGGTCTAGTAATTTTTGTTGTTAAGATCATTATACATCTTCTAATGATTTCCAGTTTTGTTTCTTGATATAGGAACTTATCATGGCTTCATCAAGAAACACAAACATTAGACAATGTCAAGCCCCCATCTTCTTGGAATACCCTTGGGTACTCTAGAAAGAGCACGAGCACAGTAGAGCACATAACCTCTTAATACAGGCTCAGGCATGGGTTGCAAATATAATTTGTTCCAAGTCACCTGAAAGTTGGTGCCTTTGTGAAGAGAGATGTCAATCTAGTGTAAATATTCACAATCCCAGTTAATCAAATTAAAACTCCTAGGTTTTAGAGAACAGCATAGAATTCTTTAGAAATTCTTTGGTCTTTACCTATCACATAGGTAAAGACCAAAAAGAACTGATGCTGGACATCCTGCTCAGGTAGCATGGAACTGGAATCCTCTGCTTTAGAAGGGCAGGAAACTCAGCTAGCAAAGACTTCCAATGCAGCTAGCAATGAAATACCAGACAGCCTCCAGCTTTTGTAGAAGTGATTACATTCAGCTATTGAGTTGGGAAGACATTGTGACATTCTGAAGATGGAAAGTCAGGCTGTGGTCACCTCAGCTGAGCAGTCTGATCGTTCTGCAATCACTCCCTGGTTTGCAGAAAATGGGTGAGGAGGAAGACTGCTTGATTCTGGCAAACGGTGCCTTTGGAAGTAAAGCTGCAATTTTCTCTAATTGTTCATTTGGAGTACTCAGGTCTGCTTTTCATGCCCCCAGAGATAAGAAGAGTTATTCAGTGGTCCTAATGCCTTGACACAGTCTTGCATGTGGATGCTGGGAGACAGTACCCCTCAGTGCAATGCTCCAAGAGCCAGGTGCCTATTCTGGGCTGTAATTCCTGGCTCTGCCTATTTTCAAGAGAGCACAAGTTGTATCTGTACTTGTTACAAACTGAACTTAGACTGGATCAGTCTATTAATCTTATCAGGCTTAAGCATGTATTATCCACCACTCAAGACCCTGACTGGTGCAAATTATGAGGTCTTTTTCTCAGAATATAATTCATGTCCTATGGACAGCAGCATAATTCCTTCACACCTTTGTGGATCCACCTCCTGTCTGTCAACTATGATTATGGATATACTAAATTCAGTGAAGTTTTTTCCACTCAGTTGTGTGTGAAAATCTGCCATTTAAGGCCTGCTTCACCTAACGGAGTCTGGCAGCCTGGCACCATGCAGAAGATGCCCTTTTGCTCCATAGCTCTATCTCCCCTGAAATTAAAGTTAAAATGTGGTGAGAGATGCAAACCTTAGGGCAGAACTATGTGTCTACCCACAATATCTCTGAGAAGATAAAATACTGTTTATTCTTTAAGATGTATCCTCTAAGTGAGCCTTGAATATTATTAGCTTGGAGACAGTTATCAATGAACAAAATGTTTTCTGTCACTTCAAAGCATGCTGACTGTGGTCCACAGGATCAAGGTTTTGGAGACATGCAGATAGTCTGACTTCAGCTGTTCACAGTTGCTGGATTCCCCTGTCAGTGTAGAGTTTTGTAACATTCTATTGAGATTAGATCATCTGTATAGTCAGCAATGCTCTTGTCATTGTGTTTAGGTGGAATGAAATCAGTTGGAAATAACCCTCATGTCATGCATTGATTCTCCACCTTTGCTTTGCTATGTGCTTGAAGGTCCAGTTTTGGTGGTCTGTCTTCAGAATCTAATAAACCTAAAGCTTGACCAACAGAGGCTCCAAAAAAGGCCTTCTTTTTTCCCAACAAATCAAATAAGTTTTTAGATTTTCTGTCTCTGACTTTGGCTTCCTGGTCTGAATAATTATTAACTTTGGATAATGGCGCATGAAAGAAATGGAACAGAACATGAAGAGTGAGTGGTTTGGGTGTAAAACTAAACAGTTGCAATGTAAATATTTTGTCAGGGGTTTAGGCTGCAGTTGGATGTGAAACAACGAAATGGCTCTTCATCTCCACCAATTCCAGGCAAGGAAGTTTTAAATAGCCTTCTAGTTTGTGGCCAAACATGGTTGGTCTGTAAATCCTACCGACAGGAAGGGCATTTCTTCTTTTTTAGATCTAGAGCTGGTCTGGTTTGAACTGAAGTCTGGAAAAGTTGAGGAATCCTGATAGCCAAATGTTTTGTAATCAATATCCTACTGCGCTGTTTCATAGGAGCTTTCAGTGAAGAATTAAACTCATTCTCTCCTAAGGGTCCAAAATAACCTTTTCTCCAAAGAGGGAGGCCAAAGGCAAACTTCCTGTTCTCTTTGAGAGATGCAGTTTTGTACTTATGAAAGAAATCCCGTTATATGACCCAGCCAATCACCTGGTCTTCCCAGTTTGATCCACAGGGTCCAATACATAATGACAAGTAACTTATAACACATTTATTTGTCCCTAATGATTATTATTTGCCTGTTAGAGATTCAGTTTTGGTGTGGAAATGGCATTGGTAATACCGGTCAGAGAAAAAGCTCATCACTGGTTGAAGGTCAAGCATCCATAAATTGTACCCTTAGACTTGCTTGGTGCTTTCAGTGTCACAACTCACAGAGGGCAGTTGACTTGTCTGAAGACTCTTGCACTATCAGGTGGATGGATTTTGTGTAACTTTGAGGGTTTCTTTCAGCTAGGAAGAAAACTATGGTGTTTGTGGGCAGCTGTATCTGCCCTGCTGTCCTAGCACAGAACATGGGTATGTGTTTGGTTGGAGGCTGCTGGAATGGTTATTGAGCTGTAGAAAGTGATCTTTTCAATGTTGAGTTGATACTCCTCTCTCTTTGAACCTAATACGAAGAATGCTACAGACAAATTCTGGCAGAATGGCGTGGATGAGGGGGGAAAAGAAAGAAATTTGAACCAGTATGGAACTAAAGATGATAGTTTGGGAAATTTATCAAAGAAAACCGAAGAACAGTGTCAATTCTGCTCCTAGGCTACCCAGCTTAGATTATTAAGATCCCGGTTAGAATAGACTATATTTTGTCTGTTTAAAGTATGTTTGTGCATGTGGATTCACTGTTATGTTAAGAAGTGTCAGTACTTTGCCTTTTTTTGCATTAGTGTTGCAAGTTAATCAGGGATGGCAGTAGGCAATGTTTTTGTATGCTTCATTTGGAATTTTTTTAAATATAGCTACTTTTAAGTACTTATTAGAAAATATTATTAATAGATTTTTAATAAAATCATACACAATTTTCTTTTATCTAAACATTACCTCTCCTATGAGGAAAGGCTGAGAAAGTTGGGATTGTTCTTCCTGGAGAAGGCTCCAAGGTGATCTAATAATGGCCTTCCAGTAAGTGAAAGGGAGCTGACAAGTGAACTGGAGAGGGACTGTTAGCAAGGGCATGTAGTGATGGGACAAGGGGGAATGGCATTAAACTGAAAGAGAGTAGATTTAGTAGGAAGGAATTCTTTACTGTGAGAGTAGTGAGGTGCTGGAACAGGTTGTCCAGAGAAGTTGTGGATGCTCCATCCCTGGAAGTGTTCAAGGCCAGACTTAATGGGACTTGGGGCAACCTGGTCTAGTAGAAGGTGTCCCTTGACAGGGTGAGGGTTGGAACTAGATGGTCAAAATCCCTTCCAACCCAAATAATTCTGTGCTTCTATCATTAATACATGTTTGTCGTCTTCTGGAAACCGATATTAAAACAAATCAAACTAATGCTGAATGTCTTTGACCAAATTAAATAGTTAATATAGGAACTGAGGAATACAGACTGGAAGAGTATTCAAGTTTTAATGCCCAGGTTCAACATATTTATGATGCACCAGGATATTTGTGTACTGAAATTCGTATTCATAAAAATGCTGCAGCAGTGCCAGAATAAAGTGCATTTGCCAAAACCTCGCCTCAGTGGAATTAAGAAGTACCTGTACTTTTAAATATTGAATGCTGTAAGCAGGAAGCACCAGGCAGCATACCTACATCAGTCACATTTTAAATTGCTAGCACAAGTCCTATACATGATGATCTCCAAAGACAGCATGCTGGAAGACTGTTACTTTCAAGAATAATGGCGTTGTTTTGCAAACTGACTATATGTCTCTGAAGGTCTCCCCTGGAAAGTGGAATCATTGTCATTACATAGGAAAAGCTGCCAAGCAACTTCCGTGAGTTCTCAAGAGAGTGCTACTGAAATTCTGTCTTGCTTTGAATAACTTTCTGCATTCACCTTTTAAAAGATCCTTCTATCTGAGTATCTAAAGCCAGCAGATCAACAGATTAGGCTCTAGGCCCTCTCTCTGTATTAGAAAGATTGAAGTGGAAAGTGCACCTGAGTGACAATTTAACACAGCTTATGCTGACTGGCTTACTGTAGGAACTGCAACCCCATGGAAACTGGAACTCACAAGCAATTTTTGGATGAGCAGTGCAACGGAGCCTTGTGTTTCTTACCAGAAAAGATTTGAAGTTTGTTGACTTTGTTTGTTTTGCATATAGGAAAAGAAAAAGTGGGAGGGGAGGAGGGCTGTTTAGGAAGAGTGAGGAAAAAGAATTGAACAGAATCTATGATTTTGAGCATTGTGTGAAGTAATCTTGTTTATTACATGCCCTATAAAAAGTCATTTATGGGCTTGCTACTGCAAGCAATTGTAAAGGAGCCTCTATGCTCTCAAAGAACCAAACCTGTGATCTGAGACCACCAGAATTCAAAACTCTTTTAAGAAAGCCTTGTTGACTTTTGAATGCGAGCACTGTAACTTGCCAACATTATGACTGTAAGAAAGCCAAGAGCACGTGGCCAAAGAAAAGGAGGAGCTGCTGAAAAGGCATCTCTGTAGTTGTTGGCTCTAGCATTACAATTATTTGGTGGGCGTTTTTACATGTAGATCTTTTGATTCATTCATTGAACAATTATTCGACTTGGAGACCACCTCTGAGACAAACCTGAAACCGAGAGAAGTTGTGTCATTGAACTCAATGCATTCTTGGCTTCTCTTTCTTACACTGGCTGGAGCTGAAGAAGTTTTCCCTGGGACAATCCTCGTCGAGTGGATTGGGATGATGGAATGAGTATATAAAGAAGCTGGGATTCGCTGACTTAGAGCTTCTCGGGACTCAGCAATTCCCTGGTATTCCTGCTTTCACGGCAGAAGCGGGGGGCCGAGCGTTTGGGAGCTTGGCTTTGTCCGGGGGGCCGCGAGGGGCTGGGGCTGTGCTGGAAGTCCTGCCCGAGCCGTCCTTTCCCCCGGCTCGCCCCCTCCTCCCCAGGGCCGGCCCGGGCTGCCGCGGCCCCCCGCCGCCCCCCTCCCGCGGGCTGTCCCGGGCGCTACTTGCCATGGACAGGCGGCGTCCCGAGGCGGCGGCCGGCGGGCTGGGCGCGCCCGCCTCGCGGCGCTGCCCCTCCGAGCCGGGGCCGGAGCCGGAGCCGGGGCCGGGGCCGGGGCCGGGGCCGGGGCCGGGGCCGGAGCCGCGGCGGGAGGCGGTGCTCTCGCTGTCGCTGCCCGCCCGGCTCCCGGTGAGCACGCGGGACAGGAAGCTGGACTTGCGGGTGCCGGGGCAGTGCCCGCTGTCCGGGGAGTCGCCGCGCTCCTCATCCAGATCGCGGCAGGCGCTCACCCGGCTCTGCCTGCGGGGCGCCCGGCCAGCGGCTGCGGCCGCCCCCGCCGCTCCCGCCCCTCCGCCCGCCGGGGCGGCCCGCGGCGCCTCCTCGCTGCTGGACGAGGGCGGCTGGTGCTGTCCGTGGTGCCGGCGGCGCGGCGGCGGCGTGGCCCGGAGCTGCCCGCGGTGCTGCCGGGCCGGGGGCGGCGCGGGGGCGGCGGGCGCGGGCGGCGGGAGCGGCGCGGGGGCGGGGCGCGGCGGGGCCGCGTTGCTGGCCAGGCAGGGCGGCGGGGGCACCACCGAGCTCTTCTTGGAGTTGTACGCGCTGGGATCCTCCTCGGACGGGCCCGCCGGCCACAGCGGCTGCCCGCACAGGCTCTTCCGGATCTTCTTGATGCCCAGGTGGGCGATTTCGAGGATGTTGAGGAAGAGGGAGACGGCGGCGATGCTGTTCATGAAAACCATAAAGATGGTTTTCTCTGTGGGTCGGGACACAAAACAATCCACCGTGTTAGGGCAGGGGGGCCGAGTGCATTTGTAAAGGGGAGACATGTGAAACCCGTATAAAAGATACTGTCCTATCATAAAGCCCACCTCGACCACCGACCGGGTCAGGATATGTAGGACATAGGTGCGCAGCAGGGACCCTCTCAGGGGTGCCTTATTCACTTTCTTCTGTTCCTCCAGCTTACGCAGTTCTCTCTCCACCCTCCTGTGTTCCTCGAGCATGGGCTCCAGGTCCTCGAGCTGAGCCCGCAGGTGGGCTTTCCTGCTCTGCCGCTCTTTCTCCAGGGCCCTCAACCTGTAGAGCGCGTGGCCCATGTACACTAAGGACGGGGAGGAGACAAATATGATCTGCAGTACCCAGTATCTGATCAAAGAGATGGGGAAGGCTTTGTCATAGCAGATATTGTTGCAGCCAGGCTGCTCCGTGTTGCAGATGAACTCGGACTGCTCATCATCCCAGACATCTTCAGCAGCCACTCCCAGCACCAACATCCGGAATATGAACAGGATTGTGAGCCAGATTTTGCCAACTATGGTGGAGTGGATGTGCACTTCCTCAAGGATGCTGCCCAACAAGTTCCAGTCCCCCATGGTCAGAAGTTCATATCTGGGGAAAAAAAAAGTTATTCTCCTGCAGGGGTAGATTTCTTTTAGAAATGGCCATTTTTAGTCTTTGTTGTTGTTTTTGCTGTTTGTTTTTGGGTACTATTGTTAATTTCAATATTTGTGTTTCACATGCATTCTTCTGGTAGCTGGAGAGCTCTTAGACGTTCGTCATTACTTTCTACTTACTGAGCCTTTAAATTAATTCAAACTTCATGGTTACTGGTCAAAGATGCACATGTGAGATTATTTTAAGATAAGAGATATTTATTTCAGCTGTAAACCACAGTACTTCATAACTGCCCATAGTTTATATTCCTTTCTTCCCACTACAAGTGAAGATGACTTTTTTCCCACCTGGCAAATCATTTGCCAACTACAGCTTAATTCTATACCCACTCCACTCCACATTGACTATGGATTTGGCATAGTTTTGCCACAATAAATTATGTTCTTGGCTTTAATTTTTTGGATAAAGTTTTGAGAAGTGTCCTATAACTGTGATTTAGTTTCTTTTTTTTACCCTAAGGTAGCAGCAATTTTAGTGCCATCCATCCAACATTTTCCCCATCTACCTGGGTAACAATTCACAAGTTTCTCTCTGAAACTACAAATACACAGCTGATTTACACATAGCTGTACATTTGCAGTCTCAGTTCTAGGATAATATCAATAAACTGAATGCTCCTAGGGTTAATACCTTTATTTTTATGCATCAAGTTTTGCTGCATCTTAATTATAAATTGTAACATATGAGGTAATTGAATCAGAGCGATGTGGAGGTTTTTAACAGTGAGTGTGTGAAAATCTTTTTAACTACCTCTATCCCAGAAACTGATTCACAAGCAAATTGGTCTGTGTTCTGCTTGATTTACAAGCTGCTTCTTTTGAAGCTTTCTTTTGGAGCTTCAGGTAATGGGGGAATCGAAATGCAAGATATTTGGCTGTTTATTTGTGAATCACCTGCATGTTTGGTGTTGTGCCCCTGGAACTTTTTCTACTAATATGACAATAAATTATTGAAGGAACTGGGATCATATCTACCTTAGGGTTCACACTTGAATTTCTTTTATGCTACAATACTTTCAAAACATCCCAAATTCCACTAAACCACAACCTTTAGTAAAGTACAATTTCTAACTTTTTTTTTTAAAGATCTGGCTTGTTGATGTGCCCAAAATCTTGTATATATTTAAATTATAGCATAGCTGGGTGATATCACCATTATTAATATGGCTTGGCTCATGACATGATCCCAGGAAGTTCAGTTTTGCTTCAAGGCTATATTTATCCACACCACAAGTAAAAAATTTCAGTTGTAACTGGCAATGAAGTCATTCTCAGCATAGGCATCCTACAGACTTTATTATTATGTTGCTGGGACTGGTTTTGGTCTGCAAATTTGAATTTTCACACATGGAACTGGCTGAGTAAACACATCTAGTCAAGCAATCTCTTAGGTGCTGTTATGCACCCAGAATATCTTGTTTCCCCATTCCTTTCCTCCCACGCATATCATTGCAATGAGACACAGGAGGAAAACAGAAAGTCAGCAATAATTATTGTAGTCCAATGCAACAGTTAAGCAAAGGAGCTTTAGGCATATTCACTGCCTTGCAAGGGGCTGATCCCTCACTGAAATTGATTGACTCAGCAAAAAACCCCAGCCAAACAACAAAACCCTATGTGTGATGCTACAATGTAAATTCAGGGATAAATATGTTTTAATCCCAAAGATGAAATTCTCTAGCAGCAGAAACTGGAACAGAAAGTTTATGTCTGGAACAGAAAGTGGATGTAACTATTCAGGGCAAGGGAGGTGTCTAAACATATCACTCTGGCTGGAGAGAGTTTTGTTTCTTGAGTTGTTTCCACCATTAAATAACTATCCTTACCTTTGCATTATAAAAGCCAACAGAAGAAATGAAATTGTAGGAATGGTATAAATTCACTCTTTAAGTGAGCCCTTGATACTAGGACAGTGATAGAACTTTCAGAAAAAAATAATGACACAGTGAATACTGAGTATAAAATAAAGAAGTTAGTTTAGAGCCACAAAAGCCAGCATATCTAAGAAATCAGCACAAACTACTTCACAACCTTGTCATAGCAATACGCTTCTAATTTTTCCATTTCTGTCCCCTTCCCTGCTCTTTGAGTTCTAACAGAGTAATTTCAGTTTACTGTAAGACAGCAATCTTAAATATCAATTATATCATTACTTCTAGTTTACTAGTAGACTAGAAATTCTAGTAGTACAGCCTCTTCTATACTACTAGCACTGTAGAATAGAAATATATCATTTTCAGTATAGAAAGTACATACCTGAGACATTTCTCATTATACCATCTAGCTTTGTGTCTGCCCAAGTATTTTTGTATGGTTATTTCAAACAATAAAAATTCATGGATGTAATCAGTTAGAACCAGATGGAAACCCATAATTTCTCTTGGAGGAAGTTCCTTTATTTTTTGATTTTGCTATTTTAAAAATCATCTTGTCATTTGCTACTATTCAAATCACTTCTATGTGACATTCATGCCATGTTTGCATCAGTTGAGGTATGAAATAGCAGCATTAAACTTTTAATTTCTTGTCAGAAGTTAAATGTTAAGATGCAAATACTCATAGTTTTAATTTGCATTGCTTCAAGCCTGACAAGCACCTGCTTGCTCCATACAGCCCTAGAAAGAATTATTTTTCTGCCACTTACCTTAGGAGAATGCCCCTGGTTAATCTCTTAGAGCATTGCAGAAGGAGCATGCAGAACTGCTTGTTGTTATTTCTCAGAGATCTCTCTTTGGGTGTCCTAGGACATCTTCTTTTTTTTTCCTTTTTTTCCTTTTCCCCAAGAGCCCAAGCATAGACGTGGTGCACTGAATGGGCTTCTCAGTTCTGTGCAGCTGGGTGCCAAGATCACTCTGTCTAAACTATTCATGCACAGTTTAAAAATCATCAGATGATAGGATGGATGATAGGATGGTGCCTCTAGCCAAAATTATCATGCAATTATTGTAGTCAGTGGCATCTAATAAAGCCATTCCCCCAAGGCTTAATCTGTTCAGCAGCAGTTTGTGAAGTCCCTATGCCTTGTTTTAGTCAGTTCTTTGAACTTTACACCTTCACCCAGCTCCCAAATGGAGTTTTATTTTGTAAAATGGCTAAACAGGCAGCTTTTACAGTACAATAGAGTCTTACATTTTCTTTACATTCCATTAGTTTAGCTTTGGATCAATGCTCGAGGATCGATCGGTCATGTCCGATTTCATACCCTGCTGCCTGGTGAGTTAATTCAGGATGTGTTAGACTGAGCCTTTCAAAATGGAGGCCACAGGAACTAAGACTCGAGTCTTAAGTTAGAAACACAGGCATTCAGCACAGTAACCCCTCATCAGCTGGGTTGAATAGTTGCCCTCAAGCCCATTCAGAACGGGTATCTGTGAGAGACAAGGTTTATAAAAGAAGGCAAGTTGTCAAAATAATATTTTATGAGAAATTGGAGCCACCAGAACTGAGTCGCCCATTCTACGATCTTGTACTGCCTACTCCTGCCCATGCCCAGGCCTACATTTTATGGAAATACAAAATACTTGTTTTTTCCTCTCTTATTGTAGAACTTCTGGCCCTTTTCTTCCATTTTATAAGGCACATGTATGATTTCTATTTCAGACTCCTCTCCCTGAAGATACTCCTACAAACCAGTGGCCAGTTCTCAAACAAGAATAGCCTCACCTCTTCTTTGGAATGATCTCTGATTTATGCACCATTGTGTCCTTCTCTCTCACACAAGCTGTACATGACCCCCTGAAAGTCCTGTTTGAATGTGCCTTGAGAGCCCTGCAGCAGCTGAGGTGGCTGCAGCAGCTCTCCTCTAGCCTCAGCCTAACACAGCAGATTATGGCTTATGCACACATTACAAACAAATGCCTTACAGGCAGTAGGAATACAATTTTCACCCCTGAGAGATGTGTTAATATTCATCCAAACCTCCCAGACCTCCCCCTGCCTTTCTCATCCATATACTCTCACATACCTGTCATTGCCATTTTATTTTCATGTCTCTTCTTTCCAAATCTGGTCACCAAGTCCCTAAATCTTTTCCTTGCTGCTTCAGCTCAGAGCATTGACTCAGGCCTGGTCCTGTGTGCTGCCTCATCAGATGCTCTTCACCTGACATCTCCAGCAGCTTCCACAGTCCCAGGTGTTTCTCAGGAGCCTCCTCTTCACCTCTGCTGGTGAAAGCTTGAGAAGAGAGCAAGAGCTGCAGCACCTATGATGTGCCCATCCTGTCAGAGCTGTTCACTGCAGAAGCAGCTCATTCTGGGCCCAGCACACTTCTGCCCCATCCCACCTGTCCCTTGGCAGGTCCAGAACCACAGTGCCTACTTCACTCTGCCCTCAGGGCACCCTGGTTTAAGGTTTTGGTTTTCTCAGGGGACAGGGCAGGTGACAGTGGGCTGTTCAGGGACAATTTTTTGCACTTCTGCTGTAGCAGCAGAATAATTAATGTTGTTAAAGGACTGCTCATACAAGCTTGTTAATGGACCATATAATTAATTGTGCATGAAAGGGAAGCAGGGTGAGGGCGCAGGGATGGTGGTGTTTGCATTTGCAAGAATCTGTGGTGCCTCAGGACACCCCCTTGCTGTAAGTTCCTGCCACAGACAGAACCAGCTTGATTCACAGTATGAGTTGACAGCAGGCTGTGTGTGGATTGGTGGGAGGGAATATATCTTGCAGATCAGAGATGGGACCTTGGCCAGTGGTGACTGGAACAGGCAACTGTGAGAAGCAGCACAGTGGGAACCAGCACATCCTCATGCCTGACCTTCCCGATCAGGAGTGACCTCCCTGCTGGGAAGCAGAGACCCATGGAAGATAGTGCTGGGGCTGGAGCAGATCACAGCCAAGGAGGGTAAAAGGTCTGGTCCTGGTGGCTCTTCACTAAATCCCAGTATCCAAATCCAGTATGGGGCATTTACTCTGGCCTGTGTGTGACAGCAGGATTCTGCACCTGGATGGGGTGACCCTGGATGTAGGTGCAGACTGGGGCATGAGAGGCTGGAAACACAGCCACAGAAAGGGTCCTGGTCCATGGCAAGTAGAACAGGAGCCAGCAGTGCCCTGGCAGCCAGGAGGGCCAGCCCTGTCCTGGGGTGCATCAGCCACAGCTGGACAAGGGAGGGGATTGTCCTGCTCTGTTCTGCACTGGGGCAGCCTCACCTCAAGTGCTGGGGACAGCTCTGGGTGCCACAGTGTGAGGAAGACATTCAGCTATAGCAGAGAGCATCCAAAGGAGGGCAACAATAATGGTGAAGGGCCTTGAGGGGGAGCTGGCTGAGGTCACTTGGTCTGCTCAGCCTGGAGGAGACCCCATTGCAGTCTACAACTTTGTGAGGGGAAGAGGAGGGGCAGATGCTGATCTCTTCACTGTGGTGCCCAGTGATAGGATGCAAGGAAATGGCCTGAAGTTGTGTCAGGGAAGGTTTAGGTTTGAGTACTAGAAAAAGGTTCTTTGTTCAGAAGGTGGCTGAGCACTGGAACAGCCTCCCGAGAGAAGTGGTCACAGCCACCAAGCCTGAGAGAGTTCAAGAAGCATTTGGACAACACTCTCAGGCAGATGGTGGCATTGCTGGGGCTGTCCTGTGCAGGGCCAGGAGCTGGACCCTTGCAGGTTTCTTCCAACTAACAATATTTTTTGATTCTAAGTTAGAACTCCCAGCTAGTACAAAATAAGTTCTTCTAGTGTTAGATCCAAATACACTTTTTATAGCATTGCAGGTTTTGACATTCTTGTCAGGCACTCACACATTTGAAAAACAGGAAAAGATATATATGGGAACTAATAGTAATCTTCTTATAACACAGACAGCAGCATTTCCTTGTACTAATACTTCACAATTCTGACATCACAACACAGCTAACAGTACAGGGTCAAAACCACTCCAAAGTGCACATGCTTTCTGCTGTCTCACCAAACCCATCACAAATTGGATGTGAACTGTGAGCTGGACAACAGGCTGCAGCCAAAGCAATTCAGCTATGGGCATAATGACATGCAAAGATGAGACTACAGAATTTTAGCTTTAAACTAAATCACTACATTTGTAGAGATACATTGTACTCTCACTAGCTAGAGTGAGAAATTCCTCGGCTTATTGAAAAAGTCAGTTCACTTGAACTTCTTTCCATTTTACTAGACAAACATTACTGTTACTACTGGTACTAACTCGCTTTTTCTGAGCAAGTTACCTTTCACAGGAACCAAACAGCCACCCCTGAAACTCTATCCATCTGTCCTAGCAAAGCCAATTCCGCTCCTGAAATGCCTCAACTGATTTCATAGATTCTTCTAAGAAATCCTTAAGACTGCTCCTCAGCATGCTTTATTACTGCTGCTTCCCTTCATGAAGACAAATTGCTGAAGATTATTCTGCATCTGGTTTTAGAGTGAATACAATGAGAGGAAAGCCTTAGTGGGAATAGCTGTGTTTTGCTGGATTGACATCTAAGGAAGTGTTCCGAGTTAAGACAACTGTTGTATGTACACCTTTAGCTGCCAACAGACTTTGCCTTAGAGAGAATCCCTCAAAATTCAATGGCCAATGCCCCATGATTTCACTATCATGCACATCTCCACTCTCTTAATTTAAACTCTGGAAAATTTTTGAATACTCACATCCATCAAACAGAATCCTGTAAAAATATGTGTGTTGGATAGAAGTAGACCTAACCTTCACTAGCAAGTTGGAGTAAGACTCTTGGAGGGCCACCAGCTACACTCTTCCAGTGAAAGGTCTTGGGACACAAAATGGTCTTTTCTCCTTTGTAATATTCCACTCAACAATAACCCCAGGTTTCCAGAAAAAATACTGAAGTTGTAGGTCCTGTTTCATAAGTGGCTTAAGGGTTTTATGTGGTTTGTGAAATTCTCCACTTTCCAGTCACATTCACTAAGAAATAAGCAGTATGTACTCAGAGCAGTAATCAGAGCAGAGCAGCAGCCGACAACTTCCATGTTTATTGGCCAGAACATCAACATAGCTACTCACTTATACAAACTAGGAGAAGTAAATTTTAATGCTGCTTCACAGCATGTGTAGCTGTCAAGCCATTAATCAACAGTTCTAGAAAAAATTTTGATTTACCTGAGGTTTCACAAAGTAGACTGTAGAATTACATACAGTACATTTGGCATATATGTATCAAAATTCTTGTTGGAGAAATAAATTACAAACAATGTTACAAAACCACTCCAAGCCAACCTTTGTTCAACAAGAACACGTGTGTGAGTTTTAGAGTTTTATTTTTTGTATTGCTCTTACAGTAAGCAAACTATTCAGTTTATACAAAATAAACCTGTAGTTTTATATACTTAAAAAAATCATCTTTGGCTAAAACAAAGCTCTATTTTTATACATATATTTATATATATACAAACATCAGATATTTTACATGACCACATAGGAACCTGTACACATAGATACAATAGAGAGAACATTAACCAAGTTTCACACTTTACAAAAAAGGAATCCAAGTCAGATTCAAAACCGTCAAACTCTGCCCCCATCACCTATACAGATATGAAAGTAAGCACACATAAGGAATAAACAACTTTGTAATAAAATACTGCCTGCCTTTTTGGAGGCAGAGAGGAAGCACTTAAGTGGAGAGAAGTGACTTCCCTCAGTGCCTTCAGTACTGTGCACATGTTGATCTGTAAGGATATGGTTAAAAACAACACTCTTAGGCGAGTCTGATTTTTCCACACACATAAACAGTTCTCTGCAAACTGACTATTCTGAAAACAGTTTCAGTTAGATTTAAATCTCCAACAAATTAACAATTATCACAAACATTTGTTAAGAACAAGCATGGGCTGGTGCACTGATCCCCCACTGAAATTACCAGGCACTGACTGACAGCAAAGCACGGAAGGTGAGATTTGATCATTGAAAGCAATGTTCAGAAACAAGCACAAAAGATGGAAGACTGCCATAACTGACATCATCACCCACTCAAGTTGTTCCTTGTAACAGTTTCCAGAGCACTGCCTAAAACAAGGACAATGCACTGTTTGGCAGCACGACAATCCATTCCATAAGTCACATGTACCATACTCCAAAGGGGTCAGTGACAACATCACTGACAAATTATCTGATGGTTTATTAGAAAGAGAAGTCTGTCCCATTAGCTGGAGAGGGAACAAAAAACATGCTGACATTGAAGAAATGGTTACTGGACTCTGAAAAAGAGCCAATTCAATCCAAGTTGAAAGGCAATGCACTTAGGTGAGGGCTATTAAATGAAGTCTAACTGTACTCAGCAGATGCTCTGACTGAATAAAGACTACAGCAATTCCAATCCTCTGTAGAAAATAAAACCTCAAAAATTAATGAATTCATTAAACAAAACCCCCTGCAACTTCCAGGAATGGTTCTCAGAGAGAAGAAAAAACAAAACATTTTTAGAAATTTGGGATAAACAGCAGTGTGTATGAGATGTGTGCGTAAATATATATACACACACACACACTTTAGGTATGTTCTAGTAAAACTGGAAAGAGTTATAACAGATTTTTTTAAAATAGAACATAATGAATTTCTAATGCACTAAACAATGTGTAAATATAGATGCAATTGCTGTCAAAACATGCCAAGTTGACAAGCTTTTGAAAACTGCCTGTTTTTATGGAAAAGTTTTGCTTCTGGTTATTAACTATGAAGTCACATTTTATGAAACTGTAAAATCTGTTTCTGAATTTTTAAAAGAAAATCACTCCTCGATATTTAGTTTTTTTTAACAAAACAGAATGTTTATTGTGTTGAAGACCTAAACAAAGTACCTTTTCCAGATGTAATTTGGAAGAGAAAAACACAATGGCCTTTGCGGAGGAGCGTTCATGTAAAGTAACATTTATGCCACCCTGCACACTGACTGCTCTGAAAACAGATCCTGTTAGATTTACATCTCTAGTAAGTAAACAATTGTCACAAACGGTTAAGAACAAGCTGCAAGATCCACCTCTTCCTGAGCAACAGAATTCAATTACTAGATAAGCAACTTTTGGAATCATTGCTATCATTGCCCTGCCTTATTTTAAAAGAAAAAGACCTCACTTCTTAAAATATGTTCCACAGTCACCAAGATGACCTACCTGTCATTTTCCAGGATTATCTATCAACTGGATTCCAAAGCACTCTTACTTTTTGAGATCACAGTTCAACATCAGCACACACAGAACTTCCAACAAGTGCAGCAAGAGCCATCACTCCCGCTCTTGCCCCTGTCTCCACCCACAGAACACCTTTAACTAATAGGAGACAACCCCCTTGAAATGATACTGCCCCGTGTGCAGTGTCAAAGCCCTTTCTTTCCTGGCCACTTGGCTTGTGAAGTTCCCTCTGTGTTACTCTGTTAAAGGAGTTCAGAGGAAACTCAGACAAGTAAATACTGACAGTGCACAGGATTTACCAAACTCAGTATTCTGACCCAGATACCTCTCCATAATCCCACCATATGAATGCAGTAGCTCCAGTTCATCCCTGCAGGTAACACCTGAGCCCTGTAATCATGAAGAAACTTGGTTTGAGTCTACTTGCACTTGGATTTCTTGAACAGCTTCATTAACTGCTTGAATCTTTCTGAAACCTAAGAGAGGACAAAAAAAAAAGACATATCATTAAAGCCCCCGACCTCCACATCTACCACAACAGACTGATCTGACATCAAGTTTTTTTTAAGACCACCGCTATTTACTTTGAAGAAATTTTAGTAGAATTTTAGGAGCACCATTAACAAATTAACTGGATCTAGGAAGTCTTCCTGTACCTTTCCCATTTGAAATAGCTTCCAGGTTAATCAAAGACAGCTAGAGCCAACACAGGCTTCCCTACAAGGAGGAGGAAAAATGAAGGCTTCAAAGCCAATTAGCCTTGAATTTGGCACGCATAACTGTGAGTACAATGCAAATGTAAAGACAAAAGCTTATTTTGTACTCCATAAAAAGCACCATTTATTGGCTATTTCCTACCCTCTTGTACAATTGTTGCTTCAGGTATTTTTTGCTCATCATGGAATAATCTGCCTAACAGGGATTTTACAAAACTGGTCTGTGGATCAGAGTAAAAGGCCTTTTTGCTGAACATAGCTACAGATGAAGTAGTAATCTCACTCAGCTCTAAGTTACTACATTTTATTGCTCTATACATATTGCTATAGCATATTGATGATCCACCAAACTAACTGGCAAGAGAGGCATAAATGCACAGATAACATTATTTTATCTAACCAGCCACCCCAACAGCTTCTAAACCCCACAAAAACTCAACAACTATACAACACAATATCCTAAAATCCAAATCCCAACATGCAGGATTTCCTAATGGAGTCAAATGTGTTTCTCCCTTTCTAGATTTGCAGGATCCATATTAAGAGAACAATTCAACCGAAGTATAAAGTTAGATGCAAACCTCTGGGAATATTCTACATTAATTTGGTATCTGCGTCCTTTGAAAACTTTTACATTAAAAGTGAAAGGAAAAAAAGAAATGCCTTCATTAAAAATGACCTTTCTGCACAACCATGATACTTTTTCTCAGCTCTAAACTGAATCTTTTTTCTAATTTATTAAAGGTATCCAAAGGCTTCAGGCCTCTCAAAATTGCCTTTCTTTATCTAAGTGCTGATCCAACAACAGAACAATCCTGTTGTACCTGGATTATGAGTGGAGCAGTTCCGATGTACCAACCAAACTTAGGAATCCCCATAATATCCCTATGTCTATTTGTGAGAAGTAACAGCTGGCAGAATCTAAGATGCTTTTTTTCAGGAATCTCCCAGAAAAGACATGAGGAAAAGAAAACAACAGATAGGCAGAAGATCTCCAAAGCTTTTTGTTTCACTGTAATTGTAAATGTAGGAATACTGCTGGTAGTATATACAAGAATGATCATCACCTACCTGACTTGGGCTTTTGTTCAGCCTAGTGGCCAAGGCAAGAAAGGTTTTGCTTGATGGTCCTTTTCTCTGACATTCCAGTAAAATTTCTCGGTCATCATTTCTACAGCAAAAATGCATTTTCAAAACATTAATACATATAGTTGTGTAAATGTACACAAACAAAATAATACATACAGGTATATATAAAATTCATAGTATTTCCAAACTACAGAACATGACTTCAAACAGCAGCAACAAATTTGTGGAGGATCCTTTCTTCTACCAGCAGAGTAAGAGAGTCAGTACGAACAAGAGGTAGAGGAGATTACGTTCCCCTACTAGGGAGGGCAGGATTTGTTAGAACAGAGCTAGCCCCAAACCAAAGCCAAAGAGTTTTAAGCTCCTAAACCAGATATTTAAACATGAATTGAAAGGAACTCCAATTCAACAGAGGTCAGCAGTTCCAGCCTCAGTTTGCATGGCTGAACAGAAGCTTTCACCTAAGGATGTTTGACTCCTCTAAGGGGCTTAATGTAACAAACATATACTCAGAGAGCACATGTACTGCTCACATGAGAATAAAAACCCAGGAGTCTATTCTGAAGTGTGTCACCGATTTCCCGTCAGTCTCATCAATGAATTTAGGCAAAATGTGTATAGCCAGCAACTTTATTTGGCTGAAACCTATCATACTTCAACAAATTGTATTTTTTTTTCTTCAATTTCAAAGAAAAGTGGAATGACTAGTTATTTAAATAAATGTATTTTTTTAAAAAAAGATAAAAGTTCAAAGATACACAAAACCTGCAAAACTGGAAACCCGATCATACTCATACAGAAAATTTTAAGTCTCTTTCTACCTTGTTGATTTGCACATTAAAAAAAATCACATTAGCTTTTGCTGCCTTTTTTCTGTGAAGGAACTGGTTCTCTTTTAAAATGCTACCTAGAAACTCACTATATCTGAACTACAGTTTAGAAAAGTCTATCCTGAAAATTTTAGAAGCCCCTTTATAAAGTGTTCATTGTGTCAAGTTATATAGCAAGAACAGCAAAACCTGCCAACTATAGTTTCTTAAAAACAAGAATACACCACAATAATTTTGCATGTATTATTGACACAGACAACCATTCCATTTGTCACCCACATCCTGCAAATCAGAATATATTGAGTGGAATGGTTGACTGCTACATTTCCACAGATTGAGCAGCTCAGGCCCAAAGTAAAACTGTAAGCAGAAAACTGCTTACTCTCATGCCTTCCCTCAGAGGGGGAAATCTTTAGCTGTTCCTCATCAGTCACCAATGCCTCCTAGGAACATCAAGGAACTTCATCCCCTACCAAGCCTGGCTGGAATTTTTGGACAGAAAAAATAAACCGGGCAGGGGAAATAAGAACATAGAGTGGATTACAGTAGGTCTTGTTACCTCAGCACATAAGCTTTCCAAACAAAAACCAAAAGGACTCCTGCTTTGGGAGATGTGGATAAGAAATGGACATCAATCTCCTACAGCAATCCTGCATTGATAAAAGGAGGCTCCCTTTCTCCTTTTTAGAGAACAGTGTAGAGCTACCAAATAACTTTGGTCATTAGCTAAGACCCCTTTTCTTCCTTCTTTTCAGTGTTTCACATAGTTTTAAAAAACCCTAAAGTAATCAAGCAGATTGAATCAGAAATTACCTTGTCCAGGAAACTACGACTTCTCCCTTCTTTTTAATGATGTTTTTGGCATAGAGGCTAGGTGAGGATGGAGATGAAGCCGAGGGAGAAGAGTCTTTATTCTGCTGGTCATTCTTCTTACTGGAACACTGCTTGGGTGATGAATTTTTATCTTCAATCCTGACATTACCTTCATCACTCCCCTCACCTGCTGATTCAGTTCCTTTTCGTTGCCTTTTTGAATTGGAATTCTCTTTGATAGTCTCTTTTTTCCTCTTCTTATTAGTTTTATCATCTATACTTATCTGACACCCTCCACTAGTCTTCAAACAGGGTTTTGTTTCAAGATCACATTCACTTGCTACAGTCTCAATAGAAAGCTCTTCTGTTAGGTCTGCAGATGAATCCAAGCACTCTTCCAGCTCTTCCTTTTTATCATTGACTTCTGAGTTTCCTGTTGAAGTTTCCTGAGTCCTGTTCTCTGCTCTGGATTCCACTGTATGACATGAAGCTCCACCAACAATACCATCTGTTATGCATGACTTCTTACTGCATCCAGCAGGAAAAGAATCCTGAGATCTAACATGCATTTCATTTATGTTTTCAGATACTTGCAATTTCTGTGCCTCAGATTGCTCAGAGCCTTTATCTGGGCTTTCAGAGTCATGGCTCTCTTTGTCTGAACATTTTCTAGAGGTTACAAGCAAGCCAGTAGTTTCTTCCTTTCCAACACTACTGTGTGACTCCTTCAGAGGCTGAGCTAAGGCAGGATTCTGTTCTTGTTCAGTGCTGACATGGGGCAAGTGATCCATGTTAACCACATCTGGTTTGACAGTTTCTTTCACGGTGGCACTCTGGCTGTCCTTTTCTTTTCCCCCCGTTCTCATTTCTCCTTTTCCAGTCTTGGCTGAGGATGCCTGTGCCTCCTTCACCGGAGCCATCTGCTCAGAGGCTGGTGAGGCAGATGGCACTGCCCTTCGGATCTTCACTATGAAATGATCATTGGATTTCTCCATGATCACTGCTTGCATCGGGAGGCTGGGGCGACACTGGAAACCGGGAGCAACAGGCCGACTTGTCCACGACGAGGAACAACTTGATTTACTGCTTGAGTTATCAGACTCTAAAGCCAAATGAATGTCTTGTTCAGTGGCATCCTCCTCTCCAAGAAGTGCATCCTCGCTGTAATGTGCACTAACAACACCCTCTGGAGCTGAGCTGGAATTATTCTCAGGTTTTAGGAAGCTGAGGTGAGCATCGGATTTCAAAGGCGATGGAATGGTTAAGGAAACAGCCAAATCTTCAAGGAGGATAGAAGAAATACAAGATTTATTCTTCTGTAAATTGCATTCATCTTCTTTGCACGAAGCTGAGTTTGTGGAAACCTCAAACATACAGCTCTCATCCAGCACATCTGGATCAACAGGCATCTGAGACCTAGATGCCAGTGAGGGAGCTCTTACAGGTGAAACAATAGTCCAACTAATATCCTCATCCAGTTTACAATCCATGCATGCCTCCTTTGCACTGATGTCTTGCTCCAGTTCAACAGTATTATCCCTGTACTTATGGCTGTCTAAAAACTGTTTCTCTGGAGTCCTGAATTCACAGTCATTTCTGTTGATATTGCCACCATTTTTTTCCAACAGATCAGAACCCTGTAATAAGCTTTTGAAAATTTCACCCATTTGAGCATCACTTACTAGATTAAATGTAAGACTGGAGGCTTGCTGTTCTGTGAGAAGCTCATAACTAAGATCAGACTTGTTAGCATCTCTGGACAGCTGGAGACCTTCCTTCTCATATTTCACACCCTTCAGTGGAGTAAGAGAGTTTTGTAAATTATTCTCTTTAGAGAGGTGAACTTTTGTTTGGGAATTTCTTGTGTTATCAATGGAATTAAGACATTTTGTAAGGGCAGTTTTTGGTGCACCTGGCTTATTTTTCTCATGGTGGCAGTTAGATTGTTCATAATCCACAGATTGTTTTGAAATATATTCTTCAGGCTTTTGAGAACCCTCTTTCGGGGACTTTTTTCTAGATCTCTCCACATCATTTTTATGACTGATCTTGTGGTTTTGCTTTCCAACTCTTTCAAACTTCCCTTCCTCGCTCTCATTTTCCACATCACATAGCTTTATTATAATTCTCCTTATCTTTTCAAATAAGTAATCAAGCTGTTCATCTACAAATTTCCACAACTGTTTTTTCATATCTGATACTTGCTGGTCAAAAAGACGGTCCACTATTGCGTTCTTTTTAACTTGTTTAAGTTTTGACTCTATAATATCACAGATATTCAATTTTAACGTATCACCTAATGCACACATCTTGGAAAAGTTCAAGTATCTTATTAATGCTGTAAAATTTATGATCCCAGATTCTATAATTCTGTGAAAATGCTGAACTGGGAAGTGTACTTTGAACTTCATATAACTTTTCCTCATCTGTTTTCGTATAGCTCTGAGCATCTGCATGATTTCTTGTATATTTGAAGGTTCAACAATAACATGAACTATTTTTTCAAGACAAGCAATGCTCACAGTTTTGTTTTTCTTCGTATTCTTTGAAGATCTGAAGGTCTGATTTTTATGCCTCTCTCTGTTCTTCTGTGTGCTTACTTGCACAGAAACAAATTTTCCATTATCTTCATTGCAGTGCACAGTTTTGCTATTTTGATTCTGTGGGCTGCTGGTTAAATTTCGTGTCTCAGAAGAAGCTTTTGGTCTTGACTTTTTAGTATTTTCAGAGCCTCTCTCTGGTTTAGATCTTTCTTTATCTTCATCACTACTTATGATTTCACCTTCTTCTATTTCATCAGAAGAGATACTCAGCCGAGACTCCATCTCTAAGTGTTCATCAGACATGCTCATTGGCTTTTGATTTTCTTTGTTTACTTCCTTTGACAAGTTCTTTGAGGGACAGATGACAACAGTACTTTCAGGCATTAAATCTATAAAAAGAAAACAGTTTGCTAGTCACCACAAAAAATGCAATTTTAAACAGATATTTTCAGAAAAATAAGATTCTCTTCCATAGACTGATTGTTCAGAACTGTTTGAATTCATGAAGCCTGAGTTATAATGAGTTTGGGTGGTTTCCTTCAGCAGCTGCCAGTTTAATATATTTCTTTGAGCTTTAAAGGGCAAATTAAACTTTATTTTGAGCAAATTTTGAGCTTTAAGGGGCCTCAACATTTCACCAAACATATGTGAACTATCTCACAAATACATCAGTTGGAAAGATAAAAATGTAGCAGTCTTCATCAGTTTTAAATTTCTTTCCATTTACTTTAACAAGTTTTCTGATTACTGCACCAGCTAAATTATAACTCTCACATCATTATGAATTAATATTTACATACAATAGTTGTCTTTTCTTTTAACAATTTCAAAACTAAAACAAACTGAGAATGACCCAATAATGAAACCTAAAGAGATCTATGTAAAACTAGCCACAATTAAGAAATGTATATGTATGTTTTTTTAGTAAGTTAATACAAAACTCTTATTTCAAGCAGTCTTCTGTCAATAGTGACCAACTCCAATTTTACAGCACTAATATTTAAATGGCTAGAATCCTGGCTGCAACATTAAATGCTGCCACCACTAACAAAAAGGACCACTGGGACATACACAGCTTAAGAAAACACAATTTGTATTTTTCAGAAAGCAGTCAGAAGTAGTTTCTGCTTTCCATGAGAGGATCTTTTAAGTTTTATGTAGAAAACAAATTAGAATATACACATGCAAATACCTTTGTTGTAAGTCTTCACAAGGCCTTTGCAGGGACTTTCCATCCTCAGTGCTCTAGCCAGGGGACGTATTGGACTGTTCAGTGGGCTGATTGCCTTTGGAATATACCTCAAGTGATTGAGATCAATGCTCAGAATTGAGCTGTCATCATCAACACAAACTGGGTTAGTTAATACTCTCTCTTTAGTTACAGGGCACATCTCACCACTGAGAGAAGATGCTGTTGCAGTACTGTTATCAGCTAGGTCTGGCCCCAGATCACAAGTATTCTGGTCAACTAGTGGTTTATCCTTATCACTTATCCTAATTCTGTCCAGTGAATGAGATGTACTTGTATTAACTTCACAGATACTCTTTTCCTCAATGGGATAGTCAACATTTTCTGCAGCCAGGTGATCATCATCCCTCACTACTTCCATTAAAGAGTCTGGTTTTGTTTCACTGCTATCATCTGCAATGTCAGAGGACTCCAGGTCACCAGAACTTCTGGCTTCTGAGTCATCTAAGCCAGCATTTTGAGAGCCACTTTGATCTGCAGAGCTTTCTGTGTCAGCAGCCAGCCATATTTTATCTTCCTCTTTCTTCTCTGCTGACTCCAAAAGGTCTCCCATACTTGCACTTGCAGGTTCAGGTCCTGCCACTTGTGCTGCTGGTACATAATCATCCTGCATCTCACCCTCTGTCACAGGCAGCTTTTCACACTCTGCCACACTCCCTGTCACCTCCAGGGGCAAACATTCAGGGTGCTTCAGACCTGTCACTGCTGCTGTTTTTACTGACGCTTCCAATTCAGCTGGATCACAAGTCTCTGCTGCTTCTGAAGGCGTTTCAGAGTCCATCTCATCAGGAACCAGCACCTTTGCTGCTGCTGGCAAGGCTTGGGGCTGTACCTGACCCCCTTCTTCTTCTTCTGGTAAGGTTTCTGAGCTTGGTTCATCAGCTGTGACTGCAGGCACTGCCTCAGCCCGTGCTGGATCTGCTGCTGCTTTCAAGGCTCCATTTCCAGAACCGGCAGCAACAGGCAGTGCTGGTTCCATGCTGCTCTGAGCTGCAGTGTCCAGAACCTGTAGTGCTGAATGACTGTGCCCTGTGGGACCACAGTCTACAGGGTGGGCACAATCTAAGAGCTCTGCTTGCAGTGTGAGCTCTGCACCTCCCTCATCAGTGGCTTTTTGGGAAGGTGCTTTAAGTCCATCCATTGCAGAGAGAAATTGTTTTTTATTAGGAGAAAGAGTTAAATTTAGCTTTTCCATAAAGCTAAGTTTTAAGTCTTTGTTTTTTTGCCCAGTGTGATTACCTTTAGTTTTGGGTACCTTATCATCTTTTAAGGTGCCTGCTACTCTGGATGTTTCTTCCAGCTTAGAGGATTTGTTTCTCTCACTTTTTGTACCATGGGTACCTTTCTTGGAGTCTTTTACAGATTGGTGAGAAAATTCTTTTGCAACTTTTTTTTCATTTCTAAAATGTCTATTTTCATCCTGATCCTCTCTTTCCCTTTTCCTTTTTTCCTCAGTTCTGTGTCTTTCTGATTTGGAATGTGCTGTTTCCCATTCATGTCTACTGCTGCTTTCCTTCAAGCGTGCATATTTATGCTCTCTGCTGCTGGAATTAGAAGGTGAAGTCCTTCCTTCTCGAGAGCCATGATCATCTGTGCCCCTGTCTCTCTTGCAGTCAGCGTGCTTTACTTTTCTAGACTCCTCTGCACGACATTTATGTGATTCATGAAGACTCTTTGAATGGTCATTCTTGGAGTGTGGACTGCTTCCCCTGCTAGGCCTCCTTGCTTGTTCTTGCAGCTTCTCATTTGGTTTATTTTTTTGGCCAGCATGTTTTTCACCTTTATCATGTGTTTTATTGTCCTTTTTTAATACATTTTGTGATCTCTCATCAGTATACAATTCACCTCTTGCTTGAAATCTGTCTTTACCAGCTGTCTGTTTCTCCCAGGAAGAAACACCCCTTTCTACTCTTCTTTCCACACTTGGACTGCATTTGAGTTTTGTGCTCTGACTTTTTTGTTGCAATTCATTTTTACTAGCCTTCTCTGAGAGGGTTTTCAGCTTCTGTTGAGGATCCACATTCCCCTCCTCGCTGTCCCCATCATTTCCAGTGCTCTGATGTACTTCTCTTTTGTATTTGCTGCCACTTCCCCTGCTGTGCTGTTCATTGCTTTTGGTTTCTTTTCTTTCCTTTCTGTTCTCCTTGGTGGAGGTATGGTCATAGCTCAGTGCACACGTGTGAGCACCATCACTGCAGAGCTCCTCAGGAGGGTACCTTGGCAAAAGTGGAGTGTTCCTTTTCTCAGAGCCACACTTCCCACTGTCCGTGCTGTGAGATGAGTAACTGTGGTATGCATCTTTTGAACAGTCATTCTTCATTCTGTGCTCCATCTTCATGTTATCACCAAAATCAGAAGGTCTGAATTTGGAATCTTTAGTTTTAGTTGCTCCTGGAAGGTATGTTCTGGTGAAAACGCTTCGATGGTTGGGAAATTCTGACAGCCTGTTTATAAAACAAAAAAAAAGTTATCTTATTTTTAAGATTTTTAATTTTAAATTTTTAAATTTACTGAAACATAACTAAAGCTGAACTGCAATGAATCCATGTTTCTGTAAAAATTAACACTTTCAATTTCAAGCTGAAAAAAAAGGGTGATATAAAAAGACATTTAATAATTTCCATCAGCACAGAACAAAAGAATGTAATTGATATATATATTTTCCAAAAGAAATTAATCTAAAGAAAAATCAAGATTTATGAAAAAATACTGTATTGAGTCTAGTTAACAATCTCAATTCAAATTAGTATTTCATTGTCCAGCAATAAAAAGAGCTCTCCCCCAGGGGAAAAAAAAAGAAAAAGTTGTTCTTTGCAGCAGTAGTGATTTAAAATAATAATAATAATTTTAAAACCATCAATAAGGAAATAAACTACATGTGGGAGTTTTTGCAAGCTCCAGAAAACAAGTACACATTATAGATAGATAACCATAGATAACCAAGCCTCATCAAGGCCACATGCTATTGCTGAGAAGTCATCATATTAAAAATAACTTTAAAAAATCAAATTAGAAAGGGTATACATGTGTGATTAATGTAATTGTATCCAGCTGTGGTTTTTTTGTTTTGTGGTTTTATAGTTGAGGGGTTTTTTTTTGAGCTAAACACTAACAATTCCTTGAGAGATACTAACTTTGAAATAATCTTTACACATAGATGTATTGCTTAAGAAAAGCTAATTTACTATAAACCATGCAGCAGACAAGGCATGTTTCTAAGATCTCAAAGTGCCAATTTCCCCACAATTTTCCATGATGGATGCTTCCAAAATATCTAGATGAAATACCTTGTTCACAAACTTTCAGCACCATCAGATGATATTGAAATGGAGCTTGTAAAGTATATAAAGTGGTCAAATATTCAAAACAAAAAGTTGCTTTTCAAAGAATTTAATTTTAAATTCACTGCCCTCAAAGGTGTGAAAATGACAGCTGTTGTGTGAAAGCTGATGAGCTGAAAGAATTACACATGTCAAAACCTCTTGATCTCCATCAGACTGTGCCCAGTAATTCTCTGTATTTAGCAAAGAAACCTGCATAGTTTATATGCAAATAGCCTTTAGCACAGGGACCTCAAAGGAATCTCCTTTACAAAATGTTTTGGTGCAGGAAAATATCAAATGGTCAAACCAAAACACAAACAAACCAATGATGTGTGACCCAAGTGACAAGGAGGTAACCTTCTGACACGTTGGCATCCTGAATCCCAAATCCCTGCTCTGCCTTTACATGGTTCACAAGCTTACTGTCAGCTGCTCTCCCATCCATACTTCACTGTTTCAACTCCTGCCTGTAACATTAGTGGTACACAGAAATAATTCTCTTGTTGTTATCCCTCACCACTGGAGACAGGATTTCATATCTTCCCAGGAAAACATGATATAATTTATTTATTTCTTCTCAGTTGTTGTCTGAGAAGTTCCATGGAATTCATGTCTGAGGCCATAGAACAGACACAATTCAGCTTCAAAACTAGTAAGATAATGCTTTCAAACATGTAAGATAGTTAGATAACCCACAAGGAATAGTGGGTTGCAAACAAAAATTCATGGAAATGGTCACCATGTGGATTCCTTCTTTTCTTAAGTAGAAACCCAAGACCTCATCAGGCAAAGGAGAGCTGTATTTCCTCTGACTGTACTGGTTCTAAACCACACAATAATTTACTAATTTTTTCATTAATTTTTCTTAAAATGCACACAAAAATTCCTAACAAGTATATAAACATGATCAGACCACAAGCATGTTTTCAGTTCTGCTGTCTGTTTGTACCTCTGATGCAGATGACTGATTTCTTCATCCTTACGGTTAATTTCCACTCTTGCTGTTTTGATAAGGGCTGAAATATTCTTTTTGAGAGCCTGGTTCTCATTCTGTAGAATGATATTCTATTTTAAATATACATAAAAGAGACAGCAAGAGAGAGAGGGAGAGAAAAAAACAAGAATTAGCTTGGATATCCAACCATGTAATGAAAAACAGTGCAAGACAATCACTAGGAAAATGTCCCATCGTTGGCAAAGTGACAGTAAAACATGTAAAATCTTTCAAAGAAATCAGAATGACTCAGATCCAAAACAGTATGAGGCTTTTTTTTTTTTTTAATTTTACTCACATTTATGCTTCTGTTTGTGGTCTTGGTAATTATTTATTAACAAGAAATATGCTTGAAATGCGTACAGTTTCAAGCATACAATTTAGTAAAATTGAAATATGCCATGAAACAAGTGAGCTAAAAAATGATAATCCACCTCTTTGTTTCATTCTTTTACACATTTATTTCTTTCTTGGTCATTGCATCAAATGAGAGATGTAGCTCTCAAGCACTTTCAGAGAAAGAGAGTAACTGTATTTCTTTTAAAGTATCAAAACCAACTTTGGGCACTTTATCATTCTAACATTTCTAGGTATGATATTCTAGAACCCTGTCAATCCTAGAAATAATCCCTTCTCTTGATAATTGTCCTCAGCAAAGCCTGCTCAGAAAGGCAGACAAGTTTTGCAGAAAACAATACAAAGTGTCACAGGGCAGCAGCTGCTTACCACTGCAGACTTAGAACCTTTGGGAGTTATGTGCAATATGCAGCAGAGCACACTGCAGAACTGCCCCAAATAATCCTCTCTGCAGAGTGGCACAGCAAGGGAACAGCAGCTGCAGCTGAAGAGCAGCTCAGACTAATCAGAATGGCTCTATGCTCAAAGCAACACAGACATCTGCTTCCAGTGCTGATGACAGCTCAGGTGCTTTACAGCCCTGTCCCTAGAGCATTAAAAAAACAAGAGTACTGGATACCTTTCTGATAACTAATCATTTGACACATTTACTTTCTAATCAGGAAGACAGAAGATAGCTTTTAACCAAATAAAGTCTTACTGCACACAACATTGTGAAACATTAATTTACCTACTGATCTTGTCAGTAGGCTATCCCCTCCAACCATCCTAGGCAGACCAAGGTCCTAACATCCACAGGGATGCTTTACAAACCATCCATGCAATGGATCAAGTCTGGAAAGCATAGGAAATTGCTTTCTCAAAGCAATATTCAATTTACTTTGCATCATCTTGACAGTATTTCCCTTTGAACTACAATACCTGTGCCTGTATTTCTTTAAATTTCTTCATCAACTCTTTAATTTGCTGCTGACATTTTCCATATTCTGCCTGCAACTGTCAAAGAGAGAAGAATTCAGAGCACAGAAATGGACTTAATTATACAGAACAGTTACTTCTCAAGATCTATTGTCAGTTAACACATTAATGTATATCACAACCTCTGTTTTTCCCCCAAAGGAACATATGAAAGCCATATTGAAACAAAAGGCTCCAATAGGTATGCAGATCTCTAAAACAACACAAACACTCAGCTAAGAGGAAATCTATTGAGCTTGCCTCACAGTAATAGGTGAAGAATAACAGGAAGCCATATTATTGTGAAATAAAAGACACAACTGCCAAGGAGCAGGAGTTCTGAGAGCCAAATGGATGGGGACTCTCTTGACAGATCTCATGTAAGATAAAACAGGTAAGGAAAAACACAACAAAAAGTTACAACAACAAACTTGGACTGCCATAATAGACTGCAAAGGACATGATCCTGCTGAGACCACAAAGTTAAAGTAAAATAAATTCGGCATGAGCTCTTCTTTAGAGATAGATAGTGACAAAGTTTTCATAGGAGAATGGACAACTTCCATTCAAACACACAGTCAACAACTTTCAAACTTGCAAAGTGATATTTTCACCACTCAGAGTCCTGGAGGTTTCACTCCTACTTATTCTGTAACATTTGTTAATGCCTGCTCCTTTCATTCCATTTAAATGTGTCTTACAGGCCAGGATCGGTGATGCTACTTAATGAGCATTGTCTTGATTTGCTAGAAGCAGTTACCTGCTGCACGGCCACCTTCAGTCTCAAGGACAGAATTTAACAACATGTAAAACAGATCACAGATTTATCAGCTTTACTCTGGTAAAACTTGTTGGGAGAAATGTCAAGATTTTAGCTTTGTATCAGATGTATGACCAGATCACTGACTACAGGGAAATTCCAATACATTTTCCCATAACACAGCTGATAAATGAACTGCATGCAAATGAGAAATGGGAACAGATCATGTCACAGAGTGACAGTCACTTGAACTTCTTGTTCTAAGAGGTTATTAGCACACTCCTGTTTTTACTTACTTAAAAAGAGCCTATTTTTCCTACAATGTGAGCATGCTGACAACATTTTCTGTACTTTACTTCTCACACAAGGAAATTAGGAACAAAATCCCCCCCAAAACATCAGAAGTTTTTTTTCCCCATATTAATACATACCTCATCATAGGATGCTTTCTTTGCAGTCCCTTCTTCAATTAATATCTCATCAAATAAATTTAAGCTGCTTCTAGATGGTGTAGTATTTGGAGCAAAATTGTCTATATAAAGAAAAGCAATTACATGAGAAAGAAGGTATTTTTCTAACCATCTTGCATTTTGTACACAGTTCTATATTGTCTGTGCATTTTGGTTTTACTTCTTTTACTTACAAGGTAACAACACACAAAGTAATTATTATATGCTCACATCATACCATGCTGCAATAAGGCACAGAGATATCTTGAAATAGCCAACTGTAAGTGAAATGAAAGTGAAACAAAAAAAACCAAACCCAAACAATCAAAACCAACTGACAAGCCAACACCCAAATTATTTAATTATGGTGCTTTTTCCTCAAATCAGCCTGGATGCCCTGTTCACCAAATACACTTCACTTAGAGGACCTGGCTTATGACACCCCTGAAATACAGATGCATTTGCAGATAAATAAATGAAGTCAGCTATTAAAGCTGTGCTTCCATCCTATGGACAATGCCATAATGCAAGAGGATGTATAAATAACATCTTATCTGTACAGAGCAAAGATCTCACCAGCCCTCTCTGCAAATTTAAAAACCCAAGGTCACTGAAAACTGGACTATTTAAAATGTTTCTACTGCATTGCTATTGCTCCTTGTGTTTTTAATGTTTACTAAACAATGCATCTCCATATAAGAAATATGAACTGAAGAAATACAAAATGCAAAATGAGAAAAAGATGTAGAGATGCTTTATGTCTGTAGGATATAGTACAGTTCTTCATACAAATTCAATGGTCTTACAACAGTAATATCAGGAGAGAAATAATTGCTTAAATACTAGAAACAGCATTTCACTAAACAGCACACTAAGGCTCACAAAAAAGTGCTGAATCCATTTATTTCCCACTTTCAAAGAGGTCAAAAGAAGAAATTAATTTACATTAGCATGTTGTAGGTACAGGTTTGTGGTAGTTGGGAGTGGGGCTGTGGCTGAGCCTCACCCCCAGTGGGCACAGCTGTGAGCAGCAGGTGAGCAGCGCTGACAGCAATGAGCCAGGGAGTGCCCAGGGGCACTGACCAACACCAAAGGGAACTGAGGGCACTCAGGTGCAGTGCAGCAACATGAGGGGTGTAAAAGGTTGGGCTAAAGAACACAAAGGGCAGATGTCTGAAGCCTTCCATGTGATATGGGGTTACTCTGTACGGGCACGTGGCTGAAGCCTTCTAACGTGGTATGGTGTAACTCCGTATGGGAAAATGCTTAAAGCCTTCTGAAATTGTATTGTGATACTTTGTGTATCCTGGCTCTCCGAACTTCAGTGTGTGCTGCAACAGCATGTCAAATTATTTGGACAGTAACAAAAGGTTTAAAGGATACCCTGAATTTACTGTATCACACTGAAAGCATGTTTTGGATCTCTCACTGGGGATTTAGTGATCAGTGACTGCTGGATCTGATCCTGAAGCTAACAAAAACACAAAATAAGGGTATTTTTTCCAAGGTAAAATGTCCTACTATCAAGGCACAGATAAAATAGCGAAGGTTTCCAGCACCCCTGCTCAAGTATCTTCAAATAGCCAATATTAGAAAAACTATCTTTCATTCAGCAAACAGATTTAAGCATTCTCTGCTGCATTTATACAGCCTAAGATATATGTCTTGAATTTAAACAAGTTGCTTGCTGAAGCATAGGCTGCACCAGCTAAATGTAAACTTAAAACTAAATATGTTTTACTTGAAATCAGCTCAAGAAGCAGAGACTCTGTAATGTGCCAAGCAGAGCAGTGAGACACCATTAACCTACCAGAAACCGACAAACTGCTGTCCAAGCCATCATAAATATCCACAGAGCTCTCATCTCCTTCCCTGAAGGGGGAAGTTTCAGCTAAAGCAATAGAAAAAAAAAAAAAAAAAGCTAAAGTAGTCATTTAGTAAACTGCAAACTCTACTTTTCCCATAAAGTAAAAAGTAAGCACAGCTATGATCCTATACCAGTAGAAAACCGGAGAGGTAATAGTACAGACCAGTAAAACGGGAATTTTATCCAGGAAACTACTGCTACGGTGGAGAAAAGATCAGCCACCAGGGAGTAAATTGTAAGATCAGCTTGTAAATACCACAAGAACTGTGCATAAAGCCAACTATATGGCAAATAGATTTTAAAATGACAAATTAAGTAAAATTGATCTAACTTTGAAACTCTTTTCTAGAATATGCTAAATACAAAACATATAGAATCCAAAAACAAAAATAAAAGATTCAGTATGATAAAACCACTACTGTTAAAGAAAATATTTCTTGCTAAAGAGAAAGCATTGTAGCAGTCTATATCATAATACCACCAATTTTAGTCTTTAGCATTGCCATCTACTAACACAATAACTGATTCTGTAAATGTATTTTAATCTAAATCATCTTAGTTTTGCTTCATGTCTTTTCGCAGTGCCTCTTATCACTCTCATGTCGTCTATGTAGACCTCTCAATTTCTGCAACAAATATTATTTCTATAAAGAAAAGCATCAATATCCATAGTCCTTCTGAGGCTGGGAATCTCCTAAATATGTGTTAAACCAGCCAGCTGTGGAGCTGGAAATAAAGAGTACCTTGATTATGGAGTACTGCAGCAGTTTCTGTGATTACCCTGGGTAAAGGTAATGGCAAACCTCACCCATACTTATGGGTACTGCGGCAGTTGGGAGCACATTGGCTCTTACAAACAGCAAACAAGGGAGCAGTGCCCCATACTGTTCAAATGCAAGCTTCATGAAGATACAGCTGAAGATTAAATTAGACACTGTGAAATACAGGGGCGAGACCAGCTCCAGACCCCTTCAAAACATTCCAGAAATCCTAAGTACACAGGTAGAGTTTCACATACAAACTTACTAATGGGATAGGGCTTGCTTGATATTGTGCCACAACCATTTAATTACATTTGAAGCTCATCAGAATTTGTCACAACTTCGAATTTGTTTTTTAAGTTATTTCTAGACCTATTTATTTGCATAAGACTGCTTTCATTAATTCCCCAGGAGCCAGAAAGTAATCTAACACTTCTCACCACTGTAGCGGATATCGTACAGTCCCAGTCCATCCTCATCTGCTGCCATGGTACAAACTCTCTATGGCTTCCCCATCTAGGAGCAAAACATCACAGCAAAGGGAACCAATTAATCGACAATTTCAGAACAGTAACATAAAGCAGCACCATCTTGATGTACATAAATTACACCTGTGCTACATGTGGCCCTTGCTCTTCAATAAAATCTAGCACTAGAGTAGGAAAACTCTTGGATCAAGGCAACAAGAAACGTAAAAAATTATTTGTTACTTGAATGAGCATCCTGAAGATGTTTAACTATGACTTATTGATCCGACAAAGAAATTTCGATATGAAAATCAGCACTGCATTATATGAACAGGTTATCCCAACGTGCAGCTTACCCAGTTAAAATAAACTGATTTGATATTTCCGATTTCTTCCCTACTGACCATTTAAAAGCAAATCCCCGTTGTCTGGTACCACCAGTCAGACCAGTAAGGGGCTGGCAGGGGGGAAGGCAGAGGCACCCGGCAGCGCTGAGCAGCCCCCAGCCCGTTCAGAGGCAGCCTCTTCCCCTCGCCCTCCCCGCACACGCGGGAAGGAAGGGGCTCCCGCCCGCCCCAGTTCCTGCCGCGGCGGAAGAGCTCGGGACCTCTCGGGGGTCTCAGTGCAGGAGCAGCCCCGGTCGCGGCTCCCGCGGGGCGGGCAGGCTGTGCCCGGGGGAGCCGAGCCGAGCAGGCTGTGTCCGCGGGTGCGGTGCGCGCGCAGGGCCGAGAGCGCTCATCGGCCGCCGCCGCCGCGGTGCCGCAGGCCGGGCGCGGGGGGCGGGGCCAGCGCCGCGCCAGCCAACGGCCGCAGCCGCACGGCGCATCCGCCGCCGTGACGCCACCAAACTCCGCCTCCAGCCCCGAGCAGTTGGCGCCAAAGTGAGGCGCGCGGGGCGACCGCGCCCCACCCCCTCGGCCGTGGCCCCGCCCCCTCGCCCCTTCCCGGCCGCGGGCCCCATCCCGGCCCGGCCCCGAGCGCGGGAAATCGCGCGCTGCTCCCGGCGGGACGAGCCGGGAGCATCCCGGCTGCTCCAGCCCGCAGCTCACGGCAACCACTGGTCACGCAGGCCTGGGCCGCGGCCGCTGGAGGTTGCCCGGGGCTATGCCGCACGGCACACACGAGCTTACCTGGTGTCGTTCCGCGCTGCTGCGGCGGTGCTCCCGGGAAGACCAAGGTTTAATCCCGGCGGCTGGTGCTGTCGGCGATCTCGCTGCCAAACCCCTGCAGGGACATCGTTACCGCCCGACAGCCGCGCTCGGCCTCCGCGAGCGGCCGCCGCCGGGGGCGTAACGCTCCTGCCGCCCGAGCCGGGGCCACCCGCTGCCGCGTCCGTCACCGCCCGCCCTCGGCCGCCTCCCCGACGCAGATTTAAAGGGCTCGCGGGCAGGCGAGTCCAGCGGCAGCAGCGGCAGATGGCTCTCCGGAGAGCAGAGAGCGGGGAAAGCCGAGGGCACGGCAAGCGCAGCCCCCCACGCGCGGCGTTCCGGCGCTCTGAGCCAGCGGGGGAGCCTCGCTCCGCTCCCGGACGGCGCCCGCGGCGGGAGGGGCGGGGCGGCGCGGTGCACGCCGGGAGCTGTAGTCCGGCAGGGCGGGGGGCGGCGCGGCGGCCGCGCTTCCCGTGACGGCGGCAGAGCGGAAGTCGGTGGTGCCGCGTCCGCCGCGCGCCGCACGTGCTGCGCTCCGCGCTCCCCCCCGGCGGTGTGCCGTGCCCCTCCCGGCGCGGACCGAGCGGCAGCGGGATGGCGGCCGAGCTGCGGCTCCGCCTGGCCGAGCCCCTGCAGCTGGTGGCGCGCAGGAACGAGAAGAGCGGCGTGGAGCTGAGCAGATTCGTGGCCAAGCAGGTGAGGAGCGGGCGGTGCGGCGCTCGGTGGCAGCCCCCGGGTGTCCGTACTCCCTCCGTCAGGGAGGGGCTCGTAGGGGCCGCTGTGGAGCGAAGGGAGCGCACCCCTGTGCCTGCCCCGTGCCGCCATCTCCTCCCGGCCGCTCTGCGTGTGCCCGACCCCCCCGGCCGCCCCCGGCCCTCGGGCAGCCGGCGGGAGCTGATCCCGCTCCCTCCCTCTCTCCCTGGTGCTGGTTCTCGCCGTCCTCGCCCCTGTTCGGGGTGCGTGGCTGCAGCCCATGAGGAAGGCGCTCTTCTGTAACCTCGTACCCTTCCTATTGCGTTTCGCCCCGCAGTTAAAATCTTCAATCCATTCCGTGGCGCCTAAGGTGACTCCGGAGGCGTGACAGCGAGAGGTGGTGTTTTGTTATCAAGCACTGAGACAGTGACTAGTCCCTACCCTGTTGCTGTTTTGCGTGTCTTCTTTAATTACCTTAAAACAGCATGTGGGATAGAAAAGGCATGGATTTTCTAAACTTTGCTTTGAGGGTTTTTTTAAAATCACAGTCTCCGGGTTGTAGTGATACAGAAAACATGGTCCTCTAGTCACTTGCATGCTTAGGCTGCCTTAGCTCTGTGAGGCACATCTGCCTTCTAGGAGAGTTAAGACCGATCTCCTTTCTTGCTCTGAAATGCTTGAGGACATGTAACAGCATATCAACACATCAGATATTGTTTTATTAATGCTCTTCGTGATAGAGCTTTTGAAGCCCCTCAGATGTGTACACATTTGGGGCTCAAAGTCTCTATTTCTCTTTGAGTGTGTAGGAAATATCCCAGTTGTTTGAAGATGAAAAGTCTGAAGTATCATATTTTTTCAGAATATTGGCTTTCAGCCTGAGTTGCTGTCGCAGTTATGGTTGGGGAAGGCTTTCATACTGGTACTCGAGGTTCTTTGTTGGTAGACAGATGGCTCTTTCTTCTGTCGCTGCAAAGACAGGATCAAAGTAAAACTGACACGAATATACAGTCCTGAGTGGAAGCTAATTGGTGGGAAGCAGTGACGAGAAGTTGCTTTTCACGAGAGAGAAGCTGCTGCGAAATAGGAAGGGGGATGATGTGAGTACAGGCTGTAGCAGCCAGATGGAGCAGCGAGCCAGAAGCGAGTCACCGAGATCGAGGTTGGGAAAGACACTGAGCCCTTTCCCTCTGGAGAGATGCTTCAGGTCTAAAAGCCTTGCAAGCTGGAAATTCCTAAAGAGTGATTGTATAGAGGAAGCCTGGAACAGCACAGGATTTAATATTGTCACATCCTTTTGAAAACTGAATTGCTGTTTCCAGGCTTGGAAGCTACAGCTCTAGGATTATTTTAAGCTTGTCTTGCCAGTAAACAAACTCCATGTCTAAACATCATACCTGATTTCCTGCTTTGTGTATAACCCAGGAAGCCTGCATTCTGGAAATGTGGAACTCTCTTTGCTCTACAGCTTTATCTCTTTCTGGCAGCATATTTCTTCAACAGGGTTCCATAAAGGAATGAAACTTGCCCACAGCTGCTAAGTGAGGAGCAGTCTTTTGAGGTTCATAGTGTGGCACAGTTCATGTGGTCATGGAAGGTTTTGTTCCTTGTGCTTGAGTGTGGGATAGAATTAGAGCCTTTTCTGTAAAGTATTTTTATATACCATGAACTCTGCAAAGATACAGCAAATATCTGTACTTACTCTTAATGAGGAGAATGGGATGAAAAGCTCTCTGAACCAGCCTTTGTTCCCCACGTTTACATTTTTGAATAATTTAAGCAAACTGTAGAAGCAATAGGTCTCCACAAACTGCTGGAATGTGTTTTTGGTTCTTAGTTACCAAAGGTCTGCCAGAAAGTCTTCCTGCATGGAACTCCAAATGTGAATTTTGTGCAAATGTATGTCTTTGGATGCCTGTGATCATGTAATTTCAGCAGAGAAGTTGATCACTGAGAAGGTTAAAACACTCCTAGGAATGGAACTTTAATCCAAAACCACCCTTACTGGTTTCTGTCCTTTGCATCTACCACAGTGCTTATATGGAAATATATGTATCCAAGAACCTGACCCCTTGGGATATTTCTTCTATTTAGCCTATGCAACCTTCCTAACTGGACAGGAGCTCTTGAGCACACCATTCTTGATTTTTCTTTTTTAATTTGTTGATGGTTTATGTTGGCATCCTTCATTTTGCATTTCATTTTCCTATGTAGCAGTGAAAGTTGTTTTAATAATAATTCCAAGCTCTTATTTAGTGGCCTTCAGTCTTAGCATTTGATGAAATGCCTTTATTCCTTTATATTAATAAATTTAGGAAAAAGGAGATGACCTAGTGGTCTCAAATTCACAGAGTTACCCATTATCTGTCAGAAAAATGTCCTGATGCTCTGGCAACGAAGGCAGAGGTGTTTTCATTCTAAAATGTAACTTCAGCATTGTATTTGAAAGATTAGTTAGACAAATCGACTTTATTTATTATGTAGACTTTTATTTATTAGTTAGACTAATAATGTATTAGAAAATAAGGGAAAGTATGTTGCACTTTGGCTTCCATCTTGGGCTGCATTGTCATCTCCTTCTGCTATGTTTTGAAAAGCTGTGATTTTGGCACACCTTATGTCAATGATACAAAGTCAGTGAGAAACTTCTTGCTTGCATCCTCTCTTGTGAGGGGGAGGTCTGTCCAACTCTGTCAAAGATGTGTTGGAGGAGGTTCAGGAAGTTCCAGCTTGTGAGACTGCATATCACCCCTGGTTTTTTTTTTTTTATTTCCCTTGAACTGTGTGGGTTGTAGGAAAAGTGTGAGCTCGTGTTTTGGTTTAGCTTGCTGAACTGAACAGCTGCCAAAGAGTGGTGCTGCTCTCTATTGAAGTGAAGGGGAGAACGACCATCCTGGTAATGCATCGAACTCCAACTTTATTGATCAATCAATCACCTTAAATAACAGTGCTAACGAACGCCATGAATATTCTGTAATCCAATGTCATGATAGGCTAACAGAGAAACTTCTAACCACTCCCTTTGTTTTAGAATACCTACAATTGTTTATTAAAAACAGAAACCAAAACAGAAACCAGAAACTAAAACAGAAACCAGTGTTCCCAAAACTTCTACATCTGTTCTCAGGATGGCAGGCCTTCCCAGAGACGGTGTTCTGCTTGTTATGGGAAGACAGTCTGAGAACTCCATTGTTTATAGAATGATGCCTGAGAGAGTCTAATTGTTTATACAAATCAGAAGGCTGAGAACTGTTAGAAACTGCTTTACTTTTCCCCTATACTTTTCTCTCAATTGTATGTCTCATGGCCTTTTCTTTAAGTCATTCTCCGACAGCTCTCTTTCCAGCCTCTTCCCAAGGCTGAGCCACACCTTTGCGTTGTTTCTCTTACCTTGATCCCAGAACGAGTGCTGATTTGGAAAATCCATTCAACTTTCCCACCCAGTGTAAGACTTTGTAAGAAGGATTAATTTGGATCATCTTGCTAAGTTGGTTGCTGCACAATCACACAGCTGTTGTGTGAGAGGACAGAGAGAACATAAGTTCCTGGGATGGAGGGGAAGAAAGATTTCCATGTGTGGCCCTCATGCCCTCCCAACTCTTTAGGAGTGTCCCAGTGTTAAATCTGTGTCTGGTGTAACCTGTGTGTCGTGAGCAGAAATGTAGATTGCATATACCAACTTGCTCATTGCTGTGATCCTTTTATGAATTTAGAGTTTGGATTAAGCTAGGTATTATTAAAGATTTCTGTACTTTGTATGTTCTGAGCATCTTGGGATCTCTAGCTGGTCAGAGTGACCCCGAGATACGTCAGAAAGTCTCTTTTCCCAGCCTGGCGGTCAAAGAGGGAGTCAGAGCTCTTCATTTCTCGGTCTCAAGGTTGTTTATTGTATCTCCTCATTAAAATTCTTTCTCCTGTCCTGCCGAGGTCCATTCAGCAAGACAGTCCCAGGCACTCTGCCTGCCCCCGGGGCAGTGTTATGTCTTTGTACTAAAAACTATGTGTACAATATTTGCAATTGCTTTCCAATACCTATCACCTATGTTAGACAGTGAGCTTCTACTCTAAACCAATCTAAAAGTGCCAACATCACAGCAGAAGATGGAGGCCAAGAAGAAGGAGAAAGGCTGAGTACACCCCAATTTCTCCATCTTGCCCCCTGAACCCCCATTCCAAAAACCCCAAAAAAATCTATTTTTCACCCTATAAAAATTATATAAATAAATTCACTATCATTCTACTTAAACTGTCGTGGCTTGTAATTCTTCATATAAGGTTGGTAATTGTTTTTTCCAAGGGCTAAATCAAAGTTACAGGGGTCTGGGGCTCTGTGCCAAGGTCTCTGAGCCCCCTGGGCAGGGGCTTGAGCCCTCCAGGGCAGCCAGAGGAATTTCCTGGGTTCCAACATGAGCACATGAACTCTGCAAGCTGGGAGGGAGATGTGCATCCTGGTGCTGGAGCATCGACTGGGACCGTGTCTGACTCCAGGGATCAGTCCTAGCTGTGTGTCTGCTTCAGGTGTCTCTTCAATTACAGACTGTGTGTGTGTTGTGTGCTTGGAGGCACAGCCTGTCATGATGCTTTCTTAAAGCACCTCTTTGGTACCCCATGTGCAGATTTGACTATCCCAGACTTGAACACTTTCAGATCAGCTGTCTATTGCTATTGGTTGAGAAAGCTGGTATTTCATAAAGCCATGTTTAGTTAAAAATAACCCCTTCTGATAGTATTCTGCTTCTGCATAACATTTTTCATTTAGGCTCAGATAAACAGTCTCTTTGTAGAATGAGAATGTTGCCACTGTGATTTTTGAACAGTTTTATAAGTCCTAAGGGTACTGCGCACAATGATTAAAAAACTGCTTCCTCTCACAAAATTGCCAAGTGGCATGAACTTGTTGGACAGTAGACATGTAAATACAAAATTTTACTGAATCAGTCACATTATTTATTATTTTATTGTTAGCTGGCTTTATTTGATAATCAAAGCTCTGGTTAATAAATTAGGCACCCTATTGTGCCTTGTTTGGGTAGCCAAAGATGTAATTGATTTGAAAATTTGAGATATTTTTTGTTTTTTTACAATTGAGTTTATTTCTGGTTCTTTTGAGCCATTCTGCCTTTAAACAGCTTATTAGTCATTTTGCCACTCAAAATCTGATTCGCTGTAATGAGTAGGGCCTTGCTCCATTTTTAAAATTATTTCTGATGCTGCTGTGATAGATGAGAGGGAGATAAACTTATGTTCTGTAAAAGCAAACACGAGCCCTGTAAGAAACAGGTTGCAATTAATGTGATGTGCTTGATATTTGTAGTGTATGTACCTCACTGGTATTCCTAATGCTGTATGGGGATGAATATATTTTCAAATTCAGGAGACCAAGGAACTTGAACAGGTTTGCCTGTGTTCTAGAAGGGTGTGTGTTGGTGTAATCAAAGGACAGCTGCACTCTTGTAAAAATGAAACCATCCCTGAGATGGTGAGACCAGGAACAGGTCTTACCAGAGTAACTAAAGCCTAGGAGAAGCAGGAATTGGCTGCATGTGGTGCTGAAACAAAAGACTACCTGAATATTACAGAATATTTTACAGAATATTTCTGTCTTGAACAGGATAAGGGTTCACTCAGGAAGGGAGGGGAGCATGGAGCATCTGAGTTGAGAGCAAAACCACTGCAGTGCAAATTCATAATCCTGATTTTCAAAATTACTCATACTGCACTCTGTGTTAAGCATCATGGAAGTGGAGAGATGCTTGGGTAGTAACATGATGTCAAAGAGACAGATTTGAGGGTAAGAAAAAATAAATGGGTCGTTCATCAGTAACAAAGTTAGGAGGACTGGGAGCATTAGGCTAGGTTGAAGTGAGTTGGTTTGGGATTTTTTCTTTCTTCCAGCAGATGTCAACATGTTTTCCTTGTATTTTAAAGAACCAAATGACAATTTTTGTATAACAGTATAAAAAGAAAAAGGATTTCAACTTCAAAACTGCAGATACAAGCTGCTTCTTGTTAAGAGCACTGCTTGCTGTAATTCTTGTCAGAACTATAAAAATAAGGCTGTGATCATGACTGATTGAATGCTTCCTTTTTGTAAAGAGATAGTGAACATGAAACAAGTTTAAATGTTAAGTTTATTGTCTTAAATGTTTTGTGGCTCTCATGAGACCAAGCTGTTAAGATCAATGGAAATTCTAGGAAGATGTATTAATTGTTTCAACATTTCCGCAATCTTTTTCTTTAAAAAAATACAAATTACTTTATCTTTCGGCTGTAAAATATAATTTAGGGTTTTGGGACTACTTTGTAATTCCTGTTTAGTGTATCGTTGTGCATCTTACCCCTTCTGTATTGAATTTTTTTTTTGAATACTGAGCACTGTGTCAATTGAGTACCTGCTTTGGGATTTTGGACTCCCTTCTGGTTTTGAACTATTTGTTCCTGTAAAATTCACTCTGACTCCTTCATGAATAGTTCTGAAGTTAAAAGTCAGAATAATTTTCCGTTTAACCTGTTTTCACTTTGCATTCCTTTAGGTTTGGACTCAGCAGGATCGTCAGTGCATCCTCAATACTTTCGCGCAGTTGTTGCTGGATAAAGAATGTACTCTATTGATCGGCCGCCAGCTTCGGCCCATCCTGCTGGATTTGTTGGAGAGAAATGCAGAAGCTATCAAAGCTGGAGGCCAAATCAACCATGATCGACATGAAAGGCTCTGTGTAGCAATGAGCAAGCTGCTTGCTGACCACCCTGATGTTATGCCGTGAGTAATGGGATGTCAGTGTTTGAATTTAGGAGGTGTTACAGCCTGCTCCTGGAGGCAGGGTAAACCAGGTTTTTGTTAACAGATGGATTGGGATGGATTAGAGAGAAGGACACTGACTGACTGGTGTTTTTTTATTTTAGAACTGGTGTTTATTACTGGTGTTCTGTTTATTTTAGAAACATTTGGTTGCAATGGAAAGGAGATATGTAGCTGTTTTGGTTATTACCTGTAGAAATACAACAACATATAAGCATAAAAAATAACATTTAAGGAAATGAATAAAGGAAACAAAAGAAAGAGGATAAGAATAGAAACATGTCACTACCCATGGTAGTGGCGAGACTTGCTTGTTGCAGTTTCAGTGTCCATTGGTCCAAGTGATGGTGGAAGTGTTGATCCATCATGAGGTGGGAGAAGCCCATGGAATACAAAATTTTTTGGGTTAACAAACAAATACCTTCAGGTGGGAAGGCCCAGGTACCTCCCCCGGTGGGGGAGAGTTTTGGCTGTGTTGCAACACTGTGGATCGTGACCAGTTCTCTGATGGAAGTTCCTAAAAGCGAACCTGTGGGCACTTAGAGATCTTTGATTCCTCCCAAGACGTGGCTGCTGCCTCTAAGGTAGCTGAGCCAGTTACGCCCCATCACAAGGGATGAAAGCTTTTAGTGTGAATGTCGTGGTATTCCCCCTCCCCCCCCCCACCCCAGGGAAGAGGGAAGTTTTCACACCTGAGCCACTTGTGTAAGGGAGGACATTGTCATGATAAAAGCATTATCCAACCTTGCAGGATTTCCTTCTTAGTGGTGGACTCTTCTGGGTGTGGCTCAAACCCCTGCTTTGGCCCTGGGTGATGGGTGCTCAGCCCCTCTCCCCTGGGCTGTGACCCTGCACATCCTCAGCAAAGCACAGATGCTTTTGCAAATGGGCAATTGTTTGAGTCATCATTAACCATTAACATTGCAGTTAACATTTCATCCAGGCGGTACCTGCTTGTTACTGTTCCCTGGTGAGGAGAGATAGTGTCAGAATTTGAATTGTCTCTCACAGTAACAAACGTGTTTTGAACGGAAATAATTATTAACTAAATACAAGTCTCAAATACAGTTTATTTTAATTAAATCGTGTTGTAAAATGCAATTTGACTTTCACCTGTGATCCACAGAAAAGCAAAATAGCTTAACAATAGGTTCACAACCAAAATCTTTGAGTTTAATATTAGACCTCTATGCTGGTAGAATATAAAGTTGCATAAGTAGGAATCTGTATTACTTTTTCAGTAAACAAGAGCAGTCAGAGTTTTCATCAAAGGCAGTACTGTTTCCCCTTGATAATTAGGTAATGATTTCTAATAAGGCGATGTGTCTGTTGTCAGCTGATTGCTGAAGTGGTTGTCTTTCTCATGTGTGGATGAAGTTAATTACAGGCTTAGTTCTAAGTACTGTCAATTACTGTCTTAGGACCTGTGCCCTGACGTCTTTATTAGTGTCTGGTTTTCTTTCTTCTGACTTACATGTTTGTGTTGTCTTTCTCTCTCACTCTCTTCTAAAGATTTGCTTTAAGATACTTTAAAACTACATCACCAGTTTTCCAGCGGCTTTTCCTGCAGAGCTCAGATGCAAGCACAGTTCGGTATGGGCGCAGACGAATGAAGCTGCGGGACCTCATGGAGGCTGCCTACAGGTTTTTACAGAAGGAGCCCTCGGTTTTCCGGGAGCTGTGGGACTGGAGTGTGTGTGTTCCGCTCCTGAGGAGCCATGACACTTTAGTCCGGTGGTGAGTTAAAACCTCCAGATCTTCTTCATTGAATAGCTGTATCTGTGTCTTGAATTGTAATTAAAAATGTTCACATGCAGTAGAAAGCGTTTTCAAGTAATACCAGCAATCGGTACCATGGGATCTGTGTTTATACTTCTTAACTGGCCTTTTGAAAGCTGTAGTAATCTATCACAAGGTGAATTTCTGACTAGCACTTAGTAGTGCTTAAAACTGTGGTCTAGAGAATCTTTCCAAATTATTTCAGTTTGCCTAAGTTGGTTCTTTTTTCAGTTGTTTGTGTGTTGATTTCTCAGCAGCTGTGAAACGTAGCTTGTTTAAGCTGCGTCTTGTATTGGCCTTGTTACAGGTTTTGTGTGGGATTTTGGTCAGATGTTTCATGTTAGGTGTCTGCCCGCAGGCCTTCAGCCTAATCACATGCTCTCTACCTTATTTAGTAATGTTAGTGTCTTTTATTTTAAAAAGATGTTTAATAGTCTTCACTTTTTAAAACATAAATTCTGAATTGTGTTGGTAGCATATAAATTCAGTAAGGTGTATAATTTAGGAAGGGCAGAACCAAGATTGTCAAATCTATCAGTCATTTATGAAGCTCTCCAAAATGACATAGTGTCAGAAAATGAGAGCACTTGGAATTCATTGAGTAGAATTGGTTTACCTGGTGTTCAACCAATAGTCTTAAGTGAATGAGCTGACTCTTAAACATTTATCCTGAAACAATCTTCTGCCTTTCCCCCATTTCTTCCTTCCCCCCATCATGCTCCTTGAAAACTTTGTTCTTGGAATTTGAAAACAGCATTATAATGAACGAGAACTGGTTTATGATTTATATTAAATGTTCTTTTGTTGCAAGACAGCTTTATGTAGTCACGACTTGGGAGTTGTTGGCTTTTCTAGGCACTCAGAATTGATTTAATTGCATTAAGTTTACTTTAGAAATAGCATGAAATGCAGTTTTGGAAGGGAAATAGTAGGAGGAAAAAAAATGGGCAGAGATGACTTCATTTTCCTTGTCTCATATGTTAACCTTCATTTATTTAGGAAAGTGCATTCCGCTATTATATTTCTGCTGATAATTCAGTTCTTCAGAGAAATGTTAGCTAATTGGGGAATAAATTAAAACTGTGCCATGACAGAATTGCTTTCCTCAGTTCTGAGATATTTGTCTAATCTGAAAGAATGTTAAGCATAGTGCTAAAATAATTTCTATGAATAAAGTTTTCTGCACGTTTTTCCAAACTTGATGTTTTGTTATGCAACTGACAGTTGTCAAACTACATTCCTTAAAACTGTTCTGACATATTTTGTTCTAAATGTAATTTTCAGGTATACTTCCAACTGTCTTGCTCTGGTTACATGCATGAGTGATGAGCATAAATTATCTTTCCTGAAGAAGATATTCAATCCTGAGGAGCTGATACATTTCAGACTGAAGTAAGGACTTTAAAAATCTTGAACATTATTTGTTTTTCTTGATGGCTTTCAGCTGAGTTAATAAACATGGGTTTCACAGGTTGCTAGAAGAATCTCAGCTGCAGAATGTGGAACAAGCCTTAGTTTTGGCTAATCCAGACTCCTCATTTTGGCAAAAGGAGAAAGAACCACGCCATACACAGGGACACGTTGTGTCGGGTGACCTCTCTGCACGTGTAGTGGCTGTCTGTGGCATTGTGCTGCCCAGACTACAGCATGTTTCTGAAGAGCAGGTATGTAATCCACAGTTAAATCTGTACATTTTTGTTTTAGCAATCTCTAAGTACAGTGAACTGACTTTATTTCCTGATTGGATGGTATTGAGATACTGTGAGTATCTTTATCTCTCTCAGTGTGTGCTGTAAGCTAGTGTTGCATAATTCTGGCACCACACAGAAAATCTGCAGTGGAGCGAAGCAGTGAAGGAGCAATAGTGCTGTTCATTTTACCTTCATGTAGCAGTTTGTACAAACATACTACAAAAGAATATTCAGCCTAACATAATAACTTCAGTCTCAGTTGGGGTGACAATCCATGGCTGATAAAGCAGGATCTGGGACAGTTGCTTTTACCTGCATTGATGTTGGGGGTTTTGTGCTCTACAGGCATCTTGTATGCAGCCTTTCTCCAGACATATGCTCAGTTCTTCTATGAAAAGAAGAAAACAAGTCTGCTGTTTAAATTCTTCCATAAGACAGAGAAAGGGGAAAGGAAGTGAGCAAGAATTTACTGTCACCACTTGAGAAAGTGTAATGTAGACTATAGTGCCTTATGGAAGCCCATCGGAGGCATAAATATTTTTAAACAAACAGTATTTCACCTTTTTTCTTCTAAATTGCTATTTAACTTAAGCTGTTCAGATCCCTCTTTGTAGCTACAGCCAGTATTCCTGACTGTTTTTCTCCTTTAGGTATCAGTTTTAGTTCTTAGCTGAGTTCTTTTGTTTAATTTTGTAACAATGATCTACAACAGGAGAAAGAAATGAATGAAGAGTACCAGTGTCCAGAATTATTTGAGTGGCTGAATCAAGGAAAGAGGATTTCCCCTCCAAATTCCTCTTCCCCCCATGCTGTTTTTCTCCCCGCTTCTGTTTTTCAATTCAGTGTTTTCTAGCCTTTGGGGTTTTTTTATAGGATTGTGAGAGAGTGGTTTGGAGTTCACTGTAGCAGGGGAAGCTGTAGAGCTCTTTAAGGAGATTCTTACTCCCATTGCAGCATCACTGCTGCTGCAGCTCTGCTGAAGCCAGGCCATGCTATAAACTGGATTACTGGAGGAATACTCTTTTATCTCTGAGGGAGGGGAGAACTTCCCTGAAAGGAATGCTTGTATTTTTTAATAGCCACAGGTATTCCACTGATCTGGTCTACAGTGTAGTTCCAGTTACAATAGGGAAGTTCCAGTGACAGCTTAGGAGCAAACAGTGAGGGGAAGCAGGTTCTCTTGTTTCCAGAGAAGTACATCAAGCTATATCTGGAAAAGGTCAGACTTAAATACAAGACACTTGTTTCTATGCTCTGACTCCCTTCCTCTGAGCTTTTTGGCACAAAGCGCTAATTTTTGTGCCATATATAGATAGGTGACTAGAGCCAGAATATTTGGAGACCATCCGTGGCATTGATTAATTACCATTCCATAAACTGAATTCATTTCATTTTGAATAAAATGAAAATGTTATTGAATATAACTTTTTTTCATTCACTGAGTTTAATGATCTTATGCTTTGGCCTCTACAGAAAGAAGTAAATACTCACATTTATCCATTTAATATTCATATTTGCATCATTTGAATGCAACTGCTGTTTAATTTGTCCTGTGATTTGAATCCATTCCAATGACCTAATTTCACTCATATTGCAAATTGTATTTGCTTGACATGAGTTATGACTGAATAGTTACTGTGCCTGTACTGACAACTTTGTGTGAATTCCTCTTGGCATCAAGTTGTATGTATACTTTTTATTAAGTGTTTCACCTGTAATAGCTTTTGGATGAAATCTATTTTGGTATCTGTTAATAGATTCAACTTTAGACTCCTTTATTTTATTTTATATGCAGATCTGCAGGCCAAAATTTTTCTTGTTGTTAGACTCACTTTCCTAATTGTTCTGTGTGGTACAACTGTAAGAAAAGTAACTTCAAGTGTAGTAACCCAGAATTTTATGTTTGAACAGGAAAATAACACCAGCAATTTTGTTTTGGTTGAATCTGCCTTCACAAATCTTCAAAACCTTGCTATTGCTGTATCATATCAGACTCCTGTTTTATTAGAAGGACCGATAGGATGTGGCAAAACTTCTTTAATTGAATATTTAGCAGCTGTTACAGGAAGAGCAAAACCTCCTCATATTTTGAAAGTTCAGCTTGGAGATCAAACTGATAGTAAGGTAACTGATGGATTTGTTTGGTGTTTGAATCATGTGACATAACTTTTACTTAAAGCATGGACCTAATTTTCTAATAATAAAATGTTTTCACCCAAGGACCCCAGTGCCCAGCTCTTTAGTACTTGTCTTAATATTGGTGAGAATGAATAAATAAACAGGAAAAATAACTGGTTTTTTCCAGTAGGTTTTAAATTCTTTGCATAATTTTGCTAAACCTGAATCATTCAAATTATGTTTTATCAGGGGTTTTCTATGTGGAAGAACACTATTGATTTTTTTTTTTTTTATTAAAAAAACTTGATTTGTATTGGAAAAAGCAGGATTCTGGTGCCAAAGGTTGTGTGAACGCTTATTTCAGTTTAAGTGAGCTAATGTTAGTTTAATCTGATGCCTTTTTTGTGATATAAAGGTGAGATAAAGTAAGATACTGGGATGTTGAGGTGATTTGCAGTTACATATTAATGATTAAGCTCTATCTGTAGATAATTTTATGTACTTCTTGTTTTTCATGCAGAATTTTGGAGCTTGAGTTATGTTGTTTGGCACAATTTATTTTTAGTTTTTGAAGGTGGTTAGTATCTACCAGAAGTTATCAGAAGGTTTTTATTAGCATCCATGAGCACCTTTCCATGCTTGCATGGAGCGCCTGGTTTCACCATCTCACAGACTGTATCTTCTCATATGCAAGAGTAAGGCCACCATATTTAAGAAAAAGTGGTGAAGTTCAAGGTACAAAATATGTAGCAGTAAAATCACAAACTCAATTTTTAAAGCAGTGCTTATATTGAAGTTACAATTTGAGAGAAAAGCAGAACTTTGAATAACTTGCCTTATAGTTCTGTTTACTACCTTAGTCGCAGACTTTACAAAAACATAAACTAAAGCTTGGTGTGACCCTAGACAGTTTTCTGTATTACTTTAGATTGCTTACAAATTAGGGTGGCACAGCTCATAAATTTACTTCCAATTACCTGGTTTGTTTTAATAATTAAGTTTCAGTAAAATTGCCGCCGGAGGCAGGAAACTTTTCTTCTTATTTAAAAAAAGTGCACTGCTGGGCACAGATAGCCAGATTGTTTAGTGAGGTAGAGTTAAAGTGTCACTTCTGTCCCAACTTTGGTCGTTTTTGCCATCCTTTCCCCTGGGGAGGCCGTGCCCAGGTCTCTGATGTGCCTGTTTCTGTCACAGACGCTGCTGGGGATGTATCGGTGCACAGATGTACCCGGGGAGTTTGTGTGGCAGCCTGGCACCTTGACACAAGCTGTTACCAAGGGTCACTGGATACTCCTGGAGGATATTGATTATGCTCCTCTGGATGTGGTATGTAGCTCTATGTTTGCTTTAAGGTACTGCTCTCGCTGCCCATGATGGCAGTTTTGGGAGTCTGATCACCAGGGGTCTGGAGCAGCACACTGAAAATGCTGCTGCTTAGAAGGGCTTAGAAAGAATTCACCTGTCTTGGTTCACATGTTTGCACACCTCATTAGTTTTTGTCTTTGTTACAGAGTAGTCATGACCCTGACACTGATCACAGATTTCAGTCTGAAAGCTGGAGATGACGCTGATAATGTGTCTGATAACGTGTCTATTAAACAGTGTTTTGGTGTTTGAAACCAAACGTGGCCCTAAACACCACAGAATATTGTCAATATATGAGGCTTAAGACTTTTTTTGTTTGTGTGCCCTTTTTTCCCTTCCACATATTTTTCCTTACACATTTCTTCCATATTAAAAACATGCTGTTGCACTTAGCATTATAAGCTTTAATAGATTTCCTGGTTTTTTTGGCTCCAGAACAACTAGTTAGTCAGTCATCCTTGCCTCTTGAAGTAATGGCTACTGAAAAGAAGTCATTTTCAAGCATGGTGTGATAGAGATGCTTTGCTGCATAGGCCTCCTGGACATTCTGCTGGTTGTTTCCTTTCATATCTGTTCCATAAAGCATCCTTTGTGTGGCTGAATAACCTGTCAGTTTATTTATTATGTTCTAGGCTTTCTGGTATAGAAATAGAAATAGAAAATTTATAAGAAAGCAAATGAATAGAGCTTGTACGTACAGAGAGTTCACTGCTAGGAGGTTGTGCACTTACTTGCTTCTGTGGATTTAGCTCAGTGCACTCATGATGATCATACCCTGAGTATTATCCTGCATTCACCAAATCCCTTTCTTCAATCCTCCCTGCAGGCATCCTGTCTGCTTTCTGCATATCAAAGGATTTCTGTGTGCTCCCTGTGTGCTGAGGGGTTGGTGTGGTCATACCTCCCTTCTTTCTTTCCACCACCATTATAGTCCCTCCCCAGGGAAGGGTTGGTTTTATAAATAGGTACCAAACTCTCCTGGGGTAGCAGTGTATACACTGAAAAAGGATTATGGTTGAGAACGTCATCCTTGAGACACAGGTTATTTTTGTTCAGGCAGATAAGCAAAATAAAGCTTCTGGTTTGAATGTGTCCAATAAGTAATTTGATAATTTTAAAATTAATAGTTTTGATTTGGACTTGAAGTGTTCTGGCTGTCATTTCAATTGTCTTACCATTAAATTTGAATACAGGAGAAAAAAAGGTAAGTAAACATTACACCTTTGGCTTCCACTGCTGGTTAAAATTGCTGGGAACTCTGCAGTTCCTGGTAGCATCACTTGGAAGTGTATCTCTGGAAATAGCAGTTGCTGGCAATGTGATGGTGCTCAGTGGCATTGCTCCAGCATCTCAAGTGTGAAATAAGTGTGGATGGTTGTGCTGTCTGTTAGTGCCACCAAAAAAAAAAGTTTTACAGTTTTTCTTTTTCTCTCCAGATCTCTGTGCTGATTCCACTTTTGGAGAAAAAAGAGTTACTGATTCCTGGTCGTGGTGACTGTTTAAAAGTAGCACCAGGATTCCAGTTTTTTGCAACCAGGAGGTAGGTTTGTAAACTTAAATGAGATTGGGAACATGGTATCCTATTTTTAAGTCCAAGGTGCTTTTTACAAGGTACTTTTATAGGACTGGTTTAGCAATTTCCAGTTAACAAGGAATATAAATCATAGAAACTGTGAAAATAATTTTTTTTCCACTTGAAGGCAGCCTTGGGGTGAATCCCAGTCTTTGTACAGAAAAATAGCTTCAGCAAGGCTGAAGAAATGAACCTTGCTAGGAGGAACCCTACAAAACCAACCCATCACCAAGACAAAACACCACTCATAGGAATGTGTGAAAAAGGTTTATTATTGATAGTTATGAAATAGCTATAGTGTCAATATAGGTGTTTTTAACTTTTTCTAGCCAGAGAAAGATACAATATGCTCTGCCTGATTGTTTCACTGTTGTAGTGGCTCCTGCCTTGGATGTCAAAATGACTTTTTGTATAGGAAAATGTAATATTTGTATCAAGGTTAAAGATTAGGAGGTCTGTATGGGGAATGACAGTTACATGGTTTTCAAATATTTTGTAGTTTATTTCAAAGCCTTTAACAAATTTCCCTGATTTTGTCTTACTTCTATAAATTGGTTTTTCTGATCTATTTTTTCTGGAATTGAGTCTTCTGTGTTCCACTCCTTTGGTTGCCTCATTTCATAAGAATTTGTGTTTCTTTATGCGTGGTTGTCATGGTTTAACCTTGGTCAGCAACTAAGCACCACACAGGTACTGGCTCACTCCCCTGCAGCAGGATGGGGGAGGGAGTTGGAAGAGTAAAAGTGGGAAAAGTCATGGGTTGAAATAGAGTTTAGATAAAGCAAAAGCTTTCCACACAAACAAAGAGACAGACCCTATCACTCTGAACATCCCCACCCTTCCTCCTTCTTCCCACAGCTGTGTATGCTGGGCACTGCTGATATGGAATATGGGATATCCTTGTGGTCAGCTGGGAATCTGGAATCCACCAGGTGGAATATCCTGGTGGGATATTCAGTTGGGATCAGCTCTCCTGGCCATATCCCATCCCAGCTCCCTGTGTTCCCTCACCCACCTCTGCTGGGTGGTGCTGGTGCTTTCCTGAGGAGCAGGAAAAGCCTTGCCTCTCTGGAAGCCCTGCTCAGGGGTAGCTTAGACATCCCTGCATTATCAGCACTGCTTGGGTCACAGATGTAAAACACAGCCCCACACCAGCTACTATGGAGAAATTTAACTCTGTCCCAGCCAAAACCAGCACATCAGTGAACAGTTTGTATAGCAGCAAATTATAATTTTCATTAGGTTTGTTAGGGTAGATTCTGTAAATCTGTTGCAGTTTACAGCTGGGAAATAGTATTTAACAATTGAAACAAAACACAATACAACAAAGAAGAAAAAATTTAATGAAAACCCACCAGAAAACAAAAGCCAAACCACAACCCCAAATCTAATGCTTTGCATGTGCAAGGCTACTTCTTACATGGCTGCATAGTTATTTCTGTAGTAAAAGAACAAAGAGAATGAAATAGATGATGGAAAGAGCTGAGTCTGGAGGACAAGGAAGAAGAATTGTGAAACACTGTGGAGGGGACAGTGCTGAAGATGCTTTTCCTGCACCTCTGCAATAAGATCACAGATCCTTTAAGGTTCTTCACAGGCCGCTTGTGTCAGGTTTCTCCCTTTACCAAAGATTCTGTATATTGCTTCTGACAGACAACTGACAGTAGGTTGAGTCTTTCTGAAAGTACCTCAATGGAGATTTTGGCATAAAGGAAGAAAAACACTGTGCTAACAAGTAATTTGGAAAGCATGGATAGGCAAGGTGGAGTACATGACAGTACAGTGACAAACAGTGTCATTTATGCCTGTTGCATTGTGCTGTAGCAGCTGTATGTACCATGTTCTTTGATGCACAGAAATGCACTGAAAAGGCTGAATTCTTCAGCCACACTCAACATGCTGTGTTTCTTCATTGCATTTTGATTTAGGATATTCAGCTGTGGTGGAGGTTGGTACAGGCAGCAAAGCAGCCATGCTGCTCTTCTGGACAAATACTGGACCAAAATTCATCTGGATAACATGAGCAAAGGAGAGCTCAAGGAGGTATGGGGGTGTGTTGCTCCATTGTGGCATGTGAACAATTGTTTCATCTTAGGGTAATAAATGTCTTTCAGTAGTTAATTGAATCCTTATTTTATCTTCAAGTTCTACAATAGACCCTTACAATTTCAGCTTTGTGCTGCCAATTTTGAAGTAAACAGGCAGTTTGTCAGGAAAATTTGAAGTGAATGGAACCGAGATTCTGGAACTTGCCTTGACAGACACAATTGTGCTTTGTGTGGGTCTAAGAATCAAGTTACTTTGCTGCTTATTAGCCCACAGGGACTTGAAAGCAGAGAGAAATAGCAAAAAAGAAAATTGAGTTTAATTTGGTGTTCTAAGCTTTAAGCTGAAAAATAGTTGGTCAGTTACCAGTTAAAAATAACTGCTTCTGTTAACATCTTTCTTTTGTTAGCATCTCTAGGAGGTGTTTGCTCTGTGTAATTCTTCAGAAGATTAAAACAGCCTAGGGCTCATATGAAAATTCAATTCTCTGGAGATTCTCCTTGTGATACAGAGCTCAAAACAGGATCTGATTCTAGAAGAACCTTGGCTGAGGGGAAACGTAGTGAAGAGTCTCTAGCAGAAGAGTTGGGGAGAAAGTTCAGAATTTTCTAGAATGGAGAAGACAGTTTTTTCAGTAGAATTCATTCACTCCTTTGGTCTCATTCAGCAGCCAGCACAATTATAGGTGGCCTTAAATATCTGTGAGGTTTTTTTCCTTTCTTGTCATTTGTCAGCTAATTGGTAGGAGTGGGGCAAGAACAACTACAAAAACCTTATGAAAAAACAGAACTTGAGTGTTAGCTGTGTCTCTTACCGCCAGGTTCTTTTTATTCTTTTTCTGCAACTTTGTAGCTTAAGTCACAAAAATGTATAAACTGAGCACTTAGATTCCACAGTAGTATACCCACTTGCTTGCCTTGAAAAAAGTCTCATGTTGTTAATCTTAAAAGTCTCTCTGGCAGGGTAGGATCAGTTTTCCTGGCCTGTATCTGTGAAAAGTAATTTTGAGAAGCAATATTTTGGTTGGCAAGCTTTAGTGGAGAGAACAGAGCTGAAAGGAAATTACAAAAGAAAAATTATCCCCTTAACGTGCCTTTGTCAGCACAGTGAATAGACAATTTGAATGCAATATGAATTTAGTCAATAAAAGAAGGGTGGGAGCTAAGGAGTTCTGTTACCAGTTGTGAAGTTGTAAACTGGTCATGGTTTGGGTTCAGATAAGATTGAATGTACTTTTTGTTCTTCCTGTTGCTATTTGTGCAAATGTATTAAATGATCTGGAGCAGAGCTGAGCTGGAAAAGTTTGTTTTTGGCATCAAAATCAGTATCATAGTAGTCATAATTTCTGATTTCTTCAGGTGAGAGATTTCAGGAGAGCAGTTTCATATTGCTTGCTAGTTATATCTATTGAAGCATCTCCCAGTGAAAACTGGGGTGCTGTTGGTTTCTTTCCAATATGGATGGGTTTGTTGTTTTCTTGTTTTGTTTCATTTTTTTTTCTTTTTTTTGTTTCTGATTTCAGATCCTCCAAAGGAGATACCCCAACCTTGCTCTTGTGACAGATCACTTGCTAGACATTTTCACTGACCTTACAGGAGACAAGTATCAGGCACCAGAAAACAGTGCTGCTGGCTCCAGTCACGTGCCAGAAGCAGCATCAGAGTCGAGATCAGAACATAAGAAACCAAGTCTGGAAGGACGAGAACTATCTCTAAGGTTGTCCTTTATATGTTTATTGGAAGCCAGCTAGTTACAGAGATAGAAGGGTTTATTTTTGTTATTTTTCTTAACTTTTTAGAAATAATGGTAATAGCTTAATAATTAAATGTGAAAAACTGGGAAATAGATTTTTTGTTTTAAATAATGATTAATATATCATTTAAAGAAGCTAAACTCATTCTGCGTTATTTAAATTTCCTATTTGCTATACTTACTTTTTGGCTGGCATGGGAGAATGTGTGAGTTCTGTCATATGCAGTGCTTTGTTGGCATCAGGCCATTTGAATTTATTCTTAATTATTGTTAACACAAGATATTGGTACTAGTTAAGAACTGGAAGATGCTTATAATGTTATCTTAGTAGCTAGAAAATAACATGTTCAGTAACTGAGTGCATTATCTTGATTATTTCATGCTGAACACTCAGCATTATAACTTAAGGTGACTGAAAATAACTGTATCTGTAATGTACTGTTAATTTCAGAAAGTCTGTGATGAAATGTAGTTTGATGCTGAATTATTTCTTCCTCTCCTACCAAATGTCAGTTCTATTCATCTGGAATTTCTGTAACCAGTAGTGCTTTGTAAATTAGTTAGTAAATGCTAGGTGTGGGTAGTACGTGATATTTGTGTAGAACAAAAGAATGTCAGTTTTTTCTAGAACAAAATTTCCTTTTCTCGCCTTTTGGAAGATCTTGTTGTTGGTAACGAATCTGTATCTTGAAAAAATAGGGGGTTTAGACCTTTCTGGATTCTTTAATACCTTTGAATTTTACAGTTAAAGTTATGATTTAATGGGAGTATGTATGATCTGTTTGTAAGCAATGTTGGTCTGTGCTCAGCTGCTCCTCAGAATTATTGTCCTTTGTGTCTTCCCGTGTGCAACTTGCACAACAACTACACGTGCAAGTGCCGCAAGATGATGTCGTGACCTAAGCTGAACATGAAAGAAGATGCTGTGTATTTTGGCATGTTTGTACCAAGTCTTTTTGTTTTTTCTTTTTAGAGACCTACTGAATTGGTGCAGCAGGATTGCTTGCAACTTTGACAGTAATTCTTCAACCACAGCAGTGAATATTTTTCAGGAGGTGCGGTAAGACTTGATGTGGAAATTGATCCCAAATTCTGTTGGTGTCTCACAAAATCCTCTCTTTGGGAATGTGAGATGGGAATTTGTTTGGTTTTGTTTTGAAGCAATTGGACTGTAGTTGGAATGTTTGTGATCTCTCTGATCAGAAGCTTTTGTTGCTACTAGGAAAGTTGTTTGCAGTAAGGTGCTAAAAGAATTTTGTGCTGTCATACAAACTGCATGGTGGGAAATAATTGTAACTGATATAAGCTGGGATTGCGTGTGGCAGAAACCTTTCTTTTTCTTGTAATATGGGGCTACTTTTCTTCTTACCTGCTCATCAGATTACAGTATAGGTTGAGGACTTTTTGGATGTGCATCTGTCAGAGGCAGTTTTGAGATGTGAGATCTTACAATGTTACTTCCATCTCCATTTTGGTCCATTAGTCTAAAAACAGCTTTTGTGGTTGAGCATTGAAAAGTTTTTATTTTTGGTGTAAACCCACTACGTTCTAGAGTTTAGAAGTTCTTATTGCATCTTTTTGAACTCTGTTGTTTGACTCCATCATAGGACAGTGAAATAGTTTTATTTGCAATGGTTGAATTGGATTTGGGTTCGTTTAGATTAAGATGGTGCTTTGTCAGATAAAATCATACAAAATTAGTTTTCAAGAAGTTGGTTTTCCCTTTGACAGGCACTGGACTGTTTCACAGCCATGTTGTCCAATCAAGGGAGCAGACAGAAAATGGCAAAAGTTATTGGAAGTTACCTAAACATTTCAAAAAAAAAGGTATGGTGAGCTACAATTAACATGATCTTTATTGGTAGCTTGCAATTTTTCTATGATTAATTGAAATACGTTACACTATTTCTTATTTAAATTATGCTGACTTTTCCATCCCAAACAGGTTTTTTTGCTTTCTGTTCCATCCCAGGATCTGTTTTCCTCCTATTTTTTGTTCACCTGCATTTGTTTTTTCTCTGAAAGTTCCCCACAACCTGTTTTAGAGCAAATGGCCTCAGGATGTAAAAGAAGGATTTCACAGCTGGAGCAGCATAGCTGCCTAAGCACATGATGCCACTATATGCACAGGGTAGCAAAGAATGTGTTTTACTTAGATGGTTTACAGTGAATATTAAACTCTTAAACAGAGAGATCAGAGAGAAACATGATCTTTACTGCTACTTGTTCTGTACTCACGCTTACAAAATCAGCTGCCTCTCTGGAGCTGTATAAATGACAAAATTAAACTAAATCACTTCTTTGTCAACTATTTCTGACTGTAGAAAGAAGTCTGCAAAGCAAATTCTCTCTGTTGTTACTTTAAGTTGACAGATGGATCCCTGACTCTTCTGTGGGTTTTTCTCTGTCCTTCTTTGCGTTATTTCATTACAGGAATGTATTATTCTCTGCAAGTGGCAAAATATCCTTGTTTACACAAAGGATTTTTTTTTAAGGGAGATTATTTGCTTATTGTTAAAATAATTGTTCAAGTTTGTGTTGTTGAGCTACCATGGAAGTAGGTGAAGTAGAAATACTGTGGCAAAGACTATTACCAAGTTATTGAGTTGAAAGTTGTTTGTATAGATAAAAACACTTCTGAAGTCCTTCACTGTTTTAGGTTATGATTGTGTAAAACCTCCAAAATACAGAATTATGCTATTAAAAATTAACTTGCTGCAAAATAATACTGGTAGCATGGCGTGGGTGCTGTTGCTGTGATGTAAGCAACATTAGTATTGGAAATGCTGATGCTTTTTTCACAGGTGGAGTTCTTCTGTGAACTCTATAAACCGGAAATTTCGATACGGGAACAAGATGTCTCTGTCGGAAGAGTGAATCTTGTGAAGAAGCAGAACCAGGCTCTCACTGTTCAAAGGTAGAATATCCTGTACTTTCCATGTGAATTGAAATTCACATAGGCTGCAGGTCACAGGGTTTAAGGAAAATTCGAATTGGGTATTCTCATTCTAATGAAAGGAATGTGAGAGCTCTTTCCCTTGCAATCCAAGTTTTACCTTGTGTATTTTTAAGAGTGTCTGCATCATGCTTCTGGCAGCCAAAGCGTGGAGATTTTCAACTTCTCTGAACTAGAGCGTCTTCAAAAGAGTGTGGATCCACAGCTGTTATAAAAAGACTGTGGTGGCTCTACCTTGGTTGAGGGAGATTTTTGTATGTGTTGGTAAATTCATTGGCCAGGAAGTTATTTGGAAACCCTGAATTTTTAGATTGTATCTTAGAACTATTTATTTTCTGACCTATATTAAAAAAAGTCCTAAATCAAACCACTCCACAAAAAAAAATTAATAAAGGCAAAATTGAAATGAGCTCCTTGATAAATCTTAGTTTGAGTAACTTGCATTGTTTTTTCAGGGCAAAACATACCTTTGCTGCCACACGGCCATCTGCAGTACTGATTGAACAGCTTGCAGTGTGTGTTGTCAAAGGGGAGCCTGTGCTCTTGGTTGGTGAAACAGGAACTGGCAAAACCTCAGCAGTCCAGTACCTAGCTCATATTACAGGTAAATAATGTGTGAAAATAGTAACTTACATGAAGATAATGTGAAAAGCAACAAACAAACAAACAAACCCACAAGTTGATGGTGCTCTTTTATCTGTTTCAAGGACACCGTTTGAGGGTTGTCAACATGAACCAACAAAGTGACACAGCAGATCTCTTAGGGGGGTGAGTCACTGACCACTGTTTTGTCTGTTCTGCAGAACAAATGGACAGTATCTGTTACCTAGTAGGATAAATGTCTTAATAAATATATTTGCATGCAGAAACCTTCTTGTCCTTGCTGAAGAGCAGAGCAGTGTGTGCAGAGCTGTGTGTGATGAAGTCATTCAAAAACAGAGCCCAATGTCCTGCCCAAAGTGGCTTAACTGTTCAGTATAAATCTGATGTAATATTCACTGGACAGATTGTTGGGTAGTATTGTGAATATTTTGCTTATCAGGGTGTTCCTGTCTTTACAAAATCACCTCATGGTGCATTTAAATATGTGCAATTCTATTTAGTTTGTTAGTTTAGTAAAAAACTTCAGAAACAAGAGTTCATCCATGCAGCTTATTGTTGTTTCAAGTAACTGGTTTCGGACTTGTTTTCTTTCTCAAGTTCACAGGTGACTGTCTCACATAAATAATTACTCTTTTGCTTCTCTTCAGTTACAAGCCTGTGGATAACAAGCTGATCTGGCTCCCTCTGCGAGAGTCTTTTGAAGAACTCTTCTATCAGACATTCTCTAGGAAGAAAAATCAAACATTCTTGGGACACATTCAGACTTGCTACAGACAGAAACGTTGGCATGATCTGCTAAAACTAATGCAACATATTCATAAATCTGCTATTAATAAAGAAGTAAAAGAAAATACATCTGGTAAGACTTCAGATGGATCAAACACACATTAATGCTAAACCATGCAGAGGGTAGATAAATACTGGTGAATTTTGTTTTTTTAATTTGGGTTTGTTTGAAGTTTAGGGATTTTTCCCTCCCCCTGTATTACATCTTTTTTTTCTGGTTTTGGGAAATGCAATGTCAACATTGAAACAAAACATTCAGAACACTGTTAGAACAGTGGTTGGGTTTTGTTTTGTTTTATTTTGTTTTGGTTTTCCTTTTTCTAACTCATCTCTGCTGGTAGCTATGTGTGGAGATTGTGTGCCCTGTGGTACCCTTGGCATCTGGTCTCCACTCAGTACTTGTTTGCTGTGCTGGGGAGCAGTCCTGCTTGTTTGTGTGTCACTCTTCTATGTGAATGCATTCCCACTTTCAGCCCTGGAACCTGCCTGGGTCTCACAAACGTGTCCTTTTTAAAAAACAAAGCAAAGCAACAATCACAGAACCAAACCCAAAGTAATAACAGTTTTAGAGTAGAAATTATTTTTAAGATCTTTCTTTTGCCTTGTTTCCTCTGTTAGTGATGCTGACTGGCCTAGTGCTTTGTTTTGTTCCACAGTGATTTTATCTCCAAATAAGTTCTTCTTGTTTTATACTTCACAACCCATTTTGGGGCTGAGGCAATGTTGATACTATAACTTGCTTGAAATTGTTTCTGGTTCTAGACCAGCAGAACAAGTGAAATTGTAGCTTTCTTTCCATTTGGGCTAAATAAAAGCAATTATAAAGTTTATCTCCACTCTTCTTTTAACTGGTTCTTCTGAATATGCAGATATTAAAATAAGTGCCCCCAAATGTCAAAAAAAAAGAGTTTAAAAAGTTCTTGCACTTATTGCAGGAATTGACAATCCTAAAATAAAGACAAGCTGAAATCTTGCAAAGTTTCTTAAGGAATTTTGATGTTGTATGTAGCTCAGGTAGGGATTTTAACAGATAACTGAAATCAGTGTTATAGTAAATATTGTATCTGATAAGCAGTAGTGTGTTAATTATTGATACTGAAGTGTTCATTATTAATCTGTTAGGTCATTTCTGTTAAAAATTTGGATTTATTTTTTTGACGTGTCTCTTTCTGTCTCTGGAAATTAGACAGTGTTAACAGTCATGCTGGAGCAAAGTGCAATATAAGTATTTGTTCCTCATCTGGGAATGAATAGCAAATTGTCTGAGCACTATTGACATATGGACACAGTTAAATTTAAAAAACAACCACACATGCAGGAAACCAAATCAGCAAGATTAAATTCTTTTTTTAATTTGTGGTTTGTCATCTGAAGGACTTAACTTTTTTTGTTACTTGAGCTTACTGTTGTATCTCTCTGCCTGAAAAAACTTGATAAAAAAAACTGTTGTGAAACATTTTTTGTGCTACTGTTCTGATGGTACGAACTTAAAATTTGTTTTTCTTGCAGGCTTACCACTGAAGGAAAAGTGGGAGGCATTTGGTCTTAAACTGAATCATGCTCATCAACAGATGAAAATGACAGAAAATGCCCTTCTCTTTGCATTTGTTGAGGTACTTAGCTATTTGCATTTTGATGCTAGAGGAATAAGGAGAAGTATTTAAAAGACTTTGCAGTCAGTATTATATAAGTTGCTTCCTGGCAAGAACCTTTCTGTGAAGTAAAACGTGTGCCATGATAACTCCATGAAATCAAGAGTGCAGATTCAAGGAAGCAGTGGTGAGATGGGCAGTGGAGACTGGTTTGTGCTAGCACATTAATTCAGTGCTGTATAGCAGGGATTAGGACTGGTATGACAAAAATATCAGTATGTCATATTTTCTTTTTAATTCTAGGAGATTAGAAAAAACTTCTTGATCAGTCTCCAGTAGGTCTTGCTTCTGGCTAGGAATTCTTGTGAAGGATTTAATATTAAGAATCTGTGCTGTTTATCTAGAAGTGATTTTTCTAAATGTTTCAAACCTGTAATATGTTTTGAAGATATTATGTGTGATTAGGAAAAACCATGAGGTTTATTTATGCTTGTTTATTGTCGCCCCAATAATCTGAATATATTCTCTCAAATTTCATGTGATGTGTGTGAAATGCTGACCAGTCCTCCATAGAAAAATGTATTAGTGAGTAGTTGGAGAACCTCTGACTTAATATAGTGTTAATTAATAGGGTACAGATTCCTTAGGAGCATAATACTGCTTGTGTCTTTGGATTTCTTTGGATTAACTTTATTCTCATGTTTTATTGCACCTATGCACCACAGTGCTAGATTGCACAAGAAAGGGATCCTAAATCTGCTGTATTTGAGCCAATCTAACTGGTAACTGATACAATGATATGATAACTGTGTGACTTCTGTGACTGGCAAAATGATTGCTGTTACTGAGGGAGAGCAGTAAAGCTGCTACTGCTGTAAAAGGTCTGGAATTGCCATTTGTCTAATCAAGCCATAGATTGCACACCAAGTAATTCCAGTATCTGAATGCTTCAGTTGACATTTCATTCCTGGCAACAGGGTTAACAAATTGATCTTTCTTTTAGGGTACTCTGGCACAAGCAGTAAAAAAAGGAGAGTGGATTTTATTGGATGAGATTAACTTGGCTGCAGCAGAGACTTTGGAGTGCCTGAGTGGTTTATTGGAAGGATCATCTGGGTCACTGGTGTTACTGGACAGAGGAGACACAGGTACTATTTCTATGCTTGCTTATGCCTTACCTTGGTGCTCAGCTGAGTTCCCTATCCTGTGTAGCTCAAAATAAGTTGAGATCATTTACCTTTAAAATGAATGTGTGCACAAGAGAGCAATGTGCTCTTTGTAGATTTCATATATCTTTGCAAGTGGTCTGTTCTCAACAGCAGTGTGAGCACTGCTGTGTAGAAAGTTAACTCCCTTTAGAGATGTAAAGATAAAAAACTACAGTTGCTGAATGCTGCTCTCAAAAGCTACAGAGAGAGACAAATGTTGTGTGAGCATCCCAGGCTTTGTTTTCTTCTGGCTGAGGGAAGCACTGGCTATTGTTCTGAAAGAGGCAAAAGCAGTTCCAGGTTTAGGGCTGACATAATTTTTGAAGTGTTTTGTGTTGTTACAACATCTTGCTACACACAAAAAAGTCAGGGTTTTACTTGCCTGTGGCTGTTGTGAAGATGCAGGTACTTCTGATAAAATCACATGGGATTATTCTCTCTGAAAATTCTTGATGCTGGTATTTTTAAGGAAATGTAGTAGTGCAGCAATAGAAAATTGCTTTAGATCAAATACACCATATTTAACATATAAATATCCTATGTTTATCATGAACTTTGCCTTTTATTTCTGTTTTGCTTTAGAGCCTCTTGTCCGTCACCCTGATTTTCGCTTGTTTGCATGCATGAATCCAGCTACAGATGTTGGAAAGAGAAATCTTCCTCTAGGAATAAGAAACAGGTAGGAAATAATGATTCTGGGACAAAATAGTCGCGGTCTTTTTCAGAGTTTAATTAGTTTCAGGAGTTGCCCAGTGAAGAATGCTTTATCTGAAGCCTGAAGATGCAAGTATGAACTCATTTACTACCTGTGAGAGATGTATAGTGAAGGTTTCTCATGAAATAGAGTCAGCAAAATACTTGGAAGTAGCTGAGCCGTGAGCAAATGGTCTAGCAGTAGTGTAGAGTGTTGTCATTGGGAACAGGAAATTATTATTCCTCACATTGAAGCTGTCAGCACGAGGGAATGTTACTGCAGCATTCGCAGGTACTGCAGTGTAATGCTAAAAGCATTATGTTCCTGATGGGAGTGAAAAAGACAGGTAAGTGCTTGGTGTCTGCTTAGCAGCCTTTCTCTTAACTTAGAAGTGTTGATGATCCTTGCAAAAAGCTGCATATCCAGTCTTGTTTACTCAAAAGGAAGGTGGTTTGCATGGTGGCACCAAATATTTGATATGTGGTCTCAAAGCATTTAAACTGTGGCAAGGCAATTGGAATTGAGACAAATCCATTCTTCAGAACCATTACCTGTTCCTGTATGCACACATCTCCTCCTTGATGCAGTTTCACTCATGAGTGCCAAAAGTTGCATATGTAGTCCCTTTCCAGATTCATAAACACTGGGCAAGACTCTAGAGATGCACCAGCTATGTGTAACTAGTCATTTGTAGTTATTAGTGGCAAATCAAGGTTTTATTGCTCTTGGCTCTCATGCAGACTAGTGAAAGGAAAGAAAATGAGTGTAATACAGAAGAAAAGAGATTTCAGCATCAGCATAACTTACTAAGTTTAAATGAATTTGTATTTCTATTTGTCAAAAATGCCTACTACTATTGGTCAAAAATAGCTACTGCTGTGTCAGTACTTTGTTGTTTAGGCTGTAACATTTGAGTATCTATTGCAAATTGTTTAAATTTGTAATTTAAGTCACACTGTTCACTGTCAGTCTAAGATGTTAAACTAATTCAGATAAATTACTTGAAAATATTAGTAATACCTTATTTTTCAACTGCTCTGCTTCTTGAGTCTGTCTGTAGGTTGGACAGTCTATAGGTCTGCAGCTTTAACTGTTAATTACAAATTTAAAATGTTATATGCCATGAGATTCATATACAACATGATTTTTCCATATGGTCAGGTACCTTAAGTGTTACAGATTGATTTGATTCTTGCAGGTTTACTGAACTTTATGTAGAAGAATTGAGAAATGAAGGAGACTTGCAAATTCTTATAATGGATTATCTGAGAAGCTTGAATGTGAGCAGAAATACAGTACAAGGAATTGTGAAGTAAGTTGACTATAATCTTTTTAAATTCTTGATGAAATAAGTCACAAAAAATAAGTATGTGGTGATAGTCTGTGGTTAGCCTGCTTTGGGAAACACTATAATGCTCTCCATGCAGCAGTTGGCATAGCTGTAGGAAACAGAAGAGTATAGGCATCCATCTTCTTAATTCTGCAGGTTTCTGTATTTGTGGGAAGGAGATTTTAATTTTTTGAAACTCAGAATTGTTTTCTTGGTGGCACCAGTTATATAGCATTGTTGTTTCAGTCCTCTTTCATATCTGGGAGACTACAATGGTTTGCTTCTGTAGATAATTCTGAAGAAAGTCTTGTGTGTTTGTCTAGAGTAACCTTTCTTTCCCCTAGTGTAAGGTGAACTATCTCATGTTTAGAATATCTGGAGTTTATAGTCACTCTCTGTGTATCAAGCTCTGTCAGAAATACGGCACTAAAAATACTCTGTTGCTGTGCTTCACTGACTGTACAGATGGCAGAGCTTGGCATGGCTTTCCTAACCTGGTGCTTTTGAGAAAAGTAACAGTTGGGGATAAACTGAAGTGTTCATACTTGGGCTTTGATTGCTTGGAGCAGTGGTCTGATCAGTAACAGCTCTATGTAACTGTATTTTTGCAGCTTCTATTTGTCTGTGAGAAAGGAAGCAGAAACCAAGCTGGTGGATGGAACTGGCCACAGACCTCACTACAGTCTCCGTACCCTGTGCAGGGCCCTGAGATTTGCAGCATCCAATCCCTGTGGCAGCATAGCACGCTCCCTGTATGAGGTGATTACCTGGGCTGGCATGTGCTCAGTGTGTATTCACTGCAGAGGTTGTTTGGGTAAAGGATAATCTTCTCTAAGTTCAGTATTGAACAGAAATGGTTCTTTAATCTGTGTGGTTTTTCCTTATTTTTCTTGTTTATCACTGAAAATAATTCTTCTTCTTAGGGCTTCTGTTTGAGTTTCCTGACACAGCTTGACAGAGGTTCTCACCCAGTGGTTCAAAAGCTGATATGCCAGCATATAGTCTCTGGCAACATCAAAAGCCTTCTCAAGCAGGTAAGCAACTAAGATTATGAAGAGCTGTCTAGTATTTAACGTAGAATTTATTTTGAGTTGAGTTCCCTCGTTTTTCCTCTACATTTCGTTCTTGCAGTTCTGTTTTTCATTTTACAAAGTTAAGAAGTGGAAAAAATTAATGCCATTCTTTTCTAGTTTTTTTACTTTGCTTGAATGTTGATGTGTTAGCTGGTTTTATTTATTAATTTGAAAAAATATGGAAGCCTGAATAACTAAAGCACTGTGGAGCGTGGGCAGCTTAATGCAGTGGTTCCAACTGTAAAGCTTTCACAGACTTTGGACAAGCTTTCTCAGGCTTTATATTTTTAGACTGAATGCAGAACATATGGATATGAAGAAGCATCTGTGCTTTGTCGCTTATGGGAAAGGAAGAATGTCAGTAGTGCTGGGAACCCAGCATGAGTTTGCATGGGGGATGGGGAAGCCAGTTAAAGAGATGGGTATTTGTTTCAAAATAAACCCTTTCATGCTGGAGAATGTGTATAAATATATAAAAAAGATGAAAGCAAAGCTCCTGCTTGTAAATGCCCTTCAAAATTCAGTGCTAAGACTCTTGAGACATTTTCATCTTCATGCCACTGGCAAAGATTTCTGCTTCATGACCCTGAAATAATCTGGTCAGGTTTTTCCTGTAATTTGCATTCTGTGGCAAGGGGACAGTGGTTACTGCAGGAGTGCTCAGGGATTAATTAAAAATTTCTTTAGAGAATATGTAGCAGTGGTGTGACAGTAGTTGTTCCATTAGCAAATTGAAAGCCATCTGTATAATCTGTTATTTCTGTCATGTCTCCTTAGCAAATACCAAAACCTAAAGGAGGGAGTTTCATACTTATAGAAGGGTACTGGATTTCAGCTGGGGACAAAGAACCTGCAGTAGATGAGAGTTACGTGCTCACCCCTTCAGTTAAGCTTAATCTGAAGGACATTGTCAGGGTTGTTTCTGCAGGGTAAGTGTTTTAACTTCTTACTTAAAAAAAATAATGTAATTATGTTTGCTTAGGCCTTGAGTTGTTGGTGTCCCTCTAATCTTTATTGTTTGGATGAATAATGTCTATTTTCCTTCTACTTTACAGTTAACTTTTCATTATAGAGTGACTTGAAATTTATACATGTGTTTTTTGTTTCCTTAAACCATCTTACTGCCGTACCTAGTTTTATTTAAATTCTGATCTAGAAATTTGCAGTTAGAATAACCTGCTTATTTCACACTGCCATGAAAAGCTTCATGGGTAGCTGTTAGCACTTGGGAGTAAAGATATTTATATTTCCCTGTCAGTGTATGATCTTGGATATCCCAAATGAGTTAAGTGGTGGTGTTTTGATGGTGTGATTTAACAATGTTGACATCTTGTGTGTGAGAAAGTCATGGCTCATGCTTCTAACCCACTATTTTGGTCATGGCTTTTAGGACTCATCCAGTACTGATTCAAGGAGAGACCTCAGTTGGTAAAACCAGTTTAATTCGCTGGTTGGCTGCTGCTACTGGGAATCATTGTGTAAGGATCAACAACCATGAGCATACTGATATCCAAGAATATATTGGCTGTTACACATCAGATGCCTCTGGAAAGCTGGTATTTAAGGAAGGTAAGTGAGCATGTTCCATGTACTCCAAATTCCTGTCTCATTTCAGTGGCTGGGGGTTTTTTTCTCCCTTTTCTGATTAACTTGTCTGGTTTATTACAATGGAGAGATGACCTGTCATAAAATTAGTAGTTGCACTTTAATGATAATCACTTGTGTGTGAATTTCAGTGAATTCTGAAAAAGCTCATGTCTGTCTCATCATGCTCCCATGGGACCTAAAGATGCTAAGCCAACAATTTAAACAATTCTGTTGCTTCTGTCTCTGGATTAGTGTTCATCATGATTGAAATGGGTTGCTGAAAGTATCTGGGTGGATGCTTCTGTTAGATTTGCTTTATAAGATTTTTAACGAGGCATTTTTCTGTTCCCCCCAAGGCATTCTCATAGATGCAATGAGAAAGGGCTACTGGATTGTTCTAGATGAGTTGAATTTGGCTCCCACTGATGTTCTGGAGGCTCTCAACCGCTTGTTGGATGATAACAGGGAGCTGTTCATTACTGAGACCCAGGAGGTTGTCAAAGCTCACCCTCGCTTCATGCTCTTTGCCACTCAGAACCCTCCAGGTCTCTATGGTGGCAGAAAGGTCTGTATGATCTGTTCCTTTTGGGTAGCCAAGACTTTGGGTAGTTAATCTCTCTCACACATAGACTGTGATGTGAAAATGTTATGATGTGTAGCAGCATGAATCTCAAGAGGGAGAGAGTTTAGGTGGCTGTGGACTGTCAGTATAGCTGGGCTCTGTTTAGGTGAGTTACTTGTTTCATGGATACAGAATTTCTAATTAATTTTAGGTAGTTAAGATTTAAGTGATTTAGTGAACCAGACTTCACGTATATTATACTTGAATCAGCATTTCTTGTCCAAGAGCACTGGGAAAGAGATTCTACTTGAGCTGTAGAAGTCCATTTTGTACTGTTTCTTGTCTGGAATAGGTAATTTTCTTCATGGTGACTGGTATGGTGCTGTGCTTTGGATTTGTGATCAAAACAGTGTTCATAGCACAGGGATGTCTTAATGATTGCTGGGCAAAGCTTGCACAGATTCAAGGCCTTTTGTGCTTCTCACACTGCCCCATGTACTTGTGGAATAGGTGGGGGCTGCATGAGATGCTGTGAGGGGACACAGCTGGGACAGCAGATCCCAACTGCCCAAAGGGATGTTCCATGTCAAATGGCACTGTGCTCAGCAGTCAGAACTGGGAGGAGGAGGAAGAAGGGGAGTTCAGTGTTTGTTTCCCTAAATAACACTGGTGTGTGATGAAGCCCTTTTTTCCTGGAGATGGCTGAATACCTGCTTTTTGATGTGAAGTGATGAATGAACTGCTAATTTTGCTTTGCTTGCACATGCACCTTTTGCTTTACCTATGAAACTGTCTCAGCCTAAAAGTTTTATCACTTTTACCCTTCTAATACTCCCATTGTAGGGGGAGTGAGCTTGTGGCTTTGTAATGCTTAGCTGCCTATGCCCTTAAAACACCCAGTCCATTTTAAAGCTTTCTCATCATCCAATCTGTCTATTATGCTTTCTTTCAATGTTGATGTGTGTGTGTTAATTTGTATGCTATGACACTATCCTTATTTCCTCTGGATGTGTAGGGGAACATCTATGAGCAATATCAAAGGAAAAAGTTCAAACACTGGTGTGGTCTCATATTTTAGGTTTTGTCCAGAGCCTTCAGAAATCGTTTTGTGGAGCTGCATTTTGATGAACTGCCAAGTGCTGAACTGGAAACCATCCTGCACAAGCGATGCAGTTTGCCACCTTCTTACTGCAGCAAGCTTGTCAAAGTCATGTTAGACCTGCAAGTATGAGAGTATTTTTTCTTTTAGTATAAGAAATGCAAACATACTTCAAAGTAACCTGCACAAAGTAATAGAAATTCCTTTGGGGGGGACGTATTGTTAGCTGAAGGATATTTAAAATGCTAAATCACAGAGAGAACCCACCGAGGTACTAATTTTCAGTGGTTAAGACTAAGGCTAGGGAAGGTGATGTCAGATTTGAGAGAAAGCTAGGAGCAAAAAAACAAACAAACAACCCGCCAAAAAAACAGACACCTTGGGATTTAATGTTTAGAATTATCCCTTGCTCTGGAGCCAAAGCACAGTATTGGATTTGTAGGGGTCTTTCAGTCATGTGAAATTTGGTATTATTTTTAAGCAGCAATTTTGGATATGTTTAGATTCTCCTGTATTCAACAGACGTTTGACACTTAGTATGTAACTAAAACTACCTTGTACTTAAAAGCAATTATTGCAGCACAAACTGGATTTAGTTTTATTCCAGGTAGCAACTAAGAATATTCTATTCTTAGTTGTTTTTACTTAAAATTATCTTTTTCTTAAAATTATCATTATCTAAATTATTTAGTTCCTGATGCTCATCAAATACCTGCCTAAAAGGAGTTAGTGTTTAGATGTTGTGACTTTTCTGAACTTTTTTTGGTAGTTATTAATGGAATTTTCTTGTTGCAATGTCACCGCAGAGAGGGGTGATTATCTTTTCTAGAAGTATTTGGACAGGTTGATGAGAAAATGCCTCACATTTGTTCTTGTGGCAGTCTTACCGCAGAGGTTCCACGGTGTTTGCTGGGAAGCACGGCTTCATTACCCTGCGGGATCTGTTCCGCTGGGCTGAGAGGTACCGGCTGGCAGAGCAGCTGCAGAAGGAGTATGACTGGCTTCAGCACTTAGCAAATGATGGTGAGCTCTGCTGCCCCAGCTTTTCTAAGTGTCTGTAGAATTGCTTTCCAGTCCCCGCTTCTGAAGTGTAAATTTTTGTTGCTGATTACCCAGGTAGTAATTGCTTTCTCTCTTCCTCTGTTTTGTAGGTTTTATGCTTCTGGCAGGCAGAGTCAGGAAACAGGAGGAAGTGGATGTCATTCAAAATGTCATTGAAAAACACTTCAAGAAAAAAATATATCCTGAGTCTCTCTTCTCAGGGGAAAGTGTCAAAAAGCTGCTGGGTGAGTTTCCTCGAGGGGCCCCACTGGTAGATGATCTCTAGATGGACTGAAGCTGATGGATTGCTTTGTGTTTTGTAGCTAAGTCTTCCACGTGGATGTCAGTGATGGACAGAGATTTCAGCCATGTTGTCTGGACTCAAGGGATGAGGAGACTTGCCATTTTGGTGGGACGAGCCCTGGAGTTTGGTGAACCAGTACTGCTGGTGGGAGACACTGGGTAATCTTGCTTTTTATGATGTTCTGTACCAGCTGCTGAGCTGGAGACAAAATGATTGCGTGGGCTTCAGTGCTGCTTTCATCTGGGATCTTTTAATTTGAGCCTGTCTCATGGCAGACTTGCAGCTGCTGTTTTTCACAGTTCCTTTCTGGGGGGAAGCAGATGCATCTCATTTAACCTGTGTCTTTGATGGGTTCATCTGCATTGTGTAACTACATAGAAGTTACATAAAAGTAGGAAAATGAAAATATAATCTTGCTGCCACTTCTCCACCTCATATACGGTAGTGGAGGTCATGGACGTAGATACTTTCTGCTCTTGTGCTGGTAATAAATTTGTAGAGTAAATTTTTATGGAAGAGAAGAAAAGGAAAATGCAAGAAAAGAGAGAAGGAAAATTTACTTGGGTAGTAAATGAAAACTAGATGCTCAGCAGTTTATTCCATCAGACTTAGGCTCAGTCTAGACATGTAGCATTTCCAGTTCAGTGAAATATAGGCTAGTTGAGTATCTGGAAGGCAAGCTGAAATAAATTTGACTTTGAACATGCAGAAATCCATCCATCCAGCTATTGATTTAAATTTAATTGATTTTAATTTAATTTAATTTTAAAAGGTCTCTTGTGCAAATCAGCAACAATTGTGCCAAAAATGGCTTCACTTTGCATACATTGCTTTCAATGAAAGGGAGCAGAAGAAAATTTGCATGCTGGGCCTTTGCCTCATAGCTCTTCAATGAAAGTATGAATCCTGTCCAAAGTGAGCTGATTGCTTGGTTTTGCTTCTGTTTTTAATTCATCCTTTTTAATCAAATTACTTGGTTACAGGTGTGGTAAAACCACCATTTGTCAGATCTTTGCAGCATTAGCAGATCAGAAGCTGTACTCAGTGAACTGCCACCTGCACATGGAGACATCAGACTTCCTGGGAGGGCTGCGACCAGTCCGGCAGAGGGCCAAGGAGCAGGTTTGTAATACCTTGGGTGGTGTCACCATGGAAGTAAAAAGGAGCAGTTACCACTTCTCACTTTCTTTTCCTTTTCTTAGGAGGAATCTGAAGGCTCTAGACTCTTTGAGTGGTGTGATGGGCCTCTTGTTTTAGCAATGAAGGAAGAAGGGTTTTTCCTCCTTGATGAGATTTCTTTAGCTGATGATTCTGTACTAGAGCGGCTTAACAGGTATGTCTGAAATGTGGTAGTACTAAGTATCCTCAGTGTGTCTGTTCATTATCCAAACATGAGTGGAGTAAATCTGACTTTTAGGCATTTTGGTTTCCTAGCTTAGGTGAGCTGCTCTCTTGCTGAAAAGGACAATGGTACAAATAAAACTTGAAAGTAAAAAATCTCTAGTTTACCATTTGCAGTATTAATGTTTTCAGCCTGCCGGAGAGCTCTTGAAATTATGAAAATCCTGTCAAATCCCCAAAACAAAATCTAGTTTTTCCCCTCTTTTGTGTGTGTGTAAAGAAAACCCCCAGAACAACTAAAATAGAAATTCAACTTTATCATCTGTTTGCAGCAGTCTCCCTCATTTCAGTCTTTTCTGTTACCCATTATATCAGGTGAAGGAAAGTTTATCCAGGCCAATTAATGTGATTTTCATTTTTAAGTGGTCTTTTGAAGTGTGGAGCAAAATTTAAGCAATTTTTTTAACCTTCTCTCTAGTGTTCTTGAAGCTGAAAAGACATTGGTACTTGCTGAAAAAGGTGGCCAAGATGATGAGGAGAATGAAGTGGAACTGTTAGTTGCAGGAAAGAAATTCCGTATCCTTGCAACCATGAACCCAGGAGGGGACTTTGGGAAAAAGGAGGTAAATGTCAAAACATCTGGAAGTACAGCATGCATCTTCTGGTCAGATTGACCATTAAGTGGTTGGAGCTGCAATGCAAAACTGCGTCATGCCCATTCTGGCATCCAGTGCTTTCTAGTTGGCATTGCTTCATCGTTCTAAAGGAGGATTGGGGTGAATCTGTTTTCTGCCACTTCTGTGGGCTGTCACTGTGGCATTATAAATGAATACTCAGCAAAATGTCAAAGGAAGCTTCAGGCCTCTAAATACTTGAGTTAGGCTTGATACATAGAATATTCAAGTACAGGAGCTGTGACTTGTGAAGCAAGTAAATCCAGGTCTCTGGGGTAGTACAAAGTGGCATATCAGATTTTTCTCCTTAATGCTGTTCAGAAAGTGATGGTCATCTTGTGTTTCTTAGTGAATAATGAACATCACATCCCAAAAGAGCTTTTTCATTAAATGAAAAAAATTGTTCCTGAAGTTGAGAATTAAGTAATTTAAAACATGTTTAAAAAACCCATAAGACAGCAAAACCCTACAACTTTTAAGCAGTGTTGGAAGCTAGGTTTATAAAAAAGAACCAGAAGCTCTTTTACTCAAAAGAAGATGGGCACTCCATTTAAAGTGGTTTCTGAAGTAGAGAACCACTCATTGAAGCCATGTGTTTAAATAGGATTTATTTCTGGATTGCACTTTTGCTACTAATTTTTGTTTGACAAATTCAGCCAAGGAAGAGAGGAATTAAAGAAACAAGCTGTAATTGAAGGCAAATTTCCATGTTGTGGTTTGCCTCTGTAAGCAAAGGGAGAATACAGAGCCATTGTTTGATACATGGTGTCCTAAAATGAAATGGAGCTTTGGTGATTGCAAACCAGCTCAGTTTCTTCCCATATTCTTTTGAACTTTTTATATCACCCATTTCCTGCATTGATGCCACTACCAGAAGTCTTAAAAATCCTTCTTCTTTCAAAGATTTTTCTTACAAAGTGTCTCTGTCAAAATTAGAAGGAAATATCCATCTTTATCATTTTATTTATTGTTTACAATTACAGTGACTGCAAGGCTGTTGTTAACTGACCTTTAGGGAAGATGTTGTAAATGAATTTACAACTTTAATGTAATTGCTCTGTCACTCTGCTTGTTTGCAGCTTTCCCCTGCGCTGCGCAACAGATTTACAGAAATTTGGTGTCCGCAGAGCAATGGCCGCGAGGATTTGATACAGATTGTAAAACACAATCTTCATCCAGGATTGTCTCTGGGTGCAGTAAAGCACAAGGGTAGGTATTTCTGTGTGTTGATACTCAAATATTGCTAAGAAAGTAAGGAGTTTGGAGGCTGACAGCCTTTCCTCAGGATGTACACCACTGTCACCCTTTTTCTGCTACATTTCTCCCTGAGGACAGTATGCTATATTCTGGACTTTGTTCTTCCTTCACTGTGTATGGTATATGTCTAGCCAGAAGTAAATTCAAGGCTGTGTTTACTTCACCATCCAGGTAGTTGAACTGTCCCCAGCCCTTCAGTGTCCCAGCTTGGTTTTAATATAGAGTGTTGAAAGAACTGGCACTTCACTTTCTGCCAGCAGCCTCACTCTTAGTGTTAGTCATGTGATGCTGTCTTGTTACCTGAATTTAAAAGGAACTGTAACCAGAGCTCAGGCAGTAGCTTCTCTTCTCTTCTCTCTTCTCTTCTCTCTTCTCTTCTCTCTTCTCTTCTCTCTTCTCTTCTCTTTTCTCTTCTCTCTTCTCTCTTCTCTCTTCTCTCTTCTCTCTTCTCTCTTCTCTTCTCTCTTCTCTTCTCTCTTCTCTCTTCTCTCTTCTCTTCTCTTCTCTTCTCTCTTCTCTTCTCTCTTCTCTTCTCTTCTCTCTTCTCTTCTCTCTTCTCTTCTCTCTTCTCTTCTCTCTTCTCTCTTCTCTTCTCTTCTCTTCTCTCTTCTCTTCTCTCTTCTCTTCTCTCTTCTCTCTTCTCTTCTCTTCTCTTCTCTCTTCTCTTCTCTCTTCTCTTCTCTCTTCTCTTCTCTCTTCTCTTCTCTCTTCTCTTCTCTTCTCTCTTCTCTTCTCTCTTCTCTTCTCTCTTCTCTTCTCTCTTCTCTTCTCCTGTTTCTAGGATAGAGTACCTATCTACGTTGCTCATGCAGCTGTACCTGCCCTAAAGATGTTTTTAAAACAGTGTAGCAGATGGGACCAAAAAAAATGGTAACTCAAATTTGTTTGGTGGTTTGTTGGTTTGTTTTTAATTTTTTTTTAGGGGCAGACATAGCAGAACTCATGATGGACTTTGTTGAATGGCTGACTAATCAAGAGTTTGGTCGCCAGTGTATTCTCAGTGTGAGAGACATCTTAGCCTGGGTTAATTTTATGAATGTCATGGCAGAGGATGAGTCCAGTTCTGCCAAGGGATGCAACCACCGTAACATTTCCCCATGGATGTCTCTTATACACGCTGCATGTTTGGTGTATATTGATGGAATAGGGTCAGGTAAGTCTTCAGGGCTCATTTGTTAGCAGAAAATATGAAACACTGTATTTGTATTAATATTTTTAGTCCAATGCAAACAAAATGCTTTGGGGCAGCATGGGACTCTTCTAGGAGACATTTTCACCTCCATTTGACGACGTTCTGTACATCATGTGCCTTTTCTGTGTTTCAGCAAGAGTTTAAGTAATAGAGCAAGCTGAAGTAAATTAGAGGGATTAATAATATTACAAAGGCTAGCACACATATTAAGAAAACCTGTGGTTTTTATTGAGTTGATGTGGTTTTACTGAGCTGATACAGTACCTGAGCACATATTATGCTCTCATGCTCTCCCCCACTGCACATGTCAGCATCTGTCTGTGCTGGCCTGTACTGTGCACATAGCTGAGAATGCATCTTTGTGTTTGGCTGCTGGCCCAGCCGATAAGTAGTAGATAAGGGAGAGGAGGAAAAGTGGAAGGCACAAGAAATGCCAAAAAAGAAAGCCTGGGGAGGCCTATGGCAAGATATCAGGGTGATTGTGACAGTAGAAGAAAGGGGGTTGGAAATATGGTGTCCTTAGTTCTGGGCTCGCAGAACCATCTGTCCATGGTAAATAGTACTGGAAGCACTGAAAACATTAAAATAAAATATAAACCTGCATGCACAGGAAGGGATGAGTTTCTTGTCATGACATGAATGTGCCTAGTTGTGTTTTGAAGCACGCTTTACTTTCCTAATTACAGGTACAACATCCTGCTCAGCTGATACAGCTTTATTAGCTCGTGAGAAATGCCTCACATTCTTACATGAGAAAATGACTCAATTCTTTGAGCTGACTGATTGTCAGAAGAATGAACTGAAGATTTATGACAGAACAAAGGAAAAAGAGTTTGTTTGGATGGAGAACTTTATGGGAATTCCCCCGTTTTTTATTCCAAGAGGCAAGAGACTGTGGGAGTGGGTGGACATTTATTCTGTGATTTGTATTTTCAGTAGTTTTGTTATTCACTAGATCTAGGTAGGATACCTGAACCATCATAGAACAATTTATTAGTTCTTAAGCTTTAGAAAAATCCCTTTTCTGCCTCCAAGTGTGTAGATTACAACTCAGTCACATTTATTAAGACACATCTGTTCATTCTCTTTTTTCATTACTTCTTAATGGCCTAATTTTCATAGACTTTTCTGGTATAACAAAGCTTTTTTAAAATTTTCAGTTGTGATTTTCTGTCACTTTTGCATGCTCAAAAGGCCTGTTAACTTCCACTAACTAAAGCTGCAGCTCGTCCTGGCCCTTGTGCCAAGCGTGGAAACCAGGAGCCCTGAGTACAAAGCTAAACAGAATGGAGATTAATGCCATGCCTTGCTCTAGGCTCTCAAAGATTTGATGCTATTTTGGCAAAATCATTAATTTTTGCATTTCAGTTCCTCATGGGACAAAAGAATGCAAATGGAACTAACAAAACACTGCTGCTTGCCCTTAAAATACCACAACAAGACTAAAAAGTGATGACTCTGAGCTTTCTAACTCAGCTGGTTATTTTTTAGCACATGGACCTGTGTGTTCCTAATGCTGCACTAATTGTTCACATTTGGACTTTCTGGCATTCATGGATTGTGTTAGTCATGCATAAAATTGTACAAAGTAAAGCTTTTTTGTAAATTGCTTAGCTCCCCTTTGCTGATTAGCTCACAAAAGGAATCTCTTTGGATCCCTTTCCTACTAAACAGGTGTCAGTTTGTGTAGGATGCACTGGTGATTAATATCTTGTATACATGAGAAATGCTGTATCACGCATTTGGGGCAGTGATGTCCAAGGAGCTGTACTGGCTGGAATTTGGCAGACGAGCTCTGTGCTCTCTTCCCACTGTATGCCATAATAACAGTAAAGGAGAAGCAAAGTTATAACTAAGGGGATGTTCCTTCACAGAAGTGGCAGTGGGAGCATGACTGGATTGTATCCCTCAGTGTCAATTTTTCAAGAGCTGCTTCTGCGTTTTAGATTCACACAAATGAAATGCAAGAATACATTTATGTTTGTTCAGGGATAGATCTTTACTTTAGGTCATGAACCAGGAGATATTTAGGTTTCATGGAAAAATAAATCATATGTCTATGTGCTTTTTTGCAAAATTCACTTTAAATATGTGGAGATGGGCTAAGATGTAGCTGTGGATCAAACAAAATCTCTGTGCCACGTCTCCAAGAATGACATACAAGCTGGATCTCCATTGCTTGCTACACTGAGATCAATTTGCAGACACAGTGAGCTCATTCAGAGGCATACTGTCAGCACCTCCAGCATAAACATTCTTTAATTGTTTAATTGTTTTCTGGTTTATCTTTCCTTTATTTTAGGCCCTGTTCTCCAGAGGAACAACATGACAGATTATGCTTTAAATGCTGGGACTACAGCAGTGAATGCACAAAGGCTGTTAAGAGCCCTACAGCTTAACAAACCTATTCTGTTGGAGGGCTCACCAGGAGTGGGCAAGACCAGCCTGGTGGCTGCCCTGGCAAAAGCCTCAGGGAACTGTCTTGTTCGAATCAACCTGTCTGAGCAAACGGTAGAATATTACCTTCATTACTCAGTGTTTATGGCAGGGTAGAAGCTTTGTGTAACTTTTAAAGTGCAGTTCTCTTAAACTTTGGCACTGTGTCTGAAATGTCAGTTTTTCCTTCTTGGTCTCAGTGGTCTCAGAACTGAATGGGAGGGGGAAGCAGACAGAGCAGTAAGCTTCTGTGAGTGAATGCCAATTCCCAGATATTTCTGTTCTTTTCAGGTGAAGCCATGCTTTTCTTTATCTACTGTGTTTTTCTTGGTTTCTGCAGCATTACTCGAAACTAGCTTTAAGGCTTTTTAGCTTTTCTGTTGGAATTTAAATTTTTGTTGTTAAATATTGTACCTTATCGCTGGGGTTCTATAATGGAAAAGCTTTCAGCATTTTGCAATTGCTGAAAATTATTAATTAGATGTAAAGTGTAGGTATTAAAAGGAAAGGTAGAAAATGTTAAATGAAGTTAACAAATAATGTTTATCAACTTCTGTTAAATTTTGTAATTCTTCAGTTTCCCCATTCTGTTCTTTTCTCCCAAAGGATGTGACAGACTTATTTGGGACTGACTTGCCTGTTGAAGGTGGGAAGGGAGGAGAATTTGCCTGGCGTGATGGACCACTCTTAGCAGCATTAAAGGCTGGACACTGGATTGTGTTAGATGAGGTAAGTTCAGGTTTGGGGACAAATGAAATGGAATGTTCTAGAAGAGCAAATTTGGTGATTTGCCTTGTGGAATAAATACCTATGAGTGCTGATGACCTCCCTTCATGAAGGCAGGTGGTGACTAGACTGTTTTGAGACAAGAGAACAAGGACTGAATCCCAGCTTAAATGATTGCAGAAGACCAAGGATAGGTTTGATTTGCATTTGAAAGGTTTTAGGGAAGAGTGTCAACAGAAGTTTTGGTACAACTGTTCTTTATGGATGCAATTTCACTGAAATAAAAGGTGTTTTTCTGGGACTAATATACTTTGTTGGTCGCTGATTTAATTGAGATGATGAAGAGTTCCATCTTGCCAGTATAAGCTTTCCTGCCACTGCAGGACTGTTCATGTACCCTGTAGCAAGTGCTTTCAACCATGTGTGTGACAGATCTGCCTTCTTGGCAATATGCACTCTAATTGCTGCAGAGTGCAAAATCTTCAGTTCCTTAGCCCCTTGTAAACCTCCTTTTTTCCCCCCCTATTGAGAAGAATGTCACTTCCAACAACCACCAGAGACTGCCTGAATTTAAACAAACAAATAAAATGCCCTGAGTGCCACAAATGTATGAACATAAATTTAGAAAAAAAAGTCTTGAAAATGCAGGTTTTACAATGGAGAATTGTTTTGTTATCACAGTGAAAAAAACCACAGTACAAATAACAAGTGAACATAAGGAAGTGTTAGTTGCTCCAGGATAATAACAGTCTAGCTGGTGGTAATAACTTGTGTTAGTTCTAGAGCAGGAATGAAATGGAATTTTGCCTTCTATATATCTCAGACTATTAGACTAGAGATTATGCAAAAATGTTTTGTGCAGCTTTAATATTGTATCCTTCTTTCTTTCCTCAGTTGAATCTGGCTTCTCAGTCTGTGTTAGAGGGGCTTAATGCATGCTTTGACCACAGAGCTGAGATTTATGTTCCAGAACTGGGAATGAATTTTCATGTACAGCACAAGACGACGAAGATTTTTGGATGCCAGAATCCATACAGACAAGGAGGTGGAAGGAAGGGTCTCCCCAAGTCCTTTCTTAATAGATTTACACAGGCAAGCTTATTTGTTTGGTTTCCACTACATCATGATCCTGTCTTACAGGTTTCTGATAAAAACACTCTGAATTCTCTTGATTTTACAGGTGTATGTTGATCCACTGTCAGCAGAAGATATGAAATTTATTGGGAATACATTGTTTCCTGCTATTGATAAAACCATTATTGCTAAAATGGTTGCTTTCAATAACAAGGTAAACATATTTTAATTTCTTTTCTGTAGAAGTAGGCAGAATGCACTAAGTAGAAAAAAATTAAGTATAATGTTTTATTTCCAAGCATTTTTATAGAGAAGTGTGTGGGTAAAAAAAGAGGGATGGAAATAAATGTAGAGGAAAGTAAAGAACACCACTAAATCTGAATTCTTGTACCATGACAATCAGATGCTTTGTTGATATTTGACGAGGCACTGTTTTTCACAGAAGATAAAACATACATACACAGGAGAAAGTAGTCTTCTGTGACCTCAGGTAAAATCTCTTGTGTCAGCATCTTACTGCATATTCATTTAAGAGTGCAACAGTAAACTGCAAAATTGAGCTGTGTGTTAAGAGAAACAGTAAGAGACAAACTAAATCAAGCTTTAGTTCCTAGCATATCTTCAGCAAAGTAAATTCAGCCTGCTCTTTCAGTTGTCTTTGTCTTGTCAGCAGTGCCAAAGGCAGAAGTTCAATCAACATTAAAAAAATATTTGAAGACCAGCTTGTGGATGGAATAAATGATTATTTTTTTTAATTACTGCCAATTTTTTCAGATTGAAAAAGAAGTAATGGCTGAAAAAAAGTGGGGACAGAAAGGAGGACCCTGGGAGTTCAACTTACGTGATCTTTTCCGCTGGTGCCAGCTTATGCTTGTTGACCAGTCAGCAGGATGTTATGATCCAGGCCAGCATGTGTTTTTAGTATATGGAGAAAGAATGAGAACCAGAGAAGACAAAGAAAAGGTGAGCCATTGTTCTCCTTCCTTTCTCTTCAGATGCTCAGGATATATTTATAGAAATCCAAGTTTCAATCTCCACTTTGAAGATTCCTTGCAATTCATTCATGGACACTTATCTCTTAAAATTAAAAATAGGTTTGTTTGGAGTTTTGGGGTTTGCTATAGATACCTTCTCCCCTTGCCATTTGAAATATCAATTTAATTAATATAAAAGCAGACAACTGATGTAAATAAAGGCAAGCAGAATAACAAAGGACTTAAATTAAAACGCATCATACTCTTGTGTGATTCTGTATTAAATAATGTTTGCTACCTACTTATCCCTCTCTTGGTTAGAAATCCTGTGCTTTTTGTTTAATTTCACAGCATTTAAGTGGTATTAAACTGGAAAGTCAGATTGTGAAACTGAAGTTACTGGTTGTATGTGACTGGCTATTTCCTCATGGCTTTACTGTCCCCTGCCTGTAACATTGTCATATTTTTCTGTGTTACCAAAGAAAGAACTTATTTATGAAGTAAATTCTATCCCACTACTTTGTTAAAGAGAAACACTGCTTACAGTATTTCAAGTCTCAGGAAACCATGATTAATGAAAGGATTGCTGTGGGCATCTCACACTCACATTGCTTGCTGCACTTTGAGTTAAATGAGCTTGTAATTTACAGTGTTAAGTTACTGTCATACAGCTGTGGAGCTGAGAGGAAAAGATACTTTAGGTGTAAACCTTTAGAAGTGAATCTTTGGAACAGTGGATAACTTGAACTCATAAGTCTCTTTCTGCTGTTTTAACTGTTCTAGGTTATTTCTGTATACAGAGACATTTTTGGCCAGGAGGCCAGTGTGTATACAGGAACCAGGGAGTTTCACATCAATCCATATAATGTTCAGGTAAACTGTTGACAAGGGATTTTGTGATGGGATAGGGAAGGAAACAACTTGCACAGCTAAACTCCATTTGCCTGTCTGTTGTCCCTTTCAGATCGGTTATTCAGTTCTTTCTCGTGGCAGCTATATTCCTCATTCTGGCAGAACTCTCTCACTCCTGCATCATTCACTGCAGTCCCTGGAGTCTATAATGAAGTGTGTGCACATGAGCTGGATGGTGATCCTGGTGGGCCCAGCAGCTGTTGGCAAAACCAGTCTGGTGGAGCTGTTGGCCCATCTCACCGGCCATCGGCTGAAGATCATGGCGATGAGCAGCGCAATGGATACAACTGAGCTCCTGGGTGGATTTGAGCAGGTAAATACTGGTTTGGTAATGTGGCAGAATTCCTACCTAATAGTGGCCAGTCTGCTGTGAGCTTACTGTTTGTAAATGGAGCCCTGGCAGCGCAGTGTTCTGCATGAGCTGACTCTCTCCTGGCCTGTGTGCAGGTTGATATCAACAGGCCGTGGCAGCGCCTCTTGGCAAAGGTGGAGAGTGCTGTGAGCACCCTCGTACGGGACAGTCTGCTCCTGGCAGAGCTCTGTGCAGATGATGCTGAACTCGTGCTGCGTGCTTGGAGCAATTTCATCCTGAATTACAAACCCAAATCTCTGGGGGAAGGAGGTGGAAGTGTTACAGCTGAATTAGTGAGCAAACTGGAGGGAATACTTGTACTTATCCAGCGACTAAACAACAAAATAAATTCTTACACAAAGGCAGGTATGTATGTTGGATTTCCTTCTTCTTTTTTTTTAAAATAATTGTTTAAAATAAGGCATCAATACTCATCAAATTTCATCTAATGGGAGAGAAGTGATGCAGAAAAGTACTTGTTTAGGGAGTAAAGTGTCAATCTGTTTTATATTTTGTTGTGCTTGCAAACTTTTTCTGTTCACATGGATTTTGCCTATGGGAAACTTCTGAAGAGCTGAAGCCTCTGCTCTTAAGTTCCCCTAAAAAGTAGGAAGCATATATGTTTATTAACAAAATAACTACTATTTTTCCTGAATGGTGCTGGAAGCTACTTCATTAATGTAAGATCTCACTGTAAGATGTACTTCCTTTCAGAGTTTGCTCACCTGGTAGAAGAGTTCCGGCGTTTCAAGCTGCAGCAGGCCCAGGCTGCTGACTGCAACAGCCATGGCACTTTTGAGTGGGTAGATGGGATGTTGGTTCAGGCCCTGCAATCTGGAGACTGGCTCCTAATGGACAATGTTAATTTCTGCAAGTAAGAGATTTTACTGGCCTTGTTTCAGTGAACCTTTGGACCTCCCTGATTTACTTTGCCTCTTACTGTGTGGTTCACAACTGAATATTTTGCATTTGATAATACATAGGAGCAATAAATTAGATTTTCTGGAATAGTATCTTCCTTCACAGACAGCTTAGCACTTGACAGTTTTCCTTTTACCTTATAGAGTAATGAGCTGTTTGGGTTTTGCATAAGGTTGGTACCATTTTTATTTCAGATCAGAAGGGGATCAAATTGGTACCTTTTAATGACCACATGAATTTGTTTTGATTGCAGCCCTTCTGTGCTGGACCGCCTGAATGCTTTGCTTGAGCCAGGAGGTGTTCTGACCATGAGTGAGAGAGGTGTCATAGATGGCACAATTCCTACAATAGCTCCTCATCCAAACTTCAGGTACTTATTTCTGCTTTTTGTTTCTCCTTTTTTTTTCCCCCTTTATCAAATAGCAGGTTTAGCATAAAAATGTCATCAGTGAGCCAGTCTTCTGATATTTTGAATGCCTTTTAGTTTGCCTTGCAGTGCAGTGACACTTTATAGCAGGGAAGAAAACTGCACTGTGGTGAGCATATAAAAGAAAGCTTAAGATGCTTTGCTTTATATCCCTGTTGCAACATGAATTATTACACAGGAAAATTCATAGCAATGTGCCTCTGCCTTGTTTTTGCGTTTCTAGTTTAGGACTCCAGCACTTCTCTGTTTCACTGTGATGAAATTGAGGATGCATTGAGGATGGTGAAGTCTTGAGATATGCTGGTTTTGAAAGCTGGTATATGGGCATAATAATTTTCTTCCCAGCTTTTTCCATCCCATATATATATTTGAGTTTCCTGCAGTGACAGAACTTAAAAAGAAAAACAACAAACCACCCAAATAGACAGTCTGTTCTCTCAGACCTGAAGTAATCTCTGGGGAAGATGGAAGGAGAATGTAACAGGATTCTGTATCATTCCTACCTATTACAAATTCATTATAAGGATTTTGGGACTGATACCCTCTGGTTCCACTGAATTGGAAACATTCTTGACTTTTCAGAAACCTGTTTCCACTGCATTGTATCTCAGAAGTATTTTTCCTCCTTGCTTTTAAGAGGTGTCTATTGATAGTAATACCTACTTGAATGTTGGATACTTCAGTTTTTAATAGCACAGATTTATTTGAAGCTGTTGCTAAGACTTCAAAAAAATCTTTATAGCTTGGAGGCACAGTCTAATTTTTCTTTCTAAGTGGGCAAATGATAAAACAGACATAATTCAGATAGTAAGTTAGAAGTCATGCAGAATATCTGTGTCTAATTGTAAAGTATAACTTCATACAGATTTCTCATTTAAATTCAGTAGCTGTCCCTGGATTTCTAGATACTGTGTTCCCATTTTTATGAAGGTGAATTTACTTTATGGAGAAGCAGATTTGGTAGTTCCAGAGTGATAGTTTAAGGACCTAAGTTACATCTTAAGAAGTTAAGGCAGTTGAAATGGATGATTGTTGTAGGCTGCTTCCAACTTGAGTTATTCTTTTCTAATATCCACCAGGCTCTTCCTTTCTATGGATCCAGTTCATGGGGAAATATCCAGAGCCATGCGGAATCGTGGGATTGAAATTTACGTTCCTGGGGAGAATGATGGAAATATATTGGACAGTCTGGATTTGAAGTTACTCCTGCATGGTTTGGGTTTAGTTGGAGACAGTGTCTGTGATGCACTTCTGGCTGTGCATTCAGAAACCAAGGAAGCAATAGCAGGTAAAAATGTCTGTTCACTATTCTTTAGCAACATGGGCTCATTATATATATCTGGATGAAGTCTTTAGTATTAAACCCTGGTTATATTGTTGTGTTATGTGCTGATATAAGTAAGCACATAAAACTATAATCAGGTACTTTTGGATTGGTTTTTTTGCATTCCCAGGAAGTAGGCCCCAGTCATGGAAACGTGGTAACTACTGAGCTTTGTAAGGCGGCATCAGACCCTGGCACATTGTCCCTTGCTATTGGGAAGCCAATGTATTCAAAGTGAAAATGAGCAAAATAGAGGGTTTGCACAAGTTGTATTTTGCAGCTGAGTTTCATTCAGCTCAGCTGTCTGATGTCTTCTTTTGAGCTAGTTGTCTGTTATTTACAGTCTTGTCAGATTTTCTTAGCAACCTTGGGAAGAATCCATTCAGCTTTCAGGTCAATAGGATATACTTGTTTTGTATCATGACACCTGAAGTGGTGTTTGTCACATTAAAAGGCTGACAGTTGCTAAACATTTGGATCACTCTAATTGCTGTGTGTCTTTCAGGTTCTGTGTCATCTTTGTCACCTTTGCTTCAGGCTGCTGTATTAATTGTGCAGCAAATACAGAGAGGCTTTGGATTAGCAAAGTCTTTTTACAGAGCCTGTTGGGAAGTTTATGGCCGCTCACAACAACTGCAGATTAACCAAAAGGTAAAAATCCTGTATTTGAAAGCTTTTCTTAGATCATCTAGATAGATGAAAAATGTAACTTCATGAGGCTAGTGTTTGAGATCCTCTGTTTCCTAAATGCCTGAGACAGAGACTGATGAAGATGGTGCTCTTGGAGAAATGACCCAAACAGTATCCTGTTTGGACTCTGAGGCTTGTAGTTTGTGACAGCTTCAGCTGAGACTTTGGGATATTCACTGGTGCATCTGTAGCCTGTAACACTGTGCACACTCATCTGTAGACACATTCACTTCCTCTCTGAAACTGCACAATGTGTTATTTCACTTCTGGTAGGAATGTTTTGGTACTTTTATTGTGTACATTATATAGTGTTTGTAGAAGACTTGGTGTCTAGTAATTTCATAATACATACATGTAATTAAAGAGTTTCCTGAGGTTTGGTGCTTGAATACATGCTGCATGTTTGAATGTGACTCTAAACTGCGTTTTGGTTGTTTGTTGTAGCTTGTGCTAGAATTGGTTACAAGGCATGCTTCCTCTCTGGCTTCCCCTGACAAGTGGGGTGAGTCCTTGCTGGCAGTGGGATTGTGGCCAGACTCCCTGCCTTCGGCTCTGTTTGCAGCTGAGGACTCACTCCTTTCCACAGTCCAGTGTGATGGCCAGGTCCTCATGTATTGTCTGCATAGACTAAACCTCAGAAACTGCAGGTAGGCAGGAAGCTTTTTTTTTTGGTCTGGTAAAAGAGAAACAATATATGTGAACTATTCATGGCATGCCATTGCTTATTGCAAAATCCTGTCTTCATGATGTTGTGCAATCTCTTCATAGAGATTGTGACAGTCATACTCTGTGTTCCTGTTACCTTTACCTTGCATACAGCCACTGCAAATGAAAGTTCAATTATTTACTGCTTTATTCTTAAGTCTTCCAAATACATTCAAAATACTTGACTTTTTAATCTTCAGTAAGTGCTTTTGACTCATTTTGAGAGTTTTTTAGCAGAAAATGTGAATGCAAACACTGGGTTTTGTAGATAATAAGAGCCCCAAAATTTCTCCCTTCAGTTTCCTTCTAAGCTTTCAAAAACCTGAGCATTGAACTAGTTTAAAGTACACTAATGATTCTCTGGATTTCCAGTTTTCATGGAATCAATTACTCATCAGTAATTTTAGGTCCAGTAGTTTCAGGTGAAAACAAAAATTTCCTTCTTCAGACAGAGCTGTCTGAAAGAAGCAGAGGCCCCCGTGCAGGGGGTAAATAAAAGAATTTTCTAATGATTTCTTGTGCAATATAGCTGTTAGTTTTTACAACACTGGTGCAAAAACTTCGTTTCTGCCTTCTTTGCTTAATAACCTCCTCTGGACTATAGGTATACAGATAGGTACTGTGGGTTGCTTCCAGTGAAACAAGTGTGGAAGCTTGTAGTAAGATAAAAAGTTGAAATTGTAAACTCTTAGCAATATGCTGTGTTGTTTGCTATTTTTGTTCGGTTTTGTTGTTTATTTTTTACTCAATGACACTTTTTTTCCTATCTCTCTTTTTAAATTTAACTTTGCATAACATTCTGGTGCACAAATCAATTAGAATTTCTCAGTGAAATTCTGTGCATATTCTCTTGAGATAGTGGATGAATTTTTGGCAGCAGTGAGCTCCTAATAGTAGACACTGCCAACTGATTTGAAGTTGGAAACTGGTTTTAAAGCTAAATGATGGAGGAAAGATCATTGCATTGCTACACTGATGCCTAAAGATGGTTGCAGACCATCTTGACCTGCAAAATATATTTTTTCCTGGATCTGGCAGTTCAAGCCCTTGATTGCTGGACTTGTTTGTGTTTCAGGACATTACCAGTGACTCTGCAAGATCTTAAGAAAGTTCTGCATTCCACTAATCCTGAGAATCTCAAGTTCAGTGCTGTTGAGATAGATGCAAACTGGATGGATGAAATGGAAGTTCTCCAGGCTTCAGTGAAATTGTTCACAGAAAAGGCAACCAATCAAGACTGGAAATTAAGAGTTAAATGGCTTAACTCCTTAGCCAAAAATCTGCCACAGGTTCTTGGTATGTAATCATTTAACTTTGCTTTGTCTGAGGGCTGAGTTATTAAGTATTCTATGGAAAAATTCAGACCTTTCCAACTTGTGGGTTATAAAGACTCTCAACTATCCACAGTAATTCAAGGGCATGGAGGCTCCAGGGAGGGACAGAAACAGGTTGTGCATGTTAGGGAAATAAGGAGATTTGGGCTAAACATTATCCTTTATTATTCAACCATGTGTATAACTTGTGCCACTTCTGAATTAATTACTTTTGGATCAGTTTTTCATCTGTGTAAGCAAATATGCCTTTTCACTATTTGTTTTAGTGATAGTGAAAGCAGGCAAATGCCTTCTGTGTTCTGGTGTTAAAATACAAATGCTTGGAAAGCCAGGAAACTGCAGAACTGAGATTTCCTGAAGAACATTCAGGATAATAGCTGAGATAAGCTATTCACTTAATTACAGAATTAATCACATTAAACTCATGGAGCATTTAGGCAGCCATTAGTCCAAATAATTCACACATTCAGCTTTCTTCTATAGTCTGAAATCTCAGATGTGCTGTCCCTATATTAATTGCTTCCTCTTTATTTTGCCATTTTTTCAGGCAAGTAGGTCTATAAAGTAGAAAAATATGTAAAAAATTAATGAAAAGTGTGCTCTTGTTTTTCTTATTGTAAAGAAAATACACCCACCCCCCTCAAAAACAAAAATAGACGTATTGAGAGGAAGATTTGAAGGTAAAAATTCATGGATTTTCACAAACCATATTTTACTAGCATACATGTAGTATCACTAGTTCAACTAGAACTCCTTATAAGATTTATGCATTCAGCTGTGACATTCTGGTGCTTTTAAATTTAAATCCTTTGGAGCCAATACAAAATATGACCAACCAGCATATCCAAAGTGGATGCACAGATTTGTTTCAGTCTGCTTGTGCTGGCTCAGTTGAAGTTATTTTTTTTATTTGTACTAAACACTCTTTTATCCCCATGTTCTCCCCTCTTCACCTGCAGATTCAGTGAGGATTCAGCTGGAAGCAGGTGCCGTAGCCCTTGGTTGTTTTTATGCCAGTCCCCTCTCATCTGGAGTCAGTAACATGATCAAGTTGCTACAGCCAACTATGACAGGTACTCCTGAAAAAGATGGATGTAAGACATTGCTTCCTTTACTTGTTCTCTGAACACACTGCAACCCTTCTTAGGAAATGTATGTAGTGAAACAAAGGCTAAATTCTAAATACGTGTTGCCTTTGTCATGAAAGAAAGTACAACAAAAAAACAAACAAAATTACAACAAATACAAACATTCTTGCTGTCTGGAACAGTAAATATGGCATTAAATGCATTCATACTATTCAAGTTAGAGATGAGTGCTCTGCCCATGAGTCCTGGTTGTGTATCTGTGACTCAGATGTATTCCTACAGCTCAGAGTGATGTTCTCAAGAGTGATTCAAAAATTCACTTCCTTTCTGACTTGATAGTTTAGGCACCCTGGTCTTTTTTCCTCAGGATTTGTGTCAGCCCATCTGAAACCCTTGGCTTGGCCTGTAATTCTCCCTTGGTGTTTTGTGGGGAGCTCAGACCTGTGGCTTCTTCTCCGAGCTTGTTAGGTGCATGAAAGCTGCATACAGTGACACTGGGCCTTTTATGGATGGTCCTGGGTGTCTTGCCTGGACTGTGAGCCAGACTTGAGATTCTAAACTCTAATCCCTGTTTAATTTATTGTCACTGTTCTGTTTTACAGAACCTGCAGTCAGCTTTAGTGCTTTTCTGTTTGGATATCTGGAGTGGGAGAGTTTGACTGCCTTTCCTCCTGGGCTGCTTCTTTCTTTCCCTAATGTTCTTGCATAGGCAGGGGGACCAAGAAGAGAACTGAGTGATGTTTCACTGCTGTCCTGTCCTGTCTGCCTTTCCAGATGAACATGTGATGCCTCTGGACCCAAGGTGGAATATGCAGTTTTTGGAGATCATTAGAAATTCGATGAACTTTGATACAGAAATGGAACACACAGATCAGCTTCTTATGCTATTGAAGTCTGCAGCAAATCGGTGGGTTACAAAAAAACCTTGTAAAGAGTGCCCAGTGCCTGTAACCAGTGCTGAGTAAACACTTGAGATGTCTGCCAAGTGTGATTTTAGGTTTTGATTGGTGTGGTCTAAAATACCAAGCAGAGGTTTTTGTACAGATATTTAAATACTTTGCTTCTGTTTTCTGTAGATGCATACTAAACACAATCACTTAAAATAGGAGCAGAGTTCCCAGCATTCCATACAGGCTGCAGTACTTCAAGGAAAAATCAGAACTGTGGGATGAAGCATTAAAGAGGCAGAAGCAGCAGTGTGAGATCCCTGACAAAACTTATATAGTTCTCCTGCTTTTGGATTTTGACTGTTTTTCCTAATAAGATTAGAAAGTGCACAGATTTTGAAGTTAAAGTGTAAGAAAGCAGCTGCTCACATATCCTACAGGATGTGGTGTTGCATCTGTTTAGCAGCTCACTGGTTTTCCCTTCCTGGTGAAGTCAGGAATCTGCTCCTTGTGAAACTTGCTTCTACAGAAACCATATTCAAGCAATTACTTGTGTTGCACTTCATGCTTCTTCCATAATACACTGAATATATTATGTCACTTTGCAGTTCAAATGCCATGTTGTAGTTCACCATTCTCATAAGGCCAAGGTTTAAACCAGTTGGATTGATTACGACTTTATTTTTACTTCAGGGCAGTGTTGTTTCTTGACCGAGAAAAGAGAAGTTACCTTGAGAAGAGTTTGATTGCCAGCAAGAAGCCAAGAAACAGTGCCTTAAGAATGTCTCTAGATTTCCACAAAAGTGGGTTGATTTTTGCTGTTCCTTTTGGTTCTGTAGTCAATTTGAAATATGATTCATTTGCATTGTTATGAAATGTGTACTTGAAACATGGTGTGCAAAGAAAGAATATGTGAATGTAAAGCAGTCAGATGAGGACTAATGTGGTATCAACACATTTTTCTTAGATTAGATATGCCTAAGGTATCTATTTATGTCCTGCCTCTGTGAGGTAATCAGTATTATGATTTTTTCTCTTAATTAACCAAACTTAAGAATAACAGTGGAGAGAAACTGGAATAGTCTTCTGTCTTTTTAGCTAACAAGAATAACCAAATTCTTCAGCTGTGTTTTTGTTTTATGTAAGTAAGAAGTTTTACTTTTAAAACAAAGGGTAAAATTTAGTATTGAAATTATTGTGCTGCATAGAAGCAATTGATCAAGGAATCAACTCTCATTATGGATTTTTAATATATGTATAAAATGCATAGAGGTAACAGAGAACTGTGAAAATAAGGACAGGCTACTTTTGTTGCTTCATTTCTTGGATCTTTTCAGGTTGTGGTTTATTTCTCAATCTTAGAGAGGTTCTAGTGATCAGAAGTTGACCCACATGTGTCATGTGATGTGGCTGGAATATTCAGTCTCTGCCTTTCTTTTCCTCTTCCCCAAACCTCAGATCCAGGGAGTTACAACTGTCTTCCTCACGTAGTCGTGGTCAACCTTGCTGCTTTCTTTGAGCTTTGGGATGCATTTGTACTTCACTGGGTGAAGTCTACTCAGGCGGCCTTAAGTGATGATGACACACATGATGTGAGTAGACTTTGCACAGTACATTTATGGGAATTAGGTGAAATGAGATTGTGTGCAGAACACTATTTTAGTTTCAGGGATCATGAAATAAAGTGCAGTGCTTCTGTTTGTATTCAGAATATGCCTAACAGTAGGCAAAAAATCATGTTTGTTTTAGTGGCTGTATTTGTGACCTCTAATACTTGCTTAGGATGGCATGAAGTGTGCTGTAGGAGTACTTATTTCTGTCCACTGATGATAAACAGAGTATCCATTTCTGTCTGTGATAAGAATGCGAGAACATGGACAGCTGACATGCAGGCCGCAGAGGTGGCACTTCTCCCTTTCCCTTTTCAGACCATGAATATCATTTTGCTCAAATCTTGACGTTGTAGACTTGGTGCAGGGATTGGTTGATTTTAGCTGCTGTAGTTCCCCTTGCTGGTGTGGTGTTTTTAGAGAGCCTGTAGTTGAGTCCTGGTTGTGTAGCACTAAATACAAAACGCTGTGGGACTGTGATTAATACAGGTGTTAATACACCTGTTAATACAAGTGATGGTGGTTTTGCTTTTTCTCCTGCTGGAAGTGAGAAGTGTTGTGTAGGCTGTGGCAGGGGTAACGCTGTACCCCCTTGGCTGGTTCCAGGTGTTGTGCTGCTCGCTGTGGCGGGACCGGCTCTGGGCCGTCTCCGACTCTGTCACCGTGGATGCGCCAGGGTTGTCACTCCTGGCTCTGCACTGGCACTGGGTCATGAAACACCTCATTGACAGGATTCCTCAGATGCTTATTGGGTCAGACCAGAACAAGTGAGTGGCTTTGTTTGGTGGCTTTTGATTTCTGTTAAATAGCTGTATAAATTACTCTTTTCTGTAGTGTTATAGCTGCTAAGCATTGTTTAGATTAGTGTCCCAAGTTATTTTCCATTAGTGATGCAAACATTGTTTGTTTTTAAAATCTGTGTTTCCTAGCACTGTGCTTCTGCTTGCTCAAATGATCATCTAGAATTTTTACCCCGTTAGTAAAAGAATTCTTATACATCGTTTTACATCCTTTTGCCTGTTTCTCAAATTTCTGTTAACTGTGGACTTTTTTTCCTCACATCTGTCTCTCCCTTTTTTTATTTTTCCCTCTACAAGGATTTCCAGGGAAATTCAATCCATTTCACAGCAGATTCAGAGCTGCTTGGTCAATCCTGCTGGTAATTCAGCCAATATGAAGATACTACAGAAGTCTCTAGGAAGACCCCTTCCTTTTAAGGTATCAATATTATGTTTGCAAAAGATTTGTAGTTCCAGCAATGTCCAGATAGGCTTTATTATATTTACAGCACTTGCTTTTCAGGACAGAGAAAACACAGACTTTTTCTATTTTTAAGATCGATTTTAAAAAAATTTCAACACATGTTAACGTACATATCTTTTGAGAAATATATCAGTTATCCAGAGATAGCATTTCTACTATTAATTATGCTATGGTAAGAAAGTATTTATGTAATAGAAAGGGGTACCTGAGCATAAAAATATTACTCCTTGCTGTGTTTTGGAGACTTGTGAATATCAATATGCCATTTGCTTATTCAGTGAACATAGGTGTATTTAGAACAATCTGTGCACTTTCTTTTATACAGCACAGGATGGGGCTGCCTTATGACTTCCCAAAACAAGGCCTTTAAAATGTGACAGTTTTGGAGTTTGCTCTTCACATATTTCAGAATCTGTTATAACTAATTTTTAAAAAAATATTTTAGTGAATTTTCTAGAGTACAAGTCCCTGTTTAAAAGGAGTGCACAAGTAGTCATGTGCAGTTGTGTTGGTCACTAGTGATTAGACCTGGGTTTTTATGACCTTCTCTCTCAAGGATACTGAGCTATCAAAAAATGCACATAGTTACTTTATGAGACTGAAAAACATTCAGCGCTTACTAAGGATTTAGAAAGATCCAAATGTATTTAGGCATCCAAATGTATCTAATATATCTAAGCCTCCAAATGTATTTAAATTGCAGGTGTACACTATAATTTCTTGTAAGTGACAGTAACAGGTATTTTTTTAGTATTTTGTGTATTTATTGCCCTTGATTTCGTTAAGTTGCCTAGTTGAAGTTCCATTTGTCTGCATGATCTATGTAGTTTCTTCATGAAGGGGAAAAAGCCCTGACTTGACAAGGAGGCATTGTAACCACCTGTTTCAATTTCTGTCTTCTTCTGTATTGAGTCAGGCTACTAAAAGATTATTTTTAGGCTGTTGTTGCAGGCTGGTTATGTATACTTGTACTTTAGTTGTGTGCATGTGAATTTGAAATCCTGGTTTTGTCTGCAGTCACAAATCTTGTTTGTGGCTTTGTTAGCACTGCTGAAACAAATTGTCCTTCTTGTGTTTCCAGGATAAACTGGGCATGGAATGTTTTTCTCAGTTAAAAGCTCTCAGCAAACCACTGAACATCTTGGAGCTAAGATTGGCCTGTGGAGACAGTAGATGGCAGGAAAAAATGTGCTGTGTGAAAATTGCTACCACAGGAGTGAAGATGAAGAAAGCATTGCTGCAAGCTGATGGCCTGATAATAAGAGCCAATCATTTAGAAGATGTTAGTTTTGGTAGGTAACACTTGTGAAGAGCACAGCAGGATGATTTCTGCCATCTCCATTCTTTTGTACACTGATGGAAAGGATATTAAACGTTCACTGACAAGAAACATAGTATATACATTTATAGGCCTCTTTTATTCTGTCAAACAGGTCAGCTACAGACATTTTTGAAAGCTGTGCATTCACAGCTGAAAGCAGAAGGAGTCAAATACAGTTATTCAGAAGAAAGGCTTCCTGAAGACACCATTTCCAACCAGTTAGACCCTGCCCTGCTAGGCCAGCTCTGCAGTCAGGTTCAGCTGTGGCCTGCAATGGAATACATAGGGGTGCTCTGGCAGTACAAACTAACAGCAGATTACTTGGCCAAGGCTTGTGCAAGAAGGTAAGAAGTTGTTTGGAGAAAGAACTCCTGTATTCCTTTCATGATATTCCAAATCCCTAGCTAGAAGCTGTAACTTTGGTGCTTTATATCTGCATGTAAATCTATGTTTGTAATTGATATACATCTGTGTGTATGTGCATATATATCTGTGCAGCAAACTGGTATATGTGTATCAGGAATCAACAGAAGATGTTTATACTGTACTGCTGGGGGCTACTGCAGAAAAACTGAATTAGACCTGGAGATGAAGGAAGTTGACTAACATGCATGCTTCCTTTTGTGTAAACTATACACACATAGAATCATTGTTTGAATTAACATTATTAATTTAAGAAGTGTTAGTGTTGTTTTAAGGGGCCATGTGTATTTATTTTTAGTCTGGTCTACCATTCCTGAAAAAAAAGCTATTCATTTATGGATTTCAGTGAAAGTAATTTTTTATGTAATGAGACTCCTAGAACCACGGGTTCACTCTTGAATTCAGCAAAGTTCTGACTTTTCACAAAAGCTATAAAGCTAGAAAATGGTTTGTCCCCAAACCATTGTCCCCAAACATTTTGTATGTTTTGCTCAACATGAAGCTTCTAGCTACAGGAGATAACATTTTCCCCCCTTTTTCTTGTGTTTAGATTTTGTTAGCTTTGAAGGATTCAAGGGTTTGAGTATTATTTGAGTGCTTGTTCTTCCCTAACATTTGGAACTCTGTCATTTTAACCTTGCCATTCTTAATTTGTTTTACTATCCAAGTGTTGGAACTCTGATGGTTGGTATTCCAACATCCAAGTGATTTATTTCATGTGCCTTGCTTAAGCACTGCTTAGGTTATATTTTTTTTTACCTGCTACAGGAAGAACTGCAGTCAAGACTTCAGCATCTGTTCAGATCTAGCTCAGTTCATAGCTTTTTCTCTGAAGCTGACACCAGCTGCTTCTCACCAGCTCTCTGGACTGTGGCACTTGTTGCACCTGAATGATGTAAGAACAAATTTTATTTTAATTTAATTTAATCAGATCTTTAGTTTAATTAATCTTCCTGAAGTTTTCAAAGGTTCTTCAAAATATGTATATTACTGAGATTTTTGACATGCAGTTTTTCTGTCTGCTTGACAAAAGCTGTTCCTTCCTTTAACAAGACAGGTTATTAACTGTGAGCCTTGAGAAAATGCAATTAAAACACAAAGTTGAAAGATAAAATACAACAAAGTCTTCAATAAAATAGTTTTGTATGACTTTGTTTGGTAGTATTGTTCCATACATCCATCTGTGACCTAATGGGAAATTGTTTGGATGGAAGGTGCCAGCCTGGTAGTATCTATATATTCAAAGTAATTTTATGCTGAAAAATGCTTTCCTCTGTACCCATGCCTCTAAATTTTTTAGTTCTGTTACAAATCAAACAGATTGATAAAGCTACTTGATGCATTTTCTGCAGAACATTTAATAATTCTGCTTAATATTTATGATACAGTGGTTGTTTTCCCACAAAGCACAGTAAAACACAAGTTCACCTTAAATGCTTCGGAGCAGAGTATTGGATGGCTTTACCTGTTTCATGCCTCTGCATCCTTGTGTATTGTAACAAAAGGTTGCACAGTCATGGACTACAGGCTGTATTCTAACAACTTGCTCTGTGAACATGCTGCATATTTCACAGACAGGAGACAGGGCTGACCTCAGGAAGTTTACTCTTCATTGAGGAGATGCAAGCAAATGCTATGTGAATTTGAAGGGATCTTGGAGAGTATCTTGTGCTATCCCTACTGAAAAACAGAATTATACTTTCTTTGTACATGTGTGTGCTTAATTCTCTTTTGTTCCATGTACATTATTCTCACCTCTAGGTTTTTGTTTCTCCTTAGATATCCCCTGAAGAAATGTCTCTTCTGTCATCTCAGCTAGTTAATGCTGTGTTAGCATCCTTTTGGAGCAGTACTTTCACCACAGACCCAGATTACTGGTTGACTTGGAGGCCACTGCCTGCAGCAGAGGAAAACAACTTCTCTAAATCCCATGTGAACCATTCTATGAAGGTTTGTCTCTTCTGACCTAATCAAATTCTAGGCTGAATGCTCTTGTTGAATAATTCAAGTTTTCTAAATCAATATTGTAAGCTCTAGCATAGTCAGAGCAAGTTGCATCTGAATGATCTAACTCTTAATCTCTTGATTCAGGGCCCAGGCATTTTGACCCGAGCTGTTTTCTCAAAGTGCTTCTTTGAAATTCTAACTAGCAGCGGCAAGACAAGCCAGTGGGATGTGAGTGGGCTTCCTGTCTTGTCATCATCCCATGTAACACTGGGAGAATGGATGGAGAGAGCACAGCAGCTTCACAAAGTCAGCACAGCGCTGTGGACCAACCTGGCTGTCCCTTCAGTAGCAGATTTTAGGTATTAAGACCTCTCTTCCACATATCTGTTGTTTAAATCAAGCATGTTACAGAAGGTTGCTTACTGTGTGTAAATGTTTTCTCATTCCTTTTTCTCCAGACACACAGATGCTAGACTGCAAGGAATAATGCTGGGCAGACTGCTCTCTGCCCTGGTAGATCTGATTCCAGTGGATCTTCAAGAAGAATTTTTGGAGTGCTGTGAGAAGCTCTACCTCAAGGATCCTGTTGCATATGAGTACCTTCTCAAGATACTTGAAAGCATCACTGATCAGGAATTACTTCCTAAAGAATTCCTGTTCCTTCTGCTCACTTGCTTGCATCAGTTCTATGGGGAAGGGCTTCAGGAGCTACCAGAGACAGCCTGGCGAGGAAGCCTCTGGGTGAACATTGGCTTGGTGCAGATCCAGATGTGGATTCCACAGACCAGGTTTGATCCAGCTGTTAAAAGAGAATACAAGCTCAAGTACTCAAAAGAAGAGGTGAGTATGAAGCCAAGTTGGCTTTTATCTTTGTTATGTTATCAGTGTATCAATGCAGAGGAGTTTGGCTTGATCATGATTTTTAAACTGTACAGTTAGAACTTCTGATGTCCAAGAAGTTGATGTACCTCCTTGGTTACTAAAATAAGAACTGCTGTGAATGGTTTATTCTTTCCTTTGTAGTTATACCAGCTGGAGTGTGAATGGAAAACACATGATTTTTCATGTCAGCTGCATACAGGAAAAAGTATTGAAGATGAAACAGTCAGCAACTATATTCATCCCCATATCAGGTAACACCCAGGCACTGAACCTCTCTTTTAGAATGGACATGTCATCTTTATGTGCTCAGGCTCTGAAGCTTTACAATTTTTCTCTCCTTCTGTAGAAACTAGAGTTGCTGGTTTTAAAGTATCAATCTACTTATTGAGGTGGTAGAGAAGAAGCAGCTGTGCTCCTTACTTGCAGTAAGGAATTGTCTGTACACTTTGTACTGCTGAAAATAGAACAATTAAAGCAGTGGCCATCATATATTGATGAAGTTGAAACCATGCCCAGAAGTAAAAACAGTGCCATACATTTAAATTACAGTACTTTCCTTAAAATGTGACAACATTATCAGTCAGTTGAAGTGAGATGAATTATCTATCACTGTACTTTCTCAAGGCCATTATATGTGCCAGTGCTATTTTGCAAAGTTCTTCAGCTGGTATTACTGGGGGGAAATCTACATATGTGTATTTTAGCAATAGCCTTTGCCTGCGTTGCAGTGGATGAATTAAATTTCTTACCACACAGAGTACACTGTTGATATTAGAATCTGTAGCCACTGTTATTTTGTTTGGGGCTTTTTGTAGTTCTTTTTTATAAGAGGAACGTGAGGAAGTTTTAAGCCAAGAGAGCTTTCTCCTTTCTGCAGCCTTCCAGAAATGTTCTGTGTACGTGAAGATAAAAACTGTCTGTTATTCCTTATTTTCCACTTTCAATAGGAATTTTTTTATTTCATTATTATACATATAGATGCTCTGGTAGTTCCATACTACTGCTTAAAGAGATGATAATAATTGAAAGCAGGTTCTGAATGGCTGAGTTTTACCAATTGCTTGTGGTAATTTTTTTTCTTTTAATGCTCACAGAGCTGTCAGGTAGCAAGAAAAAAGTACTTGAAGTTTGTTGAAGTGGCAAGGAGAGAAGAAATCTGCATGTGTGGGCTAAATGGCTGTACCTTGTATTTTCCTTATTTGTTGTTTCACACAAAATAGCAGAGTTTTTTCTGAATATTCTTTTCCTGTGTCTAACTGCTATGTTAGATCTATTTAAACAAGTTCGTATGAAAAATATTCCCATGTCTAAACTGGTCAATGTTGTTTTTTAACAACAGGCTGTTGCATGAAAGAATGCAAAGGTTGAAGGAACAAATAAGCAGCCTTTCTAGGAGGAAGGCCTTCAGGCCTGCAGCTCCTCTGTATGATTGCTTGTACCGGGAGGCTCACCAGTACATCAGCAGCATAGCACAGCTTTCCTCAGTCCAAGACCTTCTCGCCCGCCTCCTGCAGTTCCTCCGCGGAGAGAGACCTAAATCACTGCAGGCTGTGCAGAACCTGTTAAATGAAGAGGCATCGTGGCAACAGTCACACCATCAGTTCAGGAAACGCCTGGCAGAGGAGTATGCAGCGTTCCCTGATGCCATCGTTCCCCTGCAGGCTGCCATCGTGCAGCTGCAGCACGGCATGCGCTTGGTGGCTTCTGAAGCGAGCGCAGCGCTGCAGAGCTCGGTGTGCCCAGCTGATCTCAGCAACCTCCTCACTTCTCTGCTGGCATTTCCTTCTGTGGGCCGGGCCTTCCCCACTTACTTTGCTCGGGCAGAAATTGTATGCTCAGTGAATTCAGTTGGGGTACTTAATGGGCTTAAAAAGTTCTCTCTGAAGCACTCTGAAGGAGGATCTGAGGGAGCTGAGCAGCCTTCCCCAACTCTGGAGCAGCTCCTGGTGAATGCTTTGTTGCACCTTCGATGCCATGTACTGTCCAGAGGAGAGATGGACCCGAAATCTCTGCAGCTCTTCAGACATCTGTGTCAGGTAAGCTCTGGACGCCCATGGCTGGGAGTCTTGCTCTGAACTTGTCCCCTGTGCAAGACATGGATCTGCAAAAACAGCTCTAGAGGAGGGCCACAGAAATCATCAGGGGACTGGAACACTCCTCCTGTGAAGAAAGACTGACAGAGCTGGGGTTGTTCCACTGGGGGAAGAGATGTCTCTGAGGAGACCTTGTCGTGGCTTTTCAGTTTATAAAAAGGAGGGAAGGAGACTATTTATCAAGGCTTGTAGAACAGGGCATAAGAGTTTTAAACTGAAAGAAAATAAATCTAGATCGGATATGAAAATAATTGTTTTGAAATGTGCATGGTGAGACACAGGAACTGGTTGTCCATAGAAATTTGTGGATGCTGCCACCCTGAAAGTGTTTGTAAGTGATTGGATGAGACTTTGAGCAACCTGGTCTAGTGGAGGATGTCCCTGCTCATGGCAGAGGGGTTGGATTAGATGATCTTTAGAAGTCCATATCTTGATAATTATTAGTATGATGTTCTTTAAAATCTTCTAATTTTTTTCCAATTAATTGTAAAAGATAATCTAGTATACTAGATTAACTTGTTTGAATTTATCAAGGCATAAAACAATAGCCTGTAATAATTAGTAAATATTTGATTTATGTAAGAAAAGCCCCAAGCAACAAAACCCAAAGGTGGACACACACAAAAAAATGCACCCCAATGGTAACTTTGTGGAGAGTTTCTTTATTAAATGTTTAAGAAAGCAGATTAGAACTTGGTCAAGTACTCTTTTGTGTATTGTCTTTACATTTTCCTCATTTGCTTGTTAAGAGGGTAACTCACAAATGTTAGATGGCTTTGATTTCTACTGCTGTAGACCACAGAGGAGGGAAGAGCCCAGCAAAATAGATGCTGTCCCATTGATGGAGTAGGGGATGATGTTAAATGTTAACTCGTGTAGAAGCATCTTGCTTTGTGTTTCCTTAGGCAATTGTGAACGAGTGGGACGAGCAGGAGCGCCGTGCCCAGGAGCAGGAGGCAATGGAACACAGCCTGTACAGGTACAGGAGTAAAAGCCACGGGAAGGGACGGAGCGAGGAGGAAGAGGAAGAAGAAGAGTTCAGGAGGAGATTTCCTTTTCATGAAAAGGTAATAGCTGTAACTCTGTTAAGAAACACAAAAATTATGTCTGAAGTTGCTCCTGAAAATAAGTGCTGTAAATGACACGAGGAATGAAGCAGTTTTTCCTTCAACCAAAAGCCAAATTGGAGTAGATTTTGATAGGTATTCAGTTATGTGCTTGTGGTTTATTTCACCTTCTGGTTGAAAAATGTTTTTGGGATTAATTTCCAGGCTTGAACTGTACTGTGCTTTGGGTGAATAATCCCAAATTATATAACTGAAGGATAATACAGTTACTTGTAAAAAGTTGGAATTTTGTTTGTTTTAGCATGTAAGGTCATCTGAGGTTCTACTATGTATGGAGAAGGCTGATCTCCTTGAGTAAATAAAGCAGCTGGGATGGAATGGTTCAGGTCCTCAAGCAACCACACAGTGTTGAGGTGGTTTATCAGCAGACACAGCTGCTGCTGCTTTTTCTGCAAAGAGGTTTAGTTGGCAGCAGCCCAGGGTTCACTGTACTGCACTCCTGCCTGCTGTAGTTACACCCTGAAATGTTCTGTACACCTGTGTTCAGTTTCAGACCGGCAGTCTGTCTGTATGGTGCCAGCTGCAAATCATTAGCATGTCATTGCAATGCCAAAAAAAGCAAAAGAGGAGATAAGGAGAGGAGGCATTAAAGGAAGAAATGAAAATTTACTTTTGATTATCATGTAATTTGCAGGACTTTGAAGATATCACAGCTCAGCCAAGCTTAGAAGAAAAAATGGAAACTGAAGATCCAGTGGAAGACCAGCTGGAAGTTGACAGAGCCCTTTTGTCCAAGAGCTCCATGCAAACAGTAATGAAGGTTCATCAGCAATTGTGCTTAAACTTTGCTCGATCCCTGTGGTATCAACAGAGTCTGCCTTCTCATCAAGCCAAGCATTATTTCAGTACATTTATTTCCTGCTATCAGACTGGTGCATGCCTGGTGTCACAATTCTATCCTTTAATTGGTAAGACTGCTAGTAGTATTTCAGATATGCTGGTTTAGATTTGTAAAGATCTGTTTCAAAATAATCCCATTACAGGTCACAAAATACACCTATTATGGGGAAAATGCACAAAACAGAAAATCCTTTTAGCAGAGGATTTGTCTCATGTTCAGAATGGCATACTTTGATTTTTTATTCTTCTGTGCATTTTGTAAATTCCATTTGGTAATAGAGAAGACCAACACAGTTTAAAAATGTATTGACTACTGAGTGAAATTTTGATCATAGGATCTGCATAGTCCTGTGGAAGATAAAGCACTTGAAGAAATTTCTCAGAAGTAAATTTTGCAATGAAGTTCATTAAAGAATTATTTTAAACTTAGCTTATGTATATAAAGTAAAAAGAAAAAAGGTATCATGGTTTTTTTTTCCACCCTGAATTTGCAAAAACTTGATGTGTAAGTTTTTAGACAATGTGTGATAACTCAGAATCATCACTTGTTAAAGCACAGCTGTGTATTTCAGTTCTGATCTAGGCATGTGTGTAATTAAGATGAAGTGGATAAGGGCTGTTGTTTCTTATTTTTGTGTTTGCACCTGAGCCATAATGTATGTGGGATTACTTTTGTGTGTTGGATTGCTTTTTTACTGAGCCTTGCTTTATAGTAGTATCTCCTTGATGTAAATTTATATACAGACAGTCTGTTCTCCTGACAGCATTACAGCCTGTCTTTATAACACTCCTTGTACTTTGATAGAAAAATCTGATAAAATAGAGAATATAAACTCTAAGTATGTCTTGGGTTCCAGTGGTATAGTCTTATATCCTTGTAAAAGATAAAATGCTACGGCTTGGGATACAGGGGGAAAAAAACCCTATCTTTATCTATTCAACTGAGAAAAGAGCCAATAGCATGTGTGATGTCTTCCTTACTTGCTTCCTAGGTGCTGAAATGAATGACAGTCTTTTGGGAAGCCAACTTCTGCTGAGCACTCTTCTCCACAATACCTTTTTTGAGGAAGTGACTTCGGATCTTGTGCTGCAGCAAGATGGCCCTTATGACTTCTATCAGCATCCCAATATTCAGCAAGTCCGACAGTGCCAACCTGTACTTGACAATTTTGCTAAAGAAATAAATGGGCTACTGCAGGAGTGGCCAGAGCATCCTGTACTTGTGCAGGTAAAAACACCTCAACAAATATTTGGGGGAAACTGGAGCATTTTAGGATTGCATTTATGTGTGAGTATGTGTGTAGATATGCATAGACATGTGCATGCACATTGATATGCTTGCACAGATGTTGTAATACTCATGCAGATGTTTTGAAGTCATACCTGTTTATTCATAAGAGGTATAGGTATTGCTGTATGTATTATAACTGTTATATTTTAATCGTGAAATGTTAAGTGGAATTCTGCCAAGTCTGAACTTAGAGTTTTAAGCAGTCTTCAGTCTGGCATAGCTCAAAGATCCCTGAGGTCTTGCTGCTTCTACTCAGTTTTCTTCTGAAGCTCTTTCTTTCATAATGCTTTAGAATAATTCTTTTTAGTCCCTCTTACAGCATCTATGTTGTCTTCAGGTTACATTTTGTGGAGTAATGTAGAAACTCAGATTCCAGATGAGCTCTTTGCCTTAGGTGATTTGTGCTGCCTTCCCCAAGTGCATTGGCCTTACTGAACTCCTAGTGATCTTGTACTAAATTGAGAAAACAGTTTAAAAATGTGTATAAAAGAAAAAAAATTCTTATCTCTTGTGAGGATCAGTTATGCTCATAGAAATTAACTGAATTTCATGGCTTCTTTTGTTGAAGTGCAGCTGCTGAATGTTTCTGGTTTTGTTCTGCAGCTGTTAGTTGTGATGGACAGAATCCGGAGTTTTCCACTTTCCAGTCCTCTCTCAAAGTTTCTGAATGGCTTGGAAATTCTTCTTGCAAAGGCACAGGTAAGAAAAAGTCTAAGATAAAGTTCATTTTTTTATTTTATGTTTCCTTACCTATATTTGGTACCATGTGACAAACACAGTACATGAAAGCTGTCTGCTTGTCAGGATCTGGGGAAGTGAACTTGCTCCATGCTGAAAGTTTAAAGAGCAAGAACCCAGTAATCCAGAATAGTGCAATGAGTTTTGCCAAGCAGTGACTCATTTCTGCCTTTGTGTGAAGGTGAACTGTTCTTTTCTAGGACTGGGAGGAGAACGCCAGTCGGGCCTTGTCCCTGCGGAAGCACCTGGATCTGGTCACACAGCTGATCATTCAGTGGCGCAGGCTGGAGTTGAAGTAAGGGTTGTCCTTCCATGCTGCTTTTCCTTAGATACTGTAAGCTGTCATCTCCACATGGAGGCACATTCCAATATGGAATTGGCTTAATTTTGGAACATGCTTCTGTGTATCTGTCATGGTGAAAATATGTGAGGGAAAGAGACCACCAATGAGGAGCTGCAGTGGATCAGAATGAGTGTCTAGGCTGTGGTGACTCTACATATTTGCCTCAGGAGAAGTAGAAACAATATTTTACCAGTGCTCTCCTGTTTTCATCCAAATGTTTCCTGAACCTGCAAGGTTTTTTCTGTTTAATAATCATCATTAAATTGTCCTTAAAAATTATTGTCCAGTCTCCTGTTTAAGACCATATGAAATTTTTAAAGCCACAGTGTGACACAATCAGGAATTCCACAAGTCTACCTCAATTTCTGAGAAAATAAACTTTTAAACCTGTGTCTTTTTTTCTTCTCTCATATTTAATAATGGTAGGAAAACAGTGATCCTCAGAAATTGATTGTATATATTAAGCTTATGTGCAGGTTCTTTCATCCTGCTAAATTTTCCATTAGTTTAATAGATACAGAAAACAAATTTTACTTGTTTTGAACCCAAAGTACCCATGATATTTTTGATTTATCTCTCCCTTTTCTTATTATTTCTAGTTGCTGGTCAGTCAGTTTAGACAATATTATGAAGCAGCATGTGGAGAAATCCACAAAGCGCTGGTTCTCAATCTATCAGATGATTGAGAAGTATGTTCAAGAACAGACAGAGGCAAACACAGAAGGTAAGTGCTGGCCTTAAAACAAATGTAATTTATTCTAGTAATTACTAAGGATGTATGATTAAGATCCTAAATGCCAGAATTTGACATAGCACTTTCAGGTATAGTTCTTTGCCCTACAGTAAATTCCATGACTGTGTAGGGTTTTCCATATGGAGTGAACTTTGTATATATTTGTGAAACTACTTGTGGCTCATAGAGCCTGTGTTGTGATGTAAAGAAAAGATGTCTGTAAAAAGCATCTAAAAGAAAGTACAAATGTGGTAGCTGTATATCATGCATATACAAACATTTCAAACAGATTTGTAGGGTAGGAGGCCTCCATCTGCAACTGGAAAAGGCACCTTTATACATTCTGTATAAAGCCTAAAGAATTCTTCAAGTAGATTTTGGTACATACTGTTCTTAGCAAATCTGTCTGCACGTGTTCATGTTACATAAAATAGGGGAATGAGGGGCAGCACCTTGCCTCCCCCAAATTTAATGGAATTGTAAAGATGAAAGCAGTATCCTCTGGCTTGAGGCCAAGTTTCCAATCTCATGACTACTTAATGCACTTGATGAGCTTCAGATCCTTCAGTTTGATTACATCTCCAAGAGGACAACATGTCTTCTTCCACAGATAATACCCTAAAGACACTGTATTCTCTACCACATTCTTCTGCTCTATTTCTGTCCTCATGACTTTGAGGAATTAAGGAACTGGCAGTGACTTATTTGTGCTGTTGCTTATCATGACTGAAAAAGCCATTCATTCATAGGGAATAGCAAGTATGCTGTAAATACTCAATGGATTCTGAAATTCAACATATAAGTGACCTACTCAGTCGCTATCTTAATGCTGCTTCTTGCTCCCTTTTGTTTCTTCCAGCGTCTCATCTGTTAGTTTTACTTATTAAATCAGAATTCTTCTCCTCTCTGCCCACTTCGTGTTTTGTTTTGAACTTTTCCTAATTGAGAGTCAATATTCAATTGAAAGTTATAAAGACCAGACAACAATTTTCAAGTAGATATTTTAAAGGTTTTTTTTTGTTTTCTCTCTCTTTCTGAATTTCCGGTGCAATGTTCAGGAACTGAGCAAATGGATCAGAAAACTCTGGTCAGCACATTGCAGGCTTTCATTGAAGGCTCTACTCTGGGAGAGTTTCAGGCACGGCTCCAAACACTGCTGGTTTTCCACTGCCATGTCTTGCTGATGCCTCAAGGAGCAGAAAGGGGTAAGTTGTTAGCATTACCTCTGATGAGTTACCTATACAGCATCCCAGTATTCAGCCATCAGGTGTTCCAGACTTTCCAGACAGGTCACTGAGCTCATACATAGAACACAAGCCAGTAGAGCTGTTTTACTGTTTTCCTGCTGGTCAATTTACCCCAGCTTTCAGTGTTGCTAAGCTTCCAAAAGGAACTGGGGTATATTTATTGTAATTACTGAAAAATGCCCTCTTGTAAAAGAAGGATGATGATAATTATTATTGTTATTATCTGTCCCTTCTCCCTTCTAGATGTTCTGTGCAGCATCCTGTGGAATCTGTACAATTACTATAAGCAGTTTTCAGAGTGCGTTGAGGCCAAAATCACTGAACTTCGTCAGCCCATAGAAAAGGAACTTAAGGTAAAAGGAGACTTGGCTCAGACAATGTATCAGTCTAACCAAAGAAACAGTGGAGCAGATACTATCTGAATTTGTCTATAATAGTTCTGTTAGCCCCTGAAATCCCTACTAAACATTTTCTTTAATAAGAATTAATTCTTGAGGTGGGGGAGGGTTTGACTGAAAGCTTTAATGCTTGATCAGTCCCATTTATCCATGAAGGTTTCTACCCAGCGATGAAGCCCCTGTTCATTTCACAACATCTGGCTATGCAGCAGTTTTTATGCAGTGCAAATATTTTGTTAATAAGATGCCTGTGCAATAATTTGCTCACTTACTAAAATGTTTGGCATTTTAAAGCTACCAGATCATCATAGCTGATAAGGTTTAAAGATCATCTTTGATGTAGAAACAGTTCATTTCATTTACATAAGTAATCCCATTGATTGTTTATTTTCCTAATAGGAATTTGTGAAGATTTCCAGGTGGAATGATGTCAGCTTCTGGGCTATAAAGCAATCAGTTGAAAAAATACGCAGGTAAGTCAGAACTTAAAATAAAGCTCCCCTTTTTGAAACCTTCCTTCTGAATGATTTCGCTATGATGTTACATTTGAATGCAGAAGTGTTTCTTCTGCTCACAACACAGTGAAAACATTTATTTCCAGCAGCTGAGAGATTTCCAGGATTACAAAACCCAGTAATTTTTTCCTCTCATTTGGTAATTAGAACTCTCTTTAAATTCATGAAGAAGTTTGAAGTTGTTCTGGATGAGCCGTGTCAGCCTGCCTTGGTGGAGATTGGTAAGGAAGAGCAGCTGGACTGCATGCAAAAGCAAGAAGAGTCTGAAGACAAAGAAACCAAAATTCAGAGGCTAAACAACACATTGAGAAAGGTTCTGTCTGCTAGAACAGATGTTACCAAGGTGACTGAATTAGTTATTCTAAGTGTGGGAAGAACAGTTTCTCTATTCTCATCTATACATTGCTTTTCACTGATTAATGCAGGAAAATCTTATGTAAGTGTCAGATCTGTTGAATATATCATAAACTTTTTTGGTCTTACTTGTGTTCAGTGTTATGCAACACTGCAGATGGGTGGGAATGCAGCATGGGATGGCAAGCATGGTCTGTACTGATCTGGCACTATATCTGTGTCTGATGCACAGAGATGAGGCTGTTACGCATCTCATCTCCCATTTGCCTACATAGTGTCTGCAGCAATTTGTTACTTCTCTACTAATGAAGTAAAATAGCCTGGGAGTTGAAATTATTATTACCCTTTTTTTCTAAAAAAGGACCCAAACATATAATGATGTAGCTGGAGGATTTGTGTGCATATGAGGTCTGATTAAATACTGAATCACTTTTGGCTTGGATACTAATAAGGGAATTCACTATATTGACACATTTGCTGTTGACTGACAGTTTGTGGACTGTGAACATTTGCCTTGGACAAGCTGATGCGTGGTAAATCCTGTTCCAGAGAGTCTTAGTTTACTATGTCTCTAAATAATTTGCCCAGCTCAGAGAGGAAGTCAGCTAGTTTTCTTCCTGAAAGAGATTCCTATTCATATCATTAGTTTTTATTAACAAGATGCAAGGAGACAGACAATCATAACTCATCAGAATTTGGTGGTGAGTGGGAAATGCTGAGTTACCCTCAGCTTTGTTCTGTTTTTTCAGACTAGGAGGAGGGCTGATCTTGCTAAAGTCCTGTACAGGAGGGTAGAGCAAGGAGGCAGAAATTTAATGCAAATCTAATGTATTTGATTGATTGAGGGTTTTGTTTGTTAGTGGGTGATTTGTAAGCCTGTTACTGTTAGTTAACAGGGTTATTGGTTTCACTTCTTGCAGCTCCATGTTGTCTTCGTTCCTTAAAGAAGATGCATGCAAACAATTGAAATTGAACAAAAAAAAAAATTGAACAAAAAAAAAAATTGAAAAGCTTTGGATATGCTGAGGAATTAATTCCGTTATTTAATAATTTCTACTTGCACACTGTTTTTGTTGTCTAGTGGAAAGTGAGTGAGGGTGTTCTTACGTGACACCCTGGGTGCATTAGTAATTTAGGTTAATACCTTTAAGCTTGGAAGGCAGAAGAAGCTGACCTGAAGCAATGACTACTTTTTTCATAGAGGTAATGACAAACATCTAAGACAGTAAGATCACTTGACTGTTCAGAAATAATGCTTGCCTGACATACATGTGTTATGATTTTTCTCAAGTGTTGGTGCTGAACTGATGAAAGAATCATGAACATGTTTTGGGGTTTCAGATAAATGCAGAATTGAGCCCTTTTTTAAAGCAGTTTACTCCTAGGGATCAAACATGAGTTTTGAGTATTTGTGTATAATTTTCTTCCCTTTTTTTCAGAAGGTACTCCCAGAATGTCAGGGTGTCATCACATTTCATACAGATTCTCTTCAGTATCGTCTGTCTAAGCTGACGAAGAAAATGAAGAAAATGTGTACATCAGTTACAGAAAATAATTCATTCTTAAACCTGGTGGAAAATCTCGACCAGTTCACAGGTTAGATTTTCTTGTGATGTCCATACCACAGTTGACTTCTCTACCATAAATGGAACAAGTCAGGAAAAAGTGCAGATATATCTTCCTAGAGAATGCTTTGCGTACATGAAAATTTAAATCTCATACCTTTGTCTGTTGTCTTCTATACAGGTGGTATTATTGTTTCTGTAGCGGAACTGCAAAATTTAACATTTGATCAGACAGCAACTAAGGAGAAGCAGAAATCAGAGGCAAAGCATATTCAGATGCAAAAGCAACGGGCTTTGTCAGATCTCTTTAAAAGCCTTGCTAAAACAGGTGAGCTTCCACTAAAAATGGGCTTGGTTTAAAAGTACAGAGTTCTTGAGCATTTTACTGTCTTTGCCAATATATCTAAACCCACCATAATATGATGTAAGGTAACACCTTTACCCCCCTCATTCATCAGCCTTTTCATATCTTAAAAATTATCCCTAACTCAGCTTTCTTAAAGGACATGGGGCAGTGAAAAGTCTTTAATGTACACAGGTCTGTGTTAGTCTTATTTCAGCTGTGTTGCTCAGCTATGTTCAGCTCAAGATAGCTGAGCTACAACGTGTTCTTACATTACAAAACTTGCAGCATGTTCAAAGACTTGTCAAAATAAGAACATTTGATGTCTTACTACCAACTGTGTGAGTGACATTTTTCATACAAAACACGAGGGCATCAAAGGGTGTGTGCTGAAATGCCGTTCCAGGTTTGTCATACCGGAAAGGTCTGTCTTGGTCCCGCTCAGAAAACTGCCAGGAAGTTCTGTACCTCCGGCCGCTGGACTTGCACAGTGCCTTGGCTGCCGTGGATTGCACACATGAGCTGGACACCACGTAGGTACCCAGGACTTCTCACCCTCAGGCTGGGTGAATTGCAGCTGTAATATATGGAATTTATGGCGTGTTGATTTAGACTGGGGTTTCTCAACAGTAATTCATTTAGGGTTTTGCATATTCCCATCCTCCCATTACATCTCAGTTTGGTATGTACAACTGAGCAAGGATTCGGGATTTTTTTAATTTCATTTTTTTCTATATTTGCACTTTACCAACTGTACCCTTAGTTTCATTCTTTCCATGAATTAGATTTCAGTTAGCCCTCCACTGTCCAGCCTTGCCTGGGATGCTTTGCTAGCTGTATATTAGAGCATAAACTGCTAATGATTTTATTGAAAGTGAACTGTGATTTTCAGGGATTTCTTCATTGTTTTGTCTTCATTAAATAATGGGATATTTCAGGAGAAAATACATATACTTCAATGTGGTCATTACTGGAAAAGCTTTCTTAGGGGAAAGATGTTTTTTCAGATTTTTTAACTGTTTTTCTGTCAACAAGGGCTTTTTTGTCATTGAGACATGCTGGTTATTGTCCTGGGATGTAAGCATTTAGTTTATGTATCAGGGTGAAAAGAAAGGCTTCTGTATGAAGCTGGATTTAGCTGCATGGGGGGCAAGAAAAACAATATCACTATGAAAGCATTAAATGGTATTCAAAGATAGAGATCTTGCTGCTGTTGCTTAGGGTTTTCTTAGAATTTATTTTTAAAATCAAATGTTTTCTTAAGACTAGAATATTTTTAGATAAAATGCAGAATTGGAAGATCGATGCATTTTCTAAACAACAGATTTCAAGCAAAGCTGTTGGGTTGAAGAGCTGATGTGGTGGCTCTAGCATGCTGAGGTACTTTTCAATACCATACTTCTTTGTGCTCTGCCAGGTTGCTGACAGAGATTTCTTCTGCCTGGGATGGGTGCCAGAAGTACTTCTATCGGTCACTTGCACGTCACTCACGGCTCCAGACAGCCTTGTTAGCACCTGCCAAGGTAAAACCAGCAAAGTAAAACCTGAATCTTAGTTCTGTTAACTTCATTTACCAGCTTGGACTGAAATTTCCTTGTGGTAAAAAAGTGATGGGAGATAACACCGTGTTGTGTAATATGATACTAAATACGACACTTTTGTAGCTCTCATTAAATGCAGCATGTTGAAACCTGCTGTTTTCTGTAGGGACAAAATTGGTTCAGGGAAAGAAGTTAATGATCTGTTTAGTGTACATTATCTTTCATCCCAGCAGATCCCTAATTGCCTCATTTTTGTGCATGAAGAAACTCATGAAATGCTGAATCCAAACTTTTAAGGAAAATAATCCCAATGTTGTCCAGTGTTCTTGAAGAAATCAGTTGATATTTATAATTGGGTGCAACAGGAGTCTGTGTCTCTTTTAGAGACACAGACTCGATCTTTTAGACCAAAGATGGGTCTAGAACAGACAAATGAGCTCTGCCATACCAGAACAACTTTTCCAAAATTTCAGTAAAAAAGCATCTCTTCCAGATGTTCTTCCTCTCACTATGCTTTACCTCTTGTTTTACAACATGATCTTATCAAAGTCACACTCGATAATAGATACAAATAGTGGAACGTGGCTGTGATCAGTTATGCCTGTGTTGTCACCATTTATTCTGAGCTTTAAGATGTGTCCACTTCTAATGAAAGGAGTGGAAGTAGTTGTTCTGTCTGGTAAAAGGAATGGTTGTAGCATTGGTCATGAATGTAAAGCATTTAGACTGGTACTTCTTCAGATTTTAATCATTATTTATCTAAGGTAGATTTAATACTGCAACTGAATTTCTGATAAGAATTGCTGCAGTGGAGTGAAATCTAATGTGAGTGACTGTTACAGAAGTTACTTGAAAGGCAAATTTGTATGCAAATTTTGTAAGACTTGTTCAATTAAACCATAATCCTTCAGCCTGCTCAGTGAAATAGAGGCACACAGACTGCTGTTGCCTCGTTCTTCATCTAACTCTTCCCTTCCACTTCTTCTGTCTCTGTTTTGTGTAGGATATTGGACTGGGCAGCATTGAACGCTGCAAAGGGTTCACTGCACACCTCATGCAGATGCTTGTGAGACAGAGGAGATCTCTTACTGCACTGACAGAACAGTGGATCTTACTCAGGTATTCTCCATCTTCCAGTGTTAAATTGTTGGCAAGAAGTTTTAACAGTAAGCAAATCAGTTCAAGAAAGATGGAAAATGAGGCAGAAGAAAATAACAACTTTTTCCTCTGCTTCCTGGTATTTCTTCTCTCTTCAATTAAGCCTAGATAGGAAAGATCTAAGTTTATCCTATCACTGCAGCCAGTATTTTGGAATCAAAATAATTTTGTAGAACAAGAAAGGCATATATGTGAACTAATTCCTATAGTTTATTACACAGTTAAAGCATTAAACTTACAGATTGTCATATCTCTCTCATTTGGTATTGGCCTAAGTTAATTTTGTTTGCATTCAAGTTGTTGGCTTGACCTGGGGCAAATAAATGATCTGGATGGTATTTTGAGCCAAAATAAATAAAGCGTCAACAGCTTACAAAGAAAAATTCTAGAAAGGTGGGACATACTGGATGTTGTGTCAAAACTGTAAAAGGAAAAGTGTGTAAGAATCTTTCTTATTCTATGTGATCTTTCATTTCATTGCTCAAGTCATCAGAGTCATTGCAAATGACACCTTTGAGCATATTTGTGCTTAGCATTCTGTAGTCCATAAAACTTCTAGAAGTCAGGTTAGGAGCTAGCCCATTTGTACAGAGAAGGAAATTCTGGACTGGAGATTACTGCTGCAAAATTTATTCTAAGGCCAGGAAACTTGCAAAAAATGAATAAACAGAAAACCCCAACTAAACAAACTTCTTAGCTTTACAATCACAGAAATAGTAAAACTTTCAGGACATTTATCTGCATTACTATGACTTTCATAAGAAATCAGATTTCCAGGGCTTTGTAGTATTTCATAATGCAGGGAGGGAAAAAAATCACTAATTAACCAACGTTTAAAAAAAACCCAACTATTGTTTTAGTCTTTCCAGGAGAAGTTATTAGCTAGATTTAAAAAAAAATATTTTAGTTAAAGATATATCTTTTAAAAATGAAGTACAACTTAAGACTCAGTGATTTTTACATTCTCTTTCTTTAATCTTTACTAGGAACCTCCTGAGTTGTATACAAGAGATAGATTCTAGGCTGACTGCTGGCAGAGACTACAGTGCAACATTTCCTCCTCAAGACAGTATTCAATGCTGGACAGACAGACTGCAGCAGCTCTGCATGCAGTGTGTGATGGCTCTCGAGGAGCTGTCTTGGTTTATCCAGTGCTGCCCAAAAGAAGAGTCAGCCAGGAGCAATGACAGTGAAAGGACAGATGTGAAACCCAACATTGCTCAGAGTTCAGTCCCTGAAATGGGAGATGTTCTTGCAGGAATACCTGACCTGATTCCCTCGGATCTAAAGCACTTGTCTCCAGTATCAGCTGAGCAGTTGCCTCCTGGGTGCAGGATGAGGAATAAGGATCAGTTGTGGCTGCAGGTAGCTACACAATTGACTGCAATGATAGCAAATGTGAAGGCCGTGAAAGCAGAGGTGGACAGAGTAAGACAACAGTCACGTGAGACCTCCTTTTATTCCTGGTGAGTCCTACACATGAACATCCCTTCTTTATGTTCACATAGTAGGTGTGAAGTAATTTTTGAAAATTTTTGCCTATGCATATATTCAAAAGTGGGTTCAGGTGCTCCTCAAACATTTTTCCATTCATTCTTTTTGCAAAATGCAGTGCCTGACTCTTTAAGAAATGTATGTCTTCTCCCATTCCCTTGACAAGTGAAAAAAATTTCTGTCTCAGCTTCCCACTTTGTCTTTGGTCTCTCAGGATTTTATCCCCATAGATCCTTAGCTAATGAGGTGAATTTCAAATACAAATTTAATGAAGAGATTTTCATTTTAAAATACGTTTGTAGCCTATTTAATAATATTCTTCTAATTTTCTCTCTGCTTCAAAGTGTGACTATAAGCTTTTTGTCAAATCTTTTGCTTAATAAATTCAGGATGGAGATATGCTGCCTCTCCCTTATCCATGACCAAGAAAAGGCTTAATCTGAAGTTGGACTGTTTGTTCTTGTTTCAGTATTATGGTATTTCTGTTGCAGGAAAGACTTTGAAGTTTGCACATCAGCTGTGAGTTGTTTGCTGGAAGTGTCAGCCCAGTTACAAAGCATAGAGTCCCTGTTTCTTCCAAAAGGACAAGACATGGAAGCTGCAAATCAGATTGCCCTAATCAAGAGCCTGAAGTATATACAAGAAGAAGTTAATAACACATCTTCACACTTCACAGCCTGGAGAACACAGCTTCTTGCTCCCGTGTCAAATTGCACTGGTGAGGATAATTTTTCTCTACTTGATTTATAATGTTGGTAAAGACACAAGAATTTATTAGTTTGGTTATTGCTGAAGGTGGCCCTGTGTTCCTTTTGATATCCAAAAACTTCATTAAATTAAAACTTGCAAAATTTAGTCCAGACTTTATTTGTGCAGTAGAATTTTTTTTACCATCTCTATTAGTGATAGATCCTGCACCATAATTGAAGGTCACAATTAACAAGGAGATTTTGGTAGAACTGTATAGTAAAAGTTGCATAGTGCTGTCATTGTCCTTGCATAAAGGAAACATAGGAACCTGTAATCTGATGTTTACAAGCACGTAAAACTGCCTGTGTTATGTTCAAAAGGAAATCAACAGTCAGATGAAGAGTTTGTGGAGCAATTCTCAACAAAAGTGGAAACTGTTATCCATGCTGTTCTGTATGCTGTTCAGTGTTTGGTAGAGAGAAAACAGGAAGGTGGAAAAGAGGAAGAAAAATCTTCAGAGGAAAATGGTAAGTTTGTCAATATACTTGAGTGGGGAGCAGGAGAGTTTAAACCATGCAAACCTTAACCTTTAAACAGTATATGTCAGAGGTACCAATACACAAGGAAATTACTATTTTAATAGAAGTTGTGTATTCAGATACATAGGTGGCTATTTCTAGATTGCTTGTTCTAACATTTTTAGAATATCTGACCTGATCTCCATTTTTTTAATGTGCTTCAAACAAAGAGGATGCAGCCTTACTTGATGTGATTAAAGCTGGACATATAACTAAACTTTTGGATCAAGATCTGTCTGCTGATTTGGAGGCTTTACATGTGCAGAAGGCAATTTTAGGTGTTTCAGAACTCCTGGAGATCCTGAAATCTTACAGGGAAGACTGCACTTCATATAAACATAAGGTAAATTTTTTCTTTTCATGAGTTTCTTGGCTTAGGAGTCTTGAGATATTTGGAATTGTAACTACTTGGGGGTTAAATGTGCATTGCTTCTTCTTGCCCAGTGCCTTAGAACTAGAAGCATGTGAGAAATTGGGGACAAATAAAAGTAGTCTTCTGTAGTGTCTGGCAAAAGCTGAACAGCTAAACATTCCTGTAGTAAGAAGACAAAGTTTTTGTGAAAAATCTAGGAAAAGCTCCAGAAACATTAGAATTAGTACTTACACTCACCTACTGATATTTCTTTGAGAATGTTTTCAGTCACTGTCATGAGCCTCTCTGAGGTGCCTGTCAGTAAGTACAAGTAATGACTGACAGTTGATTTTTTGTTTTAATTGTAGTTCTTCAACCAGTCCTGCTATTTGCTGGTGCGCCTAAAGCCCATGCTCTGCAGATATTCAGACCTCATCCTGTTCTACCTCACCATTTCACTGGCATCTCACAGGAGTACTGGGAAACTGCTTTCTGTTTTAACCAGCATTTTTACAGAGCTTGCTCTGAAGGTAAGTTATTAGAGGTAACAGTGGCTTTATGGCAAGCATATAGTTAATGTGTAAAAGTCTTGAGTAGAAACTAAGCTGAAAAATGTACTTACTACTGAGGAAGATGTTGAGTTTCTGTTCACCTTTGCAGGGATTTTGTTTGCCAAAAGAGTTACTTGAAGATGAAGCAGGAGAGGGAGCAACAGAGTTCCATGACTATGAGGATGGTGGTATTGGAGAAGGGGAAGGCAAGAAGGATGTGAGCGACAAAATAGAAAGTGAAGATCAGGCAAGTGTTTGGGGTTGATCTTGTTTAATTGAAGTGAAACTGGAAAAGCTCTTGAAGTCCATGATGTGGATGTGTTAGGTAAAAAGAAACACAGTTATCTTCAGTCTCCTATTTATTTTGGCTTTTATTTTTGCCTATCAGCTTATGAATCTTGTTGTGATACTTTTAATATGATAATATGTTTTTGTGTGTTTTAATATGCTTGTGAATCTTTTAATATATTGGCAAGACTAATTGTAATTTTTTGCTTTACCACTGTTTAGATAGAAGACAGTTATCAAAAAGGGAAAGAGAAGGAGAAAGAGGATCAAGATTCTAAACCAGACATTGAAGGAGAAGACAATGCAATTGAAATGTCTGAAGACTTTGAAGGAAAGATGCATGATGGAGAATTGGAGAAAAAAGGTTTGGTTCTTTCATTATGGCAAGCTTATAAGAAAAGTTATAGATCAGTTTAGTAATGGTTGATGCTTTCCTATAACATGTGCATGTGTGTCCTTTGCAGCTTATATAAATTAAACTGAATGGGGTGATAAAATTTAGGTTCAAAGTATGATTGCTTATTTGCTTCTAAAACAAAAACATTATCTTTCTCTCTTCTGTACTGAAACACATTCTGAACTGTACACAGAGGATGAGGAAAATTCAGATGAAGAGGAAGAACTGGATAAGCAGATGGGCAATCTTGATAATGCTGAAGCTGATGATAAACTAGATGAAAGGCTGTGGGGGGATGATGAGGATGATGATGATGATGAAGATGCTAGTAGTAAAACAGAAGAAACTGGACCAGGAACGGATGAGGTAATAAGGAACAAGATGGGGGGGGAAAAGTATCAAAGGAATTGAACTCTGCTAACTTAATGTGACCTAGATGGGAATTGCTCTTGTAGCTTTTTGCCTTAGAAGGGGATAATTTCAGGGAATATGTTCTGTTGAGTGTTGTCTTTTTTTTTTTTTTAGTAGGAGATGATGTCACTAAGACTTTGAAAAGTGGATAAAGTTAATTGAGCTTCTTTTGGATTTATTAATAGGAGGATTCAGAGCTCGTTGCAAAAGATGACAACTTGGGGACAGGAAACAAGGATAATAAAAAAAAGCCTCCCAAGAATGAGGAAAAAGAGCAACAGGAAGAGGACAGTGGAAATAAAGAGAAAATCCATGAACAAATTGATGAGGTAAAAATTATTTGGACTAAATGGAGTATCTTGCTGTTAAACCACATTGTGTTGCTCATACCATGTTTCTGAGAATTTGAAATGCTTTTTTTTAAATAGTGAAGCACCCTGAAAAAAGTTCATTTCAGAGCTAAAAATAAACCATACTGTATCCATTATAATACACATTTATTTTCTGATTCATATTCCAGAAAGGATTTCTGGAATATGTAATAGCTGAACTTGTAATAGCTGCCAAAACAGGCTTTACATTGAATTGATGTTTTGATGGACAAAGCTTCAAAAGTCTAATTCTGTTGTGTTTAGCAAAAGAAACACCTTAGTATGCAAGAGTACATTTAGCATCTCCAAGAGTGCATATTCTGTTTAGAATGCTTCAGCTAGGAAAATTGGCTTTAGAACACAAAACATGGTGATTGTAAGTACCACCAATTTATGTAAATGTATTTGCTGAAATTAATCTTTCTGCTCTTTATGCATGATTATGTGTACCACTGGAAATCCACTTTTAACTGATCAGAATGTAATATTGTATCCAGTATTTCTTTGTCCTAGGGAGTACAGTAGGATCTTGTTTCTAATCTTAGCTTATCCTCACGCTTAATCCGTGCCTGTTATTTTTTCACCATTCTTTGCTGACAGCGTGAGTATGATGACAATGAAGTAGATCCTTATCATGGCCAGCAAGAAAAGGAGCCTGAAATTGAACCTTTGGACCTGCCTGATAATTTGAATCTGGAGAGTAATGAGAAGAGTGATGATGAGGAGGAGGAAGGTACAGCTGAAAATCTCTACAGATTCCTAGATGAAAGCCACATGAAAGCGGGGTGGGGGACAATTAGATCATGAACCCTTCTTGTCTACAGAAAGGACAGAGATGGTGGTAGGATTCAGTGTAACCACCAATTAGCAACAAATTCTTTTGTGCATCCAAATACCAACATACCAAATGCAGGCCAGACAAGAAGTCAGCATGACAACATTTTCCTTTACCTCCCTTTCATGCACACTGTGGAGCATGCTCTTCATGTTACCCAAGTGATACAGCCTAACTCAGGCTGGAATCTCCTTATTTAATTGTCCAGTTGCTTTTGTGGTTTCATTTTTCTTCTATTATACTTCTAAGTATTTGTACTCTCAAAAGTCAATTTGCTTTCAGGAATATTAGGTTAAAGGAAGTTACTAGGAATTCATCCTGTTGTACTGCTAGCTAGAAATCAGCTGTGAGTTAAAGGAATTATCTGGCTATAGAAAACACAGATTCTGTGTATAGAACTGAGTATTTTATGGGTTTTTGATAGGCTGGGCAGTTTTATTCCAAATGCCTGTAATATTCACTGTCTCTATACTTCACTGAAAGTTTTATATACCTTTCTGATTTTTTTTTATCCAGAAGAAGAGAATGATTTTGAAATAGATGAGAAACCTATGGATTTAAATGAGGCAGAGAAGACAGAAGAACAGAATGCAGAGGATACTGGTGAGACAGAAGGAAATGATCAAGATGCAAAAGCAGCTGAAGAAGGCATTTCTGAAGATCAAGAGGAGAAGGAAGATGGAGGAGATAAAGAAGATCATGATCAAGAAGAAAAGGCAGAGAATACTGAGGATGCACAAGAAGAAGAGGAAGAGTCACAACTACCTGATGAGAAAAAAAATGAATCTGCTGAAGATAAGGGAATCCCTAATGAAGAGCAAGGCCTTCAACCTCAGGTACAGTGTAATAAATTAAAGTGTGATTTTCTTTTTTTTTTAAATTGCCTTATACGAGATTTAAGAAATGGATGTGCTGTGTGATACTCTGAAACAAATTTGACATTTAATAGACACAATGAGAGTCTTCATCAAGATAATAAGAACTGCTTATTAAGCATGTGTTTCTGCTGTCTGTATTCCTGCTGCCTCCTTGGCCTTGTGTTAGAGTGGAACAGACTTTTTCAGTTGTGAGGGACCTACAGTGATCATCTAGTCCAGCTGCTTGACCACTTCAGGGCTGACCAGAAGTTTAGGCATATTTATTGAGCACATTGTCCAAATACCTCTTAAACACTGACAGCTCTGGGGCACTGGCCACCTCTCTAGGAAGCCTTTTCCAATGTTTGACCACCCTGTCAGTAAAGAAGTGATACTAAACTCCTAATGACCATTCCCATGCATCCTATCACTGGGTACCAGGGTGAGGGGTTCAGCACCTCTCTCTCTATGTCCCTTCCTCAGGAAGTTGTAGAGAGCAATGGGGCCACCCTTCAGCCTCCTTCTCTTCAAACTAGACAAGCCCAAAGTCCTTAGCCACTCTTTATAGGACGTGACTTCCAGCCCTTGCACCACCTTTGTTACTCTCCTCTGGCCACATTTAAGGACCTTCACATCCTTCTTGACTTGTGGGGCCCAGAACTGCACACAGCACTCAGATGAGGCTGCACCAATGCTGAATACAGTGGATTCAGCACCTCTTTTGACCAGCTGGTGTTGCTGTGTTTGATGCACCCCAGGATGGGGATTGCCCTCTGGGCTGCCAGGGTTCAGTGCTCACTCACACAGGGCCTGCTGTGGGCCAGCATCCCCAGATCCCTTTGCAGGGCTGCTCTCCAACCACTCCTCTTCCCTCTGTGCTTGAGCCCAGTGTTATTCCATCCTAGGTGCAGAATCCAGCATTTGGACCTGTTAAATTTCATCCCGTTAATCATGGTCCAGTGCCCCAATCAATCTAAATTCCTTTGCAAGGGGCCTTTTATCCTCCAAGAGAGGATAAAAGCACCTCCCAGTTTGTATCAGCAAGCTTGCTAATGGAGCATTCAACTCCTGTATCTAGATCATTGATAAATACATTAAACAGGACTAGTCCTGGAGCTGAAACCCAAGGAGCTGGTGAATGTCACGAGATGAAATCTCATTCACTACAACTATTTTAGCCCTAGAATCCACCCAGCACACTGTGAATCCACTCATTCCACAGCTGGACAACATGTCCGATAAGATGCTGTGAGGGACACTATCAAAAGCCTTACTAAAAATCCAGAAAAACTGCATCCACTGCCTTCTCTTCATGTGCTAGGCTGGTGACCTCATCACAGAGGGGATATCCAGTTAAACAGGCCTTTCCCTTTGTTAGGCCATCCTGACTGTGTCTTATAACTGTATTTGTCTTTAAGTGCCTTTCAGTAACACACAGTTCTCAGTGTTTTTTAGAATGTTAAAATAATCTGATGTTATTTCAGGAAGAGGAGGATAAAGGTAATTCAGAGATGGATGAAGAGATCCCTGAGGCTGAGGAAAGAATGGAGCATGAAACACAAGGGCAGACTGGGCAAGAAAATCTGCAGAGTGACAGTGCTGTTGAGCTGGCTGGAGAGGCTTCAGAAAGAGACCAGTCTAAAGAGGTAAATTATGTGGAAGTGTCTGAGTTAAAAATGCTAAATTTGTTAATATGTTTTCAAGTTGAAATCAGGGAACTGCTGCTGTAGTTTTTAAGAACTGTGTATAAGACCTTAGTTTATACCAGTTGTAAATTCACTGAAAAAAACCTTAAAGACCATATAGATACCCAGCACTTTCACTGCTGTAAAGATAAGTTTAGGATAAGTGTTGAACTGTAGAAGTGGCTTATCTGCTCTCCATAAGAATTATACTTGCAATTCTTTATTGCAAGTATATGAATTATGAGCCGTTGGTCATTCAGACCAGAATGTAGCAAAGCACTGCAGTTTAACATCTGGAGTTTGTTTGCAGTAGTTTTTCTATTTTTGGTTACACTTGAAATTTATTTTTTTTCTTTCAGGAAAGTGGAACTGGAGCTTCAAGTGCAAATCAGTCAGAAGGCCATGAATCCACACGCATGGCCCGGATGGCTTCTCAGAAGCAAAGCATAAAAAATACACAGGTTGGTCTCTTCTTTTAAATTTTTGTTTAAATATCTTAATATTGACCAACAAATAGTCGGGACTCAGTTTCTCCTTGTCAGAACACTGCTCTCATTAGTGGTGGATACACCTCTCTTGAAGTTCATGGTGTTAATTTGTTCCTTTTCAGAGTTTCAAGAGGAAACCTGGCCAGGCAGACAACGAGCGCTCGATGGGAGATCACAATGAATGCATCCACAAGCGACTGAGAACCATGGAATCCAGCAGTGAAGCAAAGCAGGATGCAGCTCAGCCTAAACAAAACGTGGAGGAGGCTGATGCATTTGAACATATTAAACAAAGCTCTGAACACTATGATGCACAGACATATGGTACAGTGGGATTTCTGGGGATAAAGAGTTGTCATTGCAGAATCAAATCGTGAAACACTCATATTTGCTGTAGTTTCCCCTGTTTGCTTTCTCAAGTTATCTTGCTTTGGTTAAAGGTGCCACACCATTTCACTACAAAAGTGCTACTCTTTGGCAGTCAGACTCCAACCAACAGTAACACTTCTGAAAATACTGATTTTGACTTTAAAAATAAATTTTATCTTAATATCTTTGCAATCTATTCTCTTCAAATCTTACTTCACCTAATCAAGGCAACAGCTTACTGACATAACATGGCACAGCAGAATGAAAGATAAAACAGGGGTTTGAGCCTCAGATCTCTTCTGAGTTCACTGAAATTGATACACAGTGGCCTTAGAATGCAACTTTTTTTTAACTTGACTACTTCTCCTTCCACTTTCCTCTTCACAAGTATTTTTGTCTTTGTGCAGATGTAGCTAGCAAGGAGCAAGAGAAACCTTTTATGCCTCCTGAAGAAATGGAAGAAGGAGACTTTGAAGATGCAGCAATGGAAACAGAAATGGAGGATGAGGATCTCAGAGCAGTAGACACTGAAGAGCTGAAGCCAGAAAAAAAGAATTCTAATGCCACTAAACCTTCTGGTACATTAACTTGTAAAGCATTCTAAATACATGCTGATATGGATCTTTAGATGTATATGTAGGTATTCAGATTTGCATGTAGTAGATATGTTTCATAAGGCTGAATGCCTGCTCTAAATTGATTCCTCTGCAGCAGTGTTCTTACTTCTGCCCAGTAACTTTGCTAAACTGATTGACAGAGAGGTTTACTGCTTTCTTTCAAGTTAATGGTCTCTAATCTTTATCCACCACTTTGAAGAAATAAAAAGCAAACACTTCCCTGCTGTTCAACACAGTGCCAATTCACTTAATTAATTGGCATTTAACAGTGCATTCCAGTGTCACCACCATCAGCACCACATAACTCAACTGTTTTATGTATAACTTCTGGCAAAAAAAACCAAAAAAACAAACCAGCAAGAAGTTGAGGAGCTGGTCTGAACAACATCTGGTGAGGTAGCACCAAACTCTCACTGCCTTCTTTCTTAAGTGGGAACAAAACTGAGCAGCTAACAGCAGTAATTGGTAGACAAGGTAGGTTTGACTTGTCAGCCACACACCCCACCCCCTTAAAAAAAAAAAGCTAGGTAGAAGTTTCTATAGAAATTGTCATTTTGATGAATCTAAGTGAATGACATCATAGATTGGAATTTTGAACAGATTTCTTCTTGAATAACATAAAGCATGGCTGGAGAGGGGAGACAAGTTTTACAAGCTTACATTCTTGCCTCCCACTCCCTTGAGCTTTAATCACTTAGATCTCTTGCTAGACTCTATTTATGGTACAGGTGTGCATGTAATCAGTCTACTTGTTTTTCCACATGATTCTCTAACTATGTTCTGAAAAACTGGTCTTTGAAACATCCTACAACATCATTCTTTTTCTCCTTTAGAATAATTCTTAAGAAATTAGTAGTTAAATATCATAGTACAGTAGAAACAGTAGTAAAACAAACTCTCTAGTCCATTCTTTTATTTGTAAATTGATTTTTGATTTATAGAAAGCTGTTCTATAAAAAAATCAGAGAGTAAAAGATCAGCAAAGATTTTTAATGATGGTTTTCTAACTCCTCATATGACTTTATACCTCCTATCATTCTGTCATAGAGGCTATGAGAGTCAGTAAATTTACTTCACCATTGGAACTGTCAGGTGTTAAATATCTGTTAACTATTACTTTGTTTAGCAAGAAGTTTACAAGACAGAAAAACAATTTGCATTAGGAAATGCATGGTTTTGTGTTCCAGTGAGTTGCAAGATGTATTCATCCCATTCCTAGAATTAAATGTCTTAAAATTTGGCACTTCTTTTAGAAGGAAATGTCAGCTGCAGTACAAAGCATATGAGATGCTCTGTGAAAGAGTCAGATACAATATTGTTTCTTGTATTATGTGTGACCCATGAAGTCAGTAATTAATTTTGTGATTGTAGGACCAGGTGACGTGGAGCCAGAGCTGCAGACTTTTGACTCAGAGGATGTCAATGACTCTGCACCAGAAAAACTACCAAAGGTGGCTGAAGAGAAGCCAGAGAGAAGCAAGGACTCAACCATACACACAGCCCACCAGTTCCTGATGGACATTCCTCAGGTATGACACCCAGTCTGTCTTCTTTCAGCTACAGCAGAAGAAAGAGATGGTTTTACTTGACCTGTGTTAATGAAACTCTGTGAATGCAAAAGACTAGAATTACTTTTTTCCAGCCAATTCAGTCATTATACGTTAATATAATACTACTTTATAACAGCTGATTGTAGGTATTGTAGAATCTTTTTGAGCTTTTTATAATGTCTCAATCCAAAAATACCATGGCCTAGAAGATCCTAGAGCTTGCTGTAACATAGTTTTCCAGTGCAAACTTCTGTGAAAAAGCACATTTTATCATAAAGACCTATGGCATAGAAGCAGTTGGTGGTGGATAAGCAGTTGATAAAATATAAATATTTTCAGTGTGTGGTTTTATTTTTAGAAGGATTGACCTTTCATTCTTACAGCATGGTGTCCTAAGTCCATACTTAGAGGGTGCTATTTTACTCTTTCTATGCATAACACAGAAAGGATTGTGTGCCAGCTGCACTGGGTATTTCTACCCTAGTGCCAAGTATTTCACCTTTTTGGAAAAAGGCTGCTGAGTGCAAGTGTTGTCATGTTGTCAGAATAATTGTGGCTTTGAACTTTGTAGGCTTTTTCCAACTGGCATACAAAATGTGGAACAGGAGAGGGAGCTCTTGCAGCGCCATTTAAAGGCGAAGGGAAAGAGGCAGCTGGGGGAAAAGTGCAGCTTCTCACCTTTCAGCAGAAGGAAGAGAGAAATCTGCTGCATTTCTGTACTTTCTCCCTTCCTTAAATGTGCAACAGGTGACCAGTGGGACAGCTGCTGCTTCTTGAGGAATGAGAAGTTACTGGGAGTATTGAGCTTGGAGTCATGGGCTTATTTTCCTTAGTCTGTAAGCCTGCAGGTTATACAGACCATGCATTGCTGTTTGGCCAAACTGGGGGTTTTTAAGTCAGTGACAGAGGCTGTCACTATTGGGTGTCCTTCAATAGAATGGCTTATCAAATAATATTTGGTGCCAGGTAAGAAGGATGATGATATTCAATCTTCAAGTGGTTTCAATGAAGCTTGTATAAAAATATAACTAAGTGAAGTGTACTCTTGTTTCCAAAGATACTAGTTAGGTGTATTGTTCAATAGTTTGGTCTCCATTATGCGGTTGATAAATCTGGTGTTTGTCAAGATAATTTCATTGATTTATCTTGAAATTCTATATTTTATTGTATTCAGTGTCATTATCATAGATGTTCCTAGCTTTGTTTCTATATTGATTAAATCACATATGGAGATATTTGTGGGGAGCTGTTTATCCTTCATGTACATAGAAGCTCTTAAAAAAACATGGAGATTTAGAATCTTCATTGAGGTATTCGAGGTTTTTTTGTTTATAAGAATGAGGACAATGCATTTTACTTTCTTTATAGTTTGCTATACTTTGGGAATCACCAGATGTGTAAACTTAATTTTCTGTCTCATAAAACTCGTAACTCCATTTCTAGCACATCGTTAGAGATCCTGAAGAGCTAAGAAAGGAACTTGAAAGGCAATTGGAAGCTTGGCAGACACAACAGCCTGGAACTCCAGAGGAGGTTCGTGACCTCATTTGAATATAAAACTGTCATAAGAATCCTTCATTGCATTATTTCATCTTCTTTTACTGCTAAAACATTGAGGAATCCAAGCAGGCTGGAATTTAAATACTTAAAATCACATTACATAGATAGTGTTTTTGTTGTTACATTTACCTTACTTTAAAAAACATACTGTATTATTCTTGAAGCAGGATGCTGTTTCAGATCTTGTTTTGAATGTGAATGCAGATTGTCATGTGAGGCACCCTCAGTTTTAGCTGATTACTGCCTTCCCCTTGGTGCACTGTGGTTTGGTTTCTTTCTTCAGACAGTGCTCCCCCTCTTGTTTTGTTCTTTCATAATTCACTTTAATTTCTTTGTGTGATGTTGTAGGAGAAGGAAGCAGCACAGCTGTGGCAGAAGTATTTAGTACTGACAGCTCCTCTATCACAGCAGCTTTGTGAACAGCTGCGACTCATCCTGGAACCCACTCAGGCGGCCAAGTTGAAGTAAGTTGGGTTTTTCTGAGGCTTCTGATTTCTTCAAACTTGTGGGTTTGGGGCGCTTTAACCTCTGTAAAACTGCAGCATTATGTCATTCTTGCATTAGAGAAATTATTCCTGTTTGCAAATGCCTTCAATTTCCTTGTACAGGAACATTAGGTTATTTTATGAAATGCAAACATGATATAGTAGTTGGCACCCATCCTGAGTATATTGCATTCTACTTTTTTTTTTCCTGAGCAACAGGTGATTGATGAACTTCACCATTTGAAGTTAAGTCAAAGATTATGTAAAATGTCAAAATGTTTTACGTTGTTTATAACATTAAATGATTATTTTTTAAAGAAATATAGACTTGTTTCAAACTGGTGGAATGTAAATTCAAGGTCTGCCTTCCATTTTTGGTACCTGGAAGTAAACTTCTTTTAAAACACTGAATATCCATCTTACATTAAAAATGTGGGGGATATTTTTATCTGTAACGGTATTAAAACTACTAATATTGGATTTGTTGTATTTTTAAAAAAATCATTTGGTGTATATGCTGCATAGGCCATGGATTTCCAGAATGAGATACCTGCTGATAACCCCTGTCACTATGTCTTTTTTCCCAACTTTCAGGGGAGACTACAGAACTGGCAAGAGGCTGAACATGCGCAAAGTGATCCCGTACATCGCCAGTCAGTTCCGAAAGGACAAGATCTGGCTGCGCAGGACCAAGCCCAGCAAACGGCAGTACCAGATCTGCCTGGCTATCGATGATTCCTCTAGTATGATTGACAATCACTCTAAACAGGTAAAATAAACCTTGGGAGGGGCATGGAGAAACCACCTGTCACTGATGTGTAGTTGCTGGCTTGTTTCATATGGGGCTGGTGGCTGCTGCAAAGTCTGATAATTCCAAAGCACTTATTTTTCCAGTCCACGTGCTTGAACTCTTGTCACTTCATGCCTGAGAGAATTATTAACATAAGATCAGTGAAAACTAGCTGAAAGGATGAGCTGTTAAGTTTGGTAGAGGTGTACATATCCACTGTAAAACCACTTGCTGTGGCCTACAAAAGTCTGAAACTTCCTTATCTGGCAGTTCATTGGAGCACTAAATACCCATTCATCATAGACCACTTGTAGGGTTTTTATTAATTAAAATGGTGTGTTTCCTTCTGAACAGTTACTTTTTTATTTCATTAGCCTATGTAAAGTGGTGTCTCTAAATCAATCAGCTGAAGCCCTCAAGCAGAACTAGTGTATGTTTATTGCACTGACTGTCTTACATAACATAGGCAAAAGGATAGGCAGTCTCTTCAATTATCTTTCTAGATGATAAAAAATAATTTCAGTAACATTCTTCATATTTAATACTGGGCTTTGAGTAAAACATTGACTATGCTATTTTTGATGCAACTTTTTTCTTTAATAGCTTGCATATGAATCCCTGGCAGTTATTGGAAATGCTCTGACTCTTCTAGAAGTGGGACAAATTGCTGTGTGTAGGTAAGTTTGTTTGAAATCTTGACTTTTCTTCAGTACTTCAGAGCAGAATGTAAACACCGGTTTCATGCTCTAATTGTGTCCTGTTTTCTTAAGCTTTGGAGAGACAGTTCAGCTGCTGCACCCGTTCCACGAGCAGTTCAGTGACCAGTCAGGGACACGGATACTGCGTCTTTGCAAGTTTCAGCAGAAGAAAACAAAAATAGCCCAGGTACACAAAAATGCCTCTAGGGCAACAGGTTTACCAATCTTTTCCAGACAAGATAGCAGCACTTCATGATCACTTTGTAACACTTACTAGTTTTTTTGTATTTGAGAGTCTGATATTAGGTGAGATAACAAAGAAATAAAATGGTCACAATTTTGTAACAGGAAGAGTGTTTTTTCACTTTTAGTTCTGATGTATACCACTTTTAAGCATTCACCTTCCTCTGTATTGAGTCTTAAAATGTATTTTGGGTACTGTTGATGTTCTTAATCTTAATGGGGAGTATTAGACTAGATACTTCCTTTCAAGCTGAAGCCAAAGAAGTTGAACCTAGAAACAGGATGTATATTTTCAATGAAGCCATTAATCTCATTAGCAGTGTACTGTGTTGATGGCTTTGCTAGTCTAGTATTGGGGAAAAATAAATTGTTTGAAGGCTCTCTGAAGATTCTTTAGTTCAAAAGTACTTAATAAATTTAAAGCTGGAGTTAATACAGGAGAATGCTAAAACCTGTATCTGTGTTACGTGTTCAGACTGGCTTAGCATTTAAGAGAGAAAGCTGTTCTTTAGAAATGTTTTCATTTTTAAGATGAGATAATTTGATTTTCTTACCTATTTCCTCTGCAGTTTCTAGAATCATCAGCAAACATGTTTGCTGCAGCACAGCAGTTGTCTCAAAATATTAATCCGGGTGAGTTTTCTTATGTTACTGTGCTTGTTGCCATGGCAGCGGAATGCTCACTACAGCCCCGATGTAGGATCCTGCCAGGAAGACTCCTAGGACTGAAACATCACTTGCATTGGGGCTTTGGGTTTTGCTTTATCAAAAGCAATGTTTGGTTGAAATTCAGCTCAAAACCCAGGTGATACCTACTTCATATTTGTCAATAATTCACTAAAATTTTATGTAAGACTTTTTTAAAAAGGCACACCTTGCCTGTCTCCCTTTACCTCCTGATTGCAGACTGTGTTAAGGTGTAGACAGTGCCAGCTGGGAGCATTGCCCAGCTTCCTAAGGACCCTGACTCTCTAGACACTTCTGCTCCTGCTTGAGAGCTTGAGTTCTCTGGGTATCCAGAAGCACACTGCTCTGAGGAGGGAATTTGCCTCCTACCTGCCTTTCACTGTCCTGCAACTTTAGGTCATGAGCTGCTTTTCTTTCCAAGAAAAGCTGGAAGACTGCTTGCCTCATGTCTGGCCCACAGTTAGTCTAAAAGATTGCTCTGTGATAGTTAAATGCTTGTCATGGTGGCACCTGTATTTTTTATAAGTTCTTGTTGTTGAAGTACTCCAAGAACTGGACAGTCTGGGATTTATAATCCACAGCTGCTTTGCCACAGGGTGGCCAGGGTGTCACAATATTTTGAGGGGGAGCAGCATCCAGTTCTGTGTAAACTAGGTGGGGATGCAGCAGCAATCAGCTCCTTAGGATTAGGGAGCTGGCAAGAGAAAAGGCTGCTGGATCCATCACCTCCTTCTGTGAAAAGACAAAGCCCTGTCACATCTGGGGCCTGTCTGCAGAAGTGTGTTCTGCATCCCCCTGTAACAATTAGGGCTTGCATTCCTGACTATAATTACTGTGATTTTATGTGTAATTAAATACATAACTTAAAATGTACCTCTAGAGGGATATATCTGACTCTAGGGACAACTTGGGTCAAGTAACATGTCTTCAGAAATGGGAATCAGCATGAGTGTGATGCTTGATGTTTCAGGAGGATTACTTCAGACTAATTGGACTGACTTGACAGAATTCTATTTGAGGAGTTAATATCCTTAGGAATACTCCTTTTTCCATTATACCCACAGGCCAAACAGCAAAATAGGGGGTTTTGCCTTTTAAATGTTTTACTCTGAACTTAGTGGAGTTTGAAATGTTCTTTGTGCTCAGAAACAGCGCAGCTGCTTTTGATTGTGTCTGATGGAAGAGGCCTTTTCTTGGAAGGCAAGGAGCGGGTGACAGCAGCAGTTCAAGCAGCTCGGAGTGCCAATATCTTTGTTATTTTTGTAGTGTTGGACAACCCTAATTCCCGGGTAAGTGAACAAGGGAGAAGTATTCAACTGCAGTGAATGAGAAACTGATACAAATCCTTTTCCTGTCTTTTATAGTGCCATACAGTTACCTTATCTTCTGTAGAGGTCAGAGATACTGAGCCCAAGTGCGGTTTTCCACGTCTGTCAGATCTACCATTTCTTCCTACTGTGCTTTTTATCTTTTGTATTTTAAAAAAAGCCCTCTCTGCTTCCATGCCACAGAAAGGCCAAGAGCTCCCGTCTTCAAACAGAATGCTTGTAGCTCTTGGCCACCAGGGAAGCAGCTGGCAGCTTGACAGATTTGGAGTTTGAGAGATGCTTTGTTCCATCTCAGCTCTGATTCAGCTTGATAATTTCTGACAGCAGTCCCCAATTGACATGACAGCTGGAGCCAGTATGAGATTAAACATTAGACAGAAGGGAGTGTGTGAGAGTTATTTAGTGCCTCAGTTGGAAAAGCTGAGTCCTGCATCTGGTAATGGGGGAAGAAAACTTTAGATATTCTTGGATGGGAAGCTGAAATATCTGGGAGTGTTTCAGGAAGGCTCTGTGAGGCAGTAAGTGAGCAAACAAGCCTGATAGAGAATTATGTGGTAAAGACTCTTAATTTTGTTTTTTGTGTTTTCTTCCTGTATCTTTATTTTTGCATACAAAACTCACCTGCTATATTTAGTGTTGAAAAACTAACAGTTCTCTTGCTGACAAACAGCTGAAAGGTTCTGATGAAACCTGGCTGTAGTATCAAGCAAAAATTCTAGGTGTCTTTCATAAGCTTTTTTTTTTCTGTGGGAAAAAAAGGTGTTTTCCATAACCTTTATTAATTTCTGAGCTGCTACACTGGGCAACTAAGAAGTTACAAGAAACACAGCTGGAGTTTAATCTGATTTTTGTCTTTGTAGTATTTTCTGAAATACTTTCAAGTTGCTAAAGAATCTTCTGATAGAGCACTGCACAAATATGAGTTGAACTCAGCACTAAAGAGCTTACAGACTCCCTTGGGAAGGCATCAAATTAATGAAACTAAAGTGCCAACAGTAAACTCAAATCGTAATATGCTAAGAAAAGACAGAATTTATTTACAGAATTTGGTATTGCAGAAGCTTAAGCTTAGTCGCTTCTAGCCTGTAATTCAAGGATTACTAGTACACTTTTATCTAAAAGGGCAAAAGAATTTAACTGATTTATGTTCAGCTTTGACCCGATTTACCACTGAACACTTAGAGCTTTTAATCTTAAAAGTATTTTATCAACTTTTAATCTAAGGAGGAGAATTATAAGTACTTAGAATTTACCCTATTTTCTATCAGTGATCATAGAATATGTGTCATTTAGTAGTAACATCAGCACTTTTTTTTACAGGATTCAATTTTGGACATTAAAGTACCTATATTCAAAGGACCTGGAGAATTGCCTGAAATCAGGTCTTACATGGAAGAATTCCCATTCCCGTTCTACATGATCCTTAGAGACGTGAACGCGCTCCCAGAGACTCTGAGCGATGCCCTCAGGCAGTGGTTTGAGCTGGTGACTGCCTCCGACACTCTTTAGGCTTTGTAGACAAGGTCAGACCTGATTGCTGCTGCTGAACTGCTGAAATACAAGAAACTGCATTTCATGGGAGGGCTCATAAAGCTCTTCCTGACTGGGATTATCCTGCAGGAGCTGCCCTGGAGCAGAGACTGTGTAAGAACAGAATGGTTTGGGGGCATCCTCCCAAGGTGTCAGAGGATAATTATGCAATGGTGAGACTGTCCCCTGCTATTCCCACAAGAAATGTAAATCTTGTCTCAAATTCTCTTGTAATAACTTATTACCTTAAAAAAAAAAAAAACAAACATTTGTAATATTAATAGAGGTAATATTATTCCTGCCACTCCCTCCCTGCCGTAAGTAAAACCAGTCTTGTTCCTAGAAGGCATTTCTGCGTTGGAAGTTGGGGTGTCTCACAAATAAAGCCTTTCCAGCATCACCCATGTGGAGGTGCTTGTGGGAAGGAAGGAGTGGGGGAGCAGGAGAGGCACATGTTTTTAATCAACCAAAAAAAAAAAAGTACTCGAATACTTGAAACTATTCTGCGGTTTTAACACATCCTTTTTAATTATTGCCGATTTTTGCCTGATGATAGCAGCAGGGAGTTTTCTGAATCACGCCATACGCTGATCCCTGCCTTACCACTTTACACTGTGAAGTTTGCCCCGTCCGAGGCAGGCGTTGGGGATGTTTCATAAATCACGGACGTGATTTTTCATTGCAAAGGCTATGCATCTTGTATCGTCTATACTAATAAAGAGAGGTACCACTCTTTGTAATTACGACGTCTGCGCCTTGAATTGGTCCAAGCTGAAACAACCCGGCCCGGCCGTGAGCGCTGCGGTGACGCCGGAAATGGCGGCCTCGGCCCCGCCCGCGCGGGGCGGGCTCCGCGGCCCCGTGGCGGGGCAGGGGCGGAGCCGCGTCATGGCCGCCGGGCGGCTCCCGCCGGCCGCGCTCACCCTCAAGCAGGTACGGGGCACGGGGGCTCGGGCAAGCTGCGTCCTGTACAGACGATGGGGAACTCGGTGGTTGTTTACATACCCATTAAAGCAAAGCGCCGAGGGCGCAGCGTGCAGCAGTCCCCTGGGGCGGCGGGCAGACTTCCCTCTCTCCTTGGCAGTTCCTGAGGCGGCAGCAGGTCCTTCAGTTGTACCGCAAGATCCTGCGGGCTATCCGGGAGGTCCCTGCTGAGCAGGATCGCCGCTACTTAAGGGACTGGGCCAGGGAGGAATTCAAGAGAAATAAGTATGCTACAGAAGAGGTGAGAATTGGGAACCCGCCACTCTGATCGCCTGGCCTCGGGCATGGTCACTACACTCTCCTGTCGTGTGTCTTGGGGTTTGTTTTGTAGTGTCGCTTCCGGACTGGTGAAAAGTCCCCTGTTACTATTCCCTCATTTATGTGAAGAAATAACCCAGTATCTCTAAATATTATCCCCCTCTCTTAGCAGTAGTACAGTTTCTCAAATTTTTAGAGAATAATCTGAAATTAAAAACCTAATCAACAAATACTGTACTTACTCAAATCACAGATCAGGAAAACCTGTATCTATATGGTAACTAACACAAACTTAGTAACAGTTAAGCTTTTTATAGCTTTTTTTTTTTAGCTTAAATTTAACCTATATTTAAGCAGAATACAATCAGATGGGATGGTTAAGGATAATGAAGCAAGTTTGAAATGCAGAAACCTTCACATTTCTTGTACATATCCTGTCCTTTGCTTCCTCGTTCAGTCCCTGGTCTAGCCAGTGCCCAAGGAGTTGGTGGCTGAACGATGCAGACAAAGCCTTAGACCCTTAGTTAGTGTTGAGAGAAACCAGTACCTGCTGTGTAAAACCCTCTCCATAATGCTTGTGTGCTGGTCTCACTACTGGCTTGCAAAGGCAATACACACACAGGCATAAAGAAACCATTATTAGGGGTTTGAATCCTCTTTTAAACTGAGTTTGAAAGCAAAGCTACTACCAAGTACATTAAGGAACTGGAGAAAATGAATCCATTTATTTACCTGGTTTTGAACCATCTGTGTTATGTCACACAAGTAAATGACAGTAGTGCCAGTAAGAGTTGTATGTTATTGAATGTATTTTAATGCATTAAAAGTCTTTGTGCTTGTGTAAAACCCATGCTGTGTACAGACATACAGTTCACTAGATTCCATTCTCTGTTACAGGATGCCATCAGGATGATGATTACTCAAGGCAACATGCAACTTCAGGAACTTCAGAGAACACTTAAGCTGGCAAAATCCTGATCTTCATTTTGTTGACAGTTTAATTTTTAGTTATTGCAAATAGGCACAGTGTTTTTTTCCAGAATGTGGTTACAATGGTGGCCTTTGCTGGCAACCTGGTGATGTTTGAAGGGGAAATCTACCACAGTGAGGGTTTTGGTTTTCCCCCTTCCCCAGTCCATTTCTCAGTTTTGCTACCCTCAGAAGTGGAAATGACTTGAGCACAAAGGACATTAAAGAACTGCATGGATGATGTACCATGTGCTGCAGGGAAAGCAGAAAACACCAAAAACTACAGTTAAAACAGCTGTGTTAATGCCACTACAATGGAAAATAAATATATGCCAGATTATTTTGTCTGCTTTTTACTGTGGTAGCTGTAATTGGTAATATTCTCAGTGACAGCTGTTCATGTACTATACCAAGTATTTTCACCAAAATTTGTGATTAAAAAAAGAATTTGGGATATATTGGCCCAGAACAAACAAACATTAAAAAATGTTTTGTGTGTAGATGTTGATTTTCAGTAGTAGCTGAATAAAACTTAAAAGGAGAGGTCTTTATTTATGAAAATGGGAGATTTTAGCCCCAGAAATGTTTATTACCAGATACCTTCAAACTAGTATGTAAAAGTCAATATATAAAGAAAAATCACAGGTAAAAAATACTAACTGCAAAAGTTATGATTTGTGTATTCAAATGTTATACTACTTTACTTCTAATCGTTAGCTTGCAACTGTTCTCACTTTCCTTTGAGCTGTGGTGTATCTTTTTTTTCCATGTAATTTAAAAATGCCTGGATGAGCTGGGGATTTTCTCCACATGACTAGACAGGCAGCAGCAGATTGATACCTTACCATTTTAGGTTGTGATTCCAAGACATGCAGGATCTCTTCCCTCTTCCACTCTGCTATTGTAGATCCCTTGAGGAGAACCCCTGTTTCAAAGGTGGTTTTCTGCAGAATTCCTGAGCTGCACAAACTGGCAGCAAATCTGGTAAATAGGGATCACCACTGGCACCAGGGAAGGGACAGGACAGAATTCCAGGCTACAGGAGGAATGACCCCAGGTGAGAGCAGGAGCTGTGGTTCAGATCTGTATAGACTGAAGCCTCTGAGCTTTAGTCAGTCAGTGAAAAAATACATATCTAAAAACTCTTCATTTAAAATTTACAGTTTATTAACATTTTCTGGTAGAACAGACTGACAGAACATTTTTGTATTGGGGATGTATTTTTCACGTTAAGAGAAAGTGCTGCTCACAAAGGTATTTTGACTAAACAACCATAACCAATGTTGGCAGTTATCACAGTAGCCTTCCATTCCCCTTCAGCCAGTGCTTGGATTTCTGTTCCTTAATCAGGAGGCTGAGCCCTGCTGCCTCACCATGGTGCTTTCCTTTCAGAGCCCAGAGCATGCATTACCTCCTGTACTCCCAGTTTGTACATTTCCAGGTTGTGGGCACGTAATCCAGAGCTAGGACTGACAGGGCCCTGGACAGATGTTGATGCCTTGAGTGCCGCTGCCTTTATCTCCACTGCTCTGTGGGCTTGCCAGGTATAAAACTGCCAGCCAGAAGCCTTTAAGAGTCCAAGTACAGCCTGTGAGGGTAAGTAAATTTACCTGAAGAGACAGGTAGGTAGGTCACACCTATTTTATAAAGTCTTTCACAGTTTTGAAGAAGGGAGGGGTATAGAAAGGAATTAGCAGAAAATGCTTCTCTTTATTTTACCATACACTCACTGGCCTCAGAGAACCTCTAAAATCAGTAACCTGCAGCCTGGTTACTGCCTTAGATTACTTGGTAATTACTTGGGTTTACTTAAATTACTTGGACCTAGGAGTGTGGTCCAGTGTGGTCTGTATGGGGAGTTAAAGGCACAGCCTCTCCCTTGAGCAAGCTCAGGAGTGTGTGTGGGATCTGTGCACAACTCAGCCCTGTAACTTCTGAACGGGGCACCTGCACCAGCCACTGCAGCCTCCTGCACAGATGGCAGATTCCACTTCTGTGTTTTATAACCACAAACAAAAAGCTTACAAGTTGAAGTCCAATCTTCTGTTCCCCCTTCAGAGTCAAGTGAGGACTGTGTCAGTTTTCTGTGGCTAGAAAATGTTACACCACACATTTCTGAGCAACACTTACTTTAATTGCTTGGCAAGACATGAACTTCATCCAGGGGATACAAAACTTCAATAGCATGCTTCTGCATTCCTACTGTAGCTCAAACAAAACTGTAAACATACCAAAGTGTCTATGTTAGACTACAGAAGTCAGAGCAAGAAAACTAGTATTTCCATAGCTGCAGATACACTTCTCCTGTCATGATAGTGCATTAATAGGAACTTTAAAAATATTGTTATATAATAGGACTTTTTTGCTTTATACATCTGCTAAGAAGACAAAAGCTTAATTACTAATTAGTGAATGGCATTCTTCAACACTGTAAAGTATTTTGTATTGATTTTGGAGCTCCTTAGTACAGAAAATATTTTTCTCCTTGGAATAACAGTACCATCCTGTGTTGGGACTGTTTTTGAACAGTTGTTCTATCATGATCTGGTAAATAAACTTCTATTTCTAGCAGGATCTGATGGAGCCTTCTCAGATGTGTAAGGAGGAAACCCTAAAGGGATGCAGATGCAGTAGTTACAGTGCCTTGAAGTTATCTGGAGTCTGTCAGCATGGACAACATTGGTCAATGAAAGTTCTGATTTGATAACAAAACGCAATTATAAAACTTTAAATGTTGAGTGCTGTTTTGTGGGACTGTTTGTCCTAAAACCTGTAGACTCATCAGGGCCTGGTCTCCTTTTTAGAGACAGAAGGGAAAAAACCAGGAGGAATCATTCAGAGGAAAAAAGGTAGACAGTCCTGGGCAAGGTGCCTGAGAAAAAATCCTGACTGCAGAAAAATAAAATTTGAATTCAGGAAGCCAAGCTTTCACTTCCTTAGATAAAGGACTTTTTCAAGCTTCTTCAATAGTAGACAATTTAGCCATTTCCTGCTTGAAGGAAAAAAGATTTATATAAAACATTCAACCTAAAAAGCAGACCATGGTTACAGTAAAATACTTGTCATCCATGCCCTAAACAAAATTCTTAGTCAGATTACTGGAGCAGAGCCTCAACAATAGTGTAATCACGAGGAGCTCTGCAAGCAGGACACCATAAAAAAAAAGACAAATCAGATTTAGTGCTTGTTTTAATAATGGAAAACCAAGAGAAAAGCAAAGTGAAGCTTCTGCTGAAGCTTCTGTACCTATTGGGATGATTTGCCCTAGCATCTCCCTCCACGGTTGCCTGCCCTCTCCCAGCTGGAAGCCTGCATCTGTCAGCTACCTGGGCTTGTACCTGGAGTGGGTTCTTTGGCTTCTCTCCTGACTAGAGAGAGGCCCTGGGAGTATCTAAAATAGGATCAATAGCCCTTCATCACTAAGTAATTCTGTCAAAAACTTTCACACATCTTGGATTTATTTCAGTACTGGTAACACAATGTGTTTACATGCAGCATACAGTAGAACCCTCTAGTCTGTGTCCTGTGTGGAAGTAAGGGAATTCCTTTTTCAGAAAGCAGTTTTGGTTACTAATGCAGTTTGGTTTCAAGCAGCATCTGGAAACTGAGAGTGCAATATTGACAGACTCTTGAAAATAACAAAGAAAGGATCTAATCTGCAGCATCTCTTTGTTATCAATATAGTTTGCATATGAACTCTCCTCAGTTCTGGAGTTTCCAAAGTTATTTCTACTCCTGAAATAGAGTGTTGTGTTTGGATGTTAACAGGCACTACAAATATCTATCAATATGCCCAATTCCCATACAGCAGGTTCCAAAATGAGTCCCGTTGTTTGATTAGCTGCCTGGCAGGTGCTAGCTCTCTTTCTGCACCTTAGTCCTTAATTTGCTCAGCTCCTCTTCTAAGCATTTGATGTGCTCCTTGAGCGCAGCTTTGTCCTGCTGCGCTCTCTGGTTGGCTTGGCACCGGGCCTCTTCTATCTTCCGCTCGTACCACTTCTCCATCTGCGTGGAGACGGCCTCGAAGAAGTACTGGGTTATCTCCAGGGCCTGGGAGGTGTCTCTGAGCGGAGGGGCAGGCGGGCCCGAGGGCTGCTGCTCCTGGCCCTGCTGTGCCCCGCCGTGGTGCACAGCTTTGTGCCTCGACTGCCCGCTTTTGCTGGACTTCTTCGTCTGAGTTCCTTTGTCAAGGAAGCATCCGCTCTGTGGTTCAGCCTTTGCAGGTTCAGTCACTGACTGCAAGGCAGCTTGAACTTTAACGTGTCTTAATTTGGAGCCCGAAAGCTCGGAGGAGGGCAGCTCCTGCTGGAACTTGTGGAACGTGCTGGCACTCACAGCTTTGTCCTTTGGCCTGACATCTTGAGCAGGGGCAGAAGAAGAAACTGGTCCACCAGCCACCTGTTGCTCTGTACCTATAGAACAAATTATAGACAATATATTAAGAAAGCTCTGGGCATTTATTTTAGCACTCAGAAGACCTCGTTGTTTGATGAATGATGGGGTTTTGTGTGTACCTAGTACAGGCTTATATTAGTTTATCACATCTTCACAGTCAGGTGATGTAATAGAAAGTCATTAAAGGATGGACAACAGGCAGAGGACATAAATACTAGCCAAAAATTCTTCACTGTGAGGCACTGGCACAGATTACCCAGAGAAGTTGTGGTTGCCCATCCTCAGAAGTGTGCAAGGCCAGGCTGGATGTGGCTCTGAGCAACCTGGTACAGTGGAAAGTGTCCCTACCCATGGCAGGGGGGTTAGAACTAGATGATCTTTAGGGCCCCTTCCAATCCAAACCCTTCTGTGACTTCATCAGAAGGACATTTAACAACTATCAGGCTAGATTTCCAAAGTAGGTTGTGTCTGCTGATATTTATGATCTCCCTGTTTCTACAAAGTTTGCAGTCCCAGTAATTTTGGAAAGATCACACATTTCTGTGCTTTTGAACTGTTTCAATGCAGAACAGCTCACACTCAAGCACCACAAGATCTCTTATATGCCTTTCTATTTGATGGGGCATCCATGCCTGTTCACTTTGCTTAGTGTTTAGGGGACATACAGATTGTATCTTACAGAAGCCAGGGCTCAGGTAGCATTATGCTTTGCTGTGGACACCTGGCTGTTCTGCATATTTCTTTTTTTTTTTTTTTCTTCAAAAGCTTGCAGGGCCAAGAGTTATTCAAAGCACCAAAGGACTTTTGCTTCAAAGAAGCAAAAGTAGAAGCATCAGGAACAATCAGTGGAATTCCACCCAGTCACCTCTTAAAATATTCCCAGTGGCTGCCTTGAAGGGTATTCAAATCCCAAGCCATCAGGCATATGGAGGGGGGAAAGCACACCACCAGAGTTATTGTAAATAATACAAGTGCCCCTCAGTTACTGAGCTCGCCCTTGAAGGGATATGACAGCTAAGTACCTGACGTGGTTGTACCCAATGCTCCATCTTGTTTAATGCAAAAGTGTTGCCCAAAGCTTTGTTCTGGCATCTGGACTCTGCTCCTTCCCCCATCTTCCAAGAGGCTGTTTGGAAGTGTGATGTAGGAATGCTGGTGGGAGCCCTCCGACTGCAGCACAGGCTGGTTGGCTTTACAGTCCTTGGCACTGTTGGGGTTGTTGTCAGTATCCAGGGTCTCAGTGAGAGACTCACAAGTGGACAAAGTTGATTTTGGTCTTGATGACCTGGAATCTCCAGAAAGCTTGAGCTCCAGATTCTGAATCTTCAACAAGCACCAGGTCTTCAGCTCATCAACCAAGGAAATCTATCAGAAAGAGACTGTAAATTACCTAATCCTATTATGACATCCTGTGGTTTCTGGGCTGCTGAGGGCATGTGGCAGGGACACAGAGAAGCAAGCTGGGTATCTGTGGGCTTAGACTCCCTGTTCAGATGGGCATGCTGCCACGGGGAATATTTAGAGGACTCCAGGTCAAAAAAGATGGAGAACTATGCATGAGCTTATGAAAGGCAGTCTCTTTAGTCTAAGTTACCACCTCTTAGATATGAATATGCTACTTCCAATTCAACTCTGAGTACTCTATCAGGGATGACTTGTCTAAACCTACAGTCAATGGTATTTTGTAAGTGCAAGGAACACCACATGGTCATTTTTTAAGAGTGAAATTCAAATTAGACACTCTGGGAGACAACTTTATACAATTACCAACCTCTGCTTCTCTGTTCATTCAGTCATAAAGGTGAGTCCCCCACTAAATGATAAATCAGTAACAGCTTTCAAATTACACAGATGCTTAGTAAGTGTCAGCTGCAGATGCATTTAAATAATTTAAAGTAGGAGTAGCTCTTCTCACCCTATTGTTCATGTGACATCACAAATTTAGGTCAGGCCCTCCTAGGCACAAGGATATTTAGTCAGTGTGTTTAGTATAGCCCAATTCTGTTTTTTCAGGTGTTTCAATTAGACCTAATTGAGCAGAAACAGCTGACATCACTTAATTCAGTTCAGTGATGTATCACTCCAGCATCTTGTGTCTTAAATGAAGATTACAAGGAGATGGAGCACAAGCCTAGATGTTCAGAAGCCAATGCAAGACTTAGGTCTCTTACAAAATAAAAATCAAAGCTGCCTTAGTTTGGCAAGTACTTTTCTTTGGAGAAGAGTGTTTGATGGACATTAGACCCAAGTATCTTGATCAGTATCCTATGCAAGGATTATCACAGCTGTCAGTCTTTTTACATGGATTTGGAATGGTCTTACAAACACTCATGATATTTTCCTAGCACAAAGTGTACTTCTCAGTTCTTGTAAGAATACCAATAATGAGAAAATGAACAGTTTTTTAAATTCATGTTTGAGTGGAGAAACACAAATTTCTCAGTAGGTTTTAAATGGTGAGTTTTTGCAGGAGCTGGATCTCAATGGGAGCAGTTGTTCTTGTCCTGCTGGTTGAACAAGCATACCAAAAAGGACTTTCCTACTGGCAGTAATACACAGCTTGGAGATGGTGCTGTGTTGCTAACATCAGAGGAAAAAACTTCAGCCTTTTAATACATGGGAGGGAAAAAGATCAGATAGAGAAGAAGGGAGAGATTCCCAGGGCCCACAACCAAATGGATGAGAAGGAAAAGGAACAACACAGATCTTTGTCTTTTTTACTATTTGGATATGTTCCTACATATGTCCTCTAATGAAGCAAAAGCTGAAAGCACAACTGTGAAAAATTAAGTGCTGGAAATTTTTGCAAATCACTATGTTAGAAAAACAGTATTTTGTTGTAGATCCCACACTAGAGATGCACCAAATTAAATTACAGCACTGGATTTCACATTCCTCATTTCTATTGCAAAAACATCATAAATTTGGTTTAGTGACTAAGATGGTGGGTAGGAATAAATTGGTTTTTGAAGTTCTTTTACCTGTTTTAACAGATGTGACACATCTCTGATATTTTCTGCCTGCTGGAATGAAACTCCTGAGCTGACCTGCCAGGGGATGGACCAAGAGGGAGTGGCTGCTTCAAGCCCTACCTGCCGCTTCTCCCCCTCACTCTTCTCCAGCTCCGTGTGCTGCTGCAGGCGGTGCAGGCACTCTGTCCTCTCTGCCGACAGCCGCTCGGCCATCAGCTTGTCCAGAACTCGGAGCTGCGGGGAAACAACACTGTGCAGCTGAGATCATCGTGTGAGACACCAAACTCCCACCCCTGAACCCTGTAACTACAGTCTGTCTTCCAGTCTTTGTTTCTAGAATGCTGCCAACTACAACTAGATGTAGCTTGCAAAGAGGCTCAATCACAAAATTACCAATGAATAACTATTAAATTAAAAATAAAAAGTAATTTAGAGGATCTTGAATCTCAATGCATACATAATTCAGCAAGAGAATTTTGACAATTATGAACAGACTAGTCATAGGACTGCCTTCTTTCTCTCTTAATGGCTCAAGCCCTTAAGATTTGTTGTCTAAACAAGCACCAGAAGCCACTTAACACAATAAATTGTTTTTTCTCAAGACCCTAGTTTGCAACATCAGTTCCCAGTGGAATGTCACAGTTCCCTGGACTTGAGTATTAGAGTGCAGGTTTGCTTTTACAACACAAGAAGCAAAAAATGAATCATTACAATGAAAATATTAATGAAGTTTAGGATATGTTTCTGAATCATATAGGCAAGCAGAACTTCAGGTCATGTTCTTACTTGATGTTGAGTTTTGCTTTCCATCTGGCCCAGCTTAATGTTCATTTTATCTTGTACTGTCCCAAGCTCAGCTTTTATCTCTTCCACTGTTGCATCCAGCTGATTTTCCAGTTTATTTATCAGGGGCTCACAACGACATCCATTTATGGGTGCCTGAAAGGAGTGATGATGATACATTTACTTGCTACACCCCTTACCTTTGCAGATCAAAATGATGAGGATACGTTTACTACACCCCACCAACCTTTTAGCACACCTGGAACATTATCATAGCCTTCTTCAGTGAGTCCTGGGTTCTTCTATCCCATGTACTGTATCTCACCCTCCTGACAGTACCTTACAGCAGCTCAGCAGATGGGCCGTGAGCTGAAAAAGCACAGCCTGCACAGGGATAGTCTGGTGTGTATGGACACACCCTTACACAGCAGTGTTGATCTCACTGGGGCTACAAGCAGCACTGAGCTCAGAGCCTCTGTGCTGGCTCAGGGAATACCACCACAGGCCTATATCCTGTGTCTCAATTCTGTAATTCTCAATTGTAAAAAAAAAAAATCTGATTTTGTGGATGCATGTGCATTGTGTGCATTTGCTTTTAAATGTAATGCCAGTCACGTGCTCTGTCCTTTTTCTGTACTGGATGGCAAGGCCTCTCTGCTTCTGTTTGCCCTCACTCCCCTGGCATTCAGCTGCCCCTTGCCTGCTGGGCACTCCTGTGCCTGCCTTTGACTCGTGTGACACCATCCCATGGCCCCTCTGCAAGGGCAGCTGCACTGACCACATCTAAATCTCTCTGGGAGATGGTCACAAAAGGCTCCCTTAAGCAAGGACAGCTAAACCTCATCAGCTTCCTCTGCAGCCCAAAGGCAGAAAGTGGCTCCTTCAGGGGCTCTGCCAGTAGCCCAAAGCATCTGCTCTGAACTCTGTCTGCAGAGGAACCTCCCTCTCTTCTTTAGCCCCACAGCAATGTTCCATAAACTGGGGGTTATTCCCTTGGCAGGGAAAGGTGGGTGGTTTGCTGAGCACTAATGAAAGCTTCAGAAGTACATGCACTTCAGAAAGTATGTTTGCTATTCATGGCCTCAGGGCATCAAAGAAGACAGACAAGCAAAAAAGGAAAGGAGAGAGGAGTATCATGTATTTCAGGAAATACTGCATGGGAGTCTAGCGCTATTAAACTAATCTTTGTGAACAGATGAGATTTGTGTACAAGTCCTGTCTGCTTTCTGCACCTCTCTACTCCCCAAGTCCTTCTGCACCTCTCTGCCCTTTTATGCCTTTAATGTATGAAAGGTCCCCCAGCCTTCCTGATGTCTGCTATAGGATAATTCCATAGTGCCCCTGTCTGGAAATTTCTCAAACATTACATGGAGAGGTTGGAAAGCAGTAAACAGCCAGTAAAACCTTAGAAGTCTGACTTCAATGGTCTTCAGAATCTGCTGAAATTCTGAACTACAGGAAGGGACTTAAAAGAGCTGATGTATGGATGTGAGAAGCTAAGGAAATGAAAGGACAGACCTTCCAGGAGTACAGTGTCCATACGTCCATTTAATGACTGTTCTTATGCTTTCTTATAAATGTCTACTGGTAATTTATTGCGTAATATAGTGACTAAAATAGTATTCTCCAAACTGGAATAAATGCACGTGGCCTGGTAGCTCCAGGTTTATTTGTTTTCCAGTTTCTATAGAAATCCTGCCCCCAGTAAAGAATACCCAAAGACATGTTGCAAAACCCAAAAAGAACTGGAACAAAATCTATTGAGATTACTCAGCCTCTTGGTTTAGGAAGTAAGCTTTGGATTCTTACACACTGCTTTTCCTTGGAAATTTTCTTTCTTCTGTCAGAGCTCTTAATGTTCCAAAGTATACAATGAAAGTTCTCATGTCATTTCCAATCACCTCTTATCTTTGCAGATCAAAACTACTTAAGTATGTCTTCTTTAACAGGCACAAAACCAGCTTATTGTTTGCCAGACTTCAGGCCAAAATGCAGCTGGAAGACCAAACAAGGAAAACCAATCCCAAGGCATGATTTCCTGCCCCTGAGAGTGCAGTGAGTGGAGCATATATTCTGTCCATTGCCTTTGTCCCAGCTCCCCAGGCTCCCTGCAGTGTGTCCCTGTGTGAGGACAGTGGCTCACCTGCATCACCTTGCCGTCCTTGCCTCGGTACAGCGTGTAGAGCTGGTAGGCTCGCACCTCGTGGGGAGGGGGTGGAGAGGGGCAGTGGTGTTTGCTTCTGCGCTTGGGAGCGTTCTTCTGGGGCTGAGGGACTGCCTGCTGGTCAGCTGGGGAGATGGGGTCTGAGAGTGCTGAAACCTGCATAACATACACACAGTGTTTTGCCTATATGAGCCCCTTGGTAAACTATTCCTGGTGGGAATGGGAAAAATTCATTGTGACAATTACAGCAAAAATTACTTTTATCTGAAGATTATCTCTGCCCCAGGAGCATGGTGGAGCTGCTGCCCCAACACACCAAAGGGACCCACACCACTTCTGAACAGCTATCCCTTCTTTCTCTCTGCTGTTTTAAATCTACCGATACCTTTTCCTTTGGCTTTTTCTTTTTGCTCTTTTTCCCTTTGGGATCTGGTGAGGCTGACCGGGGTTTATCCTTCAGATTGTTCTTCCTCTCTGGGGGCTGGTCACTGCTTGGTGTGTCATCAGCAGCTGAGACACTGCCCTGCTTGAAGCAAAGACAGGGAGTTCAGAGCAGTTGAAGAGATGGGGAAAAGGATCCTCTTCTTCGATTGCCCAGCTTTAAGCTGCTCTGCACATGTGAGTGGGAAATGCTTTAGCAGCAGAGCATGACAAACTGCCTGGGGCAGCTGCTGGGGCCATGCACAGTGATAGCTCCAAACAGACTGTGTCCTTAATGGGTTTTGGTGACAGTCCCCCCTTACAGCAGATCCAGCTGGTAATGCCAGGCTGTACCTTGCTCTGCACCACTTCATCCCGTGGCACCGACTGAGCCCTCCTTTCCTCCTTCAGTCTCTCTCTCTTCTTCCTCAGGCTTCTCCCACGGTTAAAACGCGAGACCTGAAGACAGACCACACTGTTACTCAGTGATGTCATGCTCTTTCCTACCACAGAAGACAAGTAACAGAGCAGACCTTTTCCTTTTCTGAAAGGCAACAGATAAAGGAGAGTGCACTGCCAGATGGACACTGATGAGCCAAGCAACGTGGGTGTTCATGGCTGTGAAAACACACCAGCACTGAGCTCAGTCTCTTGGAGCACTCTGCTGTCCCCTAGAAGGTTGAGCACCTCCTCTGCTGTCCTTGGGCTGGTTCCCAAGAAAAGCCCAGCCCTTTTCATGCAGAGGTGACCAGGAGGAGGGCAAGGATTGTGCCTGGTCTCATGCCCTCCTGCCTTCTGGCCTGAAGAGCATTGCAGCATTTCACACACAGCTGCAAAGTATAAACAAGCCATAAACATTTTGTCCTTGTTGCAAAGCATCCTCCAGTGCCAACCACCTGGGGATGGGATATGTCAGAGGCAGGCAGCAGAGACACAACTCAGGAGCTTCAGGGTACAGGGCAACTTTCTAACCCCATGGCCACTGCAGGGAACAAGTGCCTCTGAACAAGTGCCACCCCCTGCCAGTCAGGACACAGAAACCTCTGACAGCACTTCATGCTGGCTAATCTGCACACCTTGCTCACTTTGGGGAGTGAAAGGCTCTATGTCAATAGACCTGAGCCCAGCCCACAATGCCAGCAGAAATGTAGGAGCCTTTCACAGCAGAAGACAAGGAGCAGGGGATGCAGCCTCCCAAGATTAAGTGGCCTCAGCTCCAAGTGTATGTGTGTGCTGAGGAGAGATGTGTAATGTACCTGTGATGCTTTAGTGAGCAGGAGCGCAACCTCGGGGTTATTGTGCTGTCTGGCAACCTCTAGAGGGGTCTGGCCTGCCTGAGAGAAAAAAGAAAACAGCATTTCATTCAAAACAAGCTACTGGAAACATGAAATTTCTCCAACCAAGTTCAGTATATACTCTGTGCACAAGAGTAAAGCGACTAATTGCATTAATTTACCGAGATATAATTCAACACTTCACAACCAAGTATTTTCTACCAAGCCTATGAGGAATGTTGAAGAGACTCTACATCAATATAAAATACCAGAGAAACTCTGTGTCCTGCTTACATTGTTGACAACAGATGCATCAGCCCCTGCCTCCAGCAAGAGCTTCACCACCTTCTTGTGATTTAGGGCAGCAGCTACATGGAGTGCAGTATCCCCTGCCTGCAAGTCAGAGAGCAGAAAACAAACTTGTGACACCAGTCCTTGGGTCTTACCCTACAGAATTCACACTTTCCTAAAAGATGCTCAGAGATGGAAAATAACCTACACTTGCTGATGCAACAACTAAGCTTAAATAAGGCCTGGTCAATAAAAAATGACTGACTGGGGAGGAAGGTGACAGGAGGGGGCAAAGAGCTACCTCAGCCTGGGTTTGAGAAATGCAGCTGGGGCGCTGGTGATCTGATTTATCTAAACCAAGTGACACATGATGCAGCTTGGAGACAGCCCAGCTCTACCTCCAGTAAATGGATATGACATCTGAGGGTAGAACAAGTTTTCCCACTACAACCTTCTCTTCTTTTTTTCCCCTCAGGTTTGATTATTTGGTGTGCAGGTGGTGATGTATCACATTACTCAGGAATACTCAGGTAAGTACTGGCAGTGAGATGGTTGGCATGCTCCTCACAGGTTTCCTCAGGAAGAACAGATTTTGAATCAGAGCCAGGAGGCAGTCTGGGTCCAGCACTAACACACTGCCCTGCCCTTGTCCTGGTGCAGTGAGGTGAAGACAGCCGGGATCAGATTTGGGCACTGGTAACAGAGCCAGCAACTGTTCAAGTGGGACCGGACACGTGTGTACAATGCCTTCCTGTCCCCCTGGTCTTGCATCTGGCCTTCATAAAATCAGATTTCCTCAGGACTAGTGCCTGTTGCTAACTTAGATGAGATGTACTCCTAAATCAAATCATTCTATGGGCAAATATGGAATAACTTCAGGTAGTGCTGGGGAATGAGGGAAAGGGATGTCTCTCTGGGCTAGGTTCCCACCAGTCCATCTTAATATTCAGTAGCTCATTTTGCAAGTTAAAAAACTAATTTCCAAATAAAATTACATAGTAAATTTCACATGCTGAAACCTATTTTGTTTGCTATAATATCTCATAGTGAAGAAAGAACATTAAATGTACAGTTCAGAAAACATCTTTATGATCCTCAATTACACATAGAAGATTTCCCAGGAACATGAGAAAACACGGTTAAGCACCACATAATATGTTTATGCAGCAGATTTAAAACATTTTAATGTACCAATTTCATTCCCTTCTACTACCCAATTATGCTATGCTGTAGGTACAGCAATCAGTTACTTCCCTATAAAACAACTCTGGATGATTAATCCTAGGCTGGACTGATCATTACTTTGAATTTAGAGCATGCTTTGTCTTCACGTTTATGTCCCCTTAATTCCCCCTACTGCAAAATGCAGCAAAGTATTCCAGAGGAATTTGCACTTTAGTAGCATCTAAATGTCAGTGAGTTGTGCTTCACAATGTCTCTGTAATGGCTATAAGATCATTAAATCACCTCATAAATAAGCAATGCTTTAAAGAAATAATGCAAATGTGATGGCAAAATAATAAACCACTGATATGCCATTACTTTAAGGCTATTCTTAAAAGCTTAGGCATTTGGTGGTACAGTGGAACACACAGAGTGAAGCAGGATTGCTTGGGCAGGAATTCCTCTTCCCAACAACTGGCCATATGCAAAGGGCACAGAGTCACAATGAGGTTCATGCACTGACCTGGTTCTTTTCATGGACAGAACAGAAAGCACTGAGCAGCACCCTAATGATGGGCAAGTGATTATAACGAGCAGCCACATGCAGACAGGTATCTCCTGCCTGCAAACAGAAACAAAGCTCTGAGCATGTAATCACTGTGAGAAAGCCTGTACTCGTCATGATGTTCAGGGATGAAATAATCCTATTAAATCACAAAGAGCAGTAAACACCACACACCTCCACAGAACAGCAATGCTGTCTTCTCTGCAGTGCAAAGTCTGCTATCATGGGTGGGAAAGTTTAGCAAGAGCTGGGGTCAGGAGAAGTGAGGGCATGAATTCTTTAACAACTGATGGGAAATACTGGAAAAATAAAATGCTGTTTAACTGGTACCACAAACCCGGAGTTAGTTATATTTTCCCATTAAATCTGTTCTTCTGAACCACAACCCAATGCAATTTGGAATCTCAACTTAGGATTCCACATAATGTAGAAAACATGAGTGGCAGCCAGAGCAGCATTCCCATGAAGGGTGGCACTTGTGCAGCTGAGCCCAGGAGCTGCACAAAATCCCACAGGTTTCCATTTCTCTGCCTGCTCTGTTACCAAGTTATCAAGCAGGGCAAAAATATCTGGCTTCCTTTTGTAGATTGTTTTTTTTTTCATCAGGCCAGAATCATTATAAAATAGGAGGAAAGCTGTCTGAAACTGAAGCCACCTTGAATCAAGTCATTTGAGAGATAGACACACGGTATGTAAGATCTGCAGATCTGAAGCCTTTTACCATTGTCTGTGCAACAGCAAAACCCCATTTGGCTCCTTCTCTCCTTGCTCAAGAGATGGGTACATGTAGTGCATGACTCAATCCTACCAAAAGCATTCCTGTGCATGGTGAATACAATGGTTGAGTAGTGGGTTTTTTTCAATATAATTTACAATAAAAATCATTGCTTAAAGCCTTTCTGAGTATTTCTACAAGTTAAAGCAATATACCTAAAACAAAGTCACACAAAAATGTTATTTCCAAAACTCACATTATTTTTGAGGTCTGCTCGAGATCCTCCAAGTAACAAAACACGAGTACTCTGGGAATGGCTATTCTGGCAAGCCAGGTGAAGAGGTGTGTTACCTGCCTTAGAGAAATACAGGAAAATATAAAAGCCATATTTAGATAATGGACATAAGCATTAAAATATAAACCCTCACAGATCTTTGCTAAAGAAGATCCACCCAAGGGTGGGAAGCTGTTGTTTTCCCAAAGGTACGAGATTAAGGAACCCAGAGACTGAAATCTCTGCTTCAATGGCTTACCTGGGATATAATAAAGGCACAAATAGGACAGTATAATGATATCTGCATTGGTCAAATCTGTTTACAGGAAGAAAGAGCTCTAGAAACTGTCTTGTTCATTAGTCTCAAACAGCAGTATTAAATACTTAATTTAAAGAACTGTAATTCTTGTGCTTTGGGTTTCCCCCATGCACAGACACAAAAAACCAAATTGCCGTGGTATGGGATCTTTGATCCCAGCCAGGACTGTTGCAGGGTATTGAGCAGACTCCTGTCACAACTCCTGTCTCCTTACAATTGTAATGCAAACCAGCTTGAAGTCTGGCTGGGTCTGCAGGTGCTCTCACTGGGCAGGATACAGATTTTAGGCTACCAAGAAGCTTTGGTGTTCAGAAGGCACACCAGTCTCTAGCCAAGATGGGAAGGGAGGGCAAAAAGCCACGCAAGCTGCAGAGAATCACATACTATGGTTCTTCAAAGAAGAAAATGTGCAGAAGTGGACAGAAATCAAAGAAGTGCTGGCTTGTGTATTATCTTTCTAACACAGTGAACTATTTTATTGGTCTGACAAGTTTTTCTGGCATCATTTGGTTTTTGTTGGTCTGAAAACATTCAGGGTTTTTGGCTCTTGGGAGCTAGAAATTAAATCACCTCAGGTAAAAAGGTTTACCAGGCTTACTACGCTGTCTGTTCACCTCGATTTTGTCCTTTGATTAGTCCCCTTTGCTTTCAAGACACAGATCAAAGCTGCAGGGTTTGAATTACAAAAGCCAACTCTTAGATGTGGTCTTAGGTCTTCACTTCCATATTATAGACCTGAATATGTGTGTCAGCCTCTAAGCTGTGGCAGACACAAACATTTCTCTTCTCAGCTAAATTGTGTTTAAGTGTCAATTTTTTTCCGTCACAGGTTTATCTCTGAAAAGCCTCTGCAATGCCTTTATCATTTGGTGTTTGGCAGGTTGGCCCTGGTGGGAAGGCAGAGGTCCTGTGCAGCAGGTGAGGACTTCAGTTCTGGGAGAATGGCAGTGCCAAGGTCAGAGCTCAGAGTGGCTCATCTGGCTCATCTCCCGTGGGGTGACAAATCTCTCACCAGCTTCTGAGAGGGAGAGAAGCTCCAAGTTGTACCAGTCTGGGAATCTTCACTGAAATGTACAGACTGATGAAGAATCTAAAAATAAGGATCTAAGACTGATCTCACTGGATGATCTGTCAAAGCAGAAAAGGTTTTATTAAGCCAACGTAAATGAAAATAAACTGCTTCTCCAGGGTGACTACTGTGCAGGAGAAATACAGCTACCCAAAACACAGTGTCAAATTCTTCCCATCTTCTGGTGCTTCACAGGTTTGGCAGATCTAGCAGCCCATATCTGTCCCATCCATCCAAAATCACACAATACTCAGGTGTAAGTGAACAGCCTGTGAGATGCTCCTGCCCATGGCACTCAACCCCGGCTACCAGAAAAGCTGACAGAATGATAATGCCTTGTCATCAGTAACACAAAAAGCTGACAGAACAGAAACCATTTTGGGATTATGTGGACTTAAGCTCTTAATTTTTCTTGAAAACAAAGATAAAAGCAGGTGCAAGCATGCATGATTCCCACATTTTTCAGCAGCTCCAGACAATATATCTTGTCCATTAAAAACCACCCAAAGAGTAAAATGCAAAGGGCAAGACATCAAAGACTAGCACAGGAGCTGCTCAGGCAGTATTTAAGTTTGCCAGTCATATTTCAGCCATCAACCCTGCTGAGCTGTTTTGTGCACATACTTTCCCAGAGAGGTTGCCTCCAGCTGACATAAACTGGATTGTAAGCTAAATCTTCTAATTCCCTGAGGCACCCAAGCATGCAGGATAACCAGACTTGCATCTCAAGCCCACACCTTTGTACAGAAGTGTATGTGTATCCACAGACAGGCGTATCCAGGGACAGCAGCAAAATGGTTCACAAGCTTACAGTCAAGCATGAGAGAAGTTTTCTAAAATATCCTTGATACAAATCTAGGTGGACATTACAGCAAAAGTAATTGCAGTAAATAAAAATTGGTAGTTGAAGTAATACAAAAGAAGGAATACACATAAAATAATATCGAAGACGATGGAATTGCAGACCACAAAGTCACCCCAACTGTGCAAATATGCTTCTATAGTGCCTATATACTCATGCACATACAGAAACACTGTGACCAAGCATCATGTCTTTTTACTCTAAACCTTAGGCTTTGACCAGCTGTCTCCTTTCTTTCCCAGCCCTGTTTCAGTTGTTGTTTCAGAGACACATTTACCAAAAATGCTCAGAGATCCCCTAAAGCACTCCCAAAGCCCTCTCCCTGTCACGCAGGGCACTGTGATCTGACCAACCCAGCAGCACAGCTGTCCAAACCCTGACTCTGCTCACACCATGGGCTGCTACCACCATTTCCTGGACTATTCCATTAACTTCTGAATTACTGAATTGAAATGCCTCTCAGTTATAACAATTAGAGTGGAACTAAAACCCTTTACTTTGTTATTCTTTCCTCTAAATGGCTCTCAAGGTATTATAAATACCAAAAGGAACATAATCCAGGTTCATTACAAAATTCTGGGATGAGACTATGCTAATATATTAGGAAAAACTTAGTAACAAAAGACACATTTTTTTTTGTTTTCCCCTGTGGCTTACATTCCTTTGGCTGTTTAATTTCTGAAAAAAAACAGGTTTTCAATACCTTTTTCTTATTAGTACAATTCATTTCCATTTTAAATCACACCAATCACAATGAATCTCCTCAGTATAAATTAGAACACCATGGAGATTTCCACAGGAATGGCAGTGTTCCTCAGCTGTAATTAATGTATCATTCAACGCGTTATTGAGTTTCTCCTGCGTCAGCTGTCAAAATATGAATTTCCTAATGCCTGTGGATGAACCATCCAGGCATGATAAATGAAAAGAAAAAGAAGAAAGAAGTCCCCCTAAGAGCTGGCCCCCCACCTGCTGAGAAATGGCATGGCCAGAAATCCCCAGTTCTGAGAATCAGCCACCTCAGACCAGAACTGAAAGCTCCTCTTCCATGGGTCTCACCTTGTTCTTGGCAAGAACGTTGGCTCCTGCTTTAACAAGCACTTTGGCAGACTGACTGAATCCATGCCAACAAGCCTCATGAAGTGCAGTGTTCCCATCCTGAGGAGCACACACACAAGAGGAGAATGTTAGGGGCTGTATAACCAACCTACTCTCTTAAAAGTATTTTCATTTCCTACTAGCTTATTTTCTATCTTATAAGAGGGTAAAAACATTGCTATTTGTCTGGAACTTGAAATTAGTTATATTTACTCCTAAATTAAACTTACAGTCTGGGATTCTCAAGTTTCTGGGATAATCATTGGAACTGTGCAGCCTTTTGCGCAGGGTGTAGTATGGCTGTACATTCCTTTAATTCATCCCTAAATGAGCTGAGAACAGACTCTTAAACCAAAAACTATCAGCCTAATATAGAAGCATAACTAAACCAGTAATTTGTATTAAAGAGATGGTACAGGTTTTTTTTTTCCCAATGTAATTGTTCCAATTACTCCTGAAGCATCAGACATTTACTATGGAGTATAAACTTTTTCTCTGAGACCTTAACATTACTGACTGCCAAAGCTGCCATTCCACAGGGCTTTTGTTTTGTTTGTTACCTTGTCTTGTCTGTCCAAAGCACAGCCCTCTTGAATGAGAGTTGCTATTATATCAGTGTTCCCTACAACAGCAGCCCGGTGCAGTGCTGTCTGGTCACCCTGCAAAAAGAAGCACATTTGTAATTGGTAAAATTCCCACCTCATTTTGACTTAATGCAAATGCAGACAACACACACAGGGGCTGCATCTTTGACACATACTGATTAAATCCAAGCTGCTTTGAAAACAGTCCCCCTAAACAACTACCATAGAAGTTTCCAAGATTAATGAAGTTATTGCAAGTATCAGAGCTACAAACCATTTACAGAAGTTTGCAAGTCATCACAATCCCATATACAGTGCTGAAGCATTCCAAAAACATGGCAGTGTCAGAAGGCAGTGAATTGGATACATTTGGCTCTACGTGTCTAATAGTCATCAGTGTCTGTAGGGAACTAAAGGGAATTACAGGCTGTCGTAATTCATCATCATGATCCTCCAGGACTTACACTAACTGGATAAGGCTCTCCTGCTCTGGCTCTGATTGCTCCATCAGCCCTGCTTAGGATAAGGAGCACGAGATGAGATTGGTCTCTTCAGCACCTCTGATGAATTTACCAATTACTGCAAAGAGTGGAGGCAACTTTACCATGAGAACCACAACTGCAGGACCATCCACTTGTTCCACTCAAGCAACTGAGCCATCCTGAGGTCCAAATGACTTTCCTTTCTCTTTGACTTGCCATGTAGCAGCAGCAAGCAAGTCTCCTACATCAGTTTATTTCCTTTAAGGTTTCCAAAAGAAACTGTGCTGATGTGGTCATCTTGTCTGACTGCCCATTTATCTCCTCTCTAACAACTGCTGGACCTATTTGCTGAGCTAGAGAGCCCAAGGTCAGTTTCCAGAATTCTTCTAGAAACTGAAGACTCGGGAAACTTAAACCACTGTCCCTGCCCATCAGGGATTATCTATGTTTTTATGTACATGTTGGTAGAACCTGATAAAAGAGAGGCAAGAGAAGGATTTGTGAAGCAGTGTGTAGGGATGTAAGACAGGGATCAATGGGAAAATGAGCTGCAGTAGCTCCACTGCTGCCACAACAACTGGTCTTGGCTTTCCTTTGAAGTTGCTTTGAACCAGGAATGCCAAAGCACAGCCTGAATCCAGGAACAGAGACAGGCTTCAAAGCTGCACACAGACTTGTTTGGGATTAATAAACAGATTTGGAATCCAATCCATTTCTGCTTATCTAGGGGATGGTCACCACAAACACACGCAGGGCAGAGATATGCCATCCATGTGTCCTAAAAAAGCTTGCAGGAAATCAAGTCCTAAATAGACACAAAATTTCTCTGGTAAAATTCTTCATCAGATAATAGTATATTATATTAAATACTGAAATCAGAGGAATTTCTTTATTTTTTATTCTAGAGTGTCCAAGTCTTTAGATAACTGGCTTATTTGAACAATTTGTTCTCAAAGGCAATTAGCAGCTGACTTAAAAATTGGTCTTGGTGGGGTTCTTTTGTGCTAAAGACACCAAAATAGTTATTAATCTATAAAAAAATGAGCATTGCCAACCACAACCTTTCAGTAATCCCTACCAGTAAATCATTAAATTGGCTTATAATAATGAAGTTGATTTTAAAAAATAGTGTTGAAGGTGCTTTTTAAAAGCCTCCTATCTATTTTTTGTTTCTAGAGGTTAGGTATTTTTACTTTTGTTCTTGTGACTGGAAATATATTTTAGAGGATTTCAGCAAAGGCAGTAAAGCTTCCAGGAAGTGGAAACAAAAAGAACTGGAAAACTGACAGCATGGCAAGTGCTCTGAACTTATGTATTTGTTCCAAATTCAAAGACAACCAAAATGTTATGGAAAATGTCCAAATTATACCATCTCACAAGTACAAATGTCAAATAGTTACTGGTTACTATGACTACATGGAAATTTGCTCACCAGCAAACTAAGGAAGAATTTTATATCTCATTTTTGATAATGGCACAGCTACTGTTACTGCAGCAGTGAGTCATGTGGGACAGTGCAAAAATCATTTTATCTGACTATCATGAAGTGGAAAGTAATCTGCCAACCCACCCCTGCCAAGTGGTATTGATGCACCAGCAAATCCACAGAAGATATTATAAAACAGACTAAAACAAAATGGCAACTTCCATTGCAGTGGATGGAATCTGAACAGTAAATGATTGGCTCCTGCTGCTTTACATTTGGGAAAATTACTGTGGAGAAGGCAAATTTGGGGCAGAAATGAATTGTACAGAATTTGGTTTGTAATTAAGGATCTTCCTACTGGGACAGTTTAAATCAAGGCTGTTCCTGTCCCCACAGCACAGTAAGCACAGGGAGGTCAAAGAACATTCAGCTTTTGGGGCTTTGTTGATATGACAGCTACTTCAAACAGCATCTCATTTAAATTAATTCATTTAAATTTTAGACAAACATTTGCCTGTTTGGAAAGTGGGCTTCACACTTCACTGCTGCAAGACCAGGTCCCCCATGGTAATCCCAACCCATATGGTGGAGGCCATACACTGGGGATGCAGAGCAGCACTGGGACAGCTTCAGCCATGCCTAAGCTTTGTCCCAAAACACATTCTGGTCCCTGAAATAGACGTAGGTGAAGGGACACAAGTTCTGCAAATGGCAGGCTCAAGTGCCTCCTGCCCAAGGTATGGGCTTTGGTTATGACACCTTCCCTACACGAGCAGCCAAGAGTAAGGTCCAACCCACACCCTGACTGGACAAAATGAGCACCTCATCCATGTAACAGGGAGTGCCAAAGGATAGCTCAAATCTTGTTTCACCAACTGAGGCACCTCCCAGTGAAGAGAGGGCACGTATCATTGTCCTGGTGAGGGTCTGTCCCTGCCAGCACCAGACCCCTCAGCCAGCAGGACAGGGCAGCACCTGGTCCACTGTTCCCTTACACCTCAGCACAAATAGTCACCTTAATGTGCTGTGGAAGCTGAACCACCAGGTTGTGACAGCTTCTGTGTGACAGCCACTGAGCAACCCAGCCATGGAGAGCACAGGCATCCTATAAATAACAGTGCCTGCACCGCTGCACTCTAACCTGCCTTCCCTTCCCATCAGCAGTGGAGCAAATCCCTGCCCTGCCTTTCACAGAGTCCAAGGAAACGGATGAGTTGTGGTTTTTTCACAGCATGAATTTTCAGGCAGTGTAATCACAGACTTGTGTACCTTTTATTAATTACTGAAATAAATGTCTCTGGAAGCACTCACTACAATTCTGTCTTTAGCAAAGCATTAGGGGTCTGTTCCAGAGGCTCAGAGAGCAATTACATCGGTAAATGCGTATTAACCGTCCAGACTATTATGTTGGGCACAATTTATGATTCTGTTTCCAAGAGATTTATGCCTTAGGAACAGACTGCAGATCAGTAGCAATGAAGAGAGACAATTCCAGAGCCATGTCACAGAAACATGACCTTGACAGAAACAACAGTCTGCCCAAATGCAGATGTGGGCCCAAAGCCAAAAAGCCTTAAGTGAGGCTCGTCAGAAGTAAGGCACTAAGGTCTACACTGGTGAATCTTAAACCCCCTTCCTCAGACTCTGCCTAGCCCTGAAGGCAGCTCAAACTCAGGGAATTCCACTCCAAGATGTCCATGCCCTGGATATGTCAGCTTGCCAGGCAGGGACAGGGCACTGCATGAGGGTGGCACAGCGCACCCTGGCCCTGCACAGCCCCACTGCAGGCAGCTCCCCTCCTCTCTCTGGCCCTGTGAGTGCTCTTGCCACACACCTGATGGAAGCAGATCCAGGCATGTTGCAGGTACAGACACCACCCTTCAAAATTAGGCCAGTGAAGGAAGTGCCACTGGTTTTTCCACAGTAGCCCAGAGACAGCAGTGCTCACTCACTTTGTTTTACCCTGGCAGCATTGCAGTGTTGAAAGTTCTCCAGTTTTAGGAAAAAATCTTAGTATTCATTGGGGCAGTAAGAGGCTGACACTTGGAGACTGGGACAGAAATCTGCATGCACTGATGCAGAGGATGCAGACCTGCACATATGAGAGCTCTACCTCTAACAGGGCTCCTGCACAGCAGCAGGTACATTTCAAGAGGGGGGAACCAGGCTCTTTACAGAGGGCTTAAACACCTGCTTTCAGGAGAGGCTTACAGGCTGCGAGTCCTGAAGAAAGGCAGACACCTAAATCTTGATTTTTCCTCATGGACTTTGGCATTACCCTTTCTTTAGCACTGTTCTGTTGGCATGGCTGTTGGCATTTGCTCAGTGTCATGATGCTTGCAACTATTTCCCTGAGCTTCCTCATGTGCTATCCTAAAACACTGGATGTAACCACTGGGACCAGGCCCTTGGAAATAGGGCAGGTATCTATTTACATCTGAAGTTTACCCCAAGGGAACGAAACAACAAAGTGGCTTCCAATGCAATCCCAGGTAGACTTCTGACAGCTCTCCTGAATTACTGGAGTCTCTCTTACAGACTCTACAGACCCATATGAGTGAGATTTGGTTTACCTTAGTTTGTAGTAAATGTTAATTTTTCCTTTTTCTGATTTAAAAAAACCCAAACTATAACCACATTTTTTCCTGCCCATTCCTGTTCTCCGGAGCATCCAACAGTTGTACAATCTCCTTTAAAGCCCTTCTCCCATGTGACACTTTGCCTCCTCACTTCTATGTTTGCAGAAATCAACAGACTATCTTGCTGCTGGAGAATTGCACCAAAATCAGAGAAACATAGAATGGTTTGGCTTGGAAGGGACCCTAAATATCACCTGGTTCCAACTCCCTTCCCATATGCAGGAACACCTTCCTCTAGACCAGGTTGCCCCATCCAGCCTGGCCTTGCACACTTCCAGTGACAGAGCATCCACAACTTTGGCCAACCAAAAAATAAACAACCAGAAAAACTCATGGCTTCAATCCCTGATACAAAGTGTTGAACAGCACTTGTAAGGTCATATAATATAAAATCAAGTCACTACATTCACAGTAGAAGAATCAAAATATTCTAAAGTTAAAATATAACCAACTGTTAAATACTCGCAGGAGCCTGCAAGCATATGTGGATATCCTGAAGCAGCTGTACACAAAGGGAACTGAATATGCTCTCAGGTTTCTCAGTGTCTTTGTGCTGCTCTCCTCTTTTGCTACAGAGAGGCAGTCGTGATACGCAGTTAAGAACAACTTCATTCTTGCACAATAAATGATGATGCATGACCAGCAGAAGTGATCAAGGCATGAAAAATAATCATGAACAAAACAAATTACAGCCTAAATAAAATGGGACCACAGGAATAAGCCACTTTGCACATTCCCTTTCAGCTAGAAATTATTATGAACCCTGGGCTATTGTTCCATTTGAAACTAATTTTCTGCTTCTTAAACTGGAGCTTCCAGAAGGGAAGTTTCGGGGCCTTTGCCCTTTGTTTTAACTCAGCTTGTTTTCCCAGCTATTCTCAAGGGTGCAGGCAGGGCAGGAGAGGATGCAGAGCACAGAGCACCAAGCAGCCATGCAGCCATGCAGCGCAGAGGGAGCTCGGCCTGCACCGGGGCTCGCAGCATGCACCGCGACCGGGCAGGCGCAGCGCAGGGGGGATGCACAAGAGCTCTAACCTCCTTCTCTCTTTCTGATCTTCTAGGTTCCTTCCTAGCCTTTCTCTTCTGGTTTCTCTTATTTTTTTCCTCCTTGATTTCCTTCACCGGGACAATTTTCTCCTGTACTATTCCTGAGGCGTGTGCTGTATGGACACTCATGGACCACTCAGAGATGGCACTGGGATCCCAGTAGGAGCTGGCAGTATTGGCAGGGAGAAGGAAGGAGTCAGCTCCTGGAGTGGCATATTCTACAGAGCTGGACTCCACCGGCTGAAATTCATAATAATCCCACTCCAGGCCACTGGAGGTCATTCTTCAACTAATTCTTAAGGCTCTTACTGTGTTTAGGGAATATATCTGTAGAACACGAAAGGGAGCATTTTAATCTCTCCGAAACAATTAGAAGCTTTTAAGTTTCTGCTTATCATCTGGCAAATTAAAACTTGTTCTTGAATTTGATCAAAACTCAAAAATGAAGCGTTTATGTTTCTCTTGTTACTTTGAAAAATAAAATGTAGGTGATAATTTTGGATTTTTTTGTGCTATCACAACAATGCCATAGACCAAAATTAACAAAATAATCCGCATTTCAATTGAATACAATACTCCCCACTCTTACAGGTGTTTTCATATCTGAACCTAAATCCACATTCCTGGAAAACAGCAAGGAAACATACAGATGTTAATCAAAACTTGAGACTAAGATGCCTTCACTGCCACATAAGCAGACAGTAAAAGTGACTGAAGGCATAATCAAGAGATTGCAACTAAAAGACACTACAAACATTCAGTGGGGCATAAATTGTAAAAATTAGTTATACAAGGAGAAGCCATAAGCTGAGAACCTTCTTTGAAGACCTATGTAAAAGGAAAGCAGAAATATTTTAGTTAATACCTATTGCAAGCAAAAATCTTCATTTGGAGTTTTAGACTTCCTCCTTCTACAAGACAAATCCAAACACAGCCTTTGAAATTCAGAAACTCCTGAGGCTCTCCTCAATCCCAACCAAAGTACTACTACACCTGAATACAGAGGTACACATCAAAATATATTTTAAAGAAATAGTATCTATGAATCCAGTATGCTTTCACTCTGCCCATATTAATCACCACATGTAGAAGTAGTATCCAATTGGGAACAAAGCCCCTAAGCTCATAAGACAGTAAGTCTTCTATGAGCTGAGTAATTCTACAAGTGCAGGACTCTTTACTGAACTGAAATGATGCTAAACACTGATTTACTGTTTTCCTAACATGGCTATCACATTTACATATAAACAGCATAGACTTTATTCCTAGATGATTAAAACAAATGAACCAGACATTCAAAAAACAGTTTCCACAGAAACTCAGTTTGACCAAATCAGTGGAAGCTCTTGCTTTCTTAAAGCTGCAGTTTTCTTTTCTCAGGAAAACTGGCTGTATTTGTAAAGTGTCTGCAATTTTGTCTTAAATACCTAATGAACCCTTTCTGCTGGGAGAAGTGAAAAAGCATACCCAGGATACATCTGAATAAACTGATTCTCCCATTGCACTTGCAAATCTGCTCCATTTCACAGATGGGCACAGGGAAAGAATAAAGAGCACAGGGAGCAAATTTTCTTCCTAGAAAAACAAGTTTCCCTGCAGAAAGCTGGCCACATCAGTACCCCAGGCCCAAGCTCGACTGCTCACATCTCCCAGGCAATCAGCTACTCAGCAGCAAAGAAAGAAACCAGTTTTCCAGTTGCTATAGACTTTTAACTCTCTAGATGCAAACACATGCCCAAAGGCATTTTTAAAAGGCACTTAGACATTTCCTGGGTCCTTCTACCAGTCATACAGGTGGCTCTACTAACACCTTTGGACCTCTATGGCCTTTGAAGACTCTCCACCTTTTGTATTACAGGGAGAAAAAAGCAACCCTACCTTCAACTTCTTCCAGCATGCCATCAGAAGTTAGCAATTAATTTTAAGAAATCATGGTTACTCAACTGCTACTGCACATTTCAGCATATACCTTTTTTCAGCAGTGAGGGAACTAAAACCACGTTACCTGTCAATCCTAAGTGACTAAAAGCCCAGTCCTAGATTAGAACTACGCTTACAGAAACCCAAGAAATTCCAGCAACTTACGTGTTTTACCAAATGAACACAAACTACCATGTGCTAAATTCAAAGCTGGCTGTTGTGCTGATGCCTCAGCACACACCACCTCAGAGATGTGAGCACCCCCACATGGAGCATGGTGCCATGATCAGGATGGTCTCCCCATGGCACAGCACTGTGCTGTGGGCAGCTGCTCTGGATGCTGAGGGATGTGCCTACTCAAAAAGCACCTCCCACTCCAGGCAAACCCAAAAATTGGTTGTGTCCCCTACCTGATGTCCTCCAGCGCATTCCCACAATGAACTCCTAGAGCACTTCTACCAGAAGCAGCAGATGATGACTCTCACATAGCCTGGCACAAGCAGAGCTCTTATAAAGCTCTGCATCTTGAATGAGAGCACTGAGCTATTCACTGAAAACCACCACATTTTACATTGTTTCCCATGCTCTTTTGCATCTCTAATAGAGGTTACGTCTCCGAATTGGAAAATAGAGACAGATTTTGTTTCCATTTAATCCCACTTCAAAGAAGTGAGTGTCTACTGTTATTTGTAAATCACCTTTTCCCCTCCTCCCCAAGTTAGAAGGCTGTGTCTACTTACATCATCCTGAATATCCAGATCACAACCTGCCTTCAACAAAACCTGGACAACGTGGAGATGACCCTTGTAGGCAGCAAGATGCAGGGGGGTCCGGCCATGCTATGAATGAGAAGAAAATAATAATATCTTAAGATTAATCTTTTGGCATGGTAGTTTAGAATAGTTTTATCTCCTTTTCATCATTCTTCTCTTTGTACCTCACTGTCTGAAACCTGCAGTTGTAGCAACTGACATGTATTAGTGTGACAAAGGCTTTACCTTGGTTTTGTGAAAGCTGAAAACTTCTTCTCCACCTTCTGCAACATTTCAATTTACGTTGAAATGTTGACACTCTACAAAAGGGATATTATATTCACATAAGGGTCCTTCCTTACAAATTCAGATCTGGCTCTGTGTCCATGCCTAAGCAGAATTCATGACCCTCTTGTTTTTGTCCCTCTGGAGTATGGAACTATCAACTGCTTTCACCTTCCCTCTGTACAGCTAAGTTGCACTAACTGGCTAATTCATATATTGTAATGGGTGCTGTCTTTGCAACAGAGATAAGAATTACTGAGCTGTTGCACATGACAGATGCTCCCCTGAAAATGAATGGAAGGCAGGTAGTCACTCCAAGTGACTTTGTGTGTATGACAATCAACTTCAATTCACAAAAGATCTGCCAGGTTTTTTTAGACAATACTTATTTTTATCTCTCTCTCAGTAAAATCTCAAAGTGAGTGAAACACCTGAAGATGTGTGAAACAACAACACTAAAACTGTTCACTGCAGATTATTTAATGGCAGTAAAGGAAACAGGATTTCAGCAATTGCTAAATTCACAAAGTATCTTCCCAAAGAATGCTGGTTTCTCCACTAGGCATTTTGTGAGGGTCACATTAAAAGTCACATGATTCTTCACCTGTATGTATTATAAATCTTCACTACTGGTGCTGTTGTCGATTTTTCCACCCAATGATTTATCCTGCAAAGGAGCATAAACAGCCCTGACACATCAACCACAGAAGGGGCAAACACTTCAAGAGCTGTCTGACTATTGGCTTGAAGTACACAGAAAGCAACCATTGGCACTCCGAGGTTTTAAACAACTTCTTCACAAAGAAAACTACTTCAAGTATGTAATAAACCAAGCTCAAGACAAGATTGTTTTCATACAGCAAACACCACACCCACATACCTGGCAAAGCCTTGTTAACTTGGCCTTTTCAGAGAAAAAGGAAAAACACTTTTGGAATCAACACAATGGTTTGTGCCATTACTGATTAGCTGTGCTGTGCTTCAAAAACACTAAGTGTTGATCAATTGTCCAACATTATTGACTTAAAGGGGCAGATCTGAGGACAAAATCCTCACTCACACTATGGCACATGGATCTCTCAAAAGCTGAATGTTGTCCCCTGCTGGCAGCAGCAGTTCATTCCCATGACAGAAATTTCCGTTCTTGCCCTGCTAAAGGTGTAGGAAGGGCTCATTTTTGTTGTCACCACTGCCCCTGGGCACCATCCAGCCTGGGTGCCTCTGGCTCTATCTGGCCACAGGTCCCTAAAATCCTGTCTCTTTACTGAAGGGCATTGAGCTGCACTGACCACACTTTCTTCTCTATCAGCCCAGAAGAGAGCCAGGGGTATGTTGTTGTTCCAGCTAACTCAGTAGCAGGAGGCGCAAAATGCCCAGGCAACAGAGGGATAAAAAGATATAAAGAAAGGGGGGGAAAAGGAATAAAATAAAATGTTTGTAAAATACCAAATTGACAAATCATTCCCAACAATGAACAGTATGTTTGGATTATGAATATTATGAATCAGCATATTCAGATTAACAGGAACTGACTTTCTACATTCCTTAATGACAATAAGTAAATCACCTAATCCAGGCATCCATCTCACTTCCTGGAAGGTTATTAATACACCATGAAAACAATTTATAGCAATCTGTGCATGGGGAAGGAAAAATCCCAAACAAACCCACCTTGAACCCAGCTCATATGCTTTAAAAAGAAACCATTAACAACATGAATGCATATTCCAGCAGGGTAACGTTCTGATAAGACAACCAGCTCTAACCACCACAAAAATGCTGACATGCAGTTAAAGGTACTGTGTTAAAAGCAAGCTATGAAAGCAGAATAGGAGTTTATTTGAATACAAGGGACATATTTTCCTCACCAAGCACACCTTCCTGGGCAACTGCCACATGAACGATGCCTGCTGGCATGGTTGAGCTGGAAGACTACAGGATCATTTTTAATCCTTTTTTATTCAGATTCTCTATCCAGAAATGTAGGTTGAGAGGCATCTCACCTACTGAAAAACCCTAAAGAGAGGCCTTCAGGAACCAGAGTTTCTGCACACATGCAGTCCTTGAGTTCTTGCTACTTTAGGGGGACACTGTAAACAAAAACTGACACTAACCAGGAAAGGAGACTGGGAAGGGAGATCAGTTCCAGCATAATACACTGATTAGAGGCTCAGGCTTTTGGAAGAGCACTGATCATCTCAAGATTAATCACAACCAGCAGTGCCAGATTTTCTTCCCAGCAACCCCAAAATGAGAGCAGAGATGGGTGGTACAGCTGGACACTGTTCCAGTGTGGGCAATGCAAACGCTCAGAAAAACATCAAATCCCCCCACAAATACACATAGACACAGGTATGTATGTACATACACATACACACACCAATCCAGAAGAAACTGTGAGGAAGATACAAGGCAATTTGGGTGCCACTTGGGCTGTGATGACAAATTCGGAGCAGAGCAATCCTTGGAGACAAACACTGAACAAGTCCATGCCACAGCAGCAAGTCAGGGCTGCTCTTGCCTTCATGTCTTCAAGTCAAACCACCAGCCCACCAAGTTTTTCTCTCACAGCAATTTATCCTACCCAAAATACATAGGGGGCAGAGAGATGAAGGCAGACAGACAAAACTCCCTCTGTGTGTCTCCTCCATAAAGACATTCTGCACTGAAGGCAGCAGCAAAGAGGGAGTTTATCTGAATAACATAAGGGAAAGCAAACATACAAACGAGAGTGTCTCCTAGATCCTCACTTCAAGGACACAACACCAAACCCAGGGACTTTCTACATGCAGATTACTGACTTAGACGCTTGTGAGCTGTGCCAAATAAACTGTAATGTTTTGGGGGTTATTACAAATACAAATGAGACACTGCTGCAACTTGGGATTAATGAACCAATAAACCAGTCATTCATATGTAAAAAAAAAGCAGCAATTTGGACTCCTATTCAAATGTAAACAATTGCTCCATCAGGCAACAAATCATACAAATGGCCCTGTGTCACGGACTTATTGACAAAATAAATGGGACCCATTGGGGCTGAGGCTGCAGCTCCCGGGCACCGTGACACGCTGCTGTAGCTGTGGGGTGCATGGGTCACAGCCAAGCACTGCAAACAGCCACGGGAAATTCAGCATAAAATGCAAGGGTAGGATTCTGTTTGCATTAAATCTGCTCTCCAGCTTCCAGATATTGGCAGGCAGCTGTCAATATACACCACTTAAAGGCAGAATCCTCCCAGTATTGCTGCACACGTGTATGCACTCCACAACCAAACCCATACAGGGGGCCTGAGCACTGTAAGCTCCATGACCCTTCCTTGTGTTTAGCTATGCGTAGGTGCTTTTCTGCAGGTACATCCAGTTCTCCATCTCACCCTACTCTTGTGGTGCACAAGGACTGTTACTTATTCATCCATTCTGCACTCATGAAAAACATGCCTGTCCACATTCTATTGGAAAAGCCTGAAAGCAAAATCCAAGTCCTGTCACATTGTTCACACTGATAATTTGTTGGACTGTTCTCCATGAATAACCTGCTCACTCAAGTCAGCAGAAAGCTTCTCATTGACCTCAACAGGCATTTAGCAAGTTCCTAAGTGTTTCATAGTTCCTTTTAATTTATCTTTATTTATTGTTTAAAACAGACACAAATAGCTTTTCAAACTGAAGGAGTGCAAAAATGTGAAAGCACCAAAACACATTTATTTTTTTGCTTCTGTCTTAGCTTAAAAAAGAAGAAAAAGAGAGAATGCTTTAAAGAACTCAACATGCTCTGAAGCTGACTTAAAGTAGCCCAGCATTACAAAAGTGTTGCCATATGTTGTGTTCATAACATGACTATTTCAGAAGGTAAATCAAACAATTACTGAATCAAAACAGAAGCACTACCTTTTCCATTTCTTTAGGGCTTTTTTTTTTCCGAATAATCATCCATTCTCTGCAGAATTCAATTTTATAGCTATGATCAATGCAGGAGCCTGCTCCAGCACAAGTTTCTCATGGAATTCACTGGAATCTTTCAGGCATCCACCTACTCTGGGATGGGTCTGCCTCCATGGGCTGCAGGGAGTCTCAGCTCCCCCATCTGAAACAGTTCCTCCCCCTTCACCACTGACCTTGGTGTCTGCATTGTTCCTCTCACATGTTCTCACTGCTGCTCCCTGGCTATGATTACATCTTCTCTGTAACATTTTTTTCCCTTCTTAAATACCTTATCCCAGAGGAGTTACCACCATTGCTGACTGGCCAGGCCTTGACCAGCAGCACATCCATCTTGGAGCCACCTGCCAGGGGCTCTACCAGACCTGGGGAAGCTTTTGGCAGCTTCTCACAGAAACCACACCCATAGCCCTTCCTGCTACCAAAACCTGGCCATGCCAACCCAATACCCTCAGGAAAAGGATAACAGCATCCTGGGAGGACAGCAAGGCACATCAGCTCAGCTAAACTCCCAGGGCTGTTGTGCCAAAGATGCAGCTGTCAGTAATTTCACTAAAAGAGAGCTCCAAAAAAAGACTGAAAGAAGGGACCAACTTTCTTGTTTTCTTCTTCATACCTGTGAAGACAAAAAGGTGTAAAAATGGAAACTATCTCTGGCACATCAGGCAGAGCAGCGACAGAGCACCCTGACCAAGCAGGTGCCCTTTGGGAAGGGCAGAGCCACAAGGCCTCTGCTGAGCACCTGCCCTGGGCCTCAGCCTCACATGGCTGGAGGCAGAGGTCCAGCAGCACCACGAGGGCCCAGTGCCTGTGCCATGCAGTGCCACCAGCCCCCTCCCACTGTGGGCTGCCTGATGGCACATTGCCATCACCTGTGGGACCTAGAGGCCATCAGCTGCTCTTTGCGTATTTTAAAAGGCCCCAGATCTGGAATGAGCCTGAGTCTCCCTCACTGGAGTCAGAGGAGGTGCACATTTCCATACTGATTCCACCTGCAGAGATGCCTTGCTGGTCATGCTGTAAAAATGAAATAAGCGCATCCTCACCATAATGCTGAAGTCAGCACCTGTGTATGTGTATTCTCCATTGGATTTTGTTTCTCTCCTATTCTTCCTCTTTTCTTCTGAAATCATCTACCCAGAAGTCACAAAAATGAAGAACTATTTTGCAGATGAATTGTTGCTTACTGAAGCAACAATTAACCACATCATATGACCTTACATACAGGACAAAACCAGAACTGGACAAGTCAGCTATAAGGCATTTACTAGTACATGGTTTGTTACAGAAAATATCCTTCCATTTTCTTAAGATATGCTTGATTAATTCTTTTTGAATAAAGAACTCTGGAATTTATCTCTAGATCCTGGACACTTTAATCTGTGGCTCTGTGGTGTGATTCACAACAATTGGTCTGTGCTTACAGATGTGGATCAGAAATACATTTAAAGCCTGCTGTGATGGGGGAACTTTTTCCCTCCAAAAAGCTTTGTCTCCATGTATCTTCCTCCAATAAAACCCAGAGAATTCAGCAGGAAGTTTGGTTGACAATGACCAAATCCATTTTTTTCTTTTTTGGAAGCAAACCCCTGTAATTTGTAATTAGGCAGAACAAACTGTAAACTACTAATGAAAGCAGAAGACATACAGGTAAACCAGATCTAAGGCAGGCACATGGATAAATTTATTTTTATGCTTCATTGTGCAATGAGTTTTATCTTGGGGGAGAAGAGGGTTCTGGGTTTCAATTTATCTGAAAGCTTGGTCTATTTTACTGCACTACAAAAATTCTGCCATCTAATTTCCATTCTAATATTAAGAACCTCTATCCTGAAAGTTGTTCTTATTTTGTGCTTGTTCTGCTATTCTAACAATTCTACTAATTGTTCTGCTTAGAAGAAAACTGCACAAGAACCTGTTGCTAAAAAGCCCCTCCAGATTTCCAGTTTCAATATATTTGAGTCTAATTTATACATCCTCACTCTTGTAGACAACCTTATCCTTAACTTTAAACAGATCTTTCTCCTTCCAGCCTTTGTGTGTCATCAGATTAGCAAGCCAAGCTATTCCAGGGAATGTTTCATAGGCCAATCTGCACATGCTCTCCCTGTGCACCTGTCAGGCTGGGTGAGAGCCAGATGCAAACTCCAGCTGTGCACATCTGGACAGGACATCAGAGCCTGGATGGATGGGCTCTGGTGAGGGCACCAGGTCAGTCTCAGGCCTCTTGGTTGGCACTGAGCTCAGCTCTCTGTGGCTGATGGTGTGGGAGCAGTCAGAGTCTGTGAGCCTCCAAAAGGCCCCATTCACACAGCCCTGGCTGCTCCTCTGTGTGCACCCCTCCACAGTCCTGCAGATCTGGCTTCATCTCTTCTGAGCAGGGCTTCTCACCAGGCCACCCAAGCAGCTCATCTGTCCTGTCTGTCGGTGTGCTGGGATGCACCACAAGACAACAGGGATAGCTTTGGTCATCCTCCCTCTCTGCCTCCACGGGGATGACCCACAACTTCTGGGAAAGAACTGCTACAGTGCTGCAGTAGCTGGTGAGCTACAGGCATGGCCTCAGAGCTCACAGCTCTCCAGCATGGTTGGCAAGCACAGGTCTCCACAGAAACACCAGAACTTTGCACCTGGCCACAATTTTGCTGCCAAACGAGCTTTGTTTTAATTTTCCACACAGGGCAGAACAACAAAGCAAGGGAGCCACCTATGTCATATAGGAAAGCTGCATTATATCAAATTAACCTGATTTTGTGTTTCAAAGTCAAATCTACACTATTTGTTTTTTATTCTAATTAGCACAGGTCCCTTGGCAGCCTCAAAGCTCACAAAAAAAACCCAAAAAACCAAACCAAAACAAAACAAAAAAACACAACAAAACAAAAAACAAAATTAAAACCCCAAACAAACAAAAGAAAACACAACCACAAAACCCTGAGCTACCATTCAGGTATGTGTAAGTCAGTATTACCTGGTCTATTACTGACTACCTTTAATAGTTTTTCAGCTACAGAGCTGCTTGGAGAACAGAAGCAAACAGCTGCCTACATGGGAGTATTCATGCTTATAACATCTGGGCTTTGTATCCACCAGCAAGTTTTATTTTGGTAAACAGAACTTACAAGCACAGGCTGTCCTTGGATCACTCCAACTTTCAAAATAAGCATTATCTACAACTCAAACACTGTGAGGCGACTGAAAACAACTGTCACTGACAGATAAGCATTCTGTCTTTTCCTCTTTTTATCAAATGTGCTTTTTATCTGTAAATATTAGCTTCTATGCATATGTAATGTTCAAAACCAATATGGAAACACAAATATAAGTAGGTGGGATGGCAAACAATAGTTCATCAAAACAGTATGCCCCAAATTTTATGTTACAGGTCAAAAGATTTGACTTACCTAGCTATTTTAAAGGTTTTTGCTGATCAAACCTTCTCTGCAACAGGCAATTACATCTCATATTTTCTAAGATAGTATTATTTATAACATGTTGAGCATTAGGAATAGGTGAATAATCAGTTTGAATTCACTTATATCTAAGCAGAAATTCTCTGACTTTTCTCAAAGGTGCAGGGAACACAATTTGCAAACCCCAAGTTTGGAACTGACTAAGGGACTACACAAAACAAACCAATGAAGAGGCTGGGTATAAGTGATGCTGCTGCACCAAGAGACTTCAGCAGCAAGCAGCAGTTTCTGCATCCCTTTACCCTGCCACAAGAGGTGGCTTTTCCCCATCCCCTCACCCAGGGAGATGGATGCCCTGAACTGCCTTCCCTTGACAGTGATGAATCGCTCCATTCATCAGGTCACACACTGTTCAAAAGTCAATGCATGCTTTGAAAAATGTTGCTCCCCTCTCTCTGTGTCACTGTGTTTGCAAGGACTCAGTGTCCATCACAGCTGCACCCACTGCAAAGGGTATAAACACAAGATGTGCACTATATTGCAAATCTGTGTGAGCTATAAGTGCAAACTTGAAGGAAATCTGAACAGTAACTTCAGTCACATTCAGATTGGTAAAGCTAGGAGGGCATTTTCACAGACAATGGTCTAGAAGAGTTACATTAGTTCCCAGGGTTTTGCAAAGCGTTTTTCTCTGGTTACCTTGGTAACTGCTACCTTGGCACCCCTGTTGATAAGCTGCACCACATTCTCCACTTGGCCTTTGTAGGCGGCTACAAGCAGGCGTTCTGAAAGCACGGCGACCACATCCTGCTGGCTCATGAATTAGGAGAGAAAGGTTTTCACGTTTCTTCAGTCCAAAAACAAAGGCTTGGGATCAGTTCAAGCAGCATGCAGGCAGGCGAGGAAGAATTCCAGCTCCCTGGACAGTGATGCTATTGCTATGCCATCCATTGGACCTATGGATCAGAAAACAACACTGCTGTCAGGCAGCTTTCAGAAACAGAGCACTACAGCAGCTCCTCCCTGAGCGTTCATCTTGGCATTGGCTTGGGAGGGGAGCACAAAAACTCCTCAGAACCTCCTGAAGACACTGCACTTCTGTTGCAAGGTGGAGGGATGTAGACAGTAGCACAAAAATCCTTGAACTTTCTGAGAGCTTAACTCTCTTTCAGCCTAACTTCTATTTGTGTGGTCCCTTTTCATCCTCTCTCCCCCCACCAGGTTTCCTGGTCTTTAATTAGCCAAGGGTGGGTTAACTCCTGTTGGCCAAAGGAACAAGAATAGGTTATAGTTACTGGCTGCTGATATAGATATACAAACCTCTGCCCTGGAAGGATTGAGTGCAGTCAGCAATTAAAGGCAGCTGACTGTTCCCTAATGAGTATAAAATGCTTCACAGCCTCCCCTGAACCATCCCAAGGACACCTCTGGGAAAGATCACAGCCTGCTATTGGGAAACACTCATCTTTGCTGTCACTGAGAAATTATGTTCTCCCCATCAAGCTGACATCATTCCCCACTGATTCCAAAAACAACTCATATTTAGCACTCATCGTGCAAACTGTGAGTATGTTTGTCTCCCCAGGCTTCACTGACCCATCCAATGAGCCATCAGAGCTGAAAAGAGTTTTCTGATATAATCACAGAAAATGTCTCCACTGGTCACTTTGAGCTGTGGGATCCAGAATCTGCCTAGTTTGGGAAGATTTCAGCTTTATTTGTGCTTTTCTCACTTTAGCATGTAATTGTTTCAGCACAGGAAAAACACCTTCAAGATATCCAGTGTATTTACAAATTATCTGCCCTCCCCTCTTGAAATATCACTGCACTGGCCCTTAACAGCCACCAGTACAAAACACTCTATATAGTCAAAGAATAATAGGTACAGGGTCCTGGATGATTCTGGAGATCAGTACTGGAATACAATGTCTTTCACCCTTATGTTATCCTTTAAATCCATCTCAGAATAGCTGTAACTAAAACTGTAGGTTAATTTGTAGTAGTAGAAGGCAACATAATTCAATTTGCACTCCCCTAAGGTGATTTATATTAGCAAATCTTAGAATGCTTTATGAGCTTTAATTCTTATAACACCCTTTGAGGTGAGCAATATGCAGAAGAATATTACATGCATCTTAGAAAAAGGCCCTAGAAAGCACAGAGAAGTTACTGCTTTCTCTGAGGTCAATAGAAAGTTATGCCAAAGCCAGTAAAAACTCCACGTAGCTGATTCTTGATTTCAAAGTATAAGCATTAGGCAAGGCCATTTCCATTTAAAAGATTCAAGTTAGCTTTTCCTCACCTTTCTCTTCCTTTCTAAATGCAAACATGTTTGGAGCAAGGTGGAAATAGCTACACATTTATTTAGAGAAACCAGACAAGAGTTTCTGGGCCTCAAAGTCAGCATAACATAGGACAACAGAGGGGTGGTGCTGTACCCTGTGCCACTGGACTGTTTCACCTACACCTTCAGTGTAATGGACACAGTTTGTACCCTGGTAAAATGGAAAAGAGGGAAGATGAAAGAAAAACCCTCCTGTCCTTCACCAGCACATCATACCCTGCTCCTCTGGCAGAGTGCTGTACACATTATAGTACAAACCATTTTAAAAGTGACACAGATGGCCTATACTTAGTAATTTGAACTGTAACAAACAACACCAGTTTCAATCTTACCTCCTCAAGTATTTGATTTCCAGTGACTCCTGCTTCCAAAGCAAGTGGAACACCCACCCTCCCTCCATACCTCCCACCCATGCTCCCAGCCCCCTGCTCCCAACATCCCTGAGTCTCCCATCACATCCCAAATGGAGCTTCCATAACCCAGGAGCACACCCCACAGCTCCCCTCCGTGACCAGAACACAGTGCAGGGCACACCTCACAACAGGGAGCTCCTCAGGCAGAGGATGGGGTGTGTCTGTGCCAGCCCCTGCCTGGGCAGTGATAGTTTCCAGGTGAACTGTGCCATCACTTGCTTATCCCCAGCCTTACCCCTAAGATGCCTGCCAACACTTTGGCTGGAGACATGTACACTGACATCTCAAAACATCTCTGGTCAGAACCTGCTTGGTTTTCTTACCTCTTAAATTAAAAAAAAAAAACCAACAACAAAAGCAAAACAATGCAGTGACATCATTGTCACTGGCAGATTTGCATATTCTCTACAAAAATCTCAGTCTCAATGGAGACATTCTCCTGATACACTGATATTTCTGAGCAAGTTTGCAGAAACCACAGATGCTCATCACATCTTAGCCACACTGCTAGAAAGACACTAATACCTCAACAATGTAGGAAAAGTCTGGATAACCTATGCAAGGTAAATGCTGGAAATCATACTCCCTAGTTGAATAGTTCCTCCTCTCTCCCACAGTTTTTCCATCCCTGCAGCACAGTGAGATCATGAGCCTCCTCCTGCCATGCCCTGCCACACTGGAGTGATGGACTGTGACCCTGTCACTGCTATCATGGATTTCGCCTTCTTGTCTTTTCCACCGCTTGGATCATACATAAAAACACAGCAAGGAGCTGATTCAGCTATTGGTCTTTTAGGGGTATCTCCCACTTTGCCCAGGTCTCCAGCAGGTGTTGGTCCTGCTCCCAGAGGGCAGTCACAGCACGAGCCTGGCTCCTGCTCAAACAACAGGTCACATTCCCTGTGACCACATCTGCTTTACATCTCCTCAACTGTGATTATCTGCAACTCAGAAAAGCGAGTCCATTTAGAACAGGAAGCCCAGACAACTGAAAGACCAACTTTCCTTTTCTCCTGAGCTGGTAAAAAAGGCGATGGGTGAACAGTGGAAGTGGGAACAGCCTTCCCATTCCCCTCCCCAGGGACCCATGCCCAGCACAGTGGCTACACTGGCAGTGACATCACTGCCCCCAGCTTTAACCCTCTGCGTGCCTCAGACACACAGAGCGTCTTTCCTTGACCATGTCTGCACCCCCAGCAGCAGGAGGAAGGTACCAGATGCCCAAGGACTGCAATTAAAAGCTTGACTGCTCCTTTCACACCCAGATAGTGCAAAATGAACTCGACAACACGATTACAGGCGCTGCATCGCATCCCTGCTGCCAGCACCTGCTGCCTAGAATTAAATCCCTCATTATCACCCCCAAGATCCAGGAGCTCAAGGGAGGCACAGAGCATGAGAATATTCAAACCTTCAAAACAACAAGAGAAAAAATTATTTTGCTTTAGCATATTTTTAAATGAAAAACAGCCATCTCTGTGCTTCTTTGTTTAAGATCAGATTACTTACCTGGAGCGGGCTGGGAAAGCAACACCTACTTCCCGAGCCTCTCCAAGGAAACTGGCCAGATGTGATGCCCAGAGGTTGAGCTGCTTTGCTGTGGGTCAGTCCCTGCCAAGGATAAGGAGCTCACCCCATCAGTGGAGTGAGGAAAAGGACAGGCTGACTGTGGATCAGTGCTCCCGATCGGCAGCTGCGAGGCACCGTCCCCCGGCGCCGAGGTCCGGCTGCATCCCCACGGATTATGCTCTCAGCTCACTGAGCCACACTGCCCACGGACACTCAGGACATGTCTGTCTGTCTGTCTGGGGTGGCACAGCAGCCTGTGGGTGGGTGGGCAGCTGGCTGCTCGGTGGCAGGGCTGTACAGCTCCCAGCTCTGTCCTCTCTCCCATGCAACTGGCAGAGCTGGCAAAAACACTCTCTGCACCTTTCCCCTCCCCAGCTCCCTCCCCTCCAAACTGCTGCCAGGCTGCTTCACTGGCCATAGCGCCTGCACGTCAGTGACAAAAAAAGCACAGGAATGATGATTTTCAAAAGCCAAAGGACGGTCTAGGAAACATCAAACATCACAGATACTGAAAGGCTAGGCAACAGATTCCCCTAAGTTCATGCAAAGGGTTAAAACCAGCAGCTTTCTCGCTGAGGGAAGAGAAAAAAGCCAAAACTATGAAAGATTTAGGAGCTGTGAGCTAATCAATTTTAAGAAGTTCTCTGTGCTAAATGGAAGAGATGAAATGCCAGAGCACAGGTCATTCTCAATGCAATCACTAAGTTAAATTAGTATTTGAATAAAAGAATGCTTACATAGCTAACACAAAGTTTCCATATGTGCTGAGGTACAAGATGAAAGGGGAAAAAAAGAAGAAGGGACCCCCAGTTTTCTGCAAGGGATCCCAAATTCTCTTTTTCAGTTTATCACCAGAAATTATGCTGAACAGAATCACAGAATCATAAAATAACAGAACTTCCTGAGTTGGAAGGGATCCACAAAGATCACCGAGTCCAACTCCTGACTCCACACAAGATGGCTCCAGAAATCCCACCATGTGCCTGAGAGCATTGTCCAAATGCTTCTTGAACTCTGGCAGGCTTGGGGCTGTGACCACTGCCCTGGGGAGCATCTAGTACAAGAAAAAAATCTCAACATCTTGTAGCTTTATTTTATTCAACATAAACAATGGAATAAAATTAGTCTAAATTATTTTGGAACACTCCAATATTAAAATATGGAACTAGACCATTTTTTATGGGAGAGTAGATAAAAGCTACTAATTCATAATAATAGTCTTTCTAAGAAAATTCCCTGCATCTAAATACTGCTCTTCTTTGCTTGACTCTCACAGCAAAATGGGTTTCTTTTTTTATTAGTACATAACAGTATAAAATCAAGAAAATGTTCTTTTTCTCGTCCGGCCGCTTTGCAAAGCAGTTTGTCATACATAAAATATGACGTAAACACTAAGATTGTATTCACTTTAGAATAACAGCATTATTCAGCAGAGTGGATTATTGCATTAGAAAGAGTGGGTTTCCTGGAACTCATTTATCATTTACTGCAGGATGCTGATATATCTGCCATTTCTTTCAGCTGACTTTAAAAGGGTTTGTCTGAGACAAGCAGCACTGCTTCCCTTTCGGTGATTTTTCTTTAGTTTCATCATGGATCCAGTAGAAACAACTCTGGAAAAATATATATTTTGCTAAAGGGAGGATACTGCCTCTCACCCCTTCCTGCCCCAAAAGACAGTTAAAAATCAGTCAAAGGTGAAAGCAAGCAGAAGCTTCATCTGGAAAACAGTAAAGCCCCCCACCAGGTTGAGAACAATGTGCTTTTGATTCACACTTTTCTTCTTTCCTTTACAACATCATCAACACTATTTTTGGAGTTAGGTTTTATGGGTTCAAAGGAACATTTTGAACTGGACATCTACATAGACTTTGAGTCTGGGGGGATGGATTTTACTGTTTTCATGACATATTTTATTGTGGCAAATACAATCATTTAGTTTTCATATGGATAGTTCCATATTCATCACTCTAAGTATCACCACTGTCTGAGACATCTGAAAACAATTTCTGAGCTGCCTTTTTTTTCCCCCCCACTTGTTGCTAGTAATTACTTCAACAATGACTATTTAGCAGCCTCCCAGGGAGCATCTGCATGACAGTTGCTCATCAGGCTTCCCAGCACAAGCAGAGCAGACTGATTGATGCCACTGCTCCGCTGCAGGTGGCCGGACAGACAGCCAGCCCCACTCGGGCGATGGACACAGAGACAGCGACCGCCAATTCCCCAGCTGCTTTGTGCAGTCCACCTCCATTGCCTGGCCTCCACTGCTGGCTGCACTCTGTAAACCCTCAGCTGCCTGGCAGCTCTCAGGGAATGCCTTGGTGCCACCAAAACCAACTTCCAGAGCTGCACCTGCCAGGCAGATGCTCCTGGAGAAAGGCACGGACACAGGGAGACCAGCAATGATGATCAGAGGCACTTTCAAGTCATTGCTTGAACATAACCAACCTTGTATGAAAACAATTGCTTTTCTTCCCCTCTTACTTACTTCTCTGCCATGCAGCCCTGATCTCCTTTATACAACACACAAGTTATATACTTACCACTTTCCATATAACGTGATCTGGGGTGTTTATTTGACTTTTTTCATTGAAATTCCACAGCTTTGTTACTCGCCACTCTTTTAACACCTGCATACACACATGTCAAGACCACTCAGTACAAGCAAGCTCAACTCCCAGAAAGCCCTGTCAGTTGGGCACTATTTACATGACAAAACAATATCTATTGTTTGACAGGGGACAGTGCCAGTGTGCAAACACACATGCATGACATATCTGCTCCCATTTGCATAAAACCAGTTAGGAGATCTTTCCAGCTGACTGCTGTTTAACAGAAGTGCCAGAGCCTAACCTTGGGAACCAAGCAGACACATGGCTGTGCTCATGGGAGAGTGGGGTTTTATGTTACCATCACACACAGTGGGGCTTCTGGATGGGAGAACTGTCCCTCACTGTCACCCTCTGTGCAGGAGCCTATTAAAATGACTGCAGGACCTCACTGTGAGCAGAAAGTGCCATAACCCTTTCCACAACCAACTTCCTGTCCTTCTGTGCTGTTCTCCCTTTTCTGATCCCAAAGCATGTCCTGTGCTGCAAGGGTTCACATGACCTTTACCATGGACAGCATCTGTCATTGAGTTTGGGGACCCTGCTGCTGCCATGCACAGGGCTGGTGCAGAGATCTCTTCCTGCTCATGTATGACCTGAATCCTCTTCCCTGCTGGCACAAGCAGCCCCACACCCTCCCAGACAGCACATAACAGTAACTCAGGTTAATACTGCAAAAGACACTCCAGAAAACTTCAAGAAAAACTAATTGCTACACTTACAGATTTTTTTTCAAGGCCAGAAAACACCACTACAATAATCTAATGCCAACCAGCACCAAGGCACAAACTCCTATTTGAGCTAGATCCTATCTTTTATACACATTATTAAAGATGTGCACCCAGGCAGTGATCAGGAAATGCTCTGGCTGACATAGCAGAGAAGAAAAGAACACATTTACCAGCTTCAAAATATTTTTCAGCTGGCAAAAGAGCACTGGGGATGCTCTTCCTCTTCAAGAAAAGCACGACTTAGGAGCTGCCAGCAGCAATGACGCAGCCCCTCCTGCACCTTCACAGCTGATGTCTTGGGAGAGCACGGGGAGGTGGGGTGAGGCAGGGGAACCAGGGCCACCCAGTTCAGCACTGAATCATGGAGACAACGTGACTATACGAGATGTTTGGATATTGGCACAATATTCCTCAGTTTTGCTGGGCTTCTGGCATGAGAGCAAGAGTCTGGCAGGCAGCGTGTCAATTAAAAGCTTAACAAGGCTCAAGCTGAAAGTCAGTGGATGAAATCTTAGGGATGAAGAGGCCAGGGTGGGAGAAAGGTGTATTCAGACAAGCATGGGTGGAAGTGCTGAGTATGTCCACTGCAACCCCCAGAGAGGTGTGTGCCCCTGTTATGGTGCACACCATTGTCATGAAGAGATCACGATTTTTCCATTTGCCTCCCACCACAGGGTACTGCAACAGCAAGAGGAAGCACAAATATCCAGGGATTTGGCACACCCTGGAAAATGGGCAAGTGAGAGAAACTGAACACAGCAGGGAAGCAGACATGGAGGTCACATTTTTTTGCATAGAATCACCCCACCAGTCAGCACAGCTAGGACATTAATTCTCATTTCCTAAACCCATGCACTGATCTCCCAGTGCTGCTATAGAGAAACTGGCTGTAGCTCCCAAGAAAAAAACATTATTGATGAGCTAAATTAGCTGCATCTGATTCACACAGGGAACCTCTTTAGGAAATATTCCAAACTTGCCGAGTCTGCCAGAGGGCTCTCTCTGACCTCAGCAGGCTTTGCAAGAGACCTGAAGAACTGGGGAGCAACTTTAAATCATCTCTGAGGAGATCCTAACAAGGAGAGAAAAGTTCAGGGACTTTACCCTATCCTATCCAGAGTTTAGGGCAAAGACAGCAAAGACTCTAATGCAGTGCACAAAGCCCCCATGCTGCACACCTCCTGTGGTGCTCAGTGTTCTGGGTCACACTGCAGCAGCTGAAGGTGACAAAGCTTTTCCTCTTGAGACCGTGAGCTCAATTCTGCTTTGGTAGCCAGGCAAGTCAGCCACCAAAACTGCTGTTTCCTGGCTGTGCAGGGTCCTACACGACACCCACAGAAGGTCTCTACTCCTATTCTAGCGCAAAGCTGTTCATAAATGACAAAACGATTCCAACACATATCAAAAGATACATTTGTCAGCAGTCTCAGCAAATTGACTGGACTGCCATGTGAAGGCACAGAAACTGGGGCAATGAACAGAGATTTCAATACTGTCAGTACTGTACTCCAGACAATTAAAATACTCTATTCCCCACAAAATAAGCTGGTTTATCAAAATGACACCTAATACATATGTCCTATATTGACAAACATAATGAAGTATGGAAGATCACTCTAGAGGATCCCTGTCCCCTTTCCTCCTTTCATTTCCTTCATTGCTTTCTTGTCTAGATAAAACACTGGAGGTTTTTGCCACTCCCCTCTAGATAACTTACTCCAGCTCTCTGCTCATTCATCCCCTGGCACAGCACTTTTGAGGCTTGGTACTCAAAACTACACAGAATATTTGCAGAGGGCTCTTGATGTGAGCGGCCCCAAAGTGCAACCAGGTTGCAAGGAGAGAAACACTGAGCAGAGTACGTGTGCTGAAAGAGGAGATGCCTGCTGCACTGTGAGCCTGGAGCCAGCAGCATCCTTGAGAAGAGCAGTCAGCATCTCTGAAGGGCAGCTGGGGGTGTCCAGCAACCACAGCCATCCTGAGATACCATCAAGAAGCAGAAAACCAAGGAACTTACCATCTGAAAAGGTGAAAGAAGCGGGAAAAGTGGAAAAAGGGGCAAACATCCTGAGAAAGGAAGGTTCAACAACTGCCATTGGCTGTTCTAACTGCAAGAACAGGAAACAGTGGTCTGAGATGTGAGAAATCATCATCATCATCTACTTGTTTCTCTCAGCTGAAAAACAAATTAACAGCACCTCTTGGCTGCTCAGGTGAGTGTGTTGTACACCCTCTAATGTCTCTGTGCCATAGAAAGGACTTCTTACCCAAATCCTCTGGTTATTTCCTGCACTGCTTGTGGTTTTCCTACACAGGTTGAGCTCCCCACACAAACTTTCCACAAGATCTTCTAGACAAACTCTTTGACCCTCCTCAGGGATGTGTGGCTGACCCCCAGCTTTGTGACAAGGCTCATCATTGATGCCAGACTCTGCCTGTTGCTTTACTGCTCTTCCCCTGGGACCACTTCTGTGCTACAGGATCCCTGAAATCCCCCGTGGTCAAAATCTTCTTATTCCTGTAGGCCAGTTAACCCTTCAGGTCATGATGACCACACAGTTAATAATTCCCTCTGATGTCCTCTACAGATCAACTTCTGCATCCCAGAGCCCTGGAACTGGGCTTGGCCTTTCCTTGCAACTGCATCAGACAGACCAAATTCACTTCCCAGCACACTCCAAATTCTCAGACTTATTTCTGCAGCTTAAGCAGTAATTCTCTGCCTCGTAGGAATCAGAGATTCATTCTTACAGTGTAGTGCTTGGCACTCAACTCTGAGCAGAGTTTAATCCTCTTGATTTTGGACCGAGAGGAGCTAAATCCCCATGGATTTCCTCTCCTTTTGAAGTTCCTGCATTTCCTCCCTATTCCACCCTCCCACACTGTTTAGAGGTTCTTTCTGTCCCACCACCCCATTAGTGATTTGAGGGTTAAATGCTGTTTCTATTTTTCATAAGCTGGGGTCACCAAGAACGCAATTGAGTGTGACAAGCCCAATGGTCCTGTTTTAACACTCATTTCTCTGCAGTTACACAAGCAGGAGGGGCAGAAGCAGTAATAACCTGCAGAGCCAAAATCCACAAATATTTCAGGCAGCAACAGAGAATGTATCTACCTGGAAACCCTTTTATATTGTATTAAAGGATGGTTACATCCCGTTTTACAATATGCCTCAGTCCCCTCAGGAATAAAACAATTACTTTCATTAGCAGCATCCCACAATACAAAGTACCTAAATAAGCCAAATCTTTGAGAAAAACAAGTCTAGGGGATAAAAATAACTTTAAAAATAAAACTAAAAAAATAAGGTGCTTTGCACACATTCTATGGGCTGTATGCATCATACCAGATTACATTTTTTGTTGCTTGACTGTATTGTGCTATTAACTTGAAGATATCTCCATGCTGATGGCATGGCTGATTGTGCTTTCATGTTGGCTTGCAAGGGTGACAGTAGACAGCTGTGCAGGGATTATCTAAATGGAAAGATCTCTGGTGAGACCAGAAGGTGCACTGGTGATAGCATGATAATGAGGGATGCTTTCTGAGGGAAAAGACTCTCCTTGGACACTGACAGGTAACAGTTCTCAAATAACTCACCTCTTCAATCAGAGGTGTCCTTTATGGAAGCTGAGGACAGTGGGACCACAGAGCAGGAGTAACCATGTGGAGCAAGCACTCTAACTTACCATGGGAAAACACTCGGATTGGAAAAGAGATGCAAAAATGAACTGGTGCAGGAAGTACCAGCAAATCTGAGTAATGACTTATCTTCTGCATGGACCTCAGAAATTGCATCACACTCTCAGGTCTAATTTTCTAAGCCCTAGTCAGTGATCCCACAAGAGCAGCTAGTCCTCCAGCACTGAGAGTGCCTTGTTTTCCAGAAACATGGAACACTTTAGTGCATGGAAACCCCTCCTTGTGCAGAGGATGGGGCTTCCTAGGGGGACAGTCTGTGACTTTATCTTGAAGAATTCAAGCTAGCTAAGCTAGCCTCCTGCTCAGGGAAATCTCATTTCAACCTCTGACACTCCTCAAGCCTCTGGTCCTCAAAAATGGAGCTCAACAGAGGTGTACAAGGACAGCAGAGGAAGCAAGGAACTACACACCCCAAAGAACACAGCAGTGCAATGTAAATACCATAAGCCAGTGCCACAGGTTCAGTCCAAGCTCTTCACAGTCCCTAGTTACCCAGGAACTGGAATGCATTTCCAAAATGCAAAATCCATGGCATTATTTTTATACATTTTAGACAAAAATTCGGAAAGGTCGCATTTGTTTTTTACTCACTCTTAAGGATCGAGGGTTCAGTTTTTTCTGATGAACATTTTATAGCTGTGTCTTGCAAGGCAACCTCTGGAGAAGGACTATGGGGGTGCCAGCTTCAGTCTTTCCAGTGTTGGCAACAACAGCAAGTCTCTGTATGCTGCTCCTGGGTGAGGAGAAACACATCATAAATGGAGAATGAGCAGAGTGAGAACACAGAAATTTAATACCAGTGTTTTCTGCAGCACTCAGCTGCCTGCACACCTGGGCAAACCCAGGCTTTTCCTCCTGAGGTTTATACACCCACTTCCCATTATAAACAAGTTCCAGCCACAGCTCTCCAGTTTGGTTCTCACTATCTGACCTCTGAAAATAAAACTGTGCAGCTCTCACTGCTTTGTAAGGATGAGGAAAATGTAACAGAGACTTTAATTTCTTCCCAGAAATCACGTGACAAATCAATAAAATCAGGAAAGGAACAAGTTCACAACAGTGTTCATGAATGATGGAAGTCACTTGGCCTGCATGAACTTTTGAGTGCTGAAAACTGCTAAGGATAAATAATCTCTCTTGATCTCTGAAGCAGAAATCATTGCTGAAATGCCAGTTCAGTGACTTCAATTAGAAAATGCTGTTGGAAGACTTTACCATCCCTCTTTCCTACTAATTAAAATTACCACATAATTTAGCTGCTTTTGCTATCCTTTTTCCTAATACATTCAGATCAGCAGATATGTTTAAGTACAAAAGCATAAAGGCATTGGAAAACTAAGTACTAGTTATGTCTGTGACTTGACCTTCTGGTACTGTTTTGCTGACTAAGTTGTCAATGACAATGTCACTGTCTTGTGAACACACCTTGCTGTTTCATTTTAATTGGAAATACCAATTGAAATATAAAGAACCAAATAAATAAACTGCATTTAAACTACAGGTAGACTATCAACAGTCACGTTCAAGATGATGTGCAAAAAGACATAGCCTAAAGTAAAAATCAAGAAACAGAACTTGGACAGGCTCATCCCTTCTTACAGCTTGGATGAACTTATATGCTACTGCAGTTTAGGAATAAATGGTGTACTCTGAAGACAGGTTCCTAAAATGTCTCAGAGGTGGTACAAGTTCCTTAGGTTATGTGCTCTTAAAATTTCATGTACAAACTGGAAAAACAGAAGGTTCCTTTTTAAAAAAAAAAAAAAAAAACGCACACACACACAAAAAAAAACAAACCATAAACAAACCAGAAACATTCATGCAAAAACATAATTAAGCCTAATTCAAGATAATTTGATTAGTGTGTCATTCTGTTCACCTCAGCAGGTTCATTGGGAACACAGCTAGTGTGACTTCACTTGGCTATCTTATCTCTTATCTATACTCTTTGAAAAATGCAGGCTAGCAGAAGTAACTCCACAGCAATACAAATATTCTATCTGGCAAATAGCATCTACAGTATGAAATTAACATAACATGCTGCTAATTTACATATTACTTGTTAAAGACTACTAACAATCTGAAACTCAGTTCAAAGGGTCCAAAAGGTGAAATAGATCCCTGTTCTGTATTTGTGAGGAAAATCAGGCAGCAGCAATTGAACAGAGTGGCAGACAGAGTAGGAGGGACCCAGCAGCAACGCCATGAGCAGTTTAAGAGCCCAGGCATGCTACCCAACATCTTGTATGAGATCAGAGAACAAAAGCATGGCCAGGATTTCAAGAACATCAGGGACTGCAGAGAGATGGCTGCTGATGTGAGGCTGAGGAGGAAGCACACACTGTCTCCTTTGAGGAGGGAGAGGTCAGGAAAGGCTCTGCCCAGAATGAGATGTGCGAAGCTGGACTGGAAAAGTCACTGTACCACCAACAACCACTGACAGCACATTGAGCAATAAGGGGGAGAAGAGAATTGCAGAAGGTATCTAGAGAGCAAATGTAACTGGTGACGGTCTGGTCTTTTTTCATGGTGGAAGAGGTTCAGATGCTGCTTGCAAAACCAGAGGAATGAGACATGAGGGCACATACTAAGAGAAGAGCTGAAAAAGCAAAGAAATGGTCTGAGATTGTACATGACCATCAGGGCAAGTGGAAGGGTTAGAAAAGGAGGGCAGGCAAAGAACTTCTGCCTTTGCTGAAGAATGAAAGGCTCCTAAGAAAGGAGCAGAGAGTGCAAGCAATGAAAAAGCTTCTTTTGCCAGTATTCCCTTCAAAACAATTGCTGAGAGAGAACTGGAGGAAGAAAAAAGGGAATCTCCCAGGGACTAGCCCATGCTGTCAAAAACCTCACTGGGGCTGTAGAGTAAATATTTATAATAAATTACTACTTCTTTATAAACTGTTGCATTTGCTTAGTGCATTCGATTTAAGAAATACACAGGTATTTCCCAAAATGCACTCCAGTCCATTAAGGAGGAGATATTTCAAATTTTGTTTTGGTGGGAATAGAAAATTTATATACTCCTCTATTTTCATCAGTCATGCAAGTCTTTGTTAATAAAGATTATTAACACTTTTTTCTCCCTCCCTGCAACTTCTGATGTATGCACAAATCACTTAAAAAACCAACACTGTAACTGTGATATATAAGGGAGCCAATTTAATCACTGGAGATCAACAGCAAAACTTTAATTATCACAGTAAGATGAGAATTCAAGTTTAAGAAAGTGTGACTCTAAAACACTAATAAAGCTGTCTTCATCTTTGAACTGCTGCTATGAGTGTTAAACATTTCACTTTAGATTAAATATTGCATTCATTTGATGTGCAGTGCTCCTTTTTATGCTGCATGAAAAACACACAAATCTGTACTAACGTGGTTTTAGCCAAACCCATTATTTTTCATGCATATTAAGTATATTTTAGCAGCATAAATATTAGTTATTATATTGAACAAGAGCAGTTGTTCCTCTCTAGAACCATCAATGAAATATGTTCATATACATCAATTAAATGTTCATATACTTACATTCAATTAATTAAATGCAAAGCACCTATTTCACTACTTTTGAAATACAAATATGTTGAGCTCCACCATTCACCTGGTGTACGTGGTATTTTAAGTGATGTTGGAAAATACAATGAGCTATAAAGCAAAGACTGGCAAGGCTAGACAATGTTGATACTGATGCTGTAAGTATTATTTAGGTCTTAATCTTTTAAATCCAGGGGAGACAGATTTGGTTTAACAGTTTGTCATCAGGATAGCATCTTTAAATATCAGCTGTTCACTGAAAGATGATGTTTTTCCTCAATACTGAGGCTGAATAAGGTGGGGTACATATTTTTCAAAATTAAACCATCACCATCATCATCAATCAAACCCTATGTTGGTAAAGCCCACCTAGAGCCCTCTTGAAACACATTTGTTTTATTTCCTAATGGTGAGAAATCTTTGGTCTGCCAAGCTAGAGAAACAGAAGAAGAGAAAAATTCCTGAAAAAAGGCCAGTCACAGTGAGAAATGAGCTGCAATTAAAGCCTTCCACACATTAGCCATAAAAAACAGACACAAAATTATAGCACATGCAGCAGCAATTTTTTAAAACTGAATATTGGATTGATTGTATAAACCTGTCCTAGTGAAGGGAGGCAAAAGAGAGCTGGCACTGTGCTTTATAACATATTTGAGGAACAGCACTCATAAAGGGTAGTGTGCAGCCATTCACAGACAGTGCTCATGTTTTGTTATTAACCAAGTCGCTCCGAGCTCTGGATGAAAGCAGAAACAATGTTCTGTTTTCTTTGGGACCTTTCTGCAAGTCCAGTCCAGTGGGGACACATCTGTCTGTGGCTGCACACCCTGCAGAGCTGCACTGTGCCACCTCCCTGAGAGCTTGGGCCAAGAAAAGATGATTTGTCTGAGAAATTATTTGATGATTTGTCCAAGTAGAAAAAATGGTAGACTCAGCTGGGCTGGGTTTAGCCCAGTGTATTGGATGGTGAGCGTCTGAAGAGCGCTCTATAATGGGCATTATCAGGGCATGACTGGGCTTCACTGTCAGTGCAAACAAGCTGGGCTGGGTGATGCTGCAGCAAAATGCCTCAGCGATGGCAGTAACCCGAGAGCACAGTTCCAGCCCCCTCACGCCAGGGCATGGCAGAGCCTGTGCAGAGCCACTGCCACAGCTCACACCTGCTTTCATGGGCCACGTCCAGAGGGGGAGATAGTAACTGGGCCTCTGTTCATTCAGCTCTTAATCTCTCTCTTGAGACTGACAACGGGGGAGACCATTAGTGTCAGCTCTGCCGGGACTTTCTGTTATTAAGGCTACTTAAGCTTTTCCAAGTAAATTGCATGTGCCAAAGCAGCAGCACACAGCGATGGGCAAAAAAGCCATTACACAACTGCTCTCCCTTTCTATTGATCCACCCAGGTGCAAGGGGGAAGGGAAAGACAAAACCCTGGAGCCAATTCTCTGCAATTCCCTGCTCCTCCCACTCATTATTTTACACTATTTACAGGCAATACATTACTCATTCTTTCAATTTCTTTCTCTTAACAGGAGCCCACAAGTCCCTCACAAAGCTTTGCAGTAGTCACCATGCTGGATACACTTTGCTGGATAACTTAAATATTGAAAAAGTTTTGATTTACATTGGTTACATTCCCTTCTACCATGGATGGAGAAAGGCAAACAACTGTAATGCAGGCACAGGAGTGTCTCAGCTGCTTTCTGGCCCCTTCCTCTGACTACAAAGGGACATCACCTCTAATTTCCACACACCTCTGCTTAGATTGTGCAAACCCCATGTACAACAACAGCCTGGCCATCCTTTACAGAAAATATTTTGCTATGTCAAGGCCTCCATCTTCTTAAAGAAAGAGCTAAAAATTGTTTCTAGACTGTCTTCTGAACTGTTATTATAGCCCTTAGCTCCCATCTGAGGTTACAGGATTCCCAGCACCTTTTAATCACCATTCATTTTGCTGTCATTAAAGCAGCAAAGCTATTTCTGGTACCACCTTCACCATTTCTAACCTCACATATGCAAAACCTTAAGTAGAATATAAGTATGATCCTTGACCCTATTATATCACAGGGAATTTGCTGTTAACTTTGATTATTTCACTCCAACTCCTGATACCCAGAGAGCTACAAGGCTTGTTATTGTTCATATTTACAAACAGCTTTAAATCTCTAGGCTATTTTTTTTTGATCTTGGAATATTTAGTCCATGGATTTCAATCTATAACACACCATGCTGAAGAATTCTTTCTGCTAGGTGTAATGCTTGTTAATAAAATCCATGTAGACTCTTTGAGGCAAACAGGGATTTTCACCCTGCAATACAACTCCAAAATATGAATTGTAAAAGGAGCAGTTCTTAATTCAAGTATAGATTCAACTGAACTATGGCATTTCTCCATTTTATCTTACTTCCCTCTCTTTTGTTAGTTTCTTTACTGCTTTTCAGAAGAAAATCAAATGAGAAAGGGAAGAAAGAGTAGAGGGGAAGTTTAGGCAGATAGAACTTACTCCATTTAAAGTTAGGGATGCCAAAGGAAGGACAATTCAGCTACCTGCAAAGACACTGCAGGGCACACACATTAAAACCAGATACCGTGACAGGCTGCAAGGCACAGGCACCAGGGAATTGTTATGGTTCATGCAGGAAAACAAACCTTTTTATTTATGAACTTACTGGCTGTTTATTTGTTCTCTGTTTAGAAGTTTCATGATGAGCACAAGTAGCTGTGTCACTGATTCATTAAGTACCCTGACATTTTAGCTGGATGTTTCAAAAAGATTTATGCCCCTCCATCCAAAGGGGGCAAAAAGAGAGGCAAAGATGAACAAAGGGCTCTGGAGCACTGTGACAGTGGGAATGAGGTGCCCTCCACATGAAAACAGAAGAGCTCTTTAGATAACAGAATGGACAGCCTATGAAATGTCACTTACTCAGCTTTCTCTAAAGATGGGGAGTTTTAGGATCACCATATGTAGGAATTAATTCAAACAAATGAACAGGCTGTTAGATTTTTCCTCTAGAAGAATCTGCTGGCCACACTGTCCCACCTCACCACCACCCTTCAGAAAGGACAAGGAGCTGGGGATACATATCCACAGATAGCCCAGACCAATTCCCTTCAATGACTGCAGAGCTTATGGAGAAAGAAACAAAAGGCAATCCACACTAGGCACTTAATTTGGAGATTCATAACATCCCTTCGGACGAAAAATGTCTCTTGCCATTCCCTAAAAGAGTCTCTTAGGCAGACAGGCTGGTTTAAGAGTCAAATGTCCAAATCTGAATAGCCTGATGTTTCAACACCTGAAAGACTTGGCAAAGTGACCTGTTCACTTTCTCACATTCATTCCATCATGTTTAACATATATCAACAAACACAGGAACTACTTTTCCTCACCTAATTTAAACTAAAAAGCATACTTTTCGTGTATGTTTGTGAGGGCACTGGATTAGTCTCATTTCAGTTTTGGATATTGAAATCCCAAATATGGAATTCACTGCACTGCCACTCCTGACCATTTCCAGCCTTTCCATAAGAGTCCAACAGATGCACAGACACATCTGGGCAGGCAAGGCAGGTCTGTCAGAAGGCACACCCGCTGTGCTGGGGACTGCCTACCTGCTCAGCACACTGCCTGCTTCCCATCTGTGGCATAAATGAAAAGGGAAAAAGGTTCAAAATCAGCTAACACAACTGGGTAGCTACAACCTGGACATCTGAAAAAAATCCCTAAAAATATCCCAAGTACTTTCTGCTTTATTTGTGCTCTTAAGAGTAAGCTCCAATCGAAACAGCAGAAGGGAAGAAAAGAAAAAAAAAAGGCAAATCAAGAGTTGAAAAGAAAACGTTCAAAAGAAAATAACATATGTAATTTAAAGTATTTTTGTGGGGTTTTGTGAGTTTTTATACACAGCAATTATTTTCAAGGTCTTAATAATGATGCACGCACTGAATATATATTTCTATAATACAGTCAACAGCCATTATTTTTGTTAAGTCATTTGTGGACATAAAAGAAAATCAGGAAACCCATATCATCATTTGATGCGAAAGTCTTCAACCACAACATTTGTCAAAGGCTTTACTCTAAAACTCTTAGTAAATGTTTAAAGAAGCTTAACAGAGATACTGTCTGATTCCTGTTCCCTGCTCATCTGCACAGGAGGCAATTTCCCTTTCACACACAGACAAGGATGAAGCTTCTGTTGACTTAGGTGGTGTAATAGAAAAAACAGATAAAAGTTTTTGCAGAATGAAAAAGAAAGAAAACAAACAAGTATCTCTGCAGTTTTGTCAGACTTTTTGACTTCTGACAGCAATCAAAACAAGTGCAATGACTTTAGATGCCCACCAAAGCAGCACAAACTACATGGAATGAAGAGGCCAGGCACTGAGGTATACTCTAGTTCTCTCTCATCTACTCAGGATTGCTGTATGGCATGTAGTAATGAAGAAATTTGATTCTTTATTCAGCTGTAACATAAAACAATGCATATGATAAAAAACAAGAAAATTTCCTTGAAAAAAGAGAACCATACAGAATTTGTGAAAGTGACTCTATAAACAAAAACCAGTGTTTCAACAGCAAAGCAATTTAATTGTCCATATATTTTTCACAAATTAAGTTAGAAACCATCTGATTGGTCATCTTGTTTGTATCAAAAACAAGAAGGAAAATACTGCCTGAAAGTATTACATAAAATATCCTATGTCTGGGCTCTCATCTCACTAAGAGGGAGAAGTGCAGCGGCCAACAGCTGCCCAGGCTGCCACCAGCTGCAGCCCATGGCAGAGGAGCTGGATGTGACCAAAGCAAAGCAGCACACTTGTAAACCCACCCCAGCCACAGAGCAAATAATTCTGAACATCTAATCCCTACCAGCAGCTAAATGGGCACGTGGCTGGGCTGATGTTTTGCCATTTCAACCCAGGAATAAAACCTCCCACAACTGCAACAGAAAAAAAAACAACATTTCACTCAGCTTCACACTTTCTGAAAATGACCCAACATACCCTGAGATTTTATGTCCAAAAAGATTCCTTAAGAGCTTTTTTTGAGCAGCAGATTTAACTGGCATGTAAGTGAGGCACTGGGAGGAATTGATTTAATTTTAAGAACTAATTTTACATGTAATATTAAAAATGTGAAAACTTAGCATGTCTGATAATAAAGACACAATCACTTGCAACAAAATATAAAAGTAAAAATTGACAGTTCTACTTTGTAACCAAAAAGTACTGTATTTTCACAAATGTCTATTCAGGACAAAGAAAAGTATTAGAAAACAGTGAATTGTTTGGTGTATTTTTTATACAATACGACTGCTACTTCTCAATAGTGTGCAGAGCTGTTTTTAGAGGGAATGATGCTTCAATTAAAATGATGAAAAATAGTGGGTTTAAAATAGTTCTATTAATTATTCTGAACCACTTTAAAGACTGGTTACAATTAAAAAAACCCCACATATAATGCTTTTCTTTCTGATAATTCGCTGGTTGTTTTGGGGTTTGGGGCATTTAGAAGACTTTGGGTTTTTTTATTTTTATCTCTAAGTACCCACTGCATGTCAAAGTATACTTTGAAGAAATCCGGTACCAGCTCCACTTTGCTACACAATCTTAAAAACAACATGATTAGCTAATAAGGTTTTGAAATCTTTCACATAGGACATATCAAATAACTTTTGATACAGTCAACAAATAAAACTCATATTAATGGAGCACACATATACTTGAAATATCTGACACGAAACAGTTAAAAAAACCCCATTCATTAAAGGGTATTTCCAAATCAGTTCAAAGACCTTCAAAAGGATAAAGATCAAAAGAGGAGTAGAAAGCATGTCTCAAATGAAGCTGCACATTGCACAGCAAACACCTGCACCATCGTCACAGGCACCTGCAAGCTCCAAAGTCCAATCAAGACAGAAGAAAGCAAAGATCACAGTACCAGTGCCATGCCTGCTACTAATCACCTACTACAGAGCAAAACAGGCAAAACCACCTTCTGAGGAGGAGGAAAAAAACAGGAGAAAAAAAAAATATGTACATATGCCTCTGTATCTATCTCTACATGACAGATCTCTCATTAGACACTTTCATCCAAGTACACAAGATACTCTAATTGCTACCTGCCAAGGTTTATGAGTGAATTACAGAGACTTCACTTCCTTGCCTTCCCTCAGAGCTGACAGTCCATCAGGGACACCTCGGTGGAGAACGGGCTCCCCTGACGCTGTGGGGTCCTGAGAGCAGCAGCTCCTGTTCCTGAAGGTCTCTTCTCAGCACCTGGGGTGTCTCTTGTCTTCCCAGCTGCCACTTGATTTCCAAAGAGGCCCCCAGTGCATTATTCCCCACCCTGCAACCCAGCAGAGGGAAGAGGGAGAGTGACCTGTGCAGGATCATTCCAGATTATATTTAGCCCAGTCTGATCTTATACTCCGTAATTTGGGCAACAAATTACTGGCTCCACTGAGGGTGGGGAAGAAGAGCACATGCCCCAGTGTGCCTGATCCTGCTCTGAGTAAACCAACTAATCCCCCTCTGAACTACTTGAGTCCTTCAAAGCAATTGTTTTAGAAGACAGACAAGATAAGTCAGTCTGCCTTATCAATATTCAGACATTTCCATAAGGCTCTTGGATAAACTCTCAGCTATTTACTTTGTGCCCTCACTGATAACCATATAATGCACAGAGCTGCCTCTCAGGGTGTGCAGGGTTGTGCACAGCTTTGGATATCTCCAGCAGAAAGAGCAAGCAGTCCTGGCTGCATCAGGTGGGCAGCACACAGCAGCAGGACTCGGTGTAGAGACAGAGAGAAGGACAGTTACAGGAAAACACAAATAAAAAGCATTCCTGATAAATCTACAGCATCATAAAAGCTGCAGAGACAAGAGACATAAGCTGCTGTGCCTGTCAAAACCTCCCGTAGGGCTACGCTAAACAGGCAGACAAGAGACGTGGTTAAAGCTGCCATTCATCAAGGCTCAGCATCACCAACGCAGAGAACAGCAGAGTAAAGACAAAGTCCAGACGTCAACTTAAATTCTGTTTTCAAACTTCAGTCCTTCCATGTACCATAATATCATAAGAAAGGGGAGCAAACAGTTCATCTGCCAAAAGCTTGTCTAATTACCACGAATTTGTTTGCTTCACATTTCTTGAATTCCTTTCTCTTTGCCAGACAATTGACTAAGAAATACTCCTTTCCTCAAAAAAGCACCGAAGCAGAATAAATAGAACAACTAATATAAACTGGCAGCTGTAAATTAATCTATGTAGTAGGCAGCCTGGAAGGCTTTGTTCATCCCTACAGCTTTGTCGGCTACAAACTCGGAGGAAACAAAAACAACCCCAAATACTCATGCACATCCTCACACTGTTCATTAAACAGCAGCACTAATACTTAATCTCACCAGATGCTGGGATGAAACAAGCAGCCCAGTCTCAGGGCACTCAAGTGGTGCTGTGCCAAACAAGAGCTCCTACAGCGCTGGCACAATTGTCTGAAAAACAAGCAGCCACACACGCCTGCATGCACAAGCCAGCCAGCGAGCAAGTGCTTCCACTGCTGCCTCAGCTCCTTCAACGGCTCTCCCACTTTTTAAACTGGCATCATTTGAGCCTGTTACAAACAGATTACAGAGTAAATTTCTGTTGTTTTTCCAAATTCACCCCTGTGCCCCCAATTTATATTCATGCACTCTGAATGAAGAATTTTTGAGCGATTATACCTATTCTTGTCATATTTATTTTCCCATTCTTGTCAATTTAAAAGAAGATGAACTTAAGAAAAAGCACAGTAAAACACCCTAATTTATCACCTCTTTGGTAAGGAAAAGAAACCCACGCTGTTCTGTAACAGCTAGTATAGTACTAGGTTACTAAGTGCTTAATTCCTCAAACATATCTCAAACATGTTATTACATCTTAATCACTCTGCAGCTATACAAAAATGTTTATCAAAACCTCTGATGAGCAGTTTTATAACTATTCCTTTACCACTGATCTGGGAATAAAAACATAAACAAAGAGGGCTGACTCTAAATGTTTAGTGCATTCAGGTGATGATATTTGCCTCAGAAATGCATTATCCAACATAAAAATCTATAGTTTTATTCAGCATAAATAGAACAATATGTTCATTTGAAGCATTCAGATATAAGCTCCTGGGCTCTTCAGGGGAAAAGGCAAAGTCAGGAAAAGCAATTTGGGTTTTTTAAAACTCTCTCTTGATTTATGGTATTGTATGGAGAAAAAAATCTTAGTATATAACTGTTCATATTACATACTGCAGTATTCAAATATCATGGGGAAAGGCAATCAAAATAAACCAGAGTCTTCTCCTTCCCTGCCATTTAAATGTATTTCATTCAGGAAAGTAACCTCTAGCTGATTACCTGCAGCAGCAGCAGCAGCAGCAGTAAGAGTGTGTCACAGCTCATTTGCCAGAGCTGCAAGAATGAAGCTCGTTCTGTGCCTCCACGAACAAAGTGAACAGGTGTTTGTGGAAACACCCTCTCTATGAGGTCTTAGTTTTGGGTTCTTGATCACCACTACCAAAGAAAGTTGGCAGTTTCAGGTACCCATGTGACAATGCATTAAAAAAGTTAATACTGAAACTGAGTTATTAACCAGGTCAATTTACATAGCAGTAGAATAAGCTTCTCAGGGAGGTGTGGGGTTAATAAAAACTTTACTATGCTGAAACATTAAAAACAGAAGTAAAACCAACTGAAAGATAAAGGAAGGCATGGTCTGGCCACTGCCACCTTATGGTTTGGAGTGGATCCAGTACATTTTGAAGGCAGAGTCTCCACAGCAGTGGCGACAAGCATCTCCCATTGAGAAAGCACTCACTAAGCACCTGTGCAAGTACATCTGCCTCAGTCATGTTCGTTTCACCTGAACTCATCTTGAACCACAGTTGCTGGGGGGCTTTTGTTTTGATCCTTACTTCTGTCAGAAACTTGAATGACAAAACTACAAAGACCACCAGGGCTGAGCATGGAGACCAAGAAGGTGAGCAAAGCAAAACTTTCCTTACCAATTTGATACATATATATATTTGACACATTTACATATACATGAAATATATTTATATATGTATGTTTTTTTCACATTACTTTCTACTCTCTGCATTATGGTTTATAGATACCTAAGGTGATTTTTCCCTCCTCCTTCTGTTCTGTAACACCATCTATCATGCTTAACCTGGTAACCCTGCTCTGGGCACCTCTGGCATGTATCCCTATAGCTAGGCTCCAGCCAGCTCCAAGCCTGCACCCCCAAGCTCCAGGGGTAAGGCAAGCCCTGGCCACACTGGTCTCACCACCAACACTGCACACAACCATCCTGCCACTTCAGAAGAAAGCTTCTGCTCCCCATCAAACCCCCTCCAGGAGCAGCTGGACCTGAAATGTCTCCCCCAGGCAGCTCCCACCTCTCTCTCCATCAGCAGTCCCTCCACACTGCCCTGGCACAGGGTAAGCATGAGTCCAAGAGAGCTTGGTTTTGGTTTGGCTTTGCGCCACAGACCTTGTGCTCGTGCTCCCAGCCAGGCTGAAGGGAACTGCAGCAAGCCCCAAACACCAGCCCTGGCATGAGCTGCAGCTGCTCAGCTGGGAGGCAGCAGGGAGAGAACAGCTGAAAAGCACTTGGGGAACTCTACCCCAGGTGAACTGATGCACATATTCACCCTGGCTGTGTCTGGAAGGACTGCATCACTAAAAAGGGAGAAAACCTTGGAGATAAGGGCTAAAAGGGTTACAGCAAACTATCAACATACCCATTTCTATTCTGTAAATTGTGCAACTGCTTAGGGGAAGGATTATGTCCCCAGAGCACCATGCTGTGGCCAAAACACACCCCCACACCCCTCCCTGGATAATCCCCAGCAAATAAATCCTCTCCATCCAATGGTGCTGTCAAGCGCTAACGGAAACAGCAGCTTGCAGGAGCAAAACTATTTCCAACCTTCAAAGGCAAAACCTCCCACAACTCCAGGCCACCACATCCCTTCACTGAAACAGAAACATAACACAAAATTACCTATGAATAGCAACTGTGTTTAGTTCTCCTACCTGTGTGTCTACGTAAATGCATGTGCATATATATATATATATATATATATATATATATATATATATATATATATATATATATTGCACTGCCATCTGTCAGAGGCTTCTACCAGCAGCTGCAGGAGACAAATGCCCCCCTGACTAATCCCCTCCCCATGAGGGAAAATAGCTCATTTTACTAGCTGAATGCATGCTATATATTTTCTTTATTTATATGTATAATTAGACATTCTTTTCTCTGTGCCATGAATGAATTGGGGAAGAGTCACTGATTTCTAATGAGGAAGAGCAGAAAGGCAGGGTGACAATAAAAGGACCCTGTGTTAATCAAATGTCCACCCCACACAGGAATTCCAAGGCCTTAATCTCCGTCTGGGAGAAGTGTTGCTTAAGGCTTTCACTCAAAGGGAAAAGGAGAGATTTCACATGGCAGGTGCCACATTTGCTGCAGCAGTGTAAAACTTCTTTATTCCACATTTCTGGTGAACATTAAAAGAGAAAGAAGGAAAAGAAGAAAGGAAACAATACAAGCAGCAGCCTCAGTGCAGAGGGAAGTGGGGAGGAATGGGTAACTCACTAAATTCTCACATTATTACACATTAACAAATTTAAACAGACTAAACAACATGATGGGGCAACACACATGTTCCTCATCTGTAAGCAACTCAGACGAGGCCACATTTTGTTCTGGCACTGGTGCCCACATGACTGGTGGTGCCCATGCAGGACAGAGCCAGAGCATCAGAAAGCATCATGAGCCTGCACAGCTCCATGGCACACATCCCTTCACATCCCTTGAGCCGGGAGCTTGCTTTCACCCCTTCCCTAGAGGATGTTCCTGCTCTTGGCTGAAGCAGCACAGGCCTCTGCTGTGCCCATCCAAATGCACTGCTAGTGCAAAACATTTCCCTGCTCATGGAATCTGGAAGGGCCTTTGTAAACCTCCCTCCCTCACCTACTTTCCAAGCTGTTTCAAACCCAAGGAGAAGATGTCTTGCCTTTCTTGCCTGAGCTTCTTAATGTCCCTCTGTGACAGAATTACTTAAGTGAAGTGTTTTGGCATAAAAATTGTGTGGAAGACTCTTAAAAATTACCTGCCAAAGAAAACATATCCTCTGTCCCTGCAATATTAAATTACATATTAAGTTGAGGAGAATGAAAGCTCCTGTTTATTGCTTGTATTAGAAATTCATGTCTTGCCTCTCCTGGGATGCCACATGAATGACTGGAAAGGTGATGTCAGAGTAAGCATCACAGCAAAAGTGCCAAAGGAAGAAAAAATCCTTCTGTTACTTTGTTTTGCTTTGGATTATGTTCAGGAAGATGCATCACTTCAGTACAAGTGCAAAGCATTTCCTGCATCACACCAGCCTGCAGCCTAGAGCTGGATATTGCCCAACCTGCCCATGCTGGCTCTCCATGGAGACTTCCAGCACATCCAGTGGTGTTTGAAACACTGCTATAATGAAAACTAAAGCAACCAAGGGAACACCAGAACCTCTCAGACTTGCTGTGAGCAACACTGAAATAAAATTATATAGTTTTCTTCTTTCATTCACAGATGAACTACAAGCAAATAAAGCATTGGGTTGGATTCCTAGACCTGGTGAGGTGTTTGCAGAGCCTAATCTGCCCAATCATCAGCTTCATAAAGCACACAAGGAACACTGACACTCACATCTCATGGACTAATCTCTAAACCTTACACAAATTTACAGCTCTTCAGCTCCAAGCACCATGATTTCAGTATGTTCACCCAGTCGTACCAAATGTATCCTGCACCTTATATTTCTCTCCTATTGTTTCATCAAAGTCTGCCATCCTTCTTTCATCTCTCTTCCCTAAAAGCAGCTTACTGTTTTAATTTAAAATATAAACAATTCTGTCTAACCATTTTAGATAAACCTTTTATCAGTCATGTTCATATCCCCAAAATAATGTTACAGTCATTCAATTCTCACACAATATATAAGCAGCTGCCTTTACTCTCTAGGCCAGGCACCCTTTCCAAAGCCATGCCACAGTTTAGAATAAAAGAACACTTCAGCTATAGCAGCCACAGGGTAACATAAGGAAAAATTACCAGAAAGTTCTAATGAAGATATAAGTATTTATTATTTAAATATCCAGCAACAATTACATTGTAGCAAAATAACTGGTTTACCTTCAGAAACTAGCACAAACATTCAATATGGAACTTAGGAAATCAAGCTTAGGTCATTGTTATCCAACCCTAGCTTATCCAGAAAAAGGATGATGTAGATAAGGAAGGATCATATGGAGTCAAGGAGAGACAGTTTTCCTTCCTTCTCTTCCCTAGCCCTACACTTCTGGCCACTGTGTGAGGCCAGGAGGAGGAGATTTTTGGTCCAGCTAAGACAATATAGCTGCTCATTTTCCTGCCTTGTCTTGTTATACCAAAGAAAACCCATCACAGAAAATAAGGGGGAGGTCAGGACATTCTGAAAAATATTATCAATTAAAATGCTCACCAATGTCCCTACATCTGTTTAGGTTTGTATTTATAAACTTGCTGAGAAGAGAGAAAATTGACAAATTCTGCAAAGGAAGGTCAAGGTTGCCATTGAAAAGGTGAAACGAAGAAAAACTAAAAGAATTCCAAACTGCCACCCTGCCCTTACCATCCAGAAATAAATGGTTAAGCAGCCAAAAGTAGAATACAAGAATGAAAGTAAGATAAAAAAATCAAAAATTATGTCTGATATAATATTCCTTTCTGACAGGGAAACCTCTCAGTAGGCAAAAAGAAGAGCAGTGTATGCATCTGAAATTCACTAAGGCTTTTGACACTGACACATGAGCTAAGAAATTACAGCCTATGGGTGCGAGCTGGGTGCCCAAGTGGTTTAGAAAATCGATAGCCCTGTAGTTATCTCTGAAAGTTTCTTTATCAAACTATCCTGAAATTTCTGATAGGCTCCCATATATGTATATGCTGGGTCTAGTTTTGTTCAACAGTCCCATTTGGGATCAAGTAAACTGACATGACCCTTGTGAAATCTCTCTCTAACATCACAGTGGGTAAAGTTTCAAGTTATTTAGAGAGAGGTCACTTTTCAAAGTAATTTCAAATTGCACAAAGGGTCTGGAATAGAGAGGATGCAATCAATAAAGGGCAAAGTTCCACATTTACATAGGCACAATCAACTCTAAAAATGCAAAAATAGGAATGAACTGACTCAGCAGGAATATCAGAGGAAACCCTTGTTAGACACAGTGAACCAAAACCTAAATGGAAATAAAGAATACAGTGCTGAAGGACAAAACACCTCTCAGGCTGGACATGTTAGTAGTGGCTAGAGAACTCTTGGTTCTAGTAGGCAAAGGAAGAAAAATGCACAGGCTCTTTTGTGTGAATAAGATATGCCAGTGTGACTTAGATTGTGATTTAAAACCAACTTTACTAAACTGACACAAAAATATAATGTGATGTTGTTGTAAAGCAGCCAGTGATTAATTAATTTAGCATAGCTTCATAAAGAAATCTTAGGCTACTTATCAGTTACTCATGTTCCTCCAGATCTCTTCACCTCAAAAATGGGACTAAGTGGAGTATGAACACTGATAATGTATATTTTTCACTTAATTCACTTTGAATGCGACCATTAGACCATACTAAATTACAGTAAAACTCACCAGTGAGTTTTCTGAGAGAATCAACTTCTACATCATCCCATTTTTGCTAACCAAATTGCTTTAAAAATGTACATGAAAAGCTGAGCACTTGCAGCTATTAATGGGAAACTGAGTGAAATGAAACAGTCCCAGTGCTGAACCTCTCCAGTGTTAACTCCAAACCAGCACAGGTCTCACCACTTTCTACAGAGCTAACCAGCTTTTCCATTTTACAAGTAAATTTTACCACCTTTATGTGGGAAAACTGTTTCACAACTAGAAGCATTCTGCATACAGGATCATTGTATTTATCACTATTGAAAATCTCAAAAATATGAAAACCTCCTTTAGCAAGCTGCCAATTGCCATTCTTCTTACAGTGGAATAAGGTGCTCTTGCACTTTGACTATTAAAGCAAAATGTGCATTTCCCATTGAACATAATTCCCTACTGACTACACCACATCACTTGTACAGTACAGAGACACCAGGGCTTTCCACAAACTGTCAAAAAAAACTTTCTCAACTTTAGGAAACATTCAGTTTCTAAATACAATGGTGCCCACAATTACATAAATCAGAAATAATCCTGAAGACCCTATTCTCCATAGACAACAGCAGTTATACATTCTGAAGCCTTTCTTAATAAGCAGCATATCCATATCCCATGGTATCATTACTGAGCATATTTATGATCCCAGAAGCAGCAGTCAGTGTCCTGCCTGCGTTACAACCATGATGGAAAGCATTAAGAGAGCCAGATGAACACCTTCACCAAAGCAGCTCCAGAGTGGCCAGGCCTGAAGCAACCTGGACTGTTTGAGAAGACTCAAATTAGGAGAGCAATGAGATGAGAAAGATTAAAAGGTCACACAGACAAAACAGCAAGCAGACACAGAGGTCACATCACCAGTGATGTGACCAGAATATGTAAATCCTGTATTCCAGTCCTAGGTCTGACAGAGGCCTTCTCTGTGCTCTTGAGAATCATTTCATTTTCATATACTTGTGGGTTATAAGCTTTAGAGACACTGATTCCAGATTTACTGAGACATACAGTGGTACTACAAGAATGCACTACCATCTACACCCTGCTAAATTTCTTAGCAGGAACATAAACGATGACAGTAGAGAGTAGGGGAAAATGATGTAAGAGAGGAGAAGAAAAAAACAAAGGAATGCAAAAATAAACAAACAAACCCACGAAATAAACAAACAAAAACCGTGAAACAAGGAGTTTACAATAGAAGTTTGAAACTGACTCTTTAACTCAAGATTAAAAGTTTGAAAAATCATCAATGTTTCTGAAATGCATGTTAGGCCATGTTATGGCAAAACCTCCACAACCCAGCACCAAGCAAGACAGCCTCTTCACACAGGCTACACAGATAAATATGTGCAAACCAGGGGTGTGTTTATACAAGGAAAATTCTCCATAATACTTACACCGACCAATCACAATGAATCAGGGCACATGTTTTAGGAAAACAGCATTAAAAAAAAAAAAAAACAAAACAAAAAAAAAAAAAACAAAAAACAAACTGATTTGCTTTCTGAAGACTTTTTTAGGGTACATTAAGGAATTGTCCATGTGGCAAAAATTTCTGCTGGCCAAAAGGCGCCTCTGATTTCCCCAAACTTATTTTCAGGAAGAAAGGAACACTGTGTGAGAGTCCTGAAAATTGGCTCTGTTGGCTCAGTCTTCTACTTTGAATGGAGCAGAGGTTCACAGGCAATGTAATTTCAGAAATTACTAATACTACTCAAACCACCATATGCCTCTATTTTTACACTGCCCTCCATTCTTCTGCCAGATGCTTCTCTTCTTTCATTTCATCTTCTTAATGAAGCTCAGCTATTTAGGTCCCAGTGCTTTGATTTTAGAAAATTACGTAAGATATTTTATAAAAATAAATTATCACTATTATTAAGATGACTGAGTGCCTATTTTTTTTTTCCAAAAAAGGTAACATTTAGTTTTGCTGTTCAAAAAGGTATTTGGTGGCACCAATATCCCACCTTGCAGAGGGCGAAACCAGAGACAAATCTCCAGCCAGAATTAAAATAAGCACAGGATACTTGGAGCAGATGTGGTCATACTCATGAAAGTGTACCTGACATTTTGTTCCCATTTGGGCAGTAGGGTATTTTTTGCACTGACAAAGAAATGACAATGTAATATGGATTATCTAATAGCCTACATATCTGGATGTTTATCTAGGATCTCACTGTACAGGATTCCAGACCTGTGGATGGTTTGATTATCCCAGGATCCCTCTGAGTCTAGCAAATCTCAGTCTGCTATTTTGCTCACCCCTAAAGAATTAGTATTGTAAGACCCCCTGAAACCTCTCATTTTATCTTTATGCCCCCATCATACTAAATGAATTCAAATTGCTAACTTGCATGACCTTAGAATATAGGCCGCTATGTGATTCATTTTTAATTTGCCTTAATCGAAACACTGAGAACGGAAGATAAAAGTTAAATAGCAATATTCAAACTCACATTTATTACTACTCTCAAGGGTGCAATTAATCTACCCTGAGGAAGCCAAAGAAGGGTGGAAGGTCTCATTTGGATGCTTTCTGGCACAGCAAGGACCACTGTGACAAAAGCAGAGCACAGCAGTCACAAGGAGTTGTGCTGCTCTGGGTAGAGGAGTTACAGAGCAGATGCAAACTCCACAAGGCATCCTCCCAACCCACCATCTGAGTTACAGAGTGGTACCACCACTTCTGAATAGAAGTGAAGGGGCAAGGCTGCAAGTATCTCACAGCTGCAGGTGCTCAGGAACAGCAGCAAAAGCTGCTGTTACCCCCACAGGGTAAAAGGAGCTCTAAAACTGGAGTACAGCTCTCACTGCTTCCACAAAAGCAGCTGAACTGCTTGGGAACACAAAGCATCTCAGGTGTCCTTTAATGCACTGGGCAGGTCTAAAACTGCCTAGGGGACATGCTGAGAAGGTGAGAAGGGCACTACGGGTCAGTAAATTACATCAGTTAGCATTTCAGTGTTGACTTACATATTTCTGTTAGACAGAGGGATTGCACTTCCACACAGCCCTGTTATGTACTGTGTTACAGGGCAGAAGAGTATTTTCCTTCACTGATGAGATGAGCTTTTATATTTCATAACACAGTTTTTACTGAGAAATGAGATTTTAAAGACAAGTTAAGCTTCTTGCATACAAACCCACCAGTAAGAGGAAAGAGCTGAGGTCCCCACCTTTGTCAGGAAGGAAAACATTAACACAGCTTTGGAGCAGTCGATTCAGTGTTAGCTTGTCTGCTTTATTTGTAATGAACCATGAACAAGACAGCAACTTTGACTAACAGTTAATACCTTGACCCAGCACATATATAAAACCAGACATAGCCCCACAGAACAGGTTTACTCCCAGGGTCAATCTAAGCAGGAGAAAAAAGTGTTATATATTGGTTTGGCTTGATCTAATTCAGCCACAGCACAAACTGGAGCCAAATACACTGCAGGAATGATCCTTGTACAAACATGGCACAAGGGCCAGCTGACAGGTATTACACAGGCCAGAAAACTGGAATCTATTAATGCAGGGCTGCAGGAGAGGTTTCATAGCATGCAGTGACCTTCCTTCCTCCTGTGCCTTCCGCTGCTCAGCAAAATGACTATGCAGGATAGTGGAGCAAAAGCTGTACAAGAGGGTAATGGCTTTCTGATCCACTAACTAAAAAGAGAAATTCAGCAATTCACTTTCAACAGGTATCTTTTTTAAAATAGTTCATGACATCTATGCTGCAGATAGGTGTTGCAAGAAATTCCCTTAGCATGAGGAAATTTACCCAGGCTCTTTTTTCTCCTCTTACACTAGAGTAATGCAACGGTTCCCAAATCTTAATGTACATATTGTTTCTGATTTGTATCTTACAGCAAATAATCACAAACACTTGCCTTGAGGGGCTGTAAAGGAAACTAGACTCTTACAATTATTCAGGTCTCATGTGCCCACATGGGTCCAAACAGCTCTTCTAACCTGGCAGTTAGTTCATCCTAAGAGATGGATTCAAAGTATTTCTCTCTTTCTTCTCTGCTTACAGTAGCTGGTGAACACAGGTGGCAAAATGGCCTTTTATTTCAGCAGCAGCTAGATCCAAATGATGTCAGCATACAGTAGGTAAAGAAACACACAGGACAGGCTGCAGACCTGGCTGATCTCTTTTTAAAAGAAAAATCAAGAAATGACTTTTTACTAGCTTGAAATTTTCACCAGCATGACCACTCTTCATAACACGAGATGAAAATTTGCAATGCCCTGTCCAATTACTCTCAAAATGAATGACCTCCTGACAAGATTTTACTGCTTCACCTATGAAGCTGGATACCCAACACAAACCTTTAGGAGCAAACGTCCTTGGCTGCGTTTTTTTTTTCTGAATGGTTACATTTTCATCATTGTCATCACCTTCACCAGATGCTCATTGCTCAAAAGCTCAGTCAAGGGCGAAGGACAAAAACATGGCAATGATGTAAGGGCAGCTATCAGGATGAAATCGATAGCAGTGTACTACTGTTGGGAGATCAGCAGTACAATTGAAAGCTACTGAGCCAAAAGTGGTTTCTTCTTCAATCCGGAAAGCAGGGTGTATGAGGACCTGATTTAGTTTCCTTCAGGTTGGAATGCACTGTTGCAGCATGCAAAGCCTGCAGCTTCCCCAGGCATCCCTTCCAAACCCAAATATTATGTGGTATGAATGAGATTAGAAAATATTAATCAGCATATATATGCTGGGAGAATATGGAAATACTTTGCCTCTTCTAAAATAAATTAATTTGCACAATGACTGTAATATGAATTCAGTTTCAGGGCTTATGTTGCATGTATTCTACTTGCCAGAAAAAATACAAGATACTAGTGGGTCAAAGGATGGTTTCATATGGGAATATAATTAGATGCAGTGGCAGGTTGAACACTCCTTCAGCAAGGGAATATTTACAAGAAGCCTTTTTTAAATTCTGATATACAATTTAGCTAGAAGAAAAAGTTACACATCCTTCTCTGAGAGAACAGGAGGCTGCTACTGCTATTGACTCATTTTGAGACTGCCTTAATGGCTTAATTGTTCAAGACAACTTATAAATAAGTGTCTTATTTTAAACCTGTTGCTGGGAGAGAAGCTCCAAAATGAAAGTAATCTTTAAAGACAGGAGAATTAAGGTACTTTTCCATACAGGCTATGCAAGTTCTCTTTATAAGAGATTTTTCACTATGCATTAATAAGCACAGTCAACAGTACTTCCAAAGAACAATGTGTTCATGGGATAACACATGGGATAACATGTTTCCTGAGACATATGTTCAAAAATGAAGAAAGCATGTCCTGGATATTGAATTTGTCCACAAAGTGATGGATGTGTCTTTCAAGAAGCAGTTCTGAAACAACAATTTATCAGTCCTGCTTTATTTGTATGCCCATCAGGAAAGACAATACTGTAGTATGTGCTGGATCACTTGGAGCACAACAGAAGGTAAAACAGAAACAGCAGGAATATCTACAGCAGATGATCAGAACCAGCTAACTAAAAGCACATTCTATAAGGAAACTTCAGCTGCTTCTTCCAGAAGAGGCCAGGGACAGAACAATCCCAGTGCCTTTATACAAAAACAGATCTCCCCTAACTTCCCTCATGAAAAAACGTGATCTAAAATTGGATCTTTCGGAGATTCTGTATGGGTTTTCACATCTGTTTGGTTTGCCAACTCAGAGGTTTTCTCATGTGTTGAGAAATACCATCCACACCAACTTGCAGCCCCTGGAAAGGTTGTGGCTGCACAGATGGTGCCACACCACAAAGAATTCCCAACCTGCCTTCCCTTCCTGCATAAGGACCGAGTAAGACAGAAGCCATTCTTGCAGCTGCAGATCTCCCTGAAACAGAAAATACCAAACACCTGGTACCATTCCACCAGCTCTCCTGCAGCACTATCATATTACATTTTGACTATCATGCAATAAAGAACCCTCTGTCTTCATTAAATGAAGGAGGAAGTGGCAAGCTGGGGTTAGAGAGAGTAGGGCAGCAATGAGAGAGCAAACATCCTGCAAAACACGTTTGGTCCTGGAGCTACGTCTTGGAGATCTGTAGCAACAATACTAGGCAACAACCCAGTTTTTTGGTTTACAAAACAAAACACTCAAATCTTCAGAATGGACAGAAAATTCCCCACCCTTCTGGAGAAAGTGCAACATACAGCCAAAAATCTTCTTGGGCGAATGCACATTGCAATTTCCACAATATTCAGTATTTTCTGACTTAAATCAGTAGTATCTATGAGTCCATAGAAAAACCTAGGAAATGCCTAAGGAAAACTGAGGATACCAGATTTTCCATCTTGCCTTAAGAATAGAGCCTCACTTTTACAGTAATGTTAAAGAGGTTGAGACTGACAAAGTCCCTTTGCTGGGAGGGGAGACTGTCACCTGCTGGCACAAGAGAAAAGGGTATCTCAGCACACTTGCAGGGAACCATGTGTCTACAGCTCTATTTTCTGCAGGGGTCTATCTGCTTCCCAAGAGGCCAGTGCTGAGCTCCCCAGCTAGAAAAACAGTCTCCACAGCGAATTTTCTTAGGTGGGCAAAAGCAGCAATGTTGGTTTATGACAGGACTCATTCCCTTAAAAATTATTTATGCCGTTAATACCATTTTTTGCAGGGTGGAGGAAAAAACTGGTCACAGAAAGCATTTTTAAAAGAGGCATGTGCTTGTCTTTTCCCTCTACATCAGTGAGCAAGGTTTCACATTAGAAATCAGGAGCAAGTGCATCATATACCACTCACTCCTCTGTGCTGTGTGAGTTTGGCAGGCCTGCTCTATCCCTGTAAATGTGGGAAGCTCTTCAGAAGGACTGAAGAGCTGTGTTCTTGGGGTGCCCTGCCACAACAAAACCATCAGGGAGAGAGCAAAGAGGCCATCTGACATCTCAGACTGCAGGGAGAAGGGAAGAGCCACCAGTGCAGCTCTGCAGCAGGTGCAGCTGGTGGCATGGGCTATCAGGGTACTTCCTTCACAGGCACAGGGAGAAGAGGCTCCTTGCTCTTGAAACCTATAACCACTTCTGGTTTCTCTCCTTTCCTGCCTGGTGATGGAGAGAAGTAGCCCTATCCAGGTATCTTGCAATGCTCCTCAGCAAGCCCCCTGCCAGAGCATTCCCCCAGCACTGAGAAGATCTGGGTGTTTGCCACTGCATTCCGAGGTCTCCCCTGAGATCTGAAGGGATTCTGGCCGCTGCCACTGCTCAGAAGAACAAGCAGCACAGAGAGGGAGCACAGCCTTCCCAGCCAAAGCCCTTGTACACAATAAAGAAATGAAACACAGAATGTGGTGGAGTGTGGAAAGCAGCTGCCTACCTCCTGAGTTAGACATTTTGTCCAGAAGATTTCCATACAAAAATAAGCATTGGAGTCTAAAAAGCTCTCCCAGACAAGAGTGGCTGCCAAGCCAATGCACCACAGCCAACACAAAAAGCTGGAAGGATCTGTGGAGACAGGGCAGCTCCCTTGAAGCTGGAAACTGATGGCTCTGGCAGCAATGCTGAAAGGATGCTACAGTGTTTGCTGCAGCAGAGCTGCCCACCTCAGCTTGGGAGAGAAGGAAACATTGCAAATGGAAACAACAGGAGCTCCTACAATAATTATATGGGAAAATAGGGAACTATTTAAAGGCACTTCTCCCTCTCACTCTCTCAAGGTGTTTAAGTTAAAAAGCATCACAGGAATTTCTAATAATGGATTAATTTCAAAGACGTGTATGACACCCTGTCAGACCTAATGGAGAACCAAGGGTTTGGAGACAAGTCTGTGAGACTCAATTCTGCCAACTGCAAGCTTTCACAAGCAAGGACTCCTGTCAAACTAGAGGGCAGTTCCTCCATGGCATCAAGTGCCCCTTCTTGAAGTGACAGCTCACACATCTAAGTGTACATATTACTTTTCCCTGTTAGCAATCAGATACCACCATTTGAGGCATGAAGGTTAACTTCACCAAGGTGCACTCCAGGACACAGCTGCTGCAGCCCTGACCACACACTGCACATCACCTTGTTAAGATAGAAACCATCACAGGGCTCCAGCTGTTACTACAGAAAAACTCTTTGCAGGAAAAAAATGTATGTTTGGGATTCTGACAGAGCTTGGATAAAATATACATGCAATCCAAATTCTCCTTGGAAGAAGCTCCAACAAAGTATCAACAAGTAAGCAAATAAACCAAATCTTAGTATAATAACACTGTTGCAAAACAGTTTAGAATAGGGAAAAAAATTTAATCTTACAGATTTATTCCAAGGAACTGGGTGTCAGTAAAACCTGAACATTGTTTGTTTAAAAAGTGGTGATTTCAAAGCTGAAAGTTTTCATTATCATCTCTCAGCTTGGATCAGCAAGTTCAAAATCAAACTTCTGATGTAAATATAAATATCCCAAAACTGTGTAGTTTCAGAAGTGAAGTAATACAATTGCGGCATCTCCAGATTTAACAAACAGTCAACTTCCTCTGCATTTTCCTTCACCCAACCCCCTCCCTGCCAAAGCAATTCACCCCTCTGGTAATTCAGGTACGCTAGAGGGAAGTGTTGCAGGACAACACCATCTCCTCCTCTCCCTGGCAATTCAAAAGAAGGCAACAAAAGACTCAGTAATTGAGAACTGTTCTCTGAATGAAAAGGTCCAATTTTACAAGATTCATCACAAGGTCTCTTATGCATCAACAGCCTTGACACTCTTACTCTTCCACCTCACACAGACATTTCTGGAATGTGTTTCAGGCTACTGGGGAAAAACAAGGTAGTTCAGCAGGAAGCAGCAGAAGGTAAAGAAATGAAGAACCTGAAATCGATCCTGCTCCTGTCCTACACAGCACAACTTTGTCAGAAGCATCAGCAGAGTAGGACTATCTCCTTGGTGAGTACAGTTTTCTTTCTACTTTTTCTGTTTTGGTACCTCCAGTAATGTTGACAAACTGTTTACACACAAGAACAATACTTGTAATTTTGCATCAACAGTCTTGTAGTTGATCTCTTACAAGGCATCTGAGTTCTTATATAAACTAGGTTTGAAGACTGAGAACAACAGATTTCTATTTTCATCTGGTTAGGAAAAGTTCTATTTGACAAGTTTCCTTGCTAAACTCCATGTTAGTTTGCTGACAGACCTGCTGGGATGAGGATATACAGAAATTCACTTCAGAAGTGGCAGGAGGTTTTACTACCATTTTTATGAGAAGAATATTGCTCTTTCTTGCTCTGATTCAAAGCTTATAAATACCAATTAAGAGATTGAAACAAAGTCAGCAGAACCAATATGGGCGAGAAATGTCTCGTTCAAGTACTAGACCTGGCATCTGGGCAACCTTTGCAACAGAGTGCCAGTCTCCTCTCAAAGAATGCTTTCTCTACATTTTCAGACACAGCTCTGCTCTGGACCACACAAGGGACATAGTACTAATAATAATAATAATATAAAATAATAATAATAATAATGATAATAATAATAATTTTTCATTCCTTGGATTTCAACTCATTTGAACTGATCATTGCTAGTGTAAATAAACTTCCCTGGAGATCTAACCCCTCAGTATAGTACTTGCAGAGATAGATATTAAAACAAGGAAACAAAAATCCTGAAATATATTTTTCAGACTTGTGTGCAGTGTCAGTGCATGCAAAAGAACACAGTAAAAGCGAGGTATGTGCAGAAAGTTATCCTAGTTTTGATGAATGTATTTGTTTGGGAGTGCAACAAGAAACCTAAGGAACTTGTTTGCCCTGGATTAATGTAACACCAAGGAGGAGTTAATGAACAGTAAAGCTGCAAAGCAAATCACAGAGAGAGCAGGAACTGCCAGAATTAGTCAAGCGTTTCTGCCGATGGTGCGAGCCTGCTCTGGGGTTCCAGGTCATGGCTTCCACACAAAAGTGCACCCTTACCTCTCCAGAGCCCTGCCCAGCCACGGCCTGCCCTGGGCACCACACAGGCCACGTCTCCCACACAGCAGCAAATACTCAGTGACCTCTTTAATGTTTACACCACACCATTCTCTTCTTACGGTTTTTCATGTTTAATTTCCTTTTTAAATAAAAGCCATGGAAAACCAAAACCAAATATTCAGCAGTACCCCTGCCTCTGTGCTCTCTCCTACCACTTGCCATGCTAATGCGCCACAGGACTCGCACTCAAGGGTGTTTAAAACCACAGGACACACCTCCTCCAGCACCTGAGCTACAGGGATAAGCTCTGGAAGACACAAGCATACAGGGCAGCAGAAGAGGACTGGCTAGTGGGGAGGAACAGAGTCAGCTCCTTGCCACAGACTTTCACACATATTTGTAAGACATGAGAGGAATGTTGGGAGTCAAATTTTTTATTTTTTTAGAGGGGGGGAAAGGAGAGGGAGGTGTTACTGAATAGTGAGAAATTACATCTAGTGGCTGAGTTCAGCATAAATGAGTGCAGCCTTTCACAGGAGTGGATTTCTATACCTGTGAACATGCTTATGAATTATGATTATGAATGCATAAATATAAATAGTGCAGAATGATTGTACTTGCTTTATTTCTGTGGCTGTCATGTAGTCTTGATCAAAAGAAAGAAGAAAGTGCATACATTAACACTGGTGGGCTGATGAGAGGAAACCAAAAGCAAAAACCTGCTGCCATGTTTGTCTCACTTTGTGCAAGTTACAAAAACCTCCTTAGAAAAGTACAGTGAACTGCTAAAAAAATTTTCAGTTTTATTTCTCAAAGACAAGTTATGGGGAAAATATTCAGCCAACATCCAGTTCTGAGGCCCTGAATGTCTATTTATTCCACAATTTAGAGCAAAGACCTCTAGTCCTTTACAATTCCATTTCCCTTTCTCTCAAGCTGTCATGCATTTAAGCAAAGATAGTCTATATTTCTAAGTGGAAAACAGGTAAACATTTGGTTATTCCATTTGCAAAAAGTTAAGCTGTTATCACCATAAAGCTGAAGAAAAAACCTTTGACAGGTTAGAGGATAATGTTTCTGTGATTATTTTTTTCTTTACCTCATAAATCAAGCCAGGAATTCTAAAGCAATTCTCATTCAAAATGCCCTTGGGTTCTTTGAAGACATGTGGTGGCAGGCCAGTAAGACTTTCACAATTGTAGATTTTGGGGGAAGAATGAGAGTTACACTTGAGAAAAGCCACATGCTGGGACAGACTGCACAATAATGACAGCAGCAGTTTTGGTACAAGACTTTGTTTCATTAAAACATACTGGGCTGAATACAGTAGTAGGACACATTTGCTGCCTCAGACACTACAAAATGAGAATCCAAGAGTAAGTTAAGTTTATGCAAACGCAGTCTGAAGACAGTCTTGGCATTGGTTTGAATAATATTGGTCTGAAGAAGTATCTGCACAAAGCCTTCAGCTGCACCATTTCACACCCTGCCCACTCTTGTTACACCTTCTCCTTGTCCTGGTCTTAGCTGGGATAGAGCTATTTTTCTTAGTAGCTGGTTCAGTGCTGTGTTTTGGATTTAGAGTGAGAACAACGTTGGTCACACACTGATGTTTCATTTGTGGCTCAGCCGTGCTTGCCCTGAGTCCAGCCCCTTTCAGGGTCTCCTGCTCTGCCAGTGAGGAGGGGCACAGGAAGGAGCATGGTCAGGACAGCTGACCTGAACTGGCCAAAGGGATATGCCATACCAATAAAGCAGGTTCTGGACTTGGGGGACCAGACTAGGGACTTGATTCCTAACAGAAATAAGACTTTGATGTTTAATGCACTCACCATTATCATTAGTCAGGGACAGAGTTTGATGCCACACAGACACATTGTCTGAGTTCTTCTAGAAGGAAAGCTACCATAAGAAACAGTAAGTGAAAAAGTAATCTAAATTCCCCTATAAAGTTGTAATACAACCAGGTCAAGTTGCCCTTCACAGTTGTATCTGTATAGGTGATGTTTGTGAGTAATGCAAACAAAACAATGAAAATTCTGATCCTCTTGCCTGGACCACTGGCAGATATGGAGCTGAAGGATCTCTCAGTGGGTTGTGGGCACCCTCTGTGTTATCTTTATTATTGCTAAATTCTTTGCAAGTTCTGCAGAAGACTCTTCCCCACTCCATGCAGAAGTCCACTGGTGGGAATCTAATCAGATAACAAAAGTGATTCCCTACCTCAGGGCTCTTGTTCCAACCCAACTGAACAGCCCAGCTCCCAAATGTCCTCCTTCATCTGTTCTGTGCAGGCCATGCAGAGCAATAGTCTCAACTCAGCATTTGATTCATGAGGAATGCCTCCCACCAAGCCCAAAATAAACAAAACCATGCTTCCAACCTATCCTACTTATATTGCAAACTAGGATCTCAGCTAATCTTAAAAACCTATGCATCAACACAAAATACTTCCAGGACAAGAAACTGAAGTTAATCTCTCTCAGCTCAGGCTATGGCTCAATTAACACATCTCACCTGGAATATCACATTGCTCTTCCCTGTATCTTGAGAATCTTGCCAGCTGTACTAACACAGGAACAACAGAAGAAAGCAGCTATCACAAAACCTTGGCTCTTGCATCAGGTGACTGAAATGAGCATTGCACAAGGGTGCTTTGATGTTATAAAAGGCCTAAGAAAATGCCAGAGGTTTGGGGCATATTTCTTGCTGTGTTTATTCTCTTACCAAAGGGCACTTGTCACACACATGCCATCTGCTGCACTGAAATGCAACACCCAACCAGGTAAAATAAAAATCTCCCACACCAGCAGGCTCTGTGTACAGATTCAAAGGATTACCACTAATATAATTTTAGGTGTTTCAAGAAACTCTGCTACAGAGACTGCATTTCTTGAAAGCTTCTCCTCCTGTAGGACAGAATCTCAGCTCCCAGAGAAGACTCTGCCCTCACGGCCGCACACAAGAAGTCACAGGCTCATAATCCAGAAATATTTGTACTTGTGTCAGGTGTGGAGAGCTGAGAGTGCAAAGTGAACACAAATGACCCCCACTCCCCCACATTGCCCCCTGATCCCCCTCCTTTCCCCTGGGTGCTCAGAGGCACTGCAGGAACCCAAAGGAGCAGTCCTGCAATAAAAGCCATCTCTCTGGGAACTGGAACTGGCTTTAAAAACACTCAGCCTCTTAATGCTTGTGGATATTTCCCACAGCCTGAAAGAAAGGAAAACCTGGAAATGTGTTACTACATGGGCTTACCTACAGCACCTTGGTAAAGTCAGGATCCCTTAGTACAAGCACCTCCTTGGTCAGCCACTATCAGGAACCATGGAGGATGATGCTATTGGTTGCACTCATTTCATTCTCCTTAAGTCTTCAGTCAAAATAGATGCTTTGGTCTATTCTGAGTACTGAAAAGGATCATGCAGGTCAGTGTATCTGCTTTACAGTTAATGAATATTCTGAAATCTCAGCATATCTGAGAGTCTCCTTCATACATTACAAGAGCCCAGCTCGTTCAAAATTGTTAAGACATGGAGAACACTTTACATTATCTGCCCACAAAGGCTGCCCAGGTCCTAAAGAGCAAAGAAAATAAGAAGCAAAAAAATCCCAAACCTGATGACAGAGAAACAGAGAAGAGCAGATCATGCTAGAGGGACATCATATTCCTGGACTATCTTCCCAGAAACATACAGGATTTTCCTCATGGCCATCTCCTTCCCTACCCTTAATGAAGCTCAGCACCCCTGTGCCTCTTATATTTGAGGATACCCTTTTGAAAGAGATTCCATTTTCACTTTTACAACATACAGGAAAAACACAATAAAAGTCTCAAGAAGGTGGCAGTTCCTGTCCAGTAAGATAGAAATAGATATTCCTTAACCATCACTCCTACCAAGGAACACAGTAGTCAGTTGTTATCAAAAAACCAGCACATTGATAATGACTGGAAGCCTAGCAAAGCTAGAAGCACAACCAGAAAAGCCCATAAGCTACTGATATTGGAACTGAGAGAGTTGAAAGCAGTCAGAGATGGAAAAACATGCCCCAAGACCCAAAACAATACTAGAGCTGAAGTGAAAGCAGAAAAAATAAGATTGCAAATTGAGATAGATAAAGGCCAGAGGATAGAATGAGGAAGAAAATACTCAACATAAAGCCTTTAAATAGCCTTGGAAGATGTGTCATGACCATCAAACTGATCTATAAAGATGGCCTGGAAAGGTATGGAAGAGGGACACATATCCTTTTCCATTCACAAATTCTTTCTTAAAGGATTGTCAAAAAACCTTTTGCTCTATTCACATCTCTTTTGGGTTCTAAGTGTTGACTCAGCACTTATTAACCACTGTTAGGAGCACAACTAGCAAAACAGGAGATTTGCAGGAGATGAGAAACAGATCAAAGAAAATCAGATGATTCTGTTATCAATGGTACGAAAGTACTAGGACAAAAGAGGGGGGAAGATGAAATTGGGGAACAATGCAGAGCTTTTAGAAGTGGCACAGAAGGAAGAGAAAATGGGAAAATTAAAAGGTAAAAAGGTCAAGGACATCTTCATTACCTTACAATCACAGGAGTGGCCTAATACGGTAGAAGCACACATTGGTGTTTCAGTGCAGACAGGACCAAACTTCACTCCTGAGCTGTGCTGCTCCATCTCTGGGTTTGCTGGTGCTGCAGTGTGAGTAAGGAGTTACCAGCGGAGTTCTGCTCTCTCCTGGCACTACAGGACTGAATCACACCTACCCAGGGGAGCTGCAGCTGCGACGCAACCACCAGCTCCCAGTGAGGTATAAAACAGGGAGAGAAAACTAAGGAAAAGGACAACTGACTCTCGTGCTGTTTTCGTACAGTTTGTCTTCCATTTTTGGCTCAACACAGGGAGGCAAAAAGGAGGGGTAGAAAGAGAATGCAAGCAGATTATATATTTGTGTTCTTGTTTTCCAGTCCTTCCAGAAAGGCCAGTTTTGTAAACAGAGAGAAAGCTGAGATTTTCTTTATCTTGTTAACTACTCCCATGACTGTAAGACACCACACAGAGTTCACAATTATCTCTCTGCTCAACATTATCAAAAATGCACTGCAAATCCTTTGGCAACATGTTCTTTTAGTCAGGCTATCTGCACCTAAAAACACTCAGCCTTTTGTTTCAACAGCACAGACCTGCATGCTGAATTATAAAAATTGTCCAATATCATATTATCTTGGCTACAGATTTAATTTCACGGAATATGAAACTTCACTGAAAATCATTGTACAACAAGACAATGAAACATAAACATTCACTTCTGTCTTTTTTCCCTTTATATTAAGTGTGAGCCTACTACAACTCCCTCTGGGAGGATATTTTTCATACAAAGCCACATTCTTTGAGTCTTATTCACATAAACAGTCATGGCATTGAATGAGATCAGCCACAGAAGCAGGGAAATCAGGTTTTTATCCAGCATTACTGATACAAAATGCAACATAAGATTTTAAAAGAACAGGATAATAAGCATCCATCTTTAAACTATCTAATAATGCAAAATCTACTTGAAGGTTTTGTTTTTCAGTTCTATCCTTCCAAGATGTAATACACTAAATTAATTATAATTTTGCTACACACAATTTGTTGATAATTGTGGACCATACTGTTATTTGGTACAATTAATGGGAATTTTTAAAATAGTCATTATTTCAGTATCACTTTATTCTTGATCCTTAATTAAGCAAGGCCTGAAAATCCCACTTGCAGAGCATAAGGGAAGTGATTTTCAAATGGTACTTGCTAAAATCTGCTAACTTTTGCATTACACTTTTGCCTGACTCTGTCTTCCCTGAAACACCAAATATATTTTGAGCTAAGCTTAACATATACAAACCATGAAAAACTTTTGTTAGCAGAAGAGTGGATACTCATTCTCAAAATTTGAATAATGACAACTGATCAACTGAAGGTCAGTTTGCTTTTTACAGGCAAAAAGGACAGACATACAACACATGCTTGCTGTCGTATTAAAACTTACAATGTGACTTTATTAATGACCATCAAACTAAGACACTGCCTATATAGTTAATGCTTTCCAAAATCTCAGTACTTGGGGAAGATGGCAAGTATACAGCTCCCTAGAAAGACAGAAAAATCCTTCATCTTAGTGTGAAACACTGTAGCACATATTTACTAATGTTCTGAGAAATTCCATCATAGTGTCACTCTCCTCTGATAACCTTCCCTGCCTTAGCTTACTTGAAAAGCACATTTAGTGCTTTTTCTGCTAAAGCAGAGTATCCTGTGTTTCACGAGAGTTACACAGGACTGAAACACAGCAAGTTCTCAATTTCACTGACACTCTTTATTCCATGTCTGGGAAAGGCTGAGAATGGGTCCCAGACAAAACTCGCTTTAAACCACAGCTCCTGAGTAGCTCAACACTTATTTCAGCCTAGTCAAGGAGAGAGTCTTAATTTCAAATTGTGAGGAGAACAAATAAAACTTTAAAATGTTGGCTTGTTTTTTCCTTTCAAGTGCTGTGCTCAGTTCTTCTGAATACACCCTTACCTGTTTTCTTGGTGTGTCTGCTCCAAAACCAGCTCACCTCATGTAAGTATATGCAGACATTTGCTGCATGTACAAACCCACATATGATATGTAAGCAAATTCATATTATTGCAACTTTTCAAAAAAGTCATTCTTAAAAGCTGTAAATGCATGTATCCAAGTTCTGCAAGCTTTGAATATGTTTCTGTCTTCCATAACATGTATCCTACTTTCAGGATTACAAACAAAAAGAAGAAAAACTGGCACAGTTCTAGTAAATGAAGCAGCAGCATCCTCCTCATTTGTATGTCTGCAGTTATAGACATGAAAGACTAAATTCTCTGAAAGAATATGGAATCCAGAAGTTTGCTTTTAAACTTCTCAACCACGTGTCAATGGGTAGAGATAAAGGGAACAGAAAGGAGGCAGAAAAAAAATTGAGTTTGTTTTTTTCAACCTAAAATACTCTTGGTATGGAGATCATGAATCTGGGATTAATTTCTTAAAATATATAGGGCTTTTTTCAGTTAAGAGACTCTGCCAAGGACCAGAGCTTATGCCTGCAAATTCTGCTTTGATTTGTTGATACGGCATGCTACTTAGTGCAAGTATTCATACCACCCTTTTAATTCTGCCATTCACTTTCCCATTGGCACCCATCTTGCTTCCAGGTAAACAAAGTGTAAAATTCTTATTGAGAAAGGATGAATAAACAAAGCAGAGCTAAATATAGAAACAGTCAACCTGTTCTGACAAGTAGGAAGAATGAGAAGCAGAAGTGAGTTACTGTAATACACACAGGGCTCTCTTTAACCAAAGCTAAATCCCAAACAGAATACTGAAACTTGAAATTTTATGAAGCAAGCTGGGATGTGACTGCAATGTAGATTAGATGGAGCTGAATGTTGATTATTTGGACTCAAGACAGATGTTTAAATTAAGCTGCTTCACATTTGTGGTGACCATACACATAGCCTGTTACCACACTTGCACTGATGTGAAGTTATTTCCCAATAACTCATGTCCAATCCCCAAAGATTCCCTCCAAAGGAAAGAAGGCTGCTTAAAAGGAAAAAAAAAATAAAACAAACAAACACAAAAAAAGTCCCAGTATTATAAAAGCTAGGCAGTCATGGGATAACAGGAAAAGTCCTCATCTGTATAGAGAACAGTGAGACAGGAAATAAACAGTACAAGGTCAGTCTTCCCAAGAGAAGGACACTGAGCCTGCAGCCCCACAGCCATCTGCATTAAGCATATATTGTGTTCATTACACCCACTAATGAATCACAAGGGGACAGGGAAAGATTACAACTGTTAAAAATGGCTGGTAGATTTCAATAGCATTTAAACACAGTCTGGTATTTGGGCTGGGAAAAAAACCCCTCAACTTCATATGCATAATGATGGGCTTGGGATGATTCAGGAATGAAATGCTGGATTGACAGTGGACTGTTCTTATAAAAGAATCAGCACAGTTAAAAAGCAGGAAGGGTACTAAAAACTCATTACTGCAGAGAGTACAACCAACCCAATCATCTAAGAAACTCAACTGGATCTTAGAAGTTGTCAGTCTGGCCTTCTCATCTTTAAAAAGGTTTAGCAAAACTAGAAAAGCTTCAAGGAAGGAGAACATAAGACAACCAAAGGTAGAATAATTAAGTAGAAGAAAATCAGGTTGGAGAAATACTAGAAGACATCAGGTCAAACCAGCATATTTCAAGCTCAAAAACAAGTGAGAAGAAATAACTCTTCTTATCAAATAGCAACTTTCAAGCTGTGTTTGTCATTTGTACTCTTCCTTCTCTGATTTTCTCAGGCTGTTTCCCATTCACTCATGTTCCCTCCTCAGTTTGACAGAGTCACTGATATGGATGCCCTACAGGAGTGAAAGGCATTAAAGAGAATACGTGTCATCTCTCCCTGTAAATGAAACACAGCCAACCTAGAGATGAGAATTGGTGAGGCTGACCATGACACCACTCACCCACACCTCCAAAACAGGCTCATCATTCCTGCAGCCATGGGCCTTGCTCAGCTCCTGGCCACAGAGATGGAAGAGCTGAAGGAATTCTCCCCAGACAGACAGTCCTGTCCTAGTCAGCAAGAGATATCCACCTCTCACTGCCTTCAACCAAAGTATGATTTGTTAAAAAAGGTCACACAGAGAAGCTGCTGATGCAAGGCACTCTGTTATTCCACCTATGTCAAAAGCATCTATGTCACTTGGTAAGTTTTTGAAAACTCTTTACATTACTAGAATTTAAATAAATTAAATTTGATCCTGCTTATTTTGAGGCTAGCAGCAACTAAGGCAGCCAAGATCAACACCATCTTTTTACTGAGCTGTCCTCACTCATCCCCAAATCCAGTTCTGCTTTATCAGGCATGCTGGCAGTGATGCTGCTCTCCTGCAGGGGCACCTCCACTTGTCTGTCAAGACACCAGGGAATAAGTGAAATGGATGGCAGCCTCACCCAGTGCATGCCAGGTCAGGATTTCTTAAAACCTGTCTTCTCCAAACTGATTAAGTGTAGTCTTACAAGGAAAGAAGAGAATCCAACTTGGTAGCAGACTGTTCATTAAGAAAATACTATACTTCAAACCCATGTTTAAGCTTTCTCCACACCTGAGTCTGCCATTCATGGCAATACTTACACCATTAAAAATAACCAATAAAAATCACCATAAACTTAGAAATAATAATAAAAAAGAGCACATTGAAAGAGTATAGTTGGATTTTACCCAGAAGCTGTGAAAAAACACCACCACATATTTGCAAGAATTCAGGAGCTGTTGCAAAGTCTGGAAAAAACAAACTGATAAGAAAATGCTGCACTTTTAAAATCTGGATTCAAACCAAAACAATAACATCAATGAAAAACTGTAGATGTCAGGCAGATAATTTTGCAGCCAGAAGAAAGACACCCTCACTTTCCTCCATCCCATAATCCTCTTGAAAGACTTCAGCCAGACAAAGTCAAATCCCAAAAGTGCTCAGACAGAAAATGAAGGAAAATTACTCATATGTAAGCTTTACAAAATGCTAAATACCAAGTTAAGCAACAGATCTGGCTGGCACTTATTAGTGCAATCATTTGCAACAGTAGTGATAACAGTGAAAAGATCACATCCTGCCCAAGACTCTGCACCAGCTGCAATTTCTGCATCTGTTGCACAGACAGACATCAAACTCTGAGCAGAAGTAAATCATACCTAAAATGATTCACTGTGACCACTATTAAAACGTTACTCAAATATTAAGCTCATATATAATTACCATACATTCATGGCACTTTCTTGTTTTATAAGGCTGGCACTTTTCCTCAGTGACTGACCCAACTGAGACAATTTAGGGCACTTTAACTCAGAAGTGTATTGGTACAATATAAATAGACCTAGCAACAGATCTTCCTAAGATGTCACATTGCAGATGATGTTAAAATCAACAGAAAACATTCCTGACTGGCTTAAAGCAATTGGCATGTCAAACTGGAAAAGGAATTATCCCACTGCAATGCAGACACAATGAAGATGCACACCCTTAAGGAACTCACTTTCATCGATTCCAAATGCATTTTCCATAATGCAAATGAAAATGCTTTTGTCCAACAGCATGCCAAGACATGCATACAAAACCTGTATCTTCAGTGGCCACTTCTCAAAGTGGGTGGTGTTTAGGTGGGGAAGGTAGCAAATCATGAGAGAGAAAGGCATAGGCTGTTAGAAGAAGCTTGTTTAAATCCAGGATTTGAAGGAGGCATGATTTAATGATTTGAAGAGTACTCCAAAAATGCTTTTGATCATGATACAAGATTAAAAAGCCTAGACTTTTCTGGCATAGGAGTATATCAATTTTTCTTCAGGATTATGGCAATCCCCCTAGGGTACCTGTGCTCAGCACATCACACCCCAGATACCCTGTAGCCCCAGTATGCTCCATCTGGCTGGCAGCCACACCAGATACTCCCATCCACCACTTGCCACAGATGTGCCCAAATCCCGTCCCTAATCACAGGCAGATTCCCCCGCATGGCTGTGGCTTGGCTGAGATGCACCTATGGCTTGGAGGAGCAGCAGTGGGTGTGGGGAGTGGGAAGGAGAGAGCCACAGAGGAGACAGCAGCAAGACACGAGTGCTGGCTGGAAGGAAGCGTCTTCCTGTTCATTCCAAAAACCTTTAATTACATTTCACACATAGCAGGATCTCTGCCAAAAGATCAAAAGTAAAACAGTGCAAGAGCAAGCCAGCAATCTACAGTCCTGCATTGTACCATGGGTTACCTGTGCATTTGGTATTCCATCAGAAGTACATCACTGAGGCTACCAAGACAACCTCTCCACATCTGGATAATGCAAGAATTCAAGCTGTTGTACTGTATCCATTAGGCCATCCAATGGGGATTGATTTATGGCAACAGGATACACCCAACTAACTATTAGTGGTAATAAACTAGATTGCTTTTAGCCTCAAAGTCCTGTGCAGCCTTAATGCTTCATTTAGCACACACCTCTAAAAATGTGTCCTAAATTGACACTCATTTCATCATTGGTTTTTTTGATAGCATTCTTGACCGTGGTATCAAACTACTGCACACCAACAGTATCCTTCCTGCTTCACTCTCAACACCTTCACGTTTCCAACTCGACCTCAGTATTTTCTAGAAAACAAGAAAAATACATGTCTGGCCAAACCAGCAGCTTTGAATACAAAGCATCATTGTTTCATGCACAACCTGCCAAAGGAAGCAACACACAGAGAACATCCCAGGCACATGGAAGCTATGCAAAAAATAAGCAAGGACTCCACACATTTATTCTGACTCTTCCACAATTTGGAACACCTGCCTTCACAAATCCAACAGTCTTCTGAATGGCAGCATGAGATAAACCAAATACAAACAAAAGGAAAGAGACCAGTACACATAATTCAGTGACAGGTCACAGCAAGACATGGGGTATTTCAGGATTTCACTATTCTCACAACTGCTGTCAATGAACTGTAACAAACTATTCTCCATCAGCACCTGCTAACAGGAGTGGAGTAGCCAAGTGAGAAATAACTAAGCTATTCCTAAAGGGTTCACAAGTTAGCAATGGTATGCAAGAATATTTCTAGTATTGTACTTCAGAAGCTATTCTGGAAATTTTTGGGATCAAAATAGCTGGATAGGAGGCAGGGAAGAAAATTAGCCCCTTGCTGTTATGAATTAAGGTCTTTCTGAAGTGCAGTTCTGCACCTTCTATTTTTGGCTGGATCATTTAAGTCACATATTTAGTTCCTGAATAAACAAAAGGAACTAAAAATACTTATTTCAAATTTTTATTTGCCCAAAGTAATTCCAATCAATTTATGTCTTTGACAAATATATCCCTATATCAATCTTGCCAATAAAATATGGCACCTCATTTGTGGTTTTATATAAAATACTTCCACCTGTTGTACAGACCTGTTGTACTGATATAGCTCTAAAAAAAGATACAACTGTGAGTTCTCTGCCAGTTCATCCAAAGTCCCAACTGTTGAGGGAAAAAGAGAAAGTGCACATCTGAAACTAATGAGAATAAATACAGTTGTCAGTATAATTAATTTAAGAACCTGAAAGTGCTTTAAAAATGTTCATTGGTACACCACCTATCCAAACCAATAAGCATTGTTCATCCTGTTATACAGATTTAGTGAGTAAAGGACAGTGAGGTCTTTTTCTTTTACATCACATGACTCACTGGCAAAGTCAAACAGAGGTGAAGCTAAGACACATGGGGAAATGCAGCTTGAGGCTCAATTGCTCACCACCACACCCTACAAGCACCTGATTTACTCAGGTATCATTCATCTCATCTAGTCCAAGAACATGGAATGTTTGATAATCTGAACTCCAGAACGTGCCACCTGTGACAGGGCAAGAGGCTGAGCCTGGTGCTGCAACTACATCACATCAGCCAACACGGGAGCCCCACTAGTGCAGAAAACTTCTCACAATTCCTGTTCCTCAAAAAAGAAAGGACCTCTGTGAAAAAATCTTGAAGTAAAACACCTGCATGATCAGGAGGTTTCCACTTTATTTTTGCCAATCATTTACTGGTTATTTCATTTCTTGTGTTCAAAGCCAGTCTCCTTTATGAGGTTGGTAGCACTGTCTGGGTAAATATTAAGTAGCAAGGGAAAGTGAAAACTTCCCAGCTGAATACTACCATAAAACTCCTTTTTAATTTTTTTTGTTTATTTTCAAACAAAAAACCAACCAAAACAAAACAAACAAACCAAAACAAAAAAACAAACATGGAAAAAACCAGTGACATTACTACTGCTGCTGCACAATTCCCATTTACCCTTGCAGATAGGTCCTCACGGATAATCAGGTATACATCATCTACATACCAGGCAAGTAAGTACTTTATGTAGCCATCCAACTGCAGGTTTTGCTACATGCAGTGTATTTAACTATTTTTGAGTATATTCTGCTCAGAAATTGTTATGAAGTTCTGAAGGAGAGTCATTATACCATGTCTTGTGGTCTGCAATGCAACTGCAGATCTTACATGTAATCACACATCTCCAGAAACACTTTGTTTTCCAACTATCTGGAGAATGAAGATTACACAATACTTGAAACTTGAGCCTGCCAAAATAAGTTGTTATAAAACTAGCTGCACAGCCTGACACATCACCTTGAAAGAAAGTAAATAACATTCTCCTCAGAATAACCCATAGACTCAAACAGTCCTACCAGGGGATCTGATCCATGCCTACCCAATGCTGCATAAGAGTTAAGACATGGTTACATTTTTCTGTCTTTGGACAGAGGACATACTGATCTTCCCTATTACTCCTTTAACATTGGTAGGACATTCTAAGTTCATTTAAACAACTTACGGGGCAAAGATCCACCTACCAGCAAGCTACTTTCTAACTCTCTCAGTGTTTTCCCTGTGAACAAAATATATCAGTAGCAGACATGTCCTTTTGGTCATGTGCATTGCAGAAATACCAAGCAGAAGTCCAAATAATCGCTTCATATATAATTATAAAAACATGAAGATATTGGTTATGCCTTTTTAAAAAAACAGAGTGCTCTCTACAGCCTGTGCTGTAATACACACAACACCCCAGGGCACGATAAGCTCTTTATTAATGCTTGCAATAAAAAGAACACTGCAGAACAATGACACGCCGTAGCCATGGATTTCCACAATCAGAGCTCAACAAGCAGCCACTGTGTACTCACAGGGTGTTGAGACCTCGGGGGGAGGCGATGTTTGCAGCAAACTAGTGGAAATATTTCCAGCGGAGTTTTCAGGTGATGTCAACAACAGGAAGGATGACTTGGAGCCAGATTTCCATTTCTCATCAGACGCGGCCTTAAAAGTTGGAACAAGAGCGTTACTTCTCCGCATTTTCACCCCCAAACCCGCAAGCGAGCCCCTACGTCGACACAGGCTCCTGTACCTGCGCGGCATCCCGGAGGGTCCGACCTGCCGGACGGGGGGGGGTCCCTCTCCGGGCTGGAATACGGGAACACTTTCCCGACGCCGCTCCGGGGCACTGCCCTCGCCGCGGTCGTGCCCAGCTGCGGCCCCGCCACCACCTCCGCCATCACCTGCGCGGCCCCGCCGGCAGCGGCAGCGGCAGCGCCCCCGCCCCGCCCGGGCCCCCCGCGCCCCCCGGCCCCGCAGCCACACACGGAGCCCGGCGGGGCTCACCTGCGCTGCCGCTCCCGGGCGCCGCTCCCGCCGGGCCGCGCTCCGCTCTGCCCCTCCAGCGGCGCCTCCGCCGCCGGGCCGGGCTCGGGGCTGCCCCGGGGGAGGCGCCGCCGCCGCCGTGGCCGCTGCGAGGGCGACACCGAGCGGCCGCGGAGCGCGGGCGGGCAGCGCCCAGAGAGCCGCACCGCCTCCCGGCCCTCCGGCCGGCCAGCGGGACACAGCCCGGCCCCGGCCCCACGCCCCGGCCAGGAGCACAGGGCTCTGCCCGCAGCAAGGCTCCGCCAGGGCTGGACGCTCTCCTGGAGCGAAGCTCCTTTGCAGCTTAACGATGGAAACTTATAATAATTTGCGTGGGAGCAGAAGCGCTACAGAGCCACAGAATCAGAGTGGGACCGCAGTGATCACCTGGTCCAACCTCCCTGGTTAACCAGGGTCGTCCTAAAGCACGTGGAACAAGACTGCTTCCAGACAGCTCTTGTCCCTCCAGTGAGAGAACTTCCACAGTCTCTCTGGGAAATCAGTTCCAGTGCATGGTCATCCGCACAGTTAATAAGTTCTTCCTGTTGCCTCAAGAAGAGCCTGGCTCCATCGTCTTGGAAACCTCCCTTTTGGTATTTACACACAGTAATGAGGTCTCCCCTCAGTCACATCTTCAGCAACCAGGCTCAGCTCTCTCAGCCTTTCCTCATAAGAGAGATGCTTCAGTCTCCCAGTCACCCTTGCTGCCCTCCACTGGACCCACAGCAGCTACATGTCCCTCTTGTATGGAGGAGCCCAGAATTGGCCACAATAAAATTTCCCAAACTTTAGGGAGGCCAGATGCCCTTCCCTCCAGTAGGGAGCCAGTCAGCGGGCTTTGAAGTCTGAACTGAGGGACAGAGAGGAACACCTTGAAAGGTGACTGTGCCTGCTTAGTGCCTCACCCACCCCTCCAGCTATCACAATATCACTGGGACCTTCTGCTCACCCGAGTCATGTGTTCATGTGGGCAATTATGGGTGAATGTCAGTAATTCACAAACTGGTAGGGAAGCAAGTTGGACAGGACCATCTGTAGACACCGGTAGAGCAGAAAGGAGTCTGTATGAGTAGGCTTAGCAAAATGATAAAAGTGGGATTGGGAGAAGAAGGAGAAAACAGAAAACAAGCAGCTGCTCCCCATACAATGCTTGATCTCACATGCACATCACTTTCAGAGGCTGTTTCTCTGGCTTGAAGGCATTCTCAAAATGCCCTAAATTAACTGATGCCCTAAACAAACTAAACATTGAAGTATCACAGGCACTTCCTAGTTATGTCATGAATATATTCTTTTGAATGTTTTTTTAGATTATTCTACTTATGCCTCTTTCACTAAACAATTACTATGGTAGTCGTTGTTCTGTGGCAGTAGTCATACCAGAGGTTTGCATCAAAACCCTTGGTGCTCCCCAGGAAAGACTGACTGACTGACTGCCTGACTGACTGACTGGATTTATTGTTCTGATGCCTCCCTGATCTCAGCAAGGCTTTGCCAAAACGACAGCATTTATCTGAAGGCTGGTGTCATTACTTAAATGTAGTTGCTAAAACACATAAAAACATGCTGTGATTCTTCACACTACGATTTTGCTTGCTCATTTCCATATTCAGGATAGGCTTACTTCATGTGAATTTTATTGAATTTGATACTGTTCAAAATTCTAATGTAGGAATAGAAATACTTGTGTGAGTAACAATTAACCTGTATGTTAAATAAGTTCCATATATGTAAAATAAGTTCCATATATGTAAAAGTTGGAAGAACTATTTTATGTTTGATCATTACAACTGAGAAACAAGATGCTATGATATTGTAGGAAAAAAGCTTTCTTGGCACAGGTCTGTCACCAATGTGGCATTGTGAAATGTAGTGGAAATTTTCTCTCTTTAACAGGAACAGGATGAGACCCTATTGTGATCCTGCAAACCTAGGTGCAGACAGGCTCCCTGATTGTGTGGATGTCAGTGGGACAATTCCCTGTGCTTAAGTAAAATTAACTTTTTCTAATGCAGACAGTTGGTTTTGTATTCTTCTGGATTTTTTTTCCCTAGTGGGAAGAGAAGTGAATCACACAGAAAGAATATAATGTCTATGAACTGCAGCTCTCCATGGGCAAAGTCCAGTCACGTCTATCACTGTACATGTCATACACGCAAAGATGCAACCTCTTATTTACCTCTGCCCTTGCTGCAAGTCCTGTGACTGAGGGCTGGGCACTGTTTCATTGTGTGCACCCAGCTTCAAAGTCAAATGACCTGACAGAAGGGAAAGAAGAAAAAGGCAGAGGGAACTGAAAACAATCTGGTGGCAAAGGGACAGAGGAGGAGCAAGTCCTGAGTCCACAACAGATTATATTGCCAAGGGATTGGCAGAAATGCTTCAGCCCTACTCTAAAAACCTACCTAGCAATGGGCCTGGAGTCTATGTGGCTTTGAACCTGAAGCTGTGGTGAGGTCACTGATGTCAGTTGTGGGAAGAGCTGCATTGCAACCAGTCCTCTTTTTTGAATTTCTACACACTGATTTTGTATTTTAATATATCCAAATTATTCACTCTCTCATTGGTCATGTTTTATAGCTCTCTGTATAGAAGAAACCTAATGCAGACATTTCTGGGCAAGACCCCTATCCAAAGCTGGCCTTGAACCCTAACAGCCCTTTGTGCACATAAGTGATCAGCTGGTGTGTGAGACAGATGCTCCTCCATTACACACCTGGAAACTCTTCCTCTTTCCATCAGTTTTCAGCAGGCTAATGCCTGTCGGGTCTGTCCCAAGACACAATGCTGAAAACTCAAGTGGTAAAAAAATCCTGCTCCAAATCAACGTCCTAGGGGAATTTCTCCCACCTCTGAACAGATGTGTACCTCCATTATCTCCAGTGGGTTAGTGCAACCTGGAAGGCCTGGTGATAAGATTGTCATGCAGCACAGAGGTCAGAAAAATAATCAGCTGCAGGAAAAAAGTGGAGACCCAAACAGAAGTCTAATCAATAAAGTGAATGCAAGGACTAATCAATAAACTGAATGCAAGGAGGGAGAACAGGAGAGGAAGAAGTAGAAAGGAAGGAATAGAAACAGAGGAAAATTTGGTGTTGGAGAATCAGGTGTTCAGCTGCCAGTCACCACAGTGGGCAGCACGGGATGACAGCCAGGGACTAACACACACACTCTGGAGCTTAGACTGGAACAAGATAAGAGCAGCACTGGAAACTCCTGAGAAGGAGCCTGGGTGCGAGGCAGGAGGTCTGTCCTTGCAGAGCAGGCCTGGAGGAAGCAATGACAGGGAGATGAGGGCACCTTGGTCTGTCAGGGTCATCAAAATTTCAACTTCTTCAGAGATTTCACTACTATGTCTCAGTATTCCTCATTAATCAAGTTAATTATCTCTAAAATAATCTCTCTAACCCATACTGCAAATACATTACCTCCCACCATCAGTGCCTAGATTAACATTTTGGGCTCGCCCATGTGATGACATGGAAGGAGCATGGGGCAGGGCAGCAGGCAGTGCTTGGCAGATGGGTGAGCTGAGCAGCACCAAGCACACAGGGCTCTGCCCATGTCCCAGAGTCTCCCACATGCTGGAAGTGTGTTCAGATGATGCAGGAATGTCCCACGCCTGTCTCTGGAGTTTGTGCAGCATGAGGCTGCAGGACTTGACCAAGAAGAGGAGGCTCAGGAGAAACCTTACCACTCTCTTCAAACTGACTGAAATGAGGCTGTAGCCAGATAGGGATCGGACTCTTCTCCCTGGCAACCAGTGACAGGAGGAGAGCACATAGACTTAAGCTGCCTCAGGGGAAATTTAGGTTCGACATTAGGCAGAAATTCTTCACAGAGAGGGTGATTAGATTCAGAATGGACTGTCCAGGGAGGTGGTGGAGTCACCGGACGTATTTAAGGAAAGACTGGACTTAGTGCCACGGTGTAGCTGACATGGGGGTGTTCGGTCATAGGTTGGACTCAATGATACCATAGATCTTTTCCAACCTATTTGATTCTGTAACTGTAAGGATTCTGAGCAGGGATGCTTGTAATAGAAACGCCAGGTGCCCTCTCGGTGCCGCTGCCGGGCGCACACGGCCGCACCGCTCGCCCACCGCGGCGCCCCGCACGCCAGCGGCAGCGCCTCGCGTGTGCTCGGCTCCCACGGGCGTCTCTCGGGACAGCAGGGCCGGGGCGAGCGGCGGCGGCGCTGCTCAGACCCGCCGGTGAGCCCGCAGCGCCCGGCTATGCCCGCCGGCGCGGGGGTGCCAGCGGCACGGCCGGGCTCGGGAGCGGGCCCGGGCGAGCGCGGAGGCCCCGGCGGCCCCGGCGGCCCGTGACCGGGCGCGTCAGGTGACGCGGGTCACGCCGCCTCCCCGCCCGCCCCGCCGGCAGCTGCGCCGCGCTCCGCCAGCGCCGTGCGGGGGGAAGGAGGGGAGCGGCGGCGGGCGCGGCGCCAGCGCGGGACCTGCGCCCCCCGCGCCCCGAGCCTGCCGCAGGCAGAGGGGCCGGGAGCCCCGCCAGGAGCGCGGCCGGCATGAGCCAGGTGCCGAGGAAGCTGCCGGAGGAGGAAGAGGGGGACGAGGAGGAGGAAGAGGAGGAGGAGATCGTGGGCTTGGCGGGCTACGCCGACGGGGCCGAGTCCTTCTCGGACGGCGACGCGGAGAGCGGCGGCGATGAGGCGTGTGAGTGCCGCTCGCGGCGGCCGAAGCGGCACCGGGGCGGCGGGGAGCGGCGGGGCGGCGGCCGCGGGGCTGCGGGGGCGGCGGCTGGGGCTGCCCCCGGAGAGCCATGGGGCAGCACCGGGCTCGGAAGGGGCTGCGGAGGGGCGGCCGGCAGCGAGTGCGGGTGTGGAGTGAGGCGGGGCGGGGGCCGGGATGAGGCCGGGACGGTGGCGGGGACGCAGGGCCGCCGCCAGGAGGTGAGGTTTGGCGGCCCGCGGATGTGGGTCAGGGAGGAGGCGAGGCGCCCCGCGGGGTTTGGGACACGAGGGGAGCCGGGGCCAGCGGTGCGGGGAGAGACGAGGCGTCCTGAGCGAGGGCAGGCCCAAGTGGGGACGGGGCTGGGCGCTGGGATCCGGGCGAAGCGAGGATGCTGCGGAGGTGCCGTGGGAAGGGCCGGGCCGGGGACGGGGTGCTCGGTGGGTCAGAGGGTGCAGGGAGCTCTGAGGAAGGAGCAGGGCAAGGCTGACAGGTAGCAGGAAGCGTTGGGAAAAGAGGGAGGCAAAGGGAGTGCAGGCAAAGTGTGTGTGTGTGTGTGTGTGTGTGAGATTTCTCATCAGTATTCTTCCAGTTTGGGGTGAGAGTTATTAGTTATTGGAGGCCACAGCTTGATGATGTGCCCCGAGTGTGCCAGGGTGGGGGGTTGGGTGTCACGCTATAAAAGGCAGCGGCCACACGCAGCTCTGTGTCCGGGGCTGCTCCGCAGCTGCGGGTGTCAGTCCCACAGTGGCAGGCTCTGCTAAATGTCCGTCTGTCTGTGCCTGTGGGGAGCCGCCTTACTCACTGCATGTCCGTGTCGGTAGAGATGGTGATGCTGAGAAGGACGGGCTTACCAGGAAAAGCAGTCTCATTCAGTAGAAAAAGGAAATGCCAGCTCAGAGCCTGTTGCGTTCATTCAGAGCCTGAATTCATTCTTCTGAGACATATTTCACAAAGGAGCTTGGAGAACTCTCAGTGTCACAGGATAAAAAAAGAAGTGCTTTTTTATAAGAGCATAATAAAAAGGCCACATGCTTTAAGTCTATTTCGATATTAGCGTGCAGAACTCTTATCCTTAAAGGCCCAGTCCTCCAGGCTGCCATGGGAGGTGCTGCACTGACTAATGTAATTTTGGGGAGTGGAGGAGGGTCAGTGCTTTGAGTATAAGCCTTCATGGTTAAAAGCTATAGGAATGTTGGACTGTAAGACCTGTAACTGAGATTAAATAAAGTCTTACTTGAACCTGCTAAAGAATTGCCTTTATTTTGATGCAAAGAGGATAAATTTTAATGTGATTCTTTAGTGCTACACTAACTTAGTATTTTCTGTAGAGAAGTAACCCATATACTGTCTTCAGACAAATTAATTTGGATATTTTTGAATAGGAACTTATTAGACTGCTAAAAATTGCAATTGCTTCTCTACAGTAATACCAGGATATTGTGCTTAACAGAAAAAAACCTTTATATCTGAATAGCAGAAGAAGACAGTCCATGCAGGGACTATGCTACACAGGATTAAAACAATCTGGACATTTTAACTGTCCAGATTCCCTGGTTTTCTGTTTCATTTTGAATTCTCCAGAGAAAGAGGCAGACAGCATCTGAACTGGAGGGGGTTGGGATTTGGGTCTGTGTTTTGCATAACACTGGGCTGCAGGGCTTCTCCCTTTTTTTTGTCCTCTCTTCCTGGCTCTGTATGGCAAGTAGTCCAAAATTCAGTGTCACTGCCTCCACTTTTCCACAAAGAAAAAAATGAAAAGGGGCAATATAAGAAGAACAGTTTCAATGCATGGCTGTTGGCAGTAAAGAGAGAAGCCAGGCTTAAAAGTAAAAGCATAATTTCTTCTTGTAAGTATGCAGAAGATTTCAAAACTTCACATTGGTCATCCCTCGCCCTATACTGGGTTAGTGTCTCCACCTTCAGGGCTGAAACCATGACTCTTTTCTTTTGTTTACATTTAGGGTCATATTCAGGGACCTTAAAACACTTAAACTTACATAAAGCCTAGTCATATTTTTTATAGATGCAATTTAACAGTGTTTAGAAGCTGGAAAGCTCTCTGCAGAGTGTCCCAAGGAAGTGGCTTTAAGACATACCCCTGCAGAGTGCTGCACTTGTGGCAGTGTGGGACCTGATCTTCTGGAAGAGACACTTCTGAGTTTTTTCTGTAGCCACAAGAATTTCTTTCCACCAGGTGTTTCTGCAATGTCTGTAAGCTCCCAGTAGCTGAACACCCTTCTTCATAGCATACAGACTTTTTCTGTTAACCCTTTAGTCTCAGGCCATCTGTTAGTGTTAAGGATGTTCAGTGTTTTGTAAGGGCATTGTCTTGACAGCAGTCCAAAGTGCTGCAAATACCACAGTCACAGCAGTACTGGAAATGCTACAGGAATAATGGCTTTGAAGGTAAAGAGTAGAAAGTTTGGATGGAACTGCTACCTCTCCTTTACACAGAAATGGTTAAAACTTAATATAACTGAACTAGTGGGGAAAAAAAATCATCATTACCTGTATTAGTTCAAACCTAGACTAAGAGGCTTGTTACCTTGCAGTTGGTAACATGAGCAAAATAATTCCTTTTGGCTTTATGTTACTTGAGCAGATGAGCTGTGATGTTTCATTTGTATGTTTGAAAGCTGGTGGGATGTACAGAACGTGGCATCCCCATCCCATATGCCCACAAAGCATGGGTTGTCACCTGCTTTGACAATTAATTGCAGTTGATCTGTTACTTGGGATGGGCTTCAAAAACTGCTTTAGTTATCTCTGTATATCTAATGGCATAAAGGAGATACCGAAGTATTCATTGTGTACTGGTGAGACAGGTCTGGAGTGTTGCATGCTGTTCTCAACTCCTGGGAGCTGTGCTCTCCTGCATGTGTTGCAATGCATGCAAAACACTCCATAGGCAAGGACACAGCTGTGGTTAACAGAGGTTCTGTAAGGAATGGAGTGCTTTTCTGGGGGAAAGTGCTTTTAGGTTTGTTGAGTTAAATTGGTGAATACTTGAAAGGAATGGCCTCTAACCAGCATGGCTTCTGTTCTTTATGGCTGCTTAGAAAAGTTGAAACATGAAGGGCTGTTGATATGCATTAGAGACTGGCATTTTAAAACATTTACTCTTTGCAAAAGTGAATGAAGCAGGAAATGTGTGGCATCTCACAATAGGAAAAATTATCTTTCCCATTATAGAACAGAGAAGAGTTTAGTGTTTCTCTTGGGCATATTATGATCTCACTCAGTAACCTAGTCTGGGAAGTTGCAGTGATACATCTGCTGGCATTTCTGTGGCAAATTAAAAAAGGAGTTGTCATGTACTCCTGCAGAGGAATGTGGGCAGGCAAAGCATCGTCCAATTCCTTTACATATAAGGTAATCTCTTAACTCTCTCTGAGAGGGAAGTGCTGTAGAAGCCTTGCTATCTCGTCAGGTTTGGATGATACTCTTACATTTCCCTGTCTTTGAACTGGCAGGATTTCAAAAGCTAAGTAACAGTCCTACTAGCAGAAGAGCTTCATTCTTCTCGTCGCTAATTCTGTTTGCAGTTGCAACTGTATTTTTTTTTAGTATGGCTTTAATAGAAAGCAATTTCCTGCTATTAAGCATTACAATCAGTTAACATCTAACAGCCTGGAATAATTTAATACCACAACGTAAAAACTCCCAAATGATTTAAAATATTTCTTCAGATATGTGTGGAGTTTTTTTTTGAGGTTGTTTCTCAAGAAAAGGGAGTTAGGTATGTAGCTTGTCCTCTGGTTGTCTCATCAGTGGTCAGAATCTTGGAAACTGCTGTCCACCTTCAACCAAGTCTGAACAAAAGACATCTCAAAGGTAATAACCACAAGTTTGAGGAAAACTGGTATTCAGAAGAGAGGAGAAAGCTAAATGAAGTGTCCTCAGAGGGACAAGTGAGCAGTTTTGTGCGTTCACTGTGGCAGCAGCTGGCAGACGGGTGCACACAGTGTAGCCAACTGAAATGTGCTGAGCTCCAGATCAGCCACAGCATGTCATATCTGTTATTTGGAGGAGATGTCATAAGACATACAGGAGGAAGTTGGTGTTTTTGTGGTGGGAAGAGGAAGGGGACACAAAGTACAAATCCATGGTAGATGAGACTTTGTAAGTGCAGTTGCATACAGAGCAAATGGGAGGCTTTTTATTTTTTTGAAGCATGCAATAAAGCCTCAACTTGAAGCCTGTTCTTTACATGTTTTTATAAAGTCTTGACAAAGCTTTGAATAAACTATTTTCTCTTCTCATGGCCAAAAAGCAGAGTGAGATGGAGTATACACCATTGACTCTTGCATATTTGGTTTGGTTTATTAACAAGGCTGTACTCCCAAAACATAAAATATCTTTACATCATCTTAGAGCAGATGTTTATTATTCTTCTGGAGTTGTGAAGTACTGTAGGCACATTTCTCCCAGCCACAGGAGTACTACCTCTGTTCAAGATGATGGGAAGAGTGGAGGAGCACGTTAACCTCAGTTTCTTAGTTCGTAAATTTGTTGTATGTAGATCAGCAGAAGCGGCCATTGCTGTGTTTATTGGATGAGATTCTTACAGAGTTACCTATCCCTGTTCTGTCTGAAAGTGTTTCCCCTGTGCACATGTTCCTGCCTGGCAGTGCTCATGTGTGATAATTGACAAGAACACAGTAAGGGGTATTACCTGCCATGGTTTTTCAATTGCATTTGAAATGGACAGGATGCCTCGGATAATGAGTTGGAAACTTCTTCAGTCACTGGTGACACGGACCTGCACTGAGTGGCACAACCTCTCCCAAGCCAGTAGATGGTGCCAGGAGATGTTTTATGCTAACACTGCAATATCTTCAGTTTGAGAAGCTTCTCTGTCACTCAAATTTGGGAGGCACAAACAGACCTGGACACGGTTCTGTGCCCTCCTGGCAGACATACCCTGCTCCTTTGGTTCTGAAAGCTGTAAATGAGGCTTCAGGCACACAAGAAGATGCAAGATGTGGTCACCACCCCTGGGTGCAAAACGTGCTCCTAGGCAAAGGATTCCTTTAAGCTTTCCTTCTTCTTTTGGCTGATAAGACTATGTAATAAATTTTCAGGTTCAAACTGTTACTGAGATTTCTTGTTTTGGATTTTAATGTTTTGGGAGTAAAGCTGACCACATATGCAGGGCATATTCAGGAATGATGCATGTGAATTAATGTGTGCCAGATAAGTTTTGCAATTCAAAACTTATCCCAGCAGAAAAAAGAAAAAGAAATGCAATTATGTTGTGCTACGAAGTATGATCTGAATAGTCTGTGGTGCAGTGGATAGAAGGTCTACCAAACCTCACTGGATAGTATGTTTAGCCTGTTGTGTGATCAGTATTTAAAACCTGACCTCTCTGTACTCTGAGTTGTACTCTGTGGGTTTAGCACTGACAACTTCTTTTTTTGTGCTGCTTGTGTTTGACACTGCAGAGTCACAGAGGTGTTTCAAAGCTTTTTACATATAAGGGCAGTGCCATTTCACCTCAGCACCAAAGGACATTTCAAAGTTATAGGCCAACTAGATGCAGCAATTTCGACTTCTTTGGGTGTTTTGATTAGAGATAACCTGAAGCTAAAGTGTGTCCAGGAATGGGTAGTTATACATTCATGTCCTTACAGATATAACAGCATAGTTTACTGTTGGAACTACTTGATGCTGATATAACTGCATCAGCGCCAGAAAAAGTAGTGCCAGTTTCAAACTGGAGTAGGTAACACAATGAAACCCATGTTCCCAGGCCTTTGTTTTGCAAATAGGCAGATGATATGCTGTAATCTTATTTATTGGATAACAAACCTTTACAGATTGTAACACGAATTGCTGAGCAGCAAGTGAAATCCTAAGCCCCTTAGGAAAGGACTCCTCATGAGCTCAGTACTGCTTACTGCTTACTCAGTAAGCAACATAGAAGCCCTGTGTGCCTGCTGAGTTGAACTTTTCCTGTAGCTCCTTGCATGTGTGATTTCATTTATTAGTTTATTTATTGGTTGATTGATTTTAGAGAAAGGCAGCCCTCAGGTAGAAAGATCATGCAGAGGTACTTAACAGAGTCTTACTCTGTTCTTCCAGCATTGTGATGTAGCTATCTGCTGGAAAGGGTATTTGTTATCAGATTATACTCTTTTAAAGGAGAATATATGTGGCATAGTGTTAATTAGAGTAAAATTAGGTATTTAAAGATGTCTATGTGTGATAACAGATTTTTCACATAAAACAGAGCAGTCAAACCTTCTGCAGTTTGTCTTGGAGGTGAGAAGTAGATTTTCTGATAGTATACCCTAAGGGGCAAATAATTAAAGTCAAAATGCCTGTAGCACTGCTCTCTAAGTTTAAACATTGGATACATTTGCATAAATTAATATAAAAATTTCATGAAAATAAATATGAAATGCAAGTTATCTGGAAGTTACTAATTATATTGCCATAGTATATTCCTTTTCTTCTTGTGTGATTTTATTCAGTCTTGGATTTCAATGATCCCTTCAGTACTGAAGTTAAGCCAAGAATCCTACTCATGGGATTGAGAAGAAGTGGAAAGTCTTCCATTCAGAAAGTTGTCTTTCACAAAATGTCGCCGAATGAGACTCTCTTCTTGGAGAGCACAAACAAGATCTGCAGAGAGGATGTTTCCAACAGCTCCTTTGTCAACTTTCAGATATGGGATTTTCCTGGGCAAATTGACTTCTTTGACCCTACATTTGATTATGAGATGATTTTCAGAGGCACTGGAGCACTGATATTTGTTATTGATTCTCAGGTAAAAAAAGGGGCTTTAAGCTATTTTTTTCTTCCTTCAGCAATAGACAAAAGGGAGGGTTTTTCAAAGCAAATAAATAATCTACATCACAAACACACATTAAAAGGAATCATTAAAACTTGAAGAGCAGCTTGGCTATTTTTAATCTCTCCCTGCAGTGTGTTTGGAAGTTAACTAATTTGTTTTAACATCTCAAGGTTCTTGCTCAGATTCGTAAGTGCTGACAGCATGAGATTGGTGCACATGCTGGATGTAGGCTCAGGCTTCTACTTATAAAACATTAAAAAATCAAGCTGCTGTTGAGCTGTAGTACTATTTAAAAATAACTATCATTAAGTATAATATATATTTTTAAATACTTTCCCAAGTTGTAGCTCTTCTTTTTCCTTTATTAGGATGATTATATGGAAGCATTAGCTCGGCTGCATCTTACTGTGACCAGAGCCTATAAAGTGAATCCAGATATCAACTTTGAAATCTTTATCCATAAAGTGGATGGTTTATCTGATGACCATAAGATTGAAACACAGAGGGATATTCACCAGAGGGCAAATGATGACCTTGCAGATGCTGGATTGGAGAAGATTCACCTCAGGTGAGAAAAGTTGCTCTGCAGTGAATGCTAAAGAGGAGAGCAGCTTATTTGACAAGTTACTATTTTCTGTCCTCTTGAACTAGCAGGCAACATGCTTTTGATATATGAAGGATAATCAGAGATCCTGTATTTGACCTGAGCCAAAGTATCCTATTTCTGATTGCTGTCTAGAAGGGAAAGATGGAGAGCTGCTTAATAGCACATGACAAACATGCCAGAATACTATCAGGTTTTGCTGCAGTTGCTGTCTTGAAATAAGTTGGCTTGGACAGTGACAACAACCAGTAGAGTTCCAGGCCATGGAGTGTATATGGCACCACATCACTTTGCCTCCTTTGAAAGCTCTGTGCCACTCACTCATCCTCACTGCTGCAGCCTGCTCAGAGCCACTTGGGAAGACCTGTGCTGTAGCTTTGCCTTGTGTCCTCTGGTAAAATGGGTTAATGTAGTAAATGGTGACAAGTAGAGAACTTTGCAGACTGGGAACCAGAGGACATCAAGTTGTCATGGCTTTCTGAGCACTTTAAAGCCAAATATGTTAAAATGAGAGGCCTGCTCCATGAACATGCCAGCTCTTTGGAGCTCTTAACTACTCAACTGCATCACTGCACTGATAAATGGGTCCACAGCTTTCAAAAAGTAGATCACAAATAGGCATATTCAGTAACACTCCTCTGAAATTTGATAAATATTTTTGTAAGAATACCAGTGTGGGAGTTGCATTAAAAAGTTCTACATCGAGGTCTAGATTTCACTGTTCAGGCTGGGGGTTTTTTTAGTATAGAGATTAAGTCCTGTATTTCAGTCATATCATGACTTTTGATCACGGGGGGTAATTGCATTAGTGTAGGCACTTACTGTCTGACAATATTTTATTTCACTCATATTGTGAAGGGTACATCATGTTCACAGTATGTGGCTAAAAGGAAAATGTGGTGACATTTTTTTCCAGCTTTTATCTGACAAGCATATATGATCATTCTATATTTGAAGCATTTAGCAAAGTGGTACAGAAACTGATTCCACAGCTCCCAACACTGGAAAACCTGCTTAACATCTTTATTTCAGTAAGTACTTTCTATGTCCTTTGTCTGTAGATCTGGCTGTGTCCAACATGCATGTTTAGATACTCTATTCACTGCCTTCTTAGAGATCATGAGCCATGTGAACTCTCAGAGAAATGATCAGAACTTAGTTGAAATGCACCCCCATGCAACTTGGCCTCACTTCCATGTCTATTAGACAGCATTGATGAGCTGCTGAGATACTCAGAGTATTTCCTGAGTCACATGAAGTGGGTTAGCTGCCATCACTTTTCTGCTTGTAGCATCAGTCTGAATGTTGCAAAAGTCTGTGCTGCATGTATATGCTGAAGTTGCACTTAAACCTTCTATGAATAAATATTTAAAGGAACATTATCTAGTCTGACTTCATATGGGGAGCTGTCTGTAGTGGTTCCCAGAATTAATTTTATTTTGTATTGGAAAGTTTACTGAGCTTAAGAAAATCATCTTATGTCATGAAATTTTTAGACATGGATTCCACCACAACTTTCACCCCTTCCGTAGTTACTCTGAAGGCCAGTTAGGGAGTTTTGTATATCTAGTGGTTTGTTACCACTGGGGAAGAAATTGCCTGCTCCACTCTTCCTGTATGTCTGATCCCTTCCTTTCCTTCGTACTGGCTCTGACACTCACTTGTTCCCTCATGAGGTTACTATACCATGCACTTATGCACTGCTTAATTTAGTTAAAAGCAGGTGATGGAGGAGTCCAACATGCTCTTGTTCTGACACAAGGTAAGAGATGGAAACATGGGCAGTGAGTGAAGGGGAGCACAGTGAGAATTTGTGAAAAGGGGAAACTCCCTATTTTAGTGGTCGTTATATCAGGTCATAGTAGCTCTGAAAACTGCACCCTTTCTCATAATATTCTAATTTTGTGCTTAGCATCCAGCACTCATTTCTGAAGCTTCAATTTCTGAGCAAGATACTTTGTTGTGTCTTCTTGTGATTTTGACATAAGAAATTATTTAATATCATTCAACAGCTTGTAAGATAAAATTAGACTTCATGGTTTCTCAGTGTGGAAATGGAGAGAGATAAAAGTTGGATGTGACAGGGAAAGCTAGGAATAGAGGAAGGTCATTCCAAAACTTATTCCCTTACTATTAAACAGCAAATTTATACAGTGTCATAATTAATAGTTTGCTACAAAGACCTGTTTCTTCCAAAACAGCTGGACTGTATACCAGTTATTATCATGTAGTCTCAAAACTCCATGGCAGAAAGGCAATGAAGAAATGATGACAACAATTCTAGAGCAATTAGATAGTGGTTTTGGCACACAGTCTTTCTGAGAAAGCTAGCTGAATAATAGTCTTCCCTGTGCCAGAGTCACTCCAGTCACTCTTTGTGAGTCAGATCTCTGTATGGAGTCTCCTCACTGGAGTTGGTGAAGGGTTTGTGCAGAATCTCCACGTGAACTGAGCACAGGCAGCTTCCTGAATGACTGATGACAATTTCTCATGTGTCTGTAATGCCCAGCTCCAGTCACACCTACAATATCAGGTATAGTTTGTAAGGAAGAAAAAGTATTTCAAACAAATGGGATGTCCAGAAAAGTGAGGGAGGTGTGCTATTTCCCCTCTTCAGTATGGGAAAAGTCTCAGACTCTTTCTTTGCTCCAGTTTCTAAATGACCTAGGGCCATGTGTAGCTGCATCACTATGTCCTCAGTATGCTTGCTGTTTTTACAAGTATCTGTCTGCAGACAGAGAGACTCAGAATGATTATTTGCAACCACAGGAAGATTAAGCATCGTTCTCCTGCATACAATTAGTTAGGGGGTGCCTCTTTACCTTGGCAACTTAGTAGCAACAAATTTTGGCATGGGTTTTGGTCACGCCTTGTCTCAGGAAGCCCATGTGTTGGATATCAGGGCGGGGGTGTGTTCGTGTTCCACTTTTCAGTTTCAGCACATTCACGAGGAAGTGCTTTCATTTATGCCACGGAGACTTCCAACACAAAAAGCTGACGATTACAAAAATAGATCTGTGATCACTCTCAAGTTCACAGCAGGTTTTTTCCCCAGTTTATAACGCCACAGTGTGTGAGCATGTTTGAGGAGCCATCAGTGTGATAATACTGGTGCTGCATTCTTTAATGTAACGGCTTGTATGTCATTCAATGACTGTCACTAAAAATCCACGTTAATCTTATCTGATAACACACCAGCTTCATATAGAAGGATGCCTGTTTCTTAATTACTGTGACCTTATTAACCAGTCAAGATGTGTGACATAGAAAAGTGTATTTTCATTTGAGGTTGTTTGGTCTGTTTTGAGGAATATTAAAAAGTACGTATTAAGACAAACAATTATTATAGTAAAAATAAAATTATATACAGTTTTGAACATTTAATGATTTAAATTTTGTAATCTGTAAATTCAAATGTAGTGATAAAAATTAATTCATGAAATCTGCTGTGTGATGTAATGCCTGTTTAAATAATTGTCCAAAATTCATTGCTAACTGGATGTGACTGGCAATATCCTCTTAAGTTCTTTTGAGAGTTGCTTTTTAGGGCCAAATTCTGGCTTACTTTCATACATTAAAGACAGAAAAAGATAGGCCTGCTTACCTGTCCTAGGAATTGGAGGAATACTACCACTTTTACTGAACCTATTCTATTTAAGGAATAGAAATGTCTTCTACATCATCACACCCCGTATAGTTGAGAGACATGGTTTGAATTTCAAGTACCTCATGGTTTTTACCTATCCAAAATAAAATCTCATATATTCATTGCAGATTTTTCACAATGGCTCTCTTGGTTCAGATTAACCATGGAATATTCTTACATCAATTCAGAATGCCTTTAGCACATGTTGCATCTTCTCTGCAGATTGTAGGGTTGTGTCAGAGAGAACTGCTGTTTTTTCAGACCCTGCTCTCATTGAATCAATGCCAGCCTTTCATTCAGTAAGGAACCCACCAGCTCCAGTAACAGAAACAGTTGATTTCTTATTGTAATTTTCCCTAAGCATTAATAATGTAATGTCTCTCTGAACATTACTTTTAATCCACCTTTTCCTGGTTTTAATGACTTTTTATTATTGTTTCTATAATTTCTGTTTGGGTTCTTTTGTGGGCTAGGGGTAGCAGGTAGAGGGTGGAGTGTTGAGTAGTTTCCACACAAAAATTCTGGGAAATCCTTTGATTTTTCGGTTACAGTTGTACTAAAAACCCTGGCAGGTGAAATATTGGAAGGCACGTGGATAAATTTAGTGGTTACTACTCCAGTCCGTCCTACTGTTTCACAGAGGTTTCTGTTACCATACAAGTTCTAAAGAAGCAAATATATGCAGTTTCTCAGCAGGTCCTACCACAATGGATCAGTTGCAATTGAAAACAAGCATAGTTTAAGAGACCAATTTCTGCCCTTAACCAGCAGGTGTAACTGCTGGCATGGCAGAATGTCTCAAGATGTTCTTGGCAAACGTTCAGAAAACTTTCTGAACTGTCACTGCAAGTACAGGCAGGCTGCAGCACCTAGAGCTCTGAGATGAAAAAATCACTTCTCATTGTTAAATGTTATTATATTGTCACTGGCATCTTAATAATTTAAAGTGCATCTTATCTGTACAGCTGAAATAGTTGCTATGTCTCTCTTTTTGTAATATAAAACTTGGTAATTGACTTCTCATGAATGACACTGCAGGGCTCAAGTTTCAGCTCCTTCTGCCTGAAATGACTTGTATTTTCAAATACAATTTTGGCAATGAGTTATAGCTATGTACTTACATGATATTTCAAAAGAGTCTTGTAATTAATCTTATTTGACAGCATCTGTTGAACTGTGTGAGGTGCTGTCAGAATTACTATTTAAAAATAAAATTACAGAACTCCCATATGTGGCCAGAACAACCAGCTTAAATATGCCTACATTTTTGTTCTTTGTGCTCAAAGAACATAGACTCATAGAGCCCTGAAGGCTGAAAGGCACCTTTAGAGATCAGCTGCTGCTCAGAGTCAGGCCAGTTACAGCAAGTTGGTTATGGCTGGGTCCAGTTCAGCTTTGTGCATTTAGAAGGATAGAAACACTACAAACTCTCAGGTCAGCATGTTCCCAATCCTTCACCACTCTTCTGTTAATTTTTTTTTTCTTGTATCAAGTCAGAATTCCAGCCTGTGCCTTTTGTCTTCTGTCCTTCAGCTCTGAGAAGAGCTGGGTTCTGGCTTCTCTGAACCCTTACATTAGGTATTTGTAGATAGCAGTAAGTCTTCTCTTCTTCAGGTTGAACAAAGCCATTTCTCTGAGACTCTCCTTGTACATTCTGTGCTTCAGCCCATTTACCTAAGGTATCCACAGTGTATACTTTGTTTTTAATATTTTTTTATTACTGACTTACTGAAATAGGCCACTCAGAGGGTTTTTCCATTATGAAATACAAGAAATTCACCTCTATACTCTGTTATTACTAATGGATGTTTGCAGCCTTAGCTCTGTGTGCAGTGATGGAGGAATGACGCCTCTTTAAGGAGAAAATGCCCAAAATACTGCTGGCCATTGTTCAATAGCATATCTAGTGTTGGAAATTTTTCTTCCTATTTCAGGAGATATGAAAAGCAGGAGAGTCACTTTAGTTACTTAACTATGTGTTAAACAGTTGACTTAGGAAAGAAGGAAGAAAAAATGGAAAAGTTCTGTAATTGTACAAAAGAAACTGAAACTATTAAAACTCGTTAGGGATTTTCAGTGTGGTTTTTGGTGGTTACAGAACTACTGTGGCAGCAGTCCCAAACCCTGTTAAAATGGGAATTTCTGGAGACAGTTCAGTTGGATGGAGAAAATTGCTTGTCTTCCCATATAGATGGAAGAGTATTTCATAGCTTGTGCTTTAGCAATTCTGGGAAATTGCCCTTTGTTCATGCTGGGACAGGTGTGCAGGTGTAATCCTTTGACATCAGCCAGCAAGGCTACTGTTTTCAGTTAAGAAGTACACTTTTTTCTTCCAGGAAGCAGAGGCTTATGGCAGCTTACCTTATCTACACAAAGAGCAAGAGCTAGCATTCCTGGCTAGCTTCTCAGAGCTGTGAATACGATACATCTCCAGTGTGGAGAGTGTCTTAATCAGCTTGGCAGGATCACAGGAACACAGCTGTCATCATTGTAGCAAGCCTTAGCATTTTAAACATGGCTTTAACTACCAGTGCTATGTGAAACCTGAAGGCACCATCACAACACTGTTCTCTCTCCTGTGATCCTAAAAGATGTTCTACAGAACCAGACACTAGAACAGCTACAGACTGCAATGGAAAAATTTCTTAATTTCCTTGGAAATCAGTTCCTGAGCAATACTGTCTTCTTTGTCCATCAGTGTTTTCTTTCTCTTGTTTCTATCTTCTCATATGCCCACTTAGAATAACTTTAGATTGCAGCTTTCTTTTATGTCTGTTGCTAGAATTTAAACACCAAAATCTTGAACTTGGAAGATTTTTCTGCTCCCCCCTTGCCCTCCCTCATTTTCCACTGAAAAGAAATTTCTCCAGGTGGAGCAGTTTGGGAGTGTCACTTGTCATTATGTCTGCTCAGAGGCAGAGAATATTGGAATGTTTGTGAGCAACAAATACAACAGTGTTTTTGTTTGCTACAAATACAACAGTGCTGTATGTACAGTTCTTTCAAAATGAGCTTGATTGCAATTTAATTTCTTTAGCCTAGACTTTTTGTATAACAGGCAAGTAAGGGAACAGAAAAGCTTGGGGTTAATTTGAAAACATGGATTCCACTTTATTTTTCTTTTTTTCTTCTCTTGAATAGAATTCTGGGATTGAAAAAGCATTTTTATTTGATGTAGTCAGTAAGATCTATATTGCAACAGACAGCACTCCAGTGGATATGCAAACTTACGAGCTCTGCTGTGATATGATAGATGTTGTGATTGACATTTCTTGTATATATGGGTAAGTAAATTGTGAATGTTTTCCATAAAGCTGTGTACTGAGAATCTGAAAAGCCTCAAAATTCCAGTGATGTGGATGTAAACAATAATTTGAATGGGTAATTTGCCGACAGGGGAGGAGATGGCTGGCTTCTGAGGGACTGATGCTTCCCAGAAACAAGCATTGTTCCCTGTTCGGTCTCTTTTGTGAGTATCTTCGTATTTCTATGCTAATAATTTTATTTGGAGGAAGAAGTCAGAAGAAACCAACCAAAAATAAAAGGAAACCTCATAATTTTTTTCCCCTAGGGATGAAATCAACAGAGAGATGCCTGCTGTTTTAAGAAGTGGGGCCATATTGAGTTTTATTTAATAGCCAGTGGCCTCTAATAGCCTCAGAGAGTTGTTTCACTCTCACTTCAGTTCTCTGTTTGTCCTCTATTCCCTTTATGACCTTTCTGGGTTTTTTCAATTTCCCCTTTTTGTACACTAGCAAGTGGAAATCTCCTGGGCTGGCACGTACATCTCCTTGCATGTGTTCAGGGCTGGGCCCTTGGCCAAATGTAGGCCAGCCATTCCTGGGAAAGGCAGGGGCACATGAAGAATTGGTGCACTAAGATGCTTGCATTTGGAGGCCAATGGGCTAGCTTTGCATTTGTACCACTGGTGGACTTTTTGCTCTCTGGAAGGGGGTACAAGGGAGAGTCCTGGTGCCCATGTGCAATAAGCACTGGAACAATAAACTTGAATACTTAACCTAAAATCTCTAAAGTTTGTATATTCTAGCGTATGTTTCAGATTTTGGAGTCATCACTTCAGTAGCTGTGTTAGAACTTGTTTTACAGAGGTATAAATAAAGAATGCTGATTTTTGTAAAGAGAGAATCTGCTGTGTAGTTCAAAAGAGTGTGCATTTAATAATTACATGTACAACACCATTTGTGGGGCTCTTTATTTACAAAATATCATCCTGCCACTGTGCTTGTGTAGCCATTTAGCCTTTATCACCAGAGATCTGCTTGCCATTTTTTAGCTATAGAATAAAGATGATATTACAATTAATTTTTTGTCCTCTGTTCCTGGAGCATCTGTGGAAGTTGCCACTTTAATATATTACTGAGACTAATTGTTCTGGGAGGTTGGTGATAACAATCCATTTAACAATATCTGTGTGTGCATTCAGGAATGAGGATAAAATTATAATGTTACAATGATGTACAAAAACATAATACAGTGATCATCATGACACAGCATCTGTGAAGGAGAAATCTCTTTTCATAATATGATGTTGCAAAAGCAAACATCTCATGAGGAAAATCTCATGATGTCTTAAACTATCAGTCAGCTGCTACCACTCAAGCAAGGTTACTGGGTTTGGAGTTATCAGTACAGACCTACTGTTTCATATGTTTATGATAAGTCATAATATAAAGCACTGATTTTTAAAAAAAGCAGCCTTGTGGTAAATGGGTGGTAACTTACAGAGGAAAAAATAAGGTTCCAGTTCAGGCACTTGGCAGTCAAACCACCTGATTTCTAGCCCCAGATCTAAGGTTTGGTGTGTGATGTGGTAAACAATTTAATCTCTTTGTCTTCTTAGTTTACTAGTTGTAGTTTGAAGAAGAGTCTGCCTGAAAGATGAAAAGGAAGATTTCATAAAGTTTGAGATTCTTTGTTGAGAGAACCAATGTAGCAGTACTTTTGTTAACTAATCTGGTGTCTTGTCTTTTCTTGTTTGTTTGTTTGAATACTGCTCTTTAGGCTTAAAGATGATGGCACTGGAACCCCTTATGACAAAGAATCAATGGCAATCATAAAACTGAATAATACAACTGTCCTTTATTTAAAAGAGGTGACAAAATTCCTCGCTCTTGTTTGTTTTGTCAGAGAAGAAAGCTTTGAGAGAAAAGGTATTTTCCCCTTTTCTAGTATTGCATTAATTTTCTCTTATATTAGTGAGTTAATGAATAACTGAGGTTGTCATTAGCTGATAAGTTTCTAACTGCATCATAAATATTGAGGTAAGTACAGCTTGATAAAGCTTATATAACATTTTTAAAGGGATGAAAGTACTTGTGCAGGCATTAAGATGGGATGAAATCCTAAACGTATTTGACAAATTTCTGATATGAAAGTATTTGAAAGTTTACATCCAATGCAGTAAAGCTTCCACCTGCAACTGTAGACTGTGTTAGTTTATATTGTCTGACACTGATTTGTACCTGTTGACATCAGCATACACATTTGGAACAGCTTGCCTGCCATAGCCAAGGGAAAAATTTGGAAACTGACAGATAGAATGTTCTTGCTTTTCTTATATCTGAAAGCAGGCTTTTAAAAAATTGCATATTTAGGACATAGTCTTATTTAGGAGTGCTTTAATTTTGCAGTTAAAGTGCACAACATTTCTTTGTCATCTTTCTGGTCAAAGTCAATACTGAGCCCTTAGTTCATGACCTCTCTGCCCACCAGTATGATGCTCACTGAGTTGCTGGTCTTTGTGACATGCCCTGAGACCAAAACTCAGCAGTGGAAGAGCAAGCTGCCATCTGGGCTCCTGTGCCCCATCTTGTGATAGTAATTTCACCTGTCAGTGTTGGTGTGCTGTGAACACAGCACTTGTACCATGTCTGCTGGGCTGTTTGACAGCCTGGTGAGCTTTTGATAGAATTTAAACTAGTCAAATGTCTCTTCCATACCTCTACCACCTTTATTGCATTTGAGTGTTGGATGCAGTTGCTTTCTGTAGAAAGCATACAAAGTGTTATTTCTGCACACTTACTAAGAGCACTGTTTCAGAAAGACACCATGCTGAATAAACATCCCTTAGGGTTTGTCCACACCTGTGTGAGGTTCTTGTGTCTGCATAGTTGGGACACTTGGTAGCCTTCACCCTTCTGCAGTACAGCTCTGGTATTATAATGGAGATGAGCTTTTTGTGCCTCATGAATTCCAAGTAATATTTTGCCTGAACTATAGGAAGATAGAAAACGGTTTCTGGGAAAAAAAACAAAGTGTAACATGGTCGAAAATATTCATCTCCTCTTAGGGAAACTGAAATGGAAAATGCTGCAGTATTTCAGTTAAGAAAGCTCATGGCATTAGTATTAAATGAGGTCATGAGCTCAGTACCAAAATTCTAAAATTGTATTGTGGTGTTACAGAATTGTAGTACTCAGTAAATCTTCCAATTGACTACCAATATGGCTTTACAGCTTTTCTGTGGGATTATATTCAGCCCACTGACATGGTAATGTTATCTGCCTATTATGTAAGTATCTAATCTAACAGCATGTCTATTGTGTAATTTTTTAATTACAGTGTAAGATGAAATACAACTGGGTGAGATTTGGTAATAGTTCTATCAAGTATCCATTTCAAAGTTTATGTATTGTCAAAAACCAAATATTTCTTGATTAATAGGAGGTACTTATTTTTATCACAGTTATTCTGTAAAATAGATTTCCAAAGTGACACCATATTTTATGAAAAATTTCAGTTTTTCTTCTAGTATACTGAGCACTTCTTCAAAGCCCTTTATTAAATTAAGGATCTGTTATCTGCCAATCAACTTCTATTTGATTTCTCTTAAAACATACCAGTATATATAGTAGCAGACATTGTATCAAGCTGTAATGCTTACTGAATTATTTGTATTTCTCAAATGTGCTTTTGCTTAGCACAGAAAAAATTCCTGGACGCTGAAAATGAGCTCCAGACAGAGAGTATGTTATTTCACTAAACATAGAATATAAGCAATGTTTTCATTACTTTATTTCTATGAATGTCTTTATTAATATGTAAAACATTTCTGTCTCTGTAGGATTAATAGACTACAATTTCCATTGTTTTCGAAAAGCCATCCAAGAAGTATTTGAAGTAAGAATGAAAGTAGTAAGATCTCGAAAACATCAAAGCCACCTACAAAAAAATAAAAGACCCACTCCCAATGGGACACCAAGAATGCCACTGTAACTGAGGTTTTCTGGCAATGTGGCAAGCAAAATTTTCATGAAGTTGATGTGACTTCTGCATCTCATTGCACTGAGGGAAGAGGAAAACAAATGGGACTGATGTATTATATGAATTTTCCCTGAACGTTCAGAAAGCACTGTTTAAATATTTTTATCCAATCAGTTTTTTTCATATAGTGAGCACTTTGAGCAAAATGTTGTATATATAAACATTGAGGTGAGCACTTGTAAGAATTTTCTTAATATATGCTGTAAACCTTTTTCATGCCATATTAAGAAAAAACAGCTGTGACAGAAATACTGGGTACATAATTTGCACTTTTTCATGTTTTCCTTGTGGACTTGGACTTTGATAAACTTAGTTTTTATGGTGATTTTGATGCATGGTGTCAGGTAAAATGTATGCTGTAGTTTATTTACCTGCTACAATCAAATTGGTTAGTAAACAATTAAGAAAAACTTGGTACAATGCCTTTTTAAATTTGTGACAGCTAATACCTAACATTCATACAGATCTAATTTCATATATTTTTCAATTTGTAAACTGAAGAATAATATTGAAGTATTACAGCAATAAGCACCTTACCAGGAATCGTAACTGGTAGGTAAATATTAGCTTTTATAAAACAGGCTTTTGGCCAAATTTCATCCGGAGTTCTCCTTAACACTGGTCATGCCCTCTCTTGGGTCTGGTTTTATTATTTACCTCGGCATATACCACTAAAATACCTTTCTATAAAGATGATTGTTTTGTAAAATGGCTCTATGTTGCACTGGTATTTTTATAAGGCTTCAGAGGAGTGTGTTGTATCTGTACAGCTGGATTTACATTGCTAAGTTTGTGTTGAGAGCCTGCACGTGTACAGTTGGTGCAATGAAGAATCTGTATGTATTTCCACCCTGGCATTCTGATGTACTGATAAGTCATAAAGGTGGGAGCACTGGGTTATTGCCTCTATCAGGGGTACATCTGTGATTGAAATCAAGATGAGACCATTAAAATGAGGACTGGACAATCTACCTGCTGTAATAATCAGCGTACATCACTACGTTTTATTTTAATATTGAATATGGGCAGATTTACCCCGGGATCCGCCAGGACAGCAGAGGACTCTCAAACCTAAAAAGAAGTAACGCTTTCCATGTTCTGTATTGAGTGGTTTTGTTTAATTAGTGATACAAAATTATAATTCCTTGATGGAAGGGAAACTCTTAATTTTTACTAATTGCATGCGCAGTGTAATGGTTTTGTTGGCAGCTTTTGGGAGTGAGAAGAACTTGACCAGAATGGGAGGCAGCTTGCTGTACACCAGAAACAGGTAAGGGGAAATGTACCATGTTCACAGCTAATCTGCCCCCAGCCAAAATAGCTCTGGAGGCAGGCAGGAAGATGGAACCAATGGCTCTGTCAAGAATTGTGTGATAAGTAATGCAGTTCTAGGGGCTCAGAAAGGTAAGAAATACTGATAATAGTGAAAATCACTGATCCTGATGCTGGTGTGAAAAACAGTGACAGTAGCTGTAGTCAAATCAGAGTGTCTAAAAAACAGAGTTCAAATTCCTTTTAGTACTGTCACCACCCATCATCTTAGTTGAGGGCATTCTTCTGACTAGCCCCTCAGTTAAAGTAATGCAAAGCTGTTTTCAGAGTTCACCAAAGCAGTGATGGGTAAGAGACACCTTTTGACAGCTTTCCAGTCCACAGGACATTCATTGAAGGGCTGCTGTAATTTCTGGCCATGTGTTTGTCTTTCATTTTGTTGAGATCCCTGGATTGGGTCACAATCTCTGTCCTCCCTTTGCCCCACCAGGTGTAGGTGCCTATGTGGGACTAAGAACACCTACCAGGCTGGGCCAGATTTTTTTGTTGTTGGTTTTATGTGTAAATTATCTCTTCATAGTGGCTATGGTATGAGTCAAAACTAAATGTAGCTTCCATATATTTGGCCTGAGTTCTATGTAGACCTTCTATTAGAGACTATCAACTTGTTTAAGACAGTGAAGTTGCCTCTTGTAGTCCCATTTAGAATTTGGAACAGACTATCTAGCACAATTTAGTGAGGGTGATTTTAGCCAACATAAAACTTCCAATTCGATATCATCAGAGTAAATGTAATTTTCATCAGGTTACTTATGTTTCAAATATAAAATTTAAAGAATGTTTAAAATTCATTAGTTTTAGTGTTTAACTTTGGTATTTTCAGGTTAGGTGATAACTCATTTCACTTTTGAGTAATCATTTTCTAATGTTCTAGCTGAAGTGATTGAACACTGAGTGAGGCATGCAAGGTCCTTTTTACAAATATATTCTAAAACTTGCTTTTTTTAAAAAAAAATATTTTAAATTTTATTGAGATTCTAGTTTTTATTTTAAAGAAATTAAATACCCCATGTGCTACAAGAGCCACTTAAGGCAGTGTTGATACACTTTTTCTAAAATAAGAAATTGTGGAAGAAGTAATTACTTTCCAAATAGTCCAGTATTTTTAAAGTACCTGATCCATAAGTCTCCATTTCTTATTTAACATTGAAGTTGTCTAGAGATGGTAGGGACCATTAATGAACAAGACATGTCTTTTAAAAAACACTGGTTTACAATAAACCCAAACCAATTTAGTATCCTGTGGACATTTTAAAGTCAGGAGCTAGATAACTATAAAATATTGTTTCCAAGAATGTTTTATAGTTGAGGAAATGCCTGTAAGTAATTCAGCAGGCAGCAGCTCAGGCAGCAGAGTGTGTGAAGGGTTCTCTGAAGAGTTCAAATGCACCTTTGAGCATGCACTGGAATGGCTATTTAAAATGTTACAGAGCTGGAATATGTTTCTAAAATCTGGTGATTACCAACATGCTGTGCATTTGCATAGAAGTGTAATTGTCAGGAGCAAACTACTCTGATAAAGCATAATTCACATAGATCATTTGAGCTCTCATGTTTCATGATAGAACAGGGTTGTTTTTCCCACTAAAACAAAAATTCTGTGGTTTCTTGCATGTGAAATTGCACTCCTGATGATTTGATACTAAGGGAGCTCATTCTGTGAAAGTACTGCAGCAATTTTTAAAAGAAATGTTGACCTATGAACTCCCTCCATCTTGATATGCATCATCAGAGTAAATGGAGGAATTAAAGAAAATAACCCATAATTGTATACAGTAGCAACTGTTTGCTTTAATGACATATTTATTGTGCTGTCATTTGCAACAATTATTGTAGAATATTTTTTTCTTAAATTGAACACTGAGGTTTTCCTATTTTTGTACTGATGATGTACATGACATCCTGTCATGATTTTTGTGCTGCAGCTTTGTCCTGTTAGATGGACAGATACATTAACACCAAAATTTCCTCAGATTCTAAATGTTTATCAATAGCTGCATGTGAATTTACTCAATTACAGATAAACACATCAAATTCTCCCATTTCAGCTGTGTGGAAAATCAGAAATAAGCTTGATTGGGAAGTTCTTTTGGGCTCCTCTTATATGGTGGCATATGGTTGACATCCCACTTGATTTCTCACTGTATTAATATTTGCATATTAGCTCATGCACATATCTTCAAATAGCTACATTTAAAAATGACACTAGCAGATTGCTGCTTTTAATTTGTTTTCTCCCTGGTATCTGTGTTACCTTTCTCAGTTTGCTGTCTCTGAATTTCATATTTTGCTGTAACCAGGTCTGATACTCACTCTCCTTGGTTTCTGCCAGCCTATTCCCTTTGGCTTGTAGGCATTATGAGCCACAAGCTAGGTCTTGAGCTAAAACCTACTGAAAAAATACTGAGTGCAAAAAAAAATTGTAGAAATCCATTACATGCTATAACATCCCTAAAAAGACTCGACAGATTTATGTAATCCTGGTTTGTATGCATGCCATAAAATATGTATTGATATTGAAGTTACAGTTTATGTTCGCAGTCAGATTTTAAACATTTCTTAATCATGTCCAGAACGTATTTTAAAATGTAAAAAACATATAAATATATCCAAGACAAAATCCCCTAGTGCAGCAGTTTATCACAATGTCTCTTGAACTAAATTAACACATTTCTGATAAGGTAAAAGATTTTCATGAGACTAGTCAGAGAAGATACTCTACTGAATATTCCCCTGCTACAAGTAAGAGGGATTATTTATTTCAGGATTGCTGAATAGCAGAAGAAAAAGCGAAAAAACCCATTGATGTCCGTTCTTTAAAAAGAACCAAACCAAAAATAAGAACAAGCCAACAACTAACATGTGCTAGCCTAAATTGAGAAGTGTTGGGATTAGACACATGGATGAGTGCAAAGAAGGCAAGAAAAAAAGCAGAGTGGCCAAAGTTACAGCATGTAGGCCAGAACACTTCAGTGTATTCAAGCTGCCTTACACAAAATGTTCAGGTTGGATATTTGGAGGAATTTCTTCACAAAAAGGGTGATGAAACATTGAAATTGGCTGCCCAGGGAGGTAATGGGGTGATTAAACATTGGAATTGGCATCCCTGGAGGTATTTAAGGAAAGACTGGACATAGCACTTAGTGCCATGGCCTAATTGACCTGATGGTGTTTAGTCAAAAGTTGGACTTGATGATCCCAGAGGTCTTTTCCAACTGAATTGATTCTGTGGTTCCATGAAAATGTAGACCAAGGAAAGATAATGGGCTTATCACAACAGGGTCAGCCCCAGGGAGGTAGTGTGGGTGAGGTCGGTTACACCACATGGTCCTCAAAGGTCCAAGTAGCTGACAGGGAAGAACAGGACAGAATCAAAGCTGCCTTTCCTATTTTAGCAGGATTTACCCTTTTGTGTTTTTATCTCCATTCAGTGCAAACTAAAAGCCATTCTGAACTGTCTAAACTGAAGTGTAGTGTCAGTACAAATGTAAGTATAAGCCCTATGAATGCATTCACACTGGAAATCAAAAAAAATTCTGTAAGCAGGAGAGCAGCACCGGCAGAGCAAAGAGCCTGACTACATCCAAGAGGAACCTCTCCTTGTTAGGAAAAATGTGTGTAAGTCACGACATGTCAATTCCTTGAGCGTGCTAGCATAAGGGAATGCTATATTCTTAACTCACCTTCTCATCAGCACTGCAAGTTTCTGACCCAGATGAACCTGTCTTTGCATTTAGGTGTTTCTGTGCCAGGTAGGTGCCCCCTCAGCCAGTTCAATTCATGCATCACTGCAAATTCTTGGTCCTCAAAATACTGGTCTGCCTCCTTACTCCTTCCCTCACAAGCCCCAAGTCTCAAACCTAGTGCATGCTTCCTAGATAAACACTGCCCTAGTCCTTCCTCAGCTTTCTGTTATCCAGATAAAACAATCATCCAACAGTTTGGGAGCCAGTAGTGCTTTCAGACTCCTTCATAACTAGTGCTGCAAGCTCTCTTCTGCAGCTGGAGCTCCTCTTAATGCTGCTGATAAAACTGCATAATGGGACGGAGTGATGGATGCCCCAGAAATAAAACCTTTCAGCAACACTTCTGGGGTTTCTAAAAGCCCCACCATCCAGGGCCATCATTCAACTCCAACTTGTTCTGAGGTTAAGTCAGCTGTGGATTGAATTCTCCCTTTGCTTATTCACATCCACATCTGGGTTTGGGGCTACTTTGATAATGAGAGGCTTCTGGGCTGTGGGAAATGTAACCTGTTTCAACTCCTTTTGCAAGGTAGTATGCAGAGAGAACGGATGTGCCTGCTGGGAATCCAGTAGTGCCAGATCTAAAGGTCCTGGGACCATCTCTGTCTCCAAAACCAGTGCTGAGAAGTGGAACCATACTCTGTTTCTCTGCAATGCCCTTTTCAATGACTGAATTGTCTTCTGGTGAGCCAAATGGTCTGATCCACAAATTGCTTCTCTTTCAATACTCCCTTTGCAGCTGATTCAACTTCTTTGGACTGTCAGTGTGCCATCATGCTGTCTTGGTCTCATACCCTAAGTGCTGAACGCAAGTTTTGCAGCAGAGGCATTCAAATTAATTCACTACCACCATTCCTGTTCCCCTTGCTCAGCAGTGTTTCCAGCTCTGTTCCTTCAGTAATTTCATATTTCAATTCCACATTTTTTGTCTATAAAGCAGACGGTTGTCATTCAAATTTTGTATTCTTCATGAAGTCCGTTATGCAGAAACTTGATTATTGGCTTTAAATTTAGTATTCTCTTGACAGAATATAAATGCCTTTCTGCTTTACTCTGTGCACCCTCTCCCATGAAATCTTCCAGCTCCCATGAAATAAATGCATTCATAAAAGTTCCTTAGCATGGAAGAAGTTCTTTCCTTCTTCCCTCCCCTTTTTATATTGCTACAATTAATAGTCCTAATTAAAAGCTATAAATCTGTAATTTGAATAGTTATGACAACACCAGACTGCACAATTGTTTTAGTTTTTGTAATTTCCCTTTCAGAGTAACAGTATCCTCTGCAGCCTGCATCTCCTGTGAGTCTGTATCCTAATGAGTCACCTTGCTAGACACCTTTCAGCAAGGAAAAAAAAAGCCTGCAAGCAGATACAGACAATTTACCAGAGGAAAGTAATAATTCATTGGTTAGTATAGGTAGCTGTGACTAGCAAGCTACTAGACTAAGCATTAACATGCTAACATCCCCATGGAAGACAACAGATGCGCATTCTCTGGCTCAAGTGTCACCACCCTGCCATCTTTTGACTCTCTGCCTTTTCCTTCCAGCATTTTACACCTTTTTAACAGTGCTGCCTTTTCTCTGGACCATAAGTCAATAGCTCTACCTCCGTCTCGGGGTCTGTCTTGCCTTATGTAGCTCTGCTGTGCAGTTTTCTCTAAGAGTGCCAAACCAAGGTTCTGGGATTGAGCCTGACCAGGGCCGGGCTGTGGAGCCCAAGCAGCTGAAAATGCAGAGGAGAGTGACCTGGTATCAGGCAGTGGAGAGAGGAGAGTGACCTGGTATGAGGTCAGTGCAGTCAGCTGGAGCCCAGAGAGCAATGCAATTTGCCAGAGGGTAGGCATATTTGGTCAGCAGAGCCACTCTCTGGGCTCTCCCAACTGCTGTGTTAGGGCTTTAATCCAAGTGTCCACATGGATCCCTTATGTCATTGAGGGCACCCTATGCACTTCACCTGGCCTGGTGCTGCTGCTTTGTTCAGAATGGCAACAGTATCCCATACCTTTCTGCTATGTATGGATATCTGGCATACCTTAGGATACCTCAGACAGCATCAGATGCTTCTGTGTGCAATTGAACCAAGCCCCAGATTTCCACCAACCATCTGAGAAACTCCTGTGTGTCCCAGATATCTACAAGGGGCTGGTGAAGACAGCTGGTAACTCAATATATCTTGGTTAATGACACAGTAAGGTTACACCATTTGGTAAATGCTTTTTGAGGAGCTTTAAATAAACAGCCTGCTCACCAATCCTTTATTTCTATTGCTGAGTCAGTCAGAGCTGTATGTAAGCAGCTGTATGCAGGCAGGAACATGCAAGCGCACATTAAAGTGGTGAGTAACAGTTTTGGAATGGATGGGGTGGAAGGACTACTTGATGGCAGTCCAACAGACATAACCCTGAGTGCTTTGCCTCTGCCTGATGTGTAATTGTGAGGACAGGTGGTCCCTTCCCAGAAGAAAGCCTACAGGAGTAAGTTAAAATGAAGGGGCATGCAGAGGAACTCACATATAGAAAAAGGGACAAGAAAATCTGGTGCCTGAAGCCCTAAAGAGATCATGGAAAACAGGCTGCATGGTCAAAGGCTATGCCCAGGCTTTTCCCCTGAAACAGTGGCACTGGAGCAAAATATTTTTAAATTTTGGTATTTGGCAACTGCCTCCAGCTACCTAGTGTGCTCTGCAATTTGCATGGTGAGGAATATGCACCAGAGAAAATTTCTGCCGTTATCTGTAGCTGCTAAGGACAGAGTAACTAAATCAGGGAGGTTCAGAGTCATGAACAGCTGTCACTTGGACACAGATTCAGCTTTGACTTGGGTCTTTGCACATGTCTTCTGAACCAGGAAATCATCTGAACTATTACAGCAATGATGCCAGAAGACTGTGAGTCAACTGGTTGGTATGATTCTGCTCATTCTTCAGGGAGTAAAGGAAGGGTGAAACACTTGTACCTTTATTTTGACTTCACATTGTGAAACATTTTGTTAGTTCACACTAACTCTGCACCAATGGTCCAGATGAAGCACTTGCTTGCTTTGTCAATTAAAGACACCTGGTAACTTTTCTCCCTACTATCCTTCATTTCTGAAATAATGCTAATTAAAAGTCAGCTGGCAAAGCCCCCTGTTTTGTGAAATGGTTGCCTTAGAACTAAGCTCGAAGAACAGACAGTAATTGCTTTCCTGAGAGGCACCATCCCTCTGTGCAATTGCTGCAGGGCACTGGTTACACAACGCCACCCTTGTTTTTATTGATGAGGAGGTGCACTTGTTGAATCCAGATTTACAAGGTCTGAATTCACACAGAGGATTTTAAAAGCTGAGACTGTATTAGTCACAATGGATACCATGATGATTTCTCTTGCAAGTAAGTAATATCTGTTCCCACTGACAATATAGGCATATGAATATTAGATTCCTTAATTCCATTAAGAGTTTAATTCTGCAGCCAACTGTCTGTATTGAAAGGCTAGCATTATAAATGAGGCAAACCCTTCCACATTTTGTGAATTCATAAAAGCAGGGCATGATTGCTCTGTACAAAAAACTATTGCATTATCATAAGCTTCTGTGATGTCAAACCTTCTCTAGAATAAATAATTCGTAGCTGAATTTATGAGACAGCCCACAAAGCATACAAACCCCACTCTGAACTGACTTTAGATAATCACCTAACATATTTATACACTCATCTCATACCATAATATGACCTGCACAGAGAAATAAAGAGTAGTTCAGTGTCACATAAGCTAGCATAATTCCCTGAGATTTGTAAGAACCTACACTGATGCATCCAACCTTTGTGCAAAAACTGAACCCCTGTGTCACACAGGTGTTCTGCCTCCCAGAGAAAGAAGAGGTTTTGGGAGTAACTCCCTCTTAGTGGGATCCTGCTGGATGCTTCTTAGTGTGCATCCCCCCAACTCTGCAGGCTGACCTTTGTGATTCCCATTCCTACTGGCTGAGCTCCCTTCTTGGACCTTTGAAGTCAGTTCATCAAGGATCTTACTGTTAAAAATAAGAGGATAGATTGAATGAAATGCTTGTAATTCTTCTAAATTGAGGGGAAATGCTGGATACATTTCTCTCAGGTATAGAGAGCTATGTACATCAGGTGCAGCTATACATACATACATACATATATAAATACATACATACATACATACATACATATAAAAATACCTAACCAGGGTAGTCTAGAACACAGAGGACTTAGCTTAATCTCCCTTTGCAGGTAACTGAAAAATGCAGGAACTTCTAAAGCATGATTTGTTTGGTGTACAGCTAACATCTATTCCAGGCAAGAAGCGCTCCTAATTCCCTCCATCAGCTATAAAGTGAGCCTCAGGAATCAGCTCAGAAATCTCTATCCATAGTTTGCAAGTGTTCAGCAGAATTTCGCCCATATGTTTACTCTGACCTGGCCTCTCTTTCACAGTGGCAACACTTTCAATTGAAAAATTATTCATTTTTTCAAACCTTATGATTGTCATTAATTTTGTAATATTTTTTTGCACCAAAAGGGCCTATATGCTACTATGCTCTGAAGCTAGGTGGATCTGTTAGAGCTTTCATCCAGAGATAACTAGAGAAAAAAGTACACATAAACATGAGTAAAAACTTTCTGCACAGATTCAGTGTGGCATTAAACAACAAAATCTTTGTTGCAGCAATGTTCAGGCAAACTTTCAGTTTCTATGTGCTTCAGCTTGTTTATTTTTTCACCAAGTTAGATCATATGACAGGATACACAAGCTACATGAAGTGCTGCCAGCATGTAGAATTTGACTGCAGTTTTGCTACTATATTTGGCGTTTGGTTTTAAAACCCCACAAGTTCCAGTACAAAATGGCTTCTTCCTGCAAAAGTCTAAACAAAAGGCAGATGAAAAATCCAAAGGGTATTTTTAACCAGAGGCAGGAAGAGGAGGGAGGCTGCTGCTTCTGGACTGGCAACACTGACTGTGCAAGAGCTCTGCAGTGCCAGCTCCTCATGTGCCCCAGGCAGCTGCCGAGATGTGGGGCTGGGAATGAATCCCCAGATCTCTAACTGTATGCTGGCTACCTTGCAGGAATCAGCATTTTCATCTGGCAGCTCTGACTTTTAACTAATAGTACATCTGAAAATTAAAGCAGTCTTGTACTGCCAGCTCTGCACAATAGCTCACGGCAATTCCCCCAGCTCCCAGCCAGGCTGCTTTGTAGCTTACTTAAATGGGGAAAATATGCACCTTCTTTCAGGGTATTTCTCTTGCTTTCAGTTTATTCAGCTCATTTTCAGCAGTCCTCAGCTCTCATGCAGTTAGAGTGACTATATATCTTTTTTTAGCTGAAAGCCCAAGTTTCACATTAACTGCAGGTGTTTCCTCCTTGAACTATATAAAATGACACTGTAAGCACATCCAAGGGTCAAAGGCCAGAGCCCAGAAGGCAGAGCTGAACTCCACATTGTGCTTAAGTAGTTCATAATAACTACCACTTTATATACAACTTCAAAAATTATCTTCAACCAAAATAGATTCCAGAATTTTTACATGAAAATTCAGATTTCTGAAAGGAGAATACCTCTCTCCTACTTTGGGGAAGGGCACAATTTAGTGACAGATTGTGCCAATGCCCTTCTCCATCTGCACAGCAAGGTGGCTCTGGAAGACAAGGAAAGATAGTTATGACCAAAATAGTTTGTGAACCCAACAGCCAGTGCCTGCAGCTCACCATCTCAAGTGGTCAGATCAACCATTCTTGGCTAGAAATGCTGAAATGTCATCAGGAGTTGCTGGCCATTTAATGTATCTATGGTGCTTTGTTGTAAGAGGGAACCTCAAGGTCTGATGCCATCTTTTCCCATCTCTATACATTAATAACCCTTTATAGTATCCATAGTGCTTTGTCCTGTAAAAAGGACAATTGCTTTGCCCCTTTGAAAATTTTGCTAGCTCATGAGGAGTAAAGTTGCTTTCTTTACCTATTGCTGTTACCACATCACTGTGCAACAGAACAGGAAAGGAAACACTAACATGATTTTTTGTAATATTGAGAGAGTACATGATGGGGTGAAAAATATGCACCCACTCAAATGTTTTATTTACAACTGTTTGCCATTGCTGTTCAATCAAAGTGGGAAAAGGAGAACTGAGACCAAGAAAAAAAATTAATTTGTAAAACAGGATTATGAAGAATATAAAAGTAAGATGAAATTAAGAACAATTAATTTCACAGATTAAGGACAATATGAGCTAGATATGAGCTTCAAACTTGCTGAAGACAAGTACGTAAGAGGTTGATTCTTATTTACAGCTTATACTGAAACAAAAGGAAACAGAGACTGCTGAGATTCTGACCTCTTTAATTTAGATATTGACTGTATGTTCTTAAAAGTTCTATCCCAAATGTATTACACCTATAACCAGATGGAAGAGAAGCAGCTGAGATCTAAATATCTCTCTGTCACTGTGGCATGGAAAAGGTGACAATCAAGTCAAGCTCTTGCTGTTAATACTTGCCTAAAATAATAATCATTAACATATGACAACATTTCAGTCTTTCATGATCCTGAAAACCAACAAACAAGATGCTACTAAGTCCTACAGTGAAGCCTGTTGGGCGGGGAGTGTGTTGGGTCTGTGGGTTCCTGGAAGCCCCTTTTCCAAGCCCACAGTGTTCAAACCCGCCGAGGCCCGGAGGCACCTCGCCCCATCACCTCTGCGGTCGGGGCGGACAGGGCCCATTCTCGGGGCGGACAAAGCCCTTCTCGGGGCGGACAGAGCCCATTCTCGGGGCGGTCAAGCGCCATTCTCACCCGCGCAGCCGCCGCACCCGGAGTCCGCAGCACTCCGTCCCCGCCCGGCTGCCGTTCCAGGGCCGGGCCCGGGGCGGTCCCGGCGCGGCAGGTGCCTCCCCCCGCGGTCACGGCGGGGTTGTCGCCGCCGCTGCCACGTCAGGGGAGTGTCCCGCGGCGAGGCGGGCTGGGCTGGGCCGGGCCGGGCCGGGCCGGGGCCGGCCTTCCTCCTCCGCCCCCTGCCCCCGCCGCCGGAGCCGCCGCGGAGGGAGGGAGCGAGCGGTGCCCGCTGCCATGGAGGCCCGGTACAACCTCAAGAGCCCGGGTAGGCGGCGGCCGCGCCTTTACGAGCTGCCCGGGCGGCTGCGGGCGAGCTGGTCGCGGAGGGCTCGGGGACCGGGGCTGGGGCCGGGGCTGGGGCCGGGGCTGGGGCCGGGCCGCGGCGGGGAGGAGGGCCGGAGGCCGCGGCGGTGGCGGCGGTGGGTTCCCTGCGCTGGGGCGGTGGCGGCGTTCAGGCGCAGGCCGGCCGGGTTCGGTTTGCCTTCGCAGTGCGATGGCGTTGAAACCTTCCTCCGAGCTGTAATTCGGTTCAAAACACCCTGACCGCCAGGTCTGTGTGCCCACGCGTTTTGATGGATCGTGGAAACGTACCTTTGAACGTTTAGTCGGGTGGCCGTGCCCTGCTCCCCCGGGCATCGCCTGCTCTCTGAATAGGTGCGTGTGAGGGACGGCTTGCCAAGGGTGACTTGGCCTGCGTGGCGTCAGTTCGTTTTGCAGAAGTGTTGCTGTACAGGCTCTATTTACTTGCGCATCTGTGTTTGCTCCCATGTTTGGTTTGGCATGTTTGCATGTTAAAATTCATGCCTATAACTCCTGGGCTTTCTTTTGAATCCTTGAAGTGAGACAGATGCCTCAAGAGATGTGGAGAAAATAGCGCTAGAAGGGCAGGTTTGGGTTCCTGGGAAGCAAACAGTGGACAGGCCGTGTCTGTGTCGGAGCAGCGGCCTCTGACCGGCTGTGCCCGGGCTTCACCCCGGGAGCCGCTTGCACAGCCGGAGGCCTGGCTGGCACTGCCGGAGCAAAACCTCTTCTGCAGCTTGGAAGGGCTGGGAGGGTTTCGGTGTAGGTTGCTGTCCCTGCTTTCCCCTAACCGGGTGTTGAGAAATAGGCATTATCAGCTTCATGTTATTGTAATGAATAGTGGCTTTATTTTTTAATCATGCCGTCCTCTTACCAGCATGAGAGGTGAGGAGAAACTGAATGTTATGATGACTTGTACCTTACAAATGTCATGACACGCTTGTGTACAAACACACCTCATGCGGATAATGTGTCTGTTGTTAAATTATGTCCCTTAGCCTCACACCCAAGTTGCATAACTGAAAGATAAGAAGGATCACTAAGCAAATGATGAACTTGTTGTAATTTAAAATATCAGGAAGGAATACTTTTTTTTTAGGGAGATATGCAGGATGTGTGGCATATGTGAATTTCCAAGGCCACACAAACATGCTCCCTGGTTGTGGTTCGCCACGTCATGGGAAACAGTGGTGGTGTGCTGTATGACAAGCACCTAGGATCTGGGTGGAGACGACAAATATTTGTGGCTTAATTTAGAAATGTTCTTCCCCTTTGTTGCTACTTGTCTCCCCTGTATTCAAGAGAAAATTACCTTTACTGGAATTGATTTTCAGCACCTGTTGGTGCTGAAAACCAGGTGGAACCAGCTGTTCCATAGCAAAATGAACTTTATGTGGCAAAGACAAATAATTCATACAATGGTAATATTATTTCTCCAACTTAAGCATGTTTGGTTACATATTAATTTATTATTTATAAATTAATATTTATTTATTAAACTATTTCTTTCCATATAGATGGTGAGAGTTTGTAAATCATATAAATAACTTTTAAAATTTCTATAATGATTTAAAACATTGAGTTCAATAGTCAATATGTGTGAAATCGTTCACTGAACAGATGTGCAAAAAGGTGTTGAATAAATATAAACAAATATTTTAAATAAATATTGTTTCTTTCACCGTTGTCCATTTAAATGAGTTGACAGTAATTATGTATAGCCACTGCTTCTAGTCTGGCACTTTACTTGTTAACCAGGTAGATGAGCATATGCAATTACTTAATATTTCTGTGTATGTTTTACAAATTCCTATCTTGTTCCAGTTACCTGTGCACTTTAGTGCTGGTATCTTACTCTTGCCATTTGACTGAAGGCTTACAATGAACTCTACAATATTCTAATATTAAGGTAGTTTCAATTAATGTAAAGGCACTAAAATACATAAAAAGTGCACCATATTTTCTATTTCAAGAGGTTGTGTCATCTGTGGATGAAGGGATTACTTGGTAACTGAGCCCTCTAAGGCTTTAGAACAAGTAGCAGACCTTGTGCCTGTTGTTGCTTTGCCTTTAGTAGAGGAAGAACCAAGCTGCTAACCTTTAGATCAGCTTTAGGGATTTGGAACATGCTATCTTGAGACAGAGTGGAAAAAGTAATCGTTTTGTACCTGTACAAGAGGCTTCTACTGCTGAAATCTGCTGTTAGACTTGAGCAAACTGAAAACGATGACTTTGTCTGCTCAGTAGACTTTCAAAGGGCAAATCCTACTAACCCTTTTAGTATCAGTTGCTTTAATATAATGTTGTAGATGAAAATACATTTTAAATAGGAAAATATTGTTAAAAGAAACATGTGCCTTTATTGGTTTTTATTTTAACCCAAATTCTGCTGTAGAGTTGTGAAGGAGCTGATGGTCATCTGTGGTTAATACCTGGATCTTCTGTGAATGTGCTAGACCAGGTTGATGAGTGGGGATCAGTTAGGTTCTCCATTGCTGTACTTTGTGTGCTCTCAAGCAGACCACAAAAGAGCACTATTACTACACATCTTTGTCCTGCTTCTGATTGCTCCTAGGCAATGTGTTCATCTTCTTCCTTATCCCTGTTTCTACAGCCAGTTAGTTCATCCCAACGTATCAGAAAGGTGGTAGCTCTCCACAGCACAAAGCAAGTTGTTCCCCTCACGCCACGTCTCTGTCGCTGAGAGGCAGCGCAGCTCTGGCCCGTCTCTGTTTGCCTCAGGTACAGGCCATGGCCAGTGCAGGTCTGGGATGGCCCAGCAGCTCCTGTCACTTACCCTCTGTGAGAGCAAGGTGCCACGGGGGCATTCTCCTCATGCTGTCTTCTCACTCTGCCTATGAACTTGAGTTTCTTTTTTATTTCTTCCCAAAAAGACCATTAATTTTGGAAGAGATGAAATTTCACACTCCACACTTCAGGTTTCTTTGTATTGCTTCAATAAGGCAAAGCCTTGTAAGCTGTTACTTCATATTTTTGTGTGTATTTTCGGCAGTTGTAAAAGGGTAAGCTATTTTCTGTCTTAGGATTTCAAAATGGATTAGTCGATGTATATCAGCCTGCTACCACATGGCTGATAAACCTCTCCCATCAATATTAAAGCTCAGCTGACTAAAGTACAGGCTCATCCTCTTCATGCCTCAGGAACATCCCTATTTTCTGAAATTTATAAGACAGCTACTTGGAATAATCTCTTTACTTTTTTTTCCCCCAAGAGCTGTGACCCTTGGCCTGCTGTAGGAGCAGACACCAAATCTTGTAGTCACTGCTCTTGTTGTGACAATGTCTCGCTTTTGTCTAGGCTGTGACCAGGCATCTGAGTGGGTATTTGCACAGACACTTGAAGAATTATGAACACCTACTTGCAGTGCCTCACACAGAGCCCACTAACAACCATGCTTTTTAGTTTTTTGGGGAGCAGTTTGTTTTGCTTTCAGCAGACCAACTCATTGAGAATTTGGTTAGTGAGGGCACTGGAGGCGTAGGGAGAGCACGTGGAAGGAGGCATGGCCTGCTGTCCTGCATTTATTGCCCAGGGCAGTGATTTGGGAGCCTCAAGGCATAGGGAACATAATAATGCTGAGATTGTGATCCTCTTAGCTGTCATCTTCAATATGATTGCTGCTTTTCCTACAAACTCTACTTCTTTCTCCACTGCATATTTTGTACAAGCGATCCGTGCCAACAAGCACGCGTCAGTTCTTTGTTAACTAAACAGAGCTAATAGGAAATAGCTAGTAGCTGTTCCGTGTATGAAATAAGGATAGATTGTTTAAAAATAAAACGTTGAACAGATGTTAAAAATTTATTTATTGTTTGATGTTAGTGGATTCAACAAGCACCTTGGATTTTGTAAGTTTTACCCCCCTTTGTGTTGACTGAACAGTTGTTTTCAATTGCAACTACAAGCAGAGTGCTGTACTTCCTGCTGCCCTGAGGGAAATGAGGACTAAAGGTTGGCTGTTTCTGAGGGTGAGAGGAAAGCAAGACAAGACTAATTAAAAGTTTTTGTGTTTTTTTTAATACTTGTTAATGCTTTGTTGATCATGTGAAGGAATGTACGTCAGGCTGTGAAGATGTAAAGGAGCTATTCAGGAGGCTCATGGGTCTTGAGAAGGGAAGTATCTGAGACCCTGAGGATGGAAAACAGCTGGCCTGTTTCTTGGCAAATGGTGTTTACATTTGTTTTGTAGCAGAAGTCAAAGGAACTGCCGGAGGAATGTCCTGGTCTTGGCTGGGTGGAGTTAATTTTTTTCCTAGTAGCTGGTTCAGTGCTGTGTTTTGGATTTATTTCTATTATTTTTAGTTCACAAATGATCACACATCATTCACAGGTTCTAAGCTGTCTGGGAGAATCACATCCACAACATGTCATACAGGTCTTAGTGACACTGTGCAGGTTGCTGTGAACCTGTTAGAGTTTCTGTATGTTTAGATTTAATAAACCATTCTCTAGAGAGTACAGCAAAAAATATAATTGAAAAAATACCATTTTCCACATCAAAGAGCTACTGTGACTCTTTCTTTTAAATATATTTTCTTGTGTGTGTCAATGACCACATCACTTAAAATGGAGATTTTTTTTTTTAAACTTAAAATGTCAAAGCTCATCAAGTACTGCCATTTTATGAGCAATCCTAGGTACTTTACACATAAACTTAATCCTGATGGGTTTTTTAATGATGTGTAGTGGAGCTACTGACAGAGTGATTCACTGCTATTTTCCTCTTGCAAGAAATTTAAACCCTGCCTTTATTAAATGAGATTTTTTTTAAATGCCAATGCAGTTTGGGTTCCCAGGTGCTTTGGGCTGCTGTGGGTACTGGTGGTTCAGCAGGTGATGCTCTGCACTGTGACCTCTGAAGTCACTTGGGGGTTACACCAGCTGTGGGTCGGGCACTCTTGGCTCAGTGGTCAGCTACAGAGTGGAGGGGGGAAGAAAACAGAGCCAGCTGGATTTAAGAAGACCCTCCCAAAATGTCATCCATGACACCTCCATGTAATTGAAAGGACTTGATGCTTGTCTCAAACTGTTCATGTGATTTCATTTTTAAAATTTTTTTCTATTATTGTTGTGTAATATTTTTCCTAATTGTCGGTAGTAGCCTCATTAATAGAAAATCACATAACAAAGATGACTTGTGTTTTACTAATAACTTAAGTGGATTGAGTAGTTATAAAAGTTTCTCTGAGATGAAGGGTTTTGTGGGAGTTTTACTTTCTGGAAAACCTGTATTCAGTAAATAAATTGCATCTTTACTTGTGCTGTTTTGATTAGCAGAGCCATAGGGAAAAAGTTACTACTTCTGTATTTTTTCTGAATAGACCTCTAAATCTTGCTTAAAGTGAAAAAAAATAATAATAGCAGCCATAAATAAAAAGGTAGGAAACATTTGCCAAAGCAATAAAAGCTGTCAGGTTGTTTTACTCTTCTTTTCCCAGCTTAGATAAGTCATCTTGAAAGATTGAGAGATCTCTAGCTTTATGCCAGCTATTCTGGATTCCATTATTTATCTGTTCATTATATCCTTTCTTTTTCAAACAGTGGAACTGAAATTTCAAACTGAAGTTTGAGAATTCATTTCAGAATGAAAAGGTTGCTGTACGTTTGAGGAAGATACTGTCATGCACAACCACTTTTTTTTTTTAAGAAAAGACATAGTGACTTACTAAGAAAACACCACCGATGTTCAAATCCTGTCATCTCTTTAAGCAGTCACACTGACTGATCACTTTACAAAGACTGATCACTTGCATTTTCTGTGTCCAGAAGGTTTCCCCAGCCACTAGCTACAGACTTTTCTGGTTGGGCACACAGCAGGAGTACTTGAATGTGACCTGCAGATATATTCAAAGGAAGCAGTTGTGTGAACTGAAGTTTGAGGGTAGCTTGAAGTAAAGGATGACAAAAGTGGAATTTGATTGGACGTGGTTTTTGGCAGAAATGAATCTTTGATTCACATATGCATTTATTGTACAAATTTTGCTCATTAGTTGTTATTCCACCACCACTCCTAAAGCAAGCTGGTGGCTTGAAACTTGATTCTTAGATTTTTAATATCCATATTTTGCTTTTCAGAAAATTTTGTTCAGTGTAACAGAGGAGGCAGATTGTCAGGCAGAGCCTCTGACCTGTAGTATTCTGTCTTTCCTCCACAGAGCAGTAGAGAGCTCCCACACCTCCTGCTTGGTGGGAGCTCTCCTGTATTCTCTAGTCCAGAAACTTAATTTCCTCAGGATTTAATTTTGATGAACGTTAAGTGTTACTGGGTGTGTCTTTGAAAATGTGGTTATTTTTCATGCTGATGGTCATGTCACATTAAAAAATAACTTATTTTGTCTCTAAAACCTGTCTTAGACAAATTCTGTGTCTTGACTTTTCTTTTTTTTTTGGCTGAATTAGTGATACTCTTTGACTTTATTGACAGTCTGCAATTCTTTATTTCAAATGGGTCCAAACCGTTCTGATTTTTCAGAATTGCCATTGTCCAGTGTTTACTCAGTGACTCGGTATGACTTAAGTGGGTTGAAATACCACGACTTATTGCAGGCAGACTTTGTGAATTATGCTTGTTTCTTCCACTGCAGTATTTGGCAGCCAAAGGAAGAACTGTTTCATGAATACTGCAGCAGTGCTTAAAGAAGAAACAAATTTCGTGCTTTCTTCACTGGATCACGCGTTCTCAGGATGAACCTTTACCTCTCTGGGCTTCTCTTTGCAGCCTCTCAGTTGGTATTTTTCAGCGAGGTGGGAGGAGAAACACAAAATGGTTTGGTTTGGCAGGGATCTTTAAAGGTAATCTAGTTCAGCCTCCCTGCCTCAGGCAGGGACACCTTCTGCTGCACCACAGCTCAGAGCTTTGTCCAACTTTGCCTTCAGTGCTTCCAGGGATGAGGCCTCCCCAGCTTCTCTGGGCAGCTTGTTCCAGTGTCTCATTGCCCTCACTGTAGAGAATGTCCAATCTAAACCTACTTTCTTTGAGTTCAAAACCATTCCCTCTTCTCGCTACAGGCTGTGGTAAGAAGTTACTTCTTTCTTATAAGCATCTTCTAAGTGTTGAAAGGTCACAGTAAAGTCTCCCCAGAGCCTTTTTTTTGGGCTGAACAAGCCCAGCTCTCAGCCTTTCTGCATGCAGCAGGTGCTGCTTAGAATCATGGAATAATAGAAAGGCTTGGGTTGAAAGGCACTTTAAGGATCACCTACTTCCAACCCCATGAGCAGGGACACCTTTCACTAGACCACCTTGTTCTGAGCTCTGTCCAGCCTGGCCTGGAACACTTCCAGGGATGGGGCATCCACAACTTCACTGGATAGCTTGTTCCAGCACCTTACCATCCTCACAGGGAAGAAATTCTTCCTAATATACAATCTAAGTCTACTCTCTTTCAGTTTGAAGCAATTCCCCATCTTGTTGCTACATGCTCTTATAAAAATCCCTCTCCCATCTTATTGTAGGCTCTCTTCAGGTATTGGAAGGCTGAAGTTAGGTCACCTGGTAGATTTTTGAGATGTCCTGGGTTGCTTCATACTGAAAACTTCTTATAAGCAAATTATCTCTGATATTTGAGAGCTAAATTTGATGTTGCTGTGTTTCATGCCCTAAGAGTGGCATAGTATTATGCTCTAATAGGTTTCCCTTGGTGAATGTGGATGACTCCACATGGTGCTTTTATGGGGGGGTGTATTTCTGTTCTGTCCTGGTCTCTTAGCCAGGAAATCTCAGTAACAGTTGTCTGCCTTGTCCATGAGTGCTCTGTCTTTATTAGGGTTTGTTACATAGATTCTCAGTTTTCTCACAGTCACCGTTTTGCTTCATGGGGTGTTCCCTCCTGAATTAGCTCATCCTGCTGTGTGCCACTCTTCTTCTAAAGGTGTCCAGCCTTGTTGGCTGTGAAGCAGTGCTGGGTCCAAAGCCTTTTCTGGTCCAGACTGGTTTTCTTATATTCCTCTCTAATGAACTGGTGAACCTTAATGAAGATGAAAGAGACAAACTGTTACTCAGCAGAGCCTGAATGCTGCTGGCTGTGCCATGACCTTGTGGGATCTGTAGGGTGTTTAATTGACACCTCCCTGTGGCAGCAGCATGACTGAGGTAACTGGCAGCAGCAGATTTCCATGTAATTGGTTTTCTGTTTGAGTTCTAAGTGAAATTCTCAAACTTTGAGCCGTTGTTTACAGCTGTCCAAAAGTGTGAAGGAGGAAAAGAACTTTTCGCAGTAGATTGGAAGGAGAATTCCTGTGTGGGGAGGTCAGAGTTTTTTATTAATGTATGGTGCACATGAGGGCACCTGAAGTATAAGTGATGTAACAGAACTTGTGAAAGAGGGCACAAGAAGGAAATACAGAAAATACAGGTAGGTGATGCTGGTATTTCTGAAGTGGAAGGTTGGAGAAGGTTGCTAATGAGTATCCTGAAGTCATAATAGAATACCTGGGTGTTCACACTTGGTGGCAGGTTCCAACTGCAGAGGCCCTGGGTAAATTTTTCAGGCTGGGCATATGTGTTTTCAAATCTTACATAAAACTTCTTCTCCTCTTCCTGGTGATGTGTTGATTTCTCTCAAGTATTACTGTGACCACCCTTTGATCAACTAAAGGAGTATTCATGTAATTGTCATGGGAGGTGTCAGGATAAAGCTTTTCAGCAGTTGTTAAAGATGCACATGTATTGTAAAATATTGAGGTTGTTAGCCTTGTAAATCGTGTAGTCTGAAACTCTGTTAGTGATACATATGTTTTTCCTCCTGCTTGGTGCAATTACCAATATAAAGCTACCTTAGTCCAGGTGTTCAGTGTTGAGGAGCTCTGTGACCATGCACGGATTTTTCATAACTTTATGCTTGTATAACCCATTTAGGGTTTATTCATCATAAGTAGTTATATAGTATCTTGAATTATGAACTCCAGTGAAGAAACTGGAATCTGCTGGAGAAAATTAGTTAGCTGAAAAGAGTTCTTCAAGAAATGTTTTATGTATTTTTCTATGTAATGCGTATTAAGTTATTTTCTTCATTTTCATGTCTTGTGCTTTCCTTTTTTTCAGCTGTCAAACGTTTGATGAAAGAGGCTGCAGAACTGAAGGATCCTACAGATCATTATCATGCACAGCCTTTGGAGGTTTGTTTCTCTATATGTTTGCAAGAGCTTGTAATTAGGGTGTTTTATTAATATATACTCTTAATTAATATATACTTCTCTAAAATGCATATATATTTAAAATTTACATATTTAGATGATAGCAAACCGATTTTTTTTTCCCTATGATGGAAATCAGCAGCAGAATTCAACTTCAATGGTCTTCTAGTTCAGGGTATTGGTAAAAGTACTTAGTAACAGTTTTACATGGCACCTGTGTAGTTTTATAGCATGGGTGTGTTTATTCCCCCCCATTGCCTTCCCAAGACTGTGGAAATACTTGATATGTAAATCAAGCTTTTCGTACCCAAACCTGTCATCTGGCTCAGTTGCTGAGTTGGTCACTGAAACACTTAAGGTGATCTCTGAGGATTGTTGTTTTGCTTTTAAGAAAACCTGTGAAAAACACAAATGTGTACAATTCTGGATGCATTGTAAGAGAGAGGGATTTCACTTAAGGGGTAGCTTCTTGTCTAAACACCCAGTTAAGTTTTTGGATGGAGAGGACAGTGAAGTTCTGGTGATTAGAAGCTTAAACAGAAATCCCTTCTGACTTCAGTGGGTTAATTTAAAAAAGCAGTGTTCTGTGGTATTCAGTTGGGAGGTTTGATTTTTAGCTGTTTGCAGAAATGTATACCATGCTTGATGTGCTCACATAATAATGCATGTTCCTAGGTGCTATAAAATATTCCTTATTGTCTGCTGGTTTTTATCTGTAGCTTGCTTCTCCTTCCTGTGGTAAAATGAGAGGTTTAATTCTTGCTATTATTTGTAACCTACATGAACATCTTATTTCTGGATTAGAACAGTGTCTCACTGGGAAGAGAACACTGGCAGATGAAAGGAAATGCTGGAAACCTCGACAGTTATCTCCTAGACTTGAAAAACTGCAACTATGTGGGCAGTCCGAGTGCTGTGATACCAGTGTTTAGCATTAGCTGGGGGATCTCATTCACTGACAGCAAGCCTCATTTAGGCTCCTGTCCTAACAGTAGGAGTTGTTCTGCTTGTAAATATTTAGGAAGTTGTTGGCAGCACAAGTTCTGATACACAAATCTCAGCTCAAAGTTCAAAGAAATAATGTTTAGAGAGAAGTTATTTATATGTCCAATGATGATAAAACTCTAGATTTCAATGTGTATCTTTCAAAGTTGTGCAATAAGGCACAGTACCTGTTTCAAAATTGTTAGTGGAGGAGGGAGAATAGTTCTGTGGGGTGTGAGTCAAATCCCTGTGTTGACCAGGGCACGGAAGGAGCTTTGGGAAGGCTGTCATTAGTGTTCTTTCTTGGTGTAGGTCTCCCTTTGGTTCTCCAGAAATTATTGTTCACTGAGGCAAAGATCTAAAGATTTTGGATCTTACTCTTAATTGACTCAGTTTTCCATCTGTTGGGTAGTAAAGCTCTTCTAATAATTTGTACAGCTAGCATAAAGAATTTGGATAATGAATTTGAGGGTTTTGGCAAATTTTTGCACAAGAAAATTACCAGAACCCTACATTGCTTTATCCTTAGTGCTGCGTTCTCTTAACTCTCTACTTGATTTTGGCTTCATAAAACTTCTGCCTGTGTACTGGTTCTTCAGCCTGTCCTTGTTCAAGAAAATGACATCAACTTGTCTGTTTCTGTGATGAACACTTTTTCATTTTTTTTCCCCTCCCCCCTTCTTCCATTGATGGGGGCATTTTAGGACAATCTTTTTGAGTGGCACTTCACTGTTAGAGGCCCTCCAGATTCAGATTTTGATGGAGGGATTTATCATGGGCGAATAGTACTACCACCTGAATATCCCATGAAGCCACCCAGCATTATTTTGCTGACGGTAAGTAAGCATGCTTACTCATTTTTCCTTTTTATTGTTATCAGTTTTATCATAGAGAGATTCTTGGCATTTAAGATGATGTTATTTTTCTAAGAAAGGTGGCACATACAGTATAATTGAAGATGCAAAGTCTTCCAAGATTATTTTGGTAATCTCTGAATTGCGTGAAGCCTTATGCCTAATAAATGGAAGTTCTTTCCTCTGGGAGCAGTCACATTGCTGATGTGATTCTCTAGCCTTCTGTTCTCCCCATGGGCCTGCTTGGTTTCTATTGAATACATTGCTCAGATGTAGGAAGGCAGACCTGTAGTTTGAGGCAAAGGCCTTCCTTTGTGCATAGTTTTGTAGAAGGTTTTCTTCATGCATTAGTAGACTCAGATGACAGAGTTCTGTTTTCAGCAACTTGAAATTTTATGGTGTTGGCAGTAGTATAATTGTCACGTATTGTTTGTGTATGGAATTCTTTTGATCATGATTTTTACAACTTTAACAAAAACTCGAGAGTTAACTGCTGGCATGCTTTATTGTATCCTCCTTCTTCCTTTGAAGGCAAATGGCAGGTTTGAAGTGGGGAAGAAAATTTGTTTAAGCATCTCAGGGCATCATCCTGAAACATGGCAGCCTTCGTGGAGTAGTAAGTAACAGTTCCTTGATAAATGTTACCCCCATTAAACAACTTGTTCTTTAAACTAAAAAAAAATCTCCTGAAGAATGTTTATAGTGTAAGAGGAGACAGATTTTGAGGGTGTAAAATTATGGGAGAATTTGTCAAATGTAATGTCATAAAAGAGTGAAATTGAATGATTTGGAAATCTTACTAAGTAAATGCCAGGGCTGAGAAGCTGAGGGGTGATGGTAAGCTCTTCTTTACTTGGATACATAAGCCTTAAGAATTCTCAGACTACTTAGAATATTCTTTGTGTGTTTTGGTTAAAATTTTTCTTACAAAAATAAATCCTGTTACTTTACCCTGTTTTTGCATGATCGCTAAGCCAGCTTGAATAATAATAGAAGTGAGTTTTCAATTCTAATGATGTGGTTCTGAGCACTCAAGAGGAAGATAATGTGATCTGAGTTCAGAATAACTGAATCTTCTCTTTATTTTTAAAAATACTGTTATTACAGCTGGCACAGTTCATCCAAGGCAATATGCTTATGTTCAAGTAATTTTAGTTTTGCTGAGTACGGTATATAAATTATTTCTATATCAGTTTCACTTTTAAAATATGTTAGTAAGATTTTAGGACTTTTCTAGCAGACCACTCTTCAACTTTTGTTGAGTCTTGAATGTTCTTTTAAAGAGTAGAAAATACTGTGTTTCTAAGTAGTTGTATATATGCTGTCTCTTTTCTGGTACTTAATTTGATATGATATTTATTTACCAAATCTGTTGGCAAAGTGTCTTGAATTCTTAAATTTCATTACTTCTGTAAAACAAAGTCCAAGTACAGATGTTGTCAAAAGAGATGCTTCAGGTGAAATTGTATTACAAGCAGTTATTAATATTTTAAGTGAGCTCCTTTCCCTGTAATGATGACATAAAAGGAACAAATTCTGCAGTACTTTCCAAAAAAGAAAAACTCTGAGCACATGTACACTAAATTGCAAAATTCATGTCTAATAGAAAACAGACACACACAAAAAAAAATTCCCTGTGAACCATCTTATCTTTTTCCTCTCCCCCTGCTCCCCTTCTCCCCTTGACCACCTTTTTATATGTTAGTTCTGCTTTACCTTTTTTCCTCGTTTTTAAAGTCTGAAACACTCACCTTAATGCAACATTTTTGTGACAATTGATTTTTTTATTCTCTGTTGGCTGTTGGCTTTTTCTTTGTTTACAACCTGATGTTAAAACAGAATTGAGAGAGCCTTGCAGTGTACCAAAAAAACCCCAAACCAGTGCTGCTTGTAGGAAATTCAGACTTGGTAAAATGAAGTTTTGCAGTCAGAAATGCAACTTTGCCAAGTGTGGAATGAGATTACATAACTGTTGTTTCTGCCACCTTGTTTATATCTCTGTTTTCCCATTTTAGTAAGAACAGCTTTACTAGCCATCATTGGATTTATGCCAACCAAAGGTGAAGGAGCAATAGGATCTCTAGATTACACACCAGAAGAAAGAAGAGCTCTTGCAAAGAAGTAAGTGTTAAGTTTGTTATTGTAAGTACATTTACATTCACTCACTTTTAGGGTAATGCATTGAGTAGAAAATAAGCTATTTTAGTCTCTTATCTTCAGTCTTTATCTTATCTCTTCCAAATAAAACAAGTTCGATGCCTTGTATGCATGGTCACGTTTTTCTTGGAGTATTGTACAAACCTGGAACTTGCAGTCAAACAAAATATTTTGAGAGGACTTCATTCCTTCCAATATTGTGTGGTCATATTTGAAGTTTGTCTGAAGTTCAGTCTTGGAGATGTAATTAAATTGTGATACAGTACTAATTGCAGCATGGAGAGGAAGTGGATATGATGGAATTGATACTAAGGCAGGGAGAAAACAACCAAAATAATGATGTATAATTGTCTTTAAGTAATAATGAAATTAGTTCAGAATTCTGAAGCAACTTCTTCTAAATGATCTTTAGGAAGTTAATTTAAGATTAGGTTTGTGACTATGATGAAATTATTGGCTTAGTGGACAAAGGGAAGGCAGTGAGTGTTGTTTTTTGGACTTCAGCAAGGCTTTTGGTGTCCTTTCTCTTATCCTCACTTATGGAGTACAGCCTAGGTGGTTGGGGACAGTAAGGTAGATTAAGAACTGGCTGAGCTGCCTGGCTCAAAGGATTGTGATAAGCAGCACAAAATCCAGCTTCAGGCTGGTCACTATTGGTGTATTCCTGGTGTCAGTGCTGGGGCCAGTGCTATTCAGTGTCATTAATGACCTGGATAATGGGACAGGGTGCACCCTCAGCAAGTTTGCTGGTGATACGAGGCTGGGAGGAGTGGCTGATACACCAGAAGGTTGTACTGCCATCCAGAGGAGCCTCAGCTGGCTGGAGGAATGTAAGAGAAAAGTCCTGCCCCTGGAGAGGAATAGCACCAGCTGACCAGCTGACTAGAAGGGAGTTGGAAGGGAAGATTCTGGCGGTCACCATGCTGATCAGGAGGCAGCAGGGTGCCCTTGCAGCAGAGAAGGCCGATGGTGTCCTGGGTTGCACGAGGAGCAGCCTTGCCAGCAGGTCAGGGGAGGTGATCCTACTTCAGTACTCAGCACTGCTGAGACATCAGGAGTGCTGGGCTCAGGTGGGGCTGTGACCAGGTCAGAGTACAAGAAAGATAACACATCCTGGAGCAAATTCAGTGCAGTGCCACAGAGGTGATTGAGGGGCTGGAACATGTTTCATCCATGGAAATAGTAAACGAGCTGGGAGTGTTCAGCCTGGAGAAGGTTCAGGGGATCGTATCCATATGTACAGTTATCTGAAAGGAAATTGTAAAAAAGGTAGAGCCAGGCTCTTTTCAGTGGCATCCAGTAACAGGAGTGAGTCAGTGGGATAGCTTGGTCTTGATAGTGTGCTGTTGAGTCTCTGTGGTTCCTCACTGGCCTGGAGAGCCACTTGCAGTGTGCCCTATAGAGAGATGGTGTGGGAAGGTTATCTTCTCCAGGAAGCTGAAATTCCTGGATTGGAGGTGCAAGCTCCTGGGTCCAGTATAACATTTGTAATAACAGTTAAATCTTTATAATTTATAGTTTTTATTTGCTGCAGATATAAGTATTTTAATTGTAAGAAATTATTAATAAAGTATAAATAATAGTGATATTTAAGTCGGTTGTTAATACTTTCCTAAATGACATGAGAGAATTTGTGTTATATATAGATAATATAATATAGATAATTCTCAACATATTTTTTCAAGATAGTGTGATTTGAGGCAGAGGGAAGTACTTCTAAGTTACTGGCCTTGCTACCACTTGTCTTTCTGTGGATTGTTCTGCAAATAGTTTATTAAGCACACAGGAACACTGAGAACATGCTATTCTGAGCTATGTCATTTGTGGGCAGGTCACAAGACTTCTGTTGTGAAATGTGTGGCACATCTATGAAGACAGCCCTCTTACCACTGACATCTGGAAGTGTGTCAAGCCAGGCAGACAAGGAGGCTAAAGAGCTTGCCAGGCAAATCAGCTTCAAGGTAAAGTCATTGTTTAAACTTTTATCTCTCTTGTATAGAATTAGAAAAGAAAATACTGAGGGAAAAACTTGGAAATCACAGAAACATTCATCATTTCAGAAGACCTTCATCAATTGCTATGTGGAAGCCTGTTTATTTCAGTATAGTCTGAAAGAGAAAATAAGAATGGATTTCTTGGAATTTGCTGCTTAGTAAGTTGTGCATCTCAAGCACTGATTGATTAGTTTTAATTTTAGTGGTAACCACTGTGGTAAAAACTGCCTATGTTGCTTTTACTTCCACATTTTCCAACACTAATAACTTGATTAAATTCTCCAGAATTAGTTTTATCCAAAAAGTGTGACAAAAGTTTGGGCAAAGCTAACCTAAATTTTTTACCTTTGTGATTTTTTTTTTTTTCCTTTTGGCTTATGGAAGGAATAAAACATATTACTACTGAAAAATGGTTGCAAATTCTTTTGAACTACTCTGCTACAATCTGAAGATACTGAAAGTTGAACTCTGGTATGGAAGTTGCTGTGACCGAGAAATGTGTTCTCTAGCTTGTGTTTCAGTGAAAGCAAGGTTTGTTTAGACAAATACATTCCTTAGAGAATTGCATGTCTTGCATGCACAGTGTTGTTTTTCACTGGGTTTTCCACTAAACTCTTAAATCAGCCACTAAGGAAGACTACTGTGCATGAGGGCAGGGAGCTACAGTTACAATATGACAATGTGGCATTAGTGTAGAGCACATCCTCACTACGGTCAGGGCTGCCAATATGTTCCCTTTTATCACCCATGTTCTTCTAATAGTGTCCTAAAGGCTACTTTTTACTTCTTTTGTGTGTGCCAGGAAAGTAAAGATTGTCTTCTGAGCATTCCTGCCAGTTTTGCAGGACGTGCATATTCCTATGCCATAACACTTAGAATAAAAACATCTCCAAATATTTTACAAAGATACAAAAAACAGAGACAGAATTTTAAAGCTGAGCTGCTTGGAGAAACAATGGATTGCCTTTTCCTGGCTTTTTTACAGTATATAAGGGTTTAAAGTTGTAGGTTTGTTTTTTACTTAAGAACTGCTAATCTTCAAAGAAATTCTAGAAATATCAGAGTTTGGTTTTGTTTGGCTTTTTCTTTTGTGAGAAAGAACTCATAACTTACATGAAAACAATGTTTTCATGCCTTTTTCAGTTTTAAAATTAAAGGCTTAGAGGTATCAGTCTTTAAAGAATACAGGTGCTTTCCATGTATCTGTGTGCTTGACACCACCTTCTCAGAACAAGCACTTGTTAGGGGAAAAAATGAACAAAAGCCTTACGTTTCTGCAGCCTTTCACCATCCAGTGTGATTTTGTGTTTTTTTAAATAAAGTAAATCAGTTCTGTCCTCTGATTGCACTTTTCTTCCCTTCTCAAATCAAATTTTAGGGGTTGGCGTTTTTTAAGCTTCCTGCTTCTCTGCTTTGCTTGACTTTCTTATCTTTTGTTGTTAGGCAGAGGTGTTCAATTGATGTGTTTGTAATAAACTAATAGTATGAATTACTAGCAGAAAATAAAGAAGTTTTTAATCATTTGGATACATTTAATATCAATTTATGGGGTAATATTTAACATCAGATTGCTGATTGAGTGTATAATTTGAGAGAGTCTCTCTACTAGCAACCTCTGCATTCGTCCTTTAATAAGAGGTTTCCTAACTATGTGTAGATGATCCCAGGGTTATTGTGTTTCTTTCCAGCTTTAAACAAGATGGTAACTTTTTAAAAAGTTGTATTGAGATAGGAATATGAAATTCAGGAGGGGGAAAAGACCCCAACACATCTTCTCATTACAGTTTTCCTGATTCTGTGAGCATCCACCTTTGTTCCTGTCTGTTTTAATAGTAAATTGTATTTTGTATCAGTTTTATATTGACTTTTAAATAGTTTCCTGCATTTTAGGTATTATATAGCAAAAATTCTATTTTGCTTAAAACAAAGAAAAAGAAATTACTAATAGCATATGTGTCACTGTAAAACAGTATGGTTTACCTTCATGTTGCCATCACACAGCATATTTTGCAGTAAAATTAATTCTCTACTCAGCCTCATATGTTTAAAGATGTTGGTCATCTTTTGAATGTTAATCTCACTTCAGTCTAGATATTAGACTTAGTACTTTGATAAACTATAGTAAATCAAATGCACATTTGGTACTGCTTTATAGAGATTAACAGTTAAGATGAAATAAGCTCATCTTGAAAGGAGCAAGAGTATGAAAATTGGTAGTCTGGTTCTGGGGAACTTAAGATTGGATATAGGAAAGAAAGATTCACCCTGAGAGTTGTCAAATGCTGGAGCAGACTACCCAGAGAGACTCTGGAACCCCCAGCTTTGGAGATGCTCAAAACTTGTCTGGACATGACTCTAGAGAGAATTGGACCAGGAACATCTGGTTCCATTCCAGTCTAAATGTGTCATAATTCTGTGTTGCTTTGTTGATGATCCATATTTGAATCATAACTTTTCCTGTCTAATATTACAGTTCATAATAGTTAAGTGCAAAGACAAAGCAGTCTTCGTAGCAGATTCTAAATTTTCAAATGTTAAATCCATCTCCAGATTGTTTTGGTGTATTTTTTGGATTCTCTTGAGGTAATACATATAAAGAAACAGAGAACCTAATTTCCTCACACTAAATACTATCATGAAAGACTATTACACTGTGATCTTACCAGTTTGCTATCACTGTAACTGGTTGTTTTCTAATACACTGTTTGTATTTCTTGCTACTACTACCACCACTACCACCATGTCTGCATTTGAAGACTAGATTTGAAGTTGTCATTTGGTAATAAATTGGGATCTAGACACATGACTTGAGAGGTGACTTGGTTACTGATAAAAATTGATCTGGTCAAGACTTCCCTTTTTTTTTTGACTTGTGTAAATTTTAGAGGTATTCCAGTTCAGCACTATGATGGTATATCCTTTTCCATTCCCAGGAGATTATTGCTGGCAAATATTCTGGAGTTTGCATTCTTCTACATGTCCCTACTGGTCTCTTGTCTCAAATTTCCTACATGAAACCTAAATTCTGGGAAATAATGTGCAGTAGACATTTTGTAAATGTGTATGAAAGCAGTATTGAAAGACTTGAATTTTTTCTTTTACTCTGTGCTGAAATTTAAATAGTGGACACTGGTATGCAAATACTACCCAGTGTAGTGTCATGCATATATGCCCACTCTGTCTGTGAGGCAACTTTGTGCTGAAACCAGTACAGCCAGATTACACTGGCACTCACCAGAGGCTCTTTAGTCCTGCGGGGGAACAGGCTTTGCTAATTCACTTGTATCAACAGTATGCCAACATTGTCTTAAAGACATGCAAAACATAAGTTTTAAAAATTTAGTTATTCTGGCATAATGTCCTGGATCTTCTAAAGACTTTTATTTTTTGCTCTCTACCTGTGCTTTTTTTTGAATGTTACATTTGATATGTAACAAATGTAACCCAAACAAAATTGGGTTTTAAACTGTTGTTTGCACATTTGCAGTCTTATTTTTAAAGAATGAAAATTTCCTAAACTTATTACTGTGTCATCAGAATGCAACTGGCACACCTGATTATTACATTTTGGTAAGCCTCATATTCTCTACAAAGAAACACACGTTCCAAAATAAGCCAAATTGTTTTGGAGCAATTTTGATCTTGTCTCTGAAGTGTACATGTGTGCTTCTTGTAGGCAGAGGTCAATTCATCCAGGAGATCTGATGCTGGACCCTCAAACACATCAGGGCTGAACCCCTCTGCTGCTTCACGTGAGCCCCAGCAGGATGGTGCAGCCAGAGCATTCCCAGATCCAGCAAGTGCAACGGTATGGTCCATCTTTGAGCTTTATTGGGCATAGTCTGATTATTAAATTGTCCTCTTAAGCTGATTGGAGTCTTGATTAAAGTATGTAGTTCATATATTTATGCTGGAACTCCTGCATACTTTTGTATAAAATCTGCATTATGCAGTATTTCTCAGGAGTCTGAACTGAATGCAGAGAACACCTCTGACTAGACTACTTCTGACAGTACTTTATTTTATTTGTAGTAGCTGTTGATGTCTACTCAGGGCAAAGTGATGATACATTATTCTTGTTTGAGTATTCAAAGTGCAAGCAAGGTACTGCTGCTGAAAGCTGGCTTGATAGAAGTAACTCCTGTAGTATTAAGATGAAATCCTTCCACATCTGAGCAAAACAATGTTTTTGAAGGAATATATTGTAGATACTCAGGTGGGACTTGGGTCCAGTGGTCACCTAAATTTTGGTACCAAAACTCTGATCCCAGTGGGACTCATTAGTGGAGGCTGGAGAGCAGTGCAGATTGCTCAGCAGCAGAGGCTGGTGGGCTGCATTTCTGTCTCCCCCCCTGGCTGCACAGACTAAATCTGTGTGAATTATGGGTGTCTAAACTTCCACCAAATCTGTAGCAATACATTTAGTGCATTGATATGGAATGATGTCCCACCTTGGGGCTTATAGCTAATGAATAAAGTCGATGCTTTGTGAGCTTTATTAAGTAACAAGGTAAAAACTGTAGTTAGGCTGTTTTCTGACAACCTGGGAATGCATTAAGCCTCAGTACACCTGATATTAAGCAGTATCTTACAGTAGTGACTTGATAGCACTGATAGCACTGATAATAGTGACTGGATGAAGCATTATGAAGGTGATAAAATAAACAGTGTAACTGAAGCCAGCTACTCTTGAGCGGATGAAGGAGGTTTCTGTCAGAAAATGAGGCTATGTTCTGATGCATGAGATTTATAAAGCCCTTAACTTTAATTATAAGTTCTGAATGATATATTGGCAAAAAGTGTTACCTACCCTTTATCTCTGTTAAGTGATGTCTTAGTTATGTAATGCTACAGCAACCATTTTAAATGTCTTGACAATTGAGAATACTTGGCCCAACTTTGATTCATTAAAAACCTAACATTTTTTGTATTAGCCATTAAGCCATGCTGTGTCAAACTTCAGTGTTTCTTCAGTTGGAAGTTGTACAGGCAAACAAGTGTTTGACCTATCCTGATTTCTGCATCTCTTCCCCAGACCATTGGTATAAGTGAAAGAGGCTTCAGTAACCCAGAGGATTTATATGGTCCTGAGTTCCTGAGTTTGCTGTATTTTTAAAACATTCCTTCTAAGATTATTAAATATCCTTCTAGTATTCTGATAAAAAATTTTAAAATAATGGACTGAAGATATAAAGGATGCAATGAATTTTACCATTTTTCAGTAGACTGAACATGAAATAAATTTCATTACTTGCATTTTTTTAGATGGTACAAGTTTTTGTTAGTTCTGATAGAAGTATATTTTACTGAAATAGCTTATTCATCAAATAATTGTTTAGATGTCCTTGGAGCAAAGTTTTCTATCAGTCCTAACAGTTTTGGAAGCTTCAGAAATAATGTGACATGTAATAATATAAATAGTATGTAATAATGTGACATGTGTATTAAATGTCTATAAAGATCAGATGCTAAGGGTAGCTATAATGTAACTATTATTGAATATTTCTATCTTTAGTGTGTTAAGCCCTCATCTACATTTCCAGTATGGTTTGGCAGAAACCATTATTTGGCAGAAACAATGGAAATTGTGTCATGTGAGGTGTTGTGTTAGTCTAAAAATCTTGTAATGTTTGCTTACGAAGAGTTTAAAGACTTGCCATTAAGTTGAAGACAAGATGATTGTGATTTTTTTTTTTAATAGTGAAGCCCATCTGCCATTTTTTGGCATTCTTAACAATTTAGTCTTCAAACAAATTAAAAAATCAATCTACCTACCTACCTACCTATCTATCATCTCTATTACTTAAGATACTGTAGCACTTGGACCCAAATTTTTATTGGGTCATGATGATCACTCCTTTCTTAGCTTTGTTCTGCACATCTGGTAATAGTTGGCCATTGATTATGTTGGGAATCCCAAGGTGGTGCATTAGCTGAGCTTTGAGTGAAGCCTTTGGTCTGCTGCTGGCCCAATCCATCTATAATTTCCTCAGAAAAATAACTTAAAGCCTTGAAATTGTCAGTGAGATTTCTCTTGAATCACAGATCTGTTCATGTCAATATATGACAGCTTGTTCTATTCAGAACGGGGCCTTTCTGTTTTATTTTTAAGTTTTGCAATATTGAGAAGATGTGTGTGACAGTCAGTGCTAGTTACTTTTGTTAGTAAGATGAAGGATTAGGAAGATATCTAGACTTTTTTATATCTTTAAAAACTGTTTGAAGAAGAAAAACATTGCTTGCTGAATTGTTAGTTCTTGTGTCCTGAATTCACTTCTCTCCCTCTCACCTTCTGGGATTATGGGAATGTAGATGAATCTAGGAACTTCATTTCTCAAAGACTTGGCCTCTCCAAGTCTTTATTTTCCTTGGCATGAGGAGCTTTCAGGTGAGAAGCAGAATTGCTTTCTTCTGCAGTGTACTGGAAATCACAACAGGCTGCTTGTGGTGTTCTTGGCTGTCTCTGCTGATAAAACTTATCTTTTAAAAACACTTTTCTTTGAAGCTACCCAAGCTGCTTCGCTTATTTAGGCTAGACGCCTGTGTAAACAGCAAGTTATCAAATGTGGCGAGTAATTGCATCAGTACTTCCTTGCAAATGATAAACAGTGGGAAATAGAATGATGAGGTAGGAATGGAAGGCCTCTTCCCTTGGTGAGACAAATCACCGACTAGGTGGAAATTTTGAATTCTTTATCCACACACAGAAGTGTCACAAGCCCAAGTGCTGTTCACTGTCTTGTGGATTGTCAAATCTGATATGCAGTGAGGGCATTCCCCCATTAAGTCATGTGGAAAGGTTATCTTTTATGGGTATAGTAGATGGCTGAAGTAGTGCTTAAGGTTATGGATATTGGGTCCATTAAAAGGCTTTGGAAAAAAATCTGAAATGTCCAGAATTCTAGTTTAACCTGCTGTTACAATAATCTTTTAGAAGGAAAGGGGGAGAAAGCGAATTCTGGAAAATAGCTGCAAATTGGTTTGAGTAGGAATACCAGAAAACCTTATTTTCTGAGGAATGAAAATGAAACTTAAAATTTTTAAAAACCTGCAGTTTTTTCTCAGAGCTTTTTTTTTAAAACACTTTAAAACAGAACCTTGTGAAAATGCCTATTTCTAATGACTGCACTGTATTACTATTTTTAATATTAAACGTTGAAAGTTTGAGCTTTTTAGTATTGCATGCAGGATTAGTCTGGTGGGAGATCAGATGTCATATTTTCTAGTTCATAAGATTGAAACTTGTTTTCTTCAGCATAAAATTCTCATGAGCAGAACATCATTTGCTTAAGTGTATTTTTTAGTACGTGTCAGACCGAGTTTGCCCGGCAGAGGGCAATAGATAAGTGCCTGCACATGTGCTCCAGAACTCCTGCTGGGATCAGGTGGTTTGTGGTCAGGATTTTCGTTTTGTTTTTTCAGTGGTGGTGATGAGAGCAGACTTCTGGTCTCAGATGTCCACAAGAAGCACTGCAGCACTGCTTAACTGCAGTTCTTGGACTTCTCTCCATCCTTCTTTTGGCTTCCCTATCTTGTTTCCCCATCAGTATAGGTGACATTGCAAATCCTCAGAGATAGAACTACTTAGAGAATTTCTTGCGCAGCAAAGAGTTAAAACAAATCCTAGACAAAGATATTTGAAATATCTAACACAAATACGGTTTGGCAGACTTCCTTCAGCCTTCTCTTGTCTACAGAACTGCTGATGTTCAGCTTGAAATATACTTCTACTCAGGATAGCGTATGGGCAGAAACAACCAGCTATAACAATCCTGTAATAATTAGTGACATGTATTAACAGTTATCTGAAGAGCACGTTTTAGTCCTTATGATTTTATCTGTTGCTGACAAGAGATAAAATGTACTGTGTGACAGCTCCCACCCTTTGTGTTTCAGTCTGAAGGCCAGAGCAGCAGCGCAGCGGCCGGGCAGGAGCAGCCCCCAGCCGTGCCCAGCAGCAGCAGCTCGCTGAGCCCCCGGCAGCGCCGCGCGCAGCAGCAGAGCCAGAGACGCGCCCCGGCCTCGGCCGACCTCACCCGGGCACAGCAGCCCCGCGGCAACGCCAACCACACGGGCTCCACCGTGCTCATCGTCCTGCTCACCTTCGCCCTGGCCGCCCTCATATTCCGCAGAATATGTTTAGCTAACGAGTACGTGTTTGAGTTGTAAGGTTGTTTGTCCTAACAGCAGCGACTTGAGTGCTTCACTGAACGTTCTGTGTTGGCTATGACATGAGAACTGTTTACAAAGGTTACTTTTTGTATTTACGCTTAAATCCTTCTGAATGTTAATGTACCTACAGATACATTGCTTGTAGGAAAAGCAAAGCTGGACCTGTAAGCTATGAGTTTTGAGTGCCCACTAGATACTTGGAGAAACAGTGCAGTGGAATAGTAACATTAAGGCATGTGGGATGGGACTAAATTTGAATAATTTATTTAGTAAAAGATGATTTTTAAAAAATGGTTGATTCAATTTTTTATGGGGCATAAATGCTCGTATAAGTACCCCATCTAAGTTAGTATAAGATCTGACATTGAAGAGGGGATGATTAAATGAAACACTGCTATGTGTTTATGTCTGGTGAACTCCTAATTTAGAGGGAATACAGTTTTGTAACCACTTTTATTTGCCATGACACATTTCCAGAGGAGAAACACATGCAATTTGGTTGTGATGCTGCTTTGTGTGTGTGGAAGGGGGACGGGATTGTGGGAGCAAAGTAGGTGCCAGGAAACAACTTGCATTATTTTGGTTTTTATTTTTTGGAAGAAAGATTGGGTAGTCTTTTGAAAGATTTGAATGTCCTCTTCTAGTACTTTCAACTGTATATCTTGTTTTTAAAATTTGAAGATTATGCAAAACATGTCTATTCTTGCAATAGTTATAAATATGTAATATAAATATTTACCCAGAGCTGTTGTCTTTTAATTATACCAGAAATATACATAATGTGTTGAACTGAATGTTTTGTATGTGGTTTTATTTACTAAAGAAAATTTAAGCCTTATTACTTAAATTCTGATACATATGGGCATTCTTAACAGAAGTATTTATTACAGTCCTGCTAGTAATAAAGTTTCAAGCCAGTCTTTGGATATGTTTCAAGTATCACACGGCAGTTTGTTTCTTGTTTGTCTGAGGGTTTTTTTGGTTGGTTGGGTTTTTGTAAGGGGGTTTCTTTTCGTTCGTTGGTTTGTTTTTTCTTTGGGTTTTTTTTTTGTGTGTTTATTTGTTTGTTTGTTTGTTTTTGTTGCTGGTTTTTTTTGGAGGGTTCAATGTGTTTTGGTTTTTTTTTAGTCTAAAATCAATATTTTGTATCCAGGGATCTACTTATTATAATAAGTCCCTGGTATTATTAATGAATACTATGAAAAGGCATGTACAAGCAGTAGACCTACAGTTGTTAGGGTTTTGAGAAGTTTTGTCTTTGACTATTTAAATACTGAAGTAGAAGAAAGTGGGATAATTTTCCTCTTGTATTATTGCTCATATTACTGTTCAGTATGTTTATTTCAAAGACAAGGAAGTTTAGCTAGCTTTCATTTTGTTGCTGTCAAACATAATAGCACTGACTTAAGTGAGATTCTCATCCTGTTTTTCAGCAAGTATTTATCAAGTTAGCTAGAGCTTTCCTAAATTTTACCAACTGTAGTATATATTACTGTATTGCAACATTAAAGTAGCTATAACAACTTCTAAAATAGGGAAAACCCATTTTATGTCTAAGGGAGATGTGTAAATTTAGAAAATACCCAAAATTTGAGTCCTTTAACATTTCTCTGTATTGATAATCTTGTTTGCAGATATAATGGAAAAAAGGTGAAAAAATAGCTTTTGTAAGAAGACAGAAAAAAACCTATGTATTTGTGGAGCAGTTAGACTTTGTGCTGCAGACCAATTTGATGTCAATATATTAATTAACATATTTTTACGTAATTTGACTTACTAGAAATTGAATAAAAACAAGCAAAAAACCAATACACAAATGCCCCCCCCCCCAAAAAAAAACCAAAACAAAACACACCAAAAGCCTAAAAAACCTGTTCAGCTCGTGTAGCCTCTAAGATAGAAGCCCTGTGTTTCCTTGTTGGTGTGGTGCTCAAATCCTCGTTCAAGTACTGCATACGTGGGCTCACAGAGGGAGTTCTGGGAGAGGTGTGACCCTCAGGACCGTCCTGCTGGGTTTTCAGTCCCTCTGGAGTCCCTGCTCTGAGTGTGCTTTTGTTGTCCTGCAGGGTCCCTGCTGTGCCCGGCAGAGTTGTGTCCCTGTGCCACACACCGGCTGCTGTTAGCACAGCCCGGTGCTGCACACACAGGCCAAACCAGCATTGCCCTGTGCAAGGGCTGGGAGGAAATAAACGTTGAATGGATTTTGGAAACAGCCTCGTCATAGTCATTAAAGAAATAGCTGATTTTAATTTGAGTTTCGATCTCCTTTGATAAAAGTTAAAATGGCCGATTATGCAAATGCCTTTTGGAAAAAAAATGCATTAATGGTGACTTGATTTATGTAAAGGCGATTGCATGCATAGATTGGGGGTTACTGTTTTAATTTTGCTTTTAAGTTAACAGTAAATAAAATCAACTTTTTCAGAGGAAGTAGCTCATATTCTCTCTTCAACAACATGAGGATTCAGACAGAGCCTCAACTGCTCTAAATCCATTAAAATAGATACATTTTACAATGAGATACACGTCTGAAACGTGGCACAGGCAGTTACCAGTTGAGAAAGATGCCGTACAGAGGATCAAAAAATGTAGAAAGCCTAATGAAAAGGGACAGCCTGGCTTTACAGTCTGGCAGGAGGATAGCACTGAGATTAGGGGATTGAGCAAAAAGCCGGCGTGCAGAATTGCGGGTTTTTATATAATGGCTTTAGCGAGTATCCTTTAGGACCCGGTGGCAATGTGCAGCGAGGCAAACCTGGCGAGTAATGGCCAATCACTGGGCGGTGATGAGGGAACAGCGCCGGGTGCGAAGCCGCCGGGAGCCCGTGGATGCATCGCGCCGGGAACGCAGCGTGTCTGCCGCCGCTCGCCCACCGGGGCAACGCGCCAGAAGTGGAGTTGATTCAATGTTTAAGCCCGGGGGGACTTGTACTACAGCAGGTCACTGGAGTGCAGAGTGCTCGGCTCTCGTTTCCAACAAGATGCCTTATTTCACAAAACTCCTTTTATTAATTTTCTGCTTAGTTCTTCTCGTGGAAAGCAGAAGGCACAGGAGGAGGAGGTGGACGACCCATCCGGATGTGCAGAGGGCAAGGTAAGGGTTGCTAAACCATGTCTGTATCTTTTCCTGCAGTGTTACAAATATGTTAGTACAGGCATATAAAAACCTACTCTGTCAATGTCTTCATGTATACTGTGTGTGCAAACAGCTTTACAGGGAATGTTTTTGTAACAGTCTCTGGTAGTATAATCAGTTTTGTGGGTAAGTGGACAATTCTATGGCTAACCTTGATTAACTGTGAGTGAGGCAGGTTTTGCAGAGAAGTTCACTGCTTCGGTATGGATTGTGCTAAAATTATTCTTAGCCATACCTGCAAATTTCTGAGGGAATTCGGAGGAGTTGCAGTTAACAGAGATGGCCAAATGTGCATACCGTTTAATGTTTCAGCACTGTTTCTGGGCAGGTTATTCACCTGCTTGCTGCAATGTCCGTGTTACTTATATTCACTTGCCCATTATGCTCTGACAATTTGAGATGGGGATGTTGGTTAGCACACATAGTGGTAATTGATAACAAATTAAACCTTGGAAGTTAACCAGGGATTGTAAAATTAATTTATTTTTTTGTAATAAACACATGTAAGCATAAAAAAATGTATTTTAAAGTTAAGTGAAAGCACAAGAAGGAGTTAAAGGTCTTAGTAAAGTTTATTAGATTTACCGCTGCTGAGATTTGTCTAGAGGTTTACATTAGAAAAGATAATCTTCCAAACCTGCCAGACAGTCCAAAATATGTTATCCTTTTTTGTGGTTATGTCATCCAGTGGCAGTTATATCTTACAAGACTATTCATTGTTTGAAGGGCTCACAAATAAAATTGGGTTAATCCATCTTATTAAATGGTTTCACTATGGCAGTAAACTTCCAAATTTTCATTTATTTTTGTGGACTTTTTTGTTTATCACTCAACACTTTTATAGAGAGTGTTGTTACTTGAATGTTTTGAAAAGAAACATGATAAATTAGAAGCAAAAAACCTATAATATGCTATCAGATTTATACTACTTATTGAAAAAATACAGTGACATATGCTTTTAGTGACGTAAATGTTAAAAAGCTGAAACAGCCAGGGCCTGATCCTGAAATCCCATAGTCAACTGAAGTTTTACCACTGAAGTTTACAGAATCTTAATTATTGAATGAGATCTTTCATCGAACTCTGAAAATACTCCAATGCCTGTATTCTGAGGAACGTGGGGGATTGAACAGTAGCACTTCCGTGCAAACCTTTCTGTGTAGTAAAGATCACGTATTTTATAGTAATAAAATAGAGTAAATACTTCTTTAAATATTAATTTGCCCTGAAGTAAAAGTTTCCCTGCTTTAAAAGTTTTGTGCTTTATTTGAACTTGGAAAAAAGTTCTACAGTGCCGATTTTTTCATGAGTTGTAACGGACTGAAAGTCAATGCACCGCTAAAATTATTTCTATAAATATACTACAAAGAGTAACAATGCTATTTAGTATTCTATGGTGTTATGGTTTAAATTAACAATTTTCCGTCTAGGTAGGATCTGAGGAACTATATGCCATATATATATACACACATACATACGATTCCTATGCAATGTAGTTATTAAAAATTTTATAAAATCAGGTTTTAGAGATTGTCAAATGAGAATGGAATTTTAAATATGGAGAATTATGCAATGTTGCAACAAAAAGAAGTGTATGGACCAGTGTTGTTAATATTTTAATTTTCCTATTCAATTATATTTCAGTCTTTATATTTCAGTATTCAATTGTATTTATTTTAAATTTCATGTTCATTATCAATTATGTAGAAAAAAAAATTAATTGTCCCTAAAACAACAATGAATAGTGCACTATTCCAGTAAAAAGAAACTAAAGCTAGTTCCTAGGCTGGTTTCCTAGTCATATAAGAGAAATTGAAAGAATTATCTTTTAAATAATTCCATCACATTTTCTGCTTTGTATTTCTCTTGCTGACTTACCATAAGAAACAGAGTAAATTTTACAGTACAGTAAACTTTCCTTATTAAAGAAAATTTATTCCTATATTTGGGAGTCTCCAGCTGGTAAGTTTGATATTTTGTGTCCACTAAGGTGTGACCTAAAGATCTTTATATGGACTTCAAGAATATCGCTTGGGGTGTGCAGGTGCAGAGCTCCTTCAGCGCTGCAGTTTCCTGCTCAGGCACTGCACAGGGGTTCCCGGGTGCAGAGGTCCTTCAGCGGAGCTCTGGGCGCTCGGGGTGGCTGCTCCTGCGGGTTCTGGAACTGCTCTCTGCCACCATGTGGAAAAGTTGTTGAGTCTATGCCTAAGTGAGGAAGGAACAGAAAGGTTAGGAAGCCAAATTAAGAATTGCCAGGTTAAGTTGCCTGTGCATCGCTAATTACTCCTGGTTGTTTGTGTTAATAGCTTGTAACACATTATTTTTTTTCCATGTGCAGAGCCTCGCTCAGCGCGCTGAATGGATAATCCTTGCTTGATTAGAAACTGCCCTGCCTTTAATTTTCTCTTACTCCTGCATCTCCCCCCTCACTGATAACACATCTCTGCTCCTACAGATTGAGGTATAACATAAAGAAACAACTGCCTGTGTGCATCACTGCCCTGAGTGTTGCCCGAGACTGCCTCACTATGCTCTGGAGAGCCCAGGCTTTGTGTAGGAAATTGGGGTGTGCTCATCGAGTAGCAGCTCCTGCCTTCCTATTTTGATGGTAGTTTTTCACATTTTCCATGGTGTACAGTCCATGCCACTTAGATTGAGAAACTGAAGGACATCAGTGATACTTGTTTCTATGAAGCTGAGTGTGTTCTTGCTGATATACAGCAAGATGTACGAATGGTGCATGAAACCAAGGGCTCTAGAACTGTAACAGCATTGTTGGTTAAACAATTTTGCATTTCCTTTTGTTTGGAGAATTCAAGTGATAAATGAATTGTGAAGTAAAACATTTTGTTGGAGTCATCTGGGTGACTGCTGGGCAGGGCATTGTTGTTTGCCCCAGCCTTTCTTGCACACCAAAGAATAAATTTACACAGAGGAAGAACAGGCTGGCGCTGAAGAAAACAGTGTAAATATGGAAAGCTGCAGGTGTGTGTGTCAGACGGTCTGGGTTGCCAGGTTGATATCTGGGATTTTCCAGAGAGCTGTGTACACAGTTTGGGCTTGTGCTGCCAGGGCAGGTCAGACTTGCTGAGGGTAGAACTGGCTGCACAGTGTATGTAGCTGTGCTTGCATCTTCCTCAGAGCATCGATCTTACCCCAAGTGCCAAGCAAGTGCTGCTGGAATGTCCAGCACTGAGTTTTTTAAAGGGTTTTGGGTACTCTACAGTAGCTCAGCAGTGTCTGCCTCTAAGAAATGGTAAACAAATGCTGGCAATCCTGCTAGATTATCCAGCTGGACAGAATTTCCAAAAGACAGAAAGAAACTCTGAAAATTAGTGGTTTTGTTAATATTTACTGGTCTGTAAAAATTGCTGGTAATGCTTCTGGTAATGTTTATTGCTCGGCATAAATTGAGAACTCAGGAGACATTTACCATCTCTGTTGTGCCAGTGAATGCCATGTTTCCAGTGACCCGTGCCCACCCTACTCTCAGTCTGCCTGTTCCTCTCTCCTACCAGCCGTGTGAAGCCTTGTGCTTCAACAGCAGAAAAACTGAAAAACTGCCTTTGATACAGAAGTGGCTTTGGCCTGTTCTTACCTAAAGACTTCCTGCCAAGGTTTTTGGAAGTGGTCAGTCCTTTGGAGAATCTCATTAGAGATGCCATTTTCAGGGCATGCTACATGCCAGCCTTAGGCTGGGGCCCAGAAGCAGAAGGCAATCACCAGGACACGGCAGCACAAGGCTCAGCACACAAACCTTTTCCAAACATCATTCCACTGGAGCAAGCAGTCTGGTGATCCCTGCTGAAACTGCTGCTGCTGGCCGCAACTTCCCTCTGCTGCCTTGTGGAGCTGCATTTTCCCCCGTTTTTCAATGGATACTGCAGACACATCCTCCAGCCTGTGCTACCTCCCAGCCCTCACAGATCCTCTTTGCTCTATTGGCAGTTTCTCAAAAATGTGGAGTTTGTTAGTGCTGCAGTGATTGAAATGGAATAGCCGTTTTTTACAGGTGTAGGGCTAGCCTAGGACTCAATCCAGGGCACTGCTGAACCTCTGGTGCAGGGTGTGATGTCTACTGAAGCTTTTTTCCCAACACTGCAGCATCAGCCAGGGCCAAAGAACAATGTGAAACAAAAGCAGGGAGAGAAAGTGTATGATAGCAGTGATCATGCACACCCTTTGAGTTTGTGTCCATCCTTTTTCCAGAGTCAGATTTAGTTTTTCCAGAAATCTTGCAAGGAAAGTCACTTTCCCTTCCTTCCTGCTCCCAGCATAGACCCACAGATGAGTAAGTGTGAGGCATTTTACATCCAGAGGTAGGGCAACAGAGTGCCTCTTTCCTGAGACTCTGGAAGCAATAGCGACTGGTGTGGCCACCCAGCTCAAGACAGACCTATCTTGTGGAGATGCCAGGCCTTCCTGGGCAGCTGGGGCTCCTAAAGCACTTGAACTGGTGGCCTGGACAGGCACTGGAAAGATACTTTGCCAAAATTGAGGATCTTGATGTTCCCAGTTTGTCAGAAAATTCTCAACCATATCTGATCCCACATGATCCATGCATATTAAGCTTAAAGATGGACTCATAACACAGCGGTGAAAATATATTTGGAACTCTCATCTAGGAGTGAGCTAATCATTATGACAGTCATAAACTGTTCTTGTACTTTATTTAGTTCAGCTTCTAGGGCTTTGTGTTGCAGCAGTCACATCCTTTGGTGGTTAGATAAACAGGAGGCCTTGTACCTTCCTAGGTGCTGGGTTTTCACAGTGTGCATCTCCTCCAGCTTACTGTGGCTGCTACACAAAGTAAATGATGCTTTCACCTAATGTATTTTGGGATTTTTTCCCTCCCCAGAGAATATGCTGAAGAGTTGTAAGATTTTCACTGAAACTGTAGAATTATTTCTCTGCATCCCAATATGTAACTGGAGCCAAGGTCCCATGGCCATGAGTTACCATCTCGTGACCAAAATGCATCCTGAATTCTCCAGGGGAAGGTGCAGAAACCTGCCAGACTCTGGCTGCCAACAGCTGTGCCATGCTCAGGATGGAGACCACGCTTCCTTTCAGGCTCACCACATGAGCCATTGCCTCCTGCCCTACAGCACAAGACTGTTTCCAGTCTGAAAGTTCTTCACCTTGCTCTGGAAAGGTCTGAATGTCTACATAGACACCTACCCTTTTTTGCTGAGCTGTTATCTGTAATTTCTCATGCCATCAAGAATTAATTATCTTTGATATACTGGGCAATAGAAAAAACATCTATTTTATGCAATTGAGACAATTCTGAGTAAAAGTGGAAAGAAAAATATATTTTAAAAAATTAAGGCAACAATACAGAAGCCTTTACAGAAGCTCAATGAGTTATCGGTCACCTTCTCTCCTCTTTGAACAGAAACAATTCTTCACAGAAGTCAGATTTATCAAATTTATGCCCATTGAATGAAATAGAAAGAGCAATAAAATTATATATTAAAAATTGGGAAAAAAACCAAAAGGGGATGGGTGGATTTAAACAAATTGTGGTGAACTGTGGAGAATGCACAAAGCCGAAAGAAACCCTGACAAATCTATAATCAGAAATGCTAAAGACCATAAGTACATCAGGGAGGATTTATGAGATACTGGTGATCAGATTGTCAGCAAAGGCACCCTGTGGGCAGCAGTGTTCAGAGCACCCTTCAGCTCCACAAGAGCACTGGCAGCTGGTGTCACCTCTGCTGCAGGTGATGAGATGCTCCCTATGCCAAACAGCAGAGGGGCTGGCATGGGGTACTGCCAGAGAGGGGCAGAAGACAGCACAACTGATATCAAATGCTGTTATGAAGAAATTTTTTTTCAAACAAACTTGGTCTTGAATTGGATTAAATAGACAAAAGTAGTAATAAATTTTAAAGACTGTGTAGACTTCCTGTCATTAAAAATATTTCAATACAAAAACATTGTAAATGGATTAAATTGATTAAAAAGGGACTGTCAGAGCTCTTTCTGTACAATCTGAATTGGCTGTCATAATACCTGAAGGATTGGGCACAAACTGATGATTAAATGATGGTTATTAAATGCAGCCCCTGGCTCAGGACATGCCTGAAAACCTCTTTTCTTCCTAAGACAGTATCCATGTCCCCAGCCAGCCCTCTAAACCTCTGCAGCCACAGACTGCTTTCAGCAGCTCTCCTGTGTGCTCTTTGCTGTCTGATGATTTTTAAATAATTGATCAAAATGTAACATTTCAGTGAGGCTGAGCCATTGATTTGTAAGACAACACTGCCAGGGTTTTCCATACTAATTCCTTGTACAATGCATTCCAGTGTTTTATTGGATTTTTAATTTGACTTTTTCACCCCCTTCTTTGAGGAGAGAGACTCGATTGAGCATTCCCTGGTAGTTTGGCTTTTCCCTGATAATTAAAATCAAGCAGACACAGGAAGATGCCTTTCCTGACTTGCAGCCTTTCGGGCACAGAGGCCGAGCAGCACAGGGTGAAGGGGAGCGCTTTGGCAGCTGCCCTAACTCTGCAGCAAAACAAAGCTTCCCCCTGCAGCAAGCAGTTAAAAGCCAAGCTTTTGCCTCCAAGCGTTCCCATTAATGGCTGTGCTTGGTTTTACACCCCTGCTTTTAGGTGACCATAATGCAGCCCTGTCGGGAGGGCGCTTGTTCTGGCTGGCTCTTTCTCACAGCCAGCAGGGAGAGAAGCTCTGGCATCCCAAGTGAAATAGGAGCCCAAAATAACCGGAGGGAGATCCAACCCTTCCTATGTAGCATGTGCCCTGGGCTACAAGGGGTTATAGTCCTTCAAAGCATCTATTTGATACAAGTATTTTTGAATTCTGTTGCTTCCTGTTCATCTCCTTATAGTAAGGAAATGGGTTTTTGATGTTAGCTGCAGCTATCAACACCCTTTAGGTTTCATCATTTCTTTCTTGAACTTAGTGCTCTGATGGGAAACTATCCTTCTGATTTGTGATTTATGCTCCCTTTGGCTCATAATTATAGTGCTTAATATTTTAATGAAGCTAAGAACATCCCTTACTATACCCACATTTATGAGTGGGGTGATTGTTTTGTATTCTGAGTCCTTGTATTCTGAATTCTTGATCAAGACTTTAAGCCTAAGTAGTCTCTTTATTTTTCCTCCAAGATTTTTTGTTCTTTATTTTCAGTCATATCTTTTCCACATGAGAAAAGGAACCTGAACCTTTTGTATAAAGTTCTTTCTATTTATCATAATTGTTTTCAGTAAGTTACTGGAAACCAGCTAATTGCACCAGTACTTACAACCTTGTCAGCTCTTATGTCCAGAGCAAAGGGATTGAGGAACCTTCATGTTCCAAGTCTTCCCCTCACAGCACTGCAGAACAGTCAGGGATGCTGATCTGGATTTTCTTCCAGAAGTGCATGCAACTTGTTTATCTGCTAGTTAGTTATCCCCTTATGGGATTTTAGTGGCTATCTTGCACTTTTCTCGGGGGTTTGTTGTCATCCTTGTTCCACTGATATCATACAATATCTCAAATAAAAAGTTAGAATTTTTCCTACCTTAATGTTCAGAAAAGTGAGGGACTGAAGCCTTCGTTAGATAAAACTCCTCTCTTGCTGCTGTTGTGGGGAGGAATGGGTGGTTTTGCTGCTGCTGAAAGCCAGAATACCCTCTGTCCACACAAACTGCTGGCACTGAATTGGTGAAGTTGGTGGGACAGTTTCCAAGTGGTGTATGGCATTGCGTGACCAGCGCTGCAAAGAGCTTTTTCATGACAATGCTGCCTTGGTACCTGGCCAAATCCTGGCCAGGTAACGTGGGGCATGCAGCTGCTGCCCCTGGTGCCTGCTCTCAGCTGCAAAGGCATTCCCTGCATGCAGCTCCCCTGTGAGATGCTGTGCTCTGTGCCTTGTGCCTCCCTGCAGCCGGGGCATCTGGGGCAGAGGGAGCAGGGCTGCCTGTGGGCACAAAGGCCTGAGCTGATGCTGTGGAAAGGCAGCTCTGTGTCTGTGTTTGGTGCTGGCAGTGTCCCCACAGTCCCTGGGATTGTGCCTGCAAAGCTGCTGCTCCTGTGGCTCCGAAATTGGGCTGGCAGTTGTGGCACTTGGGCACAGAGACATCGGAGCAATGCTATTGCTGTGTTTAGCAGGTGTGGCACAGGGACATCAGAGCAATGCTGTTGTTGTGTTTTGCAGCTGTGGCACAGGGACATTGGAGCAATGCTATTGCTGTGTTTAGCAGGTGTGGCACAGGGACATCAGAGCAATGCTGTTGTTGTGTTTTGCAGCTGTGGCACAGGGACATTGGAGCAATGCTATTGCTGTGTTTTGCAGTTGTGGCACAGGGACATTGGAGCAATGCTGTTGTTGTGTTTTGCAGCCACATCTTTAAGAGGAATCGGGACTTGACCAAGGCCTGGAGAGGAAAGACGGAGCAGCTTCTCAGAGTGGACGAACACGACTTCACCATGCGGCCCGCCTTTGGAGGTGAGCATCAAATGGTTCTCTTGATGCTGTGCTAATCTAATTAAGATTAATCTAATTACCCAATTAACAATCTAATTAAAAACCAAGCAAACAAACCTGTGTCCAGAGGCATCAGTGTGAAGGGAAAAGGCTTGGTGCCAATTCAGAGAGGCCTCATGCTCATCCTCCTTGCCCTCTCTGCTCTGTACATTTCCTACATTTCCTCCTGTTGCTGCAGTTGGCTCTGGTTTTGGCTGGCATTCCCCAGAGTTTAGGATGGACCCTCCCAGTGAGTGTTTCATGCTGTTGAAAGAGGGACAAGCTGCAGGTTTTAATATTCACCTATGGTTGTGAGGTTGCAATGAGCTTTTCAGCTGATGTGGTTAAATTGCAAAGTAAAGGAACTCATTGGGTGGATCACAGCCTGCCATTACCAGGAGAAAACAAATCTAAAAATCCTGAAAAATGTTCTAAAAATCTTGTCTCAAACTCTCATAAGCAAATCAAAGAGTGGGAGGGGAGACCTCTGCCAGCTTCACTTCTGCCTCTGATCACACCCAGTTACAGGATGTGCTTGCCTGGCCTTTCTAGACTCACTACTGCAGAGAGAAGAGGGAACCTGAAAAAAACCTGCTGGAACACCAGTATGGCAATGCCTCTTCTGATTTCATCAATAACAAATCCCTCCAGAGCTAAGGGCAAAGTTTTCTGTAGCTTTCCCTGAATGACTAATGCTGCATCCTTTGTCAGTTGCCACCCAGGATGAAGGGCTGCCTCTCCCTGCCCAGCGGGACACAGAGTGTTGTGCCCTTTGCACCTGGTCCATAGAACAGAGCTTCTCAGACCTGCCCATTCCTGGTGTGGCTGAAAAAACTTTTCTTGCCCTCAGTGCAGATGTGCCATTCTGAGAGCACAGTGCTGACCCCTGCTCACAATTTTTATATATATTTTTAAACTCCAGAATTCAAAACCTTTCATAACCAGGGTTTCCTGCCCCTGCAGATGTTATTTATCAGCAAGTTGCACTCCAGCCTAAACATTGGAGTCAACTTTTTTTTAAATCAGTGTTATCTTGGTCTGCTGCTTCTGTGGTTGAAGAGTTTGCCCTAAATTGCCCTCTGGGTGGAGAATGGGCAGATCTCCCTGGGGCTGGTGGGACCACACCGAGCCCTGGGTGCAGCTGAGGCTCAAGGATGAGGTCTGGGAGCTGGCTCTGGAGGCACTGGGTTTCTTTATGAATTGGCTGTAAAAGTGTGAATTCACCAAAGTGCACATGCCTCCCTAAATCCCAGGTATGCCCTCCTGTGCTATGAGGTCAGAGGATGCTATCTTTGGTTTTCTGACCTTTTTTTTAATTTTTTTTTTTTTTAAGCCAACCTCAATTTTTGTAGCTTGGCTGTTGACTTCTGAGTGCCTGATATGGACAAACTGAAGGTGCTGATCTGTCCTCTCTGCAGCTGATGTGTCCAGGACAAAAGACCTGCTGGTCTGATGGGTGGGATGATGGGGCTTCTCTGGGAGGAAATTTGGACTCCCTACCTTGCCTCTGCTGGAGACAGCTGGGGAGCCATGGTGATTTTTGAACTTTTTCCCCCTAACTGTGTGTATGTCAGGGCATCCTGCCTGTTTTGGGGAGAAGCTGCAGGGTTTTGTTCTGTTGTGCTGATGGTTTGGCACCCAGTGGCACCACTGCACTGTATTTCTGGAAACATCTGAATTTTACTGTTTTCATCAGTGTCACAGGGTCCTTGAAGAACACATTTCAGCACAGGTCACATCAAACAGACACATGTAATTACACAGACACTCTTCTAGTGTTAATGGAACTGCATTTTAATCTCTCTTTTGCCTTGTTTTCCCATGCTACCTCCCATCACGATTCTTCTAGAGCCAAAATTTGGAATAACATTTATAAAACTGAGAAATACCCTAAGAGGCTTTGCTGAGAAGGTTCTTTTCTTCTATAAAGGAAAAACATGACGGGTTAAAAAATTTTTGTTTAAAACCTCCTTAACTTGCAGAGATTCTTGGGATGAAGATGTGACGTTAGCAAAGTTGTACTGAATTTGCATGGGATGAGGAGCAAAGCATGGAAACAGCTTTGTTGAGGCTTGGAAATCCTGACCCAGACACACAGAGACAGCAGGTGCTGCAGGTTCTTGCTCAGCTGCAGAATTGCATGGTGTGTTTTTAGTGGCAGATGATAAATCTAGTGGAAAAAAACCATAAAGGAAAAGGAACAAAAGTCTGGCAAGAGGTGATGCTCATAGTTTTGTCTCCAATGCTATTCCTCAGGCAGTCACAGTGATTTGCTGTGCACCATGAGTCCTTCCAGCCAGGCTGTGGCACTGTCAGTCAGACTGATGTGGTCTGACCTGGGGAGGATGAAAAGGCTTTTCATGAAACAGCCAAAGTGAAGAGCAGCCTGTGGGGTACACATGACTGTAACTGGTCACTGGTCTAACTGAGATTCCAGCTCTATGGCATTGCACTGGGCCTGTGGTGTTGCCTTGCAGGTGGGAAAGCCACCTCAGTTCTGGAAAATTAAAATAATACCATAAGTAAATGGTGAGTGGCGTTAAGACTAAAAGAAAACCAGTACTGTTGATGGTTCCCAAGTTTGGTGGGCCAGCCTGCAGTTCCACGTTTAGCTAAAAAGGGGATGGGGTATGAGCTGTTTTATGGTGGCCAGGTGACACTTGCTGGTCTGCACAGGACAACCAGCAAGCTGCCAGCCCAACACAGCTGTGACCACTGGGCAGAGCAGGCTGGGGTTATGCAAGGTGGAATGAAAAAACCTCAATGTTAGAGAAAGATGAAGGGGTTTTCAAGAAAAAGTATCTTTGTAAAGAGCAAGTGAGCAAACAAATGTTGCGTAAGTTGTGTTATTAACAGCCCAATAAGCATGGCTGTCTTGCCTGCCCGCAGCCCATTAGAGACAGGCAATTGGGTACAGAGGCAATGACAAAGATTTTTGCTTTGATTATGGTCAAAGACCATTCATAAGCTAAAAGAGACTGCAGGGTTTTTGACCCTTAGGGGGTTATCTCCATGTCAGTGACCTTGTTCTAGGTGGCAGATGTTCAGGTATTATTTACTATTATTAATATTTAAAGATTATGTAAATGTTTGTTGTGCTGCCTTCCTTAAACACCCATTTTAAGCATTTCATTTATGACATCTCGTATTTTACAGGGAGCCTGTGAGTAAGCAGCTTTAGTTGATACTTAAAATAGCTGTATCTTCTTTATTGAGGACCAGCCTAATGCTTCACTTTCATTATATTTGCTCATAGCCAAGTAGCCTAACGTCAGCTGGTCCTTGCTGCCCTTTCTGGGCAGTGCTTTTGCCAGGATGGATGAACAGTGGGATGAATAAAGCAGCAGTAGTTCACTGAGTGGTTTTTAGTGACAAGGGCTGGAACAGAATTTGCTCCCCTGCTGATGAGCAGCCGTCTGTGAGGCACAGAGGGACACAGCCCTGCAGCCATGAGGAGGGTGATGAGCATGTCCTGGTGCTCCTCCTGGGAGCTGGCCACTCCTAAGAGGTCCCACAGTGGTTTGCAGTCTCTCTGAGTGTGCATGAGATACCTGTCAGTAAGGAAACCTCAAACCCACTCGTTTCTCATGGACATGTTCTTATCTCGGGCCTTCATCTGCCTCCCTCCTTCAAAGATAGATGAGTGGACACTGTCTCAGAGAGAAACAGCAGCCTTTGAGAGCACTGCCAAAGAGAAAAATTAAAGACGTGTCACAAAGCTTTACTCTCAGAGGTGGAGTGGAAAACTGACTCCAGGCATCTTCATGGCAGCACGCTGTTCCCTCTCTTCCAAAGTCTGCTCCAGTGCTCAGAAATAAAAACCATGTTTGTCCCAGTTCTGCTTGGGAACTGACTCACACTTAGAGGCTTTCATGCTGCTCACTGGTTGGTGGTTTTATGTGTGGAGACACACTGGGATGTAACAGGCTTCAATGTTGGGCTCCTGAAGTCATTCCTGCACAGGACTTGTGGAAACCTCCTGGGTTCCCTGGAGAGGTTAGCCCAAGGCCAGACATCCCTTTCAGTCTGGGGCAGAGTTTGATACTCAGTCTGGAGTTTTTGCAATATGAAACAAGACACAAAGTCTTCTTTGTGTCAGAACCAACCCAAAATCCCATTAATTTGGCTGATACTTTTCAGAGACTCTAAAGTGTGATCTGAAAAACTCTGCTGGATTGCAGGCTTTGAGCACAGCAGCACTGCTTCCTTTTACCAGCCATATCCCCAGCTTTCACATGGATCCAGCAGTGAACATCCTGGAGAGGAGCCCAAGCTTTGAGGTCTCTCCAGTCTTAACGTAGTCAAGTCTTTTATTGCTTACAATTCTCTAGGATGATCCTAGATTTTCTATATTGATGATTCTATATTTTCTCTTTCTGAAGAAAATGTGAATATTAATAAAATGTTGTTTATAACAAAGAAAGCCTGGTTGATGAGGGCTTTTTTGCATCTAATGCTGTAATCAAATTTAATTGTTCTGTCTACCAGTTCAGTTTGTCATATACCATCTGAGCTGTTCTTGTTCCTTCACATTCACACCCTCCTCACACTCTGCTCCCTCTCAGTACAGAAGTATTTTTTCTTTTTGCTCATCCCTAGTGGCATTTGATGAGGAATTTGGCAAAACACCCTGAACCTCCATGGTTCAACTGTTCAGTTGCCAGAGGGACAAGATTTAAAAGCTAGCAGCTCCTAATTGACTCCATGGGTTAGAGAGATCAAAGATCTCCTGACATTTCTCTCTGGGTGATCAACAGCCATTTAATTCAATGGTATGTGCTGTAGCCAACATGACCTTTAGGGAAACCCAGGGTTTGTTTCTGTGGTTTAAAGAGGTTTAAAGAGGTAATTTCTAGACAGGGCTTCTGCTTTGCTTCAGATGCTGCAAGCACTTTCAATGTTGTTTGTATCAAGTACCTCTACAAAAGTGCATCTTGATGTTTTGCAGAGTGATGGGCAGAGTGAATACACAATTACCTTTATCACTTATGCTCATTGCCAAGAGCAGCACATGGTGATCCTTTGATTCCTGTGGCTGCCTCACAAGCAGCAACATTGGCACTGGCCCTTCACTCACCCTGCCCTGCTCAGTCCAGCTTCTTGTCTAAACCTCCTCCAGAGTGTCTTTGTGTCTCATCATATCCTCATTCACATTTGTGTGCTCTCTCATTGCCTCAGCCCCAGGAGCTAAGTGAGGAGCAGGGAGAAGGAAAAAGCAGTGATTACTCCTGCTGATTGTAGTAGCATTTTGCTCCAAAAAAGGCAGAGTAGATATTTCTGCTGATAAATTGGTTTTGCAGATTCATCTTTATGTTTCTGTATCAAACACTAAACATTTGAGTCCAATGTTCAAATAATTTCTCCTTCTTTCTATTACAATCACTGTTTTATCATTCCCCAAATTTGTGAGTAACTGGAGAAAAGACACCTAATCCAGCCTTGGACCTCTTCTCTCAAGAACTTCCCAGACCATCCAGCATAATGTGGAACACCCTTTATTTTGGATTTAATAAAGCTTTGTGTCAGTTCCAGACTGAAACTTAGGCTTTGTTCTTGCAATGAGATAACTGCTGATTACTGAGTGTTTGATGCAGGAACATGAACAAAGAAAAGAACATGGTGTTTTATTGTCAAGGGCAGATGGGGAAGGAATAGGAGAGCAGGACAGATATCAGCTTGGCAGTGTTCTTATGTTTATGGGTTTGGGTTTTAGTTGTTTGTTTGGGTTTTTTGGGTTTTTTAAATCTGTGATTAGTGTTCAGAGAAGCATAGAAAACACAGTAAATAGACTTTGTGTGGGTGTTGATTTCCTGGATCAAGGCTAAATTAAGGATTCACACACAGAGAGTCTCTCTTGCAGTCTGGAAGTCGTGGGGGGCTGCCCAGCATGTGTTGGGCACACAGCCCTCAGCCTGTGCTGTTTCTCTGTTGATTGTACTGCACATCAAAGTGTCTCTTGTCACCACAGACACAGTGCTTCTTGCTACCTTGTTAGGTACCCAAGAAACCAAAAAATGTTTTACTGAGCAAGAGAAATGTCACAGAAAAATTCTTTCACTCGGTTGCAAATGATTGCTGGCCATTTTTTTAAAGTGTGCAGTGCACAGCTGTGTGTCTGAATGTGACATGAAGGTGTTTGTGAGCATCTGGGAGTCACCTCAGAGTTCTGGGTTAGCCGTGTTTGAGCTTCCCTGCTGGGGGCTACAGCCACTCAGACTGGAATTGGTGGTTCTGGGGAGCCTGGTCCTGCTCCACAGGGCCTGTTCAGGGTGCCTGCTCCCAGCACTGCTGCTGACAGACACCCTGGGCAAAACGAGCTGGAGCTGAGCGTGTGGGAAGGGGACAGCGCCACCAGCAGTGTGCTCTGCTGTAATCAGTGGGGCTGGCTAACCAAAGCCCTGCAAACCTGCACTGGGGCTGGTCACAGCCTGGCTCATGGGGGATCAGCCTTTCCCTCCTGAGGCTGAGCTGGTGCCTCTTTCTCCTCCAGCAGAGGCAAACACAAGGCTGTGCTCAAAAGCCCTGCAGATGTGTGGGAGTGTGTACATGCTGCTGCAGGTACAGAGCATGATGGATAGCAGCTTGAAAAATGTGCTGCTCTCTCAGTAACATTTCTGCTCTCTGGTTGGACTTGTAGTGTATTTAAAGCTTTGATGTGGTCTCCAGAAAGATGCTGCTCCACCTAAATGAATGCATGCAGCAGGCCCTGCTGTTTGTGGCACTGCAAATATGGGTCTGAATCCATAAAGGGATTGTGGTGCACCTTATGTGTTATCTGACTGCTAATCAGATTCAAAATCTAGGAGATAAAAGTCTTTGGAAATCTTCATGGGGGCCACTGTGGTCCTTGGAAGACTAATTTGTGCTGGACAAGCCTCAGACATGTCTGGAGAGCTTCTGCTTCCTTTGGCATGGTGTTTCTCACCGGCAGTGCCCAGGCTGAGGCACGCCCTGGACATCACCAGTGTGAGCCCTGTGAGTCCCACAGCCACAGCATCCCTGGGAGCACCAGGCAGCCCTGGATCCCCCTGGGCTGCTCCTCCTGCTGGCCACGCTTGCTGTGCTGGTCTCAGAAGGCATTAACCACCAGAATTTGGGAAAGCTGCGTGAGGGAACACTGTGGGGATCTTGTGCAGGTCCTGGTCATTAGTGAGCAGCAGTCTGCAGTGAGGTGTGACACAGGGTTTCTATTAATAAAGGAGTGTCCATGTATTATGGGATGTTTTCTGCTTATTTGCTCTTTGTGAGCTCTCTGATTGCTAATTTGAAAATTACTGTGGAAAACTAGCAATATCATCAGTGAGTAATATGAATCAAGATGGTGATGAGCTCTTGAGAATTATTGAGGCTTGCCTTGTTGATAAAAAATGAGAAACCTCCAATGAAGAGCTCGTTGCTTGCCTTGTCTTCATCTCAGTTCCCTGTCCTTGGGGCTAAATTTGTTCATAAAGACCTAAAATTTAAGATGGGATGGCTCAGTTTTTAAAAACATAGGCAAATGTTTCATCCAAGCTCTGGACTAACTGGCAAAGTGTCAACATTGCAGCATGTGCCAAGGGGAAGATAATTCAATGTTTCAGAAGGGCCCTTACATGGTTATTCACGAACTCATTCCCAGCCCCTTCCTGAAGAACCATTGACAGAAATGCACAACATAAGCTCAGAAATGTTTGCATGTCACCTTAGGAGTGCTAATTAAATGCAGATGATGTGAAAGAACATTTATTTACATATCTGAATCTCATTCTCTTTCAGGCCCTGCCATTCCTGTTGGGGTGGATGTGCAAGTTGAAAGCTTGGACAGTATTTCTGAGGTTGACATGGTACGTAATGCTCTTCTAAGCCTCAGTTAATTCTCAGCATAAAAAGACCTCCTGACTTGAAACCCATGGGCTTGTAATCATTGGTCAGATGAAAGAAATAGCAGCATCTCCAAAATCCAAAGAGGCTGATAATTAGAACCAAGGACTTGATAAAACCAGATGATCAAAGTCTTACCTCTCCACCTCCAGAGGAAAAAGATTAAAAGCATGAAGAGAAAAGGGACCTTGAATGGGAGAGTAATCAGTGCTGTGAAAGATCCATCACAACTAAAACATAAGCAGCTGCATATGAAGGTTTGAAGCTATATGGTGAAATTCACATAAGCTATGTTTGCTGCAGGAGTTTTCTTCCTTAGGGAACCATTCAATTCACATGAGTGTCACACACACTTTACTGTGTGGTTTGGGGTTGTTTCATGGGGATTTTTTCATTTTTAATTGTAGGAAATGGAATAAAAAACACTAGAAAGAGAAGTGGAAAAGGGAACATAGAGGAATAGAGGAAGCTTCTGGGCTCCTTCCTCTTTCTGCCTTTTCCTCCCTGTTCTTGTGCACCTTTTGTGGTCTAGACAAAACATAAAGACAAAGGAAGAGCTTTAGGTTGATTTTTTTTTTTAATATGGTGCAATTACATCTTCATGCCATTTTGGAGGGGTTGGTGTAGATGACCTTTAAAGGTCCTTTCCAACCCAAAATATTCTATGTTCTGTGATTAAAAGCAGGCAGCTTGCCTGCCTGGATATTGAAAGAGAGGGTTTGGGGATATGCACGCAGTGAGGTGTGTGGGAGGGGAGCACAGGGAATGGCTGCCAGGAGGAGAACTGGGGCTCTAATACATCAAGATAATGTCAGAGCAGCAAAGAGGCCTAATTAGTGCAAGTAAAAAACTCACAGTGCTTTCTGTCAGGATTCAATGAGAATCTTGCCTGTCAGAAGCCTTGGAGGTCAGTTCTCTCCCTTGGCTGTCGACAGTTCCTATTTTCCCAGGTCATGACAAACACTTTCTTCAGCAGTTGCTGACATATATTGGGGTGGAAGAATGCTCTCCCAGATCAGTCTGAGTTGTGTTGGTGTGTTCTTCCAACAGACTGTCCAGCATGGGTGTTTGAGGGAGGAGAGTGGGCAGCAAGCTCCCTGCCTGGCCAGGGGACAGGGCTGGCTGTGCCTGCAGCAGGGAGCCCTCCTTGTCTCTCACTGCAGGCAGGGCTTGTTTCAAACTGCTCTGAAGTGGCCCTGAAAATCAGCTACCCTGGGCTGGGCGGGCCTCACCTCTCACTGCCTGAGCAGGCTCCTGGTGCCCCAAAGAAGAACCAGACTGAGGAATCACCAGCCCCAACCCACTGTATCTGCAGGACTGTGCATGGCAGGGAGAGCGGCCAGGGGCTGTTTAAGGCATGTGGGTTTAAAACCAGTGCCTGTCTGGTTGATGTGGATGGGCTGCTGCTGTGTGCAGTGCAGGACACGCTCTTGAGGCTGCCTGGAGCTTGGAACAAACATGAAATAGGCTGCCAAAATTCAGGTACTTGTGTAGACTCATTGGCAGTGCCTCTGGCAGGTACTATCATTCTCCCAATCTGTTGTAAAACCTTGTTTTTCAAGAGACTTTCCTATTTGTGGGTGCTGAAATAAACCCCTTTTCTTGCTTATAAATAGTGTGTGTGCTGGTCAGAAAGGAACAAGCGGTCAGCACACTGCCTCTTTTGAACCATGCCATGAAAAAGCCTCTTTAAGTTGGATTTTATACTTAGAAGCTGCTGTCAGCTGCCACTTTGTCTCTCTGCGTTGGCAGCATTGGGTGCACCAGGCTGGCCATTGGAGGCAGAGGAGAGGTGGCCACTGCAGAGGCCACTGTGCTGCCTGTTTGGAGAGAGGAAGGGGCTGAAGGTGAGAGATGAGAAGCTCCTGTGTGGTAGGACAGGGAGAGAAGTGGCCTGGAAAGCAGGAAAGTGAGTTCCCTCCTGTGCTGTGCCTTCTGACAGCCTCTGCCCCCTCCTCTAGAGTGGCTGTAAGCAGTGTGAGGCTGCCTGGCTGATGGTCCCCTATGCTCTGATGATGGAGCTGCCCAGAGGCATTTTGCAGCCACAGCCTCAGGCTGCCTGGCTGTCCTGATTCTGGCTGGGATAGAGCTAATTTTCTTCTTAGCAGCTGGTACAGTGCTGGTTTTGGATTTAGTATGAGAATGATACTGATAACACAGTGTTTTATTTGTGGCTCAGCAGTGCTTACCCTGAGTCAAGGACTTATCAGTGTCCTGTGCTCTGCCAGGGAGGAGGGGAGCATGGCCAGGACAGCTGACCTGAGGTGGCCAAAGGGATATTCCAGATATTCCACACTACAGAACATCATGCCTGTTTATACATCAGTGTATAAACTGGGGGGAGTTGGCTGAGAGGGGATGATCACTGCTGGAGGATGTGCTGGGCATCTGTCAGCAACTCTATTGTGCATCACCTGTTTTTCTGGAGTTTTGCCCCTCTCTTTTCATCTTCCTTTTCATTACTCTTCTTATTGCTATTTATTTCAATTATTAAACTGTTTTTATCTCAACCCAGCTTCTTCTAAGTCTACTCCCCATCAGATTGGCTGGAGGTGGTGGGAGAGGGGAGTGAGCAAGTGTCTGTGCTGTACTGAGCTGCTGGCTGGAGTTAAACTATGAGAATGGTGCTCCTCTCCTGCAGCCCCATGTCCCTCTGCCTCATGTCATGGCCAGGCAATTAGCAACCCTGAATTGCCAGGCTCTTCTTTACTCCTTTTTTGAGTTTTAATATAACCTGCTCTGGCCCCTAAGAAAGCAGCAATTGTGCCCCTTCCTTGGTTCCCTTTTTCCCAGCTCTACTCAAACTGATGAGTTTGATGTCCGGTCCCTGAGGCTGACTCTTCTAGCTGGGTTGTAACCTAAGCTCTGCATTGGCAGGAGCTGCTGGAAGTGTTTCTTTGGGACTGTGGATGTAAGGGGAAGGTGGCCAGTGTCCAGCAGGGAGCAGGAGCTAGCAGCATCCCTGGGATGAGCAGTGAAGGAGCCTTGGACCAGTGTGATAAGGTGGGGACTTGCAGGTGGGTGAGCAGAAGTGTCCCCCTGGCCATTCTCTGCCATGGTCAGAGCGGTCTGGCCAGCTCTGTGCTGTGCCAGGCATCAAGGGGAGGACTGGCACCAGAGCCTGCTCTGACCGATGAAAAACCTACTGGCAATGCATGGCCATTGTGAGACAGCCCTTTGAAGTAGAGGGTCAGGGAAACTGATTGTCACTGTCACCAAACTCATTTGCTGTGGTTTGAGAAAGTGGGTTAGGGAGAAACCCTGGCCTGTGTTGCTGCCTGCTCAGACTAAGCAGCTGCAGCTCCCATAACCACTTGCTTAATTGGGAATATAAAGGAAATAAGTGTCCTTGATCTCTCACCATGAGAGTAGATTCAGCTCTAAAAGCAGCAACTGCCAGGTTGGGATAACAAATAGATGTTTTCCTTTATGTCACTGAAGCTCCTGCCCCATCAACAAACCTAAAAGGGAATTGTATTTACACACTCATATGTTAGGAAACACAGTTCCCTCACCTGGTTGCTGTTTACAACAATTTAGTCCTTTTGGGGGTAAATTGCTTAGTGTTTAGCATGACCATTAAGCTAACTTTCAGTTTTTCCTCTTGATCATCCTATTGCTACCATAGTCCTGTAAGATAATTTTGCCAGAACTGAAGAATCATTTCTGCAGGGCATTGCTTCTCTTGGGGCATATTTATATCCTGTTTGGGACTGAACATTACTGGGTACTGTAATAAATTCAATAGTTAGCCATGCATTGTTTTGGCTGAAATTATTTTGTCAGGAAAATCAAGTGACAGAGAGCATTGACAGAGGAAAGAATCAGGAGCTGAGAGTGGAGAGATCTCATCTGTCTGGTGGGAGTGAGTTTTCTTTCTGGTGTGCCCTAGTTTAGAGTGCAGCACTGACAGAGCTCTCTTCCTTTATTGGTTCTCTTCCCTTTTTTGAAGGATTTCACCATGACCTTGTACTTAAGGCACTACTGGAAGGATGAGCGTCTCTCGTTTCCCAGCACCAACAACAAGAGCATGACCTTTGATGGCAGGCTGGTGAAGAAGATCTGGGTCCCTGATGTCTTCTTTGTGCATTCCAAGAGGTCCTTCATCCATGACACCACCACGGACAACATCATGCTGCGAGTGTTCCCCGATGGGCACGTCCTCTACAGCATGAGGTACAGGGCAGCCCTGCCTCCCCTGGGCATCCCCTGGGGCTTTGCTGCCAGTTTGGCTCCAGGCTTGACTTTGGTGATCACCAGGACTGCTACTGCCAGTCCTGCTACTCCTGCTGCTGATGCAGAGCCCTGCTGCCAGAATGTCCAGCACAAAATGCTGTGCAGGAAACTCTGAGAGCCCATGCTGTGGGCAGTAACAGGGTAATCTCCTCCTGGGGGAAGCATGCCCCCAACTCTTTGCAGTCAGTGGAGGGCTTAGTCAAGCAGGAATGTTCATCCCAGGGTCAGTGTGTGATTAAACTGGAAGCTGCTGATATACCAGATGGTGACCTCTATAATTATCCTATTTTCCTTCTTGTTTGTCTAGAATTTTTTTCAGTTGTTCTGCTTTCCTGTTGATGTAAATGTTTAGGTTTATTGAAGCTGAAATGGCAATATTAAAGACATCCTGGTTTTCTAGCAGATTTATTGGCTGGAGGAACACTGAGGGATGCCTGTCATGACCTGGAGGGTTATCCATCCTGCGGGTGTACACTGATCCTGACTGTGGGTTTGCAGGACTCTGTAATACACAAGGACATGGAGGCTTAATCCTCTAAACTTCTCTACCTTTATACAGATTATCAAAAATACCACAAAAATCACCACTAGCAAGCAAACTACCACAAAATCACCACTGGCAACTACACCCATGATTAATAAAGTGACTGCATATCCATATCACTCTATTGCAAATTGCTGTCAGCAATCAATAATTTAGCATCTGTCAGTCATGTGGCAACAGCCAATTACTAACCAGGGTATTTCCTGTTACAGGTTACTTTACATTACATGAATTTACATTTCATCCACAATACACCCTCAGGTACCCTTAGGACAGGTTGCTTGTGCAGGTGCACAGCGCTGGTATCAGTGATACCACCATGAAGTGATCCACATCATCCAAGGGATGGAAGGAAGGACAAACCGAAACAGCCTCCAAAGTGGGCTCAGAGGGCACCTGTGAGACAGCAGTGTCTCGTTTCAGAGATGCTCTGAGTCACAGGGTGTGGAGTCAGCCAGGAGTCCTTGGTGGGTGTCCAAGAGCTGGTAGGAAGTTCATGCACCGAATTCAACCCTCTAAGGAGCAGAAAAGTGTGTGGAGCATGGAAAGGTCTCAGAGGAAGGCTACATTTTGGATAAAAATTAAGGCCTCCTTATATCCAGAGAGATAAGAGGGTGTAGGATGCCACCAATTTGAATAGACAATAGATGCTGGTAATTTTTATTTTTCACCTGTAACAGACAATAGTTAATGATGTTTTCTGTTCTCCCAGACTCTTTTTTATTTTCAAGATAATCTCCTACCTTTTCTTACAATAAAGTGCCTGTAAAAGCACCTTTTTTTTTGGCAGTAATTGATGGTATTTCAGGATGTCTCCAGTTTCTAGGTACCCTATCTGCATGTCAGAGAGGCCAGCTGAGCTTCTCAGGGATTTGTCTTGTTCCCTTTCTCTGTCCATATTTTTCATCAGACATTTTTTGCTCAGTAGTTTCCCCTTCTAACCAGCCCACCTTTATGACTGCTCACAGCAGCATCCCTGCAGATTTAATTTCCTTCAGAAGAATGAAAAAAGAGAAGCAGAGAAAAATATACTGCCAGAGGAGAAAAGCTCAAGAGCCCAAAAAATTGGATATTTCCCCAGGACAGAAAATACGTTCTGAGTGTTCAGTGACCTTTTAATATTTTGTAGCCAAGGATTTCTGTTCTAGGATCTTTCTGGAACTTATTCATTTCATCCATGGTAAAATGATTTTCAAAAACTTGGAAAAGTTTTCTATTAAGTTTGCTTCTGTGGTCTGCTGGGGAGGTGATGTGACTTTTTAATTTTACCCACAAGAGAGAAGTCTGTGAGTTAACCACAGCTGATTGCACAATTGTCAAATTGATAATTTGATACGTAAAATCAAAGGAGAAAGAAAATCTCCATGGCATTTGGGCCCGCTGGTGTTTAGCAGAACAGAACAGAACAGAACAGAACAGAACAGTATCCAGCTGAAAAAGCATGGATGTCCAGCGGTGCTGGGAATGCCCTCAGGTATCTTGAGATGTCTGCATGGGATTGGCAGTGGGCTGGGGAACATTTCATTCCTGTTTTGGGCCTTGGGCCTTCAAAGCCACCTGGACACTGCACTCTAATTGAGGAATATCATACTGATGAGCCGAGTTTCTGTTCTGCCCCTGACTATCAAACTGTTATTGACCACAGGTTGTGCCACAGTTCAGGTGATGCTGGAGGAAGAAAATAACACACTTTAACGAGGCTGAGTTATGCAGTGCTTAAATGCTGCACACAGTTAGGGGAGGCCATCACTGCAGGACACCTTCTGGAGCATATCCCCAAAAACATTCTTTAAATTTTGCTCAAATGGCAAAATTTTGCTGTAGTTTATAGTCAAAATGAACAGCATGTGCCTTTCAGGGGTGATGAGTGTGTAGGTCAGGGTAGGATTTGGATCACAATCCCTGGAACAGAGGAAAAGTCCTTTATCAACATCTGGAATGCATCTAGAAAATGGTCACAACCAACGTAAGTTGGCCTCTGAAACGATGAGTCACAGCTGATTTGCCCCTCCTAAATCGGGAGCTCCACTGCAAATCCGTCTGCAGGGAAAGTTCACTGACCCACTGGAAAACTTCTTATGTAACATTGTGCACAACTGGACTACTTTAAAAACTGGAGCTGTGATTGCTGCAGCTTTTTAGCTAAGACAAAAACTTAACAGAAGCAAATCTCACTCGCTGAAAACCAGCTGCACCCATTTTACAACCCCTGCCCCAGAAAAACACCCCTCAGATTAAAAGGGTTTATTGAGAGCTGTAAGAAACTGCCTTTGCCTTAATAATATATGTACTGAAGGAATTGTGTGGCTTGCAATAAGGATGGCCATATTCCTCAGGCTTGGGTCATTCTGGGGTGACTATGGAAGGAACTGAGCCAAGAGGAAAATGTGGAAACCTGAATTAAACTGCACATAAGGGAATATTCAAAAGTAAATGGTGAAGTTACTTTACATTGTAGTCTTGTAGGCAAATGGTTGGATGTAAAACACAGTGGAAATATCTGTACTGACATTAGTATAACAGTAACATCCAAGATAGTGCTTTAGTTCCTTGATATTGAAATTACATTTTTTTGAGCTTCTATGTATAATCCATCTAGCTTGAACATGGAGAATTGGTAGGCATTTTCCTGTGGATTTTTTGCAAACATCATGCAATGTTTCTGGCTTAAAAGCTGCAGAATAATTATCCGTGATAACATTCTCTCTTGATTGCTTATCGTAGAGACCAGCTTTTCTTGTTTTTGATTTCTAGGGTCACAGTGACAGCAATGTGCAACATGGACTTCAGCCACTTTCCCCTGGACTCTCAGACATGTTCTCTGGAGCTGGAAAGCTGTAAGTTGTATCCGTGTTTCTAGATAGATGTTCTCCATGGCTGGCTGCACAAACATTTCACTGGACATGTTTCAGAATGCTCTCTATTTTAGAGCCTGAAATAATAGCTCATCACAGTTACTAGCAGTCCTGTTGGCTCAGCAGTATTGCGATCTAGTCCTTGTGCTGCAAGACCAGAATTTGCAAGGAAAACATCCTATGACATAATCCTGATCCTGCAAACACTGTGGTCTGGGCTCAGCTTCTTTGGTGGAGAAAGCAATGTGAACACTAGGATTTTTTTGTAGACTTTCTCCGGGGTATGGCAAGACTAATATCTGGTTGTTTTGAGATCCTCCCAGCTATTTAACTGAATGTTCCTCTGCAAAAATCAGAATCAGAAGATAATTTTCACTGACCTTGAGGTCAGTGCTCAATACCCTGAATACCCTGCTGAGAGCAGGGAGTTCTTCATGATGGGCTGCTTGGAGCTGTGCCCAGCTGGGTTTTGAGCAAGTTAATTCAGCATTCACAACTTTTCTCTGCAACATGCTCAAATATTTGACAGCCCTGATCCTGAAAATGTTTCCTTTTACCTGCTTGGGAACAATCCTTTGCTGAGACTTGCAGCCTTTGCCTCTTGTCCTTTTGTTCTCCATTTTGTCAAAGCATGGGAAAAGGCTGCTGCCTCCTTCTCCATGAGGGTCAGCAGGGCAGCAGCTGGAACAGATTGCTCTTCTCCCACCACAGACTGCTCTTCTCCCACCACAGATTGCTCTTCTCCCATCACAGACTTCTCTTCTCCCAGCTGAACAAGTTCCCCCAGCCTCATGTCCCTAAGCCATGTGCTCCTGTCCCTGATGATCTTAATAACCCTCTTCTCATTTCCCATTCCTGTTACTTAGTGAACAAATTGTCTATGTTCTTCATTTATAGTTTTAACATATTTATTTTGCTTCTCACCTGTCCCTTTTGCTTTTACCATTCTAAGACTGTTTGAAGTGTCCACGCTTCCTCCTTCCTCTAAATTAAGGTGTTTTACCCATTACTATTTCCTGAGCTATTATCTATTTTTAGTCTGCGATGTTCAGAAGAGTACCATTCTAAATGTCATTTCAATGTGAAGTAAAAAGAGGATTTGTTTTCTTGAATCTTGAATTCAGATTTTTGTTGTTGTCACAGTATATTATATGACAAGATCTTTTGAACTCCGTAGTTGTTGGCAAACTTACTTGTGGCATTAGTTCATGGCAAAGACTGGATGTATTAACTTTTGTTGAACCTCTAAGCTAAAGTCACATCACATTGTATTTCTTCTTTCCCTTAGATGCTTACACTGATGAAGATCTGATGCTGTATTGGAAAAATGGGAATGAATCTCTGAAAACTGATGAAAAAATTTCTTTGTCTCAGTTTTTGATACAAAAGTTCCACACCACATCAAGACTGGCTTTCTACAGTAGCACAGGTATTGGCCTTTTCTGATATCTTACTACTGCTAAACCTAATACTCTATTAACTGCTTTAGAGGGGGCTCTTGGGGTTATGTCACTGAAGTGTAGTCTCCACAGTCTGTTTGAAAACCCAGTTTCTTGTTTTATAAGTCTTATAAATAAAAGAACCAAAGAAGGTTTTGTCTCTCTGTACCTGCTGTCCAGGCTGGTCTCACTGATTCTGGCTCTCCTCCTCTCTCCAAGGTTGGTACAATCGCCTCTATATAAACTTCACCTTACGCCGACACATCTTCTTCTTCCTGCTCCAAACCTATTTCCCTGCCACTCTCATGGTCATGCTGTCCTGGGTGTCCTTCTGGATCGACCGACGAGCAGTTCCTGCCAGAGTCTCTTTGGGTGAGAACAGCTGCAACAAGCCGTGGCTGTGTGAAAAGCTTTGAATGTGAAGGTTTTGGCAGGAAAGGGAACTGCTCATTTTGATGGTTAAAGATATTGTGCAAGCAAATGGTGGTTTTATCTGATGGTTAATACAATGTATAACTTGCACCTTGTCTTGAGTCCTTCATCATTTAGCAGTCTTCCTCACTTATATGTAGCTCAGAACAGAAAGTGGTGTGGTCTTAAAAATGAAGCTGTAACACAGAATGGTACAGCTAGGAAACAGGCATCCTTGTCACCACTGGTCTGAGCAGATCTGATCTTAGGATTAGGTGTGTAAAAATACGTTTTAACAGCATTGTGTTTAAACCCTGGAGTTTAAGGAGGGAGTTAAATGCTGCTTGTTAAATGTAAAATGTTGACTGCTCCATTGCTCCTCAAAACTCAGCCCATCATAAGCACAAAAATGTAGGCAGGGGAACAATTCTGCATTAGCTGAAGAGCTACTTTACACATATTTGTCTTACACTGAACATGTTTCAGAGCATCATGTAGGCCATAATTTCTGTTTCTCTAGAGATAAAACCCCTCATGGTATCAGTCAATGACATTTCTTTCTTTTGGTTCTCTCCAGGGATAACCACCGTGCTGACCATGTCCACGATCATCACTGGGGTGAATGCCTCCATGCCTCGTGTTTCCTACATCAAAGCAGTGGACATTTACCTGTGGGTCAGTTTTGTGTTTGTTTTCCTCTCGGTGCTGGAATACGCAGCTGTGAATTACCTGACAACAGTGCAGGAGCGGAAGGAGAGGAAACTGCGGGAGAGGGTGAGAAACACTTTTGTCATCCACTTTTTTTTTTTTTTTTTCCCCTTACAGCTGATCTGGTCTTTATATTGACTGTCTGTTAATGGGAAATAATTGACAACCATGTGTGTAATTGGGTCTGTTTAGACCACTCCACCTCAGGCTGAATTGCTGACACAGAAAAACAGGATTTGATCGGCAAGAGGGGAAAGTATAAAATCTAATGCTTTGCTGCAGCTGCCACAATTCTTGTTTAGTAAGCTAAAGGTCTTATTTGGTGCAAATTAGTTTCCTTCCTCTACAGGTAAAATTATTCTGGAAACTGGATTTAATGGATGTAATAGTGGAGGTGTTTCCCATCACCAAGCACAAACACAAACAACAGTCAGCCAAGTTTATGCTTGTATTTCTTAATGTGCTATAAAAGGTCTTATCCTGCATCCTTGGAGTGTTTCAAGACTTGATACATCCTGACCATCTTGGCCCTGCAACGAGCAGGACATAGTACTAGAGATGCCCTCAAGTCCTTTCCAGCTTGAGGTATCTTACAGAGCTCTAGGCCCTTTGTGGTTAATCAAAGCACCATTGCCTTTTGAACACTAAGGCTTGGAGCCAAACTTTTTTCAGTCACTGTTTTTTTCAGTCAAATTTTTAAGTTTTTTCAATTTTTTGTGCTCAGTTTTTTCCATACACCCAGGACATCACCATGTTTTATGATTGCTTTCTTCCTGGTAGGAACTCACCATGTTAGTCTACTGGTAACCTACTATCTATGACTCCTGGAGAAATTTGTATAAGCTTGTTGGAAATGCCAATGCAGACATCATCTTTCATACAATTTAAGCATGCTATTTCCCTCTATGAACTACCCTTTTAGTTTTGCATGTCCTTCTCTTTCCCTTCCTTTTCTCCCCATGACTTTCTTGAAGAACAGCACAAGCCCCATAACAGCCCAGCACCTTTCCTAGTTGGCACACCATAAAAAATGTAATTAGATACATTTAAAAAGCCAGTTGGATAAATTTACCAGACTCCTGTGGTGAAATTTTACCTCTCTTCAAGGCCTTCTCAACAGCACTATGATTCTGGAAAGCTGCTTGAACAGCTTCTGAGTATCTTAATTTATCCATGTCCCTGCAAGCCCCCACCTGGGGCCCAGGAGTTCTCTACAACCCAAGGCAGAGATGCTCTGTGCAAGGAGGTGTCTGACTTGCTGCATGTGAGCAGTGGTCTATGGCATTTTAGCCAGCCCTGCTCAGGCATCCCATGTCCAAAGAATATGATGTCTTGGCAGGTCGTGGGAAGTAACAAGAAATATCCTTGCTAAGTTTGACTTGCCTAGAACAAACCTATATTTTTTTAAGATGAAAGCTCTTCTCCTTTATTTTGAACTGTACTAGAGGGATGAAATGAACTTCAGAGGGTTTGTTAATTTTCTGCTAAGTTTTCTGGAATGTTTTGCCACATCCAGCGATGGTGTAGCTTGTTATTTATATAATAAATCTGCCCTTGAATTCTATATTCAGCAAACACCTTTTTACTGCACAAGGGAAAATTGTGCTCAGTCTTCAACGAGTGACAATATTATTCTTCAGTAGGGGAAACAGGAACGGAGATAATAAATAGCATTATTTGAGGAAGAAGCTCTTGAAGAAGCAGAAGAGACATTTCTCACAGTAGATGTAGGTTTTGTCAGCCAGAGCTGCTCCCCTACGAAAGACCCCAAAAGTTCTGGTATGAACATGTAAGCTCTCTCCAGAAGAGAGCTTTATGTTATGTCTACATTAAGAAATTGCCAGGGACAAAGACAGGCAGTATCCAAAACTAAACCTTCTCTCCCTGAAGATCACAGGAGCTGCTGTGAAATGCCTGTGGTAAAGGGTCTGTGGCCCCATGCTTATTGCCAGCCTATACCTGGGAACTTTTTGGTGCTTGCTGGGCTGAGAGAGGCCAGAGACCTTTCTGGCGCTTTAATAGTGCTGTCAGCTGCATTCCCATGTCCAAGGAGGCTCTTTGGCAATCCTTGAATTATTATTGTAGACATAGGTTAAAAGTCCAGCAGGATGGAATTATGTAGTGCACCTCTGTGTGTACACCCATGTGAGGATGAGTGCAATTTTAGGTTCTGTGGAGGTGGGTTTCTAGCACATCAGGCTCTCTTGCCCATAGAGGTGGCTGTCATCACACGTGCATGAAGCCATGGGAACTCTAATTTGACCTGGGGGCTGACAGTAAATCTGCAGAATTGCTTTGTCTGCTGAGTCCTGCAGCGATTGGATTGTCATTGTAGCTGCTGTCCCTCACAGGCAGCCACCATCTCCTGGACCTGTCAGCTCCTGATAGAGAGCCTGATGTGTAATTCTCCCCTGTGGTTTTTGTGTTGTTTGCTGTTATTCTGGTTTGGGCTGGCATAGAGTTAGTTTCTTTTCAGTAGCTGGTACAGTGCTGTGTTTTGAATTCAGTGTGAGAATAATGTTGTAACGCATTGATGTTGTTGCTAAATTGTGTTTATCCTGAGTCAAGGACGTTTTTGTGTCTCATGCTCTGCCAGTAAGAAGGTAAACTAAAAAAGTTGGGAGGGAACATGACCAGGACAGGTGACCCAAATGAGCCAAAGGGATATTCCACACCATAGAACACATTTCAATTATTAAACTATTCTTATCTCAATCTGCAAGTTTTACATTTGATTCTTCTCCACAACCTTCTGAAGTTCGGGGGGAAGATGGGTTAAATGAGCAACTGCATGATTCTTATTTGTCAGCTGGGGTTAAATCACAGCAGTCCTTTTTGGGGAGCTGCACTCTGGTTTAGTTCTGTTTTGGTTTGGTTTTGTTAGTTTTGGGGGTGGGGTTTTCAAAGTGTGCCTGCTTAGAGTAAAATGTGTCTCAAAACCCGGTTGATCTTCAGTTGTACTCATGGAGTGATCAAAAAAAGTAAAGTAAGAAGGCTACTAACTTGTCATGCTTTCTGAACGTGACCTGCTGATACCAAACCTTTTGGTTATGCCAAGAACACAGAAAACAATCCTTAAGTTGATATTAAGGTTTTCAATAAGCAGTGTGATCTGTTGTTTAAATAATTTAAAGGAAAAGCCTTGACCGCAGGGTTTTCCAATGGCATCCTGAATATAATATATTGATTTTATATACATTTTTACATATGTCTGTATTCAGATATATATATTTGTTTTAGCTGAACATATCCTTGAAAACAAGTTCTTGGAAAACCCACACATCAAAGTTGGTGGAGTATTGGATAAGGAAATTGGTCTGCAGGAAATCAGAGACAGGAACTCCTAACAGAAAGGACATTTTGGAGTCCATTTTCATTGGATGCAAATACATAATCCATATTCTGGGACAGGAAAACGTTTTGACTGGTCAAAGACTGCATCTTCTATTCAAAATTCTATCTGAATGCATTGGAATTTTTTAGACTTGTGGGATGCATGCTGGTGCTGCTGAAGTCAGTACAAGTTTTGCTATTAGCTCCAACTGGGATTTGACATTATGCTTTTAGCTGGCCCTCTGCTTGGTTTAAAATCAGATTTATGAAAAAAGCATATGTATCTGTAAAAGCAGAACTTGGCCCTTTTCTTCCTGTAACATGTACTGGATAAGCCATTTCCACAGATTAAACTGCATGTTATCCATGAATATTTATAAACACAAAGAATGAATAATAAGGAATAACAAGACAGTAAGGCTGAACAACAGCTACCTAAGAAAACCTTCTGCTTAGACTATATGTCTGCTAAAGCATTTTTCTAATATTTTCTGAAGCTCTTTGTCCAAGCAGTGCAGATAAACCCTGTCTCTTCCTTTTGAAAACAAGAAAAAAAAAGACTCTTTGTTCAAGGAGAAACTTAAAATATCTCAATCAAAATTTTGAACTCAACTGTTTACAAGCTGTCTGTTAATAGAAAGGCATCATTTTGGTTGCTTACATGTTTTTCCAATATTCAGCTATATTTCTTGCTTATGTCTCCAGTTTTCGTGTTCGTGTGGAATACCTCACTCGAAAACTATGATGCTGGATGGAAACTACAGTGAATCTGATGCCAACAGCCTGGCAGGGTACACAAGAAACCAGATGGCAGCAGAAGAGGAAAAACCAGAAAAGATGGTTGTGCATCTAGCTATGAGCAATGAATCTAATTCATCAAGGAAGAGAGGCCTGAAGGGCCACGTGGGCTTGCGCATCATCCAGAACACTCATGCAATTGATAAATATTCAAGGCTAATATTCCCAGGCACCTATATATTTTTTAATTTGATATATTGGTCTGTCTTTAGCTAAGCATGCTGGCACTTCTGAATCAGAAGATGTCTACAAAACACTCTTTTGTTGGTACTTTGTTTTTGGTCTAATCTGGACACAAAACTAGAAACCTGATTATTGTATTGCTTCTTTGAAGTGTAAATGGGAGGACACATCCCCCAGGAGGCAATTGCATGTGCAGGCCTCATGGAGGAACTCTCTGTGCTGGTTGATTTCCAGCCCACCCCCTGCTCCTGTGTGCTTTATGACACATGACATTTCTCATACTTGAAAATACATGTCCGCCATACAGCCAAAAGTGCTGGATGCTCGTTTGGGGCTGGCCACACTGGTGGTGCCTGCTGTGCAATGGACAACCAAAGACAATGCTCATGTGAGCTGTAAGGAATTAAATAAATGCAACTTGTGTGGGGAGGTCTGGACAGTGCTTCTCCTGTAAGGAGACTGAGTACTTTCCTTTACTTTTGAGAAAATTACTTTGTTTTTTCTTTGGCATATAAACATAAATTTTCTCCATTGTTCTGTGAACACCTCTTTTAAGGGTACAGATTCTGCTTTCTGTCTGGAAAGGACCTTCATCAGTACCTTCATCAGCTGGCTGGCCAGGATCAGCTGGGCTGGTTACAGAGCACAGGTGGGATGTTTGAGTCAGGGTTTTTTTTCTAGATTACAAAGTGCAGCCCACAGACAAACTGTACATCCCAATGTGCCTCTCCCAGTCCACACAATGCCCTTCTGTTCAGGCATTTGGGATCAAAAGGGATGCATGTCTGCCAGAACCTCTCTGCAGAAACAGAGGCATGTCAGAGATTAAATGGCCAGGGATAACACTGTGGGTCTAAGGTTGATGTAAGTCCTTTGAAGCTGCTGCACAGCATTGTAACACGCTTATGTGCTTGGCAGTTTTTTTCCTATCCTATGATATCTCCTTTTCCTTTGCTAACAACACTGACAGCAAAACCCAAATGTAGAAACATGATAGCAACACAACAGCAATGCTTAGGTTTGTGTGCTCCTTAAGAAAACACCATGACTTTTTGGCTGTCGTGGAGATTATGTACATCAAAACACTTGTTTACCAAGCTGAAGCTGAGCAGTGGGGGCAGAGCTTGACATGTGAAGAGCCACGACTGAGGTTAGAATAAAGAAAAAGCAAACAAAAATACTGCTGTAACCATAATCATTTGTCAACACATGAAATTTTCTGCTTACATAGCAGGAATTCTTACATCCTAAATCTCAGGGGATGCAGAAAGTAGCAGAGAAATGTCAACTCTTGGCTGTCAGCCATACCCAGGTTTTCTCTTGTGCCTCAAATATTACTGCCTAAGTCAAGCTGATGATAGCACTGATTTAGAGGAAACAAAATTGATGAGAGAAGCTAAAATTAACAACTATGCTCCCCTTTAATCAGCCATGTTAATAACATACATGAATGGAGTTCTGTCTGGTCATAAAAGTAAGAAACCACAGCCCTGAAGTTGCTGGCAAGAAGAGGAAGGACAGTGTCTGAGGGGCAGGATTGCTGAGCCTGCCCCTTGTCTCCTGAGCCACCAGGAGAGTGCATTCACCACTCATTGCTCATGGAGCTGAAACCTGGATACGCCTCACATCGACAGATGGAGGTCTCTACCAGAAAGACACAAAAAATATTAAAGAAATAGACCACTCATCTTTTGAGAGGTTAAACCCTGGGCATAACTTCAGCATTAGGTTAAAGCATTAGTACATTCTTCAGCATTAGCACTTTTGAGTGTAAAACAGGAACCAATGTCCCAGCTGGCAGCAGGACAGCTGCAGCAAAGGGAAAGGCAGCCCAACTACAGCATGAAGCCACCAGAGAGTTGAGGGAGTGAGAAGCTTGGTTCCTGTGCCCCTGTTTTGCCAGTCTTTGGGCATTACCCACAGCACATGCCATTTAACCTCACAGTGCCTCAGCTCCTCCATCTGGGAAGTGAGGAGCACTAGGATGTGCCTACCTCATAAGGGGCTCAGCAGGCTTAGATAGCACGTGTGTGGGGCATGCCTATGATTTCTGAGCAGGCCACCCAGTGGGAATGCAGTTTTGTGTTAGTTACCAGTGAGTTCTTCAAATGCATGCTCTGAACCAGCCCAGCTGGAAGAAAGCAGGTGTCTCTCCTGCCTTATGATGCTGTTACAGCTCCCCTGCATTCCAATGATATTAAACCAGGGATAAGTGTAGACAAACAGCCCAAAAGTGAGGGCTGTCAATGAATAATGACTCCTGGCATACAAAACCCAGGAAGCCCTAGTGCTTTACTTTGCCATTTCTTTTTTTACACCTCCTGTTCCCTTAGAAGTTACGTGATGGCAAAGTTTCCTTTAGGTCCTATCATCTTTGTACTAGCATTCCCAGTAGTTTTAATATCTAATAGGCATCTTTTGGAGAGGATACCTTACTGTTATTTTATTTGCATGTGTACATAACTGATGAAAATTGATGTCTGCTTTTGTCAGCCTGTAAAACCATCAAGAGGGTGTTTTTCCACTAAAGCAAAAAAAAAAAAAAAATCCCTCCTCTGTCTTAGGCATTACTTAAGCTCATTGTTAATTGAAAAAGCAAATGAAAAGTATAGATGCAAATAAAGCCAAGTCTTCTCACTCAGTCAGCATTATGAATTGTATTTTTCTATTTATTCAGAGGAGAGTGGCTAGGCATGAAGTTAGAACAGGTATTTGAAGTGTGGTATTGACAATGTATTTCACCTTTGATTTGCCCTGGATTACATGGACTCCATGAGCATTGTCTAACTTCCAGTTGCCAGATCCCAAAACCAGTGTTTTGAGAGAGTGCCTGAAGCTGGGCTTGAATGCTCTTTGATAGATACAACCCAGTTCTCTGAAGCACTGAGCAGATGGACAATGAACCCACTGAAGGAGAGGATTTTCACAAGTGCACAGGAGATTTGGGCAAATCGAGGCCACTGGTGAAAATGCCTTCTCTGGACGACTTGGTCCAATTGCAAAGAGAGAAAATGTCGGCTCTGCTCATTCTAGGTTGGCTCCTTTGTAATTTTACTTCTAACCAAACAATGTCTTTGAGAAAAAGTAACTATATAGATATATGCACATAGGTATAATGTGTGTGCAAGCATAATGTATAACCAAGGAAGACATTGGGATGTGCACCTATGTTCAATAGTGTCCATATGTGAAATTGTAACATATTGTATGTAAATTATCCTTTATTATGCCCAGAAAACTTACTATGTTGAATGGAAAAAAGGCTCTTATTGTCAGTCACGGACCAAGAGATGAGGTATTGGCAAAAACATGGGTTCTCTTACATTATTTTTCTGAAAAAGGAGGTATTGAGAAGGATACAAGCAATGTGGATGCTAAACTTGTACAGTGGCTACAATCCACTGTGCTGATTGCTGTAATCGAACCTGGTAATAAAATAACAGATGGAAAGGGTGGAAAAGAGTCAATTTCATGGTGTGAACTTTAAAATGTGATTTTAATTCTGTCTGGAAATCTGTTACCTATAAGCTGATACCCAGGGGCAAAGGATTTGAATAAACACCTCATTTGTAATTGATTTCAAGTAAAAAGCCATTTCAAAAGGTGGAAGAACTGTAGTGGAAGGATGCAAGTACTTTGAAGTATGCAAAGCTCTTTGAGAAATGGAGCTGTTAATCACAGTTATAAACTATGAAGACCTTTTGTGAAAACCGCAAACCACAACTGAAGAAAGTTTAATAATTGCTTTACAGTTAATGGCACATTTTCAAAAGAGCAAGTGGCAGGTATGTATCTTAATCGCCATCTGACTACAAATGAGAACTTGTCATTTAGTTCCTGCTTTGTGCCTTTGAAAACATTGTCTCCACACTTCCCAATGGAAGATAAAACTGCTCCGAGGTCCCAGTTGCCAGATCTCAGCTATTATCCCTAAGGCAGAGTTATGGAACTAAAATAAATGTGCATGGGTGAGGCTGATGCCTGAACCACTGAATAATGGTTATTATCTGTCATATTTCCACAGTGGAGAGATTACAGCAAGGTACAGCTTAACTAAGCGAGATACTGCCCTGCTGAAATGTAAAAGAGCAGGAAAATTCATTTTAAAAACAGCAAGAATTTAGCACTATTAAAATTAAAATGTAATCTGGTCTCACATTAAGCTGATTAATTACTTTGCACAAATGACATTTGAAATAATGTATCAGGGTCATTACTTTCCTGGTCAGAGGAATCATCATTTCAAATGAGAGAGAAGGGAAATTGCGCACAAGCACGGAGAAGGTGCCGCTCTTGTGGAAGGACAGGAGCAACCACCAGGGGAGCAGGGCCTGCTGTGGAGGCAAGGGTGAGGGCAACCAACTTTCCCAAGTGCCTGGGAATCACACATCACATGTGGCACTCCTTGATTTGGGCACAAAGAGGTTATCCTCTGCCAGAAGGGGTGGGATCCCCAGCAGCCTCAGGGCAGCCATGAGAGGTGGGGCAGTGCAGGCGGTGCAGCCATTCTGGCCGGAGGTTTGGGCTCAGTTCTGGCCAGGTGTGCCAGCAGCTGGTCCTTGGTCAGGGTTTCACACAGGAGCCCCAGGCAAAGTCCCCTGCACACCAGACAGAGAGACATGCCCAGCTCCCAGGTGTGCCCCTGCAGCACTGAAGAGATGGGGACTGCATGGCATGGAATGTGTGCCCCAGCCCTCCCTTTGTAAGGCAGCCAAGGATCAGGACAGTCCTGCACTGCCCACTCCCCCAGAGCAAGCAGCAAAGCCCTTAAAAGATAATTTGACACCTGATTTTTAATATTTCCTGCCTTTGAGAAAACGCTGAACAATCCTTTTGGCCAGTTGTCCAAACTGGACTTCTTCCACAAATGTTTTAGGGGTCCCTGAGTGTGTATATGTGCACTTGCAACCATAGAAATCAGCTTAGGAGAAATGCCTGGCAACTGAACCCATGCAAAATGCATATAAATGATGTGGAAAAAAAGAAGGAAAGATTTTACTGCTCTACTTGTCATGCAGATTTATAGAAGAAAATTGTGTGTTTAGCTTAGAGGGAATTCAGAGCAGGAAATGAAAGGACAAGTTAATTGTAATGACAGTTTGAATTACTTGAACAAATATATTTTGAGAAACGGGACAGAACATTAGAGCTGTAAAACTCTCTAGCCTCCTGGCTCTTTCTATTTTATCTGGATTTTTAATAGGGTCCAAATTAATTTCAACCATGAAATTTTAAACCTTTCTTATTAAGGTGCATAATGACCACATTTTTATTGATACAGATGGGAGGAGACTTTCAGTGCTCTGCACAGATTGTAATTGCAGCAGCCTCCAAGTAAAAATACTGCTCTTCCAAGTAAAAATACTGCTCATTTTGCATCTAGAGTTTCAGGAGAGCTGCTGTTTCACAAAAGAGGAAAGGCAGAGTTATTCACCTGTTGGGCAGGGGCACAAGATGCTCTCCAAGGAGCTGCACAGGAGAAAGATCCTATCATTTGCACCAGAGAGAGGCCTTGACATTTAACACATATTGCAGGGTGCTCAGGGGTGGGGCTGGGGGGGACTTTGTAAGACTCTCTGAAGAGCAAAGAAAAGGAAACTCCTGCTTGGCCAGACCTGGAGGCACTGAACACCGAGGGGGTCATCACCCTAACCACAGCCCCCATCCATGATGGCACCATGGATGCCAGCTGCCACCCTGGGGAAGGTGACAAAGGACGTTTCCTCAGGGCTTGGTCCAAGTTCTGTGCCTCAGTGAGATACTTTCTTTATGGGGTCAGTGTCCCCTTGCCCCAAAGGTCTCTGAGGTGCTCCCAGAGTGGCACCCTGAAAGAAGTTTCTCTTATGCTGAGACTGAGGTGGGGCTCTCTCTGTGTGTTCCATCCATGAGGGAGGTTGGTGCTCAGTGTGAAAAGGTGGTGTCTGTTTCTTCCTGTCAGATTCCTGCTGCATCAGACCTTCCTTTCATCAGAGGTGACCTAGGAGAGGAAGATGAGGAGGAGCTCTTGCTTTGAAGAGTTCCTTTGTTTTGGAGAAGGGCTGGTGTATGAACAGAAATCAAATGAAAGGATTGAAATGGGAGGCCCTGCTGATTACTTGGTGTCCAATGATCTGTCCCAGGCTCTTGGGCACTGTGTGCCCTAAATGACAGAGAAGATGCAATTCAATTTTGAGCTGAGCTGCTAAATGGAAATGGCACTTCCTGAGCTGCCATGAACCTTCACCACTGCTCACACAGAGTAAGGCTGGGGCAGGAACTCTGTGTGTGTGGTTCTGTATCTCATTAACCCGTACTGGAATGCCTGGAGCTGGTGGTGACCCAGCAGTGATGCTGCCCAGGAACAATGCTGTCCATCAGCTTCCCCCTCCCCATGCTCAGTCTCCCATGGAAGGGCTCTCCCCTCCTCTTACTCGCCCTCCTGCAGATGCAGGTGTGCTTAGCAGAACATGGCTTCCTTTCAAAAAGAAGAAAAAGTAGGGAAAGAGGCAAGAAGAGGAAAAAAGTCCTCCCTCACAAATGAAAGTATTTTTGTGGCTGTGTCAAAGAGTATTTTGCCAAGCCATCAGCTGCTCCTTGGTTCTCCAGCTTTTCTTTAATCACAGCTGTAATGTTAATGCTTTCTCCTCCTCAGTTCTGTGGCAGCTGACGTAAATATTACAGAGCGTCAGTATTCTTCCCACGTCTCAGCTGGTGACAAAAGACAAAATAAGTGACTAACAGCTCCAGTGCAAAACCTTTGTGCTGGTGCTCTGCCAAGGGATGGGACCATTGAGGCTGATTCACAAATACAAACTCTGTAAGGTTTTCTTACCATGTGAATCCAATTAGTTGAAGCAATTTAATTGGGAAGAGGTAAAACAGCCTTGTAAAAATAATAAAAATTAAAAATTTAAATTTTAATTAAAAATTTCTGATTTCACAGAGGAGGAGGCAGCCTCAGAAAGAAGTCCTACTCTTACTTTCACTTCAGGTCTCAATCAAGGCTGTGTGGATGCACAACACACAATGATGAGAGGAGTCATGGCCTGGCCAGATGGTGGGTGTAGGTCCAGGAGGCAGCCCACAGGAGGACCATCCATCAGTGCACCCAGCATGGGAGCAGCCACCCAGGATGAACCTTAGACCCAGAGTTTCATTCCTCAGTCACTCTATCCCATGCTGCTAAGCTGCCACCTAAACTATAAAATGCTCACAGTTGCTTCCAGGCACATCCATTTCCAGAACGGAGGCTGCCCCAAAACTTCATGGCCAGCCCAAGGCATGGACTTGGACTTGGACTCCAGTCTCTGGGCCTTGGCTCAGCCTGTATGGAGCAGAATGCCTCAATGTTAGTATCTCATGAGCCTCTGGGCTCAGCTGCCTATCCAGACACTGTGGTGTTAAACTGCCCCAATATCACTTCCCAGCTGCCTCCCTGAACCTGGAAGCCTCTCAACACCTCAAGCACCTCATCCATCTCCCACTGCAGCCTCCTCACCTTCTGCTGTCAGTAGAGCAGCTCATGGAGTCAAAGGCTTCACGTGCACTTGCTGCCAAACAGGCACCCCTACAATTGTCTCCTGGTGTCTACCCTGATCCTTGCTTCTGCTCCCCATAAGGCTGTGACAGGAGATCAGGAGTCACCCAGAAACAAGTTGAAGAGAGAAAGAGGCTGAAAAATGTTTGTCAATGATCAGGAAGAACAAGGAGGGTGAGGCTGCTGAGCTGGGTTCCCAGTGCTTGGGTGGAGCACACACACTTGGTACCAGGGCTCAGCCAAGTCTCAGGCACAGCACAGAGAGGCTCAGCACAGCTCCAGCGCTGACACCTTTTTGGCCAAGGACTGATGGTCCTGGGGCATGTCCCCACCACCAGGACAAGGCTGCCTTGCCACATGCTGCCACAACACTCAGGCCAAACAGGGCTGGGAGGGACCAGGCAGCCGAGGTTCCTGTGCCTGAAGGCATCATTGACCATTTAAACCATTTCTGGCAGGGGCACATGCAGACTGCTCTTAAAAACCTGCAATACCACAGCCTCCCCAGGGAGCTCCTACCAGGGGTACCAACCTTAAAATTAGGAAGTTTTCACCGGTAACCCAGCTGAATCCCCCTTGCTGGGTCTGTTAAGCTCTGTGGGTATGAAGTAAAGTTTATCCACAGTTTATGTACCTAAATTTGTGCGGATACATCTCATGTTTCTCCTGCTCTTCACTTCCCTGGACTAAGTGGCCTCAACTTCGTCTGAGATCCTCCTCAGAGTTCCTCAGTTTTTTTACAGGAAAATCTCACAACAGCCTTACTTCAATCACAGAATGGTTTGGGTTGGAAAGGACCTCAAAGACCATCTTGTTCCAACTCCCTTGCCATGAGCAGGGACACCTTCCACTAGATCAGGTCACTCAAAGCCCCATCCAACCTGGCCTTGAACATCTACAGAGTTGGGGCATCCACAATTTCTCTGGGCAACCTGCTCCAGTGCCTCACCACCCTCACAGTAAAGAATTTCTTCCTAATGTCTAATCTAAACGTACCATCTCTCTGTTTAAACTGTTTCCCCTTGTCCTAATGCTATCAAATTACACAAGCCCTGCTTGCATCCACCATTTCCTTCTCCAGAAATGGTATGATTTAAGATTGGAATTTGATTTTTTTTCTTCGTTGGTTTTCTTTTGGCTTGGTTGGGTCTTTTTTTTTTTTTTTGTGTATATGTTTTTCACCTATTTCATTAAATGTTTAATTATACTGCAGAGAGACGGTGACTCTTTCACAAACAGCAGTCCCAGCTTGTCCATAACACCTGTCAAGATTACCTGGTAGCCCAGAAGGGACTCATTTTGCACATCTAAAAAACTCCCACCAGGCAGAATAAACCAATGACCTGACCATCAATGAACTCATGCATTCCATAAATGCATAGAAGGGCTTTTCCATGCCTACAGCATTGCTGCAAACTTTGATTCCTGACATGGAGGCAAATAATGCTCCCAAGTATAATCCAAAGCAGGACCTTTTACAGACAGGTCTCTTTCATCAGCTGGACTGCTGGTGGGCTGAGGTTTCACCCTGCAGCCAGGCAGCAGGAGGCAGGAGGATGGCTGAGGCTCTGCCCTGCCCTGCCTGGCTGCCCTGGCTCCCGCACCAGCACAGGCGTGGGCAGACAGGAGGAAAGCTGGGCCATGTGAATGCCTGGGATATGGGTAAGTGCATTTTCATATTACATCTAATGTAATAAGTCAGTTAAATGCCCCTAGTCCAGAAAGGGCAGCATGTTAATAAAGGGTCTTTACCAGCAGCTGACAGTTGGTTAGCACAGATTAATTCTTAATGAAGGAAAAAACTCTTTATGTAATGTAATGCTTCTGGCTGGGGATCAAGGGTTGCAATCATCCACCCACAGCAGACCTTTAAATCCAGCTTTGTTTCTCTGTGGGAAAAACAGACAAAAACCCCAAACCCCGCTATTTTTTAAAGGTTATGATTCAGACAGCATCACTCAGATTCTAATTCCAGGAGCGCTGAGCTTGTTTCCTAAAGAGTACAATATGTTACACCATGGCCTGGTGGTGCAGATGTGGCAGAGGAGGCGGTGTGAGGCAGGAGAAGGGCTCTGTGTGGACCTTGTGCCCCAGGGATGCAGAAGATGTGTAGGGACACACCAAGGCTCTCACAGCTGGAGGGATGGTGCCGACCCCCTGACCTCAGCCACGGGGGTTTGGGGTGTCTGTGTCAAAGGAGAGAGGTGCAAGGAGCAGGACTGCAGCTGAGCCGGGCTGTGAGATGGGCTGTGAAAAGCAGGAGGTCAAAGGCAGCTTAAGCAGCAGGGGTTTTGGCAGGGGACAGAGCAGCTGCCCAGATCCAGGCAGCCGATGCCACGGTGGATGCACACACAGAAACTTTCCCCCTCGCAGCCATCAGGAGGCTCCCGGGACCTTTATTCCACTTGCAAGGCATTCCCCTGACTCATGGCTTTTCCTCTCCCTCCCTTGAGGCATTCCCTGAGATGATGCCTTAGCTGCTGGCTCCTGGGCTACGCCACAGGTGTCACCTTCTCTCCAGGCTGTGCCAGTGTCACCCTCACAGAGAGAACTTGCAGAGGTGCTTGCACCCACCCCAGCAGAGGGTCTGAGATACTCTGCCAAAGTCCTGGGACCAAAAGTTAAACTCACTGAAAAGCTAAATCCCCTGGAAAACCAATAAATAGTGTCAGTAATTAAAAAGCAAAATCACTGTTGTTTACCCTGTGACCTCAGGGCATGGATACAATAAAGCTGCTTCATATGCAGGAAGGTAATTTGTAATTGTGAGGTCTGTTTTTCTACTACATCTAGTTTTATTCATTATCTGATAAGAATCTTCCTACTAATTTACTGGTGATCCAAGGCATTTTAAAATAATGTCTTAAAGCAAGAATTTACTTCAGCATCTTATCTTTTATGGAACACTGACTTACACAAAATAAATGTGCATAAAACAGGAGAAGCTCCACAGTTTGTGACACATGAACAGGAGAAGGCAAAGGAGACCCATATCTCCTGAGCAGCAGGGATGCTCAGCAGGTAAAATGGGATCTCTCAGATCCTGGAGCTTTCTTTCATCTCTTTTCTGTTTCACCCTGTGTTTCTGCAGTGATGCCAAGCTGCAGAAAGCAGATTAAATCTGTAAGAAGTGCGAGAACAAAGTAAGCTCTGTGCAGGCAAAGGACTTCAAACAGGGAGAAAGGCTGGTGGCAGAGATACTGTCATAGGCAGAGACTTCAAAAGAGGCGCAGCAGGTGATTGAATTTGCAGCTGAGCAGCGTGGCCAGAGCGAGCTACACGAGTGAGGCTGAACGCTGCAGATTTCTACTTAAAAGGCTCCTTAAAGACTTTGCCATTTATGTACACTGGTGTTAAGGAAGAGCCCTGTTCTCATGTGTGGGAGGATGATGGTGCCCCTGAGGCTACCTCCCCAGCTCCTGAGGATGGGAGGACAGGGCACCACAACTGTACTTCCAACACAACAGCCCAGACAGCAGCACCCCAAAACTGCTCTGCAGCCTAAACTACACACTGTGGCCCATGAGAGGGGTGGAGAAAAGCCCCACGGGGCTGCTGCCCAGGGAATACATGGCCAGAAGCCCCTAACAACAAAAGGCCTCTCAGCTGACAGTACCTGGGTGTGCAAAGGAAGCTTCCCAGCAGGCTGCCATGCAAGCAATGTGGGTTGGGTACTAATGTGAGCAGATAAAGTGGTCAACTGCCCCTCTCTGAGACTTTTTTACCAGTTAAGTCCCTGAGCAACTTTATGCTTCTCAGCACAAAGCAAAATCCAACTGTGTTTTACTCATGGACAACTCTGCATACGCTATAATGGAAATTACAGGCCACATTTATAACCAAGAGAAAATTTGTGACACCAATACAAAGTGAGCAACGAGATGAAAACATCAAATTATTGACATCAGAGTTGAAACAGCCCCATTAGATCATCTTAATCATTTCTCAAAAATGCTGAATGTTTTCTAGTACTTTGTCTGGGCTCTGAAAGAGGTTACTGTTAAAGGGATGCCAGTCTGAAGACAGTTAATTGCTCTTCTGGCTCTGGCACACCGGACAATGTCTTTAATGTCAAATGGAGAGATAAGCTCTCATAAGGAGCTACAGAAACCATGTACAAAAAGCATGTACAGATTAATAACAACCTCCAGCACTAGAAAAACACAAGAAAACCCCAGACAACCTTTTTTAGAAATCTCAACATAATCTTGAGTTTTGCAATTTTAAAAGAAAGGAGTCTTAAAGAAAAGTTCACCAACATATTCTGTCTTGAAACATGCTGCTTTAGATATGTCTGCTCTATATTTTTTGGCTTTTATTTAGTTTCTTTGCCCAGCCTTTGCTCAGAAGCTGGAGAAATGAAGAAATTTAACAGAAGGAAAAGGTTTGAAAAGCTTTCAATGAAAAGAAATATTTTATTGTAGAGGGAAGATTGTTTTTCTTTTTTATTTTTTTTTTATGTTGGAGAAACAGCATTCTCAGAGCTCAGCTCTGGGTGGTAGCATAGGACACCCTACACTGGCCACTAATGACAATCATGGAAAAGGCATGATATGTTCCCATACATGTTATGCTTTATATGTTCAGCACAAACATCATCCATTGTTCTCCTACATACCACAGACTGAATTTCTGGAGAAGATTCCTGATCTTCCTGGACTGTTTCTGGACTGACATCAGCATGCTGTGCTGCAAAACCATAAACTTGCTACTACCCATGCTAATAGTCTGCTTTTTGGGTCCTTGCCCAGAACATCTCAAACCACTATCCCCCTTCTATTAGCTCTAGATTTCTCTCTGAAATAATGACATTATTTTCCTTTAAACATAAACCATTCAAATACTATTAGTATCAAACCTCTGATAACAAATTCACAGTTGCCAGAGAGGGAGTAGGAAGGATTTAGCCTAAGAAATCAGAGCCCATTTTCTGGTGCCTGAGAGTTCAATGGAGGAAAGAAAATCTGCCATTTAAACCAAAGCCATTAATGCTAGGCAGCTTTCCACAGCTAGAGAATGATGCCTTTTGAAGAGGGAGTGAGGAAGGAGGGATAGATGTATTTCATTTTGGGGGTTTTTTTGCATCTTTGGGTGAGTTTTACCACCCATGGGAACCCCCTAGCTACTCTCCTGAAGCCTCCAGTTACCCACACATTGGAGCGAGTGTGGGCTGTGGCAATCTGGATCTTATTTCACACTTTGCCCACCCTGGGCAGTAAGCATCCTTTTCCCCAGCCTCAGAGGCTATCAGGAAGATATAATTTCCTTCCAGATACAAATACACATCTGTTTATAGTCTCTTTCATGCTGGGATAAACTCCCCTGATACACTAAACTGCAAGACACAGACCTCCCCGCTGACCCACCCTGGCCCCAGGGCTTCACAGTGTGGTTACTCCTGTGAGGTCCCATTTGCTGTGAGGACAAGGATGTGTCAGTGTGTAGAGGAGATGCCTACAAGAAACACCAAGGAGGTGTGAAACTCTAGCAGTATGGAACCCTTGCAATGTAATGACAATAGAACTCTTGCACTCTATATGATAACAGGGTGGCACCGGGCAGCTCGGACAAGCGGCTGTGGAACTGCTCGTGGCCAGCAGGTGGGAGCCTGCCTGCACTGCCCCTGCCTGCACTGCCACTGCCTGGTGTTGGGCTGCTGCCTCCAGCACTCAGCACCTCTGCCTCAGCCACTGCCTACCTGACTGTCACCCTGTCCCTGCCAGTCCCACTGCCTGTGTTGTGCTCCAAGAGGCAGAGACCTACTCTTGGGGAGAGGTGTAGCTTCCTAATGCAGCTGCCTATTGCAGTGTTTGAGGCTCTGGCAAAGAAAGAATGCCAAGCTGGTATTCCAGATGGAAAAACACATGAAAAAATAGAGTGAATGACAGCAGGATTTTCTTCTTTCTTTTCCTTAACCTCCATGTCTCTGTGCTTTAATGGAAAGAAAAATTGCAGGTGATTCTGTTCCCCTGACTGCCGTTCCAGGATTTAATCTGTCTTTGCAGTGTTGGGTGTAAGGCCTACCCCCATCCTGCCTCATCCCTGAGGTCAGTCCCCAGGTGGGACACAAGCAAATGGCACTGGTGGCAGAAGTGGGGCAGTTCTGATGGGGACACAAATCCTGGGGACAGGCAGCTGCTCAGGGTCGTGCTGTCCTGCTGCTGCAGCTTGTTCACTTCTGCCTACTCTGGCTTGGAGGTGCCATGAAATGAGAGCAAGAGGTTGAACTAGGGAATGCACTGGCTGTGAGAGGCTAAAGAGGATAAATGTGTGGAAGAATAAATATGTGCAGAAATCAGTGATGTGAGAAACCAAAATGGTCATAGCAAGGACTGTATTAATTATGTTTGTGTTTTTGACAAGGCTTTCCTCTTCTATAGTCCATCTAATACTTTTTAAAGTCTGCCATCTGATAATGTGCTTGCAACAAAGTGTACATCTATTCTTTTCTATTTTATCTGAAAATAAAACCATGTAAGTACTGCCTCTTCCATCTATTCCACCTCAGTGAGCTGCTGAAACTTTTCTGATAGACTTTTTTTGTGCCTCAGTCCTCCTGGTGATGTGCCTTGTGCTCACTCACTTCAGTGACTCTTTTCAATGGCCACCACACATGATGGCATTAGTGGTACACGCGTGGATTCATATAATTGGCATTGACCTGGCTAGAAAGGGGGAAAGAAGAAACCGTGGTGAAATTATGTGGAAAATGTTGAAAAATAAAACAGCTGACTTCTTCTGTAGCACAGCTCACCTAACATGTTACAAGCCTGATACTGCACACCTTTATTTTCAGTATCTGGCACTCTGTTGGCATGTCTGGCACCCTGCATGTGATGGCATGCCATGCCTTTTGATGGCTTTCACTCTGTAAAAATTGATTTTTGAGTTGTCATTTTCTTTTTTTTTTTGAAGTATCCATGCCATGTCCTTCACATCCTTCCCTCAAAGCTGTGTCTTCCTCCTTTTTTGGTTTTTTTTTTTTCAATTGCATTTCCTTTGCTGGGATCTCCATTCCAGAGTGTTTGTAACTCCTTCTTTTCTTTTCCCAGGATTTTAATGGATCAACTTTGGCAAGCTTTGGTTCATGTCCCTGCACTTGATGGCATCCCATGCCTTTTTATGGCCTTCCCTTAGGGGAAGTAGTGTTTTTTTGTTTTGGTTTGGTTTTTTGTTTGTTTGGTTTTTGTAAGTATCCATGCCATGTCCCTCATATCTTCCCCTCAAAGATATGTCTTCTGCCTTGATATTTTCCCCTGCTTTGGCAACATCAGTGAGGTTAGTTTTTGCAGGCTTTGGTCCTTTGCAACGCACCTCATTTTCTCCCAGACCACTTTCTTGTACTCTCTAAGAAAAAAAAAGTAAAATGGCATCTTCCCGTTGTCATAACAATGTAATGAGATGGATGCTGAAAACTAAAACAGTTCAAAGCATGTCCCTAGCAGTCCCGTCCTGTTTGTGATTTGTACATATTCACCCAATTGATACTGATCTGAGTGTTGCAGACATCTTTTTATGAAAATCCTTTCCTTAGGATTTCTTCCTCCTGAGAAGCTGAGAGGCCTCAGGAACAAATGTAAACTATGATTATCTGCTGCTGTGGAATGCAACAGGTGCATCTGTGATTGGTCTCGTGCTTGTTTGTAATTAATGGCCAATCACAGCACGGGTGGCTTGGACAGAGAGTCTGGGACAGCTGCCTTTGTATTCATTCATTTCTATTGTTAGACTAGCCTTCTGATGAGAACTTTTTCTTCTATTCTTTTAGTATAGTTTTAATGCAACGAATATCATAAAATAATAAATTGAGCCTTCTGAAATATGGAGTCAACATTCTCGTCTCTTCCCTGATTCGAAAACCCCAGGGAAGACTGTCACACTCTGAGGTCTGTGGTTTCTGAGACCCTAAACCTAGGTGTAACCCTAACCCTATGCAGTAAAAGCAGCCTTGGGCTAAGACTGGTCTCAAGGAAAAAGCCGTGGAGGCAGTTGTGTTGTGGCACTTTTGCTCTCCCCTTGGGATGCCTTTTGCTGCTCCAGTGGGCCGGGAGCTCAGAGCTTCCTTATTTGAAAAACCCTTACCCTAGTTCTTACCCTAATGTAACCCTTACCCTAGGCTGGTACATCAGGCTAGGGTTAGGGATGGTCCCTAGGAAAAAGCTGTGGAGGCAGCCATGTTGTGGCACTTCTGTGCTTCCCTTGGGATGCCTTTTGCAGCTCCAGTTTGCTTCCAGCTCAGGGCTTTGTGGTTTCTGAGACAGTAACCCTAGGCATAACTGTAATCCTAAACTAATCATAAACTTAATCTGAACCCTAGGCAGGTAAATCAGCCTGGGGTTAGCGTTTTCCCCAGAAAAAACCTGAGGATGCAGCCATGTTGTGGCACTTTTGCAATCCCCTTGGGATGCCTTTCACGGCTGCTGCATGGCTGGAGCTCTGGGCTCTGTGTTGTGAGTCTAAACACAACCTTAGGTGTATGTCTTCCTTCTGTATTTCGCTAGATTTCGTTTCCCTTCTTGAAAGTAAATTTTATTTTCTTTCCACGAGGGAAGGAAAATCTTGTGTATTCAATGGAGATTATTGGGCAAGCTTTGGTCTGTGTCCCTGCACTGGATGACAAGCCATGTCTTTTGATGACTTTCAGTTTGTCCAAGATTTTTTCTTTTTTTTTCTTGTAAGTATCCATGCCATGTCCCTCATACCTTCTCCGTAAAGTTTTGTCTTCCTGCTTTATTTTTTCCCCTGCTTTGGCAACATCTGTCAGGTTATTTTTTTCATGTTTTTGTCCTTTGCACTGCACCTCATTTGCTTGCAGACCAATTTCTTGTAGTCACTACATCTCCCCATATTCCTTTTTAATTTTCCTTGGATTGTACTTCATTTGATCATATCTTGTTTCCAGAGTGTTTTTAAGACCACCTTCTCTCTTTCTGGGAAATTAATTGATCATTTTTGCAGGCTTTTGTCCATGTCCCTGCACTTGATGGTATGCCATGCATTTTGATGGATTTCAGTTTGGGAAAGATTGATTTTTGATTTTTTTTCTTTTTTTTTTTTTTTTAAGTATCCATGCAATGTCCCTTCTATCTTCCCTTCAAAGTTGTGTCTTCCTCCTTGATTTTTTCCCTGACTGTACAACATCTGTCAGGGTAATTTTGGCATGTTTTGGTCCTCTGCACTGCACCTCATTTTCTCCCACCTTCTTGTAGTCACGAAATCTCCCAATTTTCTGGGTTTTTTTTGGTTTTTTAAATTGCATTTCATTTGATCATATCTCCTTTCCAGAGTGTTTGTAAGCCTTTCTTTTCTCTTTTGCAAGATGTTGTTTTCCTTGCCAAAATGACTGGAATGGAAGGCCATTTGAAGTTCTATAATTTTTCCTTGGAACCAGCCTTAGCCCAAGGCTGCTTTTACTGCCTAGGGTTATATCTAGATTTTCTCTGCCTCTGCACTAGAGTCTTGGAGAGGAGATTTGGGGAATAAATCTAGGATTTGTAAGCCCTGTAAGTAAGCCCTGTATGTGTGTGGGATCTCAGTCTCTCAGAACTGGGGTGCAGGGTGAACAAGACCCCCCCTGGGGGGCTCGGGAGTCCTGGAATGCTGCCAGAGATGTCTGGTGGCTGGACTTTGATCCCACATGGGAGATGACATCAGTATGAGGACGGGAGGATTTCACTGGGGTGAATGGTGAAGGGACAAGTTAATTGGAGTGTGAGACACAGGGCTTAAGATTTCTGTACAGGGGGGTCTAGAGAAGTAAGATGGAGGAATTGGGGCGTGCCCTTCTCCTTCTTCTTCTTCCTCTAGACCTCCATCTTCTGTGGTGGTGTTGGCACTCCGGGATTGGACCTTACTAGGGGAACACTGGTTAATAAGGGTAGAGGGTATTGGAGAAAAATGATAAATATTGTATACGTAACTCCGGGTATAAAGATAGGTGACCGCCCCAGGGGCTTTCAGTGTGTGCCCATGGCTGACTGCTGAGCAGAACTCTGTCAGGCCAAGAGAAAATCTTTTAGATAAGCAATTAATAAACACCAAGACCAAGAACAAATCTGAAGCTTCCTCTCGTCCTTTCGAACCCGGGGGCCCAAGGCCATCTTTGGGCTTTTCCCCAGACCATCTGAACAGCCCAGAAATCCCACAACTGGCGTCCGCTGTGCGGGCTATCTCCCACCAAACCTTTCGGGGGGGGGGAAAGCCCTGAAGAGCTGAAGAGCCAAGAGAACAGCACTGATAACTCCAGAGGAGGGAAGCCTGAAGAAAGAAAGAAGAAAAAGAAAAAACCGGCCGGGAGAAGCTGCAAAAATCAGCAGTCACTGAGAAATCCCATCTCTCAGCTTCTGCTGAAGACAGCTCGTAGCAGAGCGGCCTGGACTGGGACCAGAAAGGCGCCTCTGATCCATCCCTCGTAATCTGCTGGACGGAGAACAAGGGCCTCCAGACCACGCTGGCGACAGATTCGGTAAGAAGGCCAAAATAATACTATGGGGGCAACACTCTCCCAAGAACAACGGGAAATCTTATCCACCTTACAAAGTGTAGCAGAATTATATACAGAAGGGATCCCAAAGAAAGAATTAAAACAGCTGTTATTATGGGCAAGGCTCAATTACCCACTTGCAGAGACATATCTTTTGTTCGAAGTCGGGTTTTGGCAAGAGATTAATAGGCATTTATATATTTTAGCAACAAAAAAAGATGAGACAGCGTTAAAGCTACTCTCGCCGGCAAGAATCATGTTACAAGGTATTTTAGTGCAGTCTAAAAGGCTGGAAAAGCAGCGAGAAGCTGCGGCACCCTCAGAGGAGGGGGCGGAGCGGCAGAGCTCCGGGAAAAAAATTGCTCTGGCTTTGAAAGGCCAGGGGGAAAGGGCTCTCGAAAAAAGAGAGCAGGAAAAAATATTAAAACCCCCGATCAAAAAATGCAACAAACCCCAAGGGCGTCCTGAAACTCCAGAGAGTGTGGAGGAGTCAGGAGCAGAAGGGGGGGAGCAGGAAGATAAGGGATCGGGGGGGGGGCCTGCTCGCGGCGAAAGCGGCGACGCGGCGGCGGCGGCGGGCGCGAGCAGCGCCGGTGAGGATGAGGACACGCCCGCGGAGGGCGAAACTCGCAAAAACCGGGGGATAGACTCACATACCAGCGCGGGGGCGGCGAGCGCGCAAGGCGGGCTGAGGGAAAACGCGCAGCCCCGGAGGGCCGCCGCGGCGGGACGCAGGAGGCGCGCGGGTGTGACGTCAGAGCCGGTGCGACGATCAGCTCGAATCGCGGGTAGAGCCGGGGTGCCGGCGGGGGAGGCGAACACAACATCAGAGGAGGAGGGGTCGGATTCTGGGACAGACCGAGGGGCGGGAACCTCGGAGGTGAAACAGGGGGGAGACGATGATGACGTCACCTTGGGGGACACCGGAAGTAGCTCAGAGAGCACGCACGCGCAGAGAGTAAGACGCGGGCGGGCCCGAGCCCGGTCCCCTGTGACGTCGCGGGTGAGGAGGGGCCGTGTTAGGGATTCTACGTCCCGCGGCTCCACACCGTCTCCAGATCTGGTGCCTTTAGTCTCGAGCCTCGGAGTTTCAGTTCCTTCCCTCCATGGGAGACGCCGAGCCGGAAGAGGAAGTAGGGTAGTCGAGATTGCACCGTCATCCGAGCCAGGGGGGCCGGTGACAGCGCCACCTAGTGGCAGGAGGGCAGAAGTGCACGACATGCCGGGTCGGCTCGGCGGAGCCACAGCGCCATCTCGTGGCGAGACTGCAACAATGCAGCAATTTTTTCCAACAATATATAAAAAGAAAAGCACCTCGAAGAAAACAATGTTAACACAACAAAGGGATTATCCATCTGATCCACCGATCGTGAGACATTTTCTAAACAACACACAGGCAAAGCTAAGGGAAAATCCTTTGGTTTTGATCAGAAACCCAGAAACAGGTTAAATAGAGGGTCCTTTCAAACTAATCATTTGGGGAAAGGGTTTCGCTTGTATCTCCACAGATCGAGGTCTGAAGTGGGTGTCAGCGCGGCACGTGAAACCATTCCGAACGCGAGAACACGAGAATGCTGATCCAAGAAGCAGAGAGACGAGTACTCAGACAGAAGTCGAGACTCGGGCTGCGAAAAACGACCCAGAAGAGAAATGAAAAGAAACTAAGGACTTTGGGGGGTTTTCACATAAAAGCAAAAAAGGGTCTTTTGGTGCAAACAGAAGGGGGAGATGTGGGATCTCAGTCTCTCAGAACTGGGGTGCAGGGTGAACAAGACCCCCCCTGGGGGGCTCGGGAGTCCTGGAATGCTGCCAGAGATGTCTGGTGGCTGGACTTTGATCCCACATGGGAGATGACATCAGTATGAGGACGGGAGGATTTCACTGGGGTGAATGGTGAAGGGACAAGTTAATTGGAGTGTGAGACACAGGGCTTAAGATTTCTGTACAGGGGGGTCTAGAGAAGTAAGATGGAGGAATTGGGGCGTGCCCTTCTCCTTCTTCTTCTTCCTCTAGACCTCCATCTTCTGTGGTGGTGTTGGCACTCCGGGATTGGACCTTACTAGGGGAACACTGGTTAATAAGGGTAGAGGGTATTGGAGAAAAATGATAAATATTGTATACGTAACTCCGGGTATAAAGATAGGTGACCGCCCCAGGGGCTTTCAGTGTGTGCCCATGGCTGACTGCTGAGCAGAACTCTGTCAGGCCAAGAGAAAATCTTTTAGATAAGCAATTAATAAACACCAAGACCAAGAACAAATCTGAAGCTTCCTCTCGTCCTTTCGAACCCGGGGGCCCAAGGCCATCTTTGGGCTTTTCCCCAGACCATCTGAACAGCCCAGAAATCCCACATATGTGGAGCCAGAGAGATTTAGAGTGTCACATGGGAATGTGACCATTGTTACTCCCCAGTTGAATAAATTAACATTGAGACCATATTCCAGCTAAAGCAGCCCTTTGAACCTCTCTTTCCTGCATGATCCATGCTTTACTCACTTCAGAGCCTGCAGAAATTTAAAGGCCAGCTCAGAATATTTACCCTGGTATTTATAGTAAATATAGAGGTATCTGTACATTTTAGTCAGAAGTAAAATCCTGGTATAACCTGGATATCAAACATTTTAAAAAGTAATAAAAAACAAGGAGAATTGCAAAATAGAATAGAAGAAATAGGAATTGGGCTAGGAATTACACCAATAGACTACAAGAAAAGGTTTCTGAAAAGGTCAGCTCAGTGAAGGAATAGAGTTAGACAAGGGGAAAATATGTAAGTAAATATTTTGAACAAAAAAAAGTTAAAAAACCTTTTGAGAAGAACATTTTAAGAGGTGAAAAGACCAAAAGTCCAAGATATTAATACAATATATTTGAAGACAGAATTACATGAGAATGCAGTCAGGCTGAAGATGCATGCAGTAAGATTGTCAATTAAAAATATGAGCTGAATGAGAGCTGGAAGGAGGAAAGGAACCTTTTGTGCTGATCACTGCCATGCACAGAGATCCAAACATCCCAGATATGAGGGATGAATGGGGTTTGAAAGATAGACTACATATCAGCATCACCATATTGACCCTTTTATTAGCAGATGTAGTTAAACAAATAGAGAACAATTGGGGTCTGGCAGATTAGCATTAGGCACTCTGCTAGCTAATATAACAAAAGTGGGTGTAGCAACTGTGCAATGATACCTATTTAATGCAAATAAGGATTTTGTGTGTATGTGTGAGTGTGTTTGCGTGTTTGTGTGTCTGTTTTGACACAGGCAGGCAGCTGGAACAAGCACAAAAACAGAGTTAAAATGCAAAGAGTAAATTTATTGCATTACCATGCTAACTGGAAGAACCCAAGGCAGCACCCTGGCAGAGACACACAAGCAGGCACTGTTAGGCTCAGTCCATCTGAGTGAAAGGCAGGTCAGCTGTTTGCACCAATTTATCAAGGGTCCTGCATGTGTAGTTTACCAACATGCTGTGATCTCCTCTGGGCTTTTTTTGTGATCTCTGAGCTTTGACCTTCTCTCTCCCAAAACCAGGGAGCTTAAGCATGTCCGTGAGAGTGCCTCCAAGTCTCTCAACTCATATGATCTCTGCACAGAAAAGCTTCTCAAAAAAGAGTATAAACAGTAGACATAATATACAGGCCTCCCCTCACTTATTCTCCAGGCTTTGACATTCCCAGCTGCAAGGTCGCTTGAGTGAATCGACCATCCTCATCCTCCTCCTCATTGCCATTCTTCCACTTTTAACCCTGTCCTCCCAACAGTGCATTAATTAAGCAGCAGAACAGTTTGGGGTATGCTGATTTGGACTGTGTTTGCATGGCATGATGGGGGCAGCTTGACAGCTGAGCATATGGATGTTGTTGTGGAACATTTGTGAGGTGGGTCATTACAAGATCAGTAATTCCCTTAAAAACTACTTCAAATTCAGCCCCCAGTAGTAATGTTACTGTGGGAGTCATGAAAATACATTTAGAAAAATGTAACCAAAACATAGTGCAAAATATTACCATCTGTAGGTTTCAATAGATGCATCAGTAAGAAAGTTTGAAATGGGAGGTGGGGGTTGGAGTTTGCCCCAAGGTGAAAAATTTTCCCTTGTCTATTTTCTTTTCCCAAGAAAATTATTTTTGTGTGAAAGGCTTTAAGGTCTTGAGTTGTAAGTTTTATTTAAGTGTAGTAAAATAGTAATTAAGTATAGTAATATAGATGTTAATTTTGATTCTTAATTTCCGCTGGAGTAATCTTTTTGCAATGTTGTTAGTGCCACCAGTTAACTAAAATTTAAAAAAACTAAATAAATAAGGTAGATCTTCACCTACTTGCAGGCAATTTGGGGATTAGTATTCAGCAAGAAAGGAAAAAAATCCCCAGAAGCGAAATAAACCGAATAAAACAACATATGTAGACATAGCTGCTGACCTGTCAAAAATCAGCGGCACGTGGCTCAGTAGAATTAGCGATGGACAGCAAACTGCAAACCATGGTTTGCAAAGGTGTGGTGCTGCTTATGAGCCAAACCCTAAGCCATGAGTAGAAATTAAATTAAATTAAAATTAAAAGCATCTCTGGTTTCTGCTGTGGTCCTCAGCATTGTCGTACTTCTCCCCCACTGGGCCAGGCTGGGTACAGCACTCCGAGCAGAGGTGGGAACTGACGGAACTCCTTGACCTGCTCGGGACGGTGCCTTGCCAGTCTCTGTAAGATCTCTTGGGGATTAACACACTGGTCAAAGGCAAAAGCTCCATCTTCTTGCAAAAATTAGGAGGATTTTGGCAGATGTACTCTTCACTCCTAAGCTACTAAGGCTGCAGCTAGGTGGTGAAGGGAAGAAACTGTGAGATGAGCAGTGGCTATTTGAGAAAACGTTGCTTCAGGTTAAAGTTTATAGATAGATAGATAGATAAGAACTTGCTTCCGGTTAAATATTAAATATTACAAAAATATAAATACATAAAAATATATCAATAGTATATTTTGCCCTGGAAAATTACAGAGGAATCTTGGACAATGAAACTTGACTTTCTGTCCTGCTAAAACGTTCCGATACTGCCGTTGCAGTGGTTTGGCCCAGACCAAAGAGGAGACGCCCAGAGAATCAGCAGGAGCACAGGCAGTGTGGATGTGGCCACCTGCTTTGAAGGTGGAGTGGATTATCCCTCTCAGCCGAGCTCAGCACCACGTTTGATCTGCTGGTGCAGAGACGGGGTTTGCTAAAGCCGCGCTCTGTCAGATCTCCCAGGGCAGGGTTTGCTAAAGCCGCGCTCTGTCAGATCTCCCAGGGCAGTGTTTGCTAAAGCCGCGCTCTGTCAGATCTCCCAGGGCAGGGTTTGCTAAAGCCGCGCTCTGTCAGATCTCCCAGGGCAGGGTTTGCTAAAGCCGCGCTCTGTCAGATCTCCCAGGGCAGGGTTTGCTAAAGCTGCGCTCTGTCAGATCGCCCGGGAGTGGCCCCCGAACACGGGACTAGTCCATGTCCTGATCCATCCTCCTTTCGCTGCTCTTAGGGACTTGGCAGCCTAAACTACTGATTTTCCTCACTTTGTTGGCACAAACTGTGTGCCAGTTCTGATTTCCCGCTCTTACGCTCGGAACTTCCTGCAAGATCATTAAACAACTTCTACGGAAAAATTGGTAAATTGCATTTTGTGGCAGGGGCATAAAGCAACATACCCTCAGCTGCGGCAAAACTGCCAACAGAGCGGAAAAACCAGAAAATCCTGCAGTTCTCTTGGAAAAGTGACAAAATTATAAAACTGTAGAACAGTGGACAATGTGCCAGTGCCGGAAGCGGCCGTGCCAGGTGTGGACACCTGCCAGGATCTCCCAGCTCGTGCCGGGGCCGCCATGCCACGTGTGGGCACTGCCAGCACCGCCCCGGCCCGAGCCGCCATGCCGGGTGTGGGCACTGCCCGTGCCGGGGCCGCCATGCCGGGTGTGGGCGCTGCCCGTGCCCGGGCCGCCATGCCGGGTGTGGGCACTGCCCGCACCGCCCCGGCATCGCTTCAGCAGCCAATGGGCGCCCAGGAGGCGCGGCCCTGAACGGAAGTGGGCGGGGCCGGCGGAGCGCGGGAAGCCGGGGCGCGGGGCCGGGCGCGCTCAGGTCCGGGTCCCGGCGGGTTGCGTCGAGCGGAGCGGGGATAGCGGGGCTCGGGCGGTGGGGACGGGGGCGGAGGCAGCCCCGGGACGAGGGAGATGGAGTTCTCCAGTCGAGCGAGGCAGAGGCACGCGCGGCTGGCCGGAGACCGGAGGGAGCAGTACCCTCACAGCCTGCAGTTTTACCTGGAGCCCCCCACGGAAAGCATCTCCCTGGTGGAGTTTGAGAGCTTTGCCATCGACCGCCTGAGGCGTGAGTAGCGTGTCTCTCCCTCCCTCCCTCCTCCTCCCCTTTCCGTTCTCCTTCCTCCCGTCCCTTCCCTCCCTCGATGCTTTGAATCCTTCCCGGGCTGGCTGTGTGTATTCCTGCAGGCCTGGGAGCTCTGTTCGCCTGACACGAACGGGAGCTGGGCTTGCTGCCCCTGCTGCCGCCCGCTCCCCCCCGTTAAAGGCACACGCGCTGCTTTGGGCGCTTCGGAGAGCTGAGACCGATTTCTCAATGAACGTTTAGTGTAGCTCTCGGGACTGTGTAGTTCTGGTTTACACGGGAGGCTTTATGAGCGCGTTTCACATTCTGTAGATGTTGTGACATATTTGGTGTCTCAGTGTTGCATTTCAGGTCATTGTCGCTGGCAGCAAGGGGTTCCCCCGAAGTCCTGAAAAGTGGTTATTCAGATTTCCATTAGGATTGAAACCGGTGTTCTGAGACTGGTCCATCAGAGTTAGCTGTCTCCCTTTCCTTGTTGGCAGTATGGATCCCAGAATTGGGCCAGCTGTTCAGGACTCACGGGCCACACTTTATCCTCCCTATTTCTCACCCTTGTGCTCCTCATGGCACTAAAAGTGATCCCTGTGGCCTTACCGCAGTTTGTGCCTTTCCCAAGCTGTCATACATTTAGTTTGATTTCAGCATGTTGTCTCTAACATGGACATTTTATTTTTTTGCCCAGTGCTTAAAGTAGTTGAAAATCTCGGTGTGAGCTATGTAAGAAGTTCTGATGCATACAAAACTAAGTTGGAGGCTGAGCTCCGGAAACTGAAGTTTCCCTACAAAGTAAGTAAAGATCAAGACACAGAATTCTCTTGCACTTTATTTTCTTTGTATCATTCAAGAACAACAAATAAAAGTAGAGGTGATGAAATGCTGTTCTGTCATTTTGTCAGAGGTGTAGGTTTTCTTTGAAGGGTTTTCTTTGAAGTTTTTCTTCCTTTAGGGTAACCACCTTCCTCAATGAGTTGGCATTTATTGTCTAAAAGATGACTATTAATACACTGTTGAAAACAGCAGTAAATTGATTGTGAATTTTTTAATTTGGGAGAGATTATTTCTCAGAAATAATAAGCATATGTTCTACAGGCTTTGGCTGAGGATGATTATGAGGCAAGAAGAAAAGATCACATCTCCCATTTCATACTCCGCCTTGCCTACTGCCAGTCGTAAGTACTTTGTGGATTATGCTGTACTCTTGTTATTAATTTTAAATGTATACAGATACTGCAGTGCTTTATTATAGACATTGCAGATGCTGTAGAGTTACATGACTACTAAAGAGAGAGGCTCAAAGAGGATTTTTTGCTATGAATCTTTTGTCAGCTGTGATGAGAAAGGATATGTGTAATCAATTAAGATCTGGATTTTGTGCTAACTAATAAATTTACAAACTTTTGGCTTTTAAACACATTGGTTTGAGTCTCTTGATAGCTTTTTTCTAAATGAATGCACATTATTAACTGTTTGTCGTGCATTTGCAGTGATTGATAGCAGTTTAATTTCTCTATATACTAACTGTTGATAACTGACTAAAGACCTGACTATTTAAATAGGCTTTACTATACTGCTACTACTATTACTGTATAGAGAGCACTGTTTCTGACTGACTAAAAATATCATCTGAGTTTGAGGTTTCATCTACTGCCTCACTGCCTCTGTTTCTTGTCCATAGTCATTGCTGTGGCTGGTTTCGCATTATGTGAAATTTCATGCAAAATATCAATTTTGTAAAGCACATTCTTTTGTTTCCCCTGTAGTTTTTGGATGAAATTAGAGGTTGCCAGTGCTTCATGTCTGCAAGTAGTTTTGTTATATATTTGTGTGAACTCTTTACTTCTTATCGCTGTGGTCTTTTTAGAATTAAAACTGGCAGATATGAAGTGTGTTGAATTGTTAATTCAATTGCACTTAAGGCTGCAGTACAGTTCATTTAAGTTAAGACTGTGATAGAGTGCATATTATGAAGCTGTGATAGCTGACATGACTGAAGTGCTGCTATGGATACATATTTATAAGTAAAAACAGGCAGGAAAGCTGAGTAGGAGGGATAGCTTGGAATACTGTCCAAGCAGGGATATGGAGCTGGAATGGACAGGGCTTTTCTTTGAAATGCCTTTGGCTTCCGGCTGCAGAACACCTGATCAGAGTGGGAAGTAGCAAAGGTCTCAAAAGCCTGCCTCCAGATGGATGAAACCTCACCATGACAGAACCTGGGTGACTTTTGAGCACCCTGAAATCTTCCAGATCATTCACGTCCCATCGTGTTGTCCTTTCAAAAGGCATCTGGGCTGTGCTGAAGGCAGTTTGTCAATGCAGGTTGTGGGTGGGGATATGAATATCAACCTTCACTGCAGTATCTCTGATAGTGTAACTCAAAATCCTGAAAGAAGGGAGCAGACTGAATAACAGAATTGCAGCTGAAATACTTTTGTATTCTATGTGTATAATTTGTGATTGTGAATAATAAGTGTAATATTGCCTTCTTTCTAATGCCCCCCTGTTTGTTATACTTTTATAAACTCCCTTAATCATACTAGTCCTGCTGATTTTGAGAATATCTTTCTTTACATGTATTGTAAGTTTACCAATACCCCCTGAAAGGTAGTATCCTCAAGTAGTCTGGGGTCTAAAAGGCCCCTGAGAACATAGTGGTTTGTATTAGCGGCATTTTGAATAATCAATTTGGCTTAATTACAAAGCCAAAACTTTACTTTGAACATTTTGTTATTATTTAGACCATTACTTTTTTTTTGTGGGAGGTGAGATGCTTTAAGGGTCTTGGTAGTTGATGAAAATTCTGCTCTTGTGGAAGGTGAGAATTTGATTGAAGTTTTTCCTTAGTAAATAAATTGCAGATTCTGTTCAAACCCTGGGTTTCAGGGAAGAATCTTAAAGATTAGACTGTAGGCAGGGGAGAAATGGGCAGCTTGATGAAGGTGAATGCTGTGCAGAAGTGAATACAAGCTATTCTGGGCCGCAGAATCAGCAGGAAAGAGCCTGGCTTTGTAATCTGGGGGGAAAGACATCTTTAGAGGAGGGGTTTTGAACAGAGCTCTGGGACACTGTTTAGACAACTTGCAGTTGCCATTTTGTATTCCCATTTTTATGTACTTGCTGCATTTTGATAAAGCAGCTTTTGGTCAGCCTTTTGGCTTTCTACTTGTACTTTGAAAAGTTGGATTTAGTGCTTACTCATAACATGGAAAATAGCATTCTAAGAACTGTGAGGTGAGCCTGTAGCCCAGGGTTCTCTATTCTCTCCTGAAAAGCAGCTACTGTGGGGGTATTTCTATCATCTACAACTGGCAAGTTCCCAAAAGATAAAATTGGGAGGCAAATAGAATATACTGTCCTTCAAGTTTTTATCATACTAGGTCAGAAAAATAAGCTTGGCACAAATCATTAGGTTAATGGAAGAAAGTTGAAGAAGAAAGTTGTTGAAGAAGAAAGTAGGAGTGATTGAAAAAGTGCACTTAAATAGACATAACTGCAAACTAGTTTGAATTCAGTTCCTGAGGCAGCTGTGTGTACGTGTGCTTACATTTTTCTGTGATAGTGCTTTCTCAGTGGGCCAATAGTGCCATCCAGGGGTAAAAGTTTATATCGATTTTTCTTTTCTAGTCTCTATTAGTCCTCACTTGTAAATTGGATTATTTTGATTTTGGTTTTCACATGATCTGAAGTAATCAGCTCCACCGTTCAGTTAAATTTGTAAGGTAGTCATCATCTCTTGACTTTGCTTCTTCTGCTTTCTGAAATCCAAGACTTTAAAGCTCATTTCAATGTGACAGAGTATTTACAGTCTCATCAGACCCTTCTTTCACACCTCTTCTAATGTCACTTACATCTGTCAAGACCAGGAAATAGAATGGTCTTGTTTAATTTGCTTTCATGGCAGATGCAGATGTAAAGGTAATTTTATTTGCATGTGGATGGGAATGTGCATTTTTGCTTTTCTCTACTGCAGCTCTTGTTACTTCAGCAAATCAGCTATGAAGAACCTTGAAAGTCACAGGAGCATAATTTTCACTTTCTTAAAATGGAAGAAATAAATTTTACCTCGGCTCTGACAGCAAAACTCTTTTATCCAGGAAACTTTCAAACATGCTTTTGTGCCTTTTTAAAGTTTTTTTTTTTTGTTTGTGTCTGTGTCTCATAACAAGGACATAAATTCTATTTTAGACTTAGCAAGGCCTGTTCACTGCTCCCTGACATTTTTTTTCTAAATGATAAATTAGACTTCTCTGCTAAAATAGCTCCCTCTTTATGTTGAGTAGCATTTCCTTTTGTGTGTTATCTGTACCCATGTTCTCCTTGCTGTCTAGTCTTTAAAACTTCAACTCTGAGTAATGTATTGGTGTTGATTGCCTAGTAAAGCAGTGATCTGGCCATGCCCAGAGTTTTCATAAATCACTGTTAAGTTGTTGGAGCTCTTGTATTGACTGTGGAATGGGAGCTACTAGTCTTAAATTCCAGATTTACCAGCATTTGCATACCTTCCCTAAAGTTCTTCTATGTTCATGCTTCCTACCAATTATGCTGATTTTTCCTACCCCTCCTTCGGGCAAAGGGTATTTCTATTCCAACCCCAGCCCCACAAGTGCTTTTCCCTGTATGAAAGAGACTGTTTTCTTATATTATTTTTAAAGTTGGGAAACTATGAACTGGTTTAAACTGCTAAGTAATCTGCACACTAGAAATTTAAGTGGCAAAAAAGGAGGAGATATTCCTAACGTCTATACTTCAATGACCTGCTACTCCCTTAACTAACCAAGCTGCTGCTGAAGCTAATGACACTGACATTGCTTTTCAGTTAAGTGTGGGGTTTTGATAATAAGTATTATTCTTTAGTATGAATTTGAGAGAAGAGTTTACAATTTTTTTCATGTGAATGAGTATAAAATATGGTTTGGCTTTAGAAGTGATGCATAATGCCCTAATGATGATGATCCTAGGAAAGTCAGTTTAAAAGTATTTGCTGGACATATACAGTAGTGTGAGGTCAGCTTGCCAGCTATTTTGTCAGCTGTAGGAAGAGTCCACGTAGGTGTGTGTATAAAAGATAAAACAATTTTTTCTTGTTATGTAACTTAAGTGGATAGGTGGGATTACAGCGTTTGATCTGCTTTTCTGAAGGAAAGGAACAACAGACTGGCTGGCCTCCAAAGAAATTGCATATGATCATGTTTGTAGTTTGTTTGTTTTTTATGTGTGTGTATGTGTGGTGTTGTTGTTTTGTTTGATTCCCCCCATAGGAAAACAAATGTGCTGTAAATCAAGGAAAATGGAAAGAATTGTCATATCCCAGGATTTAACTGCAGTCCAGGATGGCCACAGAAGAACTGCAACGGATCAGTCATTAAAGCATTAACTTCCATTTCAAGTTGCACTGATTATTGTTACATCCCAAGCACTGAGACTGTCCACAGGATTACATTTTACAAAGCACCTTAACAGCCTTTCTGTTTGGCTGTTCTATGTAATAATTACTTTTCTTCAAGCCATATTTCAAGCAGAGGTTTTGTCCACAAAACCACAAAAATCTCTGTTGTGATTTGCATATTCCCTATGGGAAAAGATGCTTAAATATTGTAAAGAGAACATATATAAGACTGCAGTATTTCTGTGCTCTGTGACTTCCAAGGGCAGTGGCCCACAGGGTAGCTCTCAGAGGACAGTTTGAGAGTGCCCTGTGGTGGTGAGATACAGCATCATCTGCATTCTGTGCTTGCACATGTCAGGTGGCTTTTTTTACTGGTACCTTCTTGCTGTAGCCTTGAGTAACGTGCTGATGCCTGGGAATCTGAGCACTAGGATGTGAAGAGTTCCACGAGCACTTACAGTACTTGGAATGGCTTCAGTGTTGCTTTATTTTGTCTTCTGACTCCTGTCCCTGTGTTCCTGTTTGTTCTTCTACTTGTTCACCTGCACTTGCTAAATCCCTTTTTCTCTTCTGTCCAGAGTTAAAAGCTATATTTGTGTTCCTCACCCAACTCCATTGCCGTATATTTTCCTTTTGCCTGTTTCCAGGCTGTTTGTTGCCTAGAATAGAGTGCACTCTTGTCATTTACTGAGATGTATGCATATTTCTTCAGCTGGAGATACAGCAAAAATGAGAATTAAAAGAAGTAGCCTTCAAAATATATTTGCCTCATCACATTAATTGTGATGTTAATTGTACAATGAAGTGTTATGCCATGTTGTAGAAAAAAACTGTCCTTTACCAAGGGAGAATGTTACCTACAATTCTTTTTATCCAAAACAAGTAAAAAGTGTTGTCTCTCCTCAAGTCTCTTCTGATTGAGTGTGTGTTACTGAAGGTTTCCTGCTTTTACTTCCAAGCTTCTCAGTGTGTGTGAGTCACATGCCAAAGTCAGCATTTCTGTTGTGTTCACTAGGTTTGTGGTCTAGTTTTCAAGAAAAAAAAAAGTGTATTCAGAATTTTTAAAATTTTTTTTTGCAGTGAGGATCTCAGGCGTTGGTTTCTTCAACAAGAAATGGATCTCTTCCGATATCGCTTCAATGAACTAACTGAAAATTTAATGCAGAAATTTCTGGAACATGTGAACTTATCATTTGAAGCTGTAAGTGTGTTACTTTCTGTATTTATGTTGCACATCTGTTGTTTTTTAAAATTCTCCTTAAGATAGTTTTAGCAATCACATTTTAAAAATAGAAAGTGCAGTTATAGTTTTAAAAATCCTAACCACACAGAACTTCCAAACTTGGGGAATAGTGTGTGTGAGGATTAAGTGATGTAATTTTGTGCTACAACAAGAGAAGCTCAGTCTGCTTCAGTCTACAAACACAGCTGAAAAAATGTGTGATTACACGGGTAAGTTAACAAGGTTTACTAAAGCTGTTGAGTATTTTTGAATCAAAATTTTGGGTGGATTAGATCACAGGTCATGGAATGGTTTGGGTTGGAAGGGACCCTTAAATGTAATCTAACTCCCTTCTGTGGGCAGGGACACTTGCCAGTAGACCAGTTTGCTCAGAGTCCCATCCAGCCTTGTCTTGAACACTTCCAGCAATGGGACATCCGTGGCTCCTCTGGGCAGCCTATTCTAGGAGATCACTGCCCACACAGTCAAGAATTTTTTCCTCCTCTAAACTTACTTCTAATCTAAACCTACTCTCCTTCAGTTTGAATCCATTCCCCCTTGTCCTGTGACCACATGGCCCTTGTGAAAAGCCCCTCTCATTCTTTTAGGCTTCCTTCAAGTACTGGAGGCCACAATTAGGTTACCCTAAAGCCTTCTGTTTTCCAGGCTGAACAATTCCAATTCTCCCAGCCTTTCCTAACATAAGAGGTGTTCTATCTCTCTGTCATCTTTGTGTCCCTCCCCGGACTCATTCCAACAAATCCATGTCCTTCCTGTGCTCAGGACCCCAGAGAAGGATGCAGCCCTGCAGGTGGGGTCTCAGCAGAGTGGAGCAGAGGGGCAGGATCACAGGACTGTTAGGGTTGGAAGGGACCTCTGGAGGTCATCCAGTCCAATCACCCTGCCAAGGCAGAGTCACCTAGAGCAGGTTACACAGGAACCAGGGGAGTTTTGAATGTCTCCAGAGAGGGAGAGTCCACAACCATTCTGGGCAGCCTGTTCCAGTGGTCTGCAGCCCTCAGCATTAAGTTCTTTCTCATGTAGAAACTTCCTAGGTTTTACTTGACCATTGACTGCTACCCTTTGAATGTAGACATCCAGCCAATTCCATATCCATTGAGTGGTTCTCCCATTGCATCCATTTCTCTCCAGTGTGGAGAGGTGAGTGTTGTGGGGGAGTGTGTCAAAGCTTTACAGAAATGTAGATAAATGTCATCTGTAGCCCCTTTCCTGTCTGCTGATGTAGTCACTCCATCATAGAAGGACACTCGTTTGGTCAGGCAGGACTTGCCCTTGGTGAAGCCATGCTGGCTGTCCCAAATCACTCCTGTTACCCATGTGCCTTAGCGCAGCTTCTAGAAGGATCTGTTCCATGATCTTTCCAGGCACAGAGGTGAGGCTGACTGGTTGGTAGTTCACAGGGTTTTCTTTAAGGTTTTTATAGATGGGTACAATGTTTGCCTTTTTCCCTTCACCTGGGACTTTTGACTGCCATGACTTATCAGATATCACAGGGAGTGGCTTGACAGCTACATCATCCAAGTCTCTCAGGACTCTAGGATCCATCTTATCAGGTCCCTAGTTTGTGTTCTTCAGATAAGGTCTTATCTGCCTTATCTGGACCAAATAACACTGATGTTAATAATACCTTGTTTTCTTGGTGAATTGTGTGATAATTCACCCTAAATGTTTCAGTAATAAGAAAAGCAGTGACTGCATTTGATTCTTACTTGAATTGAATGTGCAGTCTGTTCTCATTACATTATTGACTTCGGTTGAAAATTAATTGTGGTCAAAATATGTTTTTATTTATGAACTTTGCTCTAGAACCTTTACAATCTTCTGACTATTAAGATGTGGCTTCTTGCTGTAGAAACCACAGCAAACTACAGTGACCTGGGGACTTTGTGCATTGTTTCTTTTGTGAACACTGACTTCTGGAAAACTATGTGGAGCAGAAAAACAAGGGCATTCAATGAATGCTTATGATAGCTGTTGAGGATGTAGTTAAATTTTAATAATCCAAGTATGAAAATCCTGTATGGATTGCTCAAAAATGTAGTTTTCTGTGTTACTGGCACCATGGGGACATGCAATGTTTGTGCATGCTGAAAACCATTTGGACTCTTCTTGTTTGTGCATATTACGGAGTTACTGGAGCTATAGATGTATAACCAAGACCATGAGTTAGCTTAAATTACACAAAATTAGAGGCTGGTGTTAAATACAGTTGTTACAAATTGTGGTTAAGGATTATTTTTATTTATATAAGGATTATTTATTAATTATAATTTTAAAAGAAATTATGTACAATTATATAAGTTTTATTGTAACTTAGACTTTATGCATGCATATACATGTGAATTATCCTATTTTCTTTTAATAGACAGTTTGATTTTTGCCCATTAAGTACATGCTATGGAGAATGCAGAATATAAGTGGTCCAAAATTCTGTGAATGCTCTCTTTCCACCGTTGTTTTATCATTATACCTTGGATTCAAAACTTCTTCCCTTTTGACTTAAACTCATTCTATTTCTTTTGATGAAAAACTTTGAAAATGCAAAATCTGTTTAGACAAACAACTGTTGTTGGTATTTTAGGGATATTACAAAAGAGTTCCTGCTGTTATATGCTGTTTTGTTTATCTGAGTTGATTAAAGGAAAATGTCTATTGCAGTGTCTTCATTAATGATTTTAATAGTATTTTGCACTTCAACTATGAACTGTTTTGTTGGGAAACTCCAGCTTTGCCTGTAGCTCTCCTTGTAAACTTGAGTGAATAAAAATTATCGTGCAGTCATCACTCCACTGAGAAAGCCTTTCTCTTAAAATACTGCTTATTAGAATGACTTAAATATTCTGAGATATGTGGCTGATGTGTTTCTGGACTGAAATATCTGGTGCCAGTGCATGTTGGTAAAATAGGATTTGTGGAGTGTAAAGAGTAACAGAGGCTTTCCTGCGTCTTTGAGAGACTACTAGAAATGCCATTCTCTGCTTCAACGGGCCTTTCAGTGAAAGGTGTCTTTGTGGAGCTGTATTTTTTTTCCTTATTCCCCAGCCTCATATTCTCCTGTCACAGTTTTGGCATTTGGGCTTGTAAGAATAAATAAATGTTTGCAGGTTGCTGGAAATAGCTGGGAGTATGGCTTGATTCCGTGCTACTGAATGTGCCTTCAATATGTCAAAATGATTAGGAAGGTGTTATTTCCTTACTCCTGTAGAGGCAAAAAAAGCATCATTTCATTGAAAATCTACTTCCCTACTTCTGCTTTCACCCTCTGCTACCAATTCTCATGGAAATTTAGGCAAAACTAATCATTCTTTGCACTATCATGTATAAAACATTTGATTAGTACTAGTGAGTTCCATATGTATTTGAAGCAGGTCTAAATGCTATGGAGCTATGTAGAGGCCACTACAAAAGTAAGGCCACTCTAAAAGCAGTATTATTTTTCTCAATGTTCTATTTGTAAAAGGAGACACTTCCTTTGAAAAGGAAATTAGGATGAACTAATCTGCTCGTGCTTCCCTGTTAGAAGTTAGTTAGAATGTTTTCATGCCTTATTATGCATAAAACAAGACAGAAATCAAACTTTGTGCTCTACCTGTTAGAAAAAAAGGTGGTCTTCAGAAAAAGGAAATAAGTTCTGATGATACAATCCATTTTCTGTATGGGTAAATGGATAGAAATTTTATTTCTATCTTTCATTTGTACTAAGAAACTTGTAGTTAAATTTCTTTAACCAGAAGAGAGGTGCCTTGCATTTTCTAGATACTGGTTCTGGTTTCAGAACTGTAATCTGAGAAAGGTCACAGCTGCTAAAGCTTGACCTTAGTGTAGTCTGGCATAGCAATGTTAACAATTCTAAGAACCACTGTAAGAAGTGATTCTCAGTATTTATTAAAAGAGTCAACTCTTTTATGGGGAGGAAGAATAAATGGATTGTCTTGTACACTTTTGCCACCATTGTCGTCTTTTACAGCACCAACCAAGTGAACCTAAAATTGAGAATTCAATAACTGCCACCTCTCACCTTTTCATATTTGCTTACATGCATGAGAAAGTGATACTTGCATATATGTTTTGCAGACTAGTTTCTGAGATTTTTTGCATTTTGGATTGAGAATTATTGCTTTATAGACTTGAGAAATCTTCAATCCCACTTATGGATAATACTTATCAAGTTGTTAGGATCTTTCCCTATTTAGGGTCTTTGAATACTTAACAAAAAGATCTTATTTAGCAAATTTTGGAAAGAGTGAAATTGTTAACTCCTAGAAGAAAAAAACAAAACAGATTTCCAAAGCTTTTTTTATGTGATAGTTAGCTGTAAAGAGTTTGACATGATAGTAGTTCTCATCTCATGGTTAAGGAGATTTTTAATCAAAGAGCAAGAGCTTTCTGTAATTAAAAATAGAAATGGAATGTAAGGAAAACTAATGTTTTAATTTTTTAATAGGATTTCTTTTGTCTAGTGGCTGACATTTGTATTGCTGATGGAGCAAAATATATGCCACAGTGTTTATTACAGTTATAGTAAATGCCTGCTCTGGGGAGTTTTACCTGATTATAAAGATGCCCTTCACTTGAAAAAGGAAGGCTGTAAACTTTGTGATAAACAAGCTAAACATGATGACTTCAGTATGGTGAATATGTGTGAACATGCATAGGATTATTACATTTCAAAATTTTTACAATATTTGAAAATAAGCCTCTCTACATTTAATATAAATCATGGAAATTTGAAGGTTATGTAAGTTCTTCCTTGGAAAGTTTTTACAAAGCTGGCACTGGATTAAGTTAGTCCATCTGTAGTATTCTGTAAAAGGCTTCTGGGACCTGGATTTCTTGGGGAAAAAAATGAAGCTTGATTTGAGTTTGTAGTTGAGATGCTTTTTTGAGCTAGTAACATGTAGATTGCATTTTAATCACTTGTAGGAACAGCTTTGGCCAGCCTGTTCTCTGGCAAGTGTGGAAGATGCCTGGACTGGTGCTGCCCAGCCTAGTGGAACATTGCTTGGGTGCTCAGAATTTTACAGTACTCTGAAATATTATTGTTTATACCTACCAATGTATGCCAGCATGAGCAAGAGGTAGAGTGCATGGTATTGAATAAAATGTCGAGAAAGGATGAGGGTAAAAGGAAAGCAAGAGTAAATCTGCGCTTTAAGAGTATTTTCCCCTGATACGTTGATTGGTTTTCTATCACAGTAAAAGGAGAATAATGGAATGGTTCTGAAGGTGTTTCAGTCTGTTCTATGCTTTAAATAATAAAAAAAAAGGAAAGAAAAAGGTGTTTAAGGGACAGTACTCTCATTGTCCAGGTAATACAGAAGTTTTTTATGTATGGCATGTAATTTTCAGCACTCAAGGCATATTAAATACTCTGTGTGCAAAGTTAGTCACGCAGGGAGCATCAGAAATCCTTAAGCAGGACTCAAGAGAAGTAAATGCTGACATTTCAGGTGACAGAACACATCAAAGAGAATATGCAAACACAGGTGTGCAGTTGAGATTTACATCAATTTAGGAGATTAAAGTATTAAAATCTTACTAAAAATGAGTAATTACATCAATGAGGCCTGACAGTTTCTGGCAGTAAAAGGCACTAACAGATTTAAAGATATTTAAAGGGAAATTTGTGAATATTTAAAATAATATAGTCATTGAAGAAAATATTTTAATTTCCAAGTAAGTTGTTCAGGATATGAAGGAATTATATAAAATAAATAGTTTTACAGGTAACTGATACTTGGCCTTCTACTACAAAGCTGATTTTGACATGGTAATAAATATCTCCTTTGAAGCCCTCAGAGTTTCAGCCTTTTGTCTGCTTTGCCTCACATAATTTTAAGTCTCCAAGACCTGCCACTTCTTCTTAGACATCAAATGGAGGATTTGTCCTTTTAGCATCCACAGGTGTAGGTTTGTGATACATCTTGTGCTGATATGGAGCATCTAATGAACTTTTGGGTCCATTCCACTTGGTTCTTGTGAAAACTTGCCACAAAACCTGTTCGGGTTCAGCAGTCACACTTTCTCTCTTGGGGCCTTAGGGTCTCTTCTGTTCAGGTGGACAAAATCTTCAGTGGTTACTTTCAAAGGGCTGTGTTGGGGGGTTGTTAGGTTTGTTTTTTTTTTTCCCTTCAACACTTTCAACAGCATTTTGAAAATGACAGTAGTTCCGTTTGCCGTGTCCATGAAAATGTCACAGCTTTGCTTGCAAAGTTCCCTGTGTCTGTATATTCAGGTCTCACAGTGGTGGTCATCATTCTGCTGCTTTAGTTTCCTTTTAACTTTTTTAAAATCATGTCAAACCTAACATATTTCTTCTTGTTCTGTCCACTAGTTGAGAAGGGTAGGGCTTTTTTTCCTGCTAGTTTTTTTTCCTTCTCTTCTTATTTGCCTTCTATCTATCATTGTTCTTTCTTGTTTCTTCTTTAAGCCTTTCTTTGTGTGATGTTTTGTCATTTCTGTGAGTGTCCTTTGCCATTTTTACAGCCTTCAATTTTAGATTTAGGTTTTTCTTTTCTGATCCCATTCTTTAGAGCTCTTGCAGTGCCCCCAGCCTCATGGCATTTTGGTATGTGATCTGCTCCTGTTTAATGTACAGGTTAGGAAGTTGAAGTATTAAATTTTACTTAGGTTGTGGAACTTGGCTTAAGACATCCTTTTTCTCTTTTGAGTTAAATTCTTCTACACGTGTCTTTTCCAATGGGTTTTGAACCCAGGTGTAGCAGATGCACTGGAACTGTTTGGTCATGTGCATGTGAAAGTGTGTTCTGGTGACTTCAAGGGTGTTGACACAATATGACACCTGCTTTTTTTAATGCCCCTGAGGTCTGTGCACTGTGATAAAGGCTGTGAAATCAGCTTAACACAGTTGGAATTTTTTGACACAGGTGCGTTGCTGCTTGTCTCATGTTTTTTCCTAAGTGTTATTGGATGCTTTGATTTGTTGCTACACCTTTCCAGGAATTTAACTTACATACTGGAATATGGAGTGGAGTAGAATGCAAAATTTAATTTTGAATTTATTTTTTGTGTCATTGAATGTTCAGGTTTCTTTATCTTCAGACTGTTAGTACCTCTTTGTTGTTTCCAGAAGAAATGAAAATTAATAGGCATTATCATGTCTTAATCTGTGGTGTAAGGATGTTGTATAATTGGATTTATATTTCCTGCAGTGCTTCTGTTCACTATTATCTTTCTGCATTGTGCAAAATAAAAAAACTTCTAAGTGTAGTATATTTCATCTTGGATACATCTGCGTTGCTGTTTTCACTCCACACAACAGAAAAAAATTCATGTTTGAATTGAACTTTCTTACTTCTGAATAGCCTCTTGAAATTTAAAATATATTGTGACGTTTTAAGGCATCTAAACTAGAAGTTATTTATTTTTTGCGTAACAGCCAGTTATTGCAGAATCAGATGTCCTAATTTTTAGATGCTTTAAATTTAAGAAATGCTTTGGATTACAGTAATGGGGAAGGAATGGCAGATGGGAATAGTCAGCTGGGGGAGCTAAAGGTGCATCTGCAGGCATTTGAGAGGAAGGAATAAGAACTGCAAAATGAAATGGAAAGAGCAAAATGCATTAGCGATGGAATTTTTTTCTACAGTAGCTCTTTGATGCAGTTGAAGTGCTCTTTTAGCTGCTTTAAGCAGTAGAAATTAAACTTCTTTAATTTCCATTTTTATGATCAGAGTAGTCCTGTGAGAGACTTTCTGATATCACTATTAGGCTTTCTTCAAAAATATTTATCTTGGTAGTAGGGCAGTTGTATAAATATTTGTAGTTCAGCTTCTTGAGGAAATGTTTTATGACTGCCTTTATTTGGTACAGAATATCCCAAAGTCAGATGTGGAATAATGAGAATGGGGACTACTTTGTGTCCCTATTAAGGACAGATACATTTGAGAGAATACTCAGTATCATGTCTAACCATTAAAGGTGGCTATATTCATTTTGGAACAGGTGTTTAATTCAGGATGTTCTTCTGATAGGGTTTATGGCTTTTCATTTCAGGGGCATCAAATAATATTTCTTCCTTTCCCAAACAGGAAGGGAAACGTAGAAACTGTCTGGAGTCTGTACTGCTGTGGGGAAACTTATGCCAAGATAAGACAATAACTATGCAAGCAGGCTATGGTTTACATTTGCTAAGGAAATAGTTCTGAATTGTATCTTGCTTTTCCGCTGCTTAAATCTTGTGTTTGTCCCTTTGCTTGAAAACCAGTGATGCTTATCTTGGAGTTGACAGCAAAAGTCATAAGGGATGCATGCCTAAGTGGGAAATGTGCCTTACTGCCAAAAGTATGTATTCTGTCATTTAACTTCATGCTTAGAGTCATAACAGAAACAAAATTGTATGTGGAAAGGCTTAGGAGTAGGGTGGATTTTAAGTGCTAGAATTTGGTAAATAAGACAGTGAGACATATACTATTAGTGCTTTAACAAACATAGTGAGTTATTCTCATCTAAAAGTAATTGGGTTGATTGCCAAGCAGCCTGGGTATTATAGTGAGCTAACATTTTGAGTGATGGGTAGATGGGATGAGGTTTGATTAAAATATTTAAGCTTAAAATAAGTGGCAATACTCTCTCACAGACTTTTAAAATCAAGCTTGATTTAAAAAAAATTTTTTTTTGGTGCACTGGCAGGATGTATGGTGCCTTTACTCTTCTCTAATGGATCCTTGAGCTGTAAGCATTACTTTATTATTAGTTATGGAGAAAACTGGTGCATTTTGCTGCAGTAATTCTAGTTGCATGTGTTTATTTGCACATATGATGTTGGTGATACTCTATGAAATTGTAGAATTGAGTAATAGATGTGATTAAAGAATATATAGCTACTGGGGATGTCCTTTTTCACCTTCATAAACTTAATGAACAACAGTTTGTAAATGATGCAAAATGCTAATTAAAATTTTAATTTGTTAATCATCTCAGTTTGATTAGAAGCAGATGCTGATTATCTGCAGTAATCTAAATGGACCCTTAGAAGGTCTTCCTTATTGCTTAAAATTGACTTGTGGAAGTAAAGTCAAACTGCACCACAAAATGTGCAGTTACTTGGGCCCCCTTTAGAGCACTGGGGCATTATGATTCTCACTAAATAGCTTTGTGTAATTCATCATTTGAGTTAAATAGGAACTTTACAGTCCACTGTAAGGCTGAATCCTTCTGCCCTAGATACTATATATGCTCTTTCTGGATGAAGTACATCTCTAACTGCTTTGAAAAAGTTATGTGCTTTTAATTCAAAGTTGCAGAAAAGGCTGCAGTAAAGATAGGATGAAAAAAACATTCTTCCTCTTAATCTAGCTGAAAGCAGCTAGACAACATTTGGAATACAGTCTGAATCCTGAGGTAGAAGTTCTGCTGTAACTCTGGATTTCTGAAGTAAAATTGAAATGGCAGCTGTGCCAAAAATGTAGTGGAAAATAGGATCTTGTACACCAGGCTCTTGAGCTTAAAGGTAGGAGAAGTAGAAAGGGGAACCACGCTACTTGTGGGATTATGTGCTCTAGCACTCAGTAACTGAGCAGGTCATACTTGACTGCCATTTATCTAAAGGCTTGGAAAAGGTGAAAAAAAAGTAAATCCTAACCTCATCCTTACATCCTTACAGATTTTTAGTTCTTAGCAGTTGGTAATTTTGGATTCTTGGAAGAAACTTAGTATAGACTAGGAGAAAGGTGTCATCAAGTGTCTTCTCTTTTTTTCTATAAATATTTTAGAGATTGTTTTGGGGAATGAGAAAAGACAAAACTGGGAAATCAGTACTGTATTTTTTAAAAATGATACCCATCTGTTGTACAAGAAGAAAATTTTTTTTGAATAATCAAACTGTTAAGTTATTTTGTAGTGGTGGAAGTTCATAATGTTTGAAAAATGAATTTATTTTTTACATAGCAGTGAATGCAGTAGCTTTGGAGATGTTTATATTGTTCCTTAATACAGCAGCATAAAAGCTGATAGGATGGTTTGTGCAGGATGTAATTACTCTGCAAGTAGAATTTACTAGCTGCTGCTTGGGATAGGCTTCAGAAAATGGTCTGCCAACTTGGAAACACTCTTCCTGGCTAATCCTGTGATTGAATCTAGAGAAACATTTGTTAACAAGTTGCTTTAAAATTGCATCTGATGTTACTATCCGGGTTTTTAAATGAAAGAAAACTTGTTGATGTTTTTATCAGAAGAGTCTTCTGTTAGCTCTACAGCCATGTGTGACTCTGGCTTGTATGTGGTAGTGTTTCTAGGTAATTCTGTAGTAATTCTTTTATTCAGCTTTCCTTTAAATGGATATTGGGAAATGTTTGTCAGGAATGTAGGAGACAACCTGTATCACTGAGTTTCTCTGTCATTGTGGTAACCATCAATGAGCTGCATAGTGAGACAAGCCCAAACAATGTTTCAGTTGATGGATGAGAATAGACAATTCCAAGTACTGCCCTTTATATTTTTAGGTATGCCAGCAAGCTGAACTTTAGCTAAGATACAAAGTTTTAGTGTTTTGGAAGATAAAATTTTCTTCTTAATTTGTGATTGGCCAAAATGAAATTGAAAATCAGGTTTGTGAATGACAGATTTACAGGCCTCTGGAATGTTTTCTTTAAGGTTCTTCATTTTTTAATTGGTAGGAGAGGTGGGAATACTGTCTTTTGCTAATCATGCAATTCATTAACTGGCTGATTACACTTTATATTCTCAAATTTAATGATATCTAAGTTCATAATTTGGTATTCTAGTGCTAACTTAGTTTGTAGTGTAATGTGTGACAATGGAGAAGATTGATTAGGAAATTTTTATTTTTTCTGCTTCATGCCTAGAGTTGCAATTCAGCAAAGTACAGATTAACAACACTTGTTTTTGGGAAGAGTGTTGTGCCACTTGAGTATCAGGTACTTTGTAACTAAAAGCAAATTTTAGGAACTTCACTTTCTAAGGACACTGGTGGCATGTGCACATAAATACCTGAAGCTGAGTCTTGGAAAGGGAAAGGAATTTGTGCATGGAGTTCTTGTTCCTTACTGGGAGACTTAGTAAAACTAAGTGTTGCACATATATCGCAGTATAATGTGTGCAAGCATCTTTATCTGTTCATTAAAACAGAGTAGTGATATCAAATTTATTTTGAAGTTTTTGGACTACCTCACTGTGTTTGTTTACCCAAGCCCTGCATATTAAATTATTCATATTTTAATCTAAATTTATGTGTCTTTGTGTTTCCAGGACAGTTCTGTGATTAAAAGTCAATGAATAAACTGCATGTAGAAAGCAAGAAAACTAGAAATAATGGAACTTGTCCTGGGTACTTGCTTCTTTTCCTTCCTCTCTTTTTCTGTCTTTATTTTTCCTAAGTCGCAGGAATTTGCAATGAATTGTTGAACTGTTTCAAGCTATGATACCTGACCCATGTCACTTAAAAGGGAAGATCCTTTTCTTGGTGCTCTTTGCTTGTGCAAAGCAGAGTCTGACACAGTGATAAGCAGTTTACTAAACTGGCTACAGATGAACAAGGCAAAACTAGTGAATTCTTTTCTGTGAGGCGAGTTTAATCAGTTCCTTGTGGAAGGTCAGATGATGACCTGGTGAGACCCTCAGAAGGACTCTATTTTATTTTTTAATATTTTGAGCAACAGTGTTTTATCTGGTGAAGATCACCAAGTTCTGTCAGAAGTTAAGCAGCTTGTTTATCTTTCTAATCTTGATTAGAATCCTAAAAGCTGTATTTAATGATATCTAATTTTTTGATGATTACTGGAATGTGCATTTGCAGGTGCTGTTTTAGGATGAAATTATTAAATATACAAACTGTAGTACTCTTATTTAAATAATTAAAAACCCCAAAAGCAACAGTAAAAAAGAAGCTTTTCTGGCTTCTCTGAACCAAGAAAAATTGGGATACATGTTTCATGATGCTCTGGATGCAGCAATACAGGCTGCACTCAAAGCTTGAGTCTGATTTTAGACCATAGGTAGTGTATTGCTTTGCACTGCGCCTCAGTCAATCCGATGTGAAAATGGTGAAATCGTTAATGCAAATGGAAGGTTATTTTTCATGTTTCAGTCTTTAGGGAAGTCAGTCTTATTTTTGAATGCATTCTGGAGTAATTTTCCAGCTTTAGGTAGGGGCTAGGTCTATCCTTGTTTCTTCTTCCTCTTTCTCTCTATTAGCTGAAAGCATGAAGGCAGTGTGAATTTGGTGAAAAGGCAAGGAGCAGGGTGGTTGTGGGGCTGCTGAATGTTTGCCTGACCTATAAGATACTTGAGCCTTTACGAAGTAAATTATTTAACAGCTTTATGTGTATCATTTATGTATATAATAAATAGAACTTTGCAACAATATTTGTGTTAGTTTAAAAACCAAAATTTCGGATAAAGCTGTATTTTTGGTTACACTGTCCACAGTCTTATCTAAATATTTAGTCACGGCCAATTAACCTGTTTTCTGTGAGGGTTCACCAGGATCACTTTTACCCCAACAATGTTAAATTATTTGCTAGTGACATGCAAGAAAATCTAAAATGATTGTCACTGTAGATTGTCACTACATCTGTACAAAACTTATATGGTCAAATTACTGATAAAGAAGGATGTAGACAGCTTGTGAAGTTTGCAATAAATCCCCTTTGAAATAAAATGTAATACTAGAAAATAGCGGTTTTGTTGATGAAATTAAGCTGATTTTTTTTGGAAGAACAAATAAAGAAGGAATCCTTGCCTTTCCCTCTTCTTATTCTCCCCTCAATATTACTGGCCTGTCTGTAAAACAGTTTCTGAACTCCTTTAATAGCTCTCTGGAAAAAAACTCTGCTTTGTCCTTGGTGTAGTTTGTTTGATGGAGTTATTTTTTGTAAGATATCCTAGAAGAAATAGTGGAATTGTAACCACTGTTGATGTACAACATGTTATACTGTTTTTATTTGGTCAGTGTATGTACATGGTCAGTGAGGGTTTGGAATGACATGGTGGACAGGCTCTCCTAAGGGATTTCTAATAAGAATGCACAAAACTGTTACATTTAAAAATGGAAGCCATTATTTTGGAATTGAAATGAAAACTTAGGTTTCTGGTAGGTGAAAAACAGGCTGCAGGCTGATGCAGTCACTTAGATTTATACTTAGACAAGAAATAGATCATCTGGAAGGAATAATGGAGTTTTGGTACCACTGTGTGAAATTTGTATATAGTTTCAATGTGTCATGAAAAGCAGGAATTTTTCAAAGTCTAACAAGAATAAGATTGTTAATGAGAGTATTTTGTGGAAAGTATTTTCTCGTTTCATTTACAGAAGCACATGTAATTGTTTTGATACAGCTACTTCATTAAAGAATAATGCTTTCTTTACAGGCTGCTGAGCTTTACATTTTTACATGCAGGAATATAATGCTGTTGTGTATTTCCTTTCTCTTCAGCTACATTCTTCTGCCTTGCTGGCATCTTTTGTTATTTTTTAAAGCTGGTTTTCCTGGGAGAGTACTGCAGATTGCATCAAGATGCAGACAGGGTAACCATAAGCCTTCTCAACATTGCTGCCTTGGCTATTTCATATGCATATATCAAATCACTGTTTTTCACTAAGCTACTTGTCCAAGTTTGAAATTAAATGGTCCTTCCTGTGGCTTCCAAGAGAAGTGGGTTTTGTTTTTTTTTTTTTTTTTTTTTTTTTTTTGGGTTATTCAACTGAGAAGGAAAAAAGTTTTGTTGAAATGCCCATTTAACCATGTTATCAGTGTTGGCCAACAAATTTTTCTGCTCCATTCAGAGAATAAAACTGCTTAAGCACATCCCCTCCCATGGAGAAGAAAGACATCGTGGACTTTATCTTACATTTGGAGTCTGCACATGTATTGCATGTGGTGGCCTGGGCTTGGTTCCTGACCAGTCTCTAAAAACTGCCCTGACTGCAGCCTTGTATCAACTCTCTGTAGGTGTTGGAGCACATATCCAGCTTGTGGAGAGCAGTGTCACACAGTGTGTGATGCTTTGGTGACACTTCTGTCTGTCTGCATTTTGAGAAGGTATTCTGCCTTCCTTAACATTTAAAATGCTTGCACTCAGGGACTACTCCCATTATTCTTCATCAAAAGCGTGTTATGCAAATGTGTATGGGTTTGGGTGCTACAATATAAGAAAGATAAAAAGTTATTAGGGAGTGTCTGAAGGAGGGCCACAAGGATGGTGAAAGGTCTGGAGGTAAAGCTGTATGAGGAGTGGCTGAGGTCACTTGGTCTGTTCCTCCACAGCCTGGAGGAGGCTGAGGGGAGACCTCATTGGGATCTGCAGCTTCCTCCTGAGGGGAAGAGGAGGGGCAGACCGTGATCTCTTCTCTGTGGTGACCAGTGACAGGACCCAAGGGAATGGCCTGAAGCTGTTTAGGAGGTTTATGTTGGATAAAACACAAAGGTTCTTCACCCAGAGGGTGGCTGGGCACTGGGACAGCTCCCCAGGGCAGTGGTCACAGCACAGCCTGACAGAGTTCAGGGAGTGTTTGGAGAATGCTCTTGGGTACATGGGGTGACTCTTGGGGTGTCCTGTGCAGGGCCAGGAGGTGAACTTCATGATCCTGATGGGTCCCTTCCAACTCAGCATATTCTGTGATTCTATGATGTGTATTTATGTATATGCACTATTTAAGTATTTTTATTAGGAAATGTAACATTGTGATTTTCAAGTACTTCAAGTTGTTAAATTAAAGCATTGCTGCTTTACTCATTTCAAGAACTGCAAAAGCACTAACACTTAAAGGACAATAAAGATACCATTCTTCTCACTCCTTAGAAAAAGGAAAGTTAAGTTCCTGAATATAGGATTAGATATAGTTTTGTTAAATCTGTATTTAAAAATAAGCTGAAATTTTTCTTTCTGTTAAAATCTGATGAAGCCCTTACTAACTCCCATTTATTCATTGTGCTTTGTTTTAATGCATGTCCAGAGACGAGCAAAGATTGTCACAAGTTTTATTTTAGAGAAGTTGACTTCTAAAAAGTGTACTTTACAGTTCTTGTCAATGCCTAAAATTATTATAGTTTAAAATCTGCCCTTCTACTTTGGAGGTAAGGTTGCTTAACATTATTGACCACTAATGTTTTGCTGGTTTCTGCTTAATTAATTATTAGTGATCACTTACTGAATATGTAGCTCTTTTTCTCTTTTCAACTAAACTGATAATATTGCAAGTTAAGTAATATTTTAGATAATGCTAATAACATAAAGAAGCCTTTTTCCTAAAGTATTTTAACAGTTTTAAAACAAATTCTTAATTTTAGATTGGTGAAGACCTGAAAAATCAATTGGCTAATGAGCTGATTGCGTCAACTCCTGGCTTCACTCTGTCTAAAGTAAAAGAACAAATGTTCTATAAGGTAAGTAAAAAATTGCTGAGTCCCACAGATCTGCATTCATTTTCTCTCAGTTAAATGCAAAGATACTAATTTTAAGTTTACCTAATAGCCACAGTAAATCCAAGTATCTAAAAGACTAATGAGAGTTCCTCTGCTTCATGTGAGCATAAGGGTGGAGGGAGGGACTAGGAAAATGAAGGAAGCTTCAAACTACTAATAATGTCTTCTGTCCTCTTCTGTCATCTCTTACTTTTGCCACAAAAATGATCTTAAGTTTTAATGTTCCCAGACAAATGGCTTAATTTACCTGGCTGTCAGATTGCTCAGAATGAAGACATTGTCAAATATCCGTTGCTGAAATTAGGTTTGGTCTGATTGTATTAGTCAGAAATTCATTTTGCAAGAGAGCAATGGGAGAGGAAAAAATTTGTACTGTGGCCCACTGATTCTTTGGAGTGAAGCTGGTTGGGTTCCAGATGGGCTTGCAAAACCTTTTGTATGTAGTTGACATGAATCAAATATTTCCAGATGTTAGAAACAGAAATCCGTTTTCAAATATCAAATCAGTAAGTGATGCAAAGCTACATAATTGGATCAATACTTGTAGACACAAACTTTGAAGTACCTTATTTTGCCTAATTGCATGACTTTCTGTAAGCAAGCAATATTTTCCCACCAAAATAATGATTAGCTATTCCTAAGTTAAGATTTAATTTCACAGACTTTTGAGTTTTGCCTGGAGACACTGTTAAAATGTCTTTGTTAAAATGACTTAAATGACATTGAAAAAATGACTTAAAGCTTTAGTGGCCCATCTTGAATCCTAGGGCTGTAAACATTGTTGCTGTGTTGTTTTGCTATTCCACAACGTGGGTTTTTCTTCTTCTCAGGTTGGACTTGCAGATGCTGTGGATTTATTTAGAGCCAGAAGAGTGTTTATTAAAGATGGCTTTGCCTTTGTGCCATTTAAGGAGATTGATGTGATTGTTTTGAATAACTATAGAACAAAATTATCCAAAGCACTGGCGGTAAGTCACATGAAGTCTGAATTTCACAACTCTTGTATTATTTGGTGACACTCCTGGACAGTAGCCTTTTTGGGTTTAAAATGTATATGCTTCCATCTGGAGAATGGAAACCTTACTACAAGTACTGTTAGCACTAAAAAACATTTGTTGTGAGCTGTGTCATTAATTTCAAATGGTATTTAGCATATAATGTGCATTGTAAAGAAATTTGTGCAATTGTTTTGCACAGAGATAGTAACGTGCCCTTTCATTCAGCATGTTAGCTGTGTGCACACAACTGGTTTTTTTCTGCTAGTATCTATCTTTTCTCCCAAAACATTTTCCAACAGCTTTTTTTGGAACAAGTGAAATAGTTGTGGATTTTGACTCTATGATCTGTTGGTAAGGACTGAGATTAGCTCACTTGGTTGGAGCACGGTGCTAATAATGCCAGGGTCATGAGTTCAGTCTCTGTACAGGTCACACACCTAAGGGTTGGGCTTGGAGGTCCTTGTGGGTCCCTTTTAACACTGAATTTTCTATGAACTCAAATGAGGATAAGCCAGAATATGTCAAGCAAAGGTAAAGTTTTTGTTGCATGAACATTTGAGTTATATCTAGTTAGGACGTCTGTGGTAAACACTGTATGTGAATGTCCTTCTGTTAGTAATTTAGTGATCAGTTCAGGAATTTCTTGTTCTACAATATCTCTGAGACTCTCCACAGGGTTTAAAAGGGGATGATCATGTCTAATACACAAAATTTTAGTCATAGAAAATGAAGCATTGAATAACATGAAGACAGATTGGATTGCTTTTCAAAAATGTTTTCAAAGCCTTGTATTGTTATGTTACATTAATGCCAAGGTTGACCACAAACATTTAGTAAACAGTGGGAAGCAAAAATGCATTCCTTTACCAAATTAGAAAATTAGCATATTGCAGTCTTATAAATTTTGAATATAACTGGAGTTTGTGGAATTATTTAATGTACAGTGAAAATTGTGATAGTCGTATGTGAACATTTTCATTAGAACTCTTTAACAGAACTGCAACTAGAGATGCCTGTATTTGAGTTGATGCATAATGTTTTTGCTGAAAGCTGATAACACTTGTGTGGGATTTAAAAAGAAAGGAAGTATTCCACAGAAATGTAGCTAAATATGCACATTATCTGCATCTATTCAAAATACTTTTGAGAAGCTTTGTGAACGTCTGAAATTTGTGTGTTGTGTGAATAGCTGAGAAGTGTGAAAACCAGTAAGAACTGCAATGAGTAGGCCCTGACTTAATTTGAGGAGAAATCTGAGAACACACACACTATCTTACCTATTATTCATTTCACCCAGATTGCTTCCTTAAAGGCAATAACTTCATTATAGGAAAGAAGTACTTCTTTATGTGATACTTAGCAGTCGTGGTTTAGAAATTTGAACACTCATGACCTAGGAAAATGATCTTCTACAGAATTGCTGTATTAGAAGTTATTGTGGTGCTTCACATTGTTCTTGGTTCACATTAGTCTTTTAATATATCAGCTTTGGTTATTAAAGTTCACCATGTTTTCTAGGTAAGGGATAAAAGATTAGAGATTTCTGTCCTATTCCATAGCTCCAAATTGGACTTGGGGGGTTTTGATTACTAATTTAGAAACTGTATTTAGTAAGTTGTTTCAGCTAATTTTAGCCAGGAAAGTGCATGGCTGAGAGATGCTAGGGATATTATTGAGTCTTTGGAAATGAAGGCTGAAGTTCCAGCATGTTTTACTGAGGTCAGTCTAATGTTAACTCTGTTACCTCAGAGGCTTAATTGAAGTGGGATACTTGGTAGCTGGATGCTTAGTGTAGTTTTCACTGGAACAAAGCTATAAAAATAATTTACATTTTAGTGAAACTGTAAGAATACACTTTTAAAGAAAGGATTGTGTATATATAAGTCCAGAGAATACTCTTAACAATTTTCCTCAGCCATATCTCGACTGAAGAGGCAGAAGTTATGACACAGTAGCACAATTCAAGTATTGTTTGTGAAAAGTAGTTGTTGACATACTGTTTGATCTAGGCCCAAGTTCTGCCTAGATCAAACAGTACTAAAAAGTACAGCTGGTTTAGCTGTGCTTTTTAGGACATGGGTGCTTTTTGGTGTCCACTTCAAAAGAGGAACCAGCCCAGGGAAATGTGTTTCATTTCAGGCACTCTGGTGATACAGAGGTCTTCATGACTTTGCACAGAAGTTGTGCATCATGGCCAGAGTTAATTAAGAAGTAATAAAGCCTTGAACATCATCACCTGTTTTGTTGTTTAATTTGTCTCTTAATGAATATATCTGATAACATTGCCACTTTGGTAAGCATTACTTGTTTGTTCTTTTGGGAGTTATTTTAGTGGTTTTGCAGCATCTAGGTGTTCACACTTTGTTCTCAGCATTTTCTCGTGGACAGTCCTTGTATTAGAATTTGAGAACTTAAGACTGTAATGGTGTGATAATCTGAATTAGGCACATGCTATTTCTAAAGAAGGGGTTTGTAAAATTATATTAAAAAATTGTATCTTTTGTTAGCTATTTTGTTGTCACTGGCTTAAAAATTGCCTGGATGCCTGGGTCCCAGCTGTGGTGGTGAATGGAGCCACATCCAATTGGTGTCTGCTCACTAGTGGTGTTCCCCAGGGCTCAGTATTGGGCCCAGTCCTGTTTAACATCTTTACTGATGATCTAGATGAGGGACTTGAGTATGCTATCAGTAAATTCATGAATGGCATCAAGTTGAGTTGCAGTGTGATCTGCTGGAATGTAGGAAGGCTCTGCAGATCTGGGCAGGCTGGATAGATGGGTGGAGGTGAGTGGTATGGGATTCAACAAAGCCAAGTGCTGGATCCTACACTTGGCTCACAACACCCCCAGGCAGTGCCACAGGCTGGGGACAGAGTGGCTGGAAAGCTGCCCTGCAGACAGGCCCTGAAGGTGCTGCTTTACAGCCAGCTGAACATGATCCAGTGTGTGCCCAGGTGGCCATGAAGGCCTTGGGCATCCTGGTTTGTGTCAGCAATAGTGTGGCCAGCAGGCCCAGGGCAGTGATTGTCCCCCTGTACTCAGCACTGGTGAGGTCACACCTCGAGTCCTGTGCCCAGTTCTGGGCCCCTCAATTCAAGAACAGACATTGAGGTGTGTCCAGAGAAGGGCAACAGAGCTGGGGAAGAGTCTGCAGCACAAGTCACATGAGGAATGGCTGAAGGAGCTGGGATTGCTTAACCTGAAGAAATGGAAGCTCAGGGGAAACCTTATTGTTCTCTTCAACTGCCTGAAAGGAGGTTGTAGCAAGGTTGACCTCTGTTTCCAGGTGATTGTGACAGGACAAAAAGACATAGCCTCAAGCTGCACCAGGGGAGGTTCAGGTTGGATAGCAGGAAGAATTTCTTCACTGAGGGGGTGATTAGATATTGAAATGGGCTACCCAGGGAGGTTGTGGAGTCACTGTCCCTGGAGGTGTTTGAGGAAAGACTGAACATGGCACTTGGTGCCATGGTCTGTTTGATGGGGTGGTGTTTGGTCATGGGTTAGACTTGATCATCTCACAGGTCTTTTGTAGTGTAATTGATTCTGTGATTCTGTGACTTTGGGCAAAACTTCTAGTTTTGACAGTCTGCTGTATACTTCTAATGGACAGAATACCCTGGTTACAGGTATTGGGGAGATGGTTTTTCAAGCATGTGGTTTCTTACATCTCTCATTTATGGCACACTTTTTCAATGTTAAAGCACCATAGTTTTCCAGTATGGGTTGTTTGTGCAGTATTATTGATTATTGGTACTTGATCCATGTTTTGCTTCGTGGAGCTGATTTGGCGCTACTCTAAGTAGTCACATGCACAGGTTTTTGGGAAGGAGTTATGCCTATGCAGGAATGATATTATGATGCCCTGCTGTGCCTTTTCCAAGGTGTTCTGCAATTGTACACCTTATGGGAATGTGCTTGTGCTAAAGATGTTCTTCTTAGGTCTCCAAAGGATTGAATAATTTGGGTGCTTGCCTAGCCTTGTTACATTGCTCACTACATTGCAGATGTATGTCACCATCCTGCATACTGGAGTGATTCTAGTTGGGGTTGTAAGGGAGGAATAGAATGAGAGGGAATTGATGTGTTGACACTGAGCTTTGAAAGAACAGTAAATAATTCATAGCACTGACTTTTTAAAAAAGTTTTATGTTGACACTGGCAGAAATTCAGTTCAGTCAGTTACACTTTAATCACTTACTAGTCAAGCCCATGAAGCATTCAGATGTTCTCTTTCATCATTTAAAAACAAGTTTGACATCCCAACTGTGGCTATTTCTTGAGGCTTTATAATAAGAGGAGTTGATATTAGTCAAGCCTTCTTGGCAGTTCCAAGTACATCTGAAGATGTTAATTTTATGTGTGAAATCAATACTGCAAAGGCCTTCTTTATGTATTCTCTGACCCATTTGATAGTAAATAATTTCCTTGTGCCATTAATGATGATTAAACTGTAGAAACATTTTCTGTAACATGTGAGCTGTAATGTTAGCTCAACGATTGTTTTATAATGTAACACAATTTAAATTCATAGAAGTTTGCTTAATGTTTTATTCATGAGGGTTTCACTGCGTTTACACTAACATACAGAATTATGCATCTCATATTTGAGGAAAGTAGTTTTAAATTTTGATTTAAAAAAAATCAGAAGATTCAGCTTAGTGTCATGGCTCAGACACTAATCACAGACCTATATCAGAGTTGTATTGGACTCAGTACTGCATAAAAGAGGATTGCTCCAGAGAAATCTGAAGTGAGACAAAAGGGGGAGAGGATGGAAGAAGCAGCCGACACACGGACAAAGGATGGGAGAAGGAACCCACACAGAAGCAGGTGGAGAGTCCTGAAGGAGCCACAGCCTGGGGAGAACCCATGCTTTTAACCTTTTTTGTTTTCCTGAAGGGCTGCATCCCATGGGAGGAAGCCATGCGAGAGCAGGGGGATCCTGAGCAGGCAGGGGCTGTGGAGAGGAGCTGTTCTGGACCTGTCACAGCTGCCCCTGCTGCCCTGGGGGAGGTGTGGGGTGAAGGGGCACAGTGCAGCTGAGGAGAGAGGGAAGCAAAGGCCTTGTTTGTCTCTGCTCCTCTCTACCTGAGTCTAATTGACAGTAAATTACATTTATTTCCCTCACATTCAGTGTTTCACTTGCAGTGGTAATTGTTTATCAATCTCCCTGTCTTTATCTGTGTGGGAATTTGGCCCTTAGGTTGGGGTGAGTTATCTGGGGCTGTTCAGGTATTTTGTGGTGATGTTTGTAGTTCTGCTGGGGTTGGATACTGGAGGGAAGTAGGCTCAACACTCCAGTTCCAGCTCACATAGCCATGTTAGCTTTTGTGTTTCCTGGGCTCTTTCTCTGGAACAGCTCCCTGATAAATTCAAAATGTGAGGATCCTAGGTACTGAAAAACCCGACTCTGACTGGGATGCCTCCCAGTGGTGTTTGAATCAAATTGATCGAATCTTTGTCATTTTACCTTAATTCAGAAAATGCTTTGTCCTAAAGTTTTAGTGGTTTTTGAACAACATATTTTAAAGCTGTAAGTTGATGCTTGAGAATGTGTAAATATTCCTGCTGTGTGAGTACTTTTATGGTGTGTTGAAGAGTTTATTTTACAAAGACTTGTAATTATCTGTGCATAACTGAGCCATAGATTTATCATACTTGTTTTTAAATACTGCCCTTTTTTTGCCTAGCAATTGCAGTAATAACTTGGCTGGTCTCTAAATTACTGCAGAAAAGTTGCTTTTGTGAATACTCTTTGTCAGAACATCATATAACATCTTACTATTTGCAAATTAAAATAGAACCTAGAAATAGCACTAATTGGCGCCATAAGAAATTGATTCCACTATTAATACATACAATCCTGATAGAGTTCTTATTAATTTAATACCAGCACTTTTTTACTTTGAATTACTATCTTTTGTAATCTGAAAAAATGTTTACAAATAAAATTGCTGGGTTTTGAGGACTTGCTGCAAAAGGAAGACCTCACTGGTGTTTTCTAATTTTGTACATTTTTTCCTGATTCTGTTCTTGATTTGGCATGTAATCTTTTAAACAGTTAGAGATGAGAATCAAATAAGTTGCATTACTAATATTTGTAATGATTTGTCTTTTAAAATGAAATATTAGTCATTTTAATATTCTATTTTGGTTGACTTATGCTATAGTTACAAAAAACCTCCTAATTCAGAGAAGTATCAGTGTACATAGAACCATCTGTGAAACATTTTCTTCCTGAAACACCTATATTTTTAAACAGTGGAGCAGAAGGCTTTATGTAGTGGCATTAATGTTGAGAAAGTATGATTGATGATGGTCTTGTCACTTGAAATTCATTTCAGGTGTTGTGTTCCCACTGTTAACTTAAAGTAATTCACTGTAACATAAATGGATGATTTTTATAATATGCACATACAAGGTTAGTAAGGTAATAACTTAGGCAGTGTAAGGTAAAATGTGATTACAGTGACTTTCAGGCAAAGTTTGCAGTGAGAATTTTGCAGAGAAGCAGCTGCCCTTGGTTTGAGTATTACAAGGTCATTGTCTAAGGCACAGGTCAGCTGAATAAAATGGTGATATTTGGAGTGAGAGAAGTGATCTTCAGGGATATTATTTAGAGAGTGAGTGTGTGTCAAGAGAAGACTGAAGCTTGTATGTGGACTCGTTACTGGACTTTCTTTTGTGGCTTTTTTTTTGGCTGTTGTCCCATTGCTATTTTTTGAAATGCATCCTTCAATGTTTTATCTCCTCTACTTATTGAAGTACATGTGTTGCTTCTAGAGACCACATAGATTGCTATCATAAAGTAATTATAAATAATGTTAGGAGTATTTTTTCTCTCTATTTCTTCTTTTGTCTTCTTGCATCTTTCATACAGAGTATAAGAGTTTGTGATGTACAAAATTTGCAGCATAAACAATTGCTGCGGTCTCTACATAGTCCTGTCTGGTTTGATGTGTATGAAAATGCTTCAATCTTCAAATCCACATTGATATTTCATGATAGTCAAGCTAACAAAACAAGATTTGCAGTATTTGAAGCATGTGGAAGGCTTGCCTAACTAAGTTCTTTCCAAAATTCCAGAAAAAATTTGGAATTGAATATATTAGTTGCAAGTGCAGTTTTATTTCTATGTTGCGTGGTAGTATGATAACCTGAAAACTCATCAGTGAATGTGGCACTGTTAAATGTCATTTATTAATATGCTGGTAACAGTAATTTGTGAATGATGCACTTTACTCAGTGAGAAGGAACTGCAATGGCATATGCAGTTGATGAGTAAACAAAAGTCTGTATCTCAGGTTGGCACTGTGCTACAAATTTGCATTTTTCCTGATTATTTTCTTGGTGTGGCCTGTGACCAACAGCCATTGGCTATGTGATAACTGTAGCAGTATCTATCTGGAGTTATTTTCATCCACTGTGGTTTGGCTTAGCAAGTTTATGGAGCAGGCAAAAAGAAATGGGTTGAATCACTAAAAATTGTGATGACTACCTCTCCAATTACATGATTTTTTTTTCACATATTTTGCAATAAAATATGGAGAATGGCTGTTCTCCTTAGTAAAGTGTTAGGCTGTCCTAATACACATGATGTCCATGTACATTGCACATGTGACATTTACATGTTCATTGCCATTCCTACTAATGATAAAGGTTGGCTGACCTTTGGGGAAGGGCTAAATTTTAAATCATTTTTTCAGTCAGAAGGAAAAATTGGAAATGACTGTCAGTAGATCAAAATCAGACTTGAAATAAATTGAGCACCTGGTAGTCATCTCAGGTCTTGGCAGATTAATTTAGAGAATCTTTTTAGAGGTTGGAGCACTCCTTAAAGCAGAGTGTCAGAATAAAGTATGCACAAGTTTTATGTCAGCAATGCCTTTGCCAAGATGTGTTTAAAAGAAATTCTACTGTAAACTAATTTTAAAAATTAGTTTAATTTTACTGATTACACAAGTGTTTTGAACTCTTTTAAGAAAAAAGTAGCAATATGCTTTTTGAACTTACTGAATATTTATTTTCAGACATTAAATATAGATGAAGTGAGTATTTTTAGAAATGCTTGTCACTGTCATTGTTATTGCAGCTGATTTCTGGGTGGCCTCATTGTATGACTTTCCATTTTACTGCAGTTTCCCAAAGGATATTTTATCTGTTAATGAATTGCTTCTTCAGTTAATTGCTAATTTACATACCTGTGCTATAGAGGAAGTGGACTTTTTTATACATTTTATAAATGAAGATTATTTTTCAGAATAACTTTTTCCTAATAGTGGGAAAGTAAGGAATGTTTCAGAGGCTGTATATTTGAACAGAATTTTTACCACAGAAAATATTCCTGAAACATGATTTATTTAGGCTGCAAACATGAGCTAGAGTTGTTAAACTTGGCTCTAGTAGCATTGGAATCCTGCCCCCCTCCCTTCCCAGCTGAGGCTTCATTTTGCACTCTGGCCTGAAAAGCAGCAGGTCCCTGCCTGGATAATGCCTTGTCCCCAGGAAAGCACCAGGAGCCTCTGCACTGCCCGTGCTCTGCTGCCAGGCTCCTCCTGGATCATCACTTTGCCTCCAGTGGCCATGGACTCACCTGCCTCAGGGGTGTCCTGCTGTATCCCCGCGTGTTTGGACTGCAGGGGATGTTTAAAGTAGGGTAATCATTGATTTGGGGCTTCTTTTGAGTGGATTTCCCTTTGGATTATTCCATAGATCCTACATGAGTTATGTTCATTTGGTAGTGTCAACAAACATAAATGTTTTCTGTCATCTCAATGGTCTGATGATATCTGTCTGAGGGAGGAGACAGCAAAGTACTATAATATAGATTGGATTTTGGAAGGTGATGATGTATTTAAAAGTCTCCAGTTCTATTTGTGAAAATTTGTAAAATCTTGCATGTGCTCTGTAGATTTTTGAGGGACGCTGAATTAGCTGTCCAGTGTCTGATTGTAGAAATGCAGAAAATAAGGTGAAGTATCAGGGAAAACCAGTCCAATGAAGATACTCAGTTCCAATTTACATGTAGCTTGTGAAAGATCTTTTTGGCTGGAATTTTTTTTCTGTATTTATGTAAACAAATTCCTTTTCATGTAAATACTAGTATGTTTAATTTAAATAATCTGTATTCATGAACAAATATCAGAAAGCAAAGGTCTTTTTATTACCATCTGTTGCAAGTTAAGCAAAATGACTTGGTTTATTAATGACTGCAGCCTTTGTTATGTATATACACATTAAAAAAAAGGATTAAATTTGGATGTACTGCTTAGAGCTTTAAGTAACAGAAAAACCAATGCATTTTCCCTGTTTTTTTGTAGCTCTGATGGCAAAGTGAGGTGAAGGTTGTTCTCTTACCAGATTTCTTAATCCCAAACATTATTTATGTTTCTTTTTACTCCATCCTTTTGATTTATTGACAGTAAAAATAAAATTTCAAAATGTGGAAATCCCAACACACTGCCCTCCACCTTCTCTCTTTAAAACTGAAGCGTGAATCAGGAGAATCTTCTTTGGGGATGGTGAAAATGTAGAATTACTTTTTTTCAAAGTGAGAAGAATGCCACCAGTTGTCAGAGTAAATGAATAAAACTATTAATCACTTCTTACTCAAGATGACAGGCTTTTAAAGTAATTTTTGGAGGAGTTGAGTCTCCCAGGCAGTATTGTAGAATGCTAGGCATGTGACACCCCTTGTTGACAGAAAGCAAATACTTGTTTTTAAATAAAAGTTGATGATAGCTCATATTGCCTGAGCAAGTAAATAAAAGAAATGTAATAGAAAAAAATAAAAGCTATGAATTAATTTAGCATATATTTAAATATAAAATCAGTCTCTTATTTGTCACAAACATTACATTTTGCTGTGTTAGACACTTTAATGTGTGATTTCAAATGCAAATTACACTATTTCTTTTGAAACACAATTCTCAACTTCACTGAAATTCTTTCTGTAGATTGTTGCTACTGAAAAATATCGTGGGGTGAATCTGCTTTTAAATTTGGTATGATCTCTGATGTTACTGTCTAGGATGCAAAAGGCTTTGGAGAGCAGGCATCTTGATGCCCACAGTTACCCTTTCTTTCTTCCCTGTCAGTGCTTTCATCACTCGTAGTACAGCTAGCCAGTTTTAGACTAACCAGTTTTAAGCAAATCCAATTGGGCTTTTGATTTTAAGTTATTTCAGGAGGAATGAAGAGGTGAGTGTAGTGGTTCATCTGATGATGTGCTTTTGCCAAAATTTGGGCTGGGGAATAATCCCTGGTTTTTGTCATTAGTGCCCTTTCTAGTGGAAAACTATTAGACACGTCTATTAATCTATGTATGTTTTTTATGTTATAGGGTAATTGCTGTTAGAGCCTGCAATAAGAGCAGAGATGATTGAACTAATAATTAGAGAGGCAATAATAAAAAATTCCTCAAGCTACATGTTCTTCAAACCAGCACCATGTTTAGGTCTGTGGCTTTGGGAATTTATAATGGCTCCAAGACAATGGGTAATTCTTATGAAATGAAGTCCACAACTTGGTGCTCGGCTCTTAAGAGAGTTGGATTTTTTCAGGCACAGATGTGGGATACTTGAATTCAGTTGGTGCAAGGGAGAATACATCATAGAGGGTGTGAGCATAAACCTGTGCTCCGCTGCTGAGGGGTTCAGCAGTAGATGTGGAGTAGTGGAGCATGAAAGCTCCTGTCCTGCTCGGTGCAGAGTGCTCTGCCAGCACTGCTGGCAAATCTGTGCAGAGGCTGTGTGAGGCTCATTGTGAGCCCTTCTTCAGCTGGGCAACCTTGCCCCAGGCATGAATGCTGTTACAAGCAGGAGAAGATATGAGATATTTGAAAAAAGAAATACATTCTATTTTCTTTCATAACATCCTTTGCCTTTGTGACAGTGTCTAGAAGCCATAGAGAATGTCTCTGGGAAATAAGCAGCTCTTGGTTTTGTGTGTTGGTTTTTTTTTTTATTTCTAAGATGTGGCTCACCTCAGGAACATAATACTCTGTATAGCAAATCGTAACATGCTCTCATCTGACAAGTGATTACTCTGAGCTCAGGATTAGTTCTTCAACTCTTTTCCTTATGTGTTTTTTTCTGAATGTTGGGTAGCGCTATTGCAATCTATGTCAGTGTCACCAAGATTTTCACTGGTCACTGATGTGTGTTCCTTCAGCCTCTTAAATAGCATAGCAAAAGCAACCACAGTGGGATTATGTTATGATGTGGCTTAAACTTTTAGTGCAAGTGTTGTAGTTAGGGTTGAGTGTAGCTCATATTAAGCAGACAGTTTCAGTGTATGCCAGCAAAAGGCAGCAGAGAAGGTCAGCAGTGCCTTGGGCTGTATTGACAGAAGTGTGGCAGGTGGGTAGAGAGAGCTGATTCCCCCTTTACGTTACACTTAATAGACCACATCTAGAATATTATGTCTAGTTTGGGGGCTTGCAGTACAAGATGTTGATAAACCGGGGCAAGTTTTGTAAAATTCTACCCTCTGTGTTTTCTACCTGTCTTTACTGCCAAAGTTGAACCTACTGCTTATCAGATGTTCAGCTCTTTTCTGGAAGAGCTGTTCTCCAGTGAGTTTGCCATCATCCTGTGTAGGGGACTTCTCAGTTGTGCTTGGTGAATTTCAATCACAATTAGTCACCTGAATTTCTCCTGCAGCCAAGGAATATGGTTGGCACAACACAAGCCCAGGCAACACATGCAGTGCAGAACAGTCCAGGCTTGGCTTACTCAGGTTTGCTGTAAGTAGAATCCTTAGCTGATTGCATTTTACAGTGAGCTGGTTATCATCACTCCAACCTTCCAACAGCTTTTCAGCCATCTAATTTAACCTGGACTATAAAGTTGCAGCTTAAATGCAGGAATCCATTATCAAAAGTCTTGTCAAAGCCAAGGCAAATGAGATCTGCTGTTCCTTACTCACAGATGTGCTTGTTTTTGTGACAGAAGGCAGCCATGCTGGTTAGAAACAAATTCATTTTGAGTGCATTTCAAGAATTCTAAGCTCTGTGACTTTCCCAGGGTCTCGAGTGAGTCTGCCTGGCCTGTTGTTCCCCACTCATCTGCACTGCTCCATCAGAAGGTGGATGAAGGACTTGCCCTTAAGTCATTGGAAGCCTCTCCTGATGAGGGAAGCCTTCCAGCAAAGGTGGAGAGTGGGTTCATAACTTCAGCTCTCAGAACCCCCAGGTACATCCTGTCAGGTTTCACAGACTTGGCATTAGAGGACATTTCTTGGTAGATCACTTACTGAATCCTTTTTGACTGCTTGGTAGTTCTTTGCTCCCTTAAATAATCTTTATAAGGTGTAAATGTCTGGAAATTTATCATAAAGATGAGTGAAAAATGTGAAGGTTAGAATTGCTTTCAACTTGCATGTCTCTAATTTGTGGCATTACTCTTAGAAGCTAAAATACTTAAGCTCTAATTGATTTCTGTTCACTTTTGGAAATTTGGAAAGTCAATATGCATACTCCTTTTTTTTGTTTACTATGTCCTGTCACTTAGCAAACATAATTAAACTATGCACTTTAAACATTACATGGAAATGCTATAGCAATTAAATTTCAGTGACTGCATAATTGGACACAAAAGTTTCCTGTATTTGCAGGATTCAAAAGGCAGAACATGGGAATTTCAAAATACTTTTGGATAATTCTGTCCGTTTTCAAGTTAGATTATTTTGCCTTCTGAAGTCTTTATTCAGCTTGTTAAAGTGAGCTCTGTGAATGTACTGTTTTCTGTGTTGGGCTGGAATTTAAGGAAACTTTCAGAAAAGTAAGCTCAGGCAAAATACTAAAAATTAAATTCTTTGTATGAATTTTGTCTCCAGGCTGCTGTAGTTCCACAACTTAGATCATGTGTTCCAATTGGACATTTTACCCACCGAGTGTGGAGTTTGGAGTGGCTTCCTCACTTGCATGTTTTGTGAGCTGACTCTTTATAAGCCTCGGCGGCAGCTTTAGTTCTGGTCAGCACACGGGTGATGGATGCGCTGCGGTCTGGGAGCAGCCTGCTCTGAGCCTGCTGTGGCTGCGGCAGAGCCTGCCCGGGCGTTCTCCCCGCGGGGGGCTCCGCGTTCTGCCCGCGTTCTCCCCGCGTTCTCCCCGCGTTCTCCCCGCGTTCTCCCCGCGTTCTGCCCGCGTTCTGCCCGCAGGACAGGGAAGCGCCGCGGGGCTCGGCTTGGCTGCAGGTGCCGGGCACGGCCGGCAGAGGGCGCGCTGGGGCGGCGCTCCCCGGGCCTCGGAGCATTCGTCACCTGTGGCTCCATCTCTCACATCTGGGGCATTCAAAGTTTGCAGTGTCCTAGGTAATATTTCGTTTTGTCCGTGATGTTAGGACTATACAGGTTAATCTTGCAGTCATTGGACTTCATTTCATAAGACTTAGCATCAGCTAAACCAAATATCTGGCCATAAATGAGCAATTATATTTTTCTTGTTTATGATTGTTGAGACTGCTTACCATTGATTTCTATGGTCAAATTCTTGTTCTTATTTTCTTTCCCTTGTTCTTATTTTCTTTTGTTTTAGTTAATTATCTTCCTGAAGTCACAGTTTTTTTACTAAATAGACATATGTTCCTTTTAAAATAATCTATGTTAAAAGCTTTTTGTCATTTTTAAAAGATGAGTGGTTCTTTCTCTCTGCATATTTTTTTTACCAACTAGTGTTGATCCTGAAAAATAATGCTATCTGGATTTACCAAAAAAGCAGAAAACTGTTACTACTTAACTGGCTACTCATTTGTTTCAAAAACTGCTTCTGTTTGCCTGTCTTTTCAGCTTTCTGAGGTCATTGCTTGAGCATTTTCCCTCAAGTCTTCTATAACCTGAAATACTGCAGATGTATAATCATCAGAGGACAGCTGGCTGTAAAAGTCATCCTCTGTTCAGAGCATTGTTTTTCACCTCAATGTGATGGTTATATTCATCACATCTAACCTTAATATGACTAGTATTCTAGTTTAAGATCTCTGTGTTTGATCTTTTCTTGCAAATATTGTGTATTGGATCTCCATAGATGGCATTTTACCAGCTGGATATTTAGAGCATTGTCCTGCATTCAATATTGTAAGAAGAGCACAGCCTGTTCCTGGTACTCTGGAGCCACAGTGGCACAGGGGTTCAGTCACAGATTTTTGTTCTTGTCAGCTATGAAATTGTGTGTCTGATTCCTTGTAGAAAAGAAATATTCCAGGTTTTAGCTAATATCTTAAGCTTATGTCTAAAACTTTTCAAGGAGAGGATGTAGCATCTTACAATCTTATTTCTCCCAGACTTGTATTCTCGTTGAATTCTCTTCAATGTCAAATCTAGCTTATGTTGAGTTTGTGTTCCCTGCCTGGCAACAAATCCAATTCTTCAGCAAGCTTAAAAAAAACAACCCACAATTCTACTATAGGCTGCAATAAAAGTAAATAAACCATGTTACTTATTCTTTGTAGAGCCACAGCCTTACAAAATGGTAATGCTAGGTGGTAACTGTGAAGCTTACTGCAGAGGTAACAGAATTAGTGACATGTGGCTCTATTACCTTGCACAGCATATCTGTGTTATGCCAAGCTATGACTGAGAAGTAGATGAAAGTAACAACATAGTACCATGCTAACATGATGATTGTATCCTTAGCACTTGTGGTGGTATTTCTGGTAAAAGCTCTTTGTGTTCAGCACATGTGGAGGCATGTACATTCTGAAAATCATTCTACATAATACAGCTTTTCTGCATGTGAACTTTAATATAGCACAAACATGGTTTGAATTTGCTTCTACTTCAGCTCATGTCTACTTGATTTATATGGCAGAATAAATTTAGGTTGTCTCACACATCAGGAACAAGCTGAAACCCTGTTACTGTCTATGTTCTAGCTGGTAAACCAATGAAGAAATAGAGGCTTGAGTAAAAAAATATATCAGTTTGGAATGCTTCTGCAGTTGTCTGCTCTTGCAGCAAGATAAAGCAATAAAGTAGCTTTGAGAAATATTTGACACATTTTCTGACATAATTTGTCTGTAAGCAGTGATTCCTATATAGCTCAGTTTTGCTGTTTTCCTCCTGTAACAACATTTCCTCCTGCAGTTTGCAGTGTCTTTCTCAAAATAGAGAAAGATAAAACTAATAAGAGGCATAGTACTTCCAGAGTAGTAGAGATCTGACTTTATAAATCCTAACCCTGTTAGTGATGCCTTCACAATAAAAATTGTTTTCTGTGTTTTCCTGGACTTGCCATTTGAAGCCTTGTTTGTGAAGTTTCAGTCAGAGTAGCAGTGCTGTGTACACTTGTGTATTGTGTTGAATTTAAAATATAGTTTAATCAACTCTTATGATCTGGTTATGCAGCATTAAATTAGTAGACCCCACAAGTATTTAGAAACGGGCATCTGTTTAAAAAAACACAGCTGAATATACTTTGAGCACTTGTAAAGATTTATTTCATGCCTCTTGCTGACCATGGACCCATGAAACTGCAGATCGGTAATAAAGAGCAGTGCCAGGTATACTTACTTACTTACTTGCTTTTCTTTTCAAAAAGATTTTGTTTATCTGCAAGATGAAGTAAAAGATCTTTGGCATATGAAGTGATTCTAAACCAACCTTAAAGCTACATTATGAGTTAAAACAGGTATTCTAAGTTTCTCAACCTAGTCCTAGTAAATTATATTTTTCTTACAAAAAAATTTAATTGCTATTTGTTGATGTATCTTGCAGTGAACTTAAATGCTTGTAATGACTAACAAACAGAGTTTTTAATATATATGCATATATATATACATATACACAAATATAATATTTTTATTCTTGTGTTTTATTATTTTAAACTTGAATCAAAACAATATGTAATAATGTAATTTTAGGAAAATAAAACAGACCTATAAGTTTTGTCACTGAATTTAGTACACTGTTAATTAAAATAGAAGATATGTGTAACTGCTGTGGTCAGACAGTCATTATGGAGAAGACATATTCACTTAGTGTTTCAATATTGAAGTTCTGGAAGTGTCATTCCTTAAGCAAGATTTGCCTCATTAATGAACCAAAGTGAATTGTGAGAAGGGTTTATGTTTTTGTTGGCTTGTTTTACCTTTTCATGTTACCCATTGGTCCTGAGTATTTTTCTCAGAAAAGGTGAGGATTTACTCAGTCTTTGTTATATCAACTAAGTCATTAAAAATTCTTAGGAACACATAAGGAAGATTAAATCCAAACAGACTATTTCAAACAACCATTCCAACCTAGTTCATTCTGTGAACCTAAAGTTTATGGGGTTTTGATAGGGATTCCTGGGGTTTTTTTGTGCATAATAGACTGTTATGTAAAGCTCTTTTTTTCTTTTTTTGAGTGGAGGGGTTTTTGTTTGGTTGGTTTTCTGGTGGGTGTGTTTAAGTGTACTTGGTTAACCATTAGGACTGTATGAAAAATATAGTTGCATTTTTATGAAAGACACATAATCTTGACAGAATCTTGTTTCTGATTATTTGGTGATATGCGAAAATTAAGCATGCTATTTTAAACATCTTTGCTGTGTTTTGATTCAAAAAATACTTGATGTTTATAGAATTTGAAATGTAGTATTTGAATTAAGCAACAATGTTTTATGGAGATTTTCTTGGTTTTTATTTTAAATTTTGTGGCATCTAGACTTGACTGTTCAGCCTTGTATAACTTGTGTTCTATCACCCGTTTCTACCCAGAAGCCCTGATGGAATTCTGTGACTTCCCTTGCATGTTGCTTTTGATGTCTGATCTCTTTTGGTCTCTTTGATGCTTGTTTGGTGCAAGGTTGGCACATCTTGCTATCCAGTTGTATTTCCATAGTGGTAATATTCTTGAAAAATACTGATCTGGCCATGGTAGCTTCACACTGTTGAAAAGTGCTTTAGCAATGGTCAGCTCAAGAGCAAGGCAAATGCTCCCACACAACATCACTTTGCTGTAGATAAAGGGGCCTAGTTTGGTGAAAATTGTGATCTTTGTCTAAGTTTCAGACTGTCTCAGGCATACAAAATGATATAGTTCATATACTCATTGCCTTCTTCATCTGGAGTACTTTATAGATGTAACATTCAGTGAAGAACAACTGAAGTGGCAGGAGATGTCAGAGACGGAGCTGAAGTGGCTCTTTCTGAACATAAGAGGTATTTGGCCTTTCTTGGCAGAAAACAGCTTCTTGCCAGGTATTACAGAAGGGCCAGTCATCTTTAATACTGCTTCACTGGTAGTAAATTTTCTGTACTTTTTGTTCATGTATAGATTATATCATTGAAAAATAGAGTAAAAGATAAATTATTGGCTAATTAAAACAAAAAAAAATAGAATTGGAAAATCTGCATGACAACTTAGTATGTCTTTTAGAGCATACAGGTAAGAACATTGCAGTCTCTTAAAACACTGCACTCTGGTTTTGATTTACTCTCTTCATTTTCTTTTCACCCTATACCACTTGGTAGGGCTGGGTAATGAAATTGGGAATGCAGGAGTGAAACTGAGCTTGGTAAGAAGAGGAGGTTGACAGCAAGGTTGCGTTTTGGATTTTGGTCATTGTTTCCCACCACCCAAATCTATTTTTATAGATCTCAATGCATGAGTATTTCCCCAGGTTGAGTCTGTTTTGCCCATAATGGAAATTGATAAGTAATCCATGGACTTGTAGATGTATTTTCTTCCACCTTTCTGTTGAGCAGGGGAAGTGTGTGAATGGCTGGGTGGGAGTTTGGTGCTTAGCCAAGGTCTACCCACCAAATGGTTCTATGAGCAGCTCTCACATTCTCTGAAGAAAAGAGAGTTACATCAAAGAAATCTCCTCTTGTCAAACTGTGACTGGTCCCATGGACTCTGAGCAGGGCACTCCCAGCAAGGTCAGGTCTTGGCTGGTGCCTTGGCTTCTGTGCATAGTGATTCCTTCTTGGGCTCAGCCTTTTGCAGTGCTCAGTGTTCATGGGTGAGTCACCTCCTGCTTGCTGTTCAGGGTTATTATTTTTTATTTATTTGTTGCATTCTAATTTAGGCACTTGGCATAAGCTGTCAGTGGCCTCCCTGGTGATGATGTCTTTTTGATCTTGTCTATGTCTAAAGCCCATCTGCTGATGTTACCTGTAGTGCTGTCACTGGTTTGCATTTTGGTCCAAGTGTAAGAATGCAAAGCTCTTACGAGTTCATCCATTCTTCTTCTTCTTGTCCCACCCTGACCTAAACCATTAGAATGAGGTAGATGTTGTTCTTTGGGCAAGCTTACACCAGTCATCTGACTGGTATCATCCAAAGAAGTAGAGCTGGACAAAGGTAATCAAATTCCTGTCTTCTGAGTGACACTTCCAAGCACACTTGGACAATACACAGTTGTTTCTGTCACTTCTTGAAGGCATTAGGAACAGAAGGTTTGAATAAAGGAAATTAGGAGTGTTTTGTTGCATGTGTTCTTCTATTTTCACTTAGTGAATTGACCTTAAAGAAAAGAGATAATATTTTAGATAATTTCTCATTTAACTTTGCTTTCTAAAACAATATTCTGTATAGGCTGAGGAGTGAGTGTGATTGCTCTGGCATTTTGTGAGAGTTGTTTTCTGCTTTTTCCTAACCTCTTCCATTATCTCTTGCACATAGATGAAAACAATATGACTTTCCCAACCTTCATAACCTTATTGTCCCAGATAATTTTCCTCTTGCTTGAGTATTCTGTACAGGCTTAGTCATGGTAAAGTCACAAGTTGTATGAAAAGAAGCTAATTTTCTTATGCAAAATGGACAGTGGGCTTTCACATAATTTTCAGTAGCCATTAGAGAAAGTGTTGTAAAAAGCAAAATTAAAGAAGTGCACAGGTTTGGAATCTGTGTTTTTATGGTCATGATGCAATATGGTGAGTGCTGTAGGAAGTATGCTCAGGACTTGTGAGCACTGTTTCTAGAAATAAGAAAATAGCTAATGGGTCTATATAAAAAAGTGTCACTCACTTCGCCTGATCCCAGTTTAGTGAGAGCTTTGGAGCCATTTTGGTGTCCAAGGGTTATGCCAAACCAATCTGGAAAAAAACAGTAAGCTGACTCTCATTGGTAAGTGATGTTTTAATTTTTATTTGCTGTAGCTATGTTGGTAACTACCCAGAACATGACTGGTATGATATGTAATTGGATCTCGTAACTTCTAACTTTTAATTGTGTATAGACCTTACTTGTTTTATGCTATATTTAACAATGGCTTTGCTGAACTATGTAGAAAGTAGCTTTTTATCTATTTTATGTATGCTGTCTCTACATGGGTTATTTTCTGTTACAGGAGCGTGTTGCAAATAATTGTGAGCAGCTTAGAGATCCTTTAGGGCTTTATAATTACTCAGCAGCCATGGTGAAACAGATTTGATGCTAGCAGCAAGGGTTCCTTGGCTAATATAAATACTTGAACTACTGATTACAGCCTCTGATCCTCTGCCAGTAGTAATTACATCCTCTATTTCTCCGCCCTGGGGGTGCTGAACTGGTGTGACTCAGGAGAAACCAAACTTCTGCAGTCTGTTGCCAGACACTTGGCCAACACCATTGTATATTTTCATGGCTCCCAACGGATCACAGACTGTGGTCTGAAGAATGTTAGAGTGATACAAGAATACAAAGGATATTTGGTAACAGGTTTTGCTTAACAATATGTTCTTGCTTCAGAAAATGGATACCGGCTATGTTCAAAGAGTAATGTTTGGAGAGTACATTCTTCATGAAAACTCTTTTTTGTTACTTCCTGTATTTGAAGGCATTACTGTAAAGTAGCTTACCTTACCTTCTGACATGCACTTGCAGTATGTTTGGGTTGGTTTTCCTTTGCACGTTCATCTGGCTTCAAACAACTTATGTCTTTCAATCCTTTTGGTTGCTGGACTCCACAGTCTTTGGTGCCTGTTTTTGTGTGTGTGGAGTTGTTGAGGTGGCCAGCAGTGCCTGCACAGTGTGTGTGTATGAGGAGTACATGGTCAGCCTGGCTGGGGTCAGCGGCTGGGAAGGAGAACATCCCTGGGGCTTGAAGCCATCAGCTTCAGCTTCACTTCAGCAGCTTTCTGTGTGCCCTTCTGCTCTGAAAGGCACTGAGCCACAGGCCTTCATGAGGGTCAAACGCAGGTCCCACTTCCATAGTAAAGTTCTAAGGCAGCAATATTTCTTTTTATAAATAAGTAGCTGTTTTGAAGGCTTGGTTTTCTGCTTCGTGGAATTTACTTCTGGGGGAAGTGTTCTTGTGTCAGAGTGTATTTGTTTATTCAGAACATTTGTAATAATTGTAAATGCAAATAACCATTTAAAAAAATTAGAGCATTGCATATCATTGGAGTTGCTAGTAGTTTTCCTTGATAGAAGTGTCTTTTTCTGTTTTTGAAAGAAAAGACTTAAACATTAACTCTTACTCATGTCTGAGGAGTTGTTACTGGCAATTGAGAGTTGAGATGAAGTAAAATGTTGGAAAATGATGATAAGTAGGCTCAGATTAATGCTGGGTTTTAGCCATTTGAAATTTGAGTGCCTGTCATGTTTTTAGCTCTACTCACTGAAGATAAGAATGTAATCACTGGTACTTGAACATATGGGAAACTGGGGCTTAAAACTGTTAAAGGCTGGCAAGATTTGATTTTGCTTCTTAATAACAGATAATCAATATTTTAAAATATGCACAAATGAGCAAAAGTGTTCCAAATACCTTTTTACTTTTAAAGGATGGATAGTTTCCCAAGTTTAAGCAACAATTAATTTTCAAGCAGTACTACATATTGAGAGAATGAAGCAGTTGAAATTCAAATGCTGCCCTCTGAGTTTTGAAAGTAAGAGATTGGTGTCATGCAGGCTGTTGTAATAAAATCTTCTCTATGTTGTTTGTTTCTAAAGATCAGGTATGGAATTCCTAACGATTATTTAAACTTATTTGAAATTGTATTTGTAAATTTTTCAAGGGAAAAAAGTAAATATTTTGGAGATTTGAGAAGCTCATTAAACACAGAAAAATGTTTTACAATAGTATCCTTTTTCCCTAGATTTTAGTGTCTCTATCTTATTGTTTAAGGACTGAATTAAGAGCACAGCCTTGATAAGAGTCAACTTCAGGAAGTACTCCTGGTCTTAAAGAACAAGTGATTTTTAAGATCTTTTGTTAATAATTTTTCCTTTAAGGAAATCTAAGAGTAAAATGGTCTTGTTTCAAAAAAAAATCCCTTCATTTCATCCTCCTGAAAAAAGACTTGACAATCTTGTTAGAATTTTTTAGGAAAATCATGAGTAATTTTTAAAATTTCTCTACCATGCAGATGAAAATGTGGACTTTGGAGGCTGCTTAGAGAATGGAAGCTCTTATGTGCAAAACAGGAAGGCTTAGGAGTTCGGAAATACTTGGTACTGTATTATGGCTGTATTATGTATTTGATTTTCAGCAGGTTACCCGGGGAGATTGCAGAGTCCCCATCCTTGGAGATAATCAATCCCTGCCTGGGCAGTCCAGGTCAAACAGCTGTAGATGCCCTGCTCAGTCTGAGGGCTGGGACCAGATGCTCTTCAGAGGTGCATTCAAACCTCAGCCACATTGTGAATCCCAGCTGGTGAAAACCAAATGCACAATACATAATACAGACAGCCTTTTGTGGTGTTCAGATGGGATCTCCTGTGTTTCAGTTTGTTGTCCACATTTCATCTGGTCCTGTCACTGGTAACCCATGGGAAAAGCCTGGCTCTTTTGCACCCTCCATTCAGGTATTTTTATGCATTGGTGGATTCCTCCAGAGCCTTCTTTCCTCCATGCTGAACAGTTCCAGCTCTCCCAGCCTTTCCTCACAGCAGGTGCTCCAGTCCCTCCATCTGTGTGGCCCTGTGCTGGTCTTTCTCTGCTATGTCCATCTCTCTGTTAGAGGGGAGCCAAGAACTTGGACACATAATTGATTCCCAGTAGTAAAATCCTATTGCTAATAAAATCTAAATATCTCTTCTGAAGCTCTGTAATAAAACTGATTTATAGTATCTGATTTTTATGTAGTAGCAGACATTTATTTCCTGTAGTGCACGGGGCTTTAGTGATGGGGTTTGTAAAGATAAAACACATAAGAATTTTTAACTGAATGTTTTTATCAAGGCCTACATTGATAAAGCCCTGTAGTAGTAATGATGACTATGGAAAATGAGCTTTTAATCAAGTATTTTGGATGGGTATGTAGAGAGTTGTTTCTTCTCTTTTTGACAGTACAGTCTTCAGCACCAGAGAGCTTTTTCTAGCATGGTTGTTCTTAAGGCAGTTTTGGAGCACAGTGCTGGACTGATGAGAAACATCAGGTGATGGGAAACACCTGCCATGGTTTGTGACAGTGACTTTGAGGGTCTTTAAATAACAATCTTTCATATGTTCTAACCAATTGCTTCTTATGTGATATTGGCTAGTAGCTTCTACCAAGAAGAGATTTTATGATGATTTTGGCTTTCTTAATTTCCTTCTCACGAATGAAGTGCAAGGGGCAGGGTGTATGTGTGAAACTTGAAAATCATAACATTAAGACCCTGGGGAAATCACTGCTGGCTGAGTTACCTTCTCCCATATCAGTAATGCTCCATGGATGCAAGTTAATTAAAGCATCATTGTATAGTTGAGCTGAGGAATACATTCCAGGTTACTTTAGAGTATTGGTATCACCATTTAGTCTGTGAATCTGGGAGAAGGACTGGGAAAGCAACAAACTGTTCATAAATTATGCCAGAAGAAGAAACAAAAAAATCTGCAGGCAGCCAAAGAATAGTAAACAGTAATGAAGAGATGAAGAACTGTTTGCATGAATCAGAAGTTCATGGTGAAATAAAATGAAATAATAAAAGAAACAATCTCATTTTCCATGCTTGCTGTGAAGGCGAGTGTTCCAGGACACTGTTTATTTGGTTTGAAAATAACTAGGTATCTGGAAGTTGATGCTAAAAAAGGACTCAGGACTAAATTAAAAGTTGAGAAAGCTCTCTGTAAAGGCCGAGTCAGTGGTGAAACAGTTGATAAAATCACTGAAGAATGTTCACAACAATGGGAAGCAGCATTATTTAACAGAAGATTTGGAGTTTGCTGACAAGGTAGCTTCTTAAATGTCTTCTTCAATCTACATATAATTAAAGCCTGAAACACACTATGCACTATTGTAAGAAAGGTGGAATCAATAACTTATTTTGGGGGGAAAATATCTAATGAGCATCTTCATAACTGTCAACTTCAGCTTTATTTTAGTATGCAAAAAAGTACAAGAGATGAGTTCATTTGCATGCTGTCACCCTCAAATGCAAGTGAAATGGTTATATGCAGAAGTAATAATGCTGCAAAACCCAGCAACAGCTAATTTGGCAATTAAACAAGGTTTAATGATTGAAAAATTTTGCTTTAAAGACTAAATATGAGACTCTAATCCAGGTGTTATTTATACCTCAGTGTAAATATGAAAGCCTAGACATTTGCAAATGGGAAAAAGAAATCAATTACTTTCAGAAGCAAGTGCCTCAGGAAAACATTAATTATTATTCTGAGTGCATTTGACAAATGCTGAGCTGAAATTAGTGGACTTCAGTTTCTTCAGAGTTCTTAAAGCATTAGGTGAATATCCAGGACATGCTAGCAAGGACATTATTCACAACTCTTAATTTGTTTCTTCTCTTATGGAAAATTTTTCATTTGACAGCTTGAATTAACTGGCAAAATGAAAAGAAGACATATATAATATTTATAATTTAGAATGTATATTTTACAACATAATTTATATTTTATATACTTGTATATAGGTTTTAAATGTTTAGATACAGCATCTAAGCAACATTGATAACAACTGTGCCCTGCCTTTTAGAGTCCAAAAAGAAAATGAGAGTGCTAATAATATAATTTCAATTCTTTTGTTTGTTTGTTTTTTAAAAAAGTTAGTTACTGTCTTTGTTTTGCTTTCCTCAAGCATAGAAGGCTACTTAGTGTTGTGTGTTATTTTCTTTTGGCTAGCTTGTGTTACTGTGAACAGGGGGGTGTGTGTGTGAGGAGTTGGTGGGGAGTTTTATGTAATCAAATAACAAAACAAAAGCAAACCCACCAAACCAATTTCAGCCTTATATTGAGACTCATATCATCCACTAGGGATTCAAGAGGGAAATTTTTTCCTGTTCTTTAGAAACGTCAGAATTGTTACATTTGTACTAGAAGCCAAGTAATGCTAGTCCATTTTATTTCCTTCCTTTCATAAAGTTGGTGGTACTAGATGAAAATAATTTAAATGCTTTATGTATTAAATTATATTGGCCAATTAAAAAGAAAAGTTTCATAATGTTGAAAGCATTTTTGCATAGTTTTGTTAGTTTTGAAGAATGTTTTTTGCTGTTATATAGGTTGTGTGTTGTGGAATAGATATAACATGAATTGTTTGGTGTAGTTTTTATTGAGCATATTTCAGTGTAAGTGCTGCTGAAATAACTTTTAATAGCTGAAGAAGCCTTGCCAAAAATTACTTATTAATTTTGTACAGTGCTTGAGATTTGTAAGATGCTGTGAAAGGTTAAACCCCAACTTTTTTCAAAAGAAAATTGATCAGTGTTAAAATGTCAACTGTCTAGGTACAGCAGCTTACTGGCATGCAAGCACTGCTCTCTCATTCCAGGTTCCCCAGCTGCATAGCATTTGCATTGTGACATTTTCTAACAACATTAGCACCATAGTTGATGTTTCAAAATCAATCAGTTTCTGTTGGTATGAGACAGCCTGCCCCTTAGTTGGATGTTGAAGGTGTTTCTCTGGAGCATAATTAACTTGAATTCTTGGGTTCTGGCAATATCTGCATCTCATGACTTTTACTGCAAAATCATACAAACCAGGTAATATAATTCTGAAATGTCTTTTAAAAAAATAAATAAAGGCAAACCAAAGTAATATTAAGGTTTTCTCAGAAGTACAAAACCTTTCTAGACATTCAGTCTGAAATTTAATCAAAAGCAAGTATTTTGGTGCCTGGTGCATTAAAATACCTTACTGGAGAATTCATATCCTTTAATACTGCATTTTAGAGAATAGACAACTAAAATTCAGATTTTGTTTTAAAATTTTAGAGTTTCTGTTCATCAACAATGCTTCTAATCAGAGAGAAATGATTAAGTCTTTTGCGACTATTACTTCCGGACTATTTAGGCTGAATTCTAGAATAAAATGTACATGAAAACTACATTGCTGCTGAAGGCAGATTGCAGTGGGAAAGAGATTTTACATGAATGATTTATGTATCAAATGTCATTGTATATTAGAGTTTCCATTTTTGTGAAAGGCATGGCCTTATATATGGACTGATGGACTCTGTGTAAGTGGAACTGATACTTTAAGGCCAGTTATTTATTATAATCTTGCTGGATATTTGCAGAATTCATGTTCAAGACCAGGTTGGATGGGGCTCTATCTGGTGAAAGCTGTCACTGCCCATGACAGGGAGTTTGGAGCTAGATGAGCTTTAAGGCCCCTTCCAGCCCAAAATTCTTGTGATTCTTTGTTGATCCCATAAATATGTAAAGAGTACTCTGAGATGTGTGTAGTATATTTATAACAATATAGTGAATGTTATGACACAGTCTTTAAGTGAGTAGAACTAAAGTGCTTCTACAGCATTATTTTTAACCTGTTCCATATCTTAAAATGGGAATGAGGAGAGGAAAGCTTCCCTAGGCATTTGTAGCATCTCCTGAAGATTGTTTTTTCTTTTGATCAAATGTATACTTCAGAAGGATAGCTAATCTAGATAAACTAGGGTTAAGGACAAAATTTGTAATTAAGGAAAAACTTTCACAGAAAGCATCTTACTGTCTTCTTTTGTTTCTCAGTTACTCCCAGTGAAGGGGGAGAACTGGGATCTGTAATTCTGACTTTCAGATATGGCATGGCTACAGTATACTCAGTAAGAAAATCCTATAAATTGTTTGGTTACATAAAATTTGATATTCTGTTAGATTGGTTATATTTAGAAAACATCTTAAAATGCTGGCCAAACAGATCTTTGAATAAAGTTTGTCTAGTACTGATGAGTTAGTTGGAACAAGTGTAGTTAGTGCCTGTTAATGTTAAATAGCTATCGCTAAAGGCAGTCTCTGTTTCAAAAAGTTCAAGAGGAGGACCTGAATAGGTAATGTAGTGCTGGATTATTAGAGCAAAAGTAATTTTATTTCATTCCACTAAAGAGAACTTCTAATTGTGTACCATTCCTTTAGATGAGTTACTGCTGCCAGGTAGTACTGTGATGTCATATTTTACTCATGTCTTAGTTTCCATTTTTATGGAAAGAAGCTTCTACTTTCTTTTCCTGTTTCACTTTGCTACTGTGCAGGCCCATACTCAGCTGGGTGATGCATTTAATGGGAACAAATAGCCCATAGTGCCTTTGTTGGGCACACATAGGTCAGGCAGTAAGTTGGGCACAGGCCCTGCAGACAGACCTTGACAAATTAGAGGGTTGGGTGATCACCAACCATGAAATTTAACAAGGGAAAGGGCCAGGTTCTGCACCTGGGATGGGGCAACCCTGGTTGTTGCATAGGCTGGGGATGAGAGGCTGGAGAGCAGCTCTGTGGAATGGGACTTGGAGGTCCTGGGTGATGGAAGGTCAGATCTGAGCCAGCAGTGCCCTGGCAGCCAGAACAGCCAACCCTGTCCTGGGGACATCAGACCCAGCATTGGCAGCCGGGCAAGGGAGGGGATTGTCCCTCTCTGCTCTGGGCTGGGGCGGCCTCACCTCCAGTGCTGGGGGCAGTTTTGGGTGCCACAATACAAGAAACACCTCTAGAAACACATCAAGCTGTTAGAGTCCAAAGGAGGCCACAAGGATGGCAAAGGGCCTTGAGGGGAAGCTGTGTGAGGAGCAGCTGAGGTCTCTTGATCTGTTCAGCCTGGAGGAGACTGAGCAAGACCTCACTGCAGTCTTCAGCATCCTCATAAGGACAAGTGGAGGGGCAGACGCTGATCTCTTCAGTCTTGTGACCAGTGACATGACTGGATCGAGGTAAAAACAGTTCATTAAATGAAAAAGGAAACCAAAACACCCCACAAGCAATGCTTGCCAGCCACAGACTGATGCCCAGCCAGGTCTTGAGCAATGGCAACTTTGGAAAAACTACCCCTCAGTCTTATTGCTGAATGTGAGGTTAGGAGGTCACCAGCTCAGCTTAGCTCTGAGGTGTCTGTCTGCAGCTCACTCTGCCCCCTTCTCTGATCATCCAGGCTTTGGGACTTGAATTGTGTTAAGGCAGCAGTGTTTTATAGTCTCTATAAATTAAACTGCTTCAACATGATCACAGTATGGAGCTATGCTCTTTACTTGACATGATTTTCATGTCTTTCATGTATCTAAAATGTCAAATGTCATGTTTTTGCTTTTCTTCCTCTGGTATGACTATCTTTATGTTGAGTATCATATAGAGGTAGAAGCAAGGCCGTGCTTGCAGGAATTTGTCTAAATTTCATTTCAGAGTCATTGGAAAAAGTCTTCAAAATCTCAGTTTGGAATGTGTAATAGGGATCATCTTCTAGAAAACTGCTATTGAAAAAGCTCATAAAATTCTTAGCGGTTTAAAACACCAGCAATTATTTTCCATGACTTTTGTCAAAGCTGCTTTTATTTACAGTGTGGCTCTGTTAATAAAAAGATATGGTTATAAGAAGAAACTTTATACTTGAAAATATATATATTTTTTTTTTTTATAATCCAGGCAAGTTGAAGGAAAATGTTCTCTTTCAATTAAAGTTGTTCAAATATTTTGATGAGGTCTCCTCAGCTATGTTTAAGGAAAGCTGTCCTTAGTGGTAGATAGAAAAAAAGCAGCATCATGAGGATCCCACATCTGCCTGAAATTAAACATTTGAAATAACTGGACTAAGTGTTTGTTCTAAGATTTGCAAAGTGTTAGATCTTATTTTCACTGATAATGTGAAAATAGGATGGTCTGTAGAAAACATTACCTTGTCCAGGCACCATAATAGAGGAAAATAAGGAGTCATTTTGCTCCTAAGATTTGCAGATTCAGAAAAATATTGACCATGTGGATTCTCCTTTGACTTCAAGGGATTGTTTTTGCCCTTTAAAGGCAGATTCTGTAACTGCCAAGCATAGGCGACCTCTTCCATATTCTTTCATTGAAATCTCAAGAAAAATCTTGGTTAAAGATCACTAGGTCTTGGTTCTGCTTCAATTACTGCAAGTCTCCTAAATTAGTTTTAAACCAGTGTTTTTGTTAATTGATAGTGCTTACACAGAAATGTAGTTTATTGTATATACAATTTGTATAATAATGTTGGTACTTTTTCAGGTTTTGAATCTTACTTTTTTTTGCTGCTTACATCATTGTCCAGTCAGACTTTCATAAACATCCTGTCATAAATGCGTGCTTTTTTTCTGATGAAATGCAATATTTCAAGTACTGCATAGAAGAAAATACAGTATGCTTGTCCTATTTAAAATTATACCTATGTGTTTGTGTGGAAAATTTTCAAGAGAAATATAGGTTGGATATTAGGAAAAAGTTTTTCATGCAAAGAGTGATAAAGTACTGGAACTGTCCTCCCAGCAAGGTGATGGAGTCACCATCCCTGGATGTGTTTAAAAAAAGACTGGATGTGGCCCTTGGTGCCATGGTTTAGTTGAGGTGTTAGGGCATGGGTTGGACTCTGTGTTCTTGAAGGTCTCTTCCAGCCTTGTGGTTCTGTGAGTGTGCACACAAATACTGTTTTCTGTATCTCTTAAGTTAATAATGGAGAAAGAAACATTGTATTTCAGTCAGTTCTGCCTTTGTTCTGATAACTTTGGTTGGTGTTTAGAAAGCTTCCAATTTCTTTTCAGAAATAATTTCTGATTGTGTTTAAAACAAAGTTAGAGAGTTACTTTACAAGAGATGTGAATAAAGAATACTTATATTGACCTTTAATACTGCATAGTAGGAAAATGAGTTGTTGTTTTTTTTCTTAATTAAAAGACACTTCTGAATAAATTCAGAGTTTACTGAAGTTTTAGTGTATCATATGCATCTCAATCTAGCTCCATAAAACAAAGGAATGTGGATCATGCTGTAATTGCCAAGACATCTGCCTCCTTTAAGAGGAGGGTGAATGGGTTGCTGAGAGTGCCAGGTTAATGTTTCCTACAGCAGCCAGGTCGGATGAGTACATCTGGCACAGCTGGGGCTGAGAAGAGCCGTGATGTGACAGTGACTGCTGCAGTCCAGGGCTCCCCCAGCAGCAGGAATGGCCCCTTCCTCCTTCCCTGCTGTCCCTGAGTTCAGTGGCTTCAGCCTCCCCTTGGCTGCTTCCAACCCCCTCTCATTTATTAGTGGATGGTGCTGTGAGCTTGGGGTGCATGTTTCAAATTTGATCCCAGTCTGACTTCTGCCAGCAGCAAAAGTTGTGAAATGGGTGTTACAAATGGTTGGTTTTTCAGGAGTTAGATATTTCTAATTAGTATGCATAATAATTTAGTTAATTAATACTGCATGCTATTTTTGAGTTACCTGTAAAATACTTAAGACCTTCATGTTTATTTACACAGTGTGAAATATCTTGAAATTTCTACTTTGTTCAAAGGTAGTTTTCAAAATACAGCCTAAGAATCATGGCAGCCACAGAATCCTGAAATGCTTGTTTATGTTCAGTATTTTGAATGAGATGTATGTCAGAATTATCCAAAGAGCTATGTTTGTAACTTTTATAGGTGAAGGTAGCCACCTTATGTACAGATACTAAGCAAATCTAATACATGCATTTTTCCAGTTATTTTAGTTAATGCACCAGTCAACTAATATTCTATACTAGTGTGACATACAGATTGCTGGGTTTATTTTTGCATAAAAAGTTGAATTTTTTAAATTAGTCATATGAGTTAGAAGAAAAAGAAATGTTTTAGAACAATCAAATTGTATAACGTGTTATGCCCGTTTAAAAGAAAACAGTGTACACAGAGGCATGTTTATATAAAGTCACATAGTGCTAAATTCTATGTAAAATTGCTTTTATACAAATGTAAATGATATATAATATCACTTCATGATTTATATTTACATTGGTAAAAGTCTGTCTAGGCACAACATCAATTTTAGTTCAAATATGTTTGGAAAAACATATACCGCTTCCAGTAATGTCTTGCTATTTAATTCTAATAGCATTTTAATTTTAGACAAATGATTTTTCACTGTTTGTTAACTTGTTCTGCTAGCTTCAGATTCTGGAAGGCTATGCTTAGTTATTTTTAATAGGAAAAATTACGACTTACCCAATATTGTATAAAGTTGTAACAATGCAGTGTGACTTCCAACATAATTCCTGCATCGTGCTATCAGATTTTTTAAGCTAATATTTTATTAATTGTACTAATTTTTTCTTCCAGCTGACAGCACGATCACTACCTTCCATACAGTCCGATGAAAGACTTCAACCTCTGCTTAATCATCTCAGGTAGTGTGAAGAGAAAGCATGACTACATTCCTTCATACAGATTAAAGTAATTGTTTTGGTAGAATGCCTTAGGTACAGGTTTTTTACAGACCTCATCTGTGTGATTGCCTTTGAAAAAAAACCCCAAAGTAATTCTTCAACTTAACAAAAGCTTTATAAATTACATGGAAAATAGTTTATAGAAGTAATGTTGCTTTTAAGTAACAAAAAATAGTTGTAGCTTTTATAAAGGTTGATTTTTTTTTTTTTTTATGGCAAGTGAAAAGTTGTTAAGCTCCTTTATAAACAAAAACAGATTCCAAATTACAGTGCTCAGAGCATGGGCCTTCCTTGTTGCTAATATTCTATGCTCCCTGCTCTTTTGGGAAGATTTTGCTGTCACTGATGAATGGAGTACTAATTTGTTATTTTAATGGACTTATGTAGATTGCTGAAAGTTGAACCATTAGAGTAAATCGTTCTCCTCCCTCTTAGTTGTGTGTGTGTGTGTATATATATTTATATCTGTGTGTATATATATGTACATAAGCTTTCTACTTTATTTGGAGAAGAAGGTAAGTAGAAGACTCTGATCTCTTTCTTATATCTGTCTATATATATATATATGATTTATTTTCACCACTTTATATGGGAGACTTTTCTTGCTGTGGTCATATGCAGGAGGACAAGGTCCATACAATTAGAGGGAGCTGGTTTAGAATCATGGAATGATTTAGCTTGAAGTGAACCTCTGGAGATGATTTAATCTAGCTCGTGTTCAATGAAAATCTGGTTAGATGAGGTGTTTCTTTTTGTATAATTTTTAATGTCTCTAAGAATAGAAATTTACTTAAATATGGGATGTCAACAATGAAAGCAGTTTCTGAACACACACATCTTGGCATTAAGATCATTGAAATTATGTTGGATGAATTAGAAATGGAAGTGTTGAGGCTCCATCATGGCATCATTTCATGGGGAATTGGGATGCAGATCTGGTTTGCTGGATCCTGCTCCTTATTTTCTACAGTGCTCTGCTGCTTGAGCTATCTGTTCCCAAACCCTGACATTTTATTTTGATTTTTTAAAGTCTCATAATTTTTATTATATAGGAAGAGTTTTATGTTTTGTTGTTTTTAGTGTAAATCAGAGCAGGAAAAATAGCTTTCATATCTCTGCTTATTTACATATGATTGAACTTTGTTCAAGAGCAATGAATGAAAACAAAGATTGCAGTGTTATTGTTACTGTTACATAGCTGGGGGTACTTCTGAATGCCAATAACCTTCCATGATTTTAGTACCCTACATGTTACTGGGGTTGTAAAAATATGCCTCAGTGGTATTCCTTTCTTAATTTGAAGATCAAGAACAATTAAGTTAGGTTTTTATAAACTGTGCTCTCTAGGAGTAATTACTGAGAAATTGAAAATTTCTTTTGATGTATGCTCTGTTCTGTGTAAGTGGAACAGTCCTTCAGTATCACCCTCAGTTCTGTCTGTGCTTATTTTTTTTTTTTTTTTTTTTTAATATGGAAAAAGGAAAGGTTCCAAAAGAAGGTACTTCAACAGGGATGCTATACCCCACATTTATGCCAACTGGTATTTTTGTACATTGTTATGGTACCTTGGGTATGTATGTTGTACAGCTGGTAAATCACTTCCATTTTCCTTTTTTGAAAAAGGAGTGACTGTTTCCAGTTTATTTTGTCACCAGCCAAAAAAATGATACAAATGCTTCCAAGTTGCCCCTTTGAAAGTTCCTTTAAAATTAACAAAATATATCAGATGTTGCAACTTGAAAAGCGACCTCTGGCAGTGAACAGACAGGTGACCACAGAGAATTTAGATGCTTCTATAGTAAAATTAGTAATAATAGACACACATGGTTTAAATAGTTTAAATTATTTATCCCTTTTGTGTGATTAAAAAAAAAATCTATTAAGTACCGTAATAGTGGAGTACCTAGGGTCCTGTCTTCTTAGCCTCTGCTTTGTTGCCTTGGGTGATGGAATTGAGTGTGCACTCAGCAAGACTCACATGATATAAAACTGTGGAGAATGGTTTGCACCAGATGGGTGCTCTGCCTTTGAGATGGACTTGGGCAGAAGGGAGAAATGGGCTGCCAGGAGCCCTGTGAAGTTCAGCAAAGGGAAAGAGCAAGGCTGGCAGCTGGGGACGATTACTCCATGTGCCAGTGTACGCTGAGGGCTGAATGGCTGTGGGTGCAGAGGAGGCCCTTGGGTCCTGCTGGGCAGCAAGCTGTGAGCCACCAGAGCACCTGTGAAGCAAAGGCAGCTGGCAGCCCTCTTGCATGGCACTAGCAAGGGCACTTGCAGCAGCTCAGGGGAGATGATCCTTCCACTACTCAGCCCTGGTGAGACCACATCTGCAGGGCTGTGACCAATCCTGGGCTCCCCAGTACGTACAAGAAGAGACTGAGAAAACTGAGGTGGTTCAGCCTGGAGGAGATAAATTTCAGCAAGTGTGTGTGTGCATTTCATCAGTGCATGTAAATAGGTGTCTGATAAGGAGGAGTAAAAAAAAAGAGAGAGTTTTCTCAGTGGTATCCAGTGATAGGCCAGGAAGCAATGGGCAGAGACTGATACACAGGAAATTCTGCCTACACATAAGAAAGCACTTTTTTTTTGACAGAGTGGTTGAACATTGGAACAGGTTGCTCAGAAAGTTATGACTCTCTGTCCTTGGATATGCTCAAAACCCAGCTTTATGAGATCCTAAGCAACCTGCAAGCTTTATGAGGTCCTGAGCAAACATCATTTTGAGCAGGGGTCGGACTAGATGATCTTCAGGGGTCTCTCTGCTCTAAACCCTATATGATCCCTCACCTCTCCTTTCAGATGAAGGCCAAGAGGGTTTCTTTGCTATGTTTGCTCTAATGCTTTATGACATCATTTTATGACTCATGCTTTATGAGTCCTAATTACCGGGTTTCTAGTTTTTGCCTGATACGAAATATTTGCAGCCTATAATTGATGAATTTTTTCTTTCAGAATTTTTAAACTTAAAAATATTTTGGAACTGCTTTAAGTGATGCCATACCGTTTGCTTTCTTTTTCAGCCATTCCTATGTTGGCCCAGATTACAGCATCCAAAAGAACACTGGAAAAATTTCTCTAGAGCAAATTGATGCTGTAAGTTGTGTTTCTGGAGTCATATACGATGTTGATGTGTAACTTTTTAAGTTCAAGTACTCTATGTACAAACTAAATATAAAGCCTTTATCTTATTTTTATTCGTGTTTGCTTTGTAACTGTTGAAGGAAATTGTGTTGAAGTTCAAGATGGAGCAGAATTAGCTGAAAATGCATCTAATCAGGATTCAGACTCAGGGTGCAGTTGCAGTGAAATGCTTAATTTGCTGTTCAATTTTGTGTACTTTTACAAATACTTAACATAATTATAAGCAGAATACAACAAAATTTTCTTATTTAACAATCTTGCAAACCATGAAGTTTATGATTACTGTGTTGCAGTATTAGTCTTTCCAATGCTGGTTTTTGATTTTTGACTTACAGGCAGGGTTTTGAAAACAAGGAAGTAAATAAAATGGAAGTAAAACATGGGATGTAAAACACCATGGATAAATTGTACAGAGTCCATTCAAAACATATTACAGCTCCTTCATCTGAATTTTAGGAACTGTGTGTTTTTAGCATCCATCTTAAACCATGATAGTGTTTCTCTGGCAGTGAATTAAAATCCCCTCCCCTTCCCCACCCCCAAAACTCTGTAAAAGGTCATTTGGCCATTCCAGATGCAAAAAAAAAAAAAACCAGAGTCAAGAAATACTGTAATGCAAATGTGGGTATATTTTTCCTGACAGCAATTAGACCTGTGTAACTTTGTAGCTGGAGACAGTCTGATAGTACCAGCTGTATTACTCTGTCCTCTGGATTTTGTTCTTGAGATGGTTGTTAAATTGGATAGTCTATGGACTCACTTGTGTTAAGAATTCAGTCCCAAGGCTCTCTGTACAGGCCTATCTTTTCTTCCAGCCATTGGCATTTTCAAATGGAGCTAATTAATCGCAGTACACACATAAGCTGTGGATTAAATGATCAGTGTGCCTTAAACAGAAATTCTTTTCCCGTCAGCTCTCTGTGAAGTCGTTCCCCCTGTGCATGCGGCAGCTGCACAGAGCCCTCCGTGAGAGCCACCACCTGCGCCACGGCGGCCGCATGCAGTACGGGCTCTTCCTCAAGGGCATCGGCCTCACGCTGGAGCAGGCCCTGGAGTTCTGGAAGAAAGAATTTATCAGAGGAAAAGTGGATGCTGATAAGGTAGTTAAACAAAATGTAAATATGGGGATGTAGTTCATGTGTAGGTTGAATAGATGCTTTTTGAAGTGGAAAATTGGGCAAAAGGTACACCTTTTTAAAGGTGGGAGGGTTTTTTTGGTCTCTGCTTATAGTTTTAGTCATTTTGTTGGGTATTGACCTGAACTATGGGGAAAAAAGGCAAACCATAAAGAGGCTTTTATAAGTGTGGACTAGAAAAACCTTTCCAGTAAATTACTAGGAAACCAGTGTCCTTTATGAAATACAGGTACTATGTGAGTAAATAAATTCACCAAGCAGATCAGAGACCAAACCCAGTACTGTCTGAAAGACAAGGTTAAACTTTTTTGTTGTTTATTAAAAAAATATATTAGTTGGACAGCTCTGTGTGAAGTAGTCTTGCCTTAGGAAATTTACAGTTGAAGAATGAAAGAAGAAACTGGGGACAGAAGACAGAAGAATGTGTTCAAGGAAATAGTGAGAAAATACTATTCAGTGCAATGGGAGGTATTACTGACATACTAGTCATTGGCCTCACTCTTGCCAACATTTTTGGGAGTATTGTGGGTGAGGAAGCTGTAGTGTCTAATTTTTGGAGGATTGTGGACTGCTCCTTATCTTGAACATACTAGGTACTATGAAGCAGGCTTCCTCCCTCATCCTTCTCTGCCTGCCCTGTGGTATGTGTAAGAGCAGAGTTTCAGACTTCATCTGTATTGTGTGGAGTGTACTTAGTATTTAATATTGTGAGATCTCAGCTTTCCAGAGTACCGTGAAGTATTTTTGGAGGGCTTTGCAGACAATCTTTCCTTACCTTAGGTTGTCTGGGCCATTGCTATTTATAGAAGATACAGGGGGAAAAAATAAGATGGGCTAAAATGAATTGTGGTACATATGCCTCTTTCAAGATACAGATGATATATCAACTTTTCTGTAAATTTTGTGGAAAGGAGAAAGGGATTTAAAGGTATGATTTGAATGAGTATTTAAACCTCTGTTTATCCAGTTCCTCAAATATAACTTGATTCAAAAGGAGATAGGTAGTTTGTTAAAAAAGACTTCAGAAAGCATTTTTTTACAAAAGTCTCAAGAACATCTCAGAAGACTGGCAGTAAATCTTGCAGTGGAATGCTAATTAATTACTAGTTGTGTTGGGTTTATGTGCAGGTTTTGGTAGTGTATGGGGCTGCAGGGTTAGGTTATGTGAGAAGTTGCCAGAAGCTTCCCCTATTGTCCAACAGGGCTAAAGCCAACTGGCTCCAAGAGGGAGGGGAGCCCTGTGGCCAGGGCTGAGCCCATCAGCAGTGGTGGGTAGTACCTCTGGGATAACTTATTTGAGAAAAGGGGGTAAAAATCCCCTCACAATAACAGCTTCACCCAGTGAGAGGAGAGTGGGAATATGAGAGAGGAACAGCTCTGCAGACACCAAGGGCAGTGCAACAGAAGGAGGAGGAGGAGGTGCTCCAGGTGCCAGAGCTGAGATTCCCCTGCAGCCCCTGGTGCAGCCCCTGGTGAGGCAGCTGTGCCCCTGCAGCCCATGGAGGGCCAAGGTGGAAAAGAGATCCACCTGCAGCCCATGGAGGACCCCATGCCAGAGCAGAGGGATGCCTGGAGCAGGCTGTAGCCCAGTAGGAAGCCCATGCTGGAGCAGGCTCCTGGCAGGACCTGTGGCCCCTTGGAGAGAGGAGCCCACTGTGGAGCAGGTTTGCTGGCAGGATTTGGGACCCCACAGGGACTCACACTGGAGCAGGCTGCTCCTGAAGGACTGCACACCATGGAAAGGATGTGCTGGAGCAGTTTGTAAAAACTGCAGCATGTGGGAAGATTCAACGTTGGAGAAGTTCATTGTTTCCTGTGGGAGGGACCCCACTCTGGAGCAGAGGAAGAGTGTAAAGATCCTCCCCTGAGAAGGAAGGAGTGGCAGAAATGTGTGGTGACCTCCCATTTCCTGTCAGCCTGCACCACCTGTGGGAAGAGGGAGAAAAATCAGGAGTGAAGTCAAAGCTGGATGAGGGGAAGGTGTTGCAAGATTTGTTTTTATTTCTCATTTCCCTCTTCTGATTTGATTGGTAATAAATTACTTTTCCCAAGTGAAGTCTGTTTTGCCTATAACAGTAACCAATGAATGATCCCAATGTGTGCTTGAGTCCTTCGTTGTATTTTGTCTCCCCTGTCCACATGAGGAGGGGAGTGGGCACCTGACATCCAGCCAGGATCAACCCACACTTCCTGAATTCAGGAAAATGCAGAATTTTCAATTGACATATCCTGTGTCTAAAAGAACTGAAAGAATTAAAACAAATTATTAGAAATGATAAAACATTATCACATTAGTTATTTCTATTTTCAAAAAATATTGGGAGAACACATCTGATTCCACCTACTTGTGCTTTGGTCAAATATGTACATGCACATGTATGAAGACCTGTATGTACCTTGGATCCTGTTTTCAATCACAGAGTTATGACTTTCTATTATAGCATCTCTGTTGATAGGCCCTAGAAATAAATGAAGTTTTATGATCCTGTGTTTAGCTTCAAGAGTTAGAAAGCACATTGTGAATCAAACAAGGAGTTTGCTTACTACATTTTTCACAAGCAAGCTGCTACATCCATATAATTTTGGTCCTTTTCAAGTTCTAGATAACCAGCTTCAATCTTGAATAAAAGAGAAAACTAATTTTTCATGTCTCTAACGGAGGTTGGTGGCCTGTGATTTTTCACAGTAGTGTCATACAGTGTTTAATGTCCTGAAAAAAGGAAGATTAATGCAATTCTTATTGCTATTTTCTTCTTTTGACATTTTTATTTTCTGGCATTCGTGCCATTGTTCCTTTCTTGTAGAGTGGAGATAATTAATTACACTGTTTCATTTTACTGGAGCATTGTGAAGACATATGCATGATACTTTGTAAAGATTAAGGTTAATGTTGTATTACCTATTGACTCTCATATTGTAGAGAGGGAGTGTTCAATTTGCTGGAAATGGTTATGATTTCAAAATTGTTTGTTCATTTTTGTCTTTAATAGCTGCAACATCTATGGCAATTTTCAGTCCTATGAATTCTTGGCACACACCTTCAGTCTTCAGCAGGAAGGAAGTTACCATGAGCACATTAGCAGTGAACTGGCTAAGCATGGTCTCCAGGCTGAGCATAGGCATATGGACAATTTGCACCAAAAAGAACTCCTCCTGTGCTCTGAATAACTGGTGCAGGTATACTTCAGGCCTCATTGATAAAAACACTGTAGAAAAGCCTGTAAGAAATTATATTTTACCTTTAGAGAGGAATACATGAAGTATGAATGAAGTGTGAAATCATGTAGTCATTAGGGAAAAATCAAGTAACACCTGCAAAGAAGGAAGGTGGAGATGCTCTGTTGGTGGAGTGGGGGAGGGAATGGTCATGTATTGGCATGTTCACAACAGGGATAAAAGCAGAATGCAAAATAAAACATTTTCTAATTTAGGCACTGTAATTAAAATTACTCTGCAAATTGCTAGGTTAAGAGTGCCTAAATGGTAAATTGTTGTTTTTCAGATGAAAGGATTAACTGCCAGATAGGAGTAGATGCGTTACTTCTGAATGAATGGTTGTGCCAGTTGGCTTCATAACTTCAATGTTATTTTAAGACTGGGGTTTTTTTCTATAAATTGAAATCTTACTCTAAAAATATTGATTCTCATAGATTCTTTCACTATTCTTGCTTAAAAAGTAACTCCCAACCTTGTCCAAAAAAAGACCACCAAAAATGGTGGGGGGATGTAACTCCAGTGTGATATAAAAATGCACAAAGGTAGTAAGATGACAAGACAAATTAAATAATTAGAGTGCAGATGTAAAAATGCTTTCATAGTTGAAAATAAGTCCTCTAACAGATATCATTGTAGTGGAGTTTGTTTCTGTTTTCAGATATTTTTGTATTATTAACCTGTGAATGTGAAAAGGAGGAGTTGAAAGATAATGCAGTATTTCAAACAAAGGAAAGAAGGAATGCAGAATCAGTTTCTTTAAGGTGTTATTCAGTTACTTCTTTAGTTAACAGCCTGGATCTGAGATTTTTATACAGATGGAAGGCTTTAAGGCAGCTTCTCACTTTTTGCTTCCCACTGCTACTTATACTTGTGATACATGTTCTTTTTTTCTCAGCAGTTATTGGTGTATGGTGGTACAAAATGCCCTTTTCTAGTACTCTGATTTTTTACCTCTTTGTGCAGAAGTAACAGTTGCTGGTTATACACTCCTGTGTTGAAAAGTAATTCCTTTGGTGCTGCAGTTTGACATTGCACTAGTTTTAATTATTGTTGCATAAGCTACTGAAGCACAACTTAAAATTGTGCAAGAGTGGGGGGGTTTATTTATTCAATAAATCTGCAAAACTGAAGTATTACTATATTTACAAAATTATCCTTGTGATAGAACACTTTCCTTGTCTTTTGTGACTTCTTATGGCTCTTTAGCCCCTGTGTTGTAGGACCCTTTAGAGATGTGGTGGCACTCAGGCTGGCAAAGCCTCTTATTCATCCTGACTCATTCTTCCAGATTAACTTACTGTAGTTTCTATTACAGTAAGTTATTATGTTGTTTCTATTATGTTGTTTTCTATTGCAGTTGATTGCAAATGGCAAGGAGCAGGTTGTTTTCTAGTTGTCTGAGGTAAGCCTCCTCATCCCTTCTTGCCAGTGAAGGTCCTCATGACAGATGTTTTGCTGGAAGAAGAAAGAGGAGAGTTCACTCAAATTCAGCCTTGCTCAGGGTCTGTTTTTGGTAAAAAAGCAAGCCCTTCGCAGTGAAGCTTTTGAACTTGAGTTGATCATTGATATATTTTACATGTTTCTTCCACACTTGGTGGTCATGTATGAAGCTGAGGACAGATAATGTGACAGCCATATACTGCATCAATACACAAAGACATATGTCTCCTACTCTGTTAAAAAACAGTGAAACTTTGGGATGATGATATGTCCCAAGTGATAGTTCCAGTGACTTTATTTTCCTGGCTCTATGATTTCTTTTCCAAATGCTCTTAGGAGGTTCTTGAGTCTAAATTCAAGAGTGAGTTTTTACCTTGAGTGCAGAGGGCTGGTGATGAAGGCCAACCAGAAATTCCTTGAGAGGGAGCCTGGACCTCGTGAGGTCCTGTCCAGCCTGAATTACCCTGAGATTCTGCAGCAGGGCTGAATCCGGGTAGAAGCCCGTGTTTGTGGGAGTCAGCCACTAGAGGGAGACAAGATAGTATGGAATAAACAAATATAATGTATAGATGTAAATTAGAAGTGTTCTTGCTCTAATGTGTGTAAGTCTATACAATTATTTAAAAAGCCCTTTGTATTTAAATGGAAGTAGAAGTAGGCACTTGGCAATCTTCAGGTCAGTGCTTTTAAGCACGTGCAACTATCCCCAGTGCAATTTATAATGCTTGGATGGTTCTTTAAAACAACCTTCACCTGCTCAAATCCTCAGGAATGTTTTCTCTATGAGTCAGTTGGTTACATTTGGGTTTGATATTTTCATCTCTCAATTCTTAGAGATTTCTGCGTTGTTTTGCTCTTAGATTTTCTTTTTCTTACTCACCCCCTTTATATTGGGTATTGCTGGCTACTATTTTTGGAAAGTTTAGATTCGTAAATCAGAAAAGGATCTTTATTATCTCATATTTTTAATTATAATTCTCTAATTGAATGTTATCTGCTATTTTTATTCTTTAATTGTTTGAACTGTAGAAATCTGCAGGCTAGAATGACATTTTGGACAGCAAACCACAATATTTAATATTTAAGAGATAAAGGTAAAATTGAAATGCCTCTATATGGATTAAAATCTCATATTAAAAAAATGTGCATCAGTAGTACTGTAGTGTAAATAGGTGGCTAGGCTTGAATACTTCTGAGATGTATAAAGACTGAAATAGAACTTGAAGAAGGTTTTGTTTTCTCTTCTAGGACATCTAAAACAAAACTGTAATAAAAGTGCAGCATGTATTGGCAGTAAGATCTTATTTCCTGAATTCTGCAGTGAAGGACTATGTCATGGTAACAAGTATTAGTATAGTAAAAAGTGGTGTTGTTGCTTTCATTGGTTATCAGGGACCTAGATATTCACATTATTTACTAAATTGTGGTTTTGTGTTGAACTTACCATAAAATCACAAAGTATTTTTCCTTCCACCAGTAACTGTAAAAATTGGCTTCAGTAGAACCACTTCTGTATTTGTCTTTGTAAATTTGGAATTTACGATTTCCTACTCTAGTTGTAGTGAAATAGAACAAATGAATTTTAAAGATTTTGAGTGAATAATTTTTATTATGTTTTCGCAAAATTGCATTCCATTCATAACATTATTATATATTGAATGGCAATGCTTATGTAGTATCACTGTATGTTTCAAACAGTATATTTCAAAATGCATTTTGTATTCTACAAAGTTAGCTCTTGAAATTTCTTTAATAACAGGCTTTAAGTGATTTAATTGTCAGAAGAAACATGAAAATGCATTTTTCATTTGCATGACTCATTTTTTTTCCCAAACATACTGTTTAGTTTACAATAAATCTTTTCTTTCAATGCAAGTTCAAAGAAAAATACAGTAATGTGCAGTTGTTAGGGGTCTCAAGACAATAAGTAGATCATCCAAAGCTTGCATACTAGGCATGTAGGCTTGAACTAAAAATTAATATTTAGTTTGAATTTTAACCCCAAAGGCTAAAGAAAAGAGCTAGATAAAGAAAAGAAAGCCAAGTCTATGAAATCAGAATATTTATGCATAACTGCAAAGTGATTCGACCAAGATATTGAGTTATATTTTGAGATGTTTGTTAGGAATTGAACAGCCTCTGAGACAGTGACACACTGAACACCAAGTTAAAAAATGATTCATGTTGGTTTCCAGAAATCAGCTTAATATGTTAAAAAATTATTCATGTTGATTTCCAGAAATCAGCTTAATATCAGTGAGTCAAACACCAGGAGATCTACTCCTTTCATATAATTCCTGAGTGGGTTTTTTTGCATACAAATTGCAACCTGGAGGAGAAGAGGTGTGTTGTTCAAATGGGACATAACTGTTTTTGTAGGTGATATTCACATGAAGACAGATGGCTGCTGAGTTTGATGAGCTGCCTTGATCCTGGCTGAAGAGAATAGGCTGGAGTCCCTTTTGTATTTTAATAAGCAATGTGCAGAAGAGGTGTTTTGAGTGAATTTGTTTTATAGTAAAAATTCATACAACCAGGCATGAGAATTAAAAGCATGACTTCAAGCTATAAATGCATGGATTACTGGTGTTACATTTAAGTCAAACTGAATTAGTAGTATTCTTGTTGGTTGTATTTGGAAAAAGATTTTGTTTTATTTTCCTCTGGCTATGGTAATTTGCTAATTAGCAGTGAGGAGTAAGACTAAAATAACTGAAAATCCTGAGGACTTATTTTGTGGGCAGCTATTGTTCTTCACCATTTGGCTCCACATGAATAGTTGGGGCTGAGCCTGACAAGTAGGATTTTCTTGAAAATCCTCTGTCATCTGGCCACTGAGTTTACAATCATAGAATCATAAAATCATAATATCCTTCCTTAGCTGAATGAAAATAAGCTTCAATTGCCATTAAAATTGGGTTGGTTTTGGCTTTATAGCTGTCACAGTATGTATGTTAAGTCTGTGCAAGATTCTTGCTGTCATGTGTTATTATCTAAAGTGTTTTATAGGTGGGAGTTTGTCCTGTGTTTCCTTCATGTCCTGTGTGTCCTGGGCACATTTGCTTATGCTTGCTGGCATTCTGTTTCCCTTTCTTGTGGAGTGCTTCAGAATTTTGAAAGCTCGTTGCAGTCCTGTTGGTGGATTACTGCCACAGTGGTCTGCATGGTTTGATTTTGTCAATTTGTTGTGTGTGCCTATTGACTACAGCAGCAGGAAGGAGATCTGTAATGGGTTCTGGAAGTGAGAGGACTGAGAAAGCAGGCTCACAGGGGTTGCTTTTGATTGCATTCCAAGGAGGAGAGTGCCTAGGGACATGGCTTAGTGTTGGATTTGACAGTGTTAAATTTATGGTTGGACTCAATCTTGATGATCTTTTCTAACATAAATGATTCCATGTTTTTGTGAGCATACTTCAATAATTTCTTGCAGAGTCCTGTTAAATTCTGCCGGATCATAGGAAGGAACTGGGACAAGATTCCTGCCTTGCAGTATCAGAAGCAGAGATGATTAGCAATGCCTGTAAAGATATAACTGTGCCTAGAGGAAGTCCCTGATAGGGTTGTCAGTGTTACTTGTGTTTAGTCTTGTGCGCACAGTGATTCTGGAAAGACTGCAGAAAATTAGCTCATCTAATCAGAGCTAGAGATAGCTGCTTTTTTCCTGTTTAATTAAGCATCGTGAGATGAAATCAAAATTGTTTAAAGTTGTTTGCATCAGATAATGACTTTTATTAGGACTTAGATATAAATAATGGTATGGAATTGCTGTCATTAAAATAACATGCCATGTTGCATTTGTGGATGTTGCTGCCTGATGTGATTAATATACAAGTTCTGCAAAGCAATTGATAACCATTTCTGCTTTCCTGGTGGATAAAAAAATCTGACTTTGTGCAAAGAGATTTACCAGTATCATCTATATTGTTCACAGTTCTCACAAATATGTTTGTAGGTATTGCTGCTCTAACTTCTTTACTAAGCGAAAAAATACAGACTTATGTGGCTTTCTCTTATAGTTTGTTTTACTTTTGATTCCAAATTAAACAAATGAGAGCACATCAGTATTTCAGTTGACACATAAGAAGTCAGATGATGAAAAATTAGATGTGAATGTAAGAGTACATATTCCAATTTTTTCAGGAAATTAAGATGGAAGTAATTTTTTTCACCATTTCTGCCCATATGCAGAAAGGTAATATATATGTACATAGGATATATGTAATCAACACTGTAAAGGTACTGTTAACTTACAACTTTATGTAAACATAAATACATAAATACACATGCATACCCCTTCCAAGGGTAGATGCTGCACCAGTTCCTTTTGGCAGGGGAATAATCTGTAACTTCACTTGATACTGTTTTCTTTCAGTTTGCATATAATTTGTGTTTTGACTGACACACTGGAAGTTCTGAGCACTAGAAGGAATAAAAACAAAGCAAAACCTTTTTTACCTTTTCCTTGTAAGAATTTATTTTAAACGGCATTGCCTGACCTCTTAAACCCAGGGTGCTTTCAGGTTTATCAGTGAAGTTAAGGATGCTAAGGAGGAAATGTCTTTGGGACATAATTATGTTTTAATTATGCCCTGTAGCTAATGTAGATGCAGATTAGACTCAATCATATCTCTGTGTATTTTCCTCTGAAACTTCCCTTTTTTAAGCCAAAAACCAGCATATCAGTGTCTTACAGCTATCGAGGTTTAGGAATATTTTGTAACTGTTTTTCATAAGAAAGTATTTTTGTTACAGAAACTTCTAATTAAAAAACCACTAGATTTTGCATAATAGATTAAAAGTCTTAAAGCAGTATTTCTTAAATGAAATGGATCTGGTATAGACCCATTATTTTTCACCATATTTTTGTTTCATTGGTGGTATTCCAATGAATCCCAACTGAAGATGAGACACTAGAAAAGTGCCTCATTGAAGAGTGTTAGACTGTAATATACATGAAGGCTATAGTGTGCACATAAATATTTGAGTAAACACAGTAGTAAATGATACTAAAAATGTGTACTCTTTCACTTCAAACTCAATCCCCTTTTCAGTTTTCCCAATTATTCTAGTTGAAACTGGAACTCTGCAGTCTTTGTTGTAATGTTGAAGTTGTGCTGACATTTGGCAATGATGATGCACTTTAATGTGCTTTAATTTGTTCAGTATTTTTTTAACCTGTTAAAAATGTATGATTTTCAGGTTTCATCTTCTGAATTATGTTAAAAGGGAAGATTTTGGGCAATCTTTCAGCTTGTGGCATGTCTTAGGGGTAGAGGAGAGCTCTGACTATAATCTGCCTTCCAGGACATTAACAGTACTGGCATAGTTTTAGTGATGTGCTAGCTACCATAAAAAGAAAGAGGATCACTTTTTGTTGTTACATATTAGACGCTGAAATCTGCATATAATCATCTACTGTATGAGCTAGTTGGTGATAAGGTTCTTGCAGTGAAGAGAGTGAAAGCAATAATTATCTTTCCTGTACTAAACCTAATTTAGATCAGAATCTGCTCTCTTATGACTTGTTTTATTCTCAGCAACACACATTGCTGTAGATATTGCTTGATGTAGTGTCTTGTTAGAACTGCATGTAGAAAAATGAATGGTGAAGCCAGACCTTTAATTTTCTAAGATTCCTTTTTTAGTTTTGAATCACTTGTCAGTCCTTGCACTTCATCATCAGTGTAGATGGACTGTACTTGTCAGAAGAGCTTTCAGTTTTATTGGCCCTTGCAGCAGCAGCAAGAAAGTCATTCCATGACATTTTAAGAAAAGTAATGGATGGATTTGGCTATGTGACTGATAAATTTCTAAGTTTAGAAGTATCTGAGTGTCACTAAATGTAGAGCTTTCAACAGCCTCTTTTGAATATCTTCTTAACCGTACAGCTCTAACCAGCTGCTGAAAAATGCCTGCTGCACATTGCTGCGCACACCGCTGGTAATGTATTTGAGCTCTTTAGCTATTTACCCCAAGTTCTGACACAGGGGTTAGTGGTTTTTGAGATGCAAATCTTTTCATCCACATCTTTTTGCTACCTTCCAGGACAAACTGAATGACACAGCAGATGTCTTCCAGTTTTGTTCCTGTGCTTTTTGAACAGAAAAGTTTTGATAGAAATTTTTTTAGTCTTGATACTCTTATTTGAAGCAATGCTTTAAAATAATTCTATCAAAAATTCAGATATCCTGGAATTATATAAACTGTTTACAAAAACAAAACCCAGGATTCTGAATACTTTTTTTGATCATGTCCATGTAATTGCTGTAACATCATAAAGCTGTCATATTCAGTCTATACGCAGCCAATAAATCATGGCTGTGTTTCATATTCAGTCATCCAGAAAAGCAGCATATTGTATCAAATGTGCACTCTGCTGATATATCACAATAGGCACGATGTAAATAAAAATGTACTTTTGCTTTCAGAATTGATTTAAAATTCTGCCTCATGTCTTTTGAAATCTGTTGGATCTCATGAATAAAGACAGAACAGCTCTTCATACATTATTTGTTCTGTGTGCAATTTATGTTTTGGAAATTTAATATATTAAGATTTAGGAAAGGGAAATGATGATAGGGCTCAAGTATTTCAATGTTAGAGGTGTTACTACTTCTTGAAAAAGGGTTGGATTCTAATTTTGTATGAAATGTATAATGCTATTTAGTTGTGAAACTGAATTATATAGGCTAGGCTTTTACATCTCCTTGCATTCCCTCTTAAGTCCACTTACAAAGAAGAAAAACAAAATGTCCTTAAATATGGGGTTTTTTGTGGAGTTTTTGTGGTTTTGGTTTTTTTTGTTTGTTCATTTGTTTTCTGTTTCCCTGTTTTTCTTTTGGTCACCTGCTATACATGTAGGAATGGAAACGTGGTCTTTATGGCAAGTTTTGCTGTTTAAATTCCAATTTATTTTGGTTTTTTTTCACGTACTTAATGGATTTCAATTTGGATCATGAGAACTGGGGCAATACTAGTGAATTCTAACAAACTTTAAAAAAATCAATTGCAATAGTTGGGCTTCTTTTTGTACTTTGTTACCACAGTTATTTCCCTGTTTTTAGAAGTTTACAGCAGGCACTGAAAGAGAGATGTGTGTTACTTCTGAAACAGTTCAGAGCAGTCTGTAGTGGAGCTTCTTTATTCTTCTGTTCCCATTTTCTCTGCAGTCAAGTAATCTTTTAGTCAGAAAAAACCTAAAAGGATAGGAAAATAGTCTTGTGGTTTTTTGAAACAAGCGTTCTTTTGTTGGGAGCAGAAAGGCTCTTGTTGTAATTGCAGTCTACAGTTGAAATATGTCTTGATTATAGTGCACTTTGCATAGATAAAATATAAAATGCTCTTTGTATGTAAGCAGTTCTCTTTATTATGACAGCAAGTGCTGATACCTGGTTTTCTGCACTTCTGTTTGATCATTATCTTAACATGTGATTTTTGTCTTTTATTGCCCTGTTAATGAATAAAAAAATCTGGTTTTACAGCAGAGTTTTTAGAGAGAGAATGCTAGTGATCTTGAGCCAAACTATGCTGCTGGGAGAGCACCAATATCTGGTTTACTCTGTGTTAAAGAGGGTTAATAAACATCAGCTATCCATGTGCTGTTTTGTGTTTCATTGCCTTGCTTTTGTCATTCTTTTATGACTGCCTCAGAAAAGCTAAGTGTATGTGTTTCTAGAGTAGACATAAGGAACATACTTATCAGCCTGAGGAAATTTATTCATTACTCAGTCTCTTTGTAATTTTATTTTAAGAATTATTTGATTTTTTTCCCCAATGATCAATTAATCTAGAAAATAAGTAAATTTTTTTTTTTTTTAATTTGCACTTATACTGAGAATTTGCTGACATCTTGAAACATGTGATTGGGGCTTAATATCCTTTTGTTCTGTCCCTGATCCAAAAGGTTAAACCATGTCTCGGTAAAAGCCAGGGGTTTTTGTCACAGTTGTATCAAATTTTGATAACTGTGTCACTTTGGTTGAAAGGATGTTTTTCATTTTTCAGTCACTGAGTCTCTTTGAGTGATGCTGCCATGTTTGAAAGTCTGAGGCTTAGAGTAAAATTCAAATAAAATTGTAGAACATCATATGAGAGCATTCTTGTTTAGGGAATTGATAGGGCTTGCATTAGCAGCAGGAAATTAGTTTTGGACTTTGGGTCCCTGGCCAGTCTTCATCCCTGTTCTCTGTAAATCTGTAACACACAGTGCTGCGGTATACATGTAAGTATGGATTTCTCTCAGTTTTGATACAGACAAACTAAATTTCTCTTCTCCTTGGTATACATTCTCTTTACACTTGGGTTATAAACTGTCATTATGACCAATAGAAATCTAGCCTATACAGTCAATAGTGTCTAGAGAATGATTTATTTAATGAGCCTCCAGAGCAAATGGAATTGCTCCCCAGACTCCTCTGATTACATTGGTCACCGTTGATGATAATGAGAGATGTCTGGATTTAGATGCTCGGAGTGGAATCTTATTTCTTCAGGTGCAGTTAGTTACTATTCTACTTCTGTTGAACTTGCTTAGTTAATAAAAATATAGAGAGGACCCCCTCCCTCTGTCCCCACCCCCCCAACAAGCCACAAGTGATCCATAGTAAATGCGCTGAGCAATGCCCCCCCAGTCCCTAAGCAGTGACCAACAGCACCAACACAGCTTAGAGCAGTTTATGTACTGAGCATGATTTCTGTGGTCTGGAATATCCCTTTGCTAACTTTAGTTCTGGTGCACCTCCTCACTGGCACAGCATGGGAAACTGAGAAGTCCTTGACCCACAGTAAGCCCTAATCAATCTGTTAACATCATCATTCTCATACTAAATCCAAAACATAGCACTGTACCAGCTACTGGAAAGAAAATTAACTTTATCCCAACTGAAACCATCAGAATAATTTAGATACAGAAAGAAATATTGCAATGTTTTGTAGTAGCTAATAAAATCTTTTGTAGGTGACCAAGTATGTGCCTAAGAAAAATTAAATTGTTATAGAGGAGGCTTTAAAATGTGCTGTGCTGGTAATTTGATGCAGTGTCTGGAGGCAGAAGACAGCCTGCTGTGGTTTATGTTTTACTTTTCCTTTTCCAAGTCTTGGTGCATGTAAATGTGTGAAAAAATTGTGTAAATAAATTGTGTATTTAGCAAAATTATATGAAGGCAAGCTTAGACTGCTGAAATTAAAATTCTACAGTGTCAGATTTTAGTTCATCAGCCCCACACGTTACGCTCATCTGGGTAGTTAGTATACAAGGTGTTTGACTAATATAAAAAATTTCTGATTTTCTTACAGTAGATGAAACCTTCTCCAGCACTAAGTGGTTGTTTCCTCATGTAGTTTGGTAACCCTGGAACTGGAGGGGAAAAGGTTTTTTATACTGCTGTGAATTGGTCTGTGCTGACTGCTACACAATGTAATCGTTTTCCAGCTCGGTTTTAGGTGATGCCTCTGATTTGTACCTTTGAGGTAGAAATTGGGCTACAGGGTGGTAATTAAGGACAAATTTTTGTTGTTGGCAGATAGAAAAGTATTTATTTGTGCTCCTAAATACAACTGTGCTTGCAAAAAGATAATCTCAAGTTGAGGTTATTTTAAGAATGAGCTTAAAAAAAGTTGCTTGGATAAAGATATGCCAACTAAGCAGTGTCAACAGTAATGATTTGAGTGACTGCCTAGGAAATGAATGAAAAAGAGAACCAATTATTTCAGCAGATACATGACTGTGTGTGATAAATTTATGAATCAGAAGCTGTTATCTGCACAGGCTCAACAATTTTAGACAGGAAATTACCCAATGACTTTTTGAAAAAAAAAAAAAAAAAGATGTTAAGCCATTACTTCTTTGAATTTTGCAGACTTGGAACTAATCAGGTGGTCAGTCAAGAAGCTAGACAAAGTTAGTGCACCATTTTGCTTAGGTAATAGACTTTAAATAAATAAATTATGCATCTATTCCTTTCCCTGAAAGGAATAGATGCATAAATTCTTACAAAAATATATAAAAATAGTTTTAACTGAAATATGAAAGTTTTGTGGAAGTGTGAACCTGAGCATACAGGGCTTGCAAGACCTTTTAGCAAATTATTTTCCATCCTAATATGAATGCTGAATATCAGATTTGATAACAAATTTAATGGGGCTCCTAGTTATATGTACAGATACTAATCTGCAAATATGGCAAGTGGTATAAGGAAGGTCGCTGTCAGTGCTGACATGATGCCCATTGTTCAGTGTCTGGAGTGGCTGGGGAATGTCATTTCTTGTAGCTTTGAAAGTGTATGTTCTGTTATATTAAACTGATAATTATGGGGCACACATGATCCATGCTTTCCTGCTCTGTCTCTTGAAAACTTTCCTTCAAGGGCGAGCATACACCTGCCAAATGGTCCATCCTCATTCCATAGCTAAAGATCTTGTATGTGTTTATGTGATCAGAACTTGTTGAAAAAAGCTTTTCCTATCTGGATCTTTTCCTATCTGGAACTTCCTATCTGGAACATGGGAATCTTGTATTAGGCTATACCAGTTGCAGATTTATAGCTTTTAGATGTCTGTATTTATATCTGTCCCTTTTTATTTCTACTATAATTTATAACTTTTTATATCTTCTAGTGAAGGCTATCTAGTACAGTACGTGTGTCTTAACTAACATTTATTAGACAAATTAATCTGTATTACCCAGATACTCATGTGAATGCACCACATAAAAGCAGAAGATAAGTTCCTTGCTACAGTACACTTACCTATACCAAGTGATCTGTCTCCTAAGCCTCTTTGGTTCTGGCTTTGGACCATTGTTTTTGTCCCACTTATCATTACCCAGAGTTTTGTTTCTCATAGGGAGGAGTTGTCTAAGGAAGCCTCAGTGTCACCAGGGTACCCAGTATCACCATCAGCACATTCAGTATCATACAATGGACATGTCAGTTCATTACAGCAGACACTGGTGCATGAAACCTCAGAAATTCCCACTTGTCTGGTCTGAAGTGACATCACCTGCATCCTACAGACATGCCTAAAGGAAAGAGAGGTCCCTAAAAAACTGTCTTTAGTGATCAAGTTAAAGCTTGGAGAGTTGACTTGCAGGTTTTTTTTAAAACAAAAATTCACACTGCTGCTAATGCCTAGACTTGCACATTCCAAGATCCAAGTCACAATTTTTGGTAGGGCTGCCTTTGTCTCAACTTTTTGGCCTCAGTGTGAATCAGTTCATTGCTTAAACAAGATACATTTCTTGATCTCTTTCTCCCTTGCCAAAGCCATGGTGAATGGGCTCGTTCACCTCACACATAAATTATAAATGCTGCAGATTTTAGAAAGCTCAGGGAGCTGAATAGAGGCAAAGTAAGTGAGATAGTCCTGATGTGTGCCATACAGTTAAAAAATTGGAGAGAATCGTTGCTGTCAAGTGTGACCAGTGGTAGGTCATCTCAATAGTGTCATGATGCTGCTTCAGTATTACTGTTTCATAGTAACTTTGGCAATTTCTATTGATATTTAGAACAACTTTGGTGGAATGTATAGATGATACCCAGCTTTTCTGTGAATAATTTTTTTGTTTTGTGGAAACTGTCAAGCACAGTACAAGGAAAATGTACTTGCTCCTGCAGCATCATTACTCTTGAGCAAGTTCATATCAGGATTCATAATACCCTCAAAAGTTCTTACAAAAATCACCAAAAATTTTTGGTGATTTTTCAAATCACTTAATTTGAGTCTGACCTTTTACAGGTTGTTGCCATAATGCCCTTTTAATAGATTGCAGTTAGAATGGATGGTAATAGTAGTTTTGTGGATTTTTAAGCTATATCTCTAAAATAGTTTAAATCTAAGCAATTAGAATGATCCTGCAAGCATCTACCTGCGTGATATGTGCTGTCTATAATTTATTTTGTTCAAAGAACTTTAATTGAACCACTTCAATTTGGAGCATTAGAATAAACAGGAAGGAACAGATCCCTCTGCCTTCTTGTTTCTGCAGATTTCAAACATGTCTAATTTTACCTTGGTACTTTTTCTAGCAAAACAGGTTGCTCGTTATGTTTTGTTTTGTTTTTTTGTTTTTTTTTTTTTTCCTTTATGCACATCCTAGAGTAATGGTATTAGGAAAGAATGAGGCTGACCATGGAGTTCATTCCCCAGTGTACAAGAAGGCTGTTCTGCAGGATGGTTTTCTGTAATGAAATGTCCCAGTTCATGGCTTCTTCCCTCTGAGAATGACTACACAGCCTGTCAGATACTGGCCCTGCTAAAATCCTTCTTCCTTGATCAAAGATAAGAAGAGCTGAGTCACAGGGATGAGAGAGCTCTCAGTGATGTGTGTTACTGCACATGTGCCAACTTGCACCACGGAGCTGTGTTGTTCTCTGCCATCTGCCACTGCAAAAAGAGAGAAACAAACAGGATTACAAGAAAGCAGCAAGAAAATATCCAACCTGTCCCAAGGCTGTGTTGTGTTGTTATGTAGCTGTTGTTTCTATTTACTGCTAGAGCTGCTTCTCAGCATAAAGTAATAAGTTAGGTAGTAAAAGTAATTTCAATGGGCATTAAGGCAAGTGATGTGAAAAGTACAGCTCGAGATTTTAGTGTACAGAGCTGTTAAAGAGGGGTGTTAATTTTCTAGGAAACTAAGCAGTACATCCTGAAGCATTCATGATTTGCTCTACCCTTGGGGAAAAAAAATTAGTCTAACTTAATTGCTTGCTCAAATATCCTTTGTTAAGAAGATGAAATGTGCATTAATTCATCTTTTGTAAAGGAGGAAATATTCCAGAGCTTCTGGGTAGAAGAACAGGTGGCTGCAGGATCACAGATTCCATCTTCAGTTTAACAGGTTCATGCAGAGATTGGAAATTAAAATGCAGACATCTTTGTGTCTGATCTTTGCTGCTTTTCAGTAGTAACCAGCGCATTTGCAGCTCCAAGAGGAGCAGCAGCAGGACTTGGCCAGCAGCTGCTGGTGTCCTGTGAAGGATGGGGAATTGTTCCCTGACCCTTCCAAGTGAGAGCCCACACCCAGGGAATCTTTGTAGTGATGAGTTGGTGAGCCCGACTCTGTTGCTAGAAAAAGTGATGTTCATTTGCTGTTAAACCATCCAGTTCTTTTATCTCCTGAGCAAAAAGGTTCACTAGATAGGAAGGAGTATTCCCACCTGCTTGATCCTGCCTGTGGCTATGCTGGAAAACAAAATGCTATTTTCTCTCTTTTCTTCCCCTTCCTGCTTTTTAAAAAGTCTTTTGAAGTAAAGTCACTTTGTCAAATGCACAGTATAGATTAATTAGTCAATATTTGTTCAGAGCTTTGGATGTCTTAAGCCTTACTAGGGATGAGTGCTGAATTTTAGTCTTCTTGTATTGACTTGATTATGAGCAGCATCTTGATGGAGAAATTTCTTTTTTACTCTTTGAGTCAGGTGCAATTTAGGATTTTATTCTCAAAGTTTGTGTATATTTTATACACATTTATCATGTATATTTGCATATTATGTTATAGAGTTTTAAGTAGCTATATTTTCAAAATCATTGAAGTGTTTTATATGAAAAAAATACATTTATGTTTCTATTTTGTTTTTGTCATCTTTAGACCAGTCAAGAGATTTCATAGGTATATGAATATTCTGAAGTATACTCTTTGGACATCCACATGCCAAATAGGGTACTACTTTTATCAGTAGAAATGAGAATATCCTTGCAGTAGTAGTGTTAGCAGTGGTATGTTTGAATGATTTTTCTCAGTATATTACATTGTCTTCTATCAATAAAATACCAGAGTTAGAGTAAAAAAATTAATTTAAAATGTTTTTTGAGAAGAAAACTTAAATTCTTATAGGTATTGTCTATATTTAGATGGGGAATTTGAGTTTAATGCTATAATTTTGACTTGAGCAAAAGCAGAGTTGTTCCTTTTATGTATTGTCATGGTTCTTTTTTAAGGCAAAGAGATACTGAAAAGGTGTAATTCTAAATATGATGCTTCATTATTTTATCATATTTGTGGTTTTTAGAACTTGAAGTATGTTATTTGAACAAATGTTCCTTGATGCCTTACAGTAGCTAATGCAATTTAATGGAATCTGTATATTAAGTAATCTAATTCCTCTACAGATTTTATGTCACCTCTTACCACGTAAAAAATGACATGAGCTCATGTAATTGAATGGCTTCCAAAGGACTTATCTAAAATGATACACTGATAACTTTGTGCTCAGCTGTAAAGATAAATGTTTGATTACATCTGTATACTTTAGAAGATTTCATTTTTTTTGGAGGAGTTGGTAGTCTATTGGTAGACTTAAGAGAAAATCTTTTTTATACAAGCAAAGTATACTTCATTTTAGAATCTGAAAAATTGAACTTCAATGCTGAAGCAAAGTCTAGGTGCAGCATTATACTTTGGGAGAACAAGAACATAAACCTGAGTAAAGAAATCTGAATTTCTCTTTGTTTTTTTTTCCTGATCAGGCAGTCAATTGATGGACATTTGTGAAATATTTCAAATTACCATGTTGTCTCCATTTACTAATACTGTGGGGTCCAAAACTTTGATCCTTATATCATCTTGTCTTTAAAGCCATTACAGAATCAGCTGAAAAGACCTTAAATCAATGAAGTTACATACTTCTCTTGAGTTGTGTCTGTAAAGCACATTTATGTACAAATGTGTGTTCGTGTAATGTGAAACTCAAAGCTAGCAGCAAGCAACTAGGTTTTTATTTTCCTCAGTTTGAGTATGTTTGGAAAAATTATTTTGTTATTCAATATTTCTATTTGCAGAGAAGGTAGAATTCCTGACCCAATATATAAGAATTTATTCTTCTGTTTTTATTCAGTTTGACAAAGGATATGCTTACAGCATTCGCCACAACTATGGGAAGGAAGGAAAGAGAACTGATTATACCCCATACAGCTGCATGAAGATTATCATGTCCAATCCACCAAGTCAAGGGGATTATCATGGTGAGTTCCTTAAGGGGAAAAACCCCAAGCATTTACAAACAACAGAATCTCTTGGCTAGAGAAGTTACTCCCCCCTGTAGTCTTTTAAATTGTGTATTGAATTTCCAGACCATAGTGGTCTTGAACTATTCTCTTCAGATCAGACTTGATAACTGCTGTTTTTACCTACATTGTGTCATGCAGCTCAAGGAGACTTTAAATGTGCAGATACTTTAAGAAATTACCAATTGGAGGTGTTCTGAGACATGAGTTCAATCATACAGGAAGTCTGAAGTGTGCTAGGGTATTTTAAGAACTCATACAACTGTATGACTAGACATGGGAAACCTACACTTGCTTCACTGCTGTTATGCTAAAACTGAGTGTGTCATTCAGTTGTGTTTCAAAACTCACTCTCAGAGTTTTTTCCTCCACTCAGGTGGTGGAACTTTCTAAGTTACTTATAAGGTGATATTTTTACAATGGACTATGCTTTTAAAGACCAGTTGACCCTCATTACTTTTATTTTCTTGGTTTTTTTCCACAGCTATTAAATGTACCAACACTGCCACTGTTAGTAAGGAACTAATTTAAACTCTTTTCCTGTCAGTGAATTAAGAATTGTGGCCTCTTTATGGTGGGATATTTTATGTGACTCTTGAGCCTGTGGTGCCCTGATAACTCTGCAGTAAAGTAATTATTTAAAGAAAAAAAAAGGCAATTGTACACACGGGTAATTAACTTTCCTATTAATAAGCTGTTAGACAATTAGGAACAGCTTAGCTGGTCTCTTGAGTGCCTTACTGCACTAACTCCTGAGTAAACAGCCTTGTTTGTGAGCTTGCTTATTTTTTACTGTCAGGGTGCCCATTCCGCCACAGCGATCCCGAGCTGCTGAAGCAAAAGCTGCAGTCATACAAGATCCCTCCCAGTGGAATAGCTCAGGTAAGGCATGTGACACTTTCATTAATAAGGCTCTGCTATTCAATTTTACTTTCTATTTGTGTAGGAATGCCATATGCAATTTGTCACTGTGTATTGTGAAATATTTCTTCTTATAAAGGTTTTATACCCGAATTTTAACTTTCTGGCTGCAATGCTCCCACTGATGTGATGATTATTGTCACTACCTTATATTGTTTAATATTATGAGGAGGTTTATTCCAATAGTGGATACAATCCAGAATTTTTTATACTTTGTTTTACTGCACTGTGATTAGAAGAGAAGTTTAAATAATTATGGCAGTGTTTTAGAGAATTTATTTTTATTCTTGCAGTGACTTGTGGATGACTACTATGTAGCCAGTACACAAATGTAATTCTTTTCTATAATAAACTTCTAAAATCCATACATTCCTCATTATCAGTTGTGCTGACTTCCTCTGAACAACAAAAGCATATAAAACCCCTAATGAAATTAAGCAGAAGTTTTTATCAGCTTTTAAAAAATGTAAACTTCAATTGAAAAATCTATCTTGTAGATAGAATAAAATGTAGGAATTGGAACTTTGAGATGTGTCCTGAAGAACTGTGTCTCCCACTGCATTCTCTAGCAAGATCTTAAGGCAGTAAGAGGGTGTCATCATTTTCATTGAAAGAAGAGGTACTGGTGAGATTTAAGCTGAGACCAAACAGTTCTGTGTATTTACTGGCTGGAACCTGCTTTAGATCCTTAGGAAAAACTTGCTTAAAGTTGTTGTGTTTAGTTCATGTGGAATGTCACCATTGTTTGTCAGACATCAACAGACTGTTGTACCAGATGGAAAAGAATGTGAAGCAGTCTCCCTTGGAAGGACTAATTAAGATACAAATTAAAAGAGAATAGTTTTAAAGAGTTTATTGTTCACTATAGTAATTCTTGACAAATTCCTGAAATACTCGTATTTTTTGTAGGAGCATTTTTACCTTTTTCTCTTTTTTCCATGTTTTCTTCTGGTTCATATCAATAAGCATCTATATATCTGACTGGGCCTAGAGATAATTTCCTTTGGCTTTTTTCCATATATATATATATATAAAAATAAAGAATTGATGCTGGTCTAGGATTTTTTATCCTGCTAATCATTGGAAAGATTGGTGAGGATTTACTGGCTTAGATGCCTTGCTGTATTTATGGGTCAGATTTAGTAGAGGTTATTTCTTCAGTGAATTTGCACAGTAAGACAGTATCTTCATATTTAATGTAGTTCCTTATTTAATGTGAATTGTGATTTTATTTTTGTGTGTGTATGTGTTTAGGGTTTTTTGTTTGGTTTTTTCTTGTAAAGTAGAATTTGAATTCACTAGCAGTCTTATATTTTTTTATCAAAGGTGACTAAGAAAAACTGTCTCCATCAACATCTTCTCTGCCCAGAAAGGATATTGTCCTGTTCATGACTTTTGTGGTGTTTAAGTGCAATTAGGGTAAAGGGCTCTTCAGTGTCCACTCCTAGTGTTAAATAAAAAAAAAACCCAAAAATTATACACCTTCCATGCAAAACCTAATGAAAATAAGAAAAAATAATGTAAAATAAAAAATGTTGGCTGTGCCTGGCTTCTGAGAAATTAATCTTTTACATCAGACAGTCTTTGGGATATCCAGTAGGAGAAGAGGAAGAAAAATAGTTACCATCAGTCTCCAAGTTGTCATTATTGCTGCCTCTCCTTTTTGCTCTGTTTTCATGGTCCAGTAATGTTTGTGTGACTAAGAACAGGTCAGGATCCTTCAGTCCAGATGGAGCTTTTAGGAGTCTTCTCTGATGTTGATGATGGTTACTGAGTATCAGAAATGCTTTTTTCCTTTAGCTCTGTGAATAGACATTAGGAGTGGATGGTTTACCAATCTTTCAATGGTCTCATGTAGCTAGACTGGCATTCACTCAAACCATACCCTCTGACTCTCAGGCTGCCTGTTAACTCCAGGTCCAATGAGAGCTCCCTTACAAACTGGTAGATACCTATTTTTAATTAATGGTTTGGAGCTTGACCTTTCAGCTGTGTATTTCAATAAAAAGTATGGGTTTTTGGGGCTCAGGACCTCTTATGCGTCATTCCCAGAACTCTGGAACAGAACAAGGAATGAGCATAATTTTTCAAACATCTATTTTGAATTTAGCTATGCACTGGGGAATTGGTCTCCCGATGTGATTTTCATCTTTTGGTTAGAGTGCTTCATGTCTGCCCTCCAAACCCACAAACAAGGCCCTTCCTTGTCTTTGAAGCTTGTTCCTCATGGCTGTTATGATGTGAGCCACAGTGGGGGTTAGTGTCTAGCCCTAATGGTTATGGTTTTACCCAGGGTGCTCAGTTTTCTAGGGTGTTCTCAGCCTTCTGTTTCTGGGGCTGTCCATACTCTTGCCATGCACCCTTTCCTTTAAGGTTCATAAGAGTGTCTGAGTTTTTCCAATTCAGATAAAGCATTTGATTGCTGCATGGTAGGAACAAACCCCATCCTAAAGGGCTTTTTGACAAGACTGGGTGTGAAAAGGGAAAGATGATGTGGTGATGGTAAAGAGCAAATACTGCCAGACCTCACATGACTTCAGTAGTCAGTCTGAGCATTAGACTGCTTTCATTGCATTCATTTTGTAGTGCTGTCAGTAATGAAAAAAGGGATCAAAGCATTTGAATATGTGAGCCTCCTCACTATGAAGTATTTGGATCTGACCTGTTGTTCCAGTCTAGATTTTCTGAGGCTGTATTTTGTCTAGGATTGTATCTGCTGAAGAAATCATCTCAAAGTAATGCAGCAGATGACTTACAGGTCTTGTCTAGTTATCTAAGTGCTTGAAGCAGAGAACTAATCCTGATGTTTATTCCAAGAACTGAATTATTTAACTTGTATTTTCACATTTTCCTTAGGTTAGTCTATATTTGTGATAGTAGCTTTTTTTTTTAATGCTTCTTGGAGAAGAAGCATTGGCTGAGCATCTGATATGTGGATGTGTAAGTTCATGGCATTTGAATTTATAGTGTATAATTTTTCATTTCTGTCTCTGCTATACTGCTAATTAGGTAAAATCCTAATGAAATCAGGTTTGATAACAGCTAATCAATTTGAAGAATATAAAGATTAAAAATATGTTCAGATATGTTTTTACATATGAGACATTGAACAAGTGCATGTAGTGACAGGACAAGGAGGAAGGACTTCAGACTGAAAGAAAGGGAGGTTTAGATTAGATAAAAGGAAGAAATTCTTTGCTGTGAGGATGATGAGTCACTGGGACAGGTTGTCCAGAGAATTTGTGGATGTCCCATCCCAGGAAGTGTTCAAGGCCAGGTTGGATGGGACATTGAGCAATCTGGTCTAGGGAAAGGTGTCTCCATCCATGGCAGGTGGGTCTGAACTAGATGATCTTTAATGTTCCTTCCAACTCAAACCATTTTATAATTCTGTGATTAATGCATCTGTTCTGATGCTGTACTAAATGCACTGTAATTTGTTGCCTGCACATCTTACATATAGAGAGATAGAAATGATAGGCTTTGAATTAGTTATTTCGAAATATCTATTATTTGTTTCAGAAAGTTTTCTTGCAGAAATGACCTTCTTCCCAAATCATGTCAATAACAATAGCAAAAGCAAAAAGTAGTAAAAATTTCTGGTTCTACAAACAGGAGAAACAGAGAGTCTAGACTAGTTCTTTTTGCTTTTCTACTAGGAGTAAAAGCATTTTAGGGAAAAATACTTACGTCGGTGAACAGCAGATAACTTCAGAAGAAGGCTTGTTCTTTCTAGTAGAATTTTTCTCTTAATTTAAAAATCTTTTTCCTCCCCCCATAACAGGGTTAAATTAAAGGTTTTGATAAAGTCACTCACTGAATTTTGTGTAATATTTTTCAACAGATTTAGGGTTTTGGTGGGTTGGAGATTCTTCACAGAGATGGAATTAAATAAACCTGTCTGTGCCTAGGCCTCTGATACAGCTGTATGTTTCTATGAATGAAAAAATCCCATCAAAACATCAAAGAGAAGAACTGCCAAACCTGCAAAAAAACCCACCACAAGACCACCACGGTGGAAGAAAACATAACACTTTCCTTGTTGATCTAATATTGTAGAAGTTTTAGGATATTGCTGTCTGTAAAAATATTTTTCCTTGCAGCTAAAGAAAGTTTCCAGGACAAGTTAGAAATTAATCACACACAACTGAGTCTATGGTAGATAGATTTTCATGATAAGTTAATTCTGCAATGTAAAAAAAACCCCAACCCAAACTCACTTTGAGTAAGTTGAAAATAACAGTGGATAATTACAGAGCCCCAACTGTCCTGCTCTGCAACATCTTCGCTTTGAGTGCTGAGGATCTGTAAAAGCAGGTGGCTGCATACATCTGCCAAACATCATCTCAGCCTCATTAGCAGTCAGAAGTGCAACATCAGAAAAGCAAGTTGCAGATGGCAGTGAAGAAAAAGGCACATAAGGACTAACAGGAAAAGTCCTTGAGTGTGTACCTTTGCTTACAAAATAAAGCAATGCAGTGTAAATGGCTTAATGTATGTGGAGGCAAAAGATTGCTGCTGTGAATGAAGCTTTGAGAGCAGGTCTGTTTCTGGGAAATACTAGGCAAAAACAGCTGCAAGCTTGCTTTCATTATGGACAGAAATGTAGCAGAAAAGATAATATTTATTAGGGATGGTAAATCTTTTTTATTTTAATAGTTTTTCTCATACAGAAGACTCCTTTCTAGCTGGGCTTCATTCTGTTGCAGGGTTTAACCTTTTTTGTTTCCTCTTAGCAACTTCTTCCCTGATAAAGCAAGTTAATCTACTAAAGCTATTCTTCTTCAAATATGTTAAATGTGCCCCTTATTCCCCCTCCCTTTCATATGTGCAAAGTGGAACCTGGTCCTCCATGATGTATACAGTTGAAACTTAGATATATATACTAACTTTTTTATCTCTTTTAGGGTTTACACTAAGAATTAGTGCGTACCTGAGTTTGTTTGCTCAATTAGGGTTCTGAGATTTAAAATGTTTTCACCTAAATTTAGAAAAATTTTTATTGATATCATTTTATTACATGTAATCTTGATTAAATAAGAGGAATTTGGGGGAAATTGTGAATATTTATGAACTAGATTGAATTAGTTGACTTATTTCAACTGGGAAATTCAGGTTAGACAGGTCTGAATGCTACAGAATATAATGAATGTTTCTTTTATCTAACCAACAGACAAATAGGTCTTCTGATAATCATTTCATGTTATGTGAAAAACACTTTTTAAGAAAGTATATACATATAACATGGTTAACATTTTCTTTAAAATAGAGATGGCTCTTTTGTATGGCATGGATTATATTGTAAAGAGCAAACAAGCAAATGTAGGACAATAGGAAATTGAGATGTTAAGAATAGATGAGTTTTTTCAATCCTTAACTACTAATTTTTTCTGTCAATTTCAAGGAGAGAGGAGAAAAATGGAAATATATTTATGTACACAGATAGTGGCAGATTTCAGACTTCATTGCCTAGCTGGCCTTGGCCTTTGTGTTTTACAGAAGGTTTAGCAGGAGGTGGCAAGAGGGCTAGAAATGTAATCAGTTGGGCTATTACAGAGAAATAATGGGGCTAAGTACTTTCCTGGCAGTGTGTTGCTGTTTTTATCCATTCAGCAAATGTAATTTATTTATATATCTGTCAATAAATACAAGGCACCATCCAATAATGAGTACAGCAGGGATTTAAGCTGTATATTGCTGTGTTTGACACAAAGGTCAACCTTGGGAAATGGCTTGAAATTAACATTTCTTGAAAACTCTTTTTCCTTCCACTGAGGCTATCTCTTAATTCCAGCAATTTTCTCTGTTTGATAAGCAGAGAGAGCATACATTTTGATTATATAAAGGAGGGAGGAGGTAATGAAACTTTAAAATATTTCAACCAGCATTGCATTCTGGTGATAAGAATGGGACTTCATGCAGCACAGAAGAGATTACCTGAAGTAGAATTGGAAAGCAAATTGTATTTACAAAAGATGGCATGATTTTCCTAATGCGTGTTCAAAACAGCCTATTCACTCACATATTCTGCTGAGCTTGACTAGAAATAGCTTCATTTCTAAAAGGACAAATCTGATTGAAGGTAAAAGCATTCCCCTCTCAGAGATACTTGTCTAAAGGATTTGCATTAAATTTTCTTGATGGGAGCACAGTAGTGTTTTGCTGTGCATCTGCATGAACTGGTAATGGGAAAAATAAAAATACAAATCATGTCCTTGATTGCTTCATGCTTCAACCACTTGAATTGCTAGATTTATGTCTGCAATTATAGAAGAGATGTTGCAATATGATAGTTTGACAATAACTGTCACAATGATATTACCAAAATATAGATTCAACTTATTCTTGAAGTTAAGAGTGTTGAAATTGCATTTTAAGGGTCGGGCATACCTTCCTGTGGTTTTATCTTGTTTTTAACGTAGCCAGGGCATTTTTAAAATGCTGTCAGTTATTTGTAGGATTCTCAGGTGTGGTGTGCTGCAGATGTCCATGGGTTGTTGTACAGGGCTGTCCTGGAGCTCCCTGTTGTTGCAGGTACCAGTAAGTTTTACGTGTGCTGCTTGTGAGTGTCTCGTGTCTCTCCCGTGCAGGTGCTGGAGCTGGTGAAGGGCATGCATTACCAGCTGGCCTGCCAGAAGTACTTCGAGCTGACCCATGATGTGAGTAGCTACTCCTCTTTGTTCACCCACCTAGTCTTGAGGAAGGCCTTGGAAATCATGAATGAAGCCCAGAGGCTGTTTTAAGTTTGCCCATGCATCATTAGCTGTTTTGCCTTGTTAGTTATCCTTTCAGTAATTTCAAATATTCCTTTGTAATTTTCTGCATTTACATATTGATGTTATTAATACCCTCAATATTACAAGATGTTGTAAAATACTATGCTGTCTTTCTGAAAAAGTCAGTATGATTGAATCTTATCTATTTTGAGCCATTTAGCTTTTTCAAGATCCTGCTTTTAATCAAATTTGTAGGTTTTCATACATTGAGCAAGCTTGATGTGTTTAGATAAAACACGTAAAAACCTTAAAAAAAATAAAGGGAAAGTATCTAAAACCTCTTAATTAAATCTCCCAGCATTTTCATGGTACCTTTTGTTAATTTTTATTTGGTGTTTTTTCACATTTGTAGTCATGTGTGATTATCTTTTTAAATCAAGATGGGCATTCTCAGAGCTTTCCCATTTGCTTAATTGCAAGCAAAGTTATCTTAAAATTTTCTCCAAAAATTTTAAGATAATAATGGTCACACTCCATCTCCTGTGTGATTTCTTGATTCAAAGAACCAGTGTTTTCACTGGTTCAAGATTCCTTGTCATCAAAAAACCACAGTGAAGCACAGCTCTTCTTACAGCTTTGTTCTGTTCTCAAACCAAAAATGGAAGCATCCCTTTCAAACAGCAGACTATGGGACAGCCTTACTAAGGATATGGATGAGGATTGGATGACCCACCCAGAGGCTTTTACCACTGATTTTTTTGTTCTTAACTGATTTTCACAATTGATTTAAGTGGAACTGTTTGTCTTCACATATCTCCAGATGTCATATGTATGAATGTATAGCAAAGGTGTAGCCTGAGCCTGTGTCCACTGTTGATTTGGCAGCTGTATTTTGAGAGGAACACTTTGTCTTATGGTCTTGGAAAATGTGAGAAAAAGTCTACTAATCTGGAAGGAAATTCAAAATAATGTACAGTTTTAAATTTAGGTAACACTTGCTCTGTGTAAGCTCATGTCAGTATAAATAATAATTTCTCAAGATGACTGTGGACCCCAAGGTCAGCATTCATCAAAAGATAAATCAGTACTATGCATTTTAGGAAAGCTGTCTTTCCATTCTTCTGTAGGAAATTCCAGAAAAGCATTATTTTTATCAATTTTGTGGTAATATAAATATCTGTCTTTGCTGCTTGCACTCACAATCATCTTTCTGCTTTGCCCTTGATATCATTTCAGTAAGAGAAAGCAAAATACACACACACACACACACACACACACACACTGTAGTTTGAATGGCACATGCTTATGATGGCATTTTTTTACAGAATTTAGCTGCTTCACTTGTTACCGGCCTGCTTGGACTGATTTTTCTATTCTGCAACTCTATGCTTTATTATTTTTTTTTTCCAATGGGGAGGTAAAAGATATGTCTCTGAAGCTGGTGACCTTTACTTGCAATCAAGCCTTTCCTTTTCTGTATATCACTAGCAGAGTTTTTCATTGAAGGAAAGTTCACAAGAATCAAGTGGCATAACTTTGATTGTTTCTTTGAGCAGGGGAACAATCTTAAGTAAAATTTTCATGGAAGTAATGCACTTTCTCACATGGAGAATTTTAATTTAAATTATGTAAAAATTTTACCAAGAAAGTGTTGGATATGTGTTGGGAAGAGCTTTTGGTGTTGTCTGCAATTCTTAAAAGTTAAGGTGTATGTGGGTAAGATTAACTACGAATGACTTTGTAATGGAGACTTGTTAAAGATTTTATTTCTCTAAGTTCACAGGGTCAGCTTCAATAGTCTAGTGCTTGGCACCAAGGCTGTGCTAACACAGGCAGCTGGACTAGAGTGAGAATGCTGAGATAGATTTTTGGGGGGTGGTGATGGGGGTTGTGTCCTTGCACTTCAGTGCTGTGTTCGAGCAGCATGGGCTAACAAAAAGCTGCTGCTCTGGATATTCTGTGTAACCTGGGCTTGTTAACTTCAGTGCTACACCTCTCCTGAGCTTTGGTTGCACTTTTTCACAACCACAGGACAAAAGCAAACATCATTTGTATGGCCCAGTGCATGGACCTAGCAGGAGCCTCCATGTATCTTAACACACAAAGGCAATTTGTTAACTCTTCAGTAAGGGTGCAAAAGGAAAGCTGTAGCACCATCGTTGCTCCACGTGGTTTTTCTCTAATATCAGCTGTAATTTTAAAAGTTCTTGGTTCAAACCCAAAGATGTTACAGTTTCAAAATGATTCTTTCAGGATTTTCAAAACAGTATTTGCTATAGCAGGAATATTAAACTGGAGTTTGTATGAGAAGCCAGTATGTGTAAAATGTGCTGAATCCAAAGTCTTGTGTTAGTATCACCTACTTAGATGGATTACACAGTTGTGTCTGAAGTGCCAGGTCTTTTTGCTTGGTTAAAAGCTTAAAGTTTTAAAACTTTTGCATGTTAAAAGCTTAAAGTTTTGGCTGCACAGAACATACATTTTACTTTGGCTATGGTGGATTCCAGATAGATTTACCAGTGTGAATTGGCAAAGCTGTTAGAGAAATCTGCTTTCTCTATTTCTTGTAGTAAGTCTCAGCTAACTTACAAACTAAGTTAATGATGAGGCTTTTAAAATTAATATGCTTTGATCTATATTACTTAAAAACATTGTAAAACTTGCATGAAGTTGTATGGGCAGTCTAATGTAAAAAAATACTTCCATTTCTGTATTCAAATTTCTTGTGAATTTCCAGGCAGAGTAGAATATTTTTATTCAAAGAAATGCTTACTGAACCCTATTGAAAATTACAGAGAACAGACTTCTTTCTATATCACTATATCACAAATGAAGATAATGAAAAAATCTTCCCCCTTCTCTTTTAAAGCTCTCAGAAAAACTTGATGGTTTGAAACTCTTATAATTAAGAGTTGTCTACACTTCATCTGATAGAGTTTTATTTAAGTAGCATTCAAGTTTGAAAATGGAAAAATGGTACATGGAATCATCAAATCAACAATTTTAACTAACAACCCATAGATAACTTTTAAAAACACACAAATTAAAACTCACAAATACCATCAATCACCTCTGAAGACATGGTTGTAGGCTCCATTCATACAATGAGCTGCTTCTACAGCTTATTCCAGACTGTGGGGGAGAGAAGAGTTTAGAATAAAATTAAGAGTTACAAAATAACTCTTAAATTGGTCTGATGAGAACTGAGATTTTAAGGTTAAAACAACCAGAGCTCATTAAGAACTTCTAAAGGGAAAGCCAGTTTTTCACTATATCACTTCTTTTTAAGCTTTTTTCATGTAAAGAAGTAATTTAGTTCCCATCTAATGAAAATTGGAGCATGGATGAAAGCTGGCTGGATGAAACTCATCCATTAGATAAAACTAAAATCAAATTCAGTGATGACTTTGGGTTAGGTTTTTTGGGTTTTTTTTTTTTTTCATTATGCCTTTGAATACCAAATTAGAGTGCTAGGACTGTTACTTTTAAGATTTTTCAAGCAAGGTCACTGACTACAGTTCTAATTCATGTCTGAATAAGATTTTGTTATCCATGTCACCATTTTCTAATGGAGCTAAGCTAGGCAGTGGTAATGCATTTAATCAGGGTTCCATTTAGAGCACACACTGATCCTCTGCTTTATGATTATTCACAAGCAGCTGAAATTTAAATTGGTGGGGTTTGGCATATTAAATTAGCCACAGTATGTCCTCAGGAGACTCAGTGTGTGTGCAGAGTTGCTTATTATGCCTGAATTGGCCACTCCCTTCTGGGAAAAAAGGAATGCAGTGGGAGCAGAAATTAACAGGTATATGACTCTGAGTGTTCCATGGTGTGTTGTACCCCATGTTTGGTAAGTCTTCCAAGGTATTTTAAGAGCAGTGTTTTTTTAAAAATGTTCCTACAATTCACATGAACTGACAGGCAGATGAAAGGTGCAGGTTGCCTTGAATAGGAGGTGAAAGCACCTTTTAAAGTAAGCATTTCCAACTTCTGAGCTTCCCAAAAGAAATACAAAAGTTATAGCTCTGCTTCTTGGTCATTACATAAAATAGCTTCCTATTAAAGCTGAAAGCTTTCTTGATTTGAAATATTTGAAGAGCATTAATGGAATGTTCATTTTTCAAATAATTCCAGAGTTGAAAGAATGCATCTGCCTGAAGTAAAAAGTAGTAATACATATCTGCTGCTAGTTTTCTGTATTTTTAGCACTGAAGACTAAATTCTGTGTTCTGTGGTACTGGTTGTGCATCTAGAGTCAGGTGCTCATGGTGGAAATGATGGAGCAAGGACAAGTTTGATCTCTGGGGCTTCTGTGTTAGCTCACTCCCTTGTAAATATTGCATTTGTGCCTTCTTGGGAAACCAGGGAAAGACATGAAGGTCCTCTTTTCCATTTGCAGTTTCACTCTTATACTTAAGATCTGGATTTATACTATGCAATTGCTGCAACTTCTAGCAATGTTTTTCACTTTCATTGGCACTTTGAGCCTCTCCCACTCCCTCTTTTGGATGATGAAAGTCCATTTTAAGGTGTAGCTTCAATGGTCCTACATCTCTAAAGAGATGCCATTTTACTTGTGTGTTTTTAGATGCTTTGTGGTGTTATTTTTTACTATAGTAAAGACAGTGTGAAATAATGTTTGAATATGCCAAAGTTATTTTATTTCTGCAATGAAGGAAGAAAATTTCTGATGAAAATATATTTGTGTTATGCTAACATTTACTGAAGCATTATTTACAAACCAATGCCTTTTTCTTCAACAAAATTGGAACTTATTAAATTGTTAATTAATCTGTTCTTTAATATGAAGATGAGGATTTTTAGAAGTAAGTGTAATAACTTGGTGTTCCTTTTCTTTTATGTGCAGATTGATGACATTGGGTTTTCTTTGAATCATCCTAATCAGTACTTCACAGAGAGTCAGAAGCTGTTAAATGGTGGTAGAGAACCAAAGAAGGAATTCAATAACTCGGGAAACTTTCAACAAAAAAATAATAGTCAGGAAAGCATAAATTCAAATTCCACTCCTGCCTCTTCAAATGAAAAAGCTGATACTGAACTGGAAGGACTGGAAGCATACTTCACTGAAGACTAAGCAGCTGTGTTATTTGGGTTATTTTTGCTTTCTTTTATTATTTCCCTTCTCTAGCTGGATTTGTCCCTGTACTGAGGAATATGCACTTCACCACCTGGAAGACAGAAGCATTTAGTGCTTTGAGAAGGCTGAAAAAATGGAAGATATATATTGAAGCTGTAATTGCATCCAGTATTTATTCTTACTGCTTTAGGAAGCTGTTTCATAGGGTGTGTTTAAGGATGGGAAATGAGACTTTCTTCACAATTATTAGGTAATTTTTGTCTGATTTACCTTTTTTTTATATTCTTCAAAAATTTCAACTATTTTCATCCCCTTTTGTGATTTCTTTTCTGTGTATCATCGTAATAAAAAGAATTGCAAACCAAAAGTTTTTTGTGTTTCTTTTTAGCTATACTGGGATGGTAATTAAGTAGGTGTTCTTATGATCAAAATTACTCTCTGGAGGAGTCTGTCTGGCTCTTCTATATGAGAAGCTGAGGGAAATCAGCTTCCTAATTTGTACCTTGGCACTAAATTTAGAGAGCTGGTTTTGATAGTTGGAAGAGAACATAATCAGACTTTAGACACCTGTATGTAAGAAAGTAATAAAAAAAAGATACTCTAGCAACTTACTCATTATGGAGAAGCTAAGAGCTTATTAGCATATGTTTCTGTGCAGCAGTCATGCTGATGTAGGAAGTAGTTTTCTTTCCATCCAACCTCTGATCTCAAATGTACCCCAGTTCAGTTTGGAGTTGAGTATTTCAGAAGGAATGCTGGCCCCCAGCTTGTGAAGTGCAAGCATCCAAGACAATGAAACATCTCAAAGCCGTTCAGGATCTAATGATGAAGAGGATGTCACTGTTGGGTGTTCAGCAGAAGGAAGGCTGAGGAGCTCCCAGACTGAGCGAGGCTTTAAGTGCTGTGCTGAGGTGAGGAGTGCTGCCCTGGCAAGGGCAATGACAGGAGCTGCCACCGCTGTCACAGCACCCAGCGCCGGAGCTGATCCATACGGCCGCGCACCGGATGCTGAGCACGCTGTGTTCCTTCTCTGCATGTTTTGGGAGGTTTACTTTGTGCTAGTTTTTGTCTTACACTGTGGCTGGAGTGGTCAGTAGCAGGTGCAGGAATGTGCAGAATGTGCCTTTTGTGTGAACTTCCAGAAGGGACCCAGTTTGCATGCATGCAGCCTGATTGGCAGCGTGAGCCAACGCACAGCAAACTGAGGTGACTTGAGAGATTGCCTTGAAAATGGTGAACATTTCAGACAGTCCTAAATCCATGTAATTTATCCTGGTTTTGGCTGGAATAGAGTCAGTTTTCTTCCTGTAGCTGTTACTGTGCTGTGTTTTGGACTCAGAATAAGGTTGATGACACACCGATGTTTTAGATGTTGCTGAGCAGGGTGTACTCTGTATCAAGGACTTTTCAGTGTTCTGTGCTCTGCCAGGGAGCAGCTGCACAAGGAGCTGGGAGGAAGCGCAGTTAGGACAGCTGACCCAAACTGGCCAAAGGGATATTCCATACTGCAGGATGTCATGGTCAGTGTGTAAACTGAGGGGAGTCACAAATTCCCAGTCGGTGTGTGGTGAGCAGTTGTGTTATATATCACTTCTTCCTCTTGGGTTTTATTCCTCTATGTCCATTACTATTATTATAATAATATTTTAAGTTTTTGTTTCAGTTATTAAACAGTTCTTATCTCAACCTGTGAGGTGTGTTGTGGTTTTTTTTTTTTTCATTTTTTTTTCATTTTTTCTTTTTTTTTTTTTACTTTCATTCTCACCCCTTCCCCTCATCCCTTTCCAGGAGTCTGTGGTCTGTGTGAGCTTTCAGGTAAGCTTACTGATGGCAAGCAATTAGAGATGCTTTCCTTGTTTTCCCCAAGTACATATCGGGAAAATCCAATGAATTATAGATGGAAGTGTGTATTCACGGTCTCCATATTTAAGTGGTTATTTTGGGTGTATTTCACATCATGATACTTCAGTTGTTATTTATTTTTTCAAAGCATATATAGCATATTCTAAAATATATATCTATTTGGAGTCCTTTAAAAACCCACAGAAGAATCACTTTTTTTCTGCTTGTACTCATGAGCTACTCTTGGTAATGGTATTATCTCAACATTGACACTTCTACCTGTGGTATGTAGTTGACAGAAAGAAAAATAAAGACTTTCACCCCTTAACACACTTATTTGCTGAGACTTGTCTAAATCCCTCAAATGCTGAAGGATTTATGGTGTTTGAATTGGACAAAGGTTATGATCAATGGGTATAATTCAATCCCACAAGGAACCTGAAATGTTTATATAGGTAAATTGAAAAACAAGTATAAAAATGGTTGGGATAATGTCAAGAATGAATTACAGCTGTGAAATAGATACCTAAATACTAACTTGTTAACAGAGGAAGCACTGCAAGACTTTAGAAGAGGGTTAGGGTGGATGAAAAGTAGATCAATGGCTGGAGACTTGAAGGTGGTATCAGTGTGTATCAGCTGGGGGAGAGCAGGACTTGGTGTTTAGGCTGCAAAAACAAGGAAGATGTATGAACTCTCAATTTCTCTTAGAATAAAAATTACAACCACAGTGGAAGCATCATGAGAAGCTATGTTTCTAGCTGAAAGTTTTCAGCCAAGTTGAGGATGTTTTGTCATATAATCATAAGCTTTAATTAAAATGGTTTGTGAAAATGGGGTAATGAAAAAGAAATCAGTATAGTGGAAGATGATATGGCGCAATGTTTATTTTTTCAGAAGAATATTGCATTCTACTCAGGATCAGAGCTGTATCATGGGAGATGTTATGCAAACAGAAAATCTCTGCCATGATCAATGGCCAGCCTCATAAAGTGAACTTCAGTAAAAATAATTTAGATCAGAAGTGTCTTTGCTCAAAGTGAACCAGTCAAGTGGATGCCCTGGATGAAATGTCATGGTCTCTGTTGCTCTGTTCAAAGTGGATGGCCTGGCTGGCCCTTTTGGCATTAAAGTCTGTGACATGTGGATTTATTTTTATGCTTAATACAAATTTAATCTTATAAGCTGAAAGTGTCCCTGCCTCAGGCAGCTTCTGTAGTGCTTTTGGGTGGGATATAGAGGCAATCTAAGAGAGATGGAAGAGTCAGAGATGTGACATTCACCCACTCAATGTTCGGGTCTTGGAATTGTTGGTGGTTTGGCCAGCTACAGTTTTCAGAGAAATTGTTGGCTGTAGAAAAATATCAGGGAACCTGCTGAATGACTTTGATTCTGAGCTGATCTTTGGTATTGGAGCATAATTAAAAATATGTGAAGTTCTTAACATGCTGTAGGTGAAAACCAGGAATAATTGCAGTTACAGTATGACTTTGAATGGGAGAAAAGGAGAATCCTTGTCAACTGTGGCTCAGGAAGGAGGTGAAAGTTTTCTTACATTGTCTCTTGGTTAAATCTGAAGGTGCTGTTAAAGAGTGGTTTTATCTACAGTGATCCAATTTTTCTCTCTATTATGATATCCTAAGGAGTGGTTGGAAAACTTCCTTTTCCAGGACCTGGCATTAATAGAAATACAATTTTTTTCACTTGAATTTAGGTATTTACCTATGGTCTTCTTCTCAGTTTCATCAATACTTTAGTACATCAAGAATAACAAGTACAAATATCTGAATCAACATACAAATAAGAAAAATAAAAGCAATTATTTAAATATACTTGTCAGTTGTAGGATGTGTAATCAGAGTTACAATAGTCAAATATGTTGGTAGTGCAGTCACAGTAATCTGGTGAGTGCAAGCATATGTGAAAGAAGTGCTTTCCCAGGTTATTTCTACTTGGTGTGTTTAGAAATGAGCCTTAAAAAGTATATTTCTCCCTTTTTACCATTCATTTAAAGATCATTATAATTTTGTTTTGTAAAAATTTCAAATTTGTTATGCAGTGGAAAAACTACATTGGAATGTCCTTTTTGAATTCATCACTGATATTTATAGATTTCCTGTCTCTTGCCTCTATGTTTTGCCTTAAGTTCCCTCTTATGAGCTATGTGAGGCCTTACCTTGAGTTCTCTGGATTTTGTAGTTTTGGATTAAAGAATCTGACTTCATTTAATTTTTTAATGCATCACCTAGGAAAAAAGTCCCTACACATTGGAAATTTTGAAGACCTTCATAGGCCAAATGAAATAAACTACTCCCTTTGACCTTCTAAAGTTTCCATCAAAAGAAATGATAAGTAAATTAAGTAAATTTTCTTCTAAACAGGGGGGTGTAATCACACTGAGGAAGCCTTATGACATATTTATACCTGTTCTAAAGGCAAAGCTTTTCTTTTGGTTTCTGAATTGTTTTGTAGCATATGTAAATGGGACTTAAGTTGTGAGAGAAAACCAAACCAACCTCGCTATCCTTATCAGAAATGAAAATAGTAGAATATTCAGCCTGCTGAACTGCTTCCAACCTGAAGGCCAAAATTATCTGAAGCACTGCCATCAAGCTGGAATATCTAAATTGGCTGTCAAGCAAGTTTGATGGGATATTCACTCTTTTTAACTGCAGTGTGTGCTCCCAGCATGTATCATATTAGATGGCAGAGGAGAGCCACTTGTCTCCTGTAGGTAGCTGGAACTTATTTAAGCCAGTTTGCCTGTGTGACACTTACTTAAGGTGCTTAAATGCTTATCTGGGAGGGAAAAATCCCATCTCTGTGTATGCCACCCAGCTGTAGAACTGGTTCTGCTAAAGTGCTTTCTCTAAATGGGTTTTATGTCTGAATAACAACAGCTGTACTGTAACAGACTTGTCATATTTTTGCAAGAAGTGTTCTTAGCACATGATTATTTCACAACTTTATAAGTTCAGTATTTATTAAATTGTCTACTGTGCAGATTTAGAGCACTAAACCCAGTTCTCTGCAGTAATGTCAGCCACCAGCATTCTCAGTTCACAGTTTAGATTCAGTTTCTCTTGGGATGTTGATCTTATTTTTCACCAAGTAGCAAACTCTAGAAATGTTTTTTTCCTAAATAGAATTTAATGCTGTTTCAAAAATTTCACTTGCACACTTCAGCTGTAGTGATTCAGTATTTTGTGGTAATCTTAACAAGAAATAATTGTTAAAAAAAGTTTTTAATACATTTAAACTGAAAAAATTTGCTACATTTCTTAATTACAGTCTGTTACAGAAGTTTTTTTAATTCAGTGGAGCTTATTGCCAGATGTTTGTTCCTAATAAGTTAGTTTTTTTACTCATGTTGGTAGACCTAAACCTGCCTGAGTCTTCTTCAATGAGAGTGACTACAATAATTTTCTCTAAAAAAAAAAAATAATCCCCTGAGGAGCTTTCTGTAGCTTAAAACAACAAAATCTTAGAACAGAAAGTAGTGCTATTCTACTTTCTGAATAACATTGAATTACAGTGTTATTCTTCCTCTTCTTAATCATCAAAACTATAGTGAACATTTAATTCCTAGGAGCTGATGCTGTCCATAAATCTGGAAGAATTGTCTAAATAAGGGCACTTCAAGCTTTAATAAGAACCACTTTTAACAGCTGTCAAATTGGCATTATAGACCCCTTTCCTGAGCAAGGTTTATTCTGCAATTGGTATTAACTTATGTCTCAACGGGGCTGAGATTGCTACTATCAGACTGAACTGTTCTTCATGACTGTTTTCATGTGAGGACAGGAATTTGGGTCTGACAGGCAGGTGGGCTGTACTGTGTGCATTGACCAACTGCTTAGAAAACTCAGATCTCACATGCTGAATTCATGTGAGAATTCGTTCACGAGTTGAATGCTCAGTTTGTAGCTGCATAAGGAGATAAGCAATTTGGTTTGGACTTATTTCAACCAGTAAGTTGAAGGTTGCTGGCATTCCTTTAAAATCCAAATGTCTAAATATTTCAATTAAAACCAAACAAACAACACCAACACATTCTATTCCTGGTTACTTTAGAAGAGTCTTAATTTTTAACAGTTGCTGAATGACTGTTTTGGGAACAAAGAGTTGGCTCTTTCTGTGCCCTAAATAAATAAATACATTTGGTGTATCTAATGTATCATGGTGTTAATGTCTTCATGTTTCACTGTGGTGAGTCTTGCATGCAAATCCTTGAATGTTGCTTAACCTAAATCTACTCCCTGAAAGTCTGTTTTTTTGTTTTTTTTTTTTTTTTTTGCCTGTGTGGATAATTTGTGGTGCTTCACTGAGCAGAATCTACAGCATGAGTTAGCTGTATGACCAAGTTGTGGTTGCAGAGGGTAAATTATTAAAGCCATGGGTTACTTTGCATGTTTGTTCTGCCAGGTGGAAGACTGAACTCTAATAATTAAAGATATACTCCTGAACTAGTCTCAGTGGGATGTTTGTAAGTGACTGGTAAAAATCTTAACTTCCCGGTGTAAAGAAGGCTTTTCTTGCTGTCTTGTGACCTTAGAGCACCACAAAAACATGGAGTGTGACAAGACCAAGGCATCCTCCCCTGAAGGACAAACCCTGTTAAATTCATTTACCCTGCTACTCCTACATCACACTTTTCCCATGGGAGATGTGTGCTGTAAGGGGCACATTGTGCAAAATGCAAAGAGGTGCAAACCAGACAGCAGCTTCCATTGCTGCTCCTAAAGAAATAAAGCAAAAAAACCATAAAAAAATAAAGCAAAAAACTTCAAAATGATAAAGAAAAGGTTGGAGGGATATAACAATATTGTTACATGTATTAATTTCCAAAGGTGCTATTGTGGCGGGGTCTCATTGTGGTATCATTGCACAAGAATATTGAAGACAGAATATTTTTTGTCCCCAGTTTACAGTTTAAATTATGAGATGAGGTAATGAGTGAATGTAACAAATATGAGAGGCAGATGATTAAAATATAAAGTGGCAAGGACTGTGACCAGTGATATTTTTACATTTATGTATTGTTGAAGGTTTGAGTTGGGTTGTTAAAATAGATGTTAATTACATCCATAGTCTTTGCTGACCATTTGCCTATCCAGTAAGAGCAATTGGGTACTGAGGAAGCATTTTAAATCAATGAATACAAAGAATATACAAAATAACTCTGAGATGAAGTTTGTTCCTCTCTTACTCTGTGTTCTCTTGCTGTCCACAAACTTTTGCAGGATCTTTGAAAATGCAGAAGTTCTTGTATCAACACGAGCTTTCACTTTCTGACTCCTGATTCTGGATTATTGATGTGGCATTGCAATGACAACAAAGGGCACAGCAATGTGCCTGTTTCTCATGTATGTCTATGAGATGATGCTTTTGTGTCTGACAAGGTCTTTAATCATGCTGTTCTCAGTGTTCTGAAAGCTTTATTTGTTTCTTTGCCTGGGACTTCTGGAGACAGAGCGGTCCATATCTTGTTTCTGATGTCCAAGTCTCTTTCCTTCAGCTTTGTAATATTTTTTTCAGCTTATAAAACACATTTTTGTTAGCCTGGTTTGTTTTCCAAAGCAGTGCTTCCTCCACAGAAGCATTTTGACATGCAGCAGCTCTGCTCCCATGTCCAGCATTAGTGGCACATGCAGGTGGTTTGTAGATTGCTCCAAAAGAAATGTGGGTTTCTCTTGGCAGGCCTTTCACCTGTACCTTGTTCAAGGAAAGAAAAGTCCACAGTAGCTGGCAATTCTAATTTGATATGGGTTAAAATACATTGGCTTTGAGTGACACTAGGCTAATCCACATCATGAGATGACAATTTGTCATTTCAGCCATGTTAGCTCTTAGGTGTCAGCTCATAATTATTTGTAAAGATTATTTTAATATATTGGGGTTTGGTGCACTCAGTTGCATCTATGAGTGTTTACAAGGGCATCTAAAAGCTGGGTTTCTTTGCTTGTTTCAGTCAAAATAAAAATAAGTAAATATTGTGCACACAAACTAGTCATGATACCTTCTGTTTTTAAAGACCTTTGGTTAGAAAGTAGCTCTGTAACTCAGGTGATGATTACTGGAGCTACTTGCCATGTCTCATTCCCAGCTCTAATTCTCATAGCATAGAATGGCAATAACAGGCTTGATATATTTTATTGCCTATTCTGTATATTGTTTATTCTGATGGGCAAATCTTAAATTTTCCTTGCTATTGCTGCTGCTTTGTACTCCCTCAGCATTTGAATTGAAATGAATTTTTGCTACCTGATGAAGCTGAGTGAGTCCTAGAACTTTCTAGCCCATATCTCATTCCTGGCAGCTGCAACTCATTGGATGCTTAGGAGAGGAAGGAAACAAGTGGGCAGTGATCCTTTTCTGGGTAGTCCATTAATTTTAAAGCAGTTTTTTGAAGTTACTTACACTAATAGTCTTGGCATTCTTGTATTACCATGATGCATGATTTTGTATTATATTAAATGTAATTTTCGCCTTCTCAAAATAGCAGGTTCTAGCTGTCCTGGTTTTTGTAAACAGAAGAGTCTTACTGTGTTTGGTATTTCTGAACACGGATGTTCTTCTGTCTCTCATATTTCTTCTTCTTTTGCCTTTTTTGTATGTGGCTTATTTCCATCCTGGACTGCAGGCTGTGTTTCCAGTCCCAGTGCTCCAGGGATGTGTCTGGTCACTGTTGCAGTGCAGCTAATGAGCCTCACTGCACACCTTGGGCTCAGAGCCAAGATCACCTCTCATATCCAACCTGCAGAAACACTCCTGTGTACCTGGTAATTCTGCCTGGGGATAGCCAAAGGAGGCTGGACAGGCTGCAGAGAAAATTACTCTCCTGTGTTTTCTTAGCTCCTGAAACATCATCTGCCTGGTCAGCAACTGTGTTAGAGATTGACCTGCTCGAATATTTATTAGGGTTATATAGATCAGTGATGTATCCAGGAGATCTAGTGGAAACAAGTAATTCTGTAACTAAGAGCTCACAACAGCACATATTTTCTAATCTAAAATCTCATATTGTCCTAATATTTACCAATAAAGAAAACAAACATGTCTTGTAACTAGAATATATATGTAGAAGGAGGTAGTAAATTAAACAGATATAATAGAAAGGATTTTTCGTTATATTATTTTTAATAAAAAATACAAGGCATTTTAACCTCTTTCATGGTTCCTGATGAGTGCTGAGATTAATATAACTTCATTTTATGAAGTATAGCCCAGGCCACTACATGGAGCCCAGAGTGCTGTTTCAAACATTTCAAATAGCTTCTGCCTTAAGCACAAGCTTCAGCTGTAGTAAGAAGTCTAGCTCTAAAAAGAAAGGCTCTATTTAAAAAGATGTTTATATATGTGTATATATATACACACACACACACACACATATATATATATATATATATATAGGACAGATGTGTTCTGTCTTCACTTCTGGCTTTCAGGGAAAGAATAAATATAGGGCATCTAGGCTCCTCTAAATTGTTAGATTTTTTTTTCTTCCCAGAAAATTGGTTTTAGGTGTGACAAACACAATTTATCATCCCTCTGGACTGCATACAGGTACTTGATTGATTTCAGTGTTGTGAAAGCCAAAGTCAGCCCCATGTTTTATCATTGTACTCCTCTCTGAGAGATCTTGAAGATTGGATGAAATGCCCCAAAAATAAACTATTTTTGTTATTACAGATTGACCAAAGAATAGGATTGTGTGTACTTTGTAAACACTTCCTCCTGTTCTGAGTGTTGCTGGTCTCATTCTCTAAATACAGGTAGGTAATGTTCTTAAATGTCTTTGGATTTGAATGGTCTGTTTTGTATTCTAGTCTTGTGATTTTGTAGCTGGAGTGAAACCCTGGCTTCAGCAAATTTCATATACTAGCTTATGTGCTGTAGCAAATTATTTTGGACTGATGCCATAAAATAGATCTCATATTTTAGTAATTATTTTATAATCATAACTAACTGTTAACAATTTATAATATACAAAAATACTACCCAGCCAAAAAAATAAATGAAACTATCTTTTGCTTGACAGATTTGGTTGACTAAGGAATAAGAGAACTTTTTTTTTTCTGTTAATTTATCTTTTTACATGCAGCCTAATAATTAGCAACAGTTTTTCAATACTTGAATATCCAGAATGTAATGATAATTCAGTCCTTTTCTAATTTAATATTTATTTTATTTGATTTAATTTATTTAATTTAATTTATTATTTGATTATTTATTCCTCTTTGACATGATGACAGATCTCTCTTCCACACTCTAGATATGTTCCCGTAATGTGTTTGATTTAAGAGATGTGTCTGGGGTGAAACAACCAGCATGTTCTCTTACCTGCTCTGCTCTTTCAAGACCTAGTTTTTATTTCCACAGCTTCCAGTCAAATACATTCAAAAACCTTCATGATGAGCACTTGAAACATGTTCAAAACAGTATTCTGGTCACTTAATTATTTTCTGCCATTCCATAATTGCTTTACAGTAGAGAATTTTTTTTTCCAGGTTTAAATAGTACTTTCAGGATAAGAAGCTTGTTGTAGAAATGTTATAGCTTAAAGAAATTTATGAGCCCTGAGCAGGCACCCACTTATTTGGCTTTTCTCTTTTGTTTCTGATTTGGAATGGGTATTTGAAGTAGTGCTTTGTTTCTCTGCAGGTAGATCAGTAAGCAAATGCTTTTGTTCCTGACAAAAGGCTGAAGAAGAAAAAAAATTCTGTTTCTGCAGTCGCATTTGAGCTTTTAGTTCCAAGGACAGAGCATCCAAGAGTCTAAAAGGTACCAACCAAAAAAAGTCAGAAAGGCAAATTTTTTATTTTATTTTTTTTTATTTTTCTCCTTAAAGTAATGCCTGTGCTGAAGGGCTAGTGTTTCCATCACCCAGAAACATCAGCCTTTGTGGGAAAGGGAGCATTTCCTCTGCCTGCTGAACAGTTCCCCCAAGGTTGGGGAGCTACCTTGCCTTTGATTATGGGTGCTCCTTTATGCAGAGTCAGGCACTTGCTTTTCCTTTTCAGAGTAAGCATAGATGCTCTCCTGATTTGGAGGAAGTCAATTTTCTATTTTCAGAAGATGCTTTATTTGCTCTCCACTGCTGATCAACATACAAAATATCCTCTTCTCTGGCAGATGTTCTGTCTCTTTTCTCATCCCTTGAATTTGAGTTGCAGGGAGAGGTGCTCATTTGGGAGCTGTTCCATAGTAATTTCTTTTTTGTGAAATGATAGGCTGAGAAACTGTGCTAATGAGCACTGCTCAGGAGGTCACACACCAGTGGCAGCTGTCAGGGTGCACTGTGAGCCACTGGTGGTGGCTGAATACAGCCAGAAATAAACGCATTGTCACAATGCACTGTGGGTGAAGCTTAGTAATTCTTTGTTCTGGCATACATATTTTTTATGAATGCACCACAAAATGGCATACATTAGGTATAAGTAGCAGTAAAACAAGTCACTTGATAGGATTTTTAAATGGCTTTACTAAAGATATGAAAAATTAAAATATTATAGGGTCTTGAGGGAGACAACAGTTTTATCTACCTGCATCACAAAAGGATGCAGGATGGTTTTCAGAGGCAGTAATGAAAAACTGCAGTCACACCTTCAGGATGTGCAAGCAGGTGCAGTATCCAGCTTGCACTAAGAAGGATGGTAAATAGGGACTAGCTGGGCAATCCTGCCAGAAAGAGAAGGTTAAAATGCTGTCAGATGTAGGTAGAATAGGGTTTTGACTCAGTGAACTGGAAGATGATGGGAAGACCAGTAAGTTATGATGAGAAAAACATAGTCTTGCCTGCTTATCAGAAACTACCACATTTTAATGCCACATATGAGCCTAAGGCTAAATATTTCCAGATTTACAAGCTGATTGCAAACCCCTCTCTTTTCTCTTCATTAAGTGAAGTTTTGCCAGGGCTGAGCCTGTATCTGGACTTTGCTCATTGTATTCTTAGTGTGGTCTCCCAGGGAAATTGTGGGGAAGGGGGCAAATACCCAAATTGCAGTGTAATGCTCTGGAGGGGTACAGCTGCAGTAACAGATTTTGCTGTTGACACCATCTTTTTCTGCTTCATTAATCTCTTAATCTCTCTGTCACATGCCAGCAGTGGGCAGAGACACTTTTTTATGGGGACACCCTTGTATGTTGGGACAACAGTGAATTTATTCACCAATTTATTTTCCCTTCCTAATAAACGTATCAGATTCATGTTGGCTTAGCAGGCACAGCTCCACTGCTGCTCTTAGGGCTGTCCCACTGAACATCTCCTTTCTTGCCACTCAGAAACCATGCTGCAGAGCCTGGGACAGCTTATGTTCAATTTGAGGTGTGGCCCTGGATTTCCCTGGTGATTTGTGGCAGATTGTCTACCTGTCTCACCTGCAAGGGGGAGGGAACCATTCCTCCTTACCCCAGCTCTGGCCCATTTGCATCAGTGTGTACCACAGGTATTGTTTCTCCTCCTGTGTAACATCTGGAGAAGTGTGTCTCATCTGCCTGCAATGACAATGAGCAATGATGAAAATTCTCTTTTCAGGCATATGATGTGTAAAGGGGTGTTTTACCTGAACAATAACTTTGGATTTTAATGGGAACAAATGTTTCAGGTAGCCTCTTCTAGCATTCTGGGTGTTTGGGACACTCCTAGTTCCTGATTCTGTCATGTTCTGGATTTCCAATCTGCCATTTGATACTACCTTCAAATCTTTGTGCTTCCAGCACTGCACCTGGAACTGTTCCCACTCCTCTGTCACAACATAACCTCTTCTTCAGCCATCAGGGCTGGGCATGGTCTGTGTGTAAGGGCTGCAGCATGGGATACATAAGGCAGGAAAGGAAATCCTTCTGACTGCATGGATGGTGCAGGCTGCTCCTGCTTTGAGTTCACTCTTCTGTTCTGCTGTTTGCTTTAATAGTAGGTTCAGATGCAGCCACTAAAAATGTGCCATGAACAGCTCCATCCCACTCTTCAGAGTGTGAAAACCTCTATTTAAATTATTTGCAGTGTTGTGGGTATCTAATTATTCTGAATTCTCTGTTTATCTGTGCTTGTGTTCCCTCCCAGTGCAGCTGGCATGGCTGTGTCTGAGCTGGCTGTCACAGCAAACAGCAGAACAGAAGGCTGAGCTCACACCAGAGCAGCATCATCCATGCAGGCAGGAGGAACTGGAGCCCTGCATCCCACTCTGGGGGCCCCAGCGCTGGCAGGACATGGAGCTCCTTGGAGAGAGGCCAGAGGAGGCCACCAAGCTGATCAGAGGCCTGGAGCACCTCTCCTGTGAGCAAAGGCAAATCAGATTTGTTCAGCCTGGAAAAGAGAAGGCTTTGGGGTGACCCAGTTGTGGCCTTTGTATCTGAAGGGGGCCTACAGAAAAGATGGAGAGAGACTTTTTAAAGGACACATAGTAACAGGACAATGGGGAACTGTTTAAATTGAAAGAGGATAGTTTAGATTAGACAGTAGGGAGAAATTCTTTACTGTGAGGGTGGTGAGGCACTGGAACAGGTTGGTCAGAGAAGTTGTGGATGCCCATGCCTGAGAATGTTCAAGGCTGGGCTGGATTAAACTCTGAGCAACCTGGTCCAGTGAAAAGTGTCCCACTGCAGCCAAGGGTATTGGAACCAGAAGATCTTCAAGGACCCTTCCAACCCAGGCCATTCTATGATTGTTTATGAATTTAAGATTGGTTCACCTTCACCTTGCTTCCCCCTGCCCAATGAACACTTGGTAAGTTTTAGAGGTTTAATTTGGTTTGCATTTCTCTTTGGTGGCTCCTGAGCCCTCTAGTCATCAGTTTCTCCATTTTTCTGCACTCCTGCTGGACATCTGCTCTGCTTAGTGGGACAACAGGAGGATTGAAATGGATTAAAGTTGGGTAAGGTGCTAATAAAAAATACAGGAAAGAAACAAATTTCACATATAATTCATTAAAGGGTGGTGTGGCAAGGAGGGAAACACAGCTGTATTTTTGGATGGAAATCCCAACAAGTCCATCAGTCAAGATGAAATCTCACATTACACACTGCAGTGTTTGTAGTCCAGAAATTCCCCTGATTGCTTTGCTAAAATCTCTCCAAATCATTTTGTAGATTACTTTGAAATAGTTTCTCTCTCTACCAAAATGTCATTTTTGCTAATAATGTACACTTTTAAGCTGGAAATTGGTAATGTGCAATCCACTGACATTTTTAAAGCTGAGTTCAGGGAGGCAGGATGTCTGCCAAGGAAAAGGGAGATTGTTACTCCTCTGATGAATGTTGCAGGGTGTTCAGCAACCATGGACAGGAGGTCTTTGCAGTGAACTATTCCTTGTGGATTCAAATCAAGTTTGAATTATTTGCACCAATGTTTGTCATATTATAGATTGAAAAGGGCTGCCCAGTGTCTTTGGGCAGGCTTTCCTTGTCCCTGTCAGGATTTGCTAACATCAAGCTAATTGCTTTCTTACCATTGGAACAGGGAGAATGATGGGGTTTTTTTGGGTATTTTCACGGTTTCCTGGAGCAGGGCCTGCTGTGTGGAGTCTGAAAGGACCTGCTGCTCTCCAGCCACCACCCAAGCTTTTCACAGAAGTCCTATGGGAAGTAAACTCAGTCAGTAATGATTTTCCAAACATCCAAATATTTTTATAAAGCTTGTGTACTAAGCTATTGGCACATATTGAAAATATGCTACTTTGTAAAATGCACTTCAGGTGATTAAACCATTTTTCACAATTTCTGGTAAATAATTGGAAAACTGCCTATGGCACTTAACTAGGTCACAAAATGTTTCAAATGTAATGAAATGGACATGTAAAAGCTTCAAATACTGGTTACAATAAAGAGATGGACTGTTGAGCTTTACAATAACTGCAGCATCAACAAGACTCAAAATATAAATAATTAGTTGAATTCGCAGACACTTGGCTGAATTGCAAATTGAATATAATTTCATTGATTCTCTGTATAGCCAACACACATTTATATTTATTTGAGCAGAGAAGGGGGAGAGAAAGCAGAGATGGGAAGCCCTTACCTTAATCAGATTGCTTTTGACTTAAATTCCTCTAGGAATGCTGAGTAGGCTAATGAGTATTGTACCCCAGTAATTACCATAGAAGAAGGATTACACTATTAAAAATAATCAGTGCTCAGGATTTATTTCTGAGCATTTTCCCTATGTGTTCTTAGAAAATGGTCTGAACAATAGTAACTAACATGTAATTATAGGTATTTAAAATTGATCATAATGAAACAATAGCTTAAATGTGAAATCAGACTTTACCCTTTTTAAAATAAATACCCATTTATTCTCATTGTAATTTATGATAAATCTGTGTAATCTCTCACTACACTGAAGTTTGCTTCCAGTTTTCTAGTTGATTCTAAATTTATGATAGCCAAGACAGAAGTGCTTAGTGCAAACTGTTTATGCCTCTGTATTATTATTATTATTATTATTATTATTATTATTATTATTATTATTATTTACCAGTTATGGATGTAGGGAAACTATCATCTCTTGGAACTGCAAGTATTGGGCAAACCTTTTAGCAAGATGTCTGTTGCAAAGGCTTCTCAGGTTCTGGCTTGGTGTTTGCAGTAGAAAGGGTGAGGGGTCCTCTCATGGCACAGTCATTGTGCTGGTCTTATGAGACCACAGGTCATGCCTTGTGATTGTGGTTATCACTCCCATAGGCTGTTTAAAGAGTTTACTCAGAGAATTTCAATTTCTAGCAACTGTGGGCCAAAAAACTCCCTTTCCAGCCTATACAGAGAGTATAGGAGGTTGCTTTTGTAATCCCCTTTCTTGGACATCTTAAAATCACTCCATGGACTCCTTATGGGTTTGGAGGCCGCAAACTGGAATCCCATCATTTCATTTGTGCACGCAGTGTGGAGCAATGATCACATGGCATTGTGCCTGAGGAGCTGCTGGGAAATCAGGCACCTCGAGGAATGGTGGTTTAGCACTGGATATTCACAGCAATTATCTTATTATCTTATTATTGCTTTTCTCCTGTCCTCTTCCAAAGCCATGCACGGTTGGTCCAGCTTGTGCTTACAGTAGGCAAAGCTCTGTGATGAAATATAAAACATTTCATTTTGTTTTGCTTTCTCTTCTGGCCAGACTCATTATCAAAGTAAGATGCTGCCTCTGGGGCATCCAGTAACAGGTATGTAAAAACAGGCAGTTCTCACAAATAGATGTGTTTATTTTCATGGCACTGCAGCTGGGCAATTAACACAGCTGGTTTTCTGGGTGACACTGAGGCCACAATTCTAACCTAAGGGACATTATTGCTTACTTGCTCGTGTATGTATATATATATATAGTTTATACTGAAAAGGGTTGTATCTCGAGCCCAAAGTGACAGACAAAATATTTTTTTTTATATATTAATTTGGTGACAATTATGTCTGGAAATGAGCATAACAGATGTGAAATTTCCTGAATTTCAAAAGACAGCTTCTTTTGCAGCCCTCTATGGATCACATTTGAGGTTGTTAAGTCATTAGCAGGCAGCAGGGAGACTGTAATTCTGCTTTTCTTCAACCTAACCCTTCCACTGTGCGACCCCTTTTCTCCTCACGTTGCCACTTGTACTTGAGTTGATTACCAACATGATCTTTGAATAAACCTGCTGGTTATACAAGAAAAGATAGCATCTGACTAAAGCTGTTCAATCTACATTTACAAAATTATCTCCCTGGACTTAATTATCACTATCCTGCTGCATAGTCTGATTCTACACTTGCTTATCCCTTGACTTCATTCTCTTGTTTGATGCTACAGCTTCTCATAATCCACACAAGCCTTGCAATATATTTCACTCACTTGCTGACATTTCTCTTTGTTGTTGATATTTATCCCTAGGTATCCCAAATGCCTGTCAATTAATCACTCCTAAGTCTGCAGAGTGTTGTTAGAGCCAGGGACTAAGCACCCAGCTTTCAAATGAGGCAGCATTTATCAATTCATGTGACTCTCACTATGAAAAAAAGAGAAATTGTATTCTGTCATTGCCAGCAGCCTTTAGGATGATTAGACTACAAGGCAAACTCTGGACCATATCCGTCTGGATCTACTGGAGATATCTTAAAACTTCAGTGAGTTTTGGCTCCCAGCTTTATTTCCTGTGATCTGCTGGTTTTTTTTTTTTTTTTTTTTTGGTCTCATGATTAAAAAAAGGCTTGGAATCCTGTCTGGCCTTTAAATACACTTTTGAAAATTATTATTTCCATGAATTTTAAGAACAAGAACTGGCTGAAGCAACTGCAGAGATAATATGGGTTAGCTTTTCTTCAGGCTATGGAAGAAATTAAAGACTGAAAACCACTTTTGGTAGTCCCCCCCCTCTACTTTTCCATGCACAATTTTATTCTTTTGAATTTTTCAACACTGTAGGGGTTTTATTATGGAAACAGACTGTTTTTTCAAGAATGTGCAGGCTTCTGAAAACCAAGAGCAGTGATGACCCTGGATGGAGTGTGAGCTGCATGCACAGCAGGACGCCTGAGGCAGGATTTTCCTTCTGCTGTTTGGTCCCACCAGGCTTACCTGTGTCAAAGGGGAAGCCAAGAAAGCATTTCTCTCTCCTGTAAGAAATATCAGTGTATACTGCTTAAGAGAGCAGCTTCCCAGACAGTGATTTATTTTCAGATCCCACTCTCCACTCATCCATTTGCTATCAAAGCCCCAAGCTCAGGAGAAGTTACTAGCTATAACTGAGCAAGGTGTCCACGTGTAGTAAATATTGTTTTTTTAGTTGTCTGAACATTGATGTTCTCTGTCCTTGCTCCTGGGCAGTGGTATCATTGCCCAGAATACATTCCAGCTGTGCTTCATCCAAGGAGCCTTACTTATGGCTCTGTGTAATCTGCATTTCATGAAAGAAATGCTCTGCTGGGTCTGTGTAAATGTGCGGCAGAGTTTAAGGGATGCTGGGAGTTATAAAGGCCCTTGGATTGATCAGCCCCGGTGAGACTGTGAAGCTTTTGCTGCACCAGTGGCTGGCAGTGTGTGAAGAGGGGGAGTGACAGATTTGTGAATACTCTGATGATGTTTCCTTGTTGCTCCTTAGCATATGCAAGGCCCACATACGTGCTGCTGACATAACAAGAAATATCTCCAATTTTTCATTCATTATTGTTTCAGGAAAATTCCTGGCCAGTTGGGAGTCAGGGCTGGCTCTAAGCTGCTCAGCAGTAGAAGCTGAGATCAGCTTTGTCATTCAGGGGAGGCACAGAGATTTTGGATTCGGGGAAGGCACAAGTGGCATGGGAGGGAAGGTCGAGGATTTTAAGAGCTTCATTCTTGTGCTGCTGTTTCAGGGACAGGAATGGACAAGTTTTCAGCCATCCACCTGCACATATACATGAGCACAGGCAGGTGATGAAATGGTCAGCTCTGTCTGCACTCAGGGTGAGTCTTCTTTCAGTGAAAGATTAGTTTAAATATAGATGTTTCTAAGCCAAATGCAAATTGCTATAATTTTCCTTCTTGTCTGATAGTCCAGAGCAAAATTTTTTGTCAGAAATATAAGAAACTTCCAAATTTATTTTTATAAAATTATTTGTGAAATATCTTTCTCAGATGGAATGGTTTTAGAAGGAAATTCCTATTCTGAAAGAAGCAAAATGAGGATTTAGTTTACATCTTTCTAATCTGGGGTACACTATCTGACTGGTACAGTAGTAATTTCTGAGAAATATGTGATCTCTAGTTTTTTTCCAAATCACTTTTCATCCGGGTGCATGAAAAAAAGCCAAACCTGAGACCTTTGAAATCTTGCAAGACCAGAAAGTCATTCCATCCAGACTTATTTGGCCAGTCTACGGGATTTATACATTTACTCTCAATGGTATTTGATGAGTAATGATTCTCAATAAATACTTGAGCACTGGCTGCTGTAGGGGTGGAAGATCAGTGCAGAAATCTGAGACAAAGAAATGTCGGTCACGAAGTTGTCAGAGTAAGAAAAACTAGATGTGTAATTAGCAGAGATGCAATTCAGACCTCTGAAAAATCTGAAGTGTCAAATTTGTGCCTAAGAACTTTTTATTTGCTTTGAACTTCCCCAATCTGGCTTTAGGCAGGCCAGAGGTGCAGCCTGAAGGGAAGGGGCAGTGGGGTGGCTCTTGGCACTGCCAGCAGCTGCTCAGGACTGTGTGTGCTCCAGAAACATGTGAGGGGCGGGGCTGTAACCACCCCTGAGGGTCAGGGAATGTGCCTGCAGACACACATTGTGTGTGTGGGTACACAGGTGCAGGCAGCTTGTGCTGGGGCTGCTGATGGTGGGAGCAGCAGCTGTGCTGGCACCAGGTGTTTGCTGAGCCCTGCAGCACAGACACACAGAGAGATTCTGCTTTTGTTACACTGCTTCCTCCAGCAGCCCAGCTGATCTGATAAAAGCATGTTTGTACCTGCTCCAGGGTTTAGCAGAACTAAGCTTTGAGGTATGATTTGTATTTACTTATTTATTTAACATTTATAACTAGCACAGCTGTTCACAGCTGTTCCACTCGATAAAGTGACCACTGCACTGCTAACCTCTGCACAGTGCAGTGCCATATTTTAGGCAGGGCTCACTCTTCTTTTCGCAGGGATGTTCAATGTAATGTAGTCCCACAATCTGTCAGTCAATAAAAATGCTATTTCCTCCCCAGGCTGTATGTGTTCTCACCTGCTACAACAACATTGAAATGATGCCAGTTGCATCGTGTTTGTAAACAGTGCCAGATTGGAACTGCATGCTCCATTCTGTAGCATCATGTCTGGTGTGTGATGTGGGCATCACTCAATTAACCAGCTCCCTTTGTTTTCTCTGGATTTCTCCTTGACATTTATTTCTGGGAAGGCAGAACCTGCAGGCAGCTTTATTTGTGGTTCAGGAGAAAGACACACTTTAATGTCCTTGCACCATATTTATCATCATCTTGGCTGCCTTGCAAAGGTTGCTGCAGATGTGATGGATAGAGGATGACTTGACCAGTTTTGCTGTGGTTTCTGTAAGTGCTGTTCTTCATCTTTGGGCAAAGAGACACAATGTAATTTCTTGTGGCTGTGCCACTCAACAGACTTCTGTTTTCAGCTCTTTGCTGTCTGTAAATAACTACTGCCTTTTAAAAGAGGTTTTGCCTGATCAGGTACTGAAGTTGCTGTGCTGTGGTGTTTGGCAATGGTTCAGAAGAGAACCTGCTCCTCATCGTCCCACCCCTCTGGGGGTAAAAGTACTGCAGCATCAGGTGGGGTCGTTTATAGCTTAAATCCCCAGGATAATGGAGTTGCAAATTAGACATCCTTATCCAGAGAAGGAGATAGTAAGGATTTCACATTAATAGAGAGCTTTGTCATTTAAACTGAAGGCAAGAACTTATTTTTTATATTAATGAGATTTTGAACTGTTTCCAGTATATTATCATTAGAGGGACATGCTGTTAGGAAAGAATGTAGCTGTGCTCCCTGAAGAGTGGAGTTCAGTGTTGTCATCTTATTTGTTATTGCACTTCATTTCTTAGTGCAGATTTATTCTGTCCCCATATGTCTCCTGTTCCTTTTAAACAAAGTTTCAAACAAAAGAGTCCTGGTGGGCATAATTTTCCTCCTTGTTGTCAGTAGCAATGTTTGTCAAGCATTGGTGCTTGTAGCAAGGAGAACTTTCTGAGCCCCTTCTTTCCTCCTGTCTCTTTGGGAGCAGAACTCTCCATGGGATTGGAGCACACCCCTGGTGGCAGCTGGCCATGGCTGGAGGTTGCCCTGGGGTGGTGGCACTGCAGACTCTGGGGTGCAGGGTACAGGGGTGCAGGACTGTGCCTTGCAGCTCCCTGCCTGCAGGTGTGCAGGGCTGATGGAGCACAGGTGTGGCCCCGATGGCTCAGACTGTAGGAATTTATCCAATCCCCCACAAAATGCATGGCACGAGGAACTGACTTTTTCTCCTTACTCAGATGAATGAACACAAAATGTGGCTGTTCCCCACTGGCTGTGTTGTATTACGAGCTGCAAAACCCCCAGAGATTAAATGACATTTCCAGAAATCAATCTCACTAGCTACTTACTGGGGTTGTCTTCCTCCTAATATGCAGTGAAGATATAAAATCCTAAAACTGGAGTAAAAAAAGTCAGAAGATGAATATTCTGTTTTCAGACACTGAATTCCATTACTTTTTTTAGAAGAAAGACATAGTTATAAAATTACAACAAAGCAACTCTGAGAGTAGGAAAATAACTGGTGTACATTTTGTTTCTCCTTTACTATTCTTGGTTAGAGACTAAATCATCTCTTTTCACTGTAAGGCTTGGTGATAGGTTTTTAACAAAAAATACTTTGGGATCAGCTCAAATCCAGCAATGTCTGCCTGCAGCTAGGAAATATCTAATCAAGAGACATAGCAATAGAAGAAATTCTGATCTCTCTCAGGTAGCAGCTTTAGAAAACTTACCTTTCAAGATGTTTGGTAATATAGGAGGATCTAGGGCCTAATTTAAATAAGATTGTAGATTTGTATTAGAATAGCCCCCAAGACTGATCTAATCTGCACAGCCCCTTTCTTCCCAAAAGAAGGCTCCACAGCCAGGCCTTTGGTTATCTTTGGGCCTCAGTGCTCCGGGCAGATCAGGCCTGATGGAGAACATCAAAGCCAAGCTTGCTCTTATCACTTTTGAAAGGTTAGTCTCTACCTCCTGTCCCTCATGTGTTCCCTGATGTGGCTGGTGACTGTTAAATGGGAGTTATTTTTACTTCTCACTCATCCAACAAAAACAAACAAAGAAACACCCCGCACCCCCCAAATCAACAAAACCCAGGCTTGTCTGAAGAAAAGCAGCAGCATGTCAGTTTTCTCCTGCAGAGAGAAGCTGCCTTTGGAGAGATGCACTTGTGGTGGATCTGTCCCCCTGTGCACAGCCAGGCTCGGGGCTGGGCTCAGCCAGGCAGATGGATTTCCATTGCTTCATCTGCTTCATGTGGGCAGAAACTCCTGCTCCCAGCAGGGGCTTGTTGTGCTGGGACTGTCACTGTGAGTAATGGGGCTCCTGTGATAACTCAATGTAGCTATTGGATAGAGAATGACTTACTGAGGCTTTTTGTACAACAACTGTACAGCACAAATTCAGGTTTTTATAAATGGGGACTGGTGTCTGTTGTGATAAATCAGATTACTTGTTTTGCCCTGTACTTCCAGCATATTCAATTTGTGCCACAGTAAGACAAACTTATTGTGATTATGGGCTTATTTTTGCTGCTGAAGGTGGCCATGGTGAAATGCACGTCTAAGGATCTTGCTTTCAAGATTCTCCGAAGTTTCTCCCAGCTGTTGCAGGAGAAGGCACCTGGCCAGCATGCTGCAGGGCACAGGCTGAACCCTGATGTCTGCAGGAGCCACAGACTCTCTGCTGAGAAGGACTGCCAGGCCCTTGGTGTTTCAGGTAAGGACTGAGGCTTGCCTTGCATGGCTGCATCCTTTGCACTGTGTACAGCAATAGGTTGCATGCCTGATTCTGGAGCTTTCGTCCCAAGTGCCTTTTTTGGGCCTTTGGGACCCAAAAGGAAATGAAGACACACTTAAAATAAAGTGAATCCAAGCCCCTGCATTAGACAAGGTATTTTCTCTTCCCACCCACATAACCTTTCTGCAGCAAACCTTACCCATTTTACTCCAGGTTGGTGTCCCACAGGGGCAAAGCACTGGTTCTCCTCTGCCCCATTGCTGAGGACTCATGCAGTCAAGTGTTTCTGGCACCAGTACAAAGCATGAAGACTGCATGTAAAATTCATTGATGTTTCTGAGCCCCTTCTTTCCTCCTGTCTCTTTGGGAGCAGAACTCAACTTACTGTTGACTGCCTGATTCCCAGCCCTTTACTTGGCACAGGTAGCATGTGGTGAATGACAGCACAATAGATTGCAAACCAGCTTCCATATTTTAATATTTTTTTTTCTGCAAGGAGAAGGAGATTTTTTCCTGGCATTCCTCCACAGCCTGAAATTAAATTGCTAGAGAAGTGCCCTAAGAGATTTTAACTTACATTTCAACAGTCCAAAGTAGCAGTTACTAAATCTCCTAGTTGGAGAAAGCTTAAGGTCCTGGTTAGTCACTAAAGTTTTTGATGTTGGGTTGAAATAGGCATTTAACTGGGAGGATTAAGGTATAATTACTTTTTGCTGTGGGAGGGTATGAGTGCAGGAACTCTGTCCCTCTGATAGAAGGGCTTAAAAAGAACCAACCCACAGTTTTTGGTTACTTGCACCTCAGCTGTGGAGTGACACAGGAGAAGCAGACTTGTCTAACCTGATGCTGCTCAGCCTGGGAGCATGCTGAGGGGGAGCATGCAGTTCCTCCACCCCTCCTGTACCCCACTGTGTGTGATTTATTAACTTACTGGAGACAAAATAAAAGGGGCCAGAAAGGGTCAGGAAGTGTAGTTTGATGCACAGGCAAAGGTGTGTGCCCAGAAAATCAGGGCTTTGAGAATGACCTTGTTTCCAAACTCTGTCCGTGGCAGAGCCTGGAGAGCTGCTGCATTGAGCCCTGGGCTGTGGGTGAGAGGGGCAGCCCTTTATTTTCCTACAGCTCCCTTGTCCTCTGTCTGGGCTGAGACCACATGAAGCTCTCCCAGGCTGCTCCTGGATGCTTCCCATCCTGCCCTGGCCCCAGCTACTCCTCTCTGCCATAGGACTGGGCTGCCTGTGTCACTGAGAGGCAGCTCCACACTTGATGGCTTGGACAACCTTAAAACAATGTGTTTTATTCTGAGGACGTTGCAAGAGAAGACAGAGCAGGAAATTCCCCACCTTTTTGGTGGAAAGTTCTGCCATGTGCTCACAGCATGGGTGGCACAGGGCATTCCACCCTGTCCTCTGCCTGGGCAGCTGTGGGAGGCAATGCTGCACTGAGGAGATGGGTCTGGCAGGCAGAGTGAAACCCAAATTACTGTAATGGGGAGGGAAACCTGTTCCTGCCTTACTGATGCTTAAAAGAAGCCAGACTTCTGGCTTCTGCAGTTATTTTTCTGTGTTGATCTTCATCCCTTTCACAAGGAAATCTTTCCCTCGCTACCCACACCTCCCTGGTGCAAAGAGGGTGATGGGGGAGTTGTGTTCTCACCTGGCAGTGGCTTCTCCAACTTCCTCTGTAGTGTCCATGCCAAGGGAGAGGGAGATGTGCACATGGCCCTGGCAACACCTGAGGAGGGTCCCCTAGGCTACAGGGCATTGCTGTAGCGAATGAAGCTGCTGCACCTTTATTTCTAAGTCTCTTCCTTGGACTGTGGCACATCTGTGACTTGCTCCTGGGCTGCAATGGATGTCTGACCCATTGCAATGCCAAAATCTAGAGGCACATTCCAAAAAACCTGAAAAATAAGAGGGTGGACATCCCAATGCAACATTCTTTTAGTAAGGTCAGTCTGAAGGATCCACTGCACAGCCATTCTGTGGAGTTACTTTCTTTCTACCTTTGTTGCATAATTTTTTTCCCTTTGGTATGAAAAATTTATCTCATTGCTGGGGAAAAACAACCCTTCCAATGAAACAGTGCTGAGCAATGGCAATCTGACATCAAAATGACTTTTGATGTGAGCAGTTGAAATGCTAAAGGTTGTATTTCCAGAAACTGAAAGCACATATAAAGTGGAAGAACACTCACCTGAGCATTAGAGTCTCCTTAAGCAGAACAAAGAGGTAAGCTCCAAGCATCCACCTGATTAGAAGCTAAAAGGATTTGATTTTACCACTGAGCATGCTGTGTAAACATGTGAGCATGCCTTTATCTCCCTTTATATTTTCTGTGCTGCAACCTCTTGTCCTTCTTAAGATGTTTTCTGTGTCTTTTCTGGAAAATAAAAGCACCAGTCCCATTACCCAGACCCCCCTGTGCACCACCTGCTCTGGGAATCCCACAGGATGTTTCTCTGTGTGCTGAAAAATCAGCTGGGATGACAGATACAAGTACAGTATGTTTACTTTAAACCTAAAACATAAAGTCCGCAAACCTAGGCTGTTCCTTGACCAGGACCACTATTCCTTGATTATCCTGGGAGCAGCTGCACATGCCATAAATGCTATATGACATTACAGAGACAGGAGTCAGGTAACAAGTGCAGGTTGCTGTAAAAAAGTTACTTGGTTGCTTAAAGAAAAGAAAATTATAGCAAATGAAGGTGTGAGGCAGTCAGTGACCTCTGATACTGTGTATCTGACTCCTTTAATGCTTGACAAATGGTTTAAGCTCAGGCTGGTTTTGGAGGAATAGAGCATGTACTCAGCCCAAGCATAAGCATTTTTTCCAGAATAACAGAGAAGTTAATGTGCTACAATAAAAGCATCTGCTTTATTTAATGATCCATTTCATCATGTGATTCCTGTCTTTAGCTATGAGATGCCAGCAGTTTTAAGTAGGATAGGATGTTTTAAGTAGGATGGGATAAATAGGATAGCAGCACTGATGTGCCTCTTATCTCATTTATGAGAGAAGGAAAGAAGTGAATGAGAGCTCTAAATTATTTCTGCCAGCTCTGGAGTTTTCTTTCCTCTTCTGACTGGGCCTGGCATGGTGGCCCCTGGGGAGGCTTCTTCTCATGCCAAGCAGAAATCTCCTCCTTGCCCCTTTCTTGCTCGCTACTGTTCAAAAACATTGTGTATTTACAGGTAAAATGCCAAACATATTTTGAAAGAGCTCTGGTGTTGGACTGCAGACTCTGCAAGGCAGCACTGGAGCTTCCCTTGTGCAATGCAGATGGGGATGGGTCATTCAGAGATGATGCTATAACCCTTGCCAGTCCTCTTTGCTTCATCCTCTGCCATGGAGAATAAAAACAGATGAGCTCTGCTCTTACTGTCCAGAAACTAATCTGGTTAATTATAAACAGTGATTATAAATTATGCTACTTCATGGAACATACTGGAGCAGATGAGGTCAATTGCCTACAATCACATATTCTCCTCATTTCTCTAGAAAAGTTGCACTAAAAGAATGAGGTACAGTAAAATATAATTATTCAGCAAGTGTTGCCAACTGGAAGATAACACAATGCAGTTTTACTTTTCGTATTGAAAGATGAGAAGATTTCTCCATGTCACATATTTCTCTAGCTTGTTCCTTCAGGCACTCTTTTATAGTCCTTTCTGGTATGGAGTCAGCTCAGAATAGCCACAGCAGAATTCCCAGCAGGTATGTGCAAAGCTACATAAAAAACATAATATCTGCAAAGTTAGTTTTCAAACTGTTGTCTGCTTACGCATTCTGCTGTGGGGAAAAATAGGAAAAAAAGGTTTTCTACAGATAATTGGAAATAAAGTTCATGACACCATTGCTTCCCCTGCCTCATCTGAGAGGGTTAATTCAGCCCAGGTTATTCCTGTAATCCATTTCCTAGGACAGTTCTGTGAGTGGCTGTGCTGCCTGGATAGAGGAGGAGTAAAGGAAAGAGGGGATGGCCTTTTCCTCCCAGTGTCACCAGTGATGCTGGGTGGAGTGACCCAGGCACCAGTCGCTCTCCAGCCAGAGGGGCCTCTGGGGACCTTTTTGGCCCTGGGAAGTGTCCTGGGGCTGATCCATGGCAGGACTGTAAGCAGACAAACACACACTCTTCCCAGGTGAGTGTGTTAATGTGTGACATAAGACAAATGTTGGCTAAAAATGTAAAGTAACACCTAGCCTAGTTGAGCATAAACATTCTTTTCTGGTAAGTTTTTTTACAGTTTAACAGTTTCTCTGGGAGTTTTTATGATGTCTTCTCTTCACATCTTGAGGAACTGAACTAATTTTTTCCCTCTATTATTACATTTTTATCAAACAGGGAAATAAACTTCCTGCATGCTTCTCTTCCATGTAATGTCCTCTTTTTAATTTGTTTTTCAACATGCTGCAGTCCCCATGAAAGTCTCTTGTGACCATTGCATTGGACCAAAGTTCAGAGCTGGTTGCTTTCCATCAGAGACTCCTGCTGGCCTCTGCTCATATGCTCACTTGCTACATTAAGTAGATAAAAGCTTTTTTTACCTTGAGCCATTGTTTATCTGTTTCCCAGGTTCCCAGAGCATGGTAATAAAGCTGTATTAGGTTACTTGTTGCTTTTAAGTAGAAAGATGCCCTGTTCTGCGGTGACTGGAAGTGGAATAGCCTCAAGATAAAGGAAAACAAAAATGCAAAACCTTATGGTGGCATGACCTTGAAAGGAATCCCCTCTATCACAAATTCCCTCTGCCCCTTGTGTATAAGTAGGGCTGCTAGGAACAGTAGAAATGGTGTGTGTTTATTTTCTGAGTTTTTCTCATAGTGCCCAAGGCGAATAATTGGAATTTCATTCTCTCATTGTTAACCGTGATACCCAGAATTCATGTTTTAAAGGACAGTTTATCTCTGAAGAGCTAATATATAAAAAAGTGGTAAATTCTTACAGAGCAGTTTCATTTCCTGTGTGTATACAGATTTGGATTTAGTTTTGCCTATTGCAGATGAATTTTCTAATTTTTCCCTGCATATTTTCTTCTTTCTCTTGCCCTGGAGATGCGCCTGGAGAGGACTGAAGTGGATTTTTTTCTGACTTTCCCAACACAAAAGAATCATTAAATAAGGTCTGGATTGTGGTGCCAAGTTGAGCCCCTACTCACATCTGTGTAAGAACATTAAAGGCACAGAGAAAGGATGTAACCTGTGGAAACTTCAGTCATGGAAGGTGTGTATGACTCTGGATTAACTCAGAGAGCTCTGGGTTAGCTGGAGTCAGAAACACCCATCTTCTCATTTGTGAAATGGCAATCTCATGTAAATTATAAGGACACAACAAACCCTTTGATGCTGCTCATGCAGAACTGGTCTGTGAAGCTGAGTTGTTTCTGAAACAAGATTTTGTTAGAGACATGCTGGAAGCCCATCCTGAATGAATGAAACTTTCAGGCAGATGAAGAACACTTCTAAATGTGAGACCGTTTCCTCTGCAGCATGCAGTTTTGTTGTAGAAGTTATGGTCAGTTTTAGATGTCTTCTGGCTGTGTTATGAATTATGTCCATAAGACAGAGAAATATAGAGCAGTACATTTCCCCTTTCTCATGGTCACGTGTCCATAGTTTCAGGGTATTATTATTCACTCTATACATTAAAACTTTTTTCACTCTATACATTAAAACTTTTATTTCACTCTACACATTAAAACTTTTTTATTGATAAGATTTAATATAATCCATGCCAGCATAATGCCATTGTTCCAGTGAGTAAAGAAGAGCCTCCATTGCTCTGGAGTCAGTCTTGCAAAGCAATGAAACCGTCAAGCAGCACTATCACCATAAAGTAGAACTTTGATCTTCAACATTTGGTGGTATGCAGGATTCACTACAGAAAATTGAATTCTTTGTCAAGTTTAGTGAGAAGTGAAAATAGATCTGTGTAAGCTTCTGGAGTTTTGGTTTATTTTGGGGTTTTGAACAGCACAGTCTCACTAGAAAATTTTGTTAGTGTCTATTTCTCAAAGCATACAACTGGTTTGTGGCACAGCATCAGAAATCAGGTATGCAAAATAGCAACAAACACGGGTTTTGTTAGCCAGGGGAGTGCATATTCAGGCATCTTTAGGGCTCCCTTAAAAAATATAAAAAATTGTTTAAACTCATATACAAAATCATATCAAGTCACAGGTATTGGAACTAAAAAATGGGAATTTTTAAACTTTTCGAGACTTACCTGCACATTTTCAAAATATTTATGAGAAGAGCAAAACTCTTGTGTTTTTGACTGAGAAATTTATTTTTGAAACTTGCGAAAAAGTTGCTATTAGAAAACTGATTTACTTGTAGTAGACTCTTGTGCATGGGGAAAACTCTGATTTCTCTGACCCTTGGATTGCTCTGGCAAAGAACATTTTCCACTGAGGGATGCAGGGCTCATGAATCCAGCTGAGCAGTTGTGGTTTTGCTCAGGTGCCAGCTGCAGCCCAGGAAAGCTGTTCCTCCCTGGTTCTGTTCCAACCCATTCTGGATAAGCTGCAGAGAGGGAAGAGCAACCTATGGAGAAACTGCAGGCTGATCTCCTAGCAAATTGAAGCTTTAATAACTAAAAATGGAAATGAGAGATGAGGGAATGTGGGAGAAGATTCTGTGCATCTGTTATCTGTCAGGCTGGGATTTGGGGCTGCCCCAGCAGGACTGCAGGCACCACTTATCCTCTGCCAGGGGGCATGGCACAGTTTGGTCTGTGTATTGATACCTGTATTCCTAGCAGGACATGCTGAAATTATCATAACTGTTTCTTATGAAGAGAAAAACAGTTCACAGCTCAATTTTCCCTGCCCTGCCAATCCCACTTTAAACTTCTCAAACTTGTGTGCAAAACATCAGAGCCTCATGAACATTTGCAGGCACAAGTTTTCTGAAGTAAACAGAAAGCCCTTTGAAAATTGCAATCCTAATCCTTTTCTCTTTTAATAATGACTGTTCTCTCATCAATTTTTGTCTATGGAGAACTGAGGTAGATAAATGTAAATTGATATCTATTAACTACAAAGTGGTTACAACTTGCCACTACAACTTGAGTAGAAATTTTTTAAAAAGATTAAACTACATGGAGTTTACCTTGTTGAAAAGCAGTGGTAGCCTCTGTTCTGGCTGCTCGTGTCCATATGGGTACTGAATTACTGCAGTCTCTGATGGCCCCAATATAGATAAGATTCACTTGAAATTTCCTTTCTCATTTGTATTCAGGTACATTGCACATAGTTAATGGTGGCTGATACTTTGCTGCTTCAGAAAGAAAATGAGAAGCTAAAATCTCAAATTTTCCATATCTATTTCAAATGATTGAAATGGCAAGGACAAAAATTGCCCTCTTCTGTGGACAGTGGTTGCATCAAGTAATTAACAGAACTTCTGCTACTTAGTTTATTGGATCATCTGAAAGTACTTTGTAGATATAATGGCACAGAAATAATGGATATGACAGATGAAACCCCACCAAATCATTAAATATCTGTGTCTCAGATAAAACTGCAATGCTAAAGGACAATTAGTTTGTGTCTCTGTTTCATGTCTGATTGCAAAGAATGCCTGGGGGTGTTTTGTCAGGCACTGAGTTGTGGGGGGATGTGAGACCAGAGGAAAAAATGTAACTGCCCTGGCAACATGAACAATGGAATTAAGCGGACCCTTAGCAAGTTTGCCAACTGCACCAGCCCATGTGGTGTGGTTGACAGGCTGCAGGAAGGGAGGAGGTCCAGAGGGGCCTTGTCAAGTTTGAGACGTGGGTCTGTGCTAACTAGCAAGGCCAAACGTAACAAGGCTGGGTGCTGAATGGATTGAGAGCAGCTCTGAGGAGAAAGACTTGGGGGTATTGGTTGACAAGAAGCTGGACATGTCTCAGCACTGTGCACTTGCAGCCCAGAAAGCCAAATGTGTCCTGGGCTGCGCCAAAAGCAGCACGACCAGCAGGGAGAAGGAGTGATTCTGCTCCTCTGCCCCGCTCTGGTGGGACCCCACTGCAGTGCTGCATCCAGCTCTGGGGTTCCAAGCATAAACAGGGTGTAGAGCTGCTGGAATGAGTCCAGAGGAGAGCCACAAAGGGTTATAGAACCTCTCCTATAGAGACAAGTGAGCGAGTTGGGGTTGCTCTGTCTGGAGAAGAGAAGGCTCTGAGGAGACCTTACAGCAGCTTTCCAGCACCCAGAGGGGGCTTTTTAAAAGGGCCTGTGGCGATAAGGTGAAGGAGAATGGCTTCAGACTGAAACAGGGCAGAGTTGGATTGGCTATCAGGAAACAATTCTTTACTGTGAGGGTGGTGAACACTGAAACAGGTTGCCCAGAGTAGCTGTGGATGCCCCATCCCTGTAAGTGTTGAAGGCTGGGTTGGATTGGGCTCTGAGCAAACTGGTTTAGTGGCTGGCACACCTGCCTTTGGCTTGAGCTGGAGATAGATTGTTGCAGACATCTTTTTATGAAAAATCCTTTCCTTAGGATTTTTCCTCCTGAGAAGCTGAGAGGCCTCAGGAACAAAATGTAAACTATGATTATCTGCTGCTGTGGAATGCAACAGGTGGATCTGTGATTGGTCTCATAGAGTTGTTTGTAATTAATGGCCAATCACAGCACAGGTGGCTCAGTCTCTCTGTTGGAGCCACAAGCTTTTGTTATCATTCTTTCTGATTCTATTCTTAGCTTAGCTTGCCTTCTGATGAAACCTTTTCTTCTATTATTTTAGTATAGTTTTAATGTAATATATATAATAAAATAATAAATCAGGCCTTCTGAAACATGGAGTTTGATCTACGTCTCTTCCCTCATCTTCCAACCCCTGGGAACGCCATCACAATAGATGATCTTCAAGCTTAGTTCCAACCTTTTATATATCTGTGTAGCAACAGATTGTGATAGAATGTAATTTAATAATTGCTAAAATAGGTGCTGCTAGTGTCCTGTACCAGCACTGTATTTAGAGGCATGACCTGTGTTCAATAGAGATTACTATTGAACTAGGTGCTTGTGTTCATATATTCATAATGAATTCTCTAAAGGTGTTGTTGGATGTGTTTTTCCATAATTAAGAAGTCTACATGTCACTGCTTTTTTCTAACAGCATATGCCAGCAGAAAGCACTTTTCTGACTAGAATGAAACCCTTGCCTAGGAGCTAACCACAGTTTTAAATAACAGAGGTGTTTCAGTGTATTACAGACTCCTGCATTTTGGCTAGCTGCTTCTTAAAAGATTTATGATGTATATAAACCAGATGAAAACTGGAACCACCAGCTGTAAACTATTAATGCAAGAGTGGTTGACTGGTGCAATCAGGTAAGGTCAGTTGCTCTGTGCCATTGGGGAAGAACAGATTCCATATCACTCAGATCAATGCACTTCAGTACATTCTCTTAAAACATCCCAATTTCCAGGCAGCCCGTAGACTCTAACCATTTCCTGAAGCAATTAACAAAGTATAATGCAAAGCAAAGCAGAGATGAAAACCAAAGTGAACTATTGACTGTAAAACATGAAGTAAATCTCATGTCACTTCTTGCCAAATGTTGGCTGGGAAGAGGTAACCTGCAGCTTTTTGTGCTCTGGGAGTACCCTGAGCTCCTCTCAAGTCATCCCCATGGGACATATGACCTTTTTCTGATTTTTTCATAAACAACTGACTGTGGAAGTACCTCCATACTGTTAGATTATCTCATCTTTCCAAATCCTGCACCACAACTCTTTGTATTGTAAATACTTCCAGTAATGTATGACAAAGCTCTGGGGTCATGAATCTGGTAATATTGGAACTTACATTGTTACTTACTGAACACAACTGTTTTGAACAGCTAAATTCAAATGTGTTTATTTTGGAAGAAATAGATTTAAAAGAAATGTAAAAAGTAGACCATGACTCTGGAGTGGACAGACTGGATAATAGATAATGCTCTTGAAAAGGAAAAAAACATTTCAGTCCTTCCATTTTTCTTACACAAGCACTGTTGGGCCACATTTTTATCTGTCTGACTCTTGTAAGGGCAGCAAGTAACTTAAAAGATCATCTTTCTGTTTTGGAAGTATCTCTAGCACAGCGTAAAGCAAAGCCTGGGTGCCAATGTAGGTGTTTTATACATGTTTAGATACTGCTGTTAATGTTGTTAGATGCGAAGTTCAGATCTTATGCAAGTAAAAGGAGCTTCATCCTGCCACAGGATAGGAAACCCCTGTAGCTGCTGGGTGCAAGCCTCACACTGCAACCATCTGGTGCCTCTGAAATGGCCTTAAAATTATTGGTTTTTGCCAAGAAGATAAAAAGCTCTGGACATTAAAAAAGAAAAGGAAATGGTTTTAGCTGACATTAAAAGAAAAAAAAGGAAATGTTTTTAGCTATATTTACTCTTTTGGTGTTTCCCCTTGAAGTACCTTTATGTCCTGAACTTCTCTAAAACTCAAGTCCTTTTTCAATATCTTTAGTGTTGAGTCAGTTCTTTCCGACTACCTTAGGACAAAATTTGTGGATCAAAATAATAGCAAGAAATACTTATTTGTTTCTTACCATTTCCTAGCATTGTGCTCTCTTCAAGTTTAGAATAATCTAGTGCTCCCCTAGGGACAGCAGTTTATGAAACTTTTTGCAGAAGGGAAAGCTGTATGTGCCTCAGTTGTCTGGTTCAGTATAGCACGTTGCAATATGTTGTCTTTCAAGAGAAGAATAATTCATTTAGGCAGTTACATTAATGGGGGAATGCTGAGCCACTGTTGGATAGAGAAACGTGTTTTCTATTCTCCCGGAGCAGTGTTGTCTTTTGTTATTATTTGGTTTTATGGTTATTTATGGTTTTTATTATTTTTATGATTTTTGGCTTGCATTAAGTTATTTGCTAATGACACTAAACTCCTTGTTCATTTGGGATGGGGAGTTGACTAATTTGCATTATCTGATAATAGATATTGTGTTGTGTTATCTGATAATAGATATTGTGCTGTGAAATGGCCTCCAGCTGTGCCATGGTGGGTTCCATATAAGGCAGAAATTCTTAAAGGAAAAATTTGTCAAGCACTGGATGGCCTGCCCAGGGAAGTGGTGGAGTCACCATCCCTGGAAGTGTTCAATAAATGATTGGACACAGCACTCAGTGCTATGGTTTAGTAGACAAGGTGGTCTTTGGTCAAAGATTGAGCTTGATGTTTTTTGAGCTATTTTCCAACCTTAACAATTTTGAAATTCTTTGGAACTTGAAATCTGTCTCTGTCTGGAACTCTGTTGATGTTCAGAAGACAAGATGTGATCTAAATATCACCTTTTTAATGTTCAAGCAGAAAAGATATTACCATTTAATTTTCAAAAAAGCATCTCCACATCCTAACATGCAGCCTGCAAACTTCCATTTTTAAATGAATATTCTTGACAAATTTTAGCTTGCCTTTCTGGATTTTAATTTCTTTTCAGGCCACCAGTATATATAGACCTCTAAGTCTACTTACCTCTAAGTATTGAGGGTGTCAGTGACTTGAGAAGTGGAACTTCCTCTATGTCTGCAGTAGAGTCCTCTATATATTTTCAGATCTTTTTTCCCTTTTCCGATTTTGTTAATCTATAATAGTTTTTTCTATGTTCTTAAATGTTTTATAAGCCTATTTAATCAGTATGTTATACTGATTATATATATCATAAATATATGATATATATAATGATATATATATGTTATATATGATTAAAGCAGTATAAAAGTCACTTGAATTATATGTTCTCCAATATGTTCTCCAAGTCATAGCTTGGCTTGACACTAACAGGACAAACAGGTCCATAGATCTTTCTACATCACCACCTATTTATTCTTTTCTCAGGGATAGGCTTTATTTATTTCCCTATGTCTGAGCAGCAATGCCATGTACCTCTACTTGGTTAACAAGTCTGTGTGACTGCAGAACTCTTCAGTCATGTCTTGATTATCTTTATTGTCAAACTTTTCACTTCACATTATCTTTTCATATACATTAAAGGAAAATTTTAATGTTTTAAAACATTAAAATTTAGAGACCACTGAGGTAAATCTGAGGCTTTGCACTGACTTCAGTGAGCCTCATTTCTGTCTCTATGGGAACACCCAAACCTTTATATGAAATATGTAAGTCAGACATACCTTTGTCTGTTATCTTATTAAGTAACTTAATGTTAAAATTTATTATTTAAAGCATGTCACTCTGACATCTGGTGAATATGATGTCCAAACAACAGAACCTTTAATAAAGTTAGATCTGGCTATTCAGAGTGGCTGACTCTTGCCCTTCTGAAAAGCTCTCTTAAGCTTTTAAATGGCATCTAATTCTCCATGCAGCTTCCTGCACCATAGAAATATATTTGATGAAAGTATGTTTTCTTCACCATTGACTACTGGGATTAAGTGCAGTAACATTAACCCATCATTATGCATTTCAAAAACTGTCAAATTCATGTACCATCTGAAAGGAGACTTTGCCCAGTTCATATTTATAGAAGGAGTTCATATTTGTTCTGTGAGTCATTTCTCACTTCTGAAATTCATTCCCTGCTATGTGCAAAGGTTGTGTTAGGTTTCTGCATGTGGTTTCAGATTTATGGCTGCAGTGGTATTGCTAATCACAGGAGACAACTCCGAGATGGAAAAAGGAGTTAAGAATTGTTGGCAGTTCTCTGAGAAGCTATATTAAATCTTCAGATATTAATCATTTTCAATGAAGAGAAAGAATATGAAGTGCTATAAGAAAAAGGTTAGCTAAAAACAAATTCCAAATGTAATAAGAGAAGATGTGGAGATTTGGTCAAGTTACTGAGGGTGAATTGTAAAGAATTAATTAGGAAGGAAAGAAAAAGTCCAGAAAAATTAAGACATATGAAGATAAACAAAGCAAGACCATGCAGTATACAATACATATCATATAAGTACAACAACAGGGAAAAAACCTATTCCACTCAGCGAAGAGGGAAACTTGTGGACAGATGAAAAATAAAATATGGAAATATTTAAATCTTTCTTAGCTTCGTTTCTCAGATTATCACTTGACAAACTGCTATTTAGACAGGCAATAACTGGATGAAAGCTCAAGTTAGAGCAGTTGAAAGACAGATGGGAGAACACTTAAAGCAGTTTAACAAATTATCTGGATTATAACACCTGCGCCAGGATATTGTAAAAATTGGCTGAATCAATCACAAGTCATTATTAATCTTTGGGTGTTTGTGGAGGGTAAATTAAATTCTGGAAGAATGAGAACTTGGTAACTATTTTTATCTTATTAGGAATAGATGTTTTTTATTCTTTATTCTGGAAAAGAGAAAAACAAGTATCACCAATATTAATTTTTGTTCCTCTCTGGATAGGACAAAAATAAATGGGGTTTCAGTGTAGAAGGCAAGTTTGGATGAGACAGTAAAACATTAAAATAAAATCCCCAAGTCTTTCTAATGTTAAAGGAAACAGGTTGTTTAGAGAGTTTTGAGGGCACAATCCTTAAGTGCACTGTTGAGATTAGGTTAGGTCTGCTGGGTGGTGTAGGCACAGTTGACCCTGTTTATGGTGAAGAAATGGATTATATTGTCTCTCAAGGATCCTTTCAGGTTAGATACTGGCTTTCTTATTATGTCATTATTCAAAATATCTATTTTGAGTGTCCTAACCTCTCATTATGCCCCTTCTCTTTTTGGTTTGCAACATGTTTGTTTTGTGTGGCTGCCTGTTATTTCAGTAACTTTATGATTCTTAAAGCAGACACTCAGATTTTTTGCAGTGCCTGCTAATAAGGATTTAAATTTGTTGGCACCTAGATGCCAACAGACATGTTACAGACCTTTCTCTAATGATACTAAAAATAGAATAATGAGGAGGTTTTTGGTTTTGAATACAAAAAAGTCAAACTATCTGAAAACTTACTGAAAAAGAATAGGGTTGTTTTTAGGGGGATGGGGAAGTAAAGGGTGTATTCTAATTTTGCTTGATGCAGGATAGCAATTTAGAGTGTTTTACCCAGTATAATACACTAGTGTTTTATGTTTAACTTAATTTACAATAGAAAACTCTAAAAATGGACAGGGTACAGGGTAATTCCAGCTTTAATTTCATTGATAAAAGTAGGACCTGCCTGAAATTTTCTCAGTGCTGGATTTAATTCACTTTGAGTAAGTCTCATACAAGCAACACTTAAAGAATTCATACCATGCACATCAGGCCATGTATTTTGACTAAGCTAAAAGTGCAAAAAAATAGTCACCATCCCTGGAGGTATTTAAATGATGTGTAGATGTGGCTTTTGGGGACATGGCTTAGTGGTGGCCTTGACAGTGCTGGGTTAATGGCTGGACTCAATCTTAAAGGTCTTCTCCCACCACAGTGATTTTATGGTACTAGGATTCTGTATGTGAGGGCTTCTTTTTCTTCTTTGGTTTATCTTCTATCTGAGCAACACCTAACTAAAACCAAAAATTATATCTTAAAAATATCCTTAAAAGGCTAGAGATTCAGCTGTAACCACACTGTTGTTATCATCCAAAAGATAAAAATTAAATAAGGGTCTTTGTATAAGTTTTGGTAGTGTCATTCTGCTTTTATTTAGAGGTTGAATAATTCTTCCTTTTCCTTTCCCACAGGTTTTTAGCTGCAAACATATTAAATACAACGGGGATAATTGAAGCAGCTTAAGTTTAGATACTGCATTTCCTTGCCAGCAATTTATAGCAAAGCAGATGTGTATGCAAATTACACCTATCTTAATTCCAGAGATCACTATCTCAGTCAATTACTTTAAAATAACTTATACCTTTGAAACATAAAATGTGATGAAGAAGCTTTAATGTTGGATCAAGAAGGTGTCGGTAACTACCCAACCAAGGGCAAGACTGAAACATATGGGCCCATTTTCCCAGCCTTCATTGACTTCATGGGAGCTCTCAGTAAAAAAAAAATCAATGACAGGGTCTTCGATGTATAAGAGTAAGAACTGTGTGCATGTGTGTTGGAGGTAATAACACGTGTTTTGTATTACAGATGATTTGCTTTTTGGGTAAATGCATTCTAAAGTGTATGAAAACCAATGTCTTCTCTACCTGAAAAGAGCAGCAGTGGCATTTAAAATGCAAACGCAACCAATCCCCCACACCTTCCCCCCATATTTCTATGTGGAAAAGCATAGACTGAAGCATTGAAGTCCACATTTTTTCATGTAATTGATATTCCCCCTTGCTTTTGCTCACTTATGTAAATTTCATTGCAGAGCTGTCTGTGTAGAAGCCCCTACTATTCTTGTACTCCTGCCTTCCTCAAAAGTTAGTGCAACCTCCATTACTCTCCAGACCAGTCTCCCCTAAGAGACCTGTCAGAAAAGACACTCAGCAGCCTTTACAAATAACTGTCAAGGCTTCACAGAGTGAATAATTTGTGCTTTTAGCTTTTCATTTGGCAAGACCTATTACCTGAGCCCTTCTGCCCACAGCTGTTAAACACATTTTTTTAACCTGTGACTCCTCAGGTGGCAGCTGGGGTGGTTCAAAGCATGCTGAGCACCAGCTACCTTCAGAGATCCTGTAAATGCTTGCAGTCTTGGGGCAGGGGAGGTCTGCACCTAGCAGCATTGGCTGAGAGGGGATACTGGAGTATTCCCAGCAAAACAAACCTTTCCACACAGTGGGCAGGAAGGATTCAGTAACCACAGGAGATTCTGCTGTGGAAGCAGCTCTGTTTGTGTGAGTCTCCTTGCATGGACCTGTATGCCTTGTATTCAGGCTGCTGCTGTAGTGCAGATGCACCATGAGCCTGACAGTTTCTTTTTTTCTAAATTATTTTTAAGTCACTAGTTTCTATGTGCCTTAAATTTGGTGCTGTGTTTTCCCTGTTCCATTCCTTTCTTTGTTGTCATAATTACAGCTGGTTCAACAACAAAATATTTAACGTCTTTCCTTTCTGCTGGACATTGAAACTATTGATTTAACACATGCCTTGTCATGCTGCTTTTCTTGTTCAGGGTTTATTGGAAGGCAGACTGGTAGCTGATACATGCATTTTTTTTTCTGTTCTTCATATATGAGACCCTGATAGGACACATAACAGCCACTCTGTTTTGCTCAACAGAACAAAAGAATGTTACCAAGATATATTCTACTTATATTTCTGAATAAAATAATCTTCCTCATGCATTTCTATATGTTGGCTAGATGCTCTGAGTAGAAAGTATTTCCCCCCTCATTCCTTCATATCTCTTCTTTTCATTTCCTGGATTTTACTTGCAAACAGTTTGACAAGAATGTTCTCCACATACCTGGAATATTATTGTTACACTGCAACTTTTAAATCCCACCAGGTTCTGATGAAAAAGAGCTATATTTAGAAGCACAGTCTGCTGTCCACAGAGGGTCTTTTAATTGATATGTCATCAGCCACTGATTCAACAATAGACAGAAAGGCTCCCAGGAAAAGGTTTTTTATTAGGAAAAAATCCTACCTTATAGAAAACACTTTTGAATACTAAAAATACAGTGCCCAGCGATTAACATATTACTTATCTCCCTTGAAGGGGATATAATTACTCCTCTATAGCATTAGGCAAAGCAGTAAAAAGAGCAGTTTCAGTTTGCTGTGCTATGTATGCATCCTTTTAGCATACTTGTACCTTTGCTGTTTATTTTGGACTTTCCCCCCTCATTCTATTGTTTTCCAGTGAATTTATGCATGTCCTCATGTGTTGTCATAATGGCTTAGTCTGTTTTGTTCTCACATCAGGCATGTTTGAAACGAGTTAAACATAAAAGGAAAGAGAAAACCTCTGTGGCAGGCTTTTCCTTCCCATTATTTCAGAAGAGAGGAGTTCATTGCTATGCTAATGGGGAACACTGGGTAATTGTTAACAAATATTCCTTGCAGACATCCATCATCTGTTATTGTTGAACACTCAATATTCTGCTCACAGTAAGGATGTAATTCACTCTGGGCAATAAGACACCCAGCTGAATGCCACACTAATTGCAGCAAACCTCTGCAGTGTCTCAGCCATGGAGGTGCGTGAATAGAGCCCAGTCCATAAAGCACCGAGCTCTGGTGTGGGTGATGGCAGTAACATACTCAGCTGAGAAAGACCCACTGTGAAGTGAATTTGTAAGAGAAAGACAGGTCCCAGAAACTCTGATTTCATTCTACCAGGACTGATTTACTTAGACTGTATGTGGCATATATATATATATATATATAGAGTGAATAATTGGTGTATTAAGGACATGAATATAATATTGCTCTATAGAACTAGGAAATGTCCATCTTCTGGGCAGAAGGCAATCTTTTATTATCCATGAAGCCAGATCATAGTTTTTCCACATGGCCTTAAAATTTATGAGTAGAAGCAGAATGGTTCACAAAACCTACTAATAACTAAGCTAAGCAGACCTGGTTTTCCTTTCAAACATTTAGATGAAGGTATTGAAAAAAAAAATAAAAAGACCTCTTGAAATTCCTTTTTAAAATGAGGGAGTAATATAATTCTGAACTACCTAAGGGTGTTTTGTGACTTGTTTAGTGCTTTCATTGCACATTCAAGGTTCTCCTATAAAAGGCACTGTTATGCTCAACTGCTGAGTATTGCTATTATTAATGAAGGACTATAATGGTTCTAAATTTAGAGTTATAGTTCAATATAGAGTTTAAGCTCTTTGCTGGGGCTACAGCCATGAGGGTCTGCACGTAAGCAGTCCCTGTCAATTACTGACGATGACATATATAAGATGCTTGTGTCTCATTATTTTGATTTGAGAACACCATACCATAAACACTCAGAATGCTAAAACCCCAAGAGAAGATGAACATGCTGATAACACAAGCATAAAGCTGTCCAAGGCAGATAACCCTGAGTATGGCTCCAAGCAGGACTTTTGTGAAACCACAAGCTGAACCAGCTCTTTGAACACTGTAACATGTATTGTATACAAATATACAAATATATATGCAAATATTGTAGTCTTAAACGTATACATCCTAGCAAAAAAAATTCCACCACCCTATGAAAATGTTAAAAATAGCCCTTTCTATTGTGCTTTTTTGTGCTATATATTTAGAATAGCCATAATTTGAAAAAATGAAGGGTAATTTACTTATGTCAGCATTTAAGGCTACCTAGAAATGTGGGGGCAGCATTAAGATTTTTTTTAGTTTGTAGTGCTATGAAGTATTTATAAGGCCAAACATGTTCATTGCTTCTTTGGTCTTAACTCCAATGTACACAGACCCTGGTGCTGGTTTGCAGTGTGAAATTCCAGCAGGGTGTGGAGGCATGAGTGGGTCCTTGGGAAACACGGGCAGCTGTCAGGCAGCGATGGCACAGTGCTCAGGGTGGCACAAAGCAGCAGGAAGGGGACACAGCACCCTGGCTGCTCCCAGCATGTCCAGCATGGGGGCCCCTCTGCTCTCCTTGGTGAGCACAGGGTTGTGCTCAGGGAAAGTCTGCCTGGGGTGTGTAATTCATTCTGTACAGCAGTGCCTGCCCTGGGAGGGCCAGACAACCGCCCTTGTAGCACAAGCTCAGGGATATCTCAGGGTTTCTTCCAGCTGCATTTTCTGCAAATCTGCTCTAGAGCAGCTCATATGGGTTTGGAAGACTAACCAGATAAATCCTGAAAGTGTGGTTAGTACCGACAGGGTGTCACCACCAAATACTTTCAAGTCAAACTTCTACTTGAGGTGGAACTAAAATGACCCTCCTTTGTTGTGGAGTGTTTATGAGAAGCACTTTGTTTGATGGGGGTTAATGCACACAAAATGTAAAACATAGTGCAAGAATACAGCATACTGCTTCTGCTGGGAAAATAGTAATGAATCCATGTTTAGTGGTTCAATACTTTTTGTGTTGCATCAAGCTCTTGTGCAAGGAAGGGATACCTGCCCTTCCATCCTCGAACTTTTTAGATGAGAAGAAAAAATATTTGTGAATAACACAGACACCATTCCCTAGTAAAGTTTAGACATGCTGTTGATTCAGTCAAATCCTCAAAAATAAGTATATGTATTTGAGAATCACTATTTTTCCCCATAAAGGAAATATTTTTGGTTTTATTTTTGGAATTCACACTTTGACTTATAGAATAAAATATAAATAATTGCTAGTGTAGCACATGCTCATAGCAAGGACAAAATGCTGTCACAAAAGTGATTTACCACACAGGAGCCTGCTGCTGCCATTTCTTTGCTCTGCAGGCCCCTGTTGCTGAAGAAAACGTGAGTCAAGCCTAGCTCTTTGCTATCAAAAAATAGATGGGTGAATAATTCAACGTATGAGAGACCAAAGTGATATGAACACAAAAGGCCAGCAAGTTTCTAGTCTCCAGAGACATTTGTAAATCCTGTATCCATGAAAGTGATACACTGTTTATCTAGGTCAGGCTGCCAGATGTAATACATATTTATATATCTTCCATTCCAGGCTAAACATCATGTCAAAAATGTCATGAGGAAGTGTGAACAAACACAAAGTGATAGTACCCATTATCTTTGTGGTTACATTCAGTTTTTCTCTCAAAGAAGTCCATTTGCCATATTTACTAATTGGCAACTGGAGGGTGATTTCTCCCTGTCCTTTTCTCCACCCATGAGTGTTTCCTTGTGTTTTCTCTCCCCTGTCCAGCTGGGGAGGGGTGTGACAGAGTGGCTTTGCAGGGTACCCAGCACCCAGCCAGGGTCAAACTACCACAATATCTTATTAAAATCAATGTCTGTAAAGAGGGGAAAATTATGGGATTTCTTCTGTGAAGTCAGGCCAGGGACAGACAGGAACAGTCCTGCCAGGAGATGGAGTGCCCTATCCCTTAAGGAAGCTAAGCATGTGATTTTGTGCAGGTCTTTACAACCTTGTCTGTCTCTCAGGCTACAATTTCATCACTCTCCAGCCTGCTTTTCCTCCATAAGGGTGAAGATAGTAAAGAGCTGTGAGATGGCTCTAAACCATCCATGGCCTCTGTAGAGCAAATAAGGCACAGCAGTGGGATGACAACCCCCAAAGCCTGGCTGCAGAGGGCTTCAAGCCCTTCACACCAGGAGTGCCTTCACATGCAACAGCAGTGAAGCAGCTTCCTCTTCCCTCTCATACCTTTGTTATCCCCAAGCATAGTCACCATCCTAAGGGTCACGGAACTGCAAAATCACCCAGAAACAGAAAATGTTGTAAAGGAAGTAGGGAGAACTGTAAATAAGGAAAAAGACTTAGGTGAGGGAATGCTACTGCCCTGGAGGGACAGAGTCTCCTGGTCTCTGCCACAAAACTCCTGGTCATTGCTTGTCCACTCACTTTTCTCACATGGCCATTGTCTGGAAAATCTCATGTTTTTGTACTTGACTGAATATGTTTAAGTCAAATGCTCAAAGCTGCTGAGCACCCAAAACCTGCCACTGAAATTATTAAAAAACGTGCTTAGATAAGCATCCAGACACTGGAAAATATATATCTGCAAATAAGGGATTTTTCCAAGTGTTGACGTTTGCACCTTGGCTCTTCTGACCCCATAGTTATTAACTGTGTCATAGCAAATTTGCACAAAGTGATGCTGTCTGTAAATCCTTAATCCTACTATTCATTAACTTTTAAATCCTTGACTTTGCAACCTGAGTGATTCTTCAGAAGAAATGTCTGAGTAGTCTTGGGTTTTTAGAAGGCAGACAAAACTAACAGAAATTTTCTCATGAGAAAATTATCTATTGTCAGAATCAGAGCCTTCTATCCCAGAGATCTCTGTCACTTCAGCAGCAGAATAACTGATAGCAGCATCAGATTGTCATCACCTGTTTGCCAGCAGTATGGAAAATCAGAAGTGCCCTTTCCAAGGTGCTTTATAGCCCATGGATGTTACCAAAATTGGGAAATTAGAACTATGATCTGCATCTTAAAGAGAAAGGTCCTTTGGTGGTTAGAGATCTTTATTTGCTAACTCTATCATAGTCTTTTCATCTGTCCTCTGAAGTCAGTCATCTTTCTTAGCTAATCTCAGGCTTACTAGCTTCTCCTGGATCTTTAGCCATTACTTGTCCTAACCCTGGTCTGTCCCTGGTTCTGCTTTAGGTGGCAGTCTTCTCCTTGCTGCCTGGATTCCAGAGTGGGGAATGTTCAAGATCATGTCCTGAAATTTTATTTTGTGTGGTCTCCATAAAAGATGGGATATCTGATAGAGCAGCCAGAATCTGTGAGACACACAATGTATTTGGGGGCTCATGACCTAAATTTGTTTAAATGTCAAGCTGTTCATGTCAGCTAAGAAAAAGAGCCAGTTTGTCCTGCCACTTGCTTTCCTGTGCATCCTAATCTGCTGCAGCACTGTGGGAAGAAAGCCAGTGCAGCAAAAATTCACTGTCCTATTTCAAAACAAGGCACAGGAAACCTGAAATTGTGCTAGACCATCCCAAAAGAGTAACTCCTGAAATCTTTGCTTTAAGTTTTTCTTGTGCTGTGCTGAAAAAAGCAGCTGTCAAACCATTTTCAGGCTTGGTGTTGAACAGTGAACTTAGGCTGGGAAAGATCATTCAATAGTGACACCACATAATTTGTTGTTACTGAAGTCCATATTTATCCTATTAATAAAGAGTTTGGCGTTAAAATTTTGTGTAAATGAGGATAATTTATTAAGGGGAAAAAAATAAAACTAGGAAAACAGATTGCTCCAGAGGGCAAAGAAATATATCACTGCAAATATACATAATGAATGCAATTTATAAACCATTTTTAATTAAAAGTTTTCAACTTGAATTATATAATTTGATTGCAAAAAGTTGAGCATGTTTTATTAAGCCAAACTTCTCAGTTGATCTTTATACACAATTTAAGAGAAAATAACCATTATGTTTATAGCTGTCTCTTTGTAATTAAGAAATTTTTTATTAATTTTTATTAGTGCAAGCAAAACATTTGGGACCTGTGCTTTTGTTAGCCAGAATTTCCTCTAATTAAATTCCATCTGTCCAGGTCTTTTAACAATGATAGTTATTCTTCTTTATGGGACTGATGAATAATACTAATTCTTGCACACTCCTTTTTATAACAGACTTGAATAACTTTCCCTTAGCTTGGGAGCATGAACGCTTATTGTCCTTCTTCAAACACAGCTATACATTATCATATTTAAATGCACACATAGCAAAGAAGCATCTGCTGCAATGAGCCCTCCTCTCTGGATGATTGTTTGCTTTGGGCATGTTAGTGAAGATGGTTGTCTCAGCTAGGTCCCACAAAACCTCTGGTTTGCACAAGACCTTGCACTGAACAAAGACAAACTGCATTCCCCGCTTTTGGAAACATTGAACAATTTCAGAGGAAGTTTCAGAGGAAGTTTCACCATAAGTACTTTCTGTCTTATGGTTCTCACTGTGACCAACAAGTGCCCCCCTGAGATGAAGCCATTGGCAGCTCTGGGAATGATCCGTCCCCTCCTCCTCAATTTTAAGGTTCAGTATCAAAAATGGAGGAAGCTCTGAAACTTGGAACAGGGGCTGGATGTCCAGTCAAGAAATCAACTTGATATTGCTTTGAAATATTAAGCCTTAACAGAAGGCTTAATACAAAAAGTACTGTACTTCAGCAAAAGCTGACCTGGCTTTTTTGGGGTATGTGTGCTGTGTATCCACCTCCTCTGGTTCTTTCTATCTAGTAAAACAGACTCATTCAGTTAAATTTTGGATAAAGATGGTGTACCTTGTATTTGGTATGCTTGGGAAGTGGTAGGTGAGACACAGAATTTGTGACTCATCTCACTTACTAATATTCCCTCCTCCTGATTCCAAGAGAATGTAGGTATTGAATTGTTCTCTGAACAGACTAACTTTTGGAGGTGGATCTGTGAGATTTAGCTTTGAACATTCCTCTTGCCAGGTTTAATAGAACCTAACACAATAGCCTACAGCAGCTTTGCAGTAGGATTTACTCAGGTGGCTTTTCGAAAGCTGAAGTGCAGAGGGATCAAGTCCATCCTTGGAATGCCATTCTGTACTCCCCAATAAAACAAATTCACCTGTAACGCTCTTTTTTTTAGTGAGTGAGCAGAATTTATCCTTCAAAAACCTTTAAAAATTACAAATAGATTAATCCACTATTAAAAGAAAGGTCCTGTTTATGTGTCAGGAAAAAAAAAGGACGCTAGACCTTGCTAATGCCTGCAAATAGCTTTTCTATTGATGTAAAGTAGAAGTTGCATTTGGCCACAAGAAAATGAAGGGAGCTATATAAACCAAGAAAAGAGAACCTTTCACTGAAGTTCAGGAGTGAGAAAATTAATTGTCTAACCTCCAAATTAGAAGCCCTCTGTGTAGATCCTCAGAGTTTGCTGTCTACCTTTCATGAAATGCTGATGTTTGCAGCTTCTTTCTGAGACATTAAAGTCAGGGTTTCTCCCAGAACCATCTCTTTCAGTTTTAGTTAAAAATTATAAGGTCTATTTCCCATCTGTTTTAGGACCTTCTTCTGCCCCACAGATACAAACAGGTTTCAATTTGCCAGTTGGCCCTCCTGATTACCAGCAGTTCTGCTTGAGTAATCTCACAGCTTGAAGAACGGGCGTAAGAGTAATATTATTTCATTTAGAATTGCAATTGTTTCTACCTTTTTTCTTCCACGTGGTTTTTCAGAGTCAGGGAGCATTTTATGCTCACTGACTTCCCTCCTACATCATCATTTTGCACTGTCAAGTGTGCAAAGAAGGAGCTAGAGAGCTGTTTGGTCCTTTTATAGTGCTGGTAATCAACATGCTGCCCTTTGTGAGGCCATCATGTTCAAGTACAGCATCCAACACCTTCTGAAGAAAGCTGCCAGCACTTGACTTTGGATTGCTTTTCCTCTGCTCAAGACAAATGCTGACATTGCCTTTCTAACTTTTTTAAGGAGATCACAGTCTCAGCTGCCGTGAGGAGTAAGTAAAGCATGAATGTACTCAGACACTGCAAAGGCTGATTATTCACATTTCAAATCCTCTTTCAGGCCATTCCACTAAGGTTTCAGAGCGCTTTGGTTTTCAGATGACAACATGTGATGTGAGGAGAGTTTTTGGGGTTACTTCAACCTTGTGGTTATGTGTCAAAGATATGTGTCTTGGTGTGTTTATGTCCTACCCTTCTTCCTACCATGGTGCCCTGTATTCATTCAAGGCATTGACTAGACCACTGCTCCCAAACAGCAGGTACATTTCTTGGTACCAAAAGACCACTAAAGGAATTGGAAATATTATCATAACTGCTTGGACAGCATGGTTTTGCTGTTTTTCCCACAAAGAAATGAATTTTTTCTCTCACTTTCCGTTTTGTTTCTTAAATCTCTGGTGTTTTCAGCTGCCAGGAGGTGGTGCTGACGTACTCCTCTTGTTTAGGAGCCTGTGATGTCTCTGAGCACAAAGTTTGATTTTGGCAGATACCTTCAAGCTATTTGGTTCCAGTGTTTGGGTACATTTTTACATCAGTTAAATTTCATGTCACTGAAGCTACCTGCTAATATTGTGCTGCTGTATTGACTCGGCTGTGAGGAGGAGTTGGACTGCTCCTCTTCTGCTTCTAAAACATTGCACCACCTTCCAGGTGCCAGGTTCCTCATGTGCAGGGCACCAGTCTTGATAGCTAGCAACTCCCAAAGAGAAGCACTAAAGATTAAGCAATCAATAGATATGAACTGCAAGTGTGAGTAACTTATGTTCTGAGTGCAACTGGTTCAGAGTGATGTACCCAAGTTTGAGTTGCAGTGCATGGGAAAGATGGTGATGTTTCCTTGGTACCTCCCTGTGTTGAGGTGATCCTACTGGACCTGGAAATTCTGTGCAGCCCACTTCACCTGCTGAAGCAGACAGTGCTTCAAGTTGATATAACCAGCGTCAGAATGATCTTTTACTCACCCACAATCATCCAAACAAATCCCTGTGACAGACCTGACCTCCCGGAGTTAGAGCCCATTTCCTCTCTGTCAATCTCACACCTCCTTGGCCCTTGCTGGGCTGCTGCTTCAGGCACAGATAGTCTGTCACATCTTCTTAGGCTGCTGCTGTGACGTCAGACATTATTTGCCTTACCTTGGACTTGTGTGTGATTGTCAGGTTTTGAAGCTCTTTGTGTTCTGCACACTCAGTGTGGCCCAGAGCACCAGGCTCCTATCCTTGTGGCTCCCACTGCCTCCTGCTTGCCTTTCTACCCTGGACCTGGACTATCCTCCTGCTCAGTGGCTGCTCTCCTCTTTTCTGCCCTTTGATGGCTAACATAAATTTGTAAAAATTCCCATCTACTTGTAGAGCTTATTCTACAAAGGCCTGGGCAGTAGCCCACAGTCACACTGTGTGGCACAAGCAGAGGGGAAGAGCTAGTGAGTGTCTGGTGTATCAGCTCTTTAGGTTCTCCTCAGACAGTCTTTGACTAGACCCAGCTTGCATTTCTTGGTGTACAGTTAACTTGTTTCTCCCTGTGGTTTTCCCTCTGTGTTTTTATTGTCTGACATACAGCAATTCTTCATTTCAGCTTTCTTGTGAATCTTTTCCTATAGGCAGAACTCGTCTTTTGGCTGTTTCATAGTCCTACTCTGAAGCTTCTTGTCTGTATTCAAAATGGCATAATCTGTAACAAATGTACCATGTAAGTAAGTTAAAAATACATTGATCTTTATTCCTGTCTGTGAGTGCTTGATAGGCAAAGAGATATTCAGAAAGCCAGTGTCATAAAACTCCTGTGAGCACGAAAACTGAACTCCTACTATTAAGCCACCAGTATAAAAGACTTGACCTCATAAGGGCAGATAAATCTGCATGTCACATAAATTCCCTCTCTGGACACTAATGCTCAGATTCACTGCTTTTCAAGTACTTCAGAATTTCACACATGTATTTTTTTTCTTTCACATAAAAGCCTTTCTCAGCATGGCATCATGACATTTACTCCCTCCCTCTGTTGCAAGTCTATAGTAAAGTTAACTGCAAATTCAGCCTTGCAAGTAAGTTTAACTTGTAGAAGAATTCATACTCTTCAAGGAAGTTTATGGCATTTTCAGAGGTTTGGTTCTCTTTCAAATGGCCTAATTTAAAATACTGGACTCTGAGGCAGTCTTGAGCAGTGAAACTCATAACCTTTCCTGTTTCTGTGCAGATGGAAAGAAGCTGATGCTCTGATTATTTTCATTCAGAAATCTATGGAGAGATAAATACAGCAATGGAAATACCAATAACCTGGGTGTACAACAATCTGTTTCAGTAAAGTCTTCTCTACAAGACGGATTAAAGAACTGCATCCAAGATCGAGTAAAATGTGAGCATTTGATTGTTAAATAGTAGAGGGACTAATTCACTATGACTGATGATCTGCTGAAATCGAGAAGAATTCACAATATCCTCTGGGCTTCTACTTCAATGCAAAGAAATGCATTTGAGCATTTGGAGTCTTTTGGATTTTTTTTTCTTTTAAAAAATGTTAAATTTTTTTAAAAACACTATTAGCTAGCTTAACCCAAGCTTAGCCTACTTAGGTGGTTATTCCCCTGCCCTTCCCCAAGCCCCAATTCTCCCATTGCAACAGAGATTTTATTTATTTTTTTTTAATGGGATTTGGTTGGGTAAGTGCAAATAGCTTCATCCCTTTTGTGTCTGACTCACTGATGAACTTGGATATCTCTAAACAGTTATTTCAGGAAATATTTCAATTAAAGCAGGCTTACTTTTTCTTGGCACAGTTCATCACCAGATCAAGTTTTTCAAGTCATCTTGTCAGGCTGTCTCTAATCCTACCACGTAAGACTGCTGTGAGTTACTGTTCTGTAGCTCAGCATCACCGTAAGAAGAGGTATTTCCAAGCAGCTTTCTCACTAAGAAATGGCAAATCTTTCTATCCTTACCCTCTTGCTGGATTATGTTGTGACAGTCCTATGTCAAAAATATGCCTCAGATTGCTCAGGGTCAGGCTTTATCTTGCAGTATGACAGGAAGATGGAAGAGGATCTTTCTGGAACCAGTAATTTATGCTGTGGTTTACTTTCTGCTGAGAGACCAGAATAAATTAGTCTAATTTACATTAGGAGAATATTTAGTTTTGATATCAGGAAAAGGTTTCTCTCTAGAGTAAATGCAGCATGCATAGTCATGGAGTGTCTTTTGTTGAGCTCATGCAAGATAATTGGATGTGTGGGGTCCAGAGACAGGGGACTGTGTGTGGTACAAGGAGGGACAGGACAGATGAAGAGTTTTCAGCCTGGTGTCTGCCTCTGGCTTGTCCAAAAGTTCACTGATTAGGAAGGCCAGGGTGACTCATTTTGGTGCAGTAGTGGTCTGTTCTGGGCCAAATCCTCTCAGCTTGCCCTAACCACATGGGTCCAGGGCTGCTGTAGGGACAGAAGGAACAAGCTGGGTGGGTGCAGCTCATCCTGTGCTTTGCTAAACTGGGCTTTCTGCACCTGAGCCTTGGTCCTTGCATGCCAGGAGAGGTGTAGGAGATGCCAAACTCCCCTATCCTCAGAGAAGGACATTAAATGTCTCAATGGGAGCTGTCCTACAGGACCCCTTGGGCATCTTCTTGTTCTACATTTCTGGAGTTACATTACATGATAAGCCAGAAAAAAATGAAACCTCCGTAAATATATTACCTATGACCCTGGACATGGTAGTCTTGCAGAAGTGCTTTCCTGTGTTTTTCATTCAAGGTGTATTGTGCTGTTCATTACAGTATGTCAGAGTGACAGTGGCATTATTCTCTTATTTACAGTTCTTCCTTTCTCTTCAGCAGTGAAAATGAAAAGGAAATCAATGCCATTAAAGAGAATAATGAGAAACTCACCTCCTGCAAGGTCTGTGCTTTTATATTTTTTTCTGAATTCTCATCTCTGTACTTGTACAAATGCAGTGGAAAAATGGAGGAAAACTCCAGGAAAGCACCACTGCAAAAGAGAGAAATACCCTGGTAGGTCACTGGATCTGCAAAAGGCTGAAAACAATCTCATGTTCTGCATCTCCATCCACAGCCCTGGCCTTTACCAAAGTGTGCTATGTGATTAGAAATGTCAGAGAGGAAGAGCAAGAAGGATCAAATTAGATGACACCGGAGACAAGGGGAGGTAGTACAATTCAGCAGCAATCAAACAACATTCAAACTTCAGTAACATCACTGTGTCTTTCAGTCAATCTTTGCACCACACTGTGAAGCCTCAGATCAAAGAGCTGTTAAAAACCCACCAAGGGGGATCTCCATCAGGCAGGAGCCTGTGGTCTCACAATTTATTAAGTCAGAGCAGCACCTAACTTGGAACTGCCAGCAGGGCAGTATTCCATTGCCCTTTCTGTGCAATTCTAAACCCTTTTAAGAATTTCCAGATTGTGAGCAGAGTTTGCAAGCACAACATCTGGAAACCACTTTGGCTTTCAGAAGTGAGAAGGCTGCAGTATGTCTCTATATTCTCTGCAAGAGCCTTGTTCCTCTGTGCTGAATTGCTAATGAATAATATTGACTGCTCAGTTCTTCCAGAGTGTGAATTTCACTGAGAAATGAAGCAACAGGGATGGAGGGCAATGTATTTATCCAGCATGATGCCTTTGCTCTAATGAGTGGGGCAGCCACATAGCATTTAGAGTTGCTGACTAAAAAGGATGAAACAAATCTCATTTGCATACTACTCTAAGGGAGAGTATCATTAGTGAGGTTCACCCGCTTTGTACTGTAGCAGTCCCTACCTCTCAAGCAACCCTGCTGGGCTGATGGGAAACAATTTAGATGGGCTCAAAAGTGGTTCAGTAAGATGAAAATTTTCAATGGATAATTACAAGGCCAACATTTCATAGGTCTGACTGCTTGCTAATTAACATACTTTGACTAGATCTGCCTGCAGCCAGAGTAGAGCCCATTAAGGAGTTAGGTAGCAAATTATGTAGTAAAAACTGTGAGGTAACTTCATCCAAAGCCAGGCTGGCTATGTGTGATATGGCTTGAAGGTGTCATATTTTTTCTGGATGAAAGGAAAGCCAAGCTAAGCTGAAATGAAGAAGATGCAGTGGTAGCAGTGAGTGTGACCTGGGACCTGAATGCCAATCAGCCAAGAACATCAGGGCAGAGAGTGCTGGGTGTGGGTTGGGTTTGAGTTAAATATGGCAAAGAGCACCTACAGCAAATGATGGTACTGGCCTAGGAGCAGAGAGTGGTGGATTTTGACATGGTCCATGATCGTTGCAGTAACAAAATTGCACAGCTGGTTCCTGACCTGCTGCATTCGCTCATGGAGTTAGGATATTTGTGCTTGCCAAAGGAAAGAAGAGCACACAATGGGCTGTTCTGTGCAAAGTTTTTGTGTTTGTGTGAGACAGAGAGAGAAAAATAAATGGTTTAGTTAGCCTTTCTTGCTGATAAAAAAAAATGCTGTTGGCCTCTCAATTGAAAGCACAGAGTCTGCAATAGTTGTTGCAATAATTTCATTACAGTACATTCAGGTACCACTTGGTAATGCTCATGATGTACACAACTTGCATGGGAATTGGTTGAGACTTTCCTAGTAAGCACTGCATCCTGTATCCTCAGCACATTTCATACATCATGGCTGGTTTCCCCTGGGACAAAATATTTCTGTTTCAGCTGCATTACTGAAGAAATACACCTGCTCCTTTATGTAATCAGCACCATCTCCACAGAAGGGTAAATAGCTACACATTTACCTGATGCAGCAGATGTTAAACATGTTTGCAAAATGGCAAGTAACGATTGAGAATTAGCTTGGCAAAATCCTCTATAAATGTTATAAAGAAATAAATAGGTGACAAACACAGCTTTATGCAGTTTTCTCCATTCATCTGCATTTGTTCTGTTTATAGGTAACAGTCCTGGATAGTCTGCACATGTAGGAGTGGGTATGTACTTAAGTGCTTTAAAACCCATTTGTTCTGAGCTCCTATACAACCACTCTGTGTCGGTGTGTACGTACACATACATTAGAGAAATACACTCACAAATATAGGGGTAGGTATTTGCTTTGTGTATGAGTGTGTAGTATCTAAGGTTGCAAAGAAGGAGGAAAGTAGATTCACTTGCACAGCACTGCTGCTTTTGAAATATTGCTGCCTTTAAAACACTGCCAGACCTTCAGTTTGATGGAAGGCTTTGCTGAGGAGCAAGATGGGAGCCACTAACAGCTCAGTTGTATCTTGTCTCTATGAGAGGAGATCCCTCCTGGGTCACAGTGAGCTCAGCAGTCACTGGTAGCTGGAGAAAAAAGTGTAACCTTGCCTTCCTCATAACCTTGTAAACTTGTCTTGCATGCAAGTGTGAGATCATACTAGAGTCTTATTCCCCCATCTCCCCACCACCAATGTTCTTCATGTGGGCACTGTGGAGATGTTCTTAAGGGCCTTAGCTGTAATTTCACTGGAAACAAGCTGTTGTGTTCCCTTTTCATACACTAATACCTTCATGTTACAGAGAATGTATATCTGTATCTATCATCTATATCTATAAAAACATGTGTAAATTGATATGTACAGAATTTGTGATCTTTTAGGTGTATGTTTATGGATTCAGTGCATAAGTGAATAATTTTGTAAAGACTGTGTATATATAATTTTAAAACAAAAAGCTATAAATAATACAAAAATTATTTTTGTTCTACAGTATCTGATGTTGCTTTGTACTAATGGATGAGTCCACAGGACTTTAGAGGTATATGTATTGGGATATATCATGCAAACATGTTTACCTTATATAACATGTGATTGCATGATTATCTGTGTGTATGACACCATTCTGTAAGGCAGTGGTTGTACTCTTTTAAAGTAACCTCCCCAGACATCAGGCTAACTTGTTCTCAGCAGCTGGAAGGTTGAAAGCCAAGGCACAGCATGTGCTGTTTATGCAACACTGCTACTATAGAAAGAGACCTGATGTTTAAAATCTGTAAAAAGATGCTTCAGCAGCTGTGCTACCAGCCAGTAAGAGTGGCATTCCCTTGCTGCTCCCTTCAGCCCCAGAAGACCATAACTGAATAGCATGTGAATCCTTTGCTGCCTGAAGCATGCAGGCAGCAGACCCAGAGGTCCTTTCAAATCAGGGTTTTACAGTTCTCTCTAAGTCACAGGAGATGTTGGTGCTCTTCTGCTTCACAAAGGCAAAACTTCAGCAAAACGCAAAAAATTGTGCAAGGAGAAGATCAGCATAGCAGAGAAATAGGGACAAAAGAAGCTGCCTATCTCATTAGTATATAGTAACACAAGTAATACAAAAATCATGAAGAATTCATCTTTCTTTACCCTAGGGGTTTTACACCATCTTCCACATGATCCTACCTCAGCCCTTTCAGAAAATAAGGGGGTTACTACTCTTTCCTGCCATCTCTGCCCTCAGATCTGTGTGTGCGTGTGTCTTGTCAGGGGATAGCGCTGGCTACTCAATTCCCTTGCATTTGATTAGGAGTGGGAAACTTCTTGGTCTAATAGATCTTATAGAATAGATTATACTGTGTTTTCCTTTGTCTTCTATTATTTACAGCCAAATCTACCAAAGCAGAAGCTCTGTCTACCCTGCTGGGAAGGTGAGAGTAGCATTGCATTGCTTGTGTGTTGAGAGTTGCATGTGTTCCTAAATGATCTGCCTGCCCACGTCACTGAAGTCACTGGGAAATGAATGAAAAATACTGCTGTTGTTTGGCTGCATTATGTGTTGTACATATGTAAAAGGTTGCAGGTTGTAGAGTGCTGTGGAATCAGACAGTTCTTTGTTTTTCAAAATATTTTCTGAGTTTGAAGTGTAACCAGTGATGCTCTAGCACTTGCATAAAATCTGCAGAGTATGGGTTTGCAAGTCATCTGTGTTTCAGCATGACTTAAAATCTTTCCTTGACCAACTCGTTGAATAATTGGTACCATCCATTAGCTGAATTTAAATATGGGATGATCAATAAAACATGAAATTCTGTAAGTGCCTTGTGCCCAGAGAGTGCAAGGATATAGCAGAGGAAGTACTTCTGATAAAAGGCTGAAAAGGCTGTGTTCTTAGATGAGAGTTTTCTGATGAATTTTTTTTCCTGGTCCCTCATTATTCCTCTAGGGACTGGTGACTGCTGGATAGAGGGCTCTTAAGCCTGTATGGTTATTTCTACTTCAGTTTTGGTTATAATGTCTTGTAACACACTGAGATAGTGACATTCTGTTCTCCCTAGCCAGAGTATAGCTATGAAAGAGAGAGGAGCTGAGTCAGGCTGAGCACAGAATGGTCCCACATCCACTGATGGGGCACAAAGCCCCTGTAGGGTCTAGAGAGACCTCAGAGCTCAGGGGCTCAGCCACACTGCTGTTGGATAAATTACAATACCTCAGGCCCAAAGAGAAAGGTATTTTCCAGATGCCCATCTTAAAGCTGGCAGAAAAGCCTGTTCTTTCCTGGTTTTCAGGGGAGGTTTTGTTGGGTGTGACAGTGCTGTAACTGCTCCTTGTAGATAATAGATTTAGCTGTGTGATAAGCTTCGTATTGTGTCAGTCAGCTTCAGCCTTTGCAGGTGGGTTTTAAAGGTGCACCTCGACTCATTTACTCCATTGGATGATCAAAGACATAAGACTACACAAAGGATTTCTGAATGTTGATTCTTTGCTCTGGTAGACATTGCCCGAATAGATATTTCTCGTTTCTTTTCTGTCATAGGATTTTTTTTACTTTAATATTTACATTGTGCATTGTTTTGAGTTTAGATTTTCAGGACTCTTCAAAAGCAAAATAAAATGGCATTTCTGCCTGATTAGAAATCCACCATGAATATGATTCTAATTCTTCAGATAAAAAAGTGAAATAAAATTGTCAATGAACCTACGTTTTTCACTGCTGTGCAGGTATATTTTATCAGGGAGCCCAAAATACTTCTGTAGCTCTCATGTCAGATTCTGACTTAGTAGACCATTTCTCAGATTCACTAAGGCTCCAGTGAATACCAGCATCCTGCTATGATAGTTTTTGGCTTCTCTGAGTAAACAACAAACGGTCTTTTGTTTTACTGTGACAGAGCTCTGCTGTGCCACCCACTGGGACACAGCCTGCCCCTCATCTCTTCTCCTGACCTTATCTTTGCAGGGAGCTTGGCAGCTTCCCTGCAGCAGGAGGGGAATGACAGATCCAGGAGGGCTCTCCATTAGCTGTGGGTACTGCCCACAGTACTGCTGCTGTGTCACACCAGCATGGAGATGGACTTGCTGATAAAATCACTGACTGCTAGGACTGTTGGACTAAAAATAAAGCAGAAAAAATTTTCTTCAGTTCTCACCAGAGCACACAAGCTCTATCACAATATATTGGCTATTTATTATTTCCAGCCTCTCTGGTTTGGAGAATGAGTTTTCAAAGTCTTGCCTGAGTATTGCTAGCCCTGCTCCAGATGAGGAAGAGTGACTTCAGTTTTTAGGGAAGCCATCAGCTTAATTTAAAAAGGCCCAAGTTATTGCAATGTCATTTCTTCAAAAGCCACACCCAGCCATTCTACTGGAAGGAGAACTCTTCCTCTATATTCCACAGCAATGGAAAGAAAATTTTTGAAGGTGATTTTGAAGAGCATTAATTTGCTGTTTTAATTTTGCATTTGGGATGTTGTACAGGCTCATCCATAAACAATTGCTCTTGTATTCCAATTTCTGCTTTGTTCAACTACACACGTTTTATGAAAGTCACACAGAGCTATATGTACAAGATGCCTGCATGACAAAAAATATGAAGCATCAGAAAGATTAATGCAATGGTAAAATATGTACAAAAATAACAATACTTTGCATGCACATTGAACAGATGAGTTGCTCATTCTATAGTAGCTGACTGTATAAAGCTGTTTATGCATAAATCACTTAGTTCAGCCTGGCTTATGCAGTGATGGGACATAATTGATCTTTAGAAATTTTTTGCAAGACTCACAGTCTGTGAAATTAAAGGAAGTTCTTTTGTTTAATTTTGTATTTCAATCAACTGACAGGAATATCACAATATTAGAAGAATTCCAGTTTTCTCTTAAAAAAGGTTTATAGATAGTATTAAACCAGTAAGTATATTAATATATTATGGCAAAGTATTTTGCACCATGATATTTTTCACTTTGTATCTGGAATTTATGGAATAAAAGCCAACAACGTTGTGATAAACTGATTGACTTCTAGGAGGAATGATGGTAATATTTCATCAGCGTCATGCCTGAGTTGCAAGACTTTTCTTTCAGAGCAGCATTAGACAACCCAGGCACTAGAAACCTCTGGGTCTTGTGACTGTGGCCTACCTGCCTCTTGTTAATAAATTTGTTGGTCAGGCTGGGATAAATGGGGAAATATTTCTTGTTTCCATCATTTGGGAGCAAATGGACAAGGGAGGAAGAATGGGTAGAATCCCACTGCTCTTCCACAGGTCAACATGGGTGTCATAATTTAGCATAAATACACTACAGCAGTGGACCTCTTTCTTCTGGCATCTAGGAAGGATCGACAGCCTCCTGGACCACTGCATCCATCCCCCAGTATCCACGATGGTGCAGCAGCACTTTGTCCTGTGACAAAACCAAGGCATCACTTGTTGCTGTACATGGGATTGTGATTAATGCACTCACAACTGCTGCTACTACATGCAGTTTTAATTAAAGCACCAATTTCTTCACCTCCTTTTGCATCTTAGGTTTGAAACAATTGTTCAATGACCTAATCTTGTTTTCCAGGCTTTTTATATCAGGAACTATAATGAGAAGTCCCTGCACAATCACCCCTCTATCCCTTCAGCTGTTTATTTTTGAATATATGTCAAATACATCTTTTGCACATTTTTCAAAGATGGTTAATGTTTTGAAATTGGAAAAGCAGGCAGAGAGCTGTGAGCCAACCTGGCAATGGCTTTAACTGTGTATTATGTACTTTAATGTGTAGCAGGCTATAACTGATGAGGGAGATGGAAAGTATTCTCAAGGCCCATGGACCTTTGTAAGCACGAAAAATAAATTGTTTAACCTTTTAGGAAAGCCTCATGTGCTGCAGTGGCTTGCCTCAGACCGCAGTGGCAGGTGAAGGAGCTCTTGCTGTGTTTGAGCCTGCTGGGTTTCCAATGGTTGTGCACAAAGGCCTCTGATGATTCAGTCTTATCCTCCTCTGTGGTACTCCCAAATCCCTCTGGTCCTCCTGATGTCCTGTGACCAGCTGGCCTATCCTTAGCCCTCTGTGTAGGGAGGAAAGAGGCAGGGTTGAGGGCTCTGAGGAGGATTTGCTGTGCAAGTGAAAGGGAATGATCTCAGACCTAACATCCTGCAAATAGATCTTGAAGGCGCTGCATACAATTACTATAAATTATTGAATCAAAGTACAATAAAAACTACACTTAATGCATCGAGTAAAACAGAATGAAAATAGCTACTCTTCCCCTCAGTCTCTCTTATTCCTGTCACAATCTAGCATGGAGTTCCCACTGCAGACAAAATTATAGCAGAAGGGCTATTTAACTTTGACAGGGGTCTGTGTACACAAACATCACAGCGTGTGATGCAGGGTGATTGCTTGTAATGTGGATAGTTTTATCTTTGGTTAAACCTTCATGCTGTCAGATTGTATTTCCCTGCTTTGAATGGTAATTGTCTTCAAATGTTGTTAAGCAGCTGAAATGCCAGTCTGATAGCTGTGTGATTTGGGACACTTGCTCTGTCACTCGCTACCGCAATAAAGTAATTTTGATTTGGTAGATTCCCGAGAAGGTTTATTCTGTGTAAATGCCCTAGCCAGGCATGTGAGCAGCATGTCCTCCACCTTGCTTTCCCAGTAAATCAATGCTAGTTGAAAGAAGAAACAGAGGGTTTTCTATAAATATACCCCAAGAAAGTCTCAACAGATCTCGTCTCGAAATTCATATAACAGGTACAGAGTCAGCATCAGAAGGAGAGTCCAAGGAGACCTGAAGTGTCACTGGACTGGTGACTCAGTGATGGGGAAAACCAGGTGGTGACAGGTAAACAGATAGGATGAATGACACTGAAGGTGGGAACATGAGCTGTAGGGGTATTGGCAGATTAATGGGTGTAATTATGATAATTGTATGGGAATCACTTGAGTCATGACACTACGAGGCAGCTAAGTGCAGAAGATCATTCATAAGCCATTGAAAAGGATTCAAGTAGCCTGTAAAGAAGCTTCCAAAAAGGAGAAAAATGAATTGTATCAAAGAACAGTTTCTGAACAATTACATGCAAATAATTGTATGGTTACATGTGAAACATTTTTCTGAAAATCTTTCTTCCTTCTTTGAATAAATGTTGAGGCTGTATAAACAGTGGATTAGGTGTTTGGAATAATTTACTCCACTGATTTTAGCATTCCCTCCAACAACCAGAAGAAGAATAGGAGGCCTGTTCCTTTTTAATTATAAGATGAAGCTACAAGCACAAGGAAATGGCTGAAATAGATGGCAATGTTCATTCAGGCTGTGCACCTTGCTCTTAGGTCTGTGGTACTTGTAGCTGGCTTTGTAACAAGAGGGGAGTGTAACACACTGATGCTGCTGTTTCACAATTACTTTTTGTCACAGAAAGGTGTTTAACTAAACTAATGAGAGAATTGTCTTGGCAGAGTGGCAGCCAGAAGACATATCACAGGTGTCCTGTTGCATAGGGATGGAGAATGGGACAGAGATGTCTAATTATTGCCCAGTTCTATGGCTCTAAGAACACCTTCTTGCCAGCCACATGCTCCAAGCAATGATCATGTGCACCCTTTACTCCTCAAGTGGGTGCTTTATCATGAAACCTGAACTTTATCTTGTAAGTGCATCTTCCTTCAGCGCTGTCATTGGCACATTTTGTTGTTTACTGTGGTTGACTCAGTTAAAACATGACAAGATTTGATAGACTATGTCACTTGTTTTTTTCCTTTTCTTGATAATACCTGTTGTATTTTGCAGTACTCTGTAAAAAATGAACGCTCTTTGCTTATAGTGAGAAGCAGTCAGAAGTGAATCATGACACACAGAAAATGGATATTGTTTACAGATTGATAATGTTGGCTCAAATGTCTGCATAAAAAGTTCCCTTTTGACTTTTGTCAGAATCACAGCCACATCAAATGACTTTTGTGTTCTACCTTGGGTAAAATGTTCACCTCATGGACCCCAAAACTTTCAAACAGAGGTAGGAATATTTATGATCCACCAGGAGCTCAGTAAATCCCAGAGAAGCTGGTGACTTTTTAAATGCAATGCCTTTTTAGCCTCTGTTTTTCAGGCTTTTTTCCTCTCCTTTCTAATTTGGTAATTTCCTCCACACTGTTCTGGTTTTGTTCTGCTGAGCCTGTGCCATGGGAATGAGCTGGCTTTGCTTTCTGCATGGGTGGGCTAAAGTTTCCTTGGAAAGAAAGAGTGGCTGGGAGTCACTGACACAACTGCAGCCCATGGCCACAGCATTCCTGCAAAGTGCATGCTGCTATTCTCACTTTACAGGTGCCTAAATGAAAGCAGAGGAATGAAGGGATTTGCCAAAGGCCACATAATAAATCAATTGCTTCTATGGGTTAGTTACAGCTCAGGACTCCCCTGCTGCTCACTGCCAGCCCTGCATTGACTCCACCACTCACTCCCCTGTTTCCAGTGCCACAGGGATTGTTTTTGCCCTACTAGTTTAGAGGACATGTAGTTGGTCCTACTCAGGACATAAAATAATTCTGCTGCAAATTGCTTTAAGAGACTTTGCTGCCATTATGCAAGGTGGAAGATCTGGGGTAAATGGTTTCTGCTTGCGTGATTCTTGGCACTGTGAACTTTATGTCATTGCACATTTTAATGGCATTTCTCTGGTAATGTGAAGGTTGACAAAAATGTGCTAGGTTAAGACATGGAAATCTGGATTTCTTTCCATAGTTTTTATTCAGACCCTAAAAGAAACATTATATGTATCTTGACACATAACCCAAAAGATAGGGTAAAACTAGGCCTGTCCATTGTGGAGTGAGAGACAGCTAATCATCTCATGTAAATTGCTAACAAAGATTGGCACAGAGCAGGGCAATCATCCTGCATATGCTTCCTCCTGGAGATGTGCTTATTGCCTGGTCTTTGGTGTGAACAGCAGTGAGTGTTTGGAGCTCTCTGTCCCCACCAATGCAGCTGTGGTTTTGCTCCAGCAGCTGAGGGGGATTGCAGGAAAGGGTATGCGTAAGTGCTTGAACTGGGAGCATTTCTAGACAAAATCAACAGAAAATGTGACGTGTACATGGGTTGAAAAGAAAACCAGCAGTTAAGGTGTGAGCACAGCTGCCTATGACATGCACTGAAGTACCTAAATAAAGAATTAAGGGGTGGCAGAGAGAAGCTATAGAGGCAGCAGAGAATATCTGCAAGGCAGACATGCACAGCAAGCAGCGGAAGGAAAAGATTTGCTCCTCAGGGTGCTGAGCACCTTTGATGCCTGCTTGAGTTCAGAGGTAAAAGGAAAAATCCTGCAGTTATATCTACATAAGATGTATCTTAGGTATTCCTGCATTTTCCTTCTTATAGTTACTGCCATTTCATTGCAAGCAATGTAATGTGTGCAGATCCATTGTGCTTTTTTCTCTTTGCAATGCCAAATTGTTATAGCTTTCTGATCACGTGTTCTGACAAAGCTCATCCAGAAATGCACAGCAAAAAGGGTGACATTTGATGCTGTCACTTTTATTGCCTCACTAAATAATACAAGAGAATTTTTCATCCCTGAAACACTTTTTCTGGCCCACCCACATAGTAATGGCAACTCTCTAATATTTTTCTCCCTAAGAATGATGTTATTAATATATTCAATGTCTTAAGTAGGATTCTCTTCATCCTTTCTTTAGAAGGACTCATCCTCCGGTCCATACAAATATCTATTATTGTTTGTGCACATGTAACACAACTACTCAGGCTTCATGATAATTTTATACACAGGATATAAAAATGACATGTTCATCTATGTCTGCAAAGACTAAAATCTTCCCTTCAGGCTCTTCCTCACCTCTGTTTCAGTTGGTGGCATGTGGGCAGGGAGGGTGGGATCAAGCCCTAGAAAGCCATGGGAGCAGCATGGCCATGTGCAGAAATTTCACTTGCTGTTCCCAGCTGGAATAGTGTGTGTTTCTCTGTGCTTGAAGAAGAGGGGTTACCCTTACATTGCCTTCTTGCTTGCAGCTTTTTTTCATAGCAGTGAGATGAATCAGATCGCTGTGTGAAAAGCAGCACCCCTCACACCTGTACAGACCATATCAGGGTGGGTTTTGTTTGTCAGTCCATTGCATAGAGGCAGACACACACCCTTTCTGGCAGATGTAATCTTGCTCTGCAGTCCTGATTTATGCAGAAACAAAAAAGTCTTCATTCCTATTGGCTGCAATATTATGAAATGTCTGAAAAATAGAATGAACTAACCAAGCAGATGAAAACCCCATGTGGACAGTGTATAAAAAGTGAACATTACAGATGTTTTCCTCTTGCAAGGTGATGTATGATTAGCTGCACGATAATTTAAGTTATTTATTCATAAGAGGATTGAAGGACTGCTTCTTCCGTGTGCACAGGCTTTTGGTTTTGCATAGCTGAACTGGAACATATTGTTGGCTGCCACTGCTGTGACACTGAGCAAATCCTTAATCACAGCCACTTCAATGGAATAGGTTATCTGTAATCTGGAGACATAACTTCTTCAGCAGAAGATCTGCTGTCATTAAATATAGGAGATTAGCTGACACAAATCCTTTTGGGTAAAATGAGTTCCACTGCACTAACCTCAAGTGTATCATACATAAGTGCAACTGTATGCAGATTAAAAATAAAAAATATTTTAAAATATGCATATGCAGCTATGAAATGTCATGTTTGGAAGTAGTGTAATTATGCTGTTATGTTAAAAGCCATGCATATTTAGAACTTTAATGTAAAGAAAGTATTGATGGTATAAATTTGACACCAATTAGGTATCTTTTTCTGTTATGTATTATAATCTCTGTATTATATAGGATAAATTTTTATGAAATTGTACAAATTTTTTGCAGGCCAATTCAGTTTATACATGAAGCATTATATTAGCAGAATGTCTGCTTCAAATAGGAATTTCTAGGGATCCCACTGTGTGGTTATGCTTTTTCTAAAAATAGAAGTTCTTCAGAATTCTTTCTTGTTTGTTAGTTTGTAAAAGCATGAAACCAGGCCACTTTCAAGCCCCAAACTGACCTTGGCTTTCTGAAATATGATGCTAAGAACCACTCCCTTTACCAATTCTCAAGACAAAATTCATGTTGAGGGTTAAATGCAGGCAACCCTCTGGCCATGCATGGAGCTGCTGACATGTTTAGATTAAGCCTTTTTTTTTTTTTTCCTTCAGGGATGTAGCACTGTCTTTCACTTACTTCCAGAAAATGTTGTGTATTGCCATGGCAGCTCACTGCTGGGCTACTGTTTTGGGATGAGAAAGCAGGGAGGTCAGAAAAGCAGCTGAACAAATGAGTTGCTCTTAGAGCCCAGAGCTCTCATCATGGGGGCATCACACATCTCTCTGTCATTATTATTATAATTATTAGCCCCAAAAAGCCTGAGGTATATACCAATGCACTTAGTGCTATACTTTCAGAGACATGGATACTTTTTTGTCAGGGGCACTTCTCTGTCAATATAATTGTTCTCATGGTGGTGAACAAGCTGCAGTCAAACAGCCTTGAATGCTGGACAACTGAAATTACAAAGAAAAAGAAAAAAAGAATTTTATTTTCTTGTAGCTGAAAGAAAAAACATTGCACAGACAAAACAAAAGGAATAGGACAGAACAGAACAGAATAGAATAGAATAGAATAAAGTAAATATTACCCACATACTGTTCTAATATATATATATATATATATATATCCAGCTGAAAGGACATGCAGCGTGGACTTATAAGAAGGCTGATCTTTAACTACTCTGTCAGAGGAAAGTCGTTGGTTTTTCAAGTGCTGGTGATGCAACATCTTCAGTTCTGTGAGCTTCTTAAGGGGCATGTTATGGTCTGTGACCTTTTCTTCTACAAAGCAGGGCGTGAGATGAGCAATATGGGTGGAGTAATGCCCAGTAAAGTTCAAATTTATAGCAGTAATATTGCTGATACTTGGAAGTGACAGTTTGGGGTTGAGGCAGGAGCTGCTGAGTGGAAGGCAGTCCATGGTAGTGCCTGGGCAGTATCAGGGGGCCTGATGCTCAGCACTGAGTGGTGAGAGCAGGGAAATACATGGGCTCTAGAACAAGCTGCAAATACATCAGGTGAGTCATCTATTTCTTGCTAACATTTGTTTCTAGATTTTTTTATGGTTAATAAATAAGATTATTTCCTATTCTGTTCACAATTTCTATATGTTAGGTTAAATGTTGTGAGAACACAGAAAACCTGTATGTCTAGCAGTTTTCTATCAGTAGATTTTGTTTGTTTGTTTGTTTATCTTAGTTTCAGGGTTGTTTGGTTTTTGTTGATGTGTGTGATCTTCTGTGGAAAGGATTGTTTGAGAATGTTTTATAGGAATGTTTCTGTCTTAGTTAGTACTAAAGTAAAAATTATTATTCCTGGATATTTCCTAACACTCCATTTATTTTAAAGTAATGCATTTCCTTAAATGGGATTTTACACAGGCTCTGAGATATAGAAATGAACCTCAAGAGCAGCAAGTGAAAAACTCAGTCTGTATTTCTGTGATCCCCCACTACTCACAGTGGGCTGTTTGCACTGGTGCAACATCCACTGGTGCATATCCAACGCACAGAACAGAGTTCCAAATAATGCAGTCTTTGGGTTCAAGCTCAAACTGTCCTACATGCCCAAAAATCATTCTAGGCACTGTCTTCTGAAGAAGTAACTATTACTGAACTCCCAACCCTCTTCAAAATACATCCTGCAACCTGCAGCACTGAAAGCTTTCTCATGTAGATGGTGTCAGAGTAAGTCTTATAGGAATCTTAAACCTGGGGATGTCTGGGTGTGGAAGCACTGAGGGGAAGTCAGGAGAAGGGCTATGAGAATGGTGTGTGCTGGTGGTCAGCAAGATCTCAGCACACATCTACCTGCAGCTCCCACCAGGACTGGGAGACAAAGGGCAGCGAGCAAACCCTAATGGAGCTGGGGATGGAGAAACTGACAGCTCCTACCACATATAAAAAGGCTTATCTAAAGCCAGTACATGGTCACCAACATAAGAAGAGCACAGAAGATGAAAGAACCACTTGACAGCTGGAGTTCTTCTTCCCAATGTCATTGCAAGGACTCCTAGATACTGCACCTGCATGTACATTATTGTCTGGCTGCTACACAAATGACTAGGGCTCACACATTTTAGAGCTGCGAATATGTAGATAGGAGAGGATGAGTATCAACAACTAAAACTGGTTTTGTTTAAAAATAAAACCATCCTGTATGGTTCATCATTGGGATTTCCTATGTGGCTGCAAAAATATTGCTACATTATTTCCTGCAGTGCTGCCTGTTGTTTGGCAGGATTAATGCATTTTGCATGAGAAGAAAATCAGGTTTTATATTTAAACAATGCACTTATTGTGTCTCTCCTTGCAAATTGCATATTGCAGTAAATGTGCTGTGAACTTTTTTTCAAATTTTGGGTTGTATTTATGAAGAACTTTGGAGGTTCATAACATGTGAGGAGGTGAACAGAGTCTGGTTGAGGAAGATGATGTCAGGGCTCCTCAGTAGAAAGATACAAGGAGCAGAAAGAAATAGGCAGGGACAAGGTGCAGGACCAGCCATGTCTTGTCATCTTATTGCAGGGGTTCCATACTGCTGTCTCCTTATCACAGAAGTTTCATACCTTGGTGTCTCTCAGGGACAGCTCCCCAGAGCACTGGCTCTTCTTCACAAAGTAGCCACTGACTCCAGTTCCCTTCTCAACCAGCCACTCACTCTTTTATAGCATCTTCTCATTGGTTACAGCTCTGGCCTGGTAAAGTCAGGCCTGTTCCTAATCTTGGGCCCAGCTGCAACTCCTTAGGGGTAAGATTACTTTTTGCACTATATTTTATTATATTCTATCCCCCTACAGTGTCTGGCTGCCAGGGGGTGACAAAGAGTGGGGCTGGGTTGGTGGGGGGCATGACCATGAACAGAATTGCTGGCCCAGAGAAGGCATGGCAGGAATTTACCATACTTGTAGGGGAGGTCGTGTTTCACTGAATCAAGGGGGGACTGGAGGATACATGCCAGAAGTGACTGAAATGGTCTGAACTGAATGAAATTCCAAGGCTTGGAGATGGAGATCAAGCAGCTTTTCAGGATCTTTTCTGCGTCTCTTTGAAATAAACTCCCTTGATTTTGGGTAGGAGTATGTAAGAACCCATATATGAACAGAGAAAGGCATAGTAAGTTTTCTGTTGTGAAGAAAAACATGCAGAAAATTATAGACCATGGAGAGAACCATAATTTCTCTGGAGAAAAGATGGATGAATGGAGGGGGAATTCACATTTTAATGTAGAAACTGGTTATGGGATTGGATGTAATATGAAACACTGATGTCTTATACAAATTGCATGGTAGAAATATCAGTTTCTGATTCATAAAGCTGAAACAGGACAGGACTTAAGGTCAATACTAATGGCTCCTTCCCAGCTCTGCTGGGTAACCCTAAGGTTGTACTGTACTGTGGTGGGCAGGAGTCATCTGCATGTTTGTGCCTGCATGTGGCTCCTCATTGATCTGAATCTGTAATATGCTGTGTGAACATCTCAAGCCTTTGGTCATGCAAAGGCATCGTGAAGCAGTGAACAGATTGGATCACATGGAGACAAAACTCACTGCTGTCCTGGCAGCTGTAATTTTCCTGAACATTTGTTTTTAATGGTGAAATACAAAGGTGATATATTTTTGCTTTGAATTGAACACTGACTCTAAACTTAAAATGTGATGGTCCATTGTTTTTGTCTAAGAGTATCTGAAAATGTCTCAAAATCCAAGTTAGAATAGGCATACATTTGCTCTATGAGGGTCTCCACATTTTTCTGAAATTTTTTTAAGGATTTGCAGATTGCAAACACCTGACACAGAACAATGCTGGTGAAAACAGACAGTGTGTCTAATTTTCCCCTGGCATTTGTAAAAAGAATTAAATGAGGATGGTAGATCTGCACACTTATTTTGTTATGACAGGAAATTTTATTTTTCAGTAGTATGCCAAGAAGGATTGAAATAGAAACAGTCTGAGAAAACCTGCAAAGCTTTCTATATTCATTGTTTTTATGGTCTACATACATAACTTAAAAATAAGACTTCTTGGATTTCTGCTATTTTCAGTTACTGCTGGCTTAAATTAGAATCTGAATAATTAAGAAGGAAAATAAAATGTTATTTTTCAAATCTTTGTGTGGATATGATCAAGCTGGAAAGGAAGATGCAGTTAATTTACTTTACCCAAGGTAATCTGATGATTTCTGATTTTGTTTTTTTTCCAGTTACTTTACCTGCAGCTATAGCACAAAAATACAGAAACATTCAATTTTGCCACTCTTTAATTTGGTTTAATTCTTTATAGTGAGAAAAAGCTTACATTTAAAATGATGTTATATTAGTTTTATTGTTTCTCTATTCTGGCTTCTGAACAAATCCATGTAAGCACAGCTTCCTGCAGTTTCTCATCATAGCAGTTTACAAACACCCAGGCTGTGCCTGTACTAAATTAAATACTAAATGTCTTCAAGACATTGAGCCCTCTGTCACTAGAGACCAACTGGCTTGAAATGACCTTCTAAGCCTTGCTTCCATTCTAGCTTCAAAGCTCACTTTATTTTGGCTGTGAGTCCTGACCTGCCTAGAGACCCTTGCCCTGCCTGTTCCCTTTGCACAGCACCTTTGCCTACAGGAGACAAACCCTGATTTCCTGAGCTTTGGCCAGGTCTTCGATGATTCCCTTTCCTGGACCTGTCCTGTGCTGACTCCTGGGCTGCTGACAGCCCTGGGCTCCATCTGCCCTCAGGGGGAACAGCCAGGAGAGGGGACTGCAGGCTGTGCCCCACAGCCTTGTGCTGCCCTCAGGGGAACCAGACAGGACAGGGGACTGCAGAGTGTGCCCCACAGCCTTGTGCTGCCCTCAGGGGAACCAGACAGGACAGGGGACTGCAGAGTGTGCCCCACAGCCTTGTGCTGCCCTCAGGAGAACCAGACAGGACAGGGGACTGCAGGCTGTGCCCCACAGCCTTGTGCTGCCCTCAGGGGAACCAGACAGGAGAGGGGACTACAGAGTGTCCCCCACAGCCTTGTGCTGCCCTCAGGGGAACCAGACAGGAGAGGGGACTGCAGAGTGTGCCCCACAGCCTTGTGCTGCCCTCAGGGGAACCAGCCTGGAGAGGGGACTGCAGAGTGTGCCCCACAGCCTTGTGCTGCCCTCAGGGGGAACAGCCTGGAGAGGGGACTGCAGAGTGTGCCCCACAGCCTTGTGCAGCCCTCAGGGGAACCAGACAGGACAGGGGACTGCAGAGTGCCCCACAGCCTTGTGCAGCCCCCTGCAGGCTCCTCCTCTCTTGTGCTGGACAGGTCAGGAGGGGTTTGCTACACCCATTTGGTTTTGATTTTTCCCATTTAGGACACTGTGGGAGAGACAAGAGGAACTGCCTGGCTTCCCTGATGGCTGGGCTGTGAACCATGTGTGATGAGCTGGTTTTGTGAATCTGAATGACTGATAAAATTTACTGGTAGGAAGAAATGTGTCCTTCCATAGCTACGAGCAAATTACATTTCTCACTCCAAAGCCAGGAATCTGTTTCCAGTGAGACACTGCTTCTATTCCTAGTTCAACTCTGCTTGGCACTAAGGCGTATGAACAGCATGGAAATTTTACATCAAGAAAAATCTGACACCAATCTTACCTTGTCTGGACACAATAAGAGATAACTGTATGGGGAGTTTGAGGATTTTGTTAATAACAAACAGATTCTTCATTACCATCAATACTTAAGTATAGTGTCTTAAGTTAAAAACAAATTTCAAGCTGTAATCTGTTTTTTGGAGCTATAATATTTTTTTTCAATTTATGCACTATTTGTTAATTAGCATTATTATTTCTGTATTGTACATATGCACATATTTTAAAACATATTTTATTATACATACGCACATGTTTCCAGTGTGTTACACTGAGGGACTAACCTGCTGAGGTGGATTTTTAACATATTTTCTGGGTATTGAACTTGCATAAAATCTGAAGGATCACACTCCTATTTGACTAAACTTGGTGATCAGTGATTAATGAATTCTTTTAGCAATTCTAACTTCATTTTCTGTGCCTCAGGTCCCAGCTGTTCAGTTAAAAGAGCTTACTGTCCATCTCACAACAATTGCATTATGGAGAGAAACAAATTATGCTTCTAAAGTGTTCAAATGCAGCACATCTCAAAGGAAAAACTAGAAGAAAACAAACAATTTTGTGATCTGGGCAAAACCTTTTTACATGTGTTTACTAAAAAAAGGAAAAGAAAAAATCTGAATCACAAGCTGAACAAGAAGGTTGAAAAAAAAATACTGAATCACAACTGCTGTACTGAATAAAATTGTGATCCCATGGAGAAAATGCAAAAAGAGAATATAATTAAGGATTAGAAGAGAAGATTAAAGGAGAACAGGGTGAAGGTTTTTAGATGTGTGACAGACTGATGCAAACCCCTGTTCTTCATGTTGGGATGAGAATACAGGAAAAGCACACAAAAATGCAGCAAGGGAGAGTAAAAAAGGTATGGAAAACTTCCAGGTGTGGAAAATTCTCCATGTTCTTTGCCAGTTTTTTTCCAGTTTGCCCCTTCTTTTTTCTCTCTTCTTGTCATGCTACAATTTTGATTTTTCTCTTGTCTAAGCTGAGCTTCTCACCTTCATATCTGTATGCATCCCCCTTGCATTTGAAATCTACAGAGTTCCCATGGTTTAATCATATCAATCTGTTGGCTGTACTTCTTTTCTTTTGTCTGTGGTAGAATCATTTGTGTATTAACCATTAAGAGTTTCTTTGAGGAACTCAGTCTCTTTAACAGGTTTCCTCCTTGGAAGAGGAGATTAAATATTGAAATTTTTTTCAATGTGTTGGAATCTGTTTCCCAAATACTGTTTTTTTTTTTTAATTTCCCCATTCTACTTTTTTCTAAACATGTCATTTCCCTCTTGCTTTTTTTCCCCTAGATGCCCTTCCCCTTGGTATTGCAATAACTTTTCCCCTGCTGATTAGAAAATCCTGATGGCTTTTTGTGCTATTCAATTGCAAAACAATTGTCTAAAGAATAATCAAAATATTTATTTTCAAAATAAATTTTCTGCTGGTTTGGTTCTGTGTGAAAAGCTCTGCTGTTACAATATCTGTGATCTTTTCCCCTATGAAAAACACTTTCCAACAACTCAGTTAGTTTTGTTGGTGACCTAGAGAGGTAACAAATGCTCCTTGACATCTTCCCTGATGACAAGGTAATGTCTACATTATATTAAGTAGTCCTGTGACATGAATTAACCCACAAAGTCTCTCATTTTAGTTAAATGATCAAAATGATCTTTTGATCAGGCTTGAGCCCATATTTCACTATCTTTCAGTTTTTGGTGCAAATATTTATTTTCTTTCTTAGTGCAGGTACATTTTGTAACACTTCGATGTTATCAAGAAGGATGTTAATACCACAAGGAAAGAAAAAATATTATTCTTTCTCCAATTTTTTCCAAGTAAAAGAGAATAAGAATTAGGAAAAAATAGGGGAAAATTGAGAGAATGAAAATGTGGCTGGCTGGGTGAAAAGTGCAAGGGGAGTAAGAAAATAGATTAGTTATGATTAAATCTTGACAATGACAAGAAGATACAGGAAATCACAGAAAAGTATGTAATCTTCACTCAAATTATTACAAGGAAAACAGATTAAAACAGTAGCTCCATAATCTTTCATTGACTTTATGGTTTGAGGATGTGCTCTGATATCTGCAATATGAAATGAGCCTGAGCACAACATTCAGTTCTCCAAAGGGAAGTATCCAACACAAACATGGAAAGGTGGAAATAAGTAGACAACAGCACTTCTGAAAAAGGCAGGGGATTATAATGCAAGAGGCAAATAAATCAGGCTAAGAAATTGTTGTTGCCAGGCACTACTGTCATTCCAGAATTGTTATTATAAGGAAGAGATTATGTCAGACAGGAAAGGTAATTACTGAACCCCACTACATGCCAGTGAGGTTATCTGGAGAAACATGTCCAGTGTTTTATACTGAACCTCAGAAAAGATGCAAACAAATTGGATAGCATCCAGAAAAAAATAAACAACATTGGTACCTATCAGAAATTTTTGAAGCCCAAGCAAAACAAAAAAAAAGAAAAAAAAGGTTGTAAGAACTGTGCCTGTTATTTTGAAAGTCTGAAAGGCAAAGGAGAGACTGGAGAATTTTCTGAGATGCTAAAGGGTTTTGTAATGATTCATGTGATCAACTATTCCGCATAGTCAGTGGGCCAAAGAAAAAAGAAACTATTTAATTTGAAGAAAAGATGGCTGGAAAGTTTATATAAAAATTCTTTCTCATTGCTGAAAATGTGGAAATCCAGAAGAGGCTGCTTTAAGGATCTGGTGACATGAGAGATTTTTGAAGAAGAGCTGAAACAAATGCTAGGGATGGGCTAGGAATACTTCAAAATATCTCACAAGCCTTAGTCACTTTCCAGCCCTTCATTCTTTTGATTTTTTAATATCTCTACTATATGTAGTTACAATCTGTAAGTTTAAAAGGAGGATATGATATTCTTAATAATATGCCAAAAGGCCTCATTAAACCTATCATTGCAAGACTGACCATCTTAGCATTGGATAAGCTCTGTAGAGCCCCAATTCATTTTGAGAAAAACAACTTCAGTCATCTCCAGCTGGATTATTCCTATTTTTTCATCCCAGGAAGAGTAGTTCTGTGAGCAGGGGTTGGAATCAGAATCATGTTCCCCACGTGTCCTCCAGAATCAGAATTCCCCTTTCTTGCTCTCCATATTGTTTCCCAGTTCTTTGTGTTTTGCTGCAAACGAGACATGAAAGATGCCTTTAGTTTTGTGTAAGTTTTTTCTTCTCTTATAGAGGCACATGCAGCTTCTCTAGAAAGGAGAGCAGCAATGATCATTACCCCTTGAGACTGGCCACTGACAGGGGATGTCTTTTCTCTCTGCTTTTGGGGGATATTCCAGTTATGGAGCTGCAGCAAGAGGAAGGGAAGGCACTGCTCCTTTTCTTTCATTGTTTGGCTGTTTTAAAAGCCTTTCTGCAGCAACATGGAGGATAAAATTGCTGGATTCTTGTTAGATCAAGCCTCTTTTGGGCTTGAATTCAGGGATATTCACTTTGGAAGAAATTCCGCCCCTGCAAAAGGCAGGTTTGATTTAATAGCCTGTTCAGCCACATTGACAGAGTTTCTAAGCAGTAAAAGACGTAGGCATCTTTGTGCAAGATTCTAGTCAGAAAATTTGAGGGATTTATGGCATTTCAGGCATATAAATGCTATTTTGGATGACAACCTTACTGATTTATTTTTCTTTTATTTTCTGTACTTTGCAGCAAAGACAGCATCTCCTGCCATGTCATGTGAAATGCCTGCTTACATCTGCAAGGCAAGGGCTGTTTGGACTTCTCCTCACATTTAGTAGCACACATACCCACATTTCTAGAACACAGTACTGACATCACCCTGTGTCAAGTTGCATAAATATACTCTGCAGAGAAGGGAAGGCGACAGATACAAGCAGTTTTTATTATTGAAGTATGTAACAGTCTATAGCCATCAAAATTCTGTGTAATAAAATAATTCTTTTAATCCCAGAATGACTCAAACTATTATTTTGTCTCCCTACTACAAAATTCTTGGGCTTGATTGTTATGATTGTTAGAATTGTCATAAATGCTAGTAGTTGAATTTATGACAATTACTGTATTGCTTTATTTGACAAGAAAATTCATTAGTAGCATAGTTTTCTGTTTCAAACTGAACAAGAGAATTCAATCCTAGATGAAAGATAGGCAAAATGAGATATCTGTGATCACTTGTCTTAATCTCTGAGAAGAGATTTTAGATTTCTGAATGTTTTAAAAATGCACACCAAACAATACTTTCTAAATAAAATAAATGGGGATCTAAATTTATATTACTAGGAAGCAGCAGAAGCTTTCCGTATTTAAAGAACAGCTTTCAGTTTCAAATCAAAATAATAACTGCAGCAAAAGAAAGGCAAAATGAAAACATCTTGGAAAAATAAGTAAATCTAATAAAATAGATAGGACTTGTTTGACTGTTTGGGTAGTGTATGAGGATTTAAATATTGCAGGTAAACATCTATTGGCAGACAGAACTGTGAGGCCCTGACTTACTAGCACTAAGCTGTGACCCAATAATCAGAATATCTGGTTCTGGAAATATAGCTATAGACAGAAATAACCTCTGTGGTTTTTTTAGCTGTGAAATAGTCCTAAAATAAATTCTTATAAGATTAGAAAGACTTCTCTGATATGGAATTTCTTTCAAATTAATACAATGACTATTGTTTCAATTAAGGTATTGCATGATTTGCTTTGCTTCACTCTCTAAAACTTATTTCTCTCTGAAGGAAAGCTGAGCAGTGTATTACCTCAGCTACAACTTGGCTTGCTCCATGGTCTGCTGTACGGGATTTGTTTATCTCCTTGTTTATTAATACTTAACCTTATGACTCAAGAGTCATTATGTGCCCAATTAACTTTAGTTTATATGCTCTGTGTGTTTTGAGTGTGCAGCATTGTTTCTGGAGAAAAATTACTTTTTTACAAAACTGGCATCATTTCACCCAGCACAGGCCACCCTGAGATTATTACCTTATCATGGGTCAGAAGAGAACAGATGTTGCTGCTGAATGTAGGGTCGGGAGGGACAGATTTGGTTATGCAAGGCAGTAATACCTTGGCTTCTTTAAAATTGCGCCACATTCTTGAACGTTATTCAGGGACCTCTACAAGATAGAAAGAGTCTAAATTATCTTGGCCTACCACCTTTATTAATTGGAACTACCTTTTAATGGTTCTCATGAAATTCATAAAGTTGGTGCCTGTAGTTTTCTTTTGGCTAAGAAACTGTTGAGAAATCAGACTACCAAAAAGTGCCCTGTATATAAAGCTATTTATTTTTGCATCTTCTTTTTTGTGACATGTGTGGCTAAGATGATAAGACTTAAAAAAATATCTTTTAAAAATCTGTAAATACAATTTTTTGGTTTTTCAATTTCTGCTCTTTAAATGCAGTATTTTAAAATCGTCACTACCTGACCATTATTCAGAATTTAATGAGATGGTCCTTACTTGAAATATATACATAACTTTAACACTGTATATTTATTTTGAAAGCAGCAGTTCATTATATTGTCTGAATTTATGTATTTATTTAGATTTTTGAAACAGAAAACATTTATTTGAACACAGAACTTTTGCTTTTGACATAATATACGACTTATCATAAGTGCAAAACTGAAAGTCACTCCTGCTGAAAAATCATTCCTTTGAACATTTTTAGTCTTACCCATTCTACTTTGTACAAAGTTCTGAAAAAAATAGTGTTATGCAATGTAATCTGGAGGCCATCAAAACCAGGCTATTTCAAGGTACAAGGAAAGTATGAATTTTAAAAGTGTGGAGCCTCCCCTGAGAATGGGCTGGATCCTCCTCCTTTACTTTCAATCTCTAAAGATCCAGTCTGATTTCCTCTACTACATCCAAGTGAGTAAAAGTGGTCTTAGAGAACAGACAGTCTCCTTGAGGAAGCTACAGTTGCCAATTAATTTGGGTGCCTGACAATCTCACCAAATGCTCTACCTCTAGGCTATTCCACCACCACTGTTTTTCTTTTTGGCTTCTTGCAATTAAAATAATGACTATGTGTGTAGTGATGTTACAGATTCTATCCAAGTAGTTGCAAGACTAAATGTCTTTCCTTTTGAGGGGAATGGTGTAAATGTAAAGACTGTCAGTACAGAAGTGATTAGACTGAAGAGCCTAACAACAGATGCATTCCAGTCATAGGTAAACCAAAATTTGATTTCTTATCCATAACAAGACATCCAACTGGGGAAAAAAAGAAACAAAACTATTTGCAAGACACCTTCAGACTTTCTTTTTTTCCCTCTGTGAAACTTAGATGAGAAGTGTCAAGATTATATGTAATGAAACTCTCAGCTAAAAATAGGATAATCCTTTTAATGCAACAAAGACTAAGCACATTAAATGGTGTCATAATTTTTCATCCCAAGAGAATGTAATGGAAAACTCATGGAAATGTGATAATGGATTCTGATGTTGATGTATCAACCTTTTCCAAAATGTATAACCTCCTCCCCTCCATGCAAAGAAACTAGTGAGTATTACATGTTCAGGCAACAGATGTAATCCTTGTCATAAACATGCTTTTTAAAATTTGTCTGACTGCTTTCTCTATTTGTTTAACTGTCTTTGCATGTGCTGGGCAATGAAAATTGAAGACATGCCTCCTGAAGAGGAAGTGTTTTCCCCCACTGTCAACCTCTTTGCATCCAGTGTAATGTCATACAACTGACCTGAACCTTCAAGCTGAAAGAAGCACTAGACATGCCCTGGGTATGTAAGCAACTTTTCTCAATGAGGCAATAGCAAACCTCCCTGCTCTCTCCTTTTTTTTTAAGGAAAAATCACTAGAGAACTGGTGTCTTTCTTCTTTTTATTGTAGCCAAGTACCAACTGGGAAACAAGAACATATAGCCACTTCAGAAACACACCCATAAGTCCCAAATCCATGGTGAACCAGAACCATGAAATTTCCCCACGAGGGAAATGTCCTAAAACAACTGATGAGACAAAGTTATAGCTGGACTGTATGTCTAGAACTTGCCATCATGTGTCTTCAGTAAGAACTGTTGTTGTAGTGTGCAGTTTAAGCCTTGCACACTTGCTTAGCAATGGAAAGCTTACCAGGCTCTCTAGGTGGATCATTTCCTTTACATAACAAAACAGCAACAAACCAGATCTTCAAAAAGGAAAAAAAGAACACATCACTAAGCAAGCAAAGTTTTGGTGGTATATGCTTAATTGTGAAGATTTTTTGCAAAACATTTTACATTCTAACTGAATGCACAGGAAGATATTTCCTAATTCTAAACAAATAAGCATTCTTGAATTTTAAGTATTTCCAATTATTAAAAACCAATTAGTAGTCAACAGAAATAAAACAGCCAAGTATGAAGAAAGGGCAAGTAGGAGGTTTTGTGCTACTGCTTTCCTACATGGCAATGCTGGCTTACAGTTCCTCATGGACTCTTTAGTCCTATAAAGATTTTCACAGTAGCAGAACACATATTATTAGTTACAAGCTTACTAGAAACTTAACTCAGCTGATGAAATTTATGTTTGCAAATGACTTTTTTTTTCTGTTGCTTTGCTTTTAATAAAAAAAAAAATTGGGTTATAAAGGGGTCTATAGGGTCTCCTTGTCCAAAATAACTTTGGTGACAAAACAGATCTCTGAGCATAAAAGTGTATCTGCATCAACCCAACTGAACAGATTACACGTTCAGCATTGAATTTCTATTCTAGGCTGACACCATGGGAATGAGTTGTTATATTCATGTGGAAGTATAGAACACTGTAAGTGCAGCAGAAAAGCCAAACAATGCATGCTTGGCCCGTGGGGTCCTTAGCATTGCAGAAGGGAGAAGATATCTTATTAGCAATGCTTGTTAAAGTCTATTGAAATGAAGTATTATAATAAGATCCGTTCATAACTATACCTAAAAAGAGAAGGTGACTTTGCATACTTTATTTCCTTTTAATTCTCATGTTGGAGATGAGGAAAAAGTGAAAACTAAATTCATAGAGTCACACATTTTAACCCTGAATCGGTTTCTATCAGACATGAAATCTGTTTTAATACACAAGTTAGAACATACCACCTACTCTTCTGCTAAATGTTGTTGTGGGAATAGCTATTTTCTTATTTTGTGCCACTTTCAAAGAGAAGGTTGTTGAGACTATTATCTTTGTCTGAATGCTTAAGTAGTTTTGGAACCATGGAGAATGGAGTAGAAAAACAAACTTTGTGCCAGAGAAACTATTTGACTGGTCCCCCACCTTGTGATTTCAGATTCCCATTCTTGCTCTTTGCTAACAGACTCTTTTTTCCTTCTGCCTAGACTTGCCTGAACATCACTTCTTAGTTCCACTGATTTTCATCATTCAGCTAAGAGTTGGCTGGCAATTGTAGAATGTAGATAATTATGTCCTAGTCCCAGGAGTAGCTTTAAAAAAGTGGAGATGTGGAAATTTCTATTTTTCTTCCCCTTCTCTTTCTGCTGAAAACTTTCTAAACTAACTATGTGCATCCCTAGAGGGAATACTTCTCAAAAAATATAATACATATAATTCATCAAATTGAAGTAGAATAGCATAATAAAACTGGGGGAAGAATATTCTGTAACAAAATGCAGGAAAAGTAGTGACATGGTGACATTATTACTATAGACAAGCACTAGTGAGATGGAAGTTTAAAAAGCTGCTTCTTGCTGTAGGCATGTTTTAGTTTGCTGTTCAGTACAGTTTTCTAGTGGTTTTGTTGTTGTTGCTGAAAAACAATAACAAAAATAGCCATTAGGATCATGGAATAAAAAGAAAACTTGCTTTTTGTCCCCTCTGACTTATGAAACCTGGGAAAGGATCAGCCTGGCTGTGTACTCAACAAGTTGTCTCTCTGCTGCAACTGTGTTTTATTTTAGCAGTGGTGGGCTCCTGCAAACGTGTCTGTGCATGTGTGTAGGCTTTAGAAAAACAAAAAAAGTTTTTTATTCCTACAGGTGTCTAGGTTCTGACTTTTAGTTTGGCGCCTGAAATCCTGATTGTTGTCTTCTCAGCCCCTTATTTTATAGCAATTAGTTTTGAAGTTGCTTTATTTGGTTTAGTCAATGTGCAGTCTAGTATTTATCCCAATGGAGATATTTTCCATTTTCTTTCACTATTTTCATTCACTCCATGTGAAAAATGTGGTAGGATCCAATGGGTGAAGTCTTGTCATTCTGTTTCCCCATACCTTCCTCAACCTCCTACATTTGAGAGCTGTAGATGGATATGACTACCAGACAGCCTGCCTCTTGCTCTGTTCATCCTTTCATCCATTTCATCCTTGTTTAACTGCTGGATAAATAATGGCAGAAGACCTCTGATCCCTCTTATTGCATTTATTCCCCCTCACATGTTCTCAGAATCATGTTTGAGGTCCAAATATTAAGACTGGACATGCTTGTAAGTTTTTATTTAAGCCATTTTAGAAACCACTGTGTTTGAATTTTCCTGCATGTGTTACCACTAGTAGTCTTTAACCTTCTTTTACCTTCTTCATTTTCCAGGAAAGTTGGAACTTTTTCTCTTCCAAGTTTTAAGGGCTTCACCCCCTTTTCTATGCTCTTATAAATTTTTTTTTTTTAATATTGAGAAGGAGGTAAAAGAGAACCAGAAAACAACACTTTAAAGATTGAGTGCCCTCTCCACCCCTCCAAAGAATCTGAGAGCCCAGTGAGACAGCTGTGTTATTTCTGTGGAGATTTGTTTTCCATTTGATCAGGCTAAGATCAGTCAGGGTGAGCAAAAGGTGTTTGAGAAGTAACCCAAAATTTAAACCATGCTTTTATGTGAGCTTTATTTTTTTTCTTTGAGGATTTATTTTCTTTAATGTTATGAAAGACCAATAGTGCTGTCAACTATATAAGATTAGATCTTGTGGTGCAATGGGCCAAGTTTTACAGGATCAGGCAGGGCATGGTGAGGATTTTTCTGGTTGCATTTTATCTTCATAAATTCATAGCATTGGTTTTCTGTGCTTGGCTTGAGCAATGAGGGCTCACAGTTTCCATTGTATTGTCTCCTGTAGGTGAACAGTTTATCCCTTCAGTACCCTTCCTCTGCTTCCCAGCTCACAATTTCAGATGAAAGACAAGTTCCTGAAAAACTCTGTGATCTCTACTGATTGTCATTTCTTTACTGGAATTCAAAACCAATGATTCATCTACTTTGGGGATTTTTTTCAGTTATGGAAAATCAAAATTGATTCCAGGTTCAATGTGATAACATTTCACTGCTTGGAAATAATGCAAGTTTGATCAATACCATGTTAAAGGAACTTGTCCTGATACAGTAGACTGGCTTCTACTGGTTTTGATGAAGATTTGAAGACCAGAAAAGTTCAAACATAATATGTATAGAATCTGGGCACAAAAAGTGTGCCAGTAGATCAGTGGCATAGCGTGTGTTATGGCATGGTGATATTCCTGTAGTGGGTCAACCCACTGTATGCGAGGACTGGAGAGTGAAAATATAATGGAGGATTCATGTGCTGGGATAAGGACAGAGATATCACTCACTAAATACCCTCATGAGTGAAGCAGACTAGAGATATTAATTGAATGTATTACTAACAAAATCAGAGCTAGATAATGAGAAGTAAAAACAGATCTAAAAAAGAACTTCCCCCCACTCCTCCCTCCTTCCTAGCTCTATCTCCTCCACCAGCAGGGAGACAGGGAATAGGGGGTTACAACCCCACTTCATCACAGGTTGTTGCTGCTGCTGCTCAGGGAGAGGAATCTTTCCTGTGCTCCATTGTGGGGTGCCTCCCGTGGGAGACAGTCCTCCATGAGCTTCTCCAGTGTGAGTCTGTCCCACGAGAGACAGTTCTGCACAAACTGCTCTAGAGTGGGTCACTCTTCCATGGGGTGCAGCCCTTCAAGGACAGGCTGCTCCAATGTGGGTACCCATGGAGTCACAAGCTCTAACAGGACACCTGCTCCAGCATGGGCTCCTCTCTCCATGGGTCCACAGGTCCCTGCCAGGAGCCTGCTCCAGCACAGGCCTCCCATGGGGTCACAGCCTCCTCCCAGGCATCCACCTGCCCCAGTGTGGGGCTCCTCCAAGGGCTGCAGGTGGATCTCTGCATCCCCACGGCCTCCCTGGGCTGCAGGGACACAGCTGCCTCACCAGGGGCTGCACCAGGGGCTGCAGGGGCATCTCAGCTCTGGTGCCTGGAGCATCTCCTGCCCTTCCTTCTGCACTGACCTTGGTGTCTGCAGAGCTGTTCCTCTCATGTGTTCTCACTCTGCTCTTCTCTGGCCACAATTACATCTTAGCAATAATTTTTTTCCTTCATCTTAAATATCTTATTGCAGAGGTGTTATCACCATTTCTGATTGGCCCAGCCTTGGCCAGTGGTGTTTCCATCTTGGAACAGACTGGGATTGAGTCTGCTGCATATGAAGGAAATTTCTGGCAGCTTTTCACAGAAAACACCCCTGTAACCCCCCTGGTGCCAAAACCAGGCCACACAAACCCAATACAATTCCTAATCTCAGCTCAGTCCATCTCTGTTATAAAGATAACACAAAGATAACAATTATGGAAGAAGAAAGGAAGAAAATGCACCAGATGCTCATGGTGTGGTAAGAACAGACCGGAATGACTTGATATTTTCAGTTAGAATCTGGGTTCTGGAAATATTTGATGTGCTGGTGAGGGAGGAGCTCATTCATCCTTTTTATACAGGGGAGATCCTTGAGTTTACTAGATCCAATCATCTTCATGATCTGAGAGATTTCTGCTTCCTGGTCCATGGCAGCCAGTGGCTTCTGGTGGCTGTGGGGATTGATTTGCCTTAGTTCCTGGAGGAAGGGATGGAAAGCCAGATGCTTGAACAGGCTCTGGACTGAGTAGACTACAGATCTCCTGTTTTTCTTGTCATAGAACTTATTCCAGTCCCAAACACTTATTTTTTCTGCCTTGTCAAGCAGGGTAGGAGCTAAGTGTTGTCACAGTGATTGCTGTTATTTCTGTCCTGAGTGTTAGCTGGGAAAACCTTAGCCCAGTGTCCATTATGTTACACAGCTCTCCAGGAGCAGCCATTCCAGCGTGACCACCAGATTGCCCAAATTTCTTGTTGCTGGCAGTGCTCCCCTGGTACAAAGCTGTTGTTGTGTTTTATGGAGTGTATCATAAGTGTTCTTCTCCCTGTCTCCTCACTCTACTTGTACCCAATGTGCTTAGCAGAAATGAACTTAGGGACTTACAGATCTTTCCACATATATGGAGCACTTTCCACAGAGTCTTGTTTCTGTAAAGGGAACAGAAAGAGGCTGAAATTATGTTGTCATAATCTATAACAGTAATCTCAAATTAATCACGATATCAATGTAAGGTGATAAAAGTCTATGGGGAGATAGGTTGCAAGTGCTGTCCTCTATTTATCATGTAGCTTCCTTTCTTTGAAATGAAGTAATCACTTCATATGGACTTACAAGGTTAGGGAATAGCCTAATGATGCTGTAAACTAGAAGGCACCCATGCCTGCAAAATATTATTCTTTTTCTCAGACATTTGCAAACATTAACTGGTAACCTCTCATGATGACCCTTTGAGATGCTTTCATCTGTGTTTGATGGAGTGGGAAATAGATAAAAAACTATGAAAGAACCGAGGAAAAGTCAGAGAGTGAAATTTGTCATATCATGTACATCCCTGTTTGTTCTTTCTAAGTCAATGACCTTCCCAATGTCCTTCAAAGCAATCCATAGTAGTTTTACTTGTATCTTTAATGTTTCATTCAACATAGTATAAGACCGTGAGTAATGAAGTTTACACTAAAGAGGCAGGGTAGCTATTGATTTACACAAGGTATGTCTCATTTATTAATCTGTAAATACTATGCAAATATATGCATGACAAGAAATTAAATCAATGCCTGTCACTTCTCTTTTCAGTCTGCATGCATTCATGAGTATAAACTTGACATTAATATTAGTTTACAGGAATGTACTTGCTGAGAAAGCAATGATTTACACTGGTGTGCAAATCGCTCATATGAGTGGAGAGTTTTTGAAAACAGTGTGTGTAACCTGGACCTGCTGTCCCATGAGTGCCATTTTATAGATGATCTTAGATCACTTCATTATACCAATTGTTAAAGTATAATAAGGGAAAGGGAAAACTCAATTTTTTAGGTCTTGTGGATGGTCTCTATCTGAAGGGTGGAAGAATTAAACATTAGGGTTGGGTAGAAAACATGCTGAACAGAGAGCTTTGGATGGAATTCAGGGACAAAAAGAGAGTTTGTGACCTTTGGAAGAAGAGGCAGGAAATTCAGGAGGGCTACAAGGTTCTCATGAGGTTATGCAGGAAGAAAACCAGAAGGGTCAAAGCCCAACTAGAACTTAATCTGGCCACTGCTGTAAAAGACAATAAATAATGTCTTATTAATCAATAATAAATATATCAGCAACAGAAGGAGCACTAAGGAGTATCTCTGTCTTTGATTGAATGTGGGGGTAAACACAGTGACAAAGGATGAGAAAAAGACTGTAATACTCAATGCCTTCTTTGCCTCAGTCTTTATAGCAAGAGCTGGATACCAGGCCTCTGAGCTGGAAGACAGGTATGGGGAGGAGAAGGAAGCCCCCATGATCCAAGTGGAAATGGCCAGTGACCTGCTACACCACCTAAACACACACAACACACAGAAGTCTGTGGGACTGGATGGCATCCCCCGAAAGGTACTGAGGAAGCTGACAGAAGTTGTCAGCCATTTTCCATCCTTGAAAAGCAATCCTGGGTGACTGGGGAGTCCAAAGTGATTTGTGGCAGTGTGACAGCCATCCATAAGGTGACTTGGAAGAACCAAGGAAATACAGACCTGTCAGCCTGACCTTGGTGCTGAGTGCCGTCATGAGCAGATCATTCTGAGTGCCGTCATGTGGCACGGACAGGACAACCAGGGGATCAGGGACAGCCAGCATGAGTTCATGAGAGACAGGTCCTTCTTTATTTGATCTCCTTCTATGACAAGATTACCTGCTTAGTGGAGCAAGGAAAGGCTATGGATGTTGCCTACCTGGACTTAAGTAAAGCCTTTAACACCATTTCCCAGAGCATTCTCCTGGAGGAACTCATTGCTGCTCACAACTTGGACGGGTGCACTGTTGGTGATGGGAAGCAAGCATCTACAAAGAATTCTAGAAAAAAAAAATTAGGGGTTCTTCTTTGCTCTTTGCTAGATAGCTTTATGCATTTCACTGTTTTCCAAATACTTGACAATTTCTTGATATAGAGTGGGACACTGAGACTCTGTGGCCTCTGTCTGGGTAATAACTATTTTTATGGTAGTATTTATAGCTTCTACTTACTGATGTATTAGGGAACAGACATTTTCCATATCTGAACATGTTTGAGTTTGAGCATGATCTGATATATATTTTTTTGTGAGAAAATGAATGGCTTTTTTTAGATAGCTGTATGTAATGGAATATCTGCTAAAGGAAAGCATTGGGTCGTGATAAAAATACCATGAACAGATTCAAGATACTTTTTCTTAAGAAATGTATGGTTTTATTTTATTTCTGTAAGCTGGTTTTTTTTTTTGTTTTTTTTTTTTTTTTGTTTTTTTTTTCATTTTAAAATCAGGTTTTCACCTTAGCATCTTTAGGTATCCTGAAACAAGAAAGATAAAAAATTATTGAACTGGAGACTGTGGTCTGAGCATTTTCTGCATTCCCATGAGATGGATATATCATAAGAAAAACCCCAAAAATATATTTTTAAAGCACAGCTTTGAGGACTCCAGAGGTTCAGTTAAGCATTCAGCATGAACATCTGCAGGTTGAATCTCACAGTTCCCTAATGCAACGACCTCATTTCTCTACAAATTGGTCTCTGTACTCAGCTGGTCGTAGGTTAGTTAAAATCAACCTCTCTCTGCTAAGTCGTACTTCAAAAATTCCTTTAGAAGTTTTCACACTGAATACATTTCCACCTGTCAGTTCACATGAACCCATCCATATCATCCAGGAACAAAAAAAGTCTGAACTAACTGTTGATGGAGTTTTATGACTCATTGAAGCCCTGAGCTATGTGAAACTGGCTTTAATTTCTAAAAATCAATAATACGTTTAAGTTGTGCGTGCCTCTGATAGTCTTACCCCAGTGAAGAAGCAAATGCACTCAGTATAACAGGTGAAAATAGATTTTCATTCAATTTTAGGCTGAAGTAGTGTTTCTGAATATAGCTCTGATAACAAAGCTCAGTTGTTGGGTTTGAGTGAAAACCCAACCATTGTGTAATCCATTGCAGGTGGCTGAGTCTGCTGCAACGGAAGGGAAAGACAAAGCCCTTTTGGCAGGGTTTTGAAAATGAAAATTAAAACTTTCTGGAGGTGAATCACTTCCTGATGGGCTGACAATGCTATGAAATCTGTTTGTTTTAAATATTGCTGGTGATATATGGAGCCCATTGTATGCCACAGTCATTTGATGGTGTGTGATTCGCACAATTTCCTTCCCACTACAAACCCTTTGTGTCAGTCAGAGAAAAGAAATAACAATCCATCCCTGGGCCTGTATTGCCCTGTTTAGACCACTTTGGAAAGCTACAAAATGTCCTGGATAATACAGCTTGAATGATAGGTTTTCATAGCTTTTTTCAGGTATTGTGAGTTTCTCATGCAAACCCAGTATTAAATATATATATATATATATATGTTTTTGTTATCCTACCATCCCTGCAATAAAAATACAGCAAGAAACATATATATAAAAATGTAAATAGGTCACATTTCAGAAGTCTGCATTTGCATTGTTCATTTCTCTGTTAAACATTGCAGTACATTTTTGGTGTACATCCCTTACTGGTTTCTTAAAAGAGTGAGAATTAACATCCCTGTGGGCTGCACTCACAGAATGACTTTGCCCTTGGCTATCTCTGCAGTAGTTTTCAACCCTTGGTTAGACCTCCCTTAAACCATCCCTCTTGCTTATACCAAAAAAGCGTTTCTCCATTTGCCACATTTGTCAGTATTTATTTTTAAGTCTGCCAATAACTTTATGACTTTTAATTGATTTACCACTGATTCTTCATTACCAAAGGAATTATAATAGAGCACTGTACAAGGGATCACTGCACAATAGAGTGCACGGTACAAGGGAGTTGTGCTTCTCTGTAGAATCACCTCTGGACATTGTGGAGGATCTCAGTCTCTCTGCAATGTGTACAAAAAGAGTGATGTTAAGGATTGAATTGTTGTTTTTTAAATGATGCTTGACTTTGTCTAACCTCCAGATGTCACAAAAAGAACAATGCTGGAAGAGAGAACTAGCATTTGCTATGGGGAAGATGATAAACAGTTTTGACTTGAGTCCTGTGAATATATGTTTGCATAGAAGTCACGGAAATTCAGAACCTGCTGGAAGAGTCAGAATATAAAGCTGGTTTGGAGCAGAGTTAATTTCATTACTCCATTAATCTTACTTCTGAGCTTGTTTAAAAGTAGCAGACTTGCAAATGACTTTGAGTTCTGCAGGAAGATAATTTTAATTTTATGGGGCACTTTTACTCAGAAGTAGGCGTTTTGCAGCTGAAAGCATATGGTGTTGGAATTCTCCCTGTCTGTCATGAGGACTGGACGGTGCCAGCACACTCTCCTGCCTTCAAATGCTATGGCACTTTGTAGAGTTTCTGCCTATTAATAATGCACTTTCTTGGAGAAGGATTCACTATAAGAACCAGATACTGTGAAAATCTTATTACTGGATCCCAATGAGGTTAATAACTACCCTGCAATACTCACCAGCCTCCATTAGCCACTATGGTTCAAGAGCTTTAACAAAGATTAACCATCTTCTCAGGGGCCTCTGAAAGCACACAATCAAGAGCTGTACATCATTTTGTGTACACAAAATACCAAAGATACTTCCTTTAGGATTCTAGCATTCACCTTGCAATAAACAAGCTAGAAAATGGAGATGTGTCTCTTCAAAAGTTTCAGACTTCCTGAGGTTCAAAGGCCGTGAAGGGTTTCAGCGTCAGTTCCCCATCTGTTGCAATAAGTAGCAATTTTAATAATGAATATACTTTGTAGAAGCTTCAGGTCTCATCATTCAATGACATTTTTTGCCTACTGGTTCAGTCATATTTTTTTTACAGTAGTTAAAACCAAAAGCAAACACAAAAGTTCCTCACAATCACGACCTTGCAATAATATAAGACCTTTCCTTTTTTACTGAAGCTGGCAAACGTGGGTAGATAGTAGACTACGTACTGTAGCTTATTCAGATATAGGGTTGCAAAACAAATTTATTCTTGCTCATATTCTTTGTATAAGTTGTGTTGAGTAATTTGTTCTGCAGGTCTGTACATTATTTGAGGCTCCCTTGGACTATGTGACATTCACATGATATAGTGGCAAGTTTCTGCTATTCAGTTCCTTCAAATAAAATCAGAGGACCAAGATGCATTAAGGGCATCTGAATTAATCAAAACAATGTTTTATGGATACATTTAATCCTCCATTTGTCAATTAAGAATTCCAAATACTGTGACATCTGTAGTGTATCCAATTTAAAGTTGTTCTTAAAGAGAAAAATGTGTTTACTTCTTCAATGGGTATTTAATAATGGTAAACTCATTATGGAGTTATTTTATCTCTTCTACAGTTAGCCAAATCTTGCCATTATTGCTACCTCTCAAAACAGTAACCAAAGCTGCTCTTGCAGATCCTGCCATTCATGAGGTGAATTGATTTCACATGTACCTTTGAAGTTTTAAAGTCAGAATGCATTTTTATCTCTTCTCTTCTGTGGCAGTAAAACCTTTCATTTATATATATTTTTAAGAAATGCTAAGGTAAGAAAAATCACTGAGACTATGATTTAACTGGAAACACTATCTGTATATCTAATATCCTGTTGAAAAAGCAACACCTATACCTTTTCCTTGATTCTTAAGGAACATCTGTCTTCTACAATGTCTGGTAGATGGTATGTTGTGATTGTCATTAGTTATTTCAGTTGCTGGTATCAGAATGACTCATATAGTTATCTGGAAGTACACAAGCAATTCAGTCCTTATAGTATTTAAACACACGTTAAGTTTCAACAAAATCCGTGAATTCATCAGTTTCCTTTATGAATTAGAATCAAATACCAAAGAATATCAGTGACATTTTGTGGGTTTAACTGCTATTATTTAAACAGCTCTTATTTATTTTGTCTTGAAAACAACTCCAAATGCAAATACACTTTATAGAAAAATGTTAAAAAAACCCTCTTTGCTCCTTACATGAGGATTTGGGCACAATGAAGAGTCATCTACAATCTGGGAGAGAATAATTTTTTGTACATTTTTCTTTAACTTTCATTTTCACTTTTTCTGCCTATGGAAATGGAGATTGAGTAACAAAGACACCATACACAGCATTCCAGTCATTACTAATCCTGTTAAAACATACAAGATTAATTTATGACCATTTATCTAGATACTTCTGTCTTTAGTGATTTTAATTCATCTTTACTCAAGTGTGATATTTTATTTTAGGGAAATCTCTGCCAGAATATGCTGGCATGGTTAAAGAGGGGCATCATAGCACTTTCATGCAATTCCTGGAGCAGTTTGCTCAGTGTTGCATTAGGGAGTGCTACAGCAAGGCCAGAGGTGGTGACAGTGGGTGCCAACCCCGCGGGTGTCTGTTTTACTGAGGAATATGCTCAGTGAACTGAGATGTCAAAAGGGTAAGAGTGCTAAAGGGCAGGTCACATCACCAGCTAGAAAGACACATTGCTGTCACCTCTGCTGTGTCCTGCATGTGTGTATGCACCCAGTGGGTACCCAATAAGTGCTTCACTAACAATAATAAATAAGACATCAGTAAAAATCTTCAGCAAAACCTCCTGCATATTTTTCATTTCAGCTTTCCTAGGAATTCCGGAAACATTTTGTCTTAGAAAAATTGGTACCAAATTTTCCCCCTTCAGCACTAATTACAATTCTCTGTCAGTTCTCTCTCTTTGTCCCCTGCCTTCTCTGCATTTTCTACTTGAACACAACCTACTTGATTAAGAAAACTCTGGTATCTTAGGTACCATTGTATGGCTGGTCATGGTAAGTGCTCCTGGTTTATTCATCTTTGTTAACTATTTGGTTGCTTTGCTGGTCATTCTTTGGAGTTTGTGGCAAAGTTTTTAGTTACCAAGGAAACAAACTTTTGGTAAAGAAAAAAATTATTGTGCAAATATTGTATTTAATGGGAAAGAAGTAAAGCTATTTTGTAATTTTCATAGCAAAACTAATAGAAAAGGAGAAGCTATGTAACTACTGTATCCTATTGTATTTCCACACTGGATAAAGTAGCCATGTTATGGTTCCACCATTGTGGAAAACAGATGACTGAGTAAAAATGATTACTTTCCTCTTACACTGATTTCAGTGGCACTGCTTACAAAAGACATTTTTAATCAGCATGAAGAAGGGTGATAGAATCAAGCAAAAACATGTAGTGCCATGAAACTATTAGGTGATGTTGCATCTTGAAGAGAGAGATCCTCCATTTAAGGGAGACTGGATTTTAATTTTTTTTCTGTTATTTATAGTGATTCTTTCCACAGTATGGTGTGTTTGAAAAAATTTGCTTGTTTAAAAAAATCATGGGGAGTCAGTACACAATCTGGCATAAGTAACTCCCAATTAAAATAAACAGAACCCTGAGTAGGAGGAAAAGAAATTCAAAGCAACTTTAAAAAGACATGAAATGTAATTTTAAGCAGTCAGATACTAGGGCAATTAAAATTACTAACCTGAAATTACCATTCTGCTAAGGGAAATATAGTAATTTAGGAGACCAGATAATTTTTGGTCATATTAACAGTGTCATATGGTCATGAACCATTCCCTTATCTAATATAGCAACACTCTTGCAATATGGAACACATTTGCCTTTTTAATTACTTAGCCATTAAAAAAAAATTACGCTTTTATTCTCAGTGGATAGCTAACAAATTGTGACTTTTGCTTTGCTTCATTAGAATTGGGTACACGTGATCTTGACATACTTCTTGGAGCTCCATCAAATGCACTTATGGCAAAGGAAGGAGTTAATGACTGTGAATTGCTGTGTGAATTCTCCAGCATTCCCCAGAACCCTGTAACTGGCAGATAATTTTTTTTTCACTGTCTCTTCCTGCTACTGATGGATTTTAACTTTCATACTTTTGGTTTTATGGGGCAAGTCCAGTTTGGGCACATTAAAGGGAAAGGTATTATGGAAATAAGATAGGTACATTTAAAAATCTTAATCCATATCTACTTTGTGACAAAATAAACCAAACACAAAGGATCCTTCTCAAATTTCTGCCTGGAGGTGGTACTTAAAAATACGAATTGGCAAAATAAAATCCCAAAATGACCCACTTAGGATAAGTGGGTTTACAGCTCCTACAGTTTGCATAGCCATTTTCTTTTGGAATCTGAAAGAAGAATCTTCTAGAAGAAGAAGAAAAAAGAAATGCCATGTCCACCTATTTTAGAACTATATATACCCAGAAAAAACTGAGTTCATGTAATTATCTCTTCAAAATGCTGCTTAAGAATGAAGCTTTTAACTCTGCATAAACCAAGGCTGGGAAATTCATGAGACCACCCCAACAGAATACTACTCTAGTGATAGTATGTGAATGTGCAGTGCTGTGGACTTTCCAGGTTAGTAAAAGAGCCTCTTTACTGCAACACAGATTCAGGTTATCCTTTAGCAGGGCTGGAAAAGGTTCTCCTTGTCTTATGACACAGAACCATGCCCCATCTGCCTCTCTCAGGCTCCCCTGCTGGTATCAGAAAGGAGCATATAGAGTTGGTGGAGTGAGATTCAAGCCCTGTTACCCTCACATTGACATCAGCAGATGTCATATACAGATTTTGGGGCATGTCACAGGTTTGTCACATCTGTCAGATCAAGGTATTTGTCCCAAGAGCATCCCTAGAACCCTAGGCGTTATCTGATGCTGAGAGTTTTGCACTCTGCCTCATTTTTTGTCCCCTCTGGTTTGATTTTAAGCAGCCACCTTTTCAAAATGGAGATAGCTCTATTTCTGTCTTCCAGTGTTTTCTGTGGGGTCGTGCACACTGTCTGCCTGCTCCATGTGATACTGAAAAGGTTTTACAAAGGCACAACTGACAGTGGGGAACATAGCACAGGCTTAATGAGGCGGTTCTTCTTTAAGGACTGTTCCAGAAGGGCAGCCATATTTTGGCACAGTAAGTTGAGATTAAAAGAAATAAACAAAGCTTTGATTTCACCAAAAGCTTGACTTGTACTCTTGATTGCTGGTGAAACCAATTGGTGATGTGTAAAAATTTCAGGGTTCATCTGGAGGAACTTCTAATAAAGAGACAGTGGTGCCCTAAGTAGTCTTAACTCAGTCTGACAGCTAGTAATAGGCAACAGCTCCTACCACAGGCATCAGTTCATGCTTTTAGTTCACCAAATCAGCTCAAACAAGTCGTGTAAGTTCTCTGTTGGAGTTTGTGCTGGGCCATTATCCTCTGTACCTGTAAGCAGCTCTAATCCTGTTTGCCGCTGGCTGCTTGTGGTCTCCCGTCCAACCCAAACTCCTCTGTATACAGCTTTTTTTTTTTTTTTTTTTTTTTTTTTCTCATTATGGAGGATGGACTTATCCTCTTAACCAGGCTGTTTTAGTGATCTCTTGCACAACCTGTTATTAGACTGTCTTGGCCTTCCTTAACACTTAGGTAAATCAATACATGCAAAATCTGCTGTTCGGTGTCCTCCTTTACTCCACAATAAATGCTTTCTCTTTCATGTAGCACACCATATCACCTACTGACACCTCTTTTTCCCCTCTGACCTATCCCAGTGATTTTACCATTCCAATCAAAAGAATTTTTAATTTTAATGTTGCCAGTAAATCACGTTTCCCCTTATACATGGGAATTCCCATTTCACTCTTGTTACCCTGGCATTTGGTATCTCAAAGACAAGAGATCAAACAATTTCCTGTCTTTGAGTTTGGTGTCTTTATAGTTCTGCTGGTTGGCAATAAATTGATAGTGACTTTATGTCTCTTTGCAGCCCTCTCCAGATGTGTTCCAGTTGATCTCCAGCTAGGGCTACACTGCTTACTCATGATGCAAGCTCTACAGTTCACACAGGCCTTCCATGCATGCTCTTTTTCTGCTCTGAAAGGAAAATAAAACATAAAGAAGGTAAGTCACAGCAACTCTCTTCCCACTGGCAATTTTTATTGACTTATTTAGAGCTATTCTTGCAAAGAAAAGACCAAAATATCTCCTGTATCTCTCCTGGTGTCTCATGACCTGCATTAGGGATCCTCGATGTATTTCTCATCATTACCATTCTTGTGCATTAACAAAAAAGGAATCAGATTCCCCAGTTTAATTATTAGTAAATTTATTTAATCCAAATGAAACACCTCCAAGTAATAGTATTTGTTTTGAGGATTTCTGAAATGTTCAGGTCTTCTGAACTCTCATTTTCCAATTTTTCCTTGCAACAGAAAGAGCTAGAAATCTGTACTGTTTGGTGTCTTTTTTTGGTCTGTTTTTTTTTTTTTTGGTTTTTTTTTTTTGGGGTATTTTTTGTGTTTTGTCTTGATTTGTTTTTTTTTTTTTTTGTTTTTTGTTTTGTTTTGGTGGTTTGTTTTTTTTTTTTGGTAAATGAAAATGGAGGCATTCATTTCAGGAACTGGAGCTTGAAGAAAAATACTATTATCTGGAGATAAATACCAGCCGTGGGGGAGCTGGCAACACTATTGTCCTGTGTGCATCTTAGGAGCCTCGGCAATCACATCCCAGCTGCTTGTTCAGAAAAGTTTGCTAGTTGACCAGAACAGATCTTCAGCCTCAGTGTAGCACCTGGTAGCTTGGTGAAACACATGCAGCTTGGTCAGTCCCTACCTGGGATGGTGCAGAACCATGCACGTACTGAGTAAAGTTGCTGAGTTTGGACGCTAAGAACAGCAGTTCTTAGCTCTGAATCTGAATTTCAGGTATGAAATTTGGATCTGAATTTCAGTTCATATGTCCAAACAGATCTAAATCTATAGAGAAGAGAAAGACATATTTGAAATGCAAATGAAAATACTGTCATTCTAACTCTCCCTAATGAAAATTCAGATCCTGCAGTAAACCCACACAGTTTCAACACTGTTGGAGAGAGTTTCTTCATGGATCATTGGCACTACTCCCCTCAGAAGGATGTTGGTTCAGTGGCAAGAGAAAGTGACCAGCTTCTCCTTAATGCTCCTTGTCATAATAGTACAACTTTATTGTCTCCTCCTTGCTCTTTCCTTGCCTACTGTAGTTTCAGGCAGTTCTTTACTGTGACCAAGCAGAATATGATACCACTGTTGAATGACTGATTCTGATGCTAACACACTGGCATGCATGTTACTTGTGGAAATATGAGAGCTGAATTACACAAAAGCAGATTTTCTCTGCTCAGTGACAGTGTAGGTGAAGGAAACCAGCATAACAGAATGTGAGAAGTGGGTATTTTTTATTGTGCTGGGGACCTGTACCTATGACTTTGACAGTTGAGGGTGCTTAGCTGCTCTCAAAATGAGCCCCAAATATTCTGCCCTCAGCAAGCTTTTATTGCTTCAGCTCTGATTGATGGGTTCAGAGAACTGGAGCCTAAAGATAAGTCTTTAATGGATCACTAAATTGTGACTGCCAAGCAAATTATTATAGGTTTTAGAAATTGTACTACCTAGAAGACAGCATATTTCAGAAGTGAAATTTTCTGCTGGAGGGAAAGCAAAACAACAGCATTTTCAGTAGTGATTTTAATGGCTGGTTTGCTCAGAATGTTTACTTGCTGCTGTCTCCTTTCTTGTTCAATCTTCACTTCAGCACCTCTCTGCCATATACATGTTAGTAAGTCCCTTTTATTACTCTTCTTATATTATTTTTCAACTTTAAGATTTTTTTCCCATAGTTATTAACTCTAAAAAGAGTACAGATAAATTTCTTTTTGAAAGGAATATTCACAGATATCATATAAGAAAGTTATTCTTCATGTGGGTTTAGACATCTTTGTGAAAAACACTGAAGTTGTGGCCTTTTCTTTTGTCACTTTTGTTTTCATAAACATTTAATGTGAAATATTTAAAGGCTTAATATAGCTTTTCTACACTGAGGTAACACTCACAAACCCAGATTTTGTAGCATGCTCACAAATCATTTATCTGGACAAGGAGCCTATTTTTAAACCAGTATTAGCGTCCAATGCCTATTTTTGTGTTGAGCATGTGTTGAACTGCCTTTGACAAGGATTGGAAACAATTAAGTTTAACAGCAGTAATAACATCTCAGGTATTGCCTGTCTATGAATTGTGGCTATTGCTGTATAATAACAAACCTGGACACAGTGCATATCTGGATAACTCTCAGTCATTAACCTCCCTGTTAACAGGTCTGTTTAAAGGTTCAGAGGATGGCAGGTTATGTTTGGAGCAATTTTGTCCAGGTGTGAATTAGATTGCTTCTCTGTCATTATTTTTATGACCTAATTTGTATATCAAAGGTTTAAGCAGTTTTGTGTGATTTATTCCTGATACAAAATTGTCACCATAAGAAAACACACTGCTTCAGAGTTTAGAAATATATAATGGTGCCCTTTAATTGGAATGCATAAGAGACAATATTTTAAAACATTTACATTAAAAAAACCTCAAACCACACTTAAATATGGTGAAAACAAATTTATTGAAGGATTTGAATTTTAAAAAGACTGGTAACATGTGAATATTTAAAAGGCAACTTTTGCTCAAAAATATTAGGAAATCAGGAATCAGCATTTGATAATAAAGTAAAAATTAGAATTTGTAAACTAATTTCAATGTTGCAATGAAATACAAATGGCACATGTATGAAATGAAGCACATGACAAATTTTGCTACAGATTTTGGCTTAAAAATGGACATGAAGCTGACTTTGATTAGTTATAAAAAGAGGAATATCTTCCTTCTGCACCTGAAAATATGTAATTTTTCTGTTGTTAATGTGTGTGAATTTTCTTTGTATGAAAGAAAAATAAAAGGTTACACAGTCTCATTTCATTAAGCCAACAAAATATTGAAAAGAATAACATACATTTTCAATGATAGTGTAGTAGACTTCTGGGTACCTTAGATGACTTTTAGTTTTATTTTGCTTGGGTAAGCATTTTGTGATCATTACAAAGACCTCATAGCTATGAAAGTGCAGAGTGAAATGAGAATCTGAAATGAAAATCTTCAGTTTGCTTGGGATGTCTTCAAAGAACAGAGAGAACTGAGGTTGGCAATATATTATCCTCCAAAATACAAAATTTTGCATAACAGAGGAGTAATAAGTCCAATTTACAGCCAGGAAAGTGAATCAAAACTTATTAAAAGAACAGTGATGGACAAATTCATCCTACATAACAGTTATTTTACTTCAGTATATTGTGCTTCTAATATCAGATGTATTGGGTCATGTGTTGTCTTCTTTGTTAAACCCCCAAAACTATAAGATGCTGTTTTAACTGGGGTAAGGGTCTTAGAAAATAAATGTTTGGCTTAACTTTGCTGACAACATGGAATGGTATCAGAGTTTGAAATCTCCACATCCTTCAATTAGTCTTCTCATGTTTGCTGGCTTCTGAGGTGGAATAAAAAATATTTTTAATGCTAGGATTTCTGAATACAACCCCATGTTCCATAAGGGCTCCTGAAGCATGGATAAGAAAAGAAACTCTTCTTAGGCAGCCATAGAGAGGTGAAAAGTTCAGTGGTCCCTCACCAACAGATGCATCTCACTATGGCATCACTGACTTAGTCAGTCTAAATTCTCCCCAGATTCACATAGAGGATATATAGACACATGGAAGAATAAAATTACATTAGAGTCACTACTGGAGAGTAAAACCTGGGAGTGCCAGAGAGGTGTTTTTTTGTGAAATGCTACTCCTTTGTTTTCTCCCAAACTGTTTTAGCAATGTTGTCTTTATAGCTTTAACACTGTTAGTGCAGGCAGTCTCATCTTTGGAATGGGCAGACAAGGTCTGTAAGTGCCTAATCAGCAGATAATTTATGTGACCTTCTGAGGACACATGGACATGAAATATGATATCTGTTGGATGCACACTCAGCCTCTTCAGGCAACAGGGAAGAAAGCAAAACTCTTAATAAAGATGTGGTGGTTTCAGTTTGAAACTGAGCGGAAACATCAATTTAATGTAGTGGTTTTGGTTTGCTAATTTAAGTTTTTTCCAATTTTGAGATTTTTTTAACTAATGTGTTGATGAGTGTGGTGGGTTTCAGTGCTGGTTAATGACTAGTGTACTCACTTCCTGCTGTGAGATAGGATTAGGAGAAAGGTAAAGCAGGCTCAAACCTTTAAAAGGGTATAAAGAAAATTTTATTAACAGTAACAAAAAGTAGGAATTAAAATAAACTCTTTAGAATATATTTTTTTTACTTATAACTTTTTTTTCTTACTGATAATGTAAAGAAACAAAACCTAAAATTTCTAGTCAGTTTATTACTTTTAAAATAGTCTTTCTTTACTGTACTTAGGGATAGAAGTCTCTCTTGTTAATCTTATGAAGACTTTAAAAATTTTGTGAGTTTGAAAATAAATGAAAGGTCTCTTTAGGTAAGATTGAATAAATGATATCTTTGCACTTAGTAGAATTACCTCTTGCTGCTCAACATGTTGCCTGTCTTGCAATGGCCTCGCAATGTTAAGTCTATGCAATGGCCTCCTGTTCTGTTCTCTTTTCATTAATAATCTATTAGATCTTTTGCTTTTAATGCAATTAGCATGGCAGTTGATTTTGGGGATGAAGAAGAAGAATCCAGCCAAGAAGAGGGTCAGGCAATATATTGATAAAGGAATAAATCTCAGTCTAGTTTGTTTGCTTTTTTGTTTATTTAATTAGAAAAGACTGCAGAGTATCCTGGTTAAAACTAAGTGTGAATTATGATCTGTTCTCAGCAAATAGAAATTCCCCTTTGATGTCCAGTTGCTAATTTTTGGCAGAGTTGTCAGAGTCAACACTGTCTGTGCCTCCTGGCTAGAGGGCTTGCACTAATTCTCATGTTAGCTATCAGTGGGCAGAACTGTTGAGATATCTCCCTTTGGAGTAAATACGTTCTGCTTTTCTTTTCTAGGGAAAAATGATGCTACTTGCCCTTAGAGTGGAGTAGAACTGCACTTCTGTGCAGTTCTGTCTTTAACTGGATGAAATTCAAGTGTTGGTTAAGACTTAGAAACCTAATACTTCCCATTGCCTAGACTCTCCTCTGCTTTGCTATTGATTTGTACTGTTATAGTGGGTTTAGGTGATGTTAGGAGGATCAGTTGAATATCTCTGGGAATCCTTTACTGGTGTAGCACCAACTTCCTCTTGGTAGTGAGCTGCAAAAGCATCAAGATACAGCTGGCTGACTAGTTGCAGGTAATTTTAATATACTTTAACTATTTGCTTTTAAAAAAAGGGATTTCTTTTCCTCATGGGGTGGTATTCTAATGATAATTAAGGAAAGGTGATAGATATATTACATCTGTGAATGATGCCTCTAGTCTGCTTTTTTTAAAACTTTAATTTTCTTTTGAAAATGACAGATGTCTCAGGAACTTCTAGCCTTAAAAAGACTGTAGGTAGTTTCTGATAATAAGGATTCTAGTTAATAGTCAATATGAGGATGAAACAGGTAATCCACATCCATCCCATGTTCCCAATGAAAAATTTAGCTCTCACTATCCAAAACAGTTGTATATTGTATGTACTATTAAAGATCATCTGTTCTTCTGCTTTAGAAGAGTCCCTTACCTAGACAACAGGTACTTCTAATGCTTTTTATTTTATGTTTGAAAATGTAACTGAAGCATGTATGTGATGAAAGGTGGTTATGTGAGTTCCTAGAAACCCCAAACAATAAGTGCATATTTATGTTTCCTTTAGTGAATTTTTCCCATTTTTTTCCTCAGTTTACAGGATCTAAGGAGTGATTCAATGGCAGTGATCACATGCAACTGTTCAAAATGCCTGCAGACAGTACCCTCTGCCCTTGCAGCTGGAATTGCTGTCTGAAGAAGGATTAGAATAGACTTTGTCCTTTCAATACCACTTACAAAACTTCTGGTGTCAGTAAGAAAAATCTATTTTTATTGTATGATTGTAGAGATAATTTTTTTTCCTTTTGCAACCAGAAGTTTTGAAACAAGAAAGAAAAGGATGTGTTTGGTTCTAATGAAATTAACATCAGTGCCTTTTTCATGGTAAAAAAAAAGGAGAAGGCTTCATACATCACTAGCTGAGAAACACTAGATGCACAGATGGGGACAGAGATGATTCTCTCTGATAGGATACACAGTTGGCATGAATGCAAGAGGGAAGTTTGGGAACTGAGGCTTAAATTTATTCATTATGAACATTTTGGTTACTTATTTGGGACTCTGGTGACAAATTTATAGTATGAATTAGAACCCTTTGAGCTTGTTTGAAACTCGGGGAAGTAGGGCTCCCATGCAGACCTCTATGTTGGGATTTAATTCAAAACAAAACCTCCTGAGTCCACTTGCCCAAACTCGTGCATGAATATTCTAGTGAGGGATTCAGCTACCTTGTAACAGCAACTGTGCTACCTAATTGTCTGAGATTTGCTGCGTGGGCTGGAGCAGCTTGTCCAGGGAGAAAAAATCCCTTTTGAGACTTACATCATGTCCTGTGGAAGTGTCTGGCGTGTCCTGTGGCACCTTGGACACACTGTGGTGGTGGTAGCTAGATCCTGCTCCCAGCCAAGGGAGGCTGGAGAGTCTTTCACCTCATCCAAAAGTGCTACCACCTAAATTCATGGCTCTCTAATAGATCTATCTATATTATATAGATTACCATTTAAATGCGTGTCTTGTATAATATTGCCAGTCTGTGCAGGTTTTGGACATGGATGGAAGGATCTGTTGCCATGGGCATCTATATTGATGCCTTTGTGGCTGCTAAGCTCAGTATCCCTGTTGGCATTTTAGATTGCATTGGTTTTATCCATGGTCCAAAGAAACCTTGACTTCATATTCAGCCTTGGAAAATCTCATCCCTTGGGAAGAAAGAGATAACATTCTTTAAAGTAGGTTTTTATCCTTATCAAAATGTATTTCTGCATTCTGGAGTTCCTATATGCTTGTTTCTAACATTTCTTTTCAGAAAGGATATGTCAATTCACTGCCTCTGGTCTATTTTCCAGCACAATTCAGGCTGCATGGGTAGAATAATTATGAAAGGTGAGCTATACAGTATTAAAAAAAAAAAACAGCTTGGGACTAAATATTTCTATTGCCTTTGTTTTCTTTCCTGACTAAAAGGTTTTGCAGGTGCTTAACATATGAAAGCTGAAGCATTAGAGCAGAGGTCCATTAAGCTTCAAGTTGTCTTTGTGGCAGAAATTAGTTAGCAAATTTTGATACTGTAAAGAAAGAAGCAAGAGGGAAAAAATGCACCATGTCACAGACTTCTGTTTGTTTCCCATTAATCATTAACAATTGAAATTAAGGGGGTTGTGAAAGAGTAAAAGAGTAAAGCTTTAACATGAAAACAAAAGGCTATATTCAGCACACTTACCAGTGATTTCCTTCTCTATTCCACCATACATCATCAGGTTTTATTTGTAATGCAGTTCTGTTTCCTTGCAGTTTGAGTCATCACTGAGAAGAAACCATTGACTGGTCCTTGAAATCTTTAGAAGAAATATATTACTGCCTTTTGGAGACATTATCAATGATTTAATTCTTGGAAGTGTTCAGTAGTAGGGGTCAAAATTTTGTAAAAAGTGCTCACTGCACTCCTTGTAATCCATTTTGTAGAGGGTCCTTAGCAATTTTTCTAGAGTTATTCTTTCCAAAATCCCTCAAACACTGTTATACTGAAATATTTTGTTTTTGTGAAGAATCATGCCCTATATTCTTATAGCCCTATATATTGTTATAGCTGTTAGCTATTGCGTTAGCTGATCATAGTTTGACTACAGTTTTCATAATCTATTATTAATGAATATTTTATTTTATGTGCTGTATTACTTTGTTGAATGAAACTGCTGTGAAGTTAATTACTGGGCAGGTTTTCTTAAGGTGAAAACGAGAGAAATTGCTTTTGCAGCAAAATTTGTCTATAGAATTTGTTGTGTCATTACAGGATAATGCCAACAACATAATCCCTCAAGAAAGGAAAGCAGTTCTCAGCCTTGTCCTATTGTTAGGGTGACTGATTAAGCACTTGTAGAGCTGAATCCTGGCAGTGCAAAAATCTGCAGCTTTGTAATTTAGGCTGCATTCAATTGTAAAATGAATGGTACACTTCTATAGACTTTGAAATATCAAACCTTCTTTCATGTTTGTATTTTGACCTAGTCTGGTACTAATGCACATTTAAAAATATATTCTTTCCACACATCCAGACGCTCAAGGCTGCAGTGGCTTTCTGCAGGCAAAATTCAATGGAGGAGGCTCTTTTGTTCTCTACTGCACTCCAGGGATTTCTGATGTTGGCAGCTGCTATGTTTTTGGAAACTTCAATCTGCTCATGATGCTTTCCAATGAAAGCAATTCGAGTCCAATTTAAAACATATATTTCTGCCATTACAATTGACATAGGTTTTAATTTCAGACTGAAAGCACATCGATTTATCATTTGGCTTTCATGGTGCTTTTATAAAGGCTGTGTTGTGCCTGCCCTTCTAGGAGAAGGAGCACTTGGTGACTTTGGTACTGAACTGGGCCCTACATGCTGAGAACCCCTCTGTCAGGACACCTTAGCCCAGCACTGCCAGAAGATGGGCTCAGCTGCATCTAGACAGGGGGATAGGGAAGGAAAGAATTTCTGGTCAAGGGATGGCTTCCTGAGAGCCTTTTTCAGATCCTGTGTAGACTATTCTCTGTTTCAATTCACAATACTCAACTCACCACAGCTGAAATGTTGCATAGTAGGAGGCCTCTCCTTTAGCTGTCTGGGCGAAGTGAAAGCTTTCTGTCGCCATAGGTAACCCTCCTTCTTTCGTGTTTTAAAAATGCAGAAATTGAACCATCTTTTCGATAACAATCCTTGATGATAATCCACCCATTTTTGCATTAAATGATGAACAATATTTGGTAACCACCATTCCTGTATATCCATTGTTTTTTGTATTCAGGCAAAATTGTTGGATTTTTCTCAGTTAAAAAATGCACTCAGTTGATGGCGTCCCAAATATTATCTCCATCTTTCTCTTACATGAAAGTTTCTTTATTAATGACAAGAGACCACTTTTTAATCTTAAAAGGTGATTTTTTTATGAAGGAACTGTGTTCAGATTGATGCCTTCAATTGACAGAAGAATTGCAATAGTATTGCACTTATTCATCATGTAACAGACCCTATAACAACAAGAAAAGAAAACATGAAGTGAATAAGATGATAGAGGAATTGTATGTTCAGGTAGCAAAAGGCAATGTAATTCTTTCATCCTCCTGATGGCACTTTTGGAAAATACATGGGGGACAATGTGGCTGGAGTCTTTCTGCTGACAAAGCCCAACTACAAAAGCTTTGGAAGGCCATGGGGACCTGGGTCCAAATTTCTTGCCTCATTTTAATGCTTCGTGTTAAATCACGAATAAGCACAAGTAGATTGACCCCAGGCCCTCCACTTGTGTTGCTGTTGTCTGCTCAGCATGGGAAATTAAACTTGAACTGTTTAAAATCTGGACTATGTGAGGATATAATGGCAGAATTTGTATGTACTTAGTCAAAGTTCCTCTCAATCATGCAGCATGCACTCCCATTGGTTTGAAGTCAGAAAGCTTAAGTTGTTAAAAAATTATACGCAAGCTCAATCAGCTCTTCAGTCTAGATTTTGAATAGCCAACAGACCAGCTTGCAGTGATTTCAGACAATTGCTTGGCTCATGCTGGAACAGAATCACTGATAAATGTTTCCAATTGTACCTTCATTATGACTTTTCAGTGCATCTTTAACTTCTTGGAACTGGAATTCACTGTGTGCCTTTGATTGCAGCCCACCGTCCTGTGCTGAAAACCTCTGTTTCTTGGGATTAAGACTATCTGTCTAATTAGAGACTATTCATGGTAGCTAGCAACACAAATCCTTTTACAGATGTTGGATCTTTCACAACATCGCTTGCAATTTTATTTTTTTTTTTTGAAAGCAATTTGTTGCATCTCTCAAAAAGCTCAGAGACAGTCTATTACTGCTGCAGCCTTCACCTTATTATAGCCAACTTTTAAAGTTGTTTGACTGAATTCTTAAATGAAAAGTAATTAGGACAGGTGGAGAAAATTCAGCTAAAAGCATTTGCTTGTGGCTTTGTGCATCTCACTACTTTGCTCTAACTAGAAAACATGAAGAGAGCTAGTACTGATGCATTAAGAAGGGAGAAATAGTATTTCTCAAATATTAATAAAAATCCTGCAAAGCTTTCTCCAGCTAAAAATACAGATTCCTTCAGCAATTAGTCCCCATATCCTCTTAGGTCTGCCATGATCTATTTTATTGTTTATAGAAGAAAGGTTCTGCAACAGACCGAGGCATGGGTAACCTTAGATACTTCACCTAAGACCTCTCTATTTGTGTGATGGATAATTGGGATAACAAAAACAAGATCACCACTCTGAAAAGTGACACAGGGCTGTTCCAGCTCCTGCAGACCCAGGAAATAAAGTGTCCCAAATTGGTTTCAGGCATTTCTGTTCTGCTGCAAACAGCAGCCTCTGGCTGTGTGCCAAGCATGTCACTGAGAATGGTCTTCCTGCACAGGGAAATCATTACAGGAGGGCACAACTTCCAAATCCCACAGATGTGCTGTGGGAACTGTTGTCTAGATACGTGTCCTGCTTGGGGGGTGGAAAAGGACTTGTGGGGAGAGATGACACAGGGTTCTCTCTGGATGTCACCTTGATTTCATAAAGCACCAAATGAACACCAAATTGATTTCCCCATAGTGTACCACAGAACAAAACCATGGAGAGATACCCAGCATTTGAAGGGGTGTAAGATTTAGTCTCATCTACAGTCTTATGCTTTTTTCTATTTTTTTAGAGTATCTCTTTGAATGTCATACAATCATAGAATACCACATTGGAAGGAGCCTCTAGGATCATATGATCCAACCTTACCTTCTCTGACAGAAGCACAGTCTAGACATGACCAAGTACTTGTCCAGCCATATCTTTAAAGTATCCAACACTGGGGAATCTGACACTTCCCTGGGAAGATAACTCCAAGAGATGTTGTTTTTATTGTGAAAAATATTCCTCCTGTGTGCAACTGGAATCATCCCATGAGTAAATTTCACCCATTGCTCCTTCTCTTTTCCATGTGACTCCAAAAAAGGCTTTTAAGCCACTCTTTAAATACTGGAACATGGTGATAAGGTCTCCCTTTCTCTTCTCAGTGTTGACCAAACCCAGTTCTCTCATACTTTCCTCATATGACAGCCTATCCAGTCCTTGGATCTTTCTCTGGAATCTCTCCAGGCTGGAGACTTTATCTGACAAATGAGGGGGAAAAAAAAGTGCTGGCAGGATGAAAATCTCTTGAAATCTCTTGCAATTGTGCACACATATGAGCAACTCTTGAGATTTCTGCGTCAAAACTGATCACAAATGATTTCATAACCATCTCCTCAATGACATAGCTTGACACTCTTTTGTGCTTGCAATGAAGCAGGTCCAATATACAAAATTCTTTAACTGGTTGTCTCAGGGGGCACTCTTGTATGGGAGGAATGATATCACAAAATCAACTATCTGGGACAGGTGACCCAGGGTGTATGGAAAATAGACTGTTCTTGTATCCTTCCAGATGGCAGGACCTGTCTGAAGTCTCACCAGCACAAGCTGCTCAAACATACTTTCTGCTCATGAGGCTCAGCCAGGAGTCCTACAAGTACTAAGTCAGCTCAATTTTCTGCATGTTTGGATTTCCATCAACAATTTGTTCTGCAAGGTGGTCTGCTGTTGAAGGCATATAATGTAATCATTTCTGTCAGCATGCAGGGTGAAATTGCCTATGGGTTTTATGGCAGATGTAAGGACACTACTTGAGTGTTGGGTTGGGCTTGCCAGGTGCTCATCTGGTGGCAGTGATGTGACTGATCACATCCCTGAGAGTCTAACTTTTGACCTGTAATGAAGATGGTACTGAAGAGCAAATAAAACATTTTTCTTAGAAACATGTGGAGAGAGCCAGGAACACCATCATTCTGGCTCACTGGAATGATCCCTTGCTGGCTAACCATGGGGGAGAGTTCTCCAACATCTAAGTCAGCACATGGACTGCTACAAGAAGGCACAACTTAGTAGTCCATGCAAAGAAGTTAATAGGATTTTGGCAGGTTGCCAACATTTACAGCATCACTTTACTTCTTGCTTACCATAAACTGAACTGCTTATTGGTAGAACTTCCTCACAGCCTGATTTTGCTTTAGATGGTGTCTGCTTGTTGGCTTTTGAAATAAGGGAGAAGTATAATAGTTAGAGAGCATTAACCCATAGGTTTCTGATTTCCTTTGGGAAGTACTGGAGTTCTCAGTGGGCTTTGCAGACAGTTTAGGCTGGCTAAGCACACTGTGGATGCAGATTCCAGAGCTTTGTGACTGACTTGTATTTAAGCCAGGAAAAGAGTCTTTGCATTATTGCTGTTAACATTGCACTTATAACCCCCTCTCTTGTCCTGTGCTGACCCACTCAGTTCTCAAATGATGTCTGTGGAGGACTAGACACCTTATTTTTGCCATATGTGTTTTTCACTTAAACTTTTTTACACCACCAGATATTCCTTAGGAGTATCTCTAATAGAGGCTGTTGCTTCTTTCTGGAAGTGTTTGCATCAATCTTGGTGGTGGTACCTTGGCATGTGCCAAGAAAATGGGAATTTATATAAAGCTCTGGAACTTTTCTGAAGGCTTTAATTTCCCTGCTCTCACTCCATATGGCCCAATATAGTGGCATAAAACACTTTGCTTTTGTCATAAGAAGAAATCAATCATCAGCTTGGCCAGGGGTGGGCTGATGTACTAAGTACACTGACACAGTTTCTATGTGAATATGAAGAGGGGTTGGACTAGATGATTTCCAAAGTTCCTTTCCAACCCTAACAATTCTGTAGTTCTGTGGTATCAACCTTACAAAGGTGTCAGAAGATGCTGTGGCTCTATTGTCTTTAACACTTTGCCCTTCTTAAAATAGCATTGCTGCCCCGACAGCCTACATAAACAAGTTTGAATTGTGCAGTGCTGCTTGTGTATCCCTACTACAGGAGTATGGCCCCAAGGAATAGACCAAATCCTCTTTTGACTACAGGATGTCACTAAAATACTGACATGATTTCTTCCTTAGCTCAGAATAGTGTGAGGAGTGGGGTGTGTTACTGTGCTGCCACATCCACTCTGGTGGGGATTGGCAAACATGGCATAGGATTGTTTCTTCAGAGAATGCACATCAGACAGTGTGAATTTCTGCCTATTTGTAAGAAAACATGATTGGAGATTATGTAAAACTTAGTGTTTCAACTGTTTATGTAGCTCAACAGACAGAGGGGTGTAAACAGACTGACGCTCTAAAAGTGCAACATTAAATTAGTCCCTAAAGCAATCACTGTTGGTTTTGATTTTTTAAAACTCATACAACACATTGAAACAAGAGGGAAAAACCAAATGCAGAATAAAACTGAAGCTATAAATCTCCTGAAGTTACCAGAGTTATTCTGAAGCTAATTATAACTGTATGCAAAGCAAATGAAGTGAGAACTGAATTAATGGAGACTACTACCTCCCACAAACTAATGAGGCATGCTTTATACCAATAGCTGTTCAAATTGAAAAATTAACCATGAGAAAGAAGGAAAGAAGGAAAGAGAGAAAGAAGGAAAGGAAGGAAGGAAAGGAAGGAAGGAAAGGAAGGAAGGAAAGGAAGGAAAGGAAGGAAGGAAGGAAGGAAGGAAGGAAGGAAGGAAGGAAGGAAGGAAGGAAGGAAGGAAGGAAGGAAAGGAAGGAAAGGAAGGAAGGAAAGGAAGGAAGGAAAGGAAGGAAGGATTGAGGAAGTTGTTTAAGAATAGTACAGAAGACCAGAAAAGCAGTAAGATTCCTGCTGTTCAATGTTCTCCCTTGACATGCTTTTTGAAGTATCTAGTTGGCTCTCAATTTTTTTTGTCTGTCTTGATAAGCATTTTTAGTGCAACTGGGCTAAAGAAAACAATAAAACCCTGTTGATTTGGGGCAATTTTCCCCAGTCCTCCTTGGGCATTTTCCACGGAATTTAAAGCTATGTGCCCAGTACTCTGTAGTAAGAGAGGCAGTTGAATTGGCTGAGGCTGCTTCTTTTCTTTCAAGTGTGTGACAGGACTTTTCAGCCCTGATACTGAAAATGCTTATCTTTTTTCCCTTCATGGCTCAGTTAAGCTGGAATAGCTTGCCTTGTGGTGAATTATCTTGGCTGAAAAACATCCTCAGCCAGCAATAAACATCCTTCCCTGAATGCGTGAGAAAGGATAAGCAAGAATTCATGACTGTCAGACACAGCACTTCTATAAAATATAAAGGTCACTATAATTTTCATAAAATCAGAAATCTCTAATTCACTCTCTGAGTGTGTGGGGAGGTGTCCTTGGAGATGTCTGTCCTGGGTTACTCTTCTGGAAGTTGAGTAAATGGAGACTTCTGTACATCACTGTCATTCCCTGATAAATTACACTGGCTCCTAATCTATCCTGTTTCTTTTCTAGCTGTGATATAGGTACCTTTATTACCCTGCTCTGTCTTATGGACCTACTAGTAGTGTTTCTTTTGTTTATCTTGTGTGGTAAGAAGCCATTAAAGCCTTATGTCTGTTTTCCTTGTGTCTATTCGAGAAATAATTCATGTTGTAACAGACCTGATCAGTCATTATTAAGAACTTGTAATCAAGACACAGTTGGGGCGCTGGCTGCCTCAAACAGAGCTACTGCCAGAAATCTGAGTCCACAGCAGGGCTTGTCTGAGCTCCTGTCCCCATTCACAACAAAGTACAACAAAACCCAATTGTTTTCAGCTTGTGTTCTGTGGTCAACTCCACCTGCTACCCATTAGGCTTTTATTTCTTTATTTTGGTAATCTTCTATTTATTTGGGTTTTGTACTCTTAACCCCCACCTTCTTTTCTGTGTTGCTGTGCATCTGCAGCCATGGTTTTGTTTGGTGAAATGAGGTATCTTTGCCACTCAGTAGAAAAAATACTAATAACAAAGTGTTTGGATCAATATCTTATCTGTTCAGAAGATCTGTAAATCTGTGCTTTAAAGGGGCAATGTGCCCCTTTTTTCACTAAGCAGCATATATGTCTACTAGATTTTATTTACAAAGGAAGATTAACTTCAAATGCAATCGAAGTATTACACAATCTTATTTAATAACACATGCATCTAAATTCAGGGCATTTCCTTAAAGCATGTACTACTTTTAAAAGGCTCTTGAATAACCTGCAGCCAATATTGTAGCATTGCATTTTTGCTAAATCAAACTGGAAATTAAATGCAAATAACAAAATAGAAAAGAGATATATAATAATAGCAAGGAGGTGAAACAAGTGTTCTTGACTACAAGCCACCACAGCTCTCCATTTTCTGACTTTGAATACAAATATATGTGGTAGAGTCTAATAATTAGATTACTTAAACCATCTTTGCAACAGAGATCCATTTCACATCTCGTCACCAATGGAAAAAATATTTACAATTCTAATTTGCCAAAGAACCACATTTCTCTATTCCTGTCCTTATATAACTGCTCAATATGAAGCAAAACTATTTCTGGAATTAATTTCATGTAGGAAAGAGGGTTGAAAGGAAAATGGCAAATCCTTCTCATAGGCCACAGCTGAACCAACTGTTTTTAAGCAATTCCTGACAGACTTATATTTTATCTGTTTTTGAAAATGCTGAACTGGACAACCCACTATCTCCTAAAATTCCTGTTTTGAAAAGTCCCTGCTAAAATGTCAAATTATATCAATTCTTGATTAGTCTTACTTTTAAAAAGTTTTCCCAAGGTTTAAGATGTTAATTCTGGTTTAGGTAAAGTGAGAAAGGATCATTTAGTGCCAGATCTTTTTATAAAATGCTAGTAACACCTGAATAGTTATTAACCATACCAGTTAGTTTCCCCTCCCCTCTGCTATCCTGTGCTTGTTTGCTCATTTGTGCCCACTACAAGCTTGTGTTGTACCCAAAGGTGAATCCCTGGAAATTCTGGAGAGAAAGCTGGCCATCACCCCCTTGTGTGCCTTTCCAGGAAATCTGTCTCCTTCAGACAAGTCACAGCTACTGTGAAATCAGATTTCCTTCAGAAGCATCTTGTTTGCAAACAGTAACAGGATTTGGCCGGACATATTTACTCTGTAGCTGTAAGATGGAGAGTTGTTCAGTCAGTTCTTTTAAATGCAAGCAAAGTTAAGAGGAGGATTTTATTTGATTTATGGGTTCTCACCTCCTAATTGCCACATCTTCGAGCAAAAGAGAGTTGCAAAGTCTTCATTGCTATATTGTAGAATTGATTTAATCAAAAATGTAATGTCACTTCTCTAGTCCTAGTGTATTCTATTTTTAGACTTTAAAAAAAATGATTTATGGCATTAAGGAGTTAAGGTCCACTTGAGCCTGCTGTGTGAAAGTAGAACTGATTGCTTAAAAGGTGTGAAAATAGCAATGTTATTTACACGTTTGTGGGAGTGATATTCTTGTAATTGAATCATGTCTTTGCAAGGTTCTTTTTCACATTACTTCTGAATGCATGCACAGTGACATTAATTTCATCATATTACATGATTTACATGTGTTTATTTATTCCTTTTCATCCCTTCTGCCATGCTTTTTAATAGGCTTTTGTGACATATTTAAAAAAAGGTTAAGTCATCTTTCTGATAGGGCTTTTAAATAACAGATTTACTGGTGTTGGCTCGACAAAAGGGGAGATGAACAAGAGTGTTCCTGTTCTTCCAGCTCGTTCAAGATCTCAGGCTCAAGGATTTCTACATTGCTAACCTTAGCCTGGGGGAAAGCCTTGGCCCTGTTGATAGAACTGAGAAAATCAGTTTTATTTGAAGACAATCTTACTGCAAGAAAAAGGCATGGGTACACACAAGAAAATTTAATTAAGGGGAAAGCATTATTTCTCCTCCACAGAAAGAATAGTTCTAGCTGCCCACTGTTTTAATGGAACCATAAAATAAAAGTGTAATCAGTTTTATCAGTTTTTGAAATGAAATCTCAAATACTACTACAGCCTTTTTAGGTGTATGTCCTCTCCTTCACAGAAGCAAAACAGTCAGTCTTTAATAGTCCAGGGAACAACTTTTGAATAATATCCACAGGATGAAGGCAGTTCTTTACTTTTTACATTACTCGTTGCTAAGATATTAAGATGCATCTCTTTATCACAACATACACATTATGTAAGTAGGCAAACAGCATTACACTCTATTACACTTTCTTCCTGAATTTCTTCCTTACGTTAAAACTTCTGTGAAAATATTTCTATCACCTACATAAAAATTCTAAACAAACATATTCAATAAGCTGTTGGTTCCATTTCCTCCACCCCCACCATTTGCTTTAAATGCATTTTTTATTTTGGGACAGTCCTTTGCTTCAAAGAAATATTGGTTTATCTAAGTATTTCTGATAAATAAGTCTGTAAAGATTTTTAACGCTTGTAAGTGGAACATTTTTATAGACATGGCAATCTCATTTCATTCTCAAACAGTTATATAGATAATCACCACACCGTTTAAGGAGAAATAGCTTGAAAAGTATCTCTAAAAAATACAAAAATTGTCTTTTTTCAGATATTAAATTCTCAAAAATCTGTCAGGAATAAGCAGTTAATCTTGCATCTCCAAACCTGGTAAACTTCAATTGAGGTAATGTCAGTGGAATGTGGGTGTTCAGAAAAATGAAGAAAAAACTTCAAATATTTTTAAGACTGCCCATACCTTCTGCTCTCAGTCAAGTTTTAGATAAATCCTCTATTTTTTTAAGTGTTGTCACTCAGATATCTCTCTAAGCTTTACCTTGCTTGCTGGTAAACTTGGATGAAAAGAATAATATCATGTGTTTGTTGTGGTCCTATATTCTCTGTGGTTTTATACCTTGGCCATCTCTTCAAAGGCATCTGGAGAGGATTCCCCAACCATAAACACATTGGAACAAGGTTTTAGTAAATGTGTTTATGCTTTTTGATATGCTGTACCTAAACCATTTTTACTTTTTTTTTTTTTTTTTTTTTTTTTTTTTTTTTTTTTGGTGATGTTTCCACAAGCATTTTGGCAAATGATGTACATTTGTTTCAAATTTCTGATGTGTTATCTGCTGATGTTTTGCAGTTTTGGCTTTGTTCATTTGGGGTTTTTTTCTCTCTGGAAGTTTTTGTCATTTTAAAGTAATTCTTTTTGAAATTAAGTGGTGCTAGAGAGCCTGTATATATTTTTTTTTATTTCTACAATAGATAATTGATATTTATTCATCAGGGTTTTTGAAAGTAAATTTTAAATCAGGTCTGCAAAGCTGTAATTTTGGCTGAAACACAGTCTTGATTTCACACTTGAAAAGTTATTTTTTTCCAGTCTATATCATAGTAGATGGAGTCTCATAACCAGGCTTTTCTCCTTAGCTCCTAATCACCTTCACCCTCTCTCTGTCACTATCACTCTCCTAGCTGAGCAATCTTGATACTATATTTTTCCTATTTTGTCCTTTAATTTCTACACCTGTAAAGATTTTATGTTGTTTGTTTATTTACCCATTCACCTGATATGATGGCTGTTTACAGATGAAACTACCCCAAATGAGGATAAAGCATTTTTAAAATAAAACAGACAGTGGAAAAGAAGTTAGTCAACCATCTCAAAGTCACATATTTTTAGATGAAAGTAACATTTGGTAAATTCAAGAAGGCTCAGAGAAGGGTGATACTAGAGTCTAATTGTTAATAGAAATTGTAGCTCTAAGTATCAGCACCATATGCAAATGGTGGTAGTGTAAGGTGTAATTCTGTACACTGATATTTACTGTTATCATATCTCTGGGTTTCTTCAAAGCTTCTCCAATAGAAAGTTATTTAAATATTCTAAAAGATAGCTCTGCTATGAGGAGATTCCAGGCTAAGTAGATGACAAAAATATCAGTGGGTAGACTGCAGTAATAATCTAGAAATCAAGTAAAGCATTTAGGAGACATAACAAAGGTATGAGAATGGTAAACAATAGATTTCCCGTGCCTCAATTCTCTTCAGTCCAGAAGGGAAATAGGAAAAAGACTTTGAATCAATCCTGTTGCTCTACTAACTGGAGAAACTGTTTTCCAGTTTCTAAAAAATCCCCAGAAGCAAAGAAATGAAATACACCAAATTAGAGTAAAAGGGAGAAACTTGACCTAACTTAGAAGAAGGGCAAGCCAGGAAAAAGTTATTCCATGTCTGGGGTAGCTGGAGAGTTTCACAAGCAAGACTATGCTTAAAACTGGGGGAGGTAAGAGGAAGACTGAAAGGTTGAGAATACCTTGAGCTCTTTCCAACACATAACAGTAATATTGCCTGCTGTTTCCTGCAAGTGAAATTGAAGTGCTTTCTTGCTTTTAAATTTAGCAGTATTAGTGTATCACTCTCAAGGAATTGAAGCTTGAATGGAAAATCCCAATGTAAAATGCTGCTTTCAGTTCCCTGCTTATTGGAAAGGAAAAAGTGTTAGTCTGAGACATCTCCCCTGGAGTTTTCTGACTTGTTGTACAGCTCTTAATGGAGGATGTTTAACTCACCTTTAAGTTCTGCTGTTATGTGGCTGTAAGAAAACAGACACAAAGAGAAGTAGAGGAAGAGAAGCAATCTAGGAAATATGGATTTGTTGACATTTGCAAGACTTAAAAGATTAATATTTTTGCCAGCAGTCCGGACCATGGACAGACAGCCAAAACATTTACTGTGGATGCAGACTGAATTTATCCATCTGGTATCATGTCATTAGACTCATTTCCAGTCCTTTTTTCAGGTGGATGCCACTCAGCAGCATCTCATTTGGTGTGTCAGTTCTCTCTGGGGTCCCCAGTAGTTCAGAGGTGATGGCAGCCTTCTTCCTGGGGTTCTGGTAGAACACAAGGCAGCTTGCTAGCACAGTGTGTCATCTTCAGCTCTTCCACTTGTGGTGCTGTGTCAATTGGCATTTTCATTAATGGCTCCAGGTTACCAGAACCTGTTATGAATCTACAATTTCTTATCTGTATTCATCTTCACAGTCAACATACACTGCCTAAAGCTAAATCCCTATAGAATCCGTGCATTATGCAAGGCTGCCAGTCCTTGTGGGGAGCAAAGGCCAGCATGAACTTCATGGAGCAGGGCATTAGCCTGTTTTATAGCTGGGCTGAGAAGCCCATTGCACCAGGTTGGCTGTGCTGAGTTTGCTAAAGGTTATTACAAAAAATACACCAATTCATAAGAAAGTTGTTTTGTTTTCTACCCAAATTTTGCCTCTAGTAAACACAGGTATATTTAAGCATCTAGGTAATACTTTCATATTTCTTTTACAAATGGACTAAGGGCTGTATGGTTATACTAAAACCCAGTTTCCACTAAAAGAGTTGCTTATCATGAATAAGTTTAACTTTTCCCATTCCAGTTCAGAAACACCAACTTTACTGGTCCTCTTAATTATCAGGATGAACAATGATCCCCTGAAGCAAAAAGGAGTTACTGTGTGACATTTGATGATCTACCATATAATGTCTCAGAGGAGCCTGTATGTCACTGTAATTCAGTGCTGCACATTTTCTGGTGCCTATGCATTGTGAAGTGATGAAAATTCATTCTTCACTTTATCAGCAGAGGTAAAAATACTTTTGTTAAATTAGAAGAGAGAAAACATAAATAATTTAAGATCCATCTTCTTAAAACTTGCCTAATTTTAATGAAAGTTAAAGATAAGCACATTTTTATTAAAATGATAAAATCATGAAGCAACAATCTTCCAGCCTCATTCTTAGTCAAAATTGGCTATTTTCAATTAGTATAAAAATGTATTATATATCTTTTTATGTATACATTCAACATGGTTATCAGTAGAGGAAAAGTAAAATTCTGCAATAATCTCAGGGAGATAAAATAGAAATAATTAAATATCTGTCTTTCTAGAACAGGATTAGCTATTACGAAATTTAGAGATAGAGCAACTTACTGAAACAATAAACTGTTTCCATTCTGCTTTGTCAATCAAAATTCAACAAATGCATCATTATTTGGTTTCTGATTGTATCAGTTGAAAAATCTTATCTCAGTACTCAAACACTAAAGGATCTAATTTAAACACAAATATTTGCATCTAAATTATATATTTTTTTAATATTGTCAGGGCTCTTTTGTTGATCTCTGGCTTTTCCAAAGCAAGACTACAGTAACATATTCCTTACAGAGACATCTTAATCGGGTGAGAGGCTGTGTCAAGCAGACAAAAGTGCCAGAATTTCATGAGTCTTAGAAAAACCAATGTTATAAAGTAACTTCAGTCACTGAAATAAAGCACAGGAAAACAACAGACTGACTCTACTTTGCAATCAGGCCTCACATAACAGGAGTTGCAGCCACTGGGATGGCTATGGTGGTTCAAAGCAAATACAGGCTGCTTCTACACAAGCTGGGTTTACTTTGGTTATCTAACAAACTCTCAACTGTGCACTACACAGGAGAAACATTTTTCTTAACATTGAGGCCTCTGTATCCACTGTAGGCCAGGAGGCAAAGTCAGAAAAGTAAGCCCAACATGTGTTTAAATATGGTTCAGATGGAGACTATCTGAAATCTTCTATCAACCTTCAGACTCCTTCACAGAGCAGACAATCCATGAGGACTCTTGCAGTCTCCCAGAGGCTTTCATGCTATAACTCTACAGATTTCATTTTGGGATATCTGCAATCCAGTAACGAAGCAGTGAATGCTTCTGTCAAATAGATTCTAACAACTAAAACTACAATTGCTTTTCTCTACTTAATATTTATTTTCTTTGTGTGCTAAGATGTAAAGATATTAGAAATAAACTCTAAGAGAATAATCAAAGAAATCAAAATTTTGGGCTTATTTCATTATCAAAACCCCTCAACTGCTGAGTAGGAAAAGTGTTTTATGCTCTGAAAAGTATGGTTTCTAAATACAATTAATATTTTCAGAAATCCTGTAAAAATGGTAAGATTTATGAAGTTTTACTTAATTTATAGGAACTTCATAGGGGAGATCTATCAATGCAGCACAGTGGGCAGCTTATCTGGTCCTAGTGGGTGCATCTGTAATATTAAATTGTGAGGAGTTAGGCAGTATGACGGGGCACATGTATCCAGCTTTGCACTCTTCCAGACAAAACCCCAAACCATGTCTGAGCTCTGGCATGGGCAAGGGAGCATTCTCAGTGGGCAGTCTGGAAAAGCTCCCATGTTCTGGAGGGTAAGTCAGTCCAGTTGTGTGGATGCAATCCATAAGGTATCATTCCATTAGAGACATGAGGGGTGAGTCCCTGCTGGGGTGTGCAGCTTCTGCTGCCTTGCACAGAAGTTGTGGCTTCCTGCACTCTGGTTTTACTTCTTCTGATACTGCTCTCTGGGGTCCCACTGTGCTTGGTAGACCCAGGATAACATTTTTAAATTCTTGTCAGGCAGTAGGTCTCTCTCTCCCTGCCTTAGTTTCTTACTCACACATTGTGCACTACAGCCATTGCATTCTCCCACCCTAATTTATGCTCTCTAATGTAGGTTAGTTTTAGGTTCATTCACTAAGGAGATCTCAAAGCAATCACAGACAAGTATATGTGTGTTTCCTTTCATAAGTTTATCAATATGATAACTAATATTAAATTGGTTTGTGTTCTTTCTGCTCCAAGAGGAAGACTGCCTCAGAACTTCCCTATCAGACCCACTAAAATATTCAGATGCAAGAAGAGAGAATTTCTCGTTGTTATTTGCTCACAGGCCTGCAGTATTTGTTAGCTCATATAGTTCCCTGTTCTTCTCCTGGTATTTACTGCCTGCTATAATTTTAAAGCCCATTTCCACAGGGTCTTATATTTGGTTTTCTAAGCAGATTGAACTGTACCTTCACCTGTTACTTGTGTGAACAAAGGAGAATTTCCTCAGTTACTGGTTTAATTTTTTTTCTATTTTAGATTTATTTACCAGTAGCTTGCCTCTCTTTGGACTTGCACATAGTCTCCCTTTCAGCTTACTTTTGTTCCTTCCTGACATATGTTCTTGGTATAAGTCATGCTATGGAAGCACCTGAAATCTTAAAACATGTTTTGAAGGAAATTTCAAAAATCTTTTGGCACAAAAGATACCGTTTACAAAAAATTATTTCTTGTCATTTGGTGTCCAGATGAATAAAATTTGGCTCACCTCTAAGTTGAAATTCTGGGATGGAATGGGGATAGTAAAGCAGATATTATACCTGGGTTGCAGGATATATGATGTTGATAGTGCTTAAACAAATTTGTCAGTAGTTGTTTAAATTTATTCTATCTTTTCTAGACCATAGGCAGTTGAATTGGCATATCTGATTTTATCTTCTGAATTGTAGCCTAATTTCCTACAAATGGATTTCATTTCCTCTACTCAGTAATACCCAGAACTTGTTACTTGCTTTTGTTCCCCAACAAATTTTAGGACAGTGCCACGACATCTGAAGATTTCTTGGGCAAAAAGACCAGAGGACCTTACATTTAGGGTTCATTAAAGGTTACATTATTTTTATAAGAAAATTATAAGTGATCTCAGAGCCTCCCTTTTGGAAATGCAGTATACTATATGCAAAATAAAGGCAGCATATTTTCTTATTTAGCAATGACACTTCCATGTCAGTCAGTGAAGGCTTAAGATAACATCTTCTCTTTAATAAGAGATTGAACCCAGCAAAAGTATAATTGCAAATACAGCAGAAGACACAGTTAGTGACAGTAAGGGACCTTTCTTTTTTTAGTTAGGCAAAATGCTGCAGCTTACTCCTATGTTCAGTGTGTCCCTGCGCAGAGCTTAGAGGTTATTTCGTTATTTTGGGGTAAAAGAACTAAGAGTGGCCTACTAATAGTTCATGTGGCAAATTATGTTCTGGTTAGCCAATTACTAACAAATTAGGTGTTAGCTAGTGCTCCTAAATAATAGTTAAAGGATAAGAGATGACAATAAATTTCCCTGTTTCATATATTCTGTCTTGCAATTAGGGAAATTAGTTCCTTGTTCTTTCATGGTCATTAAAAAAAAATAATGCTTATGTTACATCTACAGGGATTATTGAACACAATCATCACAAATTTGTTTTGTTCATTTGCCAAAATAGTAGAATATTAGCATGTTTGAATCAAGAGAAGTATAGCTTTAGTTAGAAATTAGTGCTGTACTGAGTCAAAGACAATTCAGCCACACCTGGTGTTGCATATTGGAGTCTATCTGCAATTTGTTGTTTGCTGTGTAGGCAGAACATGCTTATGGTCCTGTATAGATCCTACTCTATCAAGTTCTTGGTCTTTGGACAGTCTGTACTATTTCAGGACAGTGAATATTGTTGGGACAGTATTACAGGCAAGTAACTGAAAAAAAAATTGCTGTTGAAGCATGAATTAGTTTACCAAAAATTATCATTCTATAAATATCTGTATACAAAGAAACTCTAGACAAACAATATAAAACAAAATTAGATGTTGAAACGGTCTTTTTCACCACATGATTCCTGAATTTGTCCTTCATGTTGCCCCAAGACAAAAAGTGACTTTCAAAGATGCAGGTGGAAAACATTTTTGAACATTTAGCAAATCTGGAATTTAAATATTGTTTGATGTGACAAATAGGTGAAAAATAAATGGCAGTTGTCCCTAAGTGCAAAAAAAAAAAAAAGAGATGATAATATCTATCTAGCATCATGACTACTTTTCATCTATGGCTCTCAAAGAGTTTGCAAAAGGAGGTCATGAAAACTTCAAAGGTGTTTGGAATTTATTCAAATGTGACAGAATGGAAGATTTGTCATATTTATATTCTACAAAGTTGTTTCTGAAGTGCTGCAGAGGATAAGACACCTAAAACTTGCCAGTGAAAAAAGTATGACAGCAAACAATGCTCCAAAATATAGTGGAGAAAAAGCATCTATTTAACGTTGCTTTTCACAGCACTTTTTGTGGACATGTCTTTTTTTAAAATTTAACGTAATATACCTGTTCATGTATTTATTTAACTACTAAGAGAAATTAAACTAATTTAAAAATATAAGCTAAATTAAATATTCTTTAGAAATCAGGGTTAGATGCCAAAGAATATTAAATATATATTTGATTCTTGTATTCTGAGAAAAGATACATACTAGTGAGTCATGAGTTCAGGTTTTTTTTCTCCTCAGTGCTTCCTGTTTGCATTGGAAGAGGGATACCTCATCAGAAGTGACTAGAATAGGGAGTTTCCTTCCTATCAAAAATCTTGCTTTTCAAAAACTTTTTACTGGCCCAAATAATTCTAAAAAATGCCATTGATCCCATTGATTCTTTCTCAGGTAATTATCAGTATTGATAGATGTGAGCTTCTCCACCAAGTATTTCCACAGACAGCTTCTGAGGTGGGGTATCCTCAGGGTTCCAGCTGCTTGGCATTACTGTTCTGAAAATTCTGATCAAGGTTTCTGGGCTAACCAGAAGTAGAGAAATTAAGTGAGGTTGTTTGTTGCTAGACAGATCTTGCAGTCTGACCACACGTCCATGTCTTCCTGTAGACTAAAGAAAGAACAAACATTTGTTCTAAGACAGGCATAAAAGGTGCAGAAGATCCACAGCTGTTTTTATTTCTGTTTGCTGGATGGATAGTTCAGGCTCACATGCTCTTATTAATAAATTAATACAAGCAACATTACCTCTTTACTCTTTTAGCCTGTGCACTTGTCCTGGCCGAGGGGACTTGGCACATTCTCTGGTCTTGAGCCATCTGCACTGTTGCACTTGCCCCAGTCACAGACTGCATTGTTTTAGCACTGGAGTCCACACCCTACACCAAGCAGGTCACCACAAGGTGTGGATTTGATAAGCTGCACTAGGGCAGGGAATCCTGAGGCCATTTGCATGGGATCCAGACCAGATCCTCTTGGACTCTTTTGTTAGATTTGTTGGGGATTTATTAAACTGAGAGTGTTTCAGTCAGAGCAGATCCTGCAGCTCTAGTGAATGATAGACTTACATATAGCAGAAGACTAAAAGAGTTTTATGACTTCTGAAGTTTTAAAGTATCTTCAACTGTCTGGTTGAGATTTTCAGCTGTGTCACAATTTCCCCCCACTACAGTATATAGGTAGAAGTGCCAAAAAATCTCTACCCTTTTCAGCAGAAGTCAGTGCAGAAACAAAGTGCAAAATTTATGCCTACAGATTGTAATAAAAGTTGTTACCAGTAATGAGAATGCAGAAGTAAATGGAATTGTTAGCAATGGAATAATTGGTGCATACCTTGGCTTCTTACACATTAGCTTTTTCCTGTTACTTGCAAACGTGCTTGACAACCACCTGTTAGTTCAGTGCAGTGAAAACCCATGCTGCAAAAACCAGACTGGTTCAGAGACCAAGATATGTACTTCTGAATTACAGCTGTGAGTTATTCTCTATCCTCTTACTCTGGTGATGGATGAACTAAGATATGTAAACATTCTGCTTCAGAACAGCATGAAAAACCTTGTGCATTTTTATAAGGGACTAAAGGTTATTTCAAACCTATCATCTGAGGGATGCTGTCAGTTTGTATTTACCACAGGGGTTTCTGGATTCTTAGATCATTTTTTATGGTTGTCAAATAATTTGCTCTACACGCAAAGCCTTCCTACAGACACACACTGAGGACAAAACCAGTTTGAATCCTTGTGTGGTTATTTCCCCCTGTAGTTTTCTCTCTATTTTTTTTAAACAAGCCTTCTGATACTATTTTCTGATTGCCAAATTCCAATTCTTTTCTGCCTATGGATCTTGTAGGAATGAAACATACAGCCAAAGTCATCTGAGCTGGGGTTGCACCTCATTCCTCTTGCTCAGCTCAAATAAGTCCCATTATTACATGAGGCAAGCTCTGCTCTGCTTCAAAAGCAGGTCTCCTTGTACTGATTCTCTGTGAAATCTCAGAATGCTTTTGGTTTTTTATTTAGCTGGCATTGGTCATCATGTTGGGTGCATTCAAAACATGAAAAAATATTCTCTATTCCCTTCTTTCCCATTCTTCAATATCACTCAGACTAGAACTGAAATAACAGTGCAAGGATTAGCAATGGGTTGCAGGGCTGTTAAAAATGTTACTTAATTTTAAATGGAGACCAGCAGATAGATCTTGCTCTGATGATCAGAAAGGATATCCTCCTCTTCATTGAAAGCATAGATAACTCAGGAATTTCCAAATAGAGACTGCCTCACAAAACACCTACAAATTAGGGAAAATGCATTTTCCCTGTAGTGCTGAAGCATTTTTCAGATCTTTGCTTTTGTGTCTCAGTCTTATGCTAACATAGCAAACCATCTCCTGTTGTTTTGTGCACAGCTGAAGTTCTAGGTCATAAAAAAAAAAAAAAGTGAATTTTTTACTTACACTGGAAAATGACTAAAACATATTTTAAAACTTAAGCAAGCAAGTCCTAGATTTGTGAGGCCAGAAGACATTTGGACAACAATTCATGCCTTCACTCCCCCAAAGTTTGGTTTGTTGTTTGAACACCCATAGGTCATCACAGCTTTGATCATACTTAAACTGACATTTTTAGCACATTTCCTTTAATTAAAAATTATGTTCACTAATATCAGATAAATAGTAACACTGAAGTAGTGTTTGGGATACACAAAAAGAATATATTTTTATATTAAACTGTTTGATATACAATTTAGTAGCATGAGACATTGTACCCATACAGCAGTTGCCATGGGAAAAATGTGAATATTGAAAGATATGAATATAGAATATTAATATGAAAATGCATTATGCATTAGTCAGTCTGCTATACAATAGTGCTATTCATGAGAATGGACCTTTTAGATTAAATACTTGATGTAAAAAATTGAGCAAAAGAGAAAAAGGCCAGAAAAGATAATTTATCTTTGAGTTTGTCTGATAGTAGAGAGATATCTACAGTTTCCCAGCTGACTAATTCAAACCCACTGAATTAACAGGAGCCAGGACAAAAACCTCATTATTTTTTGGTAACAGTCATCAACTTAGAGTATGCCCAGAATATGAACACATAGAGCAAAAAATGCAGAATTGTTTGTACTGAACATTTGTGTATATTTCAGCATGTGCTTAGCTCCATTCCAAAGCAGAGAAGGACTTAGATATTTCTCTGTCAAGTCTTGTGACCCTTTGGTATTGATATCCATCTTTTGACAGTTTTATTGTTTAGGAGTTGAATGAAAGTTTCAATTTCAATGTTTCTTATTAAATGGCAAATTTGAGAAAGGATAAACCTAATGCTGTCTTCTGGCTGCCTTGAGAAAATTCTGTGTAAATACTTTGTTTAACAAGGTTTCCACCTCAGGTGAAATTTCCAGGGATCAAGCAAGGCAAATGTCCACAATAAATAAATCTTTCTGAAACAACACAGTTTTTATGAGTTCCTTAATAATGTGGGGAAATGGAAAGTCACGCTCTCATATGGAATTTTACAGACAAGAATTTGCTTTCTTAGACTTTATGCATTCTTGGGTACCATGCATGTCTAACATTGATTGGCCTGGCTTGCAAACAACTGCAGTCCGGTTAAGAGTGTTCCCTTTTAGAAACCTTCAGGGGTTTTTTTTTTGTTTGTTTGGGTTTTTGGGGGGTTTTGTTTGTTTGTTTTTGTGGTTTTTTGGGGTTTTTTTGGTGTTTTTTTTAAATTTTGTTTAGTTTTTTTTGTTGGTTTTTTTTTTGGGTTTTTTTTTTCCACTTTTGGTGCATTAAAATGTATTGCACTTGGAAAAAATTTGCTTTTCATGGGTGTGAAAATAGAAGTGAAATGGTCCCTGGCACCGGACCCAAGGGAGCCTGCAGCTCGTGCTGTCCCCTTGGACAATGCTCTTCCTCCTGCCAAGAAACATAGTTCCTCTCTGAGGCTGTAACCAAATCCCAAATGCTGTCTCAGGATCCTACAGAAGACAAGTTTATGCATTTTTTAGAATCTGAATTTTAAACCTAATCATTAGCTCTTATCATCTTCAAAAAGAAAAATAGATGACACCAAAAAAAAAAATAGATGGCATATACCATATGTTTGGTATATCCATAAATGGATTTCATACTTATTCACATTTATAATAGCATTTAAAATATTCTGACACCTTTTTTTTTTTTTATGAATGGTATCAATAGTTTAGTTTTAAATGCCTCTTTTTGCATTAGGGGCTAGAAATATTTTTCTATCTGCAAATTCATATTTCTGGAAGAAACCCCCTAACTGTGTAGTCTACCAGGTAGATAACACTCAAGAAATTGTTCACCAATTTTTGCTTCAATGTAGCATGTAATTTTGCTGATTTTATCTAGGGATCATTTTTAACTTTGAGAAAGATAGAATTTTATGTCATCTCTGTTCTTTAGTTACTTGTCTGGAATTAGTCCTAAAAATCTCATTTAATATTTCTTAGTTTATTTAAAAAACCAAAATGCCATCCATCCAGTGATGAATGTTCATTGTTTGGGACCATAAAACATCACTCTGTGTTAGCTTCTAAGATGGATTGAGAGAACTGACTCAAAACATACTACACAGGTTAGAAGCTGTGAGACATCCACACGGACAGAAAAAGTGAAAATAGTAAGGAAGAATAGAAGGGAAGAAAAGCATCCTAGAAGTCTCTGACAAAAACATATATACCTTGTTCTCAAGTTTCATGTAATATTTCTGTAAGGAACAGGACTAGATAGGGCAGAGGCCTTCTCAGAAGGGATGATTGCTCTTTCTTACAGCAGCTGTGCAAGGAGAGAAGGTCACAGGAAAGGCTTGGCACGAGAAAGGCAATGTGGGAGGGACAGCAATGAGATGGGTGCTTGCAGTTAGAACAGACACTGACAGGCTACTGGAAAGAGAAGGAGGGCACGGACAGGCTTCAGGAGTCATGGAGGGTGGGAAGATTGGGCAGGTTTTGTTGCATCTCAGACACTCTGTGAGTTAGGCAGCTGAAGCAAAGTCACCAAACAGAGGTTCATGGGGCAAGCCTAAAATATCCAAGAGCAGTAGGGCACAAAATAAGAAGCTATTTCTATTTCACCTGGTACAATTCCTTAGAGTATTTTTCACTTAAGAATGAACTATGCTAATTTATATTCTAAAATACAGCTCAGTCTTGAATTCAAAAACCATTCTGGTTTTCCAGGATATTGCTGTAAGATAAAAGTCCATACAACATTGTCTCTCTTGTGAGTTTTTAGCCCCCATCAGAGATAGGGATAGCTCAAACCTTTCAGAAAGGGCCATCCTGGACCTCTGAGATGAATATTGCTCTCAGCTTGACAAAATACAAATCACTTCCTTCAGGAGGACCCACAGATATGTGGTCTGCATTTCAGTGTGTATTGGGCTTTTGTGGCAAGTTTTTGATAGTGGAGGGGAAAAAGCAAGTGTGACTTCTGTTAGAAGATTACAGAAGCTGACTGCATTGGACAGATCCCATGCCAGTCGAGTCCAAGATGGACCAGCTGCTGGCCAAAGCTGAGCCAGACAGTGCTACTGGGAAAACTCTGCGATAACATATTTAAGAAAGTGGAAAAAAAAAGCTTCACAGCAGCAGTTGTTAGAAAGAAATGAGAATGTGTGAGAGGAACAAGTCTGGAAACACCAAGGTCAGTGGAGGATGAAGGGAGAAGGTGCTCCAGTGCCTGGAGCAGAGATTCTGTTTCAGCTCCCAGCTGGACCTGTGGCCCCATGGAGGCAGGAGCCACGCTGCAGCGGTGTGTTCCTGAAGGACTGTCTCTCATAGAAAGAGCCTCTGCTGAAGCTTTCCTGAAGATCTGCATCCTGTGGGAAGGTCTCACATTGGAGAAGTTTGTGAAGACTGTCTTCCTCAGGAGACAACCCATGCTGGAGCACAAAAAGCACAAGAGGAGAAAAGAGCAGCAGAGACGATGTGGAATGAACTGACTGAAACACCTGCTCACCAGGCTGCTGGGTCACTCAAGGTGAGGAGGCAGAGAAACTGAATGCAAAGCTGAACAGGGCAAGAAGGGAAGGGTGGGGGAACGTTGGGGGTCTTTAGAATTTTTTAACCTGTTCTTATATCTTGTTTTCTTGCTCCATTATTGACAATAAAGAAATTTGCCCAAGTTGAATTTGTTTTGCCTGAAATATTATTTCCCTGTCCTTATCTTGATCTATGAGCTTTTTGTATTTTTTTATCCCCTTGCATTGTTACTAGAGGGGGAGTGATAGAGAGGCTTGGTGGGCACCTGGCAACTAGCTCAGGTCAGAGCCCTACACAGCATGAGAATGTCAATACTTATCATCTCCTTAAGAGAAAGGAAGAGGTCATGAAGGCAGTGAAGCAGGCAAGGGGAGTAATGTGGAGAGCTTTATTAACTTACAGGACTACATATTTTTATGTCATATTGCAATTATATGAAGATTGAGGAAATTATGCTTAATGTAGATGGTTTTATACAACTTCCAGTTGGTACAGATGAAGGAATCTCTCAGATTACTCAAAACAGAAAGTTTTTAAGTATTCTTTATGCTGAGGAAATCTGGGTTGTCAGAAAATTGGCAAGTCAGTTAAACTTTGGAATAACATTTACAACCTCGTGTTGAAGCCATATTTGAAAATGAGTAATCAGAAAAAAAAAAAAAAAAAAAAAGAGAACCAAAACATGGTGGTTGTGACAGAGAGGGGAAAGCTTCAACACTTGAGGCCCATCAGCTCCACTAAAGAGGCCTGTCTGCTAACAAATGTAACCTCAAAAAGGGTGTCAGACCAGGGCACTTAACAGAGTACAAGAAGGGGCTCAGTCGAATGGTATAGAATGAGTTGGATTCTATTCAGGTTTAGGATGCTTAAAATGAAGCTCCTATTCATGTATGAAAATATTTTATTCAGTGCAGTCTAGTCAGTACTAGAATTCCCGAAACTGATCCTGTTGTCCACTGCAGAAACCTAAGTTTCCATTTTTGCTACCTCAGTATAAAATATCTTGTGTAATTGCTATCGAAAATCGCTGCTCCCTCTCTCATGACCAGAAATGTGATTTGCATAGTGAAATCCCAGCCTGTGAACTGAAAATATCTGGGATATCATTCTAGATGAAAGAGGCAACAGACATTGATTTCCTATATATCTCAAATTTGCCAATGGCGCAGATTACATGAATCTTTCTGATTCTTCAAAGTCATGCAGCTTCTGCATAGCAAAATTTTTTAGAGTGTATATCACTTTGTGCTGTGAATAAGGTGCAAAGGGCTTTTGTATTTTGCAGTTTTTGAATTTTAATTCATTAGAACTATATTTGCCCTATATATTTCCCAGAAATTTAATATTTATTTCACATTGAACCAATTCAATTTATTCCAAATATAAGTCATAAAAAAGGTCTAAAAATAGACTACGTGCATTAAAAATGCGAAGCAGATGGTAAAATATTAATTTGTTTATGATGAGATTTTCTTTTCAGATTATCTAATAAGATGTTCCCTATTATTTTGTAATGTGCTCTTGAATCTCATTTGAAGGACTATTGTAAGAGTACATTTTAAATGGAAATAGAAACTAGGCACAAATGTCCATAACTGAGCCTGTCAAGAAGAGAAAGTAACAGTTCTGTTGTACAGTAGAAATAGGACTAAGACTAATCTTGCACTTATGTAACCCCCAAATATAGTACATCCCTCTAAATATTTAAATAAATTGTTCTGGAATAACCTGGACCCTAAAATGAAAATGGGTTTCTTAATATTTTACTATTTATTGTTTATTTTTCAGGGGTTATACTTATTGCAAAAATGTTGAGCTGAGAAGAAAAAGTAGGATTTAGTGATACTTAATTTGGTTTTGGCATTAATTTGTCTTCAGAGTGAGCAACTTATTTTTATGGAAAAATATGAGATTTCATTCCATAAGCTAGACTACTTTAGTTTACTGTATGAAATACTGGTGAACTCAGTACACCTCTCTAGACTATTGCAACTTTAAATTAGGTCTTAAAGACTTCGTAGTGCTTATTAATTTAAATAAGCCTAATAAGATCGGGCTATTGCAGTAGAAGTTTATTTTAAGTGCATTAGTTGGTTATCCACAGCTGACAAGGACAAATGAGTTCTGCTCAAGGCACTCTTTCATCTTCATTGATCCATGCCAAAAAGACTACTATGAGTTCTACTTAAATATGTTGTGGGCATAAAAACAAGAAGCAAGTATGTGATAGGGAGATTAGATAAGAACTGTAACCATTGCTTTGTTTAGACATGTTTTTTTAAGATGTGAGCACTAGAAACAAACAAATACTAAATATGCTCATGGCATATGTAATAAAATGTTTATGTTTTCCTTCACTCAAACAGATTTTGCATCACATGGTTCAGCATCTTGAAGTGTCAGTAGCTAGTTTAGATGGAGTGATAACAAGAAAAAACCATAAATTAAATTTGCTTCCTTAAGGCTTGCAGGAACATGGAGAAACTTCAGGAATAATTGATAGTGGCAGGATGTGAGAGATAAAAAGAGATGGACTGGGAAGTATTTAATGACTCTTTGTGGTATTACATCTGTCACACTTTTTGTGCTACATTAAAGTTTCATTATTTTCATATTTCTTGTGTTCATATTTTCCCATCCTCTTCTTTCTGCTAAATTTACCAAGTAACACAATGTGGATAATAGAGAGCTATTGCTGCAAATGTCATTGAATCTGTTACTGGACTGGATAAAGTACCTCAGCCATGCATTCTTTTTCATAATGTATTTTCAATTAGTGGTTTTGGAAGTCTATACAAAGTAGACTCTTTTTTTTTTTAACAATTGTGTATTTCTAAATAGACACAGTAATGTCTAATAGTGAGACTTACAGTATGGAACTATTAATAATAGTTCCATAATACTGAATCAATTTTATTTCACCAAAGAAAATTATTGCACTAGTCTGTTTACTGAAAAAGTTTCTTCATGTAAGGACTTGCCTTCTATGGGCTCTTAAAACAAATGGTTTACCTTTCCTCATCTGAAAGATAACGGACATAATCTGAGACATTCAGGTTTTCCTTCTTTCAGTCTTGTTTCTTCCATCTATGTTCTTTCACCTTTGCAGCCTACACACATAGATCAGTGGTTTAGTTGTTTGGAAAAACATAATGTCATTTGCCTGAATATGTTTTCCTAAGATTTTAAATTTTTTAAGAAGATGTCTATAATTTCTAACAGTGTTTCTCTTAGATTCTTGAGATTCTAATATAATTCTGTTCATTAGTAAATATCTTGTTTATGTTTTAAAATTGGAAAGCGAAATCTGTTGTATTAACAAGTAATACTGTGTGTTGATTATGGATTAATCAGGATTTGTTGTGAAATTGGAATGCATATTAGGTACCTAAAGATAATAAATGGAATACTGTGCTTCAATGCCATCAGGACCTAAAGTAACACAGAATTCTTCACTCAACTAAGATAAGTAAAAGGTTGCCTGAGATAATAGCACTGGAGGCAGAAATCCAGACTGATGTTGTCCTAGTAATGCTTTTTTACTTTTTTACACAACCAGACTAAAAAGAGCTCTTTTCTGGTTGATAATTATGCAGTATGGCTCTTTCAATGATAGATTGCAGTTTGTGATGTTCTCAAATATTTACTCTGGAGAGACTCTGAAATGTTAAAATATACCCCATATTTAAGTGCCCTTTAGAACACAGAATTGAAAGCAGCACCCAGAATTCCTGAGAGCTGAATGAGTCAAATTCAGCCATAGGAGCTGCATAGTTACCAACACACACTTCATGACTTTTAGATTATAGCTGTCTCCTCGCTCCATTGTCCACAGAATTCACAATTTCACTTTTACGCATTTTTTAATCATTATATCTCAAGTCATTCCTCTGTCAATACAATAGTATAATTCACTAAGAAAATAATATACAGTGCTCTATGACTTTAAATCATCTCAAGCTGCACTCAGACAAGCACAAAAAACAGACAAAGCTCTTTTGAGGATTGCAAGATTACATCCCCTGAAGAAGTTGCAAGATTTCTAAATTACAGCCTCAGGATTGAGAGAAAATAGAAGGGGAAAAAGCCCTTCTGTTTGATGGGTAGCATTTGGGATTGCAAATTTATGTGAACTAAATTAATTCAGTTAAAAGGTGCTGAAATACAGACTGCTTTTGCTGTTGCTTTCATAGATATAATACAGAAGTGTTTCTGCATTATTCTTTACAGCCATAACTGTTGAAATGTTGTACTAGTATTAAAATCTTTGAAAGCTGTGTTTTAAAATTATGTTTTACTGAAAAAAAAAAAGAAATCTGAGGCCTTTGCAATTTATAGAGGCCTGGTTATAGAAACCCTGCTGTTCAGCCCAGAAATATGTAACAAACTTGTACTTAGAAATGTATCTTTTCTCTTGATACTTGATTTCTCTCCTATTTTACTGTTCTTTCCAACTGACTTGTGTGACAAACATTGAGGATACTGGTTCAAGAGGAACAGTTTTGTTGCAAATATCATTCTGCGCACTGCATGTGGAGCTGTTTTGTATGCAGGGTAGGTAGAAGCACTGTAGACATTATGTATAAAAGATTTTCACACTGATTATTTTTTCCCCCCTCAAAATTAACTGTCTATATTTTCCTTACACCTATTTCCGTGGTTCATCCCAGATCAGACTGAAGATTAAAATTTCCTTCTCACCATGATTCTAACAGTGCCTCTGATTTTCAGTGGTTATAATTTCATTTCTCTCAGTAATCATTTTTTAGTTATTCAGCCTATTTTTAACAACTACAGATGGAAATAAAATGGATCTGTAGAAGAGACATTCATTAGCAAGTAAATATTCAGGGACTGGAAAAGTCTGTCTGACTCACAAAGCAGAAATTGCATTTAGTATCCAAGTCCCCTCCTAGACAAAATTAGCAAAGACTGCAGTGAAGTTAAAGCCTGCTGGTTGCAAAATTGGAAATTGGTTTCCTGGGGCTCTCTGTAAACTCTTCATTACTTTACTCAATCATGGTTCATTAGTAAGTTAACAGACAGAAGACCAGCACACGTTGGGATATGTTTAGAGCCAGGACTTCCATCTCCTTGAATATCCCTTAAAACTTGAATGTCACAGCAAATTAGACACTGTGTCAAACTGCATCTTTTTCCAGCTGCAGTACATACAGTGCACAGATCATGGCCACTTAACCTCTTGATATTGTCAGGTGCTTTTTATCATGCATTTCATGGATTAAAACGCAGTACATGTGTTTTAATTCAAAGCAACTCTGACGGAACAAACTAAAGACCTCAAAAGGTGCCCAAAATAGAAAAAAGTTAAAAACCTTGGTAACAGTATCATGTAAAATGGATTTAATGTCTCTTATTAGCCAAAACCTGATTTGCTAGAAGAAAACATCCATAGGTGATATTATTTCAGTTAAAGAGAAAGTTAAAAATAATTTTCAGGTTTCCAGGAAATGTTCACATTTTAGTTACAATATTATTTTGAATTACAGCTGAGTGCCAGTTATCTAAAACCCCACTTGAGTGCCTGGGTCTCTATTTTCTATAAACCACCATTAGATTTTTCTATGACATTGCCTGATTTTCAGAAAAATATTTACTGTAAACTGTTCAAGTCAGTGAAATGAACTGTATAGAAATTTTAAAAGCATTTAAATGCTTCTGTGAAGCTGATATTTGTAGAATTTTTAATGCTATAATTTTCATGAAATATTATTCATTTTGAAAATAAAATATAGGCCAAGCATTATTTGAAGCAAACTGCTTAAAATTACCTGTGGTGTTTAGAGTCCCTTTAATACAATCTGTTCATGGTTTGCAGGGTTAATGGGTATAACAAGGGACACTCCTGGTTTTGTACCACTACATCAAGTCATCAGGTACAAATAACTGCAATGGCCAGCATGACAGCCACCTTGTGATTAGGTTTATGATTTGGGCTATTTGCTAACCAGAGGTGCTAGACCCTGATTCCCCATGCAGTTAAGGAATAAATTCATTATGGTGTCCAAAGCAGGAAGTGTGGCTACCAGAAGTGCCCAGTTGGAGGGAATCCATAGGGATCCAGCGTATGGCAGGATGAACAGTGTGTTTCCTTTTGCTCTCTTGAATCTTAGTGCTGTCACAGTCTCAGTACCTAAGTTAGGCACCTATTTTAGGTCATAATATGGCTACAAAACTATGTAAGCTGAATTTTTAATTATGTCCTGGATAATAGTGATGCAAAGTATCTGAGAGTGTCCAGAGAGGGACTGAATACTTCCAAAGTCCCTCTGTGAGGAGCTCCAGGTTTTTTTGACTTCTCTGGGCCTACTCAGCGGGATTACTCTGTTTGCTGTTTACAAGTGCTTTGTGTGTTCAGTGGGCCCTGTAGCTTCTAGCTGGCTGTTCAGTTGGCTCTTTCTGTCTGCTACTAAACAAGGTACTTTTGTGAGTCTAGGGATCAGACTAGAACTACCCAAAGCAGTATGAGTGCCATGGTACACCCCAGAAACATGAGCTTTCAGCCATTTGTGTCCCACAGCACAGCTCCTTTCCAGCCTGGGGCTTGGATCCCCTTTGTGTGGGGATCTGAGAGAAAATTCATGGTACTTGGATGTCTCTCTGGGAGTGCACAAAAGGATGCAGGCAACATAAAATTTGAAGTCTGAAACCTGATTTCTTCACTTGGTTCTTGGCTTGCCTTTGCCTTGTCTTGGCAAACGCTGTCATTATCATAAGAAGTGAACAGGCTGTGCTTACATTGCCACTGGTATGCCAATTACAGATAATGTTATTTATTATCAAAAATTCAGTAAAATATGGCAAACTGCAATTCAGAAAATATGTGTCATACATGGTGCTTAAGGGAAGAATAAAATGTTCTCATGTCATCATCTGTATGGTTTTCACATAATCAATTTGTCAGTGTACACATATGCTCCAATCTTTATGGGGTTCTGACATCTGTTTGATGGATTATAACCTAATTTACTCTAGAGACAACTGACCTGCTGAGGGTTGGCCTTTTGTTATAAATGTTAACAAAAGAATTAATCCCTCTCTAATTTATTGCATGGATTACAGTTGTACTGTCACAAAGAAATGCATAACATGCAGAAACTAGAAAAGTGGCACAAAATAAACCTTATTGAACAGACAGATTACCACAGCACAAGTAGGAATGAAGTGGCTGGTGACTCAGCTGAAAACTTGAAAATCCAAGGTCTGATAAATAGTAACATTGTTCCACAGTATACACTTCAGATAATATGCAGAAACAACCCATACAAAGTCAGCAGAAGGAGCAAATGAGTGAGAGTCAGGGCAGATATTGTATCAGACAATCATGCTGTGGGAACTCATCTTGCTGAGAAGCCCCTGGCAGAAAAGCAACCCCCAGTGAAGGTGCCAGATTCACAGAAACAAATGGAAGACATGAAAAAAGGAGTGAGATACATTTCCTTTTGTAGCTCAGGAATTTGGGCTGAATTTAAGTCTTTCTTTTACAGCTAATCTATGCATAATGTACCTGTAAACTTACATTAGTTCCCTAATGAATTTTCTATACAGGTCTTGTTTAATTTACATTAGTTCCCTAATGAATTTTCTGCACAGGTCTTGCTTAATTTTGGTTAATATTACTTTACCTAATGCAGTATTTTGGAAAGTATTTGATGTGGGGATTATGAATGTACAGACATCAATAATATTTTAAAGAAATAGTTCTGAAAATTGCAGATTTGTCTTTTTCTTTCCCCTAGAAATGTGATTTTCTGCCTGTTGCACTGATTTTACTGGCTCAGTGTGGGATCTCAGTCTCTCAGAACTGGGGTGCAGGGTGAACAAGACCCCCCCTGGGGGGCTCGGGAGTCCTGGAATGTTGCCAGAAATGTCTGGTGGCTGGACTTTGATCCCACATGGGAGATGACATCAGTATGAGGACGGGAGGATTTCACTGGGGTGAATGGTGAAGGGACAAGTTAATTGGAGTGTGAGATACAGGGTTTAAGATCCCTGTACAGGGGGGTCTAGAGAGGCAAGATGGAGGGATTGGGGCATGCCCTTCTCCTTCTTCTTCTTCCTCTAGGCCTCCATCTTCTGTGGTGATGTTGGCACTTTGGGATTGGACCTTACTAGGGGAACACTGGTTAATATGGGTAGAGGGTATTGGAGAAAAATGATAAATATTGTATACGTAACTCCGGGTATAAAGATAGGTGACCGCCCCAGGGGCTTTCAGTGTGTGCCCATGGCTGACTGCTGAGCAGAACTCTGTCAGGCCAAGAGAAAATCTTTTAGATAAGCAATTAATAAACACCGAGACCGAGAACAAATCTGAAGCTTCCTCTCGTCCTTTCGAACCCGGGGGCCCAAGGCCATCTTTGGGCTTTTCCCAGACCATCTAAACAGCACAGAAATCCAACAGCTCAGTAGTGCACTATTATTAAAAAAAAAAAAAGCATTGTCCTTTAGTTAACCTTAATTAAAATGAAAGCTCAGATGCCAAGAAGTCCATATTAAAAGTTTATTTCTACATTGGATTAGGTGTAAAATTCCCAAATTGGTTTCTCCTCAAGTAGTGTGTAAGCACTTCTAAATTCTTTATCAATAACTTGTAAGGAAAATTAATACATAGTTATACTTAGATATTTGGATAGGGATGAAGGACCTGCATCATTCTCTGGACTATGAGTGACAGCTACCTGAGAAGACTACAGACATCCTTATTAAAAGCTGAGGACTTCTTTGATTGGCAGTGTAACATGTCTGTTTTCAGGGTTCCATGACCCCCTTCAAGGCTGAGGCTGTATCTCCACTTGCAAGTCATTTGGCTGGGTAGGAACAAACCACAGGGTGAAGTCATTGGTGCCAGGGTCACCACATTAGCTCCATCCTGAGGCTTTTATTTTTGATTGAGTTCAGCCCAGTATCCTCAACTGGATGTCCTTATCATGGATGTGGTTTAAAATTGCCAAAAAGACAAACACTGTTTTGGACTGTTATGTTTCTCACTCCCGGGAGGTGATGGAGCACATTTGTTGTGTACCTAAATTAGAGGCTTCCAAAACAAACCTTGTCTGTGAGTACCACACCTGCTCTGGGGAGTGAACTCTTCCATGAGTTACGTGTGGATGGTGAATGAAAAGTGCATGTTGCAGCTCAATCCTACAATTGCTCTAAATCAAATGCTAAAGGATCTGCAGCTTGAGGGGTACAACAAGCTCTGATAGGCGTGGATAGCTCTCTGCTTTCTGTATCTTTTTCAATGTTTTGCAAACTGCAAATCATGAATATCAGAACTTTTCCTGGTAATCCATAGAGTTTTCTACCTGCACATCTCCAAGGATTAAAAGTATTGGGAGTTCCCATGGTTCCCACATTTGAAAAAACAGCATAATACTTCAAAGTTTCACTGCCAGCATGTCAATAATTAGCATAGCACTGAGGAGAAATTACAGTATACTTAAATTTGCAACCTTTTGTGTCAGGATGAAAGTGAAGCCAAACTTGCAAAAACTGTTAGAGATCCTGTAGACCTTACAATAATATCCCTGGTGCTCTGGCCTGAGGTCCTCCAGGCCTAGGTTCTCTACTAATGCTAGCACTGATTATTCTGTGTACTACAAGTGTTGGATGCAGAGGAGACATTCTGCTGATCAGTGATTACAACCACTGCACTATGGGGATGGTGTGTAATTTATCCCTGTGGGAAGTACTGCTGCAATAAAGCATAAAAATGTTAAAGTTGGCTTGAGTAGGTGTTACCATCACATGGAGAGCAGTGATTCTGTAGGCTGGTCACATTCCACACATCACAGCAGCAGCCTGGTCTTTGTAGCAGTTGATTGTTTGCTGAACCTGAAAGAACCTATTTACATAATGAAGTTTTACACTTCAAGTCCAGATTTTAGAACTCAGTATCAGCCTTATGGTCAATCATTCCTGAGGTTTTTATTTCACATTTCTCTAGCTTATGTTTTGAAAAAGTGAAAAATAAAAGTTCTAATGGGAAATTCCATTTCCAGCCCTGTATTACATAAAGCAATCTGTTTCTTTGCAGCTGTTTCCTGTTCCAAATTAAGATATTAAATACAGAAACAGGTGAAAAAATAAATATTTTGTTATTAGAAAATTTGTATTGGTGAAAATAGAGTAAATTCGCAGCTAAACTTGATGTGTAGAATGTGAAAGACAGAGCAGCCCAAGACAGGATGGATGCTTCTATAACGCTACTCATAAAATTATATCCTGAGCTATGTAATTTTCTTTTCTGTTGAAGACTTACAAGAGTCTTACAAAAGTACAGTATTTAAAAAAAAGAAAAACGAGAAAAAATTTCTTTAATCATGTTATACTTCACAGAAGTCATGTTAACCTGAAAACCAAAGATTGCCTATTACAATTATAGCTTTTGTTCTGACAGCTGCCTAATATTTACATCTACAGAAGTATTTGTAGCCATAATTATCACAAGAGAATCATACTGGAAAGGTATTATATGTTCATTAGATAACTCATTTTGAACAAGTTCACTTTATAGCAGGACTCTAATAGGTACTATACAGTAGTCTTTGCAAAAGATTTCACAGAATAGCAGGGTAAACTAGAGATATCTGTAACACCTTTTTCAATGGAACTCCCAAGCCACTATATGGGGGTTCATGACAACTTTTTTTGTCAGCTTTGTTGTCTCTTATGTAGCAAGGGTTGCTCTTTGTTATAGAACAATTTTGTATAAATTGGCTCAAAGATCCAAACTCAAATAAGAAATGGTGTCTTGCTGGGTGATGAGGACAGCAACATTACTGTGCCTACCTACTTGCTATTATACAGAACAAGAAAATATTTTCAAGATAATATTTGCCTGTGTTCAAATAGCTGTTGTATCTCCATTAGAGAAAAGAAAAAAAATCATGTATTCCCTGCTATTTCACAGTTGGTTCTCTTGTATACTGTATTGGTTCATTTTGAGCAGACAGAGAATGCTGACAGCCTGATGGTCATGTTTGTCACTGCTGAAAGGGAACAGTTTTTCTCTGATCTTCCACTTGGTCAAGGCTCCCATTTATTTCCTGGTAGCATTGCTGCAAAAGATATCTCAAGAGTGAGAAGTTTCATAAAACTCTTCACCTTTTTTGTTGTATTTGTAAAGTGAAGACTCAGATGTTTTTGTTGCTAGGCCAAGAGATCAAGGAGATCATGGCTACAGGTAGAGACAGGGAAAGGCAAGAAAGACAACTTCCATAGTGGGAATCCTGAAAGAATGGTCTTTCCTTCAGCCTGAGCTTCTATTCTTCAGCTTGGCTCTAAAAAGGGAGCAGCCTGTGCTCACAATTTAAAATCTATTTAGTTTAAAGCTCTGATTTGAAATCTCAGTGTCTTGGAAAACAGAAACTGCGACAGCATATTAATCAGGAATGTGACCCTGGCCTGGAGCTAATTCATAGCACAGACAATTGTCTTTACATGTGATTTTAGTTGTCATGCTAATCTGCATTTTATTAAAAATTGGTTACTTGTCACATGCGAGCCATTTGACTGTAGTGTATCTTATAACAATCATGAAAGAAAATAGTAGTAGCAGTATTAGTTGCTTTTCAAAGTTGAAGTAGTCTCTCTATTGGAATATAAATCCCAATATTACCAGTTAGATTGTGCCTGGGCCAGTCTGACCCTCGCTGCTGGGCCAAAGGCAGCAACTGTGGTGTAAATCACCCCAGAGATACCTTGGCTGCTGGAGATTGCAGCAGGACACTGAACAAGTCCAGGCTTGTCAGGAACTCTGTTTACCTCAGGAGAGCTTCAGGCGATGGTGAAGAGAAAAAGGAGAGGATTCTGCTGGAGGGTTTAATCCAGTGGTTTATTCCATGGTTACAGAGGTCTGAACGTAGGCAACTGCTCCAGCAGAATCTCAGCCGCATGGTCTGATCACCTTTTTAAGCTCCCGCAGCAGGGGGAGGGGAGGGGACAGGTGAGAGGGGCCGGGTCTCAGGGGGGGATGACACCTAGACCGGCCAATGACCCCCAGGCTTGAGGAGCATCCTTTGAACTTGACCAACCACAGGACGCCTTGCTGGAATGTTAAGCCTGATTGACAGGACTCACTAAGCAAGGGGGCGAGGGGGAAGGGAGAGGCATATAGGCACACCTGGGAAAGGGACCCGGGAGTTTAAAACAGTTTACAACACACTGCAACATCTTTCAATGCCATTTGCTATGGTTGAAACATTAAAGGGTAATGCTAATATGGAAGTTACTACATTTAAGTCACTTCTAAGCCCTCCAAAAATCACTTTCACTTTCATCTTATCTTAAGTAAGACAATGTAATTTCAAACACAGTAAACAATTTGGCTTTTGAGAGTGAGTTAAAAATCAATTTGCTGAAAAGATTCCATCTAAGGAAGGAGATATTTCCTACTCAATATTTTCAGAGATGATATTTCATCTACTGCTTTTTTAATGAGTGTGAATGAATACTAAAATTTGAGAGAAGAGTTTGAAGGGAGGCTTTTTTTGCTCATGTTGAAGGAATTTCACTGTTAGATAAAAGGACACATGGTATAAATATAAAGAAAAAACAAAAGGAAAGATCCCTTTTGCTTGAAAAAGAACTTTTAAAATGTGAAGTACACATGTGAAGTCTGAGATGCTTGCTAAAAATCTTTACTCTGAATACCTTTGCAAGAGCACTTTTTCCTTCATGCTGGACATGTAGATCTTAATTTACAGCAGTTGTGTCAAAACTTTTCAGCCAAGCTTTGAAATGTATGGTGCAATTGGAAGCAAGGTGTCATGCAATGGTAACTCATGAAGTTTAAATATATAGCTGCTAAAGTAAAACTTGTGTATTACTGCTCTGTGATGTTCTGTTTCCTGAGAGTATCTGAAAGTCAAATTCACTCTAAGGAGATCTTCAACCATCATCTCTGCTTATATAATTTTCTACTGAGGCTTTCTGCAATGCAGACTGCTTCTCAGAGTCTTGCTTCTAAATGAACACAGGGCTTAGTTACCAGAACACTGTATTCACTAATATTTGAGGGGCAGGAATAAAACATGGTCCCTCTTGACATGTCCTGTATAACTGCACACTGAATTTTTATCTGATGCATTACCTGAAATACTCATAAGGAAATCTGAAATTATTTGGAAATGAGCAGATTTCAATTATCAAGGTAAATCTGCTCCCAAGAATGAAAGATCTAGCAGAATTATTTTATGCATGGGGTTTTTTCCAGGCAAAACATGACATATGTTAATAGGGCACAAATGGGTTTGATCACAAACCTCAAAAATAACCATACCAAAATCTATTCCATGCAAAATAAAATAAAAATTCCTCATTTTTACTTTACCCTTGTACATTTGATTTTCTGAATGTGAGTGTAGAGTTTTTATATAATAAAAGTGTGGATATACAGTCAGATAATTTAAGAATTTAATTTTTAATTTACAAACAAGGGCAAAAAATATTGTTCCTTATGTGGAAACTCTTAAATGGATTTGTGTGAAGAAATTCTTTGAAATTTCTGGTAGGATCTAGACTTAAACATCTTCCTTGGTAATGTTCACCACTATGATTTATTAAAATACAAATAAATATAACTGTATTTATGAAAATAACACACGTAAATGTGCATGCTTATGGCCAGAAATTACCATTATAGGAAAATTTGCTGGCCTCACTGTGTTTGTGGCTGCTCTGCTCTATGTCATAAATGGAACTGTCTGAGACAAGTCGTGCTTAGTCATAACCAGCACTGCATAATAAAAATGTCAGATGTAGGAACCAAACTTTTTATGAACTAAATATCTGTGGTAGGAATGTGGGAAGGACTAAGGAGGTGCAGTAAATATACCTGTCTGACAGGTGCCAGCTCTGTGCTTCAGCATGCTTTGCCGGTGAACAGCAGACAAAACCTGACAACGTGCAACTCGTACCAGCCCTGAGAGCTCTTTTCCACACCATGGCTGGTGCTCATCTACTGTTCTTTGGGGTTACACCCCAGGCTGACATGACCTATTGAGCATAAACCCTGAAAGGATGAGCTGTGGACATGTAATAATTGGAATCAACAGGTTGCTAATTTTAATCAAGAGCCCTGAGAAGATACTCTTTTAGAAGAATTTGAATGTGTCTGGGGAAGACAGGAGACTTGAAAATTTGTTTGCTTACCCAAGGACAGAAAGTTTTCAATGGAGTACTATATTTATGAAATCTTTGGCATTTTGTCTATAATTTTCAATCTGCATCTGCCAGTAGAACTAGAAAAAGAGTATAGCGTTAATAAAATTGCACCAGATAAATTTTTATCCCAAGGCTGTGAGTAGTAAAAGATGGCATAACCTTCCCTGGGACCTTTCTCTGTTTACAAAGAGGACAAATGGTAAAGTCATATATCATGGCATTGTGCTTTTGGAACTACCCAGGTCAGTCTCTAAGTTCTGAGATGCATAAAGTAACAGAAATAATATTCATTGTTAATTTGTAGTTTCAACAGCAATAAAATGCCTTTAAGTGTTTTCTGGAACCTCCAAAGGTTTTGTTGAACAGGATATAGGAGATCTTACTATTCTTTCACATAGGAATTGTCAGTGATATATTTTTACACTCTACAGGACATATAGTTGCTGTTGTTAAAAAGTTAGAGAAAATTTGTTCATTATATTTTTGGAGCAACACTTAAGACACAATAGAGATTAAATAGTGTATTGCTGAGAATTTATGTTGATGTCACATAAACCATTTGCTAAAATTTATTTTGAACATGAAACTGCATTTTATATCTTGGAACATAAAAGATTATTGGAATAATTAATATGAATGCCCATTTTTTTCTGTATATATTTTTCTCAAAATGCAAAATAATTCACTCCTTGATAGTGGCTTTTTTTGTCCATACTTTGCAAAATAAAAGGTGCCTTTGAATATGCCAGGAAATACACATCCCCTTTTTCACATCATAGAGAAGACTCATTCTGGAGATGATCCTTACCTTGATTTGTTTCCTGTTGATTAACATGCCTAGATGTAAACATGAGTGTTATAGTAGATGGAGGACTATTGAATAACATGCATACCCTGTTCAGTCTTGAGGTAATGCAAAAAAGCAAGTCTTTAACAGAAGTGAAAAATGTATTCATAAAAGAGTAATCATGGAATAAATCCAGAACAATTTCACAACTATAGCTGGAAACATTCTGTCTCACTGCCAAGAAGTCTGAGATGCTTGCTAAAAATCTTTACTCTGAATACCTTTGCAAGAGCACTTTTTCCTTCATGCTGGACATGTAGATCTTAATTTACAGCAGTTGTGTCAAAACTTTTCAGCCAAGTTTATCTATTAAGTTCAATGGAGCTTGGACTTGGGCTGTAATTTTAAGTAGTTCAGTGTTAATGTCTCTGCTTATGGTCTGTTGATGTTCTTACCTCTAAGCAGAGAAGTCTGCATTCTGTATTGACTGAAGTCATGTTTGTTCTTTTCTCTGGGACAGTGGTAATTGGCAGTCTTGTCCATCTCACCCTGGGAATACTGCTCTGTAATATTCCATTTTTTATGACCTTTAGAAGTGTTAATAAGATGTACTTTGGGACTGAGGTACAGCATAAGCGGAAATTCAAAGTGGGTAGACCTATATGATAAAAGTATTAGTGATGGGAGAATAAGGCAAGAACCAGCTAGCACTGATGCCTAAGACATTTTTAAGTATGTGATGAGGCAGACAAACTTTTGACTCTGAAAAGCAAAGCTGAGACTCTTGGAGGTGAGAAATCATGTAAAAACCTTGCCTGTGAACACTGGTCATTGTGGTGTGGTGGTAGTGAAGTCTTAAAATGGAGAGATTGAAGGCAGTTCTTTCTTTTAAGGAAAAGTGATTTCTAGCACTAACAAGTTTCACAGCTCTCCCTGAAGTAGATCTTACATGCTGACTTAAAGTAGAAATAAATTGTCATTGGTGTCAGTGATAAACTCAATTAGAGTAGTAGCTTTGCTTTCTGGTGAGAATGCTCTTTACAAAATAGTGCTTTTAACTGTAGCAGAGTTACAAGCAGCAGCCTTCTGTCAATTACTGAGTTGTAGCAGCTGGGTAAAAATGAACCAGTTTTGAAATTTGGATCACAGTTCTGATATATGTCAGTAGCAAAGAAATGGAAAAGAGAAAGGGTTTCAAATATGGTCTCTAAAATGTACCATGTATTCAGTGAAACCCTTTTACTCTGTCTCACCTATCAAGTAACAAGAGACACTATAAACAAGAAGTGAGAAGCAAAGAGGGCTGACTCAATTACTATTCTGTTAGAAAAGCCTCTTCCAGAGTATGAAATATCTCACATCATTGTCACCCCAGTCAGTTGTTCTTTATGCCCATCATAACTCAAGCTATGTCTGCCCTGATTCTTTGCTATTTTAGTCAGATAAATATTATTGTTACTGAGATCTAAAATTAAAATCCAAACAAAAGAAGAAAAGCTGGAAAGCTGGAACTCTTTCTTTCTTCTTTTTCTTTTTTTAAAAATAGTTCTGTGTCCCGAAGTCAAAAAAGTGGCAAAGTACCAATTAATTAATACCTTTGCTACTGCTAGCTACGGAGAAGACTAGATGTATAGAAATATCTGATGCTCAGGATTCAGCAGCCAGTGGAAATAGTTGCTTTCACTATTCTCATTAGCACCTGAAAGAGAACGGCTTGACAACCAGAGAAAAATAAATTGGAGCTAAAGCCATTTTAAATGACATTTTCTCCACAGCTATAGTAGTACACGATAGTGAATGCTCTCTAACTAGACAGATGGTGAGAATAAATTCTCCAATTCATTTCTGAATGGAGTTAGGAAGACAGTGAAATCCTGAACAATGCACAAAAAAAGAAGTTACACTGGATGGTATTCACAGGTGGATGGAACATTACTGCCAGTGGAATAAGGAATGACACTTCATCAGGAAAAGGCAACAATATAACTGTTCCTCCATCCTACCTCACTGGTCTCAGAAAAACAGACTTCCCTCTTGCACCAGGTAAAACTGTAAAGCATTCAAATTCTCACATTCTTTATTCAATGGTGTCACACAAATCAACATCAATGTGCATGGTCAAGTAATTCTGAGGCCAGAGCTGGTGGGCTGACACACCCAGGAAACAAAAAATAAGCAGAGAAGAAGAGATGAATGAAGAGAAATTACATGAACATAACTTTTCCATATTTCATCCTGTTGATCACTGGGATATTCATATATTTGGTATTTTTTTCTCATTATTTAAAGTGTAAAATATAATGCAAAGCTTTTTTCTCTGCAGTTTTATGAGAATATTTCATCCACAATAAGAGTGCTTCAAGATATTTCATTAGTGAGTCAGGATCTTAGATTATCAGGTCAGTGTCATTCAGCAGGGATTGTGATTGAAGCTTTTGCCTTGAAAGGCAAAGTAAAGTAGTTCCTTCTGTCTCTCTGGTACAACAGAAGCTATAGTAAGAGCTTTCTTGTGTCCAGAAATGGTGAAGAAGACAAAGGTGGAAGAAGGAAGAGAAATATTCTTTTTTACTTCAGTCTGAGAATTTATGGTGCTTGGGGTATAAAATTGTTCTAAGGTAAACAATTCCCTTAGTTCAGGAAAAAACAAGCTTAAACTTTGACTAACCAAATTCCAGATTGTCAACAACCCTCACAGAGAGGTTCTAGTTTTGAGACAATAATGTGTGTTTGTTCACATTAACTGAGATTTGGACTGGTTTACATTTCTCATCAAAATCTTAGATGGGAAACTCCCAGTAACATCTGCTGGAGAAATAACTATTCCTATTAATATAGCATATTCAGTAAATGAAGAGAAGTACGTGCTTATGAAAATTATCAAGGGAAAACCCATTCTTCTCACCATCAGTTCTTCTATGACATGTAAAATAGACTCAGGGATTGATTCCCATTTAAAATACTCTCCATTGAGAATAACTGGAATTGTTAGCACAGATGTGGTGAAAGGGTGCCTTTGGCAGGCACAGAAAAACAGGACAAAAAAAGAGCACTGACAACAGGGAAGATGAAAGGGTGAAAGAAGCAAACAGGGCAGATTGGGAGAGCAGGTTGGGAGGAGAAAGATGGGCAAAGTTAAGTGCTCGTTATGGACACAAGTGTCTGAGACATCTGTCTAGGGAAAGAACTGAGCTGAGGGCTCAGGAACAGGAAGGAAATTAATTTGAGCAAAAGTAAAGAATTTCTTAATATCTTGGTAGAAATGGGAAATGAAAGAACATATATTAATACCATTGTGGTTTCACAATGGGTAGCTATATCTTATAAAATAGATGGCATTTATACATAAAAAAATAAAAAGAGCTGGGATGTGTTTGCATAGAGAGAGATGCTTCTTAATGCATGGCCTCAGCCATGCAATGGGACTGTCAGTTAATAGACCACTGAAAATACCAATGTGTTTTTATAGCCCAGAGCGCCTTTTAAGTTCAGAGTCTCTTTTCAGTGGAGTTCCATGAATAATTGTCAAGGTTATTTGTCAAATAAAGGTGAGGTGAGTATTCACAGTGCATCTATGAGGCTTTTCCTTTAAAAAAGAACCCAGACAAGCAGATGAGAAAAATGCACAAAAGACAAGATGCTGTTAATAGTTCTTTTTTTTTCTTTTATCTCCAATAAAGAAAATTATATGCTAACAGATAGTTTCCCCTGCTTTTTGGCTAAGAGCAAGCTCTTAGTTTAATATCTGATCTGTCCCCTTGTCAGTAGAAAGCATGCTGCTTTTGAAGGCAGATGGACTTAACAATTTAATAAGATTTTCTGGTTATTGGCTAAAATAATTGTCGCAAATAAATATTTCTATTAACCTACAACAATTTCAGATAGTGAAACATAATGACTTTAGATTTAATGTCAGAAATATGAAGTCATTGACTGGAGTGAAATTTCTGTTAGGTTCCTTGGGGGTTTTCTGTTGATCTATCTCAGATTCATCCTTTGCTGCTGCTTTCAGGAAAGTAAGTAATTTGCTGACCTCATGTCTATAATTGCCTTATTTTGAGAGATTGCCGACAAGATTCTTTTCTCTATAGTCTAAATTTAAAAATTATTTGTGGATTTTTAGTGTTAATATTTTTTAAAAATTCTGATTTTAGTATGAATGCATGTTCTTAATTTATTTCTAGGAACACCTTATACTAGCTGTTTTATCTCAGTAGAGATTTGTCAGTGAAACAGTTGAAATAGATAAAAAAATTAAGAATTAGTTTTGTTTTCATTACCAAAACATGAAACACCATATTCCAGAGAACTAGATGCCCCAGATTATCTGGGGAACTTCTTAATTCAAACCTGATTATTAGCATTCATAAGCTGTCACCCCTCAGTAACCTCCCTGAGATGACTGTGGCAATGTCCTCCTTCAGGATGTGACCCCACTGCACTCAGCAGGGCTCGTGCAATCCTGAGTAGGATGAGCTGGGCTGGAAACCTTGTGGTCAGTTGGCAAGAAATTCCCAAAGGATGCTCTGGACTTCTGCAGGAAGTGGCTGCTGTATTCACTAACCCCAAAGCTGTGGGACTGCTGTGGCTCCCCGTGCCCAGGTTCAGCCAGCAGCAAGGCTCAGTTCAATATTATGGATAGTCATGCACATCTGTGTGCTCACAGACACTGGCTCAGCACAGATGGAAAGGAGGGACCTACCTGCTCCTACGTGGATGTATAGTCTTGTGTAAACATGAGTAGTGTGGGCGGCCCAGTGGTGTTTCCTCTCCTCTCCTCTCCTCTCCTCTCCTCTCCTCTCCTCTCCTCTCCTCTCCTCTCCTCTCCTCTCCTCTCCTCTCGCTGGTCAGGATTGAAGTCTCCTAGTAGTGTCTGTGTGTGTATATATATATATATATATATACACACACGCACACATATTTATATACTCATGCACACTCTAATTGCTGACCTTAGCCATTCAGTGAACCCTGCTGCTGGCCTCAGATCCCTGGTTTTCCAGTTGTTTGCATCCATCTGCCCATCTGAATGCCCTGAGGTTTGCAGCCTCGCTCCTGTGATTGGTACCCAGACCTCTTCACACACCTGCAGAGTCAGGTGTTTCCTGTCCCAGTTCTCTGGGAGTAGAAGCAAGAGAGTTTCTTTTCTATTAGGATAGGGTCAAGTGAAAAATTCTTTATATAGCTAGACAGACATAAGAATTTGACAAGCCCCAGGATCTACTGTGAATAATTCCCTTGCACTGTGAAAAATACCAGAATATGTACTTTTGCACTTTCCCAGAAATGAAATTCTGACAGTATATTGAAGAAGGTTTCTTCTAACATGGAACCATCTCTTGCTAAAGGCTGTGAAGCTGTGTATTCTGAAAAGCTGAAAAAATATCTTAGACATGACCCTATTATTAAAGTATCAGTATCTGACATTCAGCAGAATGTCTAATAGGTCCTTGTCTAAAATGGGCACACCAACCAAATTTCAGAGATGAGAAATTCTTGTTCTACTGGCGAATTTGATCACATTTTAAAATGTATTTGCATGTCTCTTGTTTGCTAGGCTGGATCTTTCCTCTCACAAACACTGTGAAATAAACTCATCTTGAATTTACATAGTGTCTCATATAAAAATGTGAAGTGAATGGTAGTGAGAAAGCAATAAACTCAAAGTGGCAACTTGATTTTAGTAGTATGTTGTGTATTGGGATGTTTTATACGCCATCAGTGTACATGCCTACATATTCTTTGTCTCCCCATAAGATGGATTTTACCCCAGCAAATAGGATTATGGCAGCATATAATTGCTAAGAAGGACATACCTTGTTTAGCTATAAACTGCCTTCTTACGTAATTTCAGGAACAAAATGCAGAAATAGTGTATACTCAGCAGGCCCATTTTATATTTTCATTCAGCAAATAGTTTACAAGCTGATAACATTTCACAGCTCTTTTTTTTTTCTTTCTACATAAAGCAATTTTAGAGAATCTGCTATAGGTTAAGACTAGGGAACAGCAAATGACAAAACAAGGCCTCTTGAATGAAATTGTTATTGCCACATTTCATTCAAACTAGGATATCAGGATTTCTTCAGTTCAGACTGCAGTCATCAATGCTCCCATGTTGACACAAATTTTACTTCAACTATCTACGAAGCTGATTAAATAGAAATAGTGTAAAAAATAGAAACTCTGAGTATATGTCTTCTCTTGACTCATTTTGCTACAATAACAACATTTTCATGTTGTATTGCAGCTGGATATTAAAACCTGATATCTTTTTACTGACAGAGTTTTGCAAATTTAACTAGTTTTACAGACATAATTAATCAGAAAAAATGCCTTTGTTTTCATGTTTTCCCATGGAGATGCTGAATGTATCTAGCTTTCACAAAAATAGAATAATAATGTCATCAACCTGTAGACTATTTTAGTTTACTACACCTTGAACAATTGCACTGGTCTTTGTCTTTAAAAATTTGCAAAGGCAACATTGAATTATGAGTGAGTATGATTACCGTATACTAGGGATTTCATATAATTCTTAATAACTTTGAAATAAATTTGATTAATTATAATAAATGGGTTAGTTGTGTCTTATCCTTTTTCATCTCCCTTCTGTGTTTCCCTTTTCTGTCTCCTTCCTTTTTTTTTTGCCCGTCCATTTGACTGATCCCCTCTATTCTTTCTCTAGTCCTCACTCTCCTTTATTCCTCTCTTTTATTTTTATTTGTGATTTTTCCTACTTTTTCATAATTCCCTGTTCTATTTCTTTCTTTTCCCTTGGTTTGTATGTCTAGCCTTGCTTTGATTATAATTATTGAAGTTTTAGGTTTCTTTGAAATCCAAAATCACTATTTGGATTTTAAGTTAGCTGTATAGCACTGCTTCTTCCTTTCATTTTCCAATTGCTTTTTAATGCAACAAGAAAATGTAGCTAGGGATGGAATTCACCCAAGGTTTTGGATCCAATTTTTTGTGAGCTAGCAGTGCATGTAATAATATAATGTCTACTGTCCATATGGCTGCTTATCTAGTAAAATTTTGTTGTGATGTAGGAAAGAATAAAAACATTACAGAGACGGATTATTTTATGATTCTGTATGTACGTACATCTTTGTGTGACAGAAATTGATTACTCTGGCAATTTACATTTTAAGATATGATATTCAGTTTCTTCTGCTTTTCCTTAATTTTATCTATTTAGACTGAATTTTACCACTTTGGGCATCACAGATAAGACTTCTCCCTTTCCAGAATGACTGACTACACCATAAACCACTATTTAAATTAACAGAATCTATTATAAATTGCAGAAGATTAGTTTCACAACTTTTATGTGTTGCTGGGAAGATATTCATAGACTCAGAATCGTTTGGGTTGGGAGAGACCATAAAGATCATCTAGTTCCAACCCCCGTGATGTGAGCAGGGAACCTTTCACTACATCAGGTTGCTCAGAGCCCCATCCTCCCTGGTCTTGAAGATCTCCAAGGGATGGGGAGTCCATAACCTCTCTGGACAACCTCTTCCAGTGCCTCACTACCCTTGCAGTAAAGAATTTCTTCCTGATATCTAATCTAAACCCAATTCCTTCAGGTTAAGACCATCCTGCCTTGTCCTACAGCTACATGTCCTTGTGAAAATCTCTCTTCAGCCTTCTCTTAAGTCCCTTCAGGTACCTAAAGGCTGCTTTAAGGTCTCCTCAGAGTTTTCTATTCTCTAGGCTGACCAGCCCCAATTCTCTCAGCCTGTCCTCATAGCAGAGGTTTTCCAGCCTGGAAATCACCTTAGTGGTCTCCTCTGGACTCATTCCAACAGTGTTTTATTTGCTGGGGTCTCCACACAGTACTCCAGGTGGAGTCTCACAAGAGAAGAGGAGGGGGTGATAATCACCCCCCTTGACCTGCTGGGCACACTTCTTTTGATGCAGTCCAGGATGAGGTTGGCTGCCTGGGCTGGGAGGACACATTTTTGGCTCAAGTCCAGTTTTTCATAAGTCCTCTGCAGGGCTGCAGGAAATACTGGGGACAAAGAGTGAAATTCATGTTGATCCTTTCTTCTATTCTTGCCATCAATATAAACCTTACTGTGAAGGCAGTTTCAAGTATATTTGTTATGGAACTATCTAAAAATATGTTTTAGAAGATGTTAATTTCTGCAGTAGTATAGAATTTAATTGAAAGTCAAAATTGAGCTGCACCAGGACAGTAGTTTGCTGTAGCAATGTAGATTTCTCACTAATACAGAAAATAATATAGTTAAAAAGGGATTTCTTTAATAGGTCTAATGAAGATAAAGCAATGAAAGGCTCTTAAAGGCAATTGAAGTATAATTTCTTTTCACTTCAACCTAAAGAAGAAATTCTTTAACAGTCAAGTAAAAAAATGCTTAAGCTCACTAGAAGGTGAACATGTAAAAAAATGCTTAAGCTCACTAGAAGGTGAACAAAAATGTGAACCAGATTACTGCAGGTTTGATTAGCCTTTGACAATGACATCTGCCTACAAAGTAGATGTCTTGCTATTTTATATTAAGGAGCAAATTGGTCCATCTAATATAAAATCAGATTCAATTAGTGGAGCTAGCACACAGACCAGGGATCTAGGAATAATCCCTTGGCATGTTTTGATGTAAGGTGTAAGAACAGTTAGCAAGCTGATATTTGCGGACTTCCCTATCTTTTATCTTCTTTTGTTTCTCCTGGGTGGGATGGGATACAGTAGAGACCTGCCCTCATGCCAGTGGTGCCTGGCCTTGGCAAAAAGATGTGGTTCCTCTGCCTGGGAATCTGTACATTTTAAGTTTACTCTAGAGTTACTCCAGGTAAAGATGAAATTACTACAGGGATGCTGACTTCAAATTCACCTGTATTATAGAGGTTGGTAATGAGAAGTGAAATCAGGCCAAAGACCATTTTCTCCCAGGAATTTTTTTTCGCAGAACGTAACTGAGCCACTCATTTGCCTGTGTAATTTTCAGCCCTCAACAAAGACAGTAATTTTGGGTAAGTTGTTATTGCCCTCACATAATCTTTCCAACTGCTTTCTTGTTTTTACTATCTTAGTAGAATTTCTTCATGAACCTTTTTCTTAACAGATAGGAAACTGGCAGAACAGTCTCAATAGCATTTGTTTCAGTCCCACATTAACTGTGACATCTGGGTACATGTACCTTTTAAAGACTGCAGAGATATTGGAAATAGCTTTCAGTGAACTGCATTTCTTTGATAAGCAAATAGCAAGCAAACTCATTAGAAGAAAGCCACCCATGGAAGCAGAGAGCTCTACTTGCCCTTGCAGGATAAATGCTGCAGTGTAGCATAGCATTCACATGGCTTCCAGTACCTGAGCTAGCTCATTTAAAACGAGGTCAAGTTGTTCCAACATTACACTGCAATTTAGAGTGAGAACACGTGTCTTTATCTATATTAACATATAACACAGATGTTACTGGCTGGACATTGTTTTTCAGGGTGAATATCTCACTGGACTTTCTAATCTTTTTTAGCTGCTGAATTGCTTTTCTTCCACCTATGCACTCTAAACTGTTTTACAGAGAACGTTGTTGACCCTCAGCAAACTTTTTAGGCAGGTTCCAGGTATCTGTTGCATTATGTAATCTAGTTTTGGTGGTAGTTCTTCTGTCAATGGGTTTTGACACACTCCGCATTACAACATTCTTTGCAAGGCTTTAATTTCAATAATAAATCTACATATAGGTTTTAGCCAAGTTGGAGCCTATGACTTGTTTGTAGTTTTTTCTCTCCCATCTAATCATCAATGTTTATCTCATCTTCCTCTTTTTATTATACCTTGTGGTTCGATTTTTTTATCAACCCTGCAGTCTATGGATGCTCCATATTTCTGTCTTTTCTTTAATAAACTCTTTTTTTTTCTCTTTGTCACTATCTATGTGATGTCTACAGCATGACCACATTTTTTTTTAAGAAATGTATTCAAATATGTAATGGTAAAGGTATCAAAATTTCATGGAATGCCTTTGCAAATGTTGTAAAATAACTTGCAAAACTCCTTCTGTGTCATTAAGTGTCTATTTAATATTTCCAGTAACCAAACCCTAATGTAGCCCTAGCATGTCCAATCCTCACAGGTTTTAGTTCATAGAATGATCTTCCTGCTCTTCAGGAAGAAATCAGTCTCCTGAGCCTTTATCCATCACAGATGAAAAAAAAAAAAGCAAGTTGCAATGCAATGGATATTTTTCATTGTAAAAATGAGATATTCTATTAGCTCGTAGGTGTTTCCATAACATTTATGTCAGGAAAATTTACTTTTATTTGGCAGATTTGTCTGGGGAGTTGTCACAGGACATACCTGGTCTGGCTGAGAAGTCAGTGGCTCAAGGAGCTTTCATTCTTAGAACTATTGAAAGTGCAAGACAAAAACAAGTAAATTAGCTTCAGAACTACAGGGTCACCAAAATGCAGCAGAAGGACAAAGTTGCCTGTGAAGAGAGACCTATAAAAACCACACTGGACCTAGCAGTTCCATATAAAACAAAGGACTTTACAAACTCAGGGTAAGAGAACTGGCAGAGCACATGGTGTGTTTATTTGCATCTTGATCATACACAGATTCATGTGCTAGTATTTCTTAGGTTTAAAAAAAAAAAAATCTTGAGCTCTAAAGCAGAGAAGAACAGGCAGCAGTTCTGGCCTGCTCTTCTGGCCAATTCTCTGTCTGGAGGAGGTATTTGTTGCTAGGCAAAGCCTGAACATGCAGTGCAAGAGCTGATCCCTGGAGAAGCGGGTGCAGTGGGCAATGGGGGAAGAAGGTACCCTGGAGCAGAGGAGGAACCTTGCCTGTACTTGTAGGTAATTATCTAAAAGCACAGCAGCTTTTTCAGATTTTACTGTTGCTTGGGAGAACTCTGAAATTTCTTGTACTAGAAAGAAAGGCTTGAGGAAAAGGTTTATCCTGCAGAACCTTGGTGGGTGGAAGAGTGATTCTGTATTTTAGCTTGTCTCACCCAGTGGATGTTTTCCCTCTATAAGATTAACGACTTCTGTTTACTGCAGTCTTGTTTTAACATTAAAAGCTTGAGAGACAGACCTATAGTAATGGCTGTAAAATGTTTAAAAGAAAGTTTTTCACATGTAACATGAACTATATGTGCATGTATGGAATACATTTAATTATGATTTTTACTGTTTTGTAGATAGAATCTAGAAATTCAGAAAGCTGAAGGACACAAATTAAATTAAAGTAAATAAACAATATTAATATTTCCCAGTTTTAAAGTAATTCTCATGTTCCAAAGACAACTTGTAGTGTTAGATTGAACTGGTCATTTTACTTCCATGAGAAAAAAATTATTAAAATATTAATTATAGGAGTGCAGGGAAGAAATAATTTAGAATAAACTGACTACTGAAGCAAATTATAGAACAAGGAAAATGCAAAGGACATCTAAAACGGGGAAGGTTGTCTAGTGGCTTATGCATTAGACTTCACATGGAAAGGAGATGCCTTTGTCCTGGAATATATCCAATGCAGAGGACAAGCTGAAACTGCCTAGATAGACATATTACTAAATGGAAAAGTAGACAAGGGCACATATGTGATGTAGAGCAAGGCCAAACCCTTCACAGTTTATTGAGCCAGGTGCAATGCCTCATGCATTTACCTGCTTCAACCTTTGGCAAAAAAAAGGTTCAATCTAGCAAAAAAAAAATAAACCCTCAGCCCAAATAAGATGCCATATCTGATCGGAAAAGCAAATTACAACCTTGCAATTACTCAAAATTCTGACTAGTCACCAACATATGAATGGATTAATATTTGGAGATAAGTGAACTGTGTAAGATAAAGGTTTTCATAATAACTGTAAGTATTTGAAAGTGTTATAGATTATCTCAGATAAATTTTCTACATGATTAAAGCATTAAACTAATACTGCATTTTCCATGCATTTTTGTACTCTTGCATTTTGACAACTAGCTTTTTTCAAGTTTTGGTATTGGCAGTTGCTTTTTAAAGCATTTAGATTTTCTTAATATTTCGAATAATCATTTAAAAAACACAAACCACTAATGTGAGGATTTAGTTCTAATAGATGTGAAGTGTGAGTCCATGAAAATATTCATTGTACTTGAATGCACTGGCCCTCAGCTGTGTGATATGAAATGACCCTTCCTGCTTGGAAATTCAAGACAGATCACAACCACAATGGATTTTCATGCCTATAAACCTATTCATTTTGATCCATAGTTTAGAGAAGTTCTGAGAGCAAGAGATCCTAGGAATGAAATAAGAAGTAGGGCATAGATGAAAGACAGAATGAAAATGTATTTTTTACTAAAAACATGATGGAATTCAGGTTTTGTTTAGGTTTTGTTGTTGTTGTTGTTTTTGTTATACTTTGTTAGAAAATGGATTTGATTGTGTACCAAATTTGTCATCTATAGAGCAGGAAATATTTTTCCGCTAATGTTAGTTATGTGTGACTTGCCAAGGATCCTTAATGAGCTGAACCCAAAGAGCATTTTTGGTGACTGTCCCTTGGAAGCAAAGTAAATGTAGATTGCATTAAGGGCTGCTGTTTTTCAGAAATTCATACCCTAGCTGAAGTCCAAGTGCCTGAATAGGGTTCTTGAAGACCTGAGAAACTGCATTTGGGAGTCTGGGTTTATGTATTGGGTTTGTGCTGCCAGGTTTTGGTAGTGGGGGGCTACAGGGGTGGCTTCTGTGGCAAGCTGCCAGAAGCTTCCTCCATGTCTGGCAGAGTCAACCCCAACTGGCTCCAAGACTAACATGCCACAGGCCAAGGCTGGGCAAACCAGAAATGATGGTAGAATAACATATTTAAGAGGAAAAAAAAAAAGTTCTTGTGCAGATGTAACTGTGGCCAAAGAAGAGAGAGGTGAAAATATGTGAGAGGAACAGCTCTGCAGACACCAAGGTGTGCGCAGGTAGGGCAGGAGATGCTCCAGGCACCAGAGCTGAGATGCCCCTGCAGCCCCTGGTGCAGCCCCTGGTGAGGCAGCTGTGCCCCTGCAGCCCATGGAGGCCGTGGGGATGCAGAGATCCACCTGCAGCCCTTGGAGGAGCCCCACACTGGGGCAGGTGGATGCCTGGGAGGAGGCTGTGACCCCATGGGAGGCCTGTGCTGGAGCAGGCTCCTGGCAGGGACCTGTGGACCCATGGAGAGAGGAGCCCATGCTGGAGCAGGTGTCCTGTTAGGGCTTGTGACCCCATGGGTACCCACATTGGAGCAGCCTGTCCTTGAAGGGCTGCACCCCATGGAAGAGTGACCCACTCTAGAGCAGTTTGTGCAGAACTGTCTCTCGTGGGACAGACTCACACTGGAGAAGCTCATGGAGGACTGTCTCCCATGGAGGCCCTCACACTGGAGCAGGGAAGGATTGCTCTCCCTGAGCAGCAGCAGAAATAACCAGTGGTGAACTGATCATAATCCCCACTCCCTGTCTCTCTCCACTGCTGCAGGGGATGAGTTAGAGCTGGGAAGGAGAGAGTGGTAGGGGTAAGGTATTTTTAAGGTGCTATTTTACTTCTCATTATTCTCCTCTGATTTTGTTAGTAATAAATCCAATTAATTTGCTAATTCTAGTCTGTTTTGCTCATTATGGCATTTGATGATTGATCTCCCTCTGTCCTTATCTCTACTCATGAATGCTTTGTTATGTTTTCTCTCCCCTGTCCAGCTGCAAGGGGTGGGATAGAGCAGCTTTGGTGGGTGTCTGGAATCTAGCCAGGGTCCTCCCATTGCAGTCTACCAGCAGTTTTCCAATATTCCAGAATGGTCTTTTCAAGAGAAATCCATTTTCTGCCTTCATGTTCTCAGACAATCCAACTGGTGAAAATTTATCTTCAAAATTTCAAATTAAAAAAGACACTGTGTATTTATAGCAGCATGATGGTTTGCCTGAGCTTTGCTTAGGAAACATATCTTAATTCTCTTAATTTCCTTGTACTTTCAGATCCTTCCTACATGATAGGCTCTTCATTCTCCCTTTCATTGTTGATTTTCCTTGTACCTGAAATTCTTATTTCAGGTGATCTCACTTGAATATTTTCATTCCAACTACTCATGCTATAATATATTATTATATTATAATATATGGAAGGACACATTTAGCTCTCCAGAGTTCTGGATTTGAAAAGTCTTGTTAGACTATGCATCATATCAGGCACAAGAGTAGAAGGCACAATTTGTAATCCTGAATATGGTCACTAAGTAATCTACACTTTCTTTTGCCTTTTTATAACTCAATTTAAAGAAAATGAAGTTGCCAATTATTTCTGTTCCTATATTCCTTGTGATACAACAGCAGTTAAAAGAAACCGCCCTTACTGAAAGATTTGTAACAATCAATGTTTTTGTTGTTTTAACCACCAGTTATTCTTTGCAAGGGAGTAGATTAATTAATTGGTTTAATTTCTATACACAGTTTTTAGTTTAACTTATGATACAAATATTTTCTATTATCAGATAGCCTTATTCCTTCCAGGGACAATTTAGGGTTTTGCTTGAAAGTTTGGAAGGCTACAGTCTTCTGTCTTGTAGGAGAACATATATTAGCTGCAAAGCTTTCAGCTCTGATATCTGACCACTTTAATTGTCACTGTAATTGATTTTACCTTTGTCTTGGCATTGTGACTGCTTTGCAATTTGTTGGTGATTAGCGGCTGTCCCCTGGTTATCCTGCTTATCTAGGCCTGAGACATAAACCAGGCTTGCTTTGACTCTGACTTGTCCTAAACAATGTCAAAAACTATTTAGTTCAAATTTATCATATAGGGAAAAAAGAAACTCAGCACATTAATGTCATCCTCAGCCTCTCAGCTCAGCAGATGGAGAGCTGCAATAGGCTTTGCAGAAAGCCTGTTTTCTTTTTTAAACAGAGATGCATGGGGACTTAGCTTTTCCTGCTTCTAGGGTGGCCCACATCATTTACCTTGCCTTTAATTTGGCATGGTGGTAAAAAACACTTTTCTGCACAAGCCACAGGCAAAAATTTGTGGCCGTATATGTTTACCTAATATTCCAGTTCTTGCCTGAAGCTGAGATGTTAAGGTTGACCTGAGTCTAATTTGGAGTTTAAACTGAGATTTATCTGAGATTATGATTTTGTTTGGGTTTGGTTTTTATTTGTTTGATTTTTTGTATTGTTTTATTTTGGTTTTGGGGGTTTTGCTTGTTTTTGTTCTTTTTGTCTGGTTTGTTTGCTTTTGTTTTAACTACAAGTGAAAGTATGAGCTTGTGTTTACAAAGCAATGAGGCTGCAGCAGATGAACGTACTCTGTTGTCAGATTCTGGGTTTCAGATTGATATCTCTGGGCCTTAAATGTAAGGTTTTGGATTTCTGAAAGAGATGCTGTCTTTTCTTTTTCTTTCCAAGTCACTGAAATAGCCTATAATTTTCTTTGTCTTCAGAAAAATTGAATGTTTCTTCCCAGCTTTAAACTTTTTTTTTTTCCACTTCTTATTTCCATGTAGAAATTGAGACAAATGTAATATCACTATTTCTTGATATGTGCCCTATTTTCCATCATAAATTATAGGCTTAGAACCACTTAATAATTTACAGTGGTAACTTTTCAGCTGTAGCCATCAAAGAAGTGGCTGACCCCCAAATGGACCATAATTCTGGAATAATTACTGAAATATCTGCTCAAGCCAATCAAGACATTTGTCAGTTTGTTAAGATAGAAAGGGAAGAGATGCCAACCATCTTTTGAAGGGGTTCTAATATTTCGCCTCACTGACATGCAGCTGGATTTATCACTTTGCAACTTGTTCCTTTGCTGTGTTCCTTCTCATCTCTGTCTCTTTTCTCTGAACATGCTGCTGATGAAGGCAGGTGTGGTGCAAGTGAACAAGTTTTCACCGTTTATTTTGCTACGTTGGCACCAAAACACACAGTAAAGCCTTGAAAATAAAACCCCCTGAGAGAGCCAAGAATTGCCAAACTAAGAAATTACAGGAAAAAACCCAAATTCTTCTTATCCTGTTAAATCTATTGGTTTCATTTATTCCAATAGAGATCCAAATGTTATGTCTAAACTAAATGCAAATCAGAACATAGATGGATTTTTATTTCTAAATTATTTTGAAAAAATAGAACAATTCTACTGCACATATATTTGCATTCAGTATAAACAAATGTTGAGAGTTCAGCTATGGGAACTCTCAGAATAAGCCAAACCACCAAAGATGCTGAAACTTCGCTGCTGATTCTCAAATGTACAGTTTCTTCCAAGTGTAAGATCTTCCCCTAACAGCCTGTACCAAAACTGTTGATGCAGTTTGCAAACACATCCATGCGCTCAGGCTGATGTGGAGTTCTGTCCGTACCCAGCAGTCTGAAGCAGGGGGAAGCTGACATTGGGCTGCCTTTTGGGCTAAGGAACACCCAGGAGGTGCTGAACAGCCAGGAGTCCCCAGCCAAGGCTGTAAGGGGCCTCACAGTGTCTGAGCAAAGCTGTGGGGTGTAAAATCTGATGGCAATGTCTGTTGACTTCAATTTCCTCCTTCCACAAGACAGTGATGTGCCTGGGGACACCCACAAGTCACACCTGCATGGTGCCACCTGGTCCCATGAGGGACCCAGAGCCCTGTCCCCATGTCTGCTTGCAGGGAAATTGTGTCTCACACCTCTGGATTTTTCTGTCTCAGAGATGGCCTGCTCTCTGGACACTTTCAGAGCTCTGTACCTTCCTCCATCACAGAAAATCACTTGGGCTTGCCATTGCCATTTGAGCATCCTGCTTCTGTAATTGGTGGGGCAGGGAGCAGAGGAATTGTGTTGTTAATCAAATATGGCCAGGCAAATGTTGAAAAGCATAGATAACCAATTGGACCTATTTCTGTGCTGATCATTTCAAAACACACGGGAGCAACTGCAACAAAGTAATTGAGAAAAGCTAGTATGAAACATCTGAAAATGATGAATCATTATATTCAGTGATTTCAGGAAATTGTTACAAAGGGGAAAATCAAATTTCCCCTTATGAAATAAGAAAATCAATGCACTTTATAAAACCTGGAATTTTCTTTTAAACCTACATTTTAATGATGTTGAAATTTTTAATGCCAAATGTCGTATCTGTAAAAGTGGTAAATTTCAAGACTGTATTAAAAGCTTAGGGGACATTTACTTTGGAAATGATGTATGATATGACCTTCAACTCTTTATAATTTAATAAGAATTCAAGGCTAACTAATTAGACTTCAAAATGACAGATAAGTGCTAATTATAATACCTTTTGAATAGACAATAGAAGGTTTTAAAAAGAAGTGTTTTAGACATGTGGCAGGATTTTGCTATTACCAGCAGAAATCAGACAATATCTGCTAAAAAAAAAAAGATATCTTTTTCTTGGTCCCACAGAGAAATAATTCTCAAGATTTCTTTCTTTCAAAAGAGGAAGTAGATGCAGCTCAGTCTGATTCCAAGACTCAGTTCTAAAAGATGCTACAATGGGAAAAAGTAATCTTCATGATTTCTCATTTCCCAGTTAAAATCTTACTGAAAACTTTGGGTTTACATTGTTATTTAACTTCATAGAGTTGGATTGCAAATATGAGGTATCTGATTTTTCAAAGTAATTTTTGGAATAAAACTTCCTTACAAAAAGTTAGATAACTCTGGAGTTCATGTTTTTACAGATAAACTTACAAAATGATTCTTCATTGTTCTGAGTTTCTTGGTATTTATCATATAATGAGAACTTATGTTCAGAAATGTATTTGTTAAATTTGGATAAGTGTGCTTTTGGATTAAACTAAGCAAAAATAAAAACTCCACAAGAGACACTATCGAAAAAGCCCCACCAAAACCCAAAACCAAACAACCCCATTGCAAGCCCTCACATTTATGGAGGCCTTTCAAGCAAGGAGGAAACTAATGAAAGATCCTACCCTTTTGTAAAATATTCTAGTTTAGTATAGGTTTTGCATGGCAGATTTTGGTATTGGGGGATGCAGGGGTGGCTTCTCTGAGAAGCTGCCAAAAGGTTCTTCCATGGAACTTCAGGGAGGTTCCTCCATGGAATCTGTCAGAGCTCCATTGGCGAGCCCATGGGAACCACAATGGAGCAGACTGACCCCAAAGGACTGCACACCATGGAAGGGGCAACCCTGGAGCAGTCTGTGAGAAGGATTCAATGTTGGAGAAGTTTCTGGAGGACTGTCTCCTATGGGAGGGACCCCACACTGGAGTAAGGGGAGAGTGTGAGGAATTCCCCTGAGAAGGAAGCAGTGCCAATGGGTGACGAGCTGACTGCAGTGTCCATTCCCTGTCCCACTGGGCCACTTGGGTAAGTAGAGAATTTGAGAGTGAATTTCAGACCAAGGAGAAAGGAGGACTGTGGGAAAGATGTTCTTAAGAGTTGCTTGGTTGGTTTTTTTAAATTTTCTCATTACCCTGCTCTGATTTGATTGTTAATGAATTAAATTAATTTTTCCCTTAATCAAGCCTGTTTTGTCTATGACAGTAACTGATGAAGGATCTCACCCTGCCCTTAACTTGACCCACGAGTGTTTTGTTGTATTTTCTCTCCTCTTGTCCAGCTAAGGAGGGGAGTGGCAGAACAGTTTTGGTGGGCACCTGGTATCCAGTCAGTGTCAACCTAACACAGAGGTAAACAGTTGTTCTGAAATTTTTAGACTGCTTTGTCAAGTGAACAAAATATTATTTTCCTGTCTTGCTTTACTACTCTGAAATCCTGTGATGATCAATAATGCTTGTCTAAGCTCTTTCTGAACAGAAAAAAAAAGGTTTGTCAAAGAGCAGCGACCAACAATTCAGGGGTTTTTGCTGTTGTTTTTTAGAGGTCTTGTTTGTTGTTGTTGTTTTTGAGTTCTTGGGTTGTTTGAAAGAGAGATTTGTATTTACCTTTTATTTCATCTTTCATTCTTCTAACAGGTAATTTTTGAACTTTCTTTCCTGTGCCTTGCTCCACATAGGAGTTTGTTGGACTGGACTGTTTGGACAGATAGTTGCTACTCCACTATATTTTCAGTTTTAACATAACGTCCAATGCATATAAGAGGAGCAAAAAGGAAATAAATCAGAATGGAGTTTGGGAATTGGCAAGTGGTGGGTTTTCTACCACCTACTAGACTGATAGCCTGAGAGGAATTTGCTATCTTGCTTTTCTGAAATTTGTTATTTTGCTATAATGCTGAAACTAGACAAAAATGAATATACAGGAAATGTCTATGCAGGAAAAGTAGAGTAAGATAATATGGTAATACTCAACAGTGCATACAGGTTCCTCTAGGCATTTTTTATATATTCTATAGTAACAGAAACCTATGAACCTGTAACCCACAAGTGTCATATCTGATTTAGTTTTCCCTTGTAAACAAACTCAATTTGAAGAGATCACCGTAGGTTTCTGTACATGTTTTCAGAGTTCTTGTTCCTATTGTATTCCTCTCCCACTCTGACCAAGCAAACCTCTTTTCATTTACCTTCACATTTGCTACTATCTTTTTCCTCTTGTCCAAATCTATGCCATGAAGTATAGTGTCCACTACTTATATCTTCTAATTTATTCCCACAATACCAAGGTTTTGCATGAAAAAGCCCTCTTTGGAAACCCCCTAGTCTATTTGAGAAGTCACTGAGTGTACATACATTGGAAAATAATTTGCTTCCTTGTTTTTCCCCTACTTATCCCAATCTCATACATACTGTGCTCATTCCTGTATTCCCATTTGGTGTGAATCACAGAGCCACAGAGTATTCTGAGTTTGAAGGGACCCACAAGGATCATTGAGTCCAACTCTTAAGTGAATGGCCTGTATGGGGATCCAGCCCTCGACCCTGGTGTTATTAGCACTGTGCCCTCACCAGCCAAGAGTATTTCTGGAGGTAGTTCTCAGAACTGTAGAGATATTGTGGTATCTCTGCTGTGTCCTGTAGAGATATTTTCTGGCACAGAGACCCTAAATTCCCCACAGTTCTCTATCTATAGTCGAATACTAGAAGAACTCTGGTTTAGAGCCCTGAAATGCAAACCTCAAGTGATTTCAAATTATTTCCTCTTCAAAAGCTCACAGAAAATAATTAAATGCTTTGAGAATTGCCTCAGGAAAAGAGACTTAAGTCAAATACCAGGCTGTGTGGAAATGGTCAGTCTTGTGGCTGTGCATACCCCTGCCCTTCTTCCCCCATCCTCGGGCCTGGTCTTAGAAAGAACCTCCTGATAAACCTTGACAGAATTGTCTAAGCACTGAAGTATCCCTAGGCCCTACCACAACTCATGACCTTTGCCATCAAACTCTGTAAAACCTCATATTTGCAAAATCCTATTAACCCCTGCTTTTGCCAATACCTTTGACAGGGCTTCTTTAGGTGGCCAAAACACTCATTTGGTGATGAATCTCTCCTAAAAGGATCTGACACCCAGTCTGTACATGATTGACTCTGTACAACTTGGTCAAAAATGCAGATAGCATACTAGAGCAAGTGTCTTTATCTGTGTAAATAATGGCATTGTGTACAGCAAAATTTAATACAGAATATTTAGTGTGAACAAATAACAACTCATGAAATGAGTTTTCCACAGTTTTTCCCAATTTTTCACAAATTTTTTTGTGTGACTTCTCATTCTCCAGACTATTGCTTCATGTCACCATTGTCATACTATACACATCCTGTTCTTGTCACTCATTTTTTACTTTTTTCTCCACATTTTGCCATAAAATTTTTTCTACAGAATAATACCTAGTTAACTAAACTAGTTAACAATCAACTAAATTCTTCTTCATACATAAAATTTTGCAAAAAGGGTGTGCTAATTTGTAAGCTTTACTTACACATATCTTAAATATCTTCTCTAAAGAAGATATTTAAACCAGGTTTTTCTATTAAATATATATAACTATTACTATCCCAAAAAAATTAGAAGTAAAAGAAAAAAAAACATAAAAGTTTTTGAAGACATCCAAAGATGTTATAAACATTTCTTTTTAATTGAACTGTAAAAAAACCCAGCACTCAGCATCTTTAAGGGACATTTCTACAATAAATTCAAGAACATGTCTAGAGTCCCACTGGAAACATACAAAAATAGTTAATCCTTGTTTGTTCGTACAGAAAAAAAATCTTGGTGTTTGCACATAGGTTATTGCAAGAGTTTTATGCCTGGGGACTTAAAGTCACTTATGGACTCCAGAACAAAAGAAGGAAGATTTAAGATGAGTGAGCAAAATGAGATCACCATGGCAGAAGAAACAACAAAGCAATACCTCTGAAATTTGTGGGAAACAGACAGAAAGGAATGAAATATTGGGAGAGTGATGAGCTAGATATGAAGGGGATGAACAACCCATAAGCCATCTCAAACACCAGCAGGGAAACCCAGAATTAGAACTGCAAGTAGAAGACTTCTGTAAAATATAGTTAATTGTGCAGAGAAATGAAAAACCAACCAATTATATCTGGTCTTCTCAGTTAATGAATTATTAGGTAAAACTATGTTATGGGTTTTAACCAGAATTTCTAAATATGGAAGCTATATCAAGCTTAGAGAACCCCTCCAATAGGGATTGGTGAGATGGGACAGCACTCAGGGGAATATTCTATGCTCTTATTCCAGTCTCACACTTCATCCAAATCTGCTGACAGCTGCTGCTGGAGATGTGGTACTGGGATGGATGGACCTTTAAAAACACAGTATCCTCATTCTCATGCGTTCAAGGGGTGCAATTGTATGAGTGCATTTTGTTATGCTGCTCTCAAGGCAGCTTGCACTGGGATGGGTACCTGCCAGGTGAGAGCAAGAGAGGTAAATAAGCATAAAGGTGTGTTTTTACACCAGTATAATTGCATCAAGTGGAGAGGAAAGTGGTGGGAGCATGGCTTTATAGTGTATTGAAACTACCAGCAATAGTTGCTTTTTTCTGTTTGAAATCCAGGTTTAGACAAACGGCAATTGTTTCTGCAAACAATGATTTAACCAGGAAATGCAACTTGCGATGTGTCACAAACAGCAGCTTTCACAGGTCACTAGGCCCACCTGCCTCAGTTCCTGCCCTTGCATGTCAATTAAATCACCTGTGCTCTTTTGGGAGGTAGCATTTATCACCTCTGATGGGCAGCTACAATCACTAGAGAAGCAGTAGCAAACACTTACAGCAAGAATGATAATCAGAGGCTTTTGGAGGCTAACAAAAGCCAGTAACATGCAATTTACTCCAGTCATACTGCTCTTGGCTTTTGATGTCTTTAAGTCACAGCAGATCCTGCCTTTAATCTCTACACATGTAGCTTTAGCAGCATTTCTCAGGCGGATATCAATTGAAAGGGTGGAAATGCACTACAGGGAGGGGAAGGAGTGTGTGATTTACAGGCTCTCAGAATCCCAGGAGTACTAGCAGTTGTTTTGCATGAAGAAACAGCACACAGGAGCAGCTAGACCACTAAAGGTGACCCAGACAAGAATTACAGCATGGGTGATGTGTGAGCTGGCATGGGCAGGACGCTGGGACAGCCGCAGCCAGCGTGGCTGTTCCCTTGCCAGCTGTGGGATGTCTAAAGCAGGGTGTGGACAGAGGCACACAGGGGGATTCAGGCACCACAATCCATGCTAGAGATCACCCAACCTGCTGGTTCCTCCTGTATATCAGGGATTCACACAGGGGTAATGTACCACTGTACCCTGACCCTTCCCACAGCAGGGCAGGAACATCAAGCATGTTCAGTAGGGTACCTCTGTGCCTATCACAGGCCTGTGTTATCTAAACTCAGACCTTGTACTTGTCAAATATGTACAACTAAACAACAGTTAGAATGATGCATGTGTTTTTCTACACCCCAGCTGCAAGTCACTTGAGTGTGTTTACCATATTTCTTGTCACTTGAGAGTGTTTACCATCTTTCTTGTCAATCTTGTTATTTTCCCACAGGTGGGGACCTGTTTTCTCTGCATGGTGAAGTGGCATTGTCAGGGTACTACAAAAAAAGCAGGAGTTGAGCTCACTTATTATTGCCTGTGTCAGCATTGGACCCAAAGCTACTCCAGAAGTGAGGAGGCAGGCCCAAACACCCTGGATATTCAGCCATTCCCAAACTTCACCAGGAATGCTGTCATTCAGAGGTAGCAGGATAGTTTAGGGTTAAACCCATATCTGCTTGGTACATGGTTTCCTAATAGCACCAACACAATCTGTTGCAGTAGTGGCTGAAAAAGATGAGGGTCAAATGGAATTGCTGTTTTGTAAAACAGTTTATTAAGATGTACCAGTTTATTAAGATGCTTTACTAGTGTACACATGTAAAACTAAGATTTTTTTCCACCTACAGAGCAATAGGGGACTATCCGTTGAAATAAAAAAATGATATTTTGGGCAAAGTCAGGATCCAAAATGCCAACATTTCAATTCCAGAATAATAAGATATTCCATAGTGAACAAAATAAGAATAAATTCATTGTTTGCGCATCATTTCCCTTGGCATAATGTGCCAGGTTCGAAAATTGCAAAAATTGCCTTCATAGCTTTGCTTCAAAATCAGTGTAAAAATATTCTTTTTACCTAAAAAAAAAAAAAATCAAAAGGAAAATAAATGATACAGTTTTGCCAATGAAACAATTTTTTTCCTCTCTGCTGCTGGAGGCTGCACCATATTGTGCTGGCACAGGGGGCCAGCAGCATTCTTAGTGGGAACACCATGTACTTTGGCTCAGTGTGTGTTTCTTGGGCTCATAAATCTCATTTATCCAATGATGATGAGATTCTGCTTAACCTTTACCAATACAAGCATATTTTCCTAGAAATAAGAAAACTGGTTTTCATAAGAGACATTTCTGATTTTCACTGCATAGGGCTCCAATAGCGCTGTTATGATGAAATTTAGTCACCAAGGGCCTAATTTCTAGTTTGGCTGGTTTGATTCTGTGATCTCTCTTCATAAATGTTATATATATTTCTAAAAAATTGTATACATATTTTTTGTTTTTGTTAGAAATATTTTACATATTTCAGCGTATGCTTCTTTGGTTTATGATGTGGTGACAAAATTTTTCCACATTCTCCAGCTGATGGTTTTTGAGGAAACAGTTATGTTTTAGCAGCTATTAGAAAGTTAATATTATATTACAAAGTATTTAATTTTCAAAAAAGAAGTGTTTTGTTTAATTGAATTTATAATTTATTCAGATGACATTGATGAAGTATATACATTAGTAAATTTTTGTAGGGTACCTTCCAATCATATTTATGAGCAGTTTGTCCTTCATAAACAACCTTAAAGGGTGGATGTCGGTTTGCAATGATGTTCTGATTGCATTATTGTATTGTAAACAATATAGGCCTGAATGCCAAATTTGTTATTTTTACGTTTTTTAGTGGGTGCAAGAATTAATGTCTTTATCTTATTGCAACTGAAGTGTCAGTCGCTATCTTCATGTTTAAAAACTTGCCTTTATGGCTTGTTCAAATGACCCTAATTTGGGAAATAAGCAATGCTTGCTTCTGCAGCTTTTCTCTACCCTGCTGAAAAAAATCAGTGATATTAATGTTTTCTGTTAGGAAAGGACAAGTAGGAAATAGCACCCAAAGTATGCAAATTGTATTAATCATAACATGAAATCCATAATGCTGTCTCAAAGAGCTATAAGGAATTCTATTTCTCCAAAGAGTATCTATTTGATTGCTTAATAACGAAATTACAAAACATATCTAATAGTAGAGCTCTTAGTGAGAATGACAAGTGAACAACAGTCCTTAGCATGAGGTTTTAAACTTTCAGATTAGGTTAAAAAAAACCTCTCTTAAAGCTGCCTTAAAATGCTTAAATCAAATTCCCTGGGGTGCTGAGCATCCTGACAGATGTATCTTATGGAATTCAGCAGAGTCTTATAGCTTTTCAGACCCTTGTCCTTCATCGATTTACAGAGGAATATCATCCATATTTTTAAAAATTATTTAACCCATTATACTGTCCTGCAGAGGCATTCTCTCACTCATAATCATGATCTGAAAATAGAGGGATGTAAGACCTTGCTGTGTGATCTGCCTCTGCTCTTTTCTAAGTAATGAATATTCACAAAAGTATTCTCATTCCTATTGACTAAGACAGGAGGCAGAACAGATGGAAATAGACTGATGGTAGTATTCTAGTTTAATTTTTGAAGCTGCTGCTAGCTGGACTTCTGTTTTCCTTTTAGAGAAAAATAATTTCTGGAATAAATGTATACACATAAGTGTTATACAGAGGTACTCCAGGACTGAGTGATAGCAACATCTCCTCTGGCATTACTGGGTTGTGTCTGTTGTAGCACACCACCCTGCACAGGATTGCAATGCCTCTGAGGAGAGAAATGCCTGTGAGCCTCCTGCTCCTCACCATAAGCTTCCACCTCTGCCTCCCAAAATACTGGCAGCAGAGAGAAGTAACTGCAGGCTTTTTGTTGGTTTTTTTCCCCCCTGCATCACCATGGAAACTCATGAAGATACAATGAAATTGAATTACGATTTCTTCTCTGTCCTGACTGCTGCGACAGCACAGAAATATCCTACACAAATCTTCCAGTTTTAAGGGTGTTGGCAGGCTCTGGTGCTCACGTTGACCTCCACCTTCTGACACTTGGAGCACTGATCCTTGTTTGTGGTGAAAGAGGATGCTGTCTCCAGACCAAGCTGCTGTCTGGCCTCCTTAGTGATCCAGATGACATTTACATTCAGAGGAAGCACATAAGGAATGTGGTTGTTCTGACAATAACTCCAGGGAATTTTCTGCAGCTGATTTGCATTCAAATGCTGGCAGGTAGAACTTAAGGGGAAAACCATGAAGGTTTACATTTATTTAATATCCCCAGAATGTGTGACCATAACACAATCATGCCCCAGAATATTGAAACAGCGTTGACATTCAAGTGGCACTGCAGTAATTACCCTCCATCCTAACTGTTCATAAAGCTGTCCAGTAGCCAAGCCACCGTGCATCACTTCACAGTCACTTTTACTGTGGAAATTAGTGAAAAGTCTAATTCTGCTATATTTTTAGCCCCAGAACTTGAATACCAGCTAGAATCAGTGATTCAAGGAAATCAAGCATAAATGCCTAATATGTTAGACTTCATTCACTCCTGAGTGAGGTAACTGAAGTTGTCCTTTCTAACACTGCATTAAACTCTTGTGGGAAAAGGAGAAAAAACAGTGAAAATGGATCCCCTTGAAGTGTCTGCTTTTTTATTAGTTTATACGGATCTGTTGAACTGGAATAGTATTTTTGCATTTTAAGCTGCTCTTAATGGATATATTGTTTATGCTGAGACCCTTTGAAATACATAGATCAAACACTATAGAAATTAAGCTTTACCCTTAGCAAACAGAGATCTAATAGGTTTGTTTTAGATTCTCAATAATGTATTCCAAATACATTTTTAAAAAATGGGAAAATTATATCTTTTTTTTCTCATGCTGCTGAAGTGTCCCTATTTCTTGTTTTGTCCTTGTACAGTCAGTATGAGTACTTCCAAACAGTACCTGATCTGAAACTATAATTTTCCTCTAAAACTCTCTTTATAACCTGTCTGAATCTGTTAAAAGTCTTATTCTTCATGGGTTTTTATTCCCCCTAGAAACTGACAATACCTTTCATATCTGTTATTGTCTGAATTAGTTATGTAGCCTTGTAGACTGACACAGCTGCTGTGCTTTGCCAGTCACAGAATATCACCTCTGCACAAAAGCTTAAAGGATTCTACTTCTGATGCTTTGTTCACACTTGTCCTTCTAGCTATTTACAGCTCAGCAGTTCTGCTGTCTGCACCACAACTCTCCTCTTCTGATCTACATCAACATTCCTTCTGCCTCCTTCTTCTGTTGGCACCATAGTGCTGTCCCCCCTTCTGCCTTGAAAGCTGTCCTGTCCTTCCAGCATGCCTGGACTGTTTGGATCTGTATGGTCAGCAGGGATTAGCACTTTGTCAAAAGGTTTTTCTATCCTGCTGGCTTGTCCTTGGCACTTGTTGTCACTTAGCCTTTTTTTACTGATTGCACCCTTGATCGGTCTATGCTTTCAAACAGCTTAATCTTATGCATGTCATTTATATAGGGTTTTTTCCTTATTTTTAATTGAGCCTTTTATTTTCCAAAAACATTCTGCCTTTTTTAAATTATGATTTCTTTCATGTTTTGTGCTGTCCCATTTTTCCCGAGTGAAGTGCTTTCTTCATTATTTTCCCTTTTTGTGTCTTCTAAGAACTGTTTACAGTTTGGCTGTTTCTTCCTCAGATATTGCTACTTATCTCTAGAGAGGCTCCTGTAAAGAGATTGGTCCTGCAAGGCACTGTTGGAAATGCTGGAACAGTTCTCATACTGCTTGTCACAATGAAATTAACTTCTTGTTACATTCTTTTGTTTTTGTTGGAGTTTAGTATGAATCCATATTTTTCCATATATAGCACACAATCTTAGCTATGTTAAGCAATTCTACAGACAATGCCATCTAAGACCTGTGTCACATCTGTCACATCTGGGACTCTGCCTTGCCTGGATTTGGACAGGTTTTCTGATGAGTTTTTCATAATGAGCAGTAATCTCATCATGGCTTCTTGGCTTTCCCAGCTACTGTTTCCATGACTGGCTGTAACGTCACATGTTCATATTTTCACTCATCTTCACACTTAGACAGACAACTTCCAGGTTTTGGAGGCAATCCTGGCTCTCAAGGCACCTTGAACACGATTTGAACATCTAGATAGGTGAGACGCTGATCTGACTGAAATTCCAATGAGTAACATTTTGTGTGGAGAGGAAGACACTTGAGAGAGCTAAAATGGATGCATTTTGAAACAGTGGTTATTTCTGACTGTAGCAGAGTTTTAGAAAACAGGAAGTGATGTGCTATGAGAGGGGATGAAAATTTGTTTTGGTGAAGAAATGCTGCGCAAGCTATATTCATAATTAGCAGTAAATGGAACAAAAAGACCTCTTAAACATTGCCTTCTGTTTCTTCTCACCAGACAAAACTGAGAGAGATAAGTTTAAGATACTTCATGTTAATATTTTAAAGCAAGAGAAGAATGCTGTAGTTGACAAAGACAAGATCTTGTGGGTATTTGTATGTGCAGGCTGCATGCAATGAGATGTGGGAGCATATGCCAGAAAATGGAACAACAAAACTGAATTTGCCTCCTTTAATCAGGCTTAGGACCAGAGCTTTTCTCATTGTCAAGCCATTCTTTACATCCACAAGACGCATGCTGTGAACAGAAATGCCTCTTAGAAATATCCCTCTCACTTTAATTGTCTTCACTTCTTGCCAATCATCACTGTCTCCCTGTCCTGTTTCATAAAGGATTTCTTGCAGTTCCCAGACATCTTACTCTCCTTAAAGTTTACTGTAATCTATAAAAGACAAATTTGTTTTAAGGAGAAGTAAATGTTGAAAGCCAGCTGTGTTTGCAATGTTTCCTTTTCTCCCCCCTTAATTTGATAAATGACCTTAATGTTTACCTTCTGTTTACAGAGCTTCATTTCCCTCTGTGCTATTGCTTCCACCAACCTAAGAGCATTTTGAGGTACAGTCAGTGCTTGCTTGCCAGTATTATTGAGTATATTCAATTAAATATCAAGAGAGAATTTCATCATTGATTCTTCTACATTACTGAAATATTACCACTGTTGTACTTTAGAACTTTCTATGGCTGGCTGTTACAGGAGTGAAAGGATTTCTCAGGAGGAATTCTCTTTTCACAGAACAAGGAAGATAATATGCCATGGTCTTGCAGTGGTCATTGTCAAACTACAGTTATTTTTGTGGAAAAATTATGTATGAGAACAGTTAGGAATATGCACAAAGTATTTAACATTCATCAATGATTATATTAAAAAAACATATGCAAAAGGTTCTTTAAATTAGGAAACATTCTCATGCAGAGTACTTCATTCTCACCTAAAAACAGAATGACAGCTTTAAAAAACAACAATACTGTCTGGAAAATCAGCCTACAGTCTTTTAGCTTCAAGCTGCTGTGTTTTGGTTTTTTAGTTTTTCTTTCCTTTTAATCTGAGCAACTTCACAGCTGTTTCCAGGATCATACACAATGCTTCAAGCAATTAATGTTAAACTGATAAGAAACACCTCTGTAGAGAGAGCTATATTTTGGAAGAAGTTGTTGTTTGGTTTATCTGCATCAGCTTCCTTGAAGCAGTCCAAAAAATCATGCACATGTGTAAGTAGAAGCAAGGACAGACAGAGTAATTCCCATATCGTTGTGTGCTCTACTTCAAAAATGATTGTTTAGTTTTAAAATTTATTGATTTTTTAGGGTACTGTGTGGCTGGAGATTTATCTAGAAACCATTCTCAGAGTCATCCTGTGATGCTGCTTCTTACATGCCTGTAATAACTTTTGGGAAATATATTTCCTTCCCTGTCTCCCTCCATTCCTTTCTTCCTGCCTTTCCTCTTTCCTGCTTTTTATGTTTTCCTATGAATCCACCTACAATCATTTAGGTCATTATTTTTGAGTAAAACTATTTCAGGGAATACATAGAAACTTCTCCTGAGGGCAATGATATTTCCATAAAATGCATTTATGCTTCTTAATTTGAAGATAAAATGATATAATATTGTAAATATTCTGCTTTGAAATACTAACTTTAGCATAGATTCTTCTAATAGTAAATCAACAGAGTTGAATACACCATCAGCATTTGTCTCCCAGTTCGAGAAGGTCTCCAGTGGATTGGGAAAGGACAGATATCACAGTACCTATCTGTAGAGAAATAGATTCCAGAGAATTATACAGCAGGGACCCTAAACTCAATGCTAGAAAGTTATTGGAACAATTTATTAAGCAATCAATTTGAAGGTACCTGGAGAACAATAAGGTGGTAAGAGACAGCCAATATGGATTTGCTAGGAGCAAATACCTACAAACCAGACTAATTTCCTTTTTTGACAGGATAACTGGTTTAGAGGAGAAAAGGAGAAGCAGAAGATACAATAATTCTTGACTTGAGTAAGGCATTTGATAGTATCCCCTATGACACTTTCAGGGAAATATGATGAAATTGTGCATGATGAAATCACAGTAAAGTGGCCACACAAGTTGCTGAAAAACTGTAGTGGGATAGTAATTTTCAATTGCTGCCTGTCAAACTGGAGAGGTTTATCATGTGCAATATGACAAAATCCTAATCTTAGTTCAGTGTGAGTCAATATTTTCACCAATATTTTGGAGTGCTGGAATAAACAGAAACCATTTATTTTCAGCATCATGGAGGCCTTACAAATGTCTTCAGAGGCGTGAGTAGAAGTTAGCTGAGATGAATAGTATGAATGATTTCCCCTCCTCCTCCTCCAACTTTCCTCCACATCCTCTGCTATTCAGTGCCTGTGATGACAATGTATGTTGAAAATGAAGTTCTTCACTTAGTATTGTTTTTCATCTTTCACACTCTCTAACTCAGTAGTCTTCGCTAGTTCGCTACATTTAATTCCATTCACACATCTATTTGAAAAGAAACCTGGAACAAGCTTTTTCTCCTTTTCCAGTGCTTTTCTTTACCTTTGGATTTGAGAGGTGAGTTGACATCAGCAAGATGAAATCCAACTGCAAAAAAAAAAAAATTAAGGTGGAAATTGAATGAATGGAGAAGGCCTTTCAATGCAGGAGCTCCAGTCCTGTATGTTATGATGCAAACCAGCCAACTAACATGGCAGGTTCTTCTCCAAATGGCAGGAAGATCATATTCTAAAGTATTAATAAGAGTATCATATGCAAGGAGATAATTATTTTGCTGTACCACTGAAAGACCCCTTACATGCTAGATAAATAATTTCTGATAACTGTAAAAACACTTTCTTTTTTATGTATCGTGTCAGAAATAAATCTATCGCTGCTGTTGTTTAATGTACATTGACAGCCACACTGTGATCTCAGATAAAGTTCCGTGCCAATTTTATGCATCATATTTTGAGATGAATGTATGCAGGCTGGAAAGAATTGAGAGAACAGCTAAATTTAAAAAATATTACTACCAAGGAAAGATGGAAAACCTTCAGTTTGGTGAGTTCGTACAAAAGAAGACTTTGCAGAGAAGATAGATGGGATCATGTGTGAAATATTTTTTATGAAGAGACAGTGCCTCCACATTTTCTGAGCACAGGAACAAGAAGTAATTTGATTTAATTAACAGTAATGAGAATTCACATCAGAATCTTTTCTTGAATAATAACCATTACTCCTTTGAAAAACATGCACAGGAAATCTGGGAAATCCACAGAGCTGTATATCTTTGAGTACGCACAGTGGGAAGCTGCACCAGCCAGAGTGATCAGGATGGACTCTTGACTTCATAGAGTGAATAAAAATTCCTGTTTGGGTTATGGCCTGCCAAGGTAGTCTTTACTAAACATGAACTAGAACTAGAAACTCTAAGTCTCTAGGCATGCTTAGATCTGCTAGGTGAAATGAAAGAATTTTCAATTTTCTCTTCATTTCCCTCTGCCCACACTGTGGGGGAGCTTTACTCTGGTCATTTTCCCAGGCTAGAAACTTTCAGTAGATACCTGCTTAGCAATATGTTTTCTGTAGTCCCTTCTGGCTTTCCTGGAAAATATCCTATTTGCTTCTTCTTCTAAGGCCCAGCTGTGGAGTTTTTAACCAGATAGTGTCTGGTGAAGTTAATGCTGCAGCCTCCCTAATGATCATCCCCATGTGCTCCTTGCTGCACTCAGGCAATTCTGATCATACTTAATTTTTCCAGGGAAAGAACTTCCCTCCAGACACTCTCAGCTGACCTATTTTAATGCAATATAGCACACAGTGGACTCTGAAGACACAAATTGTCTTCAAATGATAACAACTGAGTAGATAAATAGCTGTAGAAAGGCTTTAGGTGTAGTAGATTGTGCCAGAAGTGAGGTGGTGAATTCAGTGGTCTCTCCCAGAGCTCCATTGCTGAGTGTTTCTGGCTGAAAGACTTTAGCAAGTCTGGCTGAAAGCAGAGCATGTTTGTGTGCAGCTATGATTTGCTTTTTGGGCTTACAGGCATGGTGCCATGTTACCAAAACTCTCAGACTGCAAAGGGGATTCTGCTTAGATAATGTTCAGGGCTTGATCTGATGTGATTGCTCACATCTGCAACCACAGTCTGCAATTTCTGCGTCAGCTTGGTATGAAATCTCTGAGACTGTCTCTCATTTCTCCTTGTTGGTGTCAATGGGTGCTTTTAACAAATAGGCAAGCTATTAGCTTTCTGATGTATTTTCTCTCATTCCCATTAGGAAGCCTTTTGGTGATCTGTGGCTTGCTGGTGAAGCCATCCTAGCTTCCCGGATATAGGAAATTAATGATCTTGACAATATTTGAAAAATGAGGCTTCCTATGTAAGGTGGTTAACTTAAAGACAGCATTTAGTGTACAGCTTGGATCAAAAATGTCAAACTCTGAGTTAAGATGGTTGGGTTTTAGATGAACACATTTTAATGTTTTTGTCCTTGTTTACACACTAGAGTCTCATGCTACTTGAGTGAGTAAGGCAAAATTAAATTAGTGTAATTTCCTAAAGTAAATGAGGAATTTATACTGCTGATTTTATTATGTGTTCTGCCTTTTCATGCACACGCTAGGTAAATCTATATAAAGCTATTAAAGTCATAAGTGAGAGAAAGGAAACAGATATTATAAGCACTTTGAGAGCATTACATGACAGGGGCTTTTAAAGAACAGACATGTCTTCAAGGTTCAGAATATGAGCACATTGCTAAGTGCCAGTTGCTGTGTAGAAACTCTGCATGTGCACATGCTGAGCCTTCAGTTCATGGGAGGCAACCCAGACCATGGTAGCTTGCTTTATTTTTTTGCAATTTGACATGTGCATGGGAGCAGATATCACTGACTGCTCAATGTGAAATTCTCTGCATGGCATGCTGTGCAGGAAATTCATACAACTGTATTGTATCTACGATAGCCTGGTCCAAATCAGTTGTGAAGCAAAACAAATAAGCAAGAAGAATTTTTGTAAAACTATTCAGCAAAACTGTCCTTAGAATATGGAGCTTTATAATGGAATAAAAATGTCCTTTCTGACACTCCTTCAGAAACAGTCAGTGCTGGTACTGATACTTCAGTACTGGTCTTCAGGAAGATCACCTAAAGCCAGAATGTCTCTGCTCTTGCTCTCATTTTATGAGTGCAAAGGCCACTTACAAGACTCTTTGTGCCTACTAAGATTGTTTTAGATGTAAAAGTGTATGAATACCAAAGACTGCATATGTGGTGATGTTTTCTAGAGGAAGATTCAGTTCCAAAGCCCTTGAGCAATCATGTCCCAGTTATTGCCTAAATTCTCTTGCAAACTTTGTATTGCTGCCTGTTGAAAATATTTTATTTCTTGTCTATTGAATTATTTGCTTCCAGTGGCCTTTTTTCACTGCATCTTTTCTAGAACAGAGAAAAATCTCCACATCATGGATTTGAGTTTATATCTGTAGCTTCTGGAGCTAAGGGGAATATCTGATTGAGGATCTGAGTGTGCATTACTCACTTTGGAAACCAAGAAGTAACTCAATTATAGTGCTTATTCTTCAAATACCCTCCCAAATACCCTCATCTGTGGAATTCCCTGCTGGAATCTACAGAGAATCCATGGCCTCAAAGTCTGATGGATCAATAATCAGGGTCTTTTTCTTTTGTGCAGTAATTGCTAAGCATGACCTGTTAAAGTTAAATCTAAATGTTTGACTATGTTTTTATGAAGTATTAATAATGTTAGCAATTATGAATAAACTATGATGAACACAATTTTAACTGGTCAAGTCCTTTTAAAGAAAAAAAGTTATATTATTTTCCATAACGGTTGAATCTTTTTCATAAAAGAAAAATTGATTAACAAATCTTGAACATTTTCTAGGTGAAATTTTCATTTTTCATTTGTATTAGACAATTTCATTTTTAATCTGACAGCAGGAAATTGGTTTGAAACCAATGTATTCATACTTCAGTTTACAGATAGGTGTATAGTAAGCAGAACATTGATGTGTTAATGTATGTGTCATTCACCAAAATCTTACAGAAATATAATGTTAGCATTGCTTTATAAAACAGCAATATTTTTAGGAGGTATTTACTGCAAGTGATTTGGATAAAGTGATGAATTTATATTTTTTTTCTCTACAGCAACCTTCCTAGAAGCATGAAACACTCTGAATTCTCTTTCATGGTCCCTGCCTTATAGTGTAGGTCTGCTCATCTGTATGACTGCCTGTCTGCCTACTTACCTTAACATTTATATTGGGAGAAACAATTTTATTGAAAATATTTGGCAGATATTTTCCAAAGTTACCCTTTCTGTGTCTACTATGGGGATTATGGTGGTGTTTCCTTATATCTGCTGTAGCAGTCCTTTCCTGGAGCGTGAACTTTTGTACCACGGTGCTTTTGCCTAAGACTAAACAGACATAAATAGGAGGTTTCTGAAGTCCTGCAATCTCATTCTATGTGTTAGTATCATCAAAAATGTATTCTGTGCCTCTTTGGCTACCAAATTCAGCAAACCTGGCTGGTTTGATCCAAAACACTGGATGTGGAGTGCTGACCTGCAGGTGCCAAGTGGAAGTCCCAGTGTCTGTGGTGGTTCCTGGAACAGAAAGCTTAAGACAGACAGAACAAATACACCAAAGGGCACACAACTCTGCAAAGGACAGTCTGCATCTTAGAAAATTTCTACTGTTTTTAAAACTACCTAAATAATGGATTGCTTCCTCTCACCTTTCACCTTGTGAAAATCTCCTTTAAAAGAATTTTGTGTGTATTTATATGAAAAATGTGTGTATATATTTTATGTAAAAGCAGTGGTACTTACAATAGACACTCGAAACTCACCATGTCTTTTATAGTGCACAATTTCCACAGTGGCAGCTCGGAGTGACTATTGTGCATCTCCAAGTGTGTCCTTGAAGAGTAAAACTGTTGAAGGTCTGGACATCTGAGAGCTTTATAATCATCCTTGCTACTAAAATCTGTGCTTTTACATGACCTTGGTTGTTACATACTATGATAAGGAAAGTTTTTGTGTAGAAAATTGTAATTTTGAACAAATTCAAAGGCTGTATTCCATCTCTTCTCAGAAAAGTATAATCCTGACTAAAAATTTACTCTGATTTTACAGAAACTGATATTGACTGCCTAGATATGAAGGCACTTTCTTTATCATTCCAGTGCATTTTTAGAAGGGAATCACACAAGGTCTCCTTGATGGTTGTAGTACCTGTGTATGGTATTAAATGTGTGTTGTAGACAGTATCTGTTTCTTCACCACTTTCTACAATAAGAAATCCTTTCTTTAGAGTATTTTCAAGTCATGACTAAACAAATGAAGTGACAAAACTATTTTGGACACTTTGATATATTTAACTGCTTATCTGAAGAAAATTTAAAGGATTTCAATACTGAAATATTCAGGGTTCTGTCCAAAGACAGGTAGATAGAGAACACTCAGATTAGTTACTATCCATCCATAAACAAAGAGTACTTCTAGTTATAGGCCATTTTGAAAGTATGATATTTATAATAAATAATTTAGAAATGCAAGGAATTGTGTAGCCATTCTTAGGACCTTGCCTGTTATCCATCGAACTGCATCACCCAGTTCAATATTATACATCCCTCACTACATATTTATAAACCTTCTGAGTGATTTAATGCCTTTGGGTAAACTCCCAATTCTCTGTGCAACTTTGTGCCCTATAAGTTTAACTGAGATCAATGTTCTGAACATTATTATAATCCTCCCACTCCAGATAAAATTATTTGCAGGAAATATTTCAAATATCAAGCTGTAACTCAAGATAGGCTAGAAGTGGGGGAGGATGAGCTGCAGAAAAGATTAAATCCATGTCAAATATGCAAGAACAGGCTGAAAAACTAGCACAAATCATAGAGACAAAATCACAGCATGCTACACATATAAATAAAACACCAGAGACAGTCTGAAGAAATACAACAGACAGTTTAGTTGAGCTCAGAGTTAACATTTTTCCAGTTAAATGCCAGATTTTAGCAAAACACCATTCTGACCTTTACCTTTTAATTTGACCATTTATACAGAACAGATTTCCAAAACTACCGCACTTTAAGAGTGGTGTTGATTTTTTATTTTCTGCAGCTTAGATATACTGAAATCCAAAAACAACTTAAGAAAAAGATAGGAAGAACAGCTTTGAAGCATCCTTGGAAAGAGGGAGATGAATTTTTTTTTTTTAATTGAGGCTTCTCAGATTTGATAACTTTAATTGGAATATCAAGTAAGGTCACCAGATGATGGATATATCACTTAGTTAAATTTCCACATTTATCCCATGTAACTACTTTACAGGTATCTGTTTGGACTGATCTCTCAGAAATATTTCAGACCTTTGTGCTTTTTTGAATACACTGTTTGACCTAGGAGATTCCCTCCACTCCAAGGAGACTTCTCTAATATGCCCCCTGTCTGCATAATTTCTCCTTGTATTGCTGCTAAGCCTAGAGTGCCGTGAATAATTCAACGTTCCACGCCTTAGTCCTAAGGAAAAGAGAAATTCAGAAAATTTCTGCAATTTCTGCTCCTTCCACCACTGTCACTTCTCAGGTTTCAAGCCTCTTCCAGCCGCTCGCACCACAATTTTCTTCTGCCAATCCAAGATCCAGGGATGTTTGTAAAACCCTCCCTCAGTTCTGGTCTGCAGAGTTCCTCAGCAGCTGAGGATGTCCTCAAAAGTGGGAAGGAACTGGTTTCAGCCCACTGATGAGGTGAATGAGATAGCGGTGATGTCAGCCCTTATCTCTCTGCCCTGAGTAGTGGTTACCATCAGGCACTGTCCCTGCAACACCACCATGTTGCTACACACTGGTCTTACACCAGTCCATTTTAATCCTTTTTTGGTAACATGCAGATGATACACAGAATACAAAACTGGTGCTTCTACAACCCTCATGTATTATGACCACTGGACAGCATTTTTTTTTTCTCTTTCATTTGTAATAAGACTTTATTTGTTTCCCATGAGAATTTCAATGGCGATGTGCTTCACAGGGACCTGTTTGCTAACTAGAGGTCTCAAGTTCTCTCAGGTCTCCTAGAAACAATTTGGAGAACCATAGCTAGGAGATGAAGATGCCTGGAGACAGAGTAATTTTGCAACAACAAAGGAGAAATCGATAGGTTCTATCACTGAAAAAATAAATACGTCATAAAATAAATGACTACTGCTTGAAAATTGTTCAGAACTGCATATTTTTTCTCCTGTTATGTTCTCTCACAATTAAAATGCAAGCATGTATTGATTTGTGTGTGTGTGTGTGTGAATATTTCCCCCCTGTTACAAACACCTTCTTTAAACAGGTTCTTTAAGCAGGTTTCTGCCATGTCAATAAGTGGCTGTCCTCTGTGTAAGACTGCAACTTCCCCAGAAGTCTTTCCTTTCAATTATTTAACCTTGGTAAAGAGAAAAGGTTGATATAGTTAAGGTTAATGAGCTAATTATTTAAAAATACCAGCCATCAAAATGCTTTATTCTAGTTAACTATGTACATTTATTATAGTCATTCCAGCCTTCTGTTTTATTGCTGTCCTTATCAATGAGCCATAATCAATAAGGGTCCCAATTGCTCAAGAATTAAGATATCCCAGATGGCCTAAAATCTCTGGGTTATGAAGCAGTTCAAGTATGTGTCCTTTTCCCTTCCAACTACCTATTCAGCTAACTAACTCTGATCTCCTCAACAGAGAAGAAATAAAGATGTTATTTCTAAAGGTGCTCAGTTTCTCATGTCTTGGGAGCAGTTTTGTGTCTCATGTGCCCATGGCTGCTATTGCCATGTCAAAGGTTTTCCCTCATTCTGCCCCTTCGCTGCTCCTTCCCAACTCTTATTTCTACACACAAATCCCTCCTGCCTCTTCTGCCTAGGCAAGCAGCCTTCTGTGCCATGGCTATTTTTCAGGGTGAGAAAGGTAAAGAGAGATGTTCCAGCCTTTTCCATTCCCTGATTTTCACTCAGTTGCTAATTTTCATGACTTTTACTAATCTCACATACTTTACAATTCCTATGGCTCTGTCATCTTAAAATGAGAGTGGCTGCACATTGAAAGTTTCAGACACAGAAACCAAGAAAAGAGGTATCTGTACACATGTACATATGTTCACACATATTAGGTCACATAGAAATGTGATTCCAGAAGCCTCAAAAGAAAAGCCACTGGTGGAGTCTTTGGGTTACTGGGAAGCAAACATAACCTGGAAGACTCTATCTTCTCTTTCCAAGCCTCAGATGTGAAAAGCCAGTTAGTCTCTCTGCCCTTACACGATTCCAGCATCTCTGCATGAAGCAGAAGCCTAAAAAGAGACTTAGTAAGGCATAATAGACAAATATAATTGAGTAGAAAGTAATGACTAGAATGAGCAGGAGTTATCATATGGATGCTGTGTAGATGCTGGCTTTTGTCACTGAAATACAGAACACTTCAGAGGAGGCAGGAAGAAGGAATATGATGGTGGAGCTTGCATCAGTGCTGATGTTTAAAGTGGATGTATCCTTGGATAGTCAGAAAATCCATTTTTCAGCAGAAGTGTTACTCAGGCATATTGTGAGCTAAAGAGTACTGGTGTAGAAATAGGTGCCAATTTTTCAAACTCACATTTACTCCAGTTGTACAAATTAATTACAAAACATGAAGTACAAAAAGTCTGCAGACACTTGCTGACAGCCAAAAGAAAATTAGTTTTAATGTATTAAATTCTCCTAAATATCAATACTTATTATTAATACTTTTTACAACTACAAATCTTATCATTTGTTCAGCAAATGTTACTAGGTTTTGCTGTCCAAGATTTTTTTTTTTCAAAATGAAAGTGACCCCATGCATACGTTTTGAACTTTTTCTAAATTGTGAAAGTATTAGTCTCAGGTGACTCAAGACCCAAATAGAATAGCTAAAATAAAAATTTCTGTTTATCCCATGTTTGTTTACTTCACAGAAATGAAAATACCAGACTAGACAAATTCAAATGGACTTTTGTACAAATAGCTTTATTGATTGCCAAAAAGAAAATAAACTGGAGAGTAGAATTCCCGTCACCAAATGACAAATGCATTATAAATCTCAAAGACATTTTTCATCTTGAAAGACTGCAATATAACTCCTAGAAAATATCAGAGAATATTGATCAAAGGGTTTTATCCAGTAGCATGTTATTTAGCAACAAGTAAATTCTAATCTGCAATATATTTAAAGCAAAATAAGCAAAATCTTGGTTGCAGTTATATTCTTTGGTTTTCCTCTTTTTCTTGTAATTATAATTATGATTGCTTCATAAGGATTACTGCATTACTGTTTTGCACTTTGTTTACTTCAGATTTCAACCATTCATTATATTGTTAATTTCCAGCTATAAAGTCCTATAGTATTATTATTTTGTAAATTGGTAAATTATTTAATACATTTTATTACTGAAGAAATAATTGGATTTTAATTAAAAAATAAACCCTGCCCCCCCTTCCCCCTCTTCCCCACCAAAAAATCAGCCCAAGCAACCAAAAACAAACTGAAGAATTTTTGGTTTTGTTTTGTGGGATTTTTCTTAACAATATTTACTCCATCTCCTTTACAAGAACAGCTTCCATGTCCTTTAGGTCTCTTTCAAAGAGGAGCTCAATTATATATCCATGTCAACATTTATGATGATTGAGTATCTGGATAGTCCAGTAATTTTCAAACTTTCTTGATCCATAATATCTTCTGTCTAGAGGCAAAGAATAGCTAAGAACAACCTCGACAGAAAGTACAAATATGGAAGGATTTTAAAACCAAAATTTTAATTTCTAAACATAATATCATATTTCAAAATGCAGGCAAAATTTGTATTGCACTCAAAAAGCTTCAGCTTACAGCAGCAGTTCCATCTGACCCCCGTCATTGCACTGCCTATGGACAGCAGGAATCTCACTCTGGCCCTCCACTGGAGCCACTTAAAAGTTTTCAATTGAACTGATTTAAAATGAAATACTATGCAGGGTTTCTTAAACCTGATTTTGAGAAAACATCAAAAGCAGACACAAGAGGCAAAGAATCTCACAATAATGACCTTTTCCTTGCTGTGGTTACTGTTTTAGTGCTTTTCACAGAAGAAATGAGGCCAGAGAGTCATGCTTATTTGGCCTCTAATACTCCTTAAAAACCCTACACGCAGACATGAGAATGCATTTACTGGCTTTATGTTTTTACTCCCTCTGTCCCATTGCATGAATCTCAGCTGCTTTTGAAACCATGCTTACCATGCATTGAAATGAAAATTCTTTGCCTTTGGCTCACATATTTATTTCTTCAGATGACCAATAGAACCAGTTCACAAGTTCCAGTCTGATGTACTTCTTAAAGAGTTTGAAGTGCAGGTTTTTGATCCAATACAGCATACAAGAGCATCGTCAGGGAAGCAGTTTTTACAAAGAAAATCCTAATCTTTCAGCTGACAGTTGAAAGAAATGCATTGATAGAATGATTCACCTTTTTATGCACACCTACAATTTCTCTTGTAGTAAGCAAGAAAAGGTTTCACTTGAACACTGAGGTTCCAAATGCAGCAATACATTTTGCATGCAGCTAATAAGATTTTACTTATAATTGATTTGGGAATAATTAGGAAAGGCAATTGAATTTAAAACTGCTGACTGACAGGGAAAATAGAAATGTGCCCTAAAATGCTCTAACAAAATAGCCAGACTTGGTGTTTATGCTAATTGCAGTCTATTCACTGAGTTATCTTCTTGAATATGCCATGATTCCAGTGAGATACCATAGGGGAAAAGGTACTACACCAGACAAATGCATGCATTTAGAATCATATTCTACCAATCTTGCCTAACTACTAGCTAGAAGGTGTGTATGTTTATTGCTTTATAATGAAAGGTGCACATCATAATCATTGACAAGCCTAAATAGCAGAAATGGTTAATTTTGAAGTATTTAACAAATCTTAATTTGCCAATTTTATTCAAAAGGAGATGTGAAATTACTGAAAATCTATACATTTTCCTCTTCTTTCAATAGTACTTATCCCATGATTAACAACCCATAAAACCAAGTTTAGTTTTGCTTGTAAGGAGGGCTTTTTTCTAGGATTTTCACCATGTTGGATATGTTAGAAATGTTTTTGAATATAATAAAAATCTGTTAGACTTTTAAAAATTGAAAGAAAAATGCACCATCTGATGTAGAGTATATATTTCTGGCACAAATACAGCATTTTAAGAGTTTTAACGACAGCATTCTGATATGTTTTACGCCTGTGTTGTACATCTGATATTACTTACACAGATGTTGCTTCAGCTCTTTTGACAGAAGCAACAAAAGGCTATGAAAGTGCTAAATAGGTACTAATCTGATAAAAAAATTCCCACAAATAAATAAAAAGCTAAAAAAATATTGAAAATCAGTACCTCCGCTGCAGATGTGAGATCAATTTCTTCTTCTGAAAAGTCCAAGTGAGAAGGATGAAGTATATTCTGTTTTTCTATATGCTGTTGCTATTTTTATGTGAGAGACGTCAGCAAGGAGAAACAAGTCTCAAATGCCAGGTCTTCAATGGGATGATCACAGATGTTGCCCTGGATTTGCTGAGGAAGGTTATTACTTGTGAAACAACTCAAAACAACTATTTTCCATGTGCTTTTCTTATGGACAATTCTTATTTCTGGAAGAATTACTTTTCTCATCCCTTAATTTTAAATAGTTGTCTTGTTCTCCAGACTGGGTGTTCTAGGAAGAAATAAGAACAGACTGCATCAGCCTTAACTCCCTTCTCTTTCATGCCTGAATGATGGATTGCTCTCAGTGATTCCCAGGTTGTTCTCACTTTTTCCCAGAACCATATCTCAGACTGAGGTCTGGGAAAAGTACCTATGTGGCAGGACCATCTAGTAAAGCAGAGGACTTTGTTTTGTTTTGTTTTGTTTTGTTTTGTCTGCTTCAAAGCCTCTAATATCAGAGCCATACATAATTCTCCTGCTATCTGGGGCTCAGAGAGAACAAACTGTCCATGGACCTGGCTAAAGTGAATGGAATGTGTCCCCATGTCCACCTAACAAGCAGCTGTTGTTTTCTGGTCTACAAGGCTGACCAAAGTGTTACCACCCACATGGGTTGTCAGTCCCAGTTTTGCAGCTCACTTTTTTGGTACAAAGTGTTGTGGTTTCTACTACTTTAACCAACAGTTTGCCTTCCTATCTACTTAGGACATGGACAAATCTATATATGAATCTACTTAACATAATTTTCAGTATGGATGAATTTCTCTAAACAAAAAGTAATCTTTGCTTTTCCAGCTCAGGCTCGTGTCATCTAAAATTCCTGTCACATGACACAGCGCAGGTAAGAGACAGACATGTCATATGTGTAGAGATGATGTCTTGAGTCAATCCTCCCCAATACTTGGTGCATCCACCAGTTTTGCCCCTAGAGAAAGAAGAGTGGTTTTGGAAGGTGACATAATTAGGAGCTACTTCTTGGCTGTAGGCTTATGAAGAGCTGTGGAATTTGTGCTAGGTTTTCAGTTTTCTGAAGTCGCAGAGAAGGTAAAAGTCACAGCAATTTCCTGCTAGCAACTTCCCAGTCACATCACATACAGACAGGTTATTACATGGGCAAGGTAGTGTTCTCTGCCTGTTAATGGCTGCTAAGAACATATCTATGAAATGACCTTATACAGCACCACTGTAAAACCTTTACAACAGATATTATGTCAAAAAAAATTCAAGCTTCATCCCCTTAAAAAGTAGGTCATGGGCTGCCTAACTATCTAGTGCTATTTTAGGTGAGACAAGATTAGGATATGCCTGTGCTCCAGGTGCTACTTTTGAAATTGAAAATATTTCTTGTAGACCCTATGTCATGTCTCCAACCCCATGTCAGTGTTCTGGATGCTCTATGGCCTCCTGCATCTTCTGTGTACACGTTACCTTTGGCCACTAGTAATGAATGGGCACATGAAAAATCACTAGGGAAAGAAAGAAAAGTCCTTTAGCACTATGGACTATACTCTTTCAGATATTCACAAGTGTATGCTGTGAGGTGTGCTCCTTTTCCCATACCCCATCCTACAGTCATAGAATGGTTTGAGTTGGAGGGGACCCTATAGATCAAGATGTTCCAATGCCTCAGTTGGCAGGGACACCTTCCTGGCAGGGACAACTAGACCAGGTTGCTCAGAGCTCCATCCAGCCTGGCCTTGAACACTTCCAGGGATGGAGCATCCACAGCTTCTCTGGGCAACCTGTCTCAGTGCCTCACCATCCTCACAGTAAAGAATTTCTTCCTAATGTCTAATCTAAACTTGTTCTCTTTCAGTTTGAAGCATTCTTCCTTGTCCTATCTCTACATGCTCATGTAAAAAATCCTTCTGCATCTTTCTTGTAGGCCTCTTGGCACTGAAAGGCCACAATTAGGTAATCTCTAAGCCTTCTCTTTTTCAGGCGGAACAAATCCAATTCTTTTAACCTTTTCTTAGACACTCCATTCCTCTAATTCTCTTGGTGACCCTCCTCTGGATTTTCTCCAAAAAGTCAATGCACTTGTGCACAAAGTTCCTGTGCTGGGAACCCCACAGCTGGATGCAGCACTGCAGGTGGGGTCCCTTGAGACTGGATTAGGGGCATAGAATCACCTTCCTGGACTTTTATGACATTGGTACAAAGGTTTTTCCCTCATTTCTCCCCATTTTTTTAGTAAAACTTTTAATTTTTCTGGACTTGTAAGTCTCTTTGCCTAAAGAAAGGAATGCCCAGTCTACCCTGAGTTCTCCCTCAGTCGTCCCTTTTCATTTAGCACTGAACTAGCTTTATTTATATTTACATCATATCAGCTGTTTTCCTGTATCCTAGTCTGTTACCTTTACTCTCTTTTGTCTTCCTATTTTTTCGTACTGTTACACCTATCCCGTTTTGTTGTATTGCACTAAATAGTTATTTAGTCGTTTACACTGGGTGTTTAGGTAATTTGCACTGTTCACATGATTTCTTTCCTATGACCTCATGGTTTTCCTGTTTTTCCCTAAATTTGTATCCTATGAATTTGTATCCTACGACCTCATGGTCTTCCCCTTTTTCCCCGAATCACTTTGTTTTTGCATACACATCAACCAACCTTTATTTCTCCTTTTTGCAGCCTAGGTTTTTTCCTTAGAACATTGTCCTATTTTTCTTGCTTCTCCTTTTTTCCCCCTGAGCATTTTTACAGTGTCCTTTGTCTGTCTTTTTCTGTCACATTATCCTGCTTCTGCTCTCTATTTTCTCTAGAGTGTCATTTTGGTATAAAATGTATTGCATGTTATTTATTCTCTACAGTTTGGGGTGAACAGACCTGCCTGTGTATAGAGACACATTTACACATAGAATCCTTCAATTACTTCCAAATTGTCACTATAATTTCAAGAGTACACTATATTTATAGTGGTTGAATTCTCCAATGTTTAACGTACTATAAATCTTTCATTCTTGTTTATTTATACTCTGTCATAAAGAGGAAGTATTTGAATTTTCTGTTCCTCATGTGCATTCTTTCAGTGCCACAGGGCCAGAATGCAGCCAGGTGAGGATGTGCAGATGTACAAATTGGGGTCAATTGAGTTCTTATCATGGAGCTCCCAGAGTGCCTGGACAGGATGATTGTTTGGCCAGCACAGCCAGTAGCATCAGCACATGGAGGTGAAATGAGGGCATCACTCTTCTCCATGAGCTAGCAACCTGCAGCTGGCACCAGAAAAGAATATGCAGTGCAGGCTTTTCTGTCCTAACCCTGCTTCAGTTGCCATTGCTTCCATAGGACAGGTTAGAAAGATCTTGAGCACCCCTCAAAACTGATGCTGTGCTCTGCAGGGAGGAAACCCCTGGGGTCTGGGAGTGGCATTTCTCAGGCATGACAGTGACTCAGAAAGGCACAAAAATTGCATGTCTGGCTCTCAGGAGCTGTTGTCTGTCTCTGCCCCGAGGTGCGTGGGATGGTTCTGAGCAGCCCGAGCTTTGAAGGATGAGACTGGACTCTTCAGTTTTCAATCTTCAGGTTGTTTATTATTTCTTATCAACAGAGTTTTTCCTTCTGCCCAGCTGAGGTCTGAACAGCAAGGCAGCCAAAGGCATTCTGATGCCCCCCAGGTGTCGTCGTCTCTTTATACTACAAACTACGTATATCATATTTACTTTTATGTCCCCATACCTATCACCTGTGTTAGAAAGTGCATTTCTACTCTAAACCAATCCCCAGGTGCCAACATCATCACAGAAAATGGATGACATGAAAAACAAAGAAGGACGAGACACACCCTGATTCCTCCATCTTGTCCCCATAACCCCTATACCAAAAACCCTAAAATCTATATTTTCACCCTGTAAATACATCATTCCTGCACTATTCAAACCCAAGTGCCTCTCATGTCCTCATATACAGGTGGCATATCCCTAGATGGATAAAAGTCAAGCCACCAGGCACTTCTGGCAACATTCCAGGTCTTCCGAGCCCCCCAAGAGGGCTCTTGGTAACTCTGGACGTCCGGAGTGACATGCTGAATTCCCTCATCTGGCGTAAAAATAAACAGTTATCCTGCTGCTTGGTTGAATGGCTTTGAAATACAGAGAAAACTACCATATTCTGATGCTGTAGAAAAAGTTAAATTTTGTTGCCCTGCTTCATTGCTGAAGGAGACGCGTAAGATGAAACTGGGCTGTGCAAGGCCAAAGTTTCCTTGAAAATATGTGAGATGAAAATATGTAGGAGTGACATGATAGAATAGGCACAGGGTTTAGTGTATACAAAAAGTGCATCATTTAAAATTATGCTGTACCTTAAAAAGCTAATTGGAAAGAGACCTTAGGAAGTCACCTAATCAACTGCCTTACCCTAAGGAAATCTCTTTTTTTTTCCACTTTTTTTTTTTTGTTTGTTTGGTTTTTTTTTGTTTTCTAAGATCTGCTCAACTTTTTGTTGAAGACCTCAAACAATGAAGATGGCACAGGCTCATGGTCATCTCTAAGTTCTTCACTTCTGGTCATAAAATGTTTTACTAATGTCTTGCCTCTATTATTTTCTTTGTAACTTCAGGTATTTTCTTCTCATATCAACTTTGCATGTCAAGTAGCATGCAAATTTCTTCCTTATTGCTGCAGCCTTTAGGGAATTGGAGACTATTTTTGGAATTCTTTTCTCAAACATTCCTACTTTATGCTAAACATCAGGTTAAATTTTGTTTTGATTTGGGGTTTTTTCTTGTTCTTGTTTGGGCTTTGGTTTGCTGGGTTTTTTTTTTGTTTTGGGGTGGGTTTTTTTTTTTTTGTTTTTTATTGATTTTGGATTTTTTTCTTTATGCATGTGATGCTCTGAAGTTTTTCTAATTGTTCTATTTCCTAAAACTGAGCTCATGCTCTTGCTGAACAGACCAGGAATGATACAGCAAAGAAAGTGTTTCCAAAGAACCAGTAAGCTGTTCTGCAGGCTGTGGTTAGCTATTTCCATTTTCACATGCTAGATTATTTTCTGGGATACTTATCTACTCTGTCAAAACCATTTTGAACTGAACCCTAGCCTCCAAAGTACAACACATTCCCACCAGCCTCCTGTTTAAAAAACCCCAGTCTCCTCTGTCCTTTTTGATCACAAATAGAATTGTTGAATAAGGCTGGATGCAAAGCATTTTAAGTTAGGATTACTTTAAGTATCTAAATTATCACAGTAGTTTGTAAACTCTCAGTTTTATGCACTAGGATTGTCAGTACATTCTGTTGTCCACAATGTGATGAGGACTTTTTTCACTGGACTTATTTGTGAACTCCCACAGGTTATAAGAGTCAGCAACTGCTGGGGATGGTTTGCTGGCCACATTTCTCTTGAGTGCTGTTGGAAAGAGCACTGTACTTCATCTGCACTGACCACCTTCACCTGATGATCTGAGCTGGATTGAAACAGACTTTGGGTAAAGTTGAGAACATCAGGGCTCCTGTTCCCCAGGAGAATTTTCAACTACTGCCTATTTTTCTATGACATAGAAAACTTGATTTGATTTTGCAACTACCCTTAACTTAAATGCAACACTGATGTCAGGAATTGCCACAGCAATAGCTAAGCCATGAGACAAATGAAAGTATTTAAAGCTATTAATGGGTAACTTCATTATCTAAAGTCCTAAACATCTTACAGGCATCTTCTTTTGCTGTGCAGTGTGTCCATAAAATGTGACAAGATCAACTGAAAGATTACTTCAAGATCATGTGCAAGGTGAAGTTAGAGTCAAAATCTGCCAATATTTTTTTTGCTAAAAATTTAGATATTACAGACATATTTAGTTCGTAATAAGGCTACAAGCTGAGAAAAATGTGACCATTTATAGCATCCAGAGACCAAAAGAATCAGTCTGAGCATATGTGACAGTCAAAGGTTTGTTTACCTCATTTATTACACAATTAACTGTTGTGTCCAAATTTATAGTGCCATATAACCCCCACAAGATGATTGCCCTAGGGTTCAGGCCTCCATGAAGCAGCTTTTAAGTAAGTGGAAATAGCTCTGATATCATTCATTCCAGCATAGGACACAAGTCATCATGTCATGGGTTTATGATTATAATACTGTCACCTTCAATATTCCAAAGACACAGTTCCATAAGAAACAGTTTCATAAAATATTAATATGGTTAATGGGTAATTCATTACATCATAAAAAGAACCCACACAGTCCACAAAGTGTTAACAAAAATGAGCAAATTGAACACAGTTTAACTGAAATGGAAGCTTTACTAAGTAACTATGAATTTATTACATCAGTTGTTTATTTAAGGTCATCCAGAAATAATGGTAACATTTCAGTGGGCTAAATAATTTTGTTTCAGTCGAAAAAGTGAGCAATGAGTTGAATTTAAGCCCTCTAAATCAAGACTTTGATGAGGTTGAATTGCTTGTACATGTACAGCAGCACCAAGAACTGGGAGATCATAATCTTAAATCTGTCCAGAGGAAGAATGATTTGCAAGATGTTTTTGTTTGGTTGTTTTGACAGTTCCCAATTTAATCATCAGACTGCATATATTCTGAGCCTTTTCTGTCATAGCATGAAGATCTTTCTATGCAAATGTATTACATCTGTGATGTTTTCTGCCTTTACTAGATGACTCTGCCCTTTTATCATAGTAAGGAGAATGACAATATTCATTAAGAATATATAAGACATTAAATGGCAGTGATAACCTATTGTGATAAACATCACATAAAGATCAGGAAATGACAGTCAATCCAGGCCTGAGGAAATCTTAAGGCTGCAGAGTGAGTGAATGTCTCTTGTCTTCCCTCCCTCAAACCATTCGTCTCTTCTTTTATCAGTGAAGACAATGACAGTAAGGACAGTACAGAAATAATCAATTCCTCTGGCATATTTAAAAGTGTGCTTTCAAGGACCTTTTCAGAAAAACCTTTTTTACCTCTTTGGGTTCAGAATATTACATTCATGTTCTTGCTTTCGAATTTACTTTATTTTTAAGGACTGGGGACTTTACATATCCAAATGCAAGCTCTATTTCAATTTCAGTACATATCAAAAAAGCTGGATCCAAAACTAAGGACACCTCACAGTAATTGCTTAATGATTCACCATCTTCACTTCTCTAGGTAAAAATACCCAGCTTCTTTAGAAGTGGTTGTTGTAGGAAGACTATAGATTTGTTGTCTGCAAGTCTTCATGTTTTCTTTGTAAAGTGCATTGGAAAGAGTTTGTGCTTGTTCACGGCTTCTTGCTTTGGTAAGTGATTGCTCTAAAATCAATCATCTGTATTGCCCTATACTATTCCCATAATGTGACTATCATGATGGCATCTCCTTTAGCTCCAAATGCAATTTTAATGCTGTTATCTAGTTTGCTAGTTAGAGACAAGGCTTCAATGGGCATTTTTCAGGAAGGAAACCATGTCCAGGCTTCTATCAGCAGGAGGAAAAGATAAAGAACCTGACTGGCCTTGTGTCTCTTCTTACAATTATAAGGCTAATGCTTTCAGCTCTCTATTACCACAGAGTTTGTTTTGTACAGAAAACAACAAGCTGTCAGCTGAAGTTGAATATTGTGAGTGCTAACAAACGCAAATAATAATTGTATTTTTTTTTTCAAAACAGGAAGCCTTCTGTGATAATGTGACTTCATTAAATGGGCATAGATTGATGGGGCTGTAATCTATTCATTGTTATTATTGCCAAAGAACAATGTATGCTGCCTAACACATCACAGAATAAAAACTGTGTTATGTGGATAGCCTCTCCCTCCCAAAGAAATACTCTTTACCAGTCACAGTATTACAGCAGAATCAGCCCTTGTGTTAGGTGTTACATGAATGTCTGAGAAGAGTTGGAATTGATTTTTCCAGAATTTCCAGCACAAAACTGATGGTTCAGCTGATGCACAGAGCACATTGTTCTAATATTCTCTTTGACAGTGTTTCTGACATTTAAGTCTAAAGACTTTAAACATGCAACTGAGGGATACTCTTCAATGCTCCAGGACACTGCCTAATTTAAATTTATTTGTTGATGAAATTTCCTTCTCAGTACATGTGAACTCTCAATGGGAGTTAAAAAAAAATATACCCTCCCTGCCCTTGAATATGAGAAAAACAGCTCATGTAATTTGCTGCAGTCAATTGTTTTCTGTTCCAGACCAAGTTATATACAAGCTAATGAAGAGAAAAGTAAAGATTTTTATATATCTTACAAGCAAATAATATAAAGTGTTTTTGGAATATATTTCAACAGAGGGATGTGTATTTGATAGGTTTTGCTTGTAGCTGGTACAAAGGTTGATGTAATAGCACAATTCACCTGCAAACGATAAGTGATTGCTGTGAAAAACCCCAGAACTATTTTTAAGCAAGAAAACCAGTTCTACATCAAAGTTTCTTTCCCCCAAATCTCTGTAATTGCAAGTAGTTCCCTTATTAACAATTGAGAGGTATTTTCTGTTTAATGGGAAAAAAGGTTATGTTTTTCAAATAATATTTAATTTCCTTATCTAATTTCCTTGGCATAAACAAGATACAAAAGCTTTTGCTGCCTAAAAACTCCTAACAATTTCTCTTTTACATTGAAATATAGTAGCTTTGAAAGGAAATAATGCATCTGCAGATGGTGCTGAATTGCATGAAATTAATTACTACATGCGCAAGTTCTCAGTAATTAATTCCATTGAGGCCTGTAAAATCCATTGTGAGCTGAATTACATGTTTTTTAGCCTTTCCTTTTCTACCTGAAAGTTGCTGTATCATCTTTTAAGCCGAGTTTAAAAGTGATAAGGAAACTATATTAAGTTCATCCAAGAAAATGCATTCAATTTTCTTTGTCACGCTCACAATATAAAGAAATCAAACTGTTATGGAATGTGTGTTAGTACAGTGATCAAACATTTCTAAATGTCTTCCTGGGAAGTAACTATCTGCTGCTGATGTACATTCTGATGCTGTGGACATTCCAAATTCCTGGGATCAGTGTTCAGTACCCAGTCCCTGCAAAGGTTTTAATACAGCAAACACAAAGATTGTAGATCTCAGCACTTACGACCACTTGTACCAAGATTTTCATGATTTTTTTAAGAAGTAGGGATGAGAGAGGATGTTTTCAGAACATATACCCTCCAGATCTGATGCTAAAGGTAAGGCAGATACAACAATCCCTAGACTATGAATCCTGGCAGTGCCCAGATATAAGCCAAGTGCTTGACTGATCAAATCAGCCACAGACCTTACACAGACAGAGATATTAGGGAGCTATATAGAAATACCAAGGTGGTTTGGAACAAGTGCCAGGGATTGAAAAGGATTTTTAAGGCTGAAAATTTTAGGATGCTGAGACTAACCTTGCTGTTAGATCTCAACCTGGTTTAGGAAGGAAGATACAGACTGCATGCAGAAATTCTGGCAGTGATGGACTTTGTACAGGAAGGGAACTGGGAAATAGCAAAAAAGGGTTGAGAACTCCACTGGTTAACTGTGATCTGTCTCCCAGTCTGATGGGTTCTGACTAGTCTGGACTCTGTAAGGACACAGCTCACAATGAATCCCCTGCTATACAAAACCCTTAAAGCCTAAGCCACCCTTCTATTTCCAGCCAGCCATTTTGTCTGGATTTGGTCCTGTGAAAAACTTCAGTGTCATGTTAGACTTGTTGCTCTTGTGGGGTCTGTACAGGTAGGGATTCTGCTGGCCTAATATGGCTTTCCTGTTTGTGACAAATTAGCTGAGCTAATTTGCCTGGGATACTCTGGGTGCAACTGCAAGAGGCTGTGCTTGAGCAGACATACACATTTATATATTGTTTTTTGCACTAGTTTGAGCCAAATAACTAGTTTGACCATTCAGACTTATGGAATTTGAGTCTCACTAAAATAGAAGATGCTGGGACTGTGATATATTTTTTTTCCAAGGACAGTGTAGGAGAGCCCTGTTACAAACAGAGCTATAACATTTTCAGCACATTTGTTTTCTGATTGCTTGTTGTGTTACTTAATCAGGGAGCTTCCTGTAAATCAGAAAATTTCTGACTGACATATGACTAGAGAATATGGTCTCATGGAAAAAAAACATTAATCCAAAAAAATTAACTCTATCAGTTTGAATTGAATTTTTGCTCTTGTCTTAAGGTTTAATATTTTTTTGCATTTTATGAAAATTGACTAGAAAGGTGGGGTTAGATTTCCAGGTGGAAATTCTGGTATGCATAGTAAGTAAGTAATCTCATATGCTGTCTGCTACATTGCACTTAAGAGTCTGACAAAGAAAATGAATAAAACTGTCAATCTCCAAAGTTGGTAATGCAAGTTGATACCTTATGTCTGACACTCTCAGAAGACTGAAGGTGGGAAGAAGCTCTGAGAAGGGAACAGTGTTTTCTCTGCCTCAGACACTGAGGATATGTGACTTGCTGGCCTTTCTAATTTTTGCAGAGCCATGGTATGTGTGCTTCTATAACCTTTCAGTCCAGACAGCAACTGGGTAAATGCCAAGGAAAGCATGATCTGCTTTCTAATCAGCAAACTGGCTACTGCATGAACAAGGACAGTGAAAAACAGAAGGCTTTTTTTCCTCTACAACCCCAGTATGGTGGTTATAGTAACAGAGAGCATATTGATTCAAGTTCGGTATTTTTCCATTTATCTGATACAAGGCTCACAAAAAAAAATTCATTTTTCTTAGCCAAATTAAAGGGTAATGATGTGATTGACAGAGATTTAGAAGAACATAACAAAACTGTTTTAGTAACCATCATGAAATACAGTTTGGATATTAGGATTCTGGAGAGACTTCTAGCAGTGGATTTCATTTTTTTTTTACCATGTACTTGATAAAGAAAGTATTCTTGCTAAATAGGAAGACTCCGGTTTAACAGCTATTTACACTAGTATCTGTATTGTTAAAGGCACCTATATGTCACTGTTGAGTTATGTGAGAAGGATAAACAGGGATGTGGCAGTTGGGATTGCCTAAATTCGAGTATTTAGTCCTATTTGAGACAGTTTGGTATATCCAGAATAATTATACAAGGCTGGCATACATTGCAGTGGACCAAAGGGGCAATTCCTCTCTGTTGGAGCTGTAGCTGAAGGCCAAGAATTTTCTCTCTCTCTCCCTCTCTCTCTCCCCCACACATCTTCTTCTTTTTTTTTTTTTAAAAACCTCCCACTCCTGTTTGAAGTATAGCTCCTAGTTTTGTGTACTAATATTGATGTTAGAATTGCTTCATCTCTGTCTACCAGAAGGTACATAAATATTTGCAGCACACAGATTGCATATGCTGGTGATGATGATGCTGGGACATAAATCTTGGTGTTAGCTTCTTAGTCCCCTTATAGGATGTGTCCTAAGGACACATGTTTGAATAATACTTTTAAAAAGGTCATTTTGTACCTTGATATACTTTCATTTTTTTTCCCCAGAAGATTTAGTGGGTTAAATAGAAATTGATTAGTGGTTTGCTTATTTTAATTCAAATGTCAAAATATTTGTGACAATACAAATATTTTTCTAGCCTATCTAGCTTATAGCTTGGAATTGAAAATGATCTCATGGTTCTAACAATCTTTTTTTCACACCTTAATCTTCTTGTTTGTCTCCAATATGACCTTAAGCAAGTCACCTCAGCTTCCTGCACTTTGATTTCCCTACCCAAAAAATATTGAGAGTCGTATTTGTCCGGATGATTAATTTGTTTTAATTAACAATTATCTTTGTTAATATTGGAAAAGTGCTTTGAGATACATGGATGAAAACTAGAGTATAAATACAAAGCATTTTCTGCTGCTAAGAAATCTATTTTACTAGAATGACAAAGATGCAAAAAGAGAGATGAATGCAGATAAATATCTGTACAACAGCTCTTCTGGCCTCCTGGGAGCAAGTTAACATTTTTTCCTGAGAGGACTGATCTGCTCATAGATTAGATAATCAAACACAGACACATTATACTGGCAAGGTGTTTTAAAGGAGAGCCTTGACTAAAAATAAACATGCTCCTTGGCTATTCTGTAAACATCAACATGACATGTGAAAAGCCTTGATAAAGCTGAGGATTAAAAAAAAAGGCACCAAAAAAGGTGGGGATGGCTGTAATGAATCACATTTTGCTTTCAGTAACACTCATACAAAGCCAGAAGAGCTACATATTAAATAAAAGGCTTCACCGAGGAAAACCTTCAACTTGATTAAAAATGCATTTCCTAGGTGAAATGTCTTTGGGCTTACATCCCATGAACTTGAAAACAGAACCGGGGCCAGACTTGGAATCTCTTAAATGCTACAAATATTTTTCCTTAGGTATCATAGAATCATACAACTGTTAAAGTTGGAAAAGACCTTTTAAGATCATTGGGTCCAATGGAAACTTAGCATTGCCCAGTCTACCATTAAACCATGTTCCTAATCTACACGTATTTAAAATGCCTCTGGGGTATTTAAACAACTTCCCTGAGTGACCTCTTCCAATGCTTGACAACCTTCCAGAGAAGAAATGCTTCCTAATTTCCAAACTAAACCTCCATTAGCACAACTTGAGGCCTTTTCCCGTTGTCTTATTATTTGTTATATGAGAGAAGAGACCGTGAAGATGGAAAGGCCACAGCTGTTTTTTTCAAACATGATATTTTTCTGAAAGCGAAATCTTGCCACTTAATGAATCTGCAAAGCATTTTAAGAAATTCCCATAAAAGCACATTCACTTTTCTTAATTTCCCCTTTTCTGCATTCTTGCTAACTGACTTCCCTGCTGCCCATCCCTGTGGATGAGCATCACCAGCAATCTGGCCATGGGAGATCCTGAGGACATCAGGAGGGGCTGCGGGCTCCTGGGGTGAGCCCATGGGCAGTGGAAGCCCTGGAGGTGCTTCCTTGATCCAAGGGGAGGGTTTGAGCCATGGGGGGTTACACTAATCCTGCAGATCAACACATTGAGCAAAAGTTGTGTCTTAGATGGGGTAGTGTTTTTTACAAACACAGAAAGCACTAAAGCTTGAGAATGAGCGCAGTGGGATCCGCCTGACAAAATGTGGTGGGTGCCTGTTGGCAACAGAAATGCAAAGGAGGACTGAGACATGCTGGGACAGCTTGCAGCTGGATAACTGCAATGAACAGGTACAAGCTCTTCAGGAAATATTGTCAAGATAGAAGCAGGGAGGCTGCAGAAGGTGCTCTCTGCATGAAATAGCAGCTCACTTATGGGGAGCTCTTAAACAGGACAGACAACAGGCTGAGGGAGAGCTCGTGGGTCAAGACCAGAGGAGAGGTAAGTGATGGTGGCATTGTGGTTGGAGTGTGTGGTCAGAAACCCAATATTCTTGCTGGTTCAGCAGACAGATCCTTCTTTAAATAACTCAGGTAAGTGTCTGGATTGCCATCAATGACAGAGCTGTCATTCAGGGGGTACCAGACAGGGTGGAACAGTGGGCCACAAGAACCATAAATACTCATTCTGGAAAGGCTTAAAATGACTTCAATTACTGCCAGGCAGGCATCATCTCCAGTTATTCAAGTACCTAATTTCCACTGATTTGTAAGTGAGGCAGGCACTTTGATAGGTTTGAGGAATTTGGACTAAGAGTGTTTCCTTAAAAAAAAAAAAAACCAACCAATTTAATTGTACCTATGGCAGTTCTCCTTTACTCATCTTTTCTAAGAAAAGAAGTGACTGGTGAGAGTGAAATTGGCTTCCTGATCCTGCAGAACTCTTAAAATAGAAAAAAGAATACCCATTCACAAACATAGGTGTCTGAAAAAAATGCATGCCATACATTTGCTGTTCTCTCTCCCACAGGCAAAGCAAACCAGTCATTTACTAGGGAAAATAGTTTTCTTTTTTTCATCAATATTAACAGGAACACTTTAAAGTAGATCTGCCACTTTGTGGGAGATCAATGTAAGGAAAATAAGATCAACAGGAAAATTGGAAGGCAGCAGTAGGAAAGTGGAGTTTGTTTTCTGATTACTGCCATGCAATTACCTTAGAAACATTTTATTCAGAGTCTGAGAAGTAACTCTGTTAGGCTCAGAGGTACCATAGGTGAAAGGAATACATTGTAGGTGTAAGGCTGTAAGGAACATTTTTTGACCTCTGAGCAAACAGGAAACTGACACTTTAAAAATATTGCCATTTTGCTTAAATCTTTCAATTTCTTGTCATTATTCATGGCTTAAATACACTTAAAACTGGGGACATGGCATGGGGAAGGGTGTATGCATGGGTTTAAGCATGTCAAAGTTGTAGAAGACTGATATTCTAGAAGACAGTATAAGGCTCCAGATCAAAATGTAAGTGGGTATCTGTCATGGCTGAACCCAGAGGTGACTAAAAACACTTGTAGAGGGAAGATTCTGCTTTTTCTGCTTTGGGCAGGAAAATAGGAGCAGTTTAACACCCCAACCCCTTCCCCCACCTCCAAAAGATTTAAAACATCTTAGAGAGAGATTGAAGGACATATCCTGCTTTAAGACTATGATACAGCCCTAAGAAAAAAGCACAAAAAGGAAGGTAACTGCACTGAGTGAAAACCTTGGATTGTCAGGTTTATTTTCCTCTGGAAGCTGAGTCCTGTATCTAAGGCCTTTGCAAATTCTCTGTAAAAGCAGCAGAACGTATCAAATAAATCAAAATGAATCAACTTGTGCTTCTAATTGCCTTGCTGCGAGCAAGCTGGTCAAAAAGGTTAATTAACATTATACACTGGCCCATGGTTTTGGTAAAATGATTTAGATGTAGGAAGTCAGTGTTCCCTGTATTCAAGTGTGGGCAGGGACAGTCGAGCTCTATCCAGTCAGTGAATGAACTTGCTCCTGACACACCTGAGAACAAAACTCTGACTTTTTAAAATTGTCTTGAAAGTTAAAGCATTGGAGAAGATAAGGCAAAAAACAATAGTGTCTTGAAAGGCTCTTAGCAACCTACCAAACTGGAACACAGGGAAGAATCTGGAGCAATTCACTTAGACAACAAACACCTGTATCTGCACCCATCTGTAGACTTTCAAAGTTTGTAGTCATATTTTGGGGCTGCCCTATTAGTTTGTCTGAGATGTAACAAGTTTCTCCATCATTTCTTTGCTGCACTTTAGAGCCTCAAACACTTAGTAAGAATGATCACTACTGAAATTGATAGTGGAACCCTGGAAAAAGTTAAAGATAGAATCTAAAATGTTAGGCTTTGTGCTTTCCCAGATCAACTGCACCTGCGTAAGCAGTATGATAAATTATATAATTGTTAGATGTGATGATTGTTGAGTAATTATATGTAATTATTATATAACCATAAGAAGAATAGTGAGAAACTATGTTGGAAATTCAGAGAGGGGCTAAATTTATGTATACAGTAGAACAATATAAGTTTAATAATTAACATGAAAGTTATGTAATGATAGAGTATAAAACATGATCATTTTGGATGTATGGTCGGAGTCAGATTTGGGTTGAATATACCCCGATTCCCAGAGCTCTTAATAAAAAGCACCGCATATAATCGCTCCGTGATTATGTGTTTTTGAACGCTAACAAAATCACGTGAGCATGCTGAAGACTATAATATTAATAGGCAAGTCTTGCTCTGTATATTTTATATGAAGAAAATTACACCTAAAACTGACAGGAACTAGAACTGTAGTTACTAAGTTGTCTTTGATTAGATAATTATTGAATTGTAGCTTTTGTAACCTGTCATTTAAAATACTTGGGCAACTGAGGTAACAAATTCTAATAACAGCCAACCAGGAAAGTGCCCAGCACCAGATATATCAGAGTAGTATAAAAACCTGAAGGAAGTGATGTTTCTTCTAGGTATATATAAAACCTCCCCCTAAAGTGTAAAAATAAGCTGTTCATGTGCCTTGTGATCCTATCAAGTTAATTTAATTATGTTGTTCCCGTTTAGGTTTATTAGGAGTATGCCATGACATATTTGTGTCTGTGACCAAACCTCAACATAGTAGAACTGCGACACTCATCTCCAAGAGATCTGACTTGAAGATCCCTAAGCCCTGAAGATCTCTGCTAATGTGAATCTCCATAATAAGGCTGATAGGAAGTGATCTATTCAAGAAATCCTGGAAAGAAACCAATAAGATGGCTTCTTTCAAGCATGGTACTTTCTGCTTCCTTTTTGAGTCACTTTTTGCATGTGCTGAATTTTCACAAATACATAAAAGACAATCAGAATCTGATATGAATGAGTCAAAAAGAGTGTGATTGTTTTGGACAAGAAAGGATGAACAAATACTTTTTTTCACTAACATTAGTCTGCACTATTCTGCAACAGTAGAAGTCACACTGGAAAGGACAGGACACACTTTTCTAAGAAAACATTTGCAGTGAAAGATGGAATTCCCCCTCTCTGTAAGAAATGGTCTTCTTTCTTCCCTACTATTCCTTCTTCAGTTTATCAAGCTTACCACCAGATCTGTGTAGGTTTTAAAGCCCTATTCTTTCATCTAACCCAGCATTATCTCTGTTAAGTAGAAATACGCCAGCAGATTGAATTCCCTCTACTTGCTTTTGGCATTGAAGTTTAGAGTGTCCAGCTATCCCTCTGTTACTTAGCCATCTCTCCTCAATATTCTCCTTAGTTAAGACTATTGCAGAACGTTTGAGGCACATGGTAAAATATTGAAAACCTTTAATGAGTATTTGCTCTTCCATACCTCCCTTCTGGATTCATCCAGTTCAGTAGGGCTACAATTTTTAATAGTTGTACTTAGATGAAAAGCAGAATGACCTTTGTCCTTCCCTGCAAAAAGATTAAGACCAGTCAGATTAACTATTGCCTTGGCCAGTTTGGTTTACAGAGAGGAATGAGGGAGATGCCACAGAATTGGAGCCTCCTGTGATGGTTTCCCAGGCTAACAGCTGCCTGCCTGAAGGAAGGATGAGAGATGCAATGATTTACACCAGCCAAAAACCCCTTAATAATTTGTATTAGCGAGGGGAGACACTTGTTCACATTCTAGGCCATGTGTTCAGTCAGTGCATGCTATAACAGAGAATTGAAAGAAAATATGAAGGACAGTGATGTGACAGACTGCTGCTTATGGCAGAGAATGGCTTGAATCTTCTGCCACAGCTTAAAGAAAACAAGTATATGAAGTGACTTTACTAAAGGAAAACTGTAAAATACTGGTATCTTATATCACACCCTCAATAAGCCCCTTAACCTTGTTTGTGTCTTTATTTCAGGTTTTCTGAAGTTATTACATAGAACTACTTTGAACTTAACAATTTTAGAATTGAGTGGTAAAATAACCACTGTCAACAGAATATTCCTTGTAGGATTTATGCTTAGAAATAGCCTTTTCTTTCAGAAACACTGGTCTGAAATAGTCCCAGCTTTTACTTTACAAAGCAGCTATTTTAGAACCCAGCTAGGTAGAAGAAAATTATTTCCATACCTAAATTCATTCTGTGAGTGTCATGGGAATTTCTAGAATATCTGAAAGAGAATGAGCTTTTGTGCAGCATTTTATAGTTGAATTTGCAAGATACAAATCTGTGTCCAAGAGACCAGCTGTCTCTGCAGTGATTTTGGTTGTGCACTTGCTCTTGTATCTGCTTCAAATTAACTGGCTTCATTTACACATAATTGTTCTTCCTCAACTAATACAGCACATGTGAGCACATGTGAATAAAGGCCTGTTCTTGGGGGCAGGAGAAATAGAAAAGATCATACTATCAAACTTAAATGAGAAGGGGTAAAAATTGTGTGGAGGTTAAATTTACAATTACTGTGCATTTGTGGCATGCCTCTTTGCTTTCTTTGGTGTGTTTTCTCTCCTGTCTCCAAATAGAATTTTTGTTTTTCTCATCTTTCCATGTAGGTGATAGCCAACACATCATTTTCCAAAGAGATGGAAATTTAAAGAAATACTACTATTTGAAAAATGACCTAGTGGATCTCACTTTATGTACAATAGTGGAATCACATATTTACTGTTGAGATTCTACTTACACATGTTTTCCTTCCATATTTTACAAATAGAAGACCAGAACTCACCCTAACTGCACTGTAAGCAGATTTATTTAGAATTCTGCCTTTCTGGCAATAACTGATATTCAGTTATTAAACTACCATGCCCTGTTGCATTAATTACATCCGAGTGCTCATGAAATTTGCGTGATTAACCCACAGAAATTTTAAGGACTGTTGTAAGCACATGAAGCAGCAGTATGGGTTATTTTGAATTCAGACAAGTTCACAGTCTTTTTTTCTAAATTAAAACATGATCAAGTTTAAATGAATCACTGACAGTGACTAAAAGCTTAAAATGGAAAAAGAATTATAGTACTGTATGGAACAACTGTACAATTCAGAGACCATATGAGAACGGTGACATTAACAGATGTGTTCCCCCAGTCTATTATAAGGATAACTTGATTGAGAAAATAAAGACACAATGTTTATTTCCTCATGACTTGCTGAATTTTTATAATGTAACAAACATTTTTAATAAAATAACAATACTAATAATTGAAAAAAATAATACCAAAAAGTAAATTATTCTGTATTTGCCATTCTTAGACCTTGTTCTTAAGACTTGGAACGAAGTTTCTGGAGACATCATTCATTTTTTTCTTAGCTTTTTGCTCATTTATGCTGTACACCCTCTGATGGTTTTGTTCAAGATTAAAGCTACAGCGACCATTTCTAGGCAGAGAGCAGATGATCAGGGAATTGAAAACCACACCAAGAAAATATTACACAGCTGCTGCAAAGGAGAAAGAAAGGTACGATGGAAGAAATGCGGGAGTACAGTGCTCCCCTTGGCATGCCTCTTGGTGTTTCAGAGTCCCTGGGCTTTGTTGGTTTCTTAAACCTAACCCTAAGCATAACCCTTACAATGAAGGGAGCCGGAAAAGCAGTTTTTTGCTGAAGCTGACGTGGCCAGCACATGGCTCATACCACAGGGAAGGGTGTGGAGGGAGCTGTGTTGTGGCAGTCCTGTGTGTCCCTTGGCAATCCTTTTGCAGCTGCTGTCTGCCTGGAGTGCTGGGCTTTGTGGTTTTTGAAACCCTAATCCTAGTCAGAGCAGGGAACCCTGCATGGGCGTGAGTGTGGTGCCAAGCAGAAAGGTGTGGAGGGAGCCACGTTGTGGCAGTCCTGTGTTCCCCTTGGCAATCCTTTGGTAACTGCAGAGTCCCTGGAGCTCTGGTCTTTGTGGTTTTCTGAATCCTAACCCTAGGCATAACCCTAGGAAGAGTAGTAAAAAGGGAGCTTTTGCTGAGGCTTAGCTGCCAGCACATTGTTGGTGTAAATGAGAAAATTTTGAAGGCAATAATATTGGGGCACTGCCAGTTTTCCCTAGGTCTGTTTTCTGTAGTTGTGGTGTGCACAGAGCTCTAGGTTTTCTGTTATTTTGAACCCTAACCCTACACTAAACCGTATCCCTGAACTGAGAATTAAAAGCTGCCTTTTTCTCAGGTGGCCAGCACCTGGCTGGTTCCATGAGGAGGATGTTCAAAGGATCATGTTGAGGTGGGCAGTGCCATACACCCCTTGCTGTCTGTTTTGTACCTTCAGTGTCCCTGGAGCTCTGGGCTTTGTGGTTTTTCCAATCCTAACCCTAAGCGTAACTCTAACCCTAAGAGGAGAAGGAAAAAACAGCCATTTTCTGAGGCTGATGCAGCCAGCACATTGCTGGTGCCAAGGGGGAAGTTATTGAGGGAATAATGTTATGGAAGTACCACACTCCCTTTGGCTTTTTTTTTTTTTTTTTTTTTTTTTTTTTCAGTTTCAGTGTCCTGGGAGCTGTTGGCTTTGTGGTGTTTTGAAGCGTAACCCTAAGATGAGCAGCCTTTCAGCCTTTTGCTGAAACTGAGGAGAACATTTTTCATGGTTCATAAACAAATTTAGGTATGGAATATATGGAATGAGTGTTTCCTTTAACAAAGAATGATTCTAACAATCCTTTTCTACCAACGAGATATTAAGACCAGTGGATGAAAGTGAAAAAAACCACTTATTGAAAAGAGTGCCAACACTCTATGGGAAAAATGGTGAACAAATGCTAGATATTGAACTGTTAACCCCCCCAAACAAAAATAAAAAAAACCCTAAATGCCAGGGAAGGAAAAAACAAAACCCCAATGGCTGTAATGTGGTGTGAAGGAGATAAAAAATAGTGCCAGCTTTTGTCTCAGGGAAGTAAAATCCAAAGAGTTCTTGCAGCACCTTGGGCAAAACCAGATGAGAACTTGGTGAATCTCTGATGTTTGTCTCCTCTTCAGTAGATGAAGCTGGTGAATTTAGTGTCTTTTGTTTCACTGGGTTGGCTTTTCCCAGGTCTGGAGCCTGGAAGGAGCAGCTCCTCAGCTCCCCGCCAGTGCCCTGCTTCTCACGTCAATAATTCTCTCATGCCACAGACCAAACCAAACTGAACAGGAAAAAGCAAAAGCCACTGAAGGATTGCTGCTACAGTCTCCAAGGCCAGGGAAAGGGGGAAAAAAGCCTTCTTGTCTAAGCTAACAAAAAACTCAAGCTAGCTAAGCAGCAGAGTAACAGCATCCCAGGGCACCACTGACCCCTGAGAGGGAAGCTCTGAAAGAGCCCAGGCAACAGCCCCAGGGCTCCCCCTCTCCAGACCCACCAAAAGCTACAGCAGCCATTTCTGAGCATGAGGCAGTGATCAGGGAACAGAAACCCCACCCAAGACAATTAGTGATTTTCAAGATGACAGCATTGTTTTCTAGGAGTAGATTACTTGCACCCCTTTCCTATTAAGGAATTAATACTTGGAATTGTTTTCCTTATCTCACTTCAGGCCTGCTACCTAAATGAATATGCCATATGTATTGTCATTTTGTTCCTATTTTAAAGCCTGGTTCTTGAATGGTGATCTAGCTGTGGATGACTGGGTGAGCATTAGATATTAATCTTCCCTGAATTTTTGTAATGTACTCATCTCAGTGATGCTACTGGGTATTTTGTGGGTACCATCTGTCAGGAAGCATTATAAAGCAATGAGGTTTCTTTTTTTTTTCCCTAATGTATGCTATTAAATAATTGGATGAAACCGAAGCTTCCAAAAGCAATTAAAGACTTACGGTAAAAATTTTGCCACAAAAGGCACAGTGCTGAAGCATAAGAAACTCTAAAGTTCAGTGTCTAGAGTTTTGCTAAAAGTTGTAAAAAAAGGCATTCACTTTCATAAAGTTATTTAAATAGTTAACAGGGTTCCATTTTTTTTTAAATTAAACTCCTAATTACCTAAAACAGTCAATTACTCCCTCCTTTTACATATTGATTTAGAGTTTTACTTATCTTGTTTTGTTAACTATATCTGTGTTTTGAAGTCAGAGGATGAAAATATCCAGTGGTACAATCACCTGGCTGATGATGCACAATAATGGTGACATTATGGGATTTGTCTCCACCTGTTTTGTTAACACTTTTACAAAATGGATTTGTTTTAATTTGCAGCCATTAAAGTTTCTTGAAAAATAAAACCAACTGATTACACTGTATTATTCTTGCAGCTTGATCTAAAGACGATTTTGATCTAAAGACAAAATGTTAACTAATAGAATGAGGAGCCTAAAACCTTCTGCTGGACAATAAACAATATTTAAAAAAAATTGTGTCCTGGCTTTTGAACTTAGAATGCTTTTTCCATGGTAATATAATATTCCATTAATAGCAATAGAGCAGATAGATAGATGTTGCTCAAATAAGTTCTTATCTAAATGTAGCCTGAGCTAGTGAAATATTTGCAATACAGAGGAAGCTCACACACATAAAAAAAACCACCTTAAAATGAGAGGTTTTTTACTGCAGGGTAGGGAAATGCTAATTACGAACTTTTTACTAACTAAACAAATCCCTCTTATTTTATTGCAGATTATACATATTAAACCTAGAGCATAGTCTAAGATTTGCAGGAAGATAAACTTAGTAGCACCTACAAAAAGAAGAGAACAGAGAAATCTGAAGATAGAGTAATGAAACTGGGATGATTCTTCTTTCATTATATACTCCTGAAGGTCAGTATGGAAGAAAAATATCCTACAGTGTTGAGTTAAGCTCCTGTTTTCCCTCTCCTATTCATAACACTTAGGCAATTTAATTTGTCATAGCAAGGCTCTAGAAGTGATCCTTGAAAATGTGGCATGCTGGTTTGCTATACTGAGCTTGTTTCAGCATATTTGAAAAAATATTTCCACCTTGCTAAGTGTCAAGAAGGGTCAATTTTAGTTCAGTGGATAATTTAAAGTTTGCTGAGAAGTAGTTTAAAGATACACATCTTTTGGTTATGCAAGAGTTTATATGTGCTTGTTGGACAAAATAAAATTAAGGAAGTAAGCAATGGCACTAAATGTTTCCATTCTTGTGGCAGGACTAATTCTGTGTGTTAAGTTATATTATCGCTCAGCAGAAAGAAAAATATCTGTTGATCACTAGGGTTAAATCTGGATGCTGAAAGAAGTATCTGGACAAAGAGAAATAATGAGTAAAGAAACTGAGATATATTCTGAGTAAATCAACTAAGATGAACAGACTTTTGGAAATGTCCTGGTGTATTGCTTTGGCATGGCCTGGTGTTAGGTAGCAGCAGGACCACAAAGGAGGAGGAGCCAACAGCTGGTGGCTCTGAGGATGGACAAGCTGCCTGCCAAAGCTGGGCCAATGAGAGATGTTGGTAACACCTCTGTGATGATGTATTTAAGAACAAAATCAAGAGAAAAATCACGGGTTTTGCTTCTAGTCAGAGAAGAGGAGGAGGTAGGAACATGTGAGGGTAAACAATATGGAGACACCAAGGTCAGTGCAGAAGGAGGGGCAGGAGGTGCTCCAGGCTCCAGAGCCAAGATTGTTCTGCAGGCCCTGGTGAGACCTTGCTGAGGCAGCGGTGCCCCTGCAGCCCATGGGGATCCATGGGGGATGCAGAGATCCACCCGCAGCCTGTGGGGGACATGCCAATGCTGCAGCAGGTAGATTCCTGGAAGAGACTGTGATCCAGTGGGAGACCCGGTGGGGAGAGAGAGCCCTTGGTTCCAGGCCGGAGCAGCCTGTCCTTGGACGACTGCAGCCTGTGGAAGAGAGACCCAGGTCACAGCAGTTTTGGGAGGACTATGTGCCCGTGGGAGGGACTCACATTGCAGCAGGTGAGGTCTGGCTGCTTCCTCTGAGAATGGACCCATGTTTCACAGAGAACTGTTTCCCCTGGGAGGGACCCCACGGCCTCACAGGGGAAGGACTCCTCTCCCTCAGCAGCAGAAGAAAATTTCAGTGATGAGCTAATAAAATCCCCACACCCTGGCTTCCTGCACTGTCGGTGGGAAGGAGGGAGAGGCTGGGGGGAAAACAGTGTTTTAAGGGCTTATCTTACTTCTCATTATCCTCCTCTGATTCTGTTAGTAATAAATTTCACTTTGTAAACTAAAGTTGAGCCTGGTTTGCCCTTGAAATATTTCTCCCAGTCCTTATCTCACTCATGAAACTTTCAAAACTTTTTCCTTTTCCCTCCTTCGCCCAGCTGAGGCAGGGGAGGGTGAGTGACTGACTCTCATGGGTGCCTGGTGTCAAACCACAACACCTATTTTCAGTGTTAGTTTACAACAGCTTGAAAAATAGGTTTTCAGTGACTTGACCTAATTATTTTTTTAGTAAGAAATTGTTGTGAGATTGTTATTGCCATGGTTGTTCAACCCTATGACATTAGTCTAATGAAATTTACTTTTTTATTTCTTATTTTATAGAAATACGGTACTTAAGAACTCTATACCCATTGAAGAAATTCATCCTTGTACTTCTGATGCACAAGTAAAACCATAAACACTAGAATTTATATTAATGAGGATTTATGCTTTTAGCAATGAAAATAAAATCTCTTTGCACAGACGAAAAACTTATGACTGCTAAGTAAACTTAAATTGACAACACCAGTATTTTCATTTTTTTCTACATGTAGAATTTGGGTTTGTAGATAGAAAATCATATATCACATGCTGAAATTGGGAAAAATTCCAGTTAAATACTTATTAGCTCTTTCACAAAAAAACCCCCAACCAAACAAAAAAACCCCAAAAAACATAAAAACAAAAAACTCCAAACTATCAAAAAAATTCAAACCAAAACAAAAAAAGAAACCCCACACAACTATTTCATTCAAAGTAAATGAGAAGTTCTTAGGAACTTAGGTGCTATTCTGTATATTTTTTTCCTACAGAGTTGTAAAAATGCGTGCAGAGCTTGAATCTGACAATTCTTCTGTTTAGAGAGTTAATAATGTCTGTCTTCTACCTTTGATAATGCAGTGATCTAGATGTGAATTAACCCTGTTTTATCTTGCTGTACCACAAACGTGTATGCTCTTGTTCCCATGTGCACATGCACTTCTGTTTGTTCTACAAACTCTCTTTAGTCATCTAGTAATCTTTTTCAGTTTTTTTCCATTCTTATTGAAGTTTTGGTACTTGATTTTAGAAGTTTTTATGGAAAGATTTTATAGAAAAAAGACTGGACATGTCACTTGGTGCTATAGTCTAGTTGAGGTGTTAGGGCATAGGTTGGACTCGATGATCTTAGTGTCTCTTCCAAGCTCATTATTCTGTGATTCTGTGAAATATCCTTAGAACCTGGTGAAAATCCTTGCTCACCAGAAATCCAGAGGGATTAGAGGTGGGTCTTTTTGAAAGCACAGCCAGCCATATACTTAATTTTGTAAGTATACTATGGATTTATGATTCTTTTCAGTCTCCCATGGGCACTACTAACTTGTAAACAGTTCATAGCCTCCTCATAAAACAGGGTTAGTAGGAGACCAGGAAGACCTGACAGTTAAATCAGAATTCCTATTCTCATTCTGATGCACAGACATTGCTTTGCAAGGGAGGTTTCTTTGGTGCTGCAGAGCAAGATCTCTGGCTGCCTTCTAGGACACTTCCCCTTGTTGAGTATGCAGGCAACATTTTCCTCTTTGTCAGAAGAATGAAGCAGACCCGATTAGATTTGTTCTCAGTTTGGGAGCAGGAAATTACCTTTGAAAATGATTTAAATGTCTTGCCTGGGGAGGGCCTTTTGCCACTTTGAGTTCAATAGTTCAATTTGACAGAGCTCTCTGGCAGATTTCTAATGTATGATAGGTAGGTGTAAGGGATGAAAACAAAGTGGTGGTTTTGGATTTATATTAGCTGAACTTTTATATTTAGTTTGCTGCATGTTTTTGTTCTGCTGTTATCAGAAAAACCTGTTTTGAACAGCAATTCTGGTAAAGAGGCTTATGGCTACATTAGTGTGCAGTCAAGCATATTTGAACAAGAACACCTGACTGAAGACCTGATGCTTCACTGGGGTTTTGGGGCTGTTCACTTTTGGAAAGTTTTAGTCTGATTGTATGGACTGAATGCTTTCCCCTGTGTTTCTGTATTTCTGTCATAGGCAGAGGTAGACAGCATTTAGAACTGCTTTGTTCTTGTTCGGGCACAGAAAATTTTTGTTTAACTCCATTCAATGTATTCCCATGCAACATGCCAGCTGTGATTAATAGGCAGTACCCAAAGAAAAAGGAAGTATAATCACAGAATCACGGAATAGTTTGGGTTGGAAGGGACTTTCAGAGGTCATCTAGTCCACAAGTCCACTTATGTGCATTCAGGTTCTTCAGACCTGATCTAGTCATATAGTGGGAAGCAGTTGGCTCCCTCAGTTCCCATCCTGTTGTCCATCCTCTTGAGAGGTGTGGAAAGATGTTGCTGTTGAAGACTGTGGCAAAAAACCTTACCTCAGCCTTGTTTGAAGTTTGTCAGTCTTGCTGGTCTGATGGGCTATACTTACCTTGACCTTCCTTTTCTCTCTGATACACCTATAGAAACCCTTCTTGTTACTCTTTGCATCCCTTGCCAAGTTCAGCTCTGTCCACAACTTGGCCTTCCTGACCTCATCCCTACATAATCAGGCAGCATTCCTATACTATTCTTATACTATTCCCAGAATAATTATCCTTGCTTTCACTGTCTGGTTCTCTGACAACTTGAATCATCATTTCCTTCAGTATTTATCTATCATTCACTTAACTCCATGGTTCATAAGAGAAATGCAGGCTCAGTTAGATTAAAATTAAATGGAAAGTATATAGACCACATTACAGTCAGAGTGCACCAGTTATTTGTCTCAAGTGCCAATAAGTTAATCTGAGACTGTGAAGGTTTAGGTAGCAGAAATACTGGATGCAGCTGTAGTATGAAAGGTGAGATAGCAAGTTTAACAGCATCAATTACAAGCTAAACACTGTTATCATAAAGCACTGTGAAGTTCAAAGAGGACAGACAAACAGCACTTTCATTAACAGCAGAAATGAGAGATGTTGAAGCAAATGCTTCTACATGGTGACAGTCCTGATATGGCAGCAGGATGAGAGCTGTGAGGGAGAAAGCAGTCATTAGATGTGATGTGGAGAGGTGTCTTGTAAGACTGGAGAGCAGGGTGGTGACAGTGAAGGGTCTTTATCCACTTTTTGAAACAAAAATCAGAGAAAGACTTATCAAAATATCACAAAGGTGTCTTGAGAACAGGAGGAAATATTAACTGAGCATTTGCTTGTCATTGGTTACAAAATTGAGTTCGTAATATTTACTCTCATTTCACTCTTATTTAGTAAATTTTTTTTTCTCTGATTAAAGCAATCTACCTTGTAGTCCCACCCTAAGAGGTTAGCAATAGCAGAGCTGCTTCTCAAAGGAGGATGAGCCAGGAGTCGAGGAAGGGCAGCCATGGCACAAGCAACGAACATGAAATTACTGATCAGAGACAAATCTAGCAAGACAGGTGTGGTAATGGGAAAAAGTCCATCCATAGTCCTAGATGAGGTGAGATAATAAGTCATGTTTAGGGTCCAGCCAGGAAAACCTGGGGACAAGTCTGGAAATCTGGCTGTACTGGAGGAGTGAGGGCTGTCCAGAAGGCAGGGCCAGGGGCTGGTCCTGCTGAGCATCTCTGGTGCAGGCTGGGCTGAAATGGGGTCCTGTGCTGCAGACAGGGAGTGAAGATGCTGGGACTGCACAGGGGCAGAAAGACATGGTAGCACTCCCAGGGTCCTGACAGCTTGACTAAATATCACATTCCATTGACAATTGTTTTGATTGTATCTAAGCTATGCCCAGTGCTTATTCTCTGAATGTTTCTAGCTGCAAAAGTGATTACAATTTTTTTACAATGAATGGAGAAGAATCAATATCAAACATTTAATCAGAACTTTCTTGAGCTTTGAAGAAAGTTGCACATGGCTCCAACTCCTGGATTTAAGAGCACTCCTCTTTGTGATTAGACTATAAAATATTTCTAATGATATTTCTATGGTTGTATGGTTGGTAACATATCTCCATTTTGAAATGGGGTTTAAAAGTGGAATAATCACTTATAAAATCCAGCTGTTCTTGCTAATGAATTGTTGTAATACTGTGTGCTCCACAAAAGGAGCTTAGTTTGTATTCCTTTCCAGGGGCTGGATCTGGAATGATAATTCCCTATGGAATGGGAATGGACCCTATGTCATGATAATTTCAGTGTGTGATTTTGAAAACCTTAATTCTACATTAGAAAGGGCTTTCAAACAGGAAGACAACATAGATAGCAATATATATAACCGGGTAGTTCCATCACCCTCCACTTAGCTCGCCGTGTCCCCACTTGCCAGCTCCTGACAAGGAAGAGGAGGTACAGTGCATGCGCTTGCTGAGATGCAATACCAGTATTTAGAAAGGGGCAGGCAATGCTTTATCTGAACTTTATCTCTTTAAGCCCAGAGACAGTCCAGCTTCCTTTGCTTCGAGTGCTAAACACTAGAAATAACTATTTGAAGAGGTAATGTCTTTATTAATTTATCTCTTGTTCCTTCAAAAAAGTAAATTTTCTGGGGATTGTTCTGGCTTTGTAGAACAGATTAATTTTAATGTGTTTGTGCTTCACTTTGCAAATATGAAATAAAATAGTTTGTGTGACAGACAACCCCAAAATTTCATATTTTCCAATTTTTTCAATGCTTCTGATTTTAACAGACTTCACAGAATTTCTGGGTCACACAGAAGAAAACCACTTTTACCATTAAAAGGGATGAGACTGTAAATTGCACTTTCATATTTAAAAATTTAACAACCAAGTAAAAGGTAGAAGCAGACAAGGTTTGAAGGAACAAAGCATATAAATTGTGACATTTCCTTTTGCAAGAAACATGAAGATTAATAAAATTCCTGTGTTCCCATCAAAAAGGAGGACAGACTTTTTTATCCCCTCCAGTATGTATGGAATATACTTACAGTCCTATTGCCCAGTCAGAAGATTTTCTTTGTGCTTGGAGGATAAAATTGCCCAAGCAAGCTTTTGTTCTAAAGGTAGAACTTCTACAAAATATAGAGACTGAAAGGAGTGGGATGTAAGTCAACAGAAGGGAATAAACTAATTATGGCTGACTGGATCTTGAATATTTATAATGCAGCCAGTAGCAGCTCCCTTTGGGCCCCTTGTTTACCAAGTCTGTTGAATTTATGTGCCCTGACAGGACACATAGTTCTGAAAAGTGCCATGTGCATGACATCAGATATGACTGGAATACTTACATTCATTCAGTAAGGCTTCATTCACTAAGGATGTGTCTTTTTTAAAATATACTAATTTGGAATACCTTTACTGCTGAAAGTGTTTACAATAGATATATAAAAAGGAAAATGTAGGAAGCTGAAAAATGGGACATCATATTTTGACAGAAATGTTGACCTTTGCTCCCTTGATTATGCCAGGTTTTTGCCTCAAAATCCTTTCATAAGCAAGGCACTAATCCCAACAGCCTGTCAAACCCCACATCACATTTCTGTCACTTTTCCTCATCCTTGGAACATGATGCAGAAAGCAGCATTTTGTCTTTGAGGGCCAGTGCAAAAGCAGGGCTTGCATCAGTGGGAGAACTGATGGCTGAAACAGAGTGAAATGAGACTCTGCCTTGGTGTGGGATCGAGCATTGCACACCTTCAAACAGGATTTATGGACGTTTGTCCATCCAGGTGGCAAGTGAAATCTGTTTTTCCCACTCCCCCTCTATCTATACAGTAAATTGCCAACAAATCTTCCTGTGTGGCCTTTTAAAGTAGGGAAGACCAAGATGGGGAAAAAGTGTTTTAAAATAACCTTTGAGAAAGAATACCTTTGAAAAATGTAGTCGCACAACAGACTCAATTGATATGAGATTGTGCTGTCAAAAAGCATTTTCACCCAGAGTTTCTTCAAATACAGCCGGACACTGAGCCAAGTACAAGCCATAGGCATCTGAAATGGGAGCAGAATAATTTATTTAAAAAATCATGGATGTCCAGTGCTGATCCAAAATTCTGGACTGAGGGCTGTATTTTGGAGGCTTTGACTCATGACACATCCCATGCCTTATCTTCATGTTGGCTTATGAGGATGCCCAATTGCAAGCCATTTGACTGACAGCTATGGCATTCCAGCCCATGTTGCATGTGTAATGGGTTAAAGAGAAGGGAAGTAGAGTTTCCTCTTTCTTCTCTTTCATCTCCTCCTCAGTCTGGCCCAGTGGGTGAGTGGAGGTCCTTGCAAAGGCAGATGATCTGTTCCAGATCTGCAGAGTGAGTTTTGATGGGCAGATGTAGAAACTGATAACAGGCACAGAGTGGTGGCAAACAGCATCTCTGAGGGCAGAGCAAGAGTGAAGAGGGGCTCTGGGGAGAAATCACCCTGGTGGGCCTTGGGGTGGCACAGTACTGTGTCACCCCCACTCAGATGCTGCAGCATCATAGCTGTCCCAGAACAGGGACAGACAGCACACAACAAACATTTTTACTGTAGTTGAACAACCACACTCAATTATACTGTACTGTATTTTTACATATGCCCTTGGAAATGTGATTTTTTCCAAACAGTCTTCAGAAAGAGTGTTCTGTCATTTGAGATTTTTTTTTTTATTTTTGCTGGCAATTACCAGAAGGCCTTCAACTGAAATAAACAATACTCTGGCCTTCATGTGTTTAAATGAGGGTGAAGTCATGAGATTTTAAACTGATTTTATTTTAATGAGGACAAAGCTGTAAAATCTGACAAAAGGTATCGCTTATGCTACCAGCATTGTAGAAGTAGCCTGCAAGTTCCTATTCTTGGAAGAAAGTTTGTGAAATATATTCACAAGGCAGGAAATATTTTACCACCTCACTCTGTTAAAAAGTCTGCCCATTCCTTCCTGATTCATCAATGAGCTGGACTACTTGAAAGCCTAAGGCTCAGGCTCACTCAGCACATTAAAATCTCCCAAAAGAACGGTGACATTATATTTCACTGGCTATTCCAGCAGAAAACATCAGGCAGAGCATATGGAATTGTAATGCTTTCTGAAATATGTTAACTATAGCTGCATTCTGGGTTTCATTCCATACTCTACACAGGCAAGCTCTACTATGCTTTTCAGAGAAAATAAAGCAGACAATTGCTTGCTTCTGAACTACAAAGTATGAATGCAGTGCTTTGCTCTCATTTTGCATCCCAGGAGTAAAAGGAAACTCTTCAATTCATTGCTAGATGTTTGTTTACTTTGATCACATGAAAGGATGATATTTCAAGAGTGTGTATCCATATATTCCAATTTTGTAGAGTTTCTGATGCAGAAAGACTATGTTGGCTTTGGGGATAGAGTAAATAATACACTTTTGGCTTGGCTGTTTATCATTCATGCAGTATCCCATTGTTAGAATTCCTTGAACCAGCTAAGGGCTTATAACTGCTTATTTAAGACTGCATTTTAGAGTCCTCAATATAGCATAACAGTATGTTATGCTTGTGAATACTCTAATACATTAGTTCCTGAATCTTATTAAGAGGTGAATGTTTTCAATGTTTTTTTCTTTCATCTTCTTCAGCTGTGTCAGTAGTAATTTCCAGTTTATTTTTAGGGGGCATTAGACAACCTACTGAGACAAGACACAGTGAAGTTAATTCTCATTCTAAATGCAATGTACTTTAAAATAAAAATTTCAGTGTTTTCTTATGGAGAAAAAGTAGAAGCATAGCAATACCGGACACTTTAAAAATGTAAACTTTCATGTAAAAATTTTAAAGCGCATCCTTACATTTAAACACAAAATATCTGCTTAAGAAACTAAATCCCCCAAATACATAAGAAGGCCAAAACCATGTGTGTAATGAGTGTAAGAAACTGTGGCAATATTTCAAGGTCAAGTGTGTTGCACTTTGTAAATCTATCATTCCTCCTAAAAGTTCCACTTTTGCTTTTCTTCTCAGTCTGTGTTTATTGTGTTGAATAGTTCATGAATACTCAAGAAAATTGAGTTTGACAATCATGAAGAAAGCTGTAGCAAGAAGGCAAGAAGGTGCCTTTTACCTGCTGTGGCATAGCTGTATGTGACAGTGTTCACAGGGGTTCTTGGATGAGGGAAGAGACAAGAATGTTGACTCCATGTTCAGAAGGCTTGATTTATTATTTCATTACATATATATATATTACATTATAACTATACTAAAAAGAAATAGAAGGAAAGGTTTCCTCAGAAGGCTAGCTAAGAATAGAATAGAAAAGAATGATAACAAAGGCAGCTGGCTCGGACAGAGAGAGCGAGAGCAGCTCTGCTGTGACTGGTCACCAAATCCAAACATCCACAGGAGACCAATCACGGATCCACCTGTTGCATTCCACAGCAGCAGATAACCATTGTTTACATTTTGTTTCTGAGGCCTCAGCTCCTCAGAAGAGAAAAAAGCCTAAGAAAGGATTTTTAGTGAAAGGATGTCTGCAACAGCTGTACATTTACTGAATCATAGAACATATCATAGAATGGTTTGGGTTGGAAGAGACCTTAAAAATAATTAAATTCCAACCCCCATACTGTAGGCAGGGACATCTTCCCGAGACCAGGTTGCTCAGAGTCCCATCCAACCTGGCCTTGAACATCTACAGGGATGGGGCTTCCACAGCTTCCCTGAACAACCTGTTCCAGTGCCTCACCGCGCTCACAGTAAAGAATTTCTTCTCTGTATTGTTATGGATCAAGCTGGAGCTTCAGACAAGCCCTGCCTAAAGATAAGATTTTTGGCAGCAGCTTGAATCTAGGTGTCCCACACCTAAAATCATTCCAGCTCACAAATTCTAAGCATGGCAGATCATGTCTAGTATAAAATGAGTTATTTATTGAATAGACAGGAGATATTACAGCACCTGAGTGCAACCATGCAGCTAATTCTTTTTCTATTAAATCCACGTCTCTCCAGTTAAAGGGATAGTGTCAAATGCTTTGCATAAATTTAGATGAGATTTAATTAAAATTAAAATATTCCCCATCCCCACTTTTTATAGTTTAAAACCCAAGTTTAAAACTCCTCATAGGTGCTTATTAGCAATACACTTTCTTTAAATTCACTTGTTTTCAGTTGAGGAAATACCTTAACATGTACATGTCATGGCACAAGAGGAGAATTATATCTTGGTATCATACAGGAGCTGCAGGCAATAACTAACTTCATTCTCTGCTATGTGTTACATTTTCTGTTCACACACATGGTTTGATTTGTTGTCATAACCTTACATATCCCCTCCTCATCTGTTTGTTGTGTTACTAACATTGCCTGAATTGGTTTTTGTTTTGTTGTTTAAACATCATGTTTAGGGACACTGTATTTACTTTTCATTTGGTTGCATGCTATTGCATACTTGGAAGAGTCAGGTCTCATGTAAAATCATTGGGAAATCAGGGAATGCCACAAAAAATTCTCTTTCTGCTTCATGGAGAATGCCGTGCTCTGCTATTTTAGTAAAAATTCCTGAAGCGTGAACATGTGGTTCAGACTGAATTTTCTCAAAATCAATGCTTTGACAGAAGAGGCTGTAAATGAGGAGTCATTTTTCTGTCTGAAATATTTTAAAGGTATTTTTGAAGTCTCTGACACCTGTACACCCCCTGTCAGGATAACTGAAGTACACTCAACTAGTAATTAATAAGAATGCTAGGTAACCCTCTGGCAAGAATATTTCTAGGTCTTGTGTCTGTACAAAATAGATCAAGAGTATCTTCAAAAACCAGTGTGGAAGCAAGAAGAGCAGAAGATTCACTGGTTCAAATTGGCTGAGTAGAGGATGCCAGTGAGCCATGGACAGACCCTGCTGAGTTCAGTCCAGAGGTGAAGCTCTGGTGGTGGCTGGTAGCACAAGCACAAGGACAGTGTCTAAATGATGGCAGACACAGAGGGATCTTTCCCTCAGTCCACTTGCCTCTGGCAAAACCGAGTGTCACTCCCTCACTAAAGGAATGATTTATGGTTGTTGGGTAGAGTGACTTTCTGATAGTCACAGGGAAATTGTGCATGATTCCTTCTCAGCACCAGAGTTACAGTGATGCTTCAGTGTCACAGTGAGTCCAACATTTACCCAGACCTGCAGCCTCCATTCCCATCTGCCAGCAGTGGCAAGAGTCAAATAGAATTATTTGACTGATACCAAAGATGAGACAGGCTTTTTAGGCTAGTACTGTAACAGCCAAAGAAATTCTATGTGCAGCTCTCTTCCTCATTCTTCAGAACCGAACTGAATTACAGATCTTTGAGGAGATATTTTAAGGGGTTTTGTACAGTGTGGGCTGTTGGCATTGAAGTGGCTTTATTGCAGAGAAAAGCTTTAACTGTTTTCCTGATTTTTTAAGTAAAACAGAATCCAGCAGCTCTTTGTGAGGATAATTACATGGAGAGGGTTTATCTGAAGTGTGTTTCAGAGAAATAAAATACTCCTCAAATAACCCTTTATGGTCTGCAGTTTTTGGAACTTTTAGCTTCTCTGAGTGAGACACTTTAATCAGAAATAGGATTATGTAAGATTCCATTTTTAATACATAGGAAGAAATTATTCTGTTTAATGTTTAAGATTACAAAAAAATATGAGCATTACTCAAAAAGTAGTCTTACAGACCTTCCTTTTTTAAGATAATAAAAGTAAATTTGGCCAGATTTTATTGAGTATTGTTACAAAGTTTTGATGATCCATGGAACTTGAAAAGAGTAGAGAAGCAACTTAAACCCTAATAACACCATTAGGCATTTATTTGACTTGGGATAAGAAATAAGATGAAGTAAAATCAGGTCTTTCTTTTTAAAATACCCAAGTGACAATGCTCAGGACATAACTAAGCTGCACTAGAAAAGAGGATGCCTGTTAGAGCACATGAATGCAAGAGTCCAAAAATTGCTCAAAAGGAAAAAATATTTTTACTATTAAAGGTAAAAGAATTTATGTCACATTATCAAGAACATTTGAACATTATTGCTTTTTACATAGTGAAAATATGAATGAATGTTACAAACAAAAATTGTAGCCATGGTGTTCCATAAATCAAAGGAAAAAATATTATTTGTATTTCCTGTAAGAAAACATCAGCCCTAAACATGTGCTGTTAACAACTCATTTGAGCTCCGGTCAGCTACAGTTGGAGCTTCTGCAGGTCCTGTTGTGCATCCTAATGGCTGAGAAAATGACATTTAATGAAAAATTGGTATATGAATGAAAAAATTCAAGCAGTTTTGGGGGAAGTAGATGCAATTTAATTTAATTTAATTTTTCTTCTGATGAATTAGAAGCCATCTAAACCACCATAAGATTGTCTGCTTGTTATTCTGGACATTCAAATGATGAAGAAATTCAGTTGCAAGAAGTTGTGTGCTTAAAAGCAAATTATTCCATAAGACCAAAATGATATGGTGTCTGTCTCCACCCTTCTGCTGATCATGAATCTGCCCTGCTAGAGCTCCTTGATTAATAACTGCTACATAGATGTAATTTCAAAATACTGCTTTGGTCATTCTAAATGATGAAAATAATTGGAATGTTGCTGAAGTGCTGACTGGTGATTCAGACTAGCCTTTTGTGTTGGCATTGCTGATCAGGATAGAATTTTTACTGGTAGCTGTTAGGACAATTCTCCTATTGAATACACTATTTTTATATAAAAAATAAAATGTTTGAAGCTAATAACTTCTGTCTCCTTAATGTGAGGCAGACGTGGCAGCAGTTGTGATATGAAGGCAAGGGGAAAGTAACCAGGGAGTATCTGAGCAGTGTCTGCATCATACCAAGGCTGACTGTACCCATCTCCTTCCTCCTCACACCACCACAGACCACTGATGGGCAAGGTGGGGCAGCTGTTCCCAGGCTGGGGCACAAAGCCCTGCCAATGGTAAACATTAGAGAGAGCCAGTTATGTGATGGGTTTTCAAGGGTTGGAGTTAACTAAAGTGACATTAGTCCTTTGAATTATACCATTGTGTCGCAGACATCTTTTCATAAAAATCCTTTCTTTAGGATTTTCCCTTCTGGGAAGCTGAGGCCCCAGAAAAAGAATGTAAACAATGGTTATCTGCTGCTGTGGAATGCAACAGGTGCACCTGAGATTGGCCCATGTTGGATGTGTACAATTAATGGCCAATCAAGCACCGAGCTCTCTCTGGGACAGAGTCGGAAAGAGTTCCTTTGTTTATTCATTCTTTTCTATTCTTAGCTTAGCCAGCCTTCTGAGAACTTTTCCTTCTATTTCTTTTTAATATAGTCATAATGTAGTATATATATAATAAAATAATAAATCAAGCCTTCTGAACATGGATTCAACATTCTCGTCTCTCTCTCATCCTGAAACCCTTGTGACCACCGTCACACCATTGTGCTAAACTCCCAAGAGAAACAGCAAGTGGTTAATTTCAAATATGATATTGCAGAAGATGACATTTGTAAACAAATTATTATACAGACACTATATCTCCTAAAATGGCATGCTTTGTCACTAAATCAGACTGAATTTAGTATCTTGTGCTCAAGCATCAGGAAGAATGTCCTTGTTTCAAATCTTGTGATATTTGAAGCTCAGGAAAGAGGAACTGAAAATACTGAGTCATGTGTATACTAATTGTGCTAGCACCCTGTATAAACCACAGTGTTCGAATTTCATAATTTAGTGGGTCAGAATTTTTAATTAAAAGTAGAGAGAAACTGGTTGTTATAAATGTGAGATGGGTGTTTTCTACTGAGCAGCTTAGTACTTCTAAAGACACAAACCTTAAAAGAACATAAAAGAATCTAATGTGAAAAACCCTCTTAAAGGCCAAAGCCTTCAAATTTTGAGAGGAAATCTTATGACATTGTTCATGTTGACTAGAATATTTATAATATATAAATACTTAGTAAGAAATTCGAAATTATATAAAAATATTGTAAGAGACTGAGCTCTAATTGCAGTCTTCCCTTAGCTCCTGTTTCCTGCCATTGCACAGACATGGCTGCTTTGGGCTCCCTGTAATGAGTCTGGGCTACTCTTTTTGGCAGAGCAGCACAGGCTCCTTTTCCCAACATCTGTTTGCCTGACAGGAGAGTTCCATTCCTTTCCTATGTTCCTAACCAGGGGAAATCATCCCTGTGACTCCTTCTGGACAACCAGAAACAAATATTCACCTTCTATTTTTTGAGCTGAGATGATGATGAATAAAGAAACTAGGTCTCATTGCAGGGAAAAAACAAATCTAATCCAGTCATGGCTGGATGATGGAACAAGCCAGGAGGTCTCCCAGGATGGGGACTCAGGAGTCAAGAATTAAAAAATGATTACAGCAAGTGACTCATGATGCAAGGTGTTCTCAGGAACTTTCTCAGCTTCCTTTTAGGTACTGGCAGGAACTGCACTTGGTAAGACTAGCAGAGCACAGTAAGTCTTTACAAAATCATTTTCCTTAGCTAAAGCTTCTGGCACTTGAAATGGTAAAAGGGCAGCTATAGTTTCGCTCACAAAGCTGCTACATTTTAGTCAGAATGCAAGGAAATGTGGAGAGATTTAAAATAAGTAAGATAAATTCAACATTTGGGGACTGGATTATACTAGGCACATCAATCCTGCTTTTTATCATTCAGCTCGTGTCTGAGCACTAAATATAAATAGGGATGCAAGGTAGTTTTTCCTGTCCACTGAATGGCTCAGGCTATTGTGCAGGTAATGAGAACAGTGTGGGATATAATTTTGGAATTGCATCAGGACCTGGTGGCTGATGTGATAATAAAGAAACTCCCACCTTCCTAGTTACCTTTGGTCATAGGTCTCTTTAACCCATGGAAAAACTTTGCATTTTAATGTAGTCATGCAGTCTTGTAAAATTTCAGAGTCTGGGCATAAAGAATATTCCACTGACTCACCCCTCACCTGCCTCCTCACCTGTTTTTGCTGTTGCAGACACTGTGAACCTGCCCATGGACCCTGGGTCACATGCACTCAGTCAGCAGTGTTTGGGGCCCATGGGATGGATATGTTTTAAATATGCAGTCCCAGCATGGCAGAAAGGTGCCATGAGCTGCATGTGGAGTCAACAGCAGAGCTGTGGGTGCAGAGAAATGCTTCCAGCTAGTCCATTTGTATCTCTGCTGCAGTTTAAAACAGCAGGTAACCTTCTGTCATGTGAGAATGTGTGTACAGTGTCATGCCATGGGACTGGACGCAACATTCTTTTCTGTGTTTGGAAAAAGAACATTCTCCTCAGCTCCAGTGATACCTTGCAAATCTTCACACCATGGTTTTTAGCTAGGAGCCTCAGCTCTCATCTCACCTGGATTCCAAAACACACACTCACCCCTGAAGACTTCTGAGTCATGAAAAAACCTATACCGGCCAGATATGAGGCCCTGAGTTCTGGTTTGCAATTTTCTGTAATGGGAAATTTTTGTTGTGGTACCTGGCAAAAGTCTGGGCCCAGTGAGGTACCACCTGGCAGTGCCAAGGCCCATGGGACAGGACAAATTTGGGACCTAACATGTTTTTAGGGATGTGGACATCCTTTCTACCAGGCCTGATGTTTCTGGCACAAAACATCATGGGATCAATTCAGTTTGCTCTGTAAAGGATGAGTTGTCACTTGTCAGCGAGCTCAGCAACCTCTAAGCTGGAGATGTCCTTCATACACAAGTAGTTCTCTCCCTCCACAGCAATCCTGAAAGGGGACTCTGGATGGCCAAGGAGGCTTTCAGCAGGCAGACAAATTTTGTTCCTTTCTATTTGTATGGATAATTTGTCTTAAGACCAGTAATGACATGAGTGTACTGGGTATCATATTCTTTCCTTCCCAAGCAAGCTATTTTTGGAAGGTAATGTGCAGCTCAGACTGATGGACCATGCTGCCACAGTCTGACTTCAGTCAAAGGATTTATGCTTTGTATTCCCACATCCTCTTGTCTTTTTCAGTTCTCCCTAACGAGAACGCTCTCGCAGCTAAGGGCAGGAAGAAATCTGTCATGCACACAGCTCTCCCTCCAGCACACCTTCCCCCTCTCTTCATCTTGCTCTCTCTCCTTTAATTGGGCTAGAGAGAAAGCATTTAGCAATTTCTCTCCCCCTTTCCCCTCATTAGGCTAACGATGACATACTCTGTTTCCAGAGTGTCTGTAGGAGCACAGGATAGCAGCCACTGCTCATTGTTAACACTGGAGCACAAAAAAGCTGGTGGCTTCATCCAGAATTTATGTAGATGCATGTAAATGAGAAGGTATTTCCTTGGGATCATATGTAATACACAAGTGAAAAATCAATGGGGAGAATTTCAGACTCTTGCTTGGTGGTGTTTTGAGCCTCCTATTATCTTACAACCTTGGTGTTTTGAGTGCTGAGATTATCTTATGACCTTGTTGTTCCTAATGGAAATACATTCTTCCTCAGATACAGACAAACCTTGGGCTTTTTATATATTTTTTTTCAGTGCTTTAAGATTTATTTTGCCTGATTTCATTTATCACTTTTCTAGGGTTTTTTTTTTTCACTTTTATCCATCTACTGACCAACCTATGTGCAATAAATTCAACATTTTTTCCATACACATGAAATTAGAACTGTTCTCTTTCTTTTTAGCCAGCCTTCCTACTTTTTATTTACTTCCTTTGTTTATTGTCCTTCCTTCCCTCCTACTTGCCTGTCTTTCTTTCTTCACTTTGGAAAAAGGTAGTAATGAGCTCCAATAACATCTCCATACTTCAGTTACTGCTGCTAATTGCAATCAAACTTATCATCCTCTTTAGCTTTTATTTGTTACCATTTAAACATTCTCAAATCCTAGTCACATTACTGACTTGTTTACAGAGCCAAAAAAAATAATATAAATTGATAATTAACCTACAAACAGTACAGGTTTCTATACACTGAAGGAAAATTAGTTTTAATTGCAGGTTTGGACAAGATAGGCTGAGGTGACAGAAGAAACTGCATTTAATGCAGCTGTATTTACAGTAGTGTGAAAGATGTATAAATGCAAAATGGAAATATTTAATAGTCACTGCCTGCAACTCATTTAATAGGATTATTAAGAAACAAAAGTTCCTGTAAATTCAAATCCTGACATTTAATGTGTCTATTGACTTCCATTAGAAATGTTTAAATACTTTAGGACACTGATCAGTTAGCAAAGGCTCATATTATGTCTGAGAGTGAGACAAATAATAGGACCTTCATACAAAAGAATAAACTGAAGCACAGAGTAAAAGTGGCTACTAGAACTTCACAGAATCACAGTTGTATCTTAAATTAACTAAAATTAAGAAAATCTTGTATGAAACTGGAGCTCTATGTGGGTCACATGTCGCTTCCTCTTTAGAACAGCATTTGGTTTATCTCCTTTTGTCTTCTTCCACCCAAGCCAAAGCTCTCAGGCTCTTCTGCTGGCCAGCACCAGTTGGCAGCCTTTGCTGTCCCTGAGGTGTGTCCAACCCTCTGTGCAAGGTGTCACTTCCAGAGAGATGCCACAGTAATGTCCATGCTCACAGAAATTCCAGGCAAATAGAATGTCAGGACCTGTGTACCCAGGAAATATGTGCAAAACTAAGGATGGTTTAAGTGAAGGATGAGATGAGCCCTGCATCCCCAGCCAGCACAGTTTGCAAGGAACTCTCTGTGCAGGTTCAGTCAGTGGCCTCTCTGCCAAGACTGTCAACAAAGGTGCCAATTAGTGCCAGTTGTGATGATGATTTTTGTGATGCCAGCACCTGTACACTATGAGCTGGACTGTGACCCCCCTCACATTTCCCATTAGATGCTGAGCAGCTGTCAGGTGGCAGCAGAGCTGAATGATGTATTGGGTTCTGTGCAAATCAGCAAGTCAGACAGGCTGTATTGTCTCTAAAATGCCTTTCACGTCAAATTATTTTAATCTCTCTTTAATAATGCAACTGACTTTGTTCCTTTGACTTTAGTCTGTTTTCTAACTCATGGATTATTATTCATATAATACCAAGTAACACTGTGTGACAAAACAAAACAAATTCAAATGCAAGTATAACAAGAATTTGAGCTGCAGGCACAAAAATCACACTTGCAAAAATGTATTTACACAGCCTTTTAGTGGCAATAAATTCTGTAATTGTAAAGCTATCTGACTTTGGCACAACATCAGCTTGATAAATAGAGACCTGTACACAGGTGTGTTTGCAGTGGACATGCAGTTTTTAATATATGCAGATTTTAATACTGTTTACCAGTTCAGTTTGGAGAACAAAAGCAGGTTTTTATATGCAGATGCAAACCAGGTATGCATGCACACATGTGCTGAGATCCTGACCAGAAGACCATTGCTATAGGGGAGTTATTATCTCACACAGCCATTGTCCCAGACAGGCCAGGCCTGCACTGATTGCTGGGCACACAGAATGTGCTGGGCACACAGCACGAGCTCCAGGTCTGTGCTGTGCTCTGCACATCCCTGCCTGCAGGACAGGCTTGGCTGCCTGATTGCAATGAAGCAGCCTGTGGGCAGCTGCCACTGGGTCACACCAACTCCTTGCCTTTGTCTAAAGCCGCACCAACAAATTCCCATGTGTGTATCCTTTTTTCTTTGACAGTGAAAATGATTAATGGAGTTATTTTGTTTTAAGAAGACCTTACAGGAACTCAAAAGACCGAAATATTGGGTAACCTTTACACAGACAGGATCTGCACAGGATTCTGAGCCTGCATGGAGGCTCATTCAGTGGTGCATAACTTGGGCTTCCCAGCACCTGAATGGATGTAAGATCATCTGTGCTAACCTTTTTTCCTTTAAAGTGTTAGCTACAATAAATGTTTAAATATTTTAAACCATATTTCACAGAGTCTGAGTGTCCTTGTTACTGGGATTACAATGATCCAGCAACTCCTGGCACAAAATCCTATTTGTGGGAATGTGTGTCATGCACATAGCCTGTTGTGCTTTGATGTGTCTCTTTTGTGATCTTGCTTCAATATGACACCTTCCCATCAGCCTCATCTTTTTTGTCTGTTAATTTTTGTTCTGCTGTTAATTTATTGAATGTACCTCACAGAGGATTATATGATCCTTGTACTTGGAGATGTTCTCATGGGTTCACGGGCACAACGTTTTATGCAAAACGCATATTGACCATCCCCGCTGAAGAAAGACTTTATGGAAATGTCCAAACCCCACATTATTTATTGGAAACAGCTGATAAAAGGAGGTGTCTCTTAAAGTTCAAGTATTGCTTCATAAGATGCACTTGATTATTTTGGTAATTTTTCAAAAAAGCATGACTGTGATCACATAGTGAAAAAAAAATCCAATTTATAGAGGAACTAAATAAGGCTGCACAATGTATTCAAGGTGTTTCCCATGTTAAATACTGTGTGACACAGCAACAACATTTTTTACAATCATGAGAATGAAAAACTGTATTAAAAAACCCCAATTCCTTCATCTGATACATTGGACTGACTCTCTAAGAAATCCTAGAGATTTTGTGGGACTACACATTGAATCTCTCCTCAAAACCTTGGATTTTTTATTCAGCCATGCCCTAAACATGATCTTTTAGAAGAGGGATACAACTGCAAATATTTTATTTCTTTCATAGCAAAAGTATATATGATCAGAGTTCTTAGCAATTATAAAAGTTATAAATGATAAAAAATTATAAAAATTCACAGATTTATGCTGTGAATAATAATTAGGAACTAAAAAATATTTTTATTTATTATTTTTTGTATGTGGCATATTGGATGGCTGATATGTTTGGTTAAGAAGAAGAAGAGAGCTATTTGTAGTAATTTCAGTTTCAAGGACTATTAGCTTAATAACAAGGGACTTGATAGAAACTTGTATCCATTGGACTTTTTCTAGGCACACAGAAAACATTAATTTCTGTAGGCACCTACAAAATGAACACCTATTAGGGATTTTTTTCTGTAGTTTTGCAAATCCTTTGAAGTTTTGAAATAGATTGCACATTGTCAATGCATTGAAAAGCTATCCTCTGTATAGTTGCAAAACAAAGGATGAAAAATACATTTACCATCTCCAGTGGAAAATAAAATTACTTAAAAAAAAAGAAAATAGAAAAAAACCCAACTAGTATAATATATATACTTACAAGTATAATATATACTTATACATTCAGTCAGGATGCTGAAAACATATTTTGGATATGGTTGTTTTGTCTCTCTTGACCAAAGCAGAATGGTTTTTCTCAGCAAGATGCTGCACGTAATGTACCACAGAGAAGTTTTTCTTCAGATTGGTGTGGGAAAAAGAGGTTCAACATGATTTCTAATTGTGAGCTTGTGCAAACCCATGTAGGTCTCCTTCAGCCAGTCATACTTCAAGACTTTTTATCTTTGGAACAATATAAAATGTTTTCTTTAACAATTATTTATATCTTTAAAATCTATCTTGTTACATTTGTGGGTAATACCACATTTATCATATCTCATGAGGACTGCATATAAGTAACTAATACAGGGGCATGCTATATACTTAATTTTTTCATTTTTAAGCACAGCACTTTTTCAGTTGCCATACTAAGATTGAACATGAGGACCGTGATGGTGTATTTTAGGGATGAAATTCAACATCCAGAAGGTTTTTCCCCCCTTACACCTATAATCAAAAGGAAGAGTCTTCATGTAGATAATAATTTAAGGTAGGAAATTCTGATAGTTCTTATATTAAAACAGCCTATTGGATATACTGCAAATTCCTTTGCCTTCAATGAGTTCATACCTTCAGAGACTCTCCAAAGCAGGACACACTCCATGTGTTGTGTGTTGGAATACATTATCTCTGTTCTTAGGCTATTAAAAGAGAAGCTGGAAAATCTGTATTTTCAGCAGTGCTGATGCAGTACATTATTTGCTGCAGTTCAACATATCAAGTAAAACGTGGTGCACTGTGCACCTTCTGTTAACATATCTTCCCATGTTCAAAACTAGAAAATATTAATGGAAAATAGGCCACGCAAGCAGGAAAGTGTGTTGTAAAGGAATTGAAACAAATAGCATGCATGCTGGCTCTTTGCTTGGCTTAGGCTTTTGAAAACTAGACAGAATTCACAGTTGGGACCATTACAGCAGAAAGGGATTTATTCTGTGTAGTTCCATCATCTTGTTACAATCTTTGTCATAGAAAAGGAAGCAAGAACCTTATACCATTTTCAGCTCTTGTTTAATATCTTCTTCACAGGAAAATGCTGCCAGGATATTAAACTCATCTGTTCTTTTGGATAATAAGGATGTAATGTACCATTCTGACCTTTCCAAATGCTGTGTTCCAAATTACTGTTCATTAGATTTTTTTTCTTGATTAAAGTCTCACTAACCTGTAGAAACAGAATGAAATAAGATTTAGTCAAGACATAGCATATCAAGCATGATCATAATAAAACCTCACATTTGTATAGCTCAAGGGCTATAACAGGTATTAACACTTTGTTGTGCTATATGATTGCTCTCTTCATTCATAACAAAGCAGCTAAAATGATATTCGTTTAAATTTTTGACATGCTAATTCAGAGCTGGAAGCTGAAGAACTTTTATTTGGTTCAAAGTTTAATCATGAGAATAAGAAATATTCTGTTTCTGGTATCCTGTAGAAAAGTTTCAGAGATGAAGTCATAAGAGAACTGAATTATAATCCTCAAATGCAAATGTAATTAAATGATAAAATATATATGACTGAGGGCCAGATTCTGTTAACCTTATCCATTTTTAATTTAGATTCAGAAATAGATATTAAGGGCAGAAGAAATGATGCATTTAGTCTAAGCTCCTGCATGGTCCCAAAATGTTATCTATCAGCCTCTGTAGCTTCTGAATGAGATGCAGCACATCTTTCTAAGAGACCCAGATGGCTCTGATGGCTGAAAGCTCTCATTGTTAATTTGGTGATGGGGGAACAGACTGGAATTCTTGGCTCCAGCTAATTACACATTCCTTCCTCCTAATTGAGAAGACTCTTTGCTGTCAGGAATACTTTTTGCCTGTAGGTACCTGAAGGCTGTAGTCAAGTTACTTCTCAGTCTTTTCTCGACTGATTTAATAGCTAAGAATCTATTTAGTATTTCACTATTGGTACATTTTCCTGTATTTTTTTTTATTTTCAGAATTATTTTCTGTACCTATTTTTAACTTTCTATACCTTTTTCAACAAACCATAAAGGCGCATGGCTTTCCAGTAAATTTGACAAATGTGAAAAACCTGCCAATTTCTGAATACTATTTACCTATTTACTCTTACCAAGATTACATTGGTCATCAAATAGCATCCCATTCATAGTTCATATACAACTTCCATTTCTAATGACACTGTGTCCTTCTCAAAACCATTATTTTTCTGAATAATTCAGGATCAAAACATACTTAAACCAAAATAAATTATTAATCTAAGCAAAAAATTAGATGCAAGCTGTCCCTTTTTACACAATTAAAAATAAGTCAATGCACTACTCCCTTGTGTTCACAGTTTGATTATTTTATCTGTAAGTGTCCATATTAATGGGACTTTAAACTGGAAGTTTAACACTTTAGGCTAGTTTCTACTTTCTTTTTAACAGTGGAGTGGTTTTGCCTACAGTTTAACCTCTGCTGAGGAGAACTGGCCAGCCTTGGGACTGCTGCTATGGAATTCCAGACACAGTGGTGATGAAATAACTGCTAATGGTGCTCCTGAGAGAGAATAACTCAGTGTTGGTGTGGATGTTATGAATGCCTCCTGAGGGACTGTACTATCTGTCAGACCAATTGCTTAGCTGTTGTTTACCTTTTCTGTCTGTGGATCAGTAAGCATTTTAAAAAGCACTCGGTAAGAATCTGTTAGCACTTATGAAACCACAAGACAAAATAAGAAAAAAAAATATATTGCTGTGACAAGGAAATTGCCCAGTCTGGGCAGCAAATTTCTTTTAAGTGGTGTGTCTCCTACTGACAAGTATTAAGAGATTAAGATGGGGATGCAATGATAGGAAACAATTCACATGATTCTCTGTAGGAAAAACAGGTAATTATCATCCAGAGGAGCAACAGCTGAAGTTCCATGTGTAACTTTTCTCAGATACATATTTTTTTTTCTCAGCCTGAACATCAGTATTAAGGAAAAGTACTTTTCTCTAGAAAAGAAGCTGAACTGCAGGAAGTAGTTGTAGCTGCAGGTTATACCAGTTGCTTCCTGCTACAATTCTGGATGCCAGGAGAAGGCAAGTCATCATTCAGGAAGGGTCTACAATGAATAGATAGATATTAACTATTTTCTCACTTTCAATTCATATAGGCAGCTCAATATCAAAAGGAAGAAGCAAAGCCAAAGCAAGTAATTTAAGGTCCTTTCAAGGTCCTTTCAGAGATCTAGTATCCCTGTGGATGCACATGTGGTTAGCCAGGCAATGCGCACACACACACACACACACACACACACACACACAGAGTGACTGAAATGTGAATTTACAACCTTTCCTAGCATCTACATATTTCAACTAATGGCGTGGCACATCAGCTGTCCCCTTCTGCCTGTGGTTGCCTTTGAGGACATTCTTACTGGAGGCACTAAAGGCTAGATATATGAATTAATTACCATAATCTAACCTCAAGTGACTACAGGAACCATGAGAACTTCTTCCTGAACCCAAAGATTCCTTGGAGGAAATATTTCTCCTATTTCTTGATAAACTACAATCCTTGGCATGCTTTCCTAGCAGGGCAGTACATGGAAAAAAGCCTGGAACTCCACAGCACTGTGCATGGTTTCTTTGCCTGTCTACATTTGGTAATCTGAATCTGTCTAAGGAAAATTAGTGTTTTATTTTGGGCTATTATAAAACCAGCCACCCATACAATATGGCCATAAGGCTCCTTCTCTTCTCAGATTGAGATTGCTATCACTCACCCCATTCAAAGTGCTACATGGAGAACTACACAAATACATTTTATTGACAGCAGGATCACGCACCTTCATTTTTCATCCCAATATTAAGCCTACATAAACTTTGGCATAATTGATTTTATGTTCTGTTTCCATGGGACTCTGAAGAAAGGGCCCAGAGAATAAGAAATGAACAAACGTCATTTAAAATGAGGAGGAAGAAAAAGTGAAGTCCAATTGAACAAGTGTGTAAAACTGACATTTTATTTTGACAGCATTAACTAGTGACAGCTTGATTTTCAGAACATTCTATCTTTTACTTTGAAAAATAAAATTTAGGTAGTAAACCTAGTTTTCTTGACAGGCCCTTGAAGAAAGGATAAGGATTTTGCATGACAGAAAATCTCACTGTGTTTATGAAATATTTTTTGTGTCCCCAAATATTTTACCTAAGCTAAGCTAAACCCATGATAACTAATTTATTTTTATCAATGGATTTTAACATTAGGGTTTTCCTTATATTTGCCTTTTTTTTCCCTTCTGGTTTCTTTTCTGCTTTTTAAAGTCTTGGTTTTTTGAAATGCTGTACAATTTTCTCAAAAAATTAAGTAGCTGAGTTTCTTCTCTTAAGGCATAAACTATATATGTATCCCATTGGAATCAGTTTTTCTGGTAGCTGGATAGATGTCTGGTAAAATTCTCTTATGAAAAGGGAAACAGGTGAATATTGACAATAGGTTTCAGGGCATGCTTTTATACTGCCAAGAATTTTGGATTTGTTATGACAGAGTAGGAATGAAGATAAAGCCTTCATGTTTGCATAGACAAGAAGTAATTATTTTGATAATTTTGAATTCATATGAAAATTCTAATGCACAGACCTAAAATCAATATGCAATCTTATTTGAAAACCTTCCCTTTTTCTTACAGAGTATAATGAAGTCCACTGTTCAGAAATTAATAACATAAAAATATAACTTGAAAGAACTTATTGAAACAATTAAAATTGCACTTAGAGGTATTTTACTGATTTTATTTTTTTATTGTTTTGTAGCAGTTTCAAGGCATCAAACTCTTTTAATGTAGACAATTCCAGTCTTGCTTGAAACTTACTTAGAATTTACTTCCCAGCCAAATAGATTTGTGAAATCAAAAAGGAAAAAATTGAGTGTTCACTGAGTACCTGTCACGAGTGTGTGTACAGCTAGGCAGGGTTCAGAGGAAATGTGACTGCTTCCCTGTCATCCTGCCCAAGGCAGCAGCTGGTGAGCGCCTCCAGCTCCGCAGAGGTGCTGGTTCAGAGATGTCCCTGCCAGACCCAACTGCAGCCACCAACCCACCTCCCTTAGGGGCAGAGGCTGCAGGAAAGCCCCTCACCAGGTAGGCTGACCTGGAGCACTCAGCTCTTTCACCCTCTGCTATGGACCTGCAAAAGCTCCAACAACTTTTGGAGACTCTGGTGTGAGGCTGGAAGCAGTGGCTGGAGTGTGGCTTGGGAAGAGTAGGATTGAAATCCACGAAACCCCAGGTTGATTGTGGCTCGTCCTACTGGGATCCATAAAGCCTAAAGCCACAGCACAAACCAGAAAAGGCAGACATTCCAAGATTGTTGCTTGTGCCCCTGGCTCTCAGCACCAACACCTACAACTTCATTCTCATTTTTCTCCAACTTTTCAGTGCTTTTCAATAGCTGTGTATTTAATCTCTTCAAGAAAAAAACCCCCACTATTTATCAAAAAATAAATTACTTTGGAGAATAATTTAAAATTTCATTCCCTCAGCATTCCAATTAATGCAGTTCACTCATTATTAAAGCTTTAGTTTGTACAATGGAATATTCTGTACAAATTCATTCTGTATTACATATATATGCACTGTACATATGACAGACAGTAATTTCAGATCTGGTGTTTTCACTTAACAGTTATTGAACACAGTCCCTGGTGCAGTGGGATGATAAAACTCTGTGTATAAAACCAAACAGATTTCAATGATGGTGCTCACAAGCTTGTATTTTATATTTCCTCAAGTTCCTCCTTTCTCAGATCAATATACTCTTTTAAAGGGGTAAAATAAATATCCTTTTATTTATCTGATTCTTAAGGGTATCAAATCTCAGTTGCTTCATCCTGCATCACATGTGTACCATTGAACTGAAGGCTTGATTTCAAATCTTCTGAAGTCAGTGAACATCACTGAGGGTTTATGCTTGCTTGAATTTAATCACCACTGTCCTTTGTGGTCACTACGCCAAAAACTCTCTGCGCTTCCAGTCCTGAATAAAGAATGCTGGTCATGCACACAACACCAAAAGTGAAAAAATATGTACCGGGAGGTCAACAATAAAGAATGAGTCTTTCCATTTTTTGTTAATCCAAACATTTGTGTTTCTGATTTAGGGATTATAGTTCAGCAGATGCCAACTGTTTACATTTCAGGAAAGGTCCCTTTGGTATGTATGAAGGACTTGTCCTGAAGTGAGTCTGCTTTATCTCTATAAATATTCGGAGGTAGCGTGCTACTTTAATGGAATTAAAAAGAATAGTGGAGACTTTTATTGGTACATAGACTATACTCCACAGAACATCTTTGAACTGACCTGATGTAGCCCATTTATTAAACTGTCTGCTGTGCTCTCATATTTAAAACAGCATCACTTTAGAGACAGATCTTACCACCTACACACCTATGTTTAGACCCACTGAGGTGAACAGTATTTCTCACTGTAGTAAGATACAACTTTTCTTTATATTTTATTTTCTTTGTCTTTCTTTGTCTTTATTTTCTTTGTCTTTTCTGTCTTTCTGAACTTGCTTACAGGTATCAATTCCTGGAGTTGCACACAATTCATCAGAGTACTGGGAGAGAAAGGAGTATCTCAGAAACCGCAATAGGCAATTTGTAAAGGCTAATGATTTAATGCCATCTTTTATAGCTTATGGTAAGTCAAACTTCTGTGGTTTTAGTAAAAAGCTTAAATAAGTTCTCATGTTTATTTTTCACAGTTATTACATTTATCACTCTTAACTAGATAAGGATCACTCAAATCTTTTAAATTATATGCCTAAATATATTTTTTTTTGTTGCATTGCCCTTTTCTCTCCTTTTGCCCTTGACAAAATCAGCCATGCTGTCGTTTTTTCCAGTTCTCACAGAGAACTAGTTTTGCCAACCAATTTCCATGTGATGGAAGTACCTGCCCTTTTGTTGAAAGGACAGACACATGCAGGATTCTATTGAGATATCTGTACCTCTGAAGCATTTACATTGTATTCTTTAAGTGAACTATTTGCCACTGCAATGTTACACTTACCTCATCCTTCCAGCTGAATCCACAGATACTGGGATGAGCTGAATGATTTTCAACAGGTCACAAATATTTACAAAATAAGTGTTTTTTACTCAAAAGTATATTTATGGTAAAGCTAAACATAATACAATATTACAGAAAATATTTCTGGGGCATAGGGCAAGTAGGAATTCTAAGAAAGAGATCCGGAGCGCAAGAACAGCAGATGCGTAGAAAACACAGAGAACATAGATTACGTTTTTGTATTTAATTCAGGACAATTTTTTCAGTGTTGTCATTACATGATGCATTAGAAGAGCCTGCAAAAGGCTCACAGTCCTTGCAGTCTTCTGAGGTTCTCTGCAGAGATAATTCTTCCTGATTTCATAGAAAAACACAGAGTGAGTACCCAAATATTCAAAATATTTTCCATTCACCTACCAATTAAACAACCAGTCATTACAAAAAATCTTGCTCTCTGACTGTCATACCTAAATATCTCTTTGGACCAGGGTCCATTGGGAGAAGTTAAAAAGCTGGATGAGATCATGATAAAAAGCAATAGGAATAATTGGAAAACCATAATAAAGTGCTAATATTCCACGACTTGGTATTCATATAAAGATTGATGCTGAATATACTTTAATTAAAATATGAGATTATGACTCAAAGTGAGATGTCAAAATAGGAAGTGCATAAATATATAAGTAAGATAGAACTGAAAAGACAAGACATCTCAGAGATCCTGTTAAAAAGGGCCACTGAGAAATACACCAATATGCAACATGCATTTTGACAAAATGCAGAAAGATGTACTTCAGAACTCTGGTTACTAATTTTTAATTCCTTGATTTTAAATTCATTGGATTCATAAAAAATATCTAGAAGCCATTGTGTCCATCCCTAAAAGAAACATCTGCTTGATGTGTAACTGATGCCCAAGAAACAATAAACAGTTGAATGGGAAGGGCAATTACAATATTATATTGATTTGTAGCCCAATACTCTGTTTTAATCTGCACTTAAAATACTTGAAAAATTCTAGTGGCTAAATTGTCAGAGCTCCCTGTAGATGAATATTTTATTATTGATTTAATTTAGAAACAAGCAAAAGCAGTAAAGCTCGGAGAAAACCAACTTTTTTTAAAAAATGCCAAATGAGCTTGAACAAATCACTATGCCTAATTCCAGTAAAAGTACTGAACTGAAGTGCTCCTAATATATTTCATAAATATGTGTTTATGTGCTATGAGAAAAAGCATAATTCTGGTGAAAACATTACTCCATAATCTCTCATTAAGAGTGATCATGGCAAACCCCACTTTAGTCTTCTACAGGAACCCTGATGTTGAATTCTGTTCTGTACATTTAACAGAGAGAAAAATTCTAGACCAATGTGACATTAAAAAAAAAAACAAAAACAAAACAACAAGTTGTAAATTCCTCCCCTTTTAGACAAAAATGAGACATCAGATTTCTGAGACTGGGGATGATGTTCCTCTGTTGGCAGTTACCTCTCCTGTGTAACCTATCCCTATGTTTGTAACCTTAGCTTAGATCTGGCACTGGTTATCCAACAGGCCATCTCCTTCTGGGTCCATAGCACAGTCTGAGAGAGGTCCCTGTTTATCAGTGTTAACTGCTTATTTCACAAAGCCCCCGTGCTCAAGTGGAAGATGATTCTATAGCATGGTGCCAACACACGCAGCCTTTATCTGTGCTCCATTTACTGAGAGATGAGGGTGCTTCATGCTGATCATTTTGGTTTTTAACCCATAGAAGAGTATGATTCCAACCTGTGTTATTTCTTATTTATATAAACATTAATTATTTGTTGCCTGTTTCAATACCATGGAAAATGATGCATGCATTGCCAGTCTTTTCTTGACTATTGCTTAAAAGAAAACAAATAAGCCAAAATCTGGGTTCACTGTTAAGGCTTTAACTTCATCGAAGTCTGCTGTTAAAGCTACAGAGAGTGCAAAATCTGCTGCCCTGGCAAGGAAACTTCCTATGCTAACATCCAGCTTTCTGCTCATTTCTGGGCACAGGAGTTTTCAGGAGCTGCTCCAAGTCATTCCTTAAAATCTGCACTGTCACCTGATTTTGAAGCACCTTGTACTCCTTGGGTCTTTATGGGTAATTTCTATGCAAGCACTGTTGTGTAAGCACAATATCCTTGTTCCTTGCCTAAATTTCAGTTATCCCTGCTAGGCAGCCTCCAAGGCACACAGCTTTTTATTTTTCAGAGGAAAAAAATATTCCATCTTGCTTTGTGTTTCCAAATTGCATCTTGAGATTCCAGCCTTTCTAACTTTCTTCATGCATTTATCTAATGACTAATTAAGAGGATCCATTTGCTTGTACTGAGGAATTTCTGCCCTAACTGAAGTCTTTGAACTTGTAATTATTTTACAAAGTCTTTACTGTACCATCTATGTTCAAAAAGGTTTTATATTTTAAAATGACAAGTTCAGAAGTACATTAGAGGAGACATTCAGAGCATACAAATATAACTATGGAGATGAGTATTAAATATTACTTTACAGAAGATTAAAGTGCATGGATTGAAATTCCATCTTGGATTAGGATTGTAACCAAAATTTACTGGCTCTGTTGTCTTAAATTTTTTCATGTCCCAGAAAGACTGGCATTTTTAGGTTGCAGAAACCTCTGAACAAATATCAACTCCACACAGCTATGATTAGCAAAGGTAGGTAACAGAAAGGACAGGAAACTGCAGCTGTGTGGGAGAGAGGCATTTCCAAAGAGTCTCTGAAAGACAAAACTGAGTTTTCTGTTTCAGCAGTGGGAAATCTGCTCCTAAAAGAGAAGAAGAAGTCCATTTCTGTAGCATTGGAGTCCCTGGGTGGGCAAGGATAGGTAGGATTCAAATCTACACAGGGACCCTCAGCCAAGTGTCATTCAGCCCTAAATGCAGATGTAGCACTGGAGGGGCTAAGACCTCAACAAATCATGTATGCAATTGGAGCTCTTATAAAAGGAGCTGCAGGAATTAACTCAAGGCTGTTTGTCACAGGAACTTGGGAGTGTGTGTCGTCTCTGCCTCCGACCCACACCCCCCATCATGTTACAGATTTCTTTAAAGGAAAATTAAATGTCCACTGTGCAATATGGAAGACTTTGGATCAGCAGGTGTTAAGTCATTGCTCAATTTTAGACATTTTTTCACAGAGAAGTACAAACTAGACATTTTTATTTTGGTCAGGAGATTTCCTGTGCATTATCTCTGCATTATCAGAGAGACAGAAGAGAAGCAAGAAAGCTGACAACACTAATTGGACTGATAAATGCTAGGGAACCGAGAAAGATCATGATGGGGGAGAGAAGTCTCTTTCAGTAGACTGGAAAGTAAAAGGGAAAAGCTGATATAAATACCAGGCTTTGTTTGTGATCAGAAAAGACTGCACTTCTCATCCAGGACATTCAAAAACCAGGTCCTGCTTTCTCAACTAGCAGGAAAAGTAGAATCATGGTATTACTTACCTGGATGAATGAAGTGGTGTCATTTTATCCAAAAGCTTGGGTCATTCTATGTAAGTGCCATCCCAATTTATTAAATTCAAAGAAGGTTTACAGAGAATATATGGAAACACCTGACCTTTCTCTGATCAGAGTGGGCTACAAAGAAATCAAATGTATTCTGTGGAGACTGCTGTGTTGAATTTTTAGCCCTGCCAACTCAGCACAGCTATCACAGCTTTCAGAGGATAATCTGGAAATGCACAGTGACTTCAACCCTGTATATTTGTGTTGCTTGAACACAGTGGACAAGAACTCTCTATGGACACTCTCCATGCTTAGTCTGCCATCCCAAGGACTCCTCAAGAAAGAACTGATATTCTGCAGTAATTTGCTGCTGCAGCACCTTACACTGTTTCAGTTGTGCTGGACATCCCTATAGCTTGTGCTCTCTCAGAATGCTTACGGAGGGTGCAGCATACACCAGTTTCTCCACATCTGTGTTCAAGTTCAGAAAAATATGCAAAAAAAAAATTTGTTCTCCCTCCAACCCTCCCCCCCCCTCCCCCCCCCCCCCCATTTCACATATTGACTCTAAGGAAAAAATTATTCTTTTGGGTAATTTGTAGAGAAGTACAGATAGGTGCATGGAGTACTAACAGACTTGCCAACTAATTCCAAGAAAAGGATGCACCTAAACGATATCTGGGCAAATATTCAAAGAAACATAGTAATAATAATGATAATAATAATAATAACAACAACAACAGCAACAATAACAGAAGGGGACAACTAAGGAAGACCATGTAGGGTAGAAGGGCAAAGTACAAAGGATAAAAATTTTATGGCCTGCAGAAACATCAACCTTAGCGACAAGACAAAAATCAAAATGTAGCTACTTCATCTTCAGGCTGAGGTTACAGGATGACAATTAGAAAACCCTGTTTTCAGTTTAAGAGGATTTGTATGATTGTAAGTCACCAGAGACAAAAATTTGGTGCTCGATGCCTTTTAAAATGAAATAAAATTTCAAGGAGAGCTGGATTTGAAATGCAACATTTATTTCTACTTTATAAGGCAGTGTTAGAAGAAGTTCGCTTCATATCCTCCTCAACAGCTTTTATATTAGCAAATGCTCATATACTCAAGTGAAAAATTACTGTCATAGAAAAAGGGAAGGAGTTCTTTTAATTTGCTTTGCTCTTCTGAACTTCCAGTGACCTGCAAAACATGGATAAAACCCATTGGTTTATCCACTCACTAGAAGGCTTTAGAAATATCACTTTTACAGGAGTGGTTACTGCTAGAATTGTGAAATTTGGTGATTACTTCAGATGTTAAGAATAAACATTGGTGCCACTGATGTGCCTTATGTGTGCTAACAATAGGTACAAAAGCTATTTGATTGCATAATATTAATTTTTAACCTGGAGAAGACTTAGGATCTATTTCATGGAAATAACAGAATGAATGGAAATCAGTTAATAGGATTAAACTCACTGTAGAGAGATGTGAAGCATAAAGCCATAGTTAATGACTCGTGACCTCTCTGCCTCTGCCCGTCAATGCAGTCCCTTTATTCCTCCTTGGTCTGTGCAACTCAGGTATATTCCTCTCATCTAGCAGTTCATGACCTTGTTTGAGTACTTAGTCTTTTCCCTAAAAACTCAGATGATGATAAGATTGCTTTTTTTAAACAGCAGTGAAATGTACTATACATGTGTGAATCAAATGAAAAAATATTAATTCTGAAATGGTAGCTCTATTGACTAAAAAAGTTTATGTAAATCCAATTTTCACATCTTTGTTCCAAAAGAAGACATGATGCTGAAATCAGGGTATTATTTTGGCATGCTTACTCCTTCACCTGATTGTCTCTGATCTCTTAATATCTGCATAGTGGTTCAATATCACAAAACAAAATATGTATTGGTCTTTCCTCAGCTGAGCTGCCACTTGTGGAGTATTTCAGAGTATCTAGATGTGGCACTTGGTGCCACGGTTTAGTGAGGTGTTTGGACATGGGTTGGACTCAATGCTCTTGAAGGTCTCTTCCAACCTAGTAATTCTGTGATTCTGTGATTTAGATTGAGACAATACTTCATTATACAAATATAAATCTCTGTGACTTAACTCTTATTTCAAGTGACAACAGAAACTATTTAAATGTTTCTCATACTAAAAAGATCTCAAATTCCATATTTCCATTATGAGATTCATACCAAATTCTTCCTGAATAAGTAACATATACACTGTTATGGAATAAAAAGAATTGCATATCTAAATAGAAGGAACTGAAGTATTGTTTTAAAGACAATTGAATCTTGAGTACTGCTTTAAAGATTGTACCACTTTATTAAATCATACTGTAGTTTATGCAAAATACTGCAATATATTTAAATTCTAAGATTAGAATTAGCATTTCTTTAGGTGATGAAACTCCAGAAAATACACTAATAAATATTTTGATATTAAGTTTTTCTTACAGATCCTGAGATTTATAAAATAACCTGCAGGAAAGCAAAACACAGAAGTCAATTCAACCTGTGCTCAAAACCAGCGACTGAAGTTTGCATGCATAGTTAGGAGAGCTCTATGGAGTTAACCTACTAACACTGTGCTAAATCTTGGCTTTCCTCAAACTGGAACAAATTTTTAGACTATTCAAATTACTATCACTCTCTAGGCAATAGTGGAATAAAGTTCTGATTTTAAACCCAGAAGAATTTGCTCCAATGCTATTGCTCTGGATGAAATATCACACTATGTTGTCAATATCCTCTGAGCATAATATTATTTGATGTGTTTGCAAAGTAGCTATTAAAAATTACATCCAAGTCTTGATGGCATCTTTAAAAAGTAGAGTTATTTTTCTGGCAGTCCTCTTGCTTGCTTTGCTATTGTCCAAAGGACACAGTTTGAGCTGGCAGTGTACCCTTGTGGCTCAGAAGGCCGATGCTGTCCTGGGGTACATCAGGAAGAGCAATGCCAGCAAATTGAGAAAGGGGATCCTGTTCCTCTACTCAGCCTGGTGAGGCACATCTGGAGTGCTGTGTCCAGCTCTGGGCTCCTCAGTACAGCAGAGACACGGAGCTCCTGGAGTGGGTCCAGTGGAGGGGAACAAAGATGATTAAGGGATTGGAGCATCTCTCTTACAAGGAAAGGCTGGGGGAGCTGGGCTGGTTGAGCCTCGAGAAGAGCTGACTGAGAGGGAACTCATCAGTGCCTATCAGCCTCTGAAGGGAGGGTGTCAAGAGGATGTTTCAAGGCTGTGCTCAGTGGTGCTGAGCAATACAAGACACAATGGGCAGAAACTGATGCACAGAAATTCTACCTGAATATGAGAAAAAACTTCTTTAATCTTTTAAATCTTTAAACTTTTTGCAGTGACTGAGCACTGGAACAGATTGTCCAGGGAAGCTGTGGAGTCTCCCTCACTGGAGATTAAAGAATTTAATTGCACATCCTGTGCAATGTGCTCTAGGATGGGCCTTCTTGAAAAGGCAAGTGGGATCAGATGACTCACTGTGGTCTCTTTGTGATGCTGTGACATTTCTTCCCTCTCAAACCTGAGCATGTGGCTAAATCAAAGAACATCATGTTTGCTGGAAAGGAAGATGTCAGTACCCTAATCCTTCTGTGAGAGAAGCTGGGATTTGCACTTCAGGAAACTTTCAACCCTACAGAAGGAGGTCCATGACAAGGGTCTGGCAAACAGTCAAAGTCTTCCAGTCACTCATATCCCCGCCATTGTCTGGAGATGATTTCTGAAGAAACTGCATTCAGTTTGCCTTGAAGTTTAAGAACAGTCAGAGAGAGGGGGGAATGAGCAAAGCCACACTCTGCCCAGATTAATGGCTGTCAGTCTGCTCATGGACCTGTCAAATGTAACTTTGCAAAGTCTTCTAAGAGCAGGAAGTGGATTTGATATCAAAGGCTACACACAGGCAGCAGCTCTTAACTCATGGCTTATGTAAGTGCATATATATAAGAACAGAAGCCTCTACTTAAACCAGCCAGTCAACAACTCTCTTTCTGAGCTGTGGTGTGTCTCCAGAGATCCTTATTCAATTATTAATGCATCTGCTGCTAATTTCATCATGCAGAGTGTGAATTTGTCTTTCCACGACGAGCTCTAAGGGAAGTTTGTAAGAAATATAGAACTTGTCAGCACATAAGAGTCAACACATTACTGCTGTGCTGCAGCCATTTATAACAAAACTAAAATGAGCACTCACTTGTTTGGCATTAATTTAATGTCCCACTTAGCTCCTATCAGACGTAAATAGCTGCTTCATCCATTTAAGCATTTCTGTTCGTGCACATAATGAAGTACTCTGTACCTGTCAAGTAAGCAGAATTCATAACTGAAATAAGAAATGGATGAGAAAATTCAATGTTCTTAATATTAAGCCTCTACAGGGGTAGCATCAGACTTTTTTATGGCTTCTGTGAGATTCACCTTTTATTCCATTGTTCAGACACCAGAGATGTGACACACTAGCATGCCAGAAATGTTTCTAAAAGGGATGTCTGTTCAACTTATGGCACAATTAACAAAAACTGTAGTTGTTGAACACATGTTATTACAAAATAAAATAGTTAACAAACCTGTTAGTATTTAAATATTTTTATGTTATCTATTTTAGAAAAACAAAATTTAATTTTAAACAGCACTCTAGCTGTGATCATATTCTCTAGAGGAAATTTTTATGAGAATGAACAGAGGTAATGACTACTATTAGTCACTGTCGTTAGCATAAAACATTAGAAATGACAATATTTATAACAGGCTATGACATGACAGTTAAAATATTACTTTCTATCCTTTGTGTATGCTTTGACTACAGCTGGTTGCTATTTTCTAAAGTTAAACTGATAGAAGTTTGGTAATGGTATATTTAATAGCATGTTCATAATCAGATCTAATTGTTTTCCACCACAGGGTATGAAGTTTTATGTCCTCTATCAACCCAAAACAAACAGTCCTACTGCTTAATGGCACTTCAATTAATGTTTATGGTGCTACTTTTGTAACCTAAGTTACAAGAAAAAAATATCCAACAAAATCCTTCCAAGAAGCCATTTAAGAATTTAGGAAGCTTAATGGGACTTCAACCAATACCAAAAATTACTAAAAAATGTATGAGATCCCAAAGTTGAGGATGTGAAATGACATTAGAAAGACATTGGAAAATAGAAATAGAAGACAATGAAAAATTTTTTTAGCACAGTCTAACAATTGCCATTGGAAGGGAGAACAGACCTTTAAGTTGGGGAATTTGGTTGTGAGACTTTAGGTTGGCCACCTTGCAATTGATGTTGTATCAGAGAAGACCTGTTCACCCCAAGTCATGCACAGCTCAGACTTTGTTGCTCAGATTGCAAACTTATTCCCCTGAGAGTGATTTGCCCCCAGTAACCTAGTTGCTAACCTCCTACCCATAATTCTTTTCCCTATTTAGCAGAGCTCATGCTGATTAAAATGAAAGAACAGGTTTCAAAGGCAGGTTTCTTTTTAACTGCCTTGCTGCATATTAATTTTTGTCTCTCTCTTTTGTACTAAGCCTCTAGAAAGCAAGGTAAAACTACTGTAAATACATTTTCACTGGAGAGCTGCCATTGTTCTAAATTATGAAAGCAAATGATTTCTGACTTGGACTGGTAATTGTACATAGCAGTAAATACATTCATTTTAAGCTCCCCATGATAGTTCAGACACCCTGATTTCTAGCTTTTAATGATGCATTATGAGCCTTTATTTCTCTGACATCCAGGCAATTAATCACCGACACTCCTCAGTCCCCCAGAGTAGCTGGACATCATTAGACAAGAAAGAATCAGACCTGAGGGGGGTCAACATTTCTTTTCAGGAATTACTTGTTTTTTCACACCATAAACTCTGCTTGGCATTCATTGCAGCAAATATATTTTAATAGAACTGCTGTTATTCTGCCTCTCCTCCCAGTCTCCCAGGAGTTTTTTGTAGCTCAACATGATGTTCAAAACCAGGCAAAAAATGCTCTGTGAAGTTTAAAGGCTGTCAAGCCTTCTTGGCAAATTCCCTCCAAGAGCACAGCTGAGAAATGACAAACCTATCACCTGACTGGCTGGTGTTTAAAGCTGACTGCTTTTGATTAGGAAGCAATGAACCTTCCCTTGTGGAGTTCATTCTGTGTTTTATAAGCACCTATTCACTGAAAATTATGCAGTTGAACTGATTTGAATTTGATTAGCGTAAGCTCCAGTTTTATTATTTGTAGTAAATACAAGCATCTCTTATGGTTTTTTACATTTAGGAGAACATCAGGATAGTTAAAGACTTACTTTTACTTCCCATGGATTATTGTTTGACATTTAAAACAAATCCAAGAATAATATATGCCTGTATTGCAGTTACTCACTTGTTGTGCATTGCTCAGGATGTACTCACACGCTACTTCTCGCTGCTCCAGTGGGAAGAACAGGATGAGGGCAGTCCTGCCTATTCAAGGACAAAGCACTGTGTCCCCAGCAGGTGAGCTGAGCTAGAAGTAACTGTGAAATGCAGGAGCTAATGTCTTTAATGGAAAACTCCTGTATTAAATTCTGCTGCAGACTCTGATATTTCAACAGAGAGCAGTGAGGAGGAGCAGAGCTGCCACCACAGGGGCCGGCACTGAGCACGGAATCGCTCCTTCAATGTCAGCCAGATTCAGGAGCTGCAATGTGAATGCTCTGGGAAGCTAGATACCCTTTTATCTTCTGACAGCCTTTCAATTATATGTCCCTTCATATTATTACATAACTTCCAATGATTTGCACTGTGGACCTCAGTAATAAAAACCCATTTCATGCCTGAAGAACATAACTTCTTTGGTAAGTCAGTTTAGCCCTAGATGGGGAGCAGTGCATTTGACCAGAAACAAATGCTGAGAGGAGTCAGATGGTCAGGTCAAAAAAAGCTAAAAATAATATTTGACTTTGAGAGAAAAGAGAGTTCAGGACACAGCCTAAAGGCTAGATTCAGCCCTAGCTAAACATTTATCTCTGTATCAGTGTTATAAGGAGAGATTAGACACCCAAACTTAGATGCTGCAGAGGGGTTACAGATGTACCTACAGAACTCACCAGTAAGGACTGGGGGTGACTGAGGGCTTTCATTATTGCTGGTATGGCCCATAGTGTCTTATGTCTATTAGCTTCAGGCTGAATATTCTCCAACATTTAATTCTACCTATCTTGAGAAAAATACTTACACAATTTACCTCCTCATTTACTTACCTGTTTTGTAGACCATCATTATAGTGCATGACTACAGCAACATAACCCAGCCATTATGGATGTTTAGAAAAATAAAGGAGGCTCACTTCAGCTGTAATTCCAGCTAATAGCGAAACATTCATGTGATATATGCATTTTCAGTACTTCTTGAGCTTTCATTAGTACTAGCTTCCTGTCTCAAAAATCTCTAACATATTAATTTCAACAGTATCTGTATAAAGATGCAAGACAAGAAGTACAAAAAAGCTGGTTTGAGTCAGGATATATTTATATCTTTTACACCAGTCATGACTCCAGGTTTTTGAGAACCTGAACCTGAGACTAGTGAAAGCTGCAGGCTGTAAGTACTTCTAAAAACAAAAGTGCACAAATATGGAAAGTAGTGTCTTTTAAAAATGTTCAGAGTTATCAATGGAAGTGCCTTCTCCTAAGTAAATCCTTTTCTTTACTAAACAACCAATTTAAAAACAAAGCCTTCAGAGGAAAGAATCAGCAGAAATTACAGAAGTACAGAAAATTCACTTCTGGGAAATTCCATGGGCCAATTTCCACAAGGTGAATGAGGTGCATGAGAAGCTCAGTGTGAAGCCTTGAATGGTCTGCTCACAGCAGAACTCTTGTGCATTGGGCTGAGCTTCTCTACACCCACTTTTCAACCTCTTGCTTGACTACAGAGCATTGGGCACAGAACAGGCCTACCTCAAACTCCAAGGACTAGCATATGCCTCACGCCTTGTTCTTCTCAGCTCTGCACAATTTTATTAATGATACAACATGATATACACAATCTGCAGCTTTTAATGAAAGCAACACCCACAACTGAAATTGAAAACTTTGCTCCCTAAATATTTTGAATTTTGCCCAATCTCAGTTACCTGAAAGACAGCCACATAGTCTTCACTAGGCATTTAAGAACATTTTCTAAACAGTAGAGGATATTTAATCTCATTTGGGTTTTTTGACACATATCTGAAAAGTGTTTAAATAGTCCTTTGGACCTGAACTGAGTAACCGAGTATATATATATATATATGTGTACATATATATGTGTGTGTATATATATATGCGTATACACACACACACACACACATATATGCAGCTGGAAAACAAAAACTCAGAAAATGCAAGGAAGTAATGGAATTAGATGAATCTTGGTATTTTGCTACAAATTTCTATCTTTCTCAGGAGGGGGAAAAAAAATCAGACTTCCTCTTTCTTCGTCAATAGACTTTTGTTAATCTTCTAGGAATATTAAGTAGAGCTTTCCAGCCGAAATATTTTATCACTTATTAAAAACTGCAGTTACTACTGCAATTAAAGGAATTACTACTCTCAAGTTTCCAAGAATACTAGGTCATTTCCTTTAGGCAATTATGATCACCTACTTCCAAGTCCCCCTTGTAAACCATTTTAGGAAATGTGGTATAATGGTTAAGAGTTTGGGCTCTAAGTAAAAGTATTTTGGTTCTGATGAATAGTATTCTGTGATGTAGTGCAGTATCCCCCTTCTTCTTCCATTTGCTATATGCAAAGCAAAAAGAATAATAAAAAAAAATATTTCCAAGAGCTTTAGATTACTACTTACAGTGGTAACACACTTAAATAAAATCTTAGTAAACCCTTAAGAAAGCTGCATATTTCTTTATCTCACTCACAACCTACATAAAACTGGAGTGTGAATACTGTCACCTAGGGTTTATTTCCAGCTCTAGCCAGGAGACAGAATCTTGAAAAATCCACGGAGTTTTTTTCTCCAGTCTAGAGCAGTGCTAGGCTTGAGTAGCTTCTGGCCACATTCTTTTAGCTCTTTCTCTGTAGAGAAAAAAAATCCATGTCTAAACCAGGGCATAGTTTAAATTTTTATCACCATATGCAATACTGGAACCCAAAATTAGTGTGGGCAGAAAAGTGCCACCCCTTTTTTAAGACACGGTGACAGGGAATGGGGTCCCACATGGGGACCTCATGCTGTTCCTCAGGGAACACTTCAGGTCCATTTCTGGTGTGCAGTCAGGAGAAACGAGGGAAGGACTGTGCTTGCACCAGGGTGCAGGAAATGAAGCTGAGTCCAGCTACAGCGGGACTCCACATTAGCTACTGATGCTGATTCTGTGAGCTGAGACCTTCTGGATGCACTAACAACAGCAAGTGACAATGGTCCTTTGCTTCACGTGCTCTTTGCTGAAGAAACAAGTTCATTTCTAATAACTAAATGCAATAATTATACTTGTAGTTTTTAATAATTATAATTGTACTTTTCTATGACATATGGATGTATATAAGCTTATTACAGAAAAATACAACTCAGTATTTAGCTTGAAGGATTTAGGAAATGTTAGATTTATAATTTCCAATATAATTACATTATGTTCTTCAGCATATACAAGAGAACATAGCCTCTAACTACAGGACCACTTACTACCCTTTTCTCCAAAAGAACTAACTCATTCTGGATATAAGATTGAATTAAATACTTGTATCTGTCCTAAACTCTAATGGCATGACCCTTTTTTGTTTTCTTTCTCATCCAAATGGTTGCTGCTGTTGTTTTATTTACTTTCTAACAGATTTTCACTGTGCATAGTTTGTAGCAACAATGCTACAGTAACTGAACAATATAAATAAGTGAATTCACAGTAGCTCAAAGAAGATACCAATATTTTCAGAGATGAACAAGTGGAGAACAGAGCAAAAAAAACCCCCAGAATCTGCAAAATTTAGTTTTCACAAACTGTCTCAAAGGTTGACTTATGCCAAGGGGAGACAATTTCTTCAAGTATTTTTGATGCTCAACACACTGCAAAAATACAGCTTATTTATTATTGTGTTGCTTCTGTGAGAAGATGATTAACTGTTGTATTTCTTTATGACAGAAAAAGTGTAAGAATTTAGATACATAATCAAACTGTCCTGTCTCAAAGTAGCAAGCATCCTACGCATCTCTGCATAACCTCTTTTACAATGGCAAACAAAATATGAACTAGTTTAAAATAATTCTATTTTTTGCAGACTGATGTGACCTAATTATCTCACATTTTACATAAACTAAAAACATATAGAAAAATACTAGAGCTCACCTTATAGACTGGAAGATCATTATAAATCTGAGTGGTGGCATATCCTAGAGAGGGTGGTAATGGTAGGTCCAGAACTCAGGGCTGTGGAGAGTTCCAACCTGAGGCTGTCCTTCAGAAGCAAGTGATTTATTGCAAATGATGTTGAGCACTCTCAATTCCCTGAACACCATTCAAAAGGTACAGTACTTCCCTAAGGCTCCAAAAATCTGAAAATCAAGATAAAGTTGGGTAGACATATTCAATAAAGAACATAAAATTAGTTGTCACATTAATATTTTTGCTTAAATGACCTAAGTAGCTTCACATAGCATCTCTGTGACACAGGGTTATAGTTCTGGTGACAGAAGACTCTTGGAAGACATTACCTTCCAAATTCTGCATGCTATGAGATAATGCAGTTACAAAACACAATGGAATTTGCTACACAGCTCTAACACATTCCTGTTCCCTGCAAAGCACACGTAGAATGGGACTGCCTGACCTGCTTAGGATCTCTAAAATGATGAGTGTGAACAACAGAGCAAAAAAGAGGCAAAAGAACAAACTAAACACTTGTATTTGCTTCTTTGGTTGGTTTTTGGGTTTTTTTTTCATAGTTCTTTAGATTCCTCATCTAAATTCTTAATTTTTATACTGCTACAAATATATCAGGTGCTGCCTCAATACCTTTTCTGTACCTGCAATCACTTACTTGAGATGAAGGCTCATAGTCCCTGCACAGTAGTATGAGTGTGCTTTTGGCAATGTAATATAAAAAGGAGGTTTGTGGGGGTGAATTTTATGAACATCAACACTCATTATGCAGATATTAAAGCAGAGTAATTATATTCTTCCAGAGTAAATTAATTCTCAGTGCTGGTATGGATGAGAATGGGAACTTGTAAAAACAAGTTCAGTTGCAGATGCGTTTCATTTCTTGATAATATTAACAAAATCAGGCCTATGAAAGACTAATTAAAATAAGTTCTTATTAGAATAAATGAATTGTCAGAAAATTTAAAGATTTAGGCCAGAGAGGGAGGAATTTTTAAAACACATTAGTTTCTTTCTTCAGCGAGCCAACATCCAGAGAGTGTTTTAGAGCATCTGGCTTAGGTACTCTGAATTATTTCCTGTATGCAAAGATCACATGGAATGTGTAGGTACTTTAGGTACCTGTAGCAGCAAAAGTAGTTATTTGAAGCTAGGTAATGAATGTGCTCTGTATTTCCCCAAGTGTTACACCAAGGTAATTTCACGTAGAAGGAAAAAACTCTGATCAGCGGAGTAGGGGAATATAGACATCTTTCTACAGCTTCTACCAAGTTTACTGAGTTGGCAAACAACAACTTTGTGGGTGTCTCATGATATTATCCAAAACAAACAGATTTTCATGAAAGAATCAGAAAATAATTTTTGGGTCACTCAGGGGAATTCCTTAGATCCCAAGGAAGTCTATGATACAGGAAACCTCAACTTGCAAATTGTGTAGACCTTTTCATAAACTTGGAAACATTCTTCTTTGATGAAAAGTATTAGGTGGATAAAAACATCAGGCTTACAAAATGAATAGTTAAAGTAAGCCAAGCACTGTGAAGTTAGTTAACTATCAGTTACAGGTCAGTGAAACCCAAATTCAGGTCTTGTCATGTATAGATTTGATGTAGTCAGTGTCTGAGTCAAATTTTGTTAGGTTGTTGGGTTTTCTGTTTTTGTTTCAACCATTGAGCTTAAAATGGATGAGTTATTTTCTTTTATTCTGCTTGATTTCATTCTTAAGAAAGATCACTGAAAGAAGAGCTTTTCAATATTTGTTTTATCCTCATTATTCAGTGTGTTTTTTCCTTTATTAAATGTCTGAATTCAATTCAAAACTTTAATTTTTCTTGAAAAAATTATGACTTTTGCAGTTGGCTTTCTGTGTCATTTGTGGTAATAGTACCTCATAAATGTAACTAATTGTTTATTATGTTCCTGAGTTAAAATAAAACATTCAACACTGTTACATTGTCTGCAAAAGCCAAGGCTTGCACCTAACCTCAACCAGCACTTTACAGTCAGGCACAGCTGATGATGACACTTGTAACTGGTGAAAATCAGATCCAAAAAGTCTTTGAAAGAATTCAAGACAACAAAACCCACAACAATAGCAGGCTTTTAGTTTGAGCAATTTGTCTACCCTCACACAAAACTGCTGATAGAGATGCTGAAAGATAATATAATCCATTCCTCTGTTTTAGCCAAACTCAGCTGTTTTCCATTAAACACCCTCCAAATCACTGGGAATGTCTGCCAGCGGTTCTGTGGCTAAGAGCCAATTTACGCACTCAGCCCTTATACATTTCCACAGATATCAACTTGTATTTTAGGCAAGACTGCAATTAAAAATATGAGCACTGGGAAAATAAATCTGAGATAGGATCATTCTGGTGTTGTCTAATTTGCTAATACATACAGAGCTTTTGCTTGTTCTACATATTTCTCCTGACCTCTTCACCATGCACCCCAAACATTTTTTTCTATGTCTGACAGAAAAAAAATATTATTTTTCTGAACTGTTTAGCATTTTGACCAAAATCCTTGGGTTGAGCACATACCCATCTTGGAAAATTTACCATCTTGAAAATTCATCATCTTGAAGAGGACACAGTGGTATTTACAGAACATCTTAAGGGTAGATAATATGGCCAGCCTTGCCAAAATTATATTTACCAGAAAAATGGAGGCATGGCAAATTATACTTTATAGCTTGTTCTGTACTCAGTATCTGTGAGAGCTATGAATAAGAATGATTCATTGAAGTAAGTCCAGATGAAGAATCTGGTATAAAGTGTTATTATACCAAAAAACTGTTTGCTTTTTAGATCCTTATATATATTCTTAGGGTTATTTTTGGTTGACTATGTATTAGAAAATCAGGTGCCTTATTTCCATTACTTTAGCTAAGCAGACTCCAAAGTAGAAAAACCCAAACTAAGTACTCCAAATCTAAAATTATCCCTAAATTGGTATAAAATAAACCTTATGTTATTTCTAAAACTGTCAGCACAATAAACTTTAAAAATATGTAGGTTTTTAGGGTCCAGTCCAATGTGCTCAGTGCTATGGGGAGGACATTGGTTATTACCAGGTGTCTCGAGCCCTTATTTGTGTTTTGAGATGTCCTTCTTGTTCATCAATGACAAACAGCATGAGAAAATTACCATGGCAACAGGTGATACAGCTATAGAAAAATAGGGGTTATAAAGGAAATTGATAAAGATAATAATAATAGGCTTCTTCAGTGTAAATCTGGTACATGTAGGGTCCCTATACACACAGATTCTGCTGTGGCTTCATCCAATTGCCTGCTAAAGTCCAGCAGGCACCAAGTGATGACAGCACAACTGCACTGTGGACAAGGGAGTTCAGTTCTCAAAACAAATCCCAGCTCAGAATTTATCCCAGGCTTCATTTTCAGATGCAGCTTCTTCCCCTCACCTGCTGCTCTGCCAATTGCCCTTTATTACATCACTTTGACCTGCTGAGTGACCTTAGCCAAATCATGCAGCTTCACTGTTTTTCTAATTCTCCATTATAAGGTAGAGATTGAAATAAATACCTGCTGCCTTTAGTAAGTATTTTGACTTCAGTGCAACAATTTTCTTTTAAGCTCTGTAGGTGCTATTTCAGCTTTTAAGGACTATGCAGCAATATTGGGATGCCCACAGCTCTTTCTAATGAGCACTAGGGTTGCCTAAAGCACGTACCCCACATGGCTTCACAGCCTAATGGACAACCCACTTTTGCCTTAGATCTGCAATCAAGTTCAGTGATACAAAAAGTAATGTGCGTCCTTCAGAAATTTGATAGTTGTTATGAAAATAAAGTGGTGACTACCATGAACAGATGAACTGGATCGCCAAGTTGAGATTTGAGCCAGCAACAGTGCCAAGCATGTACCTTCAACTAAATATTTTTCCTACATGTGGGAAAATTGGTTATGATGACATGAAAAGTAAAATTTTGATATGGTACTGTGTCTAAAGTACTCTTCCTGGATCAAAGTTATTTCACACTGATGCTAAGCAGGACATGGGCTGGAATAATACACTCCAGTCCTTCACAGCTAAGTGTTCTGTTTGAATTTAATTAAATTATAAAACTGAATACAGATCACATTCTGAATTTCATCTTCCCTTTTCAGTCCTTGATGTCAGCAGGGATTTTTAGTATATGATACCTGAGTAAAATCTGCAGGATTAAATTCTCCAGCAGAATGCTACTTTGCTTAACAGGAATTTAATGGAATACAACATTCCTGTCAGTTGTTTGTATCTTTACATCATGAATTCTAAACCAGATATTAAAAAGGCATTAAATACTCAAAATACCATACAGAATAATAAAAAGAAACCTATCAGTTTTAAATACTCAGAGAATGCCACACTAAATTCCTGTATTATTAGCAAATAGCAGCATTTCATTTGAATGACAGTGTCCTTGATTATCTTTTCAGCTAAAATAGGTACATAAAACATTATATTCTTCTGGGAAGAAGAGAAAAAAAAAAGTGGAAAAAATAAATGAAAAAGAAAGAAGCTGCATTGGCAAGACCTTTTCATTGAATTTTGCCACTGGTTGTACAGGATTGTTATAAGGTTCAGGAAGATATACAGAGAATTATTAGCTGAGCAATGAATGTGGAGTTAAAAGTGAATACAGTAAATCATGACACAAAATATCTGCACAGGCTCTTCTGTGTGCTGTGCAGAAGTAAAGAAAGCAAGCCCACCCAAATGCTGAGTCACGGATGAGCAGCTCAGCAGTTTGCACCTCTCACTTGGTGGCGGTGACACAGTGTGAAGGTCTCGTAGGGCAAGGGCATGTAACAGAAGTATCCACTGCTCTCCTGTGAGTGAGCCATCCATCATGAGCTAATGCATCCAGCATGGCAACAACAGTGCCAAACAAGACAGAAACAGCTATTCTCACACTGTATAATAATACTGCACAACAAGAAACTATACCTCCATTAAATCAATAAAGTACAGCAGCCACAGAAATAAACAAGAAACATCATTTTCATAATTAGTTCTACTCTTATCAGGGTAATGAAGCATTTCTATTTTCCTTGTACATCCAAATGTTGTGAAAAGATTTTAGAAGGTTCTGTTTGTTTCCACATAGCCGTTTGAAAAGTTCTTAGGGCACATGCAGATGATCAACTGCACATCTTTTTCTTTCATATTTATCATTTTAATATGTGAATAATGACCTATACCATTACAGCATGGGTGTGATCTTCTTCCAATAAACCTTCCTTCTGATTTACATATTTGAAATATGTCTGCAATTGCATTTTCAACAAATCTTGCTCTTCTCTGGTAAAGCATACTAAGTTTCAAAATTAACTCAATTATTCTAGGGAAGGAGGCATTTATGTCTTTTAAGAACTACACGACACAGCCTTTTAAAAGGATTTATATAAGAAAAAAATCCTTTGAAACAGTAACATGTTTTTAGTAGAAATCTGTATTTTATAAATCTGTATTTCTTATGCTTAAGTTGACAAAAATTGCTTCTCTTTGAGAACGAAGACTTTGTTCCACATATGCACAATTTAGAGATATACTTCAACATGTTCTGCCAAGATGTAATAAAAATAACTTAGTCCACCAGAGACTGTGAAAGGACAGAAAATCTTTCCTGTACTCATATTGGCAGGCACAGTTCATCTTCAGATTCCATGGTTTCAGAACATAAATACTGTACACAATGTCTCCACAAAAAGATGCCAGCATTCTCAGGAGCAAAGCTCATAAATTGTCTAATAGCTATGTAGATCAGCAAATCTTTCAGTAGGAATCATTTTCCCTAATGTTTCAAATGAATGTTAACATCTGACTGCCTGGACCAGAAGCAAAACCAATTGAAGGAAAAGGAAAGGCTTAATGATTTCAGAGTTTTCTGTCAGGTTCCAATGATAAACAGTAATGATTAGAAAAATTTAATTAGCTTAGAACAGAGTGGATGATGATGATCATCTCTGCATCCATAACTGGTTTGAAAAAGTAACCTGTGTGCCTGTTCTATCTCAGCAGACCAGTACAGTAAAATGGATAATGTGACACTTTTTCTGATAACTCTTGGGTTTTAATAACTGACAGAAGTCACGGAGTTTTTAATGGAGGACAAAAAACTTCAGAAGGCACTAGCATTATTTTTCTGTTCAATATTCAAGTATTTTTCAGTTTTTCCTGTGATTTTACTTGTTAATTTGGGTTCTTTTTGTACTTTGATTAATCTGCTGACAACAGAGGATTACAGGAAATAATAACAAATATAATCTCTATTCTTTGGACATTAACTACAGCCAACCTTTCAAATTACAGCCTTTCTTCTTGTGTAAAAACTTTGTAATTTGTAAGTGAAATGATTTTTTTTAATCCTATCTTGAAAAAAATGCATCTACAAATCAACTCAGTCCTCCTGATCCCTAAAAATCCATAGATTCTGATATAGGGATAAATTGGTTCTTTTTCACTTAGGATTCATTTATAACCTATTCTGTGATTCTGAATTTATGAATATTTTCCCCAAACTGCTTTATCTTCTTGCAGTCTTGAGTCATTTATTGAAGTTCCACAACATTATAGAAGAATTCAGGCAATACTTATTAAAAAAGCCAAAGCTATTTTCTTTAACATCTTTCCTAAGAAGTTGTTAGCAAACAGATTGTTTAGGAGATTATAATCTTGCTTAGATTTGGTATTTCTTTCACAAAGAAATTACAGAAGACAATAGGCGAACAATTTTCTGTCAAAATATGTAGCTATTTAAGAAAATTTAGGTAGAGTTTCTCAGCTGTCCTTTCATTTTCTCAGTTGTCCTTTCATTTTACACAGCATTTTTCCATAAACAAAAGGAAATTTACCAGTTAGCTTTACAGAATATGAGTTATCTCTAGGAAGGCTGCATGAAGAACACTGATATCCAGTGCTGTCCCTACTTAACCTTTATACAGTCTCGACTTGTTTCTGCATGTTAATGCAATATAATATGGAAAATGTTCTCGGGCTTCCTTTCCTTAATGGATCACAGGCTTCTTCAGTCAATGCCAAAGATTTTTTCACTCCAATGTTTACCTAATTTGATGATTCTCCTTTACCTCCATTTATAATTTTGTAGCTGCAATATTTGAATCTTGCAAGACTTTGGACTTCTTAGAAAGACAGTTCACAAAACAACACTGTTACTGTCAAACATGAAGGAAATACATCACTATTGTAGACCAAATAGGTTTTTATTTGAACACAATACATTGGTTACTTGTTCTTGATTTCAACCTTCAAATAATAATCCTGGATGGTATTTCATGAGGACTACCATAAATCCATATTATCAGGATGAAATAATAAGCCTTTCAACGGGTGCACTCATATATGTTAATTATCCTGATCCTAATGGTAACTTGGTTGCTTTACTCAGTTCCTGATATGCAGCTCAGTCGCTCAGTCCTGGCTGTGGTTTGGCAGCTCCCTGGCAATGCAGACACAGCCCCTTCCATCCTGCCGTGCTCACTCACAAGGTCAGCACACCCATCTCCTCAGAGCTACCACAGACACAGGAATGTGCTCCTCATGCCCTCTCTCCCCATTACTAACATCAGTGTTAGGCAGTTTGGAAGTCAGCACGTGCCTAAACAAAGTGGAGTAATTGTGGCTGGGCTATGGGAAGGGCGTAGAGTAAGGGGGTAGAGATCACTTGGCTTAGTGGCTGTAGCTCCATCACTCTGAATGGAGGTTGAGAACCTCATTAGGCTACAGAAACATTGCCAATATCCTCTGTGGTGAGGTCAGATACACTGTGCTTCCTGAGGCTCTTCATTTATTCATAGGAAGATTTAAGATCTTTGTTTAAACACTGTAAGATAAGCCAAATATGAAAGAGTTATATGGTACTACTTAATTTTCTAACAAAAGTTGCTGCTCTAGAAATACCTATTTTTTTTCAGTTAGAATGGCTCTTGAATACATGCAACAAGGCTCCAAAGAAAACAGAATTTGCTGATTTAACTACTAAAGAAATGCAAAAAAAAAATGTAGCACTACTGTCTTCTAAAGACCAAACTGTTCTACATATGAGGACAACACAGACAAAAAAAAACTTAGAAATATTTGGACAAAAATTTTGCATTTTTAACTTCCTTTCCCGGTGTTTTTCAATTATTTATTTTGGTATTTTACATTGCTTTCTTCTTTATATTGCAAACAAAACTAAACTAATTGGTAGGTGAGTTAAGCCAGACAAAATGGTTGGTGACAAGTGTCTTGGAGTGATCTGCAGCATGAGTGAAATTACGTTTTCTGGTGGTGCACATAAGTTTTCAGGACCTCAGAATTGTGGTTGACCTGATGGTGGATGTGTGGAATGTGTCACAGCTTTTCATGGAAGACCTGAAGACAGCTGTTAGTTAGAATAATCAGACTGTCTTGTTACTCTCTAAAAAATTAATAAATTTTATGTTTTTCTTAAGGCATAGCTGATTAACTGCAAGGCTTCTTCAGAAACAGCAGTGAAATACACTTTTAGTTAGCACTGAACAGCACATGCAGTCTTGGGTAATTTTTCACACTATTTTCCTGAAAATCAATAGGAAAAATGTTTGCATAAATAGTTGTTTGCTTGCACTGACTTAATCTACTTTTTCAAAATAATTCTTATGTAAGAATATTTCACAATGCATCATTTTACTGACATTTTCTGCCATTTTTTAAATTTGGACAAGTAATGGCTGCAAAGTAGACTCGGAGACAGGAATATTAAAGGACACTGCTCTGTTATAAAGCTTTATTTATTGAAGTCCATCCTCAAGGAGTTCACAGTAGTTACCCTCACATAAAATGTGATACACAACGGAGAAATTAATTCTATCTACTTTGCCCTGGATCTCACTTACATCAGGTAAGACCTGCTCACAGATTTGTGTTATTAATCATTTCAGCAAGGCATAGAAGAATTTCCTGGAATAGTTATATAGTATAATCTATAATACATAATAATCTATAATCACTGTTATACCAGCATAAAACTATTTATAGCAATGGAAAGTATTTTTCTTTTCTGTGGAGATATATACTGACCAAAGCAAATTAGTGTAATTACATGCAAAGGGGGGTAGACGGAAGATTTTCCTACAGTGGTACACTCACACTGATGTGACTGTAATATGGAGACAAACCTTAATGCCATACTATATCACTTTGGTCTGTAGGGTAGTTGTAGCACATCAATAAAAACAATTTATAAAGATCTTGAGGCAACTCTTTGGAGAGGAAAATTAAACCCTTTATATCTTGTTATACAATATAACTTGTGGTTTGTAAGTAACTGTTGAATACCACCAAACCTGGAAAATGTTACATCATCCAGACCACAGTCATGGGAAAAGATGCCAGAGTAATAAATGTGTCTAGGATTGTGTATTTGTGTGATCTTATGTAGTTAAGAATGATGAAAAGAATTTGTACTTTTTGTATTGTGATTAGATTCTCACTTCTGAGTCCATGGACAAAGTTGTTACTGAGCTGATTTTTTTTTTGTTTCCAGCAATGATATTTGTCTTCAGTCAAAAATCTCAAATATGAACTGAAGTCTATTTAAGAACATTTATGTTTAAAGGTATATAACAGAGAAATATAAGTAATGCCTCCATTCATGCCATTGCATAATAATACCTAAATGTCCCTGCCATTCTAAAGAATAAAAGAGAAAAACCAAGCATAAGAATAAATAAAAAACTTCCTGTCTCTATACAGATACAATTTTCATAGGAAGAAATGTAAAATATTTTCAGAAGCAAAGACAATCCAGCATTGCATTTTTCTTTGCTATGTGACAAGCCAAAATGTAGGCATGCTTTTAATAAACAGAAGCTCCTGTTTTTAGCAAGAGCAGTTAAAAAGTACACCATCTTAATATTTACTAAAGGCTAGATGACAAGACTTTTTTTTATTGGAATGAAGAGGATCATAACACACATGTAAATGTTTTGATTGCCATTATACCATGATCACTATGCTGATACACAGAGAAACATTGCTGGAAAGACATTTTTTTATAACTGTAGCTGAATACATTTTGTGTACTAGTAAAACCATATGCAGAGATAAAACAGGAAGTAGGAAAACCCCCTGAGATGCAGCAGAGCTTACCTGACCACCTCCCAGCAGATCTGCTGCTTAGCTGTCCAGTGCCTGTGAGTCCCTGAAATAGTGAGACAGAATAAACTCAATGTAACCATCACGTAGCCCACTAAATTCACTTTAACACTTCAAAGGACAAAACATACTCATCATAAACTATTCAAACAGAGCTAGCATGCAACTCCAGCTGCAAGAGATTTTGTTCACAAACTGAACAGCAATCGGCCTGTACTTTAGTCGCATCAAAAAAGTAAACCAATCACATTGACAAAAAGCCACTGTAAACAAAAAGACTGTACTGAAAGGATTAACAGTTTTGGCATCCCTACCATCAAGTCTTCTGTTCTTTTTTTTTTTTCTTCATCAAAATTTAGGTTATATATTTGTTGTTAGCAAGAGTTGCATTACTATTATTGTTAATTTTAGTTCTGTTTATTACCTTGAGGGTTATATATTGTAGAATAATTTTGTTGTCACTAGTTAATGTTAATTAGTTGTTTTAATAGCCTATATACCTATTTGTTATCTTTTGGTAGGTTTACTTTTTTAACTATCAGTAACTTAATAACTGAGAATATTTTACATTACTGTTGCATACTCAAAATTACAGAGTTACTATTAGTGTTACCTGTTTAACGTTTAGTCATCCTTTGAGTCCTGCGACATATTTCCTTAACAATCATCAGCCATCAAGTCTGATAGTCTCAAAAGAAATATCAGCCCTCTAAACTGCCTTCAAGGGCGGTGATATTTAGCACTGAAAATTACAAATAAAGTTTTTGAAGTTGAGTACCAACAGCTGGGCAGTGACACTGATGATTTGTTTATCAAGACAAATTGTTATATACTACGAAAAATGCAGTCAACGCACTCTTCTGAGTGAAAACAAATAGGTGAATCTATGCAATGCTTACATGTTGAATGGGATATTTAATGTGCGGGGAAACTCAAAGGTTGAAGAACTAGCATTTAGACAGTCTAACAGTGGTAAGTGGTATTCTTACCTCTTTAAACTCCATTACATTCTCACGAGAGACATGCTAATACAAACAAGTCAATCAGAGTTTGTGTTTAGCAAGATCAAGCTTAAAGGATAGTTTAAAATCCATTTATTGTTCTAAAGCAATTTTTTCCATTAACATGTTATACATTAGTGGATACTAACCATGATTCATGTAACAGTTTAGTTTGTTAACTTTTATATTATTTAACAACCAGAAGTTATTAATACAACTTTTAAAGTCTTACACAAAAAATCTTAAAACAGGCTTGGGTTCATTTTTGTAATTTTTATATAAAAACATTTTAGGCATCTCTTGAAAAAGAAATAAAGCAGGCATTTAAAGCTAGAAAACAAGTAATTCCAAATTTAGTTTGTTACAAAAGGTTTCAGCTTTATTGACAAATTATGGCAAACATATTTGACAAAATTATGGTTTCCTATTTAGAGAAGCTTACACATGGAACTTTAAGTGATTTTGTTTAACAAATACAGGTTAAAACACTGAACAACTTCAGTTAGCTACATACATACAGTAGCTGCTTGTTTTCAACCCCATTAAAACAGCATTTAAAATTAAATTTACAAACTTAATATCGAGCATCTTAATCTAAACTAACATATATTAAAAAAGACAGGTTAAAACATCTTATCTACAGCTTGATTATTGTCTGGATCAAAAAAAAAAAAAAATCATATTACAGTCTTTCAGCAACCCTAAACAGAAACTCAGCCTTAACTAGTATGTAGAAAGACTCAAGAGCTGTAACAGTGTCATGCTTTTTAGTTACACACAGCAATGAATACAACCAACAGAACATCATCTTCGAATAGTTTATAGACAATGCTTGCCAAAGGTTTTTTGTCTCTGTTTTTTTTAAGTCCGTGTTATAAAATAATACTAATGCCAATGTCACGCCAATGTTATAGGAAATACAAGTAGTACATAGGATAATAATGAGCAGTAATTCCTAGGATAGAAAAGAAATGGACTATTACTTGTCTTGTTGCTGTTTATGTGGAGACCACAGGCTATTAATTGTCTTTGAGATGAGGTCACAGATGAGGAGGACCTTCAATATCTACCATAGGGGTGTTCCCTGTATCCCCCTCTGGCTGACCTTGGAGGTGGTGCCTTTAGGCTGGAACGGGTCGTGGCCCATTCTTCTTGTGCTAAAAACAGAAGAGAAAAACAAGTTTTGTAAATATCTAAAATTGAAAGAACAAAGGGATGCCACTGCTAATAGCTATCAAAATTCTTGAGGGCTCTGGCTGAAAGCTTTAGAAAACAAAATGAGGATGGTGTTATCATCCACTTCTTTATCCTCCCACAAAAAAACTTACAGAAAACTAACCTACTTCTCTACACAGGAAACCTGTCTATCTTAGGAAGAAAAAAAAGCCTTGCTCCTTCACTTTCAGCAGAGAATGAATAACTACTGTGTTGGCGGTACAGTCAGCTCTGTAAAAATCACTGCATCAGTCTGCCAGTTCAGAATTTATTTGATGTTTGGAGTCTCTAGTATTTAAGTTAAAGCTGAAATTTGAACAGCATTTAATGCAGTTCAAATTCAGTTGGTATGGTAACAAGATGAGGAGTTGAATCATGAAAAGATAAGAAAGATATGTTTGATTTTTAACTTCCATTTGAGACCGAAAGAAAGAAAATAATGGAAGAAAAATGTGTAGAAGTGAAGCTACAGGGGATTTTTCTTTGCAGTATCTTTAGAACACTTTTTCACATTTAGTGAATCAAATATGCTCAAGAAGAATAAGCTAAAAGCTGTAAGTCTAGTTCAGTTTTTACATTCCTTCTACAAATCTTCTTATTCCTACCTGACATGATATTTCTGGAATTTAACCCTCCCAAAAGCACAATCAGTAAACTCCCTACAGTCCTAGTCCAGCAGTTGAACCCAAAACTTGAATTATCTCCTAAATCAGCCAGTGAGTCATCAAATGATTTCTGGTTTTGTCTTCCACTGACTTCAACTGATCACATTTAGAATGACTAAAATGGAAATGCACAAGCTGCAGTGTATCATACCATGCCAGAGTGCAGCATTGCTGCTACCTGTTTTTTGCTAATGACTGCTGGCCACTAAGAACATAAATAGCTGTCATAAGGCAAAAAAACCTAAATAGTTAAATCAGGTATCAAATATTCCTTTTGCAAAAATATGTGGCTATGAGAAATGAAAATAGAAAACATAAAAACCTTGCTAAAATTCTGAATGTTATTTCTTCTCTTCAACTACTCTTCATTATGTCATTGCCTTGAGGTATGAGGGGAGCAGCAGCTGTAGAGCTAAAGTGAGTTCAGGCTAGCATGAATGGAGTGGGCATCTCTTGAAAGGATCTGATAGCAGTTGATCTTGTTATGGAACAAGAAACACTCCTACTGTGATTTTTTTGTGCACTCCATTTATTTTCTTTCTCTTCGAGTTCTTCAGGATGTTCCCTTTTTGAAAACCAGGGCTTTTATGGTCACATGAAACCAAAGTTTGCTGTGGAAAGCTACTGCCTAGAGGGTTGAAGAAGTGGCAGCCAATATGATATGGTTCTAAATCCTCAGGTCTCTCATTCCTACAGGGAATAAGTTTCTGTATAGCGAATTCAAAAATCTTGCCTCTGCAGTATATATCATTACACCCTTTAAAAATGGCATTTTGCTGTAAATTTTTTCCAGCTTCATTTACCCTTTGCTGAAGTGTTACTACATTTGCAGAGAGGCCTTGGGGACAAGAATGATTATATGAAAAAGAAAAGCTTCATTTATGTAAATGAAAATGACTGAAGTAGTAAAAATATTCAGTAGATGTACAACACAAAGACAAGCCAATTTCTGGTTCCTTTTTAGTCCCCTTACCATTGTCCAGATTGAAGTACCTTCATATAAAGGTGAAATGTACAGTCCTTCTGGTAGTATTCATGCAGTAAAAAATAACTTCATATTAACAACTGGAGGAAACTGCTTTTCCTTGACTGTTAAAGCAAATTGCTCCTGTGACTGTATTAGCTTCTGATGTGGAACAAAAAATGCATCATAATTTGTGGTACAAGCCTATTATGCTCTTTTTTTCAGTAACATGCTGGACCTATTTCCTTGATTTCAAGCTTTAACACCATCACTGAAATAAGAAGTGATAGTTGACCGCAAACAGCTCCTGTTGATATTACATGATAGACCCTACTGTATTAACAGGTGAATCCATAGATTCACAGATCAGATGTGGAAGTTCTGGGACTGCAGCCTTTGACTGGAAAACTCTGGTGTCTGCCACACATGCAGCAGAAAAGGATTATATATTTACTGTGGAGAAAGCAAGATGATAGGAAGCAGCACTATCAAGAGTCTCTGAACCACACTGTGCCAGTACATGGCTAGATGCAGCCACACCAAAACAGAAATCAGATTGCTAGTGGTTTCCTCCTAGAGGGGTTTTTAGTGAACAACAATGTACCTGCATGCTAGTCATTACAGCTTTGCTGACATGAAAGCTGCTCTTTCATGTCTTCCTTCCAGGACTCCAAGGCAATCTTTTTCATTCAGCACCAAGGGAAGAAAGGGAGCTCCTGAGAATGGAAATCTCTATCTTTGGAAACAATCTTAAAACACTACAGTCCTATCGACTACCTCAGCAGTCACACAGAGATTTAGGTAGCTCCTTGGGTAGCAGAAAGGTTGAAAGTTTGATTACCAGGCTGAGCTTCACTGTGAGAACAGGAGAAAAGTGAGTAAGCCTGGTCTTTCTCTGAAAAACTGCGCCGAAAGAGAAAGGAAAGAGAGCCTGGACATATTTCATCTTTAGAAAGTGACATGTATTTCATCCTAAGAAAGTGACATGTCAATGAAATGGAAACTGAGAGACATTTCAGGTGAAGAGCAAGCAATAGATGTAGCTTTGGAGAGAGAAAGGTAATTGGGAGAACCGTGAGAGAACTGCCCAAGAGCTGAAAAAAGTTGCAGGGTGGTTGTTGTGTTCTAACGCTGATTCCTTTTCCTTTTTTCTCATTCTGGGAAGAAAAACCTGTGGAGCCTGACCTTCCTGTTCCCTTGGTGACATCCAGACTTTCATCCAGACTTTCTGTTCTAGCAGACCACACTCATTCCCTGTCCTTTTCACTTCTGACCGTCTCCAGTGCTATCAGGGGTAAGATTATGGTTAAAAAGAAACCCACTCAAGCAGCTTAGTAAGTGAGGGCAGACGGTTCAGTTTTTTCAGGAATTTGGTGCTATTGGCAACTTTGCCATTCTTATTTAAGGAGAAATATTTTATGCTTTGCTTTCAGAAACTAAAAATATAAGTTATTGCAGCATGATGGAAACTTAAGAGAGTTTATGGGTGAGGAATCTGGGAGTGCTTGGACTGAAGAATTGCTTTGGATGTCATAGTGTCACAGCTACTTTGCTAAGAAATGCGAAGACACGGGCACAGTTCTTTTAATTACACTGCATATGTCTTCCAAACTGCTATATGCTCCTGTGAATTGGTATTTGAAGCTCACCTTTAGGATATAAAATAATTCTTATTATCACAGGCTATCAGCACCCTTGGTTTATGCCTGATTGAATTTGCAGGTTAGTGTTTTTGCACTGCTTTTTACGGTTCAGATGGACTCTTATTTACTTTACTGTGTTCATTGGGTTATAGAAATGATCCCAGTATTTATTACAGACATTACTGATACATTACTTGAGGGTGTCTTTAAAGATTATTTTTTGATCAACTGCTAGGAGACCCCATAGCTCTGTTTAAATACAGAATTTTAGTTTGTTTTTTTTTTTTTTTCTTACATGAGAGTCATAATGTAAAAGATAATTTAATTTTTAACTTGAGAAATTTCTCTGAATATGGGATCAAAACAGTAACATTTATAGCACAGAGATGTGTATATATGAAGTTGTTTTTTTCTAAATATTTTACCTATGCATTAATGAAAGCACAGAAAAATTCAGTAGTCTTTCCATGTGGTGATTATCATCACATGCTAAATGTCTTTAAGTAAAGATTTGAGAAAATCACGTATTTTTAACTCTTCATTTAGCATTCTGCAACCTTATAATGAAATTTTCCAGAATTGAATAAAAGTCTTTCAAATATGCAAAGACGAAAAAAATGCAATATTTAAAGGGCAGATCACAATAATGGATGAGTTAAAAATAAAAATATGTATGAATGGCATGTGATTTACATAGAAATATATTATTTCCTTTTTATTTTTTATTTATAGTCATTGCTTAGTCCTGGTACCAATCAAGACCCGATCACTCTTTCTTCCCAGTAACTTATTTAACATCTGAATATTGCCCACAATTACTGGGCACAGTTTTATGAATTTCTGGTCAATTATTTTGGAAAGGTGGCCAGAAAAAATTAGAAAGAGCTATTCTGATTAGATAGTTAAGATGTATATAATCATTAAGTAGTATAATGGTTTAATTTGATTTTTCATTTACCTTTTGGTGTTTTAGAAACAGAAGTTGATTTTGATTCAGAATGAAACAGTTATCTTTTCTGTGAGAAAAAAAATCTCTTTCACTGCATATGTGTGGAGAGAGCACACTGCACAGGAATTTGGATTATAAGCTCTAGTCCTTGTTTTCTCAGTGACCTTGGACAATTGTTCAATATTTTGTAGTGTGGCTTCCTCACTGGTAGAATGAGACAGGAATACCTCCCTCCCTGGGGTGTTCTGAGATGTAATTAATTGTTTGAGCAGCAAGAGAAAAGTGATATAGATGTGCTGAGCAGAAGACCCAACAGAAACCAGACATAGCTTTAAAATGAGAACTCATAGAATGACTTTCTTTAGACAATTCAATTTGTGCTGTTTTTCTAGTAAGCCTCCATAGAAAGATGGATGGAGACAAAATACTACTTGTAAAGAGTTGGAAAATTTGTCCCGCACAAGCTAATGACTGAAGCTCAACTAACTTTGACAAATCTAGTATTTCAGCCCAGAATTCACACAGAAAAGGTAGCTGCATTTTTCTTGGGTCCTAATTAGACAAGTATATATTATTTTAGACAAAAATCCAAGAACAGATTTTTTTTGTTTTGTTTTGGTTTTTTTTTAGGAGAACATGCATTTTTTTCACTCTTTGAAATCACAAATGGTGCCTTTCTTATTTGAAATTTGGAGTTTTGAGAAGACAAAAAATGTTTTCAAAACACAGGCTCAAACCAATTAAGCTAGCTTACAACACTCTAAGTACCCTTTATTTTACTAGACTTGCAGTATGAAATACATACAGCTTAAAAACTAGAAATGAATGGACAACCTTGTGGTTTAATAGTCCACTTGCTGAACATGGCCACAGCTCTTCAAGAAACCCCACTACTGCCCCTATGCTCAATATACCTTCCCTTCAGGTGGGCTGGCAATTTAAACTGCATGGCTGCTCCAAATTTGTGTAAGGGTTTAGAGCTTCCCTGGCTTGGGACAAAATGATTTCTTAGAAGGCTTCAGCCACTTTTGTAGTGAACACCTGCCACAGACAGGGAAGGAGCAGCATCAGAGTACACTGACAGCTAGTTTGGGAAACTGCAATGCCATAAGGAATAAGAGTCTTATCAGTGTTGTTGTGAGGTGAGTGTGAACGTTACAGTGTATAAGGAGTTTTATTTTTCACTTATTTTCAGTAGAAATTAATTTTCCATTACTTTATAGTCATGCAACATGAAACATGCAGTGATATACCACATCTGGAATTAAATAGATGCACATCAATATTACAGGACTTTTGTCTTAGATCCTCCAACTCTATAGTTCCCATGGTGCAAGACAATGAAATTAGCATTTTACCATTTGAAATATTACAATGGAAAGTTTTGCATGATTTACTTATTCTTATCCTGTCACAGAAAATGATTTATAATTCAGAAGTAATAGAGGAAGCACAATAAGCTGCTATAAATTAAAACCAGTCTTGTGCTACAAGCAGAATTTTTTTTTTCATTTTCGTAGCATATCTGGACTACAAAAGTTTTAGGAGATACAGACAGTTAAAAGAATGTGATGATTTTAAATATGGGACTTTCTAAAGAATTATAGTCTAATTAAAACATTGATTTGACAAAACAGCAATAACTCTAGTATCATCCCCACATTAGTCATCATAGCTGAATTCAAAATGTGCTCCTTTCTCTGCAAACTTTCGAAATCATGCTCTTATGAAAATCATAAATCTCCTCTGAGGGAATGAATGCCACTTGAGATACAGCTAAGGTGATTTCTCCAGTGAAAGAATTGTTAAAATTTTGCAGAAAATCAAGAAAATGCTTTTGTCAGTTCATTCTGTCCCACAGTAGGAATACTGCTATCAGTAAGTATAGGAATGATTGAAATAGAAGATTAAAGGAGGGCAATTTATTTGGTGTATCGTCTGTCCTTATGCAGTAGAAATCTTCAGCGCCTCCTGTTTCCCGTGGAATAAAAAAAATTGAGTGCTGTACAGGAAGACTCAGAATCACTTCTGAGTTCCCAGGGCTGGGAATTGAGCATCTTCCTCATGCTCAGCAAGAGACCAGATGCCTCAATCAGCCCAAAATGAAGATGGCCATGCAGGAGCACATCACACTCCTCAGGACCATGGCACATGAGCAAGGTTGACAGCAGGGACAGTTTGGGGGGCATCAGGGCATCATTGATACAGACATTCAGGTGCTGTATCAATATTAGCACACGGTGCACACCAACAGGGATGAACTGCAGGGGGAAACAGCTGACACTGAGGACCTGATATTCACAATACAGCTTCTACAGGTATTTTTCATTTCAGACTGGCCCTAGTTTGAGCCTCTGGAATTGAAATCTCACAAAGAGTGGGGGATTGCATTTTTTGCTTCAGTTTCAAACTAAAATTTATGTACTTTGAACCCACTCAGTGATGGGGAAAGAAGACTCATAAATGCAGACAACTGGTAAATCTGCTTCTAAAGAACACTCCTGCTCCCATGCTAGTGCAGAAGCACTCAGCATGTGCTAAAGAGCCAGCCAGGTGCTCTGTCAAGACACCACAAAACCTCCACCACAATGGTACAATCTGTGCCTTATTGCTTCTGAGATGCCTAATTAATAATAAGATGGATTAGGAAGTGGTTGGAAAGTCACATCCAGAGGGTAGTGGTCATTGGCTCAGAGTCCCGATGGAAATGAGTGACAACTGGTGTCCCTCAGGAGTCTCTATTGGGACGAGTGCTATCTAACACCTTCATTAATGACAGAGGCAAAGGGATTGAGTGCGCCCCCACCCAGCCTGCAGATGACACCGAGCTGAGTGGTGCTGTTGGCACACCTGAAGGACACAATGGCATCCACAGGGACAAGGACAAGCTCCAGAAGTGGCACTGGGGAATCTCACGCAGTTTAACAAGACCTGGTGCAAGGTTCTGCAGCTGGGTCAGGGCAATCTCTGGCATCAATCCAGGCTGGGGGATGAGCAGATTGAGAGCAGGTGGATGGGAAGGACCTGGGGGTAGAGGAGAGGCTGGACATGAGCCTTGTGCACTCATAGTCCAGAAATCCAACTGTATCCTGGGGTGCATCAAAAGCAGCATGGTCAGCAGGATGAGAGAGGTGATCTTTCCCCCTGCCCTGCTCTCATGAGACCCCACCTGCAGGGCTGCATCCAGCTCTGGGGTCCCCTGCACAGGAAGGACATGGACCTGTTGGAGTGAGCCCAGAGGAGACCACCAAGATCATTAGAGGGATGGAGCATGTCTCCTATGAGGAAAAGCTACAAGAACTGGGATTGTTCAGCCTGGAAAAGAGAAGGTTTAAGGATGAACTAATGATGAGCCTTTCAATATCTGAAGGAAAAATACAGGAAAGATGGAGAGGGACTTTTTACAAGAGCATGTAATGACAGAGGAAGTGGAAATAGCTTCAAACAGAAAGAGAGCAAGTTTAGATTAGATATTAGAAAGAAACTCTTTACTGTGAAGGTTGTGAAGCAATGGGACAGGTTGCCCAGAGAAATTGTGATTCCCTACCCATGGCAGCACTCAAGGCCAGGCTGCATGGAGCTCTGAGCAACCTGGTCCAGTGAAAGGTGTCTTCATCCATGGCAGGTGGGTTGAAACAACATGATCCTTAAGGTCCCTTCAAACCCAAACCATTCTATGATTTTATTATTCATTCTATGATAATTTTAAGACCCACACACCAAGGGAAGTTTTCTTTGGTATGTCGCCATAATATTTTCTAAGAGACACCAAATGTGTACACTCAGATGATATAAATGAAAAATTGGTGCACATTAGTAAGACTTTGTAAATTAGTGTTGGTAAAGACATCGTAATCACAAGCCATGTGAAGTCAAACACTGTGATGATGAGAATCAGACCTATGTCTCTTACATCTGCAAATCAGTCAATATGAATTATTTGAGCACTTGATTTCTTACATTTGAATATTTAAATTAGACTAGGCTGGAAAAAAATAGGGCAAGAAATCCTTAGCATGCTGAGCTTAATAAATATTAATACCAATGATCTACAATACCTATGTCACTAAAAATGAGGAAGGACCTTGGACTCAACAGCTGAAAAACTTGATATCTCCATCTGCAGAGGAAGTATGAAGTGCTTTTTCAAAATTCACAATTTTCTCTGTATACATTGTGACATGGCTTCATTTTACTTTGTCATTGCTATAGAGGGTTTATTTCACACTAGGGTGGCAGTTCCTTGAGTTTCTCCACGATATGAGCGCATTTATGTCTTTTAATGAAGTATGAGAATTCATGTCCCCTAAGGTAACATCTCTTCAATCAAGCTCTTTATCAGAATTCTAGAAGTTTGAACCCTCCATACATGCTTTCCTCCAGTAATACACATTTCATCATGATACACTTAGTTTTACTTGTTCAGCAGAAACTATTATTGTTATTGAAGAAAAACTTAATTTACTAAATGAAACACTTTTTAGGACAAACAGAATGAAAAAGTAAACAATATAATAAAAGAGTAGTGGAATATTGCTGTACATTTGTAGTTGTTAACTATAAAGGTCTATAAAGAATTTGTTTGTGAAGTGCCATCTCTGTAGAGGATTACTCAGTAAACTAATTGTTATAACAATTACAGAGCTCTTATGTGGAGCAACTGGCAGGGAATTATTTGTGAAATAGTTAAATCATTGTGAGAGCATTTTACAACCTAAATGATGTCTTACATTAAAAGGAATTACACCAAACAGTTACACTCTCCAATTTTAGTTAAAAATGGAATTATCCTAAAACCAAGTAACCAATTCTTTACAAGTACCTAATGCTAAACTGCAGTAGAATATGCATAAAAAAAATGGTCATTTAAGAAAATCCAAACAGTTGAAAATTTTTGGTGAAGACAAAAAATATTTAAATAATATTTTCTTAATGCAATGACAGAACATGCAGTAAAAGCCTTGCAAGCTTCTCCTGAAAAGCAGCAGCAATGTGACTGGAGTTCATGTATGCCTTCCCTTTTTGTGTAGGTGGCAAGCTACAGAAAGCAAACTTTCTAACTCTTGCCTAAGGCCTTTGGCAGATGGTGTTATCCTAATTTAATTGTGGTGGTTTAGGAGGTTATAGACTTCAACCTATCCTTTCACTCTCTGTCTAGGATTTCTGCTTTTTCAGTAGTAGCACAAGAAGTCAGAGAGTACTGGTCTTTCAGATACTGCAGTTCACGGCCTGGCACAAAAACACAATGGCCATAATTTGCAGGTAATACACAAGGCAGGATATGCACCAGGCTGTGAACTGTGGCACCTGACAAGAGGCACTCTCACTACTGTGGCAGTGTCCCTTTGGAGGCAGGGACGAAGCCTCTTGAACCTTCGGCAGCAGCAGCAACTGGCAGAGCTCATCACTGGAGCCTCCAGCCTTTGGCAGAGCTAAGGCAGAAAGAGACGCTGATAAACAAAGTTTGGAATGCTCTGATCAGTACAAGGGCAAAACAGGATTCAGATGAAAAAACAGTGAAGCAGGTCAGATGTAATGAATACAGCTTCTTGGTTCTGCCTTGCCTGCAAGTCATATACTCTTCTCTGTTATCTCTCTAATGTGGCCTAACACAACACAGTGCTTGAATCAAGAATACTGCTTCCTCTAAAAAACAAAAAACAGGGAAAAGGAGAAAGAATGAGAAAATTAATTGATAACAAAGGGCTTTTTATTTACAGTTTGTTTACACTTTCCAGGGGAGTTTTGGAGCCTTTTGGAGCTGGGCACAACATTACATATGAGCAGGAAAGGTTCTTAGTTATCAAACTTTTGGTATATGTTTTATGCTAATCAATTTGTCAGACAAATCATTAAATTAATGTTTTTACTAGATATCTCTTCAGATGACAACAGTGCCAGAAGGGAAACCACAAAATTACTAATGTATGATGAGAACAGAGAATATAAACCTTTTGTTCATAAATTAATCCTATTTCATGCTTTCTCCCTTGAAACATAAGCATCAAGTTAACATGACACTGTTACCTTAGTTTAGACTTATCTGCAGGTATCAAAACTTTCAGTCACAGAAGTATCATAAATGTTTGTTTGAGGCATTAGAGGTAAGGATGTTTTACATTTTTTAAAATTTGTACAGTACTTTACTTTTATTTTTAAACTTCTTTCTAAAAATATTTCTTTACAACTCACATGAAGAAGCCTATAAGGGCTACATTCCCAAGATTTTCAGGCATTTTTCCCAAATTTATGTTCCTCAGCCTAGAACAGCGATCCTCAAAATCCTCTAGCAGTAGCTGCATAATCCTGATATTATAAAAAATTTGTAGGAATCTCATAATTCCTGAGTGCTGTATTTCCATGTGCTCAGAGACTGCTACAGGGAATGCTTTGAAGTGTCTCTACTTTGATCCTTCTGAGCCACTGGGTGACAAGCATGTCAAATCACAACACCGCTTGTCTAACTTCATGAGGGGGTTCTGTACTGCAAATTTTCATTTATGGAACATCCCTTAGTCATGGAAAGCAGTGTGATTTTACATACATCCCTGATATTCCTATTGTCTTGGGAGATGCCTTGGCTGGATTTGGAGGGGATGGAATTCTTACAAACCCTCACAAAAGAAAGTGAGCAAGGAGTTAAGGCAGTTAAGTTATGGATTTTACAGCAGTGTTTAGGAATCCATCTTGCCCAGCTTATGACAAGTGAATTAGATCCCTCCTTAGACTACCATCTAATCAGAGATGTGAAATTGCTGAGAATTAAATGGTGTTCAGGTGGGCTCTGCTCTGAAACACCTCTCTAATTTTTGGAACCATACTGTGAAAAATCCATAAATCCATAAATCTTATGATCTTCTGAGGAAACAGTTTCCCCAATCAGAATTCTCCACAAGTTCTTTTAAAAGGAGCAGAGAAGAACCCATGAGACATAAACCACCTGCCACTTCTCAGGAGTACAGACAGCAAGGAAAGTCATAGCAGGCAGCTCATTCAGCAGTACCATTGTGCTCTATACTTAAGAAGATACAGAGAACTCTATTTTATACTTTAAAAAGATTGTAAGTATGAAGTAGCATTATTATTTTATTGAATCTACTTCATGAAAAATGAAAAAAAAACCTTCTCAGGATTGAAAACTGTCCTCCCTAAAGGTAAATTGGAAGCAAGAGGATGCATGGAAGAAAGTAAAAGAAAGTCAAACTAGTACATTTTTGATAATTCAGATATTGCTATTGAAAAGAACAATGGAGAAAAGATAAGCTGTTGCACAAAACACCTAAGAATTGACAACAAGACTTAATTACCATTACCACTGCCAAGACTTAATTACCATTTGTCTGAGGTCATATTCAGACTTTGGGAGAATTTTGAATTACAGAGGTATGCCAGAAAGAATTGTAAAAGAGGAATATAGCCTTGTTATGGAAAGCAAAACAAGGTGTGAAATTGAATTCAAATGAAAGAAAAACTTAATTTCTGCAGGATGGTGAAAAATGAAGGGGTAGCTGATTTAATACAGTGGAACGGATTCAGGAGACTCACAATGAGTCTCCTGAATTAATCCCACAGTATTAAAACATCCTGAAACAAAACATCCTGAAGAAGTAGAGAACTGGAAAAAGGGAATTAGGGTAAAGTTAGGTGAGGATGAGAAGGGGTGATAGATCAGATACAGAGAGAACATCAGTGTATGCAGCAAGAACTCAGAAACTGAGCAAGTTAAGCATATATTCTAGAGCTCTATAGTTCTGTGTACTCAGATTACCTCTTCAGATAAACAGTGGTGACTTGGGAATGACAGAAGTTTCTGCACATATTTCCAGGGCATGAAATTGGCAAATTTACTAATCTCCTAAGCAGGTGAACTAAGAGTAGTGTAAACAGTTATATAAAAATGTATCTACTATCAGGAAGTAGCGAAGTTGCAATTTGAAATATTATTCAACTTTAAGTTTATTCCAGGTTATTGATAACACTCAGATCTTTGTATGCAAATTCCAACTCAGAAAATAGTTCAAGCAAAAATCAAAGCAAGTTCACAGTTATGAGTCATGTATTTTAAGTCTAGCAAAGGAAACCCAGGCACATTGGGTTTGTTTCAGCTGCTGAATGGAAAACAAAAAAAGGAGCTTCATGCAGAGCATAAACTTAGTCATGATGCCACCCTGTGAACACTTTGTAAGCCTTAGCTAATTAGTCCATTCAAAATCCCTGCTGGGAAAACAAGTAATATTCTTCTAGTTTTACAAATGAGGGATTGGAAGGAAAGTGACACTACTTTAAATGTCTTGCCCAAACACATGGAGATTCAGCATGGTGAAGTGTAATTAAAAGTTAAACAGTGAGTAATTCTTACTGCTGAGCTCAGACTATTCTTTTCTGCATTGCCTAAAAGCTTAGCAGTGCATTCAGGACATCAGTGGAGAGGGGATCTGTAGATGGGAGATCTACAGCTATTAAAAATGTATGTGCAAAAATGAAGCAAAACAAAGGGTAACTGTACCACTCACACTGATATGGATTAGCTATTATTATTACTTGCCTAGCACTGAAAATGTGCTTGACTGCACATTGTATCATCCAAATATATTGTGAGAACTGATTGTACAAAAGAATAAGTTATTTCTGATTATGCAATGCAATCATTTTGACAACATCTCACTAATGTCTATTTCTGTACCAATACAAAGGAAACTGCAAGTTAGCATTAGTGACATTTGCTTCACAGCTGCATGAATAAAATTATTTATTTCAAGCAGCAACCCTTATATAACCCCTTAGTGTAACTTTCATTTGCAGCATCATTTCCATCAGCTCTCATTTTCACAATGCTGTGGAAGTCACTGTATAGACTTAGGATACTACAGAAGCAGTAAATCAGGCATGAAAGCTCTGCTGAATATTAGGGTTACTCTTTAAGCTGACTTGTTATTTCAGTGAAAATCTCTGAGTAAGAGTCACTGTGCCACCTGATACAATGTACTGATAATTATGAATAGGAAAACATGGTCTAGACACCAGTTATTGAAATATATCACTAATAGCAAACATCTATCTGGAAAATGATTTGTGCTCATGGGAGCTCCTCTTCCTTTCACTTCTCTTCCTTTCATTCCCCCCATACCCATGAGGTGGAACTGCTCCAGCTCAGACACAGACTTGGTGGGGAAGTGCAAAGACTACAGCCCTCCCTCTACTCTTACTGCCTAGTGTGACATGAGATGCTCCTTTATCTTGGTGCAGGAGGGGCTCCCATGGTGATACAGCACCCTCTCCTTCTTTCCACTTTGATTAAGTCTATATTTCTAAATCTCACAAACCTCGCTAGTTGAAACAATGCATGTGACAACAGCAGATGCATAGTATTGTTGGCAAATCAAGCAGACTGAAATTTAACACTGTGAAAGATATTCAAACACCAACAGAAACTTTTGTGTTGCTGTTAAACTGACCTGTGACTGTGAATAACTGGCTTTGTAATTTTGATTGAAATTCATCAATCCAATTTTCTGGTCCTATGGCAAAACTCACCCTAAAATTACAGAAATCTATTTTGTTTGGTCTTTGTAAAATGAAAGAAAAAAAGGAAAGTGTAAGGAAGCAATTTCTGAATTTGCAGTGACAGATATTTTCCTTTGATTTCACACATTTGCAGGAGACAGAAGAGACCTTACCGTAGCTGTCATAAGCCTCTTCACTTGTTCCGTGACCATAGTCGTAATATTCAGGCACACTGTAACAGATTCAGATAGCCATGTCACTATTATCATAGGTAACCAACTCAAAACAGAAACACAGCTCACAAAATAAAAGCCATTTTAACACATGATGGCATAGTCCAGCTAGTTTCAGGCATAGGGAATATTCAAAGATATGAGAGATAATGTATCAGTGATAATAAAAGCTATTCAGTACATAACATTTCTTATCTACTCAGCATAAAAACTCAAATTTGATTCTAAATACATAAACCTGAAGATGTGACAAAGACTGAGAAAAATTCTATCTGCAAAAATGAGGTCTGAAAAAAAGACCACTGTATCATTCACTATTGTTAAACTAACAAAAGGGGTTTCATCCTCATTTACCTGTAATTCTAAACACTTATGTGTCACCAAACTCAGTGTGGTTTGTTTTCACAAAGCTGACTGTATTGTATGGTGTTGAATCTGTAAACCACTTAACTTTGCCAAAAACACTGACAGGTTTCTTAAAGAAGCATGTTCCCACTGCCTGCAGAGAGAAATTTGGTTCTCCACAGTCTTTTTCCTTACATAGTTATTGGACACCTGTGGAAAGTTTTATACAGTGATCAATAAAACACAAATTGAAATAAACTAGGGTCTAGGAGTGCAAAATCACACTTAACAGACTCAAACTCACTTTTTCACTGTTTTCAAAGTCATATTAACATGTTATTAAAATATTTCAGAAAATAGTTACATTCTGATAATCAGCAATTCCTAGCTATTACATGGAGAGGGGACCCAGAAAATTCAGCCTCTGAGATATAATTAAATGGAAAGGAAATTATTCGCATTTTTGCTTCACTACTATTATTATTCATAGTTTGCATTGTGTTTTTGGTACCTGGTACCAAATTCAAGATCAGGCTACTTCTGTTCTCAGATAACAAGTAAGCATACAAGAATCAGTCTTTGCCCAGAAAAATCTGCAAACTTCATGAACTACACAGGATTGTATTTCTTCAATCTGCAGTGAACCCAACAGAAAATATAACATTTTCTCTTTTGATAGTTTTTACTTGTTGTTACTTCTGCTTCTTTCCCCTGGACACTGTGTGAGACTCTTGCAAAATGAACAGAAGAAAGCAAGAAGCTCAATATTTCTATAATTATAACATTATTGCTCAGGCCATTTTCCATATTGGATTATTGTTTTAAAAATATTAGTTTACACTTGAGACAGAAGCTTGGTTGACAGTGGATGGCAAGTAGAAATACTTCAGAAGTGCAATAGAGATAAACAAGCAATCTGTAACAATTATTTTCTTAACCTAATTTTATCTTTGCTCACAAACAGCCTGTAATCAGATTTTTAATTTCTTGAACTTAATAGATATCCATAACTATTACTGGAATAATTTCTGAGAATGATTCTCTATCTCACTTGAGAACACAGAGTGCATGCATCTGATAACTGACAGTCAAGCTGTTTTGACTTGGGTCATGTCATTCCCTGAATGGCTAGGGAGAGCTCTCAGGTTTTGGCTACAAATATTCATTGATTTGGGTTTTTTTTTTTTTTTTTGGTTTTTTTTTGTTTTGTTTTTTTTGAAAATGAAACTATAATTGTGTGCATTAATTCAGTAGTTTAGTCAGAAGTCACTCATGATTGAATTACAATGACATCAGTATCTCAGAGAGATGAAATTCATTTGCTTAAAGCAGTTGCAGAAAGTGGACATAAGAATAACATGAATGAAATTAACTTCAATGAAGACTTTTCCCAATGCCAAATCGAGCTCTATAGGACACAAGCAATGTCAAGACTTCCCAGACAATGGAAACCATCCAGCTGCTTGAAAACTAATTATCTAAATATACAAACTCTCCTATTGAAATGGTGCAAGAAACAAAGAGGAAGAATACATTTTTTATTTGTAGAACATAATATTAATTCTGTTCTATTTTGCAACTATTTTAGTAGCCAATTAAATGAAATTACAGGATTATGTAAGTGAAGCAAAGCACTGCAGCATCAGGGTTAAATCATTTATCCAGTCATAGCTACAAAGCTTAGACATAAGAAATGACTTGCACTGGTCAGAACAGACACATGACAAACCACCCAGCTCTGGCAGACAGCTGTATGAAAAACTACTTTTAGAAGCTGCATTTTGGCATATTGCCTGCTTTCCTGGCTAGAGGAGGGTGTTGGACTAGTGAGCGATGTTAAAAGAAAAGAAAAACAAGAACTCCTATCTTCTGCCAGCAGATAAGATGCTAATACTTCTTCCTGATATGTTTTTGCAAACCTAAGCAGCTGCCTCCAAAGGGGAGCAATCCAAAGGCCAGTAACTTATCAACAGCAATCCTGCTTTCAGTGATCACTGATGAGGGCCTTGAGCTATTTCCCACCAACATAACATCAGCAGAACACAAGACTTGCAAGAGCAGGTAAAAGATTCATTGCTACATTATTGGTGTCGTACGTTTTTATTTGAGAAAGAAACATACAATCACAGAGATAATAAGGATGTGAGATAAAAATCCAGCAGTGAACATTCTGAACTTAAATACATTATCAACAGAATACTAAATTAATACACAAAAATCATAACATAAGAAACAATCTGTATTACAACTATAAAAAGGAAGTAATTTGTTATACCCTGGGTATTTGATGCTGGTGAGCATAATACTTAACACACTCCTGAAAACATACAATTCATAGCATAATACATGATTGTCATCTTAGTCCTACAACTTTATTTCCCTGAATATAATATCTTTGTCGTAGATTTGAGCCAAAATGGCATTTAAAATTCCTTGCCAACTCATATTGAAAAGTGTTTTGAAGAATGTGTGAATAAAACTTACTTCTTACTATGAAATACCAGACTTAAAATCATATTTTGTGGGCTAGACTGCTTATCCATTCATCTGCTTTATTTCAAACTTTTCTGAATAGTCACTATAATCTATTACATACATTTAGTTGTAGACATTTTCCTCTGTTTTACAGCAAAATAAACAATGGGTGATATTTATAAAAAATATGTGAAAGATTAAGGCTTTACAAACATGATGTTCTTTTTTTGAAATTACTGAACTAGAGAGAGAGGTAGTTCCATTTGCATTATGGCCAACTGAGAAGGAAGCAATCAGCAAATGCATTCAGCATAAATAATACTTGTTTATTTAATTTTATACTTCTCAGACTGTTCCTGGAAAATACAGTGATCATGAGCTCTAGAAACCACTGATTCTCTTGGCAATGCTAATTGGAAACAAAACCATTATCTATCATTAGCATTCATTACTTTCAAGCAACATGAAGTGTAATTTACTTAAAGTACATGCACCCACCTGAAAGCAGGCTGCAAAGCATTTTATAAAGCAGACAGGATTAACTCATTACCAACTTTTCAGCTTTTACTTCACTATACTTTAACACCATATTTCTGAAACATAGAGGTCTTGATATACTATGACTTACACTTTGGGAACCTTCTACAGGTAGCACTCATGGAAAAATTTATATACGCAGGGGTATGTATTCTAGAAGTAGTTTAATTTGGTTTGTATATGAGAAACTCTGATGTTATTTTTCTCTATAAGAAATATTTACAACACAGATGTATGACCCTGTCCTAATTCCTATTTACACTGGAAATCTTCATAATCTACCTATTTATGCTTATTGTTTTTAACTTTTCATTTTGGTTAATATTTTTGAACATGTTCATTTTAAAGATTTGAAATCAAAGTTTCCATGAACAGTGATCTGTTCTCTCTCTTCATGCTGACAGAGCTGGATCAGTTTCCAAAAAAACCCCAAACCCAAAGCACAAGATGCTTGTTTTTGAGAGATGAGGGTCCTTTAGTGCCTTCCAAACTCTATTATCTAGGGCTCCTATGATATGATGAAGGCTCAAGTACAGAGACTGTAACCTTTAAAGCCAACAAAGACTTTTAACCTCTCATTAACATCAAATTGGCATTAGTGCAAAAAAATGAATTCCAGTTTGACTGTGTCAACAACCATGGCAAGCCACACAGCTTGCTCAAAAGCCTGTAGAGAATAGCCCTTTAAAGTGGTTTAGGCTGAGAACCACAAACAAAAGTGTTAAGATTGAAGCCACAAAAGCCTGACTCTTGGGTCAACAAGCTTCCCAAGGGAAGCGTGATGTTCACCACTCAGAGGTCACTGGGGTTAGGTACAGGAAAGCATGGCATTAATGAACAGACTGCATTAGCCTTTGACCAATCTCTTCCTGCACCTGCAGGAGGCTGCTGGCAAGAGACCCCGGGTTATCAATATTACCATCTGGCTCCCTGGCCGCTCTTCCAGCTGCAGTAATTCAAGGCAGCAGAACATTGCAAGAACTGAAGAACAGAAGTACTTCTTGTTCCCTTGTGCTCTTTGGTTGTGTGTGGGGTTTTTTTTTTTTTGCTCTTCCTTTCTCTCTATTTGTCCTTCAGATTTTCTTTTTGGGGAAGGATGCATCTAAGCTTTTATTCTCAAATGTGGTTGCAGACATACAATGAGCTCTCTAAAGGTACAAGAAAGGTACTAGAAGGTACTACCTATAAAGAAAGAGTTTATGTTCTTTAAACATCTCTAACGAGTGAATCTGTACAGAAGCGTGTTCTGTAGTCTATCCTAAAAGATCCTAAGAAATGGAAAGTCTTTGAGTAAGACTAGTTAATTCAGATTTAGCAGATCATATTTTCTTGTAAAAACATTTTTTCTTCTCTAATGGTACTTTTAAAGTGGGAGAGTATATGTTAGTATAAGAGTATTTTATTGGGAAATGTTTGGGAAGAAGCTGGCCAATTTAGAGGCTTTTGATAAATCACTGGAGCTATAACTCTGCCATTAGATAATGATTAGGCTTCTTTTGTGAAATACATGAATTGATTCAAACTAGAGATTCAGATGAAGTTCCACAGTTCACACTCATAATGAAATAGGTTAAAAACTTTTACACTAGCTTTTGAAGAAGTAAAAATAACTTGAGATACTTCCATCTTTGTGTTGTAGAGATCAACAATGTGAGAGTGTGCCAATACTGTGCTTTGGGATTGAAAATCTCTGAGGAGGGATTCCCAGTCTTTGACAATTTGCAATCATGCGTACAGATAAACAAACCTTTATCACTCCTTAAAGATATATTCTAGTCAGGGTTACCTTTAGACAAGATTCTTCAGTCAAGCTAATGCCCAGGATAGCTCACAAGGACCCACAGAAGTGGGATTTAATATTTTAGAAGTGGGATTAAATATTTTAGACAAGTCTCTTTTTCACATCCTCAAATGGATCCTGGGTACTCTTGATCTAAAATGATCTCATTCTTTCCCTATATAATCTCAGTTCAGTAATCTTTGGCATTTCCAACTTCCAACATCAATAAGTGGTACAATCAAATATTCTGTTCCTGTGCTAACAGGATGCAGTCTAACGTTACTGCAGTTGTTTTATGTAAGATTCTGTAAAGCTTCTCCCTCCTACACGAGGGAGAGAGCCAGAAGGATTTAACACACAGTTGGCCATGAAAGAAAAGCTGTTTACACAGAGCAGTATACTTCTGCCTGGAAGAGAGGGGAGCAAGATCTGCGTTCACATGAATTACAATAAATGAATTTTTTACAAAATAATATCTCAGAGCAGAAACGTGTGAATAAAGAAATAATCCTTCTAGGAATCTGAAACTTATTGGAACATTCTTACTTAATAAAGCATTGTATCTATAGGGAAGATGACAAATCTTTTGAATATAGGAACTTACAAGATTCAGTCTTAAATCACAAATATAGTCCTTTACTCAATACTGCTTTAGAACTAATGGAATAATATGGTGAGCATTTTAGTGGATAAAGTCTCCCTTTTTCTGAAAGCTCAATTTTGATTGTATACAATATTTTTAACAGAGGATAATATTGCCATTATCATACTCCTGGATTTATTTAGTACTTTACAACATGCCTGAAGTTAAACTAGGTTCAACTGACTCCAGCATTTTTGTGTTTGATTTTGTGCTACTGAAAATATGAATTTAAAAGTATTATAAACAATGAAGGCAGTAAAGTAATACAAGCAGAGGATTGGAGAGCCAGCATGATTGTAGATGACTTTGGTTTTTGAAGTTTTTGCAAAATATGAAATACAAACCAATCTGCCATTTAATTTCACATGGCAGTTTCTATTTATCTATTCTACATTTCACTGTGATTTTCTATAGATACAGAATTATGATTAACTATTTCAGCAAATAATACCAAATGTCTGCAGACACAGTATTTGCAATGGGAATGATGCAGCATTTTAGGAATCCTAGACAGTTTTAGAGGAAAAACTTTTCTCTAGTTGAAAGTAGTGAAATTTGACTCAACTTTGCTCATTGAATCAAATAAATGAGAAGTGGCATTTGAAAACAGTTTCTGATGATGAATGCCATAAGTAGATTGCTGTGAAGATATATAAAATGTCATTTTCTAGGCTTCCTGCCTTGATTGATTTCAACAGATTGGAAATAAAACACAGGGAAATCTTTATTTATGGACAGACGGATATAAGTACATGGCCAAAATGAAATATGACAAAATAGAAACACAATGTACAGTGCTTAAAAAGTGAAAGAGTGAGTAGTAGACAAAATAATAATGAATATCTAAGTTTGAAAAAAATCAGTGTAACTATTCTACCCATTGCAGCCTCTACTGTATTTATGTGTCTATGTATTTTACTACATAGTAATATTTTGACAGTGAGACAGAAGTCTGCAAACCTCTGCTTATTATCACTAAAACATTTAATTATGTGATAATCTACTAATTCAATTAATGATTATTCACAGTCTTGTCTAACCATTGTTTTTAAACTAAGGACAAAATTCTTTCATTTAACTACAGATAGTTCACAACTAATCTGCTGGAATTTTTCAAAAAGCAAGTAGCTGAAAACAGTGGGACTTCTGAATAGAGTTCACCAAGGAACATGTACACCCAGCTGAACCTTATACTGCTGTCTTTACAAGTGTACTAGTTTGTTATTTTACTTGCACCACTGCTTTGAGAAACTCATCTTTGGAAACAGTACCTTGATATCTGCAGGTCAAGCAAGGATAACAGGGATGAACTGGAGCTCATGCAAATATATCCTGCTGATGGAAATAATTCTTTCAGATACAACTGAATAAAAAGTTGTCTTTTTGTTGAGTTGACTCTTCCTAAGTCATTTTTCAGCATGGCTGTGCACTGCTGTGATTGCACTGTAAGTCACATAAGTGACATGGATGGAACTGTGGTCCATCCATGTTGTACTCCTGCATATCAGATCAGAAATAATTAAGTGATTCCTAAAGCTCCTCTACTAGCAGACCACACAGCAGAAAAAAGCAGCTATAAACACAAGCTTTACAGTAAATAACATGAACTTTGAAATAGAAACAATAACTAGTGAAAAGAGTTTCTTTTCAAAGTCAATAACTTGTCATATATTCAACTTCAGTGGCTGAATATGCTCCTGAAATTTTCTGTGGGTATGAGTAATTAGAAGAATGTGGAACCAATTAAAGGCTGAATGGATAGGTGTTGCTACAAACAGATAGTTACTGGGATAAAATTGCATTGATAAGATCATAGTATCTATTTTCCATAGCAGGATAGTGGACACAGGGAGCATTTTTGTCCTTTCACTTCTGTTCCTATTATTGAGAACAGATGCCCAACTGGACTTTGCACGTAACAGCGCAGCTTTAGGTATTATTGTACGTTCTGAATTAAACACAATTCTGTGTGGTGAAAGGTACCAGTCAGCTTGAATTTCTCTGCTACTGCACCTTTTTTTCTTCTTCAGTCCTCTAAGAAAATTCCATTTTAGCAATTATCTAACACAATGTTTGTCAGTCTTCAAATCTTGCAAGAACTACTTAGAATTTATTCCAGATACACTAGTGCCATTTTTCTTTATGTTAAAGCTTAGATTCTGTAATATCATTAACATCTTAGAGGGGATATTTGGAGATGACATACCCTGTAACATGCAATTCCAATCAGAAACAGAAGTTTGTTTATCTCCTCAGCAGATGCAGGATGGGTTTGATGTGTGGGTTTGACAGACCAAAAAGAAGTTCTTTGGCCAAAATGATCGGCATACCAGCATGAAATGTCTGCCCAGAGGACTGCTGCCAAAAGCATTACATAATTTATTTGCAAGACTAACAGTAAATATTTTACCAAGAATTGCTTCAAGTTCCTAAAACTGGGTTACAGTTATTGTTATTAGTGAGGCTGGGTGCAGACAGGCACGAGAAATGCTTTTTACCTACGTCATCTTGCAGTCACAGCAAGGATGACAACACGCCATCACAAGGCCTGTACTGCTGTGGGATGGAATCTGTAACAGCAACATTGTGCACTATTTTCATCTGTCTTTTATCACTGAATTATTTATTCTTCTTGTCAGTAAGTTATGGGTTTCCTGATATTTACAAGTCTATTTACAGCCGAAGGTGGGAGTCATCAGCCCTTCTTTCTTTAGACTGCACACACTGGCAACTCATTTTGCTGCTGAACTATGTTTCTAACAAAAGCCATACAGACACACAAAAAAGGCAGAATATAAAGCTAGGCAGCCAGACCTGAAAGCCATTGCCAATATACCATCTACCTGTTCACCAAAACCACAATAGATCGATGGATGACTGCTCATGCCAGGCACTGTGGAACAGGGAAATAACATCAAACTCTAAATTTAAGCTTCATCTTGGCTGAGAAGTTTGCCCACACTTTGCACATGGGACAGTCTGATCCCCAGCAACCTCTGAGTAACCAAAGAGGCTGATCTTCCACATCTCCTCACAAAACTTAGCATCCTTTTCTTCTGGTGATCTAGTGATCTCAGCCCATTACTCCTGAACAGTGGTGATAGATCAACAGACTTAAAAGTTCCTGGTAAGAAAATCAAAAAGTGCATTACATTTTGAAAGCTAATACGATTCTCCTACATTTTCTGTGTTACAGATGAGTTGGAAATAAACACTTGTACCATTTTGTATATTGTGTCTATATTTTTTTTAAATAAAGTTACCAGACTAGAGGTTTGGGAGGTAGATCTAGCTGGCAGAAATGTTTTGAATGTCCTCTGTCTTACTTTCAAGTACACAGAGAATAGAGTATGAACTTAACAACTACTGAATATCTCTTGGTGTGTCTGGACAGTCAGATATTCTTATCAATGAGAGCCACCTTCACATTATATGGAAGGGAGGGGAAGAGAGAGGAAACAAAGGTCATAGCGAAATTCAAATTACAGTGCATTATTGCCCGTGGGAAGTATGTCCGATATGGTGTCTTCTCCTGCCCACTGATATGGTTGTTTCCTTGTTGTTTTTGGTATTTGACAAAGCATTCATTGTAATTAACTTAAAAACTGTATTTTGACATCTGTATGAAAAAAATTCTAAAATGAGTAGTTTCTAAATGTCCTCAGACAATGTGCAGTCTTTCACAGAATCCTGCAAATAATGCCTACAGACTCAGTTGGGAAGGACAGACAGTTCATTTAAATCTGTCCTGAGGTTCCATCTTGTGTTCTGAGTTGTCATTATGGGACAGGAATATAAGGAGGGGAAAAGGGAAAAGAGGCTTTACAAATACATCTTCTGCTATTTAAAGCAAGACATACCTGCATGCAATACAGACTGTCATAACCCATAATTCTCTTATTTCTAAAATAAGCCTCCCCGTCTTAACAAGGTACAGGTGGCACTTACCATAGTGAGTGTCCTGCTGTTCTCTTTCTTCAAGTTGCTTTTTTGCTCCATTTCAAAGTGTGCTTGAGACTCCTCTTAGCTTGTTCAGACACGCAGACTTACTGTGGGTTTCATTCCAGCCTGCTTCTGAGACTCTGTCATAATCTCTTCCACAGGTGTCCCCATCCCCCCAGTTTCAGCCTAAAAATCAGACTGCTGTCATGAAGGACAGACAGAGCTTTCTGTCTGGAGAAGTTCATTAGAGAAGTCCACTAGAGAAGGACCTATACCAATTGTACTGTTGGACCTGCAACACCATCCCTGACTTTTAGTACAAATTTTTAGATAATTCTGCACTGAACTACAGCATCTGAATGGTCCTGGGGATTGGTAATTGTGGCGCTCCTTTTACTAAACCATAATCCTATGTTGCAGCACTGTGCATGTCGATACTGTGCTTGTTTTCTCTGCTGTTGGCAGAGCTTATTTTGCAAAATTCTAAATCCGATCTCTTGGACAGCAAAGGACTAAGGCTCCCTGTACGGGCAGAAAGACTCTGGCAAATGGGAAGTAGATACAAAGTATGGAAGACAAAGGCAGTGGTAACTGGGGTGGTGGTGGCAGGCTGCCCAAACTCTGTCTTTGCTCCGTGCGAGGGGTGAGCAGGGGAACAAGGGGAATTTACTCTGAGCTCTGCCCTAAAGCACGCTGAAGGCAGCCTGAGCTCAGACCATCCACCCTGTCTGTTCATGGCCCTCCACCCCAACAGGTTCTTTTTGAAGCACTGGAGAGAATAAGGCTTGGCCAACACGCACAGTGAGACAGACAGTCAGACAAAAGCATGTACCACTCTAAAAAATTCCACAATGAGTCCCAAATAAGCCATAAAAAGCAATGGGAAACTCTGCCCTTAACATGAACAGAAATCTTGGTGCTCTGCATTAAGCCACTAACTACAATTGTTTCTCATCTCATGCTTTAGAGTTTCAGTCATTCCCTGCAGAGGGAAGCAATGATAATTTCCTGGCTGAGCACAGACATTGTTGGCAAGTTTTTCTTAATTTTTTTCCCTTAAATGACACAGCTGATGAGATGAGTAAGTACTTTGGAGCAGTACTACTTATCTTCTTTGTTAGGTGTGCACATGGTATGACTCATATGACTGGGCTATACTAATAAGCAAGATCTGAGACTTGGAGAAAACATTTTGAAATACACATCTAACCAAATATTTTGAGTACACTATTTCATTGTATTGTATTATTTTTATTTTTTGCCCAGTAAGCAGGCATTTCTATGAAGCTAAATGGCCAATAAAGTGTAGAAATACAAATTGTGCATTTAATGGTCCATTTGTTCTTTAAATCTTTGAAACAAGAAGCATGGAGCTCTGAAAGTGCTCTCTTTGAAATCAATAGGCTACTTGAGGCATTAAGTGCCACTCACCACGGGTAAGTATGACCACATGTCTTGTCATATGTTTCAAAAGGAAATATTTTAGTTGCAGATTTTAAACAGATTAGGTATCCTGGAGGTACCTCCAATTAGTAGAAAACATATCTGATGACTAAACTTAATAGCTGTTTAATTGAGTAAATTATGTGACTATAAATTTTCTATCTTGTAACAAATTACCACTACTAGTTCTAGCTGCATTATAATACCCTCCTCATAAAGTTGATACATTTGTCATTTAGTTGCCTGGGACATCAACTTGCAAAGAAATTACAGGTTAATTCAGATGTTATAAAGCAATGTCATATCAAGATATTTCCAACTAATTATTGTTTTTACATCAGAAGCAATATCTCCTGTGACAATTCACTCTTGTAGCAAAAAAGGAACTGAATTGTTTCAAAAAAAGTTGAAGTACATTTGACAACAAGAATACCTACCTACATAATGACATGACGGGTGCAGCTAGTAAAGTATAATTACTTGAAAGTGTAAAAGTATACTTGATGGGGTTCACATTTAGGTGTGAAAAATCCTTTTAAATATACTTCACTGGATATAAAGATACTTATAAAGTATTTTTTATCCACTGAAGTATCACTCACTACAGCAGTTCTGAGGCTGAACATAATTCTGACAGGCATTTACATCAGCAAAGCATTCAGTTAAAAAGATGGCTGAACAGAAAAGCAAGTTTAAGGTCCTCTGGCCTTGGGAGTGTAGAACTCTGTATGTATACATCACTTTCTTGCTCAATGAGAAACACACTAATTTAGTTAAAATTTGTGTCTTTACTTGTTAAAGTTTCATTTGCCTTTCCACAACCTTACAAGTACTTTCAGCAGTGCATAAGACAATTTCCTGAATAAATGGTCGAAAACCCCTGTTATCCTTTAGGTTAAATGTGAGAAAGATGCCATTCCATATTTAATAACCATGCAATGGCTGTCCAATTAGTGGATGAGTGTGTGAGGTGTATATATATAAAAAAGGGATAATTTTTGTTGCCTCGTCTTATTCACACAAATTGATATAAGACGTGAATGTAGCCTTTTCCTATTATTCCACATCACAAGGATAAACATAAGTTTCCAAACTTATAAATTCTGAGAGTTGCTTAGAAAATAACTGGTGGAAAACAGATAGCTTCAGCCTTACTTCTGGCATGTAATTCCCTTCTATAGTTTACCTTGATGGTGGATGACAACCATAAACAGGTTACCATCACAAATATTTTTTTAATTTCTTTCTGATTTTTCTCAAAACATTCTAAAAGCTGTAAGTATGAGATACCTTTCACAACTTATCATCAGTAAAGGAAAAAAAAAAGGGGACAAATAAGTTCAGAATAACATCAAATAAGAAAATTATGTAATTGCTTGTTAAAAACAACCACTTAATTTCCACCAATTTTAAAAGCATAGCTGCTTACATTTTTACATCATCTGAATCTCTGTATATGGATTTGGACTGTGACTATTACTTTTTACTTCAAAAGTACTCAGAGATTTGTAAAATTTAATGTGGAAAACAAACCAGGAAATTTACATGAAAAACTAAGATAAAAAAGTGTACTTTGGAGAAATAATGTAAAAACACAAATGCTTACCTTTGTGTTTGGGTGGCATAACTGTTATCATATGCCTCATAGCTTGGATCATCATATTCACCCCCATATCCATCATCGTATCCCTAAGGGGAAAACAAAACACCACAGCTTAGAAGAGTGATAAATCAAAGCATATTATCAAGTTGTAAAAATAAATTGCATCAACATGGGCATGTCATGTTTGCCCACGATAATGTGAAACATGGAGCTGACTGAAGAGAATTGTGAATTGTGAAGAGCAACATGTACATTGCAAGAATAAAGTAATCAGTCACTCATTTAAGAACTCAGCTTATTCACTGATAAACTGTGGTGCATTGTCCAAACCACAGTGCCTCAGTTGGATCTGTGTGGAATACTGATGAATGAATAATAAACCCAGCAATTTCTGAGCAGTTTGTTACATAAATGGTTCTATAAATATCTACAGGTGAAATAAACAAATGGCAGGTCAAAGATACTGACTATTCTACACTATTAAGAATGGTGATAAAATCTTAATATTCAGTATATTGAAAAAATGCAAAACAACAAAACAAAACACAGCAATCTATGAGAAACAGTATCTTTCAAGCAAGTAATGGCATATTACTTTTAAAAATAATGCAGAGTAAGCCCCTTTACTTTCACTGAGCATCTTACTCTTTTACGCTTTTCTGTGACAAATTAAGCAACAATTTAGTACAGGTTCCTGCCATCTAACTTAAGGTTCTCACTGAAGAGCTCAGACGGATGAGCAGGCCACCTAAGACAGAGAGACACAAGTGACTTCAGAAAGTGGTTCAGCTCATCTAATGCCTGAATTTTCCACCGAGAGAGTCACTGGCAATTGTGATCCATTGTAGCTGTCTCTGAAACAAAGAATGCTCAGGAACCACAGAATAAATAAAGAAATAAATATATATATAATCCAAGGGATGACTTTTGATATGCTCTTTTCATAGGACAACAGAGTAAGCAAGAAATGCTGTATGGAATCTAATTTCTTTTATTTCTTTGTGATTTTGGGAGCCAGTATTTGTAGTTAAATTGCAATGAAATATTTCATTGTCTAAAGAAAACCTTGCTGTTAAGGGAAATGCTAAAGGAAATAGTGGACTTAAAGAACTTTTACTTGATGTTAATTACAGCAAAAGGCAATTTTTTCCTCCCACAAACTATGCAAAACTTAGTCAGCTTGGGGGAGAAGGGACAGCATGAGGCAGTTCCAAAATAACAGCAGTCCAATAAGCAATCACTCTAGTACACTATCATAATCACCTAAAGTACAGTTAGTTTGGTACTTCATTATTTCTGCTAATTAAACTGCCCAGCGGTATTAAATAAGACTTCACTGGCATTCCTAAATTCAAGAAAACATTCTATGGAGGAAGCATTCAGTTGTTTCCGTAGGTCAAGCATATTAAATCTGCCTGTTCCTGTGGGCTGCCCAGCAGTGAGGGTAAGTGTGGATTCCAGGTGGGAGGTTTCATCCCTGTGGTGCTCTAAGTCCTGAAGGAAGGACAGGACTCTGCATGGTGATTTCACTGTGTCAGCTGTAGTAAAGTAAAGACTTTTAGGGCAGAAGGGAGTGTCCATTTTCAAACTGGAAATGGCCTCTCCCAGAATCTGAAGTCAACGCAAACCCCGTCATCTTCCATTTTAGGTGGCAGTGCACCATTTTGACTTGTCTGCATTAGTAAGAACTCATAGCAAAAAGTACAGCTAAAAACATATCCCTGTAGATGACAGTGATATATTTAACATTATACAGCTAAATAGACAATCTTGCTTCAGGGGACAGGATAAGAGAAACAATGCACCCCAGGAGACAGATGTTAGTCACATTGATTAGCATGCTACTGGGTGGGATCCTGCTACTGCGAAGATGAGGGTGATGGGAGTTCCTATATAAAGTCAAATAGCTAGAGGAAACACATTTCAACCTGCTTACCCAACCATCTGAAAGAACAGGAAAGGCAACAATTACAAATTAGCTCTCTCAGTTTCTTGATGCCTGAGGTGGATCAACATTCAGCATCAGCAGGGCAGAGAACACTTGTTAATATTTGACACCTCTGTGGGTTCACGTTACAGACTTTAACAGTCTCCCTCAAGGCTCAGAGCAGGTCAATACAGTGCAAATGGTTCAAGTGGAATGGTTGGAAAACAAAGTAAAAAGAGCACAATGTACTTTTAATGAACAGAAAGTATTTTCTGGATAATATTCTTTTATTTGTGCCAATCTGTATGAAAATTATCTTCTACTTTATTGAAAGTTTAATGCAATGTACCCAGACACCCACTACACCTTTAGGTATTGAGAACAAAGACTCAAAATAGTTCCTTTCACGTCCTTGAAGTGTATTAAAGCCACTGAGTAGTTTTCTCCTCTTTAACCTTCAGATCCTCAGAACCGAAAACTTTAATGTTTGAAAATATTTTTTGGTCAGGCGCTTTGAGAGATGAAGCACCCAGTTCCCACCTACAGCCAGCTGAGATCAGAAGTTGTGAGTCTGAGGGTGTCCAAATTCATAAATTCTCCTCTATGTGTGATGAGGATGGTGCTCCAAAAGCAGTTTTGTATAAATCCAGAGACCAGAACCCAGGATGCCCTCCCCAAATACAGTGTAAATTTTTACTCAGCACTAGAGTCAGCATTAATGCACTTTTTAGGTCTATTAGTGCTTCTAAAAAAACCAACCAACCAACCAACCAACCAACCTTTTCCTGTATAGAAGTCTTTTTTGTCCCATAATAACTGCCACCACCACTCAGAAGAAAAAGCCTCCTACAATGAACTGAGAAATATGCAATGGGCAACTATTAGAAATATTTAAAGTGATAGCCATTTCTAGGCTAGGTTTTTATGCCAGGCTACATTTATCTCAGGTATTTCTTAATAAAACAACTTTCCAAAACATAAAAAAACCTCAACAAAACCTCTTCACTCTGTGTCAAGGGAAAGGACAGTGAGTCTTCCAGTGACTATGATTTGCTCTGGCCCTACAACAATACATCTTAGATATGATATAAAAGAACAGAAATGCACATTTGAAGCTGCAGTGACACTAAGAATGCTTATCACCAATTTCAAGGAGTTTTGGTACTGTTTAGAGTTAAAAAATAATAAAAAAGAGATGATAAGTAAAAATGTAAAAATAATTTTTCAATTAAAAAAATTAAATGTTTTGAAAATGAACTTTTCTAAGTATTTACCTCCCCACAAATGGGAAGACTGGAAAAACTCTTAGGAGAATCTCAGAACAGCATCTGAAATTAGCATTTGCAAGGCTCACTTCAAGAGGAAATATTCCCTACTCTACTACTGATAATGAAAATTACAGTCAGTGGGAAAATGGATGTAGAAGCAAAAACAGACATAATTGAAAAGAGGCTTATATTCTACCACCCGAGAAAAAGTTAAGTACCAATTTGATTCAGCACTCAAGAGACTATTGAGTAGAATTTATTTTATTTATTTAGATTTACTCAAATCCTCTTCTATTTTCAGATGCCGAAAAAGATATTCAAAATACAAACAAAATTTTAAGTATCATAGGTTACAAGGGTATCATAATGTAACACAATCTGATGTCTTTAAACATGAATTTTCTTCTTAGTGTTAAGACCCTGTTTCAAACAGTAACAGCCTGTACTCAAATGCACCAAGTTTAAATCACCTCTTCTCTGAATAGCCTTAGAAAATAGAATTTTCATGGTCTGAAAAATGGTAGCTTTCGACTCTATGAAACCAAGAAGAAAAATAAATCTAATACTTCTAATGAAAACTGTCCTGCTCACAATATTTTATGTATGTCCTTGTAACACATGAGAAAATACATTGTAAGAGAGTTGAAACTCATTTGGTTTTTACAGAAAATAGCCCAACTCTTTCTAAAGCAGCAAACTGCAAAATGGCTAGACTTTAAAAAAGAAAAAAACAAAGCACAAACAGTAAGTCAAAATAAAGTGAGTTATGCAACTCGGTATTTTACTTGGCAAACATGTGAACATGAAAAATACCTGCACAGTCAGAGAACCAGAACAGCCCTTCTCATGACCTGCATCCAGCAGCACACAAAATTTAGTCCTGTACCTCAGAGAAGGTGAAGGTACAAATATCCACCTCTAGTTGTAACTCTTACATAAAAGCAGTTAGGGGACCTTTGCACAGTTGTCTTAGATTGGATGTTCTTAGGGGTATTCCATTCCTATCTGCTAGAGGTGTGGCAGTTATCTTCTGTTTATCAGGTAATTTTCTTTATCTCTTCCACAACCAATCCTCTCTCTGGGGAGACATCTGCTGTTAATAGGTGACATTGAGTGTCACTGCATGATGGATAAAATTACAGCATCCCATTGTGAGAAGCTCTGCCCAGGGGGAGGAGCCAAGCATTCCTACCTGGATATAATCTGAGAGTTGGAAGACCACAAGCAGCCTTTCCCACTGGATTCCCAGAGGCAGACCAGGCCTATCTACACCACCACTGGATCTTCAGAGGAAAACTACACCCTTCTACAGCATCCCTGCTTCAACAGACACACATCTGCCACTGCTGGAGAACTGCAGCCACCATTTCAATTGGACTGCTACCAACACCCTGACCAACAGTAGCCAGTTGCACTGGTGACATTCTATCACATAAATGTAATTTAAATTAAAGATTTCTTTTCCCTGTGAACTGAAACGAATTGACTAAAAAGCAGCCTTCAGCTGCCAAGGGAGGATGGGCTGCAATACACCCACTACTGGTTTTAATATCTTTACTATATCTAATATTCCTCTTTACAAAGTTTCCAGCAAAGTAAATGGTGAATCTCGCACACATCCTGATGCTCCCATAGCTGGAGAGAGAGAGAAATAGATGGAGCTGGCTCTGGCCATGGAGCAGTAAGATTTAGTGAATCAGAGATAAAGAAATAATCACAAGTATCTACTAAAAAGTGACAACTCTTCTGCCCAAGTTTGGTAACTTAGGGATGGTCTAAAGCATCTCACTTGCTAGACACAATGCCATATATGTTAAATAAATCCTATAATAATCTAGGAAATTATATTTCCAGGCTTTGAATGGCTGGGAATTCCAAGAAACTTTACTTTTTATTTTTCAACCCTTGAAAACTGGATAGTCCATCTCAGAGCTTTTAAATGCTCCAGTAAATGCTGTGGTACCAGGAAGGAGCAGAAATGCTTTCACAGGTGCTTAACAACACCTTAATCAGCATTTAATTTTAAACCAGATTTCACTATGATGCATTATTAATGCTGAAAGTAGACTATTTAAATGGCTGCAACTTGGCCAAATGCAAGATACTGTGCTATAGCAAATGCATCCTCAAATTTTATAAGCTGCCTATGACTCCAAATTTACAGAATTCCCTAAAGAAAAGACTTGTAGGAGTCATGATGATTAACAGCTATACAATTTTACTGCAGCACTGAAGAAAAAAATCTCCTAAAAATAGTCTTATATGTCAAAAAAAAGGAAAGAAAAGAAAAGAAAGGAAAGAAAAAAGACATAGGTTAATTCTTTCTGCAATCCTACTGGTTTTGATCCACTCTTATCCTCTACTTAAATACATTTAACCATTAAGGATTCCATGAATTATTAATACAGAACGGTTAACAAATCTTCAAGTGCTCAAAACTCAAGGCAAATAAAGATTTACCTATTTATTAATGCTGAATCTGGTCTAGATGAGTGCTCAGGCATTCCTAACTTGGAATCTTTATATCCTAATATTTGGAAGACACCCTATGCCTTTTTCACAAATTATACCTCTTGCTTAATCAAATTCAAAATTTGAGTTCATCACATATTTTCTGGAATCTTTATAGAAAAGTATTTTTAAAAATAATTTTGGACAATGAATTTTAAATTCCCTTCTGTATGTGATTTATGCATTTTGCATCATTTTTGAGTCCATACATAAACATTTTAACTCATCCATTCATTTTTCTTACCTTGTGAAAGACCATACAGGATTATTTAGAAGACATAACAATGATATCTCTTATTTAGTATTGGTTCAAGCCATCCAGTTAAACAGTATTTCACCACTACCATGATAACGTTTGATTATATTTTTAAAGCTGTAACCTGAATAATGCGTTCCATATATATACATACACACACATTTGAATTAATGAAACTTTTCTTTGCACTCAGTTTTTTTAAGTGCTGATGCAATGAAATTTACTATGAACAAAATAATTAGCTTTTTAAAGTTATGAAAATCAGTCACTAAAGAAACTAAATGTTAAGCTGATATCAGTTGCAGAAGATATGAACTCATTGTTTTTTCTGCTTATGACAATGATTAAACTTATTATACAAGTGTTGCTTGTACTGAATGCAGCAATGTTTGCACTGCTGCTAATCACATTTGAATAAAAATGTTCCTGACAATTCTTCTTGATCCTGCATACTGTAAAGGAGCAAAATCCAAAGTACCTATCCACAGCATCTTCTTAACAGCAATATTTAATTTTCTAACAGATATTGTCCAATTGGGAAAAACATTTTAGTAAGGATTAAAGGTACTGCAGGCTTTTATTCTTGGATTTAAAAAATTTGTAAGAAGAGTGAACTCAATTAACACAATCTTGTAAGGAATTATTCATAAAGGCCAGGTATAATTAAAAGAAAACATGCAGAATGTAATGGGACTTCTCATTTGTGAATATAATAATGAGCAAAACAGTAAAGAGTAGTTAATACTTATTGAGATATTTAAAGGTAATCTTTAAATTGTTATTCCCTGAAGTTTGAGCATGCAATTAGAGAAATTGAGAATGGAAAAGAACAGATCATCTATTAGAAACTCTTGTCAAATGTGATTGCTCCTTTCAGCCCATTTTTTAGTGCTTTCTCTAATCAAATGCTAAATGTTGCCAGGCGTAGGGATTCCACCATTTCTCTTGGGAGACTCTCTGACAGCCTAATAGATCTTTGTGTCAGACACCTCTGCTAACTTTATTCCACATGACTAAATATATCCCACTGTACCAGTGAGATGGATTCTCACAACTCAGTATTCTCAGTGTCTCCAATGTCTGTGTTATATTCTCTCATTTTCTTTTAAAAATTACTCAAATATGAAGATTCAAAGTCAATGCAACCCTGACATAGACAGAGATACATAGATCAGCAGACAGCACAACAACCAGTGAGGACCCACACCAAAATCTTAATAAAAATCTCATAAATATCCTTGCCTTCACAAATAGAGTCCAGGAAATTGTTGTACTGGTTGTCTTTGACTGTAGTGGATCAAGAATGTTAAATACTACTACTAGTATCCTACAGTGAAAGCCTTCGAAAGGAAGTGTCTATCTGTGGTGATAGCCGAGCTGTCTGAATTAAATCTTTAAAGTCTGATGGAATTTTACTGCATTAAAATCCACCCAGAAAGTCGGTATACATCTCAGAATGAGACTTTCACAGCTTCCTCTGCAAGGTTTTGTTCTGCGCACCAGATCAAATTTGCATATATTTTTAAGGTGATGGAAGTGATACAGATATAGATTACAGTTACAAAATCCCTATAAAATAGAGAATAAAAATCCTGTTACTGTGTATGGCTTATTCCAGATCACAGTTACAAAATCCCTATAAAATAAAGAGAATAAAAATCTTGTTACTGTGTATGGCATATCCAAGACTCCGGCCTAGCTCTCTTGCAAACAAGGATGTGTTGTGATCTCAGACTGCAGCAAGAAGAAAGACAAAGGAATCATAATAGCTTCCCTTATTAAATGCTACACTCCTTCTACCATGCTTGTAATGGCTGTGGTCCAGCTTAGCCTTTACCTGCCCATCATTCATGGTTGAAAACTCAGAAAACTGATTGGGTCTTTGATCCATTAACTGACTTAAGTACAGAAACAGGTAAAACAGACATACTGAAAACAAATGGTAACTCTATGCTAATTCTTTTAATGCTTGCCAAAGAATTAAAAGACAGAAGAAGCTAAAGAAAAGGTAAAAAAGGCCAATAGGTCTGTTCATTCCAAGACTATTCTTCTCAGGAGAGTGATTCTGACCTTTCCTGGTGCAAGCTGTCAACAAATAAAGGACTAAAAAGGATTAAAAATTTTGATGGACTGCAAACCAGAACAGTACTGATTTTCATTTATCATATACAAGTAGAAGTTCACATCTAATAATGCCTCTACTCTAAGCACTCTAAGCACTGGGATGGAGACACCAAAAGCAGAGTTCACCAACCTTCTCAAGCATGCCTAGGGCTGAACTTCCCAAAGTGTACAGATCATCCTGGTCCATGGTCATCTACTCATGGTGTCCAACAATATAACTGCAAATGTAATTTCTGGTTCCTGTTTTAACAATTGCATTAGATAAAGAGTGACAGGCAGACTACTTGCTAAAAGAAAAAATTATTTGAAGAGATTTTTCTCTCACCAATAGATGCAGAGGCACAATGTAACCTGCAGTGAAGACTTGACTGATATACCCGAAATCTTGTGTCATTGCTGGTTTTTTGAATGAATAAATTTTACTATTATTTCTTAGATTTTTTACTAAGATCAGAACCCTTTTAGTTCCATATTCAGATTTGAAAATAATTTTTTGTAATTTTAGCTCTTTCAACTATTTGAATTTTAAAGCCTACATATCAAGTCAATTTGTATTACTCTTCTACTATTGACATAGGTTTTTTATTGTTTATTTTTATTGTTATAATTTCAGCTTTTTATTTTATTTTTATATGATGATACTTTTATTGTTTGAAATATAGATTGTGATATATCATAATCAATTCCATTTCAGAAAGCGAATGTAGGGAAGTGAGATGAAAAGAATTTGTTAGTTGCTATTTCCTTTTAAACGTTGTTGCAGCACTCTACACATTCATCTTTATCTTTTTTATGCTATGATAATACCTTGCCCTGGATAACACAAAAATCTAGGTATGTCTCAGATCTTCTTTCTTTTAAAGAACAACAATATTAACAGGAATTTTAAAATTGAATTCTTTGAAATTTGTATCAGGTCTTAGCACACTGAAAAGGCCACAAAGTCAGTTTTAGAAGTATTGAAGGAAAGACTGTTCACAGCTAAACAACAAAGAGGGTATGTCAGCGCATGCTGTGGTAGAAAAGGAAACGCATATGGATACATTTTTTACTATTAGTTCAGAGAAGATGCCAGCTAACTCTTAGACTCTGCTTGAATACTAAAAAATCAGTAGAAGGTTATTCTCACCTACATAGTATCACTGAGGTTGGAAAAGACCTCCAAAATCACTGACTTCAACCTTTGACTAAACATCACAGCGTCAATTAAACCACAGCACTAAATGCCACATCCAGTCATTCCTTGAGCACCATCTGAGATGGTGATTCCACTGCTCCATTCCAATGCTTGACAACCCTTTTGATGAATAATTTCTTCTTGATATCCAGGCTGGATCTCTCCTGGCACAGCTGAGGCCATTTCCTCTTGTCCTGTCGCTGGCTGCCTGGGAGGGGAAACTGGCACACCTGGCTCCAGCCTCCTTTCAGGCAGCTCTAGAGAACAGTAATGTCTCTCCTGAGCTTCCTTTTCTCCTGGCTAAACACCCCCTGCTCCCTCAGCTGCTTCTGATGGACTTGTGCTCCAGACCCTTCATCAGCTCCACTGCCCATCCCTGGACTCACTCCAGCCCCTCAATGCCTCTCTTGCAGTGAGGGGCCCAGACCTGGACCCAGCACTGGAGGTGTGGCCTCAGCAGTGCTGAGTACAGGGGGACAATCATTTCCTTGGTCCTGCTGGCCACACTATTCCTGATACAAACCAGGATGCCACTGACCTTCCTGGCCACCTGGGCACACACTGCCTGCTGGCTCATATCCAGCTGCTGCTGACCAGCACTCCCAGGTCCTTTCCACCAGGCAGCTTTCCAGCCACTCTGCCCCCCAGCCTGTAGCTCTGAACAGGGTTGTTGTTACTGGAGAGTAGGATCACTATTCCACTATGTCAGTATTATCTCCTCATTGGCATTGTCCTTGTTCTGTTAATGCACTGCGGAAATGAAAGACATTGATTTAGCTGTGATTGCAATAATCAATGACTCAGGAATCCATGTTAAAAGAAAATCTTCATGATTCACAGAGGCATTGTCAGTGCTTTATACAGTACTTCATAACAATTTTTAGTTGGGTTTTAAAACAGAAAACCCATGGGAAAAAGGGTGGCATTGGTATTTCCCCCTAGTCAAGACTAAAGTCTAGTCCAGTATTAAAATGTATACAGGATTACATAAAACCATCTGGACATTATTTTAAATTTCAAAAATAATTGTATTCACTTAACTCCTATTTTTTTTTCAGTTTAATAAATGGTTTTTACTTAAGTTCATAAAACTCAATTCTAAAAGCCAAAAATACTAAAACATAAAAGGAAATAAATACACAAAAATATACTTCCTGACTAGCAAATTGCACACTGAAGGGAATATGCTTTGAAAGGAAACTGACTATTTTTGTCACTGGCGGTTTTCTGTATTCATATATTATCATAAGGAACATCCAAATCAGGCTCACGAAAATATCTGACACCTCTGGGTCCCATCATTGTGAATCCAAAGAACTCTCTTTGAGGTTGAAGTAGATTAGCAAAACCACAGCTGAAAGTTCATTGATTTAAAATATCTACCAGACTTTCCGTCTGTTAATGTATCTGAGAAGCAAAAGATGCTGACTTATCTATGATGCTGATTCCTCAAATGTATCCCTCTAGAAGAGAGAGAAAAAAAAATCAAACTCCTCCTGATTTCAGTATTTCTTTACATACTAGGACTCAGTCAAGAACATAGACCTCAGTGAGGTCTACTGAACACTGACTTGCCTATTTAGCATTAATATTAAAAAGGAACTAAATAATTTGGTCTAGCAGTATTTATTTCCTTGGTAAAATGTTTGGAGGTGTGCCAGCAAACAGGTGTGACTGGTAAACTCCTGAGCATCACCGTGAACATCTGGGAAGCCCAGAACATGGGCTCAGATTGATAAAATGGAGGAAGGACACTTAGAGCACTTAATTAAAAGCATCACTAAAAAAATACTAAGCTATTAGTATGCAAATAAACATTAAGTGCTGCATCACTGGTGATTAAAAGCTGGCCTTCATCCTTTAAATTGTAGTAATCTTGCCAACTGAAGAAAGCTGTATCTCAATTTCGACCTTGAGGCAGACTGATGAATATATCTGCAGTCAGCACAGGAGTGAAAATCAGATCAGCTTGAAAACCTGAAAAAGTCCCTTGTTGAAATTAAAAGCAACATTCTTCTTGTTCATTTTATCATCTATAGTGTCTAAGGATCAATGGGGTTCCTGTATTTCAAGATGTAGCTTGGAGAAGCTGAATGTAATTTAAATTTAAGTCCATTTGGATAAGCAACACAATTTTCTTCTTTGAAAGAGGTCTTTCTCATCAGTGCCTGCTGGAGGTCAAAAGCACAGTTCAGTGGAGTTTTCTAGTTTAAGACTAACTGATTTTGGTGTCAATGTGAAAGCTAGGTACCTCACATCTGACCACAGGGCAGACATGAAGAGCTCAGTTCAGCAGCTACACAGTTATCTCCCGTCATTTTAGAGATATGAACACACCCCAGTTTCTGCCTCCTAGTCCAGCAAGGCAGGGGTTTCTCCCATGTCTCATATGACATCAAGGATTCTCTGTGGATGCCTTGAAGGCATCAAGACCCCTACAGTGTCTTCAAATGACATTATAACCTGTGTCCAGACAGCCCAACTAGACCTGAATCAAGAGACTTGCTTGGAGATGAAGGGCGTAGCTACATTAGTGTTTTGAGCTGGGACAGCCTTAAGCACTGATCCTACAAAACTGAGGTGAACAACCAGTATGTCTGAAATCTCAAAGCATCTAAGACTTTGAGACAGATATTCCTAAAACTTTTCTTCTGGGCAGGCTTGTAGCTTCAATCTTGGCAGAATTGAATGGCTCATCAATGACATGTGGGGGCAAATATATGTATGTATTGTTATGCAGAGAGTCCCTGTTAAGATCTATGTGTGGGTCCTAGTTACTCCAAACGAGCTACAGCTGCCAAGTCCTTAGTTGGGCAGCAGCTGTGGCTCCTGAGGGTAACTGGAATAAATAGGGGTGGGTCGAGAGCCCAGGAGGAGCCCCTGAGACGACACAAGAAGAACTGCACAGCAGAGAAGAACAGCTTGGTGCAGTGTGTGGGACCCCTGAGAAAGATGACTGCAACAAGAATGCAACATCGACACATCACTAACATTTACTCACTGCCCATTAAGTTCTCCATTTATCATCTAGGAAAGTTTTGAGCCAGTTGGCATGCCCCGAGAATACCTAATACACACATCCATGAGTGTGCCCAAAACCACAGCCGACATGCCTTGTTTCTTTCCAACAGAGCACAATACCACAATACTTGCATGGAGTACCAAAACTATCTTGTCTCTTCCATTGGCATTCTATAGGAGAGATACAGCTTCTCCTGATTCCTTAGTTTTCTACTGCAGAAGATTCAGGGCTGTAAATCATAATTATTCCCAATTGACTTTATAAATAGACACTTATACCTATTTCCTCATAACTGAGCCAAATTCAAGCATGTTATATGAAGTTTCCATAACATTGCAACTGGGATGTTAAAATACAGTATTTTAATGTGGAAGAAATTGGAAATAATCTTTAAATATTCTCAAAATATCTTTATATTTGATCTTGGTATTTAAATACATAATATCTCTGTAAAGTTTTTGTGTATTTACAGATTATCTTCTAATTCTCTTTTGCAATGATAATTTCATAATGAGAAACAGTATTTCATATTTTGCTTCTACTTTAACTTTCAATGAGAAAGCAAATGCAAAAAACACTGTATATTTCTGTTTCCCAAATAATTCTCTTCTTTTACAAAAGCTAGCACTGATCACAGAAATGACAAGTAGGAAAAAAAAATTTTTTCTGCATGACTCATCTCTCTTCTGGATTGTTCAATACCTGTGGCAAAAACATCACTAATGTTTTGGTCTGTATATTTTTATAGGTTACAGTACATGAACAACAAGCTATGCACTGAGCTAAGCACGGATAGCTCCTCCTTGAAACAGTGGGAAAACTCTCATGGACTTCAGTGGCATCAAAATTACAGGAAAAAAATCTGGAAATTTCTTTTCATCTTTAGATCTTTTGGATCATTTTGGGAATGTAACTGTTAGTATTAATATGGAAAGTAAAAATCTTTTATACTCTAGTTGTCTAAGAAAAACCATCATATTTATAATGTAAATAATTATACTGATTCTGTTTACTGTATTAAAGAATTTAACTTTCAGGCAAACCTATGATATAACAAATTATCACTGTCCCAGTTATACAGATGCAGAAAACAGAATTTAGAAGTGCTAATGTAATTAACATGCTCATTATCAAAGAACAAATCTGTGTCAGATCAATGAAAAAAACTCAGAGTTATTTGGATCATATCATCACCTTCCTAAGTGATATGAGTCATTCCTTGCTCCTATCAGCTTTAAAAGCAGACTAGATATTGATGTTAAGTCAAATGCTTTTTTATAAAAATTTAACACATATCTTATCAAGCAGCTTCCCCAACTCAAACACTTTAAGATCCATAATTTGGAGCCCAGAGCCAACAGTCAGAAATTTATTTCACCTTGGAACATGCAACTTACTGTTGCAAAAAGACTTGTAAAAATTGCACCAAAATACATCTCTGTGTTGGTGAGCTTAAGGCTTTGTTCATTACAGCCTACCCCTGTACAACTTTCTCATTATCTCATAACAACTAATGAAAGTTCAGAATTGTTCTTTAAATTCTGAAGGGTTTTAAGCTAATCTGACTGACATAGTATTCTTTTGCTTTGTGAAAACATTTCCTTATCTGATTTCACAAACAGACAAAAGACATAGTCGTCCATCATTTTGTTGCTCACATATTTATGATAATGGCAGAACAAAAACTTAATAAGGTTGCTAGATGATAAAAAAAAAGTTTGTATACTCAGTGATGCCCATCAGTGTGTCTGACATCTGACAGACCATCTCACAATAATTGTTTGAGAAAAAAGTTTAACGTCTCTGTTGGTGAGAAAACTGTGGTTGAACCAAGTATGTCTGGTATTTAAGAATAGGTGTCTTTTTTCACTTTTATCTTTTGTTTTTTAAAATTGTTTCATCTAAGGGGAATGATAGTGAAGAGATGTCTACCAATACTGTGATCACTGTTACTCTTTATCTGCATTTTATCTTTTAAATGAATCTGTCATCATATCATATTATTTCTCTTCCATTACTGGATGTCTACAATCAGGTTGAGACAGGAACACTGGCATCTGAATATTGCTCACCCTAAATATTTATGTATACAGACCCTTAAACACTACATTTCAGAGGGAAGTAATTAAATTTTATCAGGAAATTCAAACATCTCCTCCCCAGATACAGCCTGTGTAGAACAGTCAGCTTGTTCTAATGCTAACACTTGCTTTTGGTTAGTATCTTTAAAGTCAAGATTATTTAATAATATTTTGGTTTTATTTAATTAAAATATTTATATTTTGGGTCTTGTTTCTTTCTTTGTATTTTTCTGTATGTTTTAGACTAATATCTTTTGTACTCCTATGTTTTTCTACCTATTAAACACTATTAAGAGTGTCCTGTCCAGCCATTCCTGGTGGACAATGGCATAAAAGCAAACAAGCAATGGAAAGAAAATACAAAGAGTGTATGGTGAAAAAGAACTTCTTCATAATTTACCAAAAGATGATACTTTCATTTTGATTTATAGTGCATTCATAGTACATATCCCAATTAAAAAAAAAATCTGTCCAATTTTCCTTTCAAAATTTCCTTTCAAAAAAGCAAAACCTCTTCCCTGAAACTGAGATGCTTCTGGGAAGGTATATTATTGAAAGCTGGTCTTTCTTAAGAACTGCTACAAGACAGGTATGCATAAAAGTTAGAAAAAGCTTCAAAGAAATTTCTTTATTTACAAAATAAATTCACTACCTGCACTAATATCTGTTAGTCAACATCTTAAAGAACAACAAAAGTATCCACGAATGTGTATGTTTGAATTATCACAGACGTCCAATTCCGAGATATTTCTGTAGCACCTTAAAACCATCTTTATCTTCTTTCTTTCACTGCACCTTATACATTTTATTCATATATAATGTCCTCTTGTTTTCACAGATAGGAAGTCTGAGAACTAATTAAGTCAAGTCATCTTGCATAACAAAATGAGATCATTTTATATTAGGCTTCAGTGTATGCTTCTCCCTTGTTCTAAAATGGTGCTTCTGTGAGCCACAAGAAATTTCTAACCACAGAATTTTTTTTTCTACTCAGGGTAGCTTGATTAGTTCCTTACTTGTACTGACAGTATATTTGTGCCTAACCTATGTGCAGGGGTTGAGGAAATTACCTGTGAAGCAGTTGTAAAAAACTCAGATGCAATAGCAAAACTTATTCCTGGGGGGATAGTAGCCTTGCTATCTCCTCCTGACAGGCATGCTCATTACCCTGGCATGGAAGGAAGCAGCCTGGTTACTGATTCAGTTCCACTTCTGCATTTTCCCCTAGAGTTGGCTCCATGGAAGTCAGACAGCTGACAATCTCAGCCAAGGAAAACTGCAGCACAGAAAACTGTAGCATTGCCTCAAGTCATTTGACTGGCTGGCTCACAGTATTTCTCTCTCCAAGGTACACCCCAAAAACTTCAGCTTCAGACAGGAGTGAAAAACAGATTGAATATAAACGCACAAATGTAACTTACGATCATAATTCATGAAACACAAAGATACTGCAGTTTGTAAAAACAGCAAGTGAAAAAATCTATAAACAAACTTCTGTCAGGAGTGAGAAACATACTCTCTAATATAAAATGGGAATATTTCTGTGTGCATATGGGAATATTTCTGTGTGCATAATATAGCCTCATTCCATTTCAGTGATGTTTCCTTGTCCATCAAGACCCAGAAGTGACTGCCAGTGCTACCAGATTATAAGCAGTCAAGAAAGGACTTAAGATGAAAAAGATTAATCTAGCAGAAAAGTTCTAACCATAAAAACTTGCAAACTGGGTATGTCTGCACCTTGAATCCTGTGCTCAGTTCCTGGGCCCTCATGTCAAGAAATACATTGAGGGGCTGGAGCATCTCCAGGGAAGAGCAAGGAAGCTGGAGAGGATTTCGGAGCACAAGCACTACGAGGAACGGCTGAAGGAGTTGGAGGTGTTGAGTGTGGAGAAGAGGAGGCTCAGCAGGGACTTTATTGCTCTGCCTGAAAGGAGGCTGTGGGAAGGTGGGGGTTGGTGTCTTCTCCTTGGTAACACATAACCGGACAAGAGGACATAGCCTCAATTTGTGTCAGAGGGAGTTTAGAATGGATATTAGGAAATATTTCTCCGTTGAAAGAATTGTCAACCACCGGAACAGGCTGCTGACCAGAAGTGGTTGTGTCCCCATGTAGATGTGGCACTTAGGGACACGACTTAGTGCTGGACTTGGCAGTGCTGGGTTAATGGGTGGCCTTGAAGGTCTTACAGGTAATTTCCAACCTAAATAATTCTGATGTAATCTGTGATGAACTGGAAGAGAGTCCAAATTGTTTAGTTATGTGAGGAAGGGAGCATTTTTTTTTGCATAGGAAAATTCAAGAGAATTAAAGGCAGAGCTCTGTGTAGAAAGATGAAATTGCAGAGAATCTGGAAAGAAGTCAGGATGGCATCCACTAGTCAGTCACACAGAAAATTCTGTCTTTCACTCAAGAAAAAAAAATTGCTTTGTAAAGGCTTCAATTGTTTGATTAGAAAAGGTAAATCCTAAGAGCATAAAACTATTTTTCCTGAGTTATCTATTTCTGCTGTTTTTTCTTCCTTCAAATGGTCACAATTCATGCTAATATTTTCCTAGGCAAACGGTAAAGGTACATGGTGGTGCAGGAAATCGGTCCTTTTATCAGAATCTGTGGTTCTGGCTTCTCCCTGTTGAGGGCTTCTCGCTCCTTTTGGCTTTCTTGAAGCACAGCCCTACAGTAAGTGCTGACACTAGAATTACATCAAAAGCAAAGTGACAGGAAAACAGCCCATTAGTAGCTTTACTATTGATCATATGCCAGCTATTTTATCTATAACAAATGCTTTTTCTTTCAATTTTAAAATACAAACTAAAAAAATAAATCAATGTTTTCTCCAATTCTGTAAATGAGTCAAAACAGAAATAGATGAACACTGTAGAGAAATTAGCAATACAAAGACAGCAGAATCAAGGAAATTGTAAGAGCAGCATCTTTTTGACTGAGGGTTCTAAGATCTAAAGATTACAGCAAAGGAGTTAAACTAAGTTTACTGAATGCAAAAACAGATTACTCAATAAACATGCAAACAATGGCACTCATGAAGGTAATCCTTCCATTCTTGTCTTCACACGACCATCCGCATAGGCAAAACTGCATTTTTCTATTCAATGGTGCTGACTATAACTCAGTCTTCCACCTCAATTTTACCTGTATATTCAAACAAATGATAACTAGGAAGATGAGAAGATATAAAAATCTGTACAAAAATCTTAATTATTCCAGTCATTCCTGTATCATTGGGTATACTCTAAACTAGTTTTATTAGGATTTTGCTTTGGACAAAATTTCTGAAGCACACTTAACTACTAATTAACCTTGGTAGAGTATGAAATGTGTATTTAAGGGGGCTAAAATTAGGTTCTCATGAGCGTAGGGAATGTTAAAAGCTTCTGCTAAATCAAACTGGACTGGAGTTCTACTAAAATTGTGGTGAGTATGTTTTCCAGATTAAGCAAATTTTTTGACTGTAACATATCTAGTATACTGAATGATTCCTAAATTGGTGGCATGCATCACAGTACAGGCATATAACCAGCACAAGAGGACTCTGATACAAAGGAAGTCAACTGCTTTCGTGCAATTTATTGGTAGTTTCTTTTTCCCCTTCCAAAATGTAGGCAAGTATTTCTTGCAGAAATATTGCTGAAGGGAACAGAAAATGAAAATTTATATTTTTCATAAAAATATAGTTAGGAAATTACTGAGTTTTAACTTCAGGATAAAAGCTTAGCTATCAGACAACAGCTGATCTATAATGCATAAACAAAACAGCTCACAAAATGCAAAACTATATAGTAAGGGAAAATTCTCATAGATGTACACGACTGAACTTAGTTCAGACATGCTGCTCTCCCTTGGCATGCAGAATTCACACTGAGATCAACAGGAGACAGCAGGAGCACCACAGCTGAGTCAAGATTTCTTGCGACTCAATTTAGGTTCTTCCAGCATTAATATATTATGCAAATTAGATGTAAAAAAGTGTCTCTGTGGGGTATTTGTACATGTATGTGAATCCAGGGAAAAAAGTCTGTGGAATGAAAACTTCTAACTTCAGGAATGTAGGCACATATACAGCCTGACTTTTAATTAATTACACATTTTGATTCATTTAAGAATCACAAATTTTATGTAACAGCTTAAATTAAAAAATGTGTTTGAATATGAATCTCTGCTGTACATTTATGGAACAGAAAGTGATTTAGGGGTTGAGGGCTTGGAAAAATGATAAGTTTCTATGAGTAACATGGAATGTGAATTGAAAGACAGCTGCTCCATAGCAGTTACATATGGGCATATGCTCACCTTAAATGTAACAATTGTTTCTAGCTATCAAAAAATTACAAAAACCTGAATATTGGAAGGCTAGATCTTGAGATTGTCTAGTCCAACAGGCAGTTTTAAAGAACCAGTCTGGTTTTGAATATTGCCCAGTATGAAGACCCCACAGTCTCTCTAAGCAAGCTATTACACTGCTTGACCATCTCCATAGCAAAAGAAGTGTATTTTATTTAAGTGGAATTGCCTGTGTGTCAGGGTGCACTTAGAGCCTTTAGTGGCCCTGACCTGCTCACCTCTAAGCTTCATCCACACCCCTGCCCATGGGCCCAGGAGCCCTGTTTCAGCTTGGCCTTCCTTCCCTGCCTCAGTGACACCACTGGAGAGCCAGTCTCCAGCAGAGTGACAGCTGTGCTCGTTCAGGACCATTGACCCTCCTGGCCTGGATCCCAACTGGTCAGCTGGCTTCCCAGCCTGACCTCAGCTCTGCACTGCCACCATGGACTGGTCTGACAGTCACTGAGCTGTGTCTGACACCATTCATCCCCTCCAGATCCCATCATGTTCTGTGGATTGAGTCCATCGCTTGCCCTCAGACCCATCTCTGCTACAATGGGACAGGATGATCTGGAGTCCTGCCTGAACCTGGGCACCACTCTGGGTCTACCCTGCAGGGACACAGTGGGACTGGGCTCTGGGTGGCAGGGCCCCTTCCCTCCTGGTCATGATATTGGCCTCCATTACTGGCCTCAAGACAGCCCTTGCTGTTTTTGACACCGTTATTTCCACTGACAGCTTGCACCATGTGCCTATGGCAAAAATTTATGCCTTTTACTTCTCTTTCTTAGGTATTTATAAACACTGATAAGATCTCTCTAGTCTTGTCTCCAGGGAGAACAGTTCCAATCCACTCAGCCTCTCTTTATATGTATGTCAATGCTTCAGCACCTTAATCACCTTCATGGCCCTTTGCTGGACTCACTGCAGCACACTCATTTCTCTTGCACTGGAGAGTCCAGAACTGGCCCGAGTATTCCAGGTGTGTCTCAGCAGCGCTGAGCAGAGGATCACCTTCCCTGACCCCTTGGCAATGCTCTGCCTAATGCAGCCCAGGATGCCATTGGCATTCTTTGCTGTGAGGGTTCATTGTTGGTTCATGGTACACTTGGGGCTCACCAAGATTCCCAGGTCCTTTTCCCTGAAAAAGTTTTGACACTTGGCCTCAGCTTGTCCTAGTCTCACATGAAATGGGAGCCTAACTTGAAATGCCATCGCTATCCTCTTGGGCAGCAAATTCTGATTTCAGCTAAGCCACTGCTGATTTCTCCATCAATGATTTGTGTTGTTGGGTCACATGAGAGTGGAAAACCTCATGTAGATTTACAGAATTGAAGTACAGGCACTGTGAACTGGAGGTAGGAGAATACTGCAGGAAGGGGAGGGAAGTCAGGTTTAAAAGTGGGACTTGACACTCCATTTGTTGAAATGTTGCCTTTGTGCTCAATTAACTGATTAGTCATCTGCATAAAAATAAATTAATGAATGCCCAGGTAAGTTGGAAGGTCATCAGAAGATACAGCTGTAAGTTGCATATAACACACACACATATTGTTTGTTTAGATATCTATGCCCTCAGATTTAATATATTGACTGTATTTACTATACGGCACATTCAAATATCCAGTCCAGTTTGTGTCAAACGGAAGATTGCTTCATGTACTAAAGCAATCTTTCTTGGTAAAACTGTTGAATTAGCTTTCTGGAGTAGGGACTCAAAGAACAAATTAAATTTCAATTCAGTATCTAAAAACCACTCTCACATAATATCATATCTATTCAGGGAGTGCTCAGCTCAGTGGGCAGCCCATTCAAAAACTTTGGCCTCAAAAAACTAATTTCCCTCCTATTTTTTGCTTGAATATAGAAATAATTATTTAATAGCTGATATTCAACCATCAATTAATTTTAGTTTATATATATTTGCTTTTCTTAAACATTTAATGATTTTCACATGATATGCACACAGCTAGCAAGCTTCTCTAAGCACATATAAGGTTAAAAAGGAAAAAGAAAAAAAAAAAACAAAATGCAAACCAGAAGAGTTTGCAAAACTAAAGAGAAGACAAAGCCATAAGTAGGAAGCTTTTGTTAAAATATGGAATTCACAACTTAGAAAATTGCAAGCTGTCTTAAATTCAATCTCGCTAGTATTTTAGGTCTGAGTTGTGCCTAGACTCAATTTAATTACAATAAAATTCCACTTCAGCAGTCTGTTTCAGAAACACTGTTGACCAAAGAAAAAGCGTAATCTTTCTTTTATGACATGAACCATTTACTAATAAATATAAGGCTATATAACAGGTAGCAAAGGAGTCATTACAAATATGTGACCATGAAGATATGAGCTCGTTAAATGCAAGAGGGAGCAAAATACTGAAATAAAAAATACAGTCTGGTCACTTCCTCAGTCTCTGATTGTGTCCTTTTCTCATCCAGCACACTAGATCAATACCTAGGAGCTTTTATTCAATTTATGATATATAATTATTGGGCAGTGGTATTTTCAAAATGTGGACTTTGTTTTGCTTTTTTGAAGTTAAGTTCATAGGCTGCAATCTATATACAAATTAGAAATTTATTCATCTACCACAGTGTTACCTAGGTACAGCTTGTTTTCTTATGAAACTGAGCTATCACTACATATTGCTAATCCTTACTTGAAACACGAGGGCTTAATAATAGCATTAATTTTCTGTTTAATAGATACTACAAAAACCCTAAAAGAAAGGTACTGAGTATTAACACATGGAAGAAGGAATTGGTGGCTTCTTTGAAGTAATTTTGCATCTAAAAAAACTTGTATTTAAGACATGGTTGGAAGATGATAATCAGCATTGCTCCTGCAGAATTCTTATAACTGCCAGGTATTACATGCTCAAGACCCTGGCCCGACTTTGAGAAGTAAAAATGCAAACAACAATGCAAACTAACATATGTTCCATCATTGACCTGACTGAAATATCTCCTCCTTTCTTTTAAGCACAGTAGATACACTTAGAAGAAAAGAGACAGCAATTTCTCATTTATATAGTTGACTCATAAGGAGTGAAGGAATTTCATTAATTGTAGTTAGTACTGGGGCCACTGATTTGGGCAAATTGGATGCACAGGGTAATTTCCTCATTAATTGACTCAACCAAATCTAAGGCTCATGAGAGAATATTGATCTAAATACCTCTTGGAAGTGCAAATGAATTTTTGGTGAAGCTACTGACATTAAAATACTGTTATAGTTAGGAATTTGTCAGACTACATCACTACTTTGTTGGATCAAGGCACATAGGAATGCTACAATATTCAAAATAAGCTGGAGCCTTAATTTTTCAAATATTTGGTTGAAATAATTCATATCCCTGTGTATGATTAGCATATGCAAGGAATGTATGACAATGACATTAATTTATTCAGCCACCTCTAAAGGAAAAATACAGTTTACTGTATTTTCCACACAGTCATAATTGCAAGGAATTTAGGACTATGGTAAGTAAAGACAGGGAAAAAAAATCAGGACACTGTTCCACTACAGATCACTGGCCTGACAGATTTTGCCAACACAGTAATGAACATTTAAAATAAAGGGAAAAACATTAAATGCTATTATCAAGATTGAGGAAGGCTGCTTGAAAATACACAGCCTTATGCTTCAAAATTCAGAAGACATGGATGAAATTAGGGCTGCAGTATTTGTGACAGTCATAGCTCTTTGTGCATCTTTGCAGCTTTTCTGTAGATCTTAGGAATGAAAACCCATTAGCAGTCAATGCCAAACTGAGCAGTACACCTGTGTGGATCAGGTATAGCTAATCCTATACAGACATGGCTATTGTCAGGACCACAAACATGAGTTTGTGGAACAGACTGTCTCCAAAGACTGCCACTCAGTAGCAAATAAAGGTAGAAACTGATGGAAAAAAAAAAAGGTTTGTTACAAACAGCAATGATGACCTTTTTTTGAGACTTCCCAGAAGAGGCAGAACCAAAGTCCTTATACTGGAGTACCCTATCAAAACCCTTCAAGAGTCATTACAGAATGCTGTGGGCAAAAGCTTAACCATAATAACAAAAAAATGTTTGGAAAGGGAGGAGGAAATGGAAATACCATTTTCTCTTGCACAGTGATTTTTCCTTTATTTGGATTGTAGATTCTTCCTCAAATATTTTTATTCCATCACTGCTTTTTACCTGCTTGATAATTTTCACATATACACAATGACAGTCATGATACAATGCTCTTTTACACACAACATATATTCCAGAATATACGGAATATATGTTGTGTGTAAAAGAACATTGTATATATATATTATGTATGTATGTGTATATATATATAACATTATACATATATGTATACATATATATATATATATATGTGTGTATATATATATATACACATATTTCTTTCCTTATTTCTTATAAGCCTATACGACTTATGAATAAAAAGATTTAGTGACACACTTCAGCAGTCTATTCATTTTTTTAGTACATAAGGCCAGTCCATTGGCATGACTATTTTTTTGAATAATGACCAGGACAATCTTTTTTGTCTGCCATGCATCTCCAGCCCCTTAGGAGGCTATGACCCATCTCTCTAGGCTCTTCTGTGTGGAGTACAACCTAACAGAATAATATCATGGATTTGGGGAGGTCTGTCATATGCCTCCAGATATCTCATTTTAAAGATACCATGAGTAATTTTTCTGTTGGATTGGATGGTTTAATATCACTGCAGGTTTTCTTTTCTTCATGAGTTTCAAAACTACTTTATGCCATATTTTTAAGTTATGACCACTTAAAAGAAAAAAGAAGCACAGTCAGTTTTCATCGGCAAGGAAGGCATCTGAACTTTCAGAAGAAGTTGTAAGCTACCACTCACCCAGATGCCAATTTAGTTCCCTGATCTTAAATTCTCTTTCCATGTCAGATTTCCTGAGAAAGGAAGAGCAACAGCCTCAGATCTCTCTCTAGCAGAGTCAGGAGATGACTCAGATACTGCACAGTACTTGTGTAGCAGCAAAACAGATTTTCTCATTGCTTTGAAAGCTGAGTTCTCTGTTTAGGAGCGTAAGTTCAGTAGATAGTACCAAGGATGCAGAAACTACACCCACTCTGAACTGTAGAAGAAGAACTGTCTTCTAATTAGGCAAAGGTAAGTAGTTTATAGAACAATTATCACTGTGTTTTTCCAAGAGTTGGATTTTTTAAAAATCTTATATATGACTGTATTAACATAAATTTTCTCAAATATTCCACATCCTATGTCATTCTTCTGATTATTTCTGTCAACTTATCAACCTCCAGTGTGTGATACAGACATCTGAATATCCTCTTAGGGAATAGGGCCGGGGTTTGAATTTCCCAGCCTGTCCTTTGATTCCATCCAACCTTTTTTCTTTTTCCATTTATCTTAGATGTGCAAAAAGATGTGCTGCAGCTAATGAAGCACAGATCATACCTCTCTAGATACTCTTTGCCAGAAGGGTAGGTAACAATAATGAAAGCAGAAGCTTCTAGAAGCAAACCTCACAAGGGAATCTTTCTATTGATTTCATCAGCCAATGAACTGTCATGCCTTTATAATGCAGGATTTTTGTGCATATTTCTATTAAAATTTACACCCAGTCCTTGTAAAATTGTAATTTTACTTTCATTTTCCCGTCCAGAGCTTTTATGAGCATTTTCTAGTAGAAATACTTCTGTGATGTTTCATATCACTTGAGTAATTTTGCAAGGAACATTTATTATATTTGAGCTATAGCAACTAGGCATTTACGCAACTTGCATATGACTCAGAGCTTGGAAGTACAGTTTTGTCCTTGTTACATCCTAAGAAAAATCTATGAACTTTTAGCATTGCTTTCTCTCAATGTATGTTCTTGTATATTTCACATACAGTATGAGTGAAATATTTAGACTAATGCAAAAAAAATAGTGTAGTAACAGAAAATGCTGGCAGAGCTCAGTTTTATAAAATGGAAGAGTTATCCATTAAGACATTGCTATTATTTTAAAAATTTCAGATAATTTAGAATGGATTCTTCAATCTGCTTTACTGAAGAGTGGAGCTGAAATTTGTAAATTGGAAAAATGAAAAATCCAGGTCAGAGTCAGCACCAAGCCATGTGGCAAGGCTTCAAAAAGGTCTTGTGTATTTGTGAAAGTAAGAAGACAAAACCCACAAATATCTGATGAATGTTTTGCAATCCTTATGGGAAGGCAGCAGTAAAAGAGGTGTGATAAATCAATAGAACAAATTGTCAGGCTGGTAAAACGGCTTGCACTGTGCTGCTTCTCATTAGATGCAGCAGGAATTGCAGAAAAGCTATTACAGCATTCAGCACTGTTAATGAGATGTACTACCACAATTAGTCTGCTGACAGAGTATACAGTCTGCAACTGGGTTACCCTAAAATATTTTCACATGTAAGAGAATTTAGCAAAGACAAATTTCTGATAGCTACCAAACATGAAAACTTTCCTAAAATATTTGTTGTAGGTTAATATAAACATCACCTTTGAAATCTGGCTCTGCTTGGGATAAACCTGTTCCGTAGTAAGATCCAAAGCCAGAGTTTTATTGATATTTAAGCCAATGCATTTGATAAGGCCCTTGATTATCTCTCTGAGACTTAATGTCAAGTTCAAGTGCTTGTTGGACAAAGTGCTAGTTTCTAAACATTTTTCTGAAAAAACAGAATGGAGTTTATTTGGCACATTACTGTTTAGACAGGTCTGCAGCTCACAGTAGTTCCCAGTTTGAAGTCAATAATCTATAACCTGGGTATGCATTATATGGGACAGAAAAAGGGTAAAAGTGTGATATTTCAGTTTTCTTTTTATATGGAACATGTTTAAGGAAATTTCAGGAAAATTAATTTCATTAAATTCATAGGGCTTATCTTAGTGTACCAGCAGTTTTAAAACATTTTGATTAAAAAATACTTTCCTATTTGTTTCAACTGCTGTTTAGGACCATTTGGACTCTGATCTGTAGGTGTGTGAGGCTAAAGCCTGATGCAGCTTTTTCTGGTCTTTCTCCATGGAAACATTCAGGTGTCTCTGCCTAAATCTGAAGATTTCCAGCAGATTTATGTATTTCTTTCAAATGCAGAAATCAATGATTTTTAACATTTACATTGACTTTTTTTCCATTCTGTATTTTATTTCTTGATAGTCATTGCAGTACCATACCATGCTATACAACATTCTTATTCTGTTTTCCTACTTTTGCTGAAAACATCTGGGCCTGAGGGCTCTTCCAGTCCTGACTCTCCCTGTTCAGCCCCCAGGGACCCCTGGCCTTGCCCCAGCAATGCTGCAGCAGAGCTGGACTCCAAGTGCCCACAGCCCTGTCCTGGGCCCTGCTGAGCTGGGCTCACCTGTGGGGCCATGTCCCAGCCCTGGGAGATGGGCAGTGCCCCAGTGTGCCCCAGCAATGCCCCAGCGTGCCCTGGCAGTGCCCCAGCGTGCCCCGGCAGTGCCCCAGCGTGCCCTGGCCGTGCCCCAGCGTGCCCTGGCAGTGCCCCAGTGTGCCCCAGCAATGCCCCAGCGTGCCCCTGCAATGCCCCAGCGTGCCCTGGCAGTGCCCCAGCGTGCCCTGGCAGTGTCCCAGTGTGCCCTGGCCTCCCTGCTCCTGCCTGGGGATGGGATGGACCGTGGCTCCCAGGCCACCCCAGGGGCACAGTGTGCTCCTGCTGGCCCCTCCCCTGCTCCATAGGTGAAAGCATGCTCTACTGTTCTACAGTCATTATTAATATGCCACCCTCTTTCTTTCTCTGCAATATTAGCTTTTAAAAATGCAAGAGTAGCTCTATCTCCTTCATTCAGCAGTTCAAGATGTTCATGCCTACCACATGGATGCCTCAGTGCCTTCCCACTGGCAGATAAGTGTATCTGTGACAATCCAGACAGATAAACCCAAACATCTCCACCACTGTTAATTTTCACAGGTGGGAAACTCGCATCCTCTGCCTCCTCTCCTTTCTTCCCCTGAGCTCACCCAGTCTCACCTACAGATCTGCATCATCTCTCCTTGGCCAAGGGTCTCTGGCTCAGCTTCCAGCTCTCCTTATGGCGACTGCTCCTGCTGCTCCCTGCTGTCCTGTCTGCCCTTACCAGCTACTGTTCCTTGTTGACCACGAGACCTGCCCTGATCATGCCATTTCTGTGCCTGTGGGTTTCCACTACCTACTCCTTCCTGCTGCTCAGCTCCAGCCCTGGCTGCCTTCGCAGCTGTTTTCTCACCACATCTTCCTCCCCTTGCTCCTGAACAGAATCACACTGTCCACACAGCTTTTTCCTTCAGCCACTTCTCCTTCAGCCACAGCTGCACTCTGAACACTGCAGAGCATTCTTCACTCCTTTTATTCAATCCAAACTGAAGAGTCTTAAAAGCAAGTTTTAGTATGTTTTAGGAAAAAATGTAATACAAGGGAACACTGCAAACCTTCCGCTAAAAACCCAGCAAAACAAAACCACACAAATGTGACCATGCAGAACAAAAAAGCCAATAAACTCTAATTATTCCTAAGAAAAACCCAGCAAAGTCCTATCCTGTCCTATTGCCTCAAAAGGAGTTAAAATATTAAAATACCTGCTGACTTCCTTTGTTTCCTTAATTACAATTTTGCTATTAGAAGCATGAGATTGCTGAATTTGCAGGAACAGCATGTAGGTCACAGGAATAGGAAATTATGATTTATCCATGATACATTGCTGGTTTGCAAGATGTTTTGGAGGAATCTTTCAAACAAAAGGAAAGACTCAATAAAAAGCTTGATCCCTTTTGTGAACAGAGAAACTACACAGGGATGGCAAAGAAATACTGTGATTCCTTTAGGTAAATGGTAAACACATGAAACAAATAAAATTGATTAGTCTACTTTTAATATATTTAGCTTGATTTTTTTTCCTCAGGCAGCTTATCTTCCCCTTTAAAAAAGAAAAATCAGCTAGAGTCAATTATTAACTAGGGTCAAATATTACCTACAATTTGTAAGCAAAACAAACTAATTCAAGTCATGCTTTTGTACACAAGGCTATGAAATCTCACTCTAACCTTTACATGGCTTTACAACTCATTGGTGCACAGTAAGTACAGTCTCCTCTGAATGAAGCTGAGTCTTTATATTTTTAACACTCATTTGGAAAACCAATTAACTCTGGCTCTATTGAACAACTTGAACAGGAAATAAATCAAATGTTAAAACATTTGTGAAGAGCCAGACTTTCTGTAATTAGAGTACTGATGTGCCCAAGGCTGACTATGTAGTGTGCAGCATTATAGATTGACACCTTCAACAGTCCAAAGCAATTAAAATTGTATGTTCCTCTTGCTACACATGCTAGCATCTAGCAAAACCACTGTATGATATTTACCCTTCAAATTTGGGTTCAAGTTCTTTATGATTTATAAGAAGTATAACAATCCTTCTTCAATTTAGAAAACTAAAACAGTTCTACGGTTTTAAATTACATTCAATATGAATATCCTGCAGGAAGTGTAGAGTCTGTTAGGTGGGAGACAGCATAAATTTCCTAGACAACATTAACAGGTTCACTGATCACATGCAATGTTTCCAAAGAAATTGGAATTTATTGTGGCAAGCCTTAAAATGTATTTGCTATGACTTTCTTTGCTCTTCTGCATTACTTGAATGTACAAAGAGAAGGTTTATTAAATTTCAGGAATAAAAATCAGTTGTTCAGTATTTTTCCAGATGTTTAGTATTACCTCTAAACTTTGATTATTTGGACTTTTCCTGCCTATGAAGAAAAGCAGATGTGGAAATAAAGTAAAACACTTTTTTTCCATGAATCTGTTTCCAATGACTGTCAGGGATTCTGATTTGGCTTAATTGGTGGTCTGAGTTATTCACCTGTCCCCGAAGCTTAGACAAAAACAACTCTAAGACAGGTATCTATATATACCCCAAAATAGGTGTCTCTAATGATGGGACCTACATAGAATCTTTGTACTTAATAACTCAAACAGTGTAACATATATTTACTACTTTCAGTGCACAGTTTCTTGGTGTGCAAATATTTCATCTGGAATACCAGATACAAATCTTAGTTAAAGATAATATAGATGTTAATAAATTCTTAGTAAAAAACACATGACCTGCAAGTTGCATTCTAGAGAAACATCTCACAGTGACAATACAGTGCTTCCACAAACTATTTGAAGCATTGGAGTTAAAAACAGAGAAATAGATTTCATTAAGTGGCTGAAGAATTCCCTATAGATGAAATACCTTCCAAAATTCATGCTCAGGCTGCCCACTATGATTTAATACAGATGTGAGAAATCTGTGGGTCTATACATAGTACCTGATAACAAGAAGCTCCCTCTCAAGGGCCATTACCATGCTGGTGTACTTGGACCCTGAAGTGCTCAGAGAGCCTGGACAGCTTTCTGGGTTCCAAGAAGTTGTTGAGGTGCCAAGAAAAAGAATAAAATTCTCTGTCAGTCTCAGCAACAAACTGTGGAAATGGAGGACTAGTCCTTGCCCCTGAACTGTGGCTGGATTAAACACTTCTTCAAAAACTGGTTGCAAGCACTTTTGATAAATTTATCAAGCTGGGGATGGTACCCTGTGCCAGGAAGACAATAAACAGAACACTCGAAAGAAATTATTTTAGAAGCCCATAAAATGCAATCTCAGTAAGTTTCAGAGTGTACTGCAAATGAAAACAGAATTAAAGTTTTGAAGAAGTAAGAGAAGAGTAAACACTACACAAGTTTATGATAGATATACTAAACTGCAGTAGCAAAGACCTAGAGTAGATCAACTAAGATGTCCTTTCCACTGCTTCAGTGAACTGGACAGGCATTCAGGTACAGGCAGCTAGAAGAACCAACAACACCTGATTCACATTCTCTGTAGTTTCTGTGTCAATACTGGTACTACATGCCTATTCAATCTTTTATTTGTTTCTTTTTTATAGATCTGGTGTAATTGAGAGCAGTTTTGGTAGTCTTAGCTTTGTTTACTTGAAAATGAATTAACAAACTGCTTATATGCTTTCTTAGGGGATGAAGAAGCCAGATGGTCTAGGGACACTTGCTGGGAAAATTTCAGCTGATAGCTGCTTTAGCACTTTAGCAAACCAAGGTACCAAATTATTTTTTTAGAGCCTGCTACAATGCCTGCATGGGTAAATATAGGCAATCTCATTTCAAATATCTTGAAGGCACTGGTAGCATAAAAAAGGGAAGGACCTTTTGACACATGATTAGATCTACTCTGTCCTACAGCTAGATGCCCCTCATATGAATAAATCTCACTGAAGTCCTAAAAAGAGACTCCCTCCTTCTGACCACAAATCACACACATGTATTCAAAACTGAAAATACTTTATCAGTCATCAGTGACTAGAAGACAAAGCCAGGCTTCAGAAGCTTTAAACGTTGCAAATATTAATATTAGGAAGTATTTATAAGAGATGAATAACTTACCTAACAGAAGATTTTATTTCTGAGAAGACAGGACAAATATGGATAACTAAGACAGCAGAAGAAACTAGAAGTGTATTTAAAATGCTTTTTTGAAGACAGAAAGCCTTTCAGCTTTTTCTTCCATGTACTTTACTGAAACAATCGAGGAACCTAAGAAGCAAGACTTGATTCCACTTTCCACAGTCTGTAGCTGAACATTATATACATACATAAATGATAGAGCTGTTCCATCTACAGCTGTTTTGCCTATGGGCAGCAGAGTTTTCTCCATGTTTTCTGCATGCTAACTGGTTATAGCATAGAGATGTAATATTTTTGGCATTTCATACTAATGAAATTTTGCTTTGCTAAGAGACCATAGGCATTTCTGGACAGTTTAGCTTATTTTGAACTCATTTTGTTCAGAAACCTTCCCATAAGTTTTGAGTATCACTTCCTTTCTTAATATTAAAATCTCCTTTTTCTTATAGCTCAGCCTCCAAAAAGATCAACTGTCTGCAAGTAAATAAAGAAAAAAGTTAGTTGTAATAATTTTGCTAACATAACCATTGATGCAAATAATACTGATTATTTCACAGACTTCTTGTATCTGATATTCATACCTGTTCAGTATTGAATTCATAAATTCTGTTGCAGATTAAACTCAGGTGTTATTTTCTTAACAGCAATTATATAACCTGTGAGAATTTTATGTGCTTCATTCTTAAATTTAAGACAAATTTAACATTTATCCTTTCTACTGCATTTTTTCATTTATTGAAATAAAAAAAACATATTCCTCCTTCAATGCAGTATCTGCTCTAAGAGAGCTAAAATAATTATAAGGCATTTTTATTATTTAGTAGCTCATCTACAGTAAAAACTTGAATTACTGCCTGTACACTACTAGCAAAAAGTGAAAACCCAACTTATTTTGTATGCCCTTGCACTCCCAGTTTCAGGAGGAAATCATTAAAACTAATTTTTTTTAGACTCTGACTCATTGTATCTTTATTTATGATCTGTTTCCACTGAAAGACATTTTAGTTCCCCTACACTTACTTTTTTTACTTTTTGTTCTTGGTTATTGAAATTCATTAGTTTTGACCAAGGCAGAGAATATTTCCTCTTAGCTTTAGGTATGTGACTGGAATACTTAACTTGAAAGCACTGTTCTACATACCTTGTACTCTTCACTGAGAAAAAATGGAATTTTCACAGATAATTTGGCCCATGTAAGATCTGATTTGCTTTTCTGTGGAGTTGCTAAGGAAACACATCTTTTAATGTGAATATGGGCTCAGAAATGTTAAAAAAAAGGACTCACAAGAATAATTACCAATAATCACTATCAAAATAGAAAGATGCAGCAACAGCCACAGGACTTTATTTGTTCAGTACTATTCAGTATTTCATTTAATTACTTGGATGGAGTTATTAAATATACAATTGTATAAATTACTTCAAGATGGAATGGTAATGCAAGTATGTTGGAAATTCAAACTTGTAACTTGAAAGACATCTTCATATATTGGATATAATTAAAATTTGTTGGCTGAAGCATACTTTTGGACTTAATGTTTCTGTAATAATAATCTTTTGCTTAATCAAAAGATTACGTACATTTTATGGCATCTTACTATTTATTTTCCTAATCTCAGAAATCTTTTCTCAGAGTTACTATTTTTGCCTTTTCTCCTGTTTTACTTGTATGCACTGTTTTGCTGCTGATTTCAAGAAAAGAAGCAGAAAATGGCTGTAATGGCAGTAGTGGGAATACCACTACAAATAATATGACTTAGAGAAAAAAGAGGAGGGAAAAGAGTAAGAAATAGATACACTTGAGAAAACTCTCATGAAAGATCTAATATAGAACATAATGCCCTTAAAAGCAAAGATGAGAATTTTCCAATTAATATGAAAGTATACAGTGAAGAGGAAAGGATTCAAGCAGTGGGATGATATTGTTGAAGATGCTAGAATATTTATTAAAAGGATTAGCACAGCAAATCCAATTTTAACTTGTACCATATTGCTGAAAGAATTTAACTCGTGTAGCAAAATACATTATCCAGAATATTTGATGCAAACAATTACTATTTTAATTTGCATTTAATATACTAGCAGGGAAAGCTGATTAAAAATAAAGAATAACTTATGAATCAATGTTTTACATTATGTTTTATCATTTTTCTTTGGTATATGGGAAATGACTAGAACTTCTATTTCAGTTTTTACCTGTTTTCACAATGAAAGGCTTCTGGTAATACTGAGGAACTACAAAAATACATTAAAAAGAACGCCTTTCACTTTCCTACAAAAAATGTAGATATATTTGAAATTATAGCCAAAAAGTGGGAAAGATATAGAAATCCCAGCTGAAGCAATTTCACCCCATTTTTATGATGTGGTTAGATTTCACAAAAAATGTTCGTAAGACATTAAGGAAGAAATGGAGCAAATAACATTCAAATGAAGAGATATGTAAAGAATGTAAAGAAAAAAAGCAAAGGGGAAGTATAAGGAAGTATCAGTAGAAAAGATGAGAAAAAACGAACAAATGATAATATTAGTATTTACTTATTTTATTTTAGAGCTTTAGATTCATATTTGAGGTAACTGGAATAGCTCAAACCTTACAACATGTAGTGTAACATAACTTAGAGCATGACCTTCATCCTAATGAAGAGAATGACATTAAAAATAAGTCCTTTTTTTGTCTTTAATATGAAACCAGAAGTTGATGAATAGACAAAATTTATTCCCCATGAGGACCATAAGACAATAGGTCGATGGATCAAGGGAAATAAATGAAGCCACACAACTTAGTGGTGTTTTAAAGAGCTAATCAGACACAGCACTTGATTTCCTGAAGAAGATTGTAATTTTAACTTAACAGGAAGATCTAGAGTAAATCTAGAGCAAAAATTGGGGAGAAAAAAAAAGCTTCCTTAAATTTTGTTTAATAGTGGTAGTGGAGAGGATTTTGATTTACATTTCTAGATTAATCACCCTACCTTGCACACCCCCAGTGAAAATATATTAATGCTTGTTACAGTCACTGAAGAAAATCAACTCTTGACCCATGCTAAGTGGTTTAAGGTGTAAGGGATGAATTAGGACAGCTCTACCCATCTCCACCAGCACATGAGGAGACCAGGTAGAGAGAATGACTGCGTGTCTGCAGGTAGAAGGGGCTCAGAGAGCTTGTTTAGGACCCCTGAGGCGCTTGCAAGAGTGTGCCCACCAGCTATTTCTCCCTCATCATCCCAGACCAGCATTAATGGTGACAAGAGAGCTTCTATGAACAAAAACCTAAAAAGACACTGAAGGTAATTTCTAAATATGCTTATCCATATGGAGCACAAAGGGTGTATTTGGTGAGATTTTTCAAACATTTCCACTCAATTCCAGAGTGATTTTATGATTCTATGTGATTTAAAATAATCAAGCATATTGGATGTTGACAGTGAGTTTTATATCAAAAGCTGTTTTTCTTTCACAGAGTTCAGACAATGCCTATTTTTCAGAAAAGATCACCTTTTCTTCATCACTGCCTATAAAATACATTTAGAATTCAGGATTGTCTTTGATATTTAAATTTAATTCCCAAATTAAGGACAGGAGATTTTCTCAAGGCTGTAGCACCACAACCATACACAATGCTGACAATGCTGACACAATGTTCTGCAGAAGGGCCTTTCACAATGATCCATTATGGAGCTATTTACTGATGAGTTATTTCAATGTCTTGTGAATATTCAGTTGTTGTATTATAAGTGGATTTTTAAACATCTAAATTCATTGCTTTTTGGAAACAGTAAACTAATGTTTTCAGTAATTTCATGGATGTACAAAATTACTTGTAGTTTAGAACGTGTCTGCTCTTTGGAAAATGCAATCAGCAATTTTAGGCTGTTGTAACATCCCTAACAGACTAGAACAGCTTGTCAAACAACCTGTGGAACTTCTCCACTGTAGTTATTAGTCATCTATCCAAAATGTTTGGCCATCAACCAAACATGTGGAGAAAGTGGAAATTAAATGGCATTAAGTATCAAAATAAAGAATGACTTGGAAAAATACCAACTGTATTTGCTATTTGTGATAAATTAGGTTTGCCTGGACAGGTTGTGGCAGCAGGGAAGGGCTACAGGCAGTGGAGGCTTCTGTGAGAAGCTGCCATAAGCTTCCCCCATGTCTGACAGAGCCAATACCAGCTGGCTTCAAAACAGCCTTGTGACTGGACAAGGCCAAACCATCTGTGACAGCGGGAGTAACTCTGGGATAACAGAGTTAGGAAGGGGTGGAAAACCCAGGAACTGCAGTTAGAGAGACTTTGTGGCAGAAAGAACTCAGAAGACACCATGGTCAGTGCAGAGGGAGGGGCAGGAGGTGCTCCAGGTGCCAGAGCTGAGATTCCCCTGCAGGCCCTGGTGCAGCCCCTGGTGAGGCAGCTGTGCCCCTGCAGCCCATGGAGGCCGTGGGGATGCAGAGATCCACCTGCAGCCCAGGGAGAACCCTGTGCTGGAGCAGGAGGATGCCCAAAGGAGGCTGTGACCTCATGGGAAGCTCATGCTGGAGCAGGCTCCTGGCAGGACCTGTGGCCCCTTGGAGAGAGGAGCCCACTGTGGAGCAGGTTTGCTGGCAGGATTTGGGACCCCACAGGGACTCACACTGCAGCAGGCTGCTCCTGAAGGACTGCACACCATGGAAAGGATGTGCTGGAGCAGTTTGTAAAAACTGCAGCATGTAGGATGGATTTATGTTGGAGAAATTCATGGAGCACTGTCTTCCATGGGAGGGACCCACTCTGGAGCAGGGGAAGAGTATAAAGAATCCTCCCCCTGAGAAGGAGACAACGTATGATGAACTGACTACAACCCACATTCCCCATCCCTCTGCACAGGCTGGAGGGAAGAGGTTTGAGCCTGAAGTTGAGCTTGGGAAGAAGGGAGGAGTGAAGGGAAGGTGTTTTAAGATTTGGTTTCATTTCTCATAGTCCTACTCTGATTTGATTGGTAATAAATTAAATTAATTTTTTCCCAAAGTCAAGCCTGCTTTGCCTGTGACAGGAACTGGTGACTGATCTCTCCCTGCCCTTACCCCAACCCATGAGGCTTCCATTATTGTTTCCCTCCCTTGTCCAGAGGAGGAGAGGAGTGATAGAGTGACAGAAAATGCTATGTACTGAAATGCATTTGAAGAAATGAAAACATTCCCAGAGAACTGCATCAGACACATTGACCAGCCAGAAACTGTAGTTGTAGAGACAGGTAAGTCAGAATTAGGAAGAAAATTACATTGGATGGTGTAGTTAACAATATATTAGCAACAATTCCTGTAGTCTGTGTTGCCTGAGAAACAGAATTAAGGTGAAAAACAGCAAAAAACATTTCCTGAACAAAAAGGACAAATTGTCTGAAAGTCATAGGGGGAAGAAAAAAAGAGCTGCTAGGGAAGTTTTTTTTAAAATCTCAAATCCTCCAAGCTGTAAGAATCCTGCTTACATTGAGTGACACTTTCCTTGAGGAAAGTATGTATTGGCATGTTTTGGCATGTATTGGCAGTTTTCTCAATGCAGTACTCATGTCATCTGAGGCAGGGAAACACTTATGCATCCAAGGAGCCTCAGCTCTCCTCTGCAGACAGCTTTGATAAACAAGATTAATGTCTTTTCACAACAAGAAAAAGCACTTTCAAACCCTGACTTTTCAAAATAGTTTATCACTAATTTAAAAAGTGGGTTAGCAAGAGATAAGTAGCACAGGAGCAGTAGGGTTAATAACAGAAATGCCCACCTGGTGAAAGGAATTCCATCCACTAAACAGATCTGATAGTTGGTATACAAGATACCATTGTACCATCACAAATTTAAAGCCTTGAAAATCATTAGCATGGCCATGCAGAGTTCAAGGGAGCATTGGTGCTTTCATAAACACTACTAGAATTTCCTACAGGACTATCCTGAGAAAATTTACTTAATATTTCACATGCAAAGATAAGCTTTCCAAATGTTCTGGAAGCCTTAGATATTCATTCTGACCAATGAAAATGACAGCAACAATAGCAGACAGATGTCTAAAATTATCTGAAAGATGGTAACTTCATTGCAAGTAGTTAAATTGAGATGTTGTATTTCTGGGTATTAATATCTTGCTGTCAGCATTCAAATTATGGCAATTTTATGAGTTAGCGAACTTTCAAATGTTGTTTATTTATCTGTTCAAAGACATTGGATAAAAATAAATTTGCAGTCTAGAGGAGAAACTCTGCCTAGTAATAAATAAAACATTTTCAGCTCTACATATTATATACTTCATTATTAACCTCTATCTTGAGAAAAAGTATTGCTCAAATGCAAATAGACAATTATTTTAAATTCAGGAATATAAACTTACAAATGTAGTTGTAAAACAGGTGGTAATTAAGTCTATAATTGGCAAAATCAAATCTGGTATCATCGCTTACTGTTGAAACTATTTCATGAATTATAGAATAAAAAACTACTGGTTGGAAAACTATTTCTAGATACACATAGATGTATCAAATTATTGAATATACACTAAAACCAGCCCATTTAAAAACTAACTAGTTTTTTCACATCAATGGCTGTAGAATCAACTGGAGAGTATCCATTTCTAAGTTTTTACAAATTAATTAAAAAAATAAAAAGAGGCAGAGGAGGATACACTATTAAGTTTATGGGAAACCACAACTCCCTTGGATTTTAGTGACAAGTTTTCCTGCATGGCAAATGTAGAACAAAGTTGTAATATGGATAACTTGGAGCATGCATACAACTGTGACAAGAATATTCACTACCCTGAATCACAAAGGATTTTGAGGATGTGCATATTTCACAAATGGCCTATTGTATTATACATGCTAAGGTCAACTGGATATTTGCTTAAAAAAGGAAATGAAATAAGATTAAATACTATTACATAAACCTTGCTTGCTTTATAATGCCTTATTAAGTAGGGGTAAATAGGATTTATGCTAATCCCAAATTTATACCATTAATCCTGTTTTACAGTGCATTTATTTCTGAACTTTTTTTCTCTTACTACACTCTTTTCAACATTTTCTGAGTTTGCAAGACATTCATGTAATAAAATAGCACGGGTGACTGCTTGGAATGAACATCTTGCCTGATCTATACAATTACAATTTGAATGGTCATTACCTGACACAAGAATGAGTGATGAGCATTTGACAAAGACATGGCAATTTGTTAGCATTGCCTGCTGGCCTGAGTGACACTTTTATATTGCTTCTTTTTTTTTTTTTTCTTTTTTTTCCTCCTGAAGTATTTTGAAAGCTTTGGATCCTGATTAAATTCTGGGACAGGCAGTTGCTGCAGCCTCTAAAATATACTTTTGAAATAGCTTTGATAGTGTTATGTCATTCCTATGTTCTGGCACATTTTTTCTGCATACTGATTATTCCACTGTTTACCTTTCACCCCTGTGCTCACAAATCATCATCACTAATAACATTGCACAGCAAGCAAAGGGCTGCTCATGTGCACAGCACAGGGTCACTGGGTGGGGTAAAATCCAAATGCAAATTAAACTAAACGCCAGCAGAGACTCATACAACATCAATCATCCTGGATTTTGGACACGGCAGCTACTAGTGACATATAAAGCTGCAACAAGGCAAAGCACACCACCAGCCACTTTGGTCTGAAATTGCCTTGTATTTTAGAAATCCCCTTGATGGAATAAGCCTGCATTGCAGCTGCAACACATCCCAGAATTTGCTCTTCCTCAAGGAATGTTCTGTGGAGATCTGGTGCCATGCACACACACATGCACATTGCCTGAGGTGTGGGAGTGTTGATCTGGAAGTGCTGCACAGTCACAGACTGTGCAATGCAACATGTCCTTATTTTTGCTGTAGGCAGGGAACTTGCCTGTGGCTGCAGCCATAAAAACAGCTGGATCACGGTCAGGAGGTCAGCTCCCTCCAAGCTGCTCACACTGATGCAATCCTGCTCTTTTCCAAGCAGTTTCCTTCACTTCACACTGGTGCACAAATTATTAAAAGAAAGCAGCACCTGACATTTCTGTGGTTGCTTTTCTGAGCCCTTCCTGATACTTCTTCTGCACAAGGGCTTTTGCATCTCAACGTTAGTTTTTGATTTGTTTTCAAGATGTATCTCAGTTATAAATATATCACAAAGTACCCAGCGTCATTCTGTCCTTCCTAAAATAGATAGGTTGAGATTTTAACTGAGTGGAAATCCTTCAGGGAAATCTAGAATTTGGAGAGAAAAAGGTAATGCTAACAGCTAACAGTAACCTCTTATAATTAATTTCTGACTCTTTTCATTACTTTTCTCACAGTAATTTTGACTGTGTTGTTTATTGCTGAAAACTTCCTTTTTTGCTAAACCTCATACCTTACTAATGCTTCACTTCATGATTATATCCACAGATTTCAGAATCAACACACATGAAGTAATATTATGAGAACACTGGCATCTGGCTTTTGGCTTTTCAGCATGGAGTAACCACTTTAGACCAAAGCATTCAGGAAAAATGAAGCCTGTGTTTTTTCTCTATTTTGTACAAGTATTGTTGTTTAACACATGAAATAATTTTTGTATTTTCTCTGTTAACAAAATCTATAGGCACTTCTTTTCCTATGTCTATTTAATTGATAAATTACTTTGATTTCAGTCCAGATTTACTTTTGGCTTTAGTATAAAACAAAGGAGAATTGATTATGAAGTTGATAATATCTTTTCCTAATATTCTAAAGATATTCAGTTTGAAATAAGTTCAGCAAATCGAGCTCCTGTATAGGCACACTTAAATAAAATGGTGCAGAGGAACACATTTTTTGTGTGCATTATATAGTAAGCTATATTGTATATGGTATTGTTGTCATAATTGAATTCCATCTTGGATTTATGTTAATTGTTTTCATCTCAGATGAGTAATTAAAAATTATACTCTGTTCTTTTTTGGTTTGTTTCATTATAAAAAAATATACAGCCCCAAAATTACTTCAGTTTAATCTCCTCATTGTGAAGTTAATGCTCAACTGCCTGTAGCACTGTAAAGAACACAATTGTTACAAGGAATAGAACAAATGCTAAACTACATCTCCTGTTCAAAGCAATTCTTACAGTCGGGCAATTAATTGAATACAAAACCCCATAAATACCTTCAGATTTAATAGTTATTCCATTTAAAATACACTTCTCAGTCTGCAGTATGTCTAGTGCTAACAACGCTCTGCCAGACATAGAAGTAAGAGGAATGCAGTAAACACACAAATACTGCAGATAGATACCATCTATGTCAGTAGTGACAATGACAGAAGATATGGAGACCATGATAATGAGAAAGATCCCTTTAATGAAAGGAAATTTTTGAAAGAGATTTCAATTAGGATAGGTTGAACATTCAGTAGAATCTTTATATTACCTTGTACCAATTTTTGGCATTTGTCCTGGAAATACATAAATTTTCTATTTTATATTTTTATATTTTCTATTAAAATTTTAGTAACTTGTGCTAATACCTGAGCCTCATTTGACCCTTTTCTTCTCCTATCCTGTGATAGCTACCTAATTAGAAATAACCAGCACAGTGTTAAAATGATAACCCACAGACAAAAAGAGGATATTGCCTTCAGCAATGATAAAATTTTACTGCAGCATTGACCCATTCTGACTTGTGACAGTTTGCAATGAGTGTCTGGACTGCTCTCAGCTACATTCTTTGCTCTACTCCATCAGCACTTGAGGGTCCCCAAGGGCTTCTCACAACTCAGGAGACTGCAGAAGGTGCCCCTCAGATGTAATCTCTGCAGAACATAAAAATGGATAGTCTGCTCCAGTCTCCTCAGTACAGCAGAGCTTGTTCCTCCTTGGAACTTTAAATCTGGAAATGTCATTTCAAAGACACTGATATTGTGTTACAAAGTGGAGTTTGGTGTTACATATGGGGGAGAAAAGTAGTTCTGAATATACAAATATCAAAACTTTGACTCCTTGCCATGTCAGTATTAATTTCCAGCTGTCATTATTTGACCACTACCTTTCTACATGGGCTCTTATTTTTGACACAGTCAAGTATTGCAACTCTTGGTCTTCTAAAACAGACTAATATAAAGCAGTGATTTAGTTTCATTACTGGCAGCATCTCAAGGCATATTTCCCAGGACCCTACTAAATCACACTATACATTACCTCAGTTGACAACTTTGGGGTTGTATTTTATTAAAATGTTAAAATACCAGCAATTTCTCTTAAAACCTCAAAACACTTATATGTACGGTCAAAAGTGGACTCTGTAGAAAATATGTTCTTTGTGGAGAAAAACATTTAACTTTTTTTTTTTTTTTTTTTCTGACAAAAAATAGCTTTTATTAAAAAACCAGCAAAAAAGCCTGAGCAAAAATATCTAAGAAGGACCGGACTATAACTCCATTTACCTCCATGTGACATGTGACTCCATACAGTCTGCTTGAGACAAATTGTCTGGTGCAAAAAGCAGCATCTCTTTACAGCAGCTACTGTCTCCAGCACTGGGGGTTGTTGTGCACAAGGCTGTTGCACACAGAAATGTTCCCCTTCTTGAAAAGTGGCCAGTTTGGACAATTAATAAAAGTACAAGACAACTTAACTTTCTTACATGCCTAATAAGAAATCTGAAAGTTCATATAGTCAATAAAGAGAGACAGTGATTCTGAAGAAAGGTTCAAGATATTTGATCAAAGTAGTATCCAAGGAAGTACATCTGGATGAGCATTATGGAAAAAATTATGCAGTATAAAAAGTGTAACACTGTTTTCACCTCTGAAAATAATTTCATGCAAGCACCACAAACAGTCTCAATTCTCATTTTAGCATTTAGTTGTAATAAACCCATGCCTTCACTGGAACTGCTCCCCATGTACAATATTGTGGGACTAGGAATTAGACTCCATCTATTTAATTCATTGGCAAAGAATCCCCTGTCCCTGCTCTGTGCTCTATAAGATTATGTCCAGTCACTGCCAGTGTTGCTATCAGCAGTGGTAACTGGTAAGATAAGATCACTATAACCACTTCTTTTCACATATCTATGAATTGTTACAGATGTATTGTCTGCAAAGCACACTGGCTGCAGTGAAATGTCACCAGGCAGCAATTTCCTTTTTAATGGGAAAATAAAACATCACAAAATGGTCTCCACCAGAAAACATATCTGGAATAAAAAACATGCTTTGTATGCTTTTATAATCTCTCCCCACAGCAGTTCTTCTTCCATTATTTCATCCCTGCTCATTTTTGGTGTGAAGGCTTCAAGATTGCAAATGTTCTGAATTAATTTTTTTTTGTTGTTATAAATAGCAATATTCTTAGTATTATCATAAGGGATTTCTGCATTCCTTCAGAACTAAACACAAAACAGTTTATACCTATGTTGATGGAAATTGGTCATATACAAATATCCATGTACACAAACCAGATTTTTGCCAGAAAAGCAGGAGAATGGCTGTATGCTGAAAAAAGGGCTGCTTTCACAAAGAAAGAGATCTCTAAATACCAGAGAGTGGAAGAAGCACAAGATTTTGATACAAAGATCTTGCAGAATCTTTGTATAAAATGACAAGAGGATCAGGTTCCTCACCACTTTCCAGTGCCCCTCACATGAGATTACAAATCCCCAGCCTGCATATTTCATTATTGTTCTTTCCTTTTATAGCAACAGATCTGTTTCGACAGCTTCCAGCTGTGGTTTGAAGCTTTTGGAAAACATGACTCATAGCATTTTAAAATTCTTTAGGTTAAAGACATTAAGAATTACACTCACTTTGAAGTACAAGTCTGCATAACTGCCGCTTTGGATACTCGTCTAAAATTCAAATTCCCTAAAATTCCATTGTCACATATCAACTAAGACAGGAATATCTAAGTTTTTCATAACTAAAACACATCAGATGCCTGAAAAGCAGTTTTTTTTCTTAATATTATCTTCCTAATATGATAAACTTCAAAATCAATCCACAAGGTGAATTCTTTGCCTACAGCACCCAAACCCAATGTGTGATTCCAGAGAATCCTACTTCACTAATTCCCACTATTTTTTTTATTTGAAAATTTAAATTTTAGACTTACTATCCAAGATGTGGAATACAACAATGTGATTCTTTCCTGCTTGGGGACATTTTAACATCCCAGAGGATGTCACTGGGATTCCGTGTCCCATCTGCAGCCCCTTCTGAGTGCTCTGTACTCCCTGCTGCTGGCCCAAGGGTGTGCTGTGCTGCATCCTGTGTGGGGCTGAGGTGCCTACAGCTGGGGCTACAGCCACTAAAATTAAGGAAAGTTTTGCTAGAGGGAATGGCTCCCAAGGACTGAAGTGGCATATGATTTAAAAGGAGTTTCTTGTTTTAGTGTGCTCATCTTTGTATCCTGTATGGAAAATTTAGTGCCTCCTCTGAATTTCGTGGAGCTAACCATCCATTACCCATGGCATTTTAAAACTCTGGTCATTATCTATCAGAATATAAATTATCAACAATTAGCGGTAGAAGCAACAAGCCAAAATATTACCATTACATCTATGTACACTTCACCTTATTTGAACGAGCTCATCATCACCACACTTACCCCATATTGATATAAAAAGATGTAAATTTGATCAGACTCTTAACTAGTCTGTCCTGTAAACACTATAGTAAACAATGTAAAAAATGTTGTTAGGCATGTTGTGACAAGAAACACACAAGGCATCTCAGCTGCAGATCTTAAACGTTAAACAGCAAAGACAAACAAAATTTTACTTATGACATGGAAAATTAAACACAGGCAAGTTACTAAAAGTAATGTAATTTGGAAGCAAAAATACAGTATGATGCTGAGCCCAAGCAATATGGGAAGTGAAAAATCATTGTGCAAGTTTCAGAACTGTGCAAGTAGAAGCCTGACGGGTGGGGGGGTCAAGAGATCAAAATGTTACTGCTTTATTATGATTATATTTTTCCTTTATTTTATTAAAAATGGCAATAAATCCATTAATGATTTGGAAGCTCTGAGGTCTTGCTTGCCATTACTGTCTCTGCACTGAAGATTACTGGCATAGTGATATCACTGTGATGTTATTTGGTTATTTAGTTACATGTATTTCTAGTACCTGAGGTTGGCACTATCTGGAAAGGACTGGAAATCCAGTATTTGGTTTCACAGCTTCCCATTGCAGATACAACCTCTCAGTTACACCACAGATCACTTAAAAGTGGTAGTACTGAATTGCAGACTTGCTATAGTAGCATTTATTAAAAAACATACTCATTTGAAGCAGTAATTGTTCTGCTACCAGGGCACAGCCCTTCATAACATCCCTTTAACAGTATTTTTATGAAGATAGAGCTTTAATTTTTCCAGTAGCTACAAAGTGCAATGCATGAGTACCTTTCCTCATTTGTTTTTCATTATGTATCACTACCCAGAGGCAATCATTAGCTAATTTGATGATTTACAGTTGCAGTTTACTAGCTTTAAACAATGCTAAGTCATTATGATTCCATTCTTAGTGCTGTGAGAGGAAAATAACTGTCCTTTTACTCTAAGCTGCATAACAAAGTCCCTCAACCTATGTGGCTCTAGCCTAGCTTTTCTGATATCTAAAACTGTTATGTTATTTTCCTTGCTAGAATTAACCCTTACTGGTGTTTAGTCTACTTTATCCTATACTGCAGAGAACTCTTATTTTGCCACCCATCACGATCCAAATGAGATTATCACAGAAAGTATCAGCTATTGCTTACTCAGTTTCCTAATGAAATCCATGTTGAAAAGTATATTTGTTACTTCTGGTTTTTCCTTAGTTGCCTGAGACATTTTTGGCATACTGTAAAATGCAATTAAATTAACTGGAGTGCAATATGTCTTCAATTGCCCTGATAAGTACTGAGATAAAATGCTCCTCTGCATGCTGGCAAAGGAGCACAGCACAGGAAGATGGGGCAGGTGGGACAGCCCCTGCCCAGCTCCTGCTGTCACAGGAGGGTGGAGTGTCCCTGGAGGGACTGCAGAGCAGTGTCTGTCTGTCTGTCTGTCTGTCTGAGGGCTCCTGAAAGGGCTCTGAGCATCAGCAACTGGAGAGGGGCTGGGACCTCTGGTGGCAGGAAGGATGTCACCCTCCAGGCAAAGCACTCTGGTGAAAATTAAAGCCTATGGTCTTTCTTTAGTATCTTCCATGTATTGTTTCTAGAAAGACCCAAAAATGAATGAGTGGTTTGGAATCCTACTAAAGTTAAAAACCTTTCTGTTGATATGATTTAAAAATCTCTTAAACATAATTTAAAATTGGATGCAATACATGTTTTTCTCAAAAACATCTAAATGAACTGAAGTTCTGGAAACAGAGTAAACAATTTCTATGAAAAAACATCACAACCTTCTGGTACAACTTGAAAACCTGTATTTGGAATCTTTGTAATCTAAAAAAACCCTAATAGGTATGTGTTATGAAGCTGCACCAGACAGCTAAATTTTACATTGCTATATTACATAAGATCAATCTCAGCCTACCTAACATGTTATAGTTACATGTTTTTAGCATAAACTGTGAAAAAACAATAGATCAAATCTGCTGAGAAATAGAAGATGTTTAAGAACCTCGGTCCTATAACAGCACTTCCTTGTCAGCTTAACTGCAGCTCATTTTCTAAGTGCTCTGAGCTAATTTAAACCACAGCAAGCCACTGCGGGATGCCCCTACAGCCATGCACAGTCCTCTAATAGAACATGCACACACTTTCTTTCCTTTGATCACTTACAAACAAGTAGTAGGTACTTGATGAAAAAATTTGGGCTTATCCAGATACAGTGGGTGTGTTTTGAATAAGGAGGATTTTTGATTTAACTTTTTCTTCACTTAAAGGCCTTCATTATATAAATTAAAGACTTATGTTGAAAAATGAAGAACTAATCTAAAATGACTGGAATTGCAATTTAAACTATAGTCTGGATATTTTCCAGTTGTCTTAAGAGAAATTAAGGAAAGAATACAAATATTCTGGAGAAGGAACAAAAAGCCCGATGTTGATGACATACTATAATAAAGGAAATTATACCATAGAGCTGTAAGACATTCTTACTTAAATTAGCAATAATGAAATAACAAAATAACGAATGTGACAGCATGCCTAGTTTCATTTTTGGATAATTCTGAAAAACAGCACCTTTCTGTGACAACAACATGTAATCAAATTATTGATAACTTGTGGAATTATATTTCATCTAACACAGATTTATTTTGAGGCTTTTGCATTTTGGTGTTCATTGACAAAAAGAACCCCAAAAGCTCATGACATTGAGTTAGCCATAACTATTTGAAAATAAACAACATTTTTGAAGATGACATGATTTGATAATGTTCAGAAGAAAAAATGATGGTGTAAAGCATTGCTTTGGTCACTGCTGCTATGAGCAAGGATTCTTCTCTGACTATCCTCTGTACCAGATAACTCTAACATTTTCTGAAATGTGCCCCTATGACCTTATTTGTTTCCTTGTTAGTGCCAGACTTTCTTAGGAATTACTCTGATATTACTGGAATATTATTCAGTCTCTGTGTATGAGCCCAAGAATATCACCTTTCTCTACCTACTAGTTTAAATAGTCACTTGTAATGTAGCTAATTTCCTGCACAAGAAATGGACTGTGAACTTCTCTCATCACTTATATGTGTTCCCTCCATTCTGGAAAATTTTGCTTTCATCCTTACACCTACAGAAAACATAGTAAGAGCCACAAATTCCTCAGTCTGCCTCCTCCTTGAAATTCTTCCAGGGTCAGAACATAATCCTTTTTTCTATAGTAATAAAAATGCACTGAGTTTGTACTCTTTCAGATTACTGTAGTGCTGATGATCTACAGGCCAAGCCAGCCTTTATCCCAGCTCACCCTAGCAGTTGGTACTTGCCACACATTGCTGTCCTCAATTTAATGCAGACTACGCGACTATCAGAAATGTGCTGGACTGCTCAATAGTATTTCAGTGACTGAATACCTTCATGTGTTTCCACACATATTTTGGAGTATGAGTCACTGCCTTCCTTAAATCCTCTAGGGGAAAAGGCAGAACTTTGTTGAGAAGGATTTTTTTTTTAAACTAGGTTATTTATTCTCTCCTATGCATAAGATTAGATAATATTCTGAAAGCAAATGCAAAGTCAGTAAAAAGTGTGAGGATGCCCGGACCTGACTCAGTAGCACACATTCAGATGAGCTTTAGTGCAGCGCTGTTGCAACACTGCCACAGAGCTTCAGAGAGCTCAAAAGCACAGGCAGAACATTCTCCTACTCTGTTCAAAGGCTCCAGAATTTAAACACATGCAACCATATCCAAATAGAATTTGCAAGGTCAGATAAAGATTTAATATTGAAAGCAAGTGTTAAAACTGAGCCCAGCAGAATGGCAGTAAGTGCCCCCTTATTCTTCTCTAGTGCTATTTTATTATGCCACTCCTACCACTGGTTGTTACACTTAAGTGGGAAAAAAAAAGGAGACCTTAGTAGGAGTAAAGTGCTAGCAATAAATGATGCTTCAAGGGCTAAATTGAACATAAAAGAATAAAATTGCTAATTGTTCAAAGCATTTCAAAGGTTGCTTGCATGCCTAGGGATTTGGCAGGATAACTAGCATTAGAACTGTTTGGGAAGGAGGAAGATGTTTACAACCTTCCTTGTCTTATTTTGAATCTTCCCAACATAGCTTTGCTTTATCCTTTAGATTCTTTCATTTGCATTTTTGTGTCTGCATTATAAGTGCAGAAATTGAACCGTCCAGATAATAGTTGTGCTACTTACATAAATAAAGATGTCATTAAATCCAGCAAATTTCTGCCAGCTGCCTCCCACATTGCAGTCATAAATTGATCCTGGATATTGGTTTGAAGAACAAAACAAAATACATTTAACATCAAGTGGTTACTGTTCAAAGTGGAAGAATGACATGCTTGAAAAATGTGAATCAGAGAATGCACAGTAAGTTTGCAAAATTTTATAACAGGCCAATAAATTCCACATGAATGGTTTGTGCATAATGAATACATTTAGGACATTAAGTACAAAGGCCAGGAATTATGGCCAATTCATGTGACAAGCACCAATGGATACTTTCCAAATCCCACCAGCCACCTTCACAGGGCTTAAAACAAGTAAGCAAGCATGTTCATCCATCATACTTTCTTGTGCCAGAGAAATGTATCTCAAGGTGAACCTACATTATTATGCCAGTTTCAAGTAGGTGATTGATGCTATTTTTAATAAAGGCCAGCCTGGCCCAACAATTTGTAGGCTAGTGGCTACAGTTAAAGCCCAAGAGGAATCAAGTTTTTCAAGAAAATGGTATATTTTGAGAGAGAACTAGATCTGGTTACTCAAAATAGTCATGCCCAAATAGGTTGAAGTGAGTGGATAGTTTTAACTGTTGCCTGCTGACAAGTTAGAAAGTGAGAACCTCATTCCTGTTACCATCACAGGTTATAATCTCACAAAAGATTGTATTCTTAAAATTTGATAGGAGATAGCACTAATGGAAAAATAATGGCCTACTAAATTATTTCAGAAAAATAACCCAAAATTTCTGAAGCTGAATGAACAATTATTTTCTCGTAAATTAAAATGCTGTCCTTAGCCCAAAAGACAGGTCTCCAGAGGAAGCATTTCATGATGTTTCTAACAATGGAAATGAATATCACCTAAAATGTGAAGGAGGGTTTGGTTGTTTAAATTTTGAGATAAAAACAATTTGGGATTTTGCTGGTGTTTACTGATGTGAAATACATACAGAGAAAGATGTACAAGCTCCTAATACATCATGGCTTCCATTTTTCAGGCATACAAGACCTAATCCAGCAAGGTGTTAGCTATTATGAGACTTCCTGTAAGGCATCAGGTTGATTGAGCCACTGAGCTTCATACATTTCAGAAATGCACATTCAGGGAACAGTGACATGTATTATCTGTTATGAATGACTGACCAGTCTTGTTCAGCCACGAATACGTCTCAGCCCAAGTACAGATGGCCAGTTCTGCCCCGTGGTTAAGCTAAGGGAACAACCATGGGACAAACTGCTGGACATTGCAGACAACTGAAGAAGAGCACCCAGTGAGTCCTGACCTGTCCTAGACTGACAAGGCAACAGTGCAAGAAGACACTATGAAAACCCAAGCAGAATGGAAGGGGAGAATAGGATACAGTGATAAAATCCCATTTCTTCGGGTGTGATTCTCCAGCATGTTAAGTCCTTTGGTGCCCACTAGATTTTATTTGGAATTGAAAGGATCGGGTCTTTCTGACATTTCTTATTTTGCTATACTCCCAACGTCTTCTCTCATGCTCTCCTCTCCTGTCTCCCCTCCACTCCATTACTCTCATTCCCTTTTCTCCTCTTTTATGACTAATCCTTTCCTCTCAGCCCAAGCTAAGCAGGGTTTATTGCTTTGCTCTCATTCTCTCAGCCAGAATTTTAATCTCTCTGTTTCACTGAAGCGTGTTATTCCACTGCTCCAAGTACTTCTGTCTTTCTTTAGACTGCATTCTTTTATTTCAACACCATCTTTACATTTTTCTTTGAAAATTCGGGTTTGCTGTTCTTGCTTGCTTTCATCACCTGCTCCCTCTATCTTTTTTTTATTGCTTCCTCACATCTCTTTTCCCTTTTTACAGCAAGTTTCATTGAGGTTCTTCTTGGTTTCTAAATCAGATTTAGTACACTTGTACCAATTCAAATCCAAAATAAAAAAGCTGGTCCACTGCCTACTCAAGATGTATTCTAGCAATTTCCTTTTAGATGCTAGAAAATTGTACAATCTGGAGGTTTATTTTATTCTAGCCAATTCTCTTGGAAAGCACTTTAATTATCAGTGAATGTATAATTTGCATGGATGCAAAAACACTCTGAGATAGTCTTGCAACTGTTCCCTTCCTGGAATATCTGTTTGCTACAGTTTTAGGAAACAGAATAATTCTCAGGATAAAACAGTTCTGACTTGCAAACTGGAAAGAGTATCACTCTCAGCATATGTCACTGCTTACTAGATACAAATACTGCTCTTGTGAAACTAATCTGATGCACTGCATCTGTAAATTTTTTTCCGTTCCATTACGCTGCAGAAAAGTTTATGCAATCTAATGTGATTTGAAACAACTGCATGGTAAGTCTGTATGGAATACTAAGTGTTTTGGGAGCAAGTGTTTCTCATATAAATGACCTTTATAATATAAATATAATACCTTTGCCAGTATTAAAGAAAAATGCCAAAATTACCAACGAGCAACCGTCCCTTTTTTTTCCTACAGTTTTCCTTTTAATAACTCATATTGTGGGCTGTTGAGATATTGACTGAAATATGAGGAGGCTTAAGTCTAGGGCAAACCCTGAAGATTCTGGCATCCCAAATCTGAATTCTGATTTCTACTCTCTGCTGAAGATTTCACTTCTCAAGATCTAACCCCAAATTCTCAATCTGCTCTTTAAAATTTTAAGCACTATTTTCACTGTTCCCTTCCTTTAATTTGTTTTCTACTTTATTATGTAATTTTAGCTACAGACATGCCTTTTAAGTAAATTGAAATGGATCTGTTGTACAGATTGAAGATGACTTTTCTATTATGTTTCTACTGCTAGTGAATACATATTTGTGTGTTTTCATACAGAAAAGGATGCAGCTTTGCATTTAGCTGTGGTGCATCTGGGGAAAGGCCATTTGTTGAATAACTCTGGTGCTGAGATTAACCTACCTCAATCCTTTCATTTCAGTGCAAGAAGAAAAAATTCTACAGGAACATTCTGTTAAAATTAGAATAATTATTAATTCACAAGACCTAGCTTTCCTTACTAATGAATTTAATGGTAATCAGACTTTCTGAAACAAACAAAAAAATCTGTTCAATTTAGATTTTAGATATGTGAAATTCAGGACAGGGAGTATTATCTTTAATTCAAGCAAAATCACCATTTAAAATATGGGGAAAAAGCAACTTTGTGGCTGGTCTTTGACAAATAGATTCCTTTAAGAGGCTTTTTGTTTAAGTCAGCTCCTAAGAGACCTAAAAATCATGTATGTGAGTTGGATTTGTGTGTTGCAAGATTTTTGGCTCTTGATTGTACCAAGTTTTCAACCAAATATCCTTCCAAAAAGAATTCCCTCAGGACTGGACCCAGATACATATTAACAGCAGTGAGCTTTCACCTACTCCTTCCACTTCCAGATCTTGGTCCACACTTTCTTAGAATGTACATGTCTTAGTCCAGGCTTTGCTTTTTGATGACTTGATAAATAATGCATGGTAACTACAATGCTAATTCCATGGGTTTGGGTAGGTAATTAAGAGAATTAAAAATGAGAGGTATCTGTATTTTGGCTGTTTTTCTGCTCACTGTGAACTCCTTTGAAACCAACAGCTATTTTTAGAATCTCTTACATATGTGCTGAAAAAGGCTCATCTGGCAAGATGAATGTGCTTTTTAATCCCACATTCACTGTGACAGTGATGACACACTGCCTACAAAGTGCAGCTTGCAGACATAACTCAGGCATTCAGAAGAGACCTCTGCATCATACGTCTTATATTCCAGTTCTCAAAGCTTAGGTCAAAGATACCCAAAATGAGATATGCTGAAAGAGGTACCATCTATAAATTGGAGTAGAATGCTTCTGGTTGGCAACAAAGAAGATGGAACAAAAATATGAAGAATAAGAAAACATGGAGTGTGACTCAATTTTTCTGTCTCACCCTAATCACGAAATGGCTTTTTAGTAAAGTCAGCAGCATCAAGAATAAATCCAGGTCCAGAAGATCAAAAGGTTCAGTATCCATATAGCAGTGTGTTGCACGAATCAGCAATATCTGTGGGGGATGACTGCAAGAAAAGCAACCCTTGTATTTTTTCTGTCAGAAATCTATGGTGAAGGAAAGGTTGCATGGCAGCAGTAAGGCTGCAAAGAAAAATACCAAGAGCATAGTTCTCACTTTCTGTTTTACCTGTTTTTTTAAAATTATATTACAGATAAAAATGGATTGTTATCCATATTGTGGCTACTTGTCCCAAAAAAAGAAAATCTGTGCAGTTAATATAAACACATTTTTAAAATAGTCAGACATTATGCTAATAACTTTAATGTGCAGAGTATATGACTCACAGAAAGTGCAGGTGTGCAGGAAGCACCCCAATGATCAGATAATATTAGGACAAGTTGCTAACAGAGACATGAATATATTTTCATTTTATTCCCACCTACTTCAAAGGCAACAACTTTCACTAAAAACCCACCCTTCTCAAAATGCAAAGTTCAACAGAATTTATTTTTCTGTAAGAACTTCTTGTGGCTTGGTTAAAGACAATTACAAACATGTCTGATACTTTCACACATCCTGTTCATAGACATCAGTATATCTGAATAGGTTTAGTTGAGAACTTCGTAGTTTCTGAGCTTCCCCACCTGTGTATTCACTGTACATCTAAACAGGGTGAGAGGATAGGCCTGAAAACCAGAATAAAATGCCATAATGGGGCATATCTACCCCATTGGTTCTTAGCAAAATCTGACTAGTGTCACATGCAGTATCAAAGCCCTCGTTCCTCTGCACACATTAGATCTCTCCTTCTCTCCAGAGAGAACCTTGAAGCTGCTGATTTTCTTATTCCAAATGCTGACTGGACTGAAAATTTTTAAACACCTACTGATCAGAGGCTGTCTGAAAACTTCCATTATCAGAAGGAACTTTTCATGAGGAATTAAACTTTGCAGCTTCTAGCATCAACACACAATTATGTCATGACTTTCATGCAGGGTCTAGTGCACTGTAAACCACAAGTTTACAGTCCCTGTTCCTGAGACAGAACCTCCTCAGGGACCACCCAGAGATGATGGAGTGAGCTTCAGTATGAAGCTTTCACAACCCAATTTTCTTTCCCTCTTACTGCAGTCAAAACTTACTAATTTCTTTAAACCTACACAAGTTCTAACTCAGATACAGCTAGTTTAAATTATGTTCATCCTTAACAGAACAAAGGACTTCTATCTAAAAGAATCAGGCTCATTTAATATGCTTAATTATGGTGCTCAGTCCCCATGCTGATGACATTAAGGACCAATATAAGACTAGAAAAAATTCCTACACACAATGGAAACTCTTTCAGAGAACAATGTGTGTTCATGTCTCATAGTTGTAAACTAGCTAAATAACTCTGGAATCTTAGATAAACACAAATAAAAAATAATCATAGCACTTCAACACTGAAGATAGTTGGAACTCTCTAGTTTCCCATATCTTAGTAAAAACTATTGTGAATATTTTAACATCTCAATAAATAAATTAGTTACAATGTCCCATTTATTTTCCAAGCTCTTTATATGGGCATTTTTCAGTTCCTATTTACTGGGAAAAGGATCTGATACATTGTTTCAGTCTAGATTAGTACTTACAGTGTTTTATAATTTCTAGTTCAATAGGATTATTAGTCTTGCACCTAAAGCAAGACATTCCAAACAACACCGCCTGTAATTTTTGAGCAAAGAAATTTCAGTCATGTTCTGAAATGACCATCACTGTGAGACTGGCTCAGTCATCTCCAAGGTATGACTTTATAGCTTTGAGAACTGACAGATTGTTATGTCTTGAAATTCATGCAGGGAATGGTATTGTGGCTGTAAATCACAAAGGCAACTCAGAGAGTGGCCAGAACTCTCTGGAATAATCTTTACATTCCTGTTTTGCTCAATAAGCCTCTTAGTTGAAAGATTACCCATGATGAGGTTTTTTTTTTCTCCAGGACTCGTAAAGGATAGCTCCTGTGTCATTGACAGCTGCTTAATTAAATTTAAACAAGGCTTTTTGTTAGGCATTTATCTGTACTTGTACTCTTCCAAGGACTATAAAGGGCAAGAAACTCAAATCCAAAGTCAATTTGACTTCGTGATTTGCTTCAAGGCATATTTATATCTAAACTGCTAATCTAAAATCCTGGAAGCAACTGTATCAATTAAAATAAATAAATCAAGTTCAATAAATCCATAGCTGGATTGGACTCACATTTCAGTAATTATTCAATATTCTGCTTTGTCTGACAGAGTTTTCTGCCCTTGTTGACTGAGTCTACTTAAAAATCTTGTTGAAAGAGCAGGTTGCACCACAGTCCTGGGACAAGTCCTCTTCTGCTTGGCACACACTGAAATATTACTTTGAAGTTTTCACCTTCTATTGCAGCCTCAGCCTGTGTGCAGTGAAAGAGATCCCCCTCTTCTCTTGATCCCCAGGTACCTACCAGAGTAACATCAGCAACATCTTGGAGCTTCATCCCACTGACTTTCTAATTCCATCCTTGGAAAAAATGTGTCTGCTTCACAGTAACTTCTTACTGATTGCATCAGGTTTGAAAACTGTTACTGCTACTCCCAGATTTCTTAAGATTTTTAAGCTTATTGCTGAGAAGAATAAGATGACATATCAACATTCTTGATCATTTGCTGGGTGGCCCAACTAGGAGTATCTCAGGGTACCAAAGCCTGCTTCAGCCCACCCAGCAGTAATTTCCTTGGAAATAGCTAGAAAAAAATACAACTGTTCTCACTTTTCTTATTTTTTCAGAATAGCCACATTGGATTAACAGTGATTCATTTACGGATTTTTTGTCTTATTATATTGTTTCCACTTCTGAACTCCACTCAGGAGATGAAATCAGACTTACATGACTACCTGCCAATATACAGTGTGACTATCCTTATCTCCAAGAGTCAAATAGATAGTATATATAAATATAGTCTTAAGCACTCTGATGATTAAGCAACAACCCTGAGAATCGTGCTGGTTTTGTTAATTTAGTGTTCATTTTCTTTACCTTGATATTCTCCTCCTCTGAGTGGATGAAGTATGCTACAACAACATGTAGTAATCTCACTTGTAAATATACATCACAACTATAGACAATAACACTATGCAAATACAAGACACATCACTTGCATGGGAGATTTTTTACCCCTTAGAAAATAACAATTGGAATCCAAGTGAAATGAATAAAACTCTATGAAAATTAACTTTTTCCCCTGCTTTTGCTATGTTTAGCACACACAAGCTACTTTTGTTGCTTTTACAAAATTGGCGACTTGTAATAGGCACCTCAAGAGTAATAAATAAAAAAAGCTCCAAATGACTTTTTGGATTTATTTGTTTAGAGTGTTTGCATGAAAGGTGGCCTTGCAAGAAAGCAAAATGGCTGTTCAAGGAAAGTGAAAAATGACCAAAATTTTGCTGCTTCTAATTTATTTGATAGATGCGCTCAGGTTCAACAACTGCATTTCAGTGGTTCTGTGTATCTTTCTTATTTTTATTTTTCTCATTCTCTGAGCTGCATTGTCCACACCTAAATTTGGCAAAATTTAATGAGTAACGAAACACAGGTCCCTTCTGCATCTCCCTTACAGCCTGATTTACATAAACTTGATTTACCTGCATTTGTTTATGATATTTTTTTCTTTATTTGCATATAATCTCTTAAGTGGTGCAGTTGTGTCAAAATACTTGCAAATCCCAATTACCAAAACTAATTTTCATCTATAAACACTTATTATTTCATTGTTATTTATAGTTAAATAAAACTAAAATAACCCGTTAAGCGTTCGCATATATGAACAATTTTGTCCAGAAAAGCAAACTAAACCAAGACTAATTCTGAAAATTTTTTTTGAAACCAGGTAATACAAAGGGAATTATCTAGTCTTAAAATAAGATTTGTATCAAAAGAAAGAAGCATGCCTCTTAATTCTGCATGTCAGTTAAATTGTGCAAGCAGTGTTTGTCCAAAAAGTAAAATGATTGATGGCAACTGGTTGCTAAAATAGAAAGAAATACAGTTTGAATTCCAGTGTATTTTCTTTTAAATACATTATTATTTTCAGAAAACATCCTGCTGCAGCATGTGTGAGCATTGGTACACACAAGCAAAGTCCTAATAAAGACAAGTTCATGGGCTACATTACATTGTAGAGATCAACCTTGAGTACAATGGTGAAGAATCAGACTTGAAAAATTTATTTTTACAGTACCCAAATATGTGCTGTTCAAATGTATATCTGCTTGTTTTACAGTTTAGTCCTCAGAAAGATTAGTAAGCAGTGTACATAATGTGATTTTTTGAGGTTTTCTGGGTAGAAAAAGAACTGAGAAAAGGAACTGGGAAAAGTAGTGTGATTCTAATACATAGTAAAAGAAACTAAAATATGAAAATAAATATTAAAATACTTCGGTATAGTACATTATTTTATATATTTGCCCTAAATAAGACTCACTTTGGTATATCTGGCTGTTTGATTTTTTCTTTTCACTTCAGCTTTCTAAAAATTTGGAAGTCAGAAGCTGCAAGGCTGAACAGTTAGAGACAATTATAAGGGACTGGAAAATCCAAATAAATGATAATACAGTATGGAGTTTCTAACCTTTAGGCTTCTGTGTCCCCATTTAGACTTAAATAATTTTGTCTAACAGAGACTGGGTGATCAAAAGAATTCATGTTAGTCTATTATCTAATATATGTTTTATTAATGTCTTCATTACAGAACTTTACTAAATGGCCCAGAAAGAGTTAAAGGATAGTATGAACACCAAAGCTACAACTCAAACACCTTTTCAGGAACTTACACATAATTTTATGTACTTACACAGATATACTGATTTTGAGAAATATTTAAATGTGGTTTGATGTTATTGCACAAAGTAGTACAGGGTCATGCTTGGGTCCCTGTGGTCTTATGATCCTGCTATTTAAGAAGCATTTATTTATATAATTTCACTGAATAAAGCCCCATTGCACTCTGTAATTTCAGACATGGCACTCCACAGATTTTTACACCATAACAAGAGCTAAAAAACAACAGTAGGCATCTATGAGTAACAGCACTTACAGTGATTGTAAAAGCTATTAAAATGCAGGCAACCATAATTTCATAATGAAAAAACCAGGCCTGTATGGAAAAAGAACATTTTTCATCTCTAGTCTTTTACTTTATTGTCCTGGAGCTTTTATACTGCATCTCTCTTTTCTAGTGATTGCTGCTCTCTCTAAGAGTCCTGTAGGTCAAACTCAAGGTACTGTGTTTCATAACAAAATCAATTTTCACAATGTTTTTGCTGCAGTTTTAAGAAGTACACTAAGTCTGCACCTTTGATAAAACATAACTAATTAAATTGTTAAAAATGAGTATGCTTGAGAACTTCATTGGTCTACCCATAAGACAGAAGTATTTCTATGAATATTCCAGTCACTTTAATACCATCATTGCTAAACAAAAGGAAGAGTGTCCTTTATGCAGTCCATCTGATTGCACAAGTCAAACTACTCTTCTAACTCACCCTTTTAGGACACTTGCTAGTATTTTATTTTCCTTCCTATATTTACATTTTTTCCCCAAATTGTATTGTTTCAAAAGAAAACAAATGCTTTAATTTTTATGTCTCTGATCCTTCAGACTGATTCCTTACATAGTTCCTCATGCACGCTGCTTGCTGTAGAGGAGCTCTGTGCAGCATCAAGTTGTTATGAACAGATGGACTGGAAGAAATGGACCATATTTTTCTGTGATGTAGCTACAGATAACATATATATATACACATATATCTGTATCTAACATGATGCTGCGGGAGAAGAAGCTGCAGGGCAATCAGCAGATATCCTGAGTTCCATACACAGTTTTAATCAGGTTTGTCTATAGCAATATCCACTCAGGGTACATACATACATTCCTAGATCTATGAGAATAAAAGCTCTCATATATACTTGAGCCTTCCTTAAATACCCAGAAAGTACAGGCACTTTGCTGGGGAGGTGCTTTTGTGCCAATCCATGAGATAATTCATCCAGCACAAACCTCTTTCTTCCTATATACAACTGAAATTCAGAGCTGCAAGTGCAACAAATACAATAAGGGAAAAAGGACACAGGCATACAAGGCTTATGTTTGGGCCTTTAATTTTATCAGATACATTTCCTATTCTTCCATTTTCCTGAGTAATGGATATAGGCAACTGGCTAAAAGACCCATTAGCCAATGAATGAAACTGAACTGTGGTCTGTAATATTTTTATTTTATCATAAGTGCAATTGCTAAATATGTATCTCTACAGTTTCATGCAGAAGTATTTTCTGCTAGATGACAATATCACAAATGTATCAAACAGAATAACAGATGAACTCTGATGAAAGCTCTTGCTTTCAAAACAGGAAGTGGTTTTTAAATACATGGCCCTAAAATTCCAGTACAACTCAAATACTATTTTGGAACAACCATGTAAGTTTTCCATTAACATGAAACGGTCCCTAAACTGTGCATTTTACTACATTAATCAAGCTCATATTTTTGCTACAATGCAAACTCTTCATAAATAATACACAAACTAAAGTTTCTCTGTCATCTGTACACGGAGCCTATTGATATAAAGAGCACTCTGTAGATGTACTTTAATAAGAAGTCACTAATCTAGTTCACCAAAGGCTAGACTGAAAAGCACAAGAACAACAGGCATGCTGCAGGCAATGTTGGTGTGCTGATGTTAAGTGCCATGGTGTCCCACTCTCCAGAGCCCTTCCTGAAAACACAGCTCAAAGCTTCTGTAGCTGCCTGGCACAGCTGAAGTCTCTGCCCTCACTGAGTGCAGATGTCTCTGTCTCCCTGGAAACTGATGAACCTTGGAGTCCAAAATTGTTCAGCTTTTTAGTACCTCAGTGGCCTACATCTGGTTAAGTAACTTTGAGAATTGAAAGAAAAAACTCAAGGTTTCCTTCTAACTGCGCTGAATTCACAGAGTAACTGAACTCTCAATAATTCTAATTAATTTAGACTTGTCCCAAGTCTTGAAGAGCAATTCTTTAAGTTTGTATAAGTTTGCTAAAAAAACCCCAAAAACCTATTTTTTGCTTTACAGTCTGTTGGGAAAGGATAACATGGGTGGAAATACAGTGGACTAATAATGTTTAGCCTGCAAATGGCTGTGGAGTTATTTTGTACCAATCTAGACTGTTCTCCATCAAATAAATAACTGAGTGACAAGTTGTGACTGAGCTAAGTGACAGCAGATATATATTTTTGGTAACAGACTCCTGAACAATCACATTGTTCAATGATCAAATGGTGTATTGCATGGTGCAGATAAATTTGGCTCTGTGAATAACAATGCATGTATTTTTTATGCAGGATCTTATGAATACAACTGCATACACTATGAATATTTAGGAACATATGCAGGCTGGATCATCAATTGAGAGATGCCCTTCACTTAGATCTCTATATAACAAATATAAATATTTATTACATTGTATTTGTAATAACATAATTTATAATACTAAAACATGTACAGCTGCATCAGCATTTTCTTTTATATTCTGTCTAGCATAGAAAATAATTCTCATCTGAAAACTTGGTAACTAATGTCAAGGACAGAATTATTTCTGCCAAGTAAGGACAGCGTGAAGGGGATGCCAGAAGAACTTATCCCCCACAAAAAATATTTCTGCAACATTAACAAATAGATGTAAGAATTTTATGTATTTTATTAGTGAAGTCTGTTGAATAACTATGATTAAGACAATAAAATAAAAAAAAATCAAATAAAGAAAATAATATAATAAAGTCTGATTTAGACCACATTATCAATATGTGAGAAATTCACAGCAGTGGTGAGTCTGAAAGCAGTATTCACTTTAGTACTGCACTGCTCTCAGGATATTCTTCTGGTCTCATGAGGCAAGCCTTATTTACTCAGTCTAAAATCTCTACAAATAAGATACAAACTTCAGTTTGCACAGCTAAGCAAAAACCTCTACATCTGCAGGTTCCCAGACACTAGAGATTTAGTGCTGACTGTGGATTCTGCTCTTAGAAAAACATTAAAAACTTGCCATTATTTTAACTCCATATTTATGTTGCTGGATTTTTTCACAATAAATATATTTATACTTTTCATGGACAATATTATCCAAAATCTGAATAAATCCACTATACCTTCATTTCACAGCATCCTTCAAAATCTCAGTAGAGTCTTTCAGATAATATAAATATTATCCTGTTTATCGCTTTTGTACTAAAAAGAAAATTTGATTTTTCAAGTCACAGCAGATACAAGCTGAATAGAGCTTAGCACTTTTTCCAAGCACATTGGGCATAAATAGCTAATCAATCATATTTAATCAATATGTTGTTCAGCCATGTAAATTCCCACGTCTATAATTCCAGCTTTATTCAAATGATCTTTAGTCTCAGTACATTCTTCATTGATTTTTTTCTCATCCAGAAAAGGCATAGAAATAGATAAGTGCTACATCTTAAAACTTGGAAATACCAGTTTAGAAAACAAAAAGAAAGTAATCCCTGTTACCTATTTTTATATCCAATATGTTTCACTATTTTAAGGTTTGGAACAACCTTACAAGTCTTCTTTATTTTCCAGGCCTCACTCTCATTGACAGTGTCCTACTGTGATTATAGGAATGGGCCTCAAGAGTATAAATTGCTCATTTTAACATATTTATTATAGCAGTAGCACAGGAGAAAACATCCCATGAATAGGAAGTTTAGGTCTTTATATAGTTTCCATCTACATCCAGGAATGGCAGACTGAATGGATTTAAAAGCATGAAGAATTCCCATTTAAATTATTAAGCAAAGTCTCCACAACTGCAATTTTGTGGACTGCAAGCACGTGTAAGTGTTGATTATTCTTTTTAAAATCTCTAAGTGTGACAAAACACCTCTTATTGTTAGTCTCTTCATTGTCTATGTTGGCACCGAATAAGCATGAGCATAGCTGTTTCAGTTTGAAAACTATTGAAAAATGTAAATAACCCATTGATCTTTGAATAAACAGTTGAATGTGGCATTTGCTTTCGTATTAAATAATTTGAAATGAGAGGAAAAACCGCATGACATTAAAAGCACAATCTATCTTATTGTGTCGTTCTTTTCCAGTGACTTTGTAAAAGCACTGCTCTCCACTTATTTCAGAAGATAACAAGAATCTGTGCCTGGCTGGTTTGATCAGTGAACTGAGAGGCGAGAGAGAATATTTGCATTTAAAATTGCTCTTTAATCTGGCTGTCCTAGACCTAAGGGCTGTTACAGCTTCACAGTGTCTTGACAGACTGGCCTATTCCTTGCAAACAAATTATATATTTGTTTGTAATAGCAAGAAGCTTATCTAAGTATTCACATTATGATGAGTGGCTTTCTGTGCAAAAGTCCTCTATTTATCCATGAGTGAAAATGCAAGTGGAGGTAAAATACAAAAGTAACGTGTATTTTAGTCCCAAATGTATTCCATTTTGGTAATTCTTTCCATCTGGTGTAAGGAACAAGTGGTAAGTCACTTCAAAACTCACATCAGACCTCTTAGCAAGGCTCACCATAGCTTCTAAAAAAATGTAAAGAAAAATATCACTGGACAGTTCATTACTGGCTTTTGATTCAGATGGAAAAAATATAGATCCAGAGTCAAATGCTCTCCAAAACAGGATCAGAAACCAACAGTAGTTTTGGCTTAGATTTGGATTAAGCACCCTTCTAATATTTAGCTTTAGTTTCGAGTGGAAAAGTCTGGATGCTCAGACCAAAATATACCGTGCAGAACACTGCCTTTGCCCAGTCCAGCTGCCCCATCCCTACAAGTGTTGAAGGTCAGGTTGGATGAGGATTTGAGCAACCTGGTCTAGAAACCCTCATGGCAGGGGTCTTGAACTAGATGATCTGTAAGGTGCCTTCCAACTCAAACTCTTCCACTATTCTATGATTCTACTATTTATTGCCTTAATAGTAGCAGAGCTACTCAAGTACTCTTCACTTCTGTATAAATCATCAATCTCAATCTATCGTGCCTATTGCCTGTTTCACAAGTTGCCAACAAGACCTTAGCCTTTAGAGGACCCTCAGGTCCTCCTCCCCAGAGCTGCTTTGCAGCAGGTCAGCCCTCAGCCTGTGCTGGTGCCTGGCATTGTTCTTCCCCATGCGCAGGATCCTGATTTGTCTCTGCTGAGATTCAGACAGTTCTTCTCTGCCCATCTCTCCAGCTTGTCAAGGTCCCTCTGAAGGGCTGCACAGCCCTCTGGAGTATCAGCCACTCCTCCCAGCTTTGTGTCACCAGTGAACTCACTGAGGAGGCCTCTGCTCCTTCATCCAAGTCACTGATGAATACCTTAAACAATACTGGGCTCAGTATTGAAATTTGGCAGACACCACAGGTGACAAGCTTCTAGCTAGACCCTGTGAGACTGATCACAACCCCTGGGATCTGCCATTCAGCCAGTTCTCAATCCACCCCTGTCTACCCATGTACCTGTTCTATTGGGTTTGTGTGGCAAACTTTTGATAGTGGGGAGGGGGCTACAGGGGGAGCTTCTGTGAGAAGATGCCAGAAGACTTCCACATGTTCATCAGCGCCAACGACAGCCTGCTCTGGGACAGAACCAGCACTGGCAAAGGCTGGGCCAACCAGAGTTGATAGTAACACCTCTGTGATAACATATTTAAAAAGAAGAAGAAGAAAAAAGAAGGCCATGTAATTGTGGCCAGAGAAGAGTGGGTTGAGAATATGTGAGAGGGACAGCTCTGCAGACACCAAGGTCAGTGCAGAAGGAAGGGCAGGAGATGCTCCAGGTGCCAGAGCTGAGATTCCCCTGCAGCCCCTGGTGCAGCCCCTGGTGAGGCAGCTGTGCCCCTGCAGCCCATGGAGGCCGTGGGGATGCAGAGATCCACCTGCAGCCCTTGGAGAAGCTCCACACTGGAGCAGGTGGGTGCCTGAGAGGAGGCTGTGACCCCATGGGAGGCCTGTGCTGGAGCAGGCTCCGGGAGGGAATCTGCAGACCTGTGGAGAGGGAGCCCATGCTGGAGCAGGTGTAAAACTCCTTTCTCTAGGAAGCAGCAGCAGAAATAACCTGTGATGAACTGACTGTAACCCCCATTCCCTGTCTAACTGCACCCAGGGACGGGGTAGAGCTGGGAAGGAGATGGGGGCATGGGAGGGGAGGTGATTTTTAGGTCTTATTTTGCTTCTCATTATCCTGTTCTGATTTTGTTGGTAAAAAATTCAATTAACATCCCCAAATTGAGTCTGTTTTTCCCTTGATGGTATCACTCACTTGGGTGAGTGATTTCTCTCCTGGTTTTCATCTCAACTCATAAACCTTTCATTATATTTTCTCTCCCCTGTCCAGTTGTGGAGGGGAGTCATAGAGATGCTTTTGTGAGTGTCTGGCATCCAGTCAGCGCCAACCCACTACAACTATCCTGTCTCAACCCAACAGTTTTCTCACTTTTACACTTCTTCGTCTCTCTCTGACCTCACCAGGGATGTGAGCACCTGTGTGTGGCTGCAGTTAAAGCACAACACCAGGTCACAAACCCTCTTGATCCCAAAAGCTGCATGGCAGCTGCCAGTTACACTCTCCATCCAGATTCACACCAAATTAACTACTTTTAAAGTGAAGAAGGTCCACAAAGTAACTACTTTCTCTTTGCATGTATTTTCTAATGTTAGTACCTCTTCCTGTGGCTAAGAAATTCCTCTAAGATACTATCAAGGGTGCACTCAATATAAAGCAAGTTTCAAAAGCAAGTAATGAAAAAGGCATGAGGTGAATCACTCCTCCTTCCTGCTCCAGTCCTCTTTTCTGAAAGTTGTTCCAAATGTTTTTCCCTCTGGCCAGGTCTGACATTCAAAATGTTGCACATGAATATATTCACCACAATGACAGGACTTGACTTTTCTTTAGAAACCTTCAGACATCTGCTTTTATGAATTCTCAGAAAGGCCATCAGGAAACCTCAAAATATTTATATAGTGGAAAATCCGAATGTCTACATGCTTATCCAAACCAATTTGAACAGTTAGATGTTTCAAGGTCAAACAGTCAATACAATCTCTGATTAGTAGTGCTCAGCAAATGGCTAAAGATTTTTTTCAGGAAATGCTGCCTAAACATTTTTAAAAAATCTGTTGTAGTCATTCGATTCTATTTCTTGAATTCACTTTCAGATCAGCATTCAAGTTACTATGTTTCATTAGAGCAAACAAAAATACAGAAGATGGATACTCACAATCAATGACAGTGCATTCATATGTACCACTAGTCAAAACAATGGTGCTTGCAAATAGTAGGAAAAAAATGGTGTGAAATACTGTAATCAAAAATGAAAAATATAAACTCATAAGGAAATTCTAATACACTTGTAGGTTGTTTAGAAGCAGGAAAAAAAAAAGTAAATTGAATAAATTATTCATTATAAATTAGTATTTCATTTGCAGGATTAAGGAGGAAAGAACAACAATTATACATGACATTTGCTGCAGATCCACAAATAGATTCACTTGCTTTTAGTGTCCAGACAAGTATCTGATTTATTATATGGTTTACTTGGGAAGAAAAACTGTGTTGATTACTTTCGGCAAAATAAAAATATTTTCTCTAAAACATGATTTTCAACATTATACACAGATATGTGACAGTGAACTTTTCCTTCTACCAGCATAGCATCCGAGTTCTAGTTATTATCTCAGCCCATAAGATACCAAAATTACTTAGACTGAACTTACAAACTTCTATAAAATAACAAGAAATTTTCATTGCAGACTGGTGCATGACAGCAAGGTCATATATTCCCAGCTGTAGAATATAGATGTTGAAAGGACACAGGAGATGGAAGATCTCCAAAACATGAGTTTTGACCTATAAGGCAGCACTTTTTTAGCTGCTATTTAAGAAGGGGGAAAAAACCCACAAACACATATGTCTGTTTTTACTGGACTAACGTATCACAAATTAAACTGACTATTTTAATTTAATAATCTATGTTTTGTGCTCCTGAGAGTGTGGTCATTTCAAAAATATGGGGAACTGGCTGAATGCCTTCCTAACCTGGATAATCCAGCTGCCTTAACTTCTCTCTCATTTTGATTTCCATGCATTTACCATCCAGAAAAAGTGCAAGAAATGCTCCCTAGAAGATGCTTAATACTCTAGGACATTTACTAGTGCTGTAAATGAAAAAATCAATTACTTCAATTATAATCCTAATTTTACATTACAAAGGTTCTGTATCTGCACAGAAAGGAAGGTCTTATACATTTTGATACTAACAGACAATAATACACTGTCAAGCAAGTGTATACTTATGAAATTCCATTTCTTAGCAGGACTTTTAGCTCATTCATTAATGGAAACTGTGTTGAAGTAAATAATAGAGGAATGACTTCTTTTTTCCCTTCTTTCTTGCAGCTGTTGCTCAGTTGTGATTTTTAGAATTTTCTAACAGAATGTACATCCCTGATTTGAAGTGGCTGTGACACTACAAATACACACAGCTGAGTGATGCTTTAACAACAAAAAATAATTTCTGATACATTTTCCTTTCTTCTATTCTAAGAAGACTATTAATTGAATAAAAGTGCATCTTTCCCTGGTGGTAGGATTAGGGAGTAAATTGGATGTTCATCTTACTCTTGGACTTGCCATAGCCGGAAAAATTCAGACATTATATTTGATAGCACTTTCTTCTCTATTTGGATATCTGTTGTTATGGTGACAGTTCCAGGAGGAAACATTAATGAGGATGACTTGAAAGCTTTGATGTGTACAGCACAATTATTTTTAACACCTCATAAGAAAAGGTGACAGTCAGTTAGTACTGCTCCTGGCTAAAGATGAATCATTGTATCAGCTTTCATGAAAACTACCTGAATTTCTATTTGCTATTTATCTGTAACACAGTGTTGAATACAAATATGTAACAAAAAGGATTTGGAACAACAGCATGCCTTCCCCCCACCTCCTCATTTTCTCACAAAGGATATATGCTGTTATTCTTAGGAAATTGGTTACAGTAAAAACTAACTTCAAGTATGCAATACAAATTTTAGAATATCTGTATTGCTCTTGTGTGACACCCCAAGAACTATCCAGCATGATCTCTCATATCCATAAGTAAGCTGTGAACAAATCTGCAAACCCACATTGCTGAGCACAGGCCTGCAGACACACTGCATCACCCAGACTGTCGTTCTCCTGCAGGGAGAAGCGTTAGAGACACAGGAGCTTTCGGCCTGGCCCATTCCATCTCGGAAGGGCTCCGTGTCCATGGCAGAGCGTGGCTCACACCTCGTGCAGAGGGCATTTACTTACATAGTCCTCGTAGGGCTCGTGGGCCGGCGGCGGGGGCGGTCGGTACCCCGGCACGGCCGGGGCACCCCGGGCTCGCGGCGTGGGGACGCCCCTGGCCACGGGCGGGACGGGCAGCGCTCCGCGCGTCACCGGCGCTCCGCGGGGCGCTTGGGCACCTCGTCCGGGCAGCGGCGGGGGAACGGCACCCCCACGGCCCCTGCGGGAGCAAAAGGAATCATCACTCTGGCGTGCGCAACGAGGGAGGACAGGCCCCGTTCCAAAGGCTCTCACGCTTTTACTAGTATTGAAACTGTCATGTAACTCTGGGGTTTTGGCAGTACAATGTCAAGCACTTTTAGGCAACATCTCAGGCAGAACTCATATTATGGAAAGGCATTATTTTTAAACTACCCAGTGCCTTTTGCACCTGATCCTCTTGTTGCTTGTACTAATAAAATTCTGAATCATTGCAATTCACAGGGCTGCAGAATTACTCCAAAGCAGTTCTAGAAGATGAAGAAAACGAGGAACCTCTTCTGTTGCTCTCAAACTTTTTTACAAGAGCAGTCATCACTCTCATTTTCATGCTTATTGGTGGGTGAGAGAAATGGATTGGCAGAAGATATTGCAGGACAGCAGAAACTTTCAAGGCCAAGTAGAGAAAAAATAGAAAAGGAGAGGAATAATTTTTCTTCCTGTCTAATTTAGTTCAGCACAAAGGATTGGTAGTGTGGGATTCTACCTTCCCCCACTGCACAGAGAGAACAGAGCATATAGAGAAGCATGGAAAGACGTTTAGCATCTTCCGGGCTATTTATGCTGTATCTCCTTGCTGTACAAATTAGTAAGTCAGAAGAAGCTGTTACTGTTTAAAAAGACTTGTATCTATACCATATGATGAATTAGAAGGGTGATAAATCAGGATAGCAAGAAGGGGGATAAATCAGGAGTTTTGTTTCAGAGCAATATGCTCCTGGGTGTGCTGTCTTTTTGGAAGACTGTGAATGCCAGGATAACAACCCTCCGTGACACCCAGATCCACAGTTGTGAATGGAACTCAGGTCTCCTGTAGCAGTAGGAACGGTGGCTTGTTCCCTGCTGAAACAACCAAACCCATTGGATTACCCTGTGATGTTTTGTTACTTTACTACAAGATTCAGTAGCTGATTTTAGACTTGCAGAATCAGTGAATGGTTTGTGTTGGAAGGGACCTTCAGAGATCCTCCAGTCAAAATCCCATGCCTTGGGCAGGGACATCTTTCACTAGTAAAGCTATGCCCAATCCTACCTTGAACACTTCCAGTGATGGGGCACCCACAACTTTTTCCAGTGTTTCTTCCCTATGTCCAACCTCTTTTCATTTAAGACTGGCAAAAAGACTCTCTCTCTTATTAGCCCTCTTTATACATGAAATGGCTGCAATGAGGTATCCCTAGGCCCTCTCTTCTCCAGGCTGAACAACCCAGCTCCCTCAGCCTGACTTTGTAAAGGAGAGGTGCTCCAGACCTCTGACCATTTTTTGGTCTTCCTCTGGACTTGCTTCAACAGGTTTTTTTAATATTCTCCTGGGATTTTTGACTGGAAAAAAGGGAAGACATCCATGATCATAGGATCTGTGCAACTGATTAAATCATTTGGGCATTTTTCAGGAATTAGGGGCCAGAATTCCACCGATTATGCTTTGAACCCAATTTAAAAGCTGCTAGTTTGTTGCAGTGACATTCTGAAAAACATTATAAAGTCAAGCTGTTCAGAGATCATGAATGTAAGGAATACTGAGCCCAGACACTATTTGAGTAGAAGATGGTGATGAATGCCAACTGCAAAAAATTCTGTGTAAGTGCATCATACTACCAATTAAAAAGCTCATGTAGGAAAAACTGATGGTAAACAAGATAGACACCCTCAGGGAAAAAACCTCAGAGGTCATAGGAAAGATCAGCCCATTCAATTACTGAACAACTCCTTTGTCAGCATAACATAAGGTACCCCCATATCCTATTTCTTCCAAAAAAAGAGTCCATTTTTTAGGACTCATCTTGAAATGACCTCTATGGAGAGAAGACTGGAAGCAGCTAGGTAGCTTAGATACTTGAGGCAATGAAGTTCTTAAGGGTTCACAGGGAAAAACAAGTCTGAGGCAATGTTCTAAGATTTTACACTGGCCTTAATAATAAGCAGAGATATATGTTATTTAGATATAAAAAAATACTTGGGTACATTCACATCCCAATGTTTTTAGATTATGCCAATCAAATTCACTTAAAACTGATAACCCACCAACACATAACATATAATGAAGTTTATATAAATAGGTATATTTGTATATACACGTAGTATAGCTTTAATATGTATAAAAAGTAATTATTTGTCAAATAAAGTTCCACCTAGACTATGAGGCCTTCTCTGACTACGCTAGTATTTTGAACAAATATTTTATGCTACTGACCATACTGCCTTAGTACTAGCATAAAAGTATTCTCAGAAATATCCATTTCCTGTCTTCATAATCTGCTCTCATTTGTTGTCACTCACTGTGCCCTGACCTATAGATCAGAAAATCTGGAACAATATACACCACACCGGTTATCAGAAGACAAATATTTTGGTTTACTGACCAGGATATGTATGTAACTGTCTTTTTTTTTTTTTTTTTAAACTATGGGGTTTTTTACTACTGCTTATATTTGTAAAGCTATTAACATAATAGCTCAGGTTACCACACCTTGAAGGAGCTGCAGGTGGCACACGGATCCCTCTTCCTCGAATGCCCCGTCCGCGTGACGAATCCTCAGAACCATTCAAATACGAAAGCTCTCTCAGCTGCTCCTGGCGAATTTCATCATTATAATCCTGAAATGCAAAAGGTGAAACCTCTGAAACTTTGTATTTTGGCTGAGCTGGCAAACCACCCAAACCAGAAATTCTGTGGATGGTATTTTGGTGAGTTGTTCTGCATTACCACTGGTATGCTGAAAAATTGTACAAGTGGGAGTGGACAATTGCCTATAATATATGGACAGAAAAACATATATGTATGGGTAGTGAAGGTGGTCATAAAGAGTATGAACATGCAAAAAAACCCACAAAAGGCATAGAAGGCATAAACACAGAGAAATGTATATCCTGAAACAGTCAAGTAACAAAGCTATGTTTACTATAAAAAAATATTAAATGAAATAAAATAGGCCCATTTTAAGTCAACAGGGTATCGACTTCAGCACTGCAATTTCTGTTGACTCAGTAAACAGAACACCAGATGAACTTCCTTCTCTCACTGATACAAAATAAAATTGCAGACTCATAAAATGGTTTGTGTTGGAAGCGACCTTAAAGATGTAATTCCAAGCCTCCTGGCATAGACACCATGTTGATTTCCTCTTCACTGGAATGCATGATTGGGTGAGGTGATCCTTGAATATTAACTATGTCTATTGGGCCCCTCTGCCTTCCAGGGCTCTGTCCTACTGCACTGCACCGAGCAGTTCCCTGGAGAGAGCAAGGTCTGCTCTCCTCAAGCCCAGGCCAGACCTTGCTGTGCATTCTCCTCCCTGCCCTAAGGCTCCTGAGCTCCATCATTTCATGGTCACTGCAGCCCAGGCTCACCTTGAGCTTCACCTTCCCCACCAGCCCTCCCTGTTGGTGATAACAAAGTCCAGCACAGAGCATCTCCCCAGTGGCTTCCCTAGCACCAGGAGAAGGGAGTTATCCTCAGTGTATTCCAGGAATGCCCTTGCCCTGCTGTGCTGTCCCTCCCACAGATCTTGTGGACATTGAAGTCCCCATGAGGACCAGTGCTTGTGAACCTGAAGCTGCTCTTTTCTGTCTATAGAGTGTCTCATCCACTATAATACATAATAATGGACATGTTTACTTACTTTATGTTTGTCCAAATTCCTCTGTCAGAAATTCCTTTTTTTAGCTTCCTTCCATTTTATCCAGCTTTTTATGGGCTGATCACTGTACTGAAAATCTGCTGCAGCAGCCAGCTCACTGGCAGCACAGCTGTGTGATAGCTAATTATTGTTTCAAAACAGAAACATTATTGAATTTCAGCTCTTCTGTCCTTCCATTCCTCCACAAGCAACTGCCATTGACTGTCATGCAAGGACCTCAAAATGCATTACAAGTGACACCTCTTTCAGACAAGCTGAAGACCAAGTAAATGGTGAGTTTGAACTGAGGCCTTGCTCATTCCTTCTTCCACCTAAGGAGGTCCAGGAAATCTGTTTAAAGATATGATCCTGATCCTGCTGTGTTCTAAGAGTGTAGGCTTGGTCACAATTTCCTTTCCAAATTCTAGGGAGTGTAGCTGGAGAAAAATCTATTACTGAAATTCAGAAAAGAACCCTATTTTTACAATTTAGTGTGTGATAATTGCAGCACAATCATAATTAAAAATAAAATAATCTAATTTATTAGGCAAATCCCCAATTTGATAATAGAATAGATAATGGCTTTCATTTCATACCATCCCCAAATATTTTTGAACATTTTTCTATCCTTCTAACACTAATAGTTATAAACCAAAGACATCTTCTAAATCAATGTGCTCTGTAAAATACAGAGGGAAAAACAGAATCACTGAGATCACATTTACAGCAATTGTTGGAACAGGTACCATCTACTGTGCCCTCTTAATATCATCTGTTATTCATACTGGCTTTACAAGGATTAGGACTTCAAATTTGATGATTGAGTTTACCCTCCAGATTCCACACTGGTACTGACACCAAACTTCATTAATAATATAGGTACATCTTGTAAGAGGAAAATGTGGAAGGGAAAGAAAAAAAAAAAAGGACCTGCAAGGGACAGAAATTGGAATTTCTGTGTTGCTGCTTTAACCCCTCTCTTTTGGAATATTGCTGTATAAATGAATTCTACTAGAAATTGCCTCAAAGAAACTATTACTCCCTCAGGTAAAAATATAATTTAAAATCTTAGTATCGACAAAACAGAAAATACAAATCGAATTTATAATGTACAATAAGATCTGCAAAACTGCACCATTCTGTTATGCAATGCTCTTAGTTTTTGTGTGCAGGTTCTTTGCTGCACAATCACTTAAGAAACAGTGTATTTTGAAATGACAAGGTAAAGACAGCAAAGTACACCCAAAGGAAGATGCTGGGACAGGTCTCTTGAAAGAGAATGTTTTTATTAAAAATATAACTCTATACAGATACTTTATCTTGCAGGCTCCTTAAAAAGCATAATAAGGATCATAATTTCTAAACATGAAGCCTGAAATTTTCACCATAAATTTTCATTTTGCTTCTTCCCTTAAACAGAAACATAACACTGAATTAATCTTTCATAGCAGCTACAAGTATAGCTAGAGTCAGGGTATCTATCCTGATGAATATTTAATTGCATCTGAGTTCAGAGCCCAGCACATGAGCAAAATGATGCTGCTGATGTTTCATATATACCTAGTCCCAAGAAAGAGTACATGATGTTTCAAGGTATACCTATACTAAACAAAGTACAAGGAAATAGCTACACACTACAGCAGTATATTTTGTTTCAGGAAAAAAATGCAAAAAACAACCTCCTTTTCATGTTAAAATAAGCTCATGAAAAATGTGCTGTACTTCATTGTTTTTCTTATAGTTTTCTAGTAGTCTTATACCTATTCTTACAGCTGATAATCTACATTGACCTATATATTTTGCTCTTGTTTTTATCCCTACAGACATTAGTACCTATAAGCAGCTTTTTCAATTGTTGCTGATATGGAGGCTGCATTTAACTTGCATCATGGTGGTCAGTGTTTACTAACTGTGAGGTAACCACCCATGTCCATGACTATTCACCTAAACACACATCTTGACTTTAGAAATGAGAAGGATTTTCAACATCAATAAAATCATAGCATCTAGGGCTACCAAAAATTGCCATGTTTATGTAAACACCCAAAAAACCAAATTACATGTTTAGATAAAATATTCAGTAGTCCAGAAAACGTCAGCATATTTACCCCAAATTACCACAATTACATTTATTAATGAAGGTTTGGAGTGATTAATTAGGTTGGTAGTCTTGAATGTTGTAGGAACAAAGAAAACCCATGTGCAGGTTTTCCACAGGAAATCCGAGTCTGGCTGGTGGCAGCTCACCCACAGGCCCTTCTGGAAGCACTGACAGGAGATGCAGCAAAGAGGGGAAAGAACATAAGCCGCTAAAAAAACTCAGTAAACCATTCTGGCAAAAAAAAAAAAAAAGCAAAGTATGATGCAAGTTGCAAAACCTGATCTGAATTAACAAGAACATGTAGTGACAAGGGAAGAGAGCTTCTAAAGAAATCAAAGGCACAGAAGGACCAAAAGGATTTGGGGAATATGTATCTATCATTAGCATAACAGAGGCTCATAGAAGTCAAGAATAAATCAATCCTTAAAGGACTGTGATCTCCTGTCCTGAGGTACTCTGCCCATTTAAGTCCTATTATAATTCTATTAATAAATATCATTACTCTTATCTGTGACAGCTGAATTTCCTTCTTACCAGATAGTTAGGGGAAAAGTAATTTAGGTTACATTCAAACTATCTTAAAAATGCAGAGTTATACATGTCAAATCTAAAATGATAATCACAATATTTCACAGTGACAATTTTGAAGCATGAATAAGGCACTCTTTCACTCCCACACATGTAATATCCTCTGAAGCTCTGTGTTGCCAGCACAGAGCACCACATTCCCAGACATATGTTTGCCCCTCCTGCCACACTCTCTTCCTGTGCTCAGGGAGCAGAAAGGGAACAGGAGATGGATTTGGACTCCTGCAGCATTTCTGCATCCTGCCCAGCTCCTTGCATCAGAAAAAGAATTCCAGGGCTCTGTGTATTTGCACAGATTCACTGAAGCTAGACGATCTCCCCTGAATTCTGCTGGTGCTGCCTTGGGGCTATTTTCAGGCAGCTTAAATTCCAATTAGGCTAAAATTTCCATTGAGTACATGCTTCAGAAAACTCACAGCCAGAAAATGGGACACAGAAGACTCAGTGAAATTTAGGTGGAGCTAGGTGATGGGAATATAGCCCTTCTGTTTTGTTTGGTTTTAGATACATTCTAATTTTGGACACTAACAGAGACATTGTCCACATGCTCCTTCTGTATATGGGGAAGCAGTAAAAAGCACTGTGAAAATAACTGGTGATGAGGTGTTCCTGGAGTCCCTGTTCTCTGTGTCCTTACAATGGTAAATTGTGCTATACTTCAGCTTCCGAGCATAGTGAGAGCCACTTATCTGGACTCATGGGGTCAGGATCTGCAGTTCAGAACACCGAAGAGGCAAGGAACCCTGGAATTTCCACTTTTTAGTTGAGTGCTTTAATATCAGGCTGTTACAAAAAAGAATAGTATGGGCTACTCAGTACTCAAAGTACTTGACAAACTAAATCCTGAGGTGACAAGAGATATTTGGCATTTCCTGTTACCTTTTTACATTTAAAACCCTGTTCTAAGACTCCAGTGCACTCATATAAACATTGAATTTCTTTCTGCACATATCAATAGGCTTTATCATTGTCAGGTTACTAAACTTAGAACAGTTGTGCCAGGTAGATTGGATAGCCCTCTCCACCACCTAAAATTTGGGTGAGACAGTGCCTGAGGTGGACATGTAAATTAATTGCTGCACCTGGGTCAGGGCAACCCCCGGTATCAATCCAGGCCGGGGGAATGAACAGATCCAGAGTAACTCTGATGGGAAGGACCTGGGGGTGCTGTTGGATGATGGGCTGGCCTGGCAATGTCAACTTGCAGCCCAGAAAGCCAAACATGCCCTGGGCTGCACCAAAAGCAGCGTGGTCAGCAGGGGAAGGGAGGAGATTCTGCCCCTCTGCTGCACTCTGGTGAGACCCCAGCTGCAGTTCTGCATCTAGTTCTGGGGCCCTCAGCACAGGAAGGACGTGGACCTGTTGGAATGATCCAGAGGAGGGACACCACGATGATCAGAGGGCTGGTGCACCTCTGCTATGAGGAAAGGCTGAGAGCTGCAATCGTTCAGCCTGGTAAAAAGAAGGCTTTGGAGTGATTCTGTTTCATTCCAGTACTTGAGGGGAGCATATGAGAAAGATAGAGAGACTTCTTAAAAGGGCACAAAGTCACAGGACTACTTTCAAACTGAAAGAGTAGGTTTAGATTAGATATTAGGAGAAAATTCTTTACCGTGATGGTGGTGAGGCAGTGGGACTGGTGGCCCAGAGATGCTGTGGATGACTCATCCCTGGCGGTGTTCAAGGCCAGGCCGGATGGGGCTCTGAACAACCAGATCTAGTAGGAGCTGGTTGGAACTAGGTGATCTTTAAAGTCCCTTCCAATCCAAGCCATTCTATGATTCTATGAACTGCATCCTTAAGCTTCATGCTTTGTCGTTGTAACACTAATTTTAAGTCCATTGCAAAATATGAGATTCATCTGTAGTTGAGCCCATGCCCAACCAAGCAATCCCTACAAAGTTCATCAGAACTGTGGGAACTGGCTGTAACCCACCCTTCCTGTGTGTATGATGGGTATGGCATATGTTCTCAACAGTACATGGAGGAGCTCAAACCCCACGGCTGGTTGCATGTTCCCAGATAACATCCACACTCTCTGAACCCATGTTTAATGTGTATGCATGGTTTCCTGGTTACCTACAGTCAAAGCCATCTGTCAGGATGGCTCTCTGCCCGTTCACAGATTGCTCTGGTTATCACACCCGAGCATAGGTGCCAGGTAATGATGGGTTTAGATGGACGGCCTGCAGTGCACCCCAAGTAACAAAGCTGCTGCCAAAATGACTCAGTACCGTGTTAGCAACGCACACCTCTTTGCATTTGCCCATATACACTGGCACTCAAGTAAGGCCATTTTGTATGCATGTAGTTCTCTGGCAGATCCCAATAAATATACAAAAATATAAATATAATCCACTGAGCCCAAGGAAGGAATTACTTTCTCTAAGGAATCAGTATCTTAGCCAGATCCACAGCCATAAATGTTACACACTTTCACTTGCCCTGTATGCAAAAAGGTTCTGCCTTTACCTGCTTACAGCCAGTCTGAAAAATAAACCTTAATTGTGTGAACCACCCTCAGAGATTGAAACACATAAAACAGACCATACATTTCTTTCATTAGCAGTTTGAATGTGTTGCAGCAAATATGAGTTTCAGCTTCTAAATGCCTATGGGCAGAAAGCAAGCAGACATAAGCTAGAGCCACGTACACTTGCCTTTGAGGTTAGTTGACAGCTGGGGGATTTGTCAGCTTGCCACAGAGAGCAGTCACCCAAGCGTGGATGTCATTTTTCTCTTTGAGCATGCACAATTAAATCTGCCTGGCATCATCAGCATGGGGCATCGCTCTCTACAAGCAGTGTGCAAGGGAGGGGAGTGTTTGCTCCTCGGCATCTGAAGAGAAGCTGCCAGTCCCAGGGTGGAAATTGTACGTAGGCAAAGTGCTAAAAAACTTTGACCTAGATATTTTAGTCTTTGGCAGAACAGAGCAAAATAAGTCTCAGTTAATTGCATAACCAATTCAAATTTTGCTTTTCATCCTAAAGAGACCTTTCAACAGATTATTACAGTTTACATGGAAATGCTGTTAGCCACACAAAATAATCACACTGAAGATGGGGACATGGCTTTTGAAAATCTTGCAGAAGCCTGCATTAAATTTCAGCCATTTACCCCAATTTTTTCCACCCCTCTTGCTCACAGGCCCCACAAAAATGGATACTGTGGTCTGTAATTCATTCAAATGACAGCTATGCTGCCACAGAAGTCAGTTAGCTGACAGCTCCCTATCCCTGAATTTAATTCCAAGTGAGCTCTGGCTGCCAGACTTGTGCTCATTTACAGCTGTCACTTGAAAGAAACTTATAAGGTAATAAGAACAGAGGGAAAATAGCAGGCTACAGGATGGTGCAGCCACCCTAATCCTAAAGAAATTGTTATGGATTCCTGCTGGATGTTTACACTGGCTTCTTGGAAGGAAGGGATGTGATATGGGTGCTCTTCCTCCAGGAAAACACAGTTGCTTCAAAGGAGGCAGGGAGAGGAGCAGGACTGCCACTGTTCTCCAGCTGTTTGCTGAAGCTCTGCTACTAATGAGATCATTACCTGCTCTTAAGGCTGGATTAACTGTCTGCTATAATTTACATCGAAGCCAACACAAGTAACAAGCTACACACAGTACATATGCAACTTTTTTATTCCAGCTATGCCAGGTGAGACCCAGATTGCCTCCTGCTAACCCACTGCTGGAGGTTTGCAGCTCCCTTGTCAAGGATAACAGGGATGGCAACGGCAGCCAGCAAAATTCAGATGTGTTTACTCCTGTTTAGTGTGCCTGTCTTGTCCAGCCTGGCTACAGCCACACTGCCTCAGCCCCATGTGGCACAGCAAACAAAACATGCTGCTTGACCTAAAGAGACTAGAAAGGGTGACCAAGAAAGACAGGTCTGGGCAAGAAAGTATCTTACTACAGGACTGTGGAGTGCCCTTGCTTCTACAGCTTCTGGATCACTTCAGAATCCTAAAAAATCCCTTGTATTATATGCTATCATCTGTACCAGTTGATAGCATATAATACATTGGAGCTGAACTTGATACATGACAAAAAACTAGTTCTTAAATCAATTTTAGGGTTTTTTTTTTCTTATTCCAATACAGGATTATGATACCATGAGCTGCCCTTGGAGTAAGGACTGTCTTGGCAAGCACTAAGTCCATTTTACAGATGCAAAGCAGAAATGTCTTAATAATTCTGCTAGCATATACTGAAATCTATTAGTAACTGTAAGTCAGGAGATAAAGAATATCTTAAATTTCACTTACCACAGACCCAGCTGTAACATCCTGGGAGCAGAATCTGGCAGAAGGGTGGTCTATAGTCAGCACTCTCTTGACAGAGGAGCTGAGGGAATGGTAGTATTTGGTTCTCCATTTTTCTAGAAAATTGATGGCTCCAGACTAACCCAAGTTCTGCTGGGTTCTAGATTCGGCTGCATGCAGGACCCTTTAGGAGCCCTGAATATCTCTTTGATCATCCAATTTAGCCACAGTCTATGTCTATGAAGTTTTTAGTAGGCTTAGAATAAACAAGACCTCCCAGGTCACTGAGGACTGGAGCATCGTTGTCTCCACTCCCGATGGCACTGCCCCAGAGCCTCACTGCCTGCCACAGCTGCTTGCCAGAGAACAAACTGGTGGCAAAGCTGCACTGACAGCAAAAGAAAGGATGGAGACAGAAACTCCTTCTGGGAACCTCAGGCTGCCATGAGGGCTTGGCTTTGGAAGGCAGCAGCAATGCCTCAGCATTTTCCTAGGCAATGCGTAGCCAGAGGTTGGGACAGAAAACACGGGATCTCTATTTCTCATGCACTCCTCCTGCACAGCAATCTGACTAACCCAAACTAAACAGCATTGTGCACATCCACAGCACAGTGCCAAGACTTTTTTGCATAGTAAAGGCGAAAAAAAAAAAAAGATACACGCTGGGAAGATGGTCTGTAATAGCATCATAAAAATACAAGAGCAATTTTCACTGCTGGAATCAAAGATATTTTCAATCTGCTTGGTTTGAACTGCTATAATCTAAATTAGTTTCATTGCTGGTAGATTTATGGATAGCCAGTGTAATGGTGCAGAGGACAATCACAGGAGAACAAGCAGGTATGCAAGGAGTCCCCCTCTCCATACTAAATTCAATAAGCACGAGGAAAAGACAGTAAAAGAATGCTGCTATTGAATCCCAGTTTCTATCTGAACTGTCACAGAAACTAAAAATATTAAAATAATATACATTTAGCTTTCTGAAGTTTATGCCTCACTTCATGTGAGAAAGAGCAGAAATACATAAATAAATAAAAAATAGTGAAAGAAAAAGAAACATATCAAACAAGAAAAGCTGAAATCATGACAGTGGAAAACCAAAGCAAGTGGCAAGCTCAAAAAATTAGCAACAATCATGTAGGTTTAAAATAGCTGATTTAATGATCCCATTAGAAAGGTATGCATCAGAAGTAAGATGTTTTAAGTTCAGGGTTTTTTTCACAATGAGATTTGAGACAAAAGGAAAAATTATTAAGGAACTAACAAGGAGTGACAAGAGGTAGAAAATAATTCACAAAGGAAAGATTAGACCATGTACCAAGTGCAGATATACTCATTCCCAAGTGTCTCTCTGCTCTCCATAAAAAACATTGTATATAAAATACTAGGAATGAAATATATAAAACTGAGTAAGTAATTAATGCAGCCAGATCTAGATGAAAGTACTGTCAGAGTTGCAAGCTAAACAATTCAATGCAGCATGATAAAAATGTAATCAGTTCTAAAATAAAGTCGAATATATTTTATTTTGCTATTGCATAAACCCTTTAAATAAGTTTATCCATGAGGATATTTATGTCTCCTTTTTTTCTCTGTAGCATGTGTTGAAGAAGGTTTTGAGGTATTTTAACAGAATTATCACCTCTTTTTTCCTGTTACAGAATATAATCTAATTCCTGCTTCCTACTGGGTAGCAAAAAGTCTTTTTGCTTATTACATTTCTTCATGGCTGCTGTATCTACCCTATCTCTGCCCAGGTGGCTGCACAACAAGACCAGCTTCAGATCAAACACGAACTCTATGGGTTCAAGGGGAAAAGTGAAATAAGTTCCCCACTGAAGGACCCACTCACTGAAAACATCTGAGCAGAAACAACTGAAGATCAAGCCCAACTATTAATCCAAGAACTGGCAGTAAAGCAGAGGAAGGGATGTAGGCTGTCATGTGGAATGCTGCCAGAAAACTTGCAGGCAAAAAAAATCTATTTATAAACAGCATTCAGAAGCAGAAAAACAGCTTCTAAAGAGCTGCATTTATAGCAAGACATTCCATTCAGTACATGAGGTCTGTATTTCATCCCAGCTTTTGCATTCACTCCAGTGTTGCTCCCAATGTGATATATTCTGCATCATGTAACCCTAATGATACTCCCTGGGCACAGATGCAAACTGTACTCCCAAGAGAAAAACCACAGGCATATTGAGAGATGCAAATGCCATAAAATGAAGTCAGACTTAACTATCATATTTCCTACATACTAGTTTCATTGGCATATAATTTATTCAATTCCATTTCTGACTCTCCAGAGTGTATTTTCTGGCTCTCCATTAGTTTATTTTCTTAAAAATGGATTATTTTCCTTGAAAAATAACATGATGGAATTTATTCTAAACTTTTAAAGAGTTTCATGATGATAATCTTAGTATTGAAAATAAAACTCCAACTTCCTGATATCCAAACACATTTCCCATAATGAAAGAAAAAATAGTGTTCAATACTTTTCTATCATTTCCAAGAAATGTGATCAGTAATTACATATGGTACTGAAAGGGAAAAGAGGGGAAGAAGGCAAAATGGACTTGGAAAACACATGTTCAGCTGCTTTCTATGTAGCTCCTTCTTAGTGCTCTCCATACAGTTTTGTACTTATAAACATTTTAAAATGTTCTTAATAATAGTTATATTCTTTAATATTTATAATATTCATATTTTATATATATATATATATATATATATATATATATATATATATATTTACAATATTTGAATAATGGCATATAAAAACCTTTATGGTTGTCCTTCCTGCTTATTAAGAATATGAATCACTGAAATGTATGAAAATGTCTAAGTCTCTTTGAAGCTACTAATCTGAACCCTTATCAAAGAAAAGCCTTAATAAATTTAATTCTATGCTATGAGTCAGAAATCTACAAAAAGAGAATTGTTAAGTTACTTCTTTTTTATTCACAGAGATGAATTTTTTTTTTCTTTTTCTTATGGCAGAAAATGCACACATGATGACTGGTGAAAGGAAAGGAATCTTCACAGAACTTTTTCTAAGCCAGATGTTAATCACTCTTTTATATTAGAACTATGTTCTCCAGTCTTTCCCAAATAGCTGAAGCAAAAATTTCTGTAATTGTTTATTAAATCTGTGTGAAAGCAAGTACAGGTTTTTAAAATACAGCATATATGGATGACTGTTTTTTAAGTCAATACTATTAATCAGTAATATAGCTAACATTATCCTGGCCACAAATTTCCTTTCCTAAAGTCACACTCTTAATTGGGATAGTAAAAATACACTTGAGTAATTAGGAAATGAAACGTAAGGTCTCACCTTTTCTTTTTTTACCTTAAAACACAAGGGCACATTGAGGAGGCGTTATACGAGTAAGCACAACTCCTGTGCCCTGAAGAACTTTGCTGAGCTCAGAGCCACCCCAAAAGGACTCAGCAATTCCATCTGGAAAGGGGATGCCAGCAGCTGTTAACCAAGCGCCACATAAGCTGAATTTTCCAAGCCGATTTCCCATTCAGCACAAAAGCGGAATGTTTGTCCAGAGCCCAAGTGTGAGTGCCACTGACTCCACCCGTGTTCAGGGCTTCCTTTACCCCACTCATACAAACCCCACAAACACACAAACACCCAAGCCAGGCACCCAGAACCCTGCTGCCTGCTGAGCTCAAGCCTCACCCAATTTCACCGCAGGATCACAACTGGGGTTTGAAATCAACCCTATATCCTTGACTATGATAAAGGACCCCACTGATTTCAGTGCTTTTTTGTGACCAAAAGTGGGAGCAGATGACATGTTATTCCAAATAGAACATATTTGTATCTCCACAGTCACAAATAGAGGAGATACAGGGGTTTTACTCATAGAGTTACAAATGTAACTTCATTTATTTTTATCTAAAAATAATAGGTAGTGCTAATAAGCCTCAGCTGTGATGTGAATGCAAAAAAATTTTACCTGAATGATGATTCCTTACCTAGCAGTCTTCTATACTCCTAGAAAGTCTGTGGTGAGCTATCTTAACATCAGAATATATGTAAATATCTGTCACCTTACTTTGCATGTTTTCCAACCAAAATATTGCATAGACTTACAGTGGAATTATGTGAAACTGGATACAAGTGATTGTGAACCCATTAGTTCTAAATTATTTTTTAACCATAATTAACCCAGCTCTACATTGTTGATTTTAGAATCATGGTGGAAATCTTGCTAGACCTTCCTTCTGGTTTTCCATTCAATTCAAGAAAAATGTTCTAAATTTAAATAAATATTTCATGCTTAGGACAACTAAATACCTTGTCTTTCAATATAGTAATTCACTTCATCATAGAAAATATGAGTGGACACTAAAGAAATAACAATAGCTGCATCACTTGTTTTTTTGAAAGAAAGAGTGCTATAAATGGAATGAACCAAGACTAATTTGTTTTTTTTCTAATTCAAATGATCAATTATTTTAACTGAAATGTATTTAATTAAAACCAAAATATATTTAATATAAAGTATTTGCAATGTGTTTCAATGATTAATCTGGATATCAGTGTCTCATTAAGCATTTATATTCAGTATAGCAAGCCAAGGCAAATGCATATGACTTCAAGGTGCTGAGTATTCTCAGTTTCCAGTGGCTACAACTAATCCTACTTAGCAGCAAAGGTAGATTATTTTATTGAACTTAAGCTTTTCAGACCTGGGGTTTATGAGATTAAAGCCTCCAATCCAGCTCTGTGCTGGGCAGTCTCAATAACCCACAGTTATTTACACTCATTACATTTGGGCTAAGTGGTTTGGGTAAAAACCTCATGATTTTCCTGGATTCCTTAAAGCTCCTATAAATAACCTGGGTTGAAAATTTATCTCTTAACCTGAAATTTTGATGTCCAGGCTTTCCTGCTGTCATGCCAGAGCCTCACTAAGGCATGCTGAGAATTAACCTGATATTGCTGTTAAAAATCCAGATTCCCTGAAATCACCAAGTTGAATGATGAAAAATCTGGATTTTTCACTGGGAAATTTTAACTGGGAAATTTTAACTGCTTTCAAGTCTGTCCCTGTAGGTCTGAACATTTAAGCACAAATCTAGATATAAAGAAATAAAAGATACACCACAGAAATCAATCCAGTATGTTTTAAAACACTGCCAGGTGCTCTGCACAAACCAAGAGAACTTCACATTTCTCAAAGTTTTGTTTTATTGGCAAATAAATCTTACCTTCATCACTCTAGAGCCACTTCCCAGCACCAAATTAAAATATCCAGAACAAGGCAAAAGGCTGTATGTGCTACAGAATGCAATGCAATGCAATGCACCATCAACTCAGTTTCATACAGTCAACATAGTAATGTAAAAATGTTGCCTTTTCCTTTTATCTTTTTTTAAAGCAAAACATCTGATCAGAGCTCAGGGGCTGGTGGAAGACTCAAGCATGACTAATTAGAGCATGTCTTCTGGTTCCCATTGTGTCTCCTGGCATCATGTAATTTCAGAATTTTCCATTTCCCCAAACATCATTTACAGTTAGTAGAATTACAATTTTGTTTTCTGGTTTTGGAAAAAAAATCACTTGTTGCTTTCTAATTAACTCCTACTAACATTTTTTTTTCTTCTCATCAGGGCCACAAGTTTGAAGATTTGGAGAAGAGAATTTCCACACATCACCAAGAAAACCCCCATAACCCCATTAAGACATCGGATAATCAAACACTGATGAGTGTTTTTAAGCAGAAAATAATGTTTAGAAAGGTGTGAGCAGGTGAACTTGTATTTTCAAGGGTCTGGGAGTGGGCCCAGGCCTTGTGATCATTGACCCAAAGTTCAGCAGGAGCACGTCACTGGTGCTGTGCTCCAGGGGTCTGTGCTGGGTCCAGCACTGCTCAACTCTACTCATGAGTGGATGAGAGAGCAGGGCACTCCCTCAGCAAGTTCCCAGGTGACACAGAATGGGGAGGAGTGGCTGATACACCAGAGGGTTGTGCCACCATTCAGAGAGATCTGCTATGCTGCGACATGGGCAAAGAGGAATCTCATGAATTTTCACAAGAGTGAAAAGTCGTACAACCGGAGAGGAATAATGTAGGCGCCAGCACCTGCTGGAGGCTCAGTGTCCTCAAATAAGTTTTCTGAAGCTTTGCAGAAAAGGACCTTGGGGTTCTGATGAACAAAAAGCTCACCAGGCACCAGCAATGTGCCCTTGGGTCAGTGGCATCTTGGACTGCATTTAGGAAGAGCACTGCCAGGAGGACAAGGGAGGGATTATTCCTGTCTGCTCAGTACTGCCAAGGCCAGAACCGGCTCTGCCCAACGCTAAACTTCCAAGGAGAAAAACACAGAGTTACTGGAGTGTGTCCATCATAGAACCACTGAGATGATTAAGGGACAGGCATCTTTCACATGGGATCAGGCAATGAGAGTTGGGGCTGTTCAGCCTGCAGAGCAGAAGGCCTAGGGAGATCTCATCAATGTGTAAAAATATCTGAAGGGAGGGAATGAAGAAGAGGGAGCCAAACCTTACTCAGCAGTGCCCTGACAGGACAAGAGGAAACAGCTGTAACATTAAACATATGAAATTCAATCTGATAATGCAATTTTTATTCTTTTTTTCTGTTGTGAGGATTCTGAACAGTGGCACAGGTTGCCCAGAGATATTGTGGAGTCTCTGTCTTTGGAGATATTTAAGAGCTGCCTGGACACAGTCTTGGGTACCTGGAGGGGGTTGAACCAGATGACCTCTGGAGATCCCTTCCAGCTTCAACTACATTCTTATTCTATGAAAGGGAGTCGTATGTTATAAATTATTTGATGGCTTAAAAGCAAGTTTCACGTTCATCTTAGGAATCCATACAAAATTCTGCTGCTGAACGACTCATTTGTTATACTGAATTACACATTCCCAAAATGTGGCCTGAAGTAGTTTTGAAAAAGAGTCTGTTCAGCTGTAATCACACTGTCCAACAAATGTAAATTAATTCAAATTCACAGAATCATACCTCCTTTAAGATGCAATTTAATCTTCATAGTAGTTCTCTTTCAGTCTGAGATTTTCTTGCCATGCAAGTTTCATATCATCACATTACAAAATGCCCAGGTAAGACCTGCTAGGGTTCATTGCCATGTTGAGTTTTGTTAAGGCAGCCTGCATTTACAGCCATGTTTTGAAAGCACATGGTCATGCAGTCACAAAATACTGGAAACACAAAAGACTTTTTGCACGGAGTTGTAAATCTGCTTGTTCCATATGCAATTGTGTGTGTCTGCACTTGTATGCAGCTTCTATTCACAATCACAGATTTTGAAAGTGACTCGGGCTCATTGCTGTGAAAATTCGTTTGGATTTTTCAACATGGTACATGTTTCCTTTTCCTACTTCTAAACACAGTCAATAGTCAACAAAGTATCAAACTCTTTGATTCAGTGCAGAATGTGTTTCCAAACTACACTGATGAAAGGAAAACTCTTGTAGTTTTTATATTTTCAGTTAAAATGGCCATTTCAAATGCAGATTTGTTGATGAGTCATGTTAGGAGCATACAAATTTTTTGAAAGTGGTATTTGGCATACACCACTGGCAGCCAAAGAAACATTTTCACAGACAAGCAGATCTGTCTGCAATTAAAGGCAAGATTTTAAATGGGAACTTATTTTTACCTTTTCCTTTTCACATTTTTGAATGATATTGAGGCATCCTCATGAACAATTCGGTTTGATGGCATAAAAAATTTAAGAAAGCCTAAGTGAATTCATACACTTAATGAATGCATTTAATTTTAAAAACAAACAATAGGGAAATTCAGCCCCAGATTATGCAATTTGTTTCCTGGGAACAAAATTCTTGGATTTTGTTTTGTCATTCCCTAAATGAAATGAATTCTAACTGTAAATACTTCTACTATGTCAGTTGATACATAAATATTTCTATTGATCCTCTGTACTGGCAAGTGGTTTGTGGTTTTATTAATGCAAAATAGAGTTGTTTTACAGCAACTAAGGGCTAAAATCCTGCTTTATAGGAAAACATCAGGGTTTAACACTAGAAAAGAAGAAATACATGCAATGTTTTCTGTGTAAAGTAGCTTTTATCTTAGCATAATGCCAATGATTTGAGCCTACAGGCTACTATAACAAGGAGGAGTGCTAGAACATGATTTTCACACTAACCCGTGAGAAAGATTAGATTATTTTTGTCTCCTAATGGCAATGCTTTTGTTTCTCCTTGTGGAAATTATCTAATTATCTGCAAAACCAGTATCTTCGGAGTTCATCCTCTTTGGTTGTTTCATGCCATTATTTGAATTGTTTGCTATTCAGCCCTGAGTGCTGATGGGGAAGATACAGCATTTGCTCCAGTGAAAACTATGGAATCTAGTTGTCACCAGTGATATTACAAGCTGCCTTCTACAGCAGATGTTGGATAATGAATTTCCTGCATTAAGACAGCAGCGTACTGCAACACTCACTACACCAGATGTGTATTACATCTGAAGCCTCCCTTTAAGACCCTGAAATGATTACATAGATTTTTGAAGTAGAAGTATGATATAAATAATCTAACATTATCAGTACTTCTCATTTTAATACAGATACCAAGTCTGATATAAAATTACAGTTTATATCCTTCACATTCATCTGGCAACAGATCAAGAAGATGCAGTAACAAACCAGTTCACCAGTTCCTAATTTGAAATTAAATATAGGGTTGAGTACTAACACAGTCCAGTTCCACAGAAATGTCTAATAAAGCTTTCATGATATCACACATTTTTTGCCCAGGTATGTTCTTTCATTCTATACACTGTATCCACCTGTGCTGAGGATTTATCAAGGTTGAAGGGTGAAAGGAGAATGGATCTCAAACACACTGCCTTTCAAAATAAAAATTTCATTGCAATGGCTTCCATCTGGATCACGTCCACAGATTTTTCTTTTTCTCATAATTACACCAAAAAGAGAGTTTTTAAGTTGTGTGAACCATCCTATAATAGACTGTTCTTTGTTTTGTTTGTTTTTTTTTTATTTCCAGGAATAAAAGATAAGTTCTATATGATGGATAATATGGTATTTATTTTAGAACATTAAATTTAACAATATGCATTTCTTATCAGACAAATTCAGCTTTTTCAGTGTCACTCAAGCCTGAATATAATAACATGATAATGATGTTTTGTGCTATTACCTCGCATCACGTAATGTCCACTTAAGCTTTCAGATAATGAAATGCATAAGGAAGAGATTTTCATTCACTCTTTTATCATTTTCTGCCTATGATTAAGTACACATCATTACACTGTTGCACTGATGGATGCCAATTTGGCATGAGGACATTTGGTAGCAATTATGTGTGATTAAAATATTCAATATTACATGTCATTCCTCTAGGCTGAGAATGCAGTGCTCAAAACCATCAAACAATAAAAACATATATATATGTTTATGTGTTATACACACACATGCATATATGATTGTACATATATAGAGGAAAAATACCCATATATGAAAAGACTTCCAGATGATTTGTGTGTTATTATAGATATGCACTCTTCTAGATAATTTGTCTTGTCTGCATAATACAAACAGGAAAATTGAAAAATATTAATCAATTTTACATTATTTGTTTTTAAGAGAGAATTCTAATGACCTAGTGATTAGCCTCTTTTTTAAAACCCACACAAAATATTTTGGTTTAGCTCTCTACTGATAAGGTTATACTTAATTTAGCAACTGAAATGAGTTTTTGCAATAATAGTACCCATATTCAGACATTAGTCATTTGAAGAACAGCATTAAAAGACCACTATTCTGCATCAAATCCAGTTATTATATCAGAATTGCCATAATAGAGGAGGAATCTGAAAATAATGACTTTTTGTGATGATTACTGTAACTAAAATTTATTTCAATCATCTGTTGTGCACTTACACATAATGCTCACATTCTTCTTTGTGAGTTATTTTAGTCTTTATTTTCTCAATTAGACTTGAGTATTTTCCAGCTACATTAACTTGCACGGCTCTGCCCTGCAACAAGTCAATGGCTCCATCCATATTCTTATTTGTACTATCTAAAGTTAGTGCTAGAGTTGGAGCTTATTTGCATTTATGCAAATCAAAACTAAGAAAGAAACATAGGACTTATTGACTGACCCTTATTTTATGAGTTTATTTTTAAAATTGCTTCCAGTTTTGCAGGTATTTAAAATCTGACTAAACGTGTAAGCAACATAAACATTTAACTGAGTAACATATGCAGTGCAATGTCTGCTTCTGACTGAAAATGTACATTGTGTTGGCTTCAGAATAAAATACACCTAAAATATGAGAATATGTGAATGGTTTTCAGATATGTCCTTTGATAGTAATATTTACCTGAATGTGCAGGAATTTTCTTTAAGAAAGACAAATTTTAGATAGATCAAAGTCTTTTAGAGACCATCTAAGACAGTCTTTAACTAAACTGGACAAGAGAATCTTGAGTAGACTGGAAACCTTAGGGCAGAAAATGTCAACACATAAGGATAGAGTGCAGTATCTCATCAATCAAATTATTTTTTTATTTTGCTTCTGGTTTTGATGTTTGCCTTGTTCCTTCCAGTACAATAGGCATATTTAAAATAGATCAATTTGCCTTGTGTTTAGTGGGACATGTCTGTAGCAGGTTTGGTGGTTTTGAGCTTGTTGGTTTGGGTTTTTTTATTTATTTGTTGTTTTCTTTTTTGTTTTTTTCTTTTCGTTAGTACAGAAAAAATGGGTGATTTATTTTAACTATATAGGAAAAGCGTCAGCTATAAAGCACGCTAACTAACACAAGATTGCTCATTCACCCAGATCTCTTAAATCTATTAGCCTGACAGGAAAGGTACATGAAAGTTTTCAAAGGCCTAATTACAAAAATTCAAATATAGCCCAACCTACTGAACACTTCCATGTGATCTCTGCTGGGCACTGGACATAAAGGGACCGTGGCAGAGCTAGTTACACCGATGTTTTAGATGCTCAATCTAACCTGGAGCAAATAAAAAGGCATTTATCACATCAGAGTCTGCTTAAGTAATCCCTCTCCTTCCTGGACTTCAGGTCCCACTCAGCAAAGTTCAGAAAACTATCAGAAAGGTTTAATAATTACAGCTTCTGTAACTCAAACACAACAGGTTTGTTATAATGAAATAAAAGACATTGTCTGCATTCATGGAAATGAATCAGCTGACAAAATATGTTTGCTATAAAGGTTTCATAATTGTTTTAGGAAGACTACCAGAGTATGTGACATCCTACAGAACCATAGGTATGGTATGAGGGAGTTGCAACTCACTTATGTTCCACAGTTTTTTAATGCTCTTTCTTTGCTTACTTAAAACACTTGACCAAGCATAAACATATTTAAAGCCAGTCTAAAACACAGGTTTCCTGGTTTTTACTCTGAGGCTGATGGAATATTCATCATTTTTCTAAACATGGCAGTAGACGTAGCTGCTTCTTAGGTATTCTGTAGCAAGCAATACCGTGTGCAAATATTTGTGAGGAAATTTCTGTTCAGTGATACAGAAAAGGTTGAAGACTGGTTTTCATTACACATTGCATTTATTTTTCTACCTAGCAGAAAAATCTGAGGAAAGTAAACCATGGATAGCAGCATCTGACTCCAGTGAATTCTTTTCACAAAAATCAATCTGAATGCCTTTAACACAAGTTTGAAGAATTGCATCTCAGAAGTTATTAAACATTCTTCTAGTAACCACGTGAGGTTGTGCCAGTTCCAGTAATCATTGTGTGCCACATAAAGAAACCCTGGAGTCATAACTTCTTACTAGAAAAGCAAATGTAACATTTCCAGTCTTTCCCCTGGAAAGTCAGAGCTCATAGTGATTGCAGCTCTGATTGCTGCAAAGGCATGCCAATGATGAAGGGTGTCTTCTTTGAGAATTTCCTTCCCACCCCCATCAAAACACTTGTGAAAAATCCAGTTAAGAAAATCCAGAGGCAAAAAGCATTATGTCTTCCTTTAACTCAGTCATATTCTGTTCTGTTTGTGGCAAACTCTGCCACTGCTACCTTTCTAAGTCTTTAATTTTTTCCCAATTTTATCTCCTGGACAGAAAAAAATCTGTTCACTGTACTCAGGCCAAGAAAAATTTGCACTTATATGAACAGAGAGAAGGAATTTAGCTTGCAGCTACTGGAGATTATTCAATGGGGAAAGGAGAGACAAAAAAAATGGTGGGGATTATCTGGAGGGATAGAGAAGACTTATCAAAATCAGAAAGAGAGGATTCCAGCGTAATCTGCTCCTTGTATTAACAACATGTGCAATCACTTGTACCGGCAGTTTGTTTGCTCTGATTTTCCACATTATCCAGGGGCTATGTGTGTGAAGCTGAGGGTATGCATTTACAATGGTTAGTGAGTAACCTTGCAATACCTCTAGTGACACTATCCTCCAATCTCTGCTTCCCATTTATTATGTGGTAGAGGTCTGTGACAACGAGCACAAAGCCCATGGAAGCAGGGCATCTGATCAGGTCTGCTCTTCCTATATTAATGTAGTATTAGAGGATACAGGCTGTAGTTTCCAACCTTCACAAAGGGTTAGAATTCCTAAACACAAACTGCAGTTTGACACGTACACACACAAGCAAAAAAACTCCTGAAACAAAACATTAAATAAAAAACAAGCAAACTTCTGTTCATTTTTGGTTTAAAATGTTTTTGCTAGTTAATTAATCTGAACAATGAAAATAGTAAGTAACAATATACTTTAATGAGTTTCTTCACTGATTGTGTGCAACAATAAATTCCTGCTTGTATATTTAATATCTATTTACTTGAATTACTCTATTTAATACATGTTTATGTGAGAGATTTTTAAATGAAGTTGCTGAGAAATTTAATATACTGAAAAAACACTTGTTGTTAGACATGTCACTGTTTTGAAAAGCATTAAGAACATTAGAATCACTGTATGCACCAGATGACGAACAAAATTATTATTATTAAACTTGTCACTAAACCTAGAGGCTGTCAATTATAACTGCAATCATCTGGCTCTCACTTCTTATTTACATTAGTAAAACAGAAAGAGACAAAAGCACTGGTGCTGGGGAGCTACAGCTGCTGTGGTGAATGAGAAAGCACCACTGGCCTCCAAGAGGCACAGGTTCCCAAACACCAGTTCGCTTCCCAGGGCTTCTCAAATGCTTCCCTCACCCACTTCTGTGACAAAACAAGGTCATCTACAAGTGTATTTTCTATTGAAAAAGTGTGTTATTATGTCTGCTGATCTCTGACATAGATTTTTTTTCTGCCTCCTCACCTGCCTACTGACACTGCTGTCCTTCAGCATTTTTTGACATCTTAAGAAACAGCCTATTCTTTAAACCCTCATCTCAGCACAAATTTGTGGAGACTTGCTGTTCTTTCCTGTTCTGTAGAGCACATCAGTTCTGACAATGACAGGAGCTGGCATGACCCAGGCACAGAGCAACAAAGCAATAACTTGCTGATGTTGCTTGTGAAGTTGTGCGAGTCCTGCTCCTTCAACTATTTAGAGGACACAAATGCAGCCTCCTGTTTCTCTCCTAAAAGCTGCAAGAAAATGAGGCCAGACATATCTTGCAGTTCTCAATCAGAAAACCACCACTTAACACATGAAAGGGACTGGTATTGATAACAACTATGTAACTGCACTACGAGATGGAGGCAGGATGGTCCTAGAAGCCAGAACACAAGGAGGGCAGAAGATCGGGATGGCAGACAAAATAGTGGAGCTTCTGTCCATAATTTTGAGCCATCATATGGTAGAATTAAAGCCAAAAACAAGCATGAATTGTCAAACAAAAAGCTCTGTGGCAAAATGGAGGCGGTGGCTGCCATCCAGTTCTGCCAGCTCACCGCCCGCAGCCCCTGCCATCACATTGACATGGGGATGTCTGTGGCCATGATCAGCAGCTGTGAGCTCTGTGCAGCACAAAAGCGGCACAGGGCTCTTCCTGAACTGCCATGTGTCTGTCTGTCCCACAGCCAGATGGCAAGGGTGTGAAGCCTGTAGCTTGGTGAAATTATCTTGCTATTTATAGCAGCATATAGTGCATGACACCCAACAGAGCGATTTAGGGTCTACAATAAGGGTAAACAAGACTGAAATCTAGCAATTTGTCTGAAGGTCAAAGAAAGGGTAGGCACTTAAACTCTATGCTAACCAAACCCCCAAACTATTTAAGATACTAGATGCAAAGCATACGTATATTTACATTCAACATGAGTTATGTTAAAAGCTGAAGAAAAAGCAGAGGGGGAAGAAACAGATGGTGTACCAAACATCACGAGTGAGTAAACAAGGAGACCTAAGAAACAAAGTCACCACAAAATCAAGACCTGTCAAACAAGTACTGACCTTAGCAAAGGCACACTTGGGCAGACACAGGCTCCACAGGCATCTCAGTGCCACAGGGCACATTACTGAGGTTTTGTCAGGCTTTGTCAGGTGGTCACTCTGTCACAGTGACTCCAGCAGCACCTGTTACACTGTCTGCATCTCCCCAGCAGCTGCTCTCTGCCACTGCCATTGTCTGACCTGTCTGCAACAAGTCTGGCCATGGGTTTTGCAAGGCCACAGCTGTTTGGGAAAAATTTCCCCTTCTTTTTCCAGGCACCTGCTCACCCTGCGATCATTGCTTTCTCAATCTCATCTTTTTCATTTGGTCTATTTCTACCTTCTGGTAATTTTAAATATCATTCAGCTTTCCTGTTGTTTGCTAAAGGAAAGAATTAAACATCTTTTCTACCTCATGGCATCTACAGGGGACATGGAAGAGCACCACTGTCTGAGATCAGTGAAGTCCCACATGCACCACTGTATTGGCTTTGGCATAGCCAAGCTTTGGTACTGGAGGTCTACAGGGGTGGCTTCTCTGAGAAGCTGCTGGAAGTTTCCTCCCTGTCCATCAGAGCCAATCCCTCACAGCTCCAAAGTCAGATGTGCTGCTGGTCAAGGCTGGGCCAACCAGAAATCATGGTAATACCTCTGTGATAAGATATTTAAGAAGTAGGGGAGAAAAAAAGTTATTGCTAAGATGTAATTGAGGCCAGAGAAGAGCAGAGTGAGAACACATGAGAGGAACAGCTCTGCAGACTCCAAGGTCAGTACAGAAGGAAGGGCAGGAGATGCTCCAGGCACCAGAGCTGAGATTCCCCTGCAGGCCCTGGTGCAGCCCCTGGTGAGGCAGCTGTGCCCCTGCAGCCCATGGAGGGCCAGGGGGATGCAGAGATCCACCTGCAGCCCTTGGAGGATCCTATGCTGGAGCAGGTGGGTGCCTGGGAGGAGGCTGTGACCCCATGGGAGGCCTGTGCTGGAGCACGCTCCTGGCTGGGACCTGTGGAGAGAGGAGCCCATGCTGCAGCAGGCTGTGCTGAAAGACTGCACCCTTTGGAGCAGCGACCAATGCTGGAGCAGTTTGTGCAGAACTGTCTCTTGTGGGATGGACTCATATTCAAGAAGGTCATGGAAGACTGTCTCTTGTGGGAGGGCCTCACACTGGAGCAGGGGAAGAATGCCTCTCCCTGAGCAGCAGCAGAAACAACCTGTGATGAACTGACCATAACCCCATTCCCTGTCTCTCTGCACTGGGGGAAGAAGTAGAGCTGGGAAGGAGGGGGTGGGAGGAAGGGTTTTTTAAAGTCTTATTTTGCTTCTCATTACCCTGCTCTGATTTTGTCAGTAATAGATTCAATTAATAGCCCTAATTCTAGTCAGTTTTGCCTGTGATAGGGTTTGTTGAGTGATCTCTCCCTGTCCTCACCTCACTCTCTGTTATGTTTTCTCTGCCCTGTGCAGCTGTGGAAGGGAGTGATACAGAGGCTTTGGTGGGTGCCTGGCATCCAGCCAGGGTCAACCAACTACAACCACTTACAGTGGAGGATGGTGCCATTGGAGCTAGAAACATGGCATCCAGCTATTTCAGCATGGATCAATCATCATTCTTGTAGGAAAGGACGAGTGAAAGGGAATGTAAAACTATAAGGGTTCCTGAGGATAGTTAAATATTAACAATCTTTCTAAAGACTCCTTTTTCTAAAGTTTGCTTTATTCTTCCATAAAGATTCATCCATTTTTGTCTCCTGGAAAAACCATGGACACCATAAGGATTAAATGTTCTTTCTGCCCAGTACATCCTTTTCATCTTTACTAAAGAGTAGCTTTTTTTCCCCTCAAGATGATGGATAAATGACCTGCCAATAGTCAACTTGTTGGCTAGGCCTACACCCTTGGCCTAAATGCATTTCAATAGGTCTGTTATTTTTTGTACAGTCATCCATCTGGTTTTTTTCATAGCGATCATTCTTTTTTCCCTGCCTAAGTAGGTCACTTTTATCATCATCATCATCATCATCATCATCAGCTGTGTCTGTTTGATCTCACTTGTCCATGGACACTCTTTCTTACAAAAGAATCTTTGCAGCACTTCAGCAACAGAAGGTTTTGATAATCTACCCATCTTTACATATATTGCCTCATAAATGAGGCACCATTGCAAGAGGCATTGCTTATTTTAGTATCTCACACAATATACTGTACTCAATAGTAGTCCCTGTCCTCCTTGAAAACTATTTATGCAAGACTGACAACAGAATTGTAAGTCATTCCAAAGAAAGGAATTAAGCATAATGTTGTTTCTTGTTCTCCTTCCTCTTTTGATGTAACTTTCTGAGTTGTTACCACAGACTCTTTTCTCAGAATTTGAGAAGGCTGTGAAGTACATATATTAGGGGCCATTATAGCAGAAAAATCATTAGTTAACACAGATCTTTCTCAAACATTTATTACTTGAAGCTTTTTTGTTACCAGTTGAGGTCAACAGACTGAACAAGTGGATCATATTACTCACTTAAAAAGCTTTTTAAATTTTAAGCTCTTGTACCTAATTTATCCTCAAACTCCCTATGAAATAGGCACAGTAATTAACTATGATTATGCTACTTTTCCTAATTAGGTAGCAAGTGGCAGCAATGTTAAATATATTCCAGAATTTTATACAGCGAATCAAAAGCAGAAATTCTGACCTGACCAGAATGTTTGACTAAAGCTCCTGGGCATCTGGGAAGTTACCTAGAAGTTCATGGGCAGCTGATTGGTGTGGAAACCCAAGGCACGGGAATGTTTCTCTGTCTGCTCTGGGGTGCTCTGACCCCCAGGGGAGCACTTCGACCCTCATTCATGAAGAAAGTTTCCTAGACTTCAATATAGACTAGAATCCACAAAAGTGTGAAACAGAGAGTAGTGTAGGTGTATCACTTGGTGAGAAATTTAGGCTTTGGGATTTTTAGTATGTTGTGAATAGAATCAAGATGGAGGGCACAGGATGTCATCCTGGGTTTCTTCTTCTTCTTCCTTCTTATTCATGGGTTTGGTTGGCATTTTGTAATTGGGCAGAAAAGTCCACATTGCAGGCTCTTTGGGATCAGTTATTGGGTTAAAAGGGGAAATAACCTAGGTGTCAGTTCTTAATTGGATAGTTTAGTCTTAAAAGACCTTGTAACAAGAGATTGTTGGCCATTTTGTGCCTTCTAATGAAAAGCTGCTGAACTCACAGTAGTGAGACTGTTTTACTGATAAGAAATAATAAACACTTGAGTCCAAACATGATCTACTGTCTCAAGTGCCTTCAATCCAGACCCAGAGAAACAGATAACTGATACTGCCACAATTTGGCTTTTCTTAATGAAGAGCATATATGGACATCAGGACTAAAAGAGATAAACCAGCATCACCATTAGCACCCCTTAACATGCCAAAATTTGCCAGCCAAGTGATACAGAACCCTTATGGGACCATCCTACTCTTTCTTGCATCCAAACCATCCATCCAACGTATTCCAAATGCATTAAAGTTTACCCCTGCATAAACAAAATGCAAAAGATGGACAAGTTTAAACATATGTAGCATATGTACAAATGCAAAATGCATTCTTTTATTCCTGCTAATTATTACAGCAGCCTTTTTTTCCTTTTAACATACTTATAAAAGTAAATTCTAAGAGGCTTGAAACAGAAAGAGGAATCCACTTACAGAAGCACAGCTTAAGCATCACTTTCTGCACTGAACATTGGGTCAAAGACATCATTAGCATAATTGCAGAACAGCCAGTGAAGCTTTCAAAAATGTCAGTAACAGCATAAAGGGCAAGCACATTATTTATAAATTAATTTCCCCTGGCCCTGAAGAGAATAATTATAAAGGGCTCATTTTTCTCTTCTTTATTCAATCGTATCAGTTAAAATATCAGTTTACAAAACACATAAAGTTTCAGTTGGATCCAACAGAAATAGCAATCATTGCTTGCTGTCTTGGACTTTACTCCTGGTTTCTATTACCTCATTAGAAGGTCTTAAAGCCAGCATTTCCAGACATAAGAGTTATAGGGAAACTCTTCCAGATCTCACTTTGCTGAATTCTGGGAGGTTGTTGTCTGATTCACACATCAGTCATGAAGATAAACACAGAAAATTTTCTTTCTCAAGAGTATCTAACAGCTCAATAAAGTGTATAAATGAAAAAAAAACATTTTTCTTAGAAGAAGTGGCCATCCCACTTACTACAATTCTGGTTTTCTTTTCAAACGAAGTTATGAGTTAGCTATTTGTTAAAGAAATGAACAATCAGGAAAAAAGTTTTGGGACATTTGGACCCAAATTTGTTACATCAGGTATTTCTAAAGATTCAAGAGAGATGAGGGACTGAGTTACAAGGTTAAGTTGAAGAGGCAAATTTAAAGCAGGGTTCTTATTTTTAATGGCATATCCTAGAGAAGCGATTCCAGTTATGCTACTGTACGATACATTAAATGATGAAAAGAAAAATCAATTTTGATAGCATTATTAGTCTCACTTCTGTGAAGACGTCAACTTCCTCTATTAAGCCACACCAGTTAGAGGCCAAAGAAGCTGAGGATACGTGTTATTAAACACCAAAACACAAGCTAAGCATCTTCAGACTCAGTTCCTGAAAGTCTTCATTCCCTGTGTGGTCAGTCTAATGATGAGAGATCTAAATTGCACATTTACATAACACAAACAGATCTGCTTTCTTTGGGGAGAGTGAAAGAGGAGAAGGAGGAGGGGAAGAAGAAGGGTTGAGTTTCTAATGAGTACCACCTGGTGATGGGATCTATCTGCACACCAAAATGGCTTTGCCCTCCTCTCCTAGTACAGGGGGTTCAGCCCCCTGGGGTGAGATGGAGAGATTGCTGCCACACAGCTCCTACCACTGGGTGCCTGTGTCCCAGCATGCAAAGGAGGGTGTTTACCTTTGCTGCTTACCAGCAGTCTTTAGTGAAATGTGGAAGAGAAGACAGGAGAAAGAAGAGAAGGAAGAGAAGATTCAGAGAAATCACCTGCTCTGGTTTTGACACTATTACATCAATGGCCTTTGTTTTTGAGGTCTAAAACATGGACATTCCAATTTGTCTGTTGACATCCCATTCATTATTTTCATCATCAATCTTTAAGAATGAAATGTTATCCATACTCTTTTTCTCACATGAAAAACCTCTGTTCACAGTAAGACAGTGTAAGCATGCAGCTCCTTTTGCTTGATAGTCAATCCTTTTCTGTTCCTACTTAATTTCCTTCAGAGGTGTCTGATATCTGTCAGAGGTAATTTTCAGCCTTACTTAAGAAGTACTTCTGAAAACAACAGGTCATAGCTTCAGAATGTTCTAATTAAGCAGACAGGCATGGAATTTAAGAAACATCTCCTGGGGCCAGTATACTTTCAGACTGCCCTATAGGGCAGAGATCCACCTGCAGCCCCTGGAGGGGGAAAAGTGTTTGAGGAGTCCTTCCACTTAGGAAGAAGGAAAAAACGAGAGAACAGGTGAAGAACTGATCATGACCCCTATGGCCCAGCCCCCTCCTGCCACTGAGGGAAGGAGGAAGAGAATTCTGGGGTGAAGTTGAGCCCAAGGAGAAAGATGAGTGTGTTAAAATCTGTTTTTTATTTCTCACTATCCTACTCTGATTTGACTGGTAATAAATTAAACTAATCTCCCCAAGACAAGCCTGTTTTGCTCATGGCCGTAACTGCTGAGTGGTCTCTGCCTGTCCTCATCCCAGCCCAGGAGCCTTCTGTTGCATTTTCTCTTCCCTGTCCAGCTGAGGGTCAACCCTGCCAACACAATACTGTACAGACTAAGGCAATGGATGAGGTGGACAATGGGTGGGGAAGAGTTTCTGTGGACAATACAACTCTCCTTCTCTTCACACAAATATACCGTGAGGAACTGCTCCCTCATTAAAAACCCAAAAGTGCTACAAAAATAAGAGTAAGTTTTATTTAAATAACTTTAAGAATGATAACTTTATGCTTATGAATATGTCTCCTGAATTTCCCTCTTGTAATTTAGGCACAATCATTTCACTCAGACTCACTCACCACTGGCCAATAGTAGTACCAAGAAAATGTACAGATTATTCTAATTAATTTACCCAGTAATGCTAACAATTAGTCATTTAGATCACTGCTGTTTGATAACTGACTGTAATTTTCCTGATAAAACTGTAAAACACAGGAGATTTATGGCTAATGCAACCACAGGCTAAGCAGGCCTGATATTGGTTAAAAAACATGAAAATAATTAGAAAAAAATATTCTCCATGCCCTATTTCTTTTGGCACAAAAATGAAGGAAAATTAGTCTGTGTAGTTAGTGCCAATCTGGATAGATTTGAATGCTACTTCATAAATGAGGTATGGAGTTTATGACAACCATCTGCTGAGCTCTCTATCTAATCCTGCCCAAGTGAAATTAAAATATTGACCAAAACAGTTTCTTCACAATACTGGAAAATTTAACAGTAGATTTGTTACCTACACTTGAATATTACAACATGTGCCTTCTCTTTATAAACTGTAGGTGATAAAACAAGACTTTTGTACACATAAGATCAAATCTACCCTTTTCCTTTCAGTTTTCTAGAACATTGAAAGCCACAGACACCAAAATTGAGAGGAAGACTGAGTTAGCTCTAAAATTGCAACTACAATCCTGACCTTTTTTTGGTTTATTTGATCTTGAAAGCCACAAAACTCCATAAGTTTTCTTTTCTTCTTTTTTCCTAAGTTTTCTTGAGCACAAGTTCTTCTTTTGGCAATAATTCACAGACTATGAAGCCTTAAATCTTCTGCTTGATTTCTGAATTCCAGATCCACTGCAGTGCTGTGAGAGGCTCTGCATTATATATCACACATGCTCAGTACACATTTACAGCATCAGGTGTCTCATAGAATGTACCTGTTGGTGTTGCTGTCTTCAAACTGCAAGAAGAGCAAACTACAAAAGAGGAAGCACCACAGCTGAAGCCACAGCTTCCCTGCTGGAGCTTCTGCCCTGGGAGCTGACATCAGCCTGGTTGATGGAATTCAGAACCAATTTTCTAGATAAGTATGTGAATCATCAGTCCACATACCAGGAGATGAGGAGAACACTATGGGGGAGTGAAGGCACATACTGATCTTTCTGTTGTGCTAATAAACCTGCAGGTAAGAACTTAATATTCCCTAAACTGAGGACAACTCTCTGAATATGTGTTTTAATCTCAGGATTTAATGTTTAACAACCTTAACTAAAAGTTAATTCTTATCCTTATCAATTAGAATTTATTGAAATTCCTTGGCAAGAGAATTCCTGTACTTTGGTTTATGCTTTCATGATTTTTTATATATCTATATTCAGTATGAGGCCAGAGTGGAAGGGTCAGCCTACCAAAATTCCTGGCTTCATCATCTTGTTAGAGCTTCTCTTTTCATTTGGGGAATATATTCAGTTTTTCTAAGCCTGAAATACAGCAAATAGAATAATGAAATACCCATCTGTATTTCTGGACTACTACGCAACTCTCACAGTTCTCTACAAGCAACTGGAGGTGAAGCTCTCCCAAAGAGAGCAAAAGAAGGCAATTATGAGTTAATATCTGTCATTCTAAAATGATAAAAAAAAAGTTAGATTTCTTTTAATTTTGTCTAAGTAGTATAATAACTATGAATATAGTTGATGAATTAAAATGTATTTAGGAATTGCCATAGAATAGAGTGAAGTTACTCACTGACAAGAGAGAATTGCATATCCCTACAGTTCACCCTCACAAATACTTGACTCAGCACTTCCCAAGGGATTTCACAGCTGCCAAGAGTATTCTGACAACATTGTAAATAAAAAGTTTAGAATTATTTCTGTATATTCTCCTGTAGTCTTAGATGTAAGATTTAATCATTTTATATTGATATAAAATTGCTAAAACAAATGTTAATATATATTTAGAAAAGTACACAATAAACATTGAAAAAGATAAGACTGAGGTTAATTTCAAAATAATGAAATAATTTGACCATGTGTATCCTGATCAAATAAGGAACTGTAATACAACAAACCTCACCCCACCACTTCCCACACTCCCAACCCAAGAAGCAGATGGCAGTCCAGTAAGCTAGCAAGAGTGAGGCTGAATGGGTGAAAGAAAATATTCTACTCAACAGGTAGGGCATTCCTGGAACTTTTCTTCACACAAACACACAGAGGCACATAGTACCTGTGGATTAAAAATGGGATAAGGTCATAACAAATTTAGAGTTGTCATTAATAACTCTCTGCTGAAATTTGGACTGGCATTTTTCATCAGGATGCTGACAAAAATTCAAAATAGTACTGCTTGTAACTGAGCATAGCATTTACTTTTAACTTGCATTTCTTTTGCTACTTCAATGTAACAGCATTTTCACAAGCTAGAAACAAAAACAATACAGTAAATGTAAAATCTGTAATTTGGATTTTGCCATATACTATTTTTATAGTTCTTTTACCAGGCATAAAGATTGTTTTCAAAAGAACAGTCAGCTCTGGAGAGAGAGAACCTGCATTATGCTTCCACTGTTAAATTTCACAAAGTTAAAACTGCCATGTTTGCATGCCGAGTGCTTTCCTATTGATGGTACTACTCAAAGGAAAAAAATTCAGAGCCATTAAAATCAGGAAAAGCTCCAGCTTTTCAGGAGGCTTTTCTTTTTGAGTGCTGGAACTCCCTATCATGCCTTTAGTAGTTTCCATTTCAAGCATAGGGCTTCATCCTTCAAAGGCTTTTCTGCTACTTCCCTTGACTTTTTTTGCAATGAGCTGAATTACCAGGAACATTGATGTGTTCTAACAGCCTATGTAGCAGTGAGAAGAACGAAAAAGCTGCAAAATACTGCATTTCTACACTTTTCCATATGAACAAAAGTAACATTTGCATTGGCCTTGAGTAAAAATAGCAATTAATGAGTGATACTTGGCATTGGGGGTTTTTAATTCATAAATTATGTGTTCACAGAGAGAAGAAACATTTCTATTTTAAATAGCCTTGCACAATTTACTTGTAGAAAGTATGTCCAAAAGGATATGGGTACCTGGCTAATCCTTGCCAGCTTAATTCCTGAAATTCTGGCTTTGCAATTTTGTCTTTTGGTATTTACACTTTCAAGCACTGTCATCAATATAACTATACAACACATTCAATCAACAGAAAATTATATAAAACTTATTTTACTTCATTTATCTTCAAAATAGACAGAAGGAAATATGAGCTGAACATTGATCCCTTACTTCTGACTATGATACATGTTAAATCTATAATCCTTGACCAAAGTGTGCTGATTTCCAATTTGGAACTGTTACATTATTGAGGATCTGAGGAACTGAAAAACTTAAGCAAGTCTTGAGAGCTAGCAAACCTCAAGAACAGACATGAATGAAAATACTTTATCTCAGCTTGATGAGAGTGACAAGAGTGTGGTTCAGTGTTTTCTAATTACGTGACAGTGCTGAAGGACTACTTGAAAGAATTATTATTTTTTTAATATTGCCTTACCCAATACATTCCATGCACATCTAACAGAAAAGTCACAGCATAAAAGACAGAAAATGAAAACTTCATTGTGACAGAAAAATTTTTCACTTGAGAAACATTTCCAAGTTTTTTTATTCCCAGCTGGCTTGAGAATATTGTAACTTATCAGAAACCTCTTAGATATCATTTATTGTTGATGTTTTTAATATCTCTCACAGTAAAAACTGTGAAAGTAATCAAGCTACTGACATTTTCTTTCCACTTTTTCTACAGCTCTTATCTGATTTAAACAAAAATAGAGATACCTAAGCCATCCAGTAAAAGATTAAAAAGGTTTTTCTTTTCTTTTTTTGTAAGTCTGTGTAACTACTGGTTGTTTTGGTTATCAGTTTTGCACAATAACAGCCCTTTGTTGTATGCAATGTATTTAATATTTTAGAACTTATTAACTTTTCCTTTGTCAGTGTGGGGATTATTCCTTGTATATGGGGCTCTTGATACTGACTCCTCTCAGCTTGGTCATGGACAGATTGCCATAAAAGAAGATGCTAAAAAAGGTTAATTCAAACAGTGGAATGATGGGAGTTGCTGAAAGAAGTAGAGCTCGCTCAGGCATCCATGAGAGCTCCCTCCATCAGGCAAGGCTCCTGCTACCCATTACACATACAGCTCCTGCTACCCATCACACATATCTGGGAATGGAAGTTGAGGGTGCTTTGTCCTGAGACGATTTTGGAAACCTGGTTGTTGTGAACAACATTTGAATGACATATGTGATTATGAACAGCCACTATGAAAACCTCTGTATAAACCTCTGTAACCTCTGTACCTTTCTGTATCACAGAAATCTCTATCTATGCATATTTATCACGTGCTGGTACATTTAGGTCATACCCCTGCCAAATCAGGGAGCAGGATGAATTCCTGCAATATCCTGTTCACAACTGAAGACTGAGTTTCCTTGTTTTTAAGCCTGTGTTGAGTAAGTAAGTGAAGGTAGTGAGGGTAACAAGTCATACAAGGTTCCAGAAAGGGTCTCAACATTTTTTGACAAGAGAGTTCAGGCAAATAATTTAAAATGTCACAAGGCACAGAAAACATCTGGGTGCAGAATTGTATTCAGATACGTTATCCCTGATTTAGAACACATCTAGAAGAGCTTTGCTCTCTACCTGTGACTGATTCACTTCTATCTCCTTTCCTAAATGCTCCTGTGTAGTTAAGATTTGAGATTCTTGGATGGAAATCGTTATAACCTTATTAATTACTAGACTCAGCTACATAACATTACAAAAGACAACTCTGCTCACAGGATAATTAATAAAGCGAATGAGCCATCGTAGGCTTTCAACTTCAAGTGCTCCTCCCCACCTCACAGCAACTTCTATCATCTTGTTTAATTTATGTGATGTGAAGTATCAGGGTCAGGCACGACTTGGAGGCAACTCAGTTTCATGCTTATTAGCAGGTCACAGACCCAGGAGCACAGACATAGAGAAGTCAACAAACAAAATCTTTCCTTGAAGCAACCAGCAAAGTCACTAAGTGCTGAATATAATCTGAGTGTGTTTCGTGTGGCAGAGACCACACGTTTTCAGATACATTCTGTGCATAACTCTGTGTCCAAACAGATTAAAAAATCTGGCTCCACATCTCAGCTCACAAGACACTGCAAAGATCTTTTGAGATCAAGAAGCAATGGCAGATTTCACCAGTCAAAGTACTGACTCATGGCTGCATCACACCTCAATGAAATCTTCAGCCCAAAACAGGCCATACAAACACCTTTGTTGTCTTTCTTTACTAATAACACTTTCTTGGCAAGTCTTGCAGAAATTACTTATTTCAGTAGCTCAAGTGATTTTTAAGTCTGCACCCACTAGTGCCAAAACCCAGATCTGGATGTTCACTACCTGACAATTCTACCCATGAAACATAATTTTTTGAAAATTATTTAAGTAACAAAATGAAAATGATCCTTTATTAATGAAGGCTGCACTAGTACACTTCACTTAATCAGGACACAGATAATTAGGAAATCTGGTTAATTAGGACTTTTCCTAAGAAGCTGAATTAAACCAAATGAGTTTTGACTGGCAAGGGACAATGGTTAATTGGGATGATAATTCCACTTAATTGGTATGCCTGCAGGCAGTTAAGTGGTCTGTGAGGCTCAGAGGCTAATAACAGCCTTTCTTTCCTCAAAAGACCTGTGCCTGTCCAAAATCAGTAAACCAAAATGGTTTTAAGCCCCCATGTACACATTAAGCATCACTCAAAAGTTCTCTCTATTCAAGAGGTCATCATTGTAGAACTTTTAAGGAAATTGGAAGTGCTAAATTTTCTCCGAATATGTTTCAACCATGAGAAAGAAAATAAAAGACCTAATATTTTACCTTGGTGCTAAAATACTTTACTGTTGAAGCTCCTCCACCATAAAAGCCCCAAGGGCACAGTCCCACACCCTTGGTCTCTGTCTCCTGTTCAGTTCCTTTCCCAGTGCACTGGCTCCTGTGTTTGGGATCCTGCCCAGCCACCAGCCCCTGTCCTACCCAGCACACTTCTGCACTGCAAGCCTGACTCAAGTGCCTTGACCATTTGGATCATAAGGCAGCATCATGAATTTATTACTACTACAACTAAAATGCACAAAATGGAATGTTCATCTACAAATCTCCAAAAATTAAAGTTTTGCTTTTCCTTGAGAAAAAAAAAATATTTTGAGGCTCTCTTGACCAAGAAATGAATTCTCATATAGCTTTAAGACATCTTTACAATCTGTAATCCTTCGACTGATTTTTTGTTTCAAAGTTTCTGACACAGAGATGTTACAGCTGCATGAACTTCATTTATTTAAGAAAATAGGTGAAAAATAAATTTCTTATAATTTTCCCCTGACTGTATCAGAGAGGAATGCTTTATTTAAAGTTAAAAAAAAAAAAAAAAAAAAAAAGAAGACTTAATGGCAAGTTAGGTAAGTGTTAGTATAAATTCCAGCTTTTCCTGAAGCTTGGGAACTAGCAATGGGAAGTCAGAGAGAAAAACAGTAGAGAAAATCCCCAAATATCTGATGCACTGCAATGTGCATGTATCACAATGAAGAAAGTAATGAAATTATACAGAGTAAATGTTCAATATTTAATCAGACTCTAGTTAAACAGATAATCTTTAATTTGATTCACTAATAACCCAGTGCGGATACAAAATCTTACAATACCGACATCTGTACACATCCCTGTACATGAAGGGAGATATTATTTTTAAAATATTCATTTAATAAGGACAATTTTGTACTGACCAGCCATGACCAAGATGTTTTCTACATCTCTTTGGTATGTGCAGTCCTATAATTTGGGTCAATGTATTAGCATGCCATTGTCTGCCTCTGCCAGTTCAAGCTCTAAGCATTTTTAAAAAGGATTAATATATACTGTGATGGAGTTTGGGGAGACATGTATGTGGGGACGGATTTACATTTGCTTTCCTATAAAGTACCTAAATTCTTTCTAGGGAGGGAGGAAATAGGAATCTTTTCCAAACTCCAGGGACAAAAACTTCATGAAAACGAAATGTCATAAGCAGCACTCTCAGATATTTCCTGAGGATGTAATCTCCAAATCAAGCTTTCTAACTGAAAAAGAGACTGTTCAGTTGTTCAGCAATTTATATTTATGGCCTTACAATGTCTAATTTTAGCTAGCAATTTTACAAAAGGAGAATATACCTAAGAAAACCCTATTAAAGTAACAAGAAAAATGAGTGTTTTTTATTAAATACATGCTTCATGACAATATCAAGCTTCATCTTTTCTAACTTAACCTTGAAAAAAATAAATTGCTTCTCTGATTTTAATTCAATAAGTAACTAAAATATTCAACAACTCCACTAAAATATCTCAGCCCTAAAATACCTGAAGTCTTGCAGGGGATCTTGTCTCCATCTGCAGATCTATTCTTTATAATGTTAACTGCTCCTCTGAGCATGGTTAGAGCTCTTCAAAGCATGATGAGATTATTGTAAAAGAGCCTTCACTTCTGGGCTGTTTATCAGTGCTATGACATCTGCCCATGGACACACACCTTTATTTCTTATTCATACACACAAAACCCTTTCCTGCTAGACACAGCTCATGGCAAAGATCCAACGCAAATGAAAGCAAGTCTTGTATTTCCCTGCAGCAAATCCCATGGTCTCAGTCTGTTAACACTGTTACTGCAGGAATTTGTACCCAGTGGAACTCTGCACTTAACCTGCTGCAACAAAAGTTTTGGTATGATCCTAGGTAAAAATGTCCTTTAGTTATTTGCCGCCTTCTCCAGTTTACCTTCTCACACAGTGCAAATATTACCAGGTAGCTTAACACTGCATTGTATTGCTTAGAATTCCCTAATTTTCTTACTATTTTCCCCAGACTCAACAAAGAAGTCAGAATTACTGTTGCAAAACTGTAGTAAGACTTCATTAAGAAGTAGAAGATCCCTAAAGAAGGTCTGGGCAAGAATAAATATATACAAAAACACAACAGAGACAACCAGTGAACTTCTACAAAGGCCTTGTAATCAAACTGTCATTCCCAGGAGCAGAAGTCCCAGCTGAAGCAGTCCCAGCAGTCTGAAAAAGTCAGGCACACTAACTCACAAGAGAGTTCATCTCTTGCTCTCTAAAAGCATTTAATATTGATATCTATGGAAAGAAATAAAAAATTCAATTTTGTATCCTTTTCTCTGAGTCATCTGATATTTTCTACTTTGCACTGAGAAAAAATTCAAGTGGGAAATCCAACCCTAGCTGGCCTGTCAATCTCTGCAAAATTAAAGTTATTAATATTTTATCAAAAGTGTGAGCATGCTGAAATAATTAATCATAATTTCTCTTTGAAATAAAGAACATGCACATCAATATATTAATGGCAATGTCTAATTTTTGCATGGCATTTACCAGTTATTTCAAATATCCTCCTAAAAATGCTTCTATCACATTTTAAATGAAAAATACATAAATCAACAATATAGTATTTTTCACACACTTTGGAATTAATTTTTCATAACTAAAATAATATAAATATTTATGGTACTCTTAATTCATCTCAATAGCTACTTTTCCTGAGAATGTAAATTTCAGAAAAATTCAAGGCATCTAAATTTCTCATAGATGCTGCAACCATGGATAGTATCTTTCCACTGTTATTCAAACCTTTTTGGTAGTTCATTTAAATTAATTTAATTTTCATTATTTATTCCCTTTGGTGTTCTTTAACTTTCCCATTCTGCTGTTTTTATTTTCTCCATTCTTTTCTCCTTTATATGTAGTCTCATCAACAGATGGGACAAACTCCATCTTAGAGGAGCTAAGAGAGAACTCACTGGTGGGACCTAGGAACTGGCAAGCTGTGTAAAGCTATCCACAAAAAAGGGTGGAAAAGACCCTATTTTAAGCACTATCTCAAAAGGGAAGAGGAAGTAGGAATGTGATAATTTATTGCAAGGACAATGCTCACAGGAGTAGAATCAGGTTCTTGGATAACAGGAATTAGAGCTTTATTCACACAAAGGATGGAGTATTGCTGTGCAAGTGTCACAGACCATTTTAACTGTGCAAGAAAACAAAATATTCCTTCTGCTCTTACTGCATAGGAAGAAAAATATGTATAATGGGACTGAATTTCTTTTGGGGATATCTGCTAGATATCTAACATGTAACTGCAAAAAAACCATACTGTTGCTAAAAGAGGTCAGGATGTATTTGCTCTTGAGGAGCATCCTACAGGCTACCCTCATAACCCAAATGCCAGAGACATTAAAAATTGGCATTGGGAAATAGGATATTTTGGTTAGATGCATCTTTTAAGCAAAAACAATGTAAAAATGACAGTAAGAAGGATGTGCAAGTATTTTCCCTGAATGTGGGTGACTGATTATGAAAGTAAAATACATCAGTGAAAAGAGAGTGATCAGTACAATTAAGGGCAATACAGTATGGTAAATACAGTATGATTACTCCCTTCAATTCTTCTCTATCCCATTCCAAAAAAATAGGCCAGGGGTATGTTTCTAGTTGAAATTGTGAAGATTGCTACAGAAAACGGACAGACATTTAACTCATGTTCTTGTTCTGTATTTGCACTGAAAATGCAGGTTTTTGTAGATAGGAAGGTTTACCTCTCTAATAGAATGGGACATGAGATGATTTCCACAGTATGTTATCATTTCCAGATCAGGCACCTCACCTGAACTTTTTTATCAGTTAATTGCTAGATTTAAACCTGTAATAAATCACCAGGGACTATACTGAATGATTTGCAAACTGGTATTGTGGTATAGTTTTTCTGGTTTTTTTTTTTTGTTTGTTTGTTTTGTTTTTTTTTTTTTTTTTGTTTTTTTTTTTTGAGAGATATAAAATTGCAGAGCAATGACCTCAGAAATTGCTTTCTGGCTCAACAATATTAAATATTTTTACTAACTATTTGGACAATTATATCAAAGTCTTTTTTATTGCACTGCTTTTTAAACTAGTGGGTGGTAAAAATGTGACGGCTAGATTACTGTCACAAACCACAAAACTATGTGGCTCTTCTGACAGAAGGGTCAGGATTCAAGAGTTTAGAGGGCAGTCAAATAGGAAAAGAAAAAAGAAGGTCTTGTGAAATGAGGCTTAATAACAATATTATGTTTACCCAAGAACATGTTTGAGAAAACATCTGATTTCTTTGACACTCTCTCTGGAGACCCAAAGGAGAACAGCAGCTGGAAAGAGGAGGAGGTGCTTTTAGTGTGGGAAAGACACAGAACTACCAGCTAAATCCTGAATATAGGAGCAAAAAACACCAGCTTGGAAAACAGACAAAGTTTCCTACCAGTGAGGATAACTAAACCAGAGCAGGCAGATGATGAATTCCAGATCATCTGGAGCTCTTGAAGTGAGATTTGATATTTCTGAATGTCATGGTTTGACTGGAAATGGGACATCTGGGATATGTTGTTTTGCTGTGGTTACCAATGGGTGGTCGGATTTTAAGATGAGCACCTGGTTTGACCACTGGGGCATTTGGATCCGCCTCTTGAGACTACGAACCCAAGGGGTTAAAAGCAGGGCTCTTGTCCTTCAGAGCCCTCTTGGGATTTCCGGGCATGAAGGAGTCTCTCCCCGGGCCCAGTTGCTGGCTGGGCTGGGGGAGGGGAGAGCCACGTGGCCCATCTACGGTAGGCCCGGGTTCGGAGGAAGGGTGGCAGACCCTTGAGCGACCAGTTTATTCCCCCCCAGAGAATGCAGCCCGTGCTCGAACTGTATATCTTGAAACTTGATATCATGTGCTGGCAGGCAGCACGGCTGGGAGGAGAAAGCGGGCAGTCCGGCCGCCTGGGAGAGCTTTTAACCCTTTGGGGAATGAAGGCTTCGCAGAACATTGCCTTTCCTGGGAAAGGGATAGGAGTGGAAGATGAAGGAAGAAACCAGGCCAGTAAGGGGGGTCTGGCAAAAGGGAGAAGAGAGATGTTGAAGGAATGGAGGAAGATGGAGTGGCAGTTTTTGCTGGACTCTTTTTTGTTGTATTTCCATGGACTCTTTCCTGGTGATGCAGAGGCTGTATCGCAGGGGGAAGCGGAGGCTCGGCGTCAGGAGAGTTTGGTTTTGAGACCCCTCGGCCCCAGGGGGTATAGAAGAAATGGGGGGGGACAAAGGTCCCAGGGATGTGACTGTGCTCTACTTGGAACGAGACGAGACATCCTTAAAAGGCCCTGAAGGCAGGCCCATGCCCCATCCCATGCCTGGTGGTGAGAGCACCTTGGCATGGAAAGGAGATGTCACGAGATAGCAAGACTCCGGGCAGATTGCTGATTGTGACAAGAAGTCCGTGGCACAAGGAAGGACTCCGTCTATCCCTTATGAGCTGAAGATTTGATTTTTTTCTAAAGGGTGGTGCCAGACCGAGTGTGGATAATTTTTTTGGAAATGTAAATGTGTTTGGGAATTTGGTGGGAGGAGGATAAGGAAGTGTTTCTGTGTAGTTTTCATTCTCTTTGTGTGTGTAGTTTAGTAATTGTGTGTGTAGTCTAGTAATTGTGTGTGTAGTTTAGTTAATAAACTTCTCTTTATGTTTAAGTTGGAGCCTGCTTTGCTTATTTCCTGGCCACATCTCACAGCAGATATCAGGTAAAAGGTATATTTATGGGGGCTCTGGCTTTGTCAGGCCTAAACCATAACACTGAAACACATATGAAGTGCAGTTTTTAGGATAAATACTACTGCCTGTATGGGTTGTGACTCAAAGGAAAAAGCCAAACTTCCATTTTTAAAATCTTTGAATTTACAAGTTCTCTCTTGATTTTCTCTTTGCAAGTTCTGTGGATACAGAACTGCTTAAATTATTCCATCATGCTCCACACATACCTAAAGAAGATGTGTGTAAGTCACTCAGACGGGTCAAGAAGCTTTTCTGACAATACAATACTGGGTAGATGCATTCTTTCCTATCCTTGTAACTACTTTCCCTAGAAATACTTGTGAGTCAGAAGAAACCTGCTATACCTCAGAGATAGTACACCAGTCAGTTTATGCCAGCAGAGAAAAACCTTTCAGGTGCATTACATAATGCTTTATCCTGTACACAGCATGAAAATTGCCAGGTTTAGTAACAAGAAGAGATTTTCCTCCCTTCCTGATTCTCAGTCTCTAACCAGACTGGTTGGAAACATTGATTTTTCCATACATAAAAGTCATCAGCTGCTCATCCAGGTAGTTTTCCTCACCAGCTCTGGGTGCCAGGCAGCATCAGAGCAATTGTGCAGAGCAGCCAAATAACCTAAGAGCAGGATGCACAATTGGTGGTCTTGGTGCAAGGGGAGCTGGAAGAAATCTAACAGACCAACATTGCAGAATAATACACCACACTGTATTATGGCAATATACTTCTTAGTAAGTAAAGAGATATGCATCATTATATGAAACTCAATACATACACGACAATAATATACCATAATATATACAAAATTAACATAGGTTCTCTGTTCCCACGGGCCTTAAGCTACATAAAATCACTTCTAGCCCAGAAATTATTAAAGAGCTGAAATACAAGTTGGGATTTAATTGATATACCATATAAATAGCCTTCAATTATGGCTGGAAAATGAGATACATTCAGATTTTGTTTATTTCCGATTTTAATACTAAGGATATGACTCAGCTGTTAGTTTGAAATGTGACACAGAAAAAATTATTTTTAAGTGATATTGCAATACATGATTGCACTACAAAACAAAACTGGCTTTTGCAATCCAGCAGAAAGCATGATTTCTGACCATGCAAAAAGTTGAGCTCTGAGTGAAGATTGATTAACCAAATTAAAGATCTCTTTAAACATACTGCAACATATTCACACTGTTTGGGAGACAGATGGAGATGGAAAAACCCATTCTTGTGCAGATATGCAATAGCATATCAGGGACTCATCCCATTGTATGACATGAATAACACCCACTGTACCACACAATATGTGGGAGTCAAGCAGACTGTCAGGATTCCCATTCCCTAGCACAAATATTTTTTCAGAGCTTTCTATCACCTCTGTCTTTAACTGCACCTGCCTTCTGTCTGGTATGCAAACTCCTACTCTGGATTCAGCTCATTTTACAGACTCACATAAATCTATTAAGTGCTTTTCAAAGCAAAATACAAGTGTAGACCAGCCAATAGCCAAGGCACAATCTGTTTTCCTGATGTGTTTATAGGCAGAAAAGAAATCTCAATCTAAAATCAGATCAAAATCCTTGTTTAATTTAGCATTGGTTTCTTTCATTGATTTGTAACAGTTTAGGAGTAATGACAGGGAAGGGATAGCAGTTCCTCATCCTGTGATTTACCATGAAGTTACACATGCAATTCCCTTTTTAGACATTGAGGGAATTTTCTTAGCCCTTCTGAGATAATAGCTCTGGTTCCCCAAACCCACTGTAACTACAGTTATTTTACAGCTCTTGGTTACTTTTCTCTGTTTTAACTCAGTGGCCCATGTGTGTTTGGTGCCTAAGGAAATTCTACAGGCCAAGGACTCATGACTAAATTTTAACAACTCAGGAACATGTCCTTAGAACAAGGTGTTATTTGTTCACTTCCTCAAAAGTAGTGACAATGTAAAGCAAATAATTAAAACAACTAACAGCTATCAAATCTTACTCTAAAAGTGACCTTTTGTTTTTTTTCTCCTCTGTAAAGTTCTCCCTGACCTTCTGAAGCCCATATTGGTTGGAAAAAACATCAGCTTTTGCCCGTGTTTTACATGGCTGTCCCACTGACAGCTCTTGGACAGTGTCCATCTATTCATCATGTCTAATCAGGATCTTAGAGCCCAGGTTTAACTACTGTTCAGTGTCTTAGTTCTGTATTTTAACAGTGTTTATAGAAGTAAATCAACAATCAAAAGAAAATTCAAAGGATTTTCAATTGTTTTCAGCTCCTTCTTGCACTGATCTCCTCAGGCTTAACGCCATGGTAAGTATTCATTATAAACAGAAACACTAAGTATGTACCTCAATCAGAAATAGCCACAGATCCTGCTGAGCTTGTCTGCTTTCAAGAATTTCTCACTTCCTCCAATCTGGCTCTAAAAACTGATTTTTCAACAGTGCTGTAACTAAGCTGTTACTCACTGGGTCATTCACAAGTTATGCCAACATGGAAATAACACAGCAGTTGAGTTGCTATCCAGCAGACACAAACCTTGTTCTAGCATGTCAAAAGGAGAGAACTCAAATGTCTTTCTGTGTTTAGTAAGAAGTGAAAAAAGCAACAGCATGCATCAAACAGCTTTCAAACAGCTGAGAGAAAATGCAAGCAAGGAGGTAGGCAGTAATTGTACTCAAGTAATTTAAACATGCAACATAAATTATTTCTTCTTAAGCATGCTTTTGTTGACTCCTGCATCTATCCTCAGCCTTCCCCTCTGAATGAGGTCTTGTCCCACCTAGCTAGTGATATTCTGTGCCAGCATTTCCAACTGCATCCCATTTACAGCCTTGGGACTGCCTCACTTCTCTTTCTGCATAATAACCTTCAGTCTGTTCTGAACAAACTTGATCACTAATCTCTAGAGTCATCATACGACTCTTCAGAAAGATTATGCTTTGTATAGACTATCTTTCAAAAAAGACTCATGTACCTACAAGAATTCTGTTTAAATCCAAGTCACAGTTTCCTTTTGCAGTCAATGGCATAAGGGCAGCTCTGGAATGCCTCCTCTCCTGTTAAAAGCCTTCTCCAGCTTCACACAGTCTATCTGAAGGTTTTGAATCGCACCTTGGTGTTTCCAAAGTGGAATGTACAAACTTGGAAGGCAGGCAGGTTATAAAATGCATCCTAATTATCAGCATTCTTTGTATGCCGGTGTAAGTGGGCTGATGGCTGGGAATGTACTCTGATACCGTTCCCACACAGAAGTCTCTTCATCTGCTAAATGGCCACAGATTTTGCTACAGGGTTGAACTATCACACCACCTGTGTAGGTCTCACCCAAAAGAACCTGCTGTGTTGGAATGAAATAATCTACTATCAAGATGCAAATCTCCATCTTCAAAATTAGATAAACAAAGCAGGTTTGACAGACAAAGAAGTTTCACACATCAACTCCCTAAGGAAATTGCTACAAACACATATATTTAGAGAAATGTTCTTATTAAGAAGGTTTGAGCCCTGTCATATCATACATATGGATAGATGTTTAATGGAATTTAATGTCATTAACACAATTTCATCAACAAACTGTCATTGAACCAGAACTGAGATTTGTTGACTCATTTTTCATTGTGACATAGGAGTACCAAAGTATTGGTTAGATTATTTTTTCTATTTTTTTTCATAAGCTGCAAACTTTCCCAGCTATCCAGTGAAGGACTCCTGCAAGGCTGGCCATGGCACAATCACTGCACAGCTGTGCTGCTACTGCAAGTTTTTCTTTCCCTGGCCACATTTTTATTCCACTGCCTCTCATTCCAACACAACTAACTTTAGACTCACTAGTCCACTCCAGCTGTATCTGACAGATGTTTTGTAGTCCTAAAACAGTCAATCCTTCCCAATTTCATGGAAGTGCTCATCCACACTGTGAGGAAATTATTGTACATGCCCTGATGGAAGAGCAAATGCCCACATAAAGTAAGCAAAAAAAAACTCCACCAAACAACAAAGTGGTGACTGTCTGGTATTCATAAAAGCTTCAGACTGAGAATGCTACCCCTACCTGAACAACCAAAATCCAAACATGAAACACAAAGCATGAGAAACAAGCCACTAGAAAGCAGCACTGCTGCTCTTAGCCCAGCGCCATATGACTCTTCTCTACATTCCTCATTTTTTTTCTAAAATTAACACTACTATACTAGCAACTGCAAAGTATTCCATCATTTTGGTAAAATACAAATACACCACACTTTATTTTTCCAGTCACACAATCAATATTTATGGAAACATCCTGCCTAAACATTTTGCATCATTAATGACTGATAATGCTACCATCTCCAGGGATTCAAGTCTGTGTATTATTACAATTCCTTTTATTTCTACTATGTTCCTTGAACTCATTTGTATTATCACTGCATTGCTGACAAATATTTCCTTCACAACTATTCAATTAAATGTGGGATTTTTATTTTGTAAATTTGATTGCCATTAATCTGTCTTTTGCATCTTTCCTGATTTTTACACAGTCATTTTTTTAAAGTTTTTCGCCATCCCTTCATTGCTCAGGGTGAACCAAAACCGTATTAAACTAAACTTGTTTATTTTTTAATGTAGAAAGCTGTTTTCATAGTAAACCACCAATCTTTCCTTCTCAACTTGATATTTAAATTTTTCTTTTAAAAATCTCGTGTCAGTGAAGTTTTTTTCATATTATTCCTTGCCAACAGGAGACTTAAAACCATTCAAAACATCAGGAATGTATACAAATGTATATCCTTTACTTACTAAACCCTCATGTTTGCACGTGCTGAATGTAACTCTGACTGTCTTGGAGAAGTACATTCTGCAGATGGATGTATTTTTATCCCTCATGCAGATTATTTCTGAACAATTTTATTTCATGTAGCTTGGCACACAGCAAATGAGACATTCATTTTCAAACCTCTCCATCCATGGAGATAAAAATTCTCATCTGCCAGACCAAAGTTGTCAAATGCTAAAACAGAGCACCTTGCTGATTAGGAATTCTCTCCTGGTTACAGGAGAAAGAATACTAAAAATGGCTGGACTGTTATTGTAATTTTCTGGTTTCTGAGAGGAAGAATTTATTGAGTGATTAAAAAATCTGGCCTGCTCATCATATTTATAAATGTTATTAAAAATCTTGAATAGTGAAGTGATAGTATTTCAATTAAATTATTCAAAGCAATAACATCTAAAGGTTATTGTGAAGAATTGCTGAAAGGTCTCATTATACTCTATTACTAGAAATAAAACCAGCAGAAAAAAATGGAGTGATGATAAATGCAAAGCAATGCTATGAAAATACTTCAAGTGAAGTATTGATAACCATCAAAATACTGAAAGTAAATAGCTCCTTATTAGTTATTATCATTTAAGAAAGATGCCCTGGATTTTTTACAAATGCCATTAAAAAAACACCAAATCAATGCAAGCAGGATGAATGGTGGATATAGCACTAGAAAAAGCCCTGACACTGAACCACAAACAACAGAAGATCTATTCTTGGACTTCTGGACTTCTTGACTACCAAGATGAGCTACTCTCTGCCCTCCTGGCCATCCCAGCCCAACAGAAAAACTAAAGAGGTAAGCTAAGGATGAGAGAGAAAGATAGTCAATTATGTCACGGAAAACCAGAGCTACCTCTGCTTCTTTGCAATAAAAGCTGGGAGCTAGAAAATAAACAAATCCAGAGCAACATAGGAGTGAGGAAGGGTGTGAAATTACCCTCTGATTTTAACCATGCATGAAGATGACGGCACTTACTAACTCTTGAGAAACTGCTTCAAAACAAACAAGGGGAAGTGAAATTTAGTTTGGTTTTTTTTTAATCACTCAGTGCCTAAGTGAACTGTCAAACTCATTGCAATCTTAAGTTTTTCTGAGCTTAACTAAGGTTCAAAGAAAAGCCTTTGACGAACTAAGGGAAGAGAAGCAAAAGCTGCATTTTTGCTTTTTCTTTCATGCTTTCCTAAGTGATCACAATTTAGCATCCTCAGAATTGACTACACTGACTTTTGCTACATTAAAAAAAAAAATATAATGTTTACTAATACCACCAAAAACCTTTTTTCTTCGTTTTGTTTCTAAAAATAAAAAAAAATCAAAACAACACCCAACACACTGTAGGATCTGCAGTATGGTTTTCAATGTGAATGATAGCACAAACTTTTTACTTGTGTAAGTGTACTTTCATAAATGAATTAAACCTTAAAAATCTGATTGTCACTTTGCTAATACATGTGAAACATAGAGATAAGTAACCTGCAAGGTAAAGTAACCTGGTTAAACCAATAACCAATTCCTTGAAAGAGCCAAAATAAGTAACTCTTATCTCCTAGCTTTCAGTCTTATTTTTTTACCAGATATCATCCTTTTTTTTCCTCATATTGATGTCTGGTGGGGAAAAAAGATAGTAATATATGTGATGGGAACACTTAATAACATCTTGCACATTTTTTCTCATCATGATTACAAAGTAATTCCTTGCATGCAAATCAATTATTTTAAAAATACTTTCCATGCCTACTTTTATACAGAACTACATGGAATTTTATTTTCAAATCATAAAGCTGCAGACTCTTCACTGGGTCAAACAAACAACCTTTATTGTTGAGTTTATTGACCAAATTTGTACCCACATACAGAGATTTAAATGAAATGCCACATGTGTAGGAGGGCCTGGTTGTCTTGCTAAGGTGAACAGTCTAATGTGCAATACCATAGCAAATTTGTTGCTACATATTACAAACCAGCAATTAAGAAACCAGAAGCAATACTGTGGGATTCAAATTTTTCTGCATTAATTTTATCATCTGCACCGAAATAATTTCTTCTGATCTGCCTCTGCTGAAAAACCTGCTCTAAGAAAAGGAAGGAGCAAAACAAGCCTAAAACTGCTGATGAATATGGACTCACCAAGCAAGTTGCAAGAATCTCTTTAAACTACAGCCACACGTCAGCAGCATGCTCAGTTTAATGGTCAGAGTGAAGTCCCTGCTCAGGCTCATGTCTCTGGTTCATCTGAAAGCTGTGACAGCCAGGCCGAGCCTCTTATACTGATTCCTCTGTGTGTCAGAAAGAGATCACCAAGGAATTGCTTTCACAGACTGAATAAATCTTGGAATATCTGAAGAAGTCTTAATCCAGTCATAGTGGGAGTATCAACCCTTAAACCACCCAAGATGTGGCAAAGTATCTAAATTGCTTTGAAACAGCTGGGAGCTAAACCTAGGAAAAAGACACTTACTCTGGCATGTCAACACATGACCCACTCTTCATGATAGAAATATGAAGACATTTGATTGATTATTGATTAAATTTGTATTGCTATCCATTTCATAGCAGAAAGAACCAGTAGTCTATACTGTATATCAATAACTATATTAAAAAAATCAGTCAGTTGAAAAATAATGGAGTTTAATTTTCAGCTGAAAAATTGAAACATTTTTTGTGTACATCTCCACCCCTAAACATTCACTTTGAGGGGAAGATTTAGGATTATTTTCATTAAGCTTAAAATAAGTGTTTTAAACAACACAAGTGCTGCTCAATCAGCCAGCATTCATTATTAGGAAAAACTCCAGCATCTGTGAAAAGTCAAGAACCACAGTCCACAAGTTATGATGAGTCTCTTGAGTACACTGATGTTTGAATGTATTGATAATAATTTGATTTGTTAAGCAATGTTTAGGAAAAAAGGCTGTGAAGAGCTAAAGTGCTATGACATTTTAGGCCTTGACAGAATCTCTGAATTTTATTTCCTTGATTATCAAAACTTATGTGTGAAATTGCCAGAGATGTTGCACACTGGGAAAAACAGAACCCAGCACAGCTAAAACAGCTGCTAAAATTTTTCGTTAGCACAGTTTTAAAATAATTACTGTACTAATTATTTATTATTGCAAGGAATTTTGAAGAATGTGCAAGTGTAAATTATTTAATTTGACAGGCATAAAAGATGAATTTTAGAGATGCAGCTCTGCTGCTGCTCAGCATCATATTTAGGGAAATGTTTTGCCTGTTGAGGTTCTTTGAAAGAGGAAAAAAAAGACTGGCATCCCCCCACCCACACTACAGCTTATTTAGAAACAAACATAAGATTACAAAACCATTGAGTGTGAAATGGTATGTAAATAGAGATATCATATTATACTGTAGCACAGAAGCAATTCAGATGGGTAATAAAAAACATGCAAAAAAAATGTCATATACCTAAAACTGACAGAATTGTTACACGTGCTGTACACAGATTATTTGCAACTTTGGTCTGCACTAGATAGAAGTTCCTACATATACAGTAAATGTATGTTTGAGGTAAAATAATTTCTTTTTACAATACTAGACAGAGAAAAACCTTCAAGGAACTAAACCCTACTTTAAGATGTTTTAATTCTCCCCACTGAAACAAACTGGCCTCAAAGTTTATTTTCAATTTCCCATAGATCTCATTTTTTTTCATAAATAGCTCTGGCATAAATAATTTCCAGTGTGAAATTAGTAAATTTTGATTTCTCTAAAAGGCTCTTCTTCCTTAGTGATTTTTCACTTTAATTAGCTGGATCCATGAGAACAGATAATATTCTTAAATGATTGGTAAGAAAATTCTTTTAATCAATAGTATAGAGCAAGGTGAGATAAAAGGATGGAAGATAAACAGCCAGTAAGATATTTAGGCACTTACAAGCAAGTCTGGAAGACATTGTAGCCTGAATTAAAAACAACATAAATATCTGCAATCACCTGTTGCCTCACCACAGTGATTTCTAATAACAGAATCTGATCTGATCTGAACTGATAAAAACACCCAGAGAATACTGCACAGGCAGATGATCACCAGACACTGCCCATCAACTGGACTGCATTACATGGCCATGTGTTTATTCCCAGCCCTCGAGTGGTGCCAATAAGCCTCAATTTAAAGCAGATACAAGTGGCTAGGATAATGTATGCAAATATACTGGACAGCAGTTTTTAAAGTGGTAATTGGTTCAATTTCTGATCATCTGACCGCACAGTTGTAAACAATCTTTTTAGAGTGGTCATGTCACCGCAGCTGCAATCTGCCCTCTACATAATAGCTCCCTATTACAGAGCACTCACACGTAAAATGAATGATCAGTATCTGCTTCTCTCATTCTCCCAAGGGATGCTAACCATGTCAAATAAAAATGCTTTGCTTAAAGGGATAAAAGTGTGAATCAGAAAAAAGATTTTGCCTGTGTTAGAAAGCACAGAACTCCTAAGAAACAGTACAGCTCCTTACAACAATTAAGAGCTTGTTCAGAAAATGTATTTGTATGTTTGGATTTAAATCAAAATTATATAATTCTATATAACAGGAGTGATGTAGAATTTCATTGGTCAGTAAGAGTGAAAAAACTTGACTGCATTTAATAGCCATGAACCTTTAAAAACCAGCAGATTTTAAAGCTTGAAAAGCTTCTAGGCTCTCCTCCCCTCCCTCTGCTCCTCAGTCTCCCCTTCTAGTTTGCTGACCCTGCATCCCATTCTGAGGCACTGAGATCTTACATCAGCCTTAGGTTCCTCACACAGACCCAGGTCCCTGGCAGTTCAGGATCAGAAGTACTTGGCTGTCAGATACCTATGGATTTTATCAAATCTGTTGGCCACAAAGGTGAATCTAAAAAACGTGTCCTCCTCCCAGGTGTCCCTATTGTTTGTATTTTCCACATAGATAATACTGGATAATTTCCAATATGTTAGCATCAGTTCCAAATGGGATTGTTAATATAAAACCTTGACTTTGGAAACACATTCTTGATTTCATTTTTATTCGGTTGACAGAAAAATATTGGAGCAGACAGTTGTTTTTCAAGACTCTGAGATTAATCCTACCTCCTTAATCATGGCTATTCTGATTTGTCATATGTCAATTATATGCAAATGTTCATAGTAAGTAAACATCAGCCCAAAATGGAGCACAGTATCTAGCTAGTAATTGGATATGACACCCCACAAAGACTTAATTTTGCATAAAACCTACCAAAGAACTAGCAGTCACTTACAGAATAAATCTTATCAACCAGTTAGCAATGTCCTGCTGGCAGCATCCACACAGACCTCAAACCATTTGCAAAATGGAAGCTGCAGACAGCAAAGGAAGCAGCTTGGCTTTGGAAGCGGGGCAGCTGCCAAGAGCTGCAGACACTGGGATTCAGTCATGCACTGAAACACCTGCTGGAAGGAGCCCAAAGCACCAACTGAGACCGAGCTGCAGCTATGGAATGTGTTAACTTGTGGGACAGACTGCAGTTTCTAACTCTGGCCTGGAGGCAAAATCTCCCTTACTAAAAATATGGATACCTGTTATTGAGGTTGAAGGTAAAAAAGAAGTAATCACATTTAAATCAAAAGTAGTTGTTCATGAAAACTGCTTCAGTTAATAAATGTTCTTTTTTTTTCTCAATATTGCTCTACATTTATCTACTTTTCTCTTATTATGGTTTCTGGGCATTTATCTTAAAATTCAGTCTCATTAAAACTTCTGAAGAAGGTATAAAAACATTATTCCATTTCACTGACATGATCAAGTTTAATTTCTGAGGGCAATATTTCATGTAATCTTCAGAAAATTCATAAGCAATGTGAAAACTCATTTGAATACTTTATTGCATCCTTGATTTGGTATAAATAAAACTGTTCTATTCTACTGTTTTATCCTTGTCATGCAATCCCAATATTCATTGCTGCAATAAATTAAGTCTTATAAACAACAAAACATCATAAAACAAACTCAAGAGATGCTGCAAATAGGGAACAAAAAGGAAATTATCTAGTGCAATCTTTCTGAGTGAAAAACCCTTGAAACATGTTACAGCCAGTCAGTTAATAATTGCTTTGTAAATGTGAAACGAAGCAGAGGGGATAAAACTAATAAACAAGTCATAAAGTACAATTTTTAGTTGTTTGGAGTGATTATGATTCCTTGGAGGGAAGAGGGGTACAAAAAGGCTGGTTAATGTTCAAGGATCACCTCTGCCAAGCCCAGGAATGAGCATCACACTGAAGAGAAAGTCAGGCAAAAATGACAGGAGGCTTATATGGATGAACAGGGAGCTCCTGGATAAACTCAAAAAGAAAGCCAGCAGAGGGTGGGTGCAGGAACAGGCAGCCTGGAAGGAGTGCAGAAATTGCTCAAGCATCCAGGTATCTTGTTAGGAAAGCTCACAGAAGCCCTGACAGAATTAAAATTGGCCAGGGCAACAGGAAAAGTACATCAGTGATAAAGGGAAGACTAGGGAAAATGTGGACCCTCTCTGGAGCAAACTGGGAGGCTTTGCTACCCAGGACAGGGAGAAGGTTGAGGTCATCAATCACTTTCTTGCCTTGGTCTTCACAGACAAGTGCTCCAGCCACATTGCCCAGGTCACAGAAGGCAAAGGTGGGGACTGGGGGAATGAGGAATTGCCCACTACAGGAGAGGATCAGGCTGGAGAATATCTAAGGGACACGAAGGTGCACAAGTCCAGGGGACCTGGTGAGCTGCACCTGCTCGTGCTGAGGGAACGGGCTGAGGAAGGGCTAAGCCACTGCCCATCGTATGTGAGGAGTCATGTCAGTCCACTGAAGCTCCCACTGACTGGAAAAGAGGAAAAGGAACCCCCACTTAAAAAAGAGAAATAAGGAAGATGCAGGAAACTACAGGAAACTGACCTCTTTCAGCCTCAGCTCAGGTCAGAAAGATCATGGAAACAAATCCTCCTGGAAATTTTGCAAAGATACATGTGAAATGGGGAGATGAATAGTGATGAATGCTTCACTAAGGGCAAATCACGCCTGACAAAATGGTGGCCTTCTATGACAGGGTCTATTCCTGCCACTGTCAACCATGTTCAAAATCTCGTAATAAAGAACCTGTTTTTATATTTCCTCCATTGTAGCTATTATACTTGTGCTGGAAAACAAATATAATCCTTCCAAATAAATAAAGTGCCATCCACAATATATGCTTGTACAGATGCTGAATATTACAACAGATTTTAATAGCACTCTGAAAACACACAGTTCTGTCTCTCTTATTCACCCATGCTGAACAGAACACATGATGGATGTTAAAATTCCAGATGCCATTTTCATTGCACCATGCTAGAATGCAGGATCTCTTTTCCAGAATGAAAAGGACAGAAGAAGGTAACTTTAAACAGAAACCTTTCACAGAAACAATCTGAAGTTTTGGAAAGTCATGAACAACTGGAAATAGCATTATCCAAATGACAAAGGTGGGTAAATTTTGTAATTGGCGCTGTTATAATTTTAAGCTATAACATGCCAGACTTTTCAGGAATATGTTACTTAATGATAAATCTTTTTCCAGTGTAATGGCTTGGCAGATCTTCACCATTAGCTTGCAGCCAAAATGTCATTCCAAGACATGCTGCCAGCATTACAATATTGACCTAATTTGTCCCTTGTGTTTTACGTTCAACATAAACTCAGAAATCGTGAAAATGTTTTCTTGTCTTACAGTTATTTCAAAGAATTCTAAATGGTATTTTATTACTAGTGTTCCCAAACTGGAAGCATAAGGAAATCGGAAGGAAAAATCAGAAAGACAAATTCAACTTATTTAAATGTAGCTCATTTCTGGGCACTTGATGCCAGCAAACTTTTTTTTTTAAAAGAAATATCCAGATATTTATTTTTAACAATCTTAAGCGACATAGTGTTCTTTAAAAAATGTGTATTTGCTCTTAAAAATTTAACATTTAAATAGTCTACTTCAATATTTTACTTGTAACATGTTCCCCTTTTCCTGCACCAAGAAGCCTACAGCAAAAAAGGCATCGAAATTCTGCCATGCAAGTATTCATATGCCTCACCTGAACATCTCTTATCTTGGCTTCCTATTACTCATTAAAACAGGCACTCTTTGAATTCCTCCATTATTATCAAGAGACCTGAACTTACACATCATTTTTTCAATCAAAAATAGAAACAAGCTTTCATCATATTCTTTTTAAGGAATGTAAGTTCTGAACATTTTTAGAGCACTAAGAACTCTCAGGACAGATCTCAGAAAACAACTCATGTAATTCTACTTCACTTAATATTTAGTATGCTTATGCTTCAATGCTAAGACAAATTTAAGTATGAAAATAGCATGGAATGCATTTATTAATGTGGAAAAAATAATTTTTAGAGAATTTGAGGAAAATCAATAGACATGAAGGTAAATATTTCAGAAAGTGATAAATTTAGTATAAATCAAATTGAAAAAGTTCACAGCTTTAGATACATTTCTGGACTCTCCTAGATGATGGAAGATTGCCAAACTGTGGTTTGAGTCATAAGGTGAACAGAAATGTCTTAGGAATGTTTTGCTCATCCTGTTTGCTGCACAAGAAATTCATTAACTTCATTAGCAAGATATTTAGGTAAATTGTTACATGTAATAAAATGATTTTACAGACTTAAATATTCAAAAATCCTGAAAGTGCACTCTCATACAAATGACTAATGTCTGCAATCAGAAAACAAAACTAATCTACCAGTTCCTCCACAAAAGAAGAAAGGAAAGCAAAAAACATTGATAAATGGAAATAATAAGACAGCTAGAAAAAAATATCAGGGCATCAACTGTGACACTTAATGGCCTGTTTGGCATCTCCCTGTGACAAAAGGATGAAAGACAAAAGTTCAGCAGAATGCAGTGAAGGTGTTTTTTCCTTAGTCTAAAAAAAGGAACAAACTCAATGCAACAAAACCATAAGCTATCAAGAAGAATGTTATAAGTGACTTACAGGAACCAGGAATTTTTTTATTTCTTCCAAGGCATGACTCATACGAGAATACGCCTCCCCAGGTGGAGCAAACACTTCAATTAATACATGGAGCTCATCACTCAAGTGTGCGTATTTGGCCTCTCCACTTTTCCTTAGTTCTTCCTCCTATGAAGAAAGGATGGATTTGGTTTTAAAACTGGAAATCTACTAATTTTGCAGTGATTTAGCATTCACAGACAACATGACAGAAGGACATACTGTAAGCAGACTTTTAAATCTGGTAAGAAATAAAAGTCTAGTTCAAGCCACCTAAAGATTTAAAAATCAATTTTGAGTGTTTGAATGATAAAACCAGCATAATTATCATCTAAATCAGATTTTAATCAGCACAGTGAAAAAATGCTAAATACACCAGAAGGAAGAAGTGACATATTAAATCCATAATGGAAAAGCTGCATTCATCTGTCTGAATCTTAGCTCTTAACAACAAAAAACCCATAAAATAAAGATGATTTAACCATTTTGGAACACTATTGTTTAGTAAACTCTTTAGGTTCTTCAACAAATGTCTGCAGCCTGTACATTTTAGTACCACCAAAGAAAAATATGCCCTAGGACTTTTATTTGAGACACAGAATCACAGGATAGTTTGGATGTGAAGGGTGTGAATTACTAAAGACTATGTAGTTCCAGTGCCCCTGCCAGGAACAGACACCTTCCACTAAATCAGGTTGCTCAGGGTCCCATCCAACCTAGCCTTCAACACTCCCAGGAATGGGGCATCCACAACTTCGTTGGTCAAACTGCTCCAGTATCTCACCATACTCATAGTGAAGAAACTTTTCCTAATGTTTAATATAAAACCTACTCTCATTCAGTTTAAAGCCACTACCCCTTGTCCCCTCACTATGCACCTTTTTGCAAAGTCCCTCTCCAGCTTTCTTGGCCTCTTTCTGTACTTGAAAGGTGCCATAAATTTACCCTGAGCCTTCTCTTCTCCAGGCTGAGTAACCCAAATTCTCTCCATAGCAGAAGGGCTCCAGCACTGGCCATCCTCATGGCCCTGCTCTGGAGCTGCTCTGACAGATCCATGTGCTTTTTATGCCGAGAGCATCTGAGCTACTCTCAGTACTCAGTGATGAATGAGCTTCAGCCCCAGTCCCAATTCAGGGTACCTATGCAATGTGGTGTGCAGCTCAGCTGGTGAATCACCACACCTAGATATAGCTCAACCATCTTTGGGTCCCAATTTTCTAGCTATAAAATAAGCCTAATAATCCTACTTCATGTTAGAGTAATGTTCTGAAATGTCAATCCACTTTCTTACACAACGTTTTGAGATAGCAAATGTAAATTGCAAAACAGATTCGTAGTAGCTACTGCTCTATAAAAATCAGAGACATAGAATAGTGATCATGTTAATGGCACTGGCTATGACAACACAATGAAAAATCCAATCCATTGCTACACAAGATAGACATAAGTAATGCTAAAGAACTGATGAGCAGAAGTCTCAGTCTTCAAAAATATTTTGAGAAATGTAATTTAAAAGAAAATATATATAAACAAAAAACATTATCACAGAAAAATAAGTAAACTAATTTGCTTGAAAATGGTGAAAAGGTTACACCTTTTTAGTATATACTAAAATATATCTTTACTACATGTGAACATGTAGTAAAGATATAAAAACTGTAACAACAGACTGCAATTATTACTGATTAAGCTTATTTAATTCTGCATTAACTTCACTTATTTTAGTATTGAATCTTTTACACCATTGCTTGCTACCAAAACCATTTGCAAAATGCTATGCTCCTAACAGTAAGTATTCAGTTCTTTTTATCTATGTTAGAAGATCCAGCCTCAAGGACTTTTTGATTTTCCAGAGAATACACAAAGGCTACGTCCTGCAGCTCTAGAGCCCGAGATCAGGCTCCATGCTAAGTCAACATTTGGACATTATGATAAAATCATTAACTCAATAAATGTGAACTACTATTATAGTTTCATGTTTTAAATTTGACATATTTGTTTGCAACTGAAACTAGAAAAATTATTATGAGATATAATTGTCTCAGTATTTTTATTTTTACAGTTCCATTATCTTTGGCATTTTAGCTTATCACTGAAATCTCACCGAAATTTCCATAAGAACCACAGCATAATATAAAAATCTATCATGAGATGCTTCCAGTTTTCTGGAAAAATAATCACACATTTGATTACGTCTAGAAAAATCTGGTATGAAGTTTTCAGTAAAATTAAGTTTTAATAGTTATAAAGGTGCACCCTAGTGATTGCTGGAGGTTTCTTCCCTATTGCTTTTTTAAGATTCTGAGGGAAAAAAAATCCAACAAAAAACCAACAAATGCCAGAAAGCCCCAAAAGTTATCTTTCAGGAACAGACTACCAAGAAACTTAGAATTTAGAAATTGGACCTTTTTTTTCAGATGTAGAAAAAGCAAATGAATAATATTTTTGCTCATCGTTTTGATGAGGATTCTGTACAGCTAAGACATCAGCAAGATGATTTTATAATGCATACCTGGAATATGCCTCTTCAGTGGTAACAATGGTAATTATGTTTCTCTTTTAGTTTCCAAACCAACTCAGGTTTTCTTAAAACACATCATTTTCTAACCTGCCTCTCCAGTTCAGCACATGCTTTCTGTCACTACTTGGAGCTTATTTTTAAAGCTGTTGGAAACCACAGGCTGAGGTTCTGAGATATTACACACTTCTTCGTGAGGATACTTAATGAGGTTTCTTCTTGTCGAACACATGGGGTTAAAGACTGAATTTTCACATGGTATCTCTTCCCGTAAGAGGGTAAAATGTCAAAATAATGCTCCTTTTATTGCAAGTGTATGTAGAGAGACAAAGAAACTTGATTAAGGAAAACTATGAATGAATGAGAACTCACAGACCATGTGAGCACTGCACCAAGCTCTCCTTCCCAAAGCCAGTGATTATGGCTGAGTATTTGGGGACTGAATGTAGCCTTACATTTAATCTTATGTGGGGTACCAGGCATGTAACAAGCAAACAACAGACGTGGCTCACAGTGTTGGGGAGACACTCGCTGGTGTGGCAGGTGGTACCTACTGGCAGCTAACACAGCTTTCCAAGGGCACTACAGATGAACAGGCCCTCCCAGGAGCACAGGGAGAAGGACAACACCTTTGCAGATCTTCATTAGCAAGCAGCACATCCCAAAATGGTCCCAGTATCCCAGTACCATGGACCCAGTATCCACACTGCTTCTGTTTAGGATGGCAGTACTGCCCACAGCAGTGGGTTTTGCCTCCTGCTAGTTGTACTCTGGTTGCAATAACTGAGTTCCCCTTAGAAGCCAGAGAGCCTTTCTGGAGCCCAACCTTGATTTAGTTTCATAGGAGAGGAATCCAGTTAAAACCCTGTGAGCTCTGCTCACTTTAAATAATGGGAATTGGGAATGATCAGGAGGCTCTCCTCTAAATTATGCTTCTGAGTCAAACAAAAACACTAATGAATAACACCCCGTGTAGGGCTGGTAAGGACTGAAATGGATTATGAGACTTTCCAGCACCTGACCCATTAAGGCAGAATAAGTGAGATCATCATTAATCTATTTTTCATGGTGTTCCTTACCAGGCTATCTGGGTGCTAATGGCCTTCCAAGGCCCTGGTGGCCTCTAATGCACCAGTGCAATTACTTGTGGACTTTGGCTGTTTCTCATATAACTCTGCCTTAATCACCTCTGAGGTTCAGGTATTCCCCACGGTGCTGTCTGTAACTTTTGGCAGACTCTCATAGCTTTTTACATTCTACAGTTTCCTGCATCATGTCCAGCAGTTTTCTAGACCCTGTTCAGCTTGCACAGCCTTGGTCAGTGTCCACCCAGCAGATGAGTTGTTCCCCCACAGCCCAAGCACAGAAATGAGAACTGCTTAAGCTTACTCATGTAGACATGAAATGAATCGCAGTGGAAGGTGATGAGCATCGAAAGCCTGATGGATTCACTGAATCAAAATGCAGTTAAATCTCAGGCACTGGATCTTAGGGCAGAAAAACAACAAACCTGGGACCTGATCAGTTCTGCTTTATAAAAGGAATAGATTCCTTGGTTTCTGGGTTAGCGATGGCAATCACTCTTAGTACTGACTCTCAGGTTCATAGTATGGTTCTTAGTTCACAGTGACAATGATTTAGTTCAGTGTGGGTTGAGCACAGCAGAGAAAACATGTATCACCCTCCAGAAACAACTGCCCCTCATCCTGATCCTCTTCCACTCCATTCTGCATGTCAATTCCCTTTATTTCTCAAGAGTGACAGAACCCACATCCCCTCATACAATACATACTTCCAGCTTCCTTCATTCCCTTCATTCTCTCTTCTTCCTCTCATTCTGAGTGTCTGTCACACAGTGCTGAAGTCCATCCACCCTCAGCATGATGTATGGCTCTATCACCCACTCCCTCCTAAGGATAACAGGTGTTTTGAAACACCTACTGTTTTATAATTTCCAGTTGACTAAAGCAGGGAAAATGAGTTATAAAACTCTATAGTGGAAATATAAGAAGTATCAACCTCTGCAAAAGTGAAGTATGTGAGTGACAGGAACATAAAGGCCAGGAAAAATGATGAATTATCTCTGGATGTAAAAGGAGTCTTAATGTTTTAAAAGGATGTGTGTTGACAGAGAACTGCTTTCTGTCTGGAAGCCTGGCCAAAATGTTTGAATAAAAAGACTAGAAAAAAGTTGAAAGAGATGGAGTTTGCACGGAAACAATTACACAGTCCAGACTGGTGAATCAAAAATGTCCTCATAACACTGAAATAAAACGTATAAAAAATATTAGAAAAGAAACTTGCAGTAGGAACTCTGTAGCTCTCAGAGATAAATTTAATCAATAGAATACAAGGAACTTCCTATAATGAAACAAATACAGCAACAAAAGGAAACAATGGGTGCTTGAAGAACAATCTGAGAATTGCAATGGATTTCATATCTTGCAAGAATTTACAAAGAAAAGCATAGTGCAGAGAAAAAGATGATAATCACAGGGCTGCTGCTACACAGGCATTATTCATAAGATCAGTGGGCAATGCTACAGAATAAAATTAATGAGCATGCAGTTTGATAAATGCAAACCTATTAATTTTTAATCTGGACATAAATGAAAAAATCAAAATGGTGTCTGCTGCACTGACTGTAGTATAAGTAACAGTGAACTCATTTATTGGGGGTAGTGGGTTAGGAGTTAAAAAACCTTCAGGTCCAAGGACCCATCAGTAGAGAAACAAAGAAAGAAAAAAAAAGAAAAAAAAAAAAAAGAAAAGACAATTTGATCATGGAGGAGGCATTGGAAGATTCAGTAGAGTACAGAATACAGCTAAAAGACCTAAGCTATTCCTTGACTCTTATTTTTAAACCAGTTATTCTCACTCCAGGAAGAAGGGAAGAAGAATAAAGAAGATGGAAGTGGTGAGTACATGGAGAGAGCTCATACAGCAGTGCAAAGACAGTGGGTGTACAACATCTGCAGTCAGACACAGAGACCCCATTAAGAAATGCAAGCATTAGAAAGAACATCACCTAAAAGAGAAAATAATGGGGGAGATACAGGTGACAACAATTATTTTTCTGTACTTGATTCATCATTAAAATTTTCATTGTTACTTTGGTGAATTGGAGCAGAGAATTGTGTTCATGCATTACTGTCTTGGGCAAACAGGTCCTTCAGTGTTTTATTTCCTGATGCTTTTCAAAATGAAATGCAACAAAATCTCAATGGCTAAGGGGCACTAACCCATACCTAGATCATCTTTTTGTTTAGAGAGGCAGAAAGGAAAAAAGGACTAATCAGCAGAAGAATGTGATGATAACACAACCACTGCTGAAAGAACCCTAATACTGACATGAAGGTTAAATGAAGAAAAAAAAGGAATTCTTTGGAGAAAAAAAAAAAAGTTTAGGAAAAAGATTAACACACTGAAGTGGTAGTTGCCAAAACTGAAGCATCAGACAGTGACCACTGTGACAACAACTAGTGATCTATGCTTAAATTCCCTGCCAGAAAACTAAGAGTTCACAGACCTGTAAATGTTGCTATGGTTCTACAAATCTAAGCAGAAGCTAAAACAGCATAGATAAGAACCACCTGGGCACTAGAAAATTGCTCCTTGAATTAACTAAGCCAAAGATATTTATTGAATACAATCAATGAATTGCAATATTGCAAAGCTTATGTGGGAAATCAAAGATCCTCAAGAAATGCACAATTACCATAGCTAAAGATGCTTCAATGGATTTTGTTCATCTTAAAACTTATGATCACAATAGAGATCACTGCAGTCCAGATACCTTCAGATTCAGAAAGACTTTGCCTTAATTAATGAGAGTAGAAAATGCCATGTTTTTATTTATGAACGTCTAATTAGCAGTTTGTTACAACTAAGTTACAATGTATTTTGCTTGAACTCCAAACAAGATGTTACACATTTACTATGGGCAAAAACATATCTTAAAAGAAGTCTTTTTTTTTTTTTTTTTCCTCCTTTAATCCAAGATTTCTTAGAAGTTTAGTTCCATACTAATGACTGCAGCTCAAATACCGTGCAGGCAAAAATGACACATAAACTAACTTTCTAGTGTCTGACTCTTTCCCTGGTTTTACGCTCACCCTTCCACTGCCCTGGGGATCCTAAGGCTGATGGCTTCAGCGTGGAGAGGACAACACTGACGTGAGTTGCAGTACCCTGAGTTCTTTGATGCAAGATACTGCACTGGGTTTGCATGGCCAAGTTTTGGTAGGACTAGGGGGTACAGGGCTGGCTTCTGTAAGAAGCTGCCAGAAGCTTCCTCAGTGTCTGGCAGAGCCAATCCCAGATGGCTCCAAGACAGATGTGCTGCTGGCCAAGGTTGGGCCAAACAGAAATGGTGCAAACACCCCTGCGGTAACATATTCAAGGAGAAGAGAGAAAAAGTTATGTCTCAGATGTAATTTTGGTCAGAGAAGAGTGGAGTGAGAATATGTGAGAGGAACAGCTCTGCAGACTCCAAGGTGAGTGCAGAAGGAGAGGCAGGAGGTGCTCCAGGCACCACAGCTGATTCCCCTGCAGTCCATGGAGGCCATGGGGATGCAGAGATGCACCTGCAGCCCTTGGAGGAGACCCACACCAGAGCAGGTGCATGTTTAAGATGAGGCTGTGACCCCATGGGAGGCCTGTGCTGGAGCAGGCTTCTGGCAGGGAGAGAGGAGCCCATGCTGGAGCAGGTTTCCTTGCAGGACTTGTTTCTCTGTGGGGTCCCCATGGTGGAGCAGCCTGTCCTTGGAGGACAGCATCCCATGGAACAGTGACCCACACTGCAGCATTACGCAGAGATCTGTTGTGTGTGGGATTGACTGATCTTGGAAAAACTCATGGAGGACTGTCTCCTGTGGGAGGGACCCCACACTGGATCAGGAGAAGGACTCCTCTCCCTGCCCAGTGGCAGAAATAACCTGTGGTGAACTGAGCCGACTGTAACCCCCATTCCCTGTCTCCCTGCACCACTGGGGGAGAGAAGGTAGAGCTGGGAAGAGGGCAGAAGTGGGGAGAAAGGTAGTTTTAAGGTCTTATTTTACTTCTCATTGTCCTGCTCTGATCTTCTTAGTAACAATTATTATCTCTAATTCTAGACTGCTTTTGCCTTCCAACAGTATTTTGTCAGATCGATCTCTGTGTTTACCTCAACCCATGAATCCTTTGTTATATTTTCCCTTCCCTCTGCAGTTGTGGAGGGGAGTGATAAAAGGCTTTGGTAGGTGCATGGCATCCACACAAAGACAATCCACTACAGACACAAAACTGACAGCAATAATTTCTTCCTCCCCTCTCCAGGAAGCACAGGGGGTTATTTTTAGGATGGTAAACATTCTATATACATTGTTCTTTCTCCATTGTTTAGCAACTCCATTTCCCATCCAATTTCACTAGATATGGAAAGTTTTACACCTGCTGTGTATGGGTTTTTTGCTCTCTTTGTTACTCATGATTTTAGCCAGATCCCAAATGTTGTTTCCCTTTAATGACCTGCAGCTGACCTTGATGGCTAGTCCCTGCTGACAGGCTCCCTGCTGAAGCCTTCCTTATCATCCCATATCTTTGCTTTCTATGCCTCCACTTCCATCCCAACCCTGTACTGCCCTGTGCAGCATCTTTATTGCCATAGCAGCACCCTCCACACAGAATAATGATTTATTATTGCTACCACTAATTACAGATACAGTACAGAGATAGGCAAAAAGTAAAGCAGTGAAGATAAAAATCACTCAGCCATTAGACAAAGGCTGCTAGGAGTCAGCAAGCCCAAAGGGAGCTGGGGACAGGCCATGAGCAGTCACGGCTGGCAGGTCACAGCCCTGTGCTGTGGTTCTAGCACAAAGCCTGCAACCTGCAACAGGTGATGGCAGCACCACATTTACTGGACACAGGGATTCCAGTGTCAGTGGAAAGACAACATAAGGAACCAATTGCCTCTGATGACCAGTTCTAAAAGCACTCTTGGGAGACAGAGATTTTTTTTTCAGCTACACATTTGTAATTTTAAACCTAAATATATAGCTGGATGAGGCCTTCTGCTTTCTTCATTCCACCAATGATAGATTATACACATGCCCATCTCAGGGTATAAAGAATTGCTTGGGCTCTGCCACAGTGTAAACTGTGATGGCTACAGCTACTGCTGAGGATGAGTCTCTGCACAAAAGGATCAAAACTAATGAGCACTGACTGTATTCCCAAACTTCACCATCCCTTTAGGAAGGGCTCCTCACTATGATTTAGGGTTTTGCTTAACTACACCCAGGCTGCTGACAGCCAACGCCAAATCACCACATTCAAAAGGATAAATACAGCTATTTAGTGATTTGAAAAAATGAAGAGTAGAGAGATATAATAAAAGCTGATGACATTGTAAGAGCTTTAAGAGCTTACTGTGTCAAAAATAAAGCATCAAGCCTTTGGCAGAAGAGAAACATCATTTGAGGAAAGCAGATATAACTTCATTTACACTGGTTGGAGGAAAATATACCTTCTTTTCCTCTGGTGTAATTTTTACTTTGCAGAAATAATTTTACTGGTTCTCTTACATCAATCTAGCTCTATTTCATTATGTTTGGAGCCAACAGTTTTATAAATTTTAATTTTTTTTTTTTTTTTTAGAGAGAGCATGAAGAGTCACCTTAAAGTGATACAAATGTCACAGACACTAGAAAACTCTACTAATGTTTTAGGTAATTCAATAAACTAGCTGATGACAAATTATCAGTCATCATGAAAAGAAGGTTAACTGTATTTATGCTAGGAATTCCATAAACTGACAATAATTTTTTTATCAAAAATTCTTATTAATCAAGAAACATTCATCTTAAAATCTGTTATGTATATAGTGTTCACAAAAACTGTACTTAATAAAAACCAGTATTGGCTATTTAAAATGTGCAAACAGGAAAATTTAAAATAAATATCTGTATCACCTTTTTTGCTCTTTCTCTGTCATTAAGTTTTATTATGATTGTATTATAAGAACAATTTTTTTTCTCCAAAGAATAAATATCACTTGTATCACAAGATTTGCAAGGGATATTCTGTTTTTAAGAACAGGGACTTGTATGAAAAGAAACATTTTTCAGTTCTCCAGGCTCTAAATGAATTATTTGCTACAAACTATTGAACTGAAATAAAAGTAAATCCTAGTTGTAGTCAAGTACTTTTAAACTTTGGGTTTGGTCACCTGAAGGACATAGAAAAAAATAATTCTACCATGGAGAAAATTCTGGAGGCAAAAATCCATGTGTAAGCTATTTCATGCATAAGAAGAAAAAAGGACTCATATTTGAAACAATCCATCAGAAGAGGTCTAATGTGTACACTTAACTTTGACTGTAAAAAAGCTGTAGCTTGTCTTTGGCAATTAATTTATTTATATTTAACCCCAATTTCATGATGAAGGCTCCAGGTACACACATGAAAGTAAATACTTGGTTAACCACTCACGTGATGAAGGACGCTATCCCAATAGAGGCCGAGAGAACAGATCCACTGATGCATGTAGCTATTACTTCAAAGTCAATTGCTATTGCAGGGGCCCATGTAAAGAGACCCCCAAGCCTTTCCCAATCTGTGTAACTTACTCACTTAGATTATAGCTGCAAAAGAACTCAAACACCCAGGATTCAGGCATGATTTTGATCCTAAACACCAACTTGTGGCCATCTAATTTCCTGTTCAGTTGCTTCCTATCCCTGAAATCCACAGACACCAGAACTGCTCACAGTAACACTCCTCAGACTGAAGTGTCTGGGCACCAGCACCACATGAGAGTGAAGGAGATCTGATAATTTTTTCAGGCTTAAGCTTCTCTGGGATTCCTAAAGTAACAAGGGACTAAGTAAGACAGATGTTCCCAATACACCACTATTGAATACAAAAGAGGAGTTGCTGCCCTTTTCCTTAATGAGGTAGCAGTTGGAGAGCTCATCAAGTTACACATTATGGAAGTCAGGAAATAGGTGTTCATTTTAGAGAAGTTGCTAGATGAATCCCACAAGAACCATTTGGGAACGTGTTCTGTTAAACTATTCATAAGTGATCCAGAAAATGAGTTGAACAGTAATAAAAATTCTCCAGTGATAAAGACCACCTCTTTCTGTGCGCACAGACTCTAGATAATGTTATTTCAGGAGAAAGATCTTGAAGGCATTACACTCAGGTCTACAGGAAGAATTAGCTCAGTGTATCATATCAATTACTAGAGTATTTTCTATTAGGCAATTTTGAAGAAAGGAAAATAAATGAAACTGCAAAGCCTCTAGTAGACCATTTTGGTGCTCCAATTTAATAAATTTTAGGAACAAAACAGATCAAGATTAAAAGAATCATTACGAATATGGAAACATTTTCATATGAGAAACTAAATACCAAAGTCTTGGCAATCTTGATTTTCCTGCAGTTCAAGATGTCCTTAAACAATTAATTCTTGGAAAGCCTTTCAATTTTCTTGTGTTCTTACCCAAACTTTTCAATCTGCAACATTCAGGAGTTGCAGACTGAGTGCATTATTACATTTTTCTGTCTTATTTGGAAATGTGAACCCATGAACATGGGGCATGATGTGTTGCATACTAGAGAAAAACCTCCAACATGTAGATGTATTATGTTTTTGTTCTATGACAGTTGCAATTGCTTCTGATGTATCTTTTATCACCTATTACATAGATGTGCATGCTTAAGGCGGTAATGTGTCAAATACGGAACCCACTTCTGATGTTAAAGATCCTATTCCTAATTAGCATTCAAATGAGCTCAAAACAGTATTACAGGTGCTTCATCTAGAAAGCAAGGCAACACTTCAGCCACTCTGATTGCTCATTATAATCAGAGCTGAAAGAGTGCAGAGGAGAGCGATTTACAGCCACTTTCAGCTGCAAATTCAGGAATCATGCCTGCTGCAAGATGTGAGGAGAACTGCCAGGTGCCTTCACCTCCTGCAGTGGCAGCCTCCTCCTCTCCTTCCATGCATAGGGACTTTCTGAAGGATAATGTTGTTGTGTCACTGAGGAACCCTTTCAAATCCAACTGGAAAGCCCCGCAAGGTGTAAAAGCTCAAACTGATGATCCCATTTAACTCCTCATTGCCTTTTCTAACAAGTCTCCACAATTCTGCAGGATTCCCTGCTAATGTTTTGTACCCTGAAACACAGTGGAACCTGTGATACAAGAAATGTGCTTCCCTAAACAGTGATGTAAAGGAAGTGACTTCTCCCTGATTGCCATATTGGCCCAGGCAGGGTAATGGGGATGGTTTGGCTTCCAGCAGTTTAAAGACCTGTCTGATAAACTGCATAATAAAGTTCATTTTCCTGGCTGATTGTCAATAATGATTTCCTTAAGGCTGTCCCTTGATTAACCACAACACTGCAAACAAAAGCAGTAAATGGATTTGAGTATCCTACCACAAATTTAGAAGAGACCACTATTTCCTTGTACCCCCTTGATTCTCATGCAGTGATGTGCAAACCACATCAGTGGAGGGAAGCCATAATGGCAGAGACAAACTGAACTCTGGGGAGTGGAAAAGGGAAAAGAATTCATAAATAATTGGCAAACACTGTATCTCTAATGGCATTTACACAGATGAAAATGTTTGGATACCTGAGCTGATTTAAAAATTACATTATCTTCTGAAAAAGTATTTGAAATTAAATGAAATACCAAAAAATCAACCAGTCTGCCTCTCTTCTTCACAAACATATCCTTTTTCTTAGCTAGAATTTTAATGTTTTGCAAATTACATACTCCCCCTCCCATGTGACAGTCACACATTATTTTGAAAGTTTTACTTTTTCTTTTCTTACAGAATTAGGTTTTGCATAATGATAAAGAACCCAAACACACTTTTCAATGGCAAAATTACTTGTTCCTCTACTATCTAGAAAATCTAATTATTCACACTATATTCATTTAGACAAATAAATATTAATGAGATAGCAAGTTTTTGGATGATTTCTCACAAAGATGTCAGAAATAGCTGACAGATGAATGTTAAACAATATTATATATATATAATAAAATCATAGAATGAATCATAGAACGGTTTGGATTGGAAGTGACCTTAAAGATTATCTGGTTCCAACCACCCTACCATGGGTAGGGATACCTTCCATTAGACCAGGTTGCTCAGAGCTCCATCCAAATTGGCTTTCAAAACTTTCAGGGATGGGGCATCCACAATTTCTTGGGGCAACCTGTTCCTGACATACCACCCTTGCAGTAAAGAATTTTTCCCCCAATATCTAATCTAAACTTACTCTCAATTTTAATCCATTCTCCCTTATCCTGTCACTACATGCTCTTGTAAAAAGTCCCTCTCCATCTTTCTTGTACGCTCCCTTCAGGTACTGGAAGGTCACAATTACATCAACCCCAAACTGCTTTTCCAGGCTGAACAATCCCAATTCTCTCTTCCTCATAGGAGAGGTACTTCATTCCCCTAAGCAACTCAGTGGCCCTTGCTGGACTTGATCCAGCAGGTCCATGTCCTTCCTGTGCTGGGGAGCTATCATGATTTTATGTCTGACATATTTACTGACTGCAGATAAAATAGTTTGCAAACAGATTCTTGGTCATCTCAGATATGATGGGGATTTGCTCTGCAAAGATGAAGAACACATTTTTTAATCTTCTCATAACAAAAATCTGTAAGGATATTAGTCCATTATAAGCCATAAATGAACCTGAGTAAAATACATGATTTTTTAATGACTAGTGATTATAGCTATTCTAATTGAAATTTACTGAAGACTCATTTTCATGGGATGTGCAGAGCACTCAGACCATGTGCCATTCAGGTAATAGCAGGTCCTTGGCAGTGCAGTCTGGGCCTGAACTGAACTTTGCATCATGAGAGAGTACTTTAAAAAGCTATCACTTGTAAAGGAAAAGTAAAGGAAGTCAAAATAAGTTCTGTCAAGTTTGTTTATCTTGAGATAACTTAGCTGGGGTGATGATGGTAGCTTTTGGCTGGGGAGTCTGTGACTCAATGGAAACTTCAGTTTTCCTCATTGCAAATTTTTAGAATACATTGTTTACCTAAGAACAGACACACCCTCAGTGGAAAGCAGACTGACTCCTTTGCAAGGTAAATGCAAATCCTAGAATCACAAAGAAAGTAGTCTGAAGGATGGAAAGCCTTTCTTCCAGCAAGTCCACTGTTCAGAATTTCACACTGTTCTTACTAGTGCCCCAAAAAAAGCAGCAGGTACAAACTCACTTCAGAGGAGCTCACCCCAGGCTGGACATGTCACTGGCACTAAGCTGGCCATGTCAATATGTGAGTGACTAAGTGCAGCCAGGGCATTCCCTCCAAAGGCTCAAAGCAAACTGCTCCAGATCCTCCACCCAGAACTCCCCATCACCCACGAGAACTTGCACGGCATCCAAACCAGAATGGACTACCACCAAAACCCCAAACATACATAAAATTGAAAGAGTAAAATAATTTTATAATTCAGTTTAAAACAGATAATTGCACTCCAGAAAAGGTTAAGTACCTGCAGTCTTCAGAGTCAGCTAATTTTATCGCACTAAAAATTAATATTCATTTTGCACTTAAGTTTTATCATCCAGATCATCCCTGGCAATTTAAAGCACTCCTCCAACCCCTTTATGTGCTCAGATTTATGCATGAAGAAATAACCTTGTGCACAGGCTTTGAGTGTTGCAAACTTTTCACTACATGGTAGCCATATCTCAGATTATAAAAAATATGCAGATTAAATTAATCAATTATAGTAATTTTGCCTAATGTCACCATCAGTTTACAACAAAATTTCCTTCTATTAAAAGCTTTTTCCCAGGAAACATTGTAACCTGCCTCTGGCTGAAAATGAAGCATTTTATTTGTTTTCCAGTTCTTTACTGCTTTAGCACCTGTGGTCTCCCTTGGTGCTCATTTTCAATACCAGTACAAATGAACATAAAATAAAACTGAACAATAACCCTGTTAATGGCAGACTTCCTCCACAGATTCAAGAGAAAAGATGTAGATATTTTTATCATTGTATGAACATCCTCAAATGCTATGACTGATATTAAATGCTGGAAAAAATATATTTCCTGTTCCAACATGCCTTCCTCCTAAACTGGAAAAAGGGAAAAATAAAAAAATATTTCTTAAATAAGGAATATGTGCACCACAAAAACTCAGCAAAGCTTCAGCTCTTAACAGACTTAGCTCACTGTGCTACATTTTCCATTTAAATGTTAGAGGTTTTGAGTCAAAGTGTGCTAAGACCAAATTACTCAAGTTCTTCAAAGACATCATAATCTTCCTGCCAAGGCTGTGTTCAACCCCAGGTCCTTGCTGATGTGCTGGATCTGAGACAAAGGTTCCAGTCTGAAAAGACTTAGGCCAAATGAATGATTATTTGTATCTGTGAGTGGGGTTCATTTACCTTGACTTAGGCATCCAGAAGTCAGATTTTTAAGCCTAAACTAATCACATGGAGCTCTCAATGGAAACAAACAGGGTGATTCATCTGAAGCTGAGGCTGCTGTTCAAGATGAGTTGGGAGAGGAGGTGAATGAATCAGTTTATGGATCTGTGTATCTTTTTGGATCTGTCCAAACCATATTAAAAAGGAAGAAATCAAAAGAGAATTGGTAACCATAAAAATGGGGGGGAAAAGCATGTAGCATTGGTTGGATTCTTTTATAAAAATTATCAGGATGAAGGAAAAAAATGAAGACTAATAGAACCATGTTAAACGAGTTTAAAGACTGCTGGCAGTGCTTTGGGAACTGAGTGAAGGATTACAGACATCATTTTAACTGCTCTGGAGAAGATAATTCATCCATCATGAATCTGAAACATTCAATTTGCTCTTCCAAACACAAATTTAAGCATTACCTGTTTTCCCTGGGCATGCTGAATGAAAATTGCAGTATTTTACAATTGACCTACATGATGCACTGCTGGTGACATGAAGAGCAAAGAAAGAGGTGGAAACCCAAGCAATCAGGCAAGTGCAGAGATGTTACCTATTACCAGCTTCATATCTATTTTTTTTGCATCACATTGTAATTCTTATTTCACTCAGAAACAGTGGTTGCAAAAGCAACACTGGCCAACAGATTCTGGTATGAGTTAAGAGAGATGATATACCTAATTATGAGAAACTCCATTTGTTCTATTTTCATTTTATTATGTAAGTTACTGAGGGGTTTGACAGTGATGGAGTTCCCCAGCAGAAAAGGCACATGGTGCTCAGGCTCCAGGGACATGCTGCACCACAGCAGCTGATTAATTAACAGCTGTCATTTACCAATTATATCCTTTCACAATCAGTAAATCTGTCACAAAAGGACAGGTTCTGCTCCTCTGCAGTCTGAGCAATGGCATTGTGGCCATCATGTTTTATTACTGCACTCCCCTAAGATGCATGGAGGAGCCTGGAGAAAGCACTTGAGATGCCTCTCTGGTAAGCAGAGCATGACAAATTTCCAGTAGCTCCTCGACCTCTGGCCATGGTGGGGATTACTACCCTTGGCTCACTTGCCTCCAGTCCTCTGCTGTGAGGACTTGTGCCCTGTCCCAGGTGCTCAATGCCTCCTCCAGCACCAGGCTGTGTGTGTGTTTCCTTCCTTCCCTCCTTCATACTCACAGAGAGACCTTTCCCCACCTGGGACTTATATGTAAAATGGCTAACAAGGAAGGAAAGATTGTCTGTTTTTTGGTTGTTTTTTCTCCTCCCCAGTCTCTCTCTGAATACCATTCTGTCAAAGGGTGTTTTTATGCTAGAAACGTTCAGTGGGAAAGAAATTCTCTTGTCAAGCATTCCTTGCTGCTGCTGCTTTGGCAAACTGCATTCACCAGTGGCTGCCTCTGCTGGGGTCACCTGGCCCTGCTGCCAGGACCCGGTGAGAGAGGCATGAGGGCAACTGAGCATCTCTCCCTGGGGCACAGGGTCCCCAGGAGCCCACTCCCCACAAACCCTCTAATCCACTCACATGTGAGTTTTCAGTCTTTCTGCCACTGTCTCCTCAGACACAAGGGAGGGTGACAAATGAGACAAACCATCATGTCTGCCACACAGACAGGAGATCTGATTCTTCTGTGTCTGTGGAAATGCAGAAAAGCAACTGAAGCATCCTGCTTTGTAGGAAGAGAAATTAAATGCCCCTTTCAGGAGAAAATGTGGCAAATAAATGTAATCTGCATATAACACAGCAATGACCCTGGACTATCTAAAATCAACTTCAAACTGCTGGCAGAATTAAAGTCCAAAACCTGTTGGTTTTGTGCTTACTTCTGTGCTTAGGAATTGCTGTTCTTTCATTCCAGCAGTGAGAATATATTTGACCAAGTGTTGCTAGCACCTTCTATTACACAGAATGGTAGAGTCTCTGGACAATGAGTAGAAAGGAGAAGTTAACAAGCTGAGGTCGGCCAAATTTCCTTTGAGCAGAAAGCAGAAAAAGCTGTTTTTTTCAAATTATTGCAAGTATTGATGGGAATGCAGAAATGCAATGGCTTTACCTGTGAAGTTTAGAGTCCTTTTCCCTAGATCAGCAGATGGAATTGAAATATTTGCAACTTTAAGGAGGTCCAGTGTGCTCCCTCCTTATCTTATTGAAGCCATATTGATAATAACATTAAAGAAATGTTTAAGAGGCTAAGAAGCTGTGATGATATCTATTTTCTGAATTTAATGTAAAGTCAGCAAATATTACTGCTATTATTACACAATATTTTGCATGCTATTGCATTAACGTGTTTCTAGGAAAAAAAAAACCAAAAAAACATGATGCTGTGTTAGAAACAGTCCCAGCAGGGTGAAAGGGAGTAGAGGACAGGCTGCCTGCCAGACCCAGCCAGTCTAACACTTGATCAGCAGGTCTATCTCCCTGAGAGTCCCTGAGAGCCAAAGGAAGCCTTTGGAATATGTGTTGATGTGATGGGTTGCTCTAACTTTTAAGTTTTATTTTAATTTGCGAATACAGGACTTAGGTGGATGCATTGCTACAAAGTGCCATGCATTAATCTTAATGCTGAAGAATTCTCTTTTGCTTTAAAACACCCCCTTTGAAATGCACTAATAAGAAACACACTGTTTAAAAACCTAAAAGTATGGATTTGAGAACCGTCTACTTTCAGGCCAGAGCACAAAGAGTCAGTGCACAAACAAAGTCCAAGAGGAAATAAATCATCATATTTACCCATACATGAGGCCTGTGACTGCTGACTAGTTTTGTAATCAACCCATGCTGTATCTTTTGAGCCACCCACTGCTTCTATCACTTCCTGAATCTAGGCACAGCATGCAGATGTTTTAACTCAGACTTGGTCTTCTGCACTGAAAAATCAAACCATTCTGGTTTCACATTTGAAAATCTGCATTCTCTTTTGATCAACATGATTGACAAATGCTTTAAGCACATCAGTCTCTTTTAGTGTCTCTAGTATAGCCCATTACAGTACTCATCTAAATAGATGGGGATTTTTTTCTTGCCTGTTTTCAGTAGACTGCTTTGTATTTTATTTCTCTTATTTCTATTCATTTCCTTCTACCCAGATGGGGTATCTGCAAACGTAATCTTGGGGGAATCTTTTTATGTGTTTCCCAAGCGTGTTTATAAAGAAACAAGCAGCTTGGAAACAGAATACTTCTGCTCTCTGCTCACAGAATTTCAGCTTTCATTTTCAAGGAAAAAGAATTTGAGATATAAAAGGAAAGGGTACACAAAATGCAGCAATGAAGGCAGAAAATACTAGGTTTCTCTTTTTTGGTACCTTGTTTATTTTGGTTTATATAGGCAAACTGAAGGCCTTTAAAATCTTCATTGCTGATTTTCTGCAGCTAGTGGATTAGGAAAGGGATGTGATTGTGCCCTGTATAATGGATAATGGTAGTTTTAGAGCACAGCACCAGATTTTCTCACATCTTTTTCTGGGTTTTGTGGAGATAGCTGCAGCTACTTCACTGTTGCCTGACAAGCTTTGCTTTCTGACAAACTGAAAACCATGAGACATTGATCAGGCACAGCCAGAAGGTTGTGCAGTGCTGCTTTGCTGACTGCTCTCTGTTTTTTTGCAGGCTGTTTGGTGTGCACAGGAACAGCCTGGCACAGCCTCGGGGCAGCCTGGGGAGCGACTGACATCCATGTGCCACCAGCAGTGCTGCCAACCAAATCTGGTGGAACAGCTACAAGAGCAGTTCAACAAAACAGAGTCTATGCTGCAGCCAGGTTACATCTGCCAGTGCCTCTGTCTGTCACAGTGGCTGTCAGATCTGGTGGTCATGCTGGACATCACCCATTTGGGCTACATGAAAAAACATGTCACTACCACATTGCCTAGCAAGAGGTTAAAACCAGCAGGCATACAAGACTCCTGAATGGAAAAATGAAACAATCCCGTGTGGTGTTCTCACCTGCAAGCTGGAAGGTAATGTAGGACCCAGTGCCCATTTGGCTACACCTAGAGGTCTCTTTGCCTCCCAACAATGAAAAACAGAGGCAAGCAACATAGGAGTCTATGTGAAAGTCTTCACAGGAGGAAGCCAAGAACAAGATCCTATTTGGAGTCAGGATTTTTAAAGGAAAGCTTCCCTTTCTGGACAAGAAAACTGCCTGTTTGTTATTTCCTGCTATCTTCAGGTAAAAGGCATGTGGCACACGTTTTCTGTGAACAAAGTGTAGAAATGCTACTTATTTTTTCCTCTATAAGATGCAGAAAGGGCATTGCCCAACCACAGAGAATAAATAAGAAGTTCTAGAAGTACTAGGAGAGTTCTCCTTGTTGATGCAAGGCTAGATATTAAAAGACAAATTTAAGAAACAGCAACAGAATGTTGAAAATGAGTTACAGCCTGACTTCAAAATTATGACTTTAGAAAGTCTAAAAGACTTTAAGAATTATTTTGTATTAGAATATGGTTCCTGCCCTTTGTAATCTAGCACATGCCACAGAATGATACCACAGATCTTCATAAATCTCTAAGTATGCTTGACATACTTTTATATAAAGACCTGTACATTTGCCTTTGAGCTTTTCATCTGAAAAATCGTATTTTAAGCTCATGTGTCATTAGTCTTGTCATTATCTAAAAATGAAAGGCAAGGAAGGACACAATGAGCTATGCTGAATGCCAAAGGTCTCAAAGAGCAAAGTGGGTTGCACTAGCTGGTTTTGAAAGGCACCTGAAACAACCAGGAATAGACAGAAACTCTTTTCAGAGTGACCAGAAGGCACAAGCAATCCTCCCAGAAGTCACCTTTTAACTTGGCTGAGGAGAACATGTTTAGATGATGTGCTCTGCCCCCAGTCTGGGATGAACTCACATACAGATGAAAGCCAGGTGCTGCAGAGCTGCAACAAGCACAGCAGAAACACTAATTCTGTCTGCTGGAAGGTGGGTCCATTATCTCAGGCTCAGCACACAGCTGATACCTTCCATTCACAGCTCATTTCCACTAAACTGAGCAGAGCTAGCATCCTGCTTTTAGAAAAAAATAAGAAAAAATAAACGCCACAGCTACAATTAGTCTTGCTGTCTCATTTTTTGTCTCTCTCATGGTACGATTAGAGCATCCCTTCTTTCAGAACGACTCAAAATAAGTGGAAAAAGTCCTTTTCCTCCCTACTTTGCAAAGCTCCTCAAGCGCGTCCATCTTCCAGTTCATGGGTACATGACTCTTCTACAAAGCACAGCTTCAAAGTTGCCTGTCAAAGTGAAATCTCATCCAAACTTCCCAAAGGCAACTACTCTTTTCATTCAGGGGTGTATTGATTCCTCCAAAGATAGTGCAACTTCTAAATCTCAACTAGATAAAAGTACCAGCTGTGAAACCCCACCTCTCACATAAATTCAGAGACTTGAATGTCCCCACTGTCACCTTCTGCTTGGCTTTAGGTACAGTACCACAATCATTCCTACACTGAGAGCAGTAAAATACAGAACACTGGTCATCTTCATTTTCCTTTGGAGGCCTGTCCTGCCTTCTCATGCAATTATATAATTCCTGAATTAAAGGCACTCAATCCTCCTGCTGTGACTGGGTAACTACTTTTCAACAAACCAACCACAATATGTTCCTTAAAAGCACATGCCCTGAAAATGGACTTACACTGTCACTGCCAATTTAGGAGCGAGTGAGATTAAGGAGTGAAAGTGGCTCCATTAGAACCATCCAGGCAATTTACAATGGCTACTCTGTGGCTGTGAAGTGAATATGAATTAGTAAAAACATTTAAGATTGTGAATAATAAAAGAGTTGCATTTCAGCTTCTACCACAGCTTGAAATGCTTTCATTTTGAAAATGCCACTTGTGCTAAGGTTTAATTAAATGGAAAAAAAAAAAGCCCAAGAAAAAAAAAAAAAAAAAAAAAAAGAAGAAGACTTGCAAATGAAAAAGATCTAAATACAGAGGCAACAGAGAGAAATCATAAAGGCCAGATGCAAAATGAGCTGTATCCTCTGCATTATTCACCAACACAGCAGCCTCAGGGCTCAGAATCACAGTGCTTAATGTATTCATTTTTCCTGGCCAGTCCCTGAAAGCATCTGCATACACTATTTCAGGACTAAAAGGACTTATGCAATGCTTTGCTAGGCTTATATAGATAAAATGAGTGCACTTTTTTCCTCCGCCAAATCCCTCTTTTCACAGACATTGCATCTCTGAAAGCTTATCTACAAAATTAGCACAACACAACAGTAAAAGTGCACATGGCCTCAGAAAATATAAAAGTAAAAAAGATACACAATATTTTACAAGATTTATTGCATTAATAAATTTATAGCTTAGAAATACTGAAAATCCCACCAACATTATGCATTATTAAATATAATATTTCATATTTAATTCTAAATTTCTAACTATCTACTGCTGTGCTCTATGTAAATTATACTGCATTGAAAAATAAACATTTTTATTCAGATTCTCTTTTGCAATTTTTCTGGCAGAAGCACTAAGTCATTTACTTATATCCTTGCAAAATGTTGTATTTGTAAATGTTGGTATAATCTGGCCTTATGTTTCTAAGCCAAGTAATAAATGAAGTGTGGTTTCCATTTGCAGTAGTTATAATGCATTTTGCTTGTTGCAGAATGAGAAATATTGATCAAAAATCTTTCACTGAAAACAGCTACTGCAGCCAATGCAGCATCAATGAGCTTAGGGTTCAGTCTGGAATAGGTACAAAGACAAAGCACTCGGATGCTCAGAACTACTGGGAGTATCTTTCAGGTGAGGCACTTAAAAGAGCTTGCACTTTTGCCGAGTAGATTTAGAAGAGACATATGTTCTCTATTAAAACAAAAAAAAAAAAGAAAACAAATAAAAAATAAAGAGGAAGAAAAATTAAACTGAAGGACTAAATTTCTAACTACCAGAGATTATTTATGTCTGGAGAGAGCCTTTCAGATCCCAGTAATGGGAGCAGAACTCAATGTAAGAGTTTAATCAGGTCATTAAAATGGCCATGTAATATGATTACAGACAGAGCAGGAGCCAGTCCCTCTCTAGAGCAGGGAAGTGTGATCTTCTGACACAGAGTTGTTATGCTCAGTCCTAACATCATCCTTGTTTGGGCTGGCACTTCAGCGCTAAATATATGATGAAGCTTCACTGACTTCTTTGGACATTTACAATCTCTGCTGCCCACCAGAATTGTCAGTCAGACACTATTTGGAGCTTCAGGTAATGTATGAGATAGCTGCTGTATCCTTTTTTGTAGAAGCAATAATGCCTTGCCAGAGTGCTGGTAAGGTAGCTGACTATTTTTACTGACATGTGAACTGCTTAAATATGAAATGCTTCTGTTAGGAGAAAAATAAAGTCCAAACACACTGATTTGTTTTGCACTTTTCAACGTATTTGTAATTTTATTTCTTCCTCTATTTTAGAAAAATATTAAATATATACATATGTTTATTTATGTATATATAATTTCTTTTTACTGTGCAATTTCCCATCAGTTTGAAGTAAAGAGCAAAATGGATGGTAGCGCAGCAGTAACAGTAAGGCACATGCAATGGGGTAAAATGGAGAATAAGAAACTCTAGTAAACCTTACAATCGAAGCATACAATTTTTAAATTTAATGTTAGTATCAGAATCAAATTATGATACTTCATCAAAGTATACTTAAAATGCCTACACAGACACAACCATGTAATTGATTTGCACTGTTCCCTACAGGACCACCATTTCCTTGGTCACCTTTTCCTCCTGCTCTAAGGGAATCCTTCCTGCCTGTGTGCTTTCGTGGGCCAGCTTTGCCACGAATCCAGATGAGCTGCCTGCTGCTGCCTGTGCAGAACAAGCTCCTGGCTGCTCCAGAAGGAAGCAGCCATCGGTGCCAGGGACAGGCCGTGCTCAGCTCCGGGCTGTGTGTGCCTGAGCAGCGCATCCCACCCTGCACTGGCGCACGGCGCTGCCCCCTGCCCGCCCGCCAGCGACCAGAGGTGGGCTGTGATTTAAAGCAAACCATCTGGCACGAACTGTGCAGCCTATGCTCACTTCTGACTCTCAATAAATCTGTACAGCCAAAGCGCTGAACATAAAGTGGGCATAATAGACATTTCAAGAGATTATGCACATGGTCATTAGTGGTCTGCTGAATTGCAATTTTACACCAATTATTTTGCTACTGAATTCTCCAAATGTCCATTGTGACTATATATGTTCCTCATTAGACACAGCAGACAGCTTTCTGGCATTAAAGAATGATTCTTTCAATTAGAAGATCACAGTAAATATTGTATTTTCAAGATGAACAATAATACTCCTATTTTATATAGCGTGCTATATATACGTGACACAAAAATGAGTTTAACCACTATGAGACCACTTCTGTAACCTGCAATCATACTGGAAGTCATTGTCCTTCATAACTGTTTAGACCAACAAAACTGGCAGGAATACCAATTTACAGTATGTCAGCCAACAAAAAGCCGAGTATATGCTTCTTTTGCAGAATGGAGTAGTGATGTTTATGATTAGACACATGTTTAATACCCTTTTCTATATGCAACATGAAACAAAATAATGAAAAATAACCAGATTTTCAACTGCATTCTATCAGGATATCAAAATGTTATATAGGATATGAATCACATTATCTGTTTTATATTTTAATTGTATTTTTACTTTTACATAACATACTCAGAAAATAAAAATAATGAGAAGTAGAACATAGTTTGTACAATTTTACTTTTGTTGATTCATATTACATAAATATACATGTTACAATATGCCTTTCATCTTAGCTTATCTTTCTACAGACTGATTCAAAAAACTAGACTCCCTGTAGGGTGAAAACTCTGTCTTAAAACTGAGGCTATATTAGTTTTAAGAAAAAGTAATCCAACAACCTTATTTTGCTACTTCTTTTATTTAACATTTTTTCAATCAACAGGCCAAGAAAACAGGCACTGGCTGCCAGCAATTGAAATTGCCAAGAACAAAAAGACTCATGTGCCTCTAAACTTCATTTTGATTTCCATGAAGATATTAGAAAAAATATGGCAGGAATTTTGAAACTCTGTATTTGAACTGAAAAGACTTTCCCCGACTTCAATTTGGTTATTTAATCAGATTAAGCTGTCAAAGAAACTCTGCTTACACAAAGTGCCTTTCCTAAGCTGACAGTGAAATATCTTTCATTAACAATATTATTCTGTACTACATGAAAAAAAGAATCCATTACATTTATATATTGGTGTGGTTTATTTCCCCCATGTTCTTGTCTGTTCTAATGAATTTTACGTGAAAAAAACGTGTTATTTTCTTGCTTGCTTGACTCCACTTCACTTCATTTATTACAGAAATAAACATGCTAAAAATTGTTGGGCTGTAGGGTTGTTGTCTGGCTGGTTGGTTGTTCTCCTATCATTTTCCAGACCTTGAGCATAGGACAAAGACCTGAGAGCATGTGTACTCTAAGCTCAGCTGTGACAGGAACTTTCTCATGGTCCTGCCCCAGTCATGCAGTGTGGGGTGATGGATTTTGTCAACCTGAACCCAGCACACCCCATGAGCTGCTTCAGTAATAGAAGAGCGCCGATGAGCTCTGTCCCAGTGAGTATTTCTGAGACAATTCCCTTCCCTAGGATCCATCCCAGCAAAGACTGGCTTTAATGCTACCCTCCACAAATAGGAAACCATGATAAATCCAGGTTTGCTTCATTTGAGCATCACCCTGGTTAAAAATCTCCCCCAGACAAGAGAAGGACCCTCCCACAGAAGCCACAGAGCCCAGGGCTAGGACAGCTCTCCCTCTCCTGGCAGAGAATGTATGACCTGATGAATTTGCTAATGTTGTTTTCCCTCAGTGGTTCTCATCAGCTTTCCAAACCCAAATGGATAATACTAAATGGTGTGGCAGGAAAATAAGGGGTATGGAGGGTAATTTTGTATCTTTATACCTCAGAAAAAAAAATTAACACTTGACTAAGATCCAAGCTATACATTTTCCCTTCACTTGCCATTTCAAGGTTTCCTTCTTTACAAATACTCTTCTGGTCCCTCTACCTGGTTCTGTAAAATGGCAGGAGCTCATACTAAAAACTGTATAACTTTGAAAGAAATAATTTGGATCCAAAATTTTCAAGTTTGTAGTACTGCCAGGAGGTATAACTGACCATTTATATTTCACTGTTTTTAACAAAGGTTTCTTTCAACTTGGAACAGGGAGGCAATAACTCTGTAACTTGCTATTAAGCCAGCAGATTGCAAAATATCCAATAAAATAGTACGTTTTTATAGAGAATGACACTTCTAAGAAATATCTATGCTGTACTTTGGAATATAGGTATTGAACTCAATTTGAGCCATGAAAAAGAAGTCAGTAGTGGACTATAACTAAAACCTAAGCAAAATTCATCCTAACCAAACCCCATTTTTAATAAGAATGAGTAGAAGGCTGGGAGGAAAAAAAAAGCAGGAAAACATTTTTAACTAGTATAGTTAATGTAGCTAATAATTACATGTAATAGTAAACAACTTAGTTGGAAAAGCAGCTTTAATACTTCCTCTTAATTTTGAAAATTACCAGTTTTCAGTTAGAGGCAATACTGATATAAATGCAAGGACAATTTAATACACAACCCACATAAACACTGTTTAAATGGTGTGAAGTCAGCATCTCACAAAATGCCTTGAACAAATAATATGATCTCAGTACGATGGCACAGAGTTCTATAATGTACAATAAAGTTCATTGCTATGCATCACGGCAAGCCTCCAGCATACAGCAACAATATAACCTGAGAAACAAAAACAATCAAGGCCCTTTTCAATTGAAAGTAATGTAAAAAAACCAAAAAAACCCCAAACCTACAACAAAACTATGCAGGAAAAATAGCAATGTGAATGGGAACACCCATGATTCAACCTTTTCTATTCTGATGACAGCTCAGAGATCCCATTTAGATTAAATGCATTGGGTGCTGCCCAAAGAATGGTGGCATTAATGTGGACTCTAATGAATGTTTACAACTTTAAATGGACATATATCCCTTTGAAATTCACAGGATGACTTTATAAAGCATATAAAATCACCTCCAACATAAAGAAAGAAACAGGGAAACACTCCCTGGAAATTTTGTTACTGAGTTTTAAAAATCCTTCAGTAACCACAATGAAGAAGAGAAACAAATCAGGCTATAGGGCTCACCATGGGGCACAAATTTAACCCTGTCCACTTCCATCTTTGTGTTCACAACTGTCTGTCAAGGGGATTACTTTCTCTCAAATATCACTAGTTTTCAATATTTGGTGTAAAAATTCATCATACTGGAACAAAGCATGCAGGTGACAATAATGTGTGGAAGATTAATAGAGATGACAGCCTGCCATCCTTAGGGGAAAGAAAACTGCTGTTGCACAGTCTGTCTTTTGTTGAAAGCTAATGGGAAAATTTTCTGCTTGTATGTGGAGAAATAAAGCATAGGTACTCCTTAAAAGCACACACTGCCTAAGAAAATGCTGTGTAACACACAATGCTTCCACATTCATCTTTAAACAAAGCAACACGAATTGGAGCACTGCTGTAGATGGCACTGCCTCCACCTCTGTCTCACGAGAGCTTTCAGATTTGGTCTGAGGACGGTCTGTGGGGGAAAGCCAGCAAGAAGAGTGGCCAACACCAGGCCAGGAAAGTGACAGAAACACAGAGTGACAGGGCTACATCTCTCATGGCAGAGTTATTTTCTATATAGTGATGAATTGAAGAGGGTCTAGAGTACTGAGTGCTTTCCAAAAGCCCTCATTTAGTCTTTACATTATGTGCATTAAGATGATGCATCCTTGCTTCTTTTAAAAAGCCTTTACTTTTAAATATTTGCATTGGGTAATGAATACTTGTTTGTTTCCCCATACCAGTGCAGAATCTAGGGAGTACTGGGTAGGGCCTGATTAAGTGACCCTTTATTTTCCAGAGGTGATTAAGATAAAAGGTTATCACTGACAGATTATGTGAAGAATAAAGCCAGTTTGTAGAACTGCTGAATGCAGCTAAATCTCTGCACTGAAAATTAAAGAAATAGAGCAATCCTAAATATGTCAGTTATTGATTTTGTAACAATTAGTCATGCATTCAATTATTACTTCTCCCTGGACTTCTACCTTCTGAGCCCACAGTGAGTGGAGCATTGCTCAGGGCTGGGCACAGGAACCAGCAGAGCCCACAGAGCCTGCCAATTCCAGGTCTGGCAGCAAAGACACTGCCTGCTCTGTGGAAGCAAAAGGAGCATTGTGAAGTGGCAGGGGATGGACAACTGCCCAGTCAAACAACCCTGTGTGTTAGCTTTACTTCTGCATTAAACCACAGAGTCCTCTGGGGAGAAAAACTGGAAGACAGTTAGGAAAAAATGCACCAGTATGAGCACAGCATTATCCACAGCAGTGATCATCCACGGACTTAAAAGGCAATCCACGGACCACATCTATCCTTAATCATCCATTCTTCTTCTCATCTGAATGCAACCAAATTATTCTGGGGCCATGGAAGTGCCCAGCTTCTGTGTCACACAGTGTCAGATATCTCAAAACCCTCCCTATGAAATGGATGTGAAAGGAAGCAGCCCCAATGCAACTCCTCATCTCTCCTCTCATTTTGGTTTTTACCTTAAATCCCAGAGAACAGGTGGACTATGGAAATAGGTTCTTTGGACAAAGGAACACCAAGATGACAGTGAAAGGAATTATTAACACCTCACGGGACAACTTGGTGAAGTCACAGCATGCTGGGTGGGCTTACAGACTCTTGAGCCCTGTCATCTGAGAACAAAATTCATGATGCTATTTTCCAGAGGATAAATGCCATTACATTTTTGTTGAGAAGTTTCTCCTCCTTTTGAGAAGTGAATGCATCCATATTTGAATGCTTTGAAATTATCATCCCTCTTTTTCTTAAAGCTAAAACCCAATTACCTTCTAAGTACTTAGGAAAGTCCAATATGTTAACTGCTGAGAAGGTCATAGCAATTTAAATACCTAAAGAATAAAGAACTGCTGCTTAAATGGCTAACCTTTCTTAAGTGATTTCTTAAATTGCCTGGAAGTTATCTGGTCACTAGAAGTACAAGGAAATAGGAAACAACATACCAAGTTGTACAAGCAGGAATTAATGAATGCAGCAATTTTCAATACGTTCCTGGTTTTACCAAGAGCAGGATGGACAAAGAAAAAACCTCCTTTAGACGCCAAAGGGCTTAGCACCTTTTAGTTTTCTAGGGTCATTCTGAAAAACCAAAAATATTACTATTTTTGTCCAAAGTAATTTTATATTTTTTAAAGGGTCTTATTGCTTGTATTAAATTTCATAGATGAATTTGTTAACATGGCAGTAATGGCACAGATTCTGGTACGAAAGGTCTCGAATTTATGGGTATGAACTAGAGCTACGTAAATATGCTTCAATGAGTATTCCATGTACTTGGGTAAATTAAACTTTAATTTACTTGCATAATTGGGTTTTAGCTTTAAGAAAAAGAGGGATAATAACTTCAAAACCTATCAAGTATGGATCCATTCACGTCTCGAAAGGAGGAGAAACTTCTCAACAAAAATGCAATAGCATTCATCCTCTGGAAAATAGCACCATGAATTTCAGTCTCAGATGACAGGGGCCAGAGTCTGTAAGCCCACCCAGCAAGCTGTGACATGGAGATTTTTTCTGTTGTGTTTCTACATAGTCCAATTTTGACATTGTGGCATTGCATCCAATTTGGACCAGATTCAGACCTACACCAGGCAAGTCTGCACCTCACCAAGTTGTCCATGAGATGTTAATAATTTGCTTTTTTCTCCTGAAGTACCTAGCAGCAGATTCTTTGATGTCAGTGCCTTTCCATGGAATCAGCCAGTGAGCTGAATTTCCCTAGTGTTTATTGAACAAAATGTTATTTGACTTTCTTGAGTGGATGAGCATTTTAGGCACAAGGAATCAGCAAAAGTTGACTAGCAGGGGTATTTCTGGATGTGATTCTAATGTTTTCTAGCAAGATTTGATCCAATATTGAGGCAGTTTCTAGAAAAGGGATGAATAAAGAAGACCTATAAACTCACCTGTGCCCGCTCCACCAGTACTGGCGTGGGCTGGGATAGAGTTAATTTTCTTCAGAGTGTGAGATATTTTGGCAATGCTCTAGACCATGCTGCACTGTTGGCAATACTGAGATGCTTTTGCTATTGCTGAGCAGTGAGCCAAGGCCTTTTCTGCTTATCACCCAGCCACACCAGTGAGGAGACTGGAGGTGCATGGGAGTTGGGAGGGACACAACCCAACTGGGACAGCTCACCCCAGCTTATGCAAGAGACATTCCACATCATATGGTATCACACTCTGCATATAAAACTGGGGGAAGAAGAAAAAAGAAAACTGAGACATGTTTGAAATTACGATGGTCTTGATAAAATGGTGTGGTTTGGAAGGGACCTTAAAGATCATCTAATTCCAAGCCCCCTGCTGTAGGGGAGACACCTCCCACCAGACCAGGTTGCTCAAAGCCCCATCCAACTTGGTCTTGAACATTTCCAAGGATGAGGAGTCCATGACTTCTCTGGGCAATCCATTCCATTGTCTTATCACCCTCATGGTAAAGAACTTCTTCCTAAGATCCAAGCTAAAACTACTCTTTCAGTTTAAAGCTGTTGTTGCATGTCCTGCCCCCACATGCCCTCCAAGTCCCTCTCCAGCTTTCTTCAAAGGTAATCCTTACATGTGATGGAGCCCTGCTTTCCTGGGGAAGGCTGAGCGCCTGGGAAGTGGTAAATGAATTCCTTAGTTTATTTTGCTTGAATGTGTGGCTTTTGCTTTACTCATAAACTGTCTTCATCTCAGCCCATGGGGTTTTCTCATTTTTACCCTTCTGATTCTGTCCCCCATCCCACCAGTCAGGGAGTGGCTGGGTGGTGCTGAGCTCCTGGCTGGGGTTAAACCACAACATTTGTAAATAAATATCCAGCCTATCTTTCCCCAGCACCCTGCCTTGTACCCAGGTGTTCTAAAACTAAGTGTCCCCATGAAGACATCAAAACTCCGAAGTTCCCCTTGACACTGGTGGAGTGCTATCAGCTTTCTGGAAATTAAGTGAACATGTCCTTGGTCATTAGTTCTTTTCTGTTTTTTGTTCTAATTAGTTATTTTAAAAGGCAAACTCCTCTTTTAAAATTACACAAGCATTTTTATAGTACTCATTCCTAGGTTCATGAATCCTTATTTCTCATATACCAGACCTTTTTTTTTTCCTTAATGAATTCAAATTTAACTTGAGAATGTAAGGTGAAGTATTTTCAGAAAATGCAAGGGAAATAACAGAATAGGCACAGCATTGCAATGGGCAGGTTAATGAACCTGTTGGATGACTTGTGGGATGGAAGGGGATGATATTGATCTGGCAGATTTTCATTAGAAGAAAATCACTGAGCAGATGCAAAACAAAAAGCAGGATCTTCGGACCTAAGCACGTCTGTTGTTTGATACGACATTTTCCAAAGTTATCCCTTTATTACAACACATTTCAAACTGCCAGAAAAGAGGGTGAGAACAGGCCTTAGTCTTTCTTACGACCTTACACCACGGTTGCACAGATGTGGCACATAGGACCACTTCCAATACAAATACTGGATTTCATGGCATGCAAGTTTTCCTCAACATAAATACAAATCAGTATACACAGTGTAAATTAAAAATTTCTTTCACCACCTCCATCTTAAAGGGAATGGTAAAAATCAGTAAAGACAATTACTGAGATGAATACCCTAACTTACTCAAAAAATCTTTTTATCCATACCACTCAGACTCGAAAGACAGTAGGGTATCTGATGCATGCTTGAGGAGGAGAATTGCTCAAAACTAAAGGAAGCAGAAAAATGTTTAATTCACAAGAAAGGTTTATTAGCCATGCTCCCAAGCAAGTGTCATGAATATTTTCCTGACTACAGGCACTGTTAGTGCTTTACAGTTATTCTATGTAGGCAAAAAGAAATGAATTAAGTACTCTGTAATAGCTTAGAAGTTTCTCAAATGAGTGTGTGACAAGGAACAAGTGCCTTCTGTCTATTGGAAACAGAAACTCAAAATATGAAAGAGCTACTTCCTGGAACAGGCCCAAATGAGATGACATTTCTGACAGGGCCTTGATTTTTATTTTAACATACTGGTTTTGTGGGCTGGTGCCTAATATCTACTGAATTACATCACTTTAAGCCATCTTCTGCCACTTCACCTTCCCAGGATTTCCAGAACTCCCCAGCGGGATTTTAATGGCGCTGCTGACTGGTCAGGAGGCTGCAGGCAGTTGGACTGACTTTTCCTTCCTCACCAAGGAGGAGGTGCCACCCTGCACCTCTTTTCTTAAGCAATAAATTCTTGGAGGAAAGTCTGGATTCTCATGCAGAATACTATGCTTTTAAAGGCAATTTCCTCAATGAAATTACAAACTCTGTGAACTGTGCAGAGCCATGTCTCCTTGCACGTGCTGCGGAAGGCGCTCCCCTGGGGCCGCCGACAGACAGAGCAATGACACAGCAGCTGCTGCCAATGCCCAGTGGGTTTTGGGAATGTGAACAGCGTGTGCATGTGAAAAACCACTGAGCTGTGCTGCCTAACACTGGCCATGTTATCCACAGCACCCTTTCAAGGGTTTGCTCTGAAATCAAGACCGACAGCTTGAGAGAACTTGGCACCATGCCTGCTCTTCTGAGCCTCAGGCTGCCAAAGCCCGAGGATTAGAGAAGAGAAAAGGGCTTTCAAGCACAACAAGAAAGGATGCAGCAAGTAAGACAACTGCTGCGTACACAGGAGCAACGCTGGTGGCCTGAAATGAATACTGCTGAATAGTTGGCAAAATGTCTAGAAGACTGAGAAGTTCAATCTAGCAGCAAAAGTGGGGATCGAAAACACTGAGAAACTACAACTCTGTTAAAACATCCAGACATGATGAAACTGGCACTCAGGGTATACATCAGGAGTACAAGAAGGATTTAGAAATTTCTGAACGTTATATGAAACAAAGGGATGTCCAGATAAGACTAACTGGGAGACAAATAAAACCTAGCCAGAAGAAGTTAAAAAGAATTTAAGAAATTAGTGGTAGTCACAGAAGTACATTAACCCTCTCAATTTTTTATAAAATAATTGGTCCACAATCCTAGTTGCATGCCAAAAACATATTACAGACAAGACAGGCAATTAGAACACAGAACATGCCAGGACACACCAGTGGGTATGAGAAGTTTAACAAACATAAAAGGTGGGAGGAAAGTGCGTGGGACGTGAAGGTTGAAATTCACAATACAGGGCACATGAGATACCCTCAGGCACTTTAAATGACACTAGACACTCATGTTTAAGCAAATCAACACTCAAGACTGACCAGAGAATAATTCAGCTTGCCTTAAGACAGATGTCTGTATTTTGTCACATGAAGAGATAATTGCACCCTAATGATGGTGGTCATTAAATCTCCACCCTTTCCAACAAGGGTTTATGCACTTTGTTGCCATGTAGCCATTTTCCATTTATGCATCTGAATCAGGAGCTGTACTTAGGCACAGGAGGAATTTAGATAAGATGGCCAAAACTTTGTTTGGTCATCAGCAGTGCAGAAGATGGACTGCAAAAGTGAAAGTAGAGCAGCACCCTGATAAAATAAAAGTCAAACATTTCCAAGGCTTGCATGACCTTCGCAGGTAGGAGGTTGTTTATTTTTTCCCAAATTACACATTATTCAACCTCAAGAAGACAATATTCTTTTCCTTGGATTAAATCCACATACACTTACAAGCTTTATTAGATTTTTCTAGAAGTCCTTCTTTTCTGATGTACCATGAGAGAAACAACACTATGTCCATATTAATTAAATTATTACTTTTTACTGTGGCTAAATATGTTGTTCATGATACCTAATTTTTTTCAGAAGTTTATAATGTAAAACTGATGTTATCAAAAATATTATTATTTTCTATTTTTGAAAACATTTTTAGTTCCAGAGTTCACATAAAAATTCAAAAGAAAGTTATATGCTGTTCTGCAGAATGTTTTATACCGTATTGCAACCTACATATTCTCTAAAAAAGTATGACTTTATATTTCAAAGTTCTTTTTATATTATGTTGCAAAAGTACTTGATGATGTCATTTTTACAAAAACTACTTGACAAGTCATTCCTATTCATGCCAAAACTAAATGGAAATTGCAGTATTCAGTATTTAAGGGCTGATCACCTAAACCAACAGTCTGCCAGAAACATGTATTTATGAAATGCCTAATAAGAATGCTGGAATCACTTTTGAAATTATATTCATATTCAAAGGATTTTGGAAAAACAGAAAAGCAAAGCTCAGTAAGGCAATTAAAAATGGAGATAAATAACATTTTTCACTGTAGAACACAGTCAAAAGTTTAAAAATATACAAAAAACTAATGATATATAATTATGTAATGACTGTAATTTGAGATTTATTTTGTTCTTCTGCACATAGTCATAATCAATGAGAGCCAAGTAGACTATTTTTTTATTTTTTAATAAAAGTTTAGAAAACTATAAACAGTAATCTAGTATTTAGGAACTGTTATTTTTTCTTAGGAGCTAAAATCTTTACTCAACTTGGCAACATTGATCTTAATATCTTTTAAGGTAAGAAAAAAGGACCTTTCTTTGTTGTTGTTACAAAACCGTTGTCTTTCTCGGGCTCAATAAAAATGTTCTCTGCAATAATGACACTCTAGGCTGTCAAAAATTAATCCCACTCAAACCTATTAATGAGATCTTGATACGCATATGAATACATTAAAAACTATGATACAAAAAAAAGAGTGGGAAGATCTGGAAATAATAATAATCTAAGTAGGTAAGAATCATGTGCAAAACTGAAAGGTATACTACTAATTTTTTTCAGACATAAAATCTGAGACAATAGAGATTTCCTACACTGGTATCTATTTGAGCAGCAAAAGCAGAATGCAAATAAATTACATTTGAGATTTCCTTCTACTGAACCCACTCAAAGGTCACTGAAGAAGTTACTTATCCATATCAGGACTTTATTTAAATACAGGTTCAAATTCAAAGTCAGGCTTTATGCTCTCACTATTCATTAGGGTAGACATAAACATTCAGGCTGGGTGTTGCACACCCAGATATCTTTATGCCTTGCCAAATTAAATCTGTATCTTTATCACAGAATAATAGAATGGTTTGACTTGGAAGGGACCTTCAAGATCTTCTACGTCCAAGTGGTCTGTTACTGGGCAGGGACCTCTATTAGACCTTCTATTAGGTTGCTCAAAGCCCAAAGCCCCATTCAGTTTGGCCTTGAACTGAACCGCCAGGGATGGAGAACTGCTCTGGACAACCTGTTCCAGTGCCTCACCACCCTCATCATAGAAAATGTCTTCCCAAACACTCCAGTCTAAATCTACCCTTTTTCAGTTTAAATACACTGCCCCTTGTATAGTCACTACAGGCTCAGCTAAAAAGGATTTCTGCGTCTGATTTGTAAGCCCCCTTTATATGTAGAAAAAACACAAACAGATCTCCTCAGAGCCTTCTCTTCTCCAGGCTCAGCACTCCTGCTCTCTCAGCCTGTCTCTGTAGGAGAGGTGATCCAGCTCTCTGACCCGGTCTGGAGCCACTCTAGCATGCCCATGTGTTCTGTATGCTGGGAAGCCCAGAGCTGGACACAGTGCCCCAGGCGGAGTCTGATGAGAGAGGAGTCAGGGGCAGAATCCCACCACTGCCCTGCTGGCCTGGCTGCTTTTAATGCAGCCCTGGATGTGCTTGGCTTCCTGCACTGCAAGTGCACATTGCCAGCTCATGTCCAAGTTCTCACCCAACTATTGCACTTTACTCCACAGTGATGCATCAGCACTACTGGCCTAAAGAAGCAGCTTGAGGTCAATCTTGTGCAAATGTGGTTGCACCACCCGACTTCAGGCATGGACCTTAGCTAGCTAAATGAGAACCCTGATCACTCCTGGGCTAGCCAGCAGAGCAACAGCCTTGCCTGAAGGACGGCAGAATGCAGCAATGAGTTCACCTGTAATGATGTGAATAGCAGCGCATGGAAAAGGGGAAATTTCCCCTTTCTTTTATGTCTAAGTTTACTGAAACTTCAGAGAGGTGCATGTTGTTTGCAGAATTCAGCATATCCATGTCAGGCCCCCACCAGGAACTGTGAAAGTACAAAAAGAACAATCTATCTAAAGGGTTAGACATCGTCCAGATTAAATAACACAATGCTTTTGAACTGAGAATAAACTAATAAACAAGACAGAAATAAAATTCCACTTAAAAAAACCCCAACAACAAAAAAGACCAACAAAATCCAAACACATAAAAAACTACAAACAGCTCAAAGTTCCAACTACTGCAACTCAGTCACCAAAGACATCTAAAAAAAGTATAAAAGAATAAACAATATAGAATTATCATTTTATGCGTAGTCTCAGCATTTTTGGTTTTATCCCCTGAGACGCCAAAAGGCAACAGAATAATTGCTGACATTTCCAGTCACTCAGATACACTCATATTACTTCAGAAGCACGTGCATCTTCTTAATGACACTCAACTGTGGCCAACATAACATATAAAGAATGACTTTTCTATAAATTAAAATGAGAGCATACATCAAAAATCACAGAAATAAAGGAACAAACTATCATAAATATGTCATGGTGTATGGAAGAAATCCCAGTTTTTCATGCCCAATAATATTTGAGCCTTAATGCAATGATGCTTCCTTTAAGTGTATAAACCCTTTTCTTTAACTTACAGAAAATGAAAGAAATAAATCAAACTCAAGATAGGAAAACTCATTAGATTGCACCCACCTGTTATAGCTTTTTTGCAATTCTTATCTAAAAAGATTCTTGGATTTCCTTTCTGGTATCTGGAATTTCTTCTAATACTTGCCTACAATACTCCTCCCAAACTTTCATAAACATACATAAAATATATTCCAAAGACACAAAAGAGTTGTGCTTTTTTCACTTTTTTCTTTCTAATGACATTTCCTCATTCAAGGCAACAAAAAAATTTTTGCACAAATATCTTAGCAAAATTTAATTAGGCATGCTGAATGAAGACACATAACATATGCTTCTATGCTAGCCAATGTATTATGAAGAGTTATTTGATACTGTATTTCATGGTATACAGTGATAACTTATGTGTGAGAGAAACAAATTCTCTCCTCAATCACACTGGCTTTTTTAATTATCCAAGAATATAATTTGCTCCTCTTTCTCCTCTCAATTTTATAAACCACTGAATACTATTTCCAGAGCCAGGAAATGACACTAGATTAATTAATAATTCATTGTAGTACAACATCTCCTAGATTTCACTGCTGAACTACATTCTACAAATAGCATAAAACAAAATGTGAAAATTTGCCCTTATTGCTATATATTAAGAGCAAAATTTATAGTTGTGACATGGAGAAGCCCAGTTTGGAAACTAAAGTCCATACAACAAACAATATGGTCTATGATCTAACAAAGCCCTTTCTCATTGAAGCCCATGTGAAAAAAAGTAATTTAAGTTTACATAGCAGGCTTCTTTGCTGCATTTTTCTGCTACACATGTAAAATCCTTTCATCTATTTTTAACTATAGATTATTCCCTTCATTAACAGATTGCCAGTATACATTTGAAATGTATTTCTGTAGATGTATAGGACAAATTCCATATAGTCCTAACACTGAATAACAACTTTTTCACTATATTTAAGTACTTTTGCAACCTTTTATAAACTTTATATTCTAGCTGATATACTTCAATGACATGAATGTGCCATCTTCATTTAATAGTGAACTTGCATTAAAACTATTTCATCTGGGTATGCATCTGTAGATCATAATGCATATTGTATATTTTGTACATTAAGCAGAAAAGTAATAAAGGGTAAACCCTAAAGAAAAAAACCACAGCAGTTACTGATGTGAAGCTCATTAAAAAACTCCACATTTTATAAGTTCAGCTACTATATTTTTAAAATTTTTTTTTGCAGAATATATAATAGTGTTTTGCCTACAAACTTCAGACTAGGAAGCAGTGAGAGCTGTCTGTATCATGAAAGGAGAAAGGAAATGTGCAGATTCAATATGTCACTCTGCTGATGTAATAAGAAAGAAAAGAGAGAAGGTGGCACAAAACAGACAACACCAAAGACCACAGTTTCAAATACAGGAATTGTAAAACATAGGGACTCATATCACAGTCATGGACACACAGAATGGTTTGGTTTGGAAGGGACCTTAAAGATCATCCAGTTCCTACCCCCTGCAATGGACCGGGACATCTTCCACTACACCAGGTTGGTCAGAGGCTCATCCAAACTCTTCCAAGGATGGGGCATCCATAACATCCCTAGGCAACCTGTTCACATCTCACCACCCTCACAGTAAAGAATTTCTTCTTAATATCTCATCTAAACCCACTCTCTTTCCGTTTGAAGCCATCACCCCTTGTCCTGTCACTATGGGCTCTTGTAAGCGAATAATCTCTCTTCATCTTTGTTGTAGATTCACTTCAGCTACTGGAAAGCTGCAATTAGGTCCTCATCTCAAATTATCCAGGGTCTGGATCATGAAGGGGCAAAAAAAAAAAAAATTTCAAGGTTTAATATTGTCCTAGAGTGACATAATGATTCTTGTATCCCCATTCGTGTGTTCTGTTTATGCTGGATATGATGCTCTGTGCCTTCAGGACTGGCTCTGAAGAGCGAAGTTTTGTTTTGTTATCAGCCTGCTCACTCCCCCACAGTCAGTGGCACACAGATGGGGCAGTACATAGCGCTGCTTTTGCTTTGCTCTTGCTCTTGGTTCGCTCCTGCTTTGCTCTTGCTTTTGCTTCTGCTCATTAGTTAGTTTAGCTAAGCAGTCTGAATTTTTCCTGGACTATTTTTCTTTCCCTTTTCTTGGAACCACTCAAACCTGCTCCAGACTGGGACCTGGGCACACCGAGAGTTTGCACCTTGTGGCTGCAGCAGCTGCCCCAGCGCCGGAGGGACTGAGAACAGAGCGACCACCCCCAAGAGAGACTTTCTGAATTTGTCACCTTTTTCAGAGCAGTGAAAGAGTGGTGTCATCCAGTATTGTTCATTTTGTGAGCTGGAGGGTGCTGTGCCTGTTAATAAACAGGTTCTTTCCACTTCTCTCTGAGGAATCCTTCCCGACCCCATTGTGGGGAGTGGCCATGGGGGTTTGCTTTCTGGAGGAGCACCCTTTGGGAGCTTTTCTCCCAAATTTGCCCTAAACCAGGACAAATATCACATCATTTTTTTACCACACACTTTTCAGCATCATGATTGAGCCTTCTACTTAAAAGTAGTTGAATTAAAACCTTCCTATATCTAGCTGGGTGATGATTGCAAGAGATTCATTTCTGTAGAGCGAGTTTCAGCAATTGCAGCTATATCTTCAAAAGAACAAACTAAAATATTAATTCTCTTTGCAACTGCTGACACTCAGGATTTGGCCTTGAAATAGTAAAACAGAATTAATAATTTACTGTCAAACTATTCAAGAGTACACATTTGCTACATCAATTTAAAGAAATGTGAAACATTAATTTTGGACTTACATATATACCTTTGGATCAAGTCTGTTAACAGCTAGAGATTCAATATAACCAGTGTTACACTAGAGTTGAAAGTTATATAGATGGCTAATTATATTTTTAATTAAGGAAGTAAGACTTGCTGGACATTCCCTATATCCCCTCATTCTGTAAACAGACCCCTGGAGAAAGATTACCAACACAATAAAAAGAAAATAATTTTTTCTCTCTCTCATGCCAGATAAGCATTTAAGCATTTGGTAAAATACTTTTTTAACATAAGAGGAGATAAAAAGCAGGACCTGCTTCTGGACAGAAAAACAGAGAAGCTTTTATTTATTTTTCCTCCTCACTTCATAAAAATTACTCTTAAGTGAATTCTTTAGAGTTTACAGACATCCCCTAAATCATTCATCTGCTGGAGCACCAAAACACACAGTGCAGCCACTGACTTTCACAGCAGGATTTGTAAGCACGGGGAGGGAAGATTTGCCTGTAAGGCCAAAATTCAGCAAAGCATTTGCACATTCACAAACTAAAACCATCCCAGCTGTGCTCCTATGTCCTTTAAACACAGTTTATGAGATCAGGGTCCAGCAAGTGCTAGAGTTACTACCAAAGATTTGGTTTCAAAGAAATTTCTCAGAGACTGTGGAAAGAAGAAGATGACAGGAGGCAGGGATTAGGACAAGGCTTTGTGTTGATTTTAATCACTAACTGCTACCCCTCTTGACTCCTCCACAAATTCTGAAAAAAAAGAAAAAAAAAAAGCATTCTATAAATGGACTTGATCTGATCCAAACCAAAGGAATATATGAGTTCACATACAGATACAAAATCACATCAATAAAAAATTAGGCAAAAGAGCCTGAGAGCCTTAAGCACATCCACAGATGTCCTTAGGTATGGGATATATTCTGTAGGGATAACAACTTATTCCTCTTAACTCAGAAAACTCTGAATTTAGTGTATTAACATGCCACATTTGTAAGATTTATAATTATCAACAAATTAATTCTCTGCAGACACCTCTAAATTAGATGGACAAGAGCTTTTACTGTAGGGAAAGTAAGAACTGAGAAATAAAGCCAAAGCCACTCAATGGTGGGAACTAAAGGAAAACTTTACAGTCCTGCAGACTCCAAGTGCCAGCTCCAAACTGGATTGAATTCATGTTCACCTGCAATCAAAAAAACCAGAAACTACAAAAATTAGAAAAAAACAAGTTATATCATTTGCAATGCTAATATCATACTTTCTGATTCCGCTGCACATTCAAAACATACCTGTTAAAGCTGCACATATGCCTTACTTTAGCTATGTTTGATAAAGCAGAAACACATCTCACAGCCAAGCATACTTGGAAAGAAGCTTGTCAGAGAACACCCCTCTGTCAGAGAATTTTCAAAGAAGATGAAAGAAAGATGGGGTGTTTTTTCTTGTAATAAATGGCTATAAACTCAAATTAAATCTGTACAGATTTCCTTACAGCTATTATTGAGACGCAGCAAATTATTGTGGATTACATAACAACAGTACTGTGATGAAGTTATATCTCTAAAGTTATATTGATGTTGGGTAGATAAATGAAAAAGGAATGCTACATTACAAGTAATCAATCTGAAAAATGATCCAGAGACTAATCAATGCAACTGAATAAGAGAACATTAATCCCTGATGGAGATATTACAAAGTAAATAATATCTAACTTAGCTATCTAAATTCCACTCACCATATTCTTCTATTATGTTTCTTGTGGAATTGAATTTCAGGGGACTCCAAAGAGTTGTTGCTCCAAGACTGATTTTTTTTTTTCATTATTCTATTTAATTGTGTGCACTGTAATTTAATTTACTGCAATGCTGCCTCTATTGTGGCAATGCAAAATTCCTTGTAAGAGTAGCCCATTAAAGTATATTAAAAGTATTTATCATGATCCTCAAGAGTACAGATAACATTATACATGGAAAACTGGGATTTAACGTAATTGCTACAAATATTTCAAAGCAGTTCTTTCTGCATTTATCTATATGTTAAATTAGAAGAATAATAAACATAAAACTAAACTCGGCAAGATCAAACCTTGTCTTTATGAAGCTGCATGTAGATAAATAAAATACTTTGGAATGTAAGTCATTGTTCTGAAAAAGTATAGATGGGAAAAAACATCAGGGTGAAAACATATTCAGTCCCCCAAATTGCTGTAAGCAATTGATTAATTTACTTTTTCTTTCCTTGTCTCTCTTTTTTTACCTTCCCATCTCTCACACATGAATGTGTTGCTTTATTTCTTCCCATGTTTATTCTTTTTTAAAGAACACTTCTTGCCTGTTCCACAGGCAGGGACATCAGTGCCAGGACTCACCCTGACAATGCCATTCAGGATTGCAAATGCCATGTGCAGGAGAAGGGGGTGCCCAGTTGGGCGCATGGTCACACAACCAAACCTCCTGGGTAATGTGAGGTTTGGGGGTGGGACACTGTCAGCAAGCACCAACTTGTTCTCTGACCAATGAAATACAAGTCAGCTGAAGAGTTTGGCACAGGTCTGGATGTGAAACTCAGACTTTTGGGTGTGAAATTGGCACTACTGCAGACAGAGGGGAGATGGCAGCTGAGTCACTTGGCAGCTTGTTTCTAATGCATAATACATGTGTACATAGCTTTGTTTACTTTGCTGGGATAATTAGAAAACCTTACAATATTCCACAAACAAAAAATTTAAACTGCGTTTGGGTAAAAAAACTACAAAACATTTACAAGTTGACAAACCAGAAAGCATGTTAACTTTTTCTCTGCTAAGGGTTACCTTTACCCTTCCCACATTGCTCTCTTGCCACTTCTTTGCCTTGCCTTCTTTAAAGTTTCATGGTCTTCCATTACCTTCAACTTAAAGAGAATAAAGCTGAAGCACTACCTCAATGTTTTGCCCTTTGGAAGCAGCCTAATTTTGTAGAAAGAAAAGAATGTGTCCCATCTTCTTAAGATTGTAAGAAGCAATCTTACACCCAGCAGTGTAAGTCTTACAAACGTCCTGTCAGAACTATAGAATCTGTAAGTCTGTTTTAACATTACATTGAAGGGAGGTGATAAAGACTTTTAATATCACCACTGTGTTACATCAGTAATAAAACAGCATCTGCTTGAGGTCTGATGTGATTCTTATGTGAGGACAATGCAATTTTCTTAACTATCAGTTTCAGAGTATGAAATTTTTAACAAAGAGCTAAATTGCCCTCTTGGCTATTCTGTTTTGAAGATGTCATCACTAATTACATGGAAGCATTGCATCACTCCATGAATTGTGCTAGTAGGAAATGCTTGCATTGCTCTATCTTATTGAATCTCTACAACCACTCTAACACCACTCTTCAGACTGGAGCTCTAGTCTAAAAATTAACAGAGAACTGTATGGAGATTGCATGTGAACTTCATTTGCTCACTCAGCTAAATACTAAGAGTAATTTATTCCTTGCACTGGTCATTGGCAAAACTGCCACTGGCTTCAGCAGTACAAGAAATGCCCTTGTGGGACTCTGGAAGTGTTAGAGACTATCTTATGGACCTCCTTAAGCATTGAAGAAGAATAGTCCAACAATTTTCAAATTCAATTAAATTACAAACATTTAAAGTACTCAAATGAGTGTCCCATTTTCCTGGTTGTTTTAACCTGTCTTGGCATGTAACCAATCTATGCACTTTAATTTTTCATCAGTAATTAATACAGGTCTAACGTAGGAAGGTATGATAATCTCAATTTTTTATGCCAATTTAAATTTTCAAATTTAAAATAAAACCTCATGTTCTAATATTCCATGTGTACGAAGAAATGTAAGTATTTTTTTATTTAATACCAAAAGAATTCATTAAAACAAGAATATCAAAGAGATCAGAGATTTCGGCTCAGTTTCTTTTAATAAGCACCTAAACTTGCACAAATTATTTGGCATTTACACCCTTTTTCAAGAAATCACAGACAAATGAGTTACAGAATCAATGAGGCAGACTGTTTCCAATATTTACAGTCTGAAGTTTATAGTCCAAAATTTGTCTCTGAGAGACAAATAGGACATGAAGTTTTTTTTTTCATTTGTTCAATTTAGGATTTTTCTCCCCTAGGGAATATTTACTGAGCAAAATGCCGCCAGATCAATCTTCACCAAGATCTTCTTTGTTACCATTGCCTCAGGGAGACACTCGATAAGAAGTGGTCAGGAAATAAATGTGATGCTCCCTTGACCCAGCAGTTCCTAATGGCTTATTCCTGACTCTGATGATAGCCCAGATCTTGTACCACTGAAAGCAAACTCCAATACTGAGGAATAACATCTACTTTGTGCAACATCCTGTGTCCCTTTCCAGAAGCCAACACGGTCTACATGTGAGTATCTAATTACACAAAAATAAGCTGCAGTAAGTTGGGCTCTAGCTGTAACACTAGAATGCTGTAAAAGTCTGCTGACACAAACTCACATGCAGTATTTTTACAAAAGTGCAACTAAAAATTTCTGGCTGCCACGAGGGCAGGAAGAGGCTGCTTACTGAGAAATATAAATGACCTCTCTAATGAGACAAAAAAAGTCCTGTTCACATACTACTACAGTGCCCAGGCAGAAAATGCAGAGGAGAACTGGAATCTGACTGGAGAAGTCAACAGAGTGCCCTGGTGCCCAGTCTTCAGACCTAGATGCTGAAGTGCAGGTCAGAGCTTACAGGCAGCACAAACCACAAGCCACATCTCTAGAGAAAATATTTCTCTAGAACCTTAGAAACTCAACAAGGGGGAAGTCACTGTTGCAGAGACAAGGAACTACACTGCCTCATGTTTGGGCAGGAAGCAGTAATTTGGTGGGTTCTGATACTGCTTTTTCCAATATAGATACCTTTTTCCAAACCTAAGAATGATTTGGTACTGATGCTTTGTCTTTACATGCTGCATGAAACTCAGCAGAAAAATAAAAATCCCCATTTAGGACATGGAATGATCTAGAGGCTTATTCAAGTATGACTTGAGAAGGCAGCAGGTCTTATATCAAAGTGAAAAGAACATTGTTGACTAATTTGGTCATAATTGCAAAGTAATTTTACTTGAGCTATATGTGCTATACTTCTCCTAAAATGTAAATGATGTCAAGTCCATTTAAAATGCAAGTCCTACCAATGTGTAGAAACATTTAGGAAATGAGTTACAAATCAATCTTGAGACTTTGGAAGCGACTGTGCATCTTTTGGGGATAAAAGAGTTGGACATTAAATAGCATGGGAGTTTAAAATGGTCAAGAGACAGACATTCCTATTCACTGTGCACAAAAAACCAAGGAACTGGCTAACATAGAGAGACTCAGTGCTCAACCATGAATTGGAGCAATATATCACACACATCTTTCTTTCTCTCTCCACATGTGCATACAGATAACAAAGCTTTCAAAAAGCTTACCTTAAGCCTAACTCCTCTAAGCAAGGTCAGAGTGGTCACCCACCCAGTAAAAAAAAGCAGAGCTGTTCTTAACCCAAAAGGAATTGGGTAAAAGGCAATTTTCTCTGCAGCAATATGGACTAAGTACTTGAACCCATTCTAAAATTCAGAGATAGATGTCAGAGAAAACATTGTAAATCTCTGATATAAATATAACAATTCACCTTTGTAAGGAAAAAATCCATACTGCAAAGAAACAAACTTGAGAGAAATGGAAACAAATGGATTTCCAAAATTTTATAGCACAAACTGAAAAAGCCAGGGACTACTCTGCTGCAGATCATTTGAAACTGCATAAATTGAAGGAAAAGAGGCCACTGCTCTTTCTAGCCAGGTTCCAACCCCAAAGTTACTGGGACGTGCCTGTTAACACAGATGAGCTTTCTGATATATACTGAATGATGTATCACAAGGCCTCTCCTGGGTTAGGTATGCAGATAGGATCATCTGAATATCAGGAAGGGAAGAATTTATCCCAGTGGGGTCAGTTAACTCTTCTGGCTCAACGGCTTCATATTTTTGAGCTTGATTCCACTTCAGCCAGCAAGCCAGACAAATAGGTAACTAATGGAACCTGCACAAAATATTAAACAGAAGATGCTCCTGTCTTCCAGGGATGTGGTGCTACAAATCATCTTAGGAAAGAACAGTCCTACCGTCTTTCCCAAAATTATTTGTAGCACCACCTTCCTGGAAGACAGGCAAGAGGCATAAAAACCAAAACATGCAGAGATATGACAAGAAAATAAGAGGTTTGTGACTCCCCAACTAGAAAGACTCTCACTGAATAAACATATTCTTTTTTTGTGCCAGAAGGAGGATAAATTACTGAAAGCACTCAGTTTACTGCGGTATCAATAGATAAAAATTTAGTTAAAAGGATGTGGCTGAGAAGCAGAAAAGAAAACTCGGTTTTTTTCCTAGGTGTTGCACTCTGGGTAACATGGAGTTTTCTGAAAAAAAGAGAAGGAACAACTTTCTGGAAACAAGCTGATTTGCACAGATCTGTGAAACATAAGAGGGAGCAGACAACACATGGACATAAGACACCTAAGAGAAGTGATGCAAAAAGCATTTTTCATTAATGTCTCATCAACTGGCTTCTCACAAATTGATTATATAGGCAATTGTAAGTTCAGATGGAAGAACAGTTTCAAGAAAAATAAAGAAGAAAGTCAAAGGAATGAAAAGTATGCGCTGAGAAGATGGTGCATGAAAGCTTCCCAAGGACTGGCAAGCCCTGGAGACAACTGGTGCTGGTGGTCGAGCACACATTGTGTCCGTGTGAGTCCGGAACTCAGCCCGTGTCCAAGATGACCGCTCTATGCTGATGAAGACTATGGGCTCACATATGCTGCTGGTGAAACAGAGGATCCTCTGACAGACTTTCTGAATACCTACCTGCCAGTAAAGCCCTCTATTTTCTGAGTACATAGTGAGAGTTGTCTTCCCAAATGTTGCTCTAACCAGGTAATCATGAGACTGCAGTTCAGATGGGAGACTCAATAAGGTGAATAGCTTCTGAGAATAATATTCACCTTTAGCAAAAACCTGAACAACTGCAATACTTACTAGAATCAGTAAAAGTTTATAGAATAAAAGCTATTCTAAGAAATATTGGTTGTGATTTGCATCTACTATAAACTGCCTCCCCTATCCGGGGAAAAAACTATTTTACAACTCACAAGGGGTGATACATTGAGGTATTTTTCAAGAAACTGGGGTGGTTGAGCACCTGGAAGTTGTAGAATACAAGTAACACTGGAGGAAACAATGATAAAGATGATCTCTTCTTTTAATCTGTGCCTGCCAACACATTTATGTTTTCTCTGTCTAAGGAGGAAGTATTTTATTTAGAATGTTTTTATCACGAAAAAAAACCTAGCTTTAGATTGTGAAAGCCTTTGGCGCCTTTTGACATGCTCACTTAAAGGAAAAACTGAGAGAATGAAGATTACAGTAGGATTTAAAGAGTTAACATCCTTTTGCCATTTTGGTCCTTAAAGATTTCAGTTTCAAAAGATGGGGTGGTCTGCTTTTTGTTTGTTTCCTCTCCCTTGCATTTTTCTTTGTTGCTGGTTGTTTCTTATGGTCCTTATAGCCCCACAATAGCTCATACCAGGAAGTTGAAGGTTTTAAGGAAGACAATAAAACTGCTGCAGCAGGAGCAGTGTACTCTTGTAACTTTGGCTCACATCTTGAAGGCAAGCTGAGGGCCCAGTCCTGCTCTTGGTCATAAACTTGTTTGTGGGGTGAAATGTCTGTAAGCTGCAAGGTGCTGCATCTGTAGACATAAAAATACAAAGTCTTTACGACTTTTAAACACAAAAAAGGAAAACCTAACAGAAAAATACAAAATGGGTGAGCAGCAATTAATGATTTAAAACTGCTACTGATGCTCCTAGCTGTGCGCTAGTTTTCTAAATTAAATGCCACTCATTGCTCTGTTTCCCCTAGAGATTTTCCAGCTGAATATGATAAAAGAAGTACTTCAAGGGAACAGAAATACTTGCCTAAGAAATTAACATTTCAGAGATTTTGCACAAAGTCCAAATCAAAATTCCCAGCAGGCTGGAAGTAAATCTAAAGGTTATATTTTAAAAAACTAAATTGAGTTCTTATAGGCATTCCCAAATTTCTATCTCCAACTCTAAGAGCAGAAACTCCTGGAAAAACACTGAGCTAAACTATCATTGCCATAAGCCAGAGGAAGAAACTCACAGGCACAGGGGGAGTGGCACCAGTGTAAAATGTAGTGCAACAGACCACTAGGTGATTTTTGGTTGGTTTTGTTTTGTTTTGTTTTGTTTTTTAACTATCTAAAGTCTCTTGTAACCTCCTATTCTTGTTGAGAACGTTGACACTCTCACTTGGAAAAAATATTGCATATGCACCTATACTGCATGACCTTAAACATTTTGACAGGTAGTGACACTCAAAAGCTTTTAAAACTCTGGACACTAAAGACAACACCTTTGATCCACATTTCAGTGAAGCAATAGCATTGGGGAAGAATATAATGTAATTCTTGGACCACAACATCCTATAGACAAAACCTGCTACATTTTTCTTCTCTTTTGGCTATCAGAGCATTAATTAATAACTTTTTTGAAAAAAACAATGAAATCAAGAGAATCCTATTAAAGAACTAGCTTTCCTCTATTAGAACACTATGCCCATGGTAGTCATGACCTAATGAAAAAACACATTGTGCTTCAAACCAAAAATCTATGGGGCATTATTCACATTACATATGGACTTAATCCTGTAAGATATTGAAACAGTTATTTAAAGGTTGCAGGACTGACCTCACAGCATTTATAATTTGCAGGGAAGAGACCAGTGCACACTGCAACTATGGCATATTTTCAAAATCTTTTTTAAGGCAATCACATAACACAGTTGTTAAAAACCACTCTAAAGCAAACATGCTAATAATTGCATCTCAGTAGTTTCCCTGTGTGCTCATTTCAGATCTTTTTAGTAGCAAACAAGCTCTTAATGCTAGGGTTTTCTATAAAGAAAAGGTAATGAAACAAATTCTGTTTAACAGGGAAAGCTGCTGTCCAGTGACAGTGGACCTTATTTGGAAAGCACTTAATCCACAGATTAAAGAAAGGCACATATCTGGACTGCAATTATCTCCTCTTTCCTGAAGAACTAGTTTTAACAAAAACCACAACTTGAAAAAGGCAGCAGTTAAAAGTGCTCAGTAGCTGATAAAACACTGAATCACATAAAAGTAGTTTATGAGGTTTTTCAAAGCTGCAGTGCAACTTTGTTCTCTAAGTTTTCATGTTTTATAGGAAGACAATATGAATCTTGAAAAACAGAATCCTTTCAATAGCCAGGACAAATGACACAACTAAGTGCAAGTTTAAGGTATGAGAGAAATGGGTAATAAACAGACAGTCTGCAGAATAGGAAATGGTGTTGACAGGATTTCTCTAGGTAAAAAAGTTTTAAATTGGAATGGCAGTTATATTTCTGTTGCAATTGAGTTATGAATGGCTAAAGGAAGGCAGCATTGACTCCATGCTCAGAAGGGATAAAGCAAGCTTTATTAGGAACTACACATATTTTATAGACAGGATCTTTCACCCAGAACCTGACTGGTTCTTAAACAACACCCTTCACACCACTGGTTAATTCGGAACAACAACTTTTTAAAATATCTTCCCATAAACATCACATACCAACATTCCACATGTTCACAAACACCAGGTGCAGAGATTAAGATAAGAATTGTTTTAATTCTTTCTCTGAGCATTCTCCCAACTTTCCCCAGGATGATGCCAGGGAAAGTTTCTCTCTCTGTCAGCATCCACATACATCAGTCTGCAGAAGATTTCATGCAAACACTGTGACTTACATTTTCCTTCCTGTGTGTCTGACAGCTCATGTGCTACAGTAAAAGTCAGTGTTTTAGCTTTTTTTAATCTAATAAATAACCTTGTTATGAGGACACAAATTTCCAAATTCTATTCTATGTAAGTAAAACGTGGTTCAAAAATATGTTTGGAGCAAAGACAATGTGACCTCCTTTAGTTTAAATAACTGACCAGTCTTCCAGATGTCTTGCAGGTGATGAACAATGAGTTTTCAGGAAAAGATATGCAGGCTAAAAAACTATTTTTCTTTTTTTTCAACAGAATGAAAAGTAACCAAAAATCTTTTTTTGTCTAACACCTAATATATTACTAAATGAAAATTAAAACATTCTATTGTTCTTAGGTTATTCTGCTCTTCCAAACAGACTCCTTTAGGTAACTTTTAAAATAAAAATGTTCTTAAAAATAGAAACGAACTGCTGATGCAGTTATACTTGAGCATCTCTTCAGTAACATCTAACATAACTTTATGTGACATACATTAGCTCTGTGGTGCCTTGTGCACAATTGGAGCTGTTCATAATACACATTTTAGGTAAGCTGCATTGCCTTTTCAAATTAATCTATCCTGTTCCCGCACTGTAGGCACAGCAGACACTCAGAAATCTCAAGTAACTCTTAACAAATGTTCCCTGTTGCTCTGAAAGGAAACAGCCTAAAATCTTTAGCCTCTAAAATTTACCCACAGGTTTCTTTAAAGAAGATAAGGAAATTCTGAGGAACAGACATACCTCTGTTGATATAATCTGCTTCTCATAAAAAGAAACTCCCCCTCTGTATGACCAAAATTACTGACTATAGCCAGAGCAGCCCATTGTTGAGCCAAAAACTTCCCTGTTGTCATTTTGGCACTAAAAAAACCTCAAATCAGCAGATCAGTTCTTTTGGAAGATTTAAGTATCTAGGGATCTAGGGCATAAATGTACTCAGCACTTTCCAGCAGAAATTCTGCTTCTGCTTCTCTGCTGCAACTCAGCATCCAGCGGCAGCAGACTGGAGGGGAAAAGCACACATGCCTGCAGTCTGTCTAGAAACTGCTATGGCTCATGGCATAATATAGACAGTTTGAAGGAATTCTAGTTTCTAGAGAGAAATTACATCGATTTTTCTTGAATACTCCTGCAAAACAAAGATCTATCAGCCAATATACATAAACTGATTTCTTTTATGGTTCAAAAAACCCATAAAAAGCCTCCAGACTTTGGTAATTTGTATTTAAATCAGTAAAAAAGTACTGCATAAATGATACTAGTGCACTATTTTTTTGACAAGAAAATGGTTTTAACCAGAGCAAGTTGTATTTTCCTTAGCAATGTAGCAATTCACACCATTATTTATGCTCACAGTCAAACATATTTTCTTTACATTTTATCAGTATCTCAAACTAGAACAGCCTCTCTGAAATGCTAATTGTAACTATTACCCATCCCATGATTATTCTCACACTCTTTTGCCAGGAACTGGTAACACCGACGTACATGGATGAGAAAATTCCTGCCTCTCACTGCAATTGCACAAGGATTTTGTTTTCTTTTGAGTCAGTAATGTCTAAATTGGATTAAGATAAATTGCTTATGAGCCTTTCTCTACAGAAACTGCTTTCATGACTGCTATATTTAATGCCACTTTACACTAGAACTTCATTTTTGTACACCAGTCTCATATGAATGAGCCTACATGAAGCTCATACTCAATTTCAGATTATTCTTAAGGACTACAAACCTTTTGAAGACATACTCAAATTTTGCTGACATACTCATGGAGTGAACATAGCACCCGTCACGCTGGCACTGTTCATTATGGTCAGACAAAAATCAAATTATATGATCAGAAGAGTGACCAATCTAAAAATCAGAAGTCTTAATCTGTCTAATAATGTGTTTAAACTTGTTTACACTCCCCTGTCTGGGCAATTGATGCTCTCAGCAATAATAATCTGAGTGGGTGGCTGAAAATGAAGTGACTGGGCATCAGCTATAGCACTGATGCAAATGACTGCAGTTTAGCAGATCATACATTCTTTCATCTAGGGAAATATTTATGATTACAGAAGTTAGACATAAGTAATTAAAATATTTTACCTGTCAATACTTGGAAATAAAATCAGTAGTGTATTCAACATATATTATTTTATAATCATAACTGAAGTGTCACTAAATGTCTGACTAAAATGTCATAAAGAAAACTCTGAAAAATTAAATATAATCTGTGTGCCTAATTTGTCTAGTTTGCAGGTTTATTTTTCTAATATTGCAATGGCAGACCTCATAATGTCTATGTGATTGCTGATACACTTTACCAAGACCAAATAATGCCAACCAAAAAATCCTGATTGGTCTTTCCTTTCAGCATATTATTACTTTCATAATTTTAGCTACTGAGATAATGACAGAGGTGACAGAAAGGAAACAAGAATAATGCACAACATTGCTAGAGAGGCTATATACAGTTAAAATATAGTGAAATTAACAGTTAAAATATAGTGAAATTAACAGTTAAAATATAGTGACATTAGGAGTCATTATTTCAGTGTTGACCATAATACTGCTGTTCCACAGATTCTAAAAGACATCACAATGCAATCAGGACTTGTTCTTTGGGTAAAATATACATGAAAGCTTCCTTAATGTCCTGGTTTTAGCTGGGATAGGATTAGTTTTCCTCCTAATAAATGGCACCCTGTTGTGTTTGGGATTTAGTATGACAAAAATATTGATAACACACGAATGTTTGGGTTGTTGTTATGTAGTGCTTACCCTAATCCAAGGACTTGGGAGCAAAGCCAGGACAGCTGACTCAAACTGGCCAAAGGGATATTCCATACCACAGAGCATCACGTTCAGTTTATAAACTGGGGGGGAACTGGTTGAGGAGGAGCAACACTTACCTGCAAGTAATTACTTAGGGGCATTGACCAGGCTGTGATTCCCAACATTTTTTATTCTTTATCTATGGTGCATTTTTAAACACACTTAAGCAAAATGTCTACTTTGTTATCTTCTCCTAGAACTATGCCCTGAATAAATACTCAACATTAAAAAAAAATCTCTAAAGCAACAGAAAACAAGAGAGAACTCATTTATGTACACCAATATTAAAGCAGTAATATATACAAGCTGCACTTTCACAGGAGAAAAAGACTTTTCTCAGAACAAATGAACATGGTTTCTCTTTTAGGTGAATTACTTAAATAACAGTGATACTATAGCAATTGTGAAGGTCTAAGCAAGGTTGGCATAACAAGAAAAAGAATATATTTAAGCAAATTATGTAACTTGAAAAAAACAAACTAGCCTTGGAGTCAAGAGTCTATTATAGGCCTTTTAATTGAGTCATTAATAAACAGACAGGCAATCAAAGTGTAACACCTAAAACAACATATGTTTCAAGTAACTGCAACCAGATTACCGACACAGTACCTTAGCTTTATCCCTCATGGATCCTTTTCCCAGGATGGACATTTTTGCACCTGTTTCTTCTTGTAATCTCTTTAAAGAGTTTCCTCTTGGTCCAAGCAATTTCCCAACAAAATTGAACTAGAATGAAAATAAGAGAACTCTTTTAGACAGGTACTTTTCCAAAAACTTAATAAACATGATGACTAAACAAGAAAATTTTACTTTCCTTTAAAAGAAATACTCCTACCTAGCTTACAGCCTAATTGACAGAGATACAAGACTGGAGAACCAAGATATTCATTTGTCTAGTGTGAAAGACTGTAAAAGCATTCATGGTTTATTTGAACCCTGGGTGGCGCCTCTGTAGGACTGACACGCCAGTGGCTGCTAGGTTTAGTGAATTGCTAAACAAGGTATTTGCTCATGAGATGGTACTGGTGAAACTCAGAAAATGCCTAGGTTCTTTCCCAAGTTAGCCAGCTTTACTTGCAAGTAGTATATCTTGCAAATTTAGAGCTTTAGATAGATTTTTAGGATTTGATGTTTCACACATTGACTTGAAAGTAAGTGCTGTTTTGTGTACTGGCTTCAAATACCTGTTTTGCCAGCACCAGAACGAATGACAATCAACAGATCGTGGTAGATATTCAAGGACATTTTCTAAAATGAACACAGCTTTGTCTGCCACACTGCTAATATTCCTAAACACTGCACACTTCACATACAGCAGTTTTTTTCTGGAGAGATGTCTATTGGAAAATCAGGAGACAGAACAATAAATAAATGAGGTGTTAATATCATGTCCACACAAAGCAGCAAAAAGGGAGGAGTCTATTAAGTAATTTCTTTATTCGGTAATCAATAGTCTCTTCATTTATTTTTTTTTATTCTTTTAAAAATGCTATGATATGTGGTCTTCAGAAGCTGACTGGACATCATCAGCACTTGCCTAAGATGTTCTGGAATTATGTTCAAGTCTGAACAGACAGTATTCTGGTCTGGCTTTCAACAAAGAATAAGCTCCACCAAAGCAAGAGGGGTGTCATTGTATCAGCACTTCCTTGGTTTTGTTTCAGAGAAAAAGAACATGACGTTAAGAAATATCAATCACGAAAATGTCGCCGTCAAAAATACACACAAAAGTCTATAAAGATGTTATAATATACATTGCTTGCACTACCTTCTATTTTAAAAAGGCAAAAATGTGGAAATATTCTTGTTTTCACTTTAACCAGCAAGAATGTAACACAAATGCATCAGCCATGTTAGTAACACCCAAACTCTGAATCACGCCAGATGCTCCAAATCTCAAGCTCATTTTTAGTCCAGTGTCTTAATTAAAAATAAATTTTAACTTCCTTCAAATACTGGTTAAGCTATCTAAGAAAATAGTATGTAATCACAGGGAAAATAAATATGTACAGTAAAATCTACTGCCACCTAAACCAAAAGATAATGTACCCATGGGGGAAGTAGTAAGTGGTAAGATTTTCAGGAAAATTTAGCATGATTTGAAGCTCCAAAACCAGATTTTTCAAGCTGGTGTGTTTTGACTTTTTTCCAACTCTACCCGTTGATTTAATAAAAGGTATCAGCTCTTCAAAATAGGGCTAAATTTCAAATCAATGTCCCAGTTAATGTATCAACAATCCTATGATTTCAAACTGTTGCTCAGCCTCTTCCAGGGAAAACCTAGCCTGGAAGAAGTTGCTGGCTTCCAATTGATTATTCAATTTTGCATGAAAATAAACCAAACAATGAGGAAGAAATGGCAACAACTGAACTTTAATACTAGATAGTAGACTTAATCTATTGATAGAAATAAGATTTCAAAAATCACCGATTTATATACATGTATGTAAAGTTTATTAGGGATGGCTGAGCAAACAGCAGAGCTTTTGTTTATCTGCAAGGTCCCTCTTACCTGCAGACAGGAGAGTGTCACAAGTTTCACCACCAAATCTTTTGTAACACTTACAGATCATCAATCAGTCAAGAACCATGTCCTGCTGCATACTTTCAGTGTTTCTTAGTATTAAGAAAAGCCACCCCTTCAAAGGTGAAAGAACTGTAACATTATGTAACTTTGGAGGAAACTATGAGAAGGCCAACCAAAGCTTGACTACATTTGTTCTCTGAATGGAATAAAACTATTAAATTACACTCTGTGAAGATTTATGTTGACCATTTACATTTAAGCACTTCATAAACTGTATAATCATTACCTTGACATATTGCTGCAAAGGAGCAGTATGGCCAGCATAGACCATGTTATGTGCTAAGTGGATTTTAATCACTTCACAGGAAATAAGTGGCTGGGGATTTTAATTCTATTGATTATGTAGCAGACAGACACATTTCATCCACTATCTACAAAACATGTATCAGGAAGGAAGCAATTATTTACAACAAAAAAAAACTGATTTGCTTTAAGTTTGGTTTTGTCTAAAATTGCAGAAAAGCCACGGCACTCCATCTGTCATCCTACTGTTACTATAATCCCAAAACTGCCCAAGGTCTGAAAGTACTGGTAGAGTAACTTTGACTCAATAACTTGTGAAAAATTTTATACTTTATGTTCACATATAGGTAAAAGAAGCACATAGGAGAGAGGATGTTTCAGTGAACAGCCCAAAATGTAGGAAATCTGAAACACAACTTCATTTCTCTCTTCTTTTTTTTAAATGAAGATATGCTGAGCAGAACTAATTTTAATACTGGAAAGTTTAGGCTCCAGTTACAGCCACATGCACACACACACAACCTGAGCACAGACAGTGAAGGAAAATGTGGAAACTCAGGCAGCTGGACTGCATATAATGGTGAGCCTTGCCCACAAACACACATTCCTGGTACAGCAGCTGTAACTGTAAATCTTATTCTGCAATCTCAGATCCAATCCAATTCTGCCATGCGTACAAATTTTCTCCGAATAATAGTGGCTCTAAGTCTCTGGGATAATAATCTGGTCATATTAGGAGAGGACGGCTAAGAAATGCTGACATATAGAAGAGAGAGCATTAAAAGAAAGCTTTCACTGCTGGGGAGCAAACAAACTTCCATTTGAAAAATATTTTAGTGTTTCTAGATGTTCCTAGAGGTGGCTTAACTTTTCAATCATGTTTATGAACATGATGAACAAGCTAGGCTTTCTAGCTTGCAGAAACGCTTCCTGGTTTATGGCAGAGATATTTTATATTATTTTCTTGGATTTTTTTATCATTTGTCTGGGGGAGATGATGCATGTCTTCAGGGGAAAATGATCAGGTGAAAGCAGAGGATGCAGAGGATGCTTTACTTATAATCAAATGCATGATGTTTCGTGTATCAACTACTGTGGAATAAACCTTCTCCTCTGCAAAATAAAACCTGACAGAGAATACAGCTCAATAGATCTTTCCTTTATCTACAGCCAGTATCTCCAAAATCTTCCCCAACCAATATATACAGAGTTTCAAGAGATTTATCTGCATCCTGATTACTTTCACACTTCACACAAGCAATCAGACAGTAAAGTGCTCAAAGCCAAAGCTCTGGCTCTCCAGTTTTCATCAAAAGTTTTTGTTCCAACTACCTCAGGACAACATACCACAAGTATAACAAATCCAAGGGATAGTTTATAGCATCAGCATTCAAGCCTCAAGCTAAGTACAATGACTGGTAGAAAATGCATGTTTACATTTAGAAGAATATTTGTTGCCCTAACTGATGCAGCCTGAATACATTTCTACTAGAACTGCAGCACTTCTTACTTTATAAAATCTAATTTAATAGGGTTTTACAACCAGAATCAAGGAATATGCTTACCATTCAAAAAACATGTTTGTGTCAGTGACTGTTTCTATTTTATGCACAGATCAGTGTTCAGAGCAGTAACAAAAGCTAGATAAATAACGAATGGGTAAGACAAATGCTTCCAGTTGTAAGATAATGCAGAACAAAGCCCTGAACTGGGAGAAGAAATTAATTTCTTCTAGAAGCAGCAAACCAAAAATAGCCCTGGCTTGACAACATGAAACAGGTTTATTATTTCTCAGTGTTTTCTTCACCATTGCTATCAGTTCCTTTGTGGAGAGACAAAGTATATTCCATTTTCAGAGCTACTTATCCTCATGAAATCCTGTCCTTATTCATGGAGAGCAGGATGGGGGTAAGAGTGGGGAAGAATCTTTCTACATTCCACCCTGTTCTGAGGAAAAGTAGAGAAGACAAAGCCACGCCTGAACAAAACCTTACTGTTTGAGACCTGCCTATAATAAAGGTCCTGTTCTAGAACTTCTGACAGCTCATTTAATTTAGAACAGCATTTATTTTAAAAGTATCTCATATCCCTTTTGATATGCACAAGGGACTTCATGTTAAGGAAGTACTGGACTACTATGAACACAAATTTTATTTTTCTCAACATTTTGTAAGCACTGTATTACAATGCCTGTAATAATGCTTTAACTTTTGGTCAGCCCTGAATTGGTCAGGCATTTGGACTGAGCATTATAGGTCTTATCCTACTGGAACTATTCTACTGTGGGAAATGGAAAGATAGAAACTTCCACAGACATAGAAGGGTTTGATTTGCAACCTTGGAAGAAGCTTGGGTTGATGCAAAATTAAAGTACACAGAACTTAAGCAGAAAAATTATAAACTTATGTTTCTATAGTTGTAAGTGAGCATATACTTTAAGTAAGTGATAAACTGTATTGATAAGATGGTGAAGAGTTTATAATGTAGGCGTGTAATTGTATAGAGTAATCTAAGAGTTCAGATGTTCTAATAGAAGCATATGTGTGCATGTGTGAGAGTAGTCCTGTAGAGCAGTAGAAGTAAGTAAAGGTGATAGGTTAGAACAGCAAAATAAACTTTGTGGTAACTGTCCATTTGATTAGAAAGTTATATATTGTCTTGTAATTAAGAACTTGTGACCATTTTGAGCTATGGCCAACTGCTTGCTCTCTCAAACCCCACAGCCCCTGAGACCAATGTTTATCTGAGGAGCAATAAATCAATTTTAACTGACTGTGGTCCCATCCCTTCATTAAAAGTGGCGATAGTACTATTCTATTCTATTCTATTCTATTCTATTCTATTCTATTCTATTCTATTCCTCAGCAGATTCTGCAGAGTCCAGTTTGTCTCCCTTTATATGTAGCTGTTTACCCCGTTCAATATCTAGTAGTTCTTGGCTTTAACAAAATTAATCTAGTGTTCCAGATAAGCATGCAACATCATTTTTTTACTACAGCTATGTCACGTGATGCTTGCTGTCTCTTGTAGAAGAGCTTCTGAGACACCTGTTTGGTAGGACTGAACCTTGCAGGGCTCTACTTTAGCAGGGCATGTCAGGAGACAGCAAACACCAGAAGCAGAAAATGAATGTACCCTGGAAATCTACTCCAAAGAAAGTGTGCTGCGGTTTTCTTATCCTTTTGTATCAGAGAAATGTCTCTGCAGCAGTCCCAGAACCAAAGGAGAAATGGAGAAAGCTGTCCTTTCCTACAGAGCTCACTGGGTCTCATCTCTCTGTTAGGCTTTGAACAATAACCCAGTGCCAGGCCACACACAGAAAAATTAAATGTTCAAAGGCAATATACAGCTTCTTGAAAACTCTAGGCCAAATTAATTTCAGGTTTAAATCAGTGGAATTGCTTCAAGAATAAATTAAATCTGATTAACAAAGTTAGAATTATTAAAGTTACTGTGACCAGATTTACCTAAGAAATAAATGGGTTTTTGTTACACCTTTTTTTATCTTGAGAAGTGCTGGGAACTTGTATTTACGGTGTGCTAGAAGAAGACGCTGCAATACTTGTCTGGCTATTTGCTGGCTCATTGCCAGCATCTACATCTACAGTGAAAATATATTTTTGGCATAACTCCATGAAACAGATGGTCACCAACTCCAGACAAAAATCTTCTACGTAGAAGTCTACACTGATATAGGAAAAATATCTCCTCACTTTTCACTTTTAGCAATTCTCTCTCAGAATTCTGGTAACAAGTTATGGCATTCAAATAAAGCAATTTAAATGAGCCTTAAAATGAAAAAAAATTTTATGATAAAAAGAAAAAATTGGTATCTAATATACCCTTATTCAGTCAACCTTTCTTAAGTCAGGAAAATTTGAATGGCCCTTTCTCTAATACATGCATTAGCGGTGCCATTTATTAAAATCTGCTAATCTGTGAAACACCCAAGCATTTTATTTTATGTGGTTCTGTTTTTAAACCTAAGGTGAGGTAATTGAGGAAAATCAAGGAACAAATTAAAATTGTGCATCTGTATTAAATCCTCAATTAACAAGTTGTTAATTGCAAAGGTTTTATTATTTAGTTGCAGAAGTATCCAGAGGGACTCATTGTACCAGGCACTGCACAGCCATGCAGGAAGACATGATCTTGACCCTACAGAGCTGTCAAGTATGTTTGAAAAAAGCAAACCAGACCTTACTAAATGTATGTAGCAACTATTGCTTATCTGGATCGTGAGGAAGGGACTGCTGAAACCGCTGCTGTTAAAACCACCAGGCTCAGATATCAAAGAGGGTATTCATACTCAAAGTGCACCAGCACCAGCTTCTGCTGGCAGAAAGACAACACCAGAGCCTGCTTTCTGTAGCTCAGAAATGAGAAAGAGGATCCTAATGTTCAAGGCAAGGCTGGATGGGGTTCTCAGCAACCTGATCTAGTGGAAGATGGCACTGCCCACAGCCAGGGTGACTGGAACCAGGTGATCTTTAAGGTCCCCTCCAACTCAAACAATTTTACTACTCTATGCCACACTTTGGCTTTTGTCTTTCTCCTGCAACCTGGATTATTACACTGCTCTTCCTAAGGGTGTCCCAATTTGTCCAGCCCAGCTGGGGCAGCGGTAAAGGCCGAGGGCCAACAGGAATGGTTCTCAGGCTTCTTGAGCCTGGGCTAGGGAGAGATAATAGATTTCAGCAAACTGGCCACCAGCCAGAGGTTCTGACTGATCCCAACCCACGCCTCTAAAAGGTAAGAAAGTTCTTTGATGGTTCACTGCTCCCTGCTGGGAAACTATGCAAGAAGAGCAGTATTTTTAAAAACTGCAGAGTATGCTGAGCTAAACATGACTTTCCCTTGTACTGGATTTGTATTTTATTGAATGAAGGGCAAGAGGATTCTTAGGACACAAAGTCATCTAGCATTTAACATTCATTCTAGCACAGCTTGAAGTAGTCAAAATTTACCACTTAGGAGAAAATCAAATACAAAGTAAGTAATAAGGAATTTCTGAAACTATGTGTCTAAGACTGGCTCATTTGGAAGACATTACCTAAAATGGTATTTACACAAATGCCAACAATTTAGGCTGCAGAAGTGCACCACTGAGCTTTTTCCAAAGTGCACAAAGAAGTTTATAATGAACATACTCCCAGGTATGGAAATAGGTGCTGAGACTACAACACTTAAAAGCACAATCAACATTTGGCTAATTGGGCTTATTACTCCCATAGATACACAATTTACCGGTCACAGTAATAAACACCATCTGCTCTTTGCTAACTGGCAGCAACCTAACAACTTCTTTCTAACTTGAAGAGTTTGTAATGTAAAAGAATATCTAAAGAAGCAGTAGTACAGTGGGACTTTAATGCACATCATCTTACTCTTACTGAACTGAATATGATTTCCTATTATGAGAAATATTTCTCTTTGCCATATGATATATTTCCCAAGATAAGCTCTAAGTCAACAAGAAACAGGATAAGTTAGAGTTGAATACCCAACCATAAAAATAATATATCTTTCCCATGTATGTTAGTGGACTACTTAAATGTAGCATAAAACACAAATTTCTGATCAGTCAAGGAAATATAACAGTTAATTTGGACCCACTGTGTTACTGGACTGATTTAACATACATGCATATAGTATCTAATTTTGTAGACATCACTGTATTAAATCACAAATTGTTTATGTTAATATAATTGAAAACTCTGTTAGTCAACTTGATTTTGCCTTTTGCTAATAAAGTAATTATACTTACAACAGCATTTAAGTATCAATTTACATATACTGAGCATTATGCAAACAATTTTATTGTCAAGTCACATCCATAATACAAGCAAAGCATTACTTTAAATCGACTGACATATGCAAACCACATAGCTCTGTGGAAATTAAACAAGTCTATGAAAGCACAGCAAAATATTTTATGAAACTCTGGTTCCTTCACCTTCCCCTGCTGCATTTTCTACACTGCTTTTTTTTGTTCTTTGTTACTAAGGGCAAATTCAAGAAGATAATTTTTTTTTCTTCCTTCCATCTCATTATCTTCTACTATCATTAGAGAAGAAAACCAAGTATCCTTCAAGATTTTTTAATGAGGTATTGGCTGATCTGAGATGGTAATGCAAAGAAAGAGTTGAAGAGGAGCAAAGCATTCCAAAATAACACTAACAAGGAGGAAAAAGTTAATACACTTAATTCAAGGACTCAAACTGATGCTGAGTTCTGTTCCCAAAGATCACAGTAAGACATCTGTCTGATCTCTACTATAAATTCAGGTGAAAATGACACAAATTAAAGAGAATAGACATTGTGCTCTATTTGTCCATTCAGTCAGATGTGACAGGACAGAAATAAACTGGGACAAGGCAGGATAAATACCATTAAGTAAATTGCCATTGTTCATGAGCTGATTCTCAAAAGACAACTCCTGTAGCTATCTGTTCAAAGAGCAGATTGCACACTAACTGAAAATACTTCTTCTTAATTTTTTTTTTCTCACAGTGATGAGCTTATGGAAAGAAAACAGCCAGCATTACCTCCATTGTCCGGCAGGGAGCTTTCCATTGGTTTATATAGATAACATACTGGGCCCAGAAAGACCATGTCCATTCTCCAAACTGGAACTGCCCCAGCTTGCATTTTAACATGCAGACCAGGGGACCTGCAGAGCCTCCTCCTCCACAGCACACAGGGCTAAGTGCAATAGTAAAATCAATGGAGCTGATACATGATTTTACATTTCATTTAACTCTGCTGATTGCAACCCCAAATTTAAAATATATAGAGAATAATTCCTCTGTAGTTTGATAGCAATGCTACAGATTTGCTCACTGTAAAGAATCAATCACTGTGCTAAATAAGGATACAACAAACAAGACTCTTTCCCCCCATTATTTTTGGTTGTTGGAGAGGGTCCGGAGGAGGCCATGAAGAAGATCAGGGGACTGGAGCACCTCTCCTGTGAAGAGAGGGTGGGAGAGCTGGAGTTGGTCAGACTAGAGAAGAGAGGGAGGGCCCTGGGGAGGCCTCAGAGCAGCACTGCAGCTCCTGAGGGGACCCTACAAGAGAGATGGAGAGGGACTGTTTACACGGGCACAGAGTGAAGGTGGAATGGCTTCAAATGGAAAGAGGGTAGATTAGGATCAGATACAAGGAAGAAAGTTTTCACTGTGAGAGTGGTGAGGAACAGGTTGCCCAGAGAAGCTGTGGGTGCCTCATCCCTGGCTGTGTTTGAGGCCAGGTTGAATGAGGCCCTGAGCAATCTGATCAAGTGAAATGTGTCCCTGCCCAGCTGCCAGGTTGGAACTTTAAAGTCCCTTCCAAACCAAACCATTCTCTGATCCCATGATTCTATGATTTGTAAATATTCATAATTGGCCAAGTTGAAAGCTCATAGCACAAGTTGAAAGCTCATAGCACTCTCTATTTGCAAATAAGAACATCTCTTCATTCTCTTTAAAAAAAAAACAAAACAGAAATCACAGGGTTTTATAGTATCTGAGTATCAAAAAAACCCAAAAACCTGAGACGCATTTGTAATACTCTGCTGATTTTCCTTTGCAAGCAACATAACTGTGCTTCAAACTTCATTAATGTAGCACAGAAAAAAGAACTTGAAGGACAACAACTTGAGAGACCAAGACATACAGTATGTGAGAAATGAGATGGCAAGCATGAGCTGGAAGGCCTGAGTGCCTTTGAGTAATGCAGGCTGTAATACCCAACTCTTGTCACTGCCATACAAAAATTCCTGGGTGAACAAAACTGTGGTTTGGATGCCCCTACCTGATAAAATATTAAATGATCTTCTGGTTTTTTCACTTGCACTTTTTTTTAAAATTCTCACACCCCAGGCTCAGATCTGATTCACACTTAAAAGAATATTATAGAAGTAATATTGAATTCTCTAACACAAGATTTAGAAATGCCTCAGAGGTGTATTTCATAACCATCTGATTTTAACTTAATACTTATTCATTCATAATTACCTTGCTTTTAGCACATCTACAGCCTTCAAGAAGGATGAACATGTTTGTAAAATACATATTAAAGAGAACCACCAATATGAAGGCAGTGAATATTTTCAATTCACCTTGTCAAGACATTATGTCCCAAGCTCCAGCTTGTCAAGGGAGCTGGGAGTGCTCTCCTGGAAGGGCTGAAGCGACACAGCCATACCCAAATAACAGATGTGATATCCAGGAAGATGATTCAGGCTTTGAAACTCACTTTCACAGTGGCACCTGATCAAGTTGTGAGACTCATGTCTATGTACTGAATTTCAAGCACATCAGTCCCATTTCCACACCCTTCCCTGCCTGCAGCTGCCATTCACCTCCAGTTCAACTGCCTCATTCATTCAGTAACTGTGTGAACTTTGGAATCTCACACACATTTACATTTACAAAAAGTCATAAATTCCAGGTCTGGATCTCAATGTCTAGGTCTTGCAATGAACAGAAGAACAAATTCTAGTTCTCTTGGGAACCTGCATCTTCCAGTACTTTTTCATATTTCTCCAGGAAATCACTGCATTCCAATATTACAAATGAGGAAATGTTTCGATTTGCGACCCCCAGCATTTATACTCCCTTTGTGTCTTCAAATGCAATAGCTACTGAAATGAACTAAAACAATGACAGCAAATATGTGACAAAACTATGTGAAACAATAAGGAAAATTAACTTCCAACAGACACTGAGGGGAAATGTAAGTGCAAGTTTACATGTAACATTATAGTCTGTGTAAATCTTACAAGTGCTTTGAAGCTTTTTATTTGATAAAGACCATATACGTCTCAAACATTTAGATTATGGCAAAGTAGAGGAAGCAAACTGATATATTCTTAAAGGTAAAATCTAAAGATTCATTCCATGTGTAATTTACTGGCAATGTTTTCCCACTGCAAATTTATTTACAAAACAATTTTACTCCCATTAAAACTGAATACACCTGTAAATAATATTGCATCAAAGTAAGAACAAACCAGTGCACTTCAACCTGCAGCAACAATGAAATCAATGGACAGCTACGCACTCATGTAATCTTCTCCACTTAAACACTAAACAATGATGCTGACAACCAAGCAAATGCATCCTCACACTGATAGCACTATCTTCCAAAATCCTAAAGTGGTATATCTACTTACATCACAAGATTAATATGACAAACTGCTTTATAAAAAGATTATTTGTTCTAAAATCGGTGCATAACATCAAATTTCATGTAAAGCATTTAAATTCATAGAGATTTGCCTCAGATGAAAACTTTCACCCTTGCTTTGTCTTCTCTTACGCCATGTGACATTCTGCATTTTTTGTAATTACAACAGAAAATGCCTACTACTGAGTCTATTGTAGAAGTGTAATTTCCAAACTAAGGTTTGTCAAATGTTTGTAGATGCAGAGTATGGGCATTACATGTTTGGTTATTCTAAGGCCTGTATATCACCCACTTAGAATAATGCAAGCAGCTGTCTCACTAATCTTTAGCAAATACAAAAGAAATGAACTCCCTGTTTGCTAATAAACATGGATGCCCAAATCCTAAAGGGGCTTTCAGTTGATGAATTCCACTGTCATAGCAGTCAAGCCTGGTGAGCCTAGAACTCCATATTCTCTCAGAAATGTGACAGAATGCTTATAAGCATGACATGGACAGAGAGCTGAACTGGTGGCTCTGAGAAGTGCATCCCATATGTCTGTGATGATTCCAGAGACACACTAGTGGCAGCAATTTGCAGTCCTTGCATTAAAAAGAGAAACTGACAAGGGGCACAGAACCTTGAGAGATGAAATTCTCAGGTCATTTGAGAGCTGAAAGCTGTGACCTGCACGGCAGCAGCCTTTGCCACATCCTCACTGTGGCATAGGCAGTCTCAGAGAGAAGGGGATGCTCTGGGGCAAAGCCACAATCACAGGCTGGAACAGCAGGAAGAACAGGGAGACACCTGGAACTGGGGCCATGTCCAAGATAGAAAGAGGCTGTACAAAAAAGAAAATACCTCCTTTGAGGTAAAAGGGGTGGGTATGCCTAAAAATCAAAGAGATGACATGTGCTGGGTACGGAATTATATTTAACTCAATTATTGAATTCAAGAAAAAGATCTTTTTAAAATCCAACACTGTATTCAAATAAGGAAAACAAAAATTATCATAAACTATCAGCCTAAAAAAACAAAGTACACTTTACACATAGCAAGTAAAAGAAAACTTTGAGGAACAACTTGAAGAAGTATAAAAAAAGAAAAGAAAATAGTATTCAGAGATTTGGAAGCCAGACAACTGGTAGGGCTAACAGATGTTCAGGCTATAAAAGGAGGATTCAAGAAAGATGAGGTCAGAACACAAAACTAAAATACCTTTTCTCCATCTGGGTTCATAGTGGAGGAAACTGTGACAGGTGGTTGGGAGGAAGACAGGGCAATAAAAATTTTCTAAGAAATTCCAGTTAAATTACTACAAGTCAGAATAAACAATGCATTTAGTGAACAAAAAAATAAATACATTAGATAGAGAAAGGGCTGAGAGGTGGCTATTTTAAAGTGAAATAATTTCTCAGGCATCTAGAGTGTTCTCTAAAGAACGAACTAACCTGAACTAGGTTAGAAAGTAAACTGATAACCAGATACCAGGATGACATGGTGTTAGAAGGAAGGACTTCTCATGGAAACAGAAAATGTGTTTAAATCCTGGTGAAAATCTGTAGTAAATCATCAGTATTCACACTGGAATGAAGTAATTAGTTGAGCCTTTCAGAGATCCAGTAGGAGACTGAAGCCAGGGAAAGCAATGAACAGTGAGAAAACAGACTTTAATGATGATGCTAAGCTAAGTCAAGGTTCTGAAGGCTGGACTGGCTATAAAAAACTACATCTTGGTAATAAAATTGCAGCTTAAATACTATGTAAATAAATGTAAAAACATTAAAACACACTCCACCTTTATAAACAAAATGATTTGCTGATTCTAAGTCCTTGGAAAGGGTATCAGGAAAAATAACAGCTCAGGGGCAAAACAGGAGACCCTTGCAAGGAGCACTCTCAGAACCAGCACAAGAAAGCTTTCTGCACAGGAATCCTAATTTGAGTTTTAAGGATTGACCAGAAGATTCACCAGAAGAAACAACCCTGAGTTCAGGATAGCCTTGGCAAGTTGGGGTCATATTCTGGAGATGTGTCTCTGCATACTTTGACTCCACTCCATTTTGATTTTAGTCACAGTTTCCAGTGTTGGCGACTGCTGGAAGAGCTGAACAATAGCATTAGTCATGCAGAAAATTGATTATAAGGTCATTTGCAATATTTTGCAAGAGTCTGAAACAGTCAGAGATAGTGAAGCAAGTATTACCATCTTTTTATAGATCACATGCTATGTTCATTCAGTGTCCTGTCACCAAAATACTATGCAAAAAGTATTAGAAAAAAACAAAACACACCCGAATTTTGTTCATCCTGTATTATACTGCAAAATCAATTATAGTTTTATGCAAATTTTTATTTTGAGATACAATATTATACTCTAAAACTTTCGGCATACATAGTTCTTGTATTTTAGTTTGAACATAACTGACTAAAATTTATTAAAAATATTTTTGAAGTACACTTTGATCCAAATATTAAGCTTTAAAAGATGCACTTGTGGCAGCACTCTGGAGTCATACCTAGAGATTCTGTTCAGATGTACGGACAGCAATTTATAACAGTGATGGCAATTAAATAAATTATATTCTTCATTTAGACGAATTATCATCCCTGAAAAATTAACTACAATCCATCTATGGTGGTAAGTTTTCTTCTCCTATTCAGGAAGGGGTATCAGCATGCATTTTTTTATTTCATCCAGACAGAATATGACAAATAAATAAATTCCTTGAGATTCTTCATACTGCAACATATAAAAATAGGCTGAAGGCTTTATCCTATTCCTCTATTTGTCCAGAAATTTTCACATTTTTAGGATTATGAAATGGATGCAATGTAATTAATAAGGATGTCACAGAATTACTGCTCAACACTCTGGTTCTCATACAACTCACACTTGGTCTGCTTCAGATGGCAAAGCACAAGGAGAGTGAAGAATGGGGTTCTCTCTGTTTTTTCCTATTGATTTACTAAAACCACAGTGATTAATGATCTCATATGTACTTTATAAGAATTAATCTAAAAAAGGTTATTATTCATCTCTTGCAACCCTGATTTTAAAAGACAGCACTTTACAGCCTTTCAGTGTAGATTCAGACCTGGTAGCTAAATTGAAAGTCATATAATTGTGAAACAGCCTTTTTCCAAGTAGTAACATTAAAATTCCTTTTATACTTTGTCACTGAAATGCATCAAATTTATTTACAATATGACAGAAGTCACCAGGACAGGCTGAATAGGTGAAAATGTGTTTGTTATAAGATGCAGACATCAAGGTTCATCTGTAAAATATATATTTTATTAAGTATTTATTCTGTTTTTATAGAGTTTTGAGGCATATAGGCCATAGGCATGAGGTAGTTGACAAACTCCTGAAAAATTATTTTTCAGAGGTGGTTTTAAAGTGATGAAGTACTATCTATTATTAACATTAAAGCAAGAAAATTGGTTTATACAAAATTAGAAGACATGGAGAAGATAAGAAATCAGTCAAAAAGAAAGTGAGTCAGAGATGTTTATAGCTCAGGATTTATGGAAAGTCTTCAGAAAACATGGCAAAATATTCTTTTACTATCACAATTACTGTTAATTTGCACAATCTGAGTCTACTGCATATTTTGGAAAATAATGTATGTCATTACATAAAATTAATGAAACATTCAGTGTACACAGTTTCTCCTAATTTTAATATAAATGGTTTCAAAGTGCTCTTGTAAACTGCTAAATGACAACTTTCACAGCTAATCAATATTTTTTGTTTTATAATAAAAGAGGTTTTTTAAATACCATTGTCAGTAGAACCATATGTATACAAGTAGGTCTTGTATCTTAAATTAACTCCATCAAAGATTCTTTACTGTAACCTCTCATTTTTTTATAAGCAGAGCACAGTCCCCATTGACCTGAAAACTAGAAGTAATCAATGTGCCAATGTCTCCAAGCAAAATTTAGTACAGCATCTCTGAAAACAAATCAAGCTCTAAGCAGAAACAGTAATTTGTAAGGAACTATAAATACCTTCCCGTTCTATACAAAATGGTTCCTTATAACTGAGATTTCCCTGTACTACTAGGAAAATACAAGCCAGAAAAAAATATTGATTAAGAAGATATTTTAGGGTAAGTTTCCCCTTCAAGTGTTTTCTTTCTTAGCTCTTTGTCTTAGCCTGTATCACCAACAGTTCTAACACCTTTAGTTAATTACTATGAATCCTTACTTGTTTAAAGTGTCTGTACACATCTAATCAGATCAGTTTCCTCTCAGATGACATGGCATTTTTCAATCCCATTATCCTGTTAAAATAAAAAAAGTCCACTACCTATTTAAAGTATTAAGACAGATTACTATTTAGGACCAACTTCAGAAATAAAGACTCTGCTCTAGCCTTGCCAAACAATTTATTTCTGTTTAAATACATTTATTGTACTTTGGCACAGTCAAAATTACCTCATATAGATACATACAATGAAGTTATAAACTGCCAGGACTTTGTGAAATTTATTATACTGGGGAGCAGTGTCCCAAAGGAAATAGTGTATGAACCATAAACCGCAGAATTAACAACTTTAAGCTGACTAAATTATACATTATACATATGCAACACAGGACTGTTCTCCATGTTTCAGATATTCATGTTGATGCATTACAGCTCATTTAATTCAAAATAATTGCACTGCAATGACCATGCTGTCATTTGGATTATGTGTCTGCACAGATTTGAAGAACCTATTTCCATTTCTCCACTCCGGCACAAGTGGGCCGAGGAATTGCTCTCGGTTCCATGGTCAAGCAGCTCTTGCTTCTGCTTGGACTTTGGAAATTATTAAACCACCAAGCAGAGAGTGTTGCACGGGCTGCGTATCTGCATGAACACAGTGTCAGGAGGCAAAGCCAGCACTACAGCTCTGTCACAGGCATCTTTTTATGAAAATCCTTTTCTTGGGATTTTTTCTTCCTGAGAAGCTGTGAGGTCTCAGAGACAAAATATAAATAATAGTTATCTGCTGCTGTGGGATGCAACAGGTGCATCTGTGATTGGTCTCATGCGCTTGTTTGTAATTAATGGCCAATCACAGCACAGGGGGCTCTCTCTCTGTCCGAGCCACAAACCTTTGTTATTCATTCTTTTCTATTCTTAGCCTAGCCTTCTGATGAGAACTTTTTCTTCTATTCTTTTAGTATAGTTTTAATGTAATATATATAATAAAATAATAAATCAAGCCTTCTGAAATATGGAGTCAACATTCTTGTCTCTTCCCTCATTCAAAAACCGCTGTGAACACTGTCACACAGCTGGACATGGGTGACACCAGCATGGTTTCCAACTGTTCAGGCAAGGCCTTGGGCCAGCCCATGAGCCCTCTCCAACAGCTCCAAGCAGTCCTTGGGAATCAACTGCAGTGATTTCCAGATGCATTTTTAGAGAAGTCATCTTTTTACAGAGACAGGAGATGCAATGCTAAGGACATGGCTAGCTCGTGCCAGAGGCTGCAGGGCCAGCAGGCACTGGCACTGCTGGACTTGCCACACCTGCTTTGGTTACAGCTCAAATCCAACAGCAAAATATTTATCATCTCTGCTGCCCTAAAGTTTCATCTTGATTAGATTAATGTTGTAAGACTCTGAAAACCCTGTGACATGTTTGCATTAAATCAGAATTTCCTACAAACAAAGTCATTCAGTGTTTCAGGTATTACACGTAAATATTAATCAGTTAAATCCCTTTTCTCTGTAAGGCTGAGACAAGATTATTGATTACTATTATAATGCTAAAATGGAGAGGGCATGAATATCTTAGCCTAAAGTACTTTTTGAAAACTCTAAGATAACTTTCCAAACAAATGTAATTAAAGTGTTTTGGTGGAAGAAGAACAAAAAATTACCTTCCCCCTTCTACCCAGCTATGCCAACCACCACGTTACTGGAAACAGCACATTGAAAAAGCAATTTGGAGTGCACACGAAACCTAAGGAGTTTTGAATGCTCCATTTTACAAATACTTGGTAATGAAGTAAACTATCTTATTAAAACCAAGGATTATGTGAAATGAAAAATATGCAGTTCAGTACAAAACACAAAGAGAGGCAAAGACCAGGAATTCTATGGGTCAAATGAATGCTGATTAATATATTTTGGGGAAAAAAATGAAGTAATATTTCACAATGTCTGAATGATGTATATTTAACTTATTATAAATATAAGAATCAACCTGCTAGAAATATTCAGATGATTTGGGAAAACTGTGTAGGAGTATATTTTGTCTTCCTGTATGTGCTGGGTACAGTCACTCTCAACATACTAATGAAGAAACTTAGAAGCCATGGGATGGAAAATTAAGTTTCTTGCCATGGAGTATACCCAGGACAAGACTTCAGGAAGATTTGGGACTGCCCCATGCCAATATTGAGTCTCTCACTAGAGATTTTGTGTTCTCCAAATCACTTAGGCAAGGAAAAGAGCTTTACTTTGGTCTGGACTTCCAAGGGAACACAGAGAAATTTTGGCTGCACCAGATCACCTGTGAGAAGTGCTATGAACCCACACTAGGCAATCATGGAAAGACACAAATGGCACAGGGAAGAACCACAGAAAGAGCAGCTGCAGAGCAAACTGCCAGCAGGCCGCAGGTGAAAGGCTGAGCCCAGCACCCATAAAGGGGCTGTATCTAGTGCAGTCTGACACAGGTATCAACCAGCACTGCACACAGTGCTGCTCAAAAATCCACCTGAGACAAACATCCTGGGGACACCTCACAGCTCAGGATCATGTGTTGCATCACATTTCTCTGTATTTAAAAAGGCAAAGAAAATCTACCATAAACAACTGCTAGGTGTGCCATGGAAGAAGGTGCTAGTTAAAAGACTGAGGCTTTGTTTACAGTGTTATAAAAAATGTATTTAAAACAAATTATAAAGTGGAGCAGTTTAATTGCATTTCGTTCTTGTTTGGACACATTTACTCAGAATTGATGTGGTCCTAATTTGAATTAACTTCTGAACCAAATAAATTTAGAACTAATTGGGACACGAAAATTCTTTGCACTTAATTGTCCTAAGAATCCCTAAGCAAACATGCTCCTTAAATGCCAAGTGTAGAAATCTAAATCTTATGCCGTTTTTTCCTTTTAAACACAGGGACACTGAATATAAACCCTTACAGATACTGAAATCTAGGCTGTTTATTGAGCAGAACTGAGTGACAAATTCACTGTTATTTCAAAGACAAAATATCACCTTTCTACCAGAGCTAAATGGGGAATTTTTCAGCCAGATGGTATAGATTTTGTGGAGTTATGCTGTGCAACAGAAAATATTTGGGAAAAAATTAATTACAGCAATCACTGCTGTATCAACTCTAGGGTTAGCCAGATTCCTTACATTTTTCATATTCACCATATTAACCTCCCCCAAATTCAGAAGCATCAAATATTTTGTTTAAAGAAATACTTCAGTAAAACAACATAATTATTGAGATGAAGACACTTTAACATAAGGCAAGCATGCTGTGAGGATATTAGGCAACGTTAATGGAACTTTTAGGAAGAAAAATTAATGCACAGTAAATGAGGAAGCAGAGAGATACAGCTATGGTACCTTAAGCTTAAAAAATACACCATCTCTCTTTCAAGACAAAACTGACCATAGCACTAAGAGCTGTGTGCAGTCATTTCTTGAAGACTTCCAATTATACTGACTCCACCATTTCCCTGGACAAACAATTCCAATGCTTAAGAACCCTTTTTGTGAAAAAAATTCTTCCTGATGTCCAACCTGAACTTCTCCTGGCACAGCTTGAGGACATTTCCTCTTGTCCTGTCTTTGGTTGCCAGGGGAAGAGGCTGACCCTCACCAGTGAGGGGCCCAGAGCCAGACACAGCACTTGAGCTGCAGCATCGCCAGTGCCAAGTACAGAGGGAGAATTATTTTAATACAGCAATACAAGATAAAGTGCCATCATACAAGTGTAAATAAAATAGACATTCAGTTGCTCATGGCCATTAAAATCAATTCATGTTCAAGATCTTTCATAAGAGATCTTGAAATCAAGAGGATTCTATAATAGGAGACACTATTTTAAAAGAACAGCAGCTGTTTATGTGCTCTTTTTGCCAACACTTCATTTTCCCGTTCAGCCCAATGCTACACCAAAACCTGTGCCATCTCCAAACACCAGACAGTTGCTACTAATCACTTCTCTTTTTTTTTTTCCCAAATACAGCAAAAAGTAGCTGTCTCTGCCAATTAGGCAATATGATTGATGGATAATCACTAACACATAGTCCTAGGAACCATCACCAGCTGTGCAAAACCCCGCACACTAGTAACTGGAGCAATCCCTGTAAAAAATAAATATTTTAAGAAAACCTTATCAAATTGATCTGCTGATTGCCATGAAACAATTCTACTCTGATTCATAATTAATTGTATGGAATGTCTCAGTATCTCTAAAGAGTACTTGTAACATATTCACCTGCCATTTGAGAGTCTCCTATGACCAACAGATTGGTGTGTGCAGAGTGTCTCACAGTTCAGCTGGAAAAAAAGAATCATCTAGATTTCATTAAATAAAACATATTGGTCAGGGAATGACTGCTTTAAGAATATATGGTGGCTAATTAGGAGTGCAATATACAGTCATTTCTTCCTAACTGGACATAATTGTGCTTTGATTGTTTTCACTTGTTAATAATGGTAAATTTCATGAAAGTTACCTTTAGAAGAAACAATCTTAGAGGCTAGTAAGCAAGTGGCAGTCATCAGAATTATGTAGTTGTTTTTCTGAAAATAACCGAAATGTTTTAAAAATGCTTATAAATTTCTTTTTCTCTAGGAATCTGAAACAAGCAAAAAGGAAAAGAATCTGTAGTAACAAAAAAAAACAAAAAGAAAACCACCCTCAACTGGCCTCTTGAATTGAACTTGAAAGGTGTAATTCTGACAGGAAATACCCTTTGCTATGCTGTCATTATGGTGATGCTCAAACAAAGTGCTGATTGCATGGCTCTGCATTAGCAGTATCACTGTACACTCACTGTGTGTGTGAGCATCATTATGGCTAAGAGGAAAACCGATTTCCATCAGCTGGAAAACAAATTATTGATACAGAAGGTTGCTACTAAGTATAGCAGGAGATTTTTATGTTGCTGAACTTCTACAGAGAAACCAACACAATCCAGTGGAAAAGCCTCAGCTATATTGTGAGCTAGTAATTGACAAGAAACTATGTTAAATACTTCACAACATCTGAGAATTTACTCTGAAAATCATTTTTTGAACTTACAACAATACAAAAATATATAATGTGCATCTCAAACTTGCCTGTTCAATGCTATTTATTCTGTTCTAAAACTGCCTTACTATTAGGTAGAATCATAGATTTCTCTGTGGTAAGGTAGACACAGAATAGCAGATACTATATTGCATTGTTATTCTATCCAAGTAACATGAAAATCAGTTTTCATAGAAGGTCTTCCAAAGAAGCCTAATTATGAACATGTAGGGATCACCTCTACTATTTCTTTACGAGCAATCTACTTCCCATATTTTTCCCTCAATCAGCTGCACAGAGCTACCTACAGAGCTAGCAGCAGGTAGCAAAAAACTGACAAGATGAAGAATGCATTTGCTAACAGGGAATTTACATACCCATAGCTCATACATCATCACAGCTTACCCAGGCTTTAATGACTCCTCTGAACTGACAAGATGAGGATGCTCACACTCTGTGGGACTAATCAGAAACAGCAAAATGCTTCAGTAACCACAATTCAACTGAAAGTTGCATAAGTGGTTATCTTGCCTTAAAGACAAATGGCAGGTTTAGCCTAGTTTCTCTCAATTACAACACCCACTGAAACAAGCCCTGTTAAGAAGGCATGGAAGGTATGAGGAATTAAAATTAAAAAAAAAAGAAAAAGAAAAATAATATTTGTGGAAAAGAGTGCTAAAGTTTACATAGACGGATTAAATATTACACAAAACTAAATATTATGTAGAAACCTCCTGCTGCTGCATTCATCCTCCTGTAATAACAAGAGATCATTACACAAGGTGGAAATTTCTGTGATATGACATAATGTGACAGACTACTTGTCAACAAATCTTTCTAGGCTCAAAATGGAATGAGGACAGTTCATTCTTCCTCAATCACTTGAACATATCAAGTGCTGGAAATTATATCTTTTTTTCTCCAAAATGAAAGTATATCTCATTCGCTATAATCAAGAAGAGAATAAAAAGTATGTCAAGCTATAAGAGGTTCCTAAAAATATATTAGGAAAAAGATATTACTTTCAAGGTTAGTAATTATTCAGTGGACCAGTCTGCTTGGGAGAAAATTATTTTAGCATGGCTTAAAAAGCAGGACTCAGAAGCTGTGAGGCCAAGAGTCATGAAACTACCCAGAGGACAGGAAATTCCTGATAATGGCTTCTATCCACTAAGTATAACATTTCTTTAGCAACACTGTCATTTTCTCTTTGATCTGCCCTACTTAGAAAGGCAGGAACTTTTAAGTCACCAAATCTTTATGGGGCACTGAAATGGACAGGCAATTTGTGGCTGACCTCAGTTTCAGAGGGTATACACACTAAACCCATTCAGATGCTTCTTGAACAGACATCAGTGCAATTTGCAGGTGCAGTTCAGAAGTGACATATGGCCTCTTATTATTTCCACAAATATGCTGCTACTGCAACAATAAATCTTTAACAGACACTGCCAACTCTGTATGAGGTCTTAAACATATTGATGTTTATAAATCTGTAAGATTTGATTGAAAGAAATATACCACTGCTCTAATCTCCAACCCACAAATTACTTTCCATTGAAGCAATATAGTGATTTCTTTTCCAGAACTATAAAAACTTATGAATAATAAATCACATTAAAAAATTGGACTGAAATATCAACACTTTTTTTTGGCCTTCTTTCTTATGCATAAAGAAACAATATCAAATGTTGTCCCTCTTACCTGGGAGAGCAATATTTATCTGTCAAAGAACACTTGTTTAATCATGGATTTAAAAAGAGAAATAAACTAAGTAATAAAGAAGGGAAAAATCCAGGCTGATTAAAAAATTGAGAAGTGGGTAGATTGAACAGCTCAACATCACATTCCCCCCACTCTGCCCACATTCATGTGTTAAGCTACCTTTTGTTAATACTAAATAGATTCAGTTTTTATCCACATTTCCCTATACAAACTGGTTTAGTGATGTTGCAAAAACACAGTTCCTAAGTCATCAACTAGAGTTTGAGGGCTATCCTGCAGTGACAACGTGGATGTCTGGTACTTTCCTTTTGTGAATGTGTGACTCATTTGGACAACAAATGTTGAGATGCCAGAAAAAAAAATCCCTCTGAACCTAGGATGAAGAGATGCTAATATATCATTCTGCAATATGAAAACATTTCTGTAACAGCTTAAAAGCAGAATTGCATTAGAGAGAATGATATACAAAAAACACACAGTCATTGCATGTACTGCACTATATAAGATAAATTTAAACATATTAGTTAATAAAAAAATAATAAAATAAAGCACCTTTTGGAATCAGCACTAGCATAACACACAGACTATTCAGCATTTTGATTATTTTGATTAGTTATCTATTTAACAATAAAGCAACAAAAAAACCCAGAACTTACAGAGTGAAAATCAGGGAAGTCAATACCTACTTGTGTATTTATGAAACAGATTTGACAAATGTACTCTTATGTAAGTATATATTGTTTGCATTTGATAATCCCTTTCACAGTTTTTTTAAATATTTTTCCACTAATAATCCTGAAGAAACATATTTAATTACACTAATTATTTTCAGGGCTAAGTGCATGTAAGGTTTTTTCCAATTGCATTTATTTAATTTTCTGTGCTTTAAATGAACAAGTGTCAGTTACACAGGTACTAAAGACACAGATCCTCTTCTAATGACTTTATGAAGTCAGTGGTGTTTTAAGCAGCCTGTTAGTACTGACATATTTAGTGGAGACACTCAGTTATAGCCTACAAGCAGCACACAAATATTGGAGCAAGTCATCCTCAGGATACCCACATGCTTGGATGGAAGAATTACTATGTCTTCATGTGCTATCAGACACAGCAAGAATAAGCCAAGAAGAAAGCAGGGTCTCTCAGGGAGAAAAAAGCCACTTTTGGACACGTAAGCGTTCAACTCCAAGGTGAGCTGTATGGGAAACAACCTTAATAGTCATGGCCTTTGTCTGCAGGACCTAAGGCAGCACTATCCAATTTGGGTAGAAACATTCAAAATAACAACAGAACAACGGTTATGTTTATCAAGTGATTTTACTATCCTTTTTTAATCAAAATTTGAGGAAAATATGTCAAAAAGACATATTAACAAGGAAAATTTTCATTCTTAATTTATGCAGCTTACATTGCATATGAGTGGGAGGCAGGTTTTTTAATTATTCAGTGGTGACAAGTTTCCATGTGAAGAGAAGGATGTGGGATGTCAGGAGCCAAAAAGAAGGAAAGAACCCATGAATCTCTCAGGGGTCCTGAGAATGGGAAACCCATGTCAGACAAGAGTTTTGGAGGTCACTAAAGTGTTGCATTGACACTACTCCTGAGAATAACAAATACAGTTCCTTAACAGAGGATGCATAAAATACTATAGTGAACAACACTGGAGCAGAGTCAGAAGAAAATATATATGTTGTAAGATTAACAGTATATGCACAATAAACAGCTATATCCATGGTCTACTGAATTTGTTACACTGTAATTTACCACATGTAGCTAAATACCCAAAACCATCCACAGATGCTGCAATATTAGCCCCTATACATAAGAACCTCTGAAATATCCATTTCTTCTTCCTGTTACAATATATTATTGAGGCTTTCAAATAAAAAGATCAAATTTTTTTCTCATTTCCAAAAGGATGAAGGTGTACGTCAAAAGAATAAAGGTGACCATATGTAGGTCATGCATAGAAATGTTACAAATATTTAGTCAGGACAGAACACCACACATAGTAGTATAGAATAGAGTACTACATATAGAATTCTACTACAAGAATCCATATCATCTGCTGTTAGGAAAACATAAAAGAAGGGCTAGGTATTACAAAGAGACAAACTGGTCTATCTGAAATAGACAGATGGGAAGACAAGAGTGTGTGAAGGATAACCAACTAAAGGATGGATAAAAACACATATTCAGGTGTCTGCTATATAATGAATACAGAAAGCAAAAGGGCAACACCTGTTAGGCAGTCTGGCATCCATAAAGTTTTACAGCTAGCAAGAAGCCAAGAGAAAAACTGTGCCCTTGAAATTACTGGGACTGCATCTGGTGATGACTTGGCACTTCACATGCCAAGACTGTGCATTTCACACCTGTAATTTGCTATGGATAGGCATAGGCAAATGTCTTGTAATATTTTTTAATATGTCTGAAAAAGCAAGGAATGAATTTCCTTTAAACTGGGAGAACCTGTGTGTAGATCACACATCTAAAAACCCATGAGTTACAGTGTCCCAACAGCTTGGAAAAACAATCATCCAGGGTGGCTACTTTCCAGCAAGAGCATCAGCAAACAGCCTTTAGCACGGCACAAAGAGATGCTAAGCAAGAGTACAGAAAAGTCTGCAATGGGAGAGAGAGATTTGCAGTAGTTAATTATCAGCCACTTTACTGCTGAGGGGACAATTGCTGCTTTGGTTTGTGTGTCCTGTAACTCAGGCCAGCTGATGAAAATGTCATTCATTTTGTATTACTCATCATATATTATTTATAATTTCAGCTCTCATTGAATTCTAGTTTATGGCCTCAAAAATTGCTCTCATAGTTTATGTTTTACTGGGCAAACAACTGGCATTAGCAGCGGCCAGTGGTAGGTGAAGATGTCCTGCTATCCCTACACAAATACAGAGCTGTGACTGCCTGCTCATGAGAGCTACAAGGCAGTCACCTGTGCCTCTTCCCCCTGCCAAAATCCATTCAGGTCTGCTGCTTATAGCTGCCTACACATGGAGGCTTGAGGGAGAAAAGGGGTGGCTTTCAATTTCCAGTTCTAGACTTCCCTAACCAGCGACATGAAAATATGTGGGGAGTTTTCAGTCACACAGAATTAAGCAGGATCGTGTGGATCACTGATTCTGAACACACACTTGTACTACACAGTAGCTCACAAAGTCTCTCTTTCTCCTACACACAAAAGGACAAAAAACAGTCAACAATGACCTATGATAGACTTAAGTCCTAGAACAAAAGACCAAGAGGCAGAAACCATAGTATGCACAAGAAGAAGAAACAGCAGCTCAGAAAAATACAACCATTAGAAATATCCTCCAAAATATTTTAAAAGGATTATGGAAATGATGCTGCCAGCCCTGCTGTATGTCATTTTAGCTCTCCATTTTGTACTAAATCTGTTCTCAGTTCTAATAGCTGAAGTCTCCCACACTGTCCTACATATTGATAACTCCTATCTTACAGTGTATATTGATATCAACCTAGAGCTGGCAAGACTACTTCTATAGCACACAGGGCTTGCATACTGTTATTTTAAAATAATGAAAAGGTAAAACAGCAAATAGCCTTTGTTATTGGCACACCTTGTTATCCATTTGTATGGAATGTGGTTTTCAAGAATGTCCTGTTACACACCTAAGAAAGAAGGAGACACTGACATATTTCAGGACTTTTAAGACAAAAAAAAGAGAAATACAGAGTAGTAGTAAAGCATTACTAAGAGGATACCTCAACAAGAGGTGGGAAGCTTTAAAAAAGAATCTAAGATCTGTAAGACTTAAGGATGCAATGGTATATAAACACTTAGAGCTTCCTGTTTCAGTGTTCTCCATGCCTTCAAACTTCATCAAAGGAGTCCAGTCTGTGATCCTCTGACTTTGAGTAGACTGTTGAGCCTAGTAAGATGAAAATCTCAATTTTTCAATATTTTTTATAATACTATTTCTAATGCTTACCAAAAAACTTCATGCATTAATAGAAAGCACTGAATGCCAAAGGAAAATGATGGAAGAGGTGTGAAAAGGGGAGAGGAAAACTGTCCTGCACTAGAAAGACTAGAAGGTAATTTATGCAATCAACTCATCATTAGGAGTAATTACTTGCATCTTTCCTTTCCTTGAAGACAGTAATGGCATAGGTAAAACATTCAGGAATCCCCTAGAGCTATGCATAATATGTACAAAATGAGGTTGGACAGAGCATACAAACTGGGGGTACTAAACCCTTATTACAAATCAACTGAAATAATCAAATCACTTCAGCTGAATATCAGAATAGATATCCAGTAGTCATGAATTCTACTTGCTTCAAGGGGAATATGAGCCTGGTGGTATTTGAAAGTCTACCCACAAGTAAAAATTCTTTGTTTCCCACCAAATTATCTGGTATAGATCAAAACTGAGTATTTCAATAAATATCCATAGTCCTGTGCTCCTAGCTAAGTGACAACAGATCCCTCCCCACGCAGTCTGGTTATACATGCCAGCATGCTGGGTCAACTCCAGGGGACAAATACTGTGATACTGAACTGCTGCTCATTTATGCTATTGAAGATTATTTGAAAATACTATTTCTATTTCCTTGATGCAGAGTCCTTTCATGCTTTCTCTAGATTGCATGAGCACATCTGATGTTGGATATTATCCATGTTTAGTTAGCTTAAGTTGTTTTAAGCCATAGAATTAAGTATTATTCACATACACATTCCTATATGCATATTGCTCAATTAGAGATGAAGAAATTACATTCCCTACATGCACACACTGTAATTTGTGAAGTAGCAACATAAAAGTTAGAGACCAAAATTTAAGCTTCTGCAGAAGTCAACTGTATTTTTTACTTTCTTATTTGTATTGTATAATTACTATGCATTTCTTCAAAACATCAACAAGACACAACTTACTCTCCAACAAGAATGATAAATACAATGTGTGTGACTCTATCACCTCATGATTAATAGGGTCTTTTTTATTCATGAAGTCAGATGTCAGACTCAGTTGAAAAATGTGTATCATCTTATATGTATTTATTCCTAAGCCTACTAAAATTGCTTTCCACTGCTACAGATGGATACAATAACAACCACTTTTCACTGTTTTTTGAATTAACACAAGATGTATGTCAAATGATGACCTTAAACTTCCTGAGTTGAAAATTTCATTTAAAACTTGACAAATACACTGGATGCCAGAATAACACAGTAATAACAATTCACATGAAATCTACCACCTCTTCTAACCAGACTCCTCAAAAAAAATCCTGCAAGCTTCAAAATAGCCATTGGCTATTACCTGGAGAGAAAAACTGTAAAATTTTTCTTTGTTTTCTCATAATGTTTTAATTTTTTAATGTTCTTTTAATTTAAAACCAGTACACTATTTTCTTTTATGACTTATTGCAGAGTTAGTTGATAATAATTGTTTGAAATACTGTTCTTGCTATTCTTCCATAAATTTCTGAGAATATTCCTCCTGTCACCAAGGAAAAATTTAGAGTGTGCCCATGATCAGTTCCCCACCACAACAGAGTACCTCATTTTCCTTCTAAGCTATATAACAGTAATAAATGAGTTTTGCAGAAAAATTGTAATTAAAAATTGCCTAAAAATTAAGATGAGCAGTTAATAGGAATATCACAGTATCTTCTGGGTCCTGTATGTGCTGGTTTTCATTGTAAACCATTTTACTGGCTAATACACCACCCACTTCAACTCAGCTCATTTCTTGAGTAATTAACAGACTACAGTGTCTGCAAAACTAAGAAACTTGAAGAGAAAGTGAAGTTATACGTATTTCTTACATACACACATACTTCTTACATACAGATATAGCACCAGACTGTGCACCAGAAATAGCCTGTGTTTTCCCCGATCTTCCTAGTTAAAAATTATGAATGAGGCAATTGTTCAGAAAATGAGAAGCAGGGTACTTACTGAAGAAAAAACACTTCTAATTTACTCATTCATGTTAGAGACTCTATTTTCCAACAGATTTTAGGCTACTTTAGTTAGCAGAATAAGGTGTTGATGCTACAATTATTTCTTTCAGGCAGAAATTAACTGCTGAAGAGAATGTGTTTACAGTAAGCGTGAACAGTAACTCACAGCAGACTCTACAGAATCCCTTTTTTTGCACTTTTCTTGCTGTAAGTGAAGTCTTTATTCTAGAAAAAACAATCTATTTTTATGCATCTGAAGAATGCTCCCAATGTCTTCAGTGAAACTAAACAGATCACATAAAAATCAAAAATATATACAAATCCTTGCAATGCCACTATGAAATTCTGAATTGCCAATTATCTCAAGCAGTTATACTTGAGAAATATTTATTTTTAGTGTTGCTTTTGACTAGTATCTGTTTCCACAGAGATCTTATTTGAGTAAGAAAACCATTTCCCCAAAACCCAACAAACTTGGTTGTGGTTAGCGTCCTTGGTGACTCATTTGTTCACATTATGACATAAATGCAGTCTTCATACACAAATAGTGCTACATAATAGGTAGCACTACAGTTTTAGCATTTCTTTTCCTTAAACATCATATATTTTAAAAACAGAAATGTGATAAAAGAGAAAAAGTTCCTGCAGGCTACTAATCCAAATATAAGTAATATTATGAACCATTACAGATGTAATCACTCTCTGTAAAAAATAAAGAGCAGTGATGACTGCAGGACACCTGATTATGGTCAGCTGGCAATAGAATCTCTGATTTAGGGAAAAACATCCCATCCATCCAAGTACTTCAAACCTGCCCAGTCTTGTTCTCCTGTAAAACCTGGAGTTTGGTTTTGGGATGTCATATCCAAGATGTAGGTATCATGAATGTACTGTGCATTGGATGTGTCTTTCATAGCTACAAAAACAGTCCAAGAGCATCATTTAAAGAAAGGGGAAAGGGAGACAGGTAGAAAAATACACATTTTGCATTGCTATATCTATTTAATCACACTGATAAAAACACACTACACAGTTAGTGAAGAAGAAGCAATTAAATCACAAAATAACTTCCAGAATTTTTTTATACATACAAACACCACCTTTACAACAGCATAAACTGAGAGCTTCAAACTAGCCCACAGGGGAAAAAAAAACTCAAGTTATTTGAAACTGAAGCTTGACCCTTAGCAACACTGAAGCCACTACTGCCAAAGTACTAAAGAATTCTTCAAGTAACAACTGAAGTTAACAGTGACTGCCAGAAAAGACCAAGCATAAGTGCTGCTGGTGTAAACAACATGGTAACTGTAATTCAAGATAACTCTACAACTCTCTTTAGTCTGTTCCAAGCCTTGTTTGTAGCAGCTGTAATATGGCTCACATGCCTTTCTTAAATGCATTAAGTAGCTTGTTCTACACCTTATCAGCACATCCCCATCATCCTTTACCGGGAAATTGACCTCTAAGCAAAACAGATTTTTATTTTCTTTCACAGGGAAAAGCCATATATAGCTTTTTGAGGCAGGGAAGGGGGGAGGTAAGACAACAGAGCTGATAGTGATCCAGCTTTCTAAACATAAGAACACGGTTTACAATAAAAACTTAGGAGCATATTTCCTTTGGGAAAAAAGTTATCTTTTTACAAAAGCCTAATGTTACACATTTTGTTTGTTTTTATACAGGACAGTACTACACATTTATAAAGTAGTTTTCTTATTATGATATGTTTAGAAGTTTATGCAATCCTTGCGTACTGTCTCTATGCAACCCAAATCTTTCCCATGGTGATGATGATAAAATTAACCACATTTTGTCACGTGGATCGCTCATCTTAAAAGGTCCTCCTACGTGTGTGCACACGTATGCATTCTTCATGCAACAAACATTTGGTTTCAAGTATCTCTTAATCCATAGTGACTTTCTTTAATTCTATACAGAAATTTGGAAAGAAAAGTGGACGTGTGAGGCTCTGCTTTCAGAAAATGTGCAAATACCAGTGAATAAAAGTCCTGATGGCAAGATGTATAAGATATGTAGGTAAATAGAGCTCGCATCTTCAAACAAGCACAGTCAGAGCAACAGCTGAGCTGGAGAGGCTTTTACAATGGCTTTCAATGTTTTTGAGCAGTTTCTATATTAAGGTGGTAATCCCAAGAGTGCAAAAACTACCTTTTCTTAGATGTTTCCATTTCACTACCTTTAGAGTAGACGTTGTGAGCTTACTAATAAAAAAAAAAAGACAAAAAAAAGACAAAATGGTGCTTTTAGGGAACCTTTTTACATGCAAACATTTAGGATTAAATAATTTACCTGGAAAAACCTTTTTTTTCTAATTCTTTAAGGAAGCTTCTGGTTTTAGAAGGATGAGGGAACATTTCAACACCAACCTACAAGCAGCGTTAAATGCTCTCAATTTAAAAAAAAATGCACTTTTACTGAGTGCCTCCCTTGAAAACGGTACACCTAACAGTGTGCTCACATGTGGGTTTTGGGGAAATGCAGGGGACATAGCTGAGGGGGAATCCTTTCTAGAAGAATCCCTTCTTTTCCATCTCTCTCTGACTGGATGAAGGGACTTGTCCTACTGTTGTTCCAGTAGTACCCTTAGCCAAACACGAAAAGCGTGAAAGGGCAAATTCTGCATAAACAGAATTTTTTATCGCTTCCGAAGTACTTCAATGACTGATCACACTGATCAGTGACCAATAAAAAGTTAAACTGTTTTCTCAGAAGTTATTTTTGAGTCTGCTTCCCCAGAACATAGCTATCGAAGTTTCTGGTACCAGTTAATTCAGCTCCTATGATATCATTTGTAAGAGAAAGCTCAAATGAATAGATGTCTCTTGTTATTAGCATTTGTTTCCTTATCTGACTATAAAGGTGTTTTGAGATTACAGCATTCCTAATACCTTAAAAATGCAAATAAATAATACATTATTTAAAAACAGTCTTGTTTCTTCATTGCATTGAATATCTGCAATTAAAAGTGATTTGTTTGGCAGTTTTCTCTTGCCAGCTCTTACATGAAAGAAACCAAGTCTATGCTATATAAATAGCTCTTTATACTGGCATCACTTTTATTAATTCCTCTCTCTGTTTTGAATGCCACTTTTTGATAATAGGAGAAAAAAAAATGGGGTTTTTCCCCCTTTTATTAATTTCTTAGGTTCAAATGCTGAGTTTCTGAATTATCTAAAACCCTAGTAAAAGGGTATCCTGGATAGAACTAAGAGTATTTCTATACCTGTAAGCACTTCTTGGTATATCTAAATCACTTCTAAATTCACTACTTGTGTAGTGCTAACAAGAAAGATATAAGAGCACTGAAGTTACTCAACCCACTCAGAAATCCGAGTCTTCAGTTGGCAATCTCTTCTTGAACTCAGAGCTATTGCAACTAGATTACTGGAGATTAAAAAAATGAAAACCTCCTAAAAAACTCTGCAAAAGCCAGTTTAAAGATACTGTGTTTTAATGGGCTGCAGCCAAGTACAATTTGAATGCCCTCTATCTGTACAGCCTCTCTAGGCATCCTGCTCCTTGGCTTCACTGTTCCCATGCTGATAAAGTTTCTCCTTTTATCCAGTCTGAACATCTCTTGTTCCAAGCTACACCTGCTGCCTCTGCAGGTGCAGAGGTGCACCATTGTGAAGCGTCTCCTCAACACCTTCCCGGCAGACAGTAGGGAGGCAGCCCTTGGGTCCTCTGGAGATAACTCTTCCTCCTGGCTTATTCAGCCCAGCTCCCTCAGCCTCTCCACACAGAGCTCGTGCTCCAGCCACTGGTGATCCTGGCAGTCCTCCTCTGAACTCATTTGTCTGTGTCTTCCTTATATTTGGAAAATTAAAATTAGACACAGAAATGTAGGCAATCATTTTCCACTGGCAGCAGATGAACACATTGGTTGCGCCATCATCATTCCCTGCCCAGCCTACATATCCCTTATCTTGAATGTGAAGAAAATCTCTGCAATTTGACTCTAGAGCAGTCTGAGTCAACTTTCAGACCAAGAGGACAAATTCAGTATTGTGGAACACTAATGCACCTAGCTCTGCTCCTGCAGACACAACTGACTCCAGGCACTTGGTCTGTGAGCTTGAGCCGAACAAAACACATCCTTGCAGAGACATGGCGTGTTCTGGTAATCTGCTCCTAGGGAACAAAAATAGAATTTTCTCTCTTCATTGAAGAACAATAATGAGAGGATTTGTAGAGATTCCCTCCTCCCTGTATGTCATCCTGCCAGTATATCCATGAGAGAACACTTTTTCTGTACCCATAATCCTACTATTTTCTTCTGAAAAGGAATCCTTAAAAAATAAGAGACTGAAAATATCTGAAAACTTGAAAGCTTTGTTTTTGTTTTCCGCTTTTTTCCCCATCATCTCTTCCCTCTAATGATATTCCAAAAAACAGGATATTGAGTGCTCTGAAAGTCATCTTGCCTTTTCATGCTTGTATCATTTCTGCAATATCAAAAAAATGTGACAAACGCAATTATACCTGAAAGAAATAAACTATCTCTTCTTGCAGAGGCTGGAAGAATAATCAAACATGATTTGTACTAGCACTAAGCTAATTACAGTGACACCACTTCTGTGCTACAGTTCTATTAGTGTCAGCACTTACATTATGAACCCCTCATTCCAGGGTTTATAATTCTACTCTATGTTAGTGACTCTTCCAGGAGCCGTTAACACAGTGGTTAACGGCTTCATTAGTGACACTTTCCTAAAAATAGCTTAAATTTTAAATTACTTTTAAATTTTGTAACTCCTGTGTCTGCTACATGGTGTAAATCGCAAACATAACAAACTTGTAACTAAAGACAATTCAGGAAGACAAAACCCATCCGAAATGTGATTTATATGCTTAGACTTAAAAGTGCTCATTTTTGCAAAGTTTAGAGACAACAGTTGCTGTATATAATCACCATCTTCACTACCTTCCCACCCAGACATGATATCAGGGTTTTCTGGAAAACTGAGGTTTCCATTAAATAAATATCTAAATAGTATCACGAGTAAGAAGAGAGTTTCATAAGCATAACCATAAGCAGCAAATGTCACGTGATGTTTTGGCAATAAAGCCACCAAACATCAGTGTTTCAAGTTTCATATGTGAATACATTTATCTAGAAAAATATGCTGTGATTTCTGATATCTATTGAAATACTTGGATACCTTGGAAATCTGCAGATAACCTGCCCACTTCAGTATCTTGGTTATTTTTAGGTAATAAGACAATTCACTGGACATGCTTCACCGAGAATGCAGACTCCTGGGTCTGAAAATCACCAAAACAAAAAAGCACTTGCATCATGTTGGGACATGACATAAAACATGGTCTTAAACATCCGCTTTCCTATTTATATTTAAAGTTACATATTTACAGTATCTGGTACTTATGTGAGTAACTGAGATAAAGTTTTACAGTTTACACAGAAAGAATTCTATTTCTTCCAAATTCCACTTTCATTCAATCATAAAATGAAGTATTTAAAGCAATGTGATAAGGAGCAGCCTAAGGCTATAAAATCTGAAACAATATTCCAGGTATATAAGGAAAAAATAAAAAAAAATTAAAAAATGCAAGAATTTATTGCTGGTAAAAGCAGTAATAAATTGCTCTCTTTCAGTAAAAAGGGCTTTTTCTGGTTTCTGCTACCGATCAGGTTTTTTTTTTCTCAATAAATCACAGAGAAATAACTTATTCAAGATTTCTTTAACTTCTGAGAAACGTGTTTTATCTTATTATCTTACTGAACAATTCTCTATAGGCAGTGTAATTTTTCTTTTAATATTGCATTAAGCATTGCTTCAGTGAATTTTCCTTGGGTAAAATAAACCTGGTGAAGAAGATCTAATTCTCTCTCGCTGAGTTGACATAGACAATAAACAGTTTCTCTCATCAGTAGATGGTCTAGCAGCTTGGAAACCAGTGATTAGTGAGCAAGTGGTGTGCAATTATGCTATGTATGCCATGGTGAACATTTGTGGTAGTAGAGTAAGTCATAGGTGACAATATTTACCTTAGTGCTACCCACTCCTTATCTCAGTAACAGGATTATGATCTCAGAAGGTAGATGGAAACACATTTTGCTATAGTTGTCACCTGTTCTAAACTCATCCTGTTGGAACAAAACTGTGACTTCATATCTAGGAAAAGTGACAGAAGAATTGTCTCCTCCTTGTCTTCTTTTAAGAACATGTGAGTGACAGAACAATGAATTGCTACATTTCTTGAAATGAAAGAGGGATGCCATGGTTTCCTCCCAGTGTGTAGTATTTTTCTTCTGACTCACAATCCCAAACCACAGATATGTAACAGTTTAAAAACCCCACAGATAACCTGTGGTAACCACAGATAAATTGGTGGTTCTACTGTTAATAGAAAATCTAATTCTATCAAGTGAACGTGCTTGCAATTGATTCTTTGTGCTCCTGGAAATGTTTATATATTGATCCTACTACCAAGCTATGTAGGGTAAAAATGGAAGGCACATTTTTAATAAGTTTGTATAAAATACAAACACACACATATATATGTATGTATTCTAATAAAAACATGAAAGATACATTTATGAAACAGATTTCTTCGCTTTTAGAGCATATCCTTTGCATTTGTATTATGTGGAAGTGTCACCTGTTTGTTTTGTTTACCCAGTGTGAGTAAAAAGCAAAACAGGAAAGAAGGTGGCTGAGGTCAAACATGCTCTAGGCTAAATAGCTGCAACTCAGCAAGTAAGAGCATTTTCAGCAAAAATTTCTTTTATTTCCATATTCCTCCACATATCAAGATCTTTTAAAGTTTTCTGATTATGTGTGGGAAGCTTTAGAGAAAGCCACCAAAATCTATGACATTGCAAAGGAGTTATAAAACTATTCAAAGGCCAGTCCTCAAGAGGAAGAAAACCTCATCACTGAACTAACTGGTCCAGAAAATTCACAGTCACTCTGCTTGGGGCACACAGGCCCTGGAGAAGGCTGCTTGTACGTCCTTGTTGCTGTAATTGGCCTTCTCCTATGTGAGGAATCAAACGTGACCCATGGGGCCATGTAATTTCCGAGCCCTTCACAGGGAATCAAGGCAAGGTGAACATCTACCTTGTGCAGTGTTTTTCCCTAGTAACTATTGACCTCAGAGCTTGACTTCAGCTCAGTTTGCAAGAGGAAGCTATTTCAAAGACAAGTAAGATCTTTGAAGTTGGGAGAACACATAGAGCTGGAGAGAAGAACGTGTTCAAACTGAGGCAAAGGCTGTGCCATATGCTCATGCCATAGGAGATCAGTAAATCCATAGAAGACAAAATTTTTGTCATTTTACCCATCAGCAAAACATCAAATCATAGCTCACAGCTAAGCAAAAGACACAGACACACTCAAAAAGCTTCCTTAGCTCTGAAGTTCAAGGAACTGCTTGTGTACTTAGGTACCCCTGAAATCTGAACTGTTCATGATGAGCTCTATTACCTCCTGTCTAGTCATCAGGTCTACTGTAAAAGGATCAAGGCAGAGTATTATCTCTTGTGTTAATATTTTATAAGTAATTTTCAAAAATTAGATGAGAGTTATTAGAAATTACATTAATGACTACTTTGAAGTGACCTTGTAGCACTACTTGAACAGAGGAAAAAGCCTGAAAAGCCACAAAACAGATTTCATCTTCAGCTTCAAGAGGTAAAAACATACTTCAGGACTGTCTGTGTAAGACAAAACAATATCTTTTCTTTCAAGAACTGATTAGCCCACATAGATTCTTCAGTTACAAAATGTTTAATCAGTTTAGACTAGAATAATGGAGGTATAGGAAAATATGACCAGCAGCTACCCGTTGCAGCAATTTTGAAGCACCGGATGTGCATTTTTTCCTTTAAATATTGGATATTTTTTCAATGTTTGAAAGGAAGTAACTGTTTTAACAGCAACTTTAACAAGCTTTCAAAACCTTCTTTAAACCCTACTTTACTTAAAGTTATCAGTTTACTGATAACTCATTCTCTGCTAACACATGAGACTGTAACATTAAAAAAAATCATGACATTTATGCTGCACTATATTTTCTTACTAAAAATATTACTGTTATTATTAAAAATATGTATATTAAATAGTACCACAACTAAAATAAGTAAAATCTCACATCCTATGTGATAGCAGCATTTCAAATGGAAAGGCTGTATCGGATATGGCTGACTGGAGTTAATTTTCTTCATTACAGACAGTAAGGTGCTGTGTTAGGGATTTGTGCTAGAAGAAGTGTTGATAGCACTACAATGCTCTACCTATTGCTTGCACACATTACGAGTTTTTCAAACTTGAATTTCTAAGGACATAGAAAAGCCCAGACACACAATAGAACCAATTTGCCATAAAGTCTTCTTCTCTACTGCCCTGCAATTTTAAGATGTTGATGTTATAAATGTTAACTAACGTAACTGGCAGCTATCCTGTTAAAACCTAGAAGGAAAAAAAAGTAGTAACAAGTCATCCAAACCTGATCACAAATAGGTGAGCTTTTTGATCAGTACACAAATCACTGGCTTAGTTCTGCTCCTGCTGAAGTCAAAGGTACTGTGAAAAATCTCACTCTAACCAACAGCTTGCTTTACACTTCTCACAAAGCACAGGTCCAATTTAAAAGCTTTAGTAGATATGATTCACTGTGTATTTAGACACAAAGTTTAATTTTTACTGTTCACTATCTTTTTTTCCTTAAGAAGCAACATAGATTAAGTGGAAGCGAGGTAAATTCTATTTATCTTAAATCATCAACAGACTTTCTTGCTGAACTCCCCTCAGATTCCAAAAGCAGATTCCTTTGAAAATACTGAATTTGTACTGATGATACTGAAGAAAAAATTTAGCCCTCAAATAATCCATTAATACCAAGAGCAGAGAAAGAAACAATGCTGCTGTAATTACAAAGAAAACCCCAGGTATCTTTGGGTGTACACTGAGCACATGTCCACAATAAATCATACACAACCAGTGCATTATTAACATGAAATTATGCTCCTGACTAAAGCTGTTGGTTTAAGCAGGGTGAATTCCTGCCCACTCTCACACTTATTTTATTAAAGTGGTGTTAAAAATTATATTTTTCCTTCCCCCTCAAACAGGAATAATGAAGAATAACAGAGAAGAATGTAAGAGTTTTGGTGGCCTAGAAAACATGAGTCATGACCAACATTCCCAATGGGGAGTGGCTAGGACTTGTCTGTATTTCACACAGCTGCTACCAGCTACCAACCTTCTCCTGCTCATCTTTTTATTTGTCCCATTTTCTACCTACATTGTGTTTCCTAGACTGTCAGCACCTTGGAGAAAGACCAGTGTACCTATAAAATGCATTAAGTACAAAGGGTGTTTCCATCTTAGTTCTGGCCTTTGAGTGCTCTGCAATACGAAATGGTAAATTCCAACCACTCTAAAAGTCTGCCTTGAAATATGGAAGGTAATACCACTCTAACAGCACTGAGTAATTCCCAGTAAATCACTAAGCAGCAATTTTGTGTCCCTGCCTGTAATTTCAAGAATGAGTTTAGGAAGAAAACAATAAAGGATGAAGGCTGGACTATGTATTTTCATGCATAAATAAAGGGAAGATACCTCATGAGAAATCTTTCACCATCATGCAATCAAAGGTAGGGAAAGAAGCCCTAATATTGGGAATATTTTTTTGTACTACTTGTTTTTAACTATGTTAATGCTGTTTTAATTACACTGCTAAAGATTTATAAAGCCATGGATAGTTAAATGAAACAGAAAGGCAAATCTCTAAATTCCATCTGGAATATTCTTTATTCCCTGCAGTCAGGAACCATTTTATGAAACAATTTTTAAATAGGTCTGTACAGAGCAGCATTTCTCAGCACGATAAAGAAGGCAGTTAATACTGTCAGAGCTGATTTCAACAGCAGTGTTATAAAAACAAATAAAACATTAACGAAAATAGGGACAGAAGTTATTTTTATATAATAAAAGGTATTGCAACCATTCAAGAGCTCCACAAGATTGGCATTGGCCCTAGAACCATTAAACTCAGGGTTCATTTCCTGAACTTACCTGGAAAAGGTAAGTAGAGAGATGGATGAAAAATCAGAGCCTAAGTAAGTCAGGGGGGAAAAACAAATTGTGTGATATTTCTTCATGTATTTTACTGAAAGTACAATTAAAGTATTTGTCTAGATTGTCCATATATGTGTCGTCATTAAATGTAACAGAAGACTTGTATCTATTTTGGGTCTTGAGTACAATCAGAAATACTGAAAAACTGCAGCGGATAGTAGAACTGCATCACTTGCAAGAAAATTTCAGAGAAGTAGAATGAGTTTTGAGGTTTGAGAAGTTTTGCCTCCTCTCTCAGCTTAAGTACAGGAAGATAACTACTTTTCCAACTTTCCTCTCTTCAAGTGTTCACATATTTCATTTCACTTTTCAGAATTAGTTGGACAGTTCATACAGAAGTGATTTAAAGAAAATATGTTGGTTATAGCAATTTATTTGAAGCAAAAAAGTCAACAATACTGAAAAAATTTAATTCGAATTTTGACATATTTCTGCTGATCTATCTAAAATATAATTATCAAAACTGAAATTATAAATTAATAGGGAATTTGGTAAGAAGCAGAACTGAGATATTAGAAAACTTAAAAGACCCCTCTTCTAATATCTGAGTGCTTAATAGGGCCTGGTATTTCATCACTGAATAGAATTTATTTCAGTATCTTTTCATTAGATTTTTATGAATCTTAAGTACACTTTATATAAATTTTCTGGAATAATTTTCTGTATATCAGTGACTCCAGAAATTGGCATTTAATGGAAAAATCAAATACTAATAAATGCCAGATTAAACACAGTACCTAAAGAAGTTGTTACCCCTATTATTCCTGGTGTTGTGTAGATCAGAGATTCTGAGTGACAGTTACACTTTAATTTGAAAATTTAATTGGCCTCAACTACAAAGGAAATTTTAAACTTCCCCACACATTTATAAAGTTAAAGGCATTATTTTGTTACAAAGATGCATATTCAGTTATTTCATTGAGACCAGGTAGGGATAGAAATCTTTCAAGATATATGAGAAAGCATTCTTTATTTATACAACTATTTGCAGGATCAATCTCAGTACAACATAATTCATGTAAATTAATAATTTTCTGCCTTCCAATGCTCAGGCTTCTCTTTAAAGAACTCAGTTGAAATACTGAACCAGTGTAATCTTTAGATTTAGTTTGGCATCAGTCTAAATTCCAGAATCTTGCCAAGTATAAAGGCTTTTCTTGTCTTACATAGGAGGAAAAAACACTGGCAAGGCAAGTAAAAATCTCCATTCTGTAGTTAGATACTTTGCTCTTATTCCTTTTAATAAAAATGCTGGAGTTTTTATAATCTCCTGAAACATCTACAGGATTAGGGACAGATCAAATGTTCCTCCTGCCTTATGCAACAACAAGGTACTTATTTCATTAAAACAATATAAATCACAGAGAGAAGTCATGGCTACTCATTCAGCTCACTAACAGCCCAGGTCCCACTTCCCTTAGCAATTTTCTATATTCTTGTCATTCCATTTAATGGACATATTAATATATCTTATTCTTCATATCTTACTTAAAAGTGAACAAAACACACAAATCACCTGCAGATGATTAATATTACAGCAGTTGCTTTGAAAGCACAACAGCAACTATCACGTTTGAGAAAAACAACACATGAAAGAATGAGAATGCTAAATAAAAATCATGTTACTTGTCTGAGTTAGATGTTAAAGACAGAATAAAAAAAGAAAAGTTCACCCTTCACAATGAATTCTTTAGCACTGCTGAGTTTGTCTAATTTATTTGCTTGAAGACAGGAGTTGATGAAGCATAAAACAATATAAACTAACAATATTTGGCACTGAATCTTTAAAATAGTAACAGATGCCGTGCTGGTTTTGGCTGGGGTAGAGATCACCTTCTTCAAAGTCTGGATCTGTGTTTGGATTTGTGCTGAAAATAATGTTCATATAATACAGAAGTTTTTGATATTGCTGAGCAGCATTTACAGTGTCAAGGCTTTTCTGCTCCTCATCCCACCTGACCTGCAAGGAGGCTGGGGGCTCTCAAGAAGCTGGGAAGACACACAGCTGACCCCAAATACCGATGGGATATCCCAAACCATGCAGTGTCATGCCCAGCACATAAAGGAGGAGACATTTGGAGTGACAGCATTTGTCTTCCCAAGTCACCATTCGCTATGATGGGCCCTGTTCCCGGGAGAAGGCTGAACACCTGCCTATCCATGAGAAGCAGTGAAGACATTCCTGATTTTGCTTCTCTTCCATGCACAACTTTTGCTTTTGCTATTAAAGTCTCTTGTCTCAGCCCACTGTCACTATTCCATCTCTCTCCCATCCCAGGGTGCAGGAGTGAGTGAGTATTGTAGGGGGCTTGGTTGCTGGCTGAGGTCAAACCAAGACAGATGCACTGCAGTATTTAAGACTTTTATACACATACTGCTTACTTTTAACTCATCAGCTACTTCATATATCTGCACTCACAGAAAGCAAAAGAAATTAACAAGCTGAGCTATTCCTAAATGGCTGAAACCCAGCTAAGCTGAAGGCAGGGATAATGAGGGAAGAATTTCACCAAAGTCAGCAATATTTTAATTTACAATGTGTACTAGACGAGTTTGCAAACAAGAACTTCCTATTTTTTGTGCTACATGAAGCTGAGGCTTTAAACAAGCTCTCAAATTCTTAAACCATGCAAAGGAACAAATTTCCAAAGCCCAGTTTAGATGCTCCTTAAAAAAGTTATCACAGAAAAAGGTAGGAATTATAGTAAACAGCAAAAGCCAAACTGCAAGAAGTAAATGGCAAAAATCTGAATTGCCATGCAAATGACAATGTTTCCCACCAAGTGTCTAAACCATCACTTTTGTTTTTCAGCAACAAGATAATTTCAGATTTTTGTGTTTTTTTTAAATTTTTAAATAACCCACTCTTTTCCCATATCTGATGTATTAGAAATAAATTCACACTGATCTGTGCTGAAGTCTTTTTAAACAAACCCTGAAGTATTTTCATGCAAGTCTTAGTTGGAATTCACACATCATGAAAGTTTGAAAAAAAAAAGGCTTATGGGACAGAAAGATGGATCAACAAAGACATTGTATCACTGTTTCAAGAGAAATTTTGACTGGATTAAAAATATCTGCTGCATAGTGGAGTGTGTGTAAATGAGATGCTGTTTTTACCAGGGCTGCTGGTATTTAAGATAATTCATCTCAGAAAAGATCAATTCTGAAGTAACAACTAACACCCCGTCTCTATTTTAAATTCCTGTTTTAGAGCACAGAAAAGAGGCTTGTGCCTTTACCAGCTGGTAACATAAGAAAGCTGTTGCTAATCACAGCCTTTCATATTCTTTTCCTGTTGTCTGCACCAGACTGTGGACACTTGAGTAGAGACAATTTCATAAGGCTTATTCTGCAACTTCAAGAACAATTTAGCCACTAGAAGCCTTTTGTGTTAACTTTTGCTCAAACCTTAAAATGCTGCTGCTGGCTCTACAGCTGTCACTGAAGCTTAGCCTACAGACCATATTAAGTTTTTAGGCCAAAGGTTCCCTTGGAGCAATTTGTGTTTTTACATGAAGTTAAAGTAAGTGCAGATGTTTTCCAAGAGCTCATTCCTAAACACAGAGCCTGTAAACTGTTGTTTTACATGGTTTTTAACTGGGCAGAATATTTTTTCAACAATTTTATACACTTGGACACTTTCTGCATATTTACAGAATGCTGCTTACCTAGCACTGCCCAAAAAAGCTTATCAGCAAACAATGAATAAATGATTTATAACAATGATCTTTCAAATTGAAATTACTCCTAAGTGAAATAATATTGTAATTGTCTTGGCTGTTTATAAATACAAGTCTGATCAACTGCTATTATTAACGTATTCTACCAAATATATAAAACTAATCCTCCTAAATATTTTCTACTTTTTTTTTCATTATTTATAAAGCAAGCTGAAGCAACTGCTGTGTGCTGATTTGCCTAATGTATACAATTATCCAGAAAAGACAAGACACTAGATCACAGCAATCAGCTGCTTGATACTAAGTGTAAATGCAGTCCTTGAAAGATAGTTCCTAGAGACAGTATCAGGAAACCTGTAGTTCTGGGAATAATTCCATGCCAAGCACAGAATATTGCTAGCAAATCAACTACAGAAACCCTGCAAGAGATTATTCTGCATTACTGAATGAGTATTTCATTTCCATCACACTGAGTTCTTTTGCTCCACCACTAAAAAGCTGTAAAATATGCCTTATATCTTTTACTATTCATTAATATGGAACGTTCATTAAAGTAAATGAAGCTAATTTAATCACATTCAGGTGCTATATTGGATAGATGATAGTGCTTTGTCTTTTAAATAGTTTGTCTTTTATTCTACTACCTTCATCAAACAGTATTCTGAATAATTATCACACTGCTGTTACAAAGTTACAGCACTATTACATCCTGAATAAGAACTTCAGGTCACCTACAGCATTTACACAAAATACCACAAATCAAGGCAAAGCACCTCAGGCTATGCAGTAAGAAAGTAATTCCTTATAGCACTGTATGTGTTCCTAAGGTCTTTAACATTTGGATTATTACATTATCTCAGTTTTATATTCACTACTCAGGAGGTAAGTGTCAGCTGGAATCATTGAATATCAATTTTTTTTACACCTTTCATTTTGTTTGATGAGCTTTTTACCAATTGTAATTTATTGCTCTGATGAAAGCATAAAGCAAAAAGCTCAAAGTGTAATCAAGGCTAATGGTGAACCATGTACCATGTGATAATAAATCAGCAAGGAAAAAATACACTGGAGATAGAGATGTTTATAATTTCAGTATGAATACTATTGGAATAACTGTTTATGTAAAATAAAAACTATATAAGAAAACCAAACAAACACCTAAGTTCCAAAAACCTAATAATCTCTTATAAAATATAAAACCAAAAACTTCCCATGAGCAGCTAAATTTTGCAAGAAATAAAATCCTTTTTCTGCATTAAAGTATGTAGCAATGAGAACTAATAAGAAAGTCTTAGATGCTAAAACATTTGACTTTTATCAACAGCAAGGAACATTGTCAGGAACAGCCTGCAGTAATCCTGACACTTGATCTTTTAAAACTTACTACACCACAGAAAATCCCCCACCTCTTTTAAGAGGAAGCTTTTTGGAGTTACTGGAACCTTTTTTTCTTGAGCAACTGGTATTTTATTTTATAAAAGGATTATATATGTAAAAAAAGAAAAAAAAAGAAAAAACAAACTGAGAAAAAACTCAGCAGTTTGCATAAGATCAAAACTTACCTGAATTTGAAAAAAAATCTCATTCACTTTAATTGCTTTTCTGAAAGGCCCCAAGACAGAAGTTAAAACATGTAAGAGCTAACATGTAACAGGTACATTTATATAGGATTTTTTTTTTTTACTACCACAAAGCCTGCATATTATGACTCAATAAAAATGGTTGTGTGCAACTTTTTGATAATTTTATTAATAAATATTAAACAAGTGTTAGACTAGATTTACAGTACCTTTGGATATTGCTTGACAGGGATCAGAACTCTCTCTGACAGCTTTATGTTTTTGTTGCTGATAACATCAAGATATTTCTTTTCTTCATCTTCTTTCTTGCCTTCTGAACCCTGAAATTTTTCCATTTCTGAAAAATATCACAAATCAGAACAATCAGTGACATGGTGGTGTCATCCTTAGGAAGTTTAAGCTTACACATTCCGACCCAGACCGTGCACTGAACACCTGTGCTGCTGCACTCAGGTGACAGGGACTGCTGTCCTCAAGGGAACCTGGACTCTCAGCAGTGCTGGGAGGCAGAGGTGACAGCCCACAGGTCACACTCCACAACTAATTCTTCCCCAGCTGAAAGGGAAGCCAAATGATCTCAGCAGGAGCAGGAATAGATGAGGCTTACAATTCCAGCTGTCAGTCTTTTAAAGGGAATAACATCATCACAGCTCGATGCTTTTTGTAAATGTGACCTGCCAGAACTAAGCTGGATTCTAACTGCAATAGCTAACTTTCAGTATAAATACTGGAAAACTGAAGAAACTCCTTGTTGTTACTGAGTTTCCATTCAAATACTTCTGAATTAGTTAAAGGTTATACAAAAGAAGATAAGAAATAGTTAACTCTTGCTCAAAACAATTCTTCAATTAAGAAATGCAATAAAGATCATTATACATACATATATATATATATATATATATATATATATATATATATAATTTCACTATTAAAAAAAACCAAAAAATATACAAATATACTCAGGTAGAATAATTCTGAATTCTTTATTCCCTAAAGCTCTATAACCAATGGATAATAACAAATAATTGAATTCATCATCCTGCAAAGAGCATCATATACAGTGCCTGAGAGCTTCCTGACAGCACAGGTACTATTGAAAATCTGCTTTTGCAGCAGTGACATTGCTGACAGCACAGAAAATGGCAATGCTTATAATGAGCTAATTATAACTGAATTACAGCTGAAAAGGGACAGCTGTGGGTCTCAGAACCATGCTGCTTCAAGGATAGGAAAGCAAGAGTGGAAAGGAGGAACACAGCCACAGCATGCTATAACATTCACATACAAGTTTCTTTGACTTCCAACAAGCATAAAGATAAAATGTGTTGAAAAGAACAGCCCATGTCATGATTTGTTAATAAATGTTTACGCTGCTTTTATGAGATCAAATAATTTATTTAAAGCCTGCACCAGCAGACAGTTCTCTAATGTTACAGTCATAAGCTTTTTTAAAACCTCCCAGAGAACACACCTAAAAGACTTCAGATGGGATATATATTCAATAATTTAGGATTAAATTCAATTACAATCACTAAAAGCATCAGAAGAACATTTCATTATTGTAAAATACTTGAACACATAAAAAAATGTGGTATGTTGCATTCAGTGGAAGATTAATCTGGAAAGCAGCAAGCATCAGTTAAGTAAGTAAAATACTCATTTTGGGCAAGTTTAATAGAAAAAAAGGTCTTTGAAAATAGATCCAATGCAATTACACAAAGGGGTGTGCTATGGGGGTATAGAGGGGAGAGGCAAAGGCACATAAAGAGGGAAAGGTGTTACAAGCACAGTAAGTACTAAATGAAATAAAGGAAATTTCCCAAATGTATTGTGAACACAGCACTAAGATAATTCTAAAAGGCAGGTAGGGAAAATCAATCTACATGTACACATATATTCCATTAGAACTATGGAATAACATAAACTATGGAAGTTTAAATTGGAGAAGACCTTTAAGGTGATCAAGTTCAGCTGTTGATCAAGCTCTGCCAAGTCCACCACTAAATCACATCCCTAAGCGCCACATCTACACATCTTTTAAGTACTTCCAGGGACAGTCATTTGACCACTCCCCAGGGTAATCTGTCCCAACGCTTAGTAACTGTTTTTGTGAAGACATGGTTCCTGCTGTCCATCCTGAACTTCCCCTGACACAAGCCTGAGGCTGTCTCTTCTCATCCTGCCACTATTTGCCTGGGAGAACAAACCAACCCCCACCTGACTACAACCTCCTTTCAGGTACTTGAAGAGAGCAATGAAGCTCCCCCCTGAGCCTCCTTTTCTCCACACTAAACAACCACAATTCCCTCAGCTGCTCCTCATCAGATCTGTGCACCAGACCCCTCCCCAGCTCTGCTGCCCTTCTCTGGATTCACTCCAGCCCCCCAAAGTCTTTGTGAGGGGCCCAGAACTGGACACAGCACCCAAGGTGCGGCCTCAGCAGTGCTGAGTACAGAGGAACAATCACTGCCCTGCTCCTGCTGGCCACACTATTGCTGATACAGGCAAGGATGACATTGGCTTTATAAACAACTAAACTCTTTCTCCTGGAAAGCTGAAGATACTTAAAAGTCTGTATGGTCAGTTGGGACGGGTACTAAAGGTTAGGACAAAATGCTCCACTTTGAATCATATATCAGGCCTTGCAACCAGCCCCACCCTTGTGCTTTGTTTTTGACTGACAGTACATGGAAGTTCTGAAATGAAAGTGGTGTCTTTGCTGAAGCTAATGCAAGACTAAGTCAGCTGGGCTTATCAGACTTATGTGAACAAGAGTTTGTTGATCTACCAAAACTGAGACAAGCTGTGGCACTTTAATTGGTTTCACTCCATGACAAGGGCTGAGCTCTAAACCCAGAAGAGCCAGTCCCAGCTTATTATGGGAGGCACAGGAAACAGCAGTGGGGAGTTGAGTTTCCTCCAGGGAATGAAAGGCAACAGAGAGCCCATTTCAGGGGAGCTCCCGCAGAACTTAAGGTGAAATACAGAATCAAATGAGTAGGGATCAAGATGAAGGCCAGGCTGTGAGCCCAGAATTACAGCAGAAGGCAGCAGGGACACTGGGGACATCAGATATCTACCAGGAAGCAGTGCCAATTAGCACATAGCCACAGCCAGACAGTTTCTGAGTATCATGTCCAAGGTGGGAGAGTCCACAAGCATCCTGACAGTGCTTGGTCACCCTCACAGTAAAAAAAGTTCCCCAATATTCAGAGAGAAGTTCTGTATTCTGGGCACCCCTGAAAAGAACCTGGTTCTGTCTTCTTTGTACCTTCTTTTCAGTTATTGGTATACATTGGAAAACATCCCCTATGGAGTCTTCTCCAGATTGAACAGCCTGGAGGCAACATTCCTAGCCCTATCTTTGTAGAAGAGATGCTCTAGACCCTTCATCATCCTTGTGAACCCTTACTTGACACTCTCCAGTATGTCCATCTCTACTTATGTCCATCTCTACTGGAGAGCTGCACACTGGACAGACTGCTCCAGTGGAGTATCACCTCTTTTGACCTGCAAAGTTGACTGAGGAGTAAAAAATGCCTTGAGCTGGTTTATTTCTAAAACAAAACATAGGGCTGAGTATGATCAGTGTAACCTGTGAATTTATATGAAAAATATGGCATCAGGATTTTGCTTGACAGTGGAGCAGCTGTGTAAGATTTATCTTAGAAGTCTTCATTCCTTAGGGCTGGAGTTTCTGTCTTCTGGGTGTGGTCCTAAAAAGCCCCACGATGTCACCAGGGAGTCATTGTGACACGTGTGACAACAAGCCTTTTGGATGCTTGGAGAAGCTCTGAAAGGCCACAGTGTCTGGCCTCCTCCACTGGGGACAGACATCTGAAGGTGGGGGAAAAAGGATCCCCATCCCATTGTGTGCTTTCTGAGGGCACAGAGAAGATTTGCTGGACAAGCACACTGACAGGTGTGGTGCTGGTCCCAATCTGCCATGCACTCAGGCTCTGTCTGCAGCTGCTGAGAGGCCACGAATTCCTTTCCCAGGCTCCCAGCTCCTGCCTGCACATATCAGAGAGGTCAGTTACCATCTTGCCTCAAAAGCTAGAACATGCCAAGACACTCAAGTGTCACTCATCTGCCCCAGGATGGTCCCTGGGGTGGCAGTCCAAGTGCTGCCTGAGGCAGAGTGGGCAGTTCTTTAAGGCTCGACTTCGGTAGCTTTGCTGCTGGCTGCAGATTGTGTCCCCAGCAACAGGGAACACATCACCTTATCTCTTTAGTTTGCAGGGCAAAATGGCCTCAGAGGAAGACTTGGCAGAAAGTGGCACCTCTTCCCTTGCTGCCAGCACCAGCCAGGTATCTCGGGCTGCCCGTCCAGGTGCTTCGGAGAACCTAAGTTGCCCGATCTGCCGGGCCAGCATTAATGACCAACCTTCCATGAGCTGGCGTTGGCACCCTTTCTGTTTTTACTGCATGGTGGAGTGGTTCCGCAGAAGAGCAGAGGGCCTGAATTGCCAGTCACCTTTCCCACATACATTCCACACGGTGGGAGACAGTAACTCTGAGGTGCACTCTGTAGAGGAGTCCATCAGCTCTGCCAGCCATACTCAAGGAGAGCGAGCTGGGTTGTGCTCTGCGGAAAGAGGTCAGCATAATTCCCCAGGACGCCAGCACCGCAAGTCTTACAGCAGAAGCTGTGGTGGCAGCCATGGTGGCAGCCGTGGATGCAGCCGTGGAGGAAGCCTTGGGGGCAGCCGTGGGGGCAGCCGTGGAGGAAGCCGTGGAGGAAGCCGTGGAGGAAGCCTTGGTGGCAGTCGTGGAGGCAGCCGTGGTGGCAGCCGCAGAGGCAGCTGTGGAGGCAGTCGTGGGGGCAGCCGTGGCAGGGCCCAAGAGAAGAGCCGAAGCAGGTATCCAAGGAGGCATCGTGATGACCACACCAGGGTCCAGCAGGCCCAGGGCTACAACCACTCAAGGAGCAGGAGACGGCAGCAGAGCAGGGCTCGAAGCACTGGTCGTGACAAGGGCCGAAGGACCAAACAGCGCGTCCGTGCCCTCTCAGGGAGGCGTAAGCACCGTCAGCAGGAATTCCAGGTTTCTTTCATAGAACCGAACGCGATTCGGAGCCGATCCCAGCAGAGGTTGCGCAGCTCTTCCAGCCAAGCATTAAGGGAGTATCTAAGGGAGATGGAACGCGATGAGGGACGAGCTCTAAGGGGTGACTGGTTCATCCGTGCCTCTTCTGGGAGGAGCAGGCGCCAACAGCCAGGGCGCCTGCATTCCTACAGAGAAACGCAGGTGGCAAGGAGCCGAACCCAAGGGGGGTTCCGCAGCCCACTGCTCCTGAAGGAGAACCCAAGGAGGATGGAACGCTCTGAGAGACAGATTGAACCGGACATCCATGTCTCCCCAAGGAGGAGTGAGCGCCTTCAGCAGGCACACCAAGTTTCTCTCATCGAACCACAGGTGACAAGGAGCCAATCCCGGAGGAGGTCCCGCAGCACACAGCACCAAACAGTGCAGGAAAATCTAAGGAGGATGGAACGTGACATTCTAACCTCCATGAGGTGGAGTGAGGGCCATCAGCGGAGAGGCCAGGCTGATTTCACTGACTCACAGGTGGCAAAGAAGTGATCCCCATGGAGGTCCTGCAGCCATGCTGGGCACAGTAGGACACACTGCCAACAAGGCAACTACTGTATGCCCTCTTACCAGTGTCAGGAATTATACTACTTCAGACAAAAACAGCCCCTACTAACAATTGCAAAAATAAAGTCAAATCAAATGCTCAAGCCTGGGGCTAAGGATCTATTCTCCATCAAAAAATGCATCTGAAAATCTAAAGACGCCCTTACAAAGCTTTTTCAGGTTAGGAAGATAACAGGTACAACACTTCACTGCTGCTTTTATCATTCTGTTCTATGGTACCCACTTGTGTATAAAATGGGGTACTGAACATTTTGTATGGGGGTACCTTTCTATCTATACTTGGTTTCCACAGTGTGACCAACTTTGTCTTGATTTTGCCAAATACATCAACAACTTATTAAGAAATCTCTTGTCCTTCCACATCTGTTTTCTTACACTTTATCCCAAACATCCCCCAGAGTAACTTCTGTTACCACTCTTCTCACAATGAAGCAGTGAACAGTGAAGTCAATTTACAATTACTCTATCTCAAAGGCACTGCCTGTAATACCAATCCAAATCTAATGTCTGGGAGAAAGCTTCTGACAAGGTTCTCCTTCTTCTTCTTCTTCTTCTTCTTCTTCTTTAAAGACTTTAACAATAAACCCCAAAGTCTTCATGGAGAAATTTGCCCCTATGCTATGCCCTGTACAAAGCCTCAGGTTTAATGCCCAGTGTGGCACTACAGGCTACAGGCTCTTCAGACCTTGGCCAAAGACTACCAGAGTCATCAAAAAACATTGTTGTGTCAAACACTGTTACTTTCAAGTAAGACTGGAGCAAAAAGAGGAGTCTTTTAAAAAGACAGAGGCAATACACTAATTACTGGAGCAAGACGAACTGTATTAAATTTTTGTATTGAACTACAGTCGGCCGCTACTGTGTACACTCCTCATGTCACTCCAAGACTAGTACCACCACAGAAAAGAAGCATTAAGACAATCTCATGAAGGAATCCAGGTCAGGACCAAGCTTCCAACTTGCTCACAGCACTACAAGCAGCTAGTTGCTTTTGCTTTAGCTGAAAAATTTTACTTGCCAACTGCAAAAACAATGGTCACCTGCAACACATGCTACAAAAACAGAACCAATGCCTTTAGTGAGATATTGCATTCATTGCACTCCTCATGTTTGTGTTTGGTTTGTTAGTTTTCTGTGCAGTCACTGATAAATCCCCCAAAGGAAAAGAGGTGGCTGCCACACGGACAATTGACTTGTGAGAGACAAATCTGGCCCTTCATGAGCATATGGAATCATTCAAACCTTCCCCTGTCATGAAATCTGGAGGGCCTTTCTTAGCTTGAGTGTGTTTTGAGTCACAGAACCACAGAACCACGGAGGCAGGAAAGGACCTGCAGAGAACCATCTAGTGCAACCTCCCCTGCTCAAGCAGAGTCACCAAGAGATGGTGGCCGCAGGACTACAGCTACACAGCTTTTGAGTACATTTCTGCACATGTCAAAAAAGGTCTGTCGCCATCCTGCCCTGAGAGCTGGAACATGCCAACACACTCCAGGGTCACTCATCTGCGCCAGGATGGTCCTTGGCACTAGTGGTAGCCCAAGTGCTGTCCTGACACAGAGCAGGCAGTTCCTTAATGCTTTGCTGCTGGCTGCACACTGTGTTCTTAGCGCGGGGGAACGTGTGCTGCTGCTTACAGAAAGCCATACGCAGTAGAGGATCTTGTGACCGGCTGTATTAGGTCTGCATGGCCTGGTTTTGGAAGTAGAGGGAGCTACAGGGGTGGCTCCTGTGAGAAACTGCCAGAAGCTTCCTCAGTGCTTGGCAGAGCCAATTCCTGGTGGCTCCAAAGATGGACATGCTGCTGGCCAAGGTTGGGACAACTATAAATGGTGGTAACATCTCTGTAATAATGTGTTTAAGAAGAAAGAAAACAAAAATGGTGGGGCAGTTGTAATCGCAGCCAGAGAAGAGCCGAGTGAGAAAATGTGAGAAAAAAAACTTTGCAGACACCAAGGTCAGTGAAGAAGGAGGAGCAGGAGATGCTCCAGGCACCAGAGCCAAGATTCCTCTGCAGCCTGTGGTGAAGGTCATGGTGAAGCAGGCTGTCCCCCTGCAGCCTATGATGATCCATCGGGATGCAGAGATCCACCCACAGCACATGGAGGAGCCCCACACCAGTGCAGGTGGATACTTGAGAGGAGGCTGTGACTACACGGAAGACCTGAGGTGAGAGGGACCCATGCTAGAGCAGGCCATCCTTGAAGGACTGCACTTCAGGGAAAAGTGAGGTTTGAGGGCAACTGTTGCCTGTGGGATGGACTCACATTGCAGCAGTTCACAGGGAGCGGCTTCTTGCGAGATGAACACATGCTGGAGAAGTTCAGGGAAAACGGTCTCCCATGGGAGGGATCCATGGTGCAGCAGGGGAAGGATTCCTGTCCCTGAGCAGCAGGAAAAGCTAGGCATGATGAACAGACCATAACTCCCATTCCCTGTCTCCTTGTGCCACTGGGGTAGGAGGTACAGCTGGGAAGGAGGGGGACAGGGTGGGGGGAAGGTGGTTTTAGGGTTTTATTTTACTTCTTATTATCCTGCTGTGATTTTGTTAGCAATAGACTCACTTTATATGTCTAAGCCGAGCCTGTTTTGCCTTTGATGGCAATTGATGGGTGTTTTTTCCCAGTCCTTATCTTTACCCATGAATCCTTCATTAAATTTTCTCTCCTCTGTCCAGATGCAGAGGGGAGTGAACAAGTGGCTTTCCTGAGTGCCTGGCATCCAGTCAGTGTCAACCAACTACACCAGTGGAAATAAAATGTCCATAATCAACAGCATTCCTCCACAGAGCACAAGGATCTCAGTGGTAATTTTTCTGCACCACTGATCTTAGATAAAAAGCAAAAATAAAGCATTTCAAGAAGACACTTCATATATTTTCCACTCATTTTTGCTCTGAGCTAACAGAATTAAACCAGGGAGACATAGAGCTATTCAACTCCTCCAGTAACAATCCTCAAACATGCCTCATTTTTACCTTTCACCATTAACACAGTAATCTTGCACTTGCTTCTGTGTAACACACGTCTGTCATTCCTCTTCACTGGAAGAAAACATGCATATTTCAGTCATGCAAAAAGAGGCCCCGACTAGAGAAGTATCAGAGACAAAACCCCATTTCTAGCTAGATCTTTTTAGAGATATTATTCCCGATGAAAATTTATCTTGATCTATCTGCAGACTTTGAATGTAAAATTCTGGAAATATTGTCAGCCCATTTATGTGTAATTTTTTTGAGGGGAGTAGCTTCTTTTTCCTTCATGGATTTATAAAATGGAAAGCTAAGTTAGTACCTCTTTTTCAGTATTCTCTGCTTTACTCTTACAGTGCCAATAAAATTATGTTAATTACATTTCTATTCAAAGTCCTTGACACCTATTACAAAACTTCTCTAATGAATATATTTTTTCTATTAAAATTAGGCACCCCAGAGTAAAAACATCCTTTTTCTACACTTAAGAGTCATGTCAAAACTCTTCAAAAAATAATTTTCTTCTTGTCAGTCTGTCCAGCCCACCAAAAAATTAAATCTACACAATTCTTTCTGCTGTCAACATTTTCCTCCCACTTAAAGGAATTTTGCAGCCTATCTTACTCTTCTTGCCCTTACATTTGCAGTACTGGCACTGATTCAATCAAGAATCATGGGCTGCTGTTAACAAGGTCAAGCCCTCTGAAACAATCATATGTTTCTATTAATGGGAATGATTTCTGGAATGGGGGTATCACCAACTTCTTGCATGCATGTACTATTATGTATATCAAGCTTATCTAGCACTCAAAGTACAATTTTTCTGCAGGTTAATGAAAGAATGTTTGAATTGTAACAGGAAGAATGAGACAATGCCAGTGCAAAATAACAATCACCAAATCATTGACAGCTCTAATTTAGAGAGAGCATTTTTAATTTAAGGTTCATTAAAAAATTACATAGTGGGAACTGTGAATACCTAGAACAGTGTTAATAAAAAATCCCAGCATATTCTTAGAAACAGAAAATACTGGCAACATACATGAAGGCTCATTTTCTGTCCAAGGCATTACATTTTAATTGAAAGCAGGGCTATTGAATTTTGACACAGGGAAAAAAAAAAGGCAGATGGCTCAGTAGTTGAACAAATTAAAATGAAGTTAATTCACGAGAAGTGAACATTCTAAGAGGTTGCCAGTAATAAAAATGACATCCAAACCCCTAAGAATCGGTAACTTAAAAGTAAAAATATTAAGTGCACCAAGAGTGGTTGGGAGGGGTTATAAGGACAGTACAATCAGCCATGAGCACTGGCTCACTATATTCACCCAGAAACAAATTCATGTATTGTATTAACAACATTCCTTTACTTTATGTACACATACCCATTAGGTCACACAGCTAGTTGGGGTGATTCAGGGAGGATAAGGGAATAATTCTTCTTACATCAGACACAAGTAAGGGAATACCTCTGCCACTGATGAATTTAATACCTGTTAAATAATTGTGGGCCAGATTTACATGTGTATGTCACCTGTTCTAGACAAATACAAACTGAAGCTTTGTAACTGTATTAACTCCAGCTGAATCACCTCAGCTCTCAAGCAAGAAAAGTGGCTAGTAAAATAATGTTCAGAAAGAATACTGAAAGGCAAGTCAAAAAGGAATGACAGAGACATGCAAAATCAGGCACAGTATGAGAAAAAACAGAAATGGGTATTTAGTGTTTCTCAGGAGGGTAAAGCATCTATTTGCGATGTTACAGATTGAAAAAAAAATACTTTTAGGTATAGGGTGTAACTACACAGGGGAACTGCTGAAAGCATCCATATTGATAAACTCAAGTCTTTTACAGATTCGTCCCTTATGATTAGATTCCATCCCATGAGGCACTGAAGGTCTTTTCAATTTGGGCATGACCAAAAATACAGCGTCCATTAAAAGTTTAATTTATTACGCGTTTTGTATTGTTGGACTTTATGGCCATTATCATCTATCAGGCTGCCTATTGTACAGAACATAGAGAAATTGCAGAAAAGTGATCCTTTAGTAGGTAAAGTAGTAGTATCCTTCATGAGACTAAATGTATGCACAACACTGGGTCAGACCTGCCCTCTCCTCCCCAGAAGAGGAAAGACATTGACAAAGTGGAGCAAGGTCAGTGGAGGGCACTCGTGGTGGTCAGAGCTGGAGCACTTGCCCTGTGAGCAGAGGCTGAGAGAACTGGGCCTGTTTATTGTGGTGAGGAGACAGCTCTGAAGCATCTAACAGCACCTCTGCAATGCTGATGCTCCCACAGTCACGCTTTTCACAGGAGTGTGAAACAAGGGTGACAGAAAACAGGGAAAAGGTGAAAATAGAAAGGTTTGGCCTGTGTATAAGGAAAAGTTTTCTCAACACAGTCCAGCAGTGCTGCAGGTTGCCCAGACGTACCGTCTCTTCCACTGGAGGATTGCACGATCCACCTGGACAAATCCCTGAGTAACCCGGTCTGAACCCTTGGCTGGCCCTGCTTTGAGCAGGAGGTTGCACTAGAGATCTCCCAAGGCCCCTTCACATGTAAATAAATTTCAGACCTATCTGTGTCTGTCAAATTTCTGGAACTTGTCCAAAAGATTTAAATGTCATTGCAAAAAAGTTAGAAGACAGAAACAGCATGATTGCAGTAAGTCCTGTCTCCTTAGCAAACTTTTTAAACAAAATGTACGAACATAGGTAGAAAAGTAATTAAAGATCTAAAGAACTTCATATTTCTAATTTAATTTAATTTAATGAAAACCAAAGAGTATTAACAAGAAAACAAAGGAGGAAAATTCAAGGGTGCAAAAGCTTTTATTTCTATCCCTTCTCTATACTGACAACTGATTTTTACTGCCTAGACACTACTTTGGCTCTACTCATCATGTAATCAGCAGCTTGCAAAGCTATGCCACAGGGTGGTTTCTTGTCCAAATTATACTATTGGTAGAAAAATAATTATCTAATGTATTCATCTACTGATCTATGCTCAGATCAGTATAGATTTAAAAAGCTATAAAGATGATACTAGTAGTGTTAAACAAACAGAAAAGTCCTGAAATGAAAATATTAGTTCTTACTAAATTTATGAACATCTCCTCCGATGCACACCCTTGCATGGAGAGTTTTAAGTCTGATTGGCAAGCCGTTCCTCAAGAATAATATAATTCATATAATCCTAGTTCATATAATCCTAGTTCAGCTGCTGAATACACTCCCACTATCATTAATACACTATCCCATGTAATTCTAGATATATAGCAACTGCAATCACAAAAAAAAAAACCAAAAAAAAAAACCAAAACTATTTACAATGAAATTTGCTGCAGGAAATTGATGGAGTCTTTCTCGCCTCAGTAAAAATAACCAACAGCAATCCAAATGTCAGCATCAGCAAGTGCAGTATAAAGATCTGGGATGCATTTTGAATGTGATGACTTACTAAATGAAGTTGCTGATAACATTTAAAGGGTGACAACGTCAGCTTCAAGATATAGGTGCTTTCTAACTTTGGGGGGAAAAAAAAGGACCATTATGAGTATTTTAGAAGGACTATTAAAGGAACTGAACAATTACAACATTGATTAAATATATTTTTATCAAATTGTTAAAAACAGAGCAAGCTACTGGGTAAGCTTTTAAAGACTAAAGTTCTTTCAAAAGTGTCTCTGAAGTCAAAACATACCTTTGGGGAGCTGACCTGTGTTGGAAGTTTGTTTTTGACAACAGTACTGCTTTAGCTATGGTGTGCAGTTCACTAAATAGCTGTTTCCAGTACAGTTCTCCCTTCTTACCTCTTATCTTCAGAGCAGCTTAGACAGTATTATGAATATGTCACCAGTTGGATGAAAGGCAAATCTGAAAGTTGTTGGAATACTTTTTATTTAATCCTGGGTTTCTTTCATCTGAAAAAGAGACTACTCATAAAGAGAAATAGAGAGCATGAAGATTTACTCAGACAAGTAAAAAATAAAGCAAAAACCAACAAAAACATCACAAGTGCATTTATTTGTGAACATATCTCTAGGTGTCCTTGAATTTAACACCCTAGAAAACTGTGTTGCTATGACATGTAAGAAAAGAAAAGTAGCTTTTTGCCAAAGATTTTTGTAGCTTCTACTGTGTCAAAGTTTATTCAACAAAAAACTTCAGGACACACTGAAGTGTTCTCACCGATTAATTTGAAGAAAAAGCATCAGTGCAGTGCTGTGCTACATATTGCATGGTGTGGAACAGATACACAGGGGTGAAAGATGAATCGATCAGTGAAATCGCAGGGAAGCCCACCAGTGACACACGCATTACCTCCCCCTGACTATCTGAAACCTGCTGGAATTCTTGAGTGGGTTGCTCTACTCAGCTGGAGTTACCAGCCAAAAGGAAGTTTTTCTGTCTCTTCACAGTTTCCAGGAATTTTCTTTTACTCTCTTCAGTCCTAGAACTTATTAGTGACAATAATGTCTGCAATTCTGTCCTCAGAACAAGACAGAGATATGAACCAGCCAGCATTTTTTTTCCTTTTTGCTCTTATCTAGCCTTTTTCACATTTTTCTCTACTGTGAGGTAGAGCAGCTGTGGAATAAGACTGATGTCTAGAAGTTCACATTATTGAAAACTATGAAAAGATGCTATATACTTCAGTTGAAAACCAGTATAAAATTTTGCTTGAAGTTCAGGCTTTCCACTGACCTCTCCTGGTTTTCCAGTTAGCAATACCACTAATGAGCTGCTAATCTCTGCTCAGACAGTTATCAAAGTATTTGAAAGGAGTCTACAAACCATCAAAATAGTAGTTTTAATTCAGGATGTGACTTCAGATCTTGGGCTCAGAAAGTCACGTGTATCTGAAAGACTGACAGGAAAACTGAAATTCAGAAGAGATGATGATGGAACACCAAGGAAATGCAAGGAATTTGCAGCTGAGAGGTGGGAGAGATTTTAGAGTGTCAGAGTATGACCTCTGCTTCCTAGTGTGCTTCTGTCAGCAAAAAATGGCTCTGAATGCTATACAGGCAGGAAAATACTGAGTGCATTCACATATATAAAAAAATAATTACATATAAAACCCTCAAACCTAAGTGGTAAAAAAGCACAATAAAAGGAAACAAAACATTCTAGCACTGGTAAGAACAATTATGTTCACCTGTCTACAGTGACATTCTCTTAAACATTCACTGTTTCATTGAAGACTTCATTTACAGAAAAGTTTAATCCATCTGCTTGTTAAGACTATGTAGCCAGCATACATATCTAGCCTAATGTCAAGTTTAATGATGTTCACAGATTTACTGTATGTTATCAGGATTCCCTAGTTTATCCAAAGATTACACCATTTCCTATCACAATGGAAGATGACTCATCTGCTCCAGTTGCAATACATTTTAATTTATCTTACTTGAGACTGAGAGTAAAAGTTACAAAGAAGAACTTTTTGACAAATTGATATTTAAATTGAAGGACAAAACTAGTGATATCTGAGCAGCAGAAAGGTATTTAAGCCTTCACTCACAAACCCCCCTGGAAAGCACATCTTTACTTTTAGCCTCCACTTGGAAGTCCTTACTAACAAATCCTTGCCCCAGAGGATCAGTAGCACACACTAAAAAGATGATCCAACTCCCTGTACCACCTCTTCAGGATAAATTGTGAGCAATATCTAAAAATATACGGCCCATGAAAACCTGAATTAACACACCTGTAAATGTGCAGTGAGAACAAAAGAAGCCGAAATAAAGAAAATGTGTAAAATTAAAGATATTTTAATAATCTGAGGAGGTTTTATTGCAGTATCTCCTGTGGATTTTTCTGCATTTGATTTTTCAATGGATTTGACAGGACACACTCACGCTCACACCTCACTCAGGTTTTCCTCACCCCTGCTGCACTTCAGGCCACATCTAAGTACTGGCTGCGCACCCACTGATCTGCAGACATGACAGGGACATGTGAACAAGGTACCAAAGCTTGGGCCTGTTCATTTAATGAAACAGCCATAACATAAGGATACAGAAACCAGTCCAGTAACCACATCAGAAGTAGGAACAAGTACATACTACTTTTTGTTAAGTGACCTGAGTGCTCTTGGCTATGATTTACTTATGCAAGAAAGAGCTTTGGCAACTGAGGGAGAAGTAGGGAATTCTTACAACTCAATATAAAACAAGTATCTGCAAACTATTCAAGAAAAAGCAGGAAACCTCTGTCCTACCTGGAAACAGGATACTCTATGGCAACCAAGGAAATTTCAAGTGAACTTGTATTCGTAAGAAAGAAACCACATTAACATCAGGCAATAAGATGTCACTACTCTGGGTTATTTGACATAAGGAATTAAAACTCATGCTGGAGTGGTTCCACAACCGATACTCTGGCAAACAAGATGCATGTTTTTCATAGATTTGTCATGCTGCCTTAAGAATACTTGTTTTCCTTTTCCAGGCCACAGCACTAAATTAAAACATACTGATGTCAAAGGAGACTTGTTTCATTCATGCAAACATCCTTTGATTCCTCCAACAACATTTCTAGAAATCAATTTTAAAAGGTGAAGAAGACATGTTTGAACCTGTCTGCAACCCACTTCATCAAAGCCTGTTATCTTGTCAAGGGGGAGAAAAGGAGCCCAGCATAATGCTTTCAAATAATATGAGTACAGTATACGCTCCTGGCATGTATCTAAAAATCAGTGATGAGAAGCATCCCTTTTTTCTCCACCAGATCCTTTGCTTCTTATTCAGTTGAAAAAAAAAAAGAAGTATCACAGATGAGATCACTAACAAACACCAGTTATATGAAACTGAATCCAGAGTAAGCAAGAGTGCTGCCAGGAAACTAGCAACCTGAGAAGCTCCCAAAACAGTGAAACCTCCTTGTGATGAATCCACACAGCTGCTTGTTACAGCCCAGGAGCAGGTCTGAATCCTTGCTGGGCCCTTACACAAGTGGATGTCCATAAATGATATCTAGGCATTATATTCCTAACTCCAGCTGGCTAGAACACACCACACTGGCCTGAACAGCCAAGTATCTTTTTTCACCCTGTCAAAAAGATGCATTTCTTTTTGTTAATGCCAAATTCCTGCAGCTCTAACAGCAACATGTCATAAAACCAAATATATTCTCAGCTCCCATGCATGGCTTTTCATCATTAGAAGTCCAAGCAATGGCACCCACTTTCCAGGCAGTGCCTAGTCCAGGGGATAGAAAAAGTGGCATAAAAGTCTTGTGCCAGACTCAAAGAGTTCACTCCTCAAGCCCAGTGCACCTCACTGTATTATCAGTGTAGAAAAGACTGGGATCAGTTCTGTGGGAGACCACAGTTTTTTCCAGGAACCAGCATTTCCATTAGACTAAGGAGCATTGTGACTCTTTTCCCAAAAACCTGATTTCAGGCATGACTTTTATCTTGTCACTACCACAAAACTGTAAGAAGACAGCAACTAATGAATTTCTACTTCCCATAAATTTGAAATTAGCTGACATGTTTAGAAAATATTGGGGGAAAAGAGCCTGGCAGACAAATAGACCATTTGATTTACAAACTAACTGTACTTCCTTGGAAAATTTTTCTTAAAATTACCATAAAAGTCATCCCAGTACTCATTTTGCCCTATGATTTGTGAACATCCAATACCTGAAAAATGCAGAAGCACAGAGTACATGACTGAGAGGAAATATAATAAAATTATTTTTGACATAGGAGCTCATAGCTGCCACTATGCAGGCTTATTATTACCCTTCTCCTTACTAGCATATCTATCACTAAACTGTTCAAGGAATAATGTACTGCAGCCCAGTAAAGCACTATGAACCCAATGAATACTTGTGCAGAACAGGATAAAGAGGTAAAATATAATTCTGGAAATTAATCTGGACCACCAGTCTTATGAGGAGCATCTGAGGAACCTAGGGTTGTTTAGCCTGGAGAAAAGGAGAATCAGGGAAGACTATTGCTCTCTACTACCACCTGTAAGGAGGGTGTACACAGGTGTGTGTCCATTTTTATTCCCATGTTACAACAGACAGGACAAGAGGATGTTGTGCCAGGGGAGGTTTAGATTCACTATTAGGAAAAGTGTCTTCACTGAAAGGGTTGTGAAGCATTGAAAAAGGCTGCCCAGGAAAGTGGTGAAGTCACCATCTCTGAAGTGTTCAAAAACATGTAGTTTGTGGTACTAAGGGTCATGGTGTAGTGGTGGACTTGGCAGTGCTGGTTAATGGACTCAATCCTAGAATCAGAGAATAAGTAAGGCTGGGAAGGCCTCTGTGATTCTAAGTAAACAGAGACATGAAATTTCATCTAAAAAGTATAAGTACCTTTCTGCTTGTTTTGTTCACCGATTTCGATGTTGGTTAATCTTGTTACCCAGAAAGCCATACAAATTTGCAATATGCCCTGCTTTTCTTTAGGAACAATTTGGTCCTTCCAGAAAGGTGACTGGCAGGTAGGCCTTGATTCTGAGAGTGAAAAAGAGCAACTGCCTTACTTAGACTCATCAAGCAAACAAAAATGTCTATTGTACCCTTGTGTATCTGGGAACACCTCTTACTTCTTTCCTGCCTCCCACTTTATAGGTCACATTCACAATTTACCTCACTGTTCACTAACAGGCATACAAAAAACTTCTCCTCCTAAGGAGCTCTTTTTTCCCAGCTCTGATGAAACAGCAGAGATCTCCAAGACCTGCCACATTTGAGAACTGTCCTGCTTCATGAGAAGCATCCTAATTAATCAGACAGAAGTGCTTATGCCACTGCAGATAAGGTATCACAAATTATTTAAAAATCAGGCAAAAATACAATTCACAATGAAAAGGTGAAAAGGAAATTTTTCAATTTGTCTAAATTTTCTGTATCAGACTAACAAGCTTTTCGTCTGGTTACATGTCTCTTGCCAACCATCTCAGCAGCTGGTAAAAAAAAAATAATCTGTCAATTGGTGCCTCGGGGTGTACAGGGCAAAGAAAGAGCTTGGACAAACCCACACTGATTCAAGCATGCTGAAGGATTTGTCAGCTGCCTTGATTAGCTCAGCCTCCCAAGTTCAGAAAATGCCACAGGCTCATTTCAAAGAAGAAAATTTCCAGGAGTACACCGCGTTGCAAGACAATCTGATCCACTGCAAAACAGGTCTGCTCAGGCTCAACCCAACACGAGAACTGCAACTTGATGCTGAGCTAATAAGGAATTTAATATTTTTGGAGTGTTTGTTTGCTCAACAAATTTTAACCATTTTATACAAAAAATACTCCATTCAGGTCTGGGTATGTATAATGCTGTGGTGTTTTTAATGCTGGGTTTTTTAAGGCTGAAAAAAATCCTATACCTTTCTCTCTTTTAGGATGGATGCCATCAATAGCAAGAACTGATGGCACTTATATTTATCACTTCAATTTTATGGAGTAATGAAAATATAAGACAGATTTTTGTTTCAGTCAGAAAATACACAGCATTCAGTACTGGAGAGAATCACAGAGTGTCAAAGGTTGGAAGGGGCCTTAAAGATCATGTTGGTCCAACACCTCTGCCATGGGCAGGGGCACCTTCCACAAGACCAGATTGCTCAGAGCCCCATCCAGTCTGGCCTTGAACCTTTGCAGGGATGGAGCATCCACAGCTTGCCTGGGTAACCTGGGCCAGTGCCTCACCACTCTCATCCTCAGTAATGAATTTTTTCATAATACATTATTTAAACCTTTCATAATACATTATTCTCTTTCAGCTTGAAGACAGTGCCCCTTGTCCTGTCACTACATGCTCTTGCATCAGAGGCAAAACTGTTGATAATAACTGGGGCATGTCAGTTTTGGCCCACACATGGATTCATGGCTACCCAGCTGAGAATATTAAAGTCCATTTTAAAAGGATTTGTTTAAAAGGATGCTTCAAGAAAAGACATGGATCTTTTCAAGCATCTACAAAAATAGCAAGTGTGAGCAATTTCAGAAGAAAAGTAATAAATAATTAAAACATTAAGCAAACAAAAAAGAGGAAAGAATAGACAAGAAACAGAAGCTTTTATCAGCATCTTCTGTTCTCTCCAAAACCTACAATGGATTATACTCTTTTCTTGGCTGAAAAACGTTTTCTTAAATTCCAGAAAGCAAAATTATGTATTGTGCCTGCTTCCAAAATGTTGTATGAGACATGAAATTAGACACTATGGATATAGCTTGTTTTCCATTAAAAAATATTTTCTAGAAAAAAAGTAAGTCAGAACGAAGATAGAAGGCAAGGCATCTGGAAATGTGGAGAGAAAAGGTGCCAAGAGATGACCAGGAGATACTTAAAAAAATAAACAGAAAAACAACAAAAAGGATGACAGGATCAACCAAAGTAACAAACAAACAAAACATACAAAGGAGAAGAAGGGCAAAAGTTCGTGCCATGCTTCATCAATCTTCAGCAACAAGTTCTCAGGCAGGACACCTGAAACCAAGGGAACAAATCTGAAGAGTACACTTAGGTGGAGAATAAGAAAGGGGATCAGAGAGGAAGAAGAGAATTGTTTCTGAACAGGAACTAAAAGAGATATGGGCCAAGATAGACCGTCTCACTGATCAGGCACACTTTTAATGTTAAACATTAATTTTGCGATCTACCTAAATACACAATAGTCTCTTCTTAGAAACTTTATATATCAAGTTTAAAAAATAGAAAGTAAATGGATAAATAAGCTCCATATAAATCTTATACTGACATGGCAAATGTCTCTGTAGTATCTTCTAGGGTATTCTAGAAAGTCCAAGATGTCCAAGTCAAGCAGGGTCAAGCAATACACACAGTAAGTGTCCTACTTTAAAAACACTTCTGCAATTGAAATTACACAACAGACATGAAAGGAATTTTCAATAAAATTATTTATTTCCATTTTTGTAGGGAAAAAAAGTCATGCTACATTTATCCATGCATCTTTCTACCTGCCAGTATTTTAAGAGAAGTGCAGTAAAAAAATATAATTCTTTAATCAAATCAAAAAACCATCAACAACTTCCTAATAGAAAATAGTGTTTGAATAGCATATTGATAAGCAAAAAGGTAGATTTTGAAACATTAATATACAAATAAAGTGACATGGGATATTAACAGGCTTGCTATTCTTTCTGAATTCTTTTTTAGCTTTTCTGCCTTGAAATTGATACTGCTACCCTGAACACTCCAGTGACTTAGGCTGCATTAATCAAAAGATGTGTACTGCTCTATTTCAGAAGATGCATGCTGCTATGGAAAACATCTCTACCAATTAAAATTCCTGCACACAAATTAAAGGCTAGGCTATCATTATTATATGAAGACAGATTCCAATAGATAAAAGCAAAAAATGGAGCAATTATTAATGTAATTAACTGAAAATCTTGGAAAAATGTAACTTCTCATAAGAGACTGTCTGCCTATCTGTCAAAAGAAAATGGAAAATATGCAGATTTACCTTTGTGATCTATACTATATTTTGGCTATTGGTTATTGTCCCCTACTAAACATGTTTCTCTCATGCCATATGAAAATCATTTCATAGAGACAAATTCTATGAATTTGAAAATGAGTGTTTTTGGAGAAATTATGATGCTTTTATTAAAGGAGAAGCATCTGAGAAAGCTTTGTGTAAGAAGTCCATAGAAACATTCAGCTAACACAAATCAGCAGCAGTGCAGAACAGCTTAAACAAAAGACATCATGAAACCGGAGCAGAATTTTTTACTTGTGTGTCAGCAGCTCTAACAATTGTATGCCACAGGATCAGCATAAAACACGCTGTGAAAATCCAAAACTAAAGAGAAACATAAAAACAATAGAGATGTGTTCTAGAACTGACATGTTTAAGGAAAAATTAACTTAGCCCTGGATTTTAAAGATGTTTAAATTCTTAATTTATCCTGGAATTAAGGATTCAGAGGAGCAGGTATCTTTTGAAGCCACAACCTTAATGCTTCCAAATAAAGCCAGGACTGGATCCTGACGCTCTCTACAGCCAAGTACAGCACTAGACCCAACACTATGAAACCTGCCCATGAATCACAGCACTGTGCCAACACACTCTTATTTGTACGACAAAAGGGCTCTCCTGAGATTCAGATTCCACTAAATATGCTTAGATCTAGAAATAGACAATTAGGAAATCAGTGGGAAAACTACAAGAAAAATTCATGACTTTTCAGGGAACATGAACTAATTCATCCACTAGTTTTCCTTGCCTGTTTTTCCTACTATGCAAAATCCCAACCAAAAAATGGTATCTGAGCAATGAACATGTACTACTACACTCTTCAGTACTACAGTTTAAAGAAAGGAGAGGCCCAGACTTATGTTTATATACTTATTACAGTGTTTATTGGTTTTGCATGGCCAGGTTTGGGTAACAGAGGGGCTGCAGGGGTGGCTTCTATGAGAAGCTGCCAGAAGCTTCCTTCATGCCCAGCAGAGCCAATCCCAGCCAGCTCTAGCAAACATTACCAGCTTGCATTTCAGTGCCAGTGTATACATTGTTTTTCCAATTAAACCCCCAATATTAAGCATCAGGAAAGAGATAAGTTTTAACAAAGACTCTTATTTGTAAGAGTTGTTTTCTAGTATGACACTGACAAACCAATACAGTTTACAGGGGCTATCATGGAGGACAACCACATGAGAAGAGTAAGGATATTTCTCCTTGAGGATCTGCAAGGAGAGTGATGAGGGTTGGCTCAGCAGGCAGATCTCAGCTGGGAGATGACATCTCAGTAACAAATGATGAATGACTGGGTGGGGGGCAGAACGGAGAAAATGCTATGAAGAGATCTGAAGAAAGAAGCATAACCTGCTTGTTGTAGGAAGAAAAGATAAAACTCACAGGTCAAACTCTAAGAAAGGACAATCAGAAGTGTTTGGAAGGGACACAAATCAGGCAGGTTTAAGCTGACATCCTGAGAGAAGGTTATAGAAGCAGCTAGAGAGGCAACCATGAAAAATTAGCTGGAGGGACAGACTAGATAAATAGACAGACTGATCTTTCACTGCTCACCTGTATGCTTGTTGGAAGCAAAAGGTATGAGAACCTGATATCCCTGGGTGTGGGTATCACCCTGAATTGTCTTGTAAGTATTTGGCACTGCAGGCAATGTGATATTCCCTAGGGAGAACCTGAGCTCCAACTCACCCTTAAATATTCATCTTGCATTGCCTTTTGCAATAGAAGCAAGAGCTGTTCCTAATTTTAGAATGTTTCTCATGTATATGAATTTTCATAAATACAGATGGTTAAAAACTGAACTTTTTTGTAGCAGAATGTTAATAAATATATTCTAATAATAAAGTCACTGGTTTTATTGATGGTTCAGGAACACTTTAGAACACTTTAGTCCTTCACCTGCTAGCAGATATACATCTTCAATGCACCTAAGAAAGACAGAGACATGATGAAGAAATAATCTTTTTTCTTTTTTTTTCTCCAGAGCTCCATTGTTCCATATGAAAAGCTAGTAGCGTAGGTACAACTCTGCAATCTTAATGATGAATCAGCTCTAAAACTATTTTATAGAACATAAAGCATTGTGGGCACAGTACCAGTGAAATTCTGAAGTTCTCAGCATTCCTCATGCAATTGGGACACTGTCTACTGTGGGTTCAGGATTTTTTCTATACTCAAAAGGTCATCAAGCCAAATAGAATTTTTGTTTTATAAACAGAAGTATTCTTTAGGAAAGCATCCAGTCTTCTGATATACTTCTACTAGGCAGTCAAATCTTTGACCCAGGATGGCCTTAAATAATGCCAGTAATTTTGTATAAGGATTGTTGTGCAATAGAAGTAAACTCAGCCGCTCATTTTGCATTAATTCATACTGAACTGAAGGAGAATATATGAGTCTATCTGCTCCAGCTAAATTAATTTTGAATTCAAGATTCAACTAGAAAATAAACTAATAGGGTAATGATTATCATTTTTTTGTTTAGAAACATATTTATTTGTAGTAGTTGTATTAGAATTATAATTGCAAAGAAACAAACTGAAGGAAGCATTGGTAAACATCTTAATAGTCCACTCTTGCTATTACCTAGGTGAGATGTGTAAATAAATTACAAAACCAATAATATAAACCTTAAAGCTGTCAAGTATAGCAAATGTTATTAATTATTCTGCACTGTTTTGTGTTCAGCATAGCCCAAAACTGATTAAGACATGGGTAATGCAGAATAACAGAAAGGACCGTACAGCAGATCTTAGTCCCTGAATCAGAGGAAGAGTCTGCAGAGGCAGGAGGCATAAAATAAACTGGGTGTAATAGCAGTTACTTCTCAAGAGAGCCAAAACACTCATGGCACAAAAACTGGCTGTGGCCTACACAGAAATATCTTCTGTATTTTGGTTATTTTTCCTTCTAATTCAAATATGCCGCTTTTTTTTTTATTCCATCATATACAATGGTATTGAATGAATAAATTACACAAAAATTCAAAGATCTGGGGTTGCCTTAAGAATGGTCTTGAAAAAAGTAGTACTTCTGAATCTTCCAAAGATCAGCACAATTCTTATGGAGATTATTATATTCTTGTTTTGCTCTTGTTCTTGCTCCCGTAAAAGCAGCTCTGCTGAGCAGTGCACTGGATTCTCACTCTGCAAAGCTTTCTGCTTGCTCTCTGTGGATCTCAAGTTTCACCATGGGTCTCTAGTTCACACACATTAAATTCTGATTACTCTCTGCTACTACCCTCAAAACATACTCACTTCACCTAAAAGGCTCCACATATATCACTTAAATCCTGCTAAGGATCATGATGCCTGATTTTCTACTCTACTGAATACCAGATGCTCTAAAAAAAAGATAAGAGATATTTGCACGCTCACTGCCACCTTATTTTCAGCAAAAAACCATGGCAACCCCATTGAAGGCTGACAGTTGGCAGCCATCTGTATACTATATTATATACTTCCAGATGTCCTTAAGTAAAATCTAATTTATTCCAAGTATTCTAATATATTTTTTCTATAGTCTGCAATTATATTGATACAGACAGATAGAGCACTCTATTTTAACACCAGTGTCACTGAAAATAGCCAAGGCAGCTGAAATATCAATACAAAATGTGAAGATACATCACAGGAGTGAAGAATGGCATGACACATTATGTAATAGAATGCTCCTACAAATAGATCTGTTGTCTAATCACTGAATTATAACCTTCTGTTATAAAGTACCCTCCTTTAATGTATACTTTTACTTCAGAAAAACCCTCACAAGTATTCAGAGATGTGTGTGTCAAACGAGACAGTCACTGTCCATGTAACCTATAACTTGGCTTCATGGAAAACCTGATATAGAGATATTTTGATTAAAAGAGATAGATTTTAATATACCATTTCCTCTCCAGAGAGTCGGGGACTATTTGACAGATTCTAAAAGCTGCAATTTCAGGCAGTATAATTATCATGCTTTTACGAGACTATGACAACCGAACTCACATCACAACACAGGTATAAATAAATCTGGGAACAGTCTAATTCTCAAAGAAGAGTTCCATGACTAAGGATTGTACCAGTCTTTGTGTACCAACATGAGGGTAAGGTGAATGGGTGAATTTTAGCAGCAGTTTCAGGTACAGACTGTGCTTAGAAGATGGCTTCTAAGTGTCTAGGATCTCAGCAGATACATAAGAGTGACTAAATTTATTTTGAAAGTATACAATCAATATTTCATACAATGACATTAATCTCCAAACAAAAAATAAAACCTCAAAACAATTGTAACACCAGCACAAAGCACTATCAAAGTTTCAGCATAAAGTGATGAGTAAGCAGGTTAAAGCGCACCACATCTGTGTACACAGATCTAACAAGCATCTCATAGTATTATAAGCATAATAACAACAGCCATAATCTATCCATCTGGGCAATCTACAGCTGGGGTCACACAAATCATTTTCCAATTCTCATGATAACACAAAAAACTGTAAAATAACTACTATATGTCTTTTCCTTCCCAATGACAGTAGGTCTACACTTCACTGAAAAAGCATTTCCTTATGTTTATTGTGATAAGGTTAAAATAAATGTCACTGCTATTTTTATGTACTCCTCAACAACTAATTTGATTAGTCTTGATTAAATGATGATGAAATCTTTATACTGTAACTTTAGAAATACTTCTTAGAAATATCAATATGGCATTTTTCATAATGAATATAGGCATTTTAAACACATAAATATATTTTAACATTTTTTCCTTGTCCAATGCAATCCAATGCTGAAGCGTGTTATGTTACTAAAACTTCAACATGTTTATAATCCTTGGAAAAATTATGAATCTGATAATCTCAGACATATATAACATCGTGGAAGTCACAGAAATGTGTTATCTCACTGATTTTAAATCAGTTCTTCAGGTTTTATATCTAAATCATTATACCTGCTGCTGAAGTATACAATCAAAATGGCCTTCGTTTAAGCATAGTTTTCACTGATAGCAGGTGTTCTCAAGAAACACACACACAAAGAAAAAATACAGGACCTTAACATAAATGTCAAAGTAAAATGAGCAGAGTACCTGGTGGGTCATTTACTAACAAGGTGAAAATGCACTGGAAGAATTAAATGTGCGCACATGCCACATCAAAGATAAAAAGACATCAAAACACAGTGACAGGAGATAGGAAAATCCTAGGACTTTTCAGTGAATTAAAGACCACGGAGATGACAGCCATATGGCCATTATTAACAAACACCAGCACTCGAACATGCTCAGAGGAAAGGGGCTAAAGTCACTCTTAGATGTAATCCCTTCAACCCAAATTATGGAAATTCACTATTGAGGTTCTCCATCTTTAACAACAGCATGAAAAACTGACACAAATAATGAACAAAGCACCTATCATTTCAAATGGAAGCCATTTTTGAAGACATTACTCATTACATGCTTTTCAGGGCACAGCTGCAAGGCAACCTGCTGCAAAAAGCAGGAGGCAGATAAGGCAGCAAAAAAGCACGTGAGGGAGGACAGCAGTACAAATACAATAGCACAGATGGGGAGAGAAAGCCCTGAAAGGGAAATACAGTGGTTGGCAACCAGCAGCACGTCTCCCTGTCACTTCTCTACAGCACTCATCTTCCAGCTTCAACTGACACATGCTTTCAGCTCCCTTCCCGTTCCTGTTCTTGAAAGGCACCTACAATGCCCACCTCGTCCAAGTCTGACCAAAAGCTGAGACATATCATTACGGACAATTCACTAACGCCTCTCACTGACAAGCTTGGGGCACCAACCCCCACTCCAGGAAGCCTGTTCCAGAGTCTGATCACCCTTCTGGGTGAAGAAATGCTGCTGATGTCTGGTCTGAGCCTCTTCTGGCACAATTTTGAACCATTCCCACAAGTTCTATCACTGGATATCTGAAGAGACCCTACTCAAGCTGTCCCACTCTGCTCTGACTTGTACAAGCTCCCCCCTAGTGTTTCACCCTTCCAACTTGTTTGACACTAAAAAGACTGGTGAGGAGCAAAAAGGAGTGGCAGCCTGTGAAAAAGTCATGAGCACATATGGATATGATGAAAGATTTTGAGTGATGTTTTAGTGGTTGTAATGAAGGAGCTATTCTCATTTCCCAAGCTCATTTACACTCAGTGCAATCATAACAATGGTATGAAATACGGTATGATAGTTGCTAACAGCACAGGAAAGAGCATGTATTTAATTATTAAAATAAATTCTAATACATAATTTGTAGATTTATATATCTAGAAAATAAGTACCTAATTTAACAACTGCTCTTTTAATTTTCACTGCTTAAAAAGAGTAAAATATCTCTGAAACACCACTATTAAGATAACCAGAGGACATATGGGAGACAGGCACAAAGTCATTTGCAAGGCAACAGACATTTTTTGACCTCTAATTTATAACACTAAATAGTCTCATTTTGTTATGACCATCTGGGTAATGAAAAGCAGGTGCTGTTTTTATTCTGCATATTCTTTCCTCTTCCTGCTGCGTTACACTCACACAGATGCACACAACCACATCTCTGGTGAACCAGCTCCTCTTGAGATTCTCAGCAGCTAAAAAGCATGTAAGCTATCTCTGACCAGGAACAGTCTTACACTGAATTTTCTAGGATGCTGTTGAGTTCATTTTTATATACACCAAAATGGAATTTCATCATGCTGCAATTAACTGGGAATTAATTTAAATTACTTAAAACTTACAGAAGAAAGATCATATATACCACAAAGCATCAATTTATTTCATGGACATAAAACTCTTCCAAGACTTCCCCATAAGCCACATAATTTTTGACTGATGTTTCAATTGAACATTTTCATCAACATATTCAAATGAAAATACAGATTTTTAACCATCTTTTTAACGTGGTCACAGTCATGGAGTATGATACAGATAGAGTGCATATACACATTAACCCACATAAAGCTGGAAAAAACAATCACTAGGCTGACCAGTACACACACAAGGTTTGCAGAATTCGTTTACTGAACTGCTCTTCAAGCTGCCCTGAGGGTGCTTGGAAGGAATCAAACATGCAGAGCTAAGAAGGAATCACTGAATGAAATGACAGAAGCTTAAACTACAGCAAGGTATTTGCAAAAATCCTGCCTCTGGAGAATAAGTATTTCCCCAAAACAGACGTGGCACAGAGTAACCAGGGAAACATGCTGTGCCGTTTCCATCACCTGGTATTTTCAACATCCATCTGGAGAGATACCTGATTCAGTTAAAGGCATGTCAATATACAGCATGTGACTTTTCAAAGCCTAATTTTTCGGTAATTCAACATATTATTAATATTTTATGCAGCTGAGACATTTTTATTTAGCCAAAGTTTACACTGGACTTGCTTTACTATAATAATTGCATGTACCTTCACTGGACTGGAAGTAAGTTAATGTTGCTTTACACATTTTTGATAAATCAACAGATTCATAAAATATGGACTTGAGAAATATCAACATAAAACATTAATGTATTTGAAGACAGAAGTCAGCTAGCTTTTCCACAGGGAAAAAATAGAGAACTTGGTAGAAATTTGGAGCATCTAAGAAGTCAGTAAAAACCTGAACAATAAAACAGTAACTTTGGGCGCCCATTCAGAGAGGCAAAGTAACTTTTAACAGCTTAAAAGGCAAAATTAACAGTGGCACCCAAACTTTCTGAAGCAACACATTGCATGAGGGAACTGACCCTCTCACATCCCCAGGTCCTGAGCCACCTCACAGGTTCTCCTCCAGGAATTCACTGACAGGCAGCCCTCTGCTGAACTGCCTCCAGTGCTCACCTTGTAGTGCTATAAGTATCCTGGAAGGTAATTAGCATTGCCTTAAAAATAAAAAATGCATATTTGCAACACACAAAAATACTTTCTCAGAAAAAATTATTAGAATATAGTGAAATGAGTAGCATTCCTCCCTGAGTGACAGAGTATGTAATCCAGGAAAAAAAAGCAATCGAGAACCATAAATATTTCTTACTGTGCACAATAATAAATGCAACTTAAAGTGTTCATGGAAACTTAATAAAAGCAAATGGATTTGAGTATAAACAACTAACAGCAATACAGTTATGAAAGGTTTTGCAATTAGTTTTTTCCCACCAAAGACTAAAAGTAGTATTTATTTTTCATATATTTTATGAGGCTATTATTATTTTGCACTTAATCAGTGAGAAGTGCTGAAGAAGTGTAGTAAGAAGTATTCAGCACTCTTTGGCTGTGTTAGATAAAATTGTGAGGTAGCCTGTTTAAGTGTTTCAGGCTCCAATAACACTACTGCCAAACCTAGAACAGGGTCCTGCTGTTGGCACTGCAGGAATCAGCAGCTTTACTAATTACTCCAGCACTGTGAATGCAAAACTATCACGAACCAATGCCCAGAAGTCTACATGGCTTATGATATCCACCCTAGCAGTCTTTATCCTCTGAAGGCATTACAGCATTCATTTACTTATTTTTCAGTCGTGGTCAAAGGTCTATACATTTCTATGCTAAGACTAAAATGTGTGTGGATTAATTCTTCATTGTTGCTGAAGTCTAGAGAAGCAAAAATTAGTGTACGCAGTAAAAGCAACTGCAGATCTTTTAATTAATAATCACAATTACACCATGAGATACAGAAACTATGAAATAGGGTCCACTTCCTCAAATGCAGGCTGCCTTGTTTTGTCTAACCTTTGGTTAAGCAGGTCTGCATGTGATTGCCCTAGAGTAGGTACCTTAAGTCTCCTCTCAAGCTGGTGAAAGCAGCAGCACATGCAGTGGAGTATGAGCAAAGACAGGCAGTCCATGCAAGTGAGACAACCCTCTTCTTCTACTCTTGCTGCATAGGACAAGACAGAATCTGATCCACTGAATTTCCATGCCCACTGCTCCCTGCTGAGCACCCAAGAAATGAATGTTAAATATACCACAGGATAGAATTCCAGGGTATGACAGCAGGGGTCATTATCTGTAATGTAATTTTTCTGAGCATTTATGGACGAGTGCATTAGCATTGACAGAAAGCTTTCAGACTTAGGAGGGAAGGGGCCAGGTTGGAGTCAGGCAGTGCTAGGAAGAGGTAAAGCTTGGTTGCCATTTGGGACTTAGGGGGCTTTCAGCCAGACAGCCTCATTCATTGAGTAGCTCCCTCTTCAATCTGAAGGGATACACACACAGACATCTACAAATTCTGAGGAGAGGCTACTTTAGAAGAGTAGATGGTGCTTCTTAACGTCTCCTAAAGAAGTCACTGCATGGCATTATGCAATTTCCCTCCAAAGGAAGGAAGAATACACAAAGAAAATGGTACAAAATGCATTTTGAAGAGCCAACATGCTGAATCCTTTCCAAAAATCTTGAACTTTGGTAGTTTTTTTCTTCAAAAGCTTTTTACTAAAAACAAAAAATGCAACACTGTAATGTATATATAAAGAAAAATGAGATCTGTAAAGAGAAAAAGACTAGAGATTGTTCTTGGGTAGAACTATGAAATCATACCCTCATCCAGAGCTATATTTAAAATTATTAAGCTAGATTCCCTTTATATTAGACATCCAGCTACCTCAAACTCATACCACTGAATGTCAAAGTAATAAAAAACAACCATATATCTCTTGTTCTAACAAGGAGCTCTATTGTATTACTAGAACTATGCTTCTACTAGAACTGTTGTATTACTGGAACTATAGACTATACATGGGTAATTTTGAAGTTTTACTAAAGGTAGCTCTAATTTAAACATGTCCTCTCGCAACAGTCAATCTGAAATAAACCCCCAAAACAACACAGACTTCGCAGGCACTTCTGTTAAACATCTGAGATTGTGCAAGTCAGCCAGAACTACAAGGAAATTTCTATTAAAACTGAAACATATTCAAGTAAGTGGTAAAGAATTTATTTTGAAATTGTTCTGACTCACATATGTCCACAAAAATGCTCCAAACAAATAACTTCCAAATCTACTCTTAGTTTCCTGTATGTTTATTTTAAATTAAATGTTCAAGGAATGTTAAATGCTCTATTATATACTATCCATGCTTAGCTCATACATAAACATTCTTCTGTCTCATACAGAATGGACTTCTTTGTGATTCTGTTTACACAAAAAGCCCTCAGCACAAAGAGTGTTACCTGCAATAAATAAAGCAGCAGAGACCAAACAACTTGACCAACATATGCACAAACAAAGTGTAGGACCAGCAGCACATCACTGCTCTCCACATGGTGACAGCAGGGTTCAGTGATGGATTCCACAGCTGTAACTGAAGTCTGGACAAACAGCACCCTCACCCCACTGAGAAAGCTCATCATGGAATACTTTTTGTCTTTTTGCAATGTGATAATTTACAACACTATGCATTGACATTAAGACAGAAAATATAAAGCAGTCCCAATAAAATAAAAAAAAAACACAAAAAGTAGAAACAAAAAAAAAAAACCAACCCCGCTGCAGTTCTAACACCGGTTGATGTATCAATTCCCAACTTTAAATGATTGTCAAAAGACTACAATACTTATCACTAATTGATATCTCTACTAATTACCTAAAATATGTTAAAGCAGATTGTTTTGCCTAGGTTACAGATTAATGTCATCCCTGAGGGATTCATATCCTCTTAGTCATAAGGAAAGCAAGTAGTTGTAGCTCTTCTGGCACTAAGTAATTACTCAAAACTGCAGCTGGCTGAACAACAGGTTGATTGAAAGAAACAAGATTACTACATCAACAAAATCTGGTTCTTTTTATTAAAAATACTATATCTCTGTGAAGAAAAAAAAATTGAGAGCTCATCTCTTCATACTGATTAACTGAGACAACTAGCTTCTACATTAAGAAATCAAAAAATGAATAGACCGTCTCATCTGAAATGCACATTTGGTATCCTTCCACCACAGGAATGAATAATTGCCCAAGATTCCCTGTGATCCCCAGTCACCTTCAGCCTTTCAAGCACCTTTATCTTACCACACTAAGTTTCACAACTGAGCTGTCACACCTTAGGGACAAACACCACCTTTTAGGTTCTTTTTCATGACTAACTTCAACTATTCAAATTCATGAACTTAAGCGCACACAGAGCCTCAGCAGACTAAAGCCTATGCATCAAACTCTTTGATCAATCAGACCAATAGAAATATTTAAGTAAATTAATGTAATTTTCCCAAAATGTATTCCATAATGAAGAAATATCTGTTAAAGATTTTGGAAAGTAAGTAAACCTCACAACAGTTCAAGAGGACTAGTGGCCTGAGAATGCAGCTGATTTCATTGTGTAAGTTCAGGTGAACTGGGAAGATGATGTCTCAGAGGGACACACTCAGTATTTGAGTACATTATATTATGCCATTCGTGTTATACTATTTCTACCTTCAGTAACTGATTTGAGGCCAAATATTCTTGTTATTAAGATAAATGTGTTGGAAATACCAGTACTATTTTTTACAGCACAAGACAGCAGCAACATGAGTAATAACAAGATGATTCCAGTTTGACTATTCAGGAAGCAATCTTTTTCCCTAGAAAAATCTACATTTACTATATTTCTTTAATTCAACTATTAATTCTTAAGGATCCATCAACAAGCTGCCAGTATTTCTTGCAAAGCCGTAATGCTTATGAAGTAGAAGACAATGCAATTTCTCTCATCTTGTGAGAAGCTCAGGTCCTTCCCATTCTATCCCATAAAACTGAAAAATAACATCTTTCTTTTAATCTATCTTTACAATGATAAACATTCACAGGGCAATTTGTTGCAAATAGGGTGCATTTTGCTTGAAAATCAAATTGGTTCTGAGGCATTTCCTCTTGGCACTGGTAGGGTTTATGAGATTTAAATAATACAAAGCAGTCTTGTGCAACATATTGAAGGCAAATCTAAGCACTCAGTGTACCACTGACATTAAGAAGTCTAAAGAAAAAACATGGCATATTTAGAATTAGTTGGAGAGACTGAATTACATATATTCATACGCTTGTTGGATGTGTCAACAAAAAGTAATCGGTCCCAGCAGTATGTACAATCTACCTTTGGACAACCTGAGTTAACAGAAGCACACACTGAGAAAACCTTTACCTGAAGAGTCAGTGACTGGCTTGATATTTTAAAAAAGCTCATGGATGCTTTTCCTTATGGATTGTATTTGAATAAACTTCATCAAATTATAAAGAAATTTTCATTTCTATCATGACCACTGTTATATTTTCCAAGTAAACTGCATTTTATGTACTGAAATACACCCAATTTGTATTATCTTTCATACTAACAAGATATTATAATGACATAAACTTCAGTAAAGTCTGTCCCACGTTACTGAGTTTACCAAAACAATCAGAAATGAATGGTTAAGGCTAGAGAAATATATTAAGATAAAAGCCTGCCCTGAGATCTCCTGGTCTTAAAATGCTGATGGAGATTGGGCCAACTGGGCAAACAGGTGTCTTGAGGCCGCAGACAGCTCCTGGGGAGGGGACATCCAACCCTGGCAGAGATGCCTGCAGGGTTACATCCAGCCCAAAGACAAGGAACACCAATTTTTGGGAAGCTGAGTAAAAAGCACTAGTATCTGTTCAAATGAGGAGATGAAATCCTAAAGAAGCTACAAAAATTCCTTGTAATTTTGAATTCTACGAGGTCAAAGACTGTAAACCTATAAATTTCTAGCAGAACCTGCTTTAGATAAATCTCTTGGACAGTTCTGAGGCTAAGTGGACCCAGCTGCACCAGGACTTCCCAGAGAAATTTAGGAAGTACAATTGTCTCACTGAACCCTCAAGACTCAACAGGAGGGACCACAACCTGATTATACAAACCATTGCAACAGATCACAGAGTTCTTATTTAGACACTGAATTGACAATTTTTAGATATTGTATTAGTAATAAATCTAAACACAATCATCCACACGATCGCTGTGTCCCACTTGTCATACACTGCTGAGCACCTTCTCTCAACATTTCTGCCACATGAATACTGGTGCAGAGAGCAGGGTAATCCCTTCAGGCACACCAAGCACAGCACTTTGGCCATTTGGAAGGAAATACATGTACTCAAACAAACTAGAAACTGACATCTCAGAGAACTTTTACAAGCCAGCAACTGCAAACTCACGCAGAAGGGAAAGGATTGGGCCCAACAAGATGGTATTGGAAAGATAAAATAGCACTGTAAGGGAATGCAAAGGATCAGTAAAAGATGAAAAAGTAAAGGATTTAATATGTCAAGTACTTGCAGCATGTCTGACTGATGCCCAAAAGTAAGTGCCAGGGACCTCGCAAAGAAAAAGGCCAAGATAGAAATCAAGCAAAACATGACTGTAGCAGTCAATAGTCAATTCAAGGATAGAATAAGGAAGTTAGAAGAAAAAACAGAAGCTGCAATAGCAGAATCAGAACCTTTAAAATTCATAGTCCCATCTGAAGACTGGGACAGAGACATTTGGAACGACCCTGAGGACATGGAAAGAATCAGAACAGGAGGAACAGAAACTAGTCAGACCTATAAGCAAAACAAAGACCACAAAAATTATGTGTGATGAAGCAAATCAAACACACTGGAAATCTATCTCATATACATCTGGGAAACTTGCAAAACTACAAGAAAAACAGAGCAGAAATGAGGGGAACGCTGAGGCAGAATACACCTGCTGAGTAAACCTGAGAGGGAGACAGAATCCTACCATCCCCAGAGGACTACTCTGGTCCAAGAGTATTTCTAACTGGACTAGAGGGTTAAAAATCAATAATGTATTCAGAGCTGTATACCAGGAAGGAGGAACAGACCCATGCGACGGAGGGAAGCCTAATACTATAGTGGCAAAAGGCCCAAATGAAATTATAGAAACTATTACTAAAGCAGCTTCCCTGCAACTAATGGACCAACACGGCCCAGAGAACTTTCCACAGCCCTGATGGGAAACCTGGGATATCTCAGCCTATTCACCAGAGGGCCTCATCTGTCTTCAAATGAAGGAGGAGCAAATGGAGCAAACTCTTGCTTATAAACTTGCTCAGGCTGCCTCTAGCTGTCACCGGGGGAGAATCAGGACACAGCCTGCACACACAGGTTAAGGAAGGGGGAGAGCAAGTCTTTTAATCTAGAAATGCTAAAGCTGCCCAGGCCATACAACTGGCAACACCTGCCCTTCCCTCAGCTGGATCCAGGCCACCTACTACAACATCTGTGTTCAAGGAAGAACATTCAATGAAGAATAAAATCATTTGTGGAGAGATTTCTAAGTATTCCCAAGACTTAATGCACGACAAAGTAAGAACTTGTGGCACCTGGTCGATTCAGCACAAAAGGCCCCACCAGAGATGGAACTGCCCAGCCCTCAGGGTCGCCATTCACCATTGCAAAAGGAACTGTCCAAGGTAAAAAACCCAAAACAGTGACTGGAAGAGGTTCTCTATGTGACCTAAGTTACAAAGTGAACAGAACTCAGTACAGAGAAAAAAACAGCCATGTAATCTCCTTACCTCTGAGGCCCCAGTGACAGAGCCTCCTCTCCTCATTGACCCAGGAGCTAAGACAGCTCCCATGTCAGACAAACACCTTAGGCCTGACCCATAACTGGAGAAATTAACAACAGTGGACACAGGGAATAATCCCATTTAAATCTCACAATGTTAAAACAATGAGCCAGTTACCAGGGAAGAGCAGACCTTCCAAGCACAGGTTGGGCACCCATGACATTATCACACCAACGAGGATGCAGGGCCTGGGAGCCCTGGATTTCTCAGGATCGGCTCTAGGTGGGCTCATCCCACCCACTGCCCCGACAGCCAGCCTCACTCAAGCACTGTAAGGCAGCTGGTCACTGCTGGTCACTGCTCTGGGGACAGCCACTGCCCTGACAACACACTGTGTTTATACAGCCTGTTACTCTGATGGTTTAAAAAACAACAACTCTTCTGTTTACATAAGATACCGCTTCAAGCTTTAGGATCCCCTTAGCTCCTAGGCTGCCAGCCCTGGGAATTTTAAGAGATGCCAGCCTGTATAGAGGCAAATGAGTATTTCTGAAAGGGAACTGCAGACACGGCTATCTTAATTCATTTGAAGCTGTTTATCCTGGGAATTTTATCTTTTCCACTGTTTTCTTTCCAGCTAGTTTCTCACTTAATACTTACTGGTTATCAGGCATGTCAATATCAAACAGGAACTCAAGTCACATCTGCTACTTGTTATAAAAGAGCAATCCACACTCTCAGATATTCACATACAATATAAGCGATATTTTGAAACAAAGCTTCACATGTTATTCATCATTCAAATAAAATATTATTCTCAATTATTTTAATACAGATTTCACCATACAGATTTTGAAGTCTATTTTACATGAAATAAAGCTTAAAAATCTTGGTAACTCCAATTAGCAGTCTCAGATGTAAGATAAAATTTAAAAGCAAATTGCACTATATAAATATTTTATTTAAGGGCAGACTGGTGCAATTCTGGAATAAAAAACACCATCAACATTCCACTCTTGCTCAGAGTTCATAAAGTTTGGTTGCAAAAACTTCACTGGACTGGAATAACTAGAAGGTATTTGACTGATTCTGCTGATCCTCTTTGTATTCCTATATTTTTTATTATAACTTTGAGAAAATTACACTATAGTACACACTCTGTCCTTCCTTCAATTGCCTAATCTTAAAACCCTAGCACAATCTGAGATACCAAAGGACACCACATCCGTCCTGAAGCTGCCAGTGCAGCAGCACACAAATCTAAAGATTTCCATATCTTACTTCCAACCCTTTCATGGATGTCTTAGACCTGAGTGAAATTCAGCTTCAGATTAAGACACCTAAATTTTGATGTCTACTGAAATGAAATAATTTGATTCAGTTACCAAAATATAGTGAATTACTACTACCCAAGATGTTGGACAGCCCATCTAGTCTCCAGATACCACTTGGGAAGGGGACAAGTCTCCCACGTCCTGTGTTACACCTGTACCTGATTCGATGATGTCTCTGACACCATGGGACATCGAAAATGGCACTGGATCATATTCAGATAACTGAACCAATTTCACCCTAGATATCTTACCAACAGAGATAATGAAGCCAGGAAAATAGCCTAGCCCACTGAAGTGGACATTCAGTTAAATTTCTCCCCATTCCACAGATGACATAAACTGTACCTCCATCAACCATAATGAAAGCACAGAGCTCAGAGTGCATGTAAACATAGGTGTCTTAGTAAAGAACTAACTGCCCTGCACAGAGCAAGAAGAGTGTCATCCCAAACAAGTCATAGTGCAAGGCACAATGTGAATGTGTCAACGTGTCATCCCTACTTTGCAGATTGTCCCAGATTCCTAAACTGTTTTATCAGGAAGGTATAAACACCCCTTGTGACACATAAAATTCAATGGGTTGCCCATTCATATCTGAGAGAACAATGATAAAGGAGTACAGCTACCCCATCTAGAGACAGGCAGAGCCGGGACAACCCATACTGTGTAGGCAGAGACTGCCCAGCAACAAATTCAGCAGGAAATGGCCATTTTAAATGTACTAAAATGGAGGAGTTTACAGCAATTGCATCTAGTGGCATGGTTCACTTGTTTTATGAAAATATTGGTCTGTTAGTTACCTCTGAGTTGTCAATTATTAAAAACATTTTAACAATTAGAGTTTCTTCCCAATTTGTTTTCATCATTTACTGATTCATAAAATAACACTTTTTTGGTGGCATATATCTATTCGAGAAAGAAGATGTCTCTCTGGCGGTACTATTTAAGACTGATTTCTACTCAGAGTTTCAAAATTATCTCATCTAGAAAGCCCTCATAATCAACCTGAAGCTTTTGATTAGTAACATTTACTTAGGGATATTAATATCCATAGACAAATTCCCACTCAGTTTCCTCACATTTCAATTAATCTTCAAATATATTCCAGGGCAGCTCTTCTAAGCACACTTCTGTAAAGCAGCAGTGTATCCCTGAGAGCATGAGGATTTCAGTTCATTTCTCATTCTCAAAAAACATTCAGGAACTACATCTTCTTTGTATATGATAACTTTGGACAGCACCTCAGCTCCAATCCTTAGATGGAAACCATTAAATTCAGAAATTCCTTAATAATAAATCTCCTTCTGGGACTAGAAACTCTAGCTATATTCAGCATTAAGTGAACTCTTCCCTGTTAAATCTATTTCCTTCCAGTGCTCTGAATTATGTTTCATAAGCCAAGAGAAAGCAGTTTTAATGAAGTCTTCACAGTCTTTGTAATAGAAGAGGCAAAAACATACATTTTCCTGTTCAGCTTACTGAGAAAAGAAACTAACTTTGCACTACAAAGAAACACCACACCATTTTCTTCTAACGAAAAACATTCCTCCAGCAGCAGAGTGCTCTCCAGGCCAACTTAACGCCTCAGAATAGCTGCATTACCATTCCTTGGTCTCCTAGATACTCAAAATTCATGAAATTTTAATAGGATTGTGGTAGAACAGAACTTGAGTTATCTTCCTGCACTGCTTTTACTGCCCTGGAAAGAGAGAAGCCAACCATTCCAGACACAAGCAACAGATACAGGGGATGGTCAGGCTTCAAGCGGATTGGGAAATACCCCAGCCAGGCAACTGTCACACAGAACATTCAAACAGGTGAGAAATATCTCTGCATGTATTTTTTAAATAATCAACCATGATATAATGTACTTACTGTCTTTTTTTGTAGTCCATTAATTTGACTTAAAATTTATTATCACAGGTCTGTTTTAATATAGCAAAAGACAGATTTGCCAATCTATGCAAGACTTATAAAATATGCTTGCCTTTAATTTTAATCAATACTTAATTTTAGCAATGCACTGCAAGCAAAATATAATTTTCTCCCCATCCCTTCCCCAAGAAATTGGCAAGTTCATAGTGGCTACAGGAAAGAAACTCAAATATATTTACTCTTCAAAATTAAACTTTTAAAAATCTCTTTTCTCATAATAATAAAAAGCTAGTTCTTAACTAAAGAATCAACACTCCTTGGTAAAATTTATTTTAATTTAACTTTTTTTGTGTTCTCAGAGAAACAGAGATTGTCCAGAGCTTTTACAGCAGCCTGTTCAAATTATTTAACCATTTTTAGGACGTGATGTTCTATGTTTCAAGTACTAATATAAAGAAGATTTTATTCAAAGCTTCAGTTCTCAGTCTACTCAGGGGACCCCAGCAATTCACTTCAAATCAGAAAATCTCCCTGGAGAATGACTTTGTGTCCAAAGTGACTACAGCAATTGATATACACAGAGAAGGATGTATGGACAGACACCACATCAATCTTTAGCCGGGACAGCTGCAGCCCAGCAGCTGCTGAGCTCTCTCAGCACTTTCCTGGATTCCTCCCAACACACAGCACAGTTATCTGACAGGCACATACCTCCCAAATGAATGTCCTGAGACTGGTTTGGATACAGCTGCCAGTATTCCAGGCAGTTCAGACAGATATAAATTAACTACTCATGCCATGTTTAGTCTTCCAGATGTTACACTAATCTGGACACAAATAATATTACCAAGCCACAGACAGTATACAGCATTATACAGTTACATCTGTAGAAATGTAGAAACACAACCTCAAAAAAGGTGTATTTTTCCATTTTAGTTGTTTAAAACTATTTAAAAACCATATGTAATAAACCTTATGATGTAAACAAAAATGGATATATTTTTTTGCAGATATCAGAAATCTGTGGCTTTGGGATTACTTTTAAGTGTCACTGTAAGCATTATAAGATACCAAACATTGCATTCCATTTGACTCCTTATAGATCACCTGATCAAACTAAAAATGGATAGAAGGTATGTTCAGAACTCAACAGGAACCTACTTTCAACACCTAAGTGACGTTAGCTCATTGCAGTCATAAAGAATATGTATGGACAACCCTGTGGCCATCAGCAGCATTATGCTTTAGAAAGATTAGCAGAAGTTTCTGAAAAGCAAAGCTTTCCTATCACCATTACCCAGTACTCATTAAAAACATCCAGAACAAGGCACAGATGTATCCTGCCTAAGGAAATTATACCTTAAAATATTGCAAAAGTAAAACCACATTTGAGTGGGGGCATGTAAATGAATATGGGAGAAAATTAGGAAACTAGGAGAGAGATTGTACGCGCTCTGCTTTTCAAACCACTCTTTTGAATTGTAGAAGTTCTGAATCATTTATTAAATAACACAGAATAACTAAGGTTTCAAGGGGGGAGCAGCAAACATGACAGCTTAGGGAAATAGGGTGGAAAGAGTCACCTGAAATGCACTTAAGAGCAAAGCAGAAAAATGTTGTGACTGTAGTATGGAAGTTGTTTCGTTCGGAATGGAGAGGGAAATCGTGTTACGAGTATGAGGAACGTAGTATCATGATGTGGAGCTGTAGAAACTTGACAGCAGAAGAAAAGAAATGAAAAGGGATTGGACACTATCAATAGTGAGCATGGTCACAGGGGTTTTCAGGATGCGAGAGAGGCAAGAATGTTGACTCCATGATCAGAAGGCTTGATTTATTATTTTATGATATATATATAACATTATGACTATACTAAAAAAGAAATAGAAAAGAAAAGGCTTCTTCAGAAGCTGGCTAAGCTAAGAATAGAATAGAAAGAAAGAATGATAACAAAGGAGCTCTCTCCGACTCTGTCCCAGAGAGAGCTCAGTCCTTGACTGGCAATTAATCGTACACATGCAACATGGGCCAATCTCAGGTGCACCTGTTGCATTTCACAGCAGCAGATAACCATTGTTTACATTCTGTCTCTGGGGCCTCTTAGCTTCTCAGAAGGAAAAATCCTAAATAAGGATTTTTAGTGAAAGGATGTCTGCAACAATCAACATCTTAATATACACCAACTAACTAAATATAATAAGGTCAACAAACTTCCTCTGGCCCCAAGACCAGCTGTCACATACAACTCACTTCTGTTTGCCTAAACTAACTACAGCAAATGTCAAGTTTTTGCTCAACTCTGAACCATGCCCAGGCTCTCTCTGGGAGAATTCCAGTTGGACTGCCCCAAAATCAGATCAGAAATTATCCCACAAACTTAATGTGAGCAAATGTGCCAGTCCTTGTGCTTTAACACTATCCCACTTCATTTAACACTATGGCTACAGCTTTTGTGTAATAAAGGAAGAAAGGGCAGAAGATTACAGAAAACATATAGTCTTTCATTCCCTCATCACTTTCCTACATCCTACACAGGCTCCTTTGATGAGGGCCCTTCCAGTTCTGCTTGAAGTGATGAGGTTTCAGATCCTTCCATCCAAGCCTCATGCCTCTGCCAGTACAACAGGCAAACCTGATCCAGTGCACAATGGTGGCCATTAAGTGTTGCTTTCAGTCTGCTCCACAAAATCACAACAATACACTCAAACTATGCAAATTCAGTCGAGCATTGGAACTTGCGTTAATATTTATGTACAAGTACAAGAAAATAACCCCACATGCATGCTCCTCTGCAATATCAACGTGGGACTTCAGAACTACGAAATGATCAGGATCATTTCACAACCCACAATGACAATGCAAATATGGATATACAGAGTAAGCTTTCAGATTTGTGCCAGCATCTGATTGTTCCCAGTGAAATGACCAACTGAACCCCATGCTTCTCAGAAATTACCATACACTGAAAGAACAGCAATTTGGAAGACACTACTCAACCTTCTAAAGAGACGCAGTCTGAACTTGCATTGATCATCAACTTGCTTAGTCATTTCCAGCTGAGAGAAGGAACAGTATCATTTTTCCAATCTGAAAGCATTTTTTCTACCAATCTTATAATCTTATATAAAAGCATATAAAGCACTCTGCAATGGAGAGTGTCAGCTTGATTTATTTGTTGCTAGCTATGCAATACTTATGGAACATGAAAGTCAAACCTTGGTTTTTTATTAAATGCCCTGTACAGATAATTACTTCCACAGGGTGACTATAATACATAATTACTTTATTTTATGGGTTTTTAATGCACTCCTTAGTTTTACAACTATAGTTTGTTTTACTATTTTTTGGAAAGAGTAAAAAGCTACAACCAATTAATTTTCTCAAATACCTCAGTGAAGGCTGTCTTCAACCACTGCAATAATCTCCCAGGCAAATCCCCATCACTGGGAATTTTCAGTTTATGACTGGTCACAGCGCTAGGTAATCTCATACAGGATCCCTTGCCCACAAGAAGTTAAACCAGATATTCTTTCAAGGTGTCTTCCAATTTGAGCTGCTCTCTGACTCTAACCTTCCTTTAAAATAAATTAAAGCTGTGTTTTCACTAATCCTTGCAAGTCAGTCATGATGCAGTTAACTGCCTTTTGTCCCTTTCTGATCTTTAAAGTGAAAGGACTAAATGCACCAATTGTTTCCCATAAAATTAACATATTTTCATTTCTCATCCTTGCCACGTAAAATATTCTGACAACATTATAATTATTTTCTGTTAGCAGTTGGTTAAATAAACACAATTGCTCCTGTAGTACTTCATCCTGCCCTAAACACCATATTAAAGGATAGGCTGCCGTCCAAAAAGCCTTACCCATTAAGCTAGTCACCCAAATTTATGTGCATCTTACTGCATCACATTTATAACCTGAAGCTTCATACAGATCTGGAGAGTTCTACCTAATCAGAAATTACACATACAAGGAAATTCTGCCCTCATGCATCTTCCCTTTCATCACAATGAAGTGTTAACTCTGGTCATATTGCTATTTCAGAAGCAAACTACTTCTCCAGTTGTCTTCAGCATAATCCCTTTCTAAACCATACCTAAGGTATGCTACTTCCTCTGTCACTATTCATTTTCTTTGCAGCCCACTATGAAGAATCTTATCAAAGGCTTTGTGAAAATCCTAGAACGTTATGTCTGACAGGTAACCTTTATGTACTTTACCTACTTTTTTGTCAAAGATCTCTGACAGACTGAAAAAGAAGACTCTTCCTTAGAGAAATTCTGATACTTTTCCTGCATCACACTACACAAACATGCTCCTCAGTCTTTAATTATAATCTTCACCTTACCCAAAATTCTCAAGAAAACTCCTAGACTGTAACTCACTATCTCCTGCCTTCTCCCATAGGGGCAGTATCACAGTACTGACACTACAGTCATCTTTAACAATTACTGGTTGGATATAGACTGTGTTCTACCATCTTACATTTTCATAAGTGGTTTGATTCAGAGTATTTAAAATGTGCATAATGTTCTAAATAGATATAACACTTCATAGACACATTGTAAAAGGTCAAGTCTGTCCTGTGAAATTTATAACCTACTAAATAAGGCTAGTTAGAGAAATATTATCCAGATCTAAATCACTTCTACTTTATTTCATATGGGTATTCCTACAGAGAGAAAGAATATATGATTCATCAGACGTTTTATGAAGTAATAGTTTTGATTCTCAGTTTAGACAAACATAAAGTGAAAGTGAAACAAGTAATTTACAATTTGAAAGCCATATGCATATGTGTATAACTAGATAGAGTGTGTGAATATATATATACACACACATATACATAGTTATACCATCAAAACCAGCTTCCATAAAATGACTGATAATTACTTTCTGAAAAATCAGGGAATTAATTAAAACAAAAAAGAAACCATATACACTAATAGCCAATCTTGAACTGCTGTGTTGCAAATGAGATCATCCACATCAAAATACACTCTCAAAGCTGTTTGTTCAGTACACTATCAAGGTAATATTCACATGTGCAATTCAAGTATAGGTTTAAAACTGGGACTGATTCCTTCCTAGAAAACATGAAGCTCAGGCCTTACTCTCACAAGTGCTTGATGAGCTAAGGGACATGTTGTACTTAGAGGTAGCAGTCCAGCATTTTTTTGGTTGGCTGCTTGCTTTTTTGCCTCACTGGCATCTCTCTGGCTTACTGACATAAAAAATAGTGGCTTGGAGCAGAGGCAAAATGCCTCTGCAGGTCCTGGCAGATTAGGAAATAGTGGCCTTTTCTGGCAGTCATTCTTGGAAATGCTAGCTGGGGGAAAATGAGCTGAAGCAGCACAGAAGAGAAGCAAGCCAGCAGTTTTACCTCCAAGCAAACTAATATATGTATGAGTCCTGAGGAAGAACTGCTTAGGAGCAAAGAGCTACAATATCTGCAGAGTTATGCCAAGATGCCACTGCTCTCTGGAAGCAGACTCTACTTTCCTTGCTGGTGATTGACCGCTGAACTGCACTAGCCCAGTTTATACCATCTGCTGTGCAAACTTTATACAGAACTGATTTGCTGTGGGGTTTCTGGGAGCTTGGCTAATTATTGTTTCTCCATTTTTTATGTTTCTTTGTATCCTTACACTATTTCCAGGAAAAAAAAATGGGGGGAATTAAAATAAAAATTAAAATAATTTGCTTGTTTAAGAAACATTAAGTGTAGAAAAACCATCAATAGTTGACCATGTGGAGAACACACACAGACAGACACAAACTGAAAGTCTGAGGGAGCTGGTAAAGTTCTGGCAACAGAGTTAGGAATAAGAAGGGAAACCTTCTGTGGCACTGAAAAGTAGGTGGAAAAGGCAGAAGTATTATCTGTTTTATTTATCAGGGTTATTTTTGTAAGACTAATTTTCATGAGTCATCACTACTCTCAAAATTTTAAGACAAATGTATTTGTAGAATACAGTAGTTGTATTTGGGTAGAAAAATAATTTAAAATTAACACATCATCTGTGTTAGACCAATACTATAGATTTTCTTCTCCTTTATATTAGAATTTTGTGTTTTAATATACATGAAATAACCTCAGAAGAATAAAACTATCAAAACCAACGAATTCACAGGTGTATTTTCATCCTTACAAAGTAAATTTATATTTACTAGCAATATGTTTCAGAAATGGTGCTATTCACTGCTTTTTACCATAAACCAAGTCACACTTTTAGATTAAACTGGAATTAAAGGAAAAACTATTAAGTACATTTCTGATTAGCATAAGGAGACATTAAAGATAATAACAGATAACATCAAGAAACCCAGAGCTAATGAATTCCTCTTTTCTTGCAGCCTGTGTTAAAAAAAAAATCAATTGAGCAAGGTAGTCTTAAAACATGAAAGATCTTGGAACAGTTGTAGGTTAAATGCTACTTAGATCAATCATTTTTTAGTTCTCAGACTGGTTAAACATAATAGAATTTATACTAATTTCATAAAGGTAGGACATGACACAAAGCTCAAGCAAACAATCCTGACTAAAACTGTACTGGCTTCACATAAGGCAGATCACTTGCTGTGGCATGGTCCAGAAACTGTGTTTCATTCAGTTGGGATTCTGGTTTGGACAAACATCCTTGTACTTCTTCAGCTGTCAGGAGGGGCTCTGCAATAGGGGCCAAAGAGATTCCAGCTGCTTTGTGGCAGCCAGCAACACAGCAAGAGGAAGGACGAGAAGAGGAAGGCAAACAGACAGAGGCAGGAGTCTTTGGGGAAGAAAAAGGATGAGGAGACATCACTGTAAGTGACCTGGAAAACTGGCTGAGATAATGCTAATACTGCTAATCAGTATATTTGAAAAATCAAGATTTTTTAATATTTCAAAACACTGAATAGACTAAAATACTACCAATACTCAACAGAAGAAAAGGAAACAGTAACAAAACAAAATTATAACTTATTATTAGAAATTAATAAAGCATGTCTAAACATTAGAAAGACACCAAATAATTGCTAACTCAGACTTACTACAAATCATGGGATATCTGCTTTTGCCACAAACAAATTTCTAAAGAACTCTGAAAACACTTCATCTTTTTAAATCACATATTGTCTAGATGAGCAATGTTCATTTCCACTGAACATAAAAATCCGTCTTGCACCAGTACTCGAGAAGGGTTATGGTATGTCATCATTTCAATGGGATATCTGGGAAGATGCTAGCAAAATACATTCCCTCTATTACAACTGCAGATGATTTTGCAACTGGTAAAATTCAAGGAGCAGTTTAATAAAATTGAGCTTAGAACAATGCATCAAAAATGAGACAAACCCCATAAGAGGAGCTAGGAATTAATTTTAACTGTGTAAGAGTTCTATCAATAATACATTCATGTTTTAGGATGAAACTGCATGCACATCCAGAATTTTTAAGTAGCCCATCAAGCTTCAGTACCACATTTAAATTTGAAAGAAAACTGCACAATAGGAAAATAAAATTTAAATATTCATAGTTTCAAATTATGTCTTTTTTTCTTAATTCCTCTTAATTTAATCTCAGAATTTTAACTTTCCACTGTTTTGGTGGATTTCGAGATTATTTAATGGGAATTTTTCAGGCTGAAGATCAAACATAGCTTTACTAGTACAGTTTTTCAAACATAAAACTGACATTTAAGTTATTCAAAATGCAATTATCTTTTAGAATACCAAGAATCTACCAGGTTATTAAAAGCTCAGGTTAAGAAGCCCATATTTATAAGTGTCATTGAGATAACTGCATTTGACTTTCTTTGCTGGCTGTAAGAACTTTCAGTAGCAATTTGATTATCTGATTCACAGAATTCAGAGAATCACAGGTTGGAAGAGACCTTCAAGATCATTGAGTCCAACTGATGCCCTAACACCTCAACTAAACCATGGCACCAAGGGCCACATCCAGTCTTTTTTTAAACACATCCAGGGATGGTGATTCCACCATCTCCCCAGGAGAACAATTCCAGCACTTGATCACTCTTTCTGTGAAAAACTTTTTCCTAATATCCAACCTATATTTCCCTTGGCACTGCTTGAGACTGTGTCCTACTCTCATTCTGTCAGCTGCTGCCTGGAGAAAGAGACCAACCCTCACCAGACTACAGCCACCTTTCAGGGAGCTGTAGAGAGTGATAAGGTCACCTCTGAGTCTCCTTCTCTTCAGGCTAAACACCCCCAGCTCCCTCAGTCTCTCCTCACAGGGTTTGTGTTCCAAGCCCCTCACCAGCCTCGTTGCCTCCTCTGGAAGCGCTCAAGCTCTCAACGTCCTTCCCAAACTGATGGGCCAGAACTGGACACAGCACTCAAGGTGAGGCCTCACCAGTGCCGAGGCCAGGGGATGAATGACCTCCCTGCTGCTGCTGGCCACACTGTTCCTGACACAGGCCAGGATGCCCTTGGCCAACAGGGCACACTGCTGGCTCGTGTTCAGCTGGCTGTCAATCTAAATGTGTAAGTCATAAGCAAAACATGAGTTGGCAAGTGGCAGATTAAACACTTCCTGCAGCCCATCATGCCTTAAGAGACATTATATGTTTTTAAAATAAAACTCTAGACATGAAATGCTGGTCTGCTTCCTGCAAGGAAGAACTCCAGGGTAAAGAAGTCAAGATACTGTCATGAAAAAAATAAAAAGAAACTGAATATGAAGAGTCATATGCCAAGCAGGAACAAGCACATAATTGGCAAATACAATCATCACCACAGATAAATGCAACTCCAACCTGCATTAGTTTTAATAAAAAACTATTTTTCAAGCTGCCGCACTAGGTTAACACTTGGCATTGCTAATCTGGAGACAGAGTTGTGGCGTCAAATAAACAGAACTGAACAACATGGATCTCATTCTTAGCAGAAAATTATCTCATTCTAATTCTAATGATCTCATTCTTAGCAGAAAATTATATGCCGGAGGATAGCAGAGATCCCACAAAGCAGGCATCCACAACGTGCAGTCAGCAAACTGGGGCACTCAATTCTGCAGCACAGTTTATCTGAGCAAGAAAAACCAGGCACAGCCACTCAGTGTTTGGGTTCTTGGTAAAGCTTACACCATTGCCTTTCTGCATCCATCCACCTAGATTAGTATGAGAGTTCTAAATGGCATGTTAGAGGCAATAATGCTTTATTTGGTCTGAAGACCTGCAGTAGTCCATAAGTAAGGAACACCCTCTTTAGAGTGCACACAGTGGTGCACAGGTCTCTTGGAATTTAATCCCCAAGATGCCGTCCCAGAACAGCATCACCATTTCTGTCATCTCACTCCACTTACCTTGTTTTTGTGATGCTTACAGAGTCCCAAACTCAGCTGCCCAGCATTTCTGCACACTCTTGTTAAAAAGACACAACTTTACAGTACTGCAATAGCAAAATTTTATTAGTAGGTATCCCATTTTAATCTGCTTATTCTTTGAGTAAGTATGTCGTCAGTAAATCTTTCATATTCCCTTATTATCCCAAAAGGTTAATGTTCTGCTTGTGTTTTGCTTACTTTGCTCACTTGCTAATTCTTGGTTCCCCAACAACAGTGAGTCAATGTAACATTGTATGTAGCCTTGCTCCTAAGGTAAGAGAAAGCAGCATACATCCTACACCAACCATGGTATCCAGACAGTCTCTAACTGATATAAACACACGGATGAAAACTTTTTTCTACTTACACAAAAAAGCAAGTGACACGTAGGTTCCATTTCAAGGTAAGATTAGATAATGTAAAAAAAGAGAGTTACAAAAAAATGCGGTAAAATGACCAACAAAGTTAATGAAGATTAGAAGAAATCACAATGCAGGAAATCAAGTGCTAACAAAATAAAACATTTCTAAGGATGCTTCTAGCTGAATGCAGACTACTGGACTGGAAATGGATGAGATGTGCTGGATCGACCACCAACGCTGTTCTACTACTGCCCTCCTCAGCTGGACAGGGGAGAGAAAAACGCAGCAAGTGGCTCCTAGGTTGATATAAGGGAAAGGAGAGATCCTATAACTATTTATTGACACCAGCAAAAGAGACTTGACTTGGGGAAATTAACTGAATTTATTATTAATTATATCAGAGAAGAATAATGAGAAATAAAACCAAAGCTTAAAATCATCTTCCCCTTCCAACTCCTCCCTTCCTCCCAGTCTTAACTTTTGTGGAGGGGTCCCTTCAGTGCCAGTATCTCAGCGAGCAGCTGCAGTGGGAGCCACAGGTTGAGCTCCGGGAGCCCAAGCCCAAAGCAAGAGGCTGTGACACTGTCATTTCTTCCTCTCCAGGGGAAGGACTCCTCACACACCTCCCCTGCTCCGGCATGGAGTCCTTCCCAAGAAAGACAGCCCTCCATGACCTTTCCTAAAATGAGTTCTTCCCACAGGCTCCAGTTCTTATAAACTGCTCCAGTGTGGGTCCCTTCCTTCTTGTAGCTTCCAATGATTATACTGCAATACACATGAAACCACCTTCTTGTTTCTGTGATCTTACTGAAACACTGGTTTTGTCCTTAGACTTTGCTGCTGCAAAATCTTTTGCAGCCTTTTATGATTGCAAATGGCCATATGAGGATCCTTCAACTTTCTCACCTGTTCTCACTTCTCTTGTAATTTATTCCAGCTACATGCTGGAATACTTCCTTCATGTTTGTACTCTTACACCAGAGCTTCCTTTCCAGTTACTTCAAGCCTAATTCTCTAGCTTGTCTATCTCTCTCACATTGCCTCCTCTATTATCCCAACTTTTAGTAGCTGTTTAATGATAACTCAGGCAATGACCAATCAAGAGGTTTGAAGTTCTGTAGATTTTTTTCTTTAAATAGTGCTCATTCACACAATTCAATTCACATGGACTTGCTTGCTCTTCAGGGAATTCATTCAACTAAACTCTGGTGCCTTAGACACATGCTGGCTTCCTCCGCTCAAAGATTTTTGTTTCCTAAAAAACAAACTAATAATATCCAGCCCAGCATTCTCCCTTCATTTCCTACTGTCCTTCCAATCTATTATCAGTTTTCTTTGCTGCAACCATGTAAATTAATAATTCAAATATATCAGTGTGTGTTTAACCTGAAAAAACACAGGATGCTGGTTTTTAAAAAGTGCATTTTATAAGCATGCAGGTGGTTACCATTACCTTATGCCTGGAAATACAGGAAAGACAAATGATGAAAAGAATGAATAAGATACATGTTTTACAACTTAACGTGTTTGACATCTGTTGAAATCAGAATAGCATGTGTGGGTACACAAAAACTAGAACAAAATCAGAAGGGGGCAGAAGCAGCTTGTTATTTAAGAAATGCCTAGAAGATGTCATGGTTGTTCTAAGAGGCACATTAAGAACAACTGGATTATTTTGCAAAACAAAGAACAGTGCAGTCTAGACTCCATTGGGCAGGAAGGCGTTCCTATCTAGGCCAGGATGCATGGGTGTTTCGTTGGCACATCTGAAGAGAAATCAAGAACTTCTAAATAAATTAACTGAGAGAAAGGATGGAGAAATCATGGGTTCAATACTTAACTGGAAAGACCAAGGGTTACCAAAGCGAATAAACCTATTAGAGGTGGCAGTGGAAAGCTCACTCACGGACATCTCCACAGGCAAGAGACCAGCTGAACTGAAACTTTGAAGGAGCAGATAATATGAATGGCGACACTTGGGTAGGAGGCATCTCCAGGACAGAATCCAAGGCTCAATGATGGCATTTATGTGCAACTGTGTTTTGCAGTGATCAGTTTCCTGACAAACTTACTACCACCTGTACTACCACCATATACTGACACAGCACCTCACACCCACCTCCTATATCTTGTAATCCAAGTAAAACAGTGGCATCATATGACATAGTACAATTCACAAAAGGGAAAGCCAAAGAATTATGAAAAAGAACAATAAAAAGAAAGTAAAATAAATTAAGAACTTCCAGGTGCAAATCCTCACTACAGGGTGCAAAAGACTGAGCAAGTTACTATGCACCGGTATATATAAAGTAGTAGATACTATGACTTCCCTTCCCCCTCCCCCAGGTCCACTATGTAGCTTAAGGAATAAGCTTCCATACATCCAGTTCCTGGGGAAAAAGCACTAGAGGGCTTTTTCCACCAGGTACCATTGAGTGAGGAACCATGGAATTGATGGCACCCAGAAAAGATGTCAGTGGGCATGGGATATTTAAGCACTTCAAATGAAGCAATACCAGCAACCAAAGAAATTATGTATTTCAACCTCTAAAGAAAACTTCTTTTCTTTACTAGCAGTAATTATTCCTCAAACATGTCTTCCCAGATTTTCTCAAAAAGGCACGCGCTGCATCATCCCTCAGTCTGATGTTTGTGCAATTTACCAACACCACAGGATTACTTCTAAAGTTCCACACAGAAATAACAGACTTCAACATGAGTTATACACCTCAATTCAGGCACATGAGAACAATCTCAAAATTAACTCTGAACATCAATACCCATGCTTTCTAATGACTGGTTGCTTGTAAAGTTGCAGTAAACAGCTAAAAGATATCCCTTTAGAAATGGACACCCAAGACTTGACATTTTCTCCCCTGCAGTTGTCAAGTATTTTTCTTAGTGATAGCAATAATGTTATGATAGCTGAGATTAGCTGGCACCTGAAAACTCCTTTTTAAAGGTCTCCAATAAATTGTTACGGTAAAATGGCACTATTTTTCTTTCAAAGTAACTCTTACAGTAAGATCATTTTCTCAGCAGTAGAGACTTGCCTCTGGACCAAACGTCCCTTCCCAGTCCATGGACCTCAGGCTGTAAGCATTTAAATCATGAGAGATGGGGAAGTTATAGAATTCAGAGGTCACAAGCTTATGGCCTTTATACTACTCAGTATTCAAATGAGGGACAAAACTCCTGAGGGCCTTTTGTCAGCCAGATGAAAAAGCACCCTATAGACTACTACAGGCAATAGAGATGTCTCACAGGTTATGAGACAGTTTCACTTTAATTCACTCACTTATCCAAGGAAAGAAATGGATAGTGAGTTGCTGTCTGGACTGAAAGCTCCTAGGACAAACACAGGGCCACACTGAAATTTGTAATGATTGAAATTATACCCTCCAATACAGAATGAATGTACCAAGATGGTGCTATAAAAGTATCCAAAACTTCATGTGTTGGCAAGTGATCAGCTCAAAAACACTTTAGTCATTCAAAACTTAAAATCACTTTGATAGCAATACCAGCAGCATGCACAAAGTGAAGCTGAAGGCTGAAGCAATACAATGCAGATAATCTCCACAGATACAGAGTTCAGAGAACTTGCTTTTACTAACCAGTATTGTTAGCAAAAGTTAGTTTGTTACTTAGCAAAACATTTTAAGTTATAAACCATAATAGAAGAATTTTCCAATGTAGGGATAGGATAATACTATTAATACTATTTTTTAAGCTTTGGGAAAGGTTTTGATGTTGTCCTCTGCCTGTACCTGTTGGCAGAAATCCCAGAAGCTACCTGTGCAATAGAATTAGGTGTCAAGAATGTATTTTTGGAATGCACTGAAAAAATGTGTCATTTTAAATTGAGTAGCAAAAAGAAAAAACTTGCCCCAAATCCCTAACTTACTTCCTCTCATTCACACATCCATTAAACACAAAATACTGAATATTAAGTGAGGACTTCTGGAACCTTTTAGTTAAGTTTTATTCAGAAAAAATGTATAGATAAAAGTAGTAAAATAAGCATTTGAAAATGCTGTTGGTCTATTTAAAAAATTAAATTAAATTCAATTTTTTCTGAAAAGCTTCTGTTAAGAATTACATTGTTTTGATACTGTTATATTGCATGCCTTCAGAGGGACTCCATAGGTGTCTGCCACCCCTGCATGCATTAAATTATCAAGTAAATAAACACAACAATCTATGTTACAGTTATTCTCCCTGTTTTAGACTGAACAGCAAGTGAGATCTTCCATGTTAGTAATATTTACAATTCATAGCAGCTTCTAATTATTTTCTGTTTGCCTCCAAATCAGGACATCTTAAGTGTTTAAATGGATGCAGAATCACATCAAGTTCCTGCTTTGTGTCAAAACCAAGCTGCTCCATTTCCACTTTATGCTGAAAACATCTCCCACTTCCACCACAAGAAGCACTTGGAAAGCTTACAGTACAAACATTCCTTAAAAAAGGCATTATATCAAAATATTTCTAGCAAAAACTTAGTCCTCTCTTCCCCCTTGCATCTGACATATCATTCCAGATTATTCACACACTTTGGAGCAGCAAGAAGACTTTTTGTGCTGAACAGATGGTTTGTGTATTCTAGCAAGCTGGTACTGCACGAACATCTTTTTGTCATGCACAACTCAACATAAACTACTGCATTTCCAGGTTACCTCCAACTTTAGTCTTCAGAAAAAGAATAGCAATAAAATAGGTAGCATGAACACCTGTTTTCCCACATTCACTGCTGACTTTGGACCCCTTTGACACAGGTGAGTAAAATCCTTATGCACAACCTGATCTGTTGGTGTTCACAGTAAACCATTTGCAGCAAGAACAAAACAATCACTCCTTTAACAGCAGCAACAGCATCTGGACACCCCCTAAAATATCAAAGAGAATCAGGACATTCTGCAATATTGTATTTACAAAGACAGAATGATCTTTTTAAACAGGAGTGTAGGATCGGGAAAAGGAGTCCATGCAATATACGAACTGGGTGTGGCAGATTACCCACCAATGGCTTTTGAGCACAAATAAATTGATAAAATTAATTTATTTACTTGGATCTACATGCACGAGGAGGATGTTATTTCAGATTTTACAATGAGTTAAATCCTGCCACCTTGCATACAAGTATTTGTGAAATAATTGGCAATCTGTACCCATGCAAAAGACAAAGCTATTAGATAGTTGTACAGCCCTATGGAGACACCAGGATAATAAGCATCATTTACCAAAACTAACTGCATATTCCTGTTGAACAGCTGTCTGAAGACAGGAAGGAGAAAGGTCTCCTGGAATTTATTTCATCTGCCCCTCAAACAACAAAATAATAGACAGTAAGTCACTTAAATTTGGTGCTGCTCCTTTCAGAAGAACTGGAGAAAAATCAGTTTAGGTTAAAATGGGAAAGTCAAGGAAACAGCACCATGGCTGCAGCAAATCAGCATAGTTCTAAGTATTTAGGAAGAACAATGTCTCACTCTTTGCCCAGCTAGAGCTCACATTCTGACCTCAGACCAACCCCTGACAACACCAAAATGTTCTTTCCACAATCTCAAAAAAGACAAAATGCAACAAACAAGTTTGCTTAGAAATATTTAGAAAAATCAGCAATATGAGCCTACATTAGCAGAAACATTGAGACAAAAATGTGCACTGGGAGAGGTAAGTTAACTCAATTTTTCAATATTGAAAAGCCATTTTAAAACACGCACAAGGTCCCTGATTTGATGACAAGCTCTCTAACTTCAAGTATATGAAAGAGAGCTTTGAAACATACACTTAAATCCCAGGGAACATTAAACTACAGGATTTGTTTTCTTTCCCCAGTGCTCAAACCTCTTAGGAAAATTGTTTTTCCTTGATTTGCAGTGCTGCTCTTCAGAAGTTGACTGATTATGAGTCAAGGGCTTTGACCCCTACTTTTGCTTTTGCTGAAGACATACCTGCCTTTACCAGTTAGCAAATCCAAAATGCTTCTAACTACAAAACAAAACAAACATTCTGTTCCAGATCTAAAGCAGAGCAAAGAGGAATGCATGTTTTGATAAATCCACAGACTAGCACATAGTATTATTTTTTCTAACAGTTACATTGATAGCCAGAATTTGAAGTATTATATGAATCAAAAGCTTTTGACTTTTTTCTACATCTGTCAGTGTAACCCTTACACGAAGGGATAGATGCTAGAATAACTGATGAACACTTCAGCAGGTGCAGAGAAATTCCAGAACAGCAGTGACCTGCCCTGTGTCTTTCAGCCTTTGCATCATGCTAACCCAAGGACAATAAACAGGAATGCCCAGCGCAAGCAGAGCATTTGATGATTTTGAGATGTCTTTGGTTATATCACATGCAGCCATATGTGACCCTCAAAACTCTGTACCATCTTAATTAAGCGTGGATGATCTTCAAAACTGCCATATTAGCATTACTAGAAGTTTCACTTGATAATTTTTTCAGTATTGAAACTAAAAAAAAATTCCCTTTCAACAGGAAAGGTTGTGAAATTAGGAACAGGCATACATTATTTCAGGATTTTTTTTTTTTGAGGGGAGTGGGGGAGTTGGAAGTTTTTAATCTGCTGGAAGTCTTAAATAATTCTTCTAGTTTTTATTAGTTTCAGCCCTTTTTAGGATAAGGAAATAGCTGTACTCATTTCCAGCAGGATTCTAATTAAAATATGACAGGATTTACAGAGGACTGTAATAACCAGGATTATTTCTGCTTGCAAATTTTAAAAAGAGTAATTTTGTACCAAAAGTAATAAGAATACTACACATTTCTTATGATGGTCTTTTCATGTCGAGATCTCAAAGATTAGAATGAGATTCAGCATCAGTCTGCATCTCACAGATGGGAGTTTTAGAACATAGTCACTGAAGATATGTAGCACAAGCCAAGACTCCCTGTACTATGCACATCGGATCTTTACACGAGTTTTAAGGTTTTCCATTTTTCTGGTCAGACTGCACAATCTTATTTGCTTATGCAGCCAAAGATTAAACTGCAGCATCAGTAAAGTTCTACACTTGACACACTTGATTTTAAAAACTATCAGCTTCCTTGCTTATTCTGATGTAGTGCACTGATACCCATCCAAGGACTAAAAAATGCAAGGTGAAGAAAAGATGAATGCATACCTTCGCAATGCTTAGCAGAGTCCACCTGCAAAACTGATTTTTTTTTTCTGTTGTGTATGCTTTCTTAACACCTCAAATCCCTGATGAAAACACTCCTCTTATTATTTATTCTCAAAATGTTTTAAAGACAGTTGTGTAGTCTAAGATCAGCTGTGACAACACTGAATTTTCCTCCACATTCAGCAATTTGTTGGAGAAAAGAAATTTAATTGAAACAGTTAAAAGCAGGTTATTTTTGAAAAGGCACTCTAACCCCGAACTGAGGCACCAGGTGACTGCAGTGACCCTGCCAATCCAGAAAACAACTATTCCACAAAAGCAGCACGTGTGGCCTACAGTACAGCTCCAAGGCACAGAAAGCTGAAACATATTCCCATTTTAATAAACCTTGGAGAAGAACTACCAAACAGCAGTGACGTTTATGCCTTCTAAAGTAAGGCCCAAGACATCTCATAGTTTGAGCCTGAGACCTGTGTCCTTGTGTCATGGAGGAACTGCTTCACCCTCATGGCACTGCTCTGGTGGGTCAGGCAGATGTTCAGCCTTTATTGGAAGGCTCATGCACAGATCACTGCTGATCATATCAGAGTTTATAGACTACTAAATAGCCCAGCATGCTCCAGCACATCTCAGTGCCAGTATGTTTTGTCTGCACACTGCCTAAATGAGAAAAGCATACATCCAGTGAAGAAGGATTGGATGTATCTGCTGGACCCAACTAGCACTTTCCCAGAAGGTGCCAGGATATGAAGCTCTATTTTGGCATGTGGAGCCCAATCATGCCACCTCCTGGTTAGGAATGGCCACTCTATTCTACACATTACACAGGTGTTCAGTGCTCAGGAAATTAAGAGTTGACAGGAATGTTTTACTCAGCTGTCCAGGTATCCTGCCTTCTCTTGGTACTAACTGCAAATATTAACAAGTCTCCAAAATCCTGAACTTTAAAATGCTTACTTCAAGGTATAGAGGAAGAGAGATGGACAGTTACAGCAGTTGCACTCTGAATGTACACACCAAGGAGACTAAATATGACATAAATTTACTAAAAAATTCCCTGGACAAGTGAAAAATATTCTCCTTCAAAGAAAATATTCACGTTGCCAAAAAACTAGTACTTTGTTAATGAGGCTCTGGGCATCCAGATAAACCTCAGCAAATACCTTTGACCTTCCCTTAAACAGTTGGTACTAAATTCTGCTGTTTGCACTGAATTGCACCTTTAGCAGCCCCACTGATTCAAACAGCACTATTTAAAGACCAAAGCACCTTTTATTTTAAACCAGGGTATCAGAATCTAATCTTCAATTACTGCATTCATATTGTTGCCTCTTTGCAAAACAATTTACTGTGTTTCAAAGTACATGTTTTCTAAGATCACAGATCAAATGGTCCTAAGCGGCTTCAGATGTCTGAAAGAATTTTGTTATTTCTATTTTTTAAATCACATCTATAATTTCTTTTTTCTCTCCTCTGAAGCAAGAATGCCTTTTATGACTAAGAAGCTGGGGTCAATATAAACATAACATTTGCTTTGTTATACTCATTCTAACATTTTATAATGTTTTGTTTTCCATAAATCTGGTAATCACTTGGGATTCATCTGCATTACATTCTGCAGGGCAAAAGCATGTCCTATTGGCTATACCAGTCAATAGATCATATTTGTATCACAAGGACTGCCTGATAGCCCACTAATGGCAACAGAAAAATTCCCATTAACTTTAGTCAGCTTTGAACCAAGTCTGTAATGCCTAGCACATCACTACTTTATAAAAATCCTAAGTATCTTGTATTCATCTAGAGTTTGCACTTTCTATTGAAAAGGCTCCAAATGATCAATACAAATCTAGTTTCTAATGGAACCAAGGTACCTAAAATACACGCTCTGAATATTAGCATGTTTCCTGAGTCAATCTACTGGGAATTTACAGTGCATTTCTTGAGACAGCAAAGCAAACAATTATTAATACCAACTATTTTGTGAATACAGATTTCTTCTCACCTGATGTAAATATCAGGAATAAAAGAAACAATAAGCAGAATAGTGACCACTCACAGATTAATATTATTATATGAATTTACATTTATATTACTCTTATTGAAGTCGAAAGGCTTGTTGAGACAAGTGAACTCATAAATTTGCAAGCATATTTTCACAAGTAGTTTTCAATGAAAAAAGTTATAAAAATTAAAAAGTATCAGAGGCCTGGTTTTATTAAGTCATAAGCCTTTCACATCTAGGGTTAAGGATATGATTGTCACATTCTGTATTTCCGAGACAAATAATTTGCATACAACAACCTCATTATTATCCCAGGTTTTTACCAGAAACACACACTCATGAACTAAAAATGCATTTCTATATGAAAAGAAAAACAATCTCCAACAGTCGAAAGGAATCCCAAACCTACATATGACAATGTATTAGAGGAAATCCTGAATATAAGACAAAATAAACTTGCATTATGCCAACAATTTTCTACTAGCTGGAACTACTACTGCAGGCTTGTATGAGAGACCCTACTAATGCTCGATGTAAAGGCTAATGTTTTGAATAAGCAGGGCCTGTCCCACAAGAAGCCTGTATGTGGATGATAGCTGAGCTATATGAGCCTAATTTACACAACTTGGAGGCTTAACAAACTCTGCTGTGCCCCATGGAATGATCTAGGGACTTAACTCAAGATTAAAGTTAAAGGCCTGATTCTCATTGCCTTCAGAATGCCAGCTGAAATTCTGAGGTCAATTGCACTGTCATTATAGGAGAGAGAAATTAGCTACCTCATTACCCTAGTAATGCTGATATTTCCATGGGGACAGATGCTCTTACTTTGGCCAGCTCTTTCCAATAGGTCTTTTTCTTTTATGTTTATATTACAAAACACAGAGCTAGTAACAAAACACTAGGCAAGATATTCCAAAGCTGCACACATATAAATAAAGACATACACACACACACATATATATACACATACATATATTTCATTTGCTTGACCCCAAAAAGTACACAGACAATTAGCTGACATTTTAGCCTATTAAATGGAATGCTGCTATAAAACTGGTTTTGAACTATCCAACTGGTTGTATCTTTTTTGTCATCCACACCTTCACAGCTAAAGTGACGCATTTATTTTTATATTCATAACCGCAGACATCTTACACAAAGCAATAAATATTTACAATCATGCAAAAGTAACACATACAAGGAGCTGGTGGCTTCCATGGCAGGGAGCAGCACTAGAACAGAGAGGCTCTCCATTCTCTCTGGAGCTCTGGACTGTGCTGCAGCATAAGCACAAGCTGGATAAAAAAGGTGCTGCTCAAGAACATGCTCTTCACTTTTGACATTTTTTTTATCTAACCAAGCATTACTTGACCTCATGCATTTATCAGGACATCTCCTGACTAAAAGCAGAACAATCTCACCTGAGAAAATAACTACTGTTAACCAGTATACAGTAAAATAGTTTAAAGCTATACATGAAACAGGGACACTCTTCCAGCTCCTATAACAGCCTAGTACACAAAACAGTTCACTTGATACAGAAAAGCCCTTTCCAGTAGATGGAGATTAGCCTATTGTTTAGAGTTCAACTACCTGTTACAATTAAAAGGTTTTTAATTTTCATTACTGAGTGGATTATATTCGCAGAATACATATGTTCAATGCAGATTGCTAAAGTGTGAAAAAACTTAGGCTGAGGCAAATATCACCAGCCACTCACAAGTTCTTCTAGTAAATGACTTACCAATGACTTTTCAATTGTTAACAGTGCATCAGTCATGTAGGACCTATTTCTACATGAAACAGGTTATGACCCATGGGGAAATCAAGCATCTCCTGATTAAGGCACTGAATTGGCCATTCAGAGACTTAGGTTAATTGTCAAAATCCACAACAGATTCCCACAGTGGTTTTTAAAGAAATCAGGTTTTGCTTCCACTCCTTGTATTTAAACAGCACTTGTACATTTTTCTTCACCTTTCTTTGTGTTGTTTGGTAAATATGCAAATACTCTGCCAAAGGAAATGTCCCTTTTCTGGGGATTTCAACAGATCCAGGTAAGGACTAAAGTAAGTGATTTCTAGTTACCCCTTAATAGTGAGGGATAAATAGCTACTGATTCAAGTATGCATCTGACACAGGTCAACCTGAAGGACACAGACCTACATACTGAAAACATGAGTAATATGTTGGTTTTAATATTGGTTAAGTACACCAAAACACACAAAAAACCATGCAACAGAATCAAACAAACAAAAAAATGATTGGGGAAAAATGGGCAGTCTTATCTTTACAAGTAAATCCACTGTTGCAAATCAGAAGCATTTTTCTGGAACACTTATTGCTTGTGTGCCCTTCTGCGGTTTCTCACAGCAACACAACTGTTCTCAACCTCAGGTTTCAGCAGCCAACATGAAACAACACAGCACTTCCAAGTCAGAGTGAATGCTTGAGGCTCTGAGCTCCACAGCAAATCTACACTTAAGCATTTGACAGAAAATGTCATGGCAATCAAAAATGCTTAGGACGCCACAAACAGAACACCTGGCTGGCATTGTTATGGATGTAGCTGATTGCACACTACATTCTAAAGAACAGAAATCCAGAGTCTGGAAACAATGTTTTATCATGAATATAATCTAAGAATTATTCACTACTACAGAGATCCTTGAAGGTTCCCATTTTCTTCTGGCACCAAAAAAAGAAAATTCTGCCCATTCTATAAATTTCCTTTGCATTTATACCTGGCAGCAACCAATGCATTAATTGTAATTTTCTTTAAGTAGTAACATTCTAACCATGGTTAAGTGTTTTAACAGTCATCGTATATTAGACTGTAAAACAAATCTCTAGAAAGCTTGACAGATGGTGTTTTGAAGGATAATGCCAGGTACCTGGTGTGAATCTGACATTAGCATTCTCTCAGACAACTCACCTTCATCTCTTATAAAATCTAGTGAAATAACGTATAATCCTACTTATGATAAAAAAGAATGAGAAAACCGTTCATTTACTCAATCCCACAGTTGCTCAAAATGCAACTTCTGCACGAACTTGATACCTAGAAAAACCAATTTTATTTTCCTTTTTTTTACTTTTCTTTGCCTACTTTCAGTTTTGTCCTTCCTGCATTTTCCTCCTTTCCCAGACACACACACACAGTCTCAGTGGATACTTCCCCCCTCTGGGAAAAGATCGAACTGCAAGGCTCAAAATATATATTCCTCTAAGAAATAAGGACTTTGTTTATAGTATGATTATTAAAATAACAACTGGAAAAAGCAGTATGACTGCCTCCTTAGCAGCAAGGCAGCTATGACAAAAGAGTACTAAATGGCTCTATATTCATACTGAAATTCAGTATGAATTTCAAAGCTATCAAACAGAAGCACTCCAACAAAACCTGGACTCAATATCTTCATTCACAATCAATAGAACATACATTAAGGAAAGACAATATAAAAACTGCTGACAGAGGAAAAACACTTACTGCTTAGCATGGTAAATCTGAATTAGTTATGATTTTCTTTAAGTCATAAACAGAACTTGGGAAATTATTTGCCACCTCTGAATGTGAGTTTATTTGAATGTGTGATTCTCAAGGGTCTGACCATACACTGCTTTGCTTTAATCTCATTTAAGAGCTTGATAGGTTATCTTGATTTATGCATCATTCTTTACTACTTCTTTTCAACATTAGGTTCCAAGTTTAGCAGGGTTTTTTAAAAAGACTATTAAAAATCTAAGAATGAAAACATGTATAAGAGGAACTTAATGAATTATACTTTGGCAAAAGTTGAAACTCCATACCACGAGGTCTTCACTCAACCACTATATTGTACAGTTATTAAAAGAGAGACTAAATTATAAACTTTTTAAAAAACCTCTAACTCAGGTCCAACTAAAACTGTACTCCAACTAAAGGAAGGAAAGCAGGGCGAATTACAGTGAGCAACCAAATGTTATAACCAGTGTATTCTTATCTCCGCACAAAACCAAGAGGAAATCATCATGTCCTGGATGAAACTGTCATGAAATTGATAAGCCATATCCAATCAATGTCTGACATCGCGCAGCCGACTATAACAGCGCCGCATTAACGGCATAACAATATTACCATATAAACCTTATTACTTCAGCGTGGAAAACAGGACACAACGAGTGTAATGAAACGCCAGCCTCTGTCTTTGTGTAAGTGAGCCCGGGAGCCAGGGGAGCGCTTCCCGCAGAGCGGACCCGGCCGCGGCAGAGCCGGCGCACGGCGGGCGGGGAGCGGGGCACTCTCTGCCGCTGCCGGGGCTGCTGCCGGACGGCTCCCTCGGCGCGGCCCCGAGCCCCGAACCGCCGCCGCCCCGAGCCCACGCGCGGCCAGCTCCCGCCCGCCCCCAAACCCGATTTCGCTCCGCGTCCATCGGCCGCGGCCGCCGAGCGCCGACCGCGAGGAGCGCCCCGGCCGGGGGAGCGCGGAGCGGAGCCTCACCGTCTTCCAGGAGGCGCATGGCGTGAACAAAGCAGGGATCCAGGCTGTCCTTCTCGGCCATCAGCTCGGGCAGGTACTTGTCCTGCTCCATGGCCGCGGGCACGCCGGGCGGGCTGCGCGGGGTGCCGGGCTCGCCGCTCCGCGCCCTCGGCCGCCCGCTCGCCGCTGGCCGCGCCGGGGCCGCCCCGCAGGTGCCGCCGCCCCTCCCGCGGCGGGCGCTGCCCCGGCCCCGCCTCCGCCTTCCCCTCGCGCCGCGCGGGGGCGGGCACGTGCGCGGGTCGCCGCGCGCCGCCGCTCGCGCGCCTTCGCCCCCGCGCCTCCTCCTCCTCCCGCCACTGAGCGACCCGCGGCCGCCCGCGGCCTTAAATAGGGAGGCGGAGCCAGCCGGGCCCCGCCCCCGTCGCTCCCATTGGCGGCTGCACACCGCCGGGGGCAGACTCGTCACGCCATTGGCTGTCGCCAGGCGGGGGCTCTCAGTGTGTCTGTGTGTCTGTCTGTCTGTCTGTCTGTGTGTCTGCCTTTCTCTCTCTGTGTCTGGGTCGTGGTTTAGGACAGGTATTCCCTTATTTACTGCTCCTACTGAAACCACACTGCCACTCGCTCCACCCACCCTTTTCCCCATTCCCCTTGGCAGGGGAGAGAGCAGAATTGGAGGAATCGAAGGTGAAGATCACGGATGGGGATAAGAACAATTTACTGGAAACAGCAATGAGATAAGAAAATGAACAGTAACAGCATGATGTTAATCACAAAAGTGTTCGAGAGAGATGAGTGATTCTCAAGCAAAATGCTCAGAATCGGGGTTACCCCACAGCCCCCAGCCCGGCTTACTGAACCAGAAGGAGCCCCTTCTCAAGAGACTCCTTTCCCCCATAAACCCAGAGCCGGCAATGGCCTGAAGTGATAGCAGAACAACCTCTGGGTCCTGGCCATGAACCCTCCTGGCTACGGCAAAAATTAACTCGTCCAGGCAGGAACCAGGACAGTCTGTGCGTCTGTCACTGTGCGGGTGCCTGTGTCTGTGTGTCTGTCTGCGTGCAGCTGTGTGTGCCAGTTTCTGTGAGTCAGCGGGCGTGCGAGCACAGGTGCTGTCTGTGAGTGGCGTCCGTGGTGCCCGTGCGTGTACGTGTGACCGTGTGCGGCTGTGCCCGCGCTGTGCCTGTGGGAGCGTGGGCGCGTATCCGTGTGTGCCTGAAACCGTGCGTGTGTGTGTGTGTGTGTGTGTGTGTATGTGTGATGCTGTGCTGCGCTGTTTTCTGTGACTCTGGGCTTGCGTCTGTGCCCGAGAGCGCGCACTGGGTCTGTGCCCCTGTGCCCTTTTGTCCACGCGTGTCTCAGCGTGCCTGCGCCGCCGGTGTTTCTGCGTGGGCCGCCCTGCCCGTGCGCGCCGCTGATCTCCGGGCAGCCGCCGTGTTGCGGCCGTGGCCCGGCCCGTGTGGCCGTGGCCGTGTCCCTCCGCGGGGCCGTGTCCCTCCGCGGGGCCGCGGCTCGGTGCCCGCCGTGCCTCGGTGCCCGCCGTGCCTCGGTGCCCGCCGTGCCTCGGTGCCCGCCCCGCCTGCCCGCGCCGCTGGCCGGGCGCTGTCCGCGGTGCTGGAGCCGGGAGGCGGCGGCGTTGCCCGGCCCTCCCAGCGCTACTCTCTCTCGTCCTTCCCGCCCCCGCGCTCTGCGCAGCCCGCCGTGCCTCCGCCGAGCTCCGCCGTGCTCCCCGGGCTCCGCGGCCCTCCGGGCTCCGGGGAGACGCCTCGCTAAAGCGGTGCGGCATCGGCGGCGGGGCCGTGCTGGAGCTGCCAGACAGCCTCTCTCTCCCTTGAGGATGCGATCAGAGCACCAGCGAGCGGGCACCGCTGCGCGCAGACCGCGCCGCAGATGTCTGCCCGGGCCCGCGGTGCGCAGCTGGAGAGGGCGCAGCAGGCGCCCGGAGGTCCTGCGGGAAAGGGGCGATCTCTGTCGAGGAATGCCGTGCTGCAGCTCCCACGGCCACGCCTGGCAGAATTAGAGATATTGTGCAATTAAAGTGTCTACAGCTTGGGTAAATAAAATTGATTTTAATTAGACTTTAGCTTTAAGTATACATTTATTTTAGGTTATATTTATTCAGGATTTTACCCCAAACGACCATACAGTAATGTGTTTTGATTTTGAAAGTAAACAAAAGACGTCTAACTCAATTCATTAAAACTCCATTTGTGGGACCTCAAGAACAAGCAGAGTATGGCACCATACAGCATTTTGTGTTCAACCCCTATTCTTTCTTAGTATGTACCACTAATACTACTATCTTAGTATTTATTGTAATGAAATATACAATTGTTGCAATAATACATTTGTGAATGGCCTAGTACTGTTCATTTCAAAGGGTTTTTTTTGTTGATGCTGTGGTGTTTAGATTTTGTTTGTTTGTTTGTGGTTTTGTTTTGGTTGGGGGGAGTTGGCAGAGAAAGAAGGAATGAAAAAGATAAAAATCAAAGCAAAATCTTTATAATGGCATCCACAAGGTTTTGAATGTGTTCTACAGACATTGCATAAACATTTGGTCTGCAATGTTTTCAAAATCCTAAGACATATACAGGCAGCATTTATGCAATTTCCACTCAGCATGCAGATAATTGAGGGACTGCATGTGTTTACAAAAATATGTAGAGAATGTCGGTGACTGATGCCTTATTATTCTGTTGTATTTCTAGAAGGGAGGGATAAAATACCTGAGAACCAATCTCCCAGCTGAGAAAGAATAGGAGCAGGAAAACAGTTGATTTCAGCTGAAGAGGCAGAGAAGACTGATAGCAGAATTGAAAGGTTTAATAGTCAATCAGCTTTTACTACAAAGTGTGTGTGAGGATAAAGGGAAGACATAAGTCCTTCTTTAAAAAACAACCAAATAAAACAAAGAAAATCACAGAACCAAGATAGTTTATTAATTATTTACCCTGATTCAATTTGCCGCATGAATAGTTCTCCTTTCCCATTTAACAGCGTAGGAAGAAATGGCCGTGTTTCCAACACAGCTCAGGTCTGTCCTGCTCAAGAGATCACCTGTGTCATCAGAGTGTATTTCTGCACCTCTGTTTTTCAGAACAATTCATGCTGGTGCTCCTTGGTTCAGAAAGAGAGAAGAGGAATGATAGGTGTGTTCTCCTAAAGCATCTTCAAGATGATTGTAAGCCATCCTCCCAGAAGTAATCCTGGCCTGGTAGCTTTCAAGACATACCATATGGTCATGGATATGGAAAATGAATTTTGGGGGTTTTCTGTCTAAGGTGCTTCAAGAATAATGTTACTTTATTCTGTTTTATTGTTCTTAACCTACTTAGATCACAGGAAGCTTTGATTTAAACACCTTTAAGCTTATTAAACGATGGGAAATGCTAAATTCATTTAACTCTTTTTCTGGTCAAAGGCATAGACCAGAGTAGCAGGTTTAATTGCACATATTTTTACAGCAAACTAGACAGAAACAATTTCCCCATAAGTTCATTTTTGAAAACTTAGAAAGTTAAATTGACTTTCAGTGATACTTAAGTTGCAAAGCCATTGCGATACCTTTCTGAATTTTACCTTATACCTCATTAATAAAAAAAAATCATTTAAGTCTGTCTGATGGGAAATATATGTTATAATGTCATCAAACATGACTTCATTGCTAGTTGGAGATCAATTTTTTTCACAGCTACTAAAAATCAGAGACACATTTTACAGCTCTTTAGTTTGAAGTGTCAAGCCAAATTGAAGTTTATCTGTACTATATTTTATTGCTAAGTCTGATAATGAAGTGGATCACAGCACACCAGATTGCAGTTTATTCAAAGACAGAACAGGTAACAATCATTAAGTATTTTTGCCAGTGCCTTCCAAACACCTTGTATTATTATGTAGAACTGAAGTCAAAAGGCAGTGGATGCAAACAATTGGAAGAAAAACTCCAAACTTTGCACATGCTTATTCAAAAAGTATTAAATCTTTTGAGAATGTGCAGTAGAATGAATGGTCAGTGTGAGCACAATTAGAATGAATGACCCTTCTGACACCTCACAATAAAGTTGATACAATAATTTAAGTGAATAGTTAACTATGTGTGTGTGAGTGTACATAGGACCTCATACATCAAAAAATCAGAATAATCAAGTGTTTTCTATTTCAGGAATTCAATTTGCTTTCAAATTTCTTTACTGGTTCTTTTGCTTTAGGTATGGGTCAAGGTTATCTGGTTTCTGTACAAACTGCAAATGAGCATTATAAAAAATTAGGGACTTTCTTCTATAAGCTAAGTAACCATCTCCTTCTCTGAAAGTAGAATTATAATAGACAATATAAGTAATAAAGAGGAAGCAGTACATGTGCAAAAAAGGAGGGAATGACCCTACCTCCTTTACTGTAGTTTATTTAATTCCTTCTTTGAATACAGTCTGTAGCCAGGCTCCATCTGATCTCTGCATGCTGTCCTGTGGATACCAGTTCTTGTACCTTGCGGTTTCATGGTTTGATTTTGGGGCAAGTGAACATGCACAGAGCTTGTTTCCATGTAACAGCACTCAGATAATCACTGGGCTTTGGCCAGGGGTGGGTCCAGATGGAAGTGGCTACACCCTCTCCTTGCAGAGGCCAGCCCTGAAGACTCCCGCACTGCCAACAGCTTGCTGTTTAATCCAGAAGGGAAGTGGGCATCAGCAAGGGCACAAGTCACTGCACAAGTGTGCATCAGCAAGGGCACAAGTCATTGCAGGTCACCTTCAGACTACCCCAGGCACAGCAAAAGACTCAGCCATATCTGGTGCAACACACAGACGGTTGATCTCTGTGGTAAGTCCCTGATTTCAACAGGGTTTTGGTCCCTTCACTCATACAGCTGAATAAACACAGATTTTCTTAAATGGAGACAATTCTTACAGATTAGCTATTAGTCTATACAAACCAAATAAATCAGTTAAAAAAAATATATCAGTACCTACTTATTTCATTTCAAGGCGTTAAACAGTTTCATAAACTTGGTGAATCTACAACCCTAGGAGAGTTCAATGTGATTTCCAGGTGTAAAACAAATTCTGCCTTATGCTGTGACTGAGTTTATGACACCCACATTACAAGTTCTTAGTTCATCAAAACACATTTTATAGAATTATATGTGTTACAGCTCTAGTTCATATTAGCATTCTTGCAATGCTGTAAAGAAAAAGTAACAGAAAATTTAACTCAGGGTAAATGACATGCAAGGTAGCATAACTTCATTGAAAGGTCTCCTTCATCATTAATTTGGGATAATTTTAAGCAATATAATAAATTATAACATAGCAGCTGAACACAGAAAAATGCTTAAATAGAAATAAAGAATAAAATGGAATCTAGAATGTTTGTCTTCTTTCTTCCTTGTGATGCTAACAAAGCTAACAAAGAAATTGTGACTCTATGACATAAATTTCTCATCTCCACATGGAGGTAAACATCAGGCCTTATATTTTGCTTGCTTATGAAGTTCTACCTCTGCTGTTCATTCTGAGCTTTATATTACAGTTTATCCATTGAGGGTAGCTCAAACACTTCCACAAAAATCTTCTCCGTGATCATAGCACAGTCTCCATTCACGTGTTCTCTCTAACCTTACTGCAATCAATAAGCCTGAATTTACCTTTCAACATTATCTCCAAGATTTAGATCTGTTTCTTTTTATATAAAACCTCTGTTTACATGGCTTTCTGATTCCTTTTCACTTGATACAAAATAATTCCTTTTGTACCTTTCTTTTACTTTTTCCCTTTTTCTTATTGTTTTCGCTGTCCTTTCCCATTATGCAAGTCTCCCTTTAATACAAATTTCTCCCTTGAAGGGTGACAAGCAGAAGAAGAAGAACTAATGGGCAAACTGCAGTACAAATAAGGTGATGTGTGGTTTACAGCAATAGAATTACAGCTTCCAGACTCCTAGGACTCTTCTTTGAGCTAATCCTTCAGTTCATAGTTATGTGCCAATTATTCAGCACAGCATACTAGAGAAGTTGGTAGTCTCATGGAGCTTTAGGCATGTAAAAATCACATGTCTGAGTCTAGTTCAGCCACCACAGACACCCTTTACAGTCAGGAGGTTGAAACGAGCTCTTGCAGCTCTTTACTCATCTGACCTGCAAGTACCTATTTTCAGTTGACATGAGTCATCCTATGAGAAATCTGATTTCTCTCCACTGGATATAAAGTCAGTAACTAGATTAAACATCAGCATCTATCTTGTACATAACAACATTAATACAAATGAATTCAAACAGATTTCAGCAGTGTATGACAATAGAGTCCTGAGGAGTTTATCATTATATAACAGATGAAGGAACTGAAAAATAAGTCTTCCAAAAGTGCACGTGACTTGCATGACAAAATGTATTCTACTTCAAGCATAGAGAGGCTGAAAGAGAGAACATGCTCAAAATAAAATGACAAAACTCATTTGAGAGAAAAAAAAAGATGAGAGATGCATACTTATATTTTATCTAAGATGTAAGTAAATGTACAAATGCACAAAGAAAACATTATATCCAAATGAGAATAAAATTGTTTAGAGGATGCAAAGGATATAAGCTAGAAATAAGGAGATTATATTACACATAGGAAAATGTATATTGAATATAACAAGCTACTTTTGCCATTTCATTTACCAAGTGAACTTGCATGAGAAGTAGAAAGCAAAGAAAGAGAAGCTTGTAAATATGGATACAAGAGAGCTGGTAATATGTATAGATCTGTTTTTCTGTGGATTTGTTTTGCTTTGTTTTGGGGATTTGGTGGCATTTTTTTGGTTGGTTGGTTTTGGGGTTGGTGGGCTTTTTGTGGTTTTTTTTTTGTTTGTTTGGTTGGTTTTTTGTTTGTTTGTTTGGTTTTTTTCTACAGTGCATTCATAAATTTTTATCCAGTTTTAGTTCAAGTTCTGTTCAGAGAATATTCATTTGTAATTGATTGATTAGCAGCAGGATTTAGTTAAGTTTGCTTCCTTAAGAAGGATACAATGGAGGCAACTCTCTGATCTCAATTATTTTATTGATCAGGTACACAAAGCCCAAATCCAGACAATGAGATAAAATTATGTGTTATTAATCCATTGTTCTGTCCAATTTTGCAAAACTTGAAATGAGGCAAATTCAGCAAATGATTTAATATAAGTCTATTTATACATTTACAATGTATAACTCTAGAGAATTTAGCCTGTTCCCACTTAGTCATCAGAAGTGTAGAAGTACAAATGGAAAATTCCAGATTAATCACTCACAGATGGTATTCATCTGGCAATCTTCAAATGCAATATATAAAACTAGAGGACATCCAAAATATCAACAAACTGAACAAGGAAGAAAATTCTCCACAAGTACCTTAAACAAGTTTCAAGATACTCGACCATATTAAAAGGTCAGAAAGAGCTCAACTAACTCATCAAACCTTAGTCAAGCATTATGGCAATTTTGCTCAAAATGATATGTGACATGGGGAAAGGTGTGACACCATACAGCATCTTTATAATTTCATATATTTTTTAACATAAAATTATATAATCATATATTAAAAATGCATTTGGAGTGTGTAATAGCAGCAACCTTACAATTTAAGAAAAGTGCTGCATGCTAAATATAGGACTAGAAGTTATTACCCTTCAGGACCTTTGAAGAGAGAAACTTTGTAATATTAAAAGAACCTAAATATCTCCACTTTCTTTGTACAAAACTATTTCAGGCAGAACATTTTAGTAGAAACCTTAAGAACCTTAAGAAGATACCCCTTTGTATCTAATTTAGGATTAAATGCAGATGTTATCACCTGTATGGATCAAAAAAAACAAGAAAAAAAAGATGAAAAATAGTCTTATTTTCTTTCAAAAATGTGTATTTTAGTTCAGCAGATGAAGTGAAGTAATATTCATCCCACTCATAAAGATTTGTCTGTTTTTAAAGTCAAGAATCAATACTTCACATATGTTTCAGACTTACTGGATCATAGCAGAAACATTTTCTCAAAAAATTACTGAATGATAAAAGATGTTTCTAAGACAAAAAGGAATTTGAAAATCACATTAGAATTTTATTAACTGTAAATCATGGCACAATGTTTTAAATTATTTCACAATTTATTTGATCAAAACTGAGCATATCTGAATGTAATATTTTAATGCATAATAGGAGACAGATTTCAAGTTCAGAAGAATAAAGAACAGTAACAGGTTTTTTTACTCATTTTTTTCTAACTTCTCCATGAAAAGACTTTCAAATTAACAGTTTTTAATTTAGATAAGAGTGCTTTAACTCCTAAAATATCCGCAGTTCACAATGGGCTTTCACATCCATAACATTTAGAAAAACCAATATGAACCCAAATTGTAAAACCTTCAGATCATGATGAGTTTCAAAACTTTCAAAACTTACCCTTTTTCCTTGCATCTTAATGTTAGCAAAGGCATTTAATGCTCCCAGCAATTTCTTTTTTTTGGAGAATTTTCCAGAATTTAGTTGTCCTCCTCATAGTTCTTTTAGAGATGTGCATAATAAATGCAAAAGGTAAGAAAATCAAAATATAGGAAATTTAAAAAGCATACAAACACTTAGCAAGTTTGTGGGGGGAAAAATGTTTCCAGTGCTTGACCAGCTCCAGTAAAAGTAAATAAAATAATAAGAATGCTAAAATGTTACAAGTTCAGCAAATGTTGTCAAATCTGCTCAAAGTGATGGAGTTTCAGTTTGGGCCAGAGCAAATGAATTTGCTTTATTTCAGGAGCTGGGCTGTATTAATCTCAACTATTGCAAAGCTCAGTTAATCCATGGAGCAAATGGATGATGATTCATTCTTTTTCTAAATAGAGTATTAACTTCAGTCTCATATTGCAATTATTTAATTTTCCAAACAAGTCATTCCAAAGCTCTAGGATCTAACTCCATGATTATACAATTTCTTTCAGAGTAGATGAAATTTAAGGATAGATTGTACCATACCACAGTTACCTGTGTTTAAGCACTGTCCCAGTTCAGTCAGTATCATACTAATTTTATTTAATGACTGAACAACAATATAGCCTTCTGATCTTTATTTTATAGGATTTTGTACTATTATTTTAAACCTTGACATCTCAAGGGTGAGTTGAACCAAAAACCAAAAAGTAATAATTACTATGCATTTCTATAAATTTAGTGCACCATACACAGATGGGAAATCAGAAGCTGTTGTAATAAAAACTTGTGAGAAACTTCACACAATAATAATTCCCAAACTACGTAAATGGCGGCTACCTAAGAGTTCCTCAAATATACTTACAGTAATTTTTTATTGTTAAAATACATAGCCTGATGAATTTGAAGGTATTTATTAAAAATATTTTAAAATTAATTAAAATATATCTTATTATATATTCCTTAAGATGGGAATATTATATTCCCTAAGAAGGGAAAGAAACCCACATTATTTGTGCAGATTTCATTGTGGCCAGAGAAGAGCGAGGTGAGAAGATGTGAGAGGAGCAGCTCTGCAGACACAAAGGTCAGAGCAGGAGGGGCAGGAGGTGCTCCAGGTGCCAGAGCTGAGATTCCCCTGCAGCCCCTGGTGAGGCAGCTGTGCCCCTGCAGCCCATGGAGGCCATGGAGGAACAAACGCCCACCTGCAGCCCATGGAGAAACTCCTGCTGGAGAGGGGGAGTGCCTGAAAGAAGGCTGTGACCCTGTGGCAGCCCACTCTGGAGCAGGCTCCTGGTGGGACTTGTGGCCCCATGGAGAGAGGAGCCCACACTGGATCAGGTTTGCTGGCAGGACTTGTGACTTCATGGCAGCAGTTTGTGACAAAATGCAGCTCATGGGAAGGACTCACGCCCCCATGGGGAGGACTGTCTGCCATGGGAAGGACACCACAATGGAGAAGAAAAACTCCTCTCCCCAAGAAGGAAGTAGTGGCAGAACCAACGTGATGAACTAACCCTAATCTCCCACTCCCTGTCTGCCTGCACTGCTCAAGGGCAGGAAATAGAGAATGAGGAATAAAGTTAAGCCCAGGAAGGACAGAGAGGTGAGGGGAAGGTGTTTTTAAGATTTGTTTTACTTCTCAATTATCCTGTTCTGATTTCAGTTGGTAATAAATTTAACTAAATTCAATAAACCAGCTCTGGTTTGGCTGTGACATAACTGGTGAGTTATCTCTCCGTGCCATAGTCCCAATTTAGGGACTTTTTGGAATATTTTCTCTCCCCTGTCCAGCTGAGGAGAGGAGACATGGGTGGCTTTGGTGGGCAGTTGGCATTCAGCTAGAGTGAACAGTCTTCTAACCCTTTGCAGAGTTAAAAAGTCACACTTTCTTGATTTGATTTTTTGTTTTGTTTTGTTTTGGGTTTGTTTTGTTTTGGTTTGGTTTGGTTTTTTGGCTTTTTTTGTTTTGTTTTGTTTTTTTGTGGTTTTTTTCTTTATATATATGTAAAAATTAAATAACTGGATTTCTTTTGTTTAGTGTCTACACTCCTGCCTGTCTTCTGCTAACCAAATTGCTTTTTTATTCTCTTGTATTAATCTATATCCTGAGAAACCTATAAGAATCATGTGTGTAGCTGAAAGAGACTCCTGAATGTTAAATGCATCATGGCAAAATTACTTTACATCTTCTTTTAAGCTCATTTCTGCTTATACCTTTTTCTACCATGAACAGAAATTTCTACATTCAAATGCAAGAAAAATATTGGAAGACAGGTGTAAGAAAAGGGCAGAATGAGGTTTCTTAACAAAATAGGAACTTAGGTAGGTACTTAAGAATAAGCTTAAAGCTGTGCTAAATAATGTACTAACTCTTTCTCTTCAAGAGAGGGGAGATCTCTTACCAAACTATTGATTGTTGATTGTTCTCTGTAAGACACAGAGAACCTAGCCTCTCTTAGTTGGTGATATGGTTTTCTCAAGTCACTAAAGCATTCAATAGTAAAAATAAGCAATCCATATTCTTCTATTCTGAGTTTATGTGTTTCTGCTGACCACAGTTTTGGATCTGTTACCATAAAAAACCAGCCTTCTGATGGCTGAAAGCAACCCCTTAGTTCAGCAGAAAAATTGCACATATTCCCATAAAATAGGGCATTGGGGGAAAAAATCTGTATATTTTGCCAGCTGCCCTTGTTTCCGGTTTACACATTTCATGATTTAAGCAGAGAGATTGTCCTGGTTTAAGGGTTGGAAGTAGGCAACTTCAAGAAAGAGCAGATACGAGCTGTAGAACTTGTGCATCAACTCACTTTTCATTCTCCCATGGTGCATGGCTTTAGACATGCGAATCTGATAGCTGCATCAGATTAGATTATCTGATTAGATAAAATCCTTTGACAGAAACAGGAAAAAATATCTCCATTTCTTATTTAGGGCTGTAGGCTATGTTCTGATTAGAAGCCACATTCTAGTTTTATAAATCTGATTTTATTTACTTAAAGAAGAAGTTTCCAATTGTTTACATGTTGAGGATTTTCCCCCCAATTTATGCTTACTAAGAACATGCTTAAAAAGATGATTCCAAGATGATTCCACCTGCTCCCTACCCAAGACTGTGTTGCAATCATCAAATTGTTGTTAACTTTCTTAGGCACCTAAGAAGAAATTTCTCACTTGGAAATAGTGGATTTTTTTTCAAATCCTCTTAACCTCATCAGGTTCCCTGTTCCTTTGAATTGATTGTATCTGGTTGCCTTCTGACCTTTCACAAGAAATTTATTCTGGTTTGACACAAAGGGGAAGGATAAGTAGCAATTGGAACTATCAATTACCCAACACTGACTTCATCTACTCACCAAAGCTCTTTGCAATTTTTCAGCACTCCTATGGGATCTTTTCAGTATTTGCAGGAATTCAGTTTGATCACTTGATGGTGGGCAAAGTCTTATTTTTCACATCAGTAACTTGGTAGGTGATAGATTTGACGTGTGTTGTTATCAGGTTTGTTTTAAAAAAGCCTCTATTAAAATGAAGGAAGGGAGCTTCAGACTGGGGTGAGAGAAGAGCTGGAGCTCCTGTGAGCTCTTCACTGCAGCTCCATATGAATTCTTCATCAGTACCAGTGTTCTACTGTGTGCTTTTACCTGCTAAAGGCTGCTCAGGGACTAGAAATTCATCTTTGATAGAAGGAATAAATAATGCCAGGGTGGGATGAGTAGAAAATAGACTTTACTCAAAACTTCTGTATACCTACTGGGAAAAAGGAAAATAAGTTATGGCCTAGAAAACAATAGGTATCTTGGTTTTGGGGCTCTCCTTTGACTGATTGACAGTTTTTCCTTGTAGTCTCTGCCTTGCTTGAGGCTTAAGAAAAAAACTGTTTTAAGAAGCAGCTAGTCTGACTATGCTATTCTTTTTATTTCTCCAGATAGTATTAGTTTAGTAAATTACTATGTGAAGTCAATGCCCAACTAATAAGGAATTCAATAACTCTATTTACGCCAAAATAATTTATTGCAGCATCAGATAAAAACAATCCAATTAAAAAATAGAAAGGAATTATCTGGTACCTTATGAATCAAAAGAGATAAACACAGGTTTGTAGTTAAAAATATGCCAAAAGTGGAAAAAGACCAGTGGTATAGGCCATAAAATTACACTCCTCAGAAATTAAAGCTGTCCCCTCTTCACAGGTATTCTATAGGCATAGAGGTCTGGTCTCTGTTAAAAAAAAAAAAGCGTATTTCTTTCCTGATTAAGCTCTGCCTTGGGTTCTCTTACTTTAATTTTTTCAGTGGATCTCCTGGGAACAGTGTATATGTTACCAAGACATATGCATGTGCAGGGTCCCTCATGGGTTCTTTGTATGCTTACAGCCAACACTGACAGTGGCTTTGAAGCCTAGCAATGAAGTCTGGCTCTGTCCTTCTAAATTTATTTTTCTTTATTCTTTCACGGGGTGCTGCAGGCCAAAATTATTCTTCTGCTATTTACTGCATTTGTATTCAAATAGTTCTGTAAGACCTTTCCATCTGCCAATGCTTGCAGTAGTAGGGAGAGCTATCCTTAATACTTGGCAGATATTCTTCTGTTCAAGAGGGAGAAACTAAGCACACATGAGCTATCAGTGACCTCAGCATGATTGTAGAGCTCCCAATTTCCAAAAGTGAACTGTAGTTCCAAGAACACTCCTGATGTAAGTATCTATGCAGAAAACATTAGAGTTGCACTGCAAATCTGCCACCACAGCTACTGACAGCTGACAGTACGGCCAATGCTGCAGCTCAGCTGAGAAGAATGACTCATTTCTGCACAAGCACAGGTCCTTTAAACTAAAGATTTTCAGCCCCCATGGCCAGGGTTAGCCCCTTGCACAGCTCTGTGACAGTCTATTTCCTCATTGAAATTCTGGAGTCATGGTTGATCACACATTCAAGATGATAAGAGTCTACCCTGCGGAGTGGAACTGCTGCACTCAGAAGTCTTTTTGTTAGCTCCTGTCAAAGAGCCAGCATTAATATGTCCTAAGATCCTTGTCAAGGCAAAAGCAAGCTTTTTCTGAAGAAAAAGCGGAGGTGAGTGAAAGCCGAGAAGACAACCACACTTCAAGGACTAAAACATGATTGAGGAGATGAACTTACTGTTTTATTTAATCTTTAGGTAGTGAGACATTTTTAAGCACCTGAACTCAAAACCAAGACAGTAGCTAAACTGCAAGGGACATTGCCAAAACACTAATTCTTTAAATTCCTGATAAAGATGTCTCAAACATCTGTTAAGAACAAAATAAGCTTTAAGCCTGTGAGAACTAGGAGAGAAGTAAAGGATGCAGTGGCTGTCTCACAAGAAAAATAGCCCTACTGCTGGCTAAAGATGATGAATCTTTAAAACAACTGACATTCATACCTAAAATACAGAGTTTTATGGGGTTTAAAACTTTTAGGGTGTTTCATACCTACACTGTCATCTGACCCATACACCTTGGTGTCTCTGGCCTAGAAACAATCGTTCAGTAGGTGAATACCTTGATTTTGATCTAATACAGATGCAGATATTAAGCATGAGTGAGAGAAGTTTGTATTTTTGATTGTTTATTTGGTAAACTGAAGTAATTGTTTTTTCACATAAATGTGGCAGGAGGGCTGGCCTGATCATGAGGATCTAAACAAGCTCTCCCAGAGACCTGCCTTTCTACCACATGGAAAATGCCCTCGAGACATTGGAAAATTTAATAATAAACTTTAGTGATATCTAATATTATAATTAAGTAGAAGCTCACCAGATTAGTTTGAGCAATATCACATGATCCAAACCAATCTAAAATGTTTTAATTTAGTTAGACTTGTTAGAAGCCACAAAAAAAAGACTCCTGGAATGAATAAGCTTACTAAATGAATTTACAATGTGTGACAAATTAAGAAGATTACTGCAGGGTGTCACAAGTCTATACAAAACTAAGTTAAAATTAATGATAAACAAAAATGTGCTCCCTTTGTGGTTTACTTCAATCCAGCTGCATCCAGCTATGAAAGGGCTATCAGACAAAACACTAATTAGCAGTCAGTTCAAGACAGTTTCAGCAAGTAATCCATTGGCTTCCAGTATCTTTTGATACTGTCACAATTTCAGGAAAGTGCCTGGAACTGCACATCCCCATTGCTGCTTAGGGACAGGAGCCAGTCAGGAGGTGTGCAGGCTTGCTCTGCAACATCTGAAGGACAGAACAGCTCAGAATGGCATCCACGTGGACTGAGACATTGACAAGGCTGTGTCTTATCCTTTGTCTCCTTACAGTCTTCAGCAACTGGTTCCCTTGCCACAGGGCAGACTCTCTAAAGCCTTGAAAACCTTTTCCTTGGAAAGCATTCCTTTCTATGGAATGTGTGTGGTGGTGGCAGCAGTTACAGCTGTGCAGCCTCTGTGATATGGAATATAGTGTCCACCATCTTTTCCATATATTTACTGATTTTTAGGAAAGGTCAACCAAACACTAGTCTAGACTTGCAAGCTTACTATTGTGGTTTCTTCATTGTATTCTACAATAAGGTGTTGTTATAGATGGATAATGAGATGATTGGCTCTCACAATTAAGGGATAACTATTGTGTGAATATTGATAAAAGCTTCAGTGATGTATAGTTATGTTATTGTAATTTAGATGTCATCTGTTCTCCCCATAGTTCCCTTTTCCCTCCTGTATTGTGACCATCAGACAGCCTGGGCTGTCTAGGACAGGTGCAAAGAAGGCTGCACACCTGTCCCTTGCATGGGGCAGTGGGGAATGGAAAAGCTCAGGGTGTTCAGCATGGCAACACCTGACCTCCAATCAAGTTACAAGAAAGCAGTCTCCATCAATAAATGGCAAAGAAGAGCTGACTGAAGGACTTTGGGAGGGGCCGGGGCTGGCTGATGCCACCCCCAGGGCTATAAAAGACTGAGCATCCATCTTGAAGAGGACCTGGCACTGTGGTGTGCATGCGGGCAGTTCCCAGCGCTGCAGCTTTTTCCTTATGTAGTCCTTTCATTGTATTTTTGTTAAGGTTTAATAAACCTTTCTAAATTTTCAAAGTGAGCAGTTGTTTCTCACAGTGTCCTTGGAATCCCTTCTGCTGAATCTCTTTCACTGTTTGCAGCTGTGACATGTCTACCAGAAAAAAGACCAGGCATGTAACTTGTAGCCTCAAGATTAGGGCATCATGATTTGGGCACTTTCTAGAGAAGACAATGCACTTCCACCTCTCATATGAGCAAATGCTTAACCCCTGATGCAGAGACTGTTCTTAAAGGAGGGATTACAACTCAGATCTCTTCTTTCAAGTTAATGTCCTAAATTGCCAGAGTAGAGCCTAATTTTCCTTTGGCCCAGGAAATACTGATGATACTGGATTCTTTAGGAATTTTTAACAAAGCTTTTCTTTATAAGAGTTTACAGTCCAATGACTATGCAAGGTCAAGATGTATGTTCTTCAAATAAAAAGGGACTGGTTTAGTGTGTTAGCCATTCCACTACTGACAAAAAGGCATCACTATCATGTCTTCCAATTGTCTTTTAAAAGGGTTTGATGTCTGTGATCAATTTGAGGTGCCAAGCACCAGGAAAGTAGCTGTGAAATGGGTACTTCTGTTTATTTCAGGCGCCTCAGAAGGGGACAAGATTACAACCTGCAGAGGTTAATATTGTTTAGCTTTCCAATCATCATATTAGATTACTTGGTTCCATCACTAGTGAAGTCCTTACTCATGGATTGCACAAAGAAATCTAGATATACTGATGAGACTCTGCTGTCAAAATACAAATTAGATAATGCAGAAAATAGCTTTTGTAAAAGTAAATTGTGTTCTAACATTTTGGTATTCATAAGCAATATCTCTCAAAGCCAGCAACCTCACTTAAAGCTATTAAATGCTACATTCCTTAGTGGAGAGTTAAACACCTCTAGAAGAAGCTTCATCTCATTTATCTATTTATCTGCATTGACTGCAAATTGAGCTTCAGTTTATTGTAACAGTTTCAGGCAACAAATTTTCATATACTACCATGAGCTAGATGGATTCCAGCCTCCCTGTCTAACCTCAGCAAAACTGTGTCAGATCATCTGTGATTCATATTCACAGGAAGAACTTTTCAGGCCACTGTAAGTTACAATTCAGGTAACTTTAGAAAGAACTGAGGTTGACCATTGATGAATCAACCTAAAACTATTTAAAAATTTTATCTGTCTTGAATATATCGTAACCTGGAAACTTTTCACACCTTCCTCCACAAATCTCAAAAACAGAGGATTTAACCTATGAAACTAAAAAAACCCTGAATGCTAGTAGATCTAGTAGCTCAGTGAGGATTATTATGTGGTTTTATTCTTTAAATTCACAGCTCTTTTATCATCCTCTTTAGCTATTCCTTTAGAGTTTGAGAGAAAGATCACTTAAGACATTCCACTGATATTGATCCTATATCCACTTTAAGTCTTTTATACTTGGAGCTTTGCCAAGCAAAATAGCGTGCTTCAGTGATCTCAAAGCCCACATGAAGCTTTTTATTGTAAAAGTAGGCACTTTAAAAAATCTATAGTTTTCTTTTTTTCTTGGCCTTTCATAATACTGTTCTAAAGTTATATTCTGAAGCTGGACTAATCCTTAAAAACATTGTTACACAAGTAGAATAATCAAGAGTTTAGATTGGTTCTATAGTTCACTTGAGAAGAAAAAAAAACCAGAGTTTTTACCCTACTTGGCTATCTCAAGAATCTACTCATTAATTTGCTTTGCTCACTGCGTGTCCACTTTCCATCAATCCAGCAGATCACCCAGCAGGTCTGGGATGGTTAGGCAGAAACTTTTGCAAGTTTGTGTTGGGCTGCTGCTTGCACTTGCTCGCTTTCTTTTTTTTCCCAGACCCCTGCTTTTCAGAATCCTTAGTTTTCAACAACAGCTTTTCTTTCTGGAATATCAAGTGCCCAGTTTTTCCAGTCTGAACAATCTATGTGCAGAAGAAAAATGCATGGTCAGACTCCTGACTGGTGGTTCTGTGCCATGTCTCTTTATTAACTGGGGGATTTAGGATGTGTAACGTTTGTCTTGTCCAGATATTATAAAAATTTACAGGTAGCATGTACCATTTGCAGCTACCAGGTAGTGGGCTTCTAACAGGTAAAACAAATAACAAAATAAAATGTATAGAACTATTTTAAACATCTATTAGACATAGTAGATAATGCACCAAAAATTTCTGCATAAAATGTTAGTGCACTCGTGCGTATTTAAGGTAATTTATTTTGAAATGTTTTGAGAAATAACAGATTTCTCATTGTTCTTACATGTGAGTTTACAATACCTTGCATATATAGTATCAAAAGATCTTGGTGATAATAGGGATATCCTAAAGGGAATAGAAAGGAATTAAACTTGTTTAGTCTTCCATTTCCAAGACAGCCTAGTATTACAGAATGAATACTTAGGTCTCATTTTAGCATAGGTATAGTGATCTTCTGTTTTGGATAACTTAGAAACACTTTCCATTATGAAATAACATTGGACTCTTTTTGGGGGGCAGGTTGTTTATCTACATTATTTGTATAAAATCTAACAGAGAAAAATTCTGGTGCCAGGAAAACACCAATGGTTGATGCCAGGAAATTTTCTTCAGATTTGACTGGGCAATAAACTATGGAGAATTGCTGTTTTCCTGTTGAGGCTTCCATTATTGCTTTTTGACTGGCAGCACACCAAAGCCACAGACAATCTAAGCATTGAACCCTGCTCCTCCTGCAGCCACAATAACATCCACTGCAGTAAGAAGTAATGGGGGGTGTAACCTCAACCCTTTGCTTCCCAGGGCAAAGATAGTGTGGTGGTTTAATACCATCCAGAAATTAAACTCCAAATAAGTCACACCCTTTCTCCAGGCCCCTTCCAGCAAGAGAGGGACAAAGGCAGAGAATATCAGCTAAGAATTTACTGAAAGCAAACAGCAAAGGAATAAGAAATGCACAGTAGCAGCATCAGTACTAATAACAAAATATATTAAAAAGAGAAGGTGCTTTGCACACACAAGGTAAGGTGTTCACCACCTCAGCTTAGTTCACCGTGGGCCCTGGGCCAAAGACAAGATGGCGGCCTTTCCCACATGGTTCCAGATGTTCTCCACTGGTTTCCCCAGATAAAGACAAGATTGCAAGTGTTCCCCACATCCAGTTCTCCTGTCCCTGAGCCTGAGACAATGAAAAACAATGACAGGCAAATCCCCAAAAAGCCAGATCATCTGCACTTCACCACATTTTCTTCCTGACCCCTACACACTGCTGGTGCAATTCCATGCTGCACTACCGCTTCTGACAGCTGTGCCCCACTCCACCCTCTCTGCTCAGCTCCTTTCAGCTCGGGTCAGACTTGGCTGGGCTCAGGTTTGCCTCCTCTGCTCTGTTCCCTGCAGCTGCTTCCCACACCAGCACCAACTCTCAGCACCACGGCTTGGAGCCGTGTTCGCTGCTTTGCCAGAGCCACATCTCCAAGTCACATCTTGCAGGAGTGGGAGGGGGATAAGCAGTGACAGAGGATGGGGCCCCCAAGGGTGATCCCTGTATGCTCCCTGATGGAGAGACCAAGACAAAACACTCTGCTTCTGGGGCATGTTCCTCTTCCTTCCCCCTGAAACCTCAGCAATGATGGCATTGGTATGGAATAGCGACCTGGCCATGCCAAACCAACACTAAGCTCTGCCCCCTCTCTGCAACCACGACCAGTGGCTATCAGGTAAAGAGACATGGGTTTACAGATCTGGGAGGAATATCCAGAATGTCCTGCTTGAAGCCTCTTCAGTCCTAAAGATTAGTAGGGACATGAGGTAGACAAAAAAAAATGTAAAAGACAGGAAAGCATTACGGCTCACTCCATTGGACAATTGACATGAATGAACATGGATCTTTCATGGCATTTCGCAAGCAGTTTATATTCCACTAAATTTTCCAAACACAAAATTGAAATTGTACTTATGGTTTTGCATTATTTCTCAAGGAAAATAGAGTATCTGTTGGTGCCATGATTTAGAAAAGAGATACTTATTTTCCAAAAGCCTTTTCTAGTGGCTGACATATCAGAGGCCAATCTTTCCCCACTGCCTGTTAGCACAACAGATCCTATACCTTCAGTCATGGTGAGCAAGGTCAGTGGCAAGTGTTAAATCTAAACTGATGCTGCCTATGTAAGAGAGGGGTTAGTACAGTTGCACAAGATAAAAGTTTTCATATTTACTCGTTCTTACTTATCTATGTTAGTGTGGGCTGCTGAGATTGAATAAAGCCATTTATTAATTCAAAAATTTGTAAATTATCTTCAGATAAAGCACATTTGCTCCTGAAAGGACATAGGCACATTTCTTAAATTTTTTTGTAACATCATTAATTTTCTCTATACTGTTTCGTTGAGGTAGCTACAATAAGGGCAAACACAGGAGAGCGATTAGCAGTAGCAGGCTTGGCAGGAAATGAAACATCTGCCTCAGTGGGGAATGGACAGCAGCCTCTGCTTTACTACTATTGATGCACTCCCATTGAGGTCAACATATGTGAGCTTTCAAATATTCAAGGAGTTTACATTTATTACAGTTGTTCCAAGTATGTTGGGACACAAAGAAATTTCTGCATTTTATCTTGTCCCACTTCTAATTTTTACTTGCAAGATACTAAGATCTACGTCATGATGACCTTTTGTAAACTGAAGACTACCTATGGATCAACTGGTAAAACTAGTAAAATTGGTACTGTAGGATTTCACTGATTTGTATTTTGGAATGGATTCATTACAGAGATCCAAGTTATTTCCACTATTTACCTCCCCTCTTTTTTATAAGAACCAGCTATACAAAATGCTTACTGCAAATATCAATAATTTCCTTTTTCAGAAAAGAGTTGCAAACATACAACAAGCAGTTTTTGTGAACCAGTTTTCATAGATTGTTTTGAAGAATGGTTTGAACATTTAAAGAGATGGTATATTATTCTGGAAAATACTAATATTTATAGTCACCTTTCCTTTTACAGACTCCAATAATTAAGGATGGCTACAGCATGAATTTCAGAAAATCAGATGCTTTTGATTTAGGATATCCAATTACAGGGAATCCACCAATTATGTTAATAATGTGAATTACTAAATTTCACTTTACTTTTAGTGGGCTGGAATCAGCATTATGCTTTCTATCTCTAAGTAATATTATTTATCCATGTAATGCATGCAAAAAACAGAGGACAACATTGGGTACAAATCCTCCTAACTCAAGCTGATCAGTTGATACCAATTGATAGGCAACCTGAAACCTTAGAAAAAGGGTTCATCTAAGGCTGTATTGAGAAGATAGTATTATGCTGAGCTGTACTCTTTGATTAAAGCCACTTTTCAGGAAGAGATTTAAATTTAATTTTTAATTAAAAAATAGAAAAAATGTGGTATGATTGATTAAATTGGAAGACAAAAAAGGGAAGGAATTTTCCATTTGGGTTGGAATAACAAAGAGAGTGATGAAAACACGTCCTATATATGTTACAATTGCCTTCTGTATTTAATATGACTTGTGTCTCTTATCTCCTATTCTGAAATATTTGAATTGTAGAGTAATTTAATATTCTCCTACGTGCAAATGAATGCACAGGGCTTTGTTAGAATGAAAGGGCTGACTAGGCTGTGGGTGTGACAGGAAGAACAGAGTGTCTAAAAATGATCATCATGAAACTGCCCTAGGGAAAAGCTGCTTGAACTCGTTTTAAGCACCAGGGAAGGCTGGGATGAAAAGACCAAATCCCCTTCAGTGTCAAGACAGTGCACGCTCTGTCAAATTGTAATTTCAAATGTGAATTTCGGAATGCCAAGTAGTTGGAGTAGTTTAGTTTCTTGTCTCAAGTATGTGTGTACTGAGACAGGAACAAATAAGGGATATTAACAGTTAAGCATTTAGACTTATTACCATATCTTGTAAATACTTCTGATACCATACAAAAGGCCTATATGGTGATCCTGAACCACTGAAAACTGTACTCAAGAAAGAGAAACCCATATCTAACTGCACTGCACCCTGGAAGTGTGAATATTTTTATTAATATTTAGTATAGAAAACACTAAGGTTTTCAAAGCATGTTTGCCATGTCAGAAAATGTATACTTGAGGACTTAAAAACACAGTTTTGATTTTGCTGATAACGTGCAAAGACGTCTTTGCTGACATTTATATCTATTTGACATGCAGAACTGCAACTACACTTACACTTGGGTATACATAAATGAAGCCTCATACTGGTCTGACTGCTATGTATTGCCAGGCATTTGTAAAAATATGTTTTGGCTTGACTTTAATTGTTAAGTGTGAAAATAGTACTGCAAAATGCTACCCACCAATGGTTGATTCTGTGTGTTTAGGAATGAACCTTGTGCTTCTTGGTTTTCTGTTATGATGAGTCACTGTTATGATGAAAACCTCAGCCAAAAATTCAAACACTTTCACCTAAAAGCCAAATAAGCTGAGAACTCCTTACAAAGCAGTAAACCAACAGAGGTTTACTGGTTGTAATGATCAATGCATGCTGAGGATACTGAAAAACTTGGAGAACTGGAGCTGGGGAGAACAGACCACACAGTTCTATTGTAATATGAATTACACACTTATATTTAGAAATATCTCATTATAACCTCAGCTTGAAGCACAAGTTCTAATACAATACTATTCCTACTTGAAAAGTTGTGGCTTGTATTGAGTGTAATGGATTCTTATTAGTCTTTACTCAATTTTTGTTTAATAAAGATCTTTTTCTTTAAAAGTCCACTCTCAAGTTTTCTGTGGTTGAAATGGTTCTCGAGGTATTAAAGAGTCTTTTTGGCAAGCCTTGAAATCGAGGAAGAAGTCGAGATTCTTCGGCTCTGGTTTTCAAGGTTGTTTATTTTCTCTTATCTATACATTCTTTTTCTGACTTGCTGAGATCTGTCTGGCAAGTCAGTTTTTGGAACACTGACAGCCCTTGGGGTGGTGTTAGCTTTTTATACTAAGAACTACATATACCTTATTTACAATAATTTTCCAATACCTATCACTTCTGTTAGACAATCTGTCTCTACTTTAAACCAATCTAGAAGTGTCACCATCACAGCAGAAGATGGAGGAAGAGAAGAAGAAGAAGAAGAAGAAGAAGAAGAAGAAGAAGAAGAAGAAGAAGAAGAAGAAGAAGAAGAAGGACAGGACATGCCTAGATCCCTGTATCTTGCCTCTTGAACCCCCATTCTAAATCTCCAAAATTCTGTTTTTTCACCCTGTGACAAATTAACTATCATTCAACTCAAACTCTTGAGGCTTGTAAATCTTCACACAAAGCTGGCAATTTTCTCCATGGCCTCAAAGCGAAGGCACAGGTGTTTTTGACTCTGTGCCAAGGTCTCTGAGCCCCTTGCCAGGGTCTCAAGTCCTTCAGGGCAGTCAGGGGAATGTCCTGGGTTCCGACAGTCCACCAGAATTAAAAGTCAATAATCATGCTGCAGGAGATGCACTTTTACTGTGAACACAAATGCAGTGTGTGTGCATGTATATACAAATGTGTATATATGTGTATGTACATGTATGTAATGTACATATCAACCCTCAACAATTTTGCTGATGATAACAAGAAGCTGTGTGGTGTGATCATAATGCTGGTCCTGCAAGTGGCTCAGGGCAATCCTATGCACAAGTAGAGGCTGGAAGGAGAGTGGATTGAGAGCAGTCCTGCCGAGAAGGACTTGGCAGTGTTTGTGGACAAAAAGCTCAATATGACTTGGCAACGTGCTCTTGCAGCCTGGAAAGTCAGCTGTGTCCTGGACTGCATCACAAGAACTGTGACCAGCAGGTTGAGGGAGGTGATTGTGTTCCTCTGCTCTGCTCCTGCGAGACCCCATCTGGAGTTCTGCATCCAGCTCTGGGGTCTGAGCACAAGACAGATGCGGACCTGTTGGACTGAGTCCAGAGAAGGCCACTAAGTTGATCACAGGGCTGAAGAACATCTCCTACAAAGACAGTTTGAGACAGTAGGGCTATTTAGCCTGGAGAAAAGACTGGGGATATCTTACAGAAGATCCCTTGATATGGGCAGGATGAGGGGAGATCTGGGGGCAGGGGTGCTGTCCCTGATGGTCAGGGCTTACCAAGGAGAGTTGAAAAGGCAACAAAACCACATTTCTACCACTCCAGCCAGAAGCAGGGCAGCTGAAGGCACCTGGGCAGCAGCTGCCCCAGGCACGTCCCTGGGGATGGACATAGGCAAGAAAAGGGACAGGCCAGGACATGGGACCAAGGAGCAGCAGGACTCATGCCCGGCCTTGATCCAGCAGGACCCACGACCAGGCAGAGCCAGGCTGGGGGGAATTGGAGACTGGCTCTGCTGTGGCATCACCGGGGCAGGGGCTGCTGGATCTGAGGGGCTGGTGTGGGAACCTTTGATGTGGGCAGGGTGAGGTAAGGCCTGGGGGCAAGATTGCTGTCCATGATGGTCACAGCTGGTTGTGCTCTTGGGGATCCAAAGTATTGTTGCAGAAACAGCAATTCACTATAGGATTTATTCCTGAAAATTCTTATGTCTTCCTTTCTGGGATTGCACATGCCTCACCAATAACTGCTGAGATGTAGGCCTGCAATTTCCAGAAATGAAATACATATTGATCTGAAAATGCAGTGAAAACACTCTCATTTGTTTGACTTGGCAGAGACTGATCAGCAAAATGTCCTGAGTCACTGCTTACCTATGCTAAATATCACCTCTGTCTGCTTAAAAAGCTTGCTAGCATCATAACTATTTTATGAAAAGTTGAAAATTTCATTTGAAAATCTATAGGTTACTAGCGCCCTGTGCTGCCAGGGGACTGTTCCTCCTGTTAGACTGTGGGAAGGGTTTGGGGCAGAGCAGCAGCACCTCACAGCAGGGCAAGGGTGCAGGGACTGGGGCCATCCTTGTTGCTAGTTAGCATGGGGTCAGTGTCCAAGTGCACATGGTGATCACCAGCCAGCTGCCCTCTGCTCCAAAGAATGGCCTTGGCTGCTTCAATTTACTAGAAGTTATGTAGTTGACTAGAAGTGATATAGCCTTTTTATCTCCTTACTCTAAACTATAATCTCTTATTCCCTTCATACAAATGCAAACCACCAGAAATTGACCATTTCCAAGTGTTAATGAAATTAAAATTGAGCAACTTTAGGAGTTTTTGTTATGGGCAGATAGCATTGTGTGCGATGTTTTCTCTACCTATTTGAGGACAAGAGGTAGGCTCTGCCTTTGAAACTGCTGTGCTGTGTTGTTAAAGTGCTCCTGAAGTCCAGGAACATGACTGTTCCTTGCTCTATGACAAGTGAAGGCTATTGTTAATCTGCATGAATTTCTGCTTTTCATTTGCAAAAATATATACCTGCTGCACGTACCAGATCATTGACTCTGAAATTTAAAGACTCAGTAGTGGCTCATCCTGTGAACTGTAAAGTATTAGAATTTTTAAATTGTCCATTTACTTTGGTTTGAATATGCACTTGCACTGGCTGTGACAGAGAACAACAGAGTTTTTTAACTATTGAAAAGATACTTTTTAATTTATGAAGTTAAAATAAATAGTTGTACATGCAGCCAGATTCTTTTACTTCCTAAGTTGCTTAAATCTGTGCTATAGAGACAAATTGTTTTATTAGTTAAGCTGTAGTGTAAAAAATCTCAATTAATCAGTTGAGCTAAATTAGGAAGGACATATGTAATAGTGTTTGAAGTTTCACTGTGCATGTTGCTTTCAAATGAGGTACTCTGAACACCAATCACAAATTGTACAAAATGGAATTATCACATTAAGGAATCAGAATTCCATAACTTGGTATTTTCTTATTTAAATGCATGGTGAATGTCAGACACAGTAAAATACATTGCAGCTTCTTGATAAATAATTTTACCTACCTTAGCAATTACTATGCACAGCAATACAAGAATGAACACAAATCAATAGTTCTGTTGTATCCTTTGAATAATCAAGATGGATGAGAACGTGGTGACAGACTGTCTAGGCAACAAAAGACATGTCTTCACTGAGTAACAGGATACATATCACAATGTTTTCTTCTGTGGGTTTAATCAAGTATATTTCTTCATTGAGTTTGGCAATGTTACACATATTTTTGACAAATTTTTTCAAGATGCTGTTAGTTTTTCTATCGCTGTTACATAATACAAAACATTGAAGGTATTTATTTTGTTATTATCCTAAATTGTTGACTCATTTTCTTCTACATATGCCCTGTCTTCTGACAATCTATCTTGTCCATGAATACCAGGATTGAACTGTCTCAAAGCACATACTCAAAATATTAAAGTATAAATATCTCCAAGAATTTTAGGTTTTAAACAGTGGAAATTTTTAGTTTTAAGCTTGCAATAATAAAATCAAGTAATATTCAGCCTCTTAATGTGCTGACCTGTGGTGGTAATTCTGAAGTCCTGAGAGTATAGTGACTTGTCAGTTCTGTCAGTTCCAATGCTTTCTGCCCTTTTTGGAGCCTCAAATGTGAGAGTCAGCCAACCATCTTAACTACTTAGGAATAGTCAGTTGCACAGATAAAATCTGAGGAAACAATTTTCTTTTCTTCAGGGCAATTTTAGGAGGTGTATCATACCCCAAGCTGAAGCTGATTTCTTCCTTTACCAGAAGGGGAATCAGGAGGTAAGTAGGAAGGTGGGAAGTGGGTTTGCTGCCAAAAATGCCTTTGCTGTAGTCCATAAAAGTTGTCTAGCTCATTTTAGGCCTTGTGTGGGCCATGGTGTGCTCCACTTTGAGAAAGACATAGTTTAATTGAAGGATCTAGAGAGTGCTGTGATTTATAAAACATGATTTCTGGGGAAAACAAAGGGAGTAGAATTCTGAAGATCTAGGAAACAATGCTGGGGAGGGAATAACTTCCCAGCCTTGTTTGTGGAGAGTAGTAATAGAACTAATGGACTTAAAGTTTTCATTACAAAAATGTCAGTTTGAAATTAAGAAAATAAACTGCATTTGGGCTGCAGTGGGGCTCTGTGAGGAGTGGCCAGACCTGGGCAGGACATGTTTGGTTCCAGCTGCCACAGAGCAAGGCTGAGCCCATGGATGAGGTGATGGCATCTCGAGGAAATGTATTTAAGACATTAAAACAACTGAGAGGTGGGGGAATAATAAAGTCAGAGATGGTGTTCCAGGCACCATCCCCAGAGCACAGATTCCCCTGCTGGGAAAGAGCTCTCACTGGAGCAGGTGGGTATCTCTGAAAGGGCTTGTGGAAATCCCACAGCTAAGCAGGGGTAAAGTGGAAGTGGCAAGAGAGAAACCACAATGTTCTGACCATAATGCCCATCCCCTGTGCTGCTTGATGGGGTGGGGTTTGTGTAGGAGTCTGTGATGAAGGACTGAAATAGAGCCTTGGAAAAGGGTGAGGAAAGGTGTTGTTATAATTTTTATCTTTTTTTCTTTCTTTTTTTCTTACTAGCTAAATCTATTTTAACTGGCAATAAAATGGAATGCTTTTGCTGAAGTCAAGTATGTGTTGCCCCCAAGAGTAACTGGTAAGTGATTTCCCTGTCTTACCTCAACCCATGACCTTTCTCATCCAATTTTCTCCCTTCCCCCTGCTGAGCCAGTGAGCAAGTGGGTAGGCATTTTACTGTTATGCAAGGCTAGCCCAGCACAGGAACAGGTAAACAAACTTTCTATAATGCAGGAGTGAAAATGGAAAAAGAGAATGTCCAAGGAGGCTTTGGTGAGGGCTCATCTAAGATCTTTGAAAGAAGGTTAAACCAACATCTACCAGAATAAGCTAGGTAGTATTAATACTCTCTCACTCTGAGCAAAACAATGACTCAGAATTCTGTATGTTACTTTGCTGTGATCTGGTAGTGAAATATTCAGACTCTATATATATATATTTTTTTTTTTTTTAAGCAAGGAAAATTTTTTTTTCCTTATGGCGCATACTGAAGATCACTTTAGAAAAGACAACTAATCTAAAAAGAAGCAGTTCCATAAAACTTGGTGAAGGTTCAATTGAAATCAGTCAAATAGAACTACAGTGTAGAAGTGTATGGAAACACTATTCTTTTACATTCATAATCTGATTTCCTTAAATACCAAGAGGCTGCACACCAAATAAACAAAAACCTTTAATCTGTTTCAGCAGATGTCCTGCTACCTTGTTATTTGATTCTTCCTACATACTTTAGGAAAGTTAAGCTGAAAAATGGAAGGATACTGGAATAGTGATAGGAATATAAAATCCAAGTAGAGAAAAATTACCAAAAAAAAAGGATTGTTCAATTTGACATGACAGCTGAAAGAGCTTGCTGAGCTGATCACTCTTAATAAATAACATATGTGGTTAAACGTAAGAGAAAAAAATGAGTCATTAAAAGTAAAATATAGCTTTAGCCTAGGAAATAGAGAACAGTAACTCACGAATATTAATGGTACATCCATTTGTGCTGAAGATAAGAAGAAAAGTTTTAACTGTTAGAAGAGTGACAATGTCCAAATACTTCATTGTAGCTTGCAACAGATCGTGTGGCCTGTGCTCATAAAATTTAAATCCATTTACTTTGCTTAGATGTTTAGAATAATTTGCAGTCAAAACATATACTGCAATACCAATGAGAGACTGTATTGAAAGTCATAATTTTTTTGAAAAATACGCAAAATTGGAAGTCTGATAAATTGCATAGAAGCAAAGGAAGTTACATTTCATAGATTCTGAAGAAAGACACTGTGTCTGTTTTGCTGTCTACTGAGATGTTGTGATCTATTACAAAAGAGAAACTTTGCCCATTAGGAAGATGAAATATACCTGCTGCATTTCTTCCAATTATTACTTTGATATAAATGTTTATAATGCTGGACATTTTCCTGCATGAATTAGATGCAAATCATCAGATCATAACTTAGCTGGATAACAGATATTTAGGTAAGGGGTTTTTTTATAAAGCAAGCAGATTTTAAAGCAAAATTTTTAATAATCGCTCCTTATTTTGTGTTTTGTTGGCTGTTTGTGGTTGAATAGCCAATATGTAAAATATAGCAGTAGAAAAAAATAATGTACTTACTTTGGGTGACATAAATCTCAGAAAGTCTTTTTCTTTAATTGGAAAAATAAAAAAAACTACATGAACCCACAGGAAGATTTCAGAAGAATTTACTGCCTTTCATGTACACATAATTACAAATTTATTGATAATGGACGGATTCCAGAAGAGCTGTCAGTTCATCAATTAACCACAACACAACCTAAACCTGTTAAACTCGAGTAATACAAATTTATTTGCATAATTTATTTGAGTGATAATCTTTCCAAATTAGTAGCTTTTCAAAGATGGTAGCTGAAATGAAGAAGTTTTTCTAAAATGCCATTCTAACCATGTAGGTAGTCTTTAAAAAGTCATATACAAGTCCTTTCTTAGATTTAAAAGGAGAAAAAAAACCCACATTAATTCAGAATGATTATGTGGCTATTTTTACTGACTCAGAAGAGGCAGTAACAATTACCAGAAATGCTTGTGACAGTATTTGACAATCACTCTTCATCTCTGTCCTTTGGAACAACTCATTTTTACAAACCATAGTTCATTTTGAAATGTGTATCACAGCACAGAGCTAAAGAAATTATAATAATGCAGAACTACCTGGTGTGGTGGGTTGATGCTGCCTGGATGCCAGGCACCTACCAAAGCCTTTCTATCACTCCCCGCTGCAGGTGGACAGGGGAGAGAAAATGTAACAAAGAGTTCATGAATTGAGATAAGGACAGAGATCACTCACCAAATGCCCTCAGGGGCAAAACCGATTTGAATAAGAGATATTGAGTTTATTGCTAACAAAATCAGAGCAAGATAAAGAAAAGCAAAATAAAACCTTAACAACCTCCCTTCCTCCCAGCTCTACCTCCTTCCCGTAGCAGTGCAGGGACACAGGGAATGGTGGTTTACAGTCAGTTCATCACAGGTTACTTCTCCTGGTGATCAGGGAGAGGCATCCTTCCCCTGCTCCAGTGTGAGGCCCTCCCACAGGAGATAGTTCTTCATGAGCTTCTCCAGTGTGAGTCCATCCCACAGCCAGCAGTCCACCCCAGACTGCTCTAGTGTGGATCACTCTTGCAGTCCTTCATGGACAGGCTGCTCCAGTGCGGGCATCTCTCTCCATGGGTCTCCCACAGGGTCACAGCCTCCTCTCAGGCATCCACCTGCTCCAGCATGGGGTTCCTTTAGGGGCTGCAGGTGGGTCTCTGCATCCCTGTGGATCATCATGGGTTGCACCATGGGCTGCAGGGGAATCTCAGCTCCAGTGCCTGGACCACATCTTCCCCTCTCCCTCTCTCCAGACCTTGGTATTTGCATAGTTGTTCTCCTCAAATGTTCTCACTCCATTCTTCTCTGGCTGCAATTACAACGGCACAATACCTTTTTTTTCCCCTCCTTCTTAAATGTGTTATCACAGAGGCACTACCATCATATCTAATTGGCCAGCATTGGCCAGTGGCCTGTCTGGTTTGGCAGCTGCCAGGGATTGTCTCTCTTGGACATGGAGGAAGCTTCTGGCAGCTTCTTGCAGATGCCACATCTGTAGCCCCCTCGTTACCAAAGCTTGGCCAAACAAACCCAATACACCAGTATAGGTGAATCTGTTACATGGATGTCATAGATTATGGTGAGGGTGCTACCTCTGAATTTCTCCTTTACCATGATAAGCATGGGTGTCATAGATTATGGTGAGGGTGCTGCCTCTGAATTTCTCCTTTACTGTGATAAGCATGGGTGTCATAGATTATGATGAGGGTGCTGCCTCTGAATTTCTCCTTTACCACAATAAGCTGGTCTATGCATGCTGTCTCCATGCCTGTTAATTACATGGTTCCAAACATCTGTGCCTGCTTTAAATACAGACTTTTCATTCAGGTTTGAAGTTTAATTCAATCAGGCTTTGCCACAGTATAAGACAGATATAAAGCTATTAGAGACCATCCAAAAAAGGGCAGCAAAGATGGTGAAGGGCCTCAAAGGGCAGCCATATGAGGAGTGGCTGAGGTCACTTGGACAGTTCAGGCTGGAGAAGAGGAGACTAAGGGGAGACTTCACTGCAGTTACAACTTCTTCATGAGGGGAAGAATTTTTTTCCTGATTCTTTCTCTGTGGTGTCCAGTGACAGGACCTGAGGGAATGGCCTGAAGGTTTGTCAGGGGAGATTTATTTTGGATATCAGAAGAAGCTTTTTCATTCAGAGGATGGCTGTGCACTGGAACAGGCTCCCCAGGAAAGTGGTCACAGCACCAAACCTGACAGAGTTCAAGAAGCATTTGGATTCTGTTGAATTGAGATCTAATGACAAATTCATGAAGTACTATTAGCCATTAATAAGACAGATTTGTTGTAGGAAGAATGTAGGTGCAGTCACATAGAAGGAAAATTATTTTTAAGTAAAGAGAAATTTTATGTCCAACTTCTAGCTTCTTGAAAAGCTTCAAGCATTCAGATACAGCCATCAAAACCTTTATTATGTGGAAAAATCGGAACTCCTGATTTTGAAATTCAGTTACGATATTTGTAAAGATTTAGGTGCTATTTATTAAAGGTCACTTTCTGTGGTAAGCAGGTTTGTTGGATTCACAGGAAAAATACTGGAAATGAGTAGCTCTCTGGAAATATAAAATGAAATTTCTCTTTAAAATTCAAGTACATGTTTATTAGATTCCAAGAGATTGTATCATTCTGTAAAATAAAGAAATTGGCATGTACCTCAAAATTCAGTAGCACCTGCAACTCAATGAGTATTTTCTAATAAATAGCTATTTCAGTTGTGTAGTACAAGAGTGAGTTTCTGTGACATCTGGTAGAACTAATACAAGTACAAATGTTGAAATATATCCATTGCATCTCAAATTCATAACTGAAAATCATGGTAAGATATTTTAAAGGGCAGTGATGAAAGTGGGTATTTGTAACACATTTCTAGTTTTGTGGCAAAAAAAAAATCAAAAGAGCTTTAACTATCTCTTCCAAGACCTACCTTTGTCATTGAAAAGTGTCTGTGTTTTTCAGTTAATATCCCAAAATGCAGGTGTCAGGATGGTTTCTTGGAAATCATCAAAGAACATTCTAAGGTGGACTTCCATTAAGAGTCACTTAGGTCTCAACAGCTACAGTGGAATGAGTGGAAGTGGAATTTCTCCTGTAATTTGTCTTTTTCATGGCAAGATGTGTATGTTAATTTGGAAATTCTCCATTAGGCCACATTTGTGGTCTATCTCTTATTTGAATCAATTCCTTAATAAATTTAGGGTTTTCTATTTGATTTTTCCCCTTGCCTATTTTTCTTCGTATATTTTTTTTGGTAATTAAATTGAAAAATCAATAGATGGAAAATGTGATTTCTGGTTAGCATAGCTGCTAACAGATAATTTATTTTAAGGTCTTCAGATGTGTGTGATATGACTTAGCTTCACTACTTTACAGTTTAAAGATCCCAGTCAAACCTAATAATACTCAAGGTTAATCTTTCTGAATAAAATCCAAGAAATGGAATTTAAATGGCATTTAAATGAAAGGGCTTTCCCCCCCATAAATACAGAATGCTTGCTGCTTTGATTTAATATGCATTTCAGGTTTTGAATATAAAGTTTGAATTGAATGACAAGTGTGCGTTCTGCTTCTGCACAGCTCAGCACGTAAAGCCATTTTTGATTTAGAAAGGAGCTCTGCTCTGCTTGGTAGGTTTTCCCAGATACTACTTAACACAAGTCACAGGATCAGACACTGAACACCATGGCAACATCCCAATTTTTAAAAATTCAATAATTTAGGGGCAAACACACATCCAAAGGAGACTCAGCCTTATGAAAACATTCAACCTCTGTCTGCTACCTCTCAGCTATATACCTTGAAAGAATCTATACGCTATTTTCTCGCAAAGAAAATTGTTCATTACTGCTGAGATTTGGCTGATGTGTAGCAAGGAATTCAAGATGGAGAGGAAATGAAAGGAAGAATGGCTAAAGTCAGGTTCACACAAATCATGCCTGGGAGCTAAGACCCTAGGTCACATCTTTTCCTAAGAAATTTTTCAGTAGAATACAGACTCAGTATTGGAAACACAGACAAGTTATTTCCCAGGCAAGATGTCCATTACACTATAAACTGCTGTTCTCATTTCTGTTCTCACACTAGCCACTGAAAAGGAAATGTACTCTGTTGACACTATTTGGAAATCTGTTTTTCCTGTGGTTCACATAAGACACCAGCACTCCTATTCCATGTTCCTGTTTTCCCTATTCCATGCATGAGGTCAGTGACAGTTAGGAAAATGCTATAGAGTATGTAATTTTTCACATTAAAATGTCTGGCAAACAAGCACCCACACTCACAAATAGAATTTGAACTTTGAGCTGGGAAATGTATTCATTTTCCCAAGAAATGTGAGAAACCATCAAGCAAATTTCTGGCAACAAGATTGTCCTCAAAATTGATCTTAAAATTTTGATTTCTCCTCTGAAGACCTGCTGACTGGGAATTTAGGAGATTAAGTAAGGAATACAGGCTGCTGATTGCCCTTGAGCCCTATGGTTTGCATTACTGATTCTGTAGAGTTCTGAAAAAATGCATTTCATCAACTTAACAATTAACAAATAGTGTGGTTACTGGAATATATATAAACTATCTGTAGAAAAAGTATGGAAAACAGGAATTGTAGACTCACGCTCAAACATTTATAGAACTAAATTAATAATTTTCTTAGTATGGGTAACCATTTCAGTGGCTGGATTATTGTACCAAACCTTAGGCATCATTGAACGAAATGTCACCAAATTCTTTAGAGGCACCGACCCAGAGTTTATGAATCTCAGTTGGCCTCAGAAGGCAGATATGGAGAAAAGTGAATGTCCTTGGCATGCATGGAATGGAGTTTTAAATACCTGAGCAAATTTAATGAAAAATTCAGACATTAAGGGCATTTAAATATTATGTTGGATTTAACCCCAGGTGCATAAGTGGTGTCTACGTCCTACAGGAGATTCAACTTTATTGACTGTATTATGAGTGGCAGATTCTATAGAAGATAAAAAAAATTCTTTCTAACTTAAGGATTCCAAGGTTGTGGAAGATATAAATGAATGCATAATTATTAAATATTTGCTTGGCTGGGATCCATCTACATTTATAGTGTTTAGATACCGTTCTGTATATGAAGGAGCGGTATTCATGATGCAGTGAATGTACTGATAGGAAAAATAATTTCAAATCAGAAACTTGTTGACTATGCTGTCAGTTAAACTATCAATGTGTATTGTTAAATATAAGATTATAACTTTTATTTTCTATAATACCTGCTAATATTATTTCATTCTTACTAATGGAAGACATTAAAATAGCTCATAATGTCTGCCAAGGTAAAATGCTGAATGGTAGAAAACCTATCTTGTGTAGAGTTATTCTGGCCAGCACTTATTTTCTGATTAGTTTATTCACTTGGAATTTTGCTTTACTTTATCCTGACATTGCATCTTCACCAGGTAACTTTGCACAAAATGAATCCATTTCAGACGCTTTACTTATGTTCCTTGGAAAAGCTTGAAATCCCTGCATAAATTGTCTTACACTGAATACATCACTTTGCTGATATTTTTATGCTTGAAAGAGTAATCTTTCAAACATATTAAATTTACGCTAAAGAAATGCAAGTGAAGATTTCTTTTAATCAGTAAAACTCAGAATGTGAAGGGATATTTTCATAATTTTACTACCTAGAAAATGTATAAGATGTACCTAAGTACTGATCATTTAACTTTCACATTAAATTTTCATTTACAGAACTTTATATTTCCATGCATTCAATTGAATGCCTTCTAGTTTTTCAAAGATATTATTCTTAAAAGTAATTGTTTGATACAAAAGTGTGAACACTGATATGTTATCATGGATTTGACTGTTACAAATCAATATGAATATACTAGAATTCAAGTAGGAGTATAGATAGCAGTCATATTATACTCTCAGCTGGGTCATGAAATCAAGATTAATCTGTTCCTTGCAAGAATAATTTCACACAGTGAACCAGCTGCCTTGAAGTCGTTTATGAATCAAAGACTGACCATCTTCTCCCAAGCCTTTGACATAATGCAGGAAACCTTATCACAAGAAACTCTTGACATTATTTGTGAACAGAAAAGAAAAGGAAAAAAGATGAATTATTTCAATAAGAGATAAAAAGAATAAATCTTATTTTTCTACACTATACTAAAAAATGCATATAAAGAGTTTTGGATTTTGAAAGATTTGTTTAAAAAAATGAGATTTAACGGAATAAATTTTAACACTGCTACTCAGGGATAGAAGTACAAAATGAAAATATGTGGGGTTTCAGGGATTATTTTTTAGATAAATTGGTTAATATATAGATATCAGATAGCTTATATTTTATGTCAATTAATTGACATACAAGAGAGGCGTCTGTGATACTGCATATTTTTGTTGGATCAGTGGCAAGAGGTTGATGTTTTAACCCCTCTAAGATAAATAGCACATTCCAAGTTCATTTCCAGGACTGAAATTTTGAGACACAACTGCAAAAAAATTTCAGCTTCAACTGGAGTCAGTGGCAAAACTCCCACTGACAGGGTTTCATCCTTCACACTTATCTGTCTGGGCTAATCTTAGTCGCCTAAAGAGGTAACAGCAAAAAAGTGGAAGCCTATTTTCAGCAACATTTTCCCAATATTCTAATTTTTTGTTTTCTCAATTCTAGTAAATATATGAGACATATGAAGTGGAGTCCAGCATAAAATTGTACGTCCCATCCCAGTCTAGTCCAAATGTCAACGTGTTCCTTCTAATCACTTGAATGATGGATTATTTCTCAACACCTTTTGATTCACTGTGGAAGGATGACTGGTGGTGATGCAGAATCTAGCAGAGCTGTAAGAGGCTGGTGGCATCAATCTGCAGTATCTGGACTGCAAAAGCAGGCTTAGCCTCCCTCTAGATCAAGGCAGCGATGAAAATTGCACAAACATGGAAATAGCTGTGGAAAGGAGCAAATGGAAAAATGAAAGTTATATCATGTTCAACAGATGTTTTTCTCATGATAAGGGAAAGACAAAGGGTAGAAGGTTTAGCTTGGCCAGTCTGAAGGCAATCTGAAGGAAAAAAAAAGACATATTAATAAATATAAACAAAGAAATAAATAAAATGTCTGCTTTAGCTATAAATGGCTCTATGTGCAATTGTACTCCTTTCAGGCTACAGGATGTTGTTTGTGAGCCACTGGTATTATAATATTAAAGAAAAAAACATCAGAAAAGTGTCAATAAGAAAGGCAGCTGTTGCCTTAAAGAGATTCAAAAGCCCTTTGGACATCAGTGAATAAAGAGCATCCATCTACAAATAAACAACCTTGTAAACAAGGCAGCACACTTACATAAGAATTGTAGAAAAAACTCATTAAACCAGTAGAATAAGTATAAAGTTTTACACAATAAAGAAAGAACTGAAAATTATTATTTTATGGATGACTTTACACTGACAGGTTATGTTGTGCCTTATATTTCTCTGCCCTGATCTAATAATTTATCCTACAAAATCCTATGTTTCACCTACGAATTGCAGAGAACAAATTAGTTTTTCTCCAGAAAAATTCTTTGTAACTGATTCTGACAATTATCAATCAAGAGAGGAAGAAAAGCATAACTGCTGCTTTGATTCATAACTCTTTTTCAAATATTGTCTCATTAAATATTGCCTTTTTAAAATTTTTTTCCACTTGTAAATTCTCTATATTTTGTGGACATTTTCCTTGTATAATTATATTTATGACAGAATGCAGTTTCCTCTGGATAGTTTTGCCAGAAATGCAGTGAAAATTCCTATGTATTTTTTTTTCAGATTAGGATGTTTCTGAATTCATACTATGTAAGAGAAGGCATCCATAAACTATTTTTCTTGTAGAAGTTTTAGTCTACTTGTTGAAAAGTGGGGGGGAAAGAATGCAAGTCCTGATAATTTTTACTATTTTCTTTTTCTTTGGTCTCATTATATCCTAGGATTGTGGCAGTTATTTAAAAATCAAAAGTTATGGAGTTTTAGAGATTTATAAGAAAATTTATTACTTTAATATTGCACTCTTGGACTTTATCTGGAAGCTAAAATTTGACTGGTGTAAATGGTTGGTCTTAAAACATTCACAATCAATTTTAACTCTTGTTTTATGTTTTGACAACCAAACAGCAAAACCTCAGCATGAGCAACCACAGTTTTTATTGAAATCTACAGAGAGAAACCATAAATAATTGTTTGTGTCCTGCTGCTAATACCAATTAGCTAGCATCACACAGACACTACTAAAAACAAGTACAGAGTATTGTACAAGAGATTCTGAGGTTTGAGCTTCACACAAAATACACAAGTTTAAATGTACCAATGACATAAGTTTTTCTTACATGCTTTTCAGCATCAGAAAAATTTATAATGCTCAAAGGGCATTCTATTAAAACTATTTCACATTTTTATTTCTCTGTGCTCAGTGGCAACAGTAGACAATGTCCAGCATGAATTTCAAAAGCAGTCATTATGATATTGAAGCTTAAATACAGTGGTAAACTCTGAAATACTCTGGCATGGTGCAGCTAGGATGTGAAATTTCATCTGGAACAGCAGCTTATTATTCACACATCACACAAACCACAGAGAGCATCTCAAGCCCCTGCTGAACTATGAAAGGAAAGGAAAAGCTGACAATCGTTCTGGAAGATATTATCCTCATTTTTACATGTTCACTACCTTTTGTTCTGTAAGGAAAGTGAAAGATGGTCTAAATATCGGACCCTAAGTTCAGTGCCTAGGAAACCTGGCTGTTTTCCTCCTCCATTTTCATTTGGTAAGTAAATCCCTATCTTTGCACCCACTCAGACAAGACACTGTGCAGTGAGGATAACTGTTCTAGCACGGAGTCTGTCAGCACAGCTTGTAGATGCTTCACCTAAATTAATCCACCGTGCTGCTCACTGTGTTAAATACTTGAAGTCGATGTGTCTTCATTCCAAAGAGATGACCAGTGGTCATCAAAGATAATGACTCCTCTTGGTCACCACTGAAGTCAACACAACGAATGAGCATTTCAGAAAAAAAAAACTGAGTAAGAAATTGAAAATCCTTGAAGCTTCTTATTATTGGTAAGAACTCTAACAATATTTCCCTTCATATTACTAAAATATATGTCTGTGCAGGCTGTGTCTTAAATTTGCTGCCATTGTCTTTGGCTCAAAATTGATTGGGAGAGTTAAAATAGCTTTAAGCTGTCTTTACAGTCTACTAGATGATGGTGTAGTCATTAAACCAACTTAATTTACGATTACCATCCAGACTTCCATGTCTGTTCTCAAAGACATTTCAATACTCAAGTTTCTGACTGTTGATGCTGTGAGAGCATTTTAAAACTCTTCATTATAGTTTTATATTGCAAAGATGGGGTTCTGTCATATCAAACATGTCTACATTTATAGCTATCAGAAAGCAAATAACTTAACTCATTCTTAGAGAAAAATGTTCACTGAGAACCTGGCATTGACTTTAACAATCAATATGACTAACTTTAGTAAACACAGCAGTGTCACAAAAACCTGTTGTTTTTTTCTTTTTTTTCAAAACCATGATAATACGAACAAGGTTGAGTTCTAATACTGAGGCTGGCCCTATCACTGTCACAATCCAGTGTTATCAATGCTCTCTAGATGACCCTGTAAGAAGATGCTATTTCTTAAAAAAAAATTTAACAATTTTTTTTGGTTAAATGCTGGCTTCATACCTCACTGTGCTTCTTGAAAAATACTTCTGAGTTTAACTCTTTGAACAATATTCAGTGATTCATTTTATGATCTTTTCAGCTGCAAGGATTAGAATTGTAAGGTACTGTTCAAGACCTTGGAGTCCAGATTGTACTGACAGCAGTGCTCACAAGAGCAAGAGGAAATTCAAGGAAAATTTCTGGAACTCCTAAGAACTTAACAGGGGAGGAAAATCCAGGATAAAAAACCTGATATATGGGGACAACAACTTACCTTCATATTCTTAATCAGAATCACTGCCAGAGGCAATATGTCTGAGCCAAACGAACATAAATGCTGTGAATTTCTTAGACAGAAGATCTATTGTTTAATTTCTAATAAGTCAACCTCTGCTTTTTCGCTCTGCAAATCAATGCTTTATCACTTCCAGGATTTTGCTGGCAATAGATATTCTGTTACTCTGGTCAGGCCACAAATCTAGGGATTCATTCCATGCACTTCTTTCTAAGAGTCGTCCTACATATATAATGGAATGTGCTGCACATTGACAGCTCTCTTGATATTATATTGCACTCAAATCATCTCTGAAAACTCATTTCTATTTCTTGGTGCTTCATATCCAGAAAATAACCAGCTAAAATCTGCAGTGATTGAAGGTAGCAATCCACAGAACCCCCCCACAGGCTATGACCTGCCACTGCTGCAGTTTTCAGGTGGGTTTCATTACCTGGATGTTCGGTTTCTTTTACACAGTGAGTTTTGCAGGCCAGGACACGTTGTTAAATTTGTAACTTGCGGTCACCAGGAGAAAATCCAAAAAGGAACAGCTGTCCTATGACTGCAAATCAGTGTCAGTGTTCTGTTAAAAAGCAGATTGGCCTGTAACCAGGCAAGTTACCAGTACTGGCTATGTCTCTGTTCTTTGGCTTCTATTTTAGAATAAAGCCTCTTCCTGTTCTTCACTGTCTTCTTTCTTTTGCTCTACTGATTTAATTTTTAACTAGGATTTTAAACTGGGAAAGGCTTGTACACCCTGCATATATATTTAATTTTATGGATTTGAGAAGTATCAGCAGAACTAGTGTACATTTGAGTGATCAAGTAAAGTTTCAGCTTCTTGTCACAGACTGAAGGAAAAACAGTAATGCAGTAAGGCTGAAAGAGACACAGTTGTGTCCAATTCAAGAAAAAATTATTCATTTCTTCTTACTGCCTGTAAAGAAGGTGTTTAAATAATACTCAAACTTACAACTAAGCTATCAGCAAATACTGTGATATGAAAGAGAATAGGTGGTTTTAGGCATTTAAAACTTTAGAAATCAATATTTATCTTGACAAAAATTCGGAAGAGCAACTACATGAAATTAAGGTTCTGAGTTTAGCTCTTTGAACAACATTCAGTAATTTATTTTAAGATCTTTTCAGCTGCAAGAATTAGAACTGCAAGGTACTACTCAAGATCTTTGAGCCCAGACTGTACAGAACAATAGAGCTCATATGAAAGAGAGAAAATTCAAGAAAAACTTCATGGAACTTCTAAGAACTTAAAAGGGAGGGGGAAAAAATCACCAGGATGAAAATATGATATATGGTCACAGCAACTTACCTTCATAGTCTTGATCAGAATAAATTAGTTAATTATTCCCAAGCCAGTAATGGCCTTTCAAGCATCTAAATATTGCAGGTAATAGACAGAGGAGCACAATTTCTATGGGGCCAGCAGCTCATTCAGAATTGCTTTTTTGTCCTTGTTGCTATTTTCTCTGGGCATATTTGGCCAGATTTAACTACATTTGCATATTAGTGAAGTGTGTGGCAGTGGAATCACAAGGCAGAGCCATAATCATCCTGCTCTGGTGTGGGCTCAGAAACAGCCCCCAGATCTTCTCCCCTGTGGGGTTTGCTTCTCACCACAATTTAAAGGATTTAGGATGCCTTGCTGGTGTCAGCAGCTGCTCTGCCTTCTGGACCTTTCTGTCCTTTGTTCCCAAGGCATCCCTGGGGCTGGGCCCACCCAGCAGGCAGCAGGGCCACCGAGCTGCTCTCCTGGCTCCTGCTGGAAGTGGGTAGCTCAGGGGAGCAGAGCCACATCCACCAACAAGCTAATGGAAAAGTGACACTAGAGAAGCCCTCTGATGTTGAGAATAATAATTAATGACAAAAAATTTATTTGCGAACAGTCAACTTCTTTGAGAAGGTGACTCAGTGATTACCTTCAAATAAATCATGCAGTGCAGTCATTTCTACAGAAGGAGACAAGCCTTCTTGTTTCTGTTTGCTTAGTTTGGCAGACTTCGTAAAAAATACTCAATTCCATAATGCAGGGCTGCTTAACATATTTCCAAATTAAAAAGGAAAAAAAGTCAAAGAAGAATATTTCAACTATTTTTGTTGATTTTTTTTCTCACTTAGATTCTAAAACTACAAAGCATTTATTCATGAGGTTAAAATTAAATGTTATGCGTGTGGTTAAGCACCATCCTGAACTAAGTCTTGGTTCTTCTCTTTTACAGGAAGAATTGCCCAAAGTAGTGTTTAAAACTGCTGTTTATAACTGTAAACAAATTCATAGCTTTTTGTAGCTGTTATCTTTAATTTGAAATTTAATTATGAACCTATCATATTTACTCAAGCTCTACTGCTCTATTCTTTAGAAAAAAAAGCAGTGTTCATTCTATTTAGTGACTTGGAGTCTGTGTTCTGTCGTCCATTATACTGATGCTATAGCATGAAATAATAGTAATTAAGTCTATCTGCAGTGTAAAAAGTGACAGTGCCTTTCCAAATGTGCAGGAGGAATGTGCCTCCTGTTGACAGAGTGACAAACCTATCCTTTGTCTCCTAAAAAAGGAAAAAAGTCCAGAAGTTTCCCTCCTCAATTAGGCAAAAAGACACCTCATAAGACCTTGAAGACTTCATCTCAAACTTAAGGATAGCCAATTGGACAGAAGCCAAAAAGTCCTGCCTAAGCAATTTACTAGAAAAAGAAGAAAACAAAGGAACTAATCGCTTTTGTGAGGTGTTTTACCAGGAGCAAGAACCTCATGCCCTAGCTTGGTTTTCCTCTGTAAAGAGCTTTGTTATTTTGCCTTTTAATAAAACTTTTCTGTTTCCAACAGTGCCACAGAAGCCATCCTGCTAATTTTATGCCATCTGAAGTAGCTGAGCTATTCTTGGGTGTGATATATATCTCTGAGAGCTCATAAGACCTAGCTCAGAGCGACCATATATCAGCTCAGCACAGCTTCTTATGACCACACAGTATTGTGAGTTGGAAACCACCCGTAAGGACCATTGAATCCAACTCCTAAGTGAGCAGCCAAACAAGGATCAAACCTACATCCCTGGCATTATTAGGACCATGCCCCAGGCAGCTGAGCCAGTCTCAGTGCTGCTCACCAGCCTGGCCAGCAACCACACACATTTCTCTTGGCTGTCTGTGAAGGGGCAGCCCAGAAGTGCACGGCAGATGGGGAGGGCAGAGTGTGTGTGCCCTGTGCCAGACCTGGCACCTGGCAGGGCTGGAGGAGCCACCAGCTCTGGATGCAGTTCTGTAGTTCTGTCACCATGTGGTGACAGGGCCAGGCACACACCAGGACTCAAGGTCCCCAGAATAAGGCCAGCAGAAGTTTGTACGTGTGCCCTGATGAAGTCACTCCACTGCAGGTTGGACAGGTGTTTGTAGCTATGATATTTTCTGAAAAATCCTTTCTTTAGGATTTTTTCTCTTGAGAAGCTGAGAGGCTTCAAGAACAACATGTAAACAATAATTATCTGCTGCTGTAGAATGTAACAAGTGGATCTTTGATTGGTCTCATGTAGTTGTTTCTAATTAATGGCCAATCACAGTCCAGCTGTCCAGACTGTCTCAGTCAGTCACAAGCCTTTGTTAACACTCTTTTTCTGTTCATAGCTAGCCTTCTGATGAAATCCTTTCTTCTATTCTTTTAGTATAGTTTTAATATAATATAAATAATATATTAATAAATCAAACCTTCTGAAACATGGAGTCAACATTCTCATCTCTTCCCTCATCCTCAGACCCCTGTGAACACCATCACAGGTGTCGACATTCAGGATGAACATCAGGACCTGGAATAATTGCTGCTCAGTAAAGAAACTCTGATCATGTCTGTAAATCCCAGAGAAGAAATTCATGGCTGAGGCAGCAAACATTTCATTGGCTGGGTTACACTAGTGTATTAAACCCCATATTTTACTTGAATTCAACATTATGACTGTTTAAATAAATCCCCCCACTGTTTTTCCAATCTTCACAGGAAAATAGAACTGTAAAATGTTATGAGGCACTAGCAATAGGGATTTTAACAAAGTTGTAAGACTACAAGCTGCTAAAATTATGTTATGTTGCAAAGATTATTTCAATTGTATTTCTGTGTTAATTACTGTTACCACAAAAAACATTTGTGACTTATCTATCTTGGAATTAGGCTGTTTCTATTATGATTATGTTTGTCTACCAATGAAAAAAAATTCTATTTTAGTCTGGTCCTGAACATTTTGCTGGGATTCAGTGGGTCTATGCATGAAGAAAATGTTTACAGGATCAAACATCTCTTCTGTAAAAGAGGGCTCTGTTTTTAATGACATGGAACTAAAATGAAATCCTAATTAAGAAAATGTTGCAGAATGTAGAATATAACAATGAGTCATTTTCTTACATTTGGTTGCAAGAATAGAGTAATGGTTAAATAATTTGTACATTCAGGAAGAAATTCTTCCTTTATTTTTAAAGCCATATAATTTTACTTCTCTTTTTTTGTATTGTATTAGAAATATAAGTGAACTTTAATCTTATTTTTATCCCTTTTGAAAAAAAAATTTATTTTATAAATATTACCTTTTTTGTCACACAGTAGTGCTTGTAGATGTTCAAGGGCTACTGAGTTCTTACTGCTGACTTCCCATTTAGTGTTTCCTTTATTACAGGTCCTTAGTTTTTGTTTAGCATTTTCTGATTAGTGATTTGATGGCATATTCATGTATTTTTTGTCACAAGATCAAATTTTGTGCTATGTGAGCGTGTCTGTGGAAGAAAATATACCAAATTTTACTTCTACTTTTCAGAAAAAGTAATGCATTATGATCCAGAAAATACTGCTGGGAACTAAAGCCTTTCCCATCCTCTGCAGTCAACAGAACCAACAGGTCTCTCTGTGATTAGTGTGCCACAAAGAGAGATTTTACTGACTGTGCTATGGGGGCCTTAATTTCCCCAGACCTTCTAAAAACAATGTTATTGTAGCAATGAACTGTTTGACCTTTGATGTAAGTTCTTGACCACACAACTCTAAAATCTAGTAATAGAAACTTAAAAAATATAAGTTTCTTGGAGACTTTTTGCTGAAGTAGGTACTGGGCATTCTGGAATAGCTATTCAGCGGGTGTATACACCCACAAAAGCTGAAGTAAATTAATCAGCTACATGAAGATACATTTCCCACTCTGAGTGTAAACAACTGTAACTTCTTAATTTATTGTGCATTTTGGGTCTCAGAAAATGACTCTTTTTTTTTTTTTTCCCTAGAAAACTTAAGAAACTCTTTCTTGAAAGATAGTTCTTCTACCACAGGTTTTGGCTTTGGTTTTTTGTTTTGTTTTTCTAGTTACAGCTCAGCATCACATCCAGGACTGCATCATTCTAAGCCTGGTGAAAGCACTGAACAGAATTGATCTTAATGCCACAGATCAGAAATTAAAAAACTGAAAGTAAGAAATAATGTACAGAGACAGACAGAGAAATAAAATCTGAGGAAAAGAAGAAGCTTTAGAGCTGTACATAGTAGTAATATACCTAGGTATAGTGAAAATCCTTCATTTATTATTCCAAAAAGAGAAGTTTAAGAGACTTTAAAAAAAAAGCAGGAAAGTTTTATTGCAGGTATTGTCAGGGAGTTCATTTTAAACACTGGGGAAGAAGAAAGGAATATATTTTGAAAAAAAATTGTTTGAAAAATGAGATGGGTGAAAGACTCAGGGACAGGGCTGACATCTTCATGGTGAATGTGAAATGATAGATAGGAGAGGAGAGATCATGGAAGACCCTGAAAATGAAAAAGCCTGTTATGTTTTACATTATAAAACTGAAAGAATGAGTGAAGCAATACACTGTAAGAGGTGATATGGTCAAAATGAATACTAACAATAGTCTTTGCATCACTGTTCTGAATAGATATGAAAGTACTTGGCTTTTGGGAAATCAGAGAGACTTGAAGTATCTAAAGTTTTTCCTTAGTGACTGAATCTTCCAGAATTGTTCAATGCAATATACAACGGGATATCTAAGGAGATTTTCTTTTTAATAATGATCCCTCTATTACAGTCCCAGGAGCTCTGCTGAGAACAGAAAACAAGGTAACAGACATAAGTAGGGGTAAAGGGAAAAATCTGTTTTATCTGCGCTCATCTCTGAGCATTGCTAAGAAGCATATCAAATAAAATCTTGGCATGAAGGGAGGTGTTTAGAATAGAACCGATTTTGAGAATTATCCACATGTAGATGCTAACTCAATACAAGTGCTCACAAATAGAGCTTTGGCCCTAAAGTGTTGTCTGCAGACTTGCTTGCAAATAACCATGAAATTCCCAACACACTTTTCCTGATCCTTGGTTCTTCCTTCTCACTCTCCTGGTGTACCTGAAGTGAAATTCAGCTGTGTGTAAAATGTCAGACAATTTAAGCCACTTTGGGTATTAAGAGAGGAGTCTGCAGAGTGCTTGGACTTTCAAATAATCTCTGTTAAAAGGGAAAAAAAAACAACTTTTCCTTTATTCTCAACAGACTACTCCTTTGCTTATGTTATTCAAAGGGATATACATAGGGTCTTAAATGCATACAGACAAGATTTTGTCACTCTTTGCCACTGAAGTAAAAATTTCCTGAAGTTTTAAACAACTATTTCATTGGTGCAATAATTTCAAGTCTACAATAAATAACCTGTGAGAAAACCTCTGCTTGTTTAGTCCTATTTCTTCATGTCACTACCCCTTGCCATTCTGGACTTTGCATTACCTATAAAAACATAGTGTAGAGATCAAAATTAACCCCACTTCTAGCAGCAGACACAGCACAATAAGGTAAACACACTGCTTTCCTCTGAGCAGAAGTTTAGCACAGGCACTGAAAAAGTTTGATTGATTTATCTGAACACTGGTTGTCTTGCAAGAGACCAGACTGGCACTTAAAGGTGCAGCTGAGTAAAGCTGTGTATTGTGGTTTCAGGAAGTACCAACAAGGGTGCTGGGTCCTTTGAAGATACAGCCCTTCCAGAGACCATGCATGTTTTGCCCAGACAAGATGTCTTCCATTGCACAGGTGTTCATGCAGCTGTAAAAAGTTTCTTTTCTTTATCAGGGTCATAGATTCCCTCTGGTCCCTCCTTAGGACATAGAGCGTTTCTATTCATTTCACTTTCCCTTATTCACCACAATCACTGATGATTATATTCTACATTAAAATATGAAATCGCTTAAAATACAAATTTCCTGAAAGGATAAATCAATAGTATGACATCAGTCAATGAGCTGGCATGCACTTGCATGAAAGAATTTGATGTACTGGTATTACCTCCTGAGCCAAACTGTTCTCATAGGTTGACATGGATTAATTCCACATTGGTGATTAGGTAAATCATTATTAATCCATGTGTTTGCAATAGCTGATATTTGGGGATTTCCACACATTTCTATTCTTGGTCTTTGACTTTTCCACGTAAGTATAAAAGGGGGAAAAAATAAGGTTGATAAAAAACTTAGCGATATTAGAAATTCCTGGAACACAGTGACATTTAAAAGGGGTATTAAATACTGAACACTTTGAAAACACATCCTTCATTATCTTTAAGCAGAATTTGACACTGCCAATTTAGGATGGAAGGTGTGAAATGGAAAGGAATTTAATACCAACCAAAGGAAGAAGGCAGAAGAAACCCTGCCTGTCTCTGCTTACCATTGAAGTGCTTTTTCACCTTCATTCCACTCTCCTTTTCCCCAGAGTGATCAGAAAGAGCATGTGTGTGTGTCAAATCATCCTGGTTTCAGTTTTCTTTGCCTGTTCTTTTCCTCTGTCCATTTTGCTGGTCGTCATAGTTACAGTGACCTCAGTTGTCCTCGTCTCGCAGGGTCTTGCAAGGATTTTTAAGCTTTCACTAGTAATAGTGCTTTGCAATGCCAGTTTTTCTAATTCTTAAACTGTTACTTCATTTGTTAATCTATTTGTCCCACCAGTCTTCCTCTTTTCTGTGCTGTGTTTTGATATCCTCCTCAGAGCAAGCTGGCAGTGCTGGTTTTCATCTTCAGCCCAGTATCAGTTTCTTTCTGATAAGACTTCCCACCTTTAATCTTTCCCTTCTTAACCTTTGAGCGTTATTATACTTTGGCTTTGTCTTTGGCTAGCTTTAAAGTGATGTTTTTATATCTCTTTTAGAATAAGTTAAACTAGACAGAAGTGTAGTAGCTCAAGCAGATTTAAAAGCCCTGCTTTTAAAATTTTTTTATTTCAGTTCCTTCCTCTGGCTTCTGGTTATGAAGGAGTCTGACCAAGGCAGCTTCTGCTGTACTAGACAGTGCCAAGGTCAACCTTAAAACCACAGAAACATGAGATGGCCCTTGGCTTCTCCTCAACACTTAACAGGCTATAGCAAAGGGGCTCCTATCATCTCTCCCAGTCAGGCTACCCTTCCTCCTGCTATAAAGGGACTAATCACAGGCAGGGAAGAACAAGCAGGGTGCTGAGAGCCCATGAAAACCTCGTGATGCTCAAGAGGCCAGTGAGGCTCTGCATGTGGATCAAAGCAACTCCAAGTAGAGCGCAGGCTGGGTGGAGAACAGATTGAGAGGAGCTCTGCTGAGGAGGGTTTGGGGGGTTGATAATGAGGCTGGACAAGACCCAGCAAGGTGCACTCCCAGCCCTGAGGGTCAGCTGTCCCCTGGGTTGCACCAAAAGCAGCGAGGCCAGCAGGGCCAGGAAGGGGATTCTGCTCCTCTGCTCTGCTCTGCTCTGGTGAGACCCCACCTGCAGTGCTGCATCAGCTTTGGGGCCCCCAATATAAAAGGAATGTGGGCCATAGGAGTGAGTCCAGAGGTGGCCATAAAAGTGATGCAAGGCACCTCTCCTGTGGAGACAGACTGGGAGAGCTGAGGCTGATCAGCTGGGGAAAGAGACAGTTCCTGCTTATAGACCCTTCCAGTACCTGCAGAGGGCGTGAAGAAACCTGTCAGGGACCCTTTAAAAGGGTCTCTAGTAATAGAACAAGGGGGAATGGCCTTAAATTGAAAGAGAATTGGCTTAGAATAGACAGGCAGAGGTGGTGAGGAACTAGAGCATGTTGCCCAAAAAAGCTTTGGGTGCCCCATTGCTGGAAGTGTTCCAGGCCAGGTTGGATGGGGCTTTGAGCAACCCAGTCTAGTGGAAGGTGTCCCTCCCCATGGCATGGGGGTTGGAACAAGAAGAACTTTGAAGTGCCTTTCAATGCACACCATTCTATGGTTCCATGATTCTATGAATCTATGACTTCATGATTCCATGTTAGGTCAGGGGTGAGTGGGCTGTCTTTTACTGGATTTAGTGCTTGTCTCAGGGAAGGAAAGTGTATCCCTTTTGGCCCAGAAAATTGTGACTCTTTCTTGGACTTGTTCTGTTTAACAGATTTGGCCAGAACTTTGAGTAAGGACTGAGATTTCTATGATGATTTTCATATTAGCCCTCAAACAAGTTTCAGAAACAAGTTTTGTCTGTAGCATCTGTTAGTTTCAATTCAGAAACTGACAACAGACCTGAGGCACTCACATTCTAGTTGCATCAATAATGCCACAGGCAGCTTAAACAAGAAAATGGGTACTTAACAGTGGTTACTTGGTAACCCTTTAAATCCCAATGGTGTACATAATGTAACTGGCAATCCTCTAAACTATTATGGAATTGCAAACTACGCGGCAAGAAGTCATATGCATCTTTTCCATACACATAAAAGTATCAGATCTGAGCTACCTTATGAACATAGAGATTTTAAATTTTTCTAGGTATTTACTTGGTACCAAGCTCTACTTTAAAAGAAAATGTGTGTATGATAAATATATATTAAAAGTATCTCTGAGACTGAAATACTGATGGTAAAGGTACTCAGCTGCAGCTTCAATGGATACTTGCAGCACTCTAGTGGCCGTTCTTTGTAAATACAACACCAAAAGCTGGAAACAGAGAGGAAAAACCACACCCTAACAATGAAAATTAAAGAGTGACAGAGTTAGACATGAAAGTTGTGAAAATGAGAAATAACATGCTGTGTGAACCTAATTAAATTTATTCAAGCAAACCTGTTTTAATTTAACAAGATCCTTGCTTTGCATTAGAAATGTAAAGAAAAAAGTTTGGAGTGAAACACATTATAGTTTGTGGTCATTCTCTCTTTTGATGTGCTAGCTCACTAGCTCAAGAAAACTTAATTACTGGGAGCTTTACATAACTCACTTTTCCTTCATCCCACTGAAAGTAGGAGGGAAACAATAGGCACAGAGCATCTGCATTAATCAGTAGATATGTGGTGAGAAGAATAACTAATACAGCTCTGATCAACAGTTACTGCATGTGAATAGGCTCATGCTTATCTGTAAGGAAGACACTACTGTGCTAACATAAAGTAAAATGTGTGTGACAGGAGGGGATTTCTCTTCATGACTTCAGAGACCCTCTCCAATTTTAATTTCTAAATCCAGCTGTAGATGCAGCATTTGTGTTCAAATTTATGTGTATATTTAAAAATGCATTTGCTTCCTCCATTCTTTCCTTTTTCTCTCTCTCCTAGAAACTTTGGACTATATAAAACACACTGTAATGTGTGCTTGGAAAATGCTAAGAAAAAGGCATGTTCCCTTTGGCAAATGTCATCATGTCTGCAAAGGTCAGGCTTTTATTTAAAAACATAGTTTTGCCCCTTCCAGTTGTGTGAATAATTGTCTAAATGTGAATTAAATGGCAAGAAAACTGTGTGCCTAAGAGCTCAGACACCTCCCCAGCCTCTGTGGCTGCTTGGATGTGTTAGCTTTTGCTGCTGTCCTTGCAAACCCTCCAGTCAGTCCTGGAAACCAACAGGTCATTTCCCCTCCTGGGGGAAATAGATTTCTGTTTTTGGGAGTCCCTGGGCACTGTGCACACAGGCAGAGAAGCATTTCCTCCTGGAGAAGCACACAAATATTGCTGCCTGCCAGGCAAGAACACGTTAGCAAACAGCTCGTGTCACGATGCTGGCAGCAGCCAAGAGCCGAGAGGGATTTCTCCAATTTTTTAGCAGTTACAGGAAAGGCTGATGGTCCTCACTTGCCAGAAATACATTGTAGGATCATAGGAGCTCAGAGAAGTCAGATTTCTTTCATTCTTTAATACACAGATTTTTCACCTGTGTTAATTCTCTCTGTATCCTCTTTCCAGAGCATGAGAAAAGCTCAGACTGTTGGTGCAAGGCCCTTTCAGGGGCCTTATTTGTTTTGTTGCAAATATTTCTGCTTACAAAAAAAACCTCTTCTCTGAGATCAATAACAAAGAAAACAAGTACTACCTTTTATAATTATATATCAACCATAAAAGAAAGAACAAATGTAACTCTGGAAAACATTAATTCCTTGTTTGATGGCCTGTCATTTTGTTGAAGAAAATGACAGCACCTACCAAGGAAAAAAATCCAATACAAAGGCAACGAGCTTATATTTTATTTACATGTTCTTGCTATTTTGTCTTTGAAAATTCCCTGAAATATAAACTTCCTCTGTGGTGGCAGGAAGTGCAATACCAGTTGTATCCATACCGATATTTTATCCCTGTGTAGGAGGAAGGCATGTTTCTGAAATGCATCCCCTCTTGTGGGCTGTATCTTGTTTCATACATTTTGGTTTTGTTCATTTAGGGGTAGTAACCTTTTTGGGCTGTAATTTCTGCAAAAAGAGAAGAAGCTAGACTTTTCACCTTCTACTGGTATTCAATCCCACAAAACAACCTAATGCAAATACCACAATATTTACCTATATAGGTAATCATGGTCAAAGTTACAGCCTTGTTACCAGAAAATTTTTTCCCCCATATTACAAAGGTAACTTTAATAACTGATCAACAGGACAGATTAAATTTCCATTTGTATCTACAAATCTGCTATGTGAGACAAGCCATGGCTTGCTAGGTGTATTATCAGAGCTCAAGCACAGCCCATTTCCCTGGACACATCTGCAGTTTCCATACCTGCTTCCACAGGGGTGCAGAGGTGCCAATGGGTGCTGTGGGTGACAAGCCAAGCTGCTGCCTCCACTTTCCCACCTTGTCCATGCCTGGCTCATGCCTGACCACCCTTGGACCATGAAATGATCAAGGGCACTCCCGTCTTTGCAGGGAGAGCTTGGAGAGAGTTTCACTCATAGAGCCTCTGATCCTGATATTTATTCTCAGAGTAACACCTGAGACTATTGTGTGCTGAATCAGAAGTAAACAATATGGTTGTATGACATTTTTTTCATTTGAGGTTTTATTCTGCAAATAAATCGAATTTGAAGAGAGAAGTATTCTGCTAAAATTCAACACCCTAACGAGCAGAACTCTCAGACCCACAATACCATTCCACAGCAGGGCTCAGACAAAGTTTCCTTTGATACTACAAAACCTAAATACTACAGATTGCTGACCAAGCTTACTTTAAAAAAAATCTTATATATATGAAATAAGATTTGACTTGTGGTCCAGTGCTGAACAATTTGTTGTTGGTGGTTTTCTGTTTAATTTATATCATTTAAGTAAGCAAAGTAAATATCATTTTAGTTACTGCAGTGCCCAGTTCAGATATAATGTTGAGAACAATGAATCATTTTCCTTATGGCCTGTTTTCAATGCAGAGATGGAGACTGACATTTGCTGCAAAGCTGACTGAGAAGTTCTGTAGACAGCTTCAGAAATTTAGCTACTGTGTTGGCAAGGTCAATGGTTAGTGCTGATGCTGGTCAATGGTGCTCAAAGTTCCTAATTCCTAGGTGATTGAAATGTTAACTAGCTCATGTCAATAGGGAAAAGGAAAAAAAAAGCCATGGAACATGATCTACTGCATCTGTCAACCTAACATCTTGGTCACTTTGTGTTTGGCACCTACATGAAAGTGTTTATTGTTTAATCAAAGAGTTCATCAATCATTTTAATGGGGGCTTTCAAACAGAAATTAAAGTTTTTGAGATGCCTGCTTAAATGTTCTCTTAGCTGCTAATGTTGACCTGGATGTCCCTATATTAAGTATTGGTCTTGGTCATAAAAGTGAAGTAGGTATGTAATGGGATATTTTCCTGTATGAAAGAAGTGATTGATTTCATTAATGAATATAATACAAGATAATTATTTTTGTAAAATGTTAATTGATAATGACTGAAAATGCATGATAATCAAGCATCAAGAGGGGCTTTTCAGGATACAAGGTTTTTTATAGTTAGAATGAATATAATTTAACATGAAGCTGGGAAGCACATATGTCCTATGCAATCCTAAGCTCCCTCTGCTGAAAGGAAATAAACACTTTTAGCATTACATTAATTTCAGAGTAAAATTATTTTTTTACTGTGCTATTTTAGAGGACAAAATATTTGAACATTATTTGATAATCAGCAGGAGTTTTATTCATTTAATTTGATCATTTATCTCTAGATAATTTATTGTCTTTTTATTTTGAACGCAACAGATGTGCTTAGACTGCAAACTGATTTTTGGAAATGGTTCATGTATGTCCAGTTGAGGATTTGGGAGAGCTGATGCATCTTATCAAATGTCAGCATTTACAGTAAGATCCTCTATATCTGAGCCAGTCTTTTGCATGCTTAAACCTAATCAGACAAATGAGCACTTTTTTGAGCATAATTCATCTCATACAAAAGCAGTCAATTGAAAACAGGTCAAGATGACTGTCACCCTAAAAGTGCTGACTTCACTGCTATATTAAGAGTCAAGAGTGAATGCCTCACACACACACACACACACACACATTTATAAAGTGTGATGAATAAATCTATCCAATATGAAAATGGTACTCTGAGTAATGTAGATGTAATGTTAACCAATAGAGTATGTTAAACTAAATAAAATATCAAGTGCCCAACAACAGAAATAGTTCAGGAATAACAGTATAAGTTAGATGATATGGAAATTTAAAATATTCTATGAAAGAATTTCAAAATGTTAATTAGCTTATTTTAGTAATGTAAAAGGCTGTGGCTAAAAGCCTGTTAGGATTTGGTTTTCATGTAATATTTATTGGAAAGAGTATAATAAACTGTTGGTACTGTGCAAATACACAATATTTTCTGTGATAACATTCAAACCCCGAATTGAGCTATGCAGAGAAGGATGAACTGAGCTTAAAAATCTGTTTTGATTAGTTTGTCTTCAGCTGCCTGGGGTACCTTGAGAGTCCATAGTCCCAAATATGATAGATTTCTAACAGGTTGTTTAAAATAATACATCTTACCCATATAATAAGGAAATTACCAAGAGAGTGATGTTTTAATCTTCCTTGATGAAGGGTATGTATTACACAGTAGTATCAAAATGCATTTTCTTCAGCAGAGCTTTCTTCATGCCAGCCAGGTCAGACATAACCAGCACCACAGTCTGTCTCACAACACTCAAGTTATGAGAGCGGACACGTAGAGAGACAAAACTGAGTCTTTGTGGAACAAACTCGACAGTTTTATCTCCTTGTCACAAACATAAAACTCATTGTCTTGATTTGTTTTTCTTCTAGTTATCACTAACTCATTTTGAATATATAACATACTTTCTTTTATATTTGAATAAAATATTGAAATATCTCCAAAGAAGGTGAAGAGGGTGTTTATGAAGGATGCAACATTCCTTACAGAAAGAATAGAAGAAGTAAATTCTCTTTGTCCCTCTTTTACAGATGATGTGGACTTGCATTCCAAAACCAAAAATCATCTCGCTTTTCTGAGATCGTACTTCAAGCCTAATGTATCACATTGGAATGATCTCTACTGAAAGCATACAGGCTCTCAACTCCAAGATATATTACTAAGCTGTGTATCCTACATATGTGAAGATAAAAGATTAATTCTTCACAAACACCGTGGCAACATATATGGATTTTCATAAGGATGAAAGCCAAGATTTTTTAAAGTTCCATCCTTACTGCAGACAATTTTTAAAAGTTTGTGGCACTGTGACTATCCACATTGTGTACTGATAGTTCCCCAGGTAATCTCTGCATACTAGAGGCAGTTGACTGATTTAAGATACTGAGCATTATCCCATTCAAAATTCCATGAATTATATATTTATTTTTTTGACAATTTGTATGTGGCTGTCTGTGCAACAAGACCAAAATTCTGGGAACCCAGAACAACCTGAGAAATCTGTGCCATTGCAAAGTGCAAACAGGGTTGATACCAAAAGTTATGGGACAATTCAGGCTGGGAGGGACCTCAGCAGGTTTCCACTACAAGCCCTTCTTGAAGCAGGGACAAAACTCGGCTCAGGTTGGGTTGCTCAGGGCTTTATCCAGCTTGGTCTTGGAAACCTTCAAGGACGCTGCTGCACAACAGCTCCACTTCTGGACTGTTTTGGTTATATCTGTAATAATGCTCCCTTCAGTCAGTGGAGGCATTGTCATTCCATCAGGCTTCAGGATGAGCTTTATCACAGCATCTGTTTTAAAACAGCCATCTCCACCTGGTTTTTTTCTGGTCAGTCATTTTATATCTCAAACATACATTGGGATTTGTAGAGCATAATAATTTTACAGATCATGGAATACAAGTAAAATACAGGTCTCGACAGGCTTAGCAAAATTTAGAATCCACACTGTCACAGAGGCATCTGTTTCAGGTTTCAGCTGCAATTAACAAGTTTTATCTAATTGATGAAGTCTTCTCAGCAGCCATCAGTGTGAAGCAGATTTCTTTAACAGTTTTGGAATTCAAAAAATACCATTTGACATCAGCAAACATTAGAAACTAGGTGATCAAAATTCTCCTTGGAAAGGTGGCATTTTGACAGTTTTATACAGGTTGTTCTTTTATTTAAATGTAAGAATATACTAATCTCCTCAGAGATAAAGATACCATTCCTATATTTTCCTTGAGAACTTGAAGAGTTAAACATATGTAGCCTTGTAATGGATGAAGCACAATTTCACATTACACAAAATATTGGAATGATATTGTATAATTCCAATATGATACAAAATGTCAGGGACTTCAGAACAGCCAGATTTAATAATAAGTGAAATGCCTTCTCATAGCTATTGTTTTTTTGAGACTGTGTTAACTTTTCTTGAACTTAGGGGCTGGAAATGTGAACTTTCAGGTAAAAAATTCTTCTTTATTGAAATAAAATGTTATTAAAATCTCTCACCACTCTGATCAAAAGTAAAAAAAGAAAAAAAAAAAGAACCCCCAAACTCAGCAGTTTGCTATTTTTCAATAAAACGCTCAAGGAGAATCTCGTATTTCTAATAGGGTATGATATTTTAGTTAAAAATCTTTATCTGCAAGATACTTTTAAACCTATTGATTACAATAATCTGATCCAAAGAAGTAATGGATATCTTATACAGCATGGAACAAGTCAAAAGAAGAGACTGAAAGAAAATCCTCCTATGACATTCAGTAGTGCTGTAATCAGATAATCAATGTAGAACATATTGCACTGACCATATTAGGGGATTTGAAACTCCATCACTGCTTTCAAGGACTTTATTTTAAATCCTGAGGTATTTACCTCTTTTATATGCACCAACATTTAACCTCTACCCCTAAGAACTCCTTCACAGAAAGATACGTTCTCATCAGTTATATGAACGCCAAAAATTTACTATCAAGTTGAGGTTATTTTGTTGAAAATACATCCACCATATCTAATCTTAATATTTCACTCAGTTGTCCCCAACTAGACAAACTACCCTTCCACTAATCACCAAATTTAGTTTTCCTACTTTTAAACTACATTTTTATAACAAGGAAATTTTAAATTAATGATCAGTAAATTTTATAATTTTATAGTCACTTGCACTTATAGAACTAAAGCTATTAGAAAATTTTCATATTTTAATTCCTTACTAAATATTAATACTAAATACTAAATATTTCTTATCGCTTTTTTTTTTTTTCACTTTGCACTGGGAACACCATCAAAAGGCTTTTCATATTACACTGGAAACATAGTGTAGTGCTGTGGCGGCTTTTTGTGGCCAGGATTTGGCATCAGCAGGCTCACCAGGGTGTCCTCTGTTAGAAGCTGCCAGAAGCTCCCTCCATGTCCAACAAGGCCAATGCCAGCTGGCTCCAAGACTGATCCCCCCACAGACCATGGATGAGCCCAGCGGTGACAGTGGGAGAGCTCCTGGGATAGCACAGTTTAGCAAGAGGAAAAGTTACAGTGCAGAAGCAATTGCAGCCGGAGAAGAGGGGGGTGAGAATGTGTGGGAGGAACAACTCTGCAGGCACCAAGGGGAGTGAAGAAGCTGGGAGAGGAGGTGCTCCCGGTGCCAAAGCAGGGATTCTCTTGCAGCCCACGGCGAAGCCCCTGTGAGACAGCTATGCCCCTGCAGCCCATGGAGCTCTGAGGTGCAGCAGGTGGGTGCCCAAAGCAGGCAGTGACCCGGTGGGAAGCTGCACTGGAACAGGCTCCTGGCAGGACCTGCGGCCCCTTGGAGAGCGGAGCCCTCTCTGGGGCGACCCTATAGGGGACCCAGGCTGCTCCTGAAGGGCTGCACACCATGGAAAGTCAATGCTGGAGTAGTTCACAAAGAACTGCACCTTGAGGGAAGGACACACTTTGGAGAAGCTCATGGAGGACTGTCTCCCATGGAAGGGGCCCCCCTCTGTGGATCAGGACAAGAGTGGGAGGAGTCCTCCCCCTGAGGAGGAAGGAGGTGCAGAGACAACAGGCAAAGAAATGACCACAGCTCATGTTCCTGTGCTGCTGCACTGGGAGCTGGTAGGGAATTGTGGACTGCACCTGAGGCTGTGAACAAGGGACCTGTTTTCTTATATATCAAGAGTTCTGGTATCATTATAGTGCAAGGATTCCGTACCACCAGAGTTTCATGCCTCCTCAATGTTTTCAGTAAGCAGTTCCTCTAAGCACTGGCTCTTCTTGGTCCTTGCAGCAGTTGTCTGACTCCAGATCCCACCAATCCACTCTTTTATACCCCTTGTTCTCATTAACAGGCTACAGGTGTGGCCTGTTAACATCAGGCCTGCTCCTAATCTTTAGTAATTGGTTCAGCTGCAATTCATTGAGGGATAAGATTACATTCTATACCACCTTCATTTACCCATACTGTATCCCCCTACAGGAACCAATAGGGGGAAGGGGTTTTTAAGATTTGATTTTATTTTTCATTACTGTTCTCCCATTGATTTTTCATAAATTAAAATAATTTCCCCAAGTCAAACCTGTTCTGCCCATGACATTTACTGGTGAGTGATCCCTGCTCTGATCTCAACCCATGTGCCCTGTGTTACATTTTATCTTTCCTGTCCAGCTGAGAAAGGTAGAGCAGATTTGGTGGGCACCAGGCACCCAGCCAGTGTCAACCCACCACAGCTACTTTTTTCTCCCAGGATGTCACAAATTATCTACTTTGAAAATAAAATATATTTTCTTTACTGTTGTTAAACTGTTCATTTTTCACTGTCATAAGGTCTATCATACAAAAAATGGATGGTTTTAAAGTATATGATATAAAAGCCACTATGAAAAATAAGTTGCACTGAATTGCATTATTGCATGTGGAGATTTTCACTGCACTGCTACATAAAGAGCAAAGCAATCTGAATCAGAGACATAAACAACAAAATAAATAAATTTGCTCAGCCTATTAAATTTGAAATTTAATTTAAAAGATTAAATAAATATCCTTATTTTTTTCTAGAGCCTATACTACTTAGTTTTTTATTTGAAAGGGGCTGTTAAAAATTTAAATATCCACCCAATTTGAATTTCAGAAGCACCTGGCTATTAAATTCCTAATTAGTTTCTACAGCATTTCGTAAATCATACTACAGTTTTGTCTGCATCTTGAAGTGTCTGAATATGTTTAGAAACCTCAACTAAACTACTGCTTGCATTTATCACAGAATAGAAAAGATAAAAGCATTAGGTCTAAGTTTCCAATTAAAGTGTCAGAATGAGATATAACCAAGATATCATAAACTCTACTAGCAAAGAATGCTCCTTTACCTAAACACTGTTGTGCCAAGTGTGTTTTTTTAATCTGAGTCACAAATGCTGTCTCTTTGTGTGGATAAAGGTAGTCAAGTTAAAGTACCTGCTGCCATCTTATTGCTGGTGATATGCACTTTTCTGAGTGACTTGTGGGGTGCCAAAGTTTTTCTGTGGCTCTGAAAAAGTCTGTGATTGCTTGCTTCCCTGTAAACAAAAATTTGAGGGCATAACAAAAGACTCCTTTGGTGCAATTTGCAGAGCCAAATATGTTACCTGATCCCAGCTAAGGGATCTGTAGAAATGATGGCATACCCATGGAGTGGGGGAGCAATATATAAAAGAAATGCTATACATGAACACTATTGGCTTTTTTGCTACTGCTATATCCATTTTCTGAGCAGTCAACAGCTAGTTTTATGGCATGTTGGAGGGTTGATAAAATGAATGAATTGTATAAATGTAAATTAAGAGGAAGAATAATTCATTATTTGAAGTTGCTGTATAAAAATTAAATATTATATTATCCCTTCTTAAAGTAATTAAAATTTTATGTAAATTTATCGAATATTTTGATGTAGATCCCTGCTTTTCTAAGTGTGAATTGTTTGTGCAGTTTCAGTGCCAATCTGGAAGAGATTATATTTGCTTTCTAGGAAAAATTCAGGGTATATTAGCCAGAATTCTCTTCATTGATAATATTATAAGAATAATAAATTATGTCAATACTATTAGAACTACTTATTCTACAGTGTTTTGAAAGTATTTTTATAAATCTTGGCAAATCTAAATGTCCATGGCTTCTTCTTACTAACAATCAGTTTCTCCCTTCTTGAGAATACCTAGGGGTTAGATGTGTTCTTGACCAAAGTCTTTAGAAGTGATATCTCTGAAAGATGTGGGGCAGCTCTGCTGAAGGTGTGAGCCTGACACTGGAATTGTTTGATGTGACCTGTCAGCTGGACAGTCTGGAAGCATTTGGTGTTGTGGAGGGATAGAATGTAAGAGAACAGTGCAGAAGACGATATCATCCCTGAGGAGTTGCAGCTGTACTAATCACCAAAGATTAGGAACAGGCCTGCCCTTAACAGGCCACAGCTGTGTCCAATAAGAAGAAGAGTGCTACAAAACAGTGGGTTAGCTGGGTGTGGGGAGAGATGGAGTTTGTTGGCTGTGCTGTGAAGAGAGTTGGAGCTTGGTGGTTGCTTTGTGAAGAAGAAGGAGTCAGTGTTGTGCAGAGCTCCATGTGAGAAATCACTGAGAAGGTATGGGAGTTTTGTAATATGATGACAACATGATGTGAGTTGGGCAGTCTGGAACCACTCGATGTGACCTGTGAGCTGCTCAGTACTAGATTAGCTCCACATAGCTGTGCTTGCTGGCTGTACTACCCACAGATATCCAAGAATACCGAAACCATATAATTGATGGTGGTTGGTAAACAGTTTATGGGATTTCACTCTGTTTGTCAATTCCATTCTAGGTAGCTGGTCTGAAGATAACATCTACACAAATGTCTGCTCTGTTTTGAATCATAAGATTGAAGAGATCCCATGCCAGCAAGTTCTGTCTGTCAAATTTATGTTTATTGGACCATGGAATTTGTCTAACATCTTGAGCTTTTTGCAGTGTCTATTTTCTCATGTTGCAATCAATCAGATTATTACCGACAAACTGCTTCTACTGAAAAATTGATGGGGTTTAAGTAACCTATTTAAATTAAAAGCGTGTCCACTTATGAAGTAAATATCACTACTTGCACAACTGCTACATACAATATGTGAAATATATAAACATTCTTATCTTCTCTATGTGTTCTTGCAAATTCCTTTTGCTGAAGGTTATTTGTGTGCAGAGAACACATATGACTGGCTAGATCAGGATCTAATATCAAACTGTTAATAGAGGGAAAAATCTATAGTTTTCTCTACTTCACTCTATTGTAGAATAAACTGGAATAATTTTACTAAATTCCTGCAAAAATACAGAGTATGACTTTTAGTATACATACACCTCTCCCTTGTGAAATCACAGAGATATGATTGGAAAATTTTATTACATTTTATTTGGATCGTTAGGGATCAAAGACAAAGCAATATCTTTAGGTTTCTTTATATAATTTTTTTCTAAAATTGCAACCTATATGAAATAATATATTTCATTATTTGAAACCCCCTTCAAAAAATAAAAAAGGGGGAATGAGACCCTATAAGCTGATATAATTCTAAAGGAATTCAAAATTTTACATGAAGTCAAAGTTTTCAAATTTAGAACCTTGTTTAGGTGTCCCCTGATAATTCTAAAGGAATTCAAAATTTTACATGAAGTCAAAGTTTTCAAATTTAGAACCTTGTTTAGGTGTCCCCTGGAGCTTTTTCTCATTCATCTTATATTAACTGAGAAGAACAGACTGCAACAGGAGCCTTCTGAATATGTAAATTATCCTGTATTAATAAGCTTCAGCAGCTATATATTCTAGGTTTAGCTGTTAGAACTCAGCTCAGGCAATGAGACCAAATCAGATCTTAGCAATTTACATTTTTATAGTTCTTGCTAAAACAATTCAGAATTGACTTTTACTGCCAAGTGAGGGCATAAAATAGTATATAAAAATGTACTTAGTGCACTTTGTGTAGACCTTGCTTTTAAACACTAGTCTTTCTTAAAAATAATTTTTAAAACATAGAATATAAAATAGCCACAATGGAAAAACAAACAAATTAAAAAATCCCCTCTCCTCAACTGAAGATGAAGTTCAGAAAAAGTTGCAATATTGCTGAGATGAAATCCACTGATGAATGAAAGGGGAAAAATCAGCAACAGATAACTGACAGAGAAAGAAAACCACAATGGACAAAGGAACAAAGTCTACAGAAATGTTCTTTTATAAAATGAGTGTAGGATAACTGCTTTTCAAGAAATAACTGCATTTCACATCTTAGTGTCAGATTTTCTAGCACAGAGTGGAAGAATGGAAAATATTTATATGCCTAATAGGTGACATATTTTTTTTACATATTCTTAGATGGCAAAGGCTTCTAAAGCCCTCTCTTGGAAAGCAAGGTCAGACTACATGTATTAGTTACACAGGTTTCACTATTTTGATGGTTGCATTTCCATCTACTGCAACGATTTCTGAGACAAAAACTTTAATGTTGTGTGGAGAGCTTGGTTCAAACATGGCTTAAAGAAAGAGGCCATGAAAATATACAGCTGATAGAAAAGTAAAAGGCAGCTGTAAAGCAGCAGTTCCCAGGCCTGATTTTGTAAATAACTAAGTTCTCAGGCACATTTTTTATAAACAGCAAGATTCTCAGACAGTCTTCTCATAACAAGTAAACATTCTGTCCTTGGCTGGTCTGGGAACAGATGTGAAAGTTTTGAGAACTTTTTCATATCAAGGTGACAACACAAATCTTGGTTTCAATAAACAAACCACAAGTATTGTAAACAAAAGGAGGGGTTAGAGTTTTCCCTGTAGCCTATCATGAGCTCAGATTTTGCAATATGCATGAACTTAATTAACACTGTTATAAAAAGTGACTAATTAGATCCATAAATCAGAGTAGATGCTCATCAATCAGATAGTCGTCTCCCTTCACTGCAATAATGTTGCAAATTGTGTAAAGGCATTCAAGGCAAGGCAGGATGGAGCTTGGAGCAACATGGTCTGGTGGAAGGAATCCCTTTACATTGGAGGAGGGCTGGAACTAGATGATCCTAAAGGTCCTTTGCAATCCAAACCATTCAATGTTTCTATGATTAAAACTAAATAAGTTCTCAGTGCTCCATATTGCTTTGGTAGTCATAGAGTACAGCAAAGTCCAACAGCTGCTGCCATTCATGAAGGCCCAACAAGGATCTGTATTTTATAACAGACATAAAATTTATGGGCCAAAGTCTAGCCTTTCCCATCTAATGTGCTTATGCCATATGAGGATCCTACATTTATCCTATATGAGGATAGAATGTAAATGGCATTTTTTTTTTTTAATTTCAGTCTCTCAAAAAACAATATTAGGTCTGTGTAGGGCTATAATCTGTCAGCTCCAGGGTATCTTTGGGATAGGACACATTTCATACAAGAGAAGGCTTGTGTGATTTAGTGGCATGAAAAGAAACATTTTTAAATTTTCCAAAAAAAGAGAGCTGGCTAGGTGATGTACAGAAAAACAATATTTTCAAATTGTCTTCTTTAAAAAACTACTCAGCCACTTTCTACAGAAGAAAGAGTGGTAAGGAAAGCTATCACCAAAACTAATTTATATCATAGGTTAAAGATTATAAACCAAGCTTAATCCCCACATAACAGCATGGAAGTCTCACTGAAGCCCTGTGAATTATAAAGATAGAATCATTAAAGACAGACATAGAGATACTTGCACATCATGAACAATGATATTGATTTTTGTGCTGAGAAGGGTTTCTTCCCCTGTCCTTACAGACATCTAGAAAATCTGGGGTCATACACCCCAGTGATGAAGGTTCTTCAGCCCAGACACTTAATGAATCCTTATAATTGGTAGAAAAAAATTGCAAAGTCTAATGTTTATTTAATTTGTGTTTTTTTAAGCAAAAGCCCATCACGCCAGGTGTCTGTGGGCATGGGTGATGCACAGAACACAGCAGAGGCTTATAACTGCAGGATCTTACCATGCAAGAACAGATCAAGTTATTTCTTCTTAAATCAATATTAAAAAATTGAGAATACTTGGTTTTTTATACATGAGAAAACATGAAAAAAACGGCCATTATCTTACAAAGGCCTTGTTAGTATCGCCTGTGTGGCCTTCATTCTGCTGAGATTCTCTCAACACATCTCCAGCCCTCCAAACAAGAGAACAGTCAGCAATATTCACGCTGAGGGCTACCCTCTTGAAAGTGTACAAGACTTCTGTAGCTTATTTACTGAAAATTATTTTTTCACAGAAGATCAGTTTTCAATTTCTATTTTTCCATGTCTATTTCAACTTCACCACAGAAAGGAGAGCTCAAGCACATGGTTATAGTGATGTCAGTCAAACCACACGGGAAATCTCACAGCACCTGGGATTTCAGGATTTTCCAACATTCTCCTAACTTTCACAACTTTGTCCTCTGGCCCAGCTGTCATAGACACATTAGTGTTTTTTTGTGACAAATAGACTTTAGCCTATAAACTTTATGCCTGCTATAAATCCTGTACGGGGTACTTTCTGCAGCAGTTCCTATGGCATCACAGTGCTGCAGTGCCAGGCTAGGCGCTAGCAAGTGATCTGTCCATGCTTAATAACACTCAGAGAGGCTGCATGGAGGAAAAAAGATAAAATCATAGGCTGAAAAATCCTAGTTTTGCCCAAGTTTTTTCATAACCAAGTTTCCCAAATCTCTCATAATTTTCACTGTTCTTTTCTGGATTTTTTGCGATATACCCACATATCTTTTTAAATTTCATGCCCCAAACCAGACAGGTATTTCTGGCTGTGATCAAAGGAAAGGCTTGTGATCTAAATTACAAAAATATATTAATTATTATACAATAATATTAGCTTGTCTTGAATTGAAATCTACATGTACTAAAATAATGTAAATATTTTGTGACATTGTGCTGACATACCTAAACACCAAGTATGGGCCTTTTACTGAAGAGTGTGGGCAATTTGACCACTAGCCCAACAAACAGAGATCTGTGCTCTTCACACAGCAGGCATTGGAAAATGTTTATGCAGTGACCCCAGCAGTGAATTTTGCAAAACGACGAGTGAAAATAAAAGGAGCAGACTCTGCAAATAAGCCTGGAGACCAAGAACCCCCCAGATCCATGGCCTATCACTGCTAAATATGCAGCATCAGCACCCTGGTGCTGTACACTTGCAGCTCACATGTGATATAGGTGTTAACAATCAACAGTTTTATATAGGTACAGAAGAGCAGCAATATCCTAAAAGAATGAAGTGTTAAGACTAGTTAATATTACTAGTAATAATTTAATAAATAAACTGTTAGCATTGTTAATGAAATATCAGTTTAGTAAAGTTTTTAGAATTGTTTTAAATTTGTCAGACTTCTGAATAATGCAGTCAAAGCAATCTCAAGTTCCCTTATACTTTTAGATGTATGTTCATTTGCAATATAGCTAAGGCTTTATCAACAGCACAAAGAGTTTGTTTCACACATCTTACAGGTTATATATAAATGCAATGAGGATTGCTCCCTTTGCAGTGTGAAATAATTAAGAACCTGTTGGGACCCATCATGAATGTGCATAATTTACTATTTCTGTTTAGAAGTGCTATCCTGAATTTACTTTCCTGAATTTCAATCAGTTCTTGCAAGATAATTTCAGATAATTAATTGCAAGATGCCATTAACATGACAATTCTGCAATGAGTATACTGATCCCTCCAAAATATTTGCGTCTATAATTTTTTGTAAACATTTTTTAATAAATATTGTAGAAGAAATCCTTAACAGAGGTCAAACCACTTAATTTAGACTAATTTGCTTAGGGAAGTGTACAAGACAAGGAGAAATTTCAGAAAACTGTGTACTTGTTTTGTTGCAAGTTTAGACTGACTGTAGATAAAAGTTAATGTTTTTATTTATTTAACATCCTAGCAGCAGAATACTCTGCCTTTACATGCTTTTAGAATACAACTTCCAGTGTGCCCTAAGTATATCTGATTCCCAAGAACTTAAAAATTGTGTCCTAATATATTTGCAGGGAAGCAATGACTCTAATGTCCATGGTTATTCTTGTGGATATTTTGAGTGATGTACTGCAAATACACTTTAGCTCAGTATTGCAGGTATGGCCTTCTTGTACCAGCCACCTCAGGATTCTTGGTTATTCCACAACCTTGTCCAATTAATGTATATTCCTACCATTACAACAATCAAATAATATATTCAAATTTTTCATTCATTGTTGTACATATGCAAAATTTTCCTGTTATTATGGGACAAAGTACTGTAGTGGAAATATTAATGCAGGAACAAAGAGCAATGTTAAATCCATTAATATAGCACCATCTGCTAAAAGTGCCACATCCCTAGGAGATCACAACAAAGCAGATATTTGCCTTTAATTCTTTCAGGTATTTGCATTGTGCTGGGCTCCTTTGTAAAATTTTGTATGTTCAGTATTTTTTTCTGCCATATCTTAGGAACTGCACCAGTTCACACTGGTGTGCAAGCACACAGCTTTGATTTGAAGGTTTTAAACTTTGCATCAGCTTGGCTGAGCTTCCTATTGTTTATATTTGGCTGTTTATTTCAGTGGTGTGACACTTAAGAGGAATTTACAGCATTATGTTTTAGATTTGGCACAAGTGCTGCAAAACTTCTGCTGAAACAATGAGCCTAGTGATGGCATAAAGGACTTGGCTTGTCAAAGCAACACGACTTTCATGCACTTTGCTAGGAACCTAACACTTAAGAATTGAAAAATTGATGTTTAAAGAGCTAGGAACACTCTAGGAACTACACATAGTGTAGATGTTGTATGCAGTGCATCATTGGTCATGGTCGGAGTCTCATAGTTAAAACCTGAGTGATGTTCTATGAATACGTTTTACCTTTCAATGTAATTTCTTTGAAAGCAAAAAAAAATATCTGTCTTACTGCTTACTCCTAGTTCCTTGACAGGATAGTGTCATTTAGTGCATTTAGTGCTTCTGTGCCAATTTAAAAAGTATTTTTTCACTTAGTAATTTAAATGTAATTATCCTATTATTTAATGAGGATAGTCAGGCATAGAAAAAGGTGAAGCATGTGCTGCATTCAACTACCAGCCCCAGTGTCATTATTGCTATTAAATACAGATAATATTTTTCAGAATAACCACCTCAATGAGACCAGAGCTCCAAAATGTAATATCTTGTCAGAGATAGCTGTGACTTTCACATCTGTCAGTTAACAGAGCTGTTTTAATAAAACACAGTGTCTCAAAAGAAATGTGTTTCTTACTTTTCAGTCCCATAGTGACAACAGAACTAATGGAAACTACCCAAATATGTCTGAAATCTCAGTATCAATTTACTGTGAAGTACCATAAAAATTCCTGTTATTTGTTGCCTAAAAAGGAACAATGCTTGCTCAAATTTATATGGATAGAAAAAATGATAAACTATTTGGGAGGTTCATTTACCCTTCTTTTCTTGTACTTGCAAAAGGAAGATGAAGTTTTGGGAGTGCCATCATCTATGAAAAAAAATCTGGTTGCTTCCAATACTCTACTTTTCTGTTTTTAATACAAGAACATTGTACAAATTTTGTGCTCATTTCCATATCAAAATGATGGTTGGATGTCTTTTAAACAAGACATACATTTAAAAATAAATTTTTGAAATCTATTTTAATTGAAGGGTTTATTTTTAAAAATCTTGGGAGACTTGCACAATACCAATTGTGACCAGAAATGTAATTATCTCCTACATAGCAATTCAATTCTAGCTGACGAATGTAACAATATGAAATATATTTACTAAATCTGCACTTCAAAATTTGAAAACCAAACCCAAAGTATTACACAGCAATACCATAGGTCAGATTTGTTGCAAATCATTCATTTTGGCAAAATTTAAAAATGTGATTTATTTCCCATAGCAATAAGTGTATAATATACCAAGGTCTAGGATTTTTTGGCTTCCCTGTATTTTCTTTTGAGTGTGCAGGAGTTGCCTGAATGAATAAATAGTAGTAATAGGAGGCATGTAACTCATATTAATTCCACATCAAGCAGAAGGAAAGCAAACTGAAACTCTGTAATTCTCCTTTTCTCTTTGTTGGGGTTTTTTGGGTATTTTTTTGCCAGAGAACATCTAGTACTCTGTTTACTCACTGTGTGATTGAAGTTTCTTGGGCTGTTAGGTGTCCATGAAAGATGACTAAGAAAGAAAAGTGCAGTATGAGAGGTATGCACAGAGAATAAATTGTTCATCCCTTAATCAAAGAAGCAAGAAACTTTCTGTGCCAGGTAAGTGGGAAGAGAGAGGAACATGAGGTCACAAACCTCCAGGCAGGTTGCAGAGTCAGACAGTAATTCTGGCTGCAGGGGAAAACAAAGACTTCACATAATGACGACAGAAAGACCAGAAAAAAACCCACAGAAAAACAGATCAGCAGAAACCAGAAATATTCAGAACATCTGTGCCCTGTATTATCCTTCCATCCTATGGTTGTTCAGGAGAAGAGGCTTGCAATATTTGCCAGAGTTTTGATGAATCATTCAGTGGCACTGATTTCAGATCAGAAGGCCAAGTTCACATGCACGCATCAAAAAGTTATATAGAATGTGCAAGATAAGACTTGAAAAACTGGTTTTATGCAATAAAGTGGACTTTGTTTTTATACAAAGTTAGCACCAGCAGTTGGATGAACCTGCAGAGTAGGAATTAGTTTTATCATGGCAAGAGCTAATCAGACTTTTTTCTGTGCCACCATGAAGCCAGTAAAACTTTTTAACTTTCACTGAGCTGCTAATTTTCTCTGATGCTTAAAACAAACCAACATTGATATTAACGACATTAAAAGATCCACAATGGTTGAGTTGAGGAGTTACTAAGTGCACTACTTTGCATTCTGTTTAACCAGGTAAGAAAACTTTTTCTGTCAAAAACCATTGTTCTTCATCCAAATTAAATGGTATTACCCTTATAACAAAGGATTAATATTTTAATGAAAGATTAATGAGGGACAACTGCTGTCCTTCAAAGAAAGAAACAGCAGCAGAAATTGTTATTTCGCATTTAATCAATTGCAAGCATGCTGCTTTTGTCATTCTCTTAAGGTCATTTCAATACAAGTCAGAGACCATGTTTGCAAGCTTCACTTAGATAATACAAGGCATGCAAAAGCAGCTGATCTTAAACCTGAGCATCACTGCCCTTAAAGAGCAGCAGGTTGATATATGGATATGTAAGAAAAAATAATTTTGCAGGGTCCACATTTTTTTTCCTTGCTCTAGTAATTCCCTGGTTCCCATACCACTATCTACAGGTAAAGTAACAGCTTTTCTAAATTCCATGTTTCAGAAGGCTGCACCTTGGAATATCATAAACAGAAACAATTTTTGATGTCAAGAGTATGGTTAAAATTGGTTTCATAAATATACACTTAATGATACATTTGCTATATGTTCTAAATAACTGCAGGTACAGTTTATGATTGATTTGTTATTTCTGTTGGATTATGATTACACCAGTGACTGCATGTCAAAGAATTTCTGTTTGCTGCCTGAGTCAGTTGTTTGAGCTGCATTAGCTGAAAGAAGCTAGAGTGCAAAAAATCCAATGCTTTTGACTTTACTCCTTGCTTTCAGATGGACTTAGTCCCTAACTACCCTTCACAAACCTGTCAAATACTAGGCAAGGAGATTTACAGCCTTAGAAATACATTTGCTCAGCCACACATTGTCAGAGCTGACAAGTAACTTAGGGTTTCTTTTTTTCCTATATTCTATTTTAGATGTTTACTATAGGATTATATAAATGTCTTTTATTCTGTTTCACACAAATGAATACTTCTGCTGGCCTAGTTTAGAATCCCACTGGTACATATTTTGCTGAGTTATTGTAACATATGTTCTATTATTCCCAAATTACAAAATGATCCTAAGATTATGGTCAAAGTTTAGCCTTAAAAGCAGATGAGCACACATTGCAAAATTTTATGACAGGAGTCCTTGTTGGTATTGGCCAAATGAATCATATTCTAAAGCCAATAGTTTGTTGCTTATGGGCTATGCTGCTTCCACGGTGGGATTAGTAGATTGATAAATCATTCACACTTTGGTAGATTGTGATGTGGCCTCAAATTCACTCCAAAATTCTCTGCCTTCTCCTCCCAAGCTGCACAGGAGGATGAGGAATGGGGGCTGGGGTCAGTTCACCACATGTGTCTCTGCTGCTCCATCTTTCTCACGGGGACAACTCCTCACATTTCCCTGCTGCATTGTGAGGTCCCTCCCATGGGAGACCATCCTCCATGAACTTCTCCTATGTTAGCCCTTCCTATAGGCTGTGTTTCCTCATGAATTGCTCCAGTGTATGTCCCTTCCATGGGGTGCAGTCCTTCAGGGACAGACTGCTCCAGCGTGGCTCTGCCACAGGATCACAAGCCCTGACAGTGTGGGCTCCCCACTCCATCAGTTCACAGGTCCTGCTAAGAGCCTGGTTTGGCATGGGCTTAGCACAGCATCACAGACCCTTTGGGCACCCCTGTGCTCTGGCATGGGGTCCTCCACAGGTCTCAGGTGGATCTCTGGTCCACCATGGACCTCCATGGGCTGCAGGACCACAGCTGCCTCACCATGGTCTGCATCAAGGGCTGCAGGGGAATCTCTGCCCCAGATCCCAGAGAACATCCTTCCCTTCCTTCACTGATCTGCAGAGTTGTTGCTCTCATATTCTCACTCACCTCATCTTTGGCTGCAATTTGCTCCTGTTCTGTGAATTCTTTCCCCTTCTTAACTATGTTTTCCCAGACGTGCTGCCGCTATCACTGATGGGCTCAGCCTTGGCCAGCAGTGGGTCTCTTGGAGCCATCTGACATTGACTCTATCACACATTGGGAAAGCTTCTGGCAGCTTCTCACAGAAGGCACTCCTGTAGCCCCCATCCCCAGTGCCAGAATCTGTCCACTAAGTCCCAATTCACAAATGAAAACAATGACAGACACATCCTGTGCTCTCTGCATGGGATCAGTGAACCTACATCTCCTGCATTTCAAACCCCTTATCGTCTTAAATTTCAGATGGCTGGAGAATGTTCAGGATGAAATCTAGAGCTGTGTTTTATGATTTAACCTATATTATACTTTTATCTGTATCTTTCATCATAGAAGAGGGCAGGGAAGACAAAAATGGTAAAAGGATTATGGCAGAGTCATTATTACAAGGAAATGGGTCTGAGTTTCCTCACTGACTCTCAATTTCTCTGACTTATTTCAGTGGATTAACTACTCAAATCAAATTGAATGATAAACTCAGTCTAATATAAACTGCAGAGCACATTATTTTTGAATCTTTCTGCATTTCAGTCTTTTACAGATCTTTGCCCCAAAATAGACCTACTTCATTTTCCTTGTTTATGAGAATATGAACAAGGCTGTGGAAACTATAAATAACAGTAACAACTCTTGGTAGATGAAGTGTCTCGATCCATTTTGCAAACAATCTCCCATGACAAAATTTTTGAAAGAATTAAACTACAGTCTAAACACAGGCTTCACTGTCTTTGAATCTAGAATTTGAAAACATTTAGATAAATGATGGCTATGATTCTCTACGAATGTCTGTCATGTTATTTTCTCATACATCAGTGTAATTAAAAAAGCCAGCCTATGATTTAAAATCCATCCAACATTTCAGTCAAACAAAAACTTTAAGTCCTTTTTCTGGACACATACCTTCTACCATATGTAGTTTTTAAAAGGACACATTGGATATAAAATTACTACAGCTTAAAGTACTGCAAAAGATGAGTAGTCCATATGGATACTGACTTAAACATATCACATTCAACAGCTAAGTGCACTTCAATATCATCATAAGTCACATCAGAGTGCTATTTCAAGCACTCTGTTTTCCCCTCCAGCAGAACATCTCACTTCGTGGTACAGCTCAGGAAATGTTTTCTATTAAAGATCTGTCAAGTCCCTGTGATGACCTAGTTCTGACAAGTTACCTGAGCTACTGAAGTGACCTTCTGACAAAGCCAGAAAATGAGACTCACGAGCTAATGTCAGTGTTCTCATGTTCCCCATACTGTTCAAAAGGTCTCATAAAACTCACATGGATGTGTCTTGGATGCAGTACAACTGAATCATAAACAGATGAAAGAAGCAAGAGAGACAAAAATTAAATACACCATTTGTCATTTCTTGAGGAGGAGCACTACTTCAATGAGTTACAAGCAGCAACTATTCTGCAGCTTCACTCAGCTTCACTCAGGCCATGGGACAATACAATACCAGAATAGGGGAAGTTTGTTTTCATAATGAGCTACTAGCCATGTGAAATATTCCTTTTTTTTTTAATCAATCCTGCTTCCTAACTCTTGATTTTCTTCAGACACACCTCTAGAAACTAGTAAAGGTTTCTTGCTTGTAAGACTTATTTGCTCAGAGTTTAGACTATGTCTCAGTAGCTGTTTTGTAGTTTTATAGCAGAAGAAAATGGATTTATCAAAGAAAATATTTTATTAGGCAGATAAGTAACAAAATTTTGTAAGATGTAAATTCCACAAGTCATCTTGATTGAGATCCAGAAAACTCAAGGCCCATTGGGCTGAAATAGGGATGGTTTTCACTAAAATAGAGTCAATTTTCTTCACAACAGCTTGTATGAGGCTGTGTTTTGGATCTGTGCTAGAAACAGTGTTGATAACTCAGGCTGGGAATGCACAAGGAGTTGGGAGGGGACACAGCTGGCACAGCTGACCCCAAATAACAAAGAGATATCCCAGACCTTATGGCATCACACTCAGTATATAAAGAGGGAGGCAGGAAGGAGGAAGAGGGGGATGTTTGGAGTCATGACTTTTGTCTTTCCAAGTCACCACTGCATGTGGTGCGGCCCTTCTTTCCTGAGAATGCCTGAATACCTGCCTGCCTGTAGGAAATGGTGAATTAATTCCTTAGTTTGCCTTCCTTTATTAGCATGCATGGTCTTTGCTTTACCAGTTTAGCTGTTAAACTTTACCTTCAGCCATAAGTCTTCCCACTTCCATCCTTCTGATTCCATCTCCCATCCTAATGTAGAGAGAGTGAGGTTGTGTGTGGTGCTAAGTTGCTGGCTGGGCTTAAATCATGACAAATAGGTATCAACAAAAATACTCATACAGTCACTTTTTGTGGTTTACATTACTTGTTTTCATTGTTCATACTGAAAAATAATGTTTTTCAATGTTCAGCAAAATATATCAGAATTGCTATGATTTAAAGTAATAAATAATTTCTACTATACCTTAGATCATGGGCTTTTTAAATTTTAATTTTAGTTTTTTAACTTGTATATTTTCCCTCAAAAGAAGATTTAAAAATTAAGCAGTTAAGTAAAACAAATAGTCTAATCATATCTTGTTGTTGCATCAGAAACAAGACGCTTTAACTTCCTTCATTGTACAGATGTGCTTCACAATTTTGACATCAACTCAGTTACTGGTAGGTGGCGCAACTGGGACCAATGAGCCCATGGGAAACCTGAGATTTGGATGTTGGAGAAAGCCCAATGTGCTGAATGACATCCCAGGACAGGGGGCACTGCCCTTGAAGTCAATTGAATAAGGTCCTGTTAAGAGCTGTCTCTAGGTGGGCACACAAGAAGTGACATTCCCAGTACCAAGCCATTACTTTTATATGGTGTTCATGCGTGCATCCACAAGACTTTTTAGGATGTTGCCTATTGTAAGCCTCTTAAGGGAATGTCCAGTCATGGGCTTGTGGTTTCATTCACAACCATGTGTGTCTGTTTCATATAAGCAACCATATCAGTGGGCTTGTGATGTGAGCCAGCCAAGTGACCAAGCATGTCTGGCCTGTGAGCAGAGCTCACTGTGAAGTCCAAAAAAGCCAGAAGCTAGGTTAGAATAAATCTGGTTATTCCACTGAGAACAAAGATGGGGGGACAAGTGCCACGATCCTTTCCTCCTTTGCATTCTCTTTCTCACCATCTTCAGTCCCCAAAAGATCAGAATCTTGACAAAAGGTGAAGCCATATTTAGTAGCAAACACATGCAATTACTACAGAATACATTATGTATGACCATTAGGAAGATTTTCAGTGTTGTATTGCTAGTTCACTTTTTATTGGCATTGTCCTGCTGGGAGTTAAGCATACCTCTCAAATATCAACAAATCATGCTCAATAGTCATGGAACATGTGGTAATGGAGATGAAGATGAGACTCATCACTCTGCAGCATACATCAGCTCAAATACTATGACCAGATACATCTCTAATCCCACTTCTTACCACCTGTAACCACAGGTGTGAAATCTGCATTTCCTTCAGTTAGATAGGTCCTCTGCTGTAAATGAATAAATAAATTAAACCACGAAATTTCAGAACAAAAATGATCAAAACATGCAGGAATAATTCTGCTTGTTAAATGCATCTATTTTAAATGCTTTTTGAGTGACTGGTTTCATGCAAGTACATAGGATAATTCTTCTCTAGGAATTTTATCTACCTGTCACTAAACTGCTGTTATTAGAACAGGAGACCTGACCAGGAGACCCCGTGTATTCTTATTTTTGTTAACTGAATATTCACAAACTATACTGGGTAACGGGCACTGGGCAGCACTCCTTGAACAAAGGGGTTGGACAGCGTGATCTCCAGAAGCACTTTCCAACCTCAGACATTCTGTGGAAGTCTAGTGTCTTTCCATGCTGAGATGAGTGCAGCCTGTTGGCTACAGAGGTATCCTTCACACAAGTACAAGGTTATTTTGTCAAGTGCTTTCTAAGAGCAGATATTCTTTTGTATACTCTCTTTACAGCTCTTCACTCTCCAGGAACAAATTGCTTTTCTCCTGTCCTGCTCACAGAGAAAGAAAATCCCTCTTTTGATTCTGCTTGTGCCATTTCCCACTGTCTTGTCAATGGGACAAATTTCCCTGCCTTTTTTTCCTTTCTGTCTCTCTCCCCTTCATGCCAGTCCTCAAGGTCTTTGAAATCCTTTTCTCTTACCAAAGTAGTGTGGCAAACATTGTCAGTAATGCAACAGCCTCTGAACTCTCTTTTCATTTCCCATGCATGTTCAGCAATTCTTACACATTACAGGACAGAAAGCCTTGCCATTTCCACTGCTGGCAGCATTAACTTTAAAAAAAGGTTCCAGAAAACAGTTGGTTCTCTCCTTGTACTTTTTTCTTCTTGCAACTCTGGTTCCACTTTTGTTCCATTTAATTGTTTTGACTCAATTTTATGTATTTTTAAGCCTAGCTGCACTCTTGGTACAAGGCAGATACTATTATAAAGAGGAGATGAGAAGGATGTTAATAAAATTTGCAGATTCCTGCTGTCCTCAAGGGAGAGCTGTTTTTGTCCATGTGCCCCATGGGATGGGTCTTGGCTGTAGGCACTAATACAGAGAAGGTGAAGTACAGTGTGAGGTGTTGCACTGGAGCAATGCCAAGCTCACTGTGGTGATCTAAGGTACATAAACTGCAGACACTGGCAACAGACACAACTCACAACCTGCCCACAAAACCAAGTGAAATGTTTGATGGAGAGGAGTAGATGTGGCAAAACTTCTTGGTCTGGTTTTTAAATGGAAAATTGAAATCACACTTCCATAAACTTGAGATATAAATAAAAAAAAGGGGTATTACTGTGTACTGGAGAAACTCTTTCCACCCAGAATACTTTTGGTTAAGAATTGGAGATGATTCTTAAAATGGTCTTGTTTGGAAGGGGCCTGAAGGAAAAGAAATACTAATACTATTGCTATTACTACTAATAAAAAAATTGTATTTTTTTTCTGCTTGAAATTTGCTTGTTTTCCATTAATTTTCAGGTGCTGGCTTTAAATTGAATCTTAAAAAAAACAAAATACAACTAGAAAGGGGATAGGAAAAAAACCCGAAAATTTAAATCCATGGGGTCATTGCAACAAAAGAAGTGGCCCTCCTTGCATTAACTGTAGGACTAAAATCAAGGATTTCTGTCCTTGCATTTAATTTCCTGTGTTATGATAGGCAGGTTATTTAATTGTGTTTTAGTTTCCCCAGATTTGAGGTAAGTCTAGTGGAATCTTGTGAGGGATAATATATTTCTCCATCATTTTGGCATCTTTGGATATAACAGGCTATTGCAGGAAAGTAGCTCTTTATGGAACATCCCACAAAATTAAAATGCAACACTGAAAGGCATATCCTTTGGGCTGTGTGTTTTATTTTTTATTATCTAAACAAGTCAATTTACATATTTATGGTAAGAGTCCTGACTTCTACATGCCTTCTACATCTTGGATTTTTAACTTGATCATGAAGTAGAAGGAGCATTTGAGGAAAAAATCTTAAGCAGAATTTTAATTTAGGGAAATATATCTTACTATTGAAATTAATGTGCCTTTCTTTGGGTTTGTGCTCAACGATGTAAAACATTATGTAGGATGTGGGTCAGAAAACTGCAACTCAAAGAATTCAATCCCTTCTGTCACTCAGCACTGACAGTGGGTGGATTAATATCAGTCAATGCCTGACTGGGCTCAGAACATTATATGCTTCAATGCCACTACTGGTGGAAACAAGGCCAAGAATTTAATCCAGGAAAAAGCCTTTTGAAAGCTGCTGGCTAGCTCTCAGTTCCATCCATTGACAACTGCTAGCTTTGTGTTGCAAACATAATATTTGCCAAAGTAGAGACTGTTGGTGTTGCATAGAACCTTTAAATAACCAGCAGCAGTGAGATCTTTCAGAGCCACTGGGTGAGCAGGAGCAGCTGTTTCCAGCTGCAAACTGCCACAAAGTCGGGACTGTCTTGCAGCCTCAAAGGGACAGCAAGTGGTCAAAAATGATTGCTTTAGCAATTTTCCTCTAGGGATCACGTTGCCATAAATCTGTCATCAAGGAAGTTGTGTTTCCCAGCCCCCTAGGGCTGCCTGTTTGTGGCATGCTGGAGGGGAGGCCGTGGGCCAGCCTGACTAGCCTGGGTATCTCAGGGTCTGTCTCAGGCCTAAGCTCCACCAGGACGAGGAAACCTGAGCTCCTCAGTGCACACTGAATGAGGGACTAAACAATGCAGCTGTAGACTCATCAAACCCTGACTGCTGCTTCACTTTAAAATACCTGTAGAATGTATTACCTGTTATTTCGTTGTGTGGTGAGAAGGGACCTGGAACAGGAGCCCCTGTTGTGGGGACTTCATGTGACCAAGGGGTGTGAACTGTACAGCAGATTTCCCAGACAGTCCTATAATTGCAAGATTTTTGTGGGGTTCCTTCCACTTCCATATACAGGTTGAATGAGAGATCAAAGAGAAAAAATGATGTCTTGCAGGTTGAGACTTTTTCTAGCTTCAGAGAAAATCACATGTTTTAGCTCTAGATCACAAGTCTTAGTGCTTGGTCTATTCCAGCACCATGCACTCTGTATCCTACACTTGTGCAAATTGCAAAAATATAAAACCAGTAAAAGTCACACAGTCACTATTTTAGCCTACCAGTCACCCACACATTTTGAAATAAATGCCTTGAAGAGAGGATTAAGACCTTTAAATCCTGAGTGGAGAAAATTACCTGCTCAGAGCATTTTATAAATCTCTGAAACCTTAGGAAATGAAAAAGAAGGATTTAAAACATTTTTCCTCCATGTATTTAGCTGGCAAGGCTGGCAAATCAAGGTTATGTTTAGTTGAAATCCAACCTCTAAATCAGTAACAATTTTCTCTTCTGAGACACTGTTCAGTGGTATTCTGTATTTAAGAAGCAGCATATGCATTTGGCAAGTTAAGTTGTGTGAATGTGCCTTGAAAAGAATATTCCCAGTGATGGCTGTGCCTCTGCCCAAGATCCATGTTCCAACCTTTGTATCTGTGAGAGACCCAGTCATTTCCCAGTCATGAGCCACAACCTAAATTCTTTTTGTAGCTTGACTACAAACCCACCTTAAATTTTCTCATCCTTTCGCCTTTCATTTAGTGCAATTAACCAGAGATATTTGCTAAAGGAATCTAAGATCTTCCTCAGCAGCCCCACACAGTCCTTGCTAGCAGGACTAAAACAGTCTAGTCTCTTTGTGTGAGCTGATATACTTTTCACTTCATTTCAAGAAATTTCTAAATACTGCAGAACAATGATGATAAAAAGAGAAAAAAAAAGAATTATGCAATATGCCCTGAAAGGTTGAATAAATCCCTACATGTCATCAACCAGATATAATTGTGGATTACAAAATAGTATCTTGGTAGTGAACATGGAGATGAATCTGCATTTAGGCAATTTATTAAAATTTAATTAATTCTCTGACATGCACTCTTAGGTATTACTTTTTAATTTCCATCTATGGAGTAGATAACTCAATTACTACTGTCAAAAAAAAAAAAAAAGTGGACTATTTAATAATATACACTTATGTATTTACATATGGATCAAATTTGTATATAAATAATCAGACAGGAATATTAATAACAGCAATAAATAGTAGAATTTTTCTTTTAAGACCAAAAGGTGTTGGCAATACTCCCAATACTAAGGCAGCTCTTTAGTGACTCAGAGAAACTGTGAGAAGTGCAGAGCCAACATGGTGATTTCCACACCAGGGCAGTGTTATTCCCCCCAGTATGGGCACTTGAGAATTCTTAACTTCTTTCCTAAATGATTTGGTTTCTTGGGAAATTTGCACAGCTGGTAATGCAAGAGAAGACTTAACACACCTTATTTTGAAGTTCCTTTTACAATTTTGCTATGCAGCTTTTTACACAGTCCTGTTATTTTTCTTGCATCTATTGATACCACTGAAATAGCATTGGCCCCATTGTATATTCTTTCATCACTTTCAGCCAAATATTACACATTTAAATAAATGGGCTTTTGATCCCTAACCTAGTTTCCCTTGCATTTGGGTTTCAATCTCTGTGTTTTGGGACATAAGCAGTTGCTATATATACGTGGTTTAAAAGCAAGTGTATACTAAGGTATTAACTAAATTAAAGATTTGGTAATTTTTATAAAGCTAAAGAATTGCTGTTAGATAACTGAAAAATATTTTGATTTAGTATATTCTATGACCTTCCTTATTACTTTTCTCCAAAGTTCTCTTACATTATAACAAATATTTTATATATATATATATACACAGCATTATTATATAAAGGTGAAGTTTAGTTTGAATTGAAGAAAGATGTCCAAGTTTGATTTCATTAAAACTGAATGAAAAGGTGTTCTACTTCCATGCTGACAGGAAGCTTGAATGCACCTTGCAAAAATTTAGAGAGAGGTAATTAGGGATTTTGAAAAAAGCCTTGAACTGACTACTTGTTTGGAAATAAAAATGCTGAAATATCATTGACTTCTTTTTTTCTGAATTTCATTGCTATGCTCCTACCTTTTTTATAGTTCATGTTCTGCATTTTCCATTCCAGGGATTCAATTTCCATTTCAAATGCATTCCATTGTGGTTTTTTGTTTGTTTGCTTTGCTTTCTTTTCCATTGCAATAATTGGTATGTTCCTTAAATTAGTCTATTTTAAATCATAAAATGTGACTTTTTGAACTCTTCTTTCTAATACAAGCTTTGAGATTTTTTTGCTTTCTTACATGGAACCATGTTTCCTTTCCACATATAGCTTCAAATTATTGTCATTTTTCTCTTCTTTGTTCTAAAAAAGTCTGTTAGCTATGTGCTAACTAGTAGTGCTATTGCAAGCTCCTCCTCTCATTTCTTCTGAATTTTCACTTATATTTCTATATTTATTTTAATTTTTAAGTCACTGTTATATTATGTCTTCCTGAAACATACTCTGCTGAACTAACTCTGTTGGCCTTGGTAGTAGGGCTTCTTTTACGACCTTGCTAGGCTTGCCTGATTTCAGGTATTTCTCTACTACAAACTGGGTAGAAATTGGAATATGAATTGATGACTTTTTTTACAGAGTAAAAAAGGAAAAATCATTATTATATAAAAACAATGAAGATTTGCTTTGTCTTTGAAAAGTATTAGCGAAAAAGAAAAAAAAAAGCAACAAATTGGATGCAATTAGTAATTGTCAAATACTTCCAGTGTTTGCCACAAATCCCTAAGCAGTCCATGAATGCCTAATATTTACAAACACAAAATTCTCACAGAACAGCAGTGTTATTTTAGATTTTTTTTCCTTGTGCTGTAACAAGCTAATTATAATCAAATTAATGTACTCTGTAACTTGAACAGTGCTGGTGCATTACCAATGAAGAACAGTGGTTTGCAACATTAGCATGCCTGGGTGTGGAGCACCATGTTCTCTCACCCATTCACAACCTCGTAGCTAGAGATTTATTCTGACCCCTTTGTGTCCTTTACAAAACTGTGACTTTAGAGTAAGTTATGATCATGAAAAAAACACCAATAGTTATGGATTGCTGCTCAACTTGTCAAAACAACTCAAGGCAAATGAAGCCTAACCATGGTGAATTATTGGTCTGCTTCTTCACAGTACAAGCCTATATATAACCACAGATGAAAACTGGGAAATGATAATTCAATGTCAGAGTTTTGTGCTGTTATACAAAGTTCAGAGATGGTATCTCTAACACAGACTTCAATAGCTTTAGCAAGACAGGATCTTGATTGACCCCTTGTCAAGATACTCTGTACTTTTCAGCTATCATTGAATCAGGAGAAGAGATCTGAACACGTTTCTGTGTCTGCAACTTAATTGCCTAAAATTGTTTAGTCATCATTTAACCAAGACATGCTTCAAATTTAGTCTACAATCAGTTCAGTTCTGTTGCTAGTACTTTATGTTTCAACTCTTTTGCATTCACAAATTCACAGATATTTCTTCACCCATTTTTATGTATACTCCATTATCATATCTGGAGTATACATAAAAAATATTCCTAGAATATGAATTACATAGAGCTTGGTCATAACTTACAGTCATACAAAAATAAAGTTTTTTTAGTATAAATCTGTAGCATTATCTCCTCCCTGATGAATTCTGGATAAAAGACATTTCCCCAGGAATATGCCAATGGTTATTTGTGGCTAATATTGCAGCAAAAAAACCAAAACGAAAACCAAAACAGTAATAATAAAATAATTACTGTATTGGAATTCAGACTTTATTGTACTGGAATTCAAACTTATCCGTACCTGATATGTTTAAGATGTAAAAAATATTTATTATGGGCACTGAGGGCTAGAAACTCTCAAAATTTCTTGAAACTGAAGTATCTCACACTTGGAGTCAGTCCTAGTTAAATTCTCCAGCACTTCTCACAGCTGTGAATCTGTCTGTGAATGTCAAGCAGATCTTTTACATATTCCATATTTTTTGTTCCATAAGAGCGTTTCACACCTTAATGAAAACAGCGTGTGCCAATTAACAAGCTAGTATCAGTTGTTTTGCATTTTCTTAATTAAGCCTCAAAAAAATAAAAAGGAAAGTGAGCTCTGCTAAGATTGTGTTTTGACAGCACTGTCTATCCTTATCTACTCGATGGAGACAATATATTCCAGAAGACTGAAACAGAAGCAAGTTAACAAGTTTTTTCAAATACGTTAAAGAAGTTTATTCCTCCACTGTTTTACAGCTTACTACCTTGCATCTCTTATCTTGCAGTCAGATTTCAGAGGGGGAGACAAACATTTTAAAGCTTTACTAAGCATCCTAAAGATCTCTGTGATAAAATAGCTGAGGTGAGAAGGTGTTTGAATGAAAAGAACAGCCACATTTTGGACTCAAAGACCACAATGGGGCTGAAACCTTATCAAAGTTCAGTCCTACCAGCTACAGAAATAGCATCCTGCACTACAGTGAGTCAGATCATTTCACACCAGTCTGTGCAGCTCATATGAAAACAGCAATAATGAAAACTGATTCAGTGAAACATTTGGGACTAGTGCCTACACTCTTGCAAATATGTGAAGTTGAACTCTATTAGAAAAAAGTAATGCTCTTTGAATCCTCCATGGTGTAAAACTATAGTTTCCAGAACATAAGACACCTCTTGAAACCACCATGGCATTCCTCTATGTACATGCTTTTGTTGCTCAGGGTACATTCTCAACTTAGAAAAGAGGATACAGGGGAAGGAAGATGATGTTCTCTCCTTTCATATCAATGAAGAATCAGAAAACCAGAGAAAAATCAGAGTTGCAGCTGTTCTGCAAATACTGCAGAACCATAACCCTCATATATGCTGGAGGATGCTGTCATAGCAGTTGCACAGATTCAAAGCATCCTCTCTTTTTGCTACTGCAAGCCAACTGTAGACACCAAAGATACAAATTTCCAACAGTTTGCTGTGCCAAATCAAGAAAATTTCTAAGAGGGAGTGATTATGTTAACAAGCAGTTGTTTACTTTTTTGATGTTGATTCTGGCAGTAAGGAATTTAATCCTGCTTGGAAATGACTGCACAGCAATCCAACAGAAATGCATCCAGTCACAGCAAAGAGCAGCACTACACAACCTTGGGTTAAAGTTGCAGTGTTCAGCCACAGAACACCAATATTATTGTCCATCACGATAGGTAAAATCCTGAACAGTACTTTCCACTGATTTCAGGAGAGTCAGGATTTTAGCCAAGAGCTGTAGCTTCACACAGAGCAATTGTCTCTCTTTAAAAGTACAACATGTCTCAAAAAAAAAGGGATGTTACCTTACATAAAAAAAAATTGAAAGGGTTTTTTTGAGGTCCCCCAATAAAATCTCTCCATGGAACAGGCCCAATTAAATCAGGTGGCTCAGGGTCTTGTCCCTTAAAACACTGGATGCTTCCAAAGGTGGAAACTTCCCAATAAGTTTGGAGAACCTGTTTCAGAATTTATCTACCCTCATAGTAAAAAAAAATAACTTCAAGTTGTCAGATGAAAATTTTCAGCTTCAGAAGTTAATCTCACCAGCAGCACCATCCCAACAGAGGTGCCCACAAGTATATACAGCCTATAGAAAATGTCCCTTGGTGTTCAAGCCTGGAAATCACTGTGACAACTGCTAGTTAGTTTTCTGCAATACCTCCAAATGAATTGGTTAATAATCAGGAATAGGAAATTAAGGTTGATGTTCATGATGCTGGAAAATTCTCTCATGTTCTCACAGTATTTTTAAATCATTTATGATGATGTTAGAACAAGTAATTTTGCAACTCAATGAAAAAGAAACAGCTACTCTTTTGAAAACTGCTACTTTTGCCCCCTTCATTTTATCATTGCCATGATTTCTGAGAGTTTCAGATGATTTTATAAAGTTGCAAATATTTAAATATTTTGAGCAAACTCTCACTGTTTCAATGTGCCTTCCAGAACAGAAATCCAAGAACATTCATTCTCTCCCTGCATAAAGAAAGTTTTTATAATTCATATTGTTCAGTTGATACCTTATTTATGACAGTTGATACCTTATATATGACATTCTGTCTGACACCAGTTGGACCAAATGTCTCTTGAAATCATTAGGTAATGATATACACATAGAAGATAAAGATAAAATCTTGGATACAAGGAAGACTATTCAAAAAGCCTTTTAAGGATTTCCTAAGCCAGGAATATTTTTAGGTGCTCACTGAAAGGCCAAAAAGGATAATTTTGTGCTACAATGTAATTTGCTGCAGAACAGCTCTGAAAACAGAGCCATTTATCTGTTTCGGTGTGACATTGTGCTGAACTGAAAATCTCTGCTGAGAACTAGACTTGTTTAGCTGAATCACCATTCTCTATTAATGCATAAAACAGTGTCTGCAGCAGTGCCTGCTCCCAGGCAGCCAGCTCAGGTTGTGAAAAGTGTGAGCTAGATTTTCTGTGAAATAAGCAATGCAAAGAGATCAGAAGAAACTTTTCCTTTCTTATGTGGCATTGAAATTTGTGGGATTGTGGTTGGGAAAAGTAGAGCTGATGGATGGCAGGCTGTCTCTATCACAAAATTAAAGAAAGAGCAAGCACTTTGCAGAGTTTGCTAATTCCTTTGGTAGTGTTTCATTTTTTAAAATAAATGAGAACTATACTTGGCCTACTAGTGAAATATTAATAGGGTGAACATTTGAAGGATGAACCCTCCCCCCTGCCTCATTACATTACTATATAGAGAGTTTCTTGTTAAGAGTCTCTAAAATATGGAGGGAGAAGATCAAAAACATCTTATTTGCCCACTGAGGCAACACATCTCCTGTTTGCTTGAATGCACAGATTTTTTGCCATGTGTCCAAGACACACAATAGAAAACTGAGCATTACAACTCATTAGTGAATTGAGCAAGGAAGTCAATATTGTAATTTGCCCATCCTTTAGTGAATTATTCTCATATGAGTACAGCACTGTCTCCCACAGTTTTGACCCCATCATAACCCTTGCTGGGAGAACATTGACACTGGAATTTTAAATGCTTTTGCCAGCATATGATTTAGTTGTAGGATGAGGAAGTTTTATATTCTAGTGCTACAGAAGCTGACTTCCAGACTGTGTGCTCTGTATCGCTGTCTAATTTGCACTTCCTGCATGGATGAAAGCACTTGGCCTTCAGTCTCAGATCTCCCAGGCTACCTGTGAGTGCACACAGAGAAGAGCAATGCACACCCTGGAGCATCTTTTGCTGTAGTACATGATTAGGTGGAAATCAAGTAATGTCTGGCAGCCTATTTTTCATCATTCTTTTGACAGATTGAGGAAACATCTACCTTAGCTGTGGAGCCTTCAGAATAATTCAATTCCTCCTGAGCCAATTTTCTGTTTTTCAGTAACTCTGGACAAAACCATAATAAAATATCAAGGACTCAATGTGCAAAAACCATATTAACAATAGAATGGTATATAACACTGGCATAACTTGATGACATCAACAGAGTAGCAAGAATCAATGACAACAGGGCAAGACTCACTGCTGGTTGCACAGAAGGTACTGACTTGCAAAGCACAAAAAATTTACTGTTAGTGCTTAGAAAGAGCTTGGAGGCTATTCAATAATTTGAAGAAAATAAATTTCATGAATAAATTTAAAGTGCTGTAAAGATCTTAGCACAGATTTACAACCATTGATTAAGACATCATTCTTCTTGAAGTCAACTTACTGGTAATTTATGCATAGTATATGTCAAAATGAAAATTTACAATTAGAAATACTGAATGTTTTGTAACAATCAAATAAATAGACTCTCCATATGGCTAAGAATCTTTGAAAAAATTTAAAAACTTTTTTTTTCTATAGATGCATCTACTTTGATTAAGGATGAAGAAATGATAGTTTATGAGGAAAAGAAGAAAGAAAGAGTACCTGCAAAAAATCGAAAAGATAAATCTCAAAGCTCAAAACAGATCTTTCTTCCTATGCATCTAATTCTAGAAAAACTGAATTGGCATTTAATAACTTCTTTTTTGTATTTAATAATAATCACTCTTGAGATATTTTTATGTTATGTTGTAACCTCAGAGATGTGCACAGCATGAACAAAAGATATGAACTGTGCAGAATTTTTCTGTGCTTCTCTATTCACATTGGTGGGCTCCTCATGAACTCTGAATCTAAGCAATTCTAAATTTACAAGAACTAAATTTTTCCTTCTCCTTTTCCTCTGATTTAACTTTAAAAGTGTGAAGATTCTACCTGTATTCTTGAGAATATAATGCTGATGATAAAATTATCATTTTGCAATGGATTCCCCACAAATGATCTTTTGCATCATATGCAGCTGCACTTAAAATTAGAATGTGCATAAGAGTGTCCAAAATTACTTCATACACAAAAAGGTAAGATGCTGTGTTATACATTTCTTCCAAATGGTAGAAATGGCAGCTGAAAAAAGAGGAAAAAGGGTAATTCTTTTTTCCTGTGGTTCCACTACAACCTGCACTCTGTATATTATGTTCATTTGAGATCATAGCTTGTGAGCTGAGACCTTGTTCACCCTAATGGTAAAAATTAGATGCAGAAAGGAATATTTTTCTGTAGGGTCTACTCCTAACACAAGCATAAACATGAAGCAAGACACAAGCAAGAACAAGTCCTTACTCTTTGGTTGGGGGATCAAAAATTTAATTTTAATAGAGACCAGCTAGAAATATCCATCATACTGCCAAATTGCACAAATATATTGAAGCTGAATTTAAAAAAATGTTAACAATTTTCTAATTTTTGAGATCGCTCCATTCCAGAGAGAACAAATCAACAGCTGCTGAAAGCAGACCTATGTCTCCCTGATTTTGTTAGGATTAGAAATGAACTTTTTCTCTTAAAAAAATGAAACTTTTAATGACCAAACTTAAAATCTGAACCCAACCTAGTTGTCTTTATAATACAAGATGACAGCTGTCAGTGATGCTTATGAGCAGGAAACATACTTTGTGAAATATTTTTGTCTTATGCAGAATTTCTTCTTAAGCTACAAAATTCTCAAGCTCCTAAAATGCTGGAAAAAATTATAAATTATTTTTGACAGCAAGGGCATAAAGAAGGCATATAATCATGTAGCATACTATTTTTTAAATATATATTTTCTAGCAATAGGCATTTGAACTTTTACTCACTCTGTTGTGTGGCCCCCAAATTCAACAACCTATGCTTGTGTTGACCATGTGTAGTTAAAAATTATCATTCTTCTGACCTGTGCTGGGCAGGTTGCAGCTATTGGCAATTTGTTGTGATGTATTTGCCCACATAAAACAAGAGGTGATGTAATGCAAATTGGTGCTGCAAATTGTTCTCTAAGGATGGGCACAATCACTACAACAACAATGATGAATAACTGAAGGCATTTTACCTGTTTATGTTGAATCACAGTAACCTTGTACAGAGAACAACATAAGCACATTTCCTTCTTTTTAAACTGCTCTAGGAAGATAAATATGTGAAAAAAAAACTAAAGCAAAACAAACAAAGGGAAAACAATTGCATGGTATTAACAAATAAAGTGCTAGTTTTCTGACAGGAAAACATCCCTCTGCAAAAAATTGACGTGTTGGGGTTCAATAGCACAAAGGAAGGCTTCTATACTTGAAAAATAAACATCTGCCTGATTTCCCTTAGCTTTGACCACTGCCAAGTGTTTCTGAAGCTAAGTCCTCAATAAACTGTCCTTCTGAGCTACTTGAGCAAAGACAAAAGAATAAGTTAATGACAGTGAAAAATTTTCTTGCCAGTTTTTAGAACAAGCAGCATCAGCAAGAGAGGAAAGAAAATGGATTTGTTCCTGCTGCAAGATGTGTTACCTGTAGTAACAAAAGGGTTTAATTCTTGTAACGAAAGGATTAATTACTAATTATCATCCATGTTTGGATGAATACACATGTGGTCAAATGCAGAGGGCTGCTGTGTTCTCACTCTCTGGAAACGCTTAGGACACTAAACTGGTTCGTTTTTTCTCCTGCTGCTCTGCCCTATGTCTGTTCCATCAGCCTGGAATCAAAGGTGGGCATCACAGGTCTGAGGGGGCTGTTGCAGAATATTGCCTGCCAAGCACCTTGATCCTTTACCTTTCCCTTTTTATATTCCAATACAAATTTTAAAATATTGGAAAAAAACCCCAACAACCATATAAACCAAAACCCAAAATAATCCCAAAAAACAAAACAAAAAATCCCACTGCAATGCAGATTGCTCTTTAATACTGGGATTTAGGAATGAGCTGATCCATTAAGAATATTAATATATTGCTTCCTTGTTTATAGCTCATGGCCATCAAGAACCAGAACTGTCAACGTGCTGCTATGGGAGTCTGTGGGAGAAGAGATGAACTGTGGTCTTAACTGCATTACCCTGTTTTTTATTCAGTGTGCTGTTCCTAAGGAAGCCTGAATACATTGTTTTGTTTGATATTGCTCTGTATACAAAATCAGTATGAGTTTAATTTTCATATGCATTCATCACTGATTTTATTGTCTGTAGATATCAGAGACAGAGGACAGTCAAGCTTAAACACACTTGAAATATTTATTCAAGTTCTATAACCAGTCATGTTCTTGGTATTCTTATGAAAGAATCTTACATTCATATAGTCATCTTTATGGCTCAAGTAACATTTAGAAGGAACAGTTATTCCTGTATAATATTTAATGGAGTTTTTTCCTAGCATTTGTGTGAAGACCCTGTGTTATACTAGAGTTGTGTTAACTAGGGAACATATTTCTACATAAACCTACATACACAGGCATGACCTGAAGGCAACACAAGCTAAAGAAATGTAAATCTTTTGACTTTCTCCTAAACTAAACAGTTCTGTGAATGGAGAAAAGTGAGTAAATGTTGCTGAAAACTCTTATTCTAGGTACTGCAATGCTGAATATGAAGGATACTGTGCTAAAATTGGCAAACAACCAAGATTGTAGGCTTCTAGGAAAAAAATGTACCAAAATGAAGGCAGCAATACATTTCTAGACAACAGGCAGTTTGCCATCTGAATCACTTTTGAAGAATGTGGTTACACACTCTGTTTTCCTGAGTAGAAAAGCTGGCTCAATAAATTTGTCTCTTTCATGACAGCGAGTGATCCAGAGATGATTTTCACCCTCTACCATACCAAAGCACACTCTTCACCCACCCATGATGAGGAAACTGCAGAATATTGATAGGAATGACAACCAATGCTTTTCCTACAATGTAGGCAAATTTCCTACAGTGTAGGCAAATAAAATGTACTGTGAAACTACAAACTTATTTTCAGCTTGATCACACAAATAAGATTTGGTGTGGCTGTGTGACACAAACCACAGATCTAGCCTGATTCATCTGTCTAAAGCTATTAAAGAGTAAAAGAGCAACAGGACAGGGTTACCAGCTAAGGGACTGCAGTTGTATCTACAGACAAGACATTATTTCCCTGTAGTTCTTCCATTTCCAGTTCTGAGGACCTAGCCTGAAATAGTGAGTGCCTTCAATTCTGGTTTTGACAAGACAGTCAATCCACTGTTAAGTTTGCAAGGGCCAAACTGAAATATTGTATCCATGAATGCAAGGGTCAGCCAGGTGTAACTTCATTGAAAAAAAATAAAATCACATTAAAATACACACAATAAAATAACATTTTATTGTCACACATTTCTGCTATGACTGATCTGCTAAGTAAATGGTATGGATGCTGTAAGTGGTTCAGGTGGGGTTCAGCTCACCTCTCCTAACAAACAGTTCCTCCCTCTTCTCCTTTTAATCAGTGGGGAGATAAGACCATTCAAAGAAGTTACCCATTTAATCAAATTTTAAAGTAATTGACAGTGAGATTCACACACAATGACTTTTACTCCAATGACAGCCTGGGGGAGAGACCTCAGGTGCAGATATCTACATTAAAGTGTCTTTTCCACTGCAGCCTACTAGCACTCGAAGTTTCATTATATGAATGGCAACATTTTGATTTACAATTCCTCTTTAATAATCCCAGGATGATTTAGTTAAAGAATTCCAGTTTTGGTCCAGAACTGTAAATTGGCAACTTTTTTTTTTTTTACTTTGAAATACAATAATTTTAAAAGAAGTCTCACTATGTTTTTCAAATTTACAAAGGGACGTTTGTGGAACCGTTCTTACATTTCTTTTCTTTTTTTTTCTAAGCATAGGACTAATTTGACAAATAACTTCTGCTCTTCTGAAAGAGCATATTCAGAAAAAAAAGCCATCCTGCAGATAAAAACCAAACTAGAACCCCAGAAAAAACAGGCTGTCCTCCCTCTGTTGCCTCTTGATGAGAAATGCTTCTTTAGTTATATCACAACACCTGCAATAACAATGTACTTATAGAAAGGCATGTTTCCCTTGGGTTTATGGTCTTACATAACCCAAATAATTTTGGTGCCTATGTCTAGATACAGTTACTAAGCAGGCAATTATTTAATTGAAAGATTGGGAGCTATTTGATTTCCAAATGCTAACAGATGATTAAAGGCCATTATTCTTTTTCTCTGGATTATTTAATTTTATAGGTATCTGTTTATTGATTTCTTTTGCATTTATCAGGTGTTTCAATTGCTTGCTTCCAGGCACACTCAGAATATAAAAAAAAAAATTACAATTTAATTTTTTATTACTTTCATTAAAGCAATCTAGTGATAACCATATCAAGTCTGGTATTTTGGACAGCTTTGATGTCACATTCAAAGGTATCTGGAAGGAAAATCATTAAGATCAAAGCAGTGAGCTAATCAATTTTCATTACATTCAGGGAGAATAGAACAGACAACAGTAGTCACTAGCATTACTTTGCCAAACCACATCCAAATTTGCAACACACAAAAACTCTTCCCACCAGATCTTCATCCAAATACATCCATGGTGAAAACTCTGTATAAATTATTCCTACCTGTAGCCTCAGAGAAGCATCTAAAAGCAGTGACTGAAACTCCAGTAGCCTGGAAAGTCTTTCATCTCAGCCAGGTTTGGGGTTAGCTCAGCAGACACAGCTCCTGCTACACCAAGACAAAGGCCATGTGTCCTGCCTGCCCCTCTGTGCTCCATGGCTCAGGCTGCCTCCTGCCCCTGAAACTGAAGAGGGGAATTATCGCATTTTACAGGCTCCACTCTAAGCCTGCAGTAGGTTGTAAACTATGGCTGCTGCCGTAGTCATAAAAATATAACTGCACAGTCTGAATATCATCTGATAAGGAAAAAACCAGGATTGGGTGGACAAATGAAATGTTTGCTTTGGAACAGCTACTGCTTTTCTTTTTCTCCCTGTTTAGTGATCTCAGCTGAGACTTGAAAATCTGCATGAGACAACAAATCACAACCTTCAAAGCCACAGAGCTCAGAGACTAGACCTGAGTATACCAAGAGTCTAACCGAGTAGACCAAAAGATCTTGTTGCACATTCTGAGTCACCTCACTTAACTTGTGGCAGCTGTAAAATTGTAGATTTTCACCCTCTTAGATTTTCTTCCTGAAAAACATAGTCAAAGTTGTCCTAGAAGATACTGCTTTGAGGTCCATAACTGCTGTATTTTTAAGGCCATAAGTGTACCACTATTTATTTGATTGTTGGGTTTTTTTTCCTCTTTGAGTTTACAAAAAAGAAGGGCAAATTAATGAATAAAACTCATGAAACTGTTATCTGGGAGTCTTATTTATGCGAAATTTCTCACACCTGCACTTTCACTATGATAATACATGTCCATATTGGTATATTCAAGTAAATGTCTAATAGCTGCCAATTTGTGTACATCATATCACAGAGCTAGAGAACCAAGGTAGATCCTGGCATGAACAAGAGGACAGAAGCAGATTTCTTTAGTGTGGTGCAAACTTCCATGTGTTTCTAAACTAAATAGCTCATTTCTGATCATTTTGATATGACCAATAAAATTTAATTAAATACCTTTGGAAAAGAATCCGAATTTTAGTTTTCCAGTTTCTAAAACTGGAAAAGCACATCAAAATAGCAGCTTATTTATGTGCAAGAATAAAAGTCAGAGTATCTTTGCTCACAGTGACAGTTTCCACAAAAGAAGTCATATTTATATGGGAGACAAATGAAGACTGTGCCAGAGTGGAAGAAAGGTAAAGGACACAATCAGATTGTCAGTACCTGTTTTTCCCTTCAAATGGGAGTCCTTTTATGGGATTATCCTGTATAAAGCTGAACACAGGAATAATAGCAGAAGGTCACAGAAGTTAATGGAGTTCCCAGATGAGAAGCTTTCATTGTAGCAGTGTTGAGAAAATGTGTCTATAATTTCCCCACCTCTTCTTACAGGCTTGCTTCAGTGGACACAAAGCAAAAAGGAGCAGTTAGCTCAGATAATTTCAGCAACATGGGAAATCCCTTCACACAGAATCACAGAATGGGTAAGGCTAGAAGGGAACACAGAGTCATCTGTTCCAACCTCCCTGCTCAAGCAGGGACATCCTACAGCACATGGCACAGGACTCTGTCCAGACAATTCTTGAAGATCTCCCATGAGGGAGACTCCATAGGCTCTCTGGGCAATCTGTTCCATGCTTGGTCACCTGCACAGTAAAAGGTTCTTCCTCATATTCAAGTGGAACTTTCTGTGCATTAGTTTCTCCTCCTTGTCTCTTGTCCTATTGCTTTGCACCCCCAAGAAGGGCCCGGTCCATCTCCTTGTCACCCATTCTTTAGATACCCATAACACATTGATGAGTTCCCCCTCAGTCATCTCTTCTGAAGGCTCAGCTTGCCCAGCTCCCTCAGTCTTTTCTCACAAGAGAGATGTTCCTGTCCCTCAATCACCTTTACAGCCTCTTCTGGACCTGCCTCAGGTGCTCCATGTCTCTGTCATCCTGAGGAGCCCAGAGCTGGACACAGCACTCCAGATGTGCCTCACCAGGGCTGAGCAGAGGGGCAGCATCACGTCCCTGGGCTTGCTGGCCGTGCTCTTCCTGATGTACCCCAGGATACCACTGGCTCTCTTTGTCCCCAGGGTACACTGTTTCTTCATGGACAACTTGCTGTCCAAGAGGACCCCCAGGTCCCTCCCTGCAGAGCTGCTTTCCATCAGTTTGGTCCCTGGCCCCCACCTCCTTTTGAAGGCTCCTGTTCCCTGCTTGAAAGCAATCACACAATGTAAAGTGCCAATCTAACACAATCTCTGCTCACTCTGTACTGTTTGTAAAGCATGATGACAGGTTTATTTTATATCAGCAGACCTCATGCCAGACCAGGGCTTGCTGCTTTATTCCAGATCAGTAATTGTTTATCCTCCCAGCAGGTGTAAAAGCATAAAGCTGAAATAAATGCCATGACACACGTTCTGGTTCACTCAGCAGATCCATGATGAAGGGGATCAGACATGTCCTGCTGCAATCTGGCAATGCACAGGTCTGATACTAACGATCATGGACTTGTGGTCTTGGAGGCATCAGGGCTTGTGTGCCTGACCCCAGAGCAAATCTGGAGAAAGGTGATTCTGGGAAGAAAATAATCCAGGTGTTGAAGCTTAAAGTCTCACATTTGAAATGTGTGTGCATCTAAGAAGCACGTGGACTTAAGGTACAATAGGAATTAATAAATAATGCCACAAGTTTCAAATCAAGGGTGCTTTATCATGGGTTTAAAAGCCCTATCCCTTCCTGATGTAAATACTCACCCATTGGATTACTCAGAAACAGATCTGGGGAGTGCAGAGAAACTCTCTGCTGTGCCAACACAGTGTTCAAACTTTGAGAAATATTTTTAAGTATTGACAAAGATTGTCCTCCACTTTCGCTCCTGTGTGATCATTCCTCATGTTGTACAAAAACCTTGCCAACACTTTTTTCCAAGTTAGAAAACAAGTTCTAAAAACAACTATGAAGGCATTTGGGAAATCAGATTCTGAGACAGTCATAATCCAACTATACAGCTGAGTTGTAATGAAAAAAAAATGTTTCTGTATATTCAAAAATGTTCTTCAAGGGAACCTGTAGGCTACATACACTCATCTCAAAACTAGTATGGAGTCAGACGTGGTGATATCCTTCTAACCAACCTCGCTGGTTCTCCTCCCACTCTTTGTCACCTTTGAGAAGAGCACCTGTCTAGAGAGAAAAAAATGGGTTAACCTTCTCACTCTTTTGTGGAAAATTTCAAGGTCATCAGCATTTTCTACTGTAGATCATAAACAAATTGTGATAATATTGTTTTGGAACACTATCAAAATTTATGAAAGCTTAGTTATATTTATATCTGACTCTCTCATCCTACTACTTTAGCAAGTATTTAGAATTTGCCATTAGTACTATGGTACCATCTTATTGGTGCCTCCTGCAGGGCAATGAGAACTTACTTGTTTGTGTGCTTTGGATATGATTTTGAGATCTAATTTTTGATATTTTCGTTATGCCAGTGATCCGAAATTATTTTCAAGATTTATCCTGCTTTTTATTTTCTTCTGAAAATCATCTGCCAGTAATGATCATGTAATAGATTTTTGAAATTGTCAAAGTTGAATATCAATGTCAATTATCCAATTTTGTGGCTTCCAAGATGATCTCCTCTGACTTTTTCTACTGCATAACTATCACCTGATAATTTTTTTACATTGATAAATAAAGCAGCTTTGCTAAAATATGCTGTTCTACTTATAGGAAACATTTTCTCTTATTTGGTATTTTATAAAATGTTTCACCATTTTTACCCTCTCAGACACATTTTTATGTTATCAGGTGTCCTAAAATTCTATATGTTTTATTGCAGAATACATTTTAAATAACAAGCAGTTCAAGTAACATATCAAATTACTTTTATATTCACTGAAAATAGCAGTTGAATATTTGCCTATTCATATACATGAAGAAATAATTTACCATTTCATTTTAGCAGCATGATAGATTAGAAATCTTTTCCATCTTGAAATGCTAAATAGCAATGAGATTACTTGTCACTTATTTTACTTTTCTTTTTGTTCTGTGGTAGATTTTGTGCATAACTTTTTTTAAACTTGATAGATGTTTGCAATATTTTAAATTGTAATTCTGTTTCTAAGCTTCTAAATAAATTTTGAAAAAAACCCAAAAAAATTCTCAAGGCTCATGTTCATTGTGATTGAGGATGCCATTGATTTTTTACTGATTGCAAGGAAACTTGAAAAATAAGAATTATTCAGTTATTGATATGATGTTGTATTAGTGCTTAGATGAACTTTTCAGGAAAAATTAAGGATTGGCCATAAAACAATTTTAACTGCCAACTCCTGCTCCTTCAGGCTGCTGTGCACAGCTACAACCTGTTCACGTGGAAATGTCTCCAGCTCCATTTCTTCTATTCTTTAATATCAAATATAGGGTCATGTTTCATTTTATGTTTATATTTCACCTCAGTAGCTTAACATTTTACCAAACATCAGCTTCCACAACAAAAACTCATAGCACATACATTCTTATCAGATGTACACCAGAAGATGTACACCTGATAAGTAGATGTACATCTGATAAGATACTATTTATGCTCAGTGTTTTCAAAAAGGAGACTGATTATGGCAGCAGCCAAAAAGGAAATGCCTGCCTCTTTCTTTTCAGCTGATCTTCCCTACAACTGAACATGGAGAGACACATGGACTATTCAGTGGATAAGAAATTGGCTGGATAGGTGCAGCCAGGGCGTTGTGGTCAATGGATCTGTGTCTAGGTGCAGGAATGTCCTTGCAGATGAAAAGCTGGATGTGAGCCAACACTGTGAGCTTGCAGCCCAGAAAGCCATCTGCACCCTGGGCTGCATCAAAAGGAGTTTGGCCTGCAGGGCAAGGGAGAGGATTCTTCCCCCTTTTGCTGCTCTTGAGAGACCCCAGCTGGAATGCTGCATCCAGCTCTGGAGTCCTCAGTACAAGACATGGATCTGGGAAGTGGCTGCAGAGGTGGCCACAAAGATTGACCAGAGAGCTGGAGCACCTGTCCTACAAAGAGAGGCTGGGAGGGAGAGCTGGGGTTGCTCAGTCTGGAGAAGAGAAGGCTTCAGAGACCTTACAGCAGCCTTCCAGTACCTGAAGGGGGCTTGTAAAAAGGAGGGAGACAGAATTTTTATACAGGTGGATAGTGACAGGACAAGGGGCAATAGCTCCAAACTGAAAGGGGCAGGTTTAGTTTAGTTGTTGGGAAGAAATTCTTTACTCTTTTGGTGCTGGGACCTCTGAACAGCTCAGAGAAGCTGTGAATGCTCCATCCCTTGAAGCGTTCAAGGCCAGATTGGATGGGGCCTTGAGGATCCTTGTCTAGTGAATGGTATCTCTGCCCATGGCAAGGAGGTTGGAACTAGATGGCCTTTAAGGTCCCTTCTAACACAAACCTTTTAATGATTCTATGATTCTAAAGAAAATATCATAATATCTGAATTACAATTTTCAAATAATTTCAAATTTTTTTCTGACTGATATAAAAGATGTGTTTGATAAAAAGAATGTTTTTGTAAGCAGGCTGTCATCTGTGCAATAGATATGAGTTGCTTCCCCAAATATTTTGAAAGGTCTTTCCCAAAAGGACTCCTGCAACCTTTTGGGTAGCTGTAATGTTCTGCTTCTTGTCTTTTCCAGAAAATAGAAATAGATAAAGCCTAGATGACCTATTTTGTTCCAAACACATTTACTTCCCACAGACATATACTGCTTAAAGAAATACAGAGAGAATGATGCACATGCATGACGCACAAAATCATACAGGCCCTTTGCAGCCACATGATCACCTTCTTAACCTGATGGACAACTACATCACAAAATGAAAGATTAATTTTCTGACTGTATTACAGAATCACAGAATATGCTGAGTTGGAAGGGACCCACAAGGGTCATTGTGTCCAACTCCTGGCCCTACAGAGCACCATCCCAAAGAATGGGATGTACCATCCAGGTGCCCAAGAGCATTATCCAAATGCTTCCTGAACTCTTTCAGGCTGGTGCTGTGATCACTTCCCTGGGGAGCCTGCTCCAGTGCCCAACCACCTCTCTCCAAGATCCAGCCCCTGGCACAACTTCAGGTCATTCCCTCAGGTCCTGTCACTGGTGACCACAGAGAAGAGATCAGGGCCTGCCCCTCCTCACAAGGAAGCTGTAACTGCAGTGAGGCCTCCCCTCAGCCTCCTCCAGGCTGAACAGCCCGAGTGCTCTCAGCCACTCCTCATACAGCTTTCACTCAAGGCTCTTCACCATCTTTGCTGCCCTTCTTTGGACGCTCTTTAATAGTTTAGTATCTTTCTTATATTGTGGTGACCAAAACTGCACACAGTATTCAAGGAGAGGCTGCACCAAACTATCCAGTATAACAAAGGAGTTGGGAACACATGGTCAGAGGAGAAGAAAGAAGGTCACATCTTTGACAGCAGACTGTAGACAGATTATCGCATAGAATTTTTATGTACAAATCAACCAAGGTAAGTCTGCAAGGACACAGACCTCCTGCCTTTGATTATATCATATGTGCTTCATCAAAATGGCTAAAACTGAATTCCTGGGATGTATGGAAACTAAGGATTTGAGTGTATTCCTCTCAGTAAAGGGAGATTTGTATTCTAAAACCTTTGTAGCGTCAGTCAATTTGATTCAGTGAAGGGCAGAAAACAATTTCTAACAGCGCAGAAAGTTTTTGAAATAGTTACTCAAGTGCTTCAAGGATCAAAGATGCATGATGAGTTATCAGATAGCTCTCCCTGACCATTTTTTCACAGAATTTGGCTTAAGAAAATTGTTTGATAATAGCTTGATGGCGCTTTGATCAATGGTCTATTGTTAAATTGTTAAATTGATTGTTAAATCATTGACCAGATCTGAGCTGTGGAAAGTAAGAGCTTGCATACTAATCAACTTGAAATATAAAGAAATTGTTTTTTTTAGAAAGATGAAAACCCATATGCTAATGCAGAAAGTATTAAAGTATGATTTATCTCTGAAAAATTATATAGTAGATATAGCTCTGTGGAGTATCAGGATTTTTATGTCCATGGAATCCATAGTACATTAGAAAATCCACATGTAAAAAGCTGGTTTTTTTTTCTTTTGTTGCTTCTAATCCATCCTTTCGATTCTTTGTATCTTCTCTATGATCCTTAGCAATATAGTAAGAACAGGCCAAATTCTGCTCTCAGAGACATCTCTTCAACTTCAAACCTCAATCAAGCTGTAACCAACATCTTAAATGCAAATCATTAAGTGATACTCTGCTGTGAAAGGTGACATAGAGCTACACTGGCACATCAAGAAGAAAAAGAATAAATTGTTCTTCCAAAGTGTTTGTGGATGGATCATCTCTTTTCACAGAACACTGTATTCCTGTCCAGTTTTTGGATAGTTGGAGTAAGGAGGAGTGATTCAAGTCCCCTCTCCAATCTAAGCTGGACCATTGCATGTAAGGGAGAGCTGAGGATTTCCCGCTGCTCAGCCATGCCAAGTAATCAAGAGAATGGGCTCACTTCTGATTTACAACCTCCAAAGCCAAGAAGATGATGATAGAACATTCTGCAAACACCTGGATCTGCACAAAAGAAGGAACTCAGGCATGTTTGTTATCCAAACCTGAGTGATGTAAGAGGAAAGATAATGATATTAATAAGTGAAAGGATATGAATCTAATTAGATAGAGGAAAATTATTGATAGATTAAAAATATGACAGCTTTACAAAATCATATTTCAGTGTGTAGGATTTTATGTTATGAAGAATGAGAAAAAATGGTTCTGAAAAAAATTCAGTGCAAAGGAAATTGAGGAATCAAAATCTATTTTTCAAAAAACATTCTTTGTTTTGCTTATGGTTGTTCATCTTCTTTCCTTCTGCTCCATTTTGCAAGGACCAATAAATAACTCCACAAATTTGGAAGTGACTAAAAAAAAAATCTACAGAACTATAAGTATTTGCAACTGTTTTACATTTCTAGTTGTGTTTTTGGTGTGTTTTTTTATTGCTATTTTTTCCTTGTTATTTACACAGCCCTTTCCCATACACACATCTAGATCTAGATATTTGTCTGTGCTTAAATAGATTAAATAATGATAGGATTATCTGACTCCAGGCAAAATGTAAATTGTTTACAAATCTGGTTACTGAGTGACAGTGAACAGAACTGGATTTATATTTTTTTAAAAATCACAGGAGAGAAGGCAATTTCTCAAAGCCCTGATACTGATTCTCTGAACCATGCACTGATCCTAACCCGCATACAGAGCTGTTGAAATGACCTGCTAATGTAGAACAAGGACAGTGTATGGCTTTGAATAAACTGCTGACAATAAACTGTGCTTGTGCAATGCTGCTGTTGTGGGTGCCTAAGCAGATTAAAACATCTTGTTTTGACAGTTACATTGTGGTCATTTCTGTATTTCTTTTTCAGCAGTGCTCATTTTTGCACCATGATTGACTACAGATTTTCTAGTTAGGTTGGTAGATTTAACTAGGAGTTTTAAAATAAAGATTTGCAACCACCTTACATTTCAGAAGCAAAGGAAATTTGATCACTTACATAATTTAAGAGATAGGCTCATCTCATTCTGTAATTCTCTCTTTCTCTGTGGTTACTTTGAACACCATTATTCAGAGCACTGCTAAAATGAATCTCAGCTACCCTGTGGATCATTGAATCACAGTTTGAACCAAGGAGACATTCTCTCATTGAAAGAAAGCTCAAATTAACATTCAGATATGAAAACATGTCAGCACATTCATATTTTAGCTTTTGATACCAATTCCATAGTATATAGATTACAAAAGAGTCCCATGGGTTACCAGATAATCATTAATAGAATTCTGTCAGTATTCTGCACCTGATAATAACGTCCCCAAATGAAACCTCAAGAGTTTTTGACAAATGAATATCAAGTCTTGAATTACCAGGCCCATTTTTAGCTGCAACAACTTCACTTCATTGCTGAGCTTTTTTACCTGCACTTACTGCCTCAAAGCAAATACCACACTTAGTTCTGTGTTGTCAAAAACAGAAGACTGAGTTATTGATTGGACAACAGAAAATAGTGTGTTGTATTTATAGAAACACTTTCTGGAGATAAAGGGCATTTGGACCTCTCGGTGATATAAATGAAGAGTTGAGACAAAGTTTGCCAGTGTGCCTAATTTACAGGAGATGAGTTGTCATGAGTGGCCACAGTTCTCAGAGCTACAGCTGTCAGGGACATCCCTCCAAGTTACAAACACCAGCAGAGCAAGAGGAAGCACTTCAGCTGAAGTTGCATCTTCCATTTTTGTTAAGGACACCCTCTGAGGATTTTTCTTGGCTTCAATAACAAAAGTGAGGCTCAAACAGCAAGCTAATAGCACAGGGTGCCAATAGCGCAGCTGCTTTCAGAAACATTTTATTTTTATATTTTCTTTGACCACAGGATGCAGAAAAAATGTTCAATCATACTTCTGCTCCCACATGCTACATTTCAAAGTATGACCTGAGACAAAAGGTTTGAAACATATCTCTTTCCTATCTTGCTACATACCTCATTGATTACTCTGGGAAACTGTGGGGTGTGTGTATTCAGTTTTGGATACATTTGAATTGAATACCTCCTTTTTGATCTTTCTTCACAAAACCTTTTTTTTTTTTTTTTAATGATCTATTAGGAAATGATATTTCTGTGATGGTATAAATACAGCTTTTGGTAATCTAAATATTCCTCTTCCTGTTCTCAGGTGCTAGCTTCCAAATAAAAAGCACATTTAGTAAGAGAATTTCCCTCTCAGCAAAGTTTCCCAGTACTTACTACAGTTTTCCTAAATTCCTGCAGTAATTCAAGCCTTAATACTTTTGCTTCTGGTCATGGTACATTCAGTACTGTTTCAGCTCTAAAATCAAAAATATATAAGCAAATTTTTCATTGCTAATTTGTTTTCAGTGATTCTCAACTCACTCTTTTGTGTGTGGGTTTTAATGAGTTTTGCTGATGCATCAATGATGCAGAAGTTGGAGTTTTCTTCTAGAGTGCTGTTTCTAAATTGTTTCTTAATCCTGCTTTCCTCTGGAGACTTCAGTTTCCTCAGCTACAAATGAAGCAGGACTACCCCAATCCTGCTAAGGAATCAAAAATTAATTCTTGCCTTTGCTACATAGTTGGTCTACTTGCTGCAAACTTTAGATGGCTGTCTACTGTCACATAGACCTTACAGATTCTGCATAGCCATACAGAGGAGGAACAAAGGTGCAATATTCAAGTACTTTTAAATAAGTGACAACCAACATGTTTTCATGAAAAAGACTTAAGAAACTTAATGTAGTGAAAAAGAGACAGTTAGAAGACGAATCAATTAAATTTAAATGTCTTAAGGAAGTGTTTATCAGCATTGCCAGAGTTTTCAATTGCCAGATTAACAGTGGGGAAAATTATCCAAAATGCATATCTGAACCTGCAGGTCGAAGTAAGGATTTCCCCTCTATATATTATTGCTTCAGCATAAACCACAAACAACAGTAAGGGCTGAAATCCATCTATTTTGGATCCATGCATGGATCAATGATATGGTAGTATTCTATGGTGTACAGCAGAGACTAAATTTTGTAGGTGCTGAGTATATTATTTACTTGTGTACTGTGTATTGTGCTCTTTAGTGATGCTGTAAAATTACAGTAAATTATTTTTTCAGGTATTTTAAGGATATGTAGAACAGAATAATGTTTTAAACTTGGATATAAGCTGATAATATAAACATGTAAATAGAATTAGGCTTGATTCACAAAATGTTCTAGAGAAGGAATGAAGGATAGCGTCGTTAAATTATAAAAACCCCTGAAACATTTTAATTTACTGGTAAATCTCCCAAGCTTTAAATTTCTGTAGAATTTAAATAAAATAGTAAAAGCTTAAAGAGAAATGCCAGGTAGAGGGACTTATTAGCAGAGAGTGAGCCCTGGAGTGCTCCCTCTCAGATTAAGATAGCAGTAGGGAATCTGTTTGGAATTGCTCAGGCTGAAGGAATAAATGCCGAGGGAAAGATAAGATACATTTTGCTAAACAAGGGTACAGCAGGTGTAGGACCTTAAGACCAGCATGATAAGCACAAGGACTAAGTGAGGATCACAAAGCGAAAGATTTAAAGAAGTGGAGGATGTAAAGAAAATAAGAAATTACTATCACATTAAAACATCCAAACCAATCCCCAGACTGAGTATGGACTTTCAACAAAAATGAAAAGCATTTCTGAAAAAGCACTAGGAAAGAACTACAACAGGAGATTTAAAAGCATTGAGAATAAAATCAAAAGCAGTGGCTAGACTTGATTAAAGAACCAAATGAAAGAGAGAGTAAAGAGTCGTTATAAAGGAGTGATTAAAGCTGAAAGAATGTGTAGAAAACAAAGCTTTGTATACAAGAAACAGAAATAGGAATAGGAAAGTGTCCAAATATACCCACTGTAAATAGTTTTCAATGGAATACAATTTGTCACTGTGCCTATATTTTGAAGTTTGCAATCTGAAGTTATCTTTAATTTTTGTATGATGGCAATTTACATCTGCTGATATATTCAGGAAGCCAGTTACCTGTGTTTTAGAGGTGTCTATTTCCTTTTACTGTTCTCCACCAAGATGTTATCTTTGTATTATCAATAGATTTTCCATAATATTCCTGTTGGCCCTGTGTATGTATTGCCAGTACAATTGAGACGACTAAAACGGGTATTTCATTGGCTTAATATGCCACTTGAAAAAAGACATCCATTGTATATAAATTTTCTTCTTTTAATAGTCTTGTGTAAAAGACTGTTAAAACTACTGTTGCTCTGATTTTTACCTTCTCTGATGTTTTCATTATGTACGTATCTTCAGGATAATTCATGTCCAAACCATACTAAGGTTACCCTTGCTGTTATAGAAACACCGAAGAATTTTATTTTCCTTTCATTTCAGAGAAAGGGGGAAACCTTTCACTAGCACTTCAGTGAGGTTGTTCTTAACTACCACAAAATACACTGGACAGGGGTAGGAATCATGTTTAAGTGACTTTGGGGTATGTGTACACTGGGAGGTATTTTATAGAACAAAAATTAAATTCTTCCTCAATGCCTCCCCAAAATCACTAGAACTGTAGTGCGCTAATTGGATTATTTTGAGAGATTTCATGAATGTATAAATGCTTCATACAGTTCTACTCAAATATATACTGTAATATATACTGTGAATTTTCTTACAGAAACTAAATACCTGAATTCACCTTAAAACATTGAGAAAATGAAGTTTTGTGAAGTAATGTGTGATTGTACTAAACTCCTTCCTTATACCATGAAAAACATAATCAAAGGCAGGGGGGTGAGCTTTCCCTTTCACATGAGGTGAGACTAATTATAAGAGATGCTAAGCCAAACTGCCAGCAGAGGGATTAGGGATGTCTTTCTTTCTCTTCCCACGGTTTTTAATATTTTTCTCTACTTTCCAAGAACTGAGCACTGCTCCCAATTAGTGGCATCAAGAAAATAATTCTTTATGTTAAAATATATTTTGTTATCAAGTGCACTTGGACAGGAAACAAGAACTTTGTCTCTTCCATTCTCCAAAGCTTTTCAAACTTTTTCTTCTTATAATGATCCCATGTCTGCTCTCTGGTGTACTCTGCCTTCGTTATCACCAGAGGTGCTCAGACTTACTCGCGTCAAAAACTTCCTCTAAGAATGTTACAGGCCACAAATCTCTTTCAACCCTTTTCACCTTGTACAGGTGTATGTTTTCCTCTCTGCCTTCTTTTTAATCAGCTACTGAGAAAGCACTGTGCCAAAGTATTTTTCTCTTTAACAGAACCTTTACTACCATTGTTATTATTATAGTGCTTCCTTCTGAGTGCCTGGTCTCCACCAAATGTTGGTCTGTGCTACTGGAAAGTGACCATTCCTCCTCCAGCAGTGATGGCTACAAAAATCCAGCTCACTTCTAAGAAGAGCCTGGTCTTGGTACAGACTCTCAAGGCTTTGGAAGGAACTGTCCCTTGCCCACTTTCAGTCACAAAACAGATTATTGAGAGGGTTAACATGCTTTCTCTCCTGCTTTGGGAACTAATATGGCTCATCTTGTGACAAACTTCTGAGGTTCAGCAAAGCTCCTCTGAGGGAAATTTAAACTTTACTGAAGTCAAAGGAACAATGATGGCTGGCAGCAGAATAAACTTAAAACTGGTTCATAAGAAATAAAAAAAATAAAAACAAGCATGAATAATTTCCCAGAGTGGATATGAGTGTCACACATAAAAACAAAGGAATGGAAAATCCTGAAGTACAGGATTCAAAGCAAGATCAGAGTCCTGAGCTGTAACAGAAGTGAATAAGAAGCACTCGAAATTCAGTGGTGAAAGAGTTAGTAACAAAATGGCAACATATATATAGAATGAAATTAAACATAAAGCCTCATTTTCTTTTAGAAACTCTTTCTGGAAGAATAGATTTTAAAACCCAGGATACAGAATAATGAATAAAGGATGTAAATTTCCAGGGCCACACGTTTAGACATAATTTAAGAGTATACTTCAATGGAATTTAAATCAATGTCCATGTGGAAAATTAAGTAACTCTTCCCTTCTTTTCTATTGTAAACTGAATTTATGAACAGTATCTTAGAAACATAAAACCAAATACTTAATTTCAGTTTAACACTTATATTTTATGCATTGGAAGCAAATAGATCTGTCTCTGTACCAATTATGGAGAAAAATTGGAAGCAAATATCTCTGTCATTAAAAATGAAGACAGTATAGAAGTCATACAGCTTGCTGGTATTTTCAAAGTTGAAGCAATATCATTACTTTTTTCTTTAATATCATTCTTTCTTCTTCAGAGTCTGCTGAAATAGCAGAAGAAGACCCTGTAAGTGAAGATGATCTTAGGCCTTCTTTCACAGGAAGATTTAAGCAACAGCTCTGCCCTTAATGTCATAGTGAGCCTTAGCAAATGTGCTAACCAAGCAAGTAAAAAGATGCTGTTTATTTTCTCCATTCACACCCTGCAATCACCATAGATTCTGAGAATAGAACTGTGGGGTTTTGTTCTTAGGCACCTCTCAGAGACCTGCAAGCCACATCACATCAGTCATCATCTGCATTCTGCTGGACCACAGTGATGGATCCTCTGCCCACTATTTTCAGCCTTGACGCACAACATTTGATTTTATAGGGATGTTCCCAAGCCAGATCCTGCTTCTCAAAACATGAGAGTTTATGTATAACTTTGGATACCCAGATATTTGACTAATTTCAATGACTCTAAGTATATATGTGAATGCCTTTCTGAACAACACTGTGCTGCTCACTAGCAAAATCCATCCTCAAATAAAGAAAGAACTAAAACCACTGGAATGTGTTCTTAAATGTACTGGTTAAAAACTTCCTCAGAAAATAACAAATGAAAATCTACCTATGCAAAAAACCAGTATTAAAAGTATCATCAAGATCTCATTTACTTATTTCTGTAAAGAACCCATTAGGATAGTCTTTGAAATTCAGTGTATCTGTCTTTATATAATGTTTTTATCCAATATGTTTTATAGACTTGATAAATCACTATAAATACTTAATTGATTTACAAAATGAAAATATATATAATGAAACTAGAACGAGAAGGGAAAAAAAAGTTTGAAAATACTGAAAATCATACCCATGTATACACAGTGAAAAATAAAAGTAGGCAAAGAAACTCTGGGCTTCCTACAATCTTTTGAAAAATATGCATAATAAAGTTATTCTGCACAGCTGATTTTGCACTTGACTGTGTTTGTGTGAAACCTGTAAAGAGTTGGAGGGTACCAACCACCAGTGAGGTATAGACCTGAGAGTGCAGTGAAGCTTGGGTGGCTTTTGCCCCACTTAGAGAAATCCTTTTCTTTACCCTTGATAAAGCTGGCCAGTTCTGCAGACTGTGGTGTGAGGCCACTGATCACCGCCTGCCCATCGCTTCACAATCCTTTGATATCCGTGTTTCTCAAGAAAGAATTAAAGACCAGCCTCTGGGAAGCCTGCAAGGCAAGAGCTGCAGTTTGCTGGGGACTTTGAAAAGCCACTTCCAGCACCTCCCAGCGCTCATTCCAATGGGGACAGGCAGAACCTCTCCCTGGTTTAGGGGAAGAAGGGGCCTCCTACATTACAGGAATGAGGATAGGTGCCTGTATCATGCGTTCACAGAGCAATCTTAAATATATGACATAACAAAATATACCTGATTTTGTTTTTCACATTTCCATTTTTGCCACTGTCATTTTACTTGAATTAAAAGGTTTCTGCAGAGGAATTTATGGAGTGCTGTAAGTGAATGGCATCCTGAACAGTAAGCCAGTTACTGCTCACAATTCCAAAGAACACAGGGCACCAACTGCTCCTTGATTGTTTCACATATGCTTCCAAATGAAGTCAGTAGGAACTTTATCTCATCAAAGGGTATAAACCATGCAAAAAACAACAGAATTTGAGAAATAGAAGTGCATGTATTTATTTAGTGAATGAATTTCTTTGCTTTCAAAGAATCAAACGCAATATAATTTCACTTTTTACAAGGAAAGACAAAACAGAAAAAAGGCTTTATAGCCACTCTGCATGCACTTTCATAGCACCTTACATCTGTAGAACTGTGTATAATCCTGCGTAATGAAAGTGAAAGGCATCGCTTTGACTCTCCAGTGTTGTATTTTCAAAGACCCATTCTGGAAGGTTTGCTCTCCTTCAGCCAATTTAGTCACACTGTGCACAGAGCATGAGACAGTCAGCTGAGGAATGATAATAATTCTTTTCCCCCACAGGAGCCCAGAACATGCAGCCTGGTGCCAATAAGTAGCAGCTCCCAGAAAGACAGCATCCAAAGGAGGACAGCTGAACCCAGATTCCTCCCCATTTAAAGCACTCAGAGCTGATGGACAGCATGAGATGGCAGTAATTTCAACCCCTGCTTTCACCACTGTCATGCAAAAATAATTTTTGTGCTTCTCTTTTTTGTCTCATTTCTCCCTGCATTTAATTACCTGCTAAGTATGCTTTTATTTTTTTTTTCTGATAGAATTTCTTCTGTTTTTAAATGACTGAAACCATGTAGCTGTAAAAGACCTGGAATAGTGCATCGGCACAGTGCTCCATGGGCAGATGGTATGCTAGCCTGACCTTGTTTATCACTGGACCACATCCTGTGACAGGGTTTTTTTGTAGTGACTGCAGCTGTCCCAGACATTCCACATATCACGCTCCTCCCTTCTTATTCTGATTACACAACTGTCAGGTCAGAGTGGCATTTCTAATTGTTGCCTCAGTATTGTACTACCTAATTCTGCTGGAGACCTTCAAAATTTTAAAATATTGATTCCAATCAGTGAATCAACAGATTTTTTTGGAAAAAAACCCCACACTCTAATGAATAATATGAAAACATTGATATAGGCTTTGAAAACAGTAAACATTTTTAATAAAAGGCAATTTTTTTTTTTTTTTTACTCCTTTCAGATTAATAAAGGATTTGTTCAAAGAACCTATGGTTTTTTCTTTGAAATATATTTGGATTTTATTGTCCCAGAAATTTCAAGCCAACTGGATCTGCCTCATGTATAAACACATCTTTTTTATAAAATAAAAATAAAAAAAACCCCACCCCTTTCATATCACAGGTTCCTATGTTCTTTTTTACCCTGGAAAAATTAAGCAGAGGTTTTATTTGCTACATGTAACTTTTTTTTTCCTGTTCAAACATCTTCAACTCAAACTATGCATACATTATAAATTCAAATGACATATCTTAATGTTTTGTCCTCTTAAATTTTTTTTTATATAGCTTTTTTGAGCTTCAGCCTCCTCCAAAATTCTACCAAGTAAGTAGGAGCTCCAACAGAAAGCAATTTCACTTTATAATATAACAATAAAACTTAGGGAAAAGAACATTTATCCTTCCTTCTACAACAGCTTCCTCCTCAGTTTGCCTAGTCCAGATGCTGCCCTTTTGAAAAGAGGGAGGGCTGAAGCTCAAAAGCTGGCAGATCTTTGCACATGGTAAGGTCAGCAGAAATTTCAGCAGACTATACTCTTTACTCTTTATTTTGGCAGTGCTTTGTGTGCAGACACAGCCTCAACTGAAGTCAACACATCTGCACTTTAAAAACACAGTGTCATTTTTCATCCAATCACTAGTCTGTGCAAGTGAAAGATTGTAAGTTTTGTGTCAATCCATAGTACTTGGTTTTGGTTTCAGAGTACAGATCCAACTCCCTAGAAACTGTGATATGTGAAGAATCCCTCATCAGCTTTCTGGCTGGAAATAATGTGTAGAATATATTTGTTTGATTATAAAGGGTGAATCACAAAAGATGACTCAAAAGATGACCCTAACAGACACTATGTTGGACAAGTTTTGCCAGAAGTGTTTCCTATCTAATATTTGTATCAAATGCATATACTGAAAAATTATATATGCAAAACAGAGGCCTCTGAATTAACACAGTGGAGTGACAGGATGTTCAAATGCTTTTTTAATGAGATATCAGGCATTTGGACTCCATTCTGCAGATTCTCAGACACTCATACTTCCTGCAGACCAGCAAACCAAACAGTTCCAAGCCCCTTCTTCAGTCCTATGACCCTGTGATAATTCTTATTTCCTCCTCATAAGAAGGCACAGCAGAAAGCAGCACAAACAGAACTCCTCACTTTCATCTTTAGCACTGATGTATGACATGTTATTACCTGTTTATGCAATACTACTTCTATGTTGGTTGCTTAGTTCCTCCTGTCCTAACATCCTCCTTTAATTTGTACTTATTTTGCTAATCTTTAGCTGCTCAGGCTGAAATTTCCTGTGCTGGATAGATCCCTCAAAATAGAACAGTTTCTGCATTGAGATTAATAAAATTATTCAGCAATAAATTTACTTAAGACCCTATAGTTCTTTCAGATTTTTCATCAGAAACATTGATTTTGACCCTGCTATCTTGATATCTAATTCTTTAAGAGAGAATCACAATAATTTTATGGGCAAAATTATTTTCTTCTGTAAAGACTGAGATTCTTCACATAACTTATCAAGACTCAATTGAGAACAGTTGTTAAATTATCCAATAACCTACAGAAGGTAGTTTGTGTCAAAAGGCACCTGTCTGCATCTGGACTGTAAATGTATTATCCTACAGAAAAGATGTGCAGAATTTTACCGGACAGATTACTTGTAGGCACTAGCTTGTGGTTTCTATCTTTTTAAGACAATGTTTAATCATGTGATCCATAGAGTGTTTTTTCAAGGAGGAGTGGGGCTGGGCAGTATCTCAAATCCATAATATATTGCACTTGGGGTATTGCTAGGATTGTGCAGTGAATAAAGCTGCTCAGTGGGGAAACTGCCTCAGTAGCAGACACTGGTTATACAAGGTGCAAGGTTTTGCAAGAAAATAAAGCCAACTTGGAAAATTGTCTCTCATATATGCTTCCTACACGATGAACAAACTCCCTCAAAATGAATGTTTCATAGCTGGCCATCAGCTGTTCCTCATCTCTGGCTGCAGAGCAGATGGCCATTTGTATATGTAGGCAGTGACAGGGAGAAAACTGACCCTAAAATCTCAACTAAAGTCAACCCTGAGTAGTAAAAACCTGTAATGACTTTACCCAGGTCTGTTTTGTACCTAGCACCGTTTCAAGAAAAAGTGTGGATATAGAGAATTCTTAGTCGAGCTGGGTGAAAATGTCTCCAGAGAATATTATTATGAAGTATGAATACAATAGTTTGCAAGAAAAGGCCAATTCCATCAAAACTCTAAACAGGAACCAGATGCCCTGCCCTGAATACAACTGTGGAGAATTTCTTCTAAAATTTAAAACAATAAATTGGGGGAACTTGAATATAAACTAATAAAAAAAAAACAAAACAGAGCGCAATCATATCTTACTGTGGTATAGAAAAAAAAATCCTGTAACTACATTTTGCTGTAATCCAATCTCAGATACAGGTTATTTGCAAATAAAATAAATTATTAAAATGACATTTTTCTCCCATGATCTGCTTTTTTTTAGGTGGCATATGACAAGATGAGGTGCATTTTTTTACTGCATCTGATTTTTAAACTATTGCATCTCAAATTGCAAGACTGCTTCTTGTCCCAACAGACTGTGCATTGATCAACTGGCCCAGAAATAAGTCACCTGCTTGAGACAGCTGAAGAAAGCAGGGTGTCAGGAACCACTCACACAGACTAATCTTCAATAAGAGTTCATGCAGGTCTAAACCAGGAGTCTGTTCAGGTCCTAGAGCAACAGGTAATGCTGTTTCAGTAACTGCGTCCATCTTCCATTTCCATATAAGAAAGGGAAAGATTTCTACTGGCCTTGCTGCAGGTATGGTGCAACTCCAGCATGGGATCTGAAAACTAAATACAAAAACTCTTATATCACATGGCTTTCACTGTTTTTTCCTACCTGAAATGACTTGCAATAATAAATTACTCTCCTTAACCAGCTCTTTGATTCAGAATAAGGTACACTGAAAGGGAGTCTTTTGTTGAAAGAAAGTTGTTTATAAAAACTAGTTCAGCACTTGTTGAATAATCTGTCATTCAAACATCTCCAACTCAAACATTACCATGCTGTGAAAGAATCTGCCTACAAGTCTTCCCAGGACATTAATACTTCTGGTTCACCCTTCTTGTTGCAAGACTAAATTAAATTAAAGATTTTGTTTATTTAAATTATGTTAACATAATTAAAATTATGTTAACATAATTTTTGCATAGTTCTAAACCAAATTACTATCACATAGTAATTTGGGTTAGAACGATGCAAAAAAAAGCTTTTAAAGGAAAGTAATAAAAAAAATACTGACATTGCTCAATCAGCCATTATTATGAAAAACAAGGTCAGTATCTTTCCCATGTCTATGTCTTAAAAAAAGAAAAAATCCACCACAGCTGTAATTTTAGAAAGGTTTGGGTTATCAGAGATTCATGTTTGTTTTATATTTATGTTTTTATATTTACTTTTTTATATATACACGTGATATCCAAGTATTCTAGCATAGTCTTTTTTAAAATTGTGAGGTTTATCCTTCACATGGGCCTGTATAGATCTGTGCTTGGACTGTACTGAGAAAACTTTGAGGGAATATCTGCACCTCCACTGTTTTCCAGTGGTGTGAATAAATATTAAAATATTTCTGTGGTATGAGGAAGGTGACAATTCCCTAACTATAAAGTATTTATGATTAAGCTGGTTCTGTTGAACAGTTCAGTCTGTCATAGAAAAGCGATCATCATTCTGAGGCGGTTATATGAAGTGTTTTATTAAACAGAACAGCACAGAATTTGGATTACTCATCACACTGAACACCCAAAATGCGGGTTATATAGACACAACAGAAAACTCTTATACATTTGGATGAAGCCATATTTTTAAAAAGACCTATTTATTTTTTTGCTTTGCTCTATAAAGAGGTATTATATAGATTTACCAATTGCCACAGCATGTGTTCCAACTGTATTTTACAATAAACACACAATTGAGAATCCTAAAATAAACTATTTTATGCTTCTTTTCAAGTGCAGCTATTGGAATAGAAGATATTTTTAAGATAACCTACCTATGGGACTGCAAACTGAATTTACTTTAACAATATGCCTTTAAAATGCTCTCTTATAATCTACCTGTATATTGTTCTAGCCAGCATGGATTTAGAGGACAGAAATTTGTGATTGTATGAACTCACATTCTATCTATAACACAAACCATTGGTTTTTTGAGTGTAAAATATAATCTGCATAGTTAAGGACTGGACTAGCATTTTGCTACTCTAAAAAATATTTTCTCAGTCATAAGTCTTTGCAGAGGAATTCTGAGTATTCAGAGGAATTTTGAGTTCATTACCTGAGATAAGTCATTACTTGCTCAAAAGCAGTATACAGCAGCTCAAAACCTTCCATTTGAATAGTTCTTTAGGAGGACATTCTTTACTGTGAGGGTGCTGTGACAGTGGAACCGGTTGCCCAGAGAAGTTGTGGGTGCCCCATTACCAAAAGCGTTCAAGGCCAGCTTGGATGGGGCTCTCCATGGGCTGCGTGGACACCTGCTCCACCATGGCCTTCACCATGGCCTGCAGGGGAATATTTGCTCCAGCGTTCAGAGCACCTCCTGCTCCACTGACCTTGGTGCTCACATCGATGCTTTTCACAGCTCAGCTGCACCCTGCAGTGGGTGGTTGGATCCAGCTGGAACTGGCTGGAGCCAGCTGTGTCTGGCTGGGGTTGCCCTTCACTGTGGGCTCAGCCCTGCCCCTGCAGTTGGATCCAGCTGGAAATGGCTGCGTCAGCCCCAGCCTCCCCTCACAGAGCCCCCACAGCCTCTGTCGCTGAGCCTTAGAGCCCACTCTCAATACAAAGCTCAACAAATTCAAGCATCCTAATTTACTTTTTTCAGTTGAGATCCAGTAGTTTATTTCAATCCCAATGTCTCTTGAACTAGACTGATTTGCTGTGGTTTTTTAGTCAAATAAAACAGCACTCATGGTTTTACTACACTGCTTTTCCATTACTTACTAGAGCTTCAGGGCCTGAAAAAATTATGGCCCCTCCTAAACACTGTAGCCTCTGTTACAAGTCAACACATCATTTTTTATTAGATGTTGTTCATTTTCATTTTATTCAGCCTAAACTCAGACTATCCTCAGATGAGAGACCATCTTTTTCCATTTACTGTCCTGGGGAAAAAAAATTATTTTCCATTAGCATGAGTCCCTTTAGCAACCCTTTTGGCTAAAACTGAACTTGCTTGAAAGCAATCTCCATTTGTATGCATTTCTAAAACATTTCACAGGCTCACAAGGATCAGAGGCAGATTTACTTTGAGTGGTGAATGTAAGTAACATAACACTGAAGACAAACCACTGAACCTCCACACTCAGATATGAATTCTTCCTCTCTCCAGAGCACTTTGGTTCCAGCTTGAGATTGTGCCCAGATTCTGTGCACAGGGCATTGTTGTCATCTTACTGCAAAGCTCCATACCATCTTGGTGATTTCTCATGGCAAGCTCCTCACAGCACAACCAACAAACTACATCTCTCCTCTCACCCAGCTAACCCACTCTTTTATAGCACTCATCCTCATTGGACACAGCTGTGGCCTGTTAAGGGCAGGCCTGTTCCTAATCTCTGGTAATTAGTACAGCTGCAACTCCTCAGGGGTTGAGATTACCTTCTGCACTATCTTTATTTTCTTACATTCTATCCCCACACAGGGCATGAAGAGGGTCACTGTCACCTGTTTGAGACTCAAGAAAAGAAATTAATGTATTGAAACAGGCTAGAAAATCTTTGGTGTGCTACTGATTTTAACAAAGTCTTCTCAAAATTGCAGCAGTGGGACATTAGTCATACTGCTAATTTCTCTCTTTCTTCAGTTTATTATAGTGGTTTTCAATCTTTAAAGGCACTTCACTTTAACACTAGATGTTGAGAATACGTTGAGATCGGAAGGGTATGGAATAGATAATCTACAGGTCCATTTTTTTTTATTCAGATACCTGCTGTAGAAGTTACTTAGCTCATATAATTCCTATTTTTTTATTGAATCCTTAAGACAGGCATCATCAAACGAAAGCATCTTCTTTTCACTTCTCTCTGCTGTAGTGCTGCTCAGCAGTTGTCCCAACAATGGCAGATTCAGGGGTTTGGGAATCGGGTAAGACAGAAAACAAAATGGTGCTGTCTTCCCAAGTGCACAGTTCCAAGATCAGTAAATTTTTGAAGGGAAATACAAAGAAAAAGCTTTCTATTGATTTCATCCAGAGCCACAATTTTGCATTCTTTGCTTCCAGTCAGATTTTCAATATGATTGCCTTATACTATTTTGAAAATAACATATATAATGCACTTACAATGGCCATCAGAATGGCTAAGGGTTGTTTTCCTCTTAAGCTGCTATTTTGATGCTTTTATAAAAGGAAAATCGTTACTTGCTTGGATGACCTTTTCTAAGGCATGTTTTCAATGCCAAGGTTATTTCTTTTCCTTCACTATGAAAAGGTGTGATAAAATTAAATGTTTCTGGTTTAGAACTGTCATAATGGAAAAAAGGACAGTTTCATGCTTTGGAAAAAATATTGAGATCCTTATTTACACTGAATACTGTGAAATTACTTAATTTTATCTTCAAATGTGCCACTCACAGAAATTACATTTTAAAGGAAAGTTGTTTAAGGAAAAATACCTTTTGCTTGAAAAGAGCTTAAAGAGCAAGATGTAACAGGTACCTCACTTTCTACAAGAAACTGGTTATGCTTTATTGACATTAAATGCATGTATATATATATATGCCTAAAAAAGACATTCTTTATATTATATATTGGTTTGTTGTCAGTTGTCCTGTTGTATAACTTTACAGCTACTCAATAAATACGAGGCAGAGCTAGTAGAAAAAAACAAATGTATTTGATGTTATCTCATTTTTCTTTGTATAACTTGGCTTTTGTTGCATATAACTATGCCATGCCTAAAACATTCGTATTGAAACTGCCTGACCCATCCCCAGAACATAATATTGCTCCTGTCCTCAACAGTGACAATATGATCATTTAATTGTCATTTATTTTATTAAGACTGTTGCAACACAAATTATTAGAGCTATCAGTTGCAACAGCTATATCTGTTCTAGCATTTCCTAATTTCTGAGTTTTCTACTTTGCAGTTCTATCATTCTTTTACCAATCTGCTGCAATGTTTTGTGCTTAATCTGACTAGATGCTAGAGTTGCAAAGTTGCTGTGAATTTTATTTAGCTTGCTTTTTGCATAGCAGTTTCTTAGTTCGTAGAGGTCACTGGTGTATACAAAACCTGAAAATGTGGCCTGGAACCATGTGGTAAGTTACTTCAGTTGATTTCTCATATTGGAAGTGTGAGATAAAAAATAACAGTAAGATTAGAAATAGTTTTGGATAATATAGTTTTAACATCTCAGTTTTACATTACTTATACATGCACTAAGCATCTCATCTTTCCCTGTTTGAAGATCCTAATTCCACTTTCTATGATCAACCTACATCACGCTTTTTTCAAGTTTCCTATTTTCAATGGAATTGTATCTTAATACTATTTGAATTCTTCAAAGTTTTTTCTTCTCTTTAAAATTCCTTTCAAATTATGCATTTTCCAATCTCTGCCACACTGACATATCTTTCTATCTGAACTTACTTTCAAGTGACAAAAACACGTTACTGAAATTCCATGCCATTAAAGTCAAAGGAAGATTTGCTATTGCTTTCAGTGACTATACTGCATTCAGCTGTAATGCAAGCAAAGGAAAAATAAGCAACCACATGAGATTTTTTTGAAACCTTCTTCCATTTAGCATAATGTCAACCATCTCCATGCCAAGCCATGTCTCGTTTACCTAGATAAGACTAGCACAGTTTTAGCACTAATTGTATAATGGATTTCAAGTCTCAGAGAAGCAGAGTTGCTTAATTCTGCCAGTAAAGTGTCTTTTCCATCTGCTATACATTTTATAAAGATATGAAATGACTGTTCCATATGTACTACATGTTCCTTACAAATATATAATTCCACATTTAGATGCAAAACTTTACTGCGAAAAAAAAAGCTCAGACTTTCATTTTGATCACTCAGATTTTTCTACTGAAATGATTTTGATAAGAGTGAATTGCTTTTCTCTGGTGGAAGTATAATTTTCTGCAGTATGCTTTGACTTGGAAATCGTGAAAAACCTGTGAGACTAAAAAAAGAATAATTTTAGTCTACTCAAGGACCATATTCTGCAAAGCAGCTAATCACATGGTAACCTTAAAAAAAATAATGGGCAGACATGTAAAGTTTGATATAGTCAGAAATAATTTGGTGAACAAGAGGCAGTGTGTTTTAGCCTATATTCATTTATACAGAGGTTATTATTCACAAAGAGAATGTTTTGTGATGGGAGTTATTAGTCCATGGCTGTTGCAATAGAAAGTTTGTGACAGACTTAGGTCTGCAATTATAGCCATGAAATACAGCTTTGCTCCAGTTTTGGACTGCATTCAAATAAAGCAATTCCTGGTGGAGAAAATTGTGGGTAATTTTTTTGGTACCCATCTGTCAAACTATCGCACTTTTCACCAAGAGATAATCACTTCTGTGCAAATGACAGTATCCACATTGTAATAACTTATTTTCCTATTTATTTCTCTTTTTTATACAAAAATCATGTATGATATTCTGATAGCTGTATTAAGTTTCTTATCTTCTACATGACCATTAGCTGTGTTTTTAAATTGTCTCCAAGTTTTGTTGTATCAAAACAGTTTTGTTGATGAAATTCAATTAAAACTCACTATGAGAAGCTTTTTAAGGGGAACAAACCTAATACCAGGTTTAGGTGCTTCTTGAATTCTACAGAATTTTCTGCAAGAGACACTCTATTGTGGAGGTACTTTATTGGTATGATTATCACCTCATTTTCCTTGGCAAACTCATGTTTTAGCCTTATAAAGAATTTCTTAGTCGTGTGAAACTCCAATTAAAACCAACAAATCAATAGTGTTTAGGAAATACTGGATAGATTCTTAAAAAGTCACAAGGAAACCCAACTCTGCTGCTGACAGAGTTCAGCTTTTTTCTCTTTAGCTGATCCTAAAGGCAGTCAAGGCAGATTCTCTAGTTAATAGGAAACCTTCTGATACTGTAGAAATGTTTGAATGCCTAAGGCTATTAAAACAGTTTTGTTTTACTGCACTGACGTTAGCAATGTCCTTTTGATGTAAGGCAAAACCCAATCAACTGCAGTCACAGGCAAGCAAAATATACCAGAACAGGTATCACATAAGCACCAGCACAGAAGTGTTGATGCATTAAATGATAGTTGTTCAGTTGGGATCTTTGGGCTTTAATTCAGCTTTTGGAAGAGGAAGAAGGCTGGACTGAAATAACAGAAATTCTATAGACTACAGCCAATTGTTGTGTCAGTTCAATAACTGTCCATATGACTACTCTAGACACTTTGCTTAAATGGGATATTCAGGAACCACTAGATCTTTCTGTATTTCATCAAAGAAATTACTTTTAAATACCATGAATAAAATTGCTGATCCCCTTTCACTTATTTTCCTGAGTAAAATATGTGTGTATTTTAAAGTGCCTAGTCTTTCAGAGGCTCCCAGCCTGAGACAGGAGGAAGCTGAGTATCAAAACTACAAGACTTATAATTAATTTATATTCTGCTAATAACAGGAGTTTAAAGCAAGTTGAGATAAGCAGAGAATATTCATAACACATAGTATTTTGGGACCTAATGTGACACCCTGGATTCTGTGTATAACCAGAACACAAAGCAGGATGCAAACTCCTGCTGGTGCCCATTAGTGGCCCTGGTTCCTACTTCAGCTGTGTAATCTGACATCCTCAAAGCAGTAAGCAATCTTAACTGCAGGTGCTACAGCCACTTCCACAAGTAATGATTTGAAGGGTTTAGGATAACAGTGTTTCAGGTATCAGAAGCATCTCTCTGATGTGTAGCTCACCAAATTTTGCACACAAGTTATTAGTGGGGGCTGGGGCTTTAAAAATCTTTATTATTACTGCTCTTGGAATTTGGTTTTCTGTGACATTTAAAATATATAGTAATCTAGTCTGAAAATTCCCATTTGACTTGTCAAATGTCCTTTATATATGTATATATTTTTAACAGTTCTTCTGAAAGACTACTGTGACAACTGTTCAATAATGCGGTTAGCCAGGCATGGAAAGAAGGTCTTCAAAAGATAACACAATAATCTTGGATTCTTCATGGAAGATCTATGTAATCAGATGAAACAGAAAAGGAAGAGAAAGAAAGAACTTGGTGCTAGAATTCCAGGGAAATATTTGTCATTGTAATTCACATTTTCGAGTAATGGAATTTGCTGCAGCCACATATAAAGCAGACCTGAGAAATAAGAGGCTAAGATTTCAGCATTCTCTCATGCTGCTATTGTGGATATTAATTGTACATAACATAAAAAATTTATTGGTTTTACTAGCCTAGCAGGTATTATAGGTGTTCTGGTTAGATATGTACCAAAATATGTATTTTAGCATATCATAGAAGCTATAGAAAATGGCATTTTAAAATGAGATATTTAGAAATCAAAAATATATTTAGAACTATATTTTCAATGGCAAAATAGGTGGAAGTTCAATGAAGCCTATAGAATCTGCATGTCCTAGAAGATTATGCTGAGCATTGTGGAACTTGTAATGGCCCCTTAAATAAAATTCTATTAAACACTCCTAGTCATCTTAGTTTTGAGATTTATTGAATAGTATGCCTCTGAAGTTATCTACATTTTGTGGTAACCTTTTATCTTTCCTCTAGAGTGCTTCTGCATCTGCTCACAAAGACCCTTATTTACACATTCCCCATGGAGCTGGATCACTGCTGCATGTACTGCCTCCTCACACTGCTTAGTAATTGCAGTTTCTAAAATGTTTACTTTTGTGTGGGTGGTAGTGAAATCTATAATTGAAGGTTTCTTTTTAGCAGATGTTCCCTTGTTTATAGCAAGGACAATAAAAATTTGAGGCTCTCCAACATCATCTAAATATCCTGAAATTCAATTTAAAGCATTTTTTTCTGTTGGAACTATAATACTTACTAACTTCAATCAGCAAACAATAATAAAAGAATCCTACCAAGTGCTAAATTTACAATACAGCAGCTCCTGCTTTAAATGGATTAGACTATTAGGGTCATCTATTTGCAGATGCATCTGAGCAGCAGCTGCTGCCTGCTAGAGAAAAGTGCTGGGTTTTGTTTCTAAATACAGGGATAAGATTTAGAAGACCTGTGTTTTGGTCACTTTGATAGACTCTGTACAGTCTATATTGGAGATGTCATGTCTATGTCTGTAACTGGAAAATAATTAAACCCTTGCTATCAAACCCATCCATTTGAGGTATGTAAGAACTATATGCCAAAGCATACAGCAAAAGGAAAACTGAGCCACAAACAAGCTCTAGTCACATCATGATGATACCAGACCAGACAAAGAAATAGACCCAGGAGAATCTTGGTGGAGCTTTAGAGAGTTCCTATTGGAATGTGAATCCCAATATTACCAGGCAGATTGTGCCTGGGCTAGTCTGACCCTTGCTGCTGGGCCAAAGGCGGCAACTGTGGTGTTTAACCCCTGCGACACCTTTAGCTTGCTGGAGGTTGCAGCTGGGCAGTGAACAAGTCCAGGCTTGTTAGAAACTCAGTTTTACCTCAGGTGGGAAGGCTTCAGGCTATGGTGCAGAGGAAGGGGACGGATTCTGCCGGAGGGTTAATATCCAGAGTTTTATTCCATGGTCATAGAGGTCTGAATCGTAGTAACAGCTCCAACAGAATCCCGACAGCATGGCTTGATTACCTTCTAAGCTCCCGGGGGAGAGGGAGGGAAGGGACAGGTGAGCCACCAACCAGGTGGGAGGGGGAGGGTCTCAAGGGATGAGGGACACCTAGACAGGCCAATGAGCGCCAGGCCTGAGGGGCATCCTTTGAAAGTGACGAACCACACCACGCCTTGCTGGAATGTTAAAACTGATTGACAGCCCAGCAGGGGGCGAGGGGGGAAGGGGAAGAGAGGTATTGGCACACCTGGGGAAGGGACCCGGAAGTTTAAAACAGGATATTACAACACACCGCAACAAGTTCCTATTTGACACAATATTGTGGAAAAAGTTGTTGAACTGTTCTAGGACAGCATTATAGAGGAACATATTATTATCCCCTGCGCTGCTGAGGCCACACCTCAACTCCTGTGTCCAGTTCTGGGCCCCTCAATTCAGGAAGGACATTTTGGTGCTTGAGCGAGTCCAGAGAAGCCCAATGCAGCTGGTGAAGGGTCTGGAGCTCCTGCTGTGAGGAGCAGCTGGGGGAGCTGGGGTTATTTATCCTGAAGAAAATGAAGCTCAGGGGAGACTGTGTTGCTCTCTACAACTGCCTGAAAGGAGGTCGTGGCCAGGTGGGGTTCAGTGTCTTCTCCCAGGGAACAACAGGACTCAGTCTTAAGCTGTGTCAGGGAGGTTTATGTTGAACATCAGGAAGAGATTCTTTACACAAAGGGTGAGTATCTATTGGAATGGTCTGCCCAGGGGGTGGTGCCATCACCAGACATAGACTTTAGGGCCATGGTCTAGCTGACATGGTGGTGTTCAGTCACAGGTTGGACTCAATGATCTCAGAGGTCTTTTCCAACCTAGCTGATTCTATGTTTCTGTGATATAGGATTCTATGATTCTGTGATATGATTTCTGTGATATTCAGTCTGTCATCTGGGTTGAAGTATACACAGGCTGCTCAGAGCCACGATTCATACTGGCTTGTACAGGTTTGTTACTGGGAAAAATGAAAAGCAGAAGGGAAAGGAAGCAAGAATGCAGGCACTAAGGAAACTCAGGCTGTACTTTGAAAAAGAGTGGACACATGAAATGTTTAATCTGTGTCTGTATTGGAAAGAGTTTTATATTATACCTGAGCTTATAATATTTTGTCCGTCAGAAGAGTAACCCTACACTAGCAAAGCTAGAGTAAATCCTTTGTGATAAAATTAGAAGCCAGTCATAAAGTAGACCCATAAAAGCAAGAAGATGAATATTGAGCATTCAGTGCAATTGACATCAGCTATATTATATTTTTAGTTGTTCCTTAGGCATAACATGATGAACTTTTTGGTTATAAGAGTCAAGGACCAAACCAGTACCATTCTTGAAAGCACTGTCATTCAAAAGGAGAACCCCAGCCTGGGTTGCTTTTCCTCCTGTTCTTCTGGAGATAATTGTATGTTCCTGAACATCAATAATTTTTTCCAGAAATATTTACCAGGAATGTTCCTTTCTCTTTCTCCCCTAAATTATTTGACCCCTATTCTCCAGAGATTTTGGTTACTTGAAGAATGAAAACAATTTTTTAAAAAAATATTTTAAATATTTTAGAGAGGGTTTGTCTTTTGACATCCAAGATTCTTGGACATGTTCATTTTTTATGCTAGGTTTGTCTTCCTACTTTCAAGCTCTGTTGAATTACCATATCTTTTTCTTCCCAGACAGTGTGATTTGCATTTATTATTCTTAAAATAAAATATCTTTAAAAATAACATGCATAATTTTGTGATAGTCTAATAACACCTGGTCTCCTGCTGTCCTTTTAATGAAGATTGCAGAGGACAACTGATGACTGATGTGGTATTTGGAGTGGTTCCTTTTAAACTCTTTTCCAAGGTAACTTTCCCAATGACCTCTTGTCAGAATCAAAGGTTCAAGCTGCCACAGTCAGGCATAAGGTGACTGGCAGGCAAAATAATTACTGAAAGAAACCAGAGATCCATTAGGGAATATGCAGGAAATTTTATCTCTGGATTCACCTCACAAACCCATTGGAGCTGTTGCTATGATAGATTCTCCTGCACCATTTAACAAGAAAAGACTAAAATTTAGGCTAAAATGAGCCTGAAACTGCAGCAGGACACAGTAGCATAGAAGCATAACAGATGTGTCTTTAAAGCTTTCCCTGTTTCCATGTGACTGAAAATTGGTAAATTTCTGAGAGGTGCTCAAAATTGTCTGCATTTCATGTAGCCACAGGGTGTGATTTTATTTTTTTTTTCCTCTTTAAAAGTCTAGAAATGTCTCTCAAAGCATCCTCGTGTAATGGTTATAGACCTGAAATGTGAAAATGCCATCATTTTCACATTTGGCTTAAGTGCTGCTATTCACTTTTTACAGGGTATCTCTAATAGCTGAATTCAGCTGAGCTACAAATAATGGACTTACAGACACTCCCTTCTATTCACTTTGCCGAAAGACTGCAAGCAGACAACAATTTCACTTAATATGAGGCAGTTGCCCTTTGACAGGCAATTGTGTGTGATAAGCTCAGTTGCTGTTGCAGCTTTCACCTGTCTCTTATTTTTTAGTATAATAGATTAACAAGGACCATATTTTTACATCCTGAACTGCTGTTCAGCTAAATACCAGAGAGAAGCAGTTTATCTGTTTAAATGCAGGTGATTTCATTTGTAGTATCCAGCAAAATTTTCCCTTTTTTTCCGGAAAATTTGAATAGATTAAATTCCAGACTAATCAAAAATAGGAACAAGTCAGTAAAGAAACAATGACACATGCATTCTAATAAAAAGGTAAGTGAAACTGCTTTTCTACTGTTGCCTGCACGTAGCCTGCAGGGAATCTGTAATCCTTGTTCCCCTTCTCCCTCATCTCTCTGAACAATTTTATTCACATTTCCTGCAGCAAGTTTACATCTTCTTTGTGTTTTCTTTTCCCCACACAGGCAAAGAGATCTTTTAGAATTAATTATTTTTGAATATTCAAGAAATGCTAAAACCATCAGACAAATTGAGCAGATTGACATAAGACCCCATGAAGAATCACTGAAAAAAGCCAGGGAAAAAAAATCATTTTGGGGGGATCTTCATTTAGGATTTGGTATTTTCATTGTAGAAGTAACATCATACCTTTCTATTCTCCTTTTTACACATTATCCTTCTCCTTGTGAAGTTATTCTCTTTTTTCCCCACATTTATCCTAGGTATCTCTTAATACTTTTTTTATAAAGTTGCTCTTTTTTATTTCTATGTGAAATCTATTAATTTATTTTTTTGGGGAAGGATGTCTCTAGCTGGAAAGTGATGAAATGTGAATTTAGTGATCTCAAAACCTACATGATATATTAGAGAATACCATATTTATTATATTGCAGACTTTTGAAACCAGAAGACTGCTTTTTATTTACTCAGAAGGTGATTTCCTGGGCTTATTATTGCTCCTTTCTCTTGGTTTTATTATTCATCCTGTATTTTTAATCAGTATAAGTGTTGCCAGATTTTCTTCCCATGTTACCTGGTATTTCTTCCTTTCTCCCTCTTCATCCACACCTCTTGTTCTCCATCTGTAATAACATCCCTCCATTCTTCACAAGGCCATTTTCTCTCTTCTAAATGTTGTCCCAATTTTAGGGTTGGTTCATTTCTTTCATTGTTTACATTAAGTCTCTCATCTTTTACTTCCAAGCTGTTTTGGCATTCTAGACACCTGTTTTCTGAGAAGCTTGATTTTTGAAGATGCTGATTCAGCTCAGGTGGTATTTGGAGGTACTAACAAACACTTTAATTCAAGAGAGACTCGAGACTTGAATAGATGAAATCTAAAGATCTGATGCTCAGCAGGATCTCTTATTGGATGTTTGCTGGAGTGAGCTTTGGAAGAAGCTCTGCCAGTGATTTGCCTCTAGCAGGACTTTGTGTCACTAACAAAAACTCTTTAAGCCTTCCATTCCAGCCAGTTGTTAATCTACCTCTTTGTACACTTATCTGGCCCACATTTCTCAGCTTGTCTACTTTGGTAAAGTCTAAGTTATTTACTCTGTCATGTAAAATGCCATCATTAAGATTTTGGATTTCAGAGTTTGCATCACTTATATGGAACAAATGATATCAGATACATATAAAGAGAGGAGAAGTTTCATCTAAATTTGAACGTTTCCTCCCTTTATACATATTTCATATGATCCATCCATGCTTTGTCCTAAACTGTGGTTTATATAGAAGTGGCAACAAAGGTAGGTCTAGGTGTGATGTGGCAGTCTGAGCAATCAGGATGTGATGGAATTGCTTTGACCTTCAGAACACAGATGAAAAGAGGTGCAAAGTGCCTGTGTGAAAAGTGACGGCAACTAAATAGACTATACATACACTTGAAGCAATGTTTTTCACAACACAGGAAATAGACAGGACATTTAGGCATTTAAAGATAAGTATTAATTTTTTTAAAAAATCAGTCAGCTAAACTGTCAATAATTGTAGTGGCATATACATTTCTTAACTATGAGAAGGTTTGCAGTATCCAAGAACAAAATGTCAGTCATTTAATAGGAATAACCTAATGATCTTGGTTCTATGCTGAAATGCAAACATATTTCTCCAACTTATTTTTGTTTTTAACGTCTGGCCTCAATACTAACTAGGTTTTGAATAAAGCACTTGCTGTGTGACCCATGTGATTCTCTGACCCCCTGATTAACTGACTATGAGGAAGTCTTACACTTAAAAATCCCCAATCACATATGAACTTAAAATTGCCTATTTTCTACTGGTTTCCTCTCACACAATTTATACCTAGCTGCAAGCAGAATAAGCCATGTTATTTCTTCATAAACAAATTTCAGTAGATGTTTAGATCTGCAGTTACAAATGCTGTCAAATATTTTGAAAGCAAATGGTGATCCTGACAGTTAAGCACACCATGGAATCCTTTGTACTGCCAGAAATGTACTTGACTATATGAATAATAGATGTAACTAAAGTATTTAATATGCAGAAAAATTGTCACAAATTCAGATTATTACAGCTGGAAGTTACTATAGACATCTGCCTTATATAACTAAACAATGGCAATATCCAAATTTGTCTCTTCACGGGAAGCATGGGAAAGTTTAAAAATGCTATGGGTGTCACAGTAAATGAAGGCACAAAGCATTCATGTGTTAAAGGTCCACCCTTATCTGTATGGAATTCTCAGAAATTATTCTATTTTCTCTTTGTGAATGTAGAGGCTTAGCCTGTGCCAGGGATTAGAGTGTCTAAGGAATTAAAACTGATCAAACGTATAATGGAGGTCTCATATCAGCTAAATGAAAATAATATACTAGAAGAACTCAGTGATGTGTTTGATTAAATTGGTTGCATTAAGGACACACTTCACATTTGTTTAAACCCTGGGGTAACCCCATTTATTACTCAAGCTGGGAAAACTGTTGTTATTGAGAGAATGTGTTCAGCAGAAACTATAAAGCAAGCTGAATTTATAAGTTATTAAGTCAGTTAGTGAACCACCTGGCTGGCTGCAGTCGAAGGTGGCTGGGTAGAAAAGAGGAAGAGATTGTTGGAAAGTATGCCAAGAAATAAATTAACTTTGGTAATGACTCAGTGAGAACACATGCATATACTCGCTGTTCAAGAAAGGAGAAGAACACTGGCAATAAAATCTCAGTCTTGGAAATGCATATTTTGGCCAATAGGTATTCCCAGAAAAAAAATAACTTTCACATAATATGTTCTTTAATAAATTCTCCTCCCTGTGGTTACCTTGTTTCAGGCAGGATTGTTTCATAAGCACCTGCAAAAAGATGGAAAGAAAGAGAAGCTAGACACAAAGGCAAGCTTGAACAAGAGGGAAGGCACATCAGTTCAAGAATGCAATCCCAAAGACCCGTGCCCAGCTCATATCAGTTTTTTAAGAACTTTAGTTTGCAGTGACAAATTTTCACATGTTTTCAATAGTACATTGTTTTATCTATTAGTACCAGTCAGTGACTATGCCATATTTGGGAGCAGGGACAGAAACTGTCACAATCTTGTAACCACTTGCCTGCAGAATTACTTTTTTCCTTCACTTCAGCCACATTCCCCAGATCACTGTCCTACTGGTGTGTAGATCACATATGAGAAAATTTTTCATATCTTGGTGTTCATACCAGGATCACAAAAGAGGACTAGGGGTGCTGCTGCCTCTTTCTCCTATGATTAAAAAGAAAAACATGTCTTTTATATCCATTTGCAGTTAGCTTTTCAAGTTATTATGATTATGTTAACCCTGAGAATGCTAACCTTAGGCCTTCACTGAAAAAACCAAACCCAAACAAAAGGCAGAAAGGAGAGCATCATGTCCTGGAGTACATCTGGCACAGCTTTGCCAGGCAAGAAAGAGAGGGGATTGCACTAGGATGATGTCACCATGAGTGCTGGGGGCAATTTTGGTCACTGCTGAGTGCTCTGGAGGGGAAGCCTCAGCCTTATGAGGAGGGGCTGAGGTCACTTGGTTTTTTCAGAAGAGGAGATTGAGGAGAGACTTCACTGTGGTCTTCAACATCCTCATAAGGGAAGGTGGAGGGGCAGGTACTGATCTCTTCACTCTCAGGACCAGTGATAGGTCTTGAGGAAGTGGAATGAAGCTGAGTCAGGGGAGGTTTAGGTTGGATATTAGAAAAAGGTTTTTCACACAGAGGTGGTTTGGCACAAGAACAGACTCCCCAGGGAAGGAATCACAGCACCTAAGCAGGGCCAGGAGTTTAAGTCAGTGATCCTGATGTTCCCTTCCAGCTCAGCATATTCTATTATTCTATGAAACAAGACTCTGTGTTTAGCTCATTGCAGGACAGAAGGTGTGATCTGAGAACAGTTTGAGTGAAATTCTCTGCAGAACTCTGGGTTAGAGCTGGAGTCAGTTCCCCTTCCACCTATGTGGCACAAGGAGAAGTGCTAGAAATCCCAGACTTCAATACACTTAGTTCTAGAGCACTAAAGTTCGTGAACAAAATTACTTTTTTAGATGTGAGTCAAACATAAGACAAACTTTCTGTGTAGAATTACCCAGTTTTCCCTAGGCAGCGTACTCTTGTTCACTAGCCGTAGGTATAGAAGTACAGAGCTTCATGGTTTTCAGTAACTTCTTACGCATGAGTTGGTACTTCGTGAACTCTTTTAATGTATTCCCCACGGCAGAGTACACCATGAAATATGTTCAGTGTGGTCCACAAGAAACAGGCAGTCAACTGATCAAAGTGCCCATGAGTACTTGGGTTACCTGAGATGCACTGAAGGTAAGAACAGGACTGTGTGAAGTTTGCTGCAGTACAGGGCGGGGACAGCTACAATTATCAGCAGTGCTGTGCCTGCATTGTAGAAATACTCCACTAGCAACAATAAAGCTGTGTTAGCACAACTCTTGTGTTAATAAACTCAAGTAATAGATCGTATGAGAAATAGATTAGGCCAAAAAAAAAGAAAAAAACCCAAGATAAAACAAGTATCATGGCCAGACACTCAAAACAGCCACTCACTTGCCCTCACCTGCTACAGCTGGGTAGAGGAGAGAAATAAAAATTAAAGAAAGAGTTCAGAATTGAGATAAGGACTGAGAGAAAGCACTCCAAGGGCAAAACAGGCTCAGCTTAGAGGAACAAAGTGAATTTATTACTAACAAAGTCAGAGGAGGATAATGAGAAATAAAATAAGCCCTTAAAACCATCCTTTTTCCCCCCAATCTCTCCCTCCTTCCCACTGACAGTACAGGAAGACAGGGTGTGGGGGCTTGGTCAGTTTGTCACTCAAGATGATCTTCTACTGCTCTAGGAGAGAAGTCCTTCCCTTCTGAGGCTGTGGGGTCCCTCCCACAGGAGGCAGTTCTCCATGAGCTCCTCCAGTGTGGGTCCAACCTCACAAGCAGCAGCCAAACCTCACCTGCTGCAATGTGAGTCCCTCCCATGGGCAGTCCTCCCAAAACTGCTGTGACCTGGGTCTCTCTTCCATGGGGTGCAGTCCTCCAAGGACAGGCTGCTCCAGCCTGGAACCAAGGGCTCTCTCTCCCCCCTGGGTCTACCACTGCACCACAGCCTCCTCCAGGCATCCACGTGCTCCATCATGGGCATCTTCCCTGTTGGAGAATTTTGCTCAGACATGGCTTGAAGGAAAAAAGGCCATGAAAATATACAGCTGGTTGAAAAGTAAAAGGCAGCTGTAAACAGCAAAGTTCTCAGGCACATTCCTGTAAACAGCAAAGTTCTCAGGCTTGTTTTTTAATAACAAGTAAATACCTTGTCCTTGGATAGTTATGGGAAAGCAGGATGACAAACATGGAGACCTTGAGAACAGTTAATAACAGGATGAGAAAAACAAGTTTTGGTCTCAATAACAAACCACAGGTATTGAAAACAAGAGGAGGGGTTGGTATGTGATCTGTAGCCAATGATGAGCTCGGGTTTTGCAATATGTATGAACTTAATTAACACGGTTATAAAATGTGCATGTTGGATCAATGAATCGGAGTTCGATGCTGATCAAAGGATGGGTCGGCTCCCTTTGCTTTGTCACTTCCCCATGGGCTGCAGGTGGGTCTCTGCATCCCCCATGGATCCCCATGGGCTGCAGCGGCACAGCTGCCTCACCACGGTCTCACCAGGACTTGCAGAGGAATCCCAGCTCTGGAGCCTGGAGCACCTCCTGCCCCTCCTTCTGCGCTGGCCTTGTTGTCTCCATCTTGTTTTTTCCCTCACATGTTCCCCGGTCCTCCTCTTCCCTGACTTGGAAAATAAACTGTGTTCCACTATGTTTTGATTTTGTTCTTACCCATGTTATCACAGAGGTGTTACCAGCCTCTCTCATTGGCCCAGCTTTGGCCAGCAGCGCGTCCGTCCTCAGAGCCACCAGGGACTGGCTCTGCTGGACATGGTGGAAGCTTCCAGCAGCTTCCCACAGGAGCCACCTCTCTGGCCCCCCAACAAAAACCAGGCTGTACAAAATTAACAGAACAAGAAAGGAATTTTGTGTAATTTCCAGGGTCTTAGGATATTCAAGCATTACAAATTTATTCTACTGGCCTTTCTCAGTCACTTCAAGAACTTTCCACTTAATTCTGAAATCTTTGAAATCTTTCAGAATTAGAGCCAAATCCAGATTGTTTCAACTCAAGCTGAATTAAATTTGCAAGAACATAACTTGTACTAGGAATAAAAAGTTTGCTGCAAAATGAAAAAGGAGAGATTTTCATGGGACATATATCAGACAGAATTTCTTTAATAATTATGAACATATGTCTCAAGGGACAGTAGATATATAAATGCTTTTGTTCGGGTTAAGAGCTTGGTAGCTCCAACTTTTCGGCACTGCTTTCTCCTATCTTATTGTCAGAGGTTATTTACATGTATGTTTTGCCAGTTTAAATAGTTTGTCTTAAGCTGTTTGTACCAGTATGTTCCTAGTCAGTCAGTATATGCAAAATGCAGAGTTGACCCTAGATATTACAATGCTGTAACTTCCTGTGACAGGGGCCATACCTGAAGGTCAAGAATCTGAATAAAAGGAAAATTTTATTTTAAATATCCATGGTTTCTAAAGGCTAGAATATATCTCAAAATAATCCATTAAAATCCATTAAAATTAAAAAAACTTAATTGAAACATTCCAAAGCTGTAGGAAGTAGTCATTACATGACTAATATGGTAGTGCAGAAACATAATTAACTTAAAAACCTTAGTTTGCAAAAATTTTGCTCAGGAATTAGTCGAGAAAGTAAGGTACAATGTAAAAAGGTAAAATATCTAAAAACTTTTTTCCTGGTCATCACAGAAGTTCCAGAGCTACAACCCTGCTTAAAACACATCGGTCCAGACTGCAGAGGCAACACATACCTGGCAACACATGATGAAAGCATTTTACAATTCAAATAAACTACACCGTACCTTTATTAATATGGCTGAGACTGATACCAGGAAAATGCGCAACCCAGTTCTTGGTTCAGTCCAGACGCCAGGAGACCTGCTTCCGTTCCTTTTTTGAGACATTTATGCTTTAAGGAAAATATTTTAAGTCATTTATGATCTATGAGATACATCAGAACTATATTTTTGATTTTGCTTATCGCCACATGTTTGGATACTGGACAGGGTCTGACTAGACAATGCACCAACTAAACTCCTTTCTTCTTCACCTAGCAAACCTAAAGAATGTATTTTGTGGTAGCCCAACCTGCTCTTGAACTCTTTCTTTCACTAAAATCCCTATGAATTATTTTTTAATTTACATGAATCTTCTGCATTTGCCACATTATAATAAGTAGAAAAGACGACAAATTTTGTGGGCAATTGAAGGAAATAAGCAGAATTTGAGCATGAAAAATCTGAGGAAAAATACTTTAAACTCTAATATCACATGGGGAATTAATGCTCAATAATTTAACTGTTCATTTAGATACAAAACACTCATCTACTTAAATATCAGTCCACCTCTGCTGAATGGCAAACTCATTTGTTTCAATAAAAGCAAAAAAAAAAAAAAAAAAAGTCAATAGCGTGTAACAAACAGAAAAAAAAACAAAGAAAAAAGAATACCAGAACATATGTGATAATGACTTAGCCAATTCAAACCAACTATATCTGAAAAGAGTTGGTGCAAAGTTCTCTTAAATTACGTTTTCTATGACAAATTACACATTACAATTTTTTGCCTTCTACAATTCAGGCTATTGCCTTTCTAAAAGATTCCCCTCATAAGATAGTTAAGAAGGGCCAAAGATTTACTTTAGTTTCTGTATGTTTGCAAATAAAATTTACCTCATGCAGAGACTAAGAATGTGGCTGGAAAATTGGAAGTGTCAGACTGCTTGAATAATTAAAAAGAGAGAATTGTACCATAAATTGTTTCCCAGCTCATGTTAGTTGCTTGAAAGAAAGAGAAGAAAACAAACAAAGTAATAATTTGTGGGCTGGAGGAGAAATTTTATTTCTCTGTGTGCTCTTGAGCTATAGAACAAAAGCTAGTTCATTTTAATCAGAAAACAATTCTGTTGTAATGCCAAAATCTTGATAGGGCCTTCATTATTGTGGCTGCTTCACATATGTGGCCTTAATTTGCCTTCACAATCACATATAAACAAACATATGATTCAAACTCTATGTTTTTATCAGCTATAAAGTTTGTTACTCAATTTAGATTAACTCAGGGATATGAGGAAGGTCTATGAATTTTACTCACTAGTGTTCCAAATCATAATTATTTTTTTAAAAAAGCAGGCAATGATCAGATTCTTGTAAAATCTGTTTTATATAAGGAAATAAGGAAAGCAGTCTTTAAATAAAAAGGATACTAATTTTTTCCTGTTGATCAGAAAAGCATTATAAAAGGTAATACTGAAGAAAAGTGCACAACTTCTGAAACTTTGGATGCTACCCAGATCAGTAAGATAATATTTGTTTCATTCATATTTGGAATGCATTAAATTTAATACTTCAGTATGGTTGTAAAGATAAGCAAAGCTTTTTCTCTCCTTAAAGTAAAGATATTAAACACATTGTTAAGCTAGCTGCACCCTTAATCAGTATTTCAATTAATTCATGTCCAGACATCATTGCCTTCTTCATCAGACGTTCAAAGCTCAAGGTACAAAGTGTTTAAGAAAAATCATACATATTTGAACTTTAGTATTATAGGATAACAGGTTCTGGTATCTTTACCAGAGCAAAAATTAATAAGAGCTGGCTCAGGTGCTATACATAAGTTGTTGCTGTGATGAGTTATACAACCAGATTTTCTTTATACTTGTTTTATGAGTGATACCTACACTGTTACTTCCAAAATATTAATTATTTACACATTGCTGTAGAGTAGTTAAGCAGAGTAGAATTTTCTAACTATCTCTGGGAATATGACAACAAAAGTTTTGTCATTTTATTTTTTATGAGCAAATGAACCCCTAAACTATATTTCTTATTAGAGTATAACAACTCAGAAGCGAGCTACTTCTAGGTTCTAAATAAAATTTTGCTTTAATCCAATAATTTCAATCAAAAAGACAAAATGGTACTCGCCAACTATAGTTTTTGAACTCCAAGAAAGGATAAATGCTAGAAAGCTTAAGGAAGAGCTCTGTTCTTTTTACAGGCCAACACAACTACCGAGATAATAATAATAATGGTTTGTTTTTAAAACTGATGAGTTTGTATAATGATCAGGAATGGTTATATAAATTGCTAAAATATTCTGAGTTGTCTGCTAGAGCAAAACATTAGTAATAAGGGCTTTCAATTTACTTGGGAAATGAAGAACAGAAGACAATTACTAAAACCAGGAAAAGAACCTCCAAATAAATCTACAAGGTCACATTTAATAACAGAATATAATAATATAAAACACCTAGATAAAAGTCTCAGTGGTTATGAAAGTAAAATTAATATATTAGCATAAGTTTTACACAGGTATTAGATTCAGTGTGATAGATTCTGAGATATGGCAAAAACTCAAGAATAAAATTAGAGACCTGAAACTGGCAATTAGGGTCACATTTTACTCTTGGATTTAAATGCATGGCTCATATGTAAAACCAAACAAATTTAAATATCTCTCTTCGTATTTAAATGGAAGGTATATCTGATATTGCAGCATAGAGTAACGGCAGTGTGAAAGAAAAGAGGAACAAATGACAATTCTTTTCTCTTCTCTTCTCTTCTCTTCTCTTCTCTTCTCTTCTCTTCTCTCTTCTCTGTCATTTCAGCATGAAGGAATTTATGTGTCTTTACAGTCATCCCTAAAGTGCTGAGATCAAAGGACATTATTTAGAAGTGAGATTATACTACTGTAGATCTTAAACTTTCCAAACAAGAATAGAGTTCAATTCTTAAGTCTTTTTAACAGCAACTTAGAAATATTGTTAAATGGGCTTTTCTTTAAGTAAAAATACAAATTAACACAGAATAGGCACAAATATTCTTCAATTAAATTGAGTGGCAGTGCCTTTCCAGCTATTTTCACAAGTAGTGAAAGGTCTGCAGGTTAATTGCTTTCCACAGCACCATCATAACAACAGTTCTGCCCTACAGCTGCTGGTGTAACCCCTCTACATCTGCCTTCCCACTCTTCAGGTACCTCAGGAAATTTTTGCTGAACACTTTGGAGTTGAACATTCAGAACTGGATTAACAGAATAATGGTGAATATGGCTGTAACTTTAAGATTACTCATAAACATACTTTTTTTACAATCTTAGTTAATTCAAACTTTTGTTGCAGCATTTTCTCAGCACATGACAATCTCTATCTCAAACTGCTTAAAGGGGAATAAAGAAAGCTCTGGAATCATGTGAATAATTTGACACATATTAGAAAAGTCCATCTATTGTCCTTAAATAGCCTTAGTAGAGCCAATTACTGGGCAGTAGGCGGAAACCCGAAAGGCTGCAAACATAGCTCCAATACTGAACTAATTTGTGAATGGACATGAAAGATTATGTCAATTAATTGTGTTTTGTTGAGTCCCTCTTAGCTGGGATATTGTAGTAAAAAATTACTTGTGTGAAGGGTTATAACACGGATGTGGTGGCATTGTTGTGAGTTTAAGTTCAAACAAAATGCTTATTTCCCACTGACAGAAAGCTTAGAAAAATCAACCAGCAGTAAGAAAAGCTTTGAAATCTCTATCTTTCTTGTGATGTTTTCTTGTTTCTCAGCTCCATCATAAAGATCTGAAGACAAATTGCACCTTCTCCTGCAGTTAGAGAACACCATTTTCTTCTACTATTGGCCTCAGCATGTCATAAGCTACAGTCTTGTTTCTGCTGTGTAACTGAATGGCCTCATAAATTACAATTTAGATCCAATTCTACTGATGATACAGGTACCAGAAGAAATAGGACTTAACTAAACCCTTTCTGAATGTGTGTTACCAGCAATAAAAAAGCAGGGGTGAGGAAAAAAAGGTCTTTTTTCTCAGCAAAGGTAGACGTAACTTTTAATACAAACCTGAACAGATGAGTAAGAAGAATAAAAACACCTTCAGCATCACAGCTCTCCACATATATAGACTGGGTAATTGCATAAACCTGCATGCTCTATTTTTTTAGAAACATAGTTATTTTCCATTTAATAATAGAGGTTATTTTTAAATGTATATTTCTCCTTCTTTCTTCAAAGGATAGAGAGCATCTAATTTATTAGGAGATGGAGCATTTTGTTTCATTAAAAAAATTAATTAATAACATCTGTTGAACTATCTTGTTAAAAACAAATTGTTCCAACTCTAATATTATAATTACAAACCAACATTTCAGCGTATATCCTGTGTGATTATTTCCATTGCTCAGGTCTTTTTGTTTTTGGCAAAAAATGTCGCAACACAAATGACAGTCTGCTGAAAACAGACTTTAATTCTGAAATTGTAATAAGGGAGGCCTGGATTTTTGTTTCATTGCGCTTCAGTATTAGAAACAAAACATTTCCGTTTTGGCTTTTATAATGAATACATCTATGCTGATAAGTGCAGCAAGTCACACCTTTATTCTGTCCACATAGTGAAAGGTCCAGATATGGGAATCTAATTTTCTGTGTTTTCCTGACTCTTAGCCAAGACAGATATTTGCAGCAATTTCTATGGCCACGCAGCAGAAAAGGAGGAAAAGGATAAAAGCCACAGCAGGGAAACAATCCATTTCCTCAGCTGGAACTGAGGAGATATAGTGCCCTGGTAATGCAGCTAAGCAGTTTCTAGACTGAATCTGGCCATTGTCCAGAAACCTACAACTAGATTTATGGAAGCAGAATGCAGTTTGAGACTAACATAGGAGTGGGATTGAGTTCAGGGTTAAGATACATAAATTTGTGCTTGGTGCCTACATTCTATTAGATTCAATAAAGATTGTGGTCATGATTTGGTTGAATATATGGGTGTGCTCAGGGCAGTTTGAGATTATATGGGGTGTTCAGGATAGCCAGACATGGGTGGCAGAAATGAGGCCCTGTCTGGAGCAGTGGTCACAGGTCAGATACCCTAATGAAGGAGTAATAAATTAGCCTTGAACAGCACCAGATGTTGAGCTTTAGGCAAGAGAATCTCACCCCAAGTCTACACAGCAAAGGGGGGCACAGCCATCCATTTCTTTATCTCTTTCTCTCTTGAACTTTCCCTTGCTCCCTCTCGCCTTCTTCCTTTCCTGTGTCAGAGGAGACAAATGGTTTCAGATATGGCACCATGCAGTTGTTATTGAAGCTCACTTGTGTTCTCTAAATGAGTCAAACAGTTACTTGAGTCTGTGACCCACAGAGGAGTCATGCAATATCCTATCATCCAGTGTGTCTGCAGTATCTGTTTTTGCGGGACAACTACCTGAGTGATGTAGGCTGATTTTGACTGGCTGCCAAATACTCGCCCAGCTCCTCTATAATGTCCCTTTTCAACAGGATAGAGGGGGAAAACAAGCTAGGAAAGCTCCCTTACCAGCTACTGTCATGTTCAAAATAACCTTGACTTGGGAAAACTTAATTAAATTTATTGTCAATTAAAAAAAATTAAAGTGGCGTGGGAAGGTGAGAAACAAAGAAAAACCTCCTCCAAACCACCTCCCTTCCTCCCTCCTTCCCAAGCTTAACATCATTCCTCCATTCTCAACACTTCTTCAGGATTCATTACTGCATCACTTTTAGTCCTGTCACAATTAATTACTTCAGCTGGCAATTTGAAAGATTCTCAATATGTCATTGAGAGAAGCAAACACTGTAAGCAGTTTAAATGTTCTGGACTCTTGAGTGCCTGAGAGTGATTGCACAGGCAAACATAAATAGGTCTTAAATAGTGAAATTTCAGCAGTCTAGGAAGAGAATAAAAATTTTATTTTCTCTCATGTAATAATCTGCATTCCAAAGATATGGCACTCCTTGCAGAACGAAATATATTTCTGTGTCTTTAGAGTCTGCATTGATCCAGGATTTTTCAGTGAGTGTTAGTAATTAAACCAAAGTCTTGGCTACTGCAACTGTCCTTTGGGTGTCTGATTTAGCTTGCAGATACACAAAGCTGTTTACCAATTTGTAAAAAATGAATAGTATTTGATTTACTTCGTATAAAAATTTCCTCATAGAGTGCTTTTGGGCAAAAATATAATTTCCTCTCTCCATCTCTTAAAATCTTTTTGTTCAAGGTACCATCCTTCTGGCTGTTTTTACACCATGTGTATGGAACACGTGAAGATAATAATCTTTTCCAGGGGAAGACAAACAAGTCAATAGATCTTCAATTAAACATTATCATAAAAACATATAAAGGCTTTGTTTTTTTCACCTCTTTCTTGTGCCCATCTGATGGTATTTCATAGCCAGAAAATTTCATCTACTCCTCCTCATTATTGCTCACCTGAGGTCATGAGCTTGTTTTTGATATGATAACAATTTTCACAGCAACAAATTCTGATGGCAAATGCATATAATGGTTTAGCTTAGAGAAAAAGTATCAGAAACAGTTGAATTTGCAAAAATTGAAAGACAGAACTTGTTTACAAGTAAATACCTCACTAATAAAAATGTATCAATAAAAGGTTTAGACCTTAACATAAAATGGGATGTACTACTCCAAAATACATTTCAGCATCAATGAGCTTTTCAGGTTACACACCAATCAAAAGTGTTGCATTTTTTGTAAGTAAATATTAGTAGAAATTTTAATTCTCTTGAGAATGAATATATTTCTTATAGCATTAATTAAAAACTTCAATAAACACTGTTAAAAATAAAAGTATTATTACATGTAACAAAAATAAGAGTAATTCATACACATAGAAACTTTTGATCTTTTACACTTACACTGTACATATATTGTCAATTATGGAAAACACTTTGGTATGTATGCCTATGGAAACCTCTTACATCAAACCACACATTTATAATACATTTTCACTACAGTAGCTACAGATCTCAGGTGGCTTTTCCAGGTGTAACACTTGAGAACATGGAGCTCTTTCCTGATAAGTGATTCTGAAATACCAAAGAATTAGATGTTTTCACAGCATATGCAACAACAAAAATATACTAATTTAAAACACTAGAAAATTTAGCCATGGTTGTGTTTGTCTTGGATACCAAATAATATTGGAATTTACAGGAATGTAAGAACTGGTTAGACTGTTGCAGCTACTGTTTTAAAGGAATAGCAACCAAGTTCCTATTGTAATCTGACACAAAAGCTCTGCTTAATCAATGACCAATTCAAGCACAGTTGCTTATCAAACTGGAATAATAAATGATATGGTGATTTTATATTCAATGCCTAAGAAGTGATTCAGGAGGCAATTCTTTGCTTATCAAAACACACACCACATTATACAAAATATTGATTGACTCTCTGAACTAAATTAAGGAATGGCTGAATCAATCAGGATGATACACAAGTTACTGCTTTTCTAGTAAAGAAAGCATGCTGAGCATCAAAATGCAAAAAACTTCTGCCATCTAATAATTAGTGTGGGGTGAGATTGTGTCATGAGGGAGAACATCTGGGGTAGTATTTTTGCTATTTTCACAGTCATCAGAGCCTTTTTGTGTCACTCACAATGATCAGCACTTGCTGAGGGCCTCCCTCCTAAGGGACGTCTCAGGACACCCCTTCAATTCTCCTTCCTTCATTCAGGGCTTCCAAAGTGATGCTGCTGTGCCAAGAAGATCTGCATCACTCTGTTAAGCTGCACTGTATAATCTCTCTCATTGAATTACTCTGTCACTCTTCAGGTGAGTACAGAGGAGGCCAGGGAAAGAGTGTGCTAAGGCAGGAGCCCATCTTGCAAGTTACCATCAGTCCCTGACCCAAGCTGGCAAAGCCAGCAATGCCAGGAGTGTCAGGACATTTCTTTTTTGGTGTAGTGAGTTCCACATGTAATGAAAATCCTTGAATTTCGTGAACTTCAAGGGGGGAAATGTAATAATAATGAATTGCAAGTACTTATTCAACTGACAATGGCAGCTTAGTTTCAATTATTTATAACACTTCATAATGTGCTAATAAATGTTCTTTAGTAGCATGTCTTGAAAATGTAATGAAGTCTTAGTAAAATAAAACCCCATTAAAGCATTGAGCTATTAATTCTGTGTTGACAAAAGGAAAACATAATCTGTTTTTATGACAATGTGTTTCTCTTATCTCTTCCATGGTGTTTGTCTGTTTCAATTATTTAGTAGCATTGTTTCTAACTTTTCTGAGTTTTAAGTGTATTGTATTTCTCTTATTCCAAAGTGAATTAATACTTTATTTTTTGCTGTGCCTATCAAAATCTCTTGATCTGAAGACTGAAAAGAAGAATTTATAATACCTTGAAATTAACTTCTTCTGTCTCTTCTTTATACCTGCTATGGCTGCCAGTTCCACTGCACTTTTCAGGAATTTACAATGAAAGGAAAAAGTAGCATAGACACAAATAGTTACATAGGGTAGTGTGGAGTTAGAATTAACTTTGTATAGGCATCAAAAATCTAATTTCATATTCTATTTAAAATTTCTAATGTTGAATGCATTTCAAATGCATTATGCCAGCAATCCTTCAGTTTGGATGTTCAAGTCAGAATTTATGCGCTGCCTTGCCTCAGAACACTGTCTTAATTTTCTATTTGCTGAGTGCCAGGATATAATCTTGGAAGAGTTGTATAATCAATTCTTAAGAAAAAGAAGCTCTTTAGGGTGCCACCCGAAAAAAACTTTAATGCAAACATGGAGCAGCTAAATTCAGCAGATAGTGAGGATTAAACAGAGTGTTCTGCTTCCTTTTATCATACCTTAGATTCTTTCTTCTATCAAAACCCATGACCTGAGGGTATTTATCTACACCTGTTTTTCGGAGGACAAGATCAGACATTATTTAATTCTTTGAAGCAAACAAGCAGCTGAGGTAAGAGGTAAGACAATGCCTAGACTTTCGTGATGCTGAAAGTCTGTTCACAGTCAACCATGGTAAAACTTTATGAGTTGGTTGTAGTAGTCATCAGTTTGTGAGAAATACTATCTGATGTTATGAAGTCCTACAAGAAGAACATTGAGCACCTTCCATTAAATGAGACCATTTTGTCAACCTCCTTTTCCCTCATATATGCATAAAAGCATTCCCTATCAATACCTCTTTATGGTTGTGCTGTTAGTAGGACAACAAAAACTGAAAAATCACATTCTCTTGAGAATGCTTGTTGGACAACCAATACAAAAGGCTGCATAGAAAGACACACAGACTAGATAGACTCCTCAGGGGATGTAGGGCCATCCTCTGCCTTTGAACTCTTCCTCTTCCAATGCACTGCAGCCAAATCTCATACCCATTGCCTTTTCTATCTGCTATTTGTGCACTTTCTTATCACTCTGCCATCAATTAAGAATAAAAGCAATAAGGCTCTTCTGACTCTTTTGTCTGAATACTACAGGCTAGTCTCAAATCTTAGAGTAGGAAAATGAGATGTAGTTTAGAGCCTTGGTATAACACAGAAACATGTTTAAAAAGTCTTTTTGTATAGGTAAAGCATTTTTTTTTGTGTAAAAGCTTCCTTGTGTGTGCTGTCAATAATCATGTTCATATCATCCCAACAACAAATGAAGAAATTTTTGCCTGCTTGAGAAATCATAATATAACTATAGATTCTATGTGCTTCAAAATAATGTATAATCATTCAATGTAATATTTTCAAATTATTTAGTAAATGCACAAAGATAGATCAGACATTTGATGATACTGAAAGCTCAGCAGTGGGTAAAATTGATTGAACGCACTTTGAGCATGAATAAAAGAGTTTATGATTTATTGACTCTTCGTAGATTAATCTGAGGCCTCATTAAGCAATGAAGCAGAATTGTAAACCTGATCCGAAGGAATATTAAAAATGGTCCTACAGCAAGGAAAAAGAATTACACCCCACTTTTTGACATTAGATATTTTTGGCAACTTTCAATGATCTTGAAAGGTAAAACCTGTAAGCAATGGGAAACCCCAGTGTCCATTGTGTCAGACTTTCTCACAATTCTATTATTTCCAAGCATTGAAAAATGCTCAAATAAATAAAAAATAAAGAAAAGATAGTTTGGAATACTATGCTATTATTTTTTTTTAGATGCATCCACTTATGGCCAAATTTAGTACCTCAGACTTACCAGTCCAGTTTTTCTTGCTATGTGATTGTTTTGCATTTTGTTTGATAATTTAAGTTTGATATGTAACATTGATTTCTTAATATTTGCTATCTAGATCTGAATTTTGCAACTTGAGGACTTGTTTCACATTAAATCACAGGTCTATTTTGCTTTCAGTGGACAATAAAGAGAACAAAGATTATTTTCTGCTGCATTCACAAAAAGTGCTTAGAGGACACAGACAGATCTTTTGTGACTTTCCTGTGAATTTTAGATTTCAGTTTGTTTACTCAGCTTGTACTGGTCCAATAGAAAAATATGTAAGACAAATCCCTTGTAACTATTTATTTGGATATCAGGATCCTAAGGGCAGTCATGCAATAATAGTTGTTAAAATTGTTCATGATAAATAAACCTTTTATTTTCTCATAATGATGTTATAAGGACAAGTGCTGAGCCCCTTTTACTGCGCTGATAGTTAAAAACAATCCTCACTATGTAGGCATATATATTTATGATATACAAGAACATAATATAAAAAATAATACCTAAGAGTTACACCATAAAATACAGAGTGGGAGTTTTCTACCTGGGCTGATATATTCAGAATGCATGAAAGAACAGAACATTACTCCCAAAACTCCAAGCAAAAAAAAAAAAGAGTAACTCCTCATATTTCCTTACTTTATTTTATACAGAATATTAAAGAGGCTTGTAGGAGCCCTCACCCTGGAAAGAAATATTATACAAAACCTTAGATGCTATTTCCTTCTACTAGGTCATCTTGACAAAAAAAAACTTTTCTTTGAGAATTTGGTGGTCCTAATTTGCATTAAAAAGTGATATAAAGCAATGTAATCTTTCAGTTTCTATTACTGGGAATGTTGAACTTGAATTTTGATTGGGAAAAAAAAGACTATCACCAGCTACTTCAAGGTGATTCAACAAAATGATATAACATACAGCTTTATATATGAATGTTGTCTGTGAAAGAAGAATACAATAAATTTGCAAAGACACCAGTAAAAGTTGACAGGTTATGAAGGTAATGTTTGAACACAAGAAATTCATAAGTTCAGAAAAAACTTTATTTTACTCAGAAAAGTTAGGAGGGATTCAGGAAAGAGGAAGAAAAAAAGCAGAAATCTTGAAAGACATCCCTTTAAAAGGTTGGAAAATCAATTAAACACACAGAGGTTAATCCAAATGAGAGACTGTTACAAATGAATTATTTGCTACTTTACATGGAAAGATGGGAGAGGAGAAGAGCAAAAAAGACAAAGAAAATAAATGTGGAAAAGATGAGTAAGCAAAGCTGTGGAGTGAAGAGTGAATCAGAGCAAGCTTTTGGTAACATCTATATTCAGATATAGGATAAGGTGTCCTCAGAATAATCCTGCTTCTACTGGATTACATATCATTGCAATCCTCCAATTCTAAACCTGGCTCTTGAAAAAGACATTTCATTTGGTTTGTAAATCAAATATTTATTTCTTATTCCTCTGTTGATGTCTTGGGTTTAGGGAATGGATGCCAAAGGAACACTTCACTGTTTTTCTTTTATTGTCTTATTTCCTTAACATAAAATGACTACCATCAAGGATAGTGTGGTGGTAAAATTATTAATATAAAAGATATGAGAGAAATGTTTACTTTTATTCTAACTAGAAAAATTACTCTTTGACTAAAAGCTGTCAGTGACTATTTCTAAGCTAAGGTGACAATGGGTGTGCCACCCCTACAGGCTCAACCAAGAGCCATCTCTCCATATTGTCATATTATTTACTGTTTTGTCCCTTCTTAGGAATTATTTACTGTTTTATTCCTTTTCTCTCATGGTTACATTGAAGGGTTTTACTAACATCATAATTATATAATATACATCATGTTGGGAAAAGGTTTTTTTTCCTTCTTTTAATGTTTTACTTTAACAAGGTTATAGATACCAGCCCCCAGTGTTATGATACAGTTTTAATTTTGAGGCAGATGACCATTACTGCACTGTAATTCTTTCTTGCAGATTTATGGAATCATAAACCTGATGATGCTTTAGGGATGCTTTCAAAAGGAAGCAGCAGGAACAACAAGGAAAATGTTGAAAAGAAAAGTATTGCTGGATACTGTAGGAGTTTTCTCTGTTTTGAGGGAAGAATCAGAATGCCTGTACAAGGGAATGATAATCCTGAGATATAGCATATTTTGGGCAACATTGTTATAAGATTTACCAGTATTTCCTGCTAACTTACTCCCTATATGGCATACACTCTTCTTGTCATTCCATGCCTCCCATTCCTGTTAGCAAAGTTTTGTGCCAAGAGTTTTTCTGTTGTGCTGTGACTTTCTAATGCATTGGAAAGCATCTTTAGGTTCACCACAGGTGTCTCATAAATTTTTCGGGCAATAAAATGCACAAGAATGTGACTGAGATGTTGTTTATTTTCATTTAAGGGATTGGCCTGCCTTAGAAGGTTTTGTACGCTTATTGTGCCTGATAATTTAGGGTTCCTTCTGGACTCAATTGTCTGTTTAGGCATTGTATTGCCCATATATGTACATTTGTGTTTAAACAGAATTCTAGGAAGTTTATATCTTGTTTTCCCCCAACATCAGCAGCATAGAAAAGGATTAGAAATGCAATATAAAATTGGACCTTGGCAATAAAAAAATTGGTTTGATTTTGAGAGCGGTCATATTTACATTAGTAGTAAAGCTATCATAAATTTGTTTCCACATTCATAGTATTGTTCTAGCATCATCTGTATTCTTATCTGACTACCTAAAATGTATAGAAAGGACGTCAGTCATTAACCCTAAAAAAGAAAGTATTTCCAGGGAGAAACTCTGAATTTAGAAACAAGATAAAAGCTTTATGACTCAAAGAAAAAAAATCAAATACTTTTTTTTGCCTTTTTTTTTTTTGTAGCCACAAGCATCATATTTACTCAAAGTACTGCAACGATAAAAGCAAATATCTCTCAGAGGAAGTTAGGACAAAAGCTGTCAGAGAACTGGGTAGTAAATAGCCCTGAAATTGTTTTCTCTTCTTCATCTCAAAAGCTGAAGGCAAAGGATGTTTGACCTTTTACAAATGGAATGGTTTCCTGCAGGTCATGGAGCTGTAGTGAGTGCTGCTGGTCATGTGCAACTTGATGCAATCATTATGAATAGTGAAACCATGGCTGCTGGCACAGCCTCCTGCATAAGGAGGGTTCCTAAATCGGTGACATTTGCTTGCTTCAGTCCCCCCAAAAGTTGGAATGTGTCTTTCTGCTTCCTCCATTCAGCTGTATTGCCAGAGTTTTTGACAGGCGTTGCAAATTAAATAGTGTGATTGTTCTACATGACCCAGAAAGTGTAAAAGGGTCAAGGAGAGGTATGTGAAATACAAGCAAAAAAGCTGCTCTTAAAACTGTGATATCTATACTCCATTAGTTTTCACCTTGACATATTAATGAAATATGAATGATATTTCTATTCAACCTTATATTACAACTTATGAATATTTTAATGAATGTCATATAACCCGTAGGCTAAATTTTGCTCCCATTGAGAACAATGGAAATTTTTACTACTACTCTCAACACACTAAGACTTGACTCTACTTTACAGTTAATTTATCTCCTGCCTTTTGTTAAAAATTCTTGCTTGGATACTGGTTTCTTTCCATGTAGTTGGTAACATTAATGAATTAGTTATCTAATGAATTAGATAACTAATTCATTAATGCCAGTTTGGTTTTTTTTTAATTTTCTCATGCTTTCTTAAATTTCATTTTTGCTGTGACCATTGTAGAAGTCAAACAACCAGGCTGTGCAACAGTGGAGAGTATTTGAGCATACATATATATGTATCCCTACCACTATTAGGAATTACAGACTTATGAAGTATCTAATAAATTCTGTCAGGCAGCACTTCTTTCAACTTTTTGTCTCTTTTAACCATACTTTTGTTGCAACTACTCTAAACTTGTAGTGGGAACTCACAGGAGTGAGATACCATGTATTAAATGATCCTGACCCTTAAACTGCAGCACAAGTGCTATCATAATAAGCTCCATAGTGGTAAAAATAACATCTTAGTAAAAGGCACATGCTAAATCCAGGACTATTTTAACACACTGTGAAAGATGGTTAGTTGAGTCCATAGAAATGTGCTGTTAGAAATATATGAGAACTGATAAATTTCAATTTTATGTCATGATAATTTAATTATTGACTAATTATTTTGGGAAGCCATTATGAAACCACAAAGACAGTTTCTCTGGTCTCTTGCTGGCAGTGATTCAGGATTCATGAACTATGTGTCCATGTCCTCTGAAAGACCCTATCAGATAGTTTTGCTTAAAGCACTAATTTCACCACTAAAGACAGAACACATTATGCCCTTCACTGAAAAAATGCAGTCAGAAGGGATTATTTGTTTAAACAACTTATTACTTAAGTAGCAACATAGTGGTTAGAGCTAAGTGGAAAAATAAAATAAGTGGAAGAAAAGTTTGGCTGCCTACAATCAGTACCAAAACTACAATAGAAAAAGGACATTGTCCTGTTCATTTGCCTACTGTCTTGTGGCAGTTTATGAATACAAGTTTGCAAGCAGATTTCATGCGGGAGTAAACAAACAAACAAAATAGCTCCTTCTAATAAGAAATCTCATTATGGCTGAGACAATGGTTTGAATTTTGATCTATTCTCAATTTGTTGACAGCATAGCCCTTGATAGCAAAACTCCTGTAAATCCCAAATCTATTATGCAAATAATAGATGTGCACTGAAAATCAGGAAATACGTGTGTGTTTCATGACCCAAACATAGCCATGACAGTCATCATGTTATAACTGTGCACAGAGGTGTGTAGAGACCATCAGTCTCATATACATAGGACAAAAGAAGCAGTACTGGTTTCAGGATGGTGTTGCTCCATCTAAGGGTACAGCCCACCTCGTGCCGTCACATTCTTGGGAACAGTGACATTTCTGCTTTCCCCTTCAACACAGCTGTGAGATCCACGTGCGTGTCAATGCATGGCAATCCCAGGCTCATTTAGAGCCAAGATGCCCATGGGGAATCTAAGTGTGACGACTGCTCACACAAAGTCTGTGGCTGCTGCTGAGGACAGCTGAAAGATTTATAAAAGAGCTTTGTCTTTTGCAGCCAAGCAAGTCACTGTAACCGAGCCCATGGCACACACCAGCCCTTGAATGGCTGCTTTGTACGAGGATTATGTTGGAAAACTTAAGAAAGTAATGAACAACGTGGCAATTTTGGGTGCTCTGGTTAATGCTTTGCATATCCAGAAGATTTGAAGCTGCTTCAGGATGGCTAACTTTGTATGGTTTGTCTCAAAGAATGAGGCTAGGACAATAATGGGCCTCAGGTACTGTCATGGTCTCCCAGGAACATTCATGAGAAGAGCAGCAGAAGTGGAGCAGGCACAGAAGCACTGGAATTGGCAGTATAAATAACAGACTGTACATTTTTACAAAGGCTAAGCAGAATTTTCCAGCATGTATCAGGTATGTTAACAGTGCTAACAGGTTCATGTGCTATCCATTAGGTAAACTGACATGTAGCCATTTTTCTTTAGGTCATTGATGTTGAAATGTCCTTTAATGTTTACAGAGGAACTCTGAAAGAAAGATAACTATTGACAAGTTCACATAGTAGATACTGAAGACTAATCCTCACTAAAACACTCGATAAACTAATCAAGAAAATGAAAGTCAGATGGGGAAATGTTGATCTCCCTACAATCTTGCTGACCTCTGTGGTTTTTGGATTAGTTTTTTCTACTGTATCTTGTAACTATTTTTCCTTTTGCATCTTGTTTTATCATCACCTCAACAGATGGCAGAGAAGTTTATGAGTTTTAACTCCTATGAAAAAATAAAATAAAGAAATTATCAATAACCTCTTCAAACCATTTCTTTCTGCTAAGAAATTGAGGAGATCCTGCCTCAAAAAAGAAAAAATAATATTAATAATTAATTTAATATTTTAAAAATATTTTCTTGTACTATTTTAGATCAACCTTTAGAGAAAATTTAATATAATTTTAAAATATCCCTTCTGAAGAAATACTACCAACTTAAGAAGCAAATTTGAAAGTCTCTAAGTTATTGTCCAAAATCTGCTGCCATCAAAATCATCAATACTGTTATATATCTTTTCTGGCACATCATTAAAATCCAAATATCACTATAGAGGAATAATTCAGTTTACTTCTTCTAACTTTTAAATTATTAGAAATCCTTCTCAAAGGAATGTTAATGTAGGTTTTTACAGAAAATGCAGAATACATTTTGTTCACATCAAGAATGAAAGAATAATTTTTCAAGTTACTGTGTACAAACTTCCTCCTGTCTGTAGCATTTGAAAACTCTGGCTAAACCCCCCTGAAGGGAGTCAGTAATATTAAGCAAAAATGATTGTAATAGCCTCTAAGTATTTTTTCTGAAAGAATTCTATAGTCACTCACTTTGCTGTTTTCTTCATTATGCACTTTGATTTCCATTCCCAAAAGTCATTAAAAAAAAAAAAAAAGGAAAAGGAAAAAAGTGCTTTTTGCAGTGACATATTGGCCTACAATTTGAGTTTGCAAATTATATGTAAACATTAGGAAATTCTTGTTAACTGCATTGGAACTTCTTCTAAGATAAGCATTAAGATATATTGCATTTGATATCACTCAAGAGGCTGCCGGTAATCTGCATAGATTTGCTACTGCCTCTCAAAACAACATGAAGAAACAAATTCAACTGCAATTTTAAAAAAGTCAGTCAGCTCCCCAGGTGAACTTCTGACTTAAATTTACTTATAATTTGGCTTTTCTTCCCTCCTTTTGGAATCCTTTCAATAAGATATGAAGAGAAAATAAGGATTTCATCATTCAAATACATTCCACACTGTTAGATTTCAACTCTTCTCTGTAGCTTTTAGAATCCATAACAGGAATGGTGACCTGTTGTGCTCAAGTCACCTGAGATCTGTGAAAGTTTTTGGTGTGCATTAGGCTGCATTAAATGGCAGAAAGTGTGCTTCTGCTACCCCTGGACTATGAATCCCTGTTCCACAATGGAGTGAACTGTGGATGGCTACTGGCTTTGATGTGTGAAACTTCTCCTGGGCTTTCTACTCCACTTTTCATCTTAGACATGGAATATTGTCCTGTAGAGTTCAACGGCACTGATATTCATGTGCTGGTATAATAATTCTCACTGTACTACCATGAAGCTGAATATCTGGCACATGAAGGCTCTTTCATTGCTGGTCTTCTGTTCATTAAATTGCTAAAAACCCCATAGCACCCCACCTAACATCCTGCTCCCCTGCTTTGCATTTACTTTATTTAATCTGTTTGTTTAAAGTGGTAGGGTACATAGTTAGTTGTGGTTTTTTTTCCTTTCTCCAGCCAGACAACAGATTCTGGTGACTTTGGTTCAGTTGATTTATTGTTTCTATAAAGCCTAAATTAGACAAGCAAACAGGTAAGGAGGAAAGCTAAAATGGTGGGAAATATTTTCAAAGACAACATGAAATGCTACATGCATCGCTTGTGCTTTAATTAAAAGGGCATCTTGAGGTAACCATTTTGTATCTTGCCTTTACTACAGCTGCCTTCTCTGACTCCCTGTATGCCTCCTTAAAACACCAGGGCCTCCACTTTACACCAGCTGTGCAATTTTTCTTCTTCACAGCACAACCTCCTTTTTTCTTCTGACCTGCTGCTTTGTATCCAAGGATGTGCCTGTTCCCTTGTGACACTGTTCTTGGCTGTGGAATTCAAGCAGTGTGATAAGGTTGTGAGGTAGCAATCCTAAATCTAGGACATGGACTTGTACAGGATTGAAGATGGGATCCTGGTGGTCTACTTGGCCCATTAAAACTTGTGATTAAGTTACATAGGAGATAGGTACATCCATTGAGCTTCATTTTTAGAAGTTACCACTTCTATATTTTTAAATTAAAAGAAAAGAAAAAGTGAGACTAGGGAAACTATCTCCTCTTACATAGATGTGAGGATTGCCACAGAAATCCCAACTGATTTTGCCAATACCTCTGCTGGTGTTATATGACTGGGTTCCTGTAGAGAACTTTCTCACCAGGGTATTTTCTTATACTGGGTTTGGAGAAGTTTCATGCAGAGATCCTGCGATCTATGAGAAAGCTTTCCCTTTCGCTCCACTACATGGATATTCAGAGTTCATAAGTTATTTGCTGGATTCATAAAGCATGTCCTGAAGAAAAAAATACTGATCTTGTTGCCTAAGTCATGCAGATGCTTGTATTTACCATTCTGCTCCATTTGTGGCAACAGCAGGTTGGGTTAGAGCTGAAAGACTTGTTATGGGAATAAAGGAATGTGTCTTGAGTTCTGACTCCTAGGCTTGACAGATTTGTCTGCACACAAACCTCCACAGAGTATGGCAGTTCTCACCAACCTTTAGGAAGAATATGATTACAGGGGTTTTTTTGTTGCTATTGAACCATGCTTAGCCTAAAGTTCCATATTTTTTTGTTTGCATCTAAAATAAAGGTACCTAGAGCTATAATTTATTCTAATAAATTATTTCCATTAATAATTAGAGCCTTTTCTTCTGTCTAGCAAAGGTACAAATGCTTGTCTGGTTGAGCTTTTTATCCTTTCAGCTGAATCAGAGATCCAAATATTTAATGGCATGATACAAATATGTGTCAATGTGTTAAGTCTGTAAAATTTGGAATGGTGCATATGCATCCCTATCTGGAAGATTCAGCAGTACTTATTCCTTATACCAGTGTATAATTATCACTTAAGATTTGTATGCTGAGGGGAAAAAACCAGCAAAGGCACATAATACTTTAGGTATATTCTTATGAGAAAGGTAAGGATTATTTTTTGTGTTAGCAAATACTTATGCATCTCACAGGTTTTGTAACAGAGTTGTCTCTGGTACATATTTTCTCTTCAAGAGGAAAATGTGTATTTAGAATTTGACCAGCTGCTAAACTCTCTGCTTCTTTAAAGCTTGATGTACCCTTTGAGTTTGGCTCCTGTCATGTGCAGAAAGATGGCCACAGAGCCACACATTTTTAAGTTGTTTTCCAAAGTGTACATGTTCCATGAGTGTCTTCACTGAGGAGTTAAAATCCGAAAAAAGCGCCTGATTTAAATAATATCCTCCACTATGCAGAGAAAAGTTATGTGATATATTTCAATTTTCAAAAGTTTTTTACTAGGATATCCAATTTCCTTCTAGCCCTAGTTATTACTCTTTTAGAACTATTTTAGTCTATTCTATGACTGATTCTTATAATGTCTAGTGCCACTTAAGCAGGAAACAGCTAAGTTCTAAGTATTATTGAGTAAGTCACATACATACACTAAGCTTAGTCTTCAAAAAATATTAAGAGCAACTTTAAAGGAATGTGATCAAGGTTAAGCAGCTCACATCTTGACAATCCAAATCTGAAAAGAAATGTTCTGTTTTATTGGGGAGTATTTTAAAAACATAAAATACCATTTGGAGAGGAAGAAAGGTCAATCTTGCAATGTCCCTGTAATGCTTCTCAGGTAGTTTACATTAATGACCCATGTCTAACAAATTTCCCAGTAATCTTGAATAGGAACCTTGGTTAACTTTCTGTTTCATTTTATAGTTTTCAGTTAAGCACCATTTCATTGAGTAAGATTATATTCTGGCACATGTAAAATAGCTGTGCCAATGCTGCATAAAAGCAGTATCTTCATCTTATTTTGTGTAATGGAAGGATATCTTCTTTGTTAATTAGATGCAGCACAAAATGGACTGTTCAAATTGAGTTCTGGATATTGGTCAGATATCCTGAAGAAAATGCTGGGAAACAAGAGGATTCATTTTTCCAGATAAAATGTGACAAAGCACAAGGTCTTGCTGTGCCTTCTATTTTTACAGATCTTCAATTTCATTTGTATTCATAGTAGAACTTTTAATGAAACTTAATTTTTATTGAAAAGAAACTGTTTATACTTTTTAAGTAATACAAAATATAATTAAGTAATTTAAAAGCAAATTCCTATAGCTCAGAGCTCTCTGTAAAGTACATTGAAATTTCTTAAATAAATTCAAGCAACAAAAATGCTCACTGTTGAAATGTATAACTAAAAATAGAGGCCCTAAAAAAAGGAAAAAGAATGAGGCATTAAATACTACAATGATACAGGTTTTTTTTTTTTTATCAAATGCTCTTTGGTATTTGCAGGGAATTCATCTGAATTAACTTAGACATCTGCAAGTTGTCTAGACTTAAAAAGTCAGCCCAGATCACTGTCATCTTCAGGACACAGTGACCTTCAGGACCACACAAAGAAAATATGCACTTTCAGAGGGCAAAACACTTTCTACAAGGACTGGTTGAATTAACTAGAGTGATTTTTACCTGCATTAACTGTATAGATATCTGCACAGTTACCAGTTTGGATTTAGACAACCAAAATTTAGATGTTTGAAGGTAAATAGTTTTCATTCTTTTTTTCTGAAACTGTACTTTAAAGAATGTTCTCCATCCATATTATAATTTATTATGTAAGAGTGATGCAGAAGTGAAGCAACCCAGTCCTCATTCATTCATTCTGCTCTAATGTACTTAATTCTGCACCTACTTCAAAGTGCTCTAATGAAACGAATATTTCTGGAATCTGCTACCTTTTTTGAGGTATCAGGCTAAGATTTCAAGTTCAGGTGATGGCTGAACTACTCAAATTTCATGCACAAATTCAGCCACTGAAGTAATCCCAAAGCACTGATATTTATATTTAGTCTTATGCAGATTCAATCATTGAGACTAATAGAGCTTTAATTCTGTCATGTAAAGAACAAATATAAATGAACCAACTACAAAACCTTTTGAACCTTTTGCAAAATCCATGTAGTTTTAGTGGCAACTACTTTAGGGTAAAACGTGTGGTGAAAAAGTCAAAGTAATCTGTGCTCATTAGAAAGAAAATACCATGAAAAAATTTCTGAGAAAGATAAATACAGAGAAACTATCAATGTATTAGTCTTATCTCTTTCTCTCATTACTGTTTTTATCCTGATTGGCAGAACAGACAAAGAATACCCTTCAAAGTCATAAGCTGCTGAAGTAGATTTTCTATGATGTAAGAAAGTGAAATATGTCTCCATTAAAGACATAACAGTTTCTAACTAGGAAAAAGAAAAGGAAAAAAAAAAGAAAAATGAAAATTCAATGCCATCCTGTTCTTAGATGAAGCTTTAAGTGTTACTTACAGGACATATGCTTTGTTTTGAAACTCTTGACTGGTGCTGGATTACAAAAGGTGGTATCATAAACTCCATTTCCCACACATATGATTCATTGTTTTCTTTTCTCTGAGCAGAGCCATCATTTCTCTAGCCCTAGGAAAATTAGATGGAATGTATAGGAGACAGTATGTGAATTCTGCTGCTTTCTCCCTCCTCAGAGTGAGGAGAAAGTATATTTGTCTTTCATGTCCAAAGAATTATTTTTATTGCTAAGGAAAAACCTCACTAAAGACATGCTCTTTAGTTAAATTAGAGTTTTGGCTCTTCCTCTGAAATCTTGAAACAAAAATAGCAGTGTTTGTAAGCATGTTTTTATATATCAGGGTGAGAGAGCTATTATTTCAGAGTTCCTTAGACTTTAGAAAGCAAATATGGAAAAATACATGTACAAATTTGAAACAAAATCTGGTAATTTGGGGGACTTGTTCCCAAAACTGTCCTAATTTTCATAAACTTTCCAAAGAAAACATCCAGATCTCAGGAGAAGCCATGCATTTCTGCAAAAGGCAATGGATAACTAAGAAATAAATTGTTGAAGTTTTGGAATTATTGTAAATTCTACTACCCTCCCTTCCCTTTCCACTTTGCATTTGTTTTCAGATGGGGAAAGCAGAAATTGCTTAGAAATTCAATAGATGAAGGGTATGTGCCATGATAGATTCTTATTCACTAATTTCTGGATGATTTTTGCATGTGTAAAAGAATCCTGGAATCAGAATAAATGTATGGCTGAGGTTGGGCAGGACTAGTCCCTTATTCATTCATCCCTTTGCACTAAGCTGCTATCCAGCTCCCAGCCTAAACTGCTACATGGGGCTGCTCCTTCAGAGGTTCAGGCCTTTACATTGGCCTTGTTGAACTTCAGGACACTCCTCTGGGACCGTTTCTCCAGACTGTGGGGGTCCCTCTGGATGGCAGCCTGACCCTCTCTGGTGCATCAGCTGCTACTCATGCTTAGGTGTTATCTGTAAACTTGATGAGGATCTGCCCTTTACACCAGATCCTTAATGAAGATGTTAAGGGGGATTGAATCCAGTGCTGAACCAGAGGGTGGCCAGTCACACAGTTTGAGCCACCCTGAACTTCACTTATAGAGCTGATATTTCATCTGCTTCTTCTTTAGGATCTGATGGAAGACTGTTTTGGAAACTTTACTGAAGTCTAACAGTCCTTTCTTTTGCTTAGCATTTCTTCTATGTTAACATGTACCAAACAAAATTAAGGGAAGGGAAATATAGGTTGGATATTAGGAAGAAGTTTTTTACAGAAAGGATGATAAAGTTCTGGAATGGTCTGCCTGGGGAGGTGGTGAAGTCACCATCCCTGGATGTGTTTAAGAAAAGATTGGATGCCATGGTTTAGTTGAGGTCTTGGGGCATGGGTTGGATGCAATGATTTTTAAGGTCTTTTCCAACCTAGCCATTCTGTGAAATCTGTGAATTCTGTGTAATTTTATGGCCTGAGCTGGATTGACCAGCCAAGCCAAGGAAAAGCTGTTCTGATTGGAGACATAGATTTGATAGTAAATTATACTCTTTTTTAATGACAATTATAAAGACAAAAAAAAGGTAAAGAAGGTCTATGTTTGCCTGGTAGCAAATTTTTTTTCTTAGATCTCATGTTTCATCAGTGAATTCTAAATAAATTTAGATGTGAGACAAGTGCTGCTTGTCTTCAGAAATAGTGTTTGCTCAAGGAATGAGCAGAAGTGGAACTGTAGTTGAACAGGCAATGTGACAGATGAGATGTGTCTTGAACTGTGATCCCAAATCCTACTATAATTAATTATCTGCTGTTGAAGCTCTGAGTCTCACCAGAAATTAGGTATTGTATTACTGAACCAGGGGATGTCGAGGGCTACTCCAGAGCCACTTCAAGTCAAAGAGTGGAAAAATACTGTACTCTTTTTAACACAAGGCAAACCAGCAGAAATCTGCTATGATAAGCAAAAAGCAACAGACTTTTTTTTCTAATGTATAGGTCTCCATATATCAATTACTTTGTGTAAATACAAGATAATAATGTTTACACAATTTAAAGCTCTTTATTTTTCAAAATATAATTATGTGTAAAATTTACTGAGTTTTGTGCAATTCTTTTTGTTAAACAGCAATGTAAAATCCCTTGCCTATATTTGTCAACATACTCCTAAATCTTGTTAATTTACCTGAAAAACTTATGTGTGACCTAAAAGAATTTGACTTTATTAAACTGTGTGGAGTTCTAATATTTCTATCAGTTCTAGTGTGAAATGACAGGCAATAACAGTTTTAAGTAACCACTTCCTGAATATGTAGTCTGGAAATATATTAATTTTTACTGAAGACTGAAGCAATCTATAAAAAAAGTCTCAACTTATTTAAATGGTTCTTTTGCCATTATCCTTTTTCTGACCAGTGCTAAATAACGTGTAATTTTCTAGGAAATGATAGAATGCATAGATATCATTAGGGCTAGATACAAAAAAAAAAAAAAAATACTAATTTTGTAATTTTGACTCTTGAATCTATACTGAACCTCTATGTACAAATTTCCTTCTTGAGACAATGAGATTTAAGGGTGTTTCTTCTGACACAAAGACACAGATATAGGTTTGTTTTTATCTTGTGTGCTTCCTTGTAGTTGTTTTAAATGCAGGACTACAACAAGATAAGAAATACTGATAATTTTACTGACATAATAAAACCACCAAGCATTTGGTCTCAGATTTTTTCAATAGGATTATGCTTCCAACAGTACTTGTAATGTACCCAAAGATTTTATTTTTTTTCATATTAGTAGAATCTTTAGGGAACATTAATCTCTGAATAATTGAAAAACACTGGCTAAGATGTTAGCTTTAAATGACACATTAGTAGCTGTCAATTAAATTGATAGTTAAAGCTTTAATTGAGAGTAACGTCAGAAGGTAACTACTCTGTCACTGAATTTTTACTGCTTTATTAAATTACTGACCTGATGCAACTCTGCACCTGGCTGAGGTGTATCATCACAATATATTGGAAACTTTTTACAACATAAGGGCAAAAATTGTGATTTTAATCCTTTCTATCATAAAGCTTCATTTTCTGTTCTGTTTTGTTGCCAAATTTTGGATGGCTATATATATGGATATTCTTTCTTTCAGCCTGTCTAGCTATCTCTCATCATGTCTGCACAATTTTTTCTTTGACCTTCAATGCAGGACTCTTAATTGCTTAGACCTCGTAAAGAATCAATAATCATTCCTCACAAACAGAGGCAAATAGAGAATATTCCATAAGACAGTTCTGCCATATTGCAACACAATGCTCTGTGCTTTAAATTTTTTTCAGTATGCTTTGTTTTGCAGAAATAAGTAGATAGATTTGAGCTATTTGAAAGAACCATTATACTCTCTAAACGTTATGCAAAATGAAGGAAAAGACACTTAGACATTAAATTCTGCATTAAAAGTTACCATTCTGACCAACTCATCATGTTTTCCCTTTTCTCTGTCTGTGGGTATAGCATAATTCTTAAACCTGCTATTCGTGCTGCTATGTTAGTAGAGACATTTATATTGAGCATTCTGTCAAAATTTAGTATTTGACCACTGTGAGTGCTGACATTTTTATGCTTCCACTAAAACACTCAGGTTGACTTCAGACCTGCATTTTATAAACAGAAGCAGCAGTTCCCTCTATCCCATCAGGATACCAAGATGCTGTGAAGAGACACAGTTCAGGGTCCATGTCCTCTGCTACTTTTGTGAAAAAACATTTGGACAGTAGGACTGCTTAATGTGCTCCCAGCTATTCCTAATGTTTTAGTGAATATTCTGGGGAGAGTGTCATAATGTTCCTTTGTCTATCTGCTGCACAGAGATGTTGGTCTCTGTTCAATTTTTCTATTTAGTTTAATGTTCTCAGCATGCTAACTCACTCTTCAGAGTTCTGGGCAATGTCTAGAACATATTAAAAACTCATCTACATATTTTAAAGAAAGATATTATATCTGCAGTTCTTTTAATATGAAATGAATCTTAACAGTTTTCATTTTATGTCTGACAGCCTGGACTTTAAGCAGAAGGCTTACTAGCTGCTCTAAAATTAGCCAAAGTAATGCAAAGGGAATATATTAAATTAAAGTGAAAGAATTGTTGGTTTAGCTGTCATTAATGTGTAGAATTATTTTCTGTTACATAATTTATACATGATCGCTACTGCCTTATATCTTGGCTCTGCAAAAATACTACTAAGCTGGATACAAGTTGCTGCATTTCTCTATTTTGAATGATTCTCTCAGCTTTCCAAAATCATTTTGGCCAAGGGAATACAAATATGATGTTAACACAGCTCAGGCCTTGTGACTTTAAGTCATCACAGAAGCTTGCATTTATTACTAGTTGCACACTCACCATTTTCTCCTGAATGCTACTTGCACAACAGGCAGACACGGAGAAAACCTATCTTGCACAATTTAATGGAACATGACAGTAGCAGTTAAGCCTGCATTGGAATAATTATCTCCACCCAGCATCCCGCTCAAGCCCCTCCTTTGCACTGCAGCTCAGCTGACAGCCATTCTGTTCCTTTGCAGCACTCCAGCTCTACCTTGGCCAAGCCATCCACGCAGTTGAAGCCATTTGGCAGCATTCCACTTTTTATTTCAGTTCAGCTTCCTACTGCATAGCCTTCTGGTTTAAAGACAAAACAGCTGCAAATCTGAACCACACAGGACCAAAAGGTTATTGGGAGGGCTGCCTGAGGAAAAAAAAGCATATTAACAGGGACCTGCCCTTAAGTGACACTGTTTGTATTTCAATTCTATTTGCATTGATAAAAGACCTATTGCTCCCCAGCTTTTTCTCAATAATCATATGAAATAATGGAAAGTATGAAAAAACTTCTGCTAAACATAAAAGAGTGGCATAAAAATGGAGAAATTATAAATAAGATTGGAAAAGGAGCTGATACACAGAGTGATATGGATCATTTAGTAGCTGATTAAGGCTTTTTTAACATAGCCATATATTCCATAAAAGATCTAGTAAGAACAATTCGTAGGATATACAGGCTGTGACCAAATAACTCAGTATGTGTTCTCAGCATAAAGCTTTGTGAAAAAGAAAGGATAGTTACAATAATTTCAAATAAAAATACAATACTTGGGTTCAAGAATAGAGAGCAGTTTCACTGCTGCATATGAGTGCAGGTAACATTAGAGCAGTACATGCATAGTCAAATGCATCCATTCTTAAAATGATGCTAAAAGCCGAAAGATATAATTCAAAAAGAGAATCAGTCTTATGTCAGAAAATTTTGGAAAAAAACATATTCTTTAAAAACTCAATTTGTGTGTGTCTAAGGAGAATTGGAGAAGGTGTGTAAATTATGTGGTATTTGTACCTTTTCAAGGAGGAAAAGTCAGGTTCTGAAATCTTAGTATTCTATGAGGAAAAGGCATATGAAGAAAAAAATTCTAGCAGCTGAAGAAAAAAAATTACATTTAAAATTGAGAAGCATGCTTTGAATAATAAGCATGCAAAGCTGCTAATAGAAAATACCAAGATAAATAGTGAGTTCTTCATCTCTTGTCTTCAAATATTTGCCCTTCTAGAAAAAAAAATTGATCAAATTGAGCTCACAAGAGTGAAGTGTAGCAAGATATTAATCTTTCTGGCTCTAAAAAGTATCAATGTGAATGTGTTAAAACTAGTAATCATGAGCACACACATGATTAATATCATGGACGGGCTTAAATTTCTCCACACAGGAAGGACACAGAGTCACAATGGAGATGGAACTGCTGTTGGTCCCTAGTTGCTGACATAGCAAAAAATCTCAGAGCATAAAATGCATGAAAGTGTGAAGTACAACAGCATTATTTTCTGACAGCGGCTTACTAATGTTCTGCTTATGCAACAACATGTTGACTTTCCCAAAATTAAATGGTACCCAGGCCAGAAGGCTTTGCTATATGTACTAAGATCTGAGTGATCCTTTTATTTATAAGTGATGGTTAGTAAAATTTAGTCAAGCTGAACCCATTTAAAGGTCATCAGCAAGGAGAGGTCTTCAGATTATCATACTACTTTCTGCTGAAATACACTACAAAAGACTGCAGAGTGTTGGAGAACTCTCACTGAACACATTGCTCACTGTGTCCTATCCTGCATGTGGAATACATAATTAAAAAGGGGTTTGGATGAATAAGCAGCTGATAAATCACACATAGATTTAGGTAGTAGGTCCCCTAATGTGTCTGAATCAGGTCCATGAGAGATTTTATTTAGGGATAGTTATGAAACAAAAGAGATGTCATATGTCTGATTATATTATAAAAACAGTCTAGATCTAGAGCAAGATAATAAAAGATCCTGCAAAAAAACCTGTTCAGTTTCCATCTAGTGCACAAGCTGGACAAATGCCCTTCTGTTTGATCTGAAACAACTGATGCCTGTAGAGCTACTGATTCACTGTCCATACAAATATCCTAATAATGTGCTTTTTGCCCAGATTTTAAAAGTCATGAAACCAATACTTCCACCTAAGTCCCATAATGCAGTAAAGATGCCCATGATATGCATAGCACACATCAAGGCATTCCAAGATGTTTCACTAGGTATTTTGGAAAACACAGCTAACAATGCCAGTGGTGGCTATGTGTTCTGTCTTCCTTCTTACATGACTTAAACTTGCAGCAAAGCATGTAAATGTTGTGACATCTGTGAGAAAGATGGAAAATTCTTCAAGCCATTTTTAATGCAGAACTCAATAGTGCTGTATATTGATCACTGGACAATAAACAATAACATTAAATTCCTGGAGCAAACACATGAAAGCAGAATCCCCTTTTCCAGGCTGGTTGTGACAAGGGTAGAGATGATGCTTTTCTTACTTGGCTTTTTTCAGTTCTTTGACTCATGAATCTATTCTCTGCTCCTCATTGGTATAACTTGAACAGGAAAGGTAAAAATTAACCAATCTAGTATTTAGATTAGTTCTTCAAATCTTGAGAGATTTAAAGTACTTGATTACCATTAAGATGAAAAAATGCAGAATGCATTTTTTTTTTGTGGGTACCCTCCTATGGGCTATTTTATAAAAGATGTGTGACCTACCCAACAGCTACACTTTAAAAGAAAATTTATTCAACTAAAAGAAAAAATATTCAACTAAAAGAAAATGGAAAATACCCCTCTTTCCCCCCATGTCTTGCACTAAATGCAAGAAGAAATTGAAGGAAAAGATGTGTTTTCACATCCCTTTCCAAATTCTCTGGTGTATTTTTTCACACTGACATGTTTTCTCCAAAATACAATGTGTTTAGTGAGAATGAAATCAGAGTTGAGCATCACTCAAGAAGAACTGATCTGTCATGATATAGATTCAGAACATGGTGTGACAAGGTAATTATAGTGCATAGAAAGAGGAAGTTTAACTAGCTAATAAGTGACAAGCATACTGTGGCTTTACACTGTCTAGTTTATTTCTGTTTCTTAAGATACTTATGAAGAACATGGTATTCTGTAGGATATTCCTTACTGTTCTCTGTTATTCCTGAAGTTTTGGAAGTGATGCAGCTTTTTGCTGAGTTATACATATAAGCTGTAAAACCATAATTTGAAATAAATCTAAATTCTTCCTAGAAAAAATCTAGAAGATTTTTCTTCTTCCTTGTACAGGTTGCTGCTAAGTTGACTGAATTATCAATATTTTGTAATTAACAATGCATCTCCTTTCTTTCAAGTCATACTTAAGAAGTATCATGGTCCTTCTCCATAGCTACATTATATTGTTGAGGTTATTTGTCATTGGCTTCTTAGAGTCAAGGAATGTGCTTATTTTATGTGCCTGTGCTTGTTTTATGTGCCATTTTCAAGGCATGTGTTACTGGAAAATAGTTTTAAGGCAGAATGTTTAACATGACAAAGCTATAAATTATGTGAATTTCCTTCCTGGTTATTACTGACAACATGTGTGCCCTACTCTTTACTCTCCATTCTATGGTGAGAAGTGAAAAAGGTGTACAAGAACCATGCATCACATTGCACACCTCTAACAGGAGTGATTATTTCAAAGAAGTACCTGCAAATCTCTGCCACAATGCTAACTACTCTTGGTGCCTAAAATTTGATGCCCTGAAGATTTAGCTGCACTACTCTGAAGCAGAATATTAACATTCATTAAAGAAAAATGTAGTCATAAAAAATTCATGACTACAGGGAACAGCTTAATCATGAAATGTGCATTTTGGAGAAAAGTGGGACACATACTGCCATGCTTGAAGAATATCACAAAGCTCTCAAACCATTATGGTACTTTGGTTCAACTCAAAATCCCTTTAATGATTGTACTTCAGTTTTCAGACTACCATGCAATTCATCATGTTTCTGTTGTTCTGTCCCATTAAAAAAAATTAAATATAAAAGTAAAACCATAAGGCACATGAAGCAATATCAGCATTTTCAAGAGGCTCTGTTTATTGCATTACCAGATTTTTTATTAGTGAACTTTGGTGTAATCATGTTAGTATCAAAGTTTATTATTTTATTGATGATAGCATTATTAATGTAATTGCTGATGATCATGATTAATTATGGATTTTCAGTATTAATAAAATAATTCTAGTTTTTTAAGGTTGATATAATTTTAAAAATGCATTATGACTAGGCTTTGCTTATGATACATAGATGAATAGTATTCATTCTAAGGCTTAATTTTACTATTTCAGCACAATTTTATACAAGACATCCTTTCATTTTTTAAACTCAAAAATGTACTGATTTTAGGAGGCATAAGAAATGATTCCTATAGACTATTCTTTTCTTATCCTTATATAATGTCACATAGATTGAATTCAGAACTAGTAATTGGCCAAAAATGATGTGTGAAAGCTGAAAGTTCTATATCAGTAAGCCATTACTAGAAAAATAATTAGGTGGAGAAAAGATAGATATGTAGGACCACAGAGAGCTTGTAGCCAAATGAAGGGGGTGTTGCAGACAGAGAAGAAGAAGAAGATTGCTAAGATATAAAGGACATTACCTACCTTGAACACAGCAGGCAGCTAAAATCCCCACAGCTGTTTCCTCACTCCCCTCCACTGAGATGGGGAGAGAACTGGGAAAAATGGTGCAGCTTGTGGGTTGAGATAGAGACAGTTTATTAATCAGACAGAAAAAGGAATGGGAAAAAAATAAGGATATAGAACAAGTAATGCACAATGCAATTGATCAAGAGCCACTGACCGATGCCCAGCTGGCCCCTGGCCTCACCCCACAGCCAACTCACCCCAGTTTTATTGCTCAGAATGACACCAGATGGTGTGGGACACCCCTTGGGTCAGCTGTCACAGCTTTGGCTCCTCCCAGTTTCTTGTGCACCCTCAGCATCCTCGTGAGCAGGATGGCACGAGGGACTGAAATGTCTTTGGCTTAATGTTAGCCCTGGTCAACCAAAACTGAAGCATCAGTCTATTGTCAGTGTTATGCCCACTCTAAACCCAAAACACAGCACTGTATCAACTGCGGGGACAAAAATTAACTCTATCCCAGCTGAAAGCATGACAAACATGCAAGTAGCACAACAAGAAACAGAGTATAGGCAGTAATAGCACAGTAATGCTACCAAGAGTAAACTGGGCCTAAATATATGAATGGCACAAAACCAAAAAAATTGTAAATGAGGACTTGTGGACTTGTGTTTACACTGTACAATAGAGTACAGTAAACATCAAAACATGTTTTAAGTAATAAAATCTCCAAGGTAAAAAAAAAAGCAAAAAAGAAAAGGAGTGATCAGGGTAATTAGGAAAGAAATCTGCTACAATTGCAGTCCTCTTGCAGAATGAGTGGGAAGCAAACTAAAATGAGTCATTATTTGAAAAATATTATCAACTTTCTACTTTATTTGGAAAAGGAATTGAAAGACATCCAGAATGAAATGGGTAAGAAAGAGAAGAAAGAGGTCACCCACTTCAGTACTGACCTCCTCCACTGGACATCACTCCAGCCTGGCCAGCCGAGCCTGGAAGATGAGGCTGTGAGGGCTGTGACCTTCACTGCCAGCCACAGCAGTACCTTACACTGACTCTGAGCGGAGGGTGAGGCTCTCAAGGACTAATTATTTGAATATATAATGATAATGACAGAGAATGAGTGAGAACTAAGCCTTGGCAGCAAGTATGGAGTCAATGAATGTCAGTCTTCAAAAGTGCTATTCTGAAGTCTGAAACTGGCCTGATTTATGCATCTCTTTATTCTTCCACCACAGTGATCTCTCATTTCCTGGGGCTTTTGGATATGCTTAGTTGATAGAGGGCTTTTGCAGAAGGTCTGAGGGGAAATTATTGATATGTCTTGTCACTGCCATGTAGCCAGTAAAACAAGCCCAGCCTAAACCAAATAAACCAGATAGCTGACTAAAGCCAAATAGAATCATATGATCATTAAGATTGGAAAGAACCTCCAGAAGTAAATGTCCTCCCCTTATTTAAATCACACATGACAGTGAGGCTTTCTTGAAATTTCTTCTTCTTCCTTCTTTCCCAAAGGATAACATAAAAGATGTGATGATAGCTGGATAAAAAAGAGGAAATTATATGAATCCAAGTGATGGAAGTTCCAGAAAACCTGAGAAACTGTGGAGGAGCTGCAAGACTGAGGGGAAAGACATTAAGATCTCAAAACAGAGCAGTGAAAAAGAATAAAATAGAGATTAGTTCAGTTTAAACTCTTAAAAGAAATTCTGCATTTCTGTCATTAGAGTCTGAAGGAAAGAGAGACAAAGAAAATGTCTTCTTGTTTGTGGAAATAGAGACAAAGAGATCCCTTACCAATTACTGTAATGAGCAAAACAAACTTTACTTGGAAAAAAAAATTAATTTATTGCCAACTAGAAGAGATTGGTGTAATGAGGGAAAAAAAGACCAAAAAAAAACCCTGCACATACTCTTTTCCTCTGTGATTTGCTGGCTGAGCTTCACTTCTTCACTCCTGACTTTCAAGAGGAGATGGAGACTGAGGGGAAAACACTGACAGTGCTGGGGCATGTGCACCTTCTAATGTCCCTGATGTAGTTTGCCTTTGCCTTTTTGTAGAGGCCTGGCCAAAGTTTACTGTGCCACAGAAAGACTTATTCATTCAAGTAGTGTTTTAATCAGATCCTACAGAAAACACCCAAATAAAATAACCTGTTTCCTTACAGATTGTTCTGCCTTTTTTTTGGTAAAATGTTAGAAGTGATTCCACAAAGGTATATTGCATAGCTTGTATTGTACTTCATGTAATTCTTATCAGTATTTTATTTGAAACATGTTAACTGTGCTTCTTTTTCTAATAGATTATTTTGACACAAATAAAAAATCCCATAATTTTATGGGATTGAAACATTGAAAAATAACAATCACCAAACAGAGAGGAACCCCATGGTTTTCTGGAGGCTCTGCCAGTGAAAGGTATTATCAATGAGTACAAGAGGGACTACCAGTTACAAGGGGAAGAATTGGTCAGCCCTCTTTAGACCTGTGGAGTTGTGAGGTGGTTTTACTTTAAAAACTCGTGTATTGTATGTTAGAATTATACCTTTAGCCACAGATGTGCATTGGAGGTTATGGATCACCCATAATAGGCAGCCAGAGGTTGCCTACTGCTTCCTCTTCAGCCTGACTGGTTAGCTGAAAGGGGTTGGAATGTTACTGAGCAAATCCTAAATAATTTCTGATAATAATGACATTTTGGTCCTTATTGTAATGGATATGTTCTCATTTTTCAGTAAAGTTTTTTAAACCTGACTAAGCTATTATGAGATTATGACTAGGGATACAAACTACTTGCAAGGTGAACCTTTAATCATGAATCAGAAACACAGTAATAAAAATAAATTTCCAAAATAAATTTTTGTTTGAGTCTTGGAAGATAAATGAGAGGCATCTGCTACAGCTGGAGAGAACATTTTAGTTTTAATCTGAATAATTTTATAGCCACAAAGTAAATAGTCAATTTAAATACATATACACACACAGAGATATATGTATGTCATGTATACATTGTAGCAAATGTCAAAACTAATATGCATTTCTAGACCTTCACTGGTCTAGAAATCATACTGCTCACAGAGGAGGTTTATCATGGAGAGACATTTCATGGCACTGTTTAGACACAGGTCAGGCTGGTGCAGTAGAACGTGTTCTTCATTCACAAATGCTACCAAATGGACTTTTAATTAGGCAAATTCTGCAACACCTGTTACCTGGACAAGCCTCAACACCTTTTTTACTGTTGCCATGTAGACCGAAAAAAATGATTTGCCATCAAAATCCATTCATTCCCTCAGGAAGTCTCTGATATATTTAGACTTATATGAAAGCTAAAAATGAGCTCACCAAGTGCCTTTGGCAAAATAAATCCTGAGAGAAAAGTATGAAATAACCCATGATTAATTGCCATCTTTTGAACATCTTCCTACATGATTAGTACAATTACAGGTCGGTTCCTTCCATTGCAACTGTTGTGAGAGGAATATTCACCAGTAATGCTAGCTGACAGTGTGATACACACTAAGAATATAATAGTTCTAACCCATAGTTTTGCAGTGCTATTGCAATAATTTTTTGCATCTCAAAGCCCCCTCCCTGTTTTCTCTATAGGTCTACTGTTCTCAGCATAACTGGATAAGTTCAAATCTGGAATCACAAATGATACTTGCATTAAATCACTGTCCTGCTTTATCTGTAAGACACAATGATTTTTTTCTGGATTTCATGTCAATATTTGCCTTAAGATTCTTTTCTTCCTCAGGGAGGTGGGATGCCTGTGATAAACATGCATTGCAACAGTCTGTGGTGCTGCTTTGTCCTTGGGAGTGACAAAAAAGCATGCAAACCTATGATGTGAAGGGCAGATGATGTCAAACCACGGCTGAAGAGCTGCGCAGCTGTATGACAATTACCTACCTTGTCACTGGGAGCACATATACCAACCCAGTCAGCAGGAAGAACAGAATTAGAACACTCTTGGCTACTTGGCAGTCTGGTTGACATTCCCTCCATGTCTTATAATTTGCTCTGAAGATTAAGGAAACAAAATCTGAATTAACATTTTTATTGCTCTTGATGGTTACAGACATTAAGGCGTACATTTCTCTCACATGGTTAAGAATCTGAAACGGAATACTTTTTTGTTGCCCTATCTTTAGTGACTTGTAGATAATCTGACAAAAAGTTGGCTTTGTGTTGCTGATGTTTCTCTATCCAGAAGTACAGTCTACTTATGCCTTTGCTTCTGAACACAACCAAATTAATCTCTTTTCACAAAAGACTAGGGAGAAATCTGTAAATTATCCCTTGTGAAAGAAACTTAAAAATAAGAGAGAAGTAAAAGAACCAAATAAAGCATTAATTTATATGGAAAAAAAGACTATTTTTCCCTGGAACCAGGGCTATCAACAGAAAAATGAGAACATAATGAATTATGCCCAGACACAAATGGAGCTTGTCAGTGATGGAAGAACAAACATATTTTTGTATATGTTTTCCACCATGGGGTAGTAATATTGACTCAAGCTGAGGAAAAAGACACTATAAATACATATGAAAGACCACATTTAAAAGAAATTCTAGAATCCTGTCATAATGGTGCAGTTCATTGCAATTTGATTCTTCTTTCCTGTCTCTTCTGTGGTAATTAATTCAGACACCAAAATTAGAAACTTCCAGCTCCTGCCTCAGTGTAAATCTTACCTTAGTCAAAAAAATAAAACAATAAATTGGGATATGCCTACAGTGAAGTGCATGATAGACATGCCTGCTCCAGCTTCAAGGTGAGAGTTCAGAGGCAGTGTCACTGCAGCAGTGTGGCAAATTGCAGCTTCCAGACTTGCATGTGCAATGCCTGCATTGACTCTCATAGTTGAACTCTCTCACTTAAGGCTGGATTGGGTGTCCCTCCACAGCTCTGCTTAGTGGGGTGCCAGCTCCTGAGCCCTGACCTTGTGAAGATGGTCACTGTTTTGCCCACAAAGGAGACAGGTCCTCCCTCTGACCACAGATCACCCAGTGAATTCACCAAAAGAGCATCAAATGAAAAAAATGAAAGCTAAAGTAATTTTCTAAGGGCAAAGGTGGAGATAGCACTAGTGGAGCAACAGGGAGCTGGTAAACAATTTTTTGTGAAATAAAGAAATGTTTTGCCTGATGACTGAAATCCTACAACAGAAGTGCACGTTGTACAATAAGAAAGAAAACAAAGAAGTAACACTTCTTAAATTTCACAGAATTGGAACCATGAGACTGCCTCTAGGTTTTTGACAGAATTGGCCATTAACCACATTTTAATGAAATTTTGTTGTGATATAAATCTGATTCATTAAGTCACCCACAATTCAGTTAACTGAGTGTTCAACACCACTTTGTAACTGCTGAATATGATTCAAGGAAGTCAGAAAATACTTTCATAATGAAAAAGAGAAATACTATTCTGATTTTTCTGGGCTTTCAGTGGTATTTTAAAAATCTATTCCCTTGTATATCCTGTACAAGTTTTGAATATATTAAATGTATTTATAATTTTTAAAAATTACTGGTGTAGTCATACAGTAAATATTACTTGTATTTGTGTAGGCAATCTGTAAAACGGGTTCATATTTTAAAGTTTTATGTACTTAGGTTGACTGCTGAAGATTTTGAAGTATTCCACAATGGCGAAATGTTGTTATATCCAGCATGGATTTTGACCCAAAGCATCCTCAGGAGGTACAAATCAATATAAGGCTCTAGATTTTCTGAGTCTCTAGTATGAAGAAATAGCCAAGGAAAAAAAAACAAAACAAAACAAAAAGTAATTCTTTGATAAATAGAAAGAGGATCAAAAAAATGGAAGTACAGAGCTATTTTTGATTTTCTATTATATTAGTGAGACCTCTACTGTGTTCTGTTTTATGAACTCATTTCAAAGGAGCATTGATATATTGGAAATGGATTTAAAAAGAGTTACAAGAATAATAGAAGTTCTAAGGGAAAAAAGCTTTTTCAGTGAGATACCCACCCAGTTCAGTCCCTTTAGCTTAACACCATGAAGATTAAGAAGTGAACCTGATCACGATCCATAAATGCAGATACTTCCAACACTGGAGGGAAGTTTAATCTACCAAAGACTTTAGAGACCTAGAGCCTGAACACAGAGCACAGGTCAATTGAGACTAGAAATGAAAGAAGCATTTTTACAGTGAATCATCACTAACCAACTGAATAAGTTATCTTGATGCTTACTGAATAAGTTACCTTGATAAGCGTTCAAACAAAGATTAGACATCTTTCTGAAATATATGTCCCAGCTGAAACAGAAATATGAAGATTGATATGCCACTCAGGAAAATCAGGTCTATTAAACAAATCCTATGATTATAAGTGTAAGTTCATCTAAATAATGAAGTAGTATTTTACACAATTTTTGTCCTGGTAACAGACTTTGTTGCAAACCAGTTCCAAGATGACACTTTGTCTGAAGAACTCATTTAATCTTTCATTTCTGAAAGTGCACAAATTATTAAAACAATCTTCCTAGTAAACTTTGTTCTTAGTGTATTTCCAAACTTAGGAAATTTATCAAGAAATCACTGTCACCCATTTTTAGATATTCTCCATTTATTTGTCTTTGGGACTGGACAGAAGGAAGATTGAGAAAAATTATGTCTTATTATGTGTTCTTATTTCTCATCAATGAAATACCAGTGAAATATTAATGATATAACTGAAGTTGTTCCTACATACAGCAACAAGAAGGCTAGTTTAGTATTTTTAAAATCATATATACTTTCACCCTGAAGGATAACAAAGCATAGAGGCAACCCTTCCAAAACACAGGAGAAAAAAATGCAGGTTGTATAATGAAGTGATTTTCTTTAATGAACAAGATTGATACATATGCCTCTTGCGTTCATTCCTACTAGGACAAGCATGAGCAATTCAGAAAAAATTGTGATTTTTTTATGCTTCTTTCTTTGGATTCCCCCAGGCTATTATTTCAACACACTGTTTTCAGGGGGAGGCAATGTGTTTTTTAATATTAATTATGAATAAATCCAAAATGTGAGGATTAGGCTGAAAAGTACACTTATTTAAATTTTAGAGAAACACAGGACAAGAAATGCAATTTTTTTTATGTAATGTGTCATAAAGTTGAGAGGATGCTGAATTTTGGAATAAGATATTCAAGAAGTTTAAACAGAAACAGGAAGAAAGCTACTCTACTGGTATAATATATTATAAGAACCCTACTTAAATAAAAACAAGCAGAGAAACACTTTCTGTGTTCATCAGTTTGGGTGAAAAGTGCATCTAGATTTTTTTTTTTTGTAGAACAGCATTTATACCTGGGTCGCTATGAAAATAACAACTCACTGTGGATTCATACTGTTACTATTAAAAGCAGGTGAGAGAAGTTCTTGGTAACACTTCGTGCCTCACAGTTCCAAGGATTCTGAGGCTGCTGGTCAAGATGCATTCCTCCAGTTAATACAGACTCTTGTGGGATGATCAATGCCTTCAGCTGTAGGAAGAACTTTATCGGTCTTCTCCAAAACCTGCTCAATTTGTCTTACTACAAAATTATCTTGTGTAAAAGCTGTTGGTGCAGGGACTTGGGTACTTCAAAGCTTTTACTGTACCCCACAGAGCCATCCCTTGTGCTTTCACAACCTTTAAACTCATTGTCAAAAAATATTCTGCAAATATTTCATAAAGTTAGAAAAAGAGTTAGGCATTATGGAGAGCACCACTTGTTTCTCAGAGGAAGTGGGAATGGAGTGATGCTACACAAAGGCACATCTAGTTTTTCAACTATTTAAAGGGTTGCAAGAACAAATAAAGTAATAAAAATCATTAGCAAGTTGAAAATGAAGCAGATAACAGGTATCAACATTAATTCTAGACTCTGTATTTTTAACATCTTTCCCTCCACACCAGTAGTATGGCTGAAAGTTTGTTGTCCCCCGCCCCCATCAGTGTTTCATTTCTGATTTCTGACTTTCAGGATCAGGAGTGAATCTTGATGCTAAAATCAGTGAATTGTGCATACACTTTTCCAACAGTGGTTTTCCTTGTCTTGGGCTTTCATAAAAACAATTGACCAATCTAAAGCAATAATTATCAAGATGATTTTCTGACTCTGTGAGAGGATTTTCTGCAGATTTTTAGGAGATATACAAATCATAAAAGACAGCAAACAGTGAAGCACAGGGAGTTGGAAAACCCCAACATTTCTGTTTGTGAATTTGGTGTTTTCTTACTGCATGCAAGATGTACCCCTAGGAGCATCAATATTGTCTAGCTCAGATATTGTGTGCACATATAATGCACTAGAGAGACTTGTGGAGAAATTGTGCTTTTAAAACATATAAACACATATAAATATAAATACATATATAAATATAAATACACACATATACATATAAAACATAACTCAAATTTTAAAGATGCCATATTGCCACAACAACATCTATTCTTTTTTGTTAATTTACGTGTCAGTTAAACTGAGATAATGTTGGTCTTTTCCTCTCTTCTTTTTTGACTCTAAGATTTTCCTCCATATTAAGTAATAAGACTAAAGAGTCCCAGTAAATATGTTGGAAAATTATTTTCAAATAGAATACCTGGACTTCATAATTCATTTTTGGTGGAAGAAAGGTTATAGAATTATAATTCTAAAAGTTAAAATTATTTAAATAGGAAGTTAAGGTGAAATTGTATTATGACATTTTTCTAGATGGGCTTTTTGATACAAGAAAGGTGAGAAAAGCTGAAAAAAATTCTGTGGCTTCTGTGGTACACTAATTATAAAGGAATTCTGCAAAATGTGGAGCACTGTTCTAATAACTTTAGGGAAGTTTCCCATGTTTGATCAGTTTCAGAATAGGGAGTTGCAGAGTTCCACATCTCTACAAAAATTAATTTATGTAGAAATAACAGTTAAATACAGATGCGAGAGAACACCAACATTCACTGGAAGGCTTTTAATCATACTGGGTACAATTAAAAGTTTCCCTGGCATCACAGGAAGGGATCTATTAAGACCTGAAGAAAGGAACAGGCTGCCAAACATAAATCACTCAAGTTTTTCATTAGCCCTCAGTATTTACAAAATAAAATGCCTCTGACACGGCTTGTGTTTACAGGAAGAGCCATTCTCTCTCCACAATTTGGAGAGGTAACACAATCAGTATGGTTAATGATGGTGTGTTCATCTCATCTGACATTACACATCTGACAGCCACACCATAGTTACTCTAATTTCCCAATGAAGGACAGAATCAGGCACCTCTGGGGTTTAGTTTGTTTCATTCTAACATGAATGGAGTCCAAATAATGGGAAGGTTTGGTGGCAGTTCTTCAGCAGCTGAGGAAATCCTGGGAAGAGGCTGCTTCCACAGAAACCTGCTGTTCTGAGGGAGTTCTGCACTTCCCACCCCTTGCTCCCCCACTGTTCCCAGTGAAAGCTGTTCTCTGCAGGCTGAAGGTGCACTTGGTTCAGCACTCACACTGATGAGGATCCTTTTGGCAGAGCTGTGGAGAGGAGAACCTGCAGCATAGAGGAAACTGAGGACAAGGGTAAGACCCTTCCTGAGCTTGTGTCTGTGCACATAGAACATAAACACCTTTTATCTTGGTCTCATATAAACTCTGAGGTATCCTGCAGTAACATCAGCCAAAGTCCACATCCTTTCTTCTCACTGCCTCAGTCTGCCTGCCTCAGTCTCATTGTGCCTGAGGTCTCTCCACAACCTCCAGCAGACAGGCACAGAGTTGTTGTTTTCATTTTGAATGTTCTGGAAGCAGACATTGGGCAATTGCATTGGCCTCACTCAAAACTGATTGCTGCACATTGCTGCAGATGAGGCTTTTAGAAAAATAACACAAATACCTTCTGATATTCACAGATTAATTGTGACAAAAGAAACACATTCCCAGAAGTTCAGGGTTGCCCTTTCTAATCTTACACTTGTGATGATCTGGAGATCATGACACAATTTGGTTCCATTTGAAACATTCATTAGGGAAAAGTAGATTCCACAGACTGGATCATATGTTGATTTAATGCTTTCAGAGTATTGCCACTTTGGCTGATGTAAGCCTCATTAACATTATTAATGCCACATCAAAGCAAGTCAGAAAATCTTGTGGAAGAACATCTCTGCCAGATTTACTCTTGTCATGATGGCTACCACCTGCTAAAATTTCGCAGAACTACAATGAACAGCAACTATTCTGAGGGCTGAGGGCAGGCATGAAATTCCTATGACTGGAAGAGCCATCCTACATTACAATCTATACTTGTAATGGCTGTATATTACTCATGCAATTTTGGTATTAAACCATTAGTATTTGATTAATATTTGATCAGTGAACAGAAGGAACAATAAAATGAGGGAAAAAAGCTCCTTCTAACTCCTATTTATGAAATTCTTTTAAGAATATTTATGCCTTTCTCCCCATCTTTTCTTTTTTACTCTCAGTAGACTATGGCTAGCCCATCAAACTAAACACAGGACTGGAAGGAAGGAGCTGAGCACTGAGGAGCAAAAAGGAAAGGATTGAACCGAGAAGAAATGTTTCTACTGAAAGGATGAGGATGAAGCAACAAACCAGAGTTTTGGGGATTTTCAGTCTTAAGTAACTAATATCTTCCTTCCATTGCTCCCTGCCCTGCATATGAGAAGCTTCTCTTCAGCAGCCTCACTAATTTCCAAGTAAAAATGCATTGCAGGAACCCTGCTGTAGTTATTCTTTTTATAGCTACACCAGCATAGGAGGGAACATGACAACATTAGAAATAGTTCTGTTACAAGCTCTGTGTTGAAGGGCTAATGGGAAACGAAGAGAATATAGTGATCCCAGTTCTCAGGCCATATTTAGTCGTTTATATTTTATTTCTGTCTTTGCTTAAAAAAATTCAGAAACTGCCTCGTAATTTAGGAAGCTAAAAAACATTTTTAAAATACATTGAAAACCAATTTCACAAAGTTTTTGCAACATTAATGAGGCAGGATTATTTACCAGCTCTTCTATTAGGAATTATAAAAGGCAAATATTATTATTATTGTCTAATCACATAATCAAAACACAATAACAATAGAGTACTTATTATGTGCTTTCATATATTGTGTTAAATATTAATTGTATATTAGCTGACTTCTATGTATACATGTAAGTGTATGTCTGTCTGTGCATGCATATATAGAACACCCAGATTGGAAGGGACCCTGAAAGTTCATCTGGTATATTTGTATCTAAAACATCATATTTGTCTGTCTAAAATACATATACATGTGTTCCCAAGAGCTTAAATTTCTTTAAAATCCATTTGCTTTAGTCTTCTAAGTTTACCATGGAGCCTTGAAATTCTTTGCTGCGTTTCCATGAAAGGTGAGAACCACTGCTCCATAAACTGAACTACATTATGATGCCTCTAGCTTCACACCCAAGTTCTATACATACTCTCTTGTAGAGACAGAAAAAAGTGAGTTTCTATGAGGGAAAAAAAAGGGCACTTTTCTTGCAGTGAAAGGGCAAGCTGTAGAAGAGGCTGGGCATTCCTACAGCTTGCATTCTTGGAAAAATATCTTCTTTCTGTATAGGACAAAGCTTATAATGTCTTGCAAATCCAAAGTTGGAAGGGTAGGATACCGAAATGATAATAGAAAGGATGATCTTGTAACATTTTTAAAGGAGGATGTTCAACAAAATACTTTAGGTCCCTGTCAGTAGTTTTGTTGTACAAGGAAACATTTTCTGTCTGAAATAATTTTAGCAAATGCTGTACCATGGTTTCAGAAATTTGTGAGACAGATTTGCAAATTTCCATAAATTACTTTTTAAATTCTAAATGTGACATTCAACAATTCTTAAACTGTACAGCAGTACTGAACTCCCTGGGTATGAGAAGTGCAGCACAAAACATTACAGTTGTACACCCTCCAAGCTGGGCAAAGACTGAGCCACCCTCAGGTAAGAAACTGCCAAAAGCCACGTTTCTCCTCCATCACCCCTCCCCTAGAATCATTCCAGTGTTATGCCAATGCATTGCTACAACTTTTGTCTCTTAATAGAGGTCCATTTGCCATTTCCATGACAACAAACGGCGAGAAAATTCCCTGAAGGAACCTAAGGAGCAAGTAACAAAAATAGGCAACATGAAGCTTAGTTCCAACGCAAACTGCATAGAATTTTTGCCTAAATATTTTTTTTTTTATATGCACACATTTTTATTGCTTAGGTGGGGCATTTGCTTTGCTGCTTTCAGCAGTGCTTTCAAGCCATGAGTGCTCCGTAAATTGCAAGTGTTCCACACGACAGTGGCTGTCAACTTGCAGGAGAGATGATGTCCATCCAGTCTACCTCCTCACTGAGAACTCAGGCAGCAACATTTTGACAAATAAGATTACATGTCTTTGCCATTAAAAAAAGACATTAATGTCTCTTGTAAGCAGCAAGTTTAAAAGTTTGAAAAGTAGTAGTTCGTCTGACCAGAAAAACTTGCAACTTTCTTCTTTGAGTTTATTGGCCTTTCAAATTAAAATAGGACTCATACCTTCCATTTAATCAGGGGTCTGCAAAGCCATTGGGAACAGATTTTTAAGACACTTGGATATAGCTGGTCCACAATGTTAGAAAACTGAAGAGTCACAGAACCTTCTTGATATCTTCTTTCTTCCCATAATTTGTTCTCTAAGAAAAAAATCTTCATATCTTTAGGAAAAGTACAAACTCCTTTTACCTAAAAACTGGGCACACAGAATTGCTTAAGTTAAACTAGAACAGCAAACAAGATTACATAAAGTGAAATATTAGAAGTAGAATAATCAAATTTCTTGACACGTTTTATTATATTTAATTCACCATGAATGTAGATGAATAGATGCATGGATAATCAGGGAATTAAACTGCTAATATATAAACTTTGATTTTCAAATTGTGGTGGGTGCATTCATAAAAATATTATTTACCATTATTTGCTTGCTCTGTATTTCTAGCATCCTCTTTTTTGAATATTTTGACCTTACTGATATTGAGTATTTCAAAGTCTCAGCTCTCAAAAACTCACATCTTCCCCTTTTTCCTTAAATTCAAGTTTCCAATATCTAATTTGGATTTTTTTTTAGAATTGGTTTTGAAATAATCTCTATAAATAGCACTTCTATGATAGTAATTGACACCATGTCAACACATAGTTAGACAGAAAGTATAGATGCTATTAAAATGGAACAAATAAAGTATTAGGCAAAATAAGCTTTCAAGTTCCACATATTTGTAACTTTGTTAAATAATCTAAAAGAGATTTATTTGAATGCAGGGTACATGGCAAAGCTACAGTAATCAATAGTACTGAAAAAAATTGTCAAGTTTTTTTCTCTTCTATGATTTTGACTTTTTAATCTCTTGCATCTTATGGCTAAAATGATACTTTACATCAAAACCCACCAGTAACAGAATTCCATCTAGTTTTGGATGACAGCTGTAATACTGAGGTATTAATTCATGTAGTTACTATATCTGGATCTCAGCAAAGTCACATTACATCTCTCAGACCTAGGCATTATATATCTCAGACCTAGACACCTTTCTCCTACTGTTCTTCAGATATTTCTCCCCACTCTTTAAGACACTTTTGACATGTTGGTTACTTTCCATAGCTACACCGTCCATGTTCTAGCTCTATATAGATACACAGATTGATAGAGATAAATGTAATGTAAAAGATTCCCAAATGAAATACACTAGTCTCCCACCATTCATATTCTTGAAAATAATTTTAATCATATTCTTAGTCCACCAGAGACATATTCCTAGGTGTTGTGGTGGTACTAGTGATGGAAGAAGAAGAGAATAAATTAGGAAGAATGCTAGAATCAGGTCCTTAATTGTGATACAATAATTTGCCCTAGTAATTTATTATTCTTCCTGTGTTTTTCTCCTTCTTTTACTGAAAAGGAAGGGGATGGAAAGCCCATACCAGAGCAGGCAGTGGAGAATCTTTACTATGTTAGATTTTAAAAAACATTGATAGATGTACATGTCAGTTGCTGCCACATGAAATATAACATTTTAATGTATACTCTATTTATTTATCAAATATATTTCTATTAAAATTTTTGAGGGGCAGCTGTGATTTCTCTAAGTAACATCTTTCTCTCTGAATAGGAAATAGACTTGTAAATGAATATGGAACTTCACTTGCTAGGATTATGACATGACAGACCATTTCACTGTCAAAGAGCTATCATTTATGGTATTAAACATCAGTAATTTTGCTAAAATGGTGATGTAATGTGAGCTAAGAGTATCTGACAGATTTCAGAGGAGAAAAGAGGAGTTAGTATCGGTTTATGAAATTGAATTGTCCTTAAAAATAAATTGATTCTTCAGTGTTCATAGTTTTTAATCAGTAGGCAGAAAAATTGATAGTTTTATTGCTCAAGCCAATTATCATATATGTACCAGTCCATATATCACCAAGATGTTCCAAACTCTTCAGTCCCTGCACTTAATAATCCAGAGCCACAATTAGCTAATGATGAAACCAGCTCTCTCATAAATTGCCTTCCAGGGTGCAATGACACATAAGAAATTTATTCAAATGTATCTGCAGCAATATGGAACTGCAAGGCTGTATTTACATCAGTGCTGCTGTAGATGACTGAATTCATTCAAAGCAGAAGAAAAAACTGGCTATGTCTGCAGAATAATGTTATTACTCTTGACTCCCTGCTAGCATCTTCCTCTGTTTGATCCTGTCCTCAAAAACCTGTAATCATCAAGTTCCAGGCAGCATGCTCTTTAATGTGAAAATTGAAATAGGCTCAGAAGATTACTTTGGAGCTCAGGTACCACAGGATTCTGCCTGGCAGTGGGATGTGACACAATTCAGAGACAGGCAGCTGTAGTGCTGCTTAAATTGTGGACATATGGAATGGGATCAAAACAGTCCAGCAGGCATCTTGGGAGCACTGCCAGGAGGATCTTGCAGGAGAGTGTTTCATTGTCACCTTCACTTCATGGAGATAAAAGCTTAGCAGGCAGCAAGCGAATAGTTCTGGTGCTGATTACAGAAGGCAAGGAGAGCTCGTGGACAGAGGCTGTAAAAATAGTAGGTTAAAAGTCCTAAGTGACACTGCTAATTTGGAGGCTTTAATACTGTGTCTGGATTTCATTATTGATGACACCTCTGTAAGTAAAGCATTTCTGTAAGGACCTATGTCTGAATGTTGGAATTACACAATTACACAATTACATAATGTGTGAATGTGGGTTGATTAGCTAGTGGCCTTCAATTTAAAGGCAGTGGCCCTAGGTTTCTTTTTTACATTCTGAAGGTGGCACTTTGCTCTGGATGTTCACACACTAAAATATGCTCAACGCTTTTTTAAAACTGTGTTTCAAGGCCAATTTTAGTTGTTGTCTGAAAAGTACCAGTGAGGCACTGTCCAAAACCAGTTTCTTTAAAATTAAAGACTTCAGATGTGAATATATTCAATATCTAAGTAAAATAATGCTTTGGTAATCACTTGTTTATTTCACCATGCTAAGATTTCAAGCATAACCTGTTCTCTGTTATTATATCTTATTGAATGGGATAAACAGATTGTACGGTGATTTTAAGAGCTCATATTCTCCTGTCCTTGACTATGACTAAACAGATAATGGCACTTGAATTGGCATTCATATGATCAAAGTGCATAGATATTTGAAGACAAATACATAAATGAGGAATTATAGTTACATTTTTGGCTGCGCTTCAGACAAGATGATTCTGCATTTCAAGACACTGAACACTTCAGTAATGCGAAATATAAATATTATTAAGGTGAATCATCTTCTAATTAGGGAACAATGCGTATGACACTGAGAACAGACATTGAAACGGGCTGTATGCTTTCCTCTTGCTCTATGTATATTGTATACTATTATTCTGACTGGTCATATATTATAGAAATGTTGACTTTCTTCCATAAAAAAGTGTGTGGAAAGCTGTTTATCAGGGAAGATTAAGAGCAGCCATGATAATAAGCCATTATACTCCTTCCGTTTTGTCATTCCTTTATTTGTAGAAAAAAGTACAGCAGGCACAAATGAAAATATATAGAATTCTATTGACTCCCATTGCATGCACAGAAAATAGGAGATTAACAAGATGGATGTAGAAAGACTTCTAAGAACTGTTTTCTTTAAAAACAAAAATAATTATATGATTGTAGGCTAAAAGTTTATGGGGAATATTTTCCTCCCTCATTTGGAGCATGAGTTTGAATCTAGTTTATATAAAATGCAGATTAACCAAAATAATGAAAAGCCATTTAAATGTGAAGAAATTTTAAACTTTTAATATGATGCACAAGATTTAATAGAAAATAGAATCTTAAACCAAATCATCTGTTGGGCAGCTGTTATTCTTCTAATGCATGTAGCATCTCTAAAAATCATGAGGAAGAGGATCAGTTTATTATCTCTGCTGAACTTGTCCCTTGATGGGGAAAGAAGGCAAGCAATATTACTTTCCCAATAAAGAAGTTCATCTTGAAATACCTTGTTGCAGAATTTTATTTTCAATAAAAATTGAATCTTAATTAAAATGATCAAGCAAATTCCCATTTCCTTAAAATTTGTGGCCATCATTTATAGTTTGGCTTATTAGTCTTCACGTTTAAAAAATTCTTACTCTTCTTGAACAGAAAAGGAGAATTTGAGTTTGACATTTCTCCACCTAGATGGAGCATAAGGAAAATGAAATGTTCCTAGGTTAGCCAGGGCATTGATATCTAAATCATACCATCCTCAGTAGATAAAAATCCTTCTATATTCTGAGCAGAGACTATGTCCCAATTCCAAGTTCCAGTACTCCCCACCCCCCCCAAAAAAAAAATTTAAAAATAAGAAAAGAGAAACATCCCAGGAAATACTCTTTTGCATCATCTGCAGTTAGAATACACACCTGACCACCATTTTTAGAAAATATGATTGAATTAGAAAAGTTGCAAAGAAGTTCTATGGGGATGACCAAAGTCCCTGAACTCTTCTGTTACATTTTTTCATAGCTGATAAAAGTCTGCTGTTTTATAATTCAGCAGTTTTTGTCTGTCCTTCAAAGTACTTTGAATAAAATTAGCTTGTATATAAATAACTTTCTGCAAGGTTATTTAATATAACAAAGTCTTCCTTAGTGTCCTTACAAGATATTAAAATAGCATCACCATTTTTAGGTGACTTGTCATATAGAGGGACAATTTAAGCAGGTGCTTAAGTTTAAGCATATGACTGCTCTTTGGTGCCCTGGAACCTTGGTGAACTTCTTTACAGTTAAGTAATTAAATCACGTGAATTTCCTGTCTTTCAACTGATAGATAAGCCCCAGAAACTGAGACAGTTAAGATCTTGTAGATGGCCTAGTGCTTTAAATGGAATGAAATAGGAACAAATATGAAGGAATTTGGATAATATCAATCCTACTAATGTTAAATCTGTATGGGTTTTTTCATCTTATTAAAGAAAAATTAGGTTTTATGTAAGTCACAATGTTTTACTTGACTCTTCACTCTTCTAATCTCTTTCCACATAATTCCTTTATTGAGATAGTGTTCCATATAAATATCTCATTACATGATCAAAACAGTGGCTACTGGTAAAATTTACTTTAAATGTCAACAAAATGCAGTTACTGTGTGTGCAATAAATATGCAATAAATCAATGAGAAAAAACCACAAGGTTAAGAGTTTGTAAAATATTGCTTTCCGGGCACATCACCATGTATAATATATAATTCTAAAACAAGGAAGATGATTTTCATTCAATTGCTTTTTCATTGACTTCAAAGGGATCCTGAATTAGTGAGCAAAGTTATAGATGTCCACAAAGTAGAAGAGAAAGAACTCTCCTGTTTGATGTTACTATGAAAATTTCCCTCTCTTGGTTTGGGAAAAGAAAGCTTATGCAATTCAGTTTATTTAGCAAGTAATCAAGTCAATAAAATACAGCATGTTAACTGTTACATTTATTCTTAAAAAACAAATATGCAACCCAGAGTGTGTTTGTCTGCCAGCAGTAATTGTTTATGAAAACTTTCTATTGTTCTTTTTTTACTGTCTGCTTTTGAGAATACTTCAGTGCACTTTCAATCTTCAGTATTTCTCCCAGTGCAGAGTAATTGCTCTTCCTCTTCCCTGGACCCTCCTGCCCTCACTGCAGCACTTCAGCCTTAGGGCAGTGCTGGCTGGGCAGAGGGCACAGAAGTTGGGATTTCTGTTCATTATTCCTCCCTTCAGTGCTCATACCTGCTTCACCTTTGGTATTATGTTCTTTGCACTCTGTTGCTTTGTTGGTTTTTTTTTTATTAGTTTTTTCCAACTCAGGTTTGTCCAGAGTTACTTTGTTTTGCAGTTTGATAACCCCTGATACCAGTATGATTTTTCCAGCACAGCACTGGTGCATCAAGAATGAACTGAGCCATCACTGTTCATGTCTTTTTTTCTCTTCCATTTTAGGTTGTCTGTTCCAGTGAATGTTTCCTCATTCTCTGTTCTTTTGTCAAAATCTTTGTCCATCTCTGATTCTCAATTTATCTATCTTTTCCACTTACCTCTTTTTGTACTTAATGATGCTCCTTTTCTTGCTCACAGAGAGCTCTTCCATGAGTGACTTGTATTCATAAGAGTCTGAAAGACACTCAGATTTAGTACTTTTTCAAATGAAAGCTAGTATATCTTCCTGTTTATATTTTTGAGTTTTTTCAAGCTGCTTGCTCTCATTGTTAAATATATTATGAAACTGTGCAATGTGGAACCTGACAGTATTGATATATTTTGCTTACAAGTAAAGCAGGCTTTTCAAGACATGACAGTTCAGGTTTCAACAGAATTTTTAAAATAAAGAAAATTTCAAATTATTAAATCTCCCCTAGTGGTAAAACAGATTAACTAAAAATCCAATGGGAAAATCAAGTAGGATTTAAAATATATTTAAGGTTTAGTTTTCTCTGGCTAAATTCTATGTCGCAAAGTCCAAAAAGAAATCATTAATTAGTGGAGCCCCTCAAAGATCGGTACTGGGACTAATACTATTTAATATAGTATTGTATTAATATACTATATATATATATTAGTATATATTATTTTGTATAATAAATAAAATTAATACAAATACATAATTATTTTATATGCAACAATATTAATATATCAATTATCTTAATTGATATAATTAATATTAATTATTTTATATTAATACTCTATTATATTTAATATAGTATTAATATATTTCATCAGTGACAAAGACAGAGGAATGAATGCATTCTCAGCAAGTTTAAAGATGACACCCAGCTGAGTTTTGTGTTTGATTTGCTTGTGGTACAGGACACCATCTGGAGGGACCCTGTTGGGTTTGAGAGCTGGGCCCATGGCAGTGTCACGAGGTTTAAGGGGAGCAGGTGCAGGGTTGTGCACCTGGGTCAGGACAACTTCTGCTGTCAATCCAGGCTGGGGAATGTGCACCTGGGTCAGGACAGCTTCTGGTACCAATCCAGGCTGGGGAATGTGCACCTGGGTCAGGACAGCTTCTGGTACCAATCCAGGCTGGGGAATGTGCACCTGGGTCAGGACAGCTTCTGGTACCAATCCAGGCTGGGGAATGAGCAGATCGAGAGCAGCCCTTCCCTTGGGGGTGCTGGTGGATGAGAGGCTGGACATGACATGTTAATATCAACTTGCAGCCCAGAAAGCCAAACATATCCTGGGCTGGAACCAAAACAATGTGGGCAGCAGAGTGAGGGAGGGAATTCTGCCCCTCTGCTCTGGCCTTGTGAGATCCCAGCTGGGGCATTGCATCCTCCTCTGAGGCCCACCAACACAAAAACACCTGGGCCTGTTATAGCAGCTGGAGACATGGACCACAAGGGCCAGAACTGCCCTTCCAGGATGAAAGGCTGAGAGTTTGGGTTGTTCAGCCTAGAGAAAAGAAGGCTCAGGGGAGACATTGTTGCAGGCTTTCTGTACATAAAGAAGGCTTATAAGAAAGCTGGAGACTTTTTAGCAAGGCCTGCAGTGGCAGGACAAGGGCCAACAGTTTTTGGCTGAAGGAGAGGGGGTTTAGATTGGACGTGAGGAGGGCATTTTTACAATGAGTGGTGAAGCACAGGAACAGGTTGCTCAGGGAAGCTGTGGATGCCCCATCTTTTAAAGTGTAAAACTCCAGGATGGATGGGGCTCACAGTAATCTGATTTAGTAAAAGATGTCCCTATCTGTTGCAGGGGAGTTGGACTGGATGGTCCTTCAAGGTTCCTTCTAACCTGGATCTTTCTATGATTTTTATTCTGATATCCTGATTCTTTTAAGGGATTTTCAAAAGTAATTCTGAAATATGCTGTAAATTCATTCAGATAGTTGCAATTCAAATGCAGTGCTTAGAACTTCCACTGCTTTCTGTGTGTATTCATAAGGTAAAACTGAATGGTATATGGCCCAGTTATAAAACTGTAGGTGCCGGTTTCCTACAAGTCCAACCAACAGTACCATTTGTGTTCCTTTAACAGCCAGGCTTTCCACTAAGATGCACATTATCATAGCTAGAATGAGGACTATATTTTCAGTGGATGATATGTTTGATCATGAAGGATTTGGATCTTAAAATTTTTCATGTGTCTATATAGATTTCTGCAGATTGGCCTTTATTTCAACTCTTTACTGGAGTCTGCCCCCAGCATGCAAATACGCTTCATCTGGTGAGATATTTACAAACTATTCACTTTGATAGTTCACTGTCAATTATTTGTGGAAGCTGGTGATAGACATCTGCTTTCCAGGGAAATTGAGCACTCTAATTAGTTTTGGCCAAATGTGCCTTTGTATAAACAGGGTGTCCGAAGAAAGATTATGGAATGTGATCTTAGGCCCTTCCTTATGCAGGCAGACTCCTCAACACTGCTGAAAGTTTATGTGCTTTGGTCTGTTCTTATGCAACCATAGTATGCTGGTGACTGCAGCATTGTGCTGGGAGAGTCAAGTCCTAGCATGACTATTATCTTGCTTCTTAACATTTAATAGCTCACATCACTCACATCATCAGTGTTTCCCTTCTTTCTCTTCCATATTTCTTTTCAATTTGCAGTTTTAGTTTAATCGATATTTTAGGCTAGACACAAACTGCAAATACTGCTAAGTTTAACTGACCACTCTTTGCAACTTTTTTTACCAAGCCATCTCCCTCTAATCCTGTGCAGCTCTTGACTCATAATATTTTATTCACTTTACACATCAAAATGATTTCAAATATAATGGCCATATTTTATTCCTTTTCATCCTTCAGCCCAAGCATCATTACATATGCTGTGCATATTTTATTTTTAAAAAAGGCAGTTAACAGTAAAGCCCAAATGAATTAAAGTACGTGGCTTGTATAGTAAGACTTGCCATAAGTTCTTATTCTTACATGTGATTATAATTTTTGGAAATGAACACACAATTCAAGATCTTGGCTATGTGAAATGAATAGGAAAAATGAGTGAAAAGAGGGAAAACAATCTTATTGCATGAGAAAAGATTTACATGTATATATATATACAGAGATCTACATAAATATATACCAAAATTTGTGTTGTGTGGATACAAATTATCCAACACGTTCCTCAGTTCAGCCAGAGTATTCTTTTTTGTACAGTGTTGGAGTGGTATTTAAAATACAGTTTTGTGGGGGTTTATTTGTTTCTTTGGTTGAGTTTTTCTGTAGTATATATTTTTTCTCCACTTTACATGGAGTGAGTCCATAAAAATGAGTGAATTTTGAAAAGTTTTCTGCTATAAGGACATTTTGACCTCAACAAAATCACAATATTATAGACTAATTCACGTTGGAACATACGTCATGAGGTCTTTCATCCAAACTTTTCCTCACAGCAGGGTCAAAAAATAATAGAGACTAAAATGTTCAGGGCTCCATCCAGTCAGGTCTTGAAAATCTCCAAGAGCAGAGGCTGCAAAACCACCTGGGAAACTTGCTCTAGTGTTTAATGATGGTCACAATTTTGTCCTTATGTCAGAATCTCCCTTTTGAATTTTTGCCCCTCAGCCTCCTGACATGCCCAGCTGTGAGTAGTCTGTCTGCATCTCCTTTCCACCTTCCCCAGAGGAACTGGGGATCTCCTTAAATGCCCTGGAAGCTGCCCCCTTTTCAGGCAGGAGTGGAAGGCATCTTGAATGACATTGCAGAGTTACATTTTTCTTCTTGGGATAAATTTCATGTCAAGAATTTTCTCCTTCTTAAAAGCACAAGTTTTGAATTCTTCTGTACTTTATGCAAAATCTTTCATACTTTCACAGGATTTATAAATTCATTTAATCCACTTACTACTTAGCAGGTCTGGAAACATCAACTCCTCTTGGCTTCAGCACTATAAATTGCAGTCTGTGTCTTTAATGTGGGTTCTTGTGCTTGATTTTACTTTCTTATCTGAATTTGTTAAGTTCTAGTCTGTGAGTCTGAGCATTTCTAAAAAGGCATTTGGCAAGCTGTGGAGATATTGAATTCCTATGAAATAATTTGGTTATTTGATGTGTTCAGTGTTTGTATGTGTTGTTAGTGACTCTGTATACTAAAATAACATTGACCCTAGACTTTGATTTAAAATGGAAGAAATTTATTATAAGACGCTACTCAGAATTACCTTAATACATAAAGATTTTTTTTCTTAAAATAAAACCTAGGGTTGAATACAAGGTCATCATCATTGGAGGGAGATCAATCTTTATTCTTTTATCAGGTTTGCCCCTTAGCCAGGGTAGTGTTGCCAGCAGAGGTTGCATAATTTTAACATGGACTTTTTGTGCAGCGTTGCTAGAGAAGGGAAGAGGAATTGTGAAATAACCTTGGTTGCTGAGCAGTGTTGCAGTTTCTGTTAGGAAGAGAGATTTAGCACTGGGTAGTAGCTCTGTGTGTGTGTTTGTACATGCAAGAGGTGCAAAGAATGAAAGCTCAGTGAGTACTAAATTTTCTGCAACATTTCCTTCTCCCTTCTCAGCAAGTTTACGGCTAGGAAAAAAAGTAACACCCCACTACTGCCTAATTATGGTCCTTTGCAACAGGACTTATTCTTGAAGACCTTTTTATTCAAAACTTTGAAACACAGTTTGTTTTCTTTTCCTTAAAATTTACAAAGTACAGGAATACACCAAAATATGAAGATGGTGAGGGCAAAGTCTCTCAGAAAGTGGGCAATACAGGGAGTGAAGTGTGTCTACCATTGCAATCAAACAATCCCTTTTAATGAAAATTTGCCTGCTGGACAGACTCAGAGAATCTGCTCTGAAATATGAAGCAGTGATGAGTGATATTAGCTGATGGTATGGTTCTGTATAACTTTATACATTTTTCTTTGTGTAGGTCATAAGAGTCCCCAAAGAATAATTATCTTGGTAATTTTTTAATCTTGGATGTGTATATTGCATAGCATTTTGGTATATTTATAAAAAGCTGTGCTATTTCTTATCCTAAAAACAACACCCATCTATCAACCTACCTATCTATCTGGCTTTTGTTTGCAATAAATTTTAGACACTTTATCAAAAGTATATTTGATTTATGCATGTACATATGCATTATTCAGGATGAATGAAGAGTGTTCTAATGCATTTCAGAAGGCATTTTTAAAATCCTATTTCTGAAAGGAAAAAATTAATAATGTAGAAATGTCTAAAAGCTGTTTAAAATTCTAGACATTTTTCCTTTGAAATCTGAGTTTCCTATTCTGTCTTTATTGTATATTAAATTCTGAAGTCTAGGAAAACATGAGAAATGCTGTTAAGTTTCTTTTTCAGTCATTGCCTAAGCTGCTAGGACAATCATGGACCTTGGGTTAGAAATTGACCTCAACCCAGCCAGAAAATTAGATTAAAGCAGAACTTCAAATCACATGCCTCAACTGAGTATTACACATGCAAACTATGTATATATGCAAAATATCATGATTTTGAAATCTTGTGAACACAATGGCAGAATATAGACAAAAGGCTGGGTTTTTAGAAGACATTTAGACGCTTTGGTGCTCATTGCTGCAGAGCCTTGGGGACTGACTCTGAATGTGACATAGGCAACAAAGGTGAGAGTCATAATTGCAAGTGATATGTCCTAATTTTAGCTGTCCAATACCAGATTAATTACCCCCTATTACTTTTCTGATTACAATGTGGAGAGCCTAATACAGCCACATCCTAGGTACAAGAACATGCACTTAGTATTCCTGCATCCCTCAAGTTTCTAAATGATATTTTTTACAATCTCCTTGCTTCCTTCAGGGGAAAAGATAAAACAAGGTTGACTAAGACTGCTGATAGAACTGTGAAAGAGAAAGGTTGATGAAAATGTTGAAAATCAGATCTAAGATGATCAGCATGTGGATGGTGACTGCACAAAAACAAACAAACAACAGCAAAAAAACCCATACCCCAGAAAAGGGGTAAAAAAGCTGGAAAATGTGCTTGAATAATCCTCTGAAGATATGTCCTTGTTCAGAAAGCCCAGATCCTGAAATACTTGGTTGCCAACCATGCAATTTGGGAAATTTTGTCTTTTTTCAGTATTTGCAGTGACCTGTGCAACAGAAGATACTAACTATGAAAAAGTGCTGCAAGAACTGGTAGTCACAGGGAATGTCGCGAGTTCCTGTGACAACTGAGGACTGTCTGGAGGCTGCAAAAGAATCCCATCTTAAATATATGCTACTTAAAATGATCAAAGAGGATATTTTCCTTTTATTCTTGGATTTTCATTCGGAATTAGTTGCTTGCCTACTACCAAGCTGAATACTAATAACATTCAGTACCATGAAAAAGTCTGTGGTTGCAGCTTGAGAATGTTCTGTGAATAATTTAAAACTTACATTCCAGAAAAATTATTAATAAAACTACCATAGGGAGAAAAGTTCTGCATATTTATTCATTTATTTTAGCTTCCTTTGCTTTTAGAAGTGATAGCTTATAAATAGTTCACTGTACAGATCATAAGCTAGGCTGATAAATTTTCATGTGTTTGTCATGGGGAAAATATTAAATTTCATGCTTTGTCACAGATTAATAGAAAAACTGTATTAATACAATGCAGATAATTTATATAATTTCAGAGTCATGCCTAGAAGGAAAACAGAATTAAGTAAGAGTTTACGTAGGAAAAGAACGGCAATACAATGTTAAGAGAACTTGAAATTTCTCTATAGTGAAAGAGAACCCTGTAAAATACTGGCTTTGTCCTTGTTGTATGTATGTACTGAAAAGGAAAATCTTCACATCTTTCTGTGTGATTTATCTCTGCAAAATACCCAGCTGTCATCAAAGGTAATTACTCTAGGTTCTTCTTCTAGAGAGAAATAGGCATTTCCTGAAAGTGTTTTTCACTCAGATTCAAATTTAAAGAGGGGATTAAGTGTCTTCTGCATTTTTCTGGAATAATCTGTTTCAGTCTCACATTTTGTGTGGGCCTGTGGGATGAGTGATGGTTCTATTCTTTTTCATACAAGAGTTAGAAAGTGTTGAATAAGGCAGTGGAGAAAAAACAAGAACAATCCATGAGAAATTTGTCTTTTCTAGATGTTGGAACAAAGAATTAGTGCTTGTCTCTATCTAGATATCTTAAAAGTTGTAAATGACTCAAAAGGTAAATATGATATAACACATAAAAGAACATAATATTTTCTGTTGCAAAGACTTATGGAAGAGACCTCATGTGGCAAAAATTGAACTGCATGACTGAAAAATATACTTCAGTATTTCCTAAATTATTAAGATGTGTGTTATGTATCACACATACTTTCTCTGTAAAGACCTCTTATTTTTCTTACTGGAATTCATCAGTATATTATAATAGCTTTTGGGTTTTTAGTCACTTTGAAGTAATACAGGGTCCAGCAAGTATTTAATCTCTATTTCTTTCTACTGCCTCTCTGTAATATTAATTATGTTCCTCTCTTGATTTCAGCATTGCTGCTCTTGGGGTACTATCGTGCTATGCTCCATCAGTTGAAGCAATAATCATGTACTCAGCAATTATATCTTCTCTGGAAGCATCACCATGTGTCTCATAACTCTCTTTCTACAGTATTTCACTGACACATTTAATCTCAAATGTTAATCTAGAAAACTGATAATGTCCTCCTGGAGATTTAGAGGTACCTAAAAAGAGATGTACCGATCTAATTTCACCTGCCAGACCCCATGTTTATTCTCTGAAATTGTAACAAGTTGCTTGATTTTTAATTGACGTTGCAAATCTTCTGGTGTCAGTTCTGAGCCATGGTAATAGCCATGGTGCCATTTAACCTTCTGGTGTTAAACATTCTGAGTCTTTCTTTTTTTCTTTGCTTTTTTCTGATCCAATTGAAGTGCTGATGCATTCCTAGAGATATCAACTTGTCCTCTTTTTTACTGGCTGAGTACAAAATTTTGGTACTTTCAAACACTACTAACATACTTTAATCCATAGCTTGTTGCCCTAACTTTACTGGTGATTATAGTGAAACTACTCATGCAGCTCAGCAACTGCATTTTAGGTATTCCAACTGCAGCAGAATTTATCTTACTGCAAATGCATATACATAATGCAACATTTATTTCTATGCAAATATGCTCAGAATCTCCAATTCCTTTAAATATATCATGGTACACTATGACAATATCTTCTCTGGATGTTAAATTTATTGTTAAATGTCTCTCACCCATACACTCAGCATGTTATTGATGGTCATTCAGTTATGAAAAATTGTCATTTGCCTTTGCCTTTTTTGGCTATCACATTCAGCTTCACCACTTCTTTTGATTAAGTGTATCCTATGCTGGTAGTAGTAGATGAAATGTGCTTTACTTTGCAAAAATTAGCTTTTGTGGTTTCAGAATTTGGGTTCTTTCAGTACAGAAGACTTTTGTCCTATTCTCAATGCTGGCTTCCACACTAAATTTGTCAGAACAGCTGTCAAGGACTTTAGACTTATTTTTGTTTTATTTTCTCCTTCAGCCCTTCTGGTTGCCCCAGCATGAGTGATATGCCAACTCAGGACGCAGAATAAACTGTAATTATGTAATAGAGACTTCATGGAGCTTAATATTGCAACTTTCTGCATTCCTCTCTTTATTTAGAATTTACCCTTTGCTCTCCTCCTGCATCTAATGTTAGCATGAGGTTTTTCAAACATCATTGCACATGCTATGAGATTTCTAATATCAGTAAATTCTGTACTTCTGTTCACAGAGTTAAGATTGCTTAGGTATATACATTGCTTAGCTATATACATTGCTTATATATCACATACTTCCAAATTCATCAGGTAAATTAGTACCTGTCTGTAAATGGTATTAAGTATTATTTATTGAGAACAGAAGCAACTGTGAGAGGAAATAACAATTTTTAAATCTCATAATGGAAATATTACTTAATAACAGCAAGGGATTCTCCCTTTGGACCTTAATTAGAAGGAAGCAATACTTAAAGTTTTAAAATTAAAAAAGAATTTTGGCTATTGAGGGAAAAGACAGCAGGCATACATAAACATATTTGGTAAATATAAACAGATTTAGTAAAACATAATTTATTTTCTTCCTAGGCTGTTTTGTAAATAAATAAAACGCTCAATAAGTTTCTAAACAAGCCTGTGAAACAAACAGAAAACATGGTCATTTTGGAACTTTTACTACCCTGAAGAGATGTACACAGTCTTTCTGCAAAAACTGACTAACATTTATAGATGATATTCCACAAAAAGGAAAGAAAAACAAAAGCTGTATTACAGCAGCACTCTCAGCACTCTTGCATATTTACTAATGAAAAACAATGTTTATGGCTTTAAGATGATGACAAATACATAAACCAAGAGGCTAAGTTCAAAAAAGAAGGTTCATGCTAATAAGTGTTTTTACATAGAAGACAAGAGGTAACAAAGCTGAAAAAGAAGACTGACAAAGCATTACATGAACAAAGATGTAAATAGAACTCTTAGGGAATAGTTTCATTTGTTCAAGGACTAGCTAACACTTCGTATCCTGTAAAAGGCTGCTTTCATTGTACCAGGGTTTTGCAAAGTCAGACGATGGAGAACAAGATAAAAGCCCATTGCTGTGATGAAGGAGACTTGTAGGCTGAAAAAAAAAAGTAGTATCTTTTGAAAGTGCTCTCAAATTATCTATAGTTTCCTTCACCCCAGTGCTGCTAAGGAGAGCAACTCTAGAAAATCCTTGTATCTCTGGCATGGAGCTCTTCTTGTGTTTATCCTCAAAGAACACAGAAGTTTTGGAAACTATTGATGTCAGCAATCAGCCCTGGTTAGTAATGCAGCTCCGGCTGTTCTTTGAAGGTGCATGGGAAACTTGGATCTGCTGAGGCACTGGTAACTTTAGAACACTCTCACCTTTAGCTTTGCTGCTTCTTCCCTTCTGTGGAAAGCTCTGTGGTTTGTCAGTCAATCACAGGTCTCTGAAAAACTTTCAGCAAAAGATAGTTGCCAGAGAGCAACTTTCTCTGTTAGGAAAAAATAAAAGCCAGAGCCTGAAGGTGGACCCTTCATGAAAAAATGCTAAGGATATTTTTGCTTTTGTTTGGGGTGGCTGGCACTGTAGGGATTGGGTGTTATGAGTGGCTGGGATGTAGGAGAAAATGCTAGGAAGGTCCACAATCAAAATAATTCTAGTGAGACTACAAAATGAGGCAGTTTATGATTTTATTGGTAAATCTTAATTCTGCTATAGAGTTGGGGTTTTATTGTGGTTTTTTTTTTTTTTTTTTTTGTCTGGGCTATTTAAATTTTTCTCCCATTGCCTGTAATGAATAGGCAAGGGGAGCAATTACTATCTGAGGTGGCAAAAACTGTCAGTGTGCTTTGTGTATTTTGCCCAGCAGAAGCTTCTCATTTGGTCTCACTGTAACCACACCTGAGCAATCCAAAATCCTTTTTCTTCACGTGTCTGCTACTTCTTGTTCTTATTCAAAGACACAGCCTTTTAGGGGACGTGTGTAAAGGATGGGAAAGAACATTTTATCAGAGCCTGTTGCAATAGGACAAGGGTAGATTTTGATTAGACAAAAGGAAGAAAGAAGTCTTTTTACAATGGAGGTGGTAAAACACTCGAACAGGTTTCCAGCAGATGTGGTAGAAAACATTCCAGATCAGGTTGGATGGGGTTCTGAGACACCTGATCTAGCTGATGTCCCTGTTCATTGCAGATGCTATTGACCAGACCCAATCCATAGGGAAGTTTGTTCCCCCCCTGGGGCCTGGGTAAGAGACATCACCAAGAAACTTCCCAGCCTGGTATGACCCATTGATTATTACCAGCTCCTGGTTTCCCACAGGGTTACCAACAAAGACCCAACAAGAAGGCTGCAGACAAACAAGAGGGATTTCAGTGCCTTGAGACAACAGAGCAAAGGATCTGGAAAGCAGGTTGTGTTCTCTTCTGTCCTAAGTGTCCTGGATAGGTCAGAAGAATCATGCCTTATCATTACCATTAGCAATGCTACTAACAGTGACATTAGCATCTTCTTTCTCCAAACTTTCATTGGGGTAACTTTCATTGGGATAATTTTCATTTGGGTAAATTTTTAATGCATTCAGCCTTCAGTTATTAACATAAATTTGTAGCCTGTACATGCCTGTATAGTTAAGTTGCTGTCTACTTCATGTGTTCACAGATTTGGCAGGAAAAAATGAAGCTTTTTTTGTAGGTTCTGGAATAGCTTTGGGTGCTGATGATTCAGCCATTTTCTCAGTATCCAGATTCCCTTTGGCCTTTGATGTCCAACCATTTTTAATTTTTTTTTTTTATTCAACAGGATGAAATAATGCTGCAAAGATTTCTGCCAAATCCCTATCTAAGCTTTTATGTGCAGAGCAAGATGGAACAGGAGGCATGGCAGGAGTTTGCAAGAAAAAATTTTGGCACTTTTTTCCAGAACAGCTGGCAACAGCCTTAATTGATACCAGTTGTTGTACTCTTAGGAGGGGATAGAGAACATGTAAATTCTTACAGTTTCTTAAAGAGATACATGAGATATCTAATGCATGCACAAATTCATAGAAATTCAGTTGGGAAAGGTGCCCTTTTTGTGCAAGACTTTTTTTTTAATACATTTCCAAGCTTTCCCTTGGCAGTAAAAGGATTAACTCTGTTTCATTCCAGAGAGATGTGCAGATTTCTCAGTGGTTTGAATACATAATCAGTTCCATGGAATTGACATAACTTAGATAGCTTGTACAGCATGTACTTTTATTGACAGCAATATAACATCCATTGTTTCAGTGTAAGAAAACAGTATGTTATTTGATTTTTGTTATTAAAATTGTACAGTAACTCAGGTTATTTTTCAAAGTCTCTTAAAAAAAAAAAAAGCATTTGTAAAATATCAAAATACATCTGGCAGATGACATCACAAGCACTCTATGCATCACTTCTTTTCTGAGTGGATAATGCCACAGGTTAAGAAAGGAGAGCTTTCCCAAATACCTTATATATTATTTTATGGAGGGCTATGAAGTTATCATTTTGATAACTCTTACTTATTCATAAGGCTAAAGTCTGTTTCCAATTCTGGAACACCTTTACCCTGAAATACCCAGAGCAGATAGAATGTCATTTGGAATAGGTATGGATGACAAGAAGATTTGAAATGTTGCTGCTTGCCATTCAAATTTGTAATTGCCAGTGAGGAAGTCCTGTGCTTACTTGATTTCATGGAAAGGGAGCAAGAAAAGTTTGACAGCAAGTATGGGCAAGCACAGACTTTTTAATGAATTAATGTTAATTTTTTTTTTCATAAGCTCATCAGCTTATTACACAAACATTTGATCTAGATTTTGAACCAGCTCAGTATCCTAGATTTGCAGTCCAATGTTAAAATGTGGTCATAGTTTTTCTGGGAGATTTCATGAGGTATGTATAATGCAAATGATGCAGAATGAATCTATGAAATACATATTTCAAGTCTGTTGATTGGTGCTATATTAAAAACGTGTTATTAAAGAGTAAGTACAAATGGCTCTTGTACAATATCAGCATGAGTATAGATAAAATAAATAGCATTTGAATTCTGTCTAACAAGTTTTATGATGTTTTCACCATTTATGAATGAAACCATCAGATGCTAGCACTAACCTCTGGGCAAATGTGCAGTGAAAATATGGATGTCTTCTATACAGAATTCGAGGTCTGGTTGACAGTTAATCCTTCATCAAACTTAGATTGCACAAATATGGTTTGCATGGGTTTTTCTCACTTATTTTGATGAAAGTAAAAACTTTATTCACTGCACTAAAGACTTGAGCCACTAAATCAGGTGAAGAAAATCTCTTCTGGATGGGATACTGGTGGTGCAGTTGCATAGGGGACTCAAATGTCTGTGTCACAGAGGATGAGTAGGGATATTTGAAAGGCCTTCAGAGTTCCAAGAGGGATGTAAAGATTTTAATGAGACTGTGTAAGAAGTTGATAAGATTCACGAGGGGTCAGACAATATTTTCATTTTATTTAGCTGGAAAATGTTTTGGTCTGTCAATCATAATAACATGAAAGTAGCTGCACATTCCCCTACATTCTTCTAATAAATTTCTAGAAAAGACAAACTGTATTTAATTTTCTCTGAAAAAGTAATTCTTACATTTATAATAGCTGCTATAATGCATGTCTGTGTCTATTTTTTATGAGGCATGAGACAATTGATGTTCTCAGTCTATCAGTTACTCAGATGGTTCTTTCATAGATAATATCTGGTGGCTTTCATAGTTTATTTTCAGGTTGTTAACTTTATAGTTTTGTCAGAATGCTACACAGTATACAAACAGATTTTCTTTACATTCAACTTAAACTTAAGAAAACATTTAATTTATTCATTAATAATTGCTTGTTAACACCTACCACCCTCTCTCTGTCTCTTAAGAATTGACTTTTGTGGAAAAAGCAGTATAAGCAGCCTTTTTTTAACAGGAAATGCCAAAGTAAGATTTTAGGGAGAAAAGTGAAGTGGTAAAAAAAAGGAAAAAATAAAGTAGAGAAATTCAGGAAGAGAATAAGTTGGTTAAAGTTTTGTGATGCTTTGCATGGCAAGTATTTTACTGTTTGGTTTGGGGGTGTGGGGCCAGGGCAGGCTGGGCTACAGGGGTGTGTTTTGTGAGATGCCAAAAACCCCCCTGATACAACTGCTGCTGGCCAAGGGTGGAACCATCAGTTTATTTTATCTGCAGAGAAGATGGCAGAAAAATATGTATAAAAAAACCTCCATCTGTAAGTATAACAACTTGCAAGAGAAAAAATTGCTCTCTTTGTCAGGATTTGACCTAACAAGTCCAAGAACTAAATTTCTATATTGCTTTCCTAGCTGTTGCTTTTTCTATAGCTTAGGTGAAGGTGTACTTAGGAGAAATGAGATATATGTTCTTGTTACCCACATAAGATTTAAACTGCACTATTATGCTTTCTTCTCCTAAGTGCGCTTGCTGTACTCATATTTAAATCATATTTTCACCTAAATCTCCCATTTAATCTTTAAATAGCTAGCTGGGATTTCCTCTGATCACACTGGAAATGGCAAAAATTGGATCAATCCAATATTTGCCATTCTTACTCATTTCTATGCCTCAGGAAATTGATGAAGAGGAAACTGCTCTTCTGGACAGTGTTTTATAATCATATGTATTTATTTAATTTTTTTTTATTCATCACTTTTCAAACAATAGCTGAGTAAATTAAATCAGGTTAAAGTTTATGTATACAAAAATTCAAGAGAAATATTTGCATAGTAAGTCTCTGCTCAGGGTCAAAAGTCTGGACAGTGCATAAATTGTGTTAGTTGCTCTCCACTCAGTCCAGCAATTAAACCACAGAGGCAGAACTTGAAAGTGAAAAACAATAGCCAATTAACAGAGATAACTGTACTGTGGAAAAGAAAAATGAGAAATACAAATAAAGCAAAATGAAACTGCAGGGTGTTTGGAGGTTTATGAAAGTAAAATGAGGAAACCTCACATCAAAATTTAATAGTCAGAAAAGTAAAACATAACCAAATGAAAATCCTGTTTACCTTGAGGAAGAAGAAAAGAAGAGGAAACAAAAATAATCTATGACATAAAGAAACTTAGGTGTCTCTAGTGGTTTGCATAAACAGAATAAGGAAAATATCTAATTAAATCCACCCTCTGTTGCCATGAAAGAAAAGCTGCTGCATATAGTTTTTCCAACTCTAGAAATTAAAAAAGTTTGATCCTTAGAGCCAAAGTAAACATTCCTTAAAAATTAAGACAAAATAATGGCATTGACATATAAATATTCTTTCAGGTTTTCTTTAATCTGCTCAGTCACAAAAGACTTAGGAACAAAAAAGGCAGACATAACAACGTAGAGGAAAAATATTATAAGCATCTGCTGTTTTGGGAAATGCAGCCCTCTTCACTGTTCATAAATAAGGTTACCATTTGCACACATGTTTACTGGGAATCCTGATCTATCTCTGACCTTGTATGATCTCCACAAGAATTTGGTTGAAGAGGAGAACAATGGAGAAACACAAATTCATGCTTTCTAAAGCAGTTAGATTTCATTTCTCTGATTGTTTATGCAAAGATTCTACTGACAAGTGGAATTATTTTTAAGGTTTCCCAGAATCACTGAACCAAAGAATGGTTGAGGTTAGAATGATGTGGGTTGGACTGGTACAGGTTGGTTTCTCTGGACATCATCTCTTCCAACCCTTCTACACAATCAGGGCCATCTGGAGCCAGATGCCCAGGATTTTGACAAAATGGCTTTTGAATATCTCCAAGGATGGAGAGTCCACAACCTCCCTGGGCTACCTGTGCCAGTGCTTTGCCACTCTCCCGATAGTGTTTTCTGACAGAAGTAGTGTTTTCTAGACAGAATAGACAGAACGTCCTGTGTTTCAGTCTGCGTCCACTGTCACTGTCACTGGTCATCCCTGAAAAGATCCTGGCTCTGTTCTTCAGGTATTTACATACCTTATCAATATAAGGTCACTCCAAGCCTTCTATTTTCTACACGTAACAATTCCAGATCTCTCACACTTTCCTCATATGAGAGGTGCTCCTGTCCCTTAGTCATCCTGGTGGCCCCTCAATGAATTCTTTCCAGAATGTTCATGTGTCTTTTGTACAAGGAGCCTGGAACTGGGCACAGCTCTCCAGGAGAGGCCTCACCAGTGCTAAGCAAAGGGGAAGCAACACCTGATTCACCTACTGGAATTTTTTTTGTTACTGCAGCTGAGGATACTATTTGCCTTTTTTCCAGTAAGGGTGAACTGCTGACTTATGTTCAACCTGGTTTTCACCAGTATACCCAGGCTCTTTTCTGACAAACTGGTTAGTCCTCATGGGATTGTTCCTTCTGAGGTTCAGGATGTTGCCCTTTCCTCTGTTGAACATCAGGAGGTTACTGTAGGTCTTTTCCTCCAGTTTTTCAAGGTCCCTCTGCATGGTCGTTTGACCCTCTGGCAAGTCATTCACTCCTACTGCTTTGGTGTCATTTTCAAACTAGCTGAGGGTACACTGCTGAGGTTTGCTTGAGAAGCTGACAAAGAAAATGTGAAACACTCAGCTGTAGGCAGGTGGAGCAGGCATGTTTTCTAGAAGAGAAGTGAACAGGATAGCATTAACCACCACCACCTATAAATCTACCCTGGAGGCAAGCTGCTTGTGGTGTTCCATGTCTCCCATGGCACAGTTAGGCAGGGCAGAATTACAGAATTAGTGACCTTTTCTGACACTGTTCCTCAGGGTTTTAATGCAAGTGTTGAAGATTACATGCAAGATGTTTTCCATTACTATCTGTATGGCAGATTATCTTTGTCAAGTGGGCAGTTTGCTTTATCTCTCTCTTTGAGTGACCACATTGACACCTCCCTTGGGAGGGGACCTCTGCTGATAACAGACTATTGAATATCACTGCATGACTGATAAGAACTATAACAACCCATTGTGAGATGCTCCGGCCAGAGGGAGGAGCCAAGCATTGCTACGCGGATATAATCTGAGATTCTAGAACACTAGCACGGGATTCCCTAGAGGAACAGCAGCTGCCTCTTCCTCCACTAGATCTTCAGAAGAAGAATACATCCTTCTCTACAGATTCCCCTTGCTCCAACAGAACCACACGTGACACTTCAGGAGGACTGCAGCCACTTTTCCAATTGGACTGCCACCAACACTCTGACTGACAGGGTGTCAGGTTAAGTTCTGACTCTGTCAGTGTTGTTCTAGGGAACTGCATTGCTTATTTTATCCTTTCATTTTCCTTTTCCCTGTTAAAGAACTGTTATTTCCTACTCCCATATTCTTGCCTGAGAGTCCCTTAATTTAAAATTTATAGCAATTCGGAGGAGTGAGGAGGGTTTACATTCTCCATTTTCAGGAGAAGCTCCTGCCTTCCTTAGCTGACTCCTGTCTTTCCAAACCAAGACACCAAGTTAGAACAGTACCACTATGGTAGTTATTTAGAAATTTTAGATTGGCAGTACATTTAGAAATATGGCTGTCCATCACATCCATATATTGAGCTCCTAACTGCAAATTGTGTCCATAATTGAGATCTTTCATAAGCTTTAAAGCAATTAGTGTTCCATGATACCATTGTGTTAAAAATTAAAAGCTTCTTAATGTGTTTGTGACAGCAGTTATGTTTATTCTGTGTCAAAGCTGATCTCCAAGTTCCAAAGACACAGCATTCTTGCTGAGAGAGACTGACTTCTGAGAGAGTTTTTCAGGATTAGGAGGATTTCCAACTGCAGCCATCAACAGTGAAAACTGTGAAATCTTCAACTTTCAAGTTCCACTATCTTTGTTAAATTACAAGTATGAAAGAAAATTGATTCTTTCTATCTATCTGCCGTAGAAATATAAAAAAGTTTCCATGAATGAAACAAGATTTTATTTTTCCTCAACCCAGCTTTTATTGCCTGGAACTGAACAATAAACAGAAATGTCAGAAAGTATCTTTACTATTTATATTTTTCATAAAGTATCAAATGAGTTGTGATAGATAAACTGCTAAGGTTTGATAAATAAATGTATTAGTACCCTGAGGGATATCTCCTATTGTATCAGCTGATGCAGGAGAAGTGGTGTACCTGCTATCAGCAATCTCTCTTAAAGAGTATTTGTGTCTTGTCAGCATTCTTCTTTTCTTGTACTGAAAATCTTTCACCAAAGAGAATAGGAAATGGTCTACACTGAGATATCATTTATATACCTTCAAAACTCTGCTTGCTGTAGTCTTTAAAATTATGAGCCTTGTATCTTAATTTCCCAACCAAACAGGCCTCTGTAATTACACTGCCCATTTGTCTGTCTGCTTTCACTTACTTGTCTTTCTTTTAATAAAATGAATCACCCAACCAGATTCCACCAAATTTCACTGAAGGTTCATAAATTCACATGATTTTTGTGATGATCACTAATGGGATAAATGTGTATGTGACAGAGGACTGGGGAAGGGAGAGGAAGAGGGAGACTAAACTGGGTGAAAAGCTGAGCTGAGTGGACAGGGCTGGAAAAGCAAATAGCTAGGAGATATCATAGGATTACATATGGACGTAGGAGAGGATGTTAACACAAAGTTAAAGCAAAGATTTTCTCTGTGTGACATACCAGCCAAATTAGTCTAGCCTACAGAAGCATCACTATTCAAAGCTTCCTGTTAATAATAGTTCTTTAAGAAGAGATAGTGTACATAATATTCTGTGTAGGAATATGGTGTAATTATTACATTGTGTCTATGAGATGAAGTCTGAAAACACAAAGTAATTAAAGTGCTGTCCTTTAGAAGATGAAAGCTGTGAAATTACTGTGTACCATAATTGGAAGTTCTAATTTCAAGTGTAAAAACCACTTTTCTCAATTTATACTTTTGTAATAACTAACACTTAAAGTGTTTTCTTTCTTTTCCATTTGATTAAATTTCAAGCAAATCACTTCTTCCTATTTGGACTTGCCCGTATTTTGTACTCTTTACAGGGTTGATATACACTGGCAGCTACAGCCGAAAAGTCAAATTGAAATACAGCTACTGTTTCTTCAAGGAAATATTTCACATAATATTTAAACATTTAAAATACCAAAGTGATGGCTTAAGTCCTTGGAGTGTGTATAACTCAAATGACATAGCAAAAGTGTCAAAATCAAAGTGAATACTAAACAAACATCAAGTGAAAAATCAGATAATTTAAAATGCAAACACATCTTATAAATATGAAAGCTGGAGACAAAAACAGCAGAAGTGCACAAACCTGCATATGCTTAGAATAAAGTTTCAAGAATCCATATGTTACAAGGAAAATGTAGGACCACACATTCATATCTCAGTGATTTATAACAGAAATATTTGCAATACCTACCAACAGTTCTAAATCTCTAGATTTTAGAGATTTAGAGTCTTTAACCATCTTTTAAATAATACCACTTTTACATGCTCTATTTAAATGTTCAGGGATTTGCTTATTGAAACTGGATTCATCAATGTGCTCACTCTTACAATGTTTTGAACAATAATAGGGCAAGGCTATGCACAGATACGCTCCTTATTGGGATGGTTTGGTTTTCTTTTCTAATGGGGATGGGGCTGCAGGTCACAACCAGAAAGCTGGACCAAAAGCAAACAAACTTTGCCTTGGATAAGGAGGTGAACATGTTGACTAAACACCAATGTAACTCTTTCTTTGTTTCCTCATCTCAGGCTAGCTCTTTGATGAAGCAAAGGGCGCGGTTCTGTCTTTTGGGGATTCTCAGAAGCATTATATTGAATTGAGCCTCAAGGCTATTCTACCTAAAAACTAGAATTAAGACTTCAATAGAGCTCATTCAATTTTGCAAAGAGCTGGTTTCTTGTAAGCATATGTGTCAGGCACACAGCAAACAGAGTTGATACTTCTCAAAATCACATTGGCACAAAAGCTGTTGTGCATTTATTGGCATTTTCTATACTCAGCACTTTTTATACAAGGTCTGATACAACACCTTCACTAATTTTTAGCAGACACAAGGACGTGCATTTGTTATTAATTACCCTGACAGGTATCCATCATCAGGATGTGGCGGCCCTGCTGTGTTTTCTGATTTTTCACTCTGAGAAGAAAACTTCAATTATGACCTTTTCCAAATATTTGATCATTTCTGCCATGGATCAGACATAGATTTAATAATTAGTCAATCTACTTCACTTCTGCTGAAGCAGAAATTAAGAGTCTGCAACCAGAGTTGTCAGGTGTTATGATCCACTCAACACTCCGTAAGCAGAGTAGTCTTCCTCAAATAAGCCCAACTAAATTTAGTAAGAATGTGCTAAACTAGAGATTCAGTCAAAACCAGTCAGACAGCAGCTGTTGTGCCATTGCCAGTAATGGTCTGCATAATTTTCAGCTTTCTATTTAATTCCATAAGCCAGTTGCAATGGGACATAACCATTATCATAATGGAAAACTATTCCACCAGAGGTGAGCTGCAGCAATGCTTTCCCTTATGCAAAGTGATGTATTTGTTGAAACATAAACCTCCTGGGGAAAAGCAGCTCTTGTTGCTACATGCATTAATCATCCAATTAAGAGATCTGTCTTTAGCCTCTGTGCGTACAGGCTTCCTAGTTGAATCCCCATTTTTGGCGCATTCGTTTCTCACAAGGTGGGTACACAATAAATGTCTCAGGGACTTTTGACTTGCTTTGCCTTCCAGTCTGTGCATCTAGGCTCGACACATCCTAACTATGCTGCAAAAACAAGCTGGGTTCAAGGCCAGTCCTGTCACAGCAGACAACCACGATACACAGGGTGTCATCATGCAGTTTCAGAAGGCTTTAACCCATACAGAATAACACCATACCACATCAGAGGGCTTCAGGAATCTGACCTTTGTGTTCTTTAGCCCAACCTTTTACACCCCTCATGTTGCTGCACTGCACCTGAGTGCCCTCAGTTCCCTTTGGTGTTGGTCAGTGCCCCTGGGCACTCCCTGGCTCATTGCTGTCAGCGCTGCTCACCTGCTGCTCACAGCTGTGCCCAGTGGGGGTGAGGCTCAGCCACAGCCCCACTCCCAATCACCACAAACTCTGTACCTACACAGTCCCACCAAGAGCAGTACAGAGCACATTTATAGAGAAATAAATCTGACTAATTGCTATACTGTCAGGCATACCCAGATAACTTGTGGCCTCCTGCTGCAACAGGCAGATGGAAAGATGCTAGGGAGAAAGTTACTTTCCTTTTTCAGAGCAGTCACACAGTGTCCCTCTGCCTCTCCTGTGCATATCCTTTCTGGGGAATATATCTTTTTTATGCTACTCTGTAGTGCAGGGGAGCAGATGCAAATGATAAACCCACAGTGCCCGTTATTATCTTGGGCAAAAGCAAATCAGGGAAAATGCTGACTGACAGGCTGCTTTGCTGCATAATTAACCCCTTTACCTACACCTTAAATCAGTCTTGTGTCAATGTCCCCCATCTGTATCCATAGTGATTGTTTGTGCTGGCTCCTAATTGATCAGGAATGGTTTACTCACATTGGATGTAAGGATAGCCCCTCAGAAAGGCCATTGATTAAAAAGACACAGGAGCCAGCTTGTAGAGCCTCCAAATTTTTTTAACCTTTATCTATTTATTTATTTACTTGTTTATTTTTGTTGTCTTTTGATTTTAACTGAACTCTCTCAAAGGGAATCACTGCATGGAGAAATATAAGTAGCTTTTAACAGAGACTGGGATTTTAAGTTAAATAGCTGTTGGAGGTGTTGAAATAGAGATTGTATAGACTAAATGTAGACAACCAGGAAGTGTTGTGCGCTGTGATGTTTCTGTGTGCTAGCTGAAGAGGAAAGCATCCATGTTGAAATGTCAAGAGCAGAGAATTTCAAATCAGGCAGGTGGTGGGTCACAGGTTTGTCCTCAAGTTTCCATCTAAGGGGTGCCAAGATCATGCCAACAAAAAGTCAGCTTCACTGTGCCACATCAAGATTGAGCATAATCTGTTCAAATATAGGTTTGAGACTACCACATCCCTATCTGTGGCAAAAGTCAAGGGAGGAATATTTAAACTTCTGATCACTTAATTTATTCATTTCTTTAAATTTTTAAAATATTCATACATCCAAAGCTCTGGGTGCACATGAAAAATGTTAATAGAAAACCCAGGAACATAATGAAATCATATAATACATGTCTCAGAGGTACTTTGTCAGAGGAAACCTCTGCATTCTCAAAGCTTTATTGTTCTCCAGAGTTATCTGATTTTTTTTCCTTCTTTTTCTTTGACCTAAATTTAATGGACAACTTTAGGAAATGCACTTATGTTTTTGAATATCATATGTAGCTTTTAATAGAGGGAAAAATGACAGGAATGAGATATGAGATGGAAAGGAGAAGGGGAAAGATGAAAAGAGAAAGTGAAGGTAGAGAAGCAGAAAAGAGAAACAGAAAAAAAAAGAGAGAAAAAAAAAGAAAAAGGAGTAAAGAAAAAAATAAAAAAGAAAATTAAAAAAATAAGAAAAGAAAAAAAAGGAAAAGAAGAAAAAACAAATACATCTGCTAATTCAACATACATAATAGAAGCGTATGTTCTAAAATAGGTTGTTATTTGGAGAGAGTTTTATGATCCATTAGACAAGAAGAGTCTTCAATCAAGAAATTTGAAAAACAGTTTACCATTTCAAGCCTCCTCAAAAGAAAATTCATCTGACCTGATGAGACAAATCAGGACCACCGTGGTGATTTAATGGAGCAATCAGCAATGCGTCAAATCTGATTGATGCGTCCCTTCAGAAACCTGACAGGCGATTTGATCCCCACCAGCACAGAAAAATCTTCCCCAGAAGACTCTCTTGCTAACACAAGCTATGGAAAGATTTTTCCAGTCAACTGTTTCTTTTTTGCCCTTGAATTGAGGTGATTTTTTTTTTTTTGTCCAATCCTTTGGTTTGACTTGATCTGAATAGCATTGTCTTGACCTAAAGAAGTTATTTATGACAGAACATAGCTCTTACCTTTCAAAATGTCAGACATCTTATCAAGTGATGAAAGTTATTCCTTTGATAAAGCTAAAATAGGAAAGTAATAAATATAATTTGTGTAGAATTCCAGTTCTAATAGCTATAAATGTATATTAAACCCAGTGAAATTCACACTAGCAGTCTAGAAGAATAGTTACCTTTTTTCTGGATTTCAAGTGAGTTGCAGTAGAATGACGAAAGAGAAAAGCAGAGGATAAGTAACAGACATAAAACAATTAGGGGCTCATTTTATTTCAAAATGGTTTAAAAATCATTTTATGCTGAGTGATTTTTTTGTTTTATAAAGTATACATGCTTGAAACCTTTATTTTTAAAAATTATTAAAAATATGATTTTAACTTGTGTCAGGAGAAAACTACATTGAGTTGCCTTGCTGCTTCCAAATCTTTTTGCCTAAAAGATCTCTTTCTGCCCTGCTTCACAGCCCATTCATGGGGTTACACACAGAAAACCATTTTTTAAATAAAGCTGTACTGTGATTTCACATTCCAGGCTGTAGATAGAGTCCTGTGTGTATTAGCAGATGCCATAATTGCAAAGGCCAGAGACATTGAAGGCATTATAAATAATTTACTGTATCAATTAATACTCAACATTATATAATTAGGAAGTTAGCATACCATGTTTATGTAATGCTGGGTGCATCATTAAAAAGGATAAATAAGCAGAATGTGAACAAACTGTCAGCAGAACAAAGGAGCTGGCTAAGTTCCTCCTCCCTGCCCGGGTGACTTGGTGAAGCCTTGTGATGATGAAAATGTGTACACAGAGGGAGATTTCAGGATTGCAGAGACAAAGGGGTGGTGGCAGCAGCAATCTCTCTCCCAGAGCTGCTCCCCAAACCTGGGGCTGAGGGGCGGAGCACAGGCAGCACACTGCCAGTGCTGCTGTCCAGCCATCCTGTCCTGTGCCTCTCCAGCATCATGATTTAGCATCCTGCCAGGCCATTTTGGGAACAGTCTGGGAAAAACAGCAGCTCAGAATCCTGTCAGTTCAAAGAAGAAGATATCTTTTGCTCCTTGGTCTTTCTGTGTGCTCTGTGGGCACCCAGCTGTTGGTGGTGCAGGGTTTTCAGGTGCAACCAACAGTCAGGATCATCAGTACATGAACTAAAGTGTGATCAGTGAAGGATATGAGAGGGTAGGTAGATTTGCAACAGAAATGAAAAAGTGAATCAGTTTAACTTACAAATTCTATTTATATAAATATTGTGTCCACATAATATCTGCAAGCAATTTCCATTAAACAGGCATGAGACTGATGGAAGAATTGGGGAGGCAGAATTCCTTCTATAAAAGCTTGGGTCTACATGATGATGTTTATTTTTCCTTATGAAGTATAAAAAAGTCTGTTTAAGCAGTTGAATAAGGTAATTATTTGCAATGCATTAGCTGTAATATGAAATTTCATATAAAGTATGTATGTTCTGAATCAAGATTGTGTAGGGTCATTTCTTTTTAATGATGTCAGTTCATAATTAAAATCGACACAAGTGGTTTATTTTTGGAAGATGGGAGCTAGTCTTTAAATGTGCCTGTTACAGATCTTGTGTCCAATCCCAGCCTGACTGCTTTATTAAAATGTATTTGGTGTGCTATCCTAACAAAAATCAATTTTAACACCTTTTTGCAAACAATTTCCTTTCTGTTAGAATCGTTTTCCTTTGTAATTATAAAATCATCGGTGTAAGAAGATACAATTGGAGTTTGAAGAGTATAGTTTATTTTTTTAATTACATTTAATGAATAATTGAAAATTATATTAATCTAATGAAAATAAATTTGAATTTATGATTATTTAATTTTAATTTTTATTAAATCCATTTATTACATATTCATTGCAGGAATACCTATAGATGTTCTACAACCTGAACTTGTCTTTAAATAGTCTAAATAGGATCAAACTTACCTGATGATTTATTCCTATTATTTCCCAGGTTATATATGCATTAATGTGGTCAGTTAGATGCTTACAGTGTAATTTGGTTTCTATTAAAATTGAAGACACAATTCTTAGTGATGTAAGGAGGTCAATATTTTGTCCATGGAAATGTACAGCATAATTAGCTAGGAAGGTCTTTGAGCAGAAATGCTGCTTTCATCTTCTTCTGACCAGAAAGGTAAGGCTGACCCCTGCCCCTCATTAGCTTCTGTAGAGTCTGAGGGTGTTCTGCATTTTTACAGCAGCTTACAGGGCCCACATCACAGCCCCAGACCCCAGTTCCAGAGCCTATTAAAGGTACACACACTGTTCTTTTTAGCTCTGTGGACATGGGATCAGATATGTTCTATTAGCCCTCAAGGTCAAAGGCAGATTCAGCTTTTGAAGCTATAGAATATTTTTCTTTGATGATGAATAGATGATACTTTATGAGATTCATTTGACATAGTTTTTTCCATCTACAGGTTTAGTGTCTAGTCCAAATTTTCAAGTGGGTTTTTAAAGTTTGACTGTGGTATCTACCTTACAAAAAAAAAAAAAAAAAAAAGCCTGTAGGTTTTCCCTTTTATATACTGAGTGAAAGAAAAGTTTAAATGAATGGTTAGATTATATGACAGCTATGATTTAGCTCCAGCTGGCAGCTAAGCCCCACACAGCTGCTTGCTAACTCTCCCACCCCTCTGTGAGATGGGGAAGAGAATTTGAAGGGTAAAAATGAGAAAAATCATGAGCTGAGATAGATAAGAAGAGTATAATAATTGAAATTAAATAATTTAAGAAAAAAATATTAAGTCATGAAAAGGAAGATAACAAAGACGAAGAAACAAAACCCAAGAGAGAGAAGTGATGAAATTAAGACAATTGTTCACTGCCAGCCAACCAATGCAAAGCCAGTCCCCAGGCAGTGGCTTTCTCTCCAACCTTTCTTCTAGTTTTATTGCCATATGGTTTGGGATATCCCTCTGGTCTGTTGGGATTAGTTGTCCTGACTGTGTCCCCTCCCAACTCCTTGTGCACTCCCAGCCTTCTCACGGGTGGGATGGGGTGAGGAGTAGGAAAGGCCTTGACCCTGTATGAACACTGCTCACTAATAACTAAAACATCACTGCATTATCCACACTGCTTCCTGCACAGACCCAAATCACAGCCTCATACCAGACACTAGGAAGAAAGTGCTCCAGCCAAAACCAGTAAATTAACTCATTTCAGATGGGCTTGATTGTAAGGAACAAATTCACTGTGAAGGCAACTGAAATTTCCAAAATATTTATCAGTTCAGGTGCTGTCAGTTTTTCTATAACCAGCTTTCTGTGGGCTGCAGAAAACTCTGTAGGCATTGGTGTATTCCAGTTGGCTGCATCTTCTGGTGGGCACAGCCCTGATATTTGGAAGTGCTATTCAGTATGTTGAACTGAGTCCAACCTCTTCTAAAAAAATCCTCTCAGCTGTAATTGCACAAAGACTTCCATCAGGAAAGTTTTTGAGTACAAAACTGATGTAAAAATATGCTTACCTCCAAACTGGCTATTCTGGCCATGCAAATAGTCACTCTAGACTACAAAACCAGTTCCAGTGCCAATCTTAGACAGACCATGAAATTATTCTGATGCAGATTAAGGAAATAACACAACATGGTTTCTGGATACTTTTAGGTTTATATGCTTCAAGGTGCTTCATGTTCATCCTGATCCTACAAAAAAAATCTTTAAACTTGAAAAAGTCAAATCTATATCCCTAATTTATTTTTCTTGTAGGGAAAATAGGGTTCAATTTTTATTCAAGTTCTGTTGGTAATGAGAACTGGATATTCCATCATAAAATTAACAGCCTTTCTACGTGTGGCTTGAAACTGTCATTAAACACCCTTTTATTTTATCACTGCACATCAAAGTAATGTCTTTGCCTTGGAAAATCTGTCTTTCTGAGTGAAAAAAATTGATTAGGAAAAGAGATTTATTTACAAATTTGATAACTAATTTTCTATAGAATTTGCAGCAAGACTGTGTAGCACTAAATCTTTGTGGCGTGAATACTCCTAGTTCTCTTTTTTAAAATTGTAATGCTGATTAATGATTATGTGATATGAAATTATTTCAGTTCAGTAACCTATACATAGGAATTACCTGTATCTTATACACAATTTGAACATAATTTTCTTTACGTGCCAGAAAATGATCTCAGCATAATATTTAAACAAAAGTCTAGGAGAAAAGATAGCATTTTCTTGCTTAAATTAATTTATTCATTATTTTGATACTGAGGGCACTTACCTAAAACCAAAAGATTCTTGTTCAAACTTTTAAAAACTTTTTTTGTAACATTTCTGTGAGATTTACTTAAGGTGTGTAAAATGCTCTGGTACCCTCATCTGATGGGATTATATAAAACAAGGCAATAGCTGAAAAGATGCTGTTCTTTTTCATATCCATATAACCAGTTCACACACAAAAAAAATAGTTTCTTTATTTGCCAATTAGACATAATTATTTTACTACATTTGGGTAGTAAAATAAGCACAAAACCCCTCCAATTTATACTATCTAAAGAATGTTGTTTTTCAAGTTTCTGTCAAGAAATAGCTTCAGAGATCAATTTATCATATGATTTAACAAGATACAAGGAGACACTTCTTCCTTCAAGGTTATCATATGCCATATGCCTTGCTCTATAGGTTTGCCAAAAGTCACTTAATGCCATATGTCCTGAGCCATTTGTTTCTCAAACAGTACCTCAGCCACTGCAGACACCATCTGATATAAATAATCAGAAAATCTAATCTTGGTGCTTTGCTACGATTTTCTGTGTAAAGTAAGTATCATGAGAAATTTGTGCATGTTAAATCTTAATATTAATTCTTCAAAAGACAATTTTCAGCACCACACACAGTTCCACCTCCTGTAGCACACAGAAGAGGGGGCGGGTTTGTCTGCACAAGCAGGTGAATACCAACCCAAATAAGTGACTCCACCTTTCCCTAACAAAAACACAAAAACTTCTGAAGGCTCAGAAAACCTCTCAAACAGCTTTTAGGAAATTGTGTTTAAGCACAAAATGCTTACCAGGGTAGTAAATTGCTGGGAGAGGCAGAAGGCAGGAACATCCTTCATCTGTAATTCTTTCTTTCCTACAGCTGTTAGGCAGCTGCCTTGTCAAGCAGATTCTTGAAAATTCAGAATAAAGGTTCATCTTGCGTCATTGAATAAGATTCATGATGCTTTAAGATGGACCTTCACTTAGGGAGACTAGTGCAGCAGGCCACACACCAGAATGAGCTGTTCTACTGAGTTATTTAAATTAGTGATTTGTGGAAGCAGCAAGCATATTTGAGAAAATTTATTATTAGATATTTTTAAAATCCCTAAAACTTTGCCTTTAAAGAAAAAAACACGTGAGTATATTATATTACAAGGTGATTTAAAGGAAAAATGTTACTAATTTCATATTTTATTAACTTTTACAATTTTACCTTATATCCATCTTTTAACCTAAATATTTCTTAAAATAACATTCAAAAAACGTCTAATTTTTAAACCTTGGAAAAGATGAATAATAGAAGAGAGATAAAACTGTTGCTCTTGTCAGTGATCCAGTCATCAGAGCCCAACAGAGATCTCCACTTATGTTTACTTTATACTTTGGTTTAAGCAGACCTATATAGTCTTTGCATTTGAAAAGAGAGTATCTTTTGCAGGATTCTGTATGGATTAATTACCTAAGCTTTGTTTAAGTCTTTGGAGATGAATAATTCTATTTAGATACTAAGCATTGCTTTCATGTAGGAAAATAAGATAAATGCTGGCTAAATGGCAGTGCTGGGGTAACACAGCTGTTTGGCGTGGAGTTACAAAATCACTCTTCCCATTCAAGGCCTCGCAGCATCCTCAGTACTTTCTCTGCAGAGTGTGAAAGTGGCAGGTGTTCATGGACATTGCTAGGGGTGCTGCAGCTCTGGAAAGGCTGAGACACCTGGCAAAAACACAGCAAGTCAGATGCTGATTACATGAAGGAAAGAAATGAGCCTGTCAGAAGAAACTCTGATTAGAGTGATATCATTTTAATGCATTCCCATGTGCTTTTGTCCTGTACTTTCTGTGCAACCAGACATATGGGCACCTTCTTTTGGTCTTGCACTACATACAAGGGAGCTGCAGTAAAATGTTACTATTTTTAGGCTATTATCCCTTTTCAGCATAAGCTGAACACCAAATATTTACTGATTTACACCCCAGAGAAAATACTATGATGAGAGTTAGAGATTGGTCTTAGTCTCTGTAATGCCTGCACAAGCAGCACATGCTGTTCCAGCCCCCAGAAATGGAACTTTCAGTGCCACACAATTGCATTTTGCTTTTTTATTAATTAAGGACAATATTCAGCTGTATATCAAAAAATCAATTCAGATACCCTTAGGTATGGAAGGCATTGTTATAGTCATGTAGCAGAGGAATTGGGTTAACTAAGTCTTGGATATCTCTTTAATTGGAATTTTGAATTCCCTGAGTGCATTTTCACTGATTATAACAGGAATCAAAATACCCAGTGAAGTGGTAGAAACTTACAAATAAATGTGTAGCAACCTCCTTTCATAAGTGCACAAAGTCAGTTCTGTAAATTGAGGTGTTTTGAGCTGTCCCGGAGGTGGTCTTTGAGATCCTACCTAGCTTCAGACGATGTTTCAGAAGGGTTAGATGCCAGTTCAAATGCAGCTGCACAAAAAAAAGCTTAAAAGTTCCAAAACCTTATATAATGAAGCTGTAAGCAGCACTGAGTTTTTGAGATGACATTGTGTGAAGCGTGGTTGATTTCATTAGAAATAGAAACAGTGGAAAACTTAAAGGGAAAAACACAAAGTGATTTCATTCAGAATAAATTTAAATCTACTCTGTACAAGTCCTAATATGGGGATACATGATGTCTTGTGACTTTCTAAATAAGGACAATTGTTCTAGCAATATTGTATTTTATCTTGGTTTCTTTTTTTTCTAATGGCCTTCAAGCAACAACAATAAGCAGCTAAAGCATTTTCTGTTTTCTGCTAGGAAGACTGACTCTGACAATGATGAATGAAATATGCTACCCTGACAGGGTTTTCTATAACAATCATAGGAGGCAACAATTCTGAGTTGGTGGGGTCTTGAAGCCACTAAAGAGAGGGGGGAAATAAATTAAAATTCAAAAATCAATATTTTCAATACTACATGTCTAGTTGTACAAAATCACCATAAGTCTTCTATGAAATCAGAGCTGTCAAAGTTCAGGAAATGCTGCTCTGCCTTATAACATCTTGTTCTATACAAAGAAGAAATACATGGACCAATACAAGGACACGTCAACAGAAAATTTACCATCTTTTAAAGCAGAGAGGTCTGAAGTCTGCATGAAAACTCCTTCAAAAATCTTGGAAATCTCTGATAAGTTACTACAGATGTTCAAGGATCAAAATTATTCAAGGATCAAAATAATTGAAAGTTACAGGATCTGTACTGCACAGCACAGGATGCTTTGGATACCACATGCCAGCAGACTGCTGATTACCAGACTATTTCTGTAGCAGCAAAATTATCAGTGTCCCAGTCATAAGCAGGTGATTATCTGTGTTTTTAAGCAGGTGATTATCTGTGTTTTTAATATGCTAATGTGGTTCCTGGCGTCTTTTTGACCAGCATGACTGTCTCAAGAAACTTATGGAAATACTCAAGTTGTGGTAATCAGTACAATGGTTTCTAGACTGTCAGCTTTCTAGGTTTTGATGGGGTTTTGTTGTTGCTGCTGTTAGGGGATTTTTTTTTTCTTCTTGAATTATTTTCTGGAATCTGTATAAAAGAACAATTATACAAAAATATAAATCAGTGGTCTGGAATTGAATTTTCCAGGAATGTTTTTTCAATATCTTTATTTTTGAACATTTTTGCCACTGAAAAGAAGGAATTCTTACCAAAACAAAAGTTGAGTAAAAATGTCTAACTAAACAGAATTCAAAACACAAAACTACAATGTGAGTATATTTACATTTTTAAAACAAAAATGTAAGGTAAAGAATAAAAAGAACTCTGAGCCTACAGTGAGAATTTTCAAAGAATAAAAACCACATAAAATAAATTTTCTGGCTGAAATACACCTAAATATATTCTTTATGGGCCCCGAAGAAACAATTCTTTGCTAATTTGCAAGCAGATCATACTAGAAATTGTCTATATTTTATAAACTAAAAAAGAAACCCTAAACAGCTGCAGAAATTAAGTATGGATCCCTGCTGCTTTATAGCATTAGTAAAGATGTGATGAAGGAAATGTAGCTCACCTGGAACTGTTTCCCACTGAACAGAAGCTCTTATCATTGAAATCACCTTAGATAAACACAACTGTAGACAAAAAATGTTCATAACATGTCTCTAGATCTAACTCTGAAGACAGAAAGAAATGTTTATTTCTTCCTGCTGGTGAAGAAGGGAGTGCAGGGGGTGCAGAATAGTGCTATTTGTCTATTGCTTGCAACCAAGTAATATTTTAAGAACTAAGCATGAAGGCTACAACATCAGATGAGAAATTCTTGAAATGTAGTGACTCAGAGAAACACTAAGAATTTTTGTGTAGAAGTTTAGTTGTTGGATGCCTACAGTGAAAATATCTGGTACAACCAGAGCAGTGATCTTGATTCCTTAGTTCACCAGAACCTGTAATGAGATTGTGTTCAGTGCCAATTCTTTGGATTTAACAACAGAGTCAGAAGAGTCAAACACTGAGAATTCATGTGATGGAAAACACAGCTTATCATTTTTGGTTACGAGCGTTATCTATTCAATTTAAAGGGAAAGGCTGTGAAGATAGAGATATTTGACAAAAAGAAAAGACACCTGTGGCAGCAGCTCTCTAGCCACAGAGAAACAGACAACTTTCCCAGGCATCGTTCTGGGAAAGGCTGTGAGAAGATCAGAGAAAACAATGAGAAACAATTCTTATCTTCACCTGCTGCACCTGGTGTTTGTGAACATGTGGAGCATGTTATGGAGATTTATTTACCAAAGGGTGGTTCTTAATTAGCCAGTGGTGATGGTATTTTAATTAAAGGACCAATCAAGTCTACCTGTAGCAACAGAATGGGGTCTCTTAATAAAGATTATGATCAGCATTCTGTAAATGTCTTGAGAGTCTATGTCCTGTATTACCCAGTCCTGACCCATTGTGCTGACAGGCATCCACCATGAGGAGAATAAACAGAAGGGAGAAGCAGAGAGATGTTTTAGTTAAGGAGCATCATGACATCCCATCAATAGGTCAAGCTTCATTCCATTTGACCTGTCATGTCTGGCTGCTCTTGAGTTGCATCCAGAAGCTGATGACCAGGAGGTAAAAATGATCACTTCATTTGAGGCCCTAGATTATAAAAATATGAGAAACAAAACCTACTTGTTTTGCAGCACTGAAATTCTCTGGCTTTGGTTGGGTTTTTTGAGGTTTTGCTTGTTTGTTTATCTGTTTTGTTGTTTGTTGGATTTGTTTGGGGGTTTTGGCATTTTTTGAGGGGTTTTGGAGTTTTTAGGGGTTTTTTGGGGGGGTGGTTTTTTTGCTGGTTTGGGCAGGTCTTTCTTATCCTGAAACCTATACAGTCTGAGAATATGCAATTCCCAGTTTCTCTCAATCCTTCAGATCTTAGTAGTTTTGGGATATTTCTGTAAGAATCGGCATTTTTTTTTAGTTTAGTTTATCATTGAGACCTTTCTTGTGCCACTGCACTGACAGCAGGAATTGAGCAGATGTCAAGCTATAACTGGATTTTTTTGCTGACTACTTCCAAAATTACTCATTTGAATGACCAAATTGATTCTTTTCAGTTACAAGTCTTTGGCAGCCACTGAAAAAATGATGCCATAACAATCAAATGAACATGGGCAGAACAAAGTGACAAAGATAAAACAGCTTTTTCCTCTTTCTTCTTCCTCTTCCCATCTCACAGTTGGCTGCAGATAGCACTAGTGACAACAGCCAGTGTGAGAAATGGAACTGCACTTGTTTGTACTTTTTTGCCAGGTCTTTTAAACCAAAGCAGCTTTGACATTTCAGATGAATATTTCAGACTGGATGCCCCAGAATGTGATAATGGTAGTTCTGTACTTGGTAATCCTTTTTCATGCAGGTCAGAGAAGCCTGGGACAGTATTCAATTTTGAGTATCTTATCAAAGCAATGATCTTCATTCTTTTGTGAAAAAAAAATTGAATAGTGGTTTCCCAAGAATGAAGTATTACTGTTCTATCTTCTATTCAAACTTGAGGATTGTACTATATGAGTTTTCCAGTAATTTACATAAAGACAAATACAATAAGACTGATTTTCTGGGATAAAATCTGGGGGATTGCTTCCTAACAACCTATTTTCTTAAATACTTCCTTGGGGGAAAAAAAAGGAAAACCAGAGTAAATTTCTGTGTGGATGTTCAGAATCTTTTGTTTAGCACTTACTACAAGTCAGTGCCAGGACGATTCTCAAAGCAAAAGGTCTAAGACTGTGCTGATTTTGGGAAGAGAGCTGGGAGCTGACCCTAACTGACCAAAGGGATTTTCCATACCATATGACATCATGCTTAGTTTATAAATGGGGGGAAGAAGGAGCAAGGTGGAGACAGTCAGACTTATATCTTCCCACATAACCATGACACGTGATGGAGCTCTTCTTTTTTGGGGATGGCTGAGCACCTGCCTGCCCATGGGCAGTGCTGAATCAATTCCCTGTTTTGCTCTGCTTGTGTGCTTGACTTTTGCTTTACCTATGAAACTGTCTTAATCTCAACCCATGAATTTTCTAATTTTTGCCTTCAGATTCTCTCCCTTATCCTGCTGGTGGGGGAGTGAGAGGGCTGCAGCATGAGGTTGAGTTGCTGGCTGGGATGTCAGCAATGTGAGTTGGATCCCCTTCTTTTCTTGCAATTAAGTTTGTCATTTACAGCCCATGAACCTATATGAGGAAGTTCATAGGCTGGAGAATTACTCTTCGCTTTCAATCACTTTGTGCTTTGTATGAGTTGACTGTGCTTGGTTACATCTTCATGATTTTCTTTGAAAATAAGGAGATGGAATTGCTAATTTACTTTTCAAAAGGAAAGGTAAGACTTAAAAAAAAATAATTTGCAGTGGGTCCTAAGCACCTTAATTAGCTACATTCTGCTTTGACTGTGGTAATGCAGTTGTAATTATTTGACTCTACAAAACACTAAGTTTGAACTGGAAAACATGCATATGAAAAGAAATTTTGCTAGTTTGAGCACTTAAAATATAGTTAATTTCACAGAACCTTACCTCAGAATAGCCTTAAATATGTCAACCTACATTTCATTTTAAAGTCTAACCTTGCATCACTGAAGTACTTTATACATCCTTATTTGTCTACTCCTTTTCAGCATTTTCAGATTTATTTCCTTTCTATGTATAGATTGTCTCATACACACAGTTTTCAGTTAGTTGTCAACATTTTAGAATTAGTGCAAATAATTAATGCAGATTTGGGAAAGATTGGAGCAGCAAAAATCTAGTCCAGGGATATTATCCGTGAGAGATGTCAAATGTAACAATAAGATGCAAGCCACAGAATATAATTGTTGTTAATATTTTCATAATCTGAAGTCACTACAAAGGCTTTCAGCATATTTTTATTAAAGCACAATAGCAGATGGACTGTCTGCAACTGTTTACATAACTGCAGAACTGTAATCCTTCTTAATATGACAAAGCTTTGCTGACCTTCTTTGGTGAGTGCAAGTACTTGTGGCTCAGATATACAAATTTGTTTAGGACTGTAGCCTTTATTTTGGTCTCAGTTTCCCACCAATTGCTAAAGGAACTAGACACCTAAATCTATCAGAGGACCTGTGCCTGAAGTTCTTGAGGGGTGATTTCAAAAGGTTTCTAGCAATTTGTCATAGTTCAGAGGTTCACTAAATTACTTCTAGAAAGCTTCTGAATAAAAGAATGGGATAAAGAAAGATGTATTTGATGTATTTCTTTAACATGAATCTCCTTTTTGCAATCTGCAGCTGGCTTGGGTCAGCATAGTCAGGTTTTATTCTTCCTAAAGCCTTGTGCAAGATTCCAGCCATGTGATCATGCTGCACAATAAAAGGTTCCAGCTTGCCTCCCTTAACTGCAGACTACAGGGAAGGATGTGCAGTCTTTTGTATATTCTGTCCTTCAAGATTTCTGTATCACCTTCAAAAATTTGTGTCCCTGGGGTCTTGCCCTCATACAAACTGAGAATACATTTGCTTTGAATATTCTCTAAAAATTGTGAACTGAATGTGCTTGAGACAGTGCAGAATGTCATTATTTTGTTCTTCTGCACAGTTAATACATTTGCCACAAAAATTACTAGTATCCAGTCTTTAACTAAACCCGCAAAGGGGAAGCTTGCCACTTAAATTAAGCTCTATTTCCTCAGCACTTAACATCCTAATTTATTACTATTCTAAGTTCCTCTAGTACAGAAGAAGAAACAGCTATAATTATCATTATGACTAAACAAGACTGTTTAGTTCATTTAGCTGAGAATCTGTTGTACTGAAATGACAGCACCTTTTTACAATGTGATGATACAATTACAGCTGAAAAAAAAACCCCAAACAAACAAGTCTGCTGCCATAGATCATAATCAGTACCAGTAAGATATAATTTTATTCCTTGTATAAATTATGTTTGATTCTGCAAGTAGAGTTCCTCAGTATGGAACATGAAGTTTTTTTCAAGAAATAGTTTTTTGAATGACAAAAGATTTCATCCTGGAAAAATTTACCACTGCTAGCAGAAAAACATAAATATCAGTAATAACAGCTTATTTTACTTTGAAAAAATTTCCTTCACCATTATGCTTAAGTGCCATCTTTTACAGAGGAAGCACATATACTCTGCCCTACTTTCCATCAAAAATTGTAGTTTTCTTTGTCCTGTCCTATTTGTTGTTGTTCGTGTTTTTCTGACATTAATAAAATTTGTCACTGGTTTTGGTATTTGTTGGTCAGCATGTGACTATTCCATATAGATTTTGCTGTCTAGTAAGGTGGATATCTCAAGGTACTACAGGGATCTACTCCTTATCTGTCTGTTGTGTTTGAACTGGACAGAAAATGTGTCTGCTTATCCTGAAACTCCAAGGCAATAAAGGTTCTCCAAGCTTCTCAGAGCTTGCAGCCCGCTTACCCACTGCAGATAATTGGATTTGACCCAGATTCTGGTCTTCAGCATGATGATTGATGCTCCATTGTCTGCATCTCATCATGCTCGCATGACCTGTACATCCAAAATTTATTTGACCTTCAGCATGTTATCTGTGCCAAGTCGTACAGCCTGGGAGCATCTTGGCTTCTGCTGACAAAGATATTTACCAAGAAACTGCAGATTTCTGTTCTTGTGTATAAGTGGTGCCATCTACAGTACCTGGTCAGACAGCCATCCTTCCTCCTGGCCACTCCACTGCCTTCCAACAAATCCTGTGACAGCCTTGAAAAGTTAATGTGACATGAATTCTCTCTCACATAGGCTGCTTAAAAACCTGGGCATCCCAGATAAACTGGTATTTTTGTTTTCCCTGCTGCCATTGTGGAAAACTGGCTGAATGAAAAACCTCCGGAAAGAGATTAGTGAGGCATGTTAATCATACTCAGGAAATGTGTATATCAGCCCATTGACTGTAGAGGGAATGCAAATAAATTTTTAATCTAGCCACAGCTATTAGAGTACTGTAATTACAGAAGATAACTTTCATCCTTACTTAGATGTCCCACTTCTCTCACTATGTTCTATTGCCTTAATTTGTGTAACTGAACCTAAAAATTTGTGCGAGCAGAATCTCTCTGTATTTGGTCTGGCTGAGAAGGAGTTTTTCCCTCAGCAGCCCTCTCAGTGCAGTGCTCTGCATTGGTGCCTAGAAAGGTGCAGGTACACACCTTTGGTTGGTGTTTTGGGCACTGCTGAGCAGCCCTGGCACAGCATCAGTGCTGCCTCTCCATCGTTCCATCACCATCAGCGGGCTGTGGGTGGGCAAGGTCTTGGGATGTGACACAATTAAGACAGCTGACCCAAACTGACCAGAGGGGTATTTCACACCATGTGACAGCTGCTCAGATAAAAAAGATTAAGAAAGGAGAAGAAAGGGGGGGCATTCTTTTATTTACAATGTTTGCCTTCCAGAGCGACTGTAACACATGCTGAAGCCCTGCAACTTGGGATGTAGCTGGACATCATTTGCTGATGAGAAGTAGAGGCTAAAATTTCTGGGTTTTTCTTTGGTTGTGCAGGTGCAACCTTTTGGTTTTGTTTTTGCTTTAGTAAACAGCCTTACCTCAACCTTCAAGCTGTTTCCTGTTTTATTTTCTCTTCTCTATCCAGCTGCGAAGGTGGAGTCATAGAGCTTCCTGGTGGGTTCCTGGTGTCACGACAAGGTCAGCTCACAGTAGCAACCACAGGGGGTCTGCTGTGCAACTAGTTTAACATAAAAAGTGACATGGATGGGGCAATTCATTTATTTAAATAATTCAGAGGGATCTAGACAGGTTGAAACAATGGGTCTAGGTTTAGCTTATGTCATTCAGTGAAGGCAAATGCCAAATTCTGCATGTGGGAAGGAGGAGATGCTAGTAAGAATCCATGAACAGCTCAACAGCTGGGCACCAGCTCTGTGGGAAAGACCCTGGAGGTCCTGGTAGGCAGTGAGCTGAACAGCCAACCATGTTTGAATGTTTGAAGGTGTACTAACAAGATCATGGTCAGTTGAATTAAGGGATTATTCACAGTTTTGGGTCCTCCAGCATGGGAAAGACACTGATAAACCAGAGCTGGTTTAGCAGAAGCCACCAAGAGCTCAGTGCCTGGAACAGCTGTCCTGTGAAGAATGACTGACAGAGCCTGGCTTATTCAGCCTGGTGAAGGTTGGACTTCAGAGGGATTTAACAGCAGCCCAGCCAGTCCTACAGCATCATAAAGAAGAAAGTTCTAGACTGTTCTTGGTGTGTGTGGAAAGCTGAGAGACAGCAGACATAACTTTAAATCACAGAGATTTTGGCTGGTCACAGAAAAATAACTTCTCCCCATGAGGAAAGCACAATAGAGCAGGAGCAGGCTACACATGGTTGTTATTGAGTCTCCACTCTCAGAGGCTTTCAAGACCCAACGGCAAAACACCAAAACACTCTAAGCACATTAGCCTGACTCCTTGGTTGACCCGGCTTTGAGAGGAGGTTGGACAGGAGGCCTCCTGAGGTCTCTTCATATATGAATTATCAATGATCTCACAAACAAGCCATAATGAGCCTTTAATGAAAGCATGCCTACCAGGGCATGTTATCTTCTTACCATATGGGAAAAGAAGAAACAAACATGACATTGATGCATGCATCTCCTCTGCTGAAACAACATTTGTGTGATGCCTTTATCAGTTGTTACAACAGTGATCCATTTTACCTGTGGATAAGGGAGACGTTTGTTTGTTGAACAATACTTTTCACAGGACGCACACAAATATTCTGCATGTTCAGAGCTCCCCATTTCCTCTTCAAACATGTTTCTAAAGCCCGAAAAATGAGAACATTTGCTCCAGAAAGATGAGAAGAATGCAAAAAGCAGTGTCTAAGCAAAAAAGATTGCACTGTGTTTACCTTAGGAAGCTGCCAGTATATGAACAACGAGTTTGGAAAAATAGTTCAGCTCATACGAAGCTGCGATACAGCTGAGGCAATAGCAGACAAAATGGAGGAATTTTAAATTGAAGAGTCCTGAAGATTTGTTTCAGACAGGACTACAGTGTTCTTTGTGATTTCTAAAGCTAATGTGCAACACTAGTCACCTTAAATATGTGTTTAGGTGAACTTGAAATCAAGAGATCCCAATGATATTGAATGAGAGCATTATGGTTCATAGCCATTTGAACAGAAGCTGAAATTTTATTATGCTTAAAGTAATTGGCATATTTTTATGGATTCATTTTTTAATTTGGCATCCATTCAGATTTCATTGCTCGTGCTACAGTAGTTGTATGATGGATTGCTGTGTTTTTTCAATTATTATTAAACTTAATTATTTTTGCTCATGTACCCAAGATGTGAACAACGTCGAGAGTTCTAATCTAATAATACAGACTGTTTGGAAAATATGTGCTGTCAATTAAAGGCATTTTGTAATAGAAACGATAAAAGAGTCATTAGTGAAAGTAGTTTGCCTCCCTATGTACTGACTTCAGTTAATCAAAGTGCTTTGAAATTGAAATCATCAATTAACTTTGCTTGGTTTTGTACTGATCAAGTACTTTCAGAGTTGCTGGAAATCTGTGAAATTAAGTTATTCTGCAAAGGAAATCAAAATTAATGTGGATTTTTTACAAATACATTTTATTTTTTTCCTTCCAATAATGTACTATATATTTATTTCTTCCAATGTTAAAGTGAAAGAAACAGGCAAGATTAAGCTTGTTGCACTCCACTTTTAAAGGCACCTCATTTACATTTTACAGGATCATGCAATAGATAATGAAATAAATCTCCCCAATGTATATGGTTTTTTTCTTATTTCCTGTAATATTTTAAGAGGCACTCTGATGCTCAAAACAAATTTAAAATTAAGAATATAAAAAATTCATTGAGAAACAGAAAAACTATATGATCAAATCCCTGGCATAATTGTTCTGCAAATGAATCTTTTTGATAAAGCCATGTGTCTCCAGTTCTCCAGCATCAATTTGATACAGGGAAAGAGTCATGCAGTTGAAAGTGTTGTGTTAGCTTCCCTCTTTCTGCGATAGTTCCAGAATTTCTAATGGCTGAAAATAGCAATTTTACTTGCTGCATGGTTTTGCTAAATTTTGAAAATTTTTTTCTTTATTTTTAAGAAAGGGCTTTCTTCTGAAAATGTGGAGGTTTTTGTGGTGTTTTGTTTTTTCTTTTGTACCAGAGGACTGTGAGCTTGTATTTTAAATTTCATGGGTGTAGAGGCCCAGTGAAGTTGGCTTTAGTTACAGGGTGAATTTTGGTGCATGCCCCTGCTCCCTGGGCCACATTATGTTCTAAGAAACCCTCATTAGGTCTCAACAGTGAGGAAATTACCAGAAACATTTTTTCCAGGATCCAACAAGTGTCTCATGAGCACCTGTTTTTTAATGAACAGCTCTGGAAACTTATTTTTATTTTCTCAATAGCAAGCCAAATGGAATAGTATATTTACAACTGAACCTTCAAAGAAAGCCTTGAATGGTTACCAGGATATAAAATTTCTCTAACTAAAGCCCACTCTCTTGCAATCCTATAATCAGCAGTTCAAAGTGAGACCCTTTGAGCTGTTGAACCCCAGAAGACACAGGGATAGTGTGTATGTCTCAAACCAATGAGCAGATGTCTGTGGAGTTAAACAAGGACTGTTAGAAATAACAGACAAGAATTGTTGGTATTAACATGTCATGAGAAGCGAGATTTGGCTGGAGAAGGGAGTCCAGGTGGAGGCAGGGCAGCACTTTGCTATGACAGAGAACCTCAGCACAGTACAGTGCAAATGCAGGAATGAGGCTAAGAAATGGGAATGGGTTGTAGGGTGTGGGATTACACACACCATAACCAAAGGTCCCCACCAAAGCCATTTCCAGAAAGGCCCGGAAGAACAAACTATGCATGGTAACTAATTTACATAGAAAATGACAAGCTTGTCTTTGGGGTGGAGGAACCTGGACATAGAAAGATACCTCCCCAAGCCTGGGTGATTCCCCTCAAGGCATCTCCTTGGCAATGCAGTTGGATTGATGCTTAGTGGCAGTTGGATTGATGCTTAGTGCTGGAACTAGGACTGGTGGTGTATTTTTCTCTCTCTTTTCCTCTTTCTTTACCTTTTTCTTTCTCCCTTTCTTTCTTTGATTCATGTCTCTAATTTCTCTCTTCATTTCACCCCACACTTTTATCCAGAACTCCCTGCTGTGGGCTTACATACTAGGTGAGGAACTCATATCCCAATTTCTATGCCAAGTGTGTAATTTACTAATAAAACCTTCTGAGTGTTTGTGAATAACCTCCAGTGTCGTTCCTCTTATGAATCCTTGATGCTTCCTTCCCCATAAGGATGGGTAGTCATAATGGATTAATATGTTTAAAGCTTAAAGCTTAATAATAACCTTGCATTCTTTATGGTGCCAGTCAGAGAGGGATTTTTTTTTTTTTTTTTTGCTGCAAATTGTTTAGCAAATAAATTCCTCAATAGTCCCCAGTTACTGAAGGATAAGCAGCTAAATTACAATGCCTAGTCCAGCTTTCAGTTTAAAAAAAACTTGAAACATGCACAAAACAGTTACAATTATTGCTAGCTGGAATAAAACAAAGTTTAGTTATGCAGAAATTCATGGTAAATTGGAAATGACAAAAAGAAAAACAGTCAGAAAATTGATCCCAGGGATACAATCATACATCTCTTACCCAGTAAGGAGTTTTCCTAGGTTTACAATACACAACTTAAATTACAGAGGTCTTCATGTAGGACTTATTACATAGAAAATACCAAAAGGCTTTGCCTTTTCCTGACAGTAATAGGAGTTGAAAGGCCTTAGCAGTATGACAGGGAAAATGTGCACCTTTTATTTCTCAGAGAGTCAGTCATGTTCTGCAAGGTCACAAGCTGACAGCAAAGATTTTTAAAAGCTTTCAGCAAAAGGGATGAATAAAACGCTTTTCAAAATTTGTGTTCATTTCAAATGTCATAGCTGCAACATAATAGTAATTGCAATAATTTGCTGCATTTCTACCATGTTGATAACAGCACAGCACAATGGAACAATGACAAATGCATTCTATAAATAGATGTGCACTCACTGTAAGCATGTCTGTGCTCTCCACAATGAATGACAATAATGTTCTGTGTAGGCAAATAATCCAAAGATTGTACATTACCTTGGAGTCTTTGGGAATGAATGGTTGATCTTGATAGATTTGAAATGAATTGACAGTCATTTTAATAAATTTTTAAAATCTAATATGATATTGTATTTTTGCTACAGAAACCCCTTAAATGGTTTTAAAAAACTATTGCAAACCTATTGTAATCTATTATTATAACTACAGTTAAGTACTTATAAAAATTTCTGTATGCCTTTCTGCATTGCTTCCTACTTATCTGCTTTACTTCTAAACTCTGCAATATATCTTCATAAAATTACATGATGTAGTTTTAATTATAAAATCATGTGATATGACTGACCATATTCACACACATGTATGTTCAGCACAGCTTGACTACAGTCTTACTTGGAAAGGGCATGTTACTGAAAGCCACAGTAATCTGAGCTCTGATATTATGATCCACTTTACATTTTTCAGAATAAGTCTATCATTAAAGCGACATTTCAGTTCTCATTATGTCAGTATGTCAGATTATACAACATAAGTGATTGTGATATGTCAAACCTAGTAGGACTAAGACAGGAAGGACTTGCTAATACAATATAAAAGTTTCCAGTATTTCTTTTTCAACACAACTATGTCCTGTTGTATCAAAACCAAATATAAACCAATGCAATTATTACTTGCCATCATGTGAAGGTCCTTGCCAGTTTCCAATATTTTCTCTGCACAGTGAAAGATTTCCTTGGTAGACCTTTTCTACACGGTGCCCAAGGAGAACTAGAAACTCTGGGTCATAAGTCCCCAACTCTCCCATTTTGTGCTTATGTGTGTCCCCCTATTTTGCACCCTGAAGAAATTGCAAGGTCTAGAAAAATCTTTCTTGTGTAGAGTTGCGGCCTTTTTATCTATTGAATGTATTCAAGAGAATGTCAAGTGTAAATTTTATCACGGCTAATGAATACCTAAGTGAGAAGGTTTTGTGCTAAAAAAGAAAGAAAGAAAGAAAGAAAGAAAGAAAGAAAGAAAGAAAGAAAGAAAGAAAGAAAAGCTAAAAATGCTAAAAAAACCTAGAAAAAAAGAGACATTTTAAGAACCAAAATCTGGAGTGCAAATTTAGATATATTTAGGCAAGACAAAAGGCCCTTGCTTTATAGAAGAAGAGTTAAGTAAGTATATGACAAAAAATCTTTGTAGTGTTCTACCATTTTCCAAGCTGTCATTTGGAAACTTTAAGTTAATATCTATTGTAATCCTTTAAAATGTGCCATTATACAAGTTTCACCAGTACCACAGGAATCACTGAATTCTGCAGTCTGGGCTATGCAGCATCTTACACTATGTGATTTACACTGTCCTTAAAAATCTGTGACCCTTATACTGTATGATAAGATCCTGACCTGTGCTGCAACCAGCTAGTTAGAACCACTTGTTAAAAACATAGACATTTCACAGACTACCTGTTAAGCAGAATAATTCTCTGCACCTGCTGCAAGCTGATTTCCTCCTGCTCCATGTGCCAGAAAATCCTTTCCCCAGACATATCTTTTAACAGCTGGCATTTCTTTTTCTGCCTTCTTATCTAGTTGTTGGGTTGGCAATCTCTTCTACTGGCCTGTGTTTTATCCCAGTTCAGATTGTCTGTCTCTGTCTCTAGACCAGCTTGTTGTCATCTAATGTCAGAGCAATGGAAAGGGGTTTGGACCTAGAATTGCCTTCCTGCTTCTCAGGAGCTTACAGGACTGCATTTTCCATAAGGTTTGCCATGCCAATATTCTACTAGGCTCTGCCCGAAGGACTGCGTCTCATTTCTCTGACATTATAAATGCTTTTGGGTAAATTGGTAAAGATTGTTTTTGTGTAAATGTTAAATTTAAAAATAGCTGCAAAGATAATGACAGGTCCAGCTCAGGGAAATACCACTAGCATCTCTTTAAAAGAAGTTGAAGTTCTTGGCTAGCCTTTAGTAAATGGCTCTAGATCAATCAAAGCAAGATTTTGGACAACAGTAACCCCATAAGCATCATGAATTTGCATGTTGTCATCTGCTTTGGTGGTAGGAAGACTCTTCAGGTCATGATTTTGGGAAAATTTTTGCTATTACATCTTCAAAACTTTGCAAAAGATGATTTTGAAAAGTTTCTGAAATTTGGTTTCAGAAACAAATAGAGGAACTTCCTTAAAGAAATCTTAAACAATATTGAATTGTCCTTTAAAAACTACAGATTGTTTTAAAAAATTACATCTCTGTTAATCTCTGCAGAATACTTGTCCTGGGAGGATGTAAAAAATGTCACATCCAAAAAGTGAATCTTTCCATTGAATAAAAAATATAATGAAATAAACAACTAAAAGTCCTGGAATTCACTTAGTAATCCTTGGATCTAATCCTGAAAGGAGATAAAATATAGATATGTATTATTCCAATTAATAAACAGCCTGCAATCTCTATAATATAAAATCAATTCAACAATTTTCAAGGAATTAAATTATATCTTCACATTAGTAGTGTTTTTAAATTGTCAGACTACTTATTTCTCAAATGGCCAAAAAATACGTTTATCAGGTCTTCTCTGACAATCAAGTGAAAATAACTTTTTGTCTACCGACAAATGAGGTAATTAAAATCTTTTGGAAAAGGGTTTTCATTACCATAGAGTACTTCAGATACAATATGAAAACAAAGCAGATGAGAAACAGTCTTTTTAGGATCAAATATAAAAAAAAGATATTAAAAGAGTTTTATGATCTACAGTGAAGAAAATGTTACCGTTTATTGTCCATTTTCCTGTTCTTAATACATTGGCTTTTCCCACCCTTATGTATTATTTAAGTTCCCTAGGAAAAAGAAAATATAAATTAATGCTATAGTAGTTTAACAAGAATATTTGCTTTGTAAAAAGAGAAACTATGTGGGTATAAAAAAAAAAATCAGCAAAAACAGTCATCAGCACAGGTATCTGAAATATTCCCATTGATTTAGTTTCACCTGGTCATCAGTTGGTAGAATTATTTCATGCTCACATACATTGTCATTGTTTGCACACTCAGGGCATGTTCACCCTACTCTGCATCTTTGAGGCTCAGCAGAGTGAATTGTGTCATTGAACAGAAGTGGATATTTTTGAAGGTGATATTTTTTTAATCTCTGAAGGAGATCTTCCTTTTAGCTGTGCAGCACCTGTCAAAATCTGCTCAGCTGTGGATGAGTCTTACATTCATGATTTAACCTAAACCATGTTTTTAAAGAAAAATTAAATTTAATAGGTAAAGATATGATGGAAGGTGGTGTTTTCCAAAGGGAGGCTTTTCCTATTTCACACATCACTGCTACATAGTCAGATTTTTCAGAAAGTGTATCCAAACCCACAAGTTTTAATGCCTCTGTACTGACATTCTCTTAGTCTTGGCCTCAGAGATGAGAGTTGAGATTGTCTTTGCTTTTCTTTGGTGGATACCTCACCTCTTGGAGGTCAGCATCCCTCCTGACTCCTGTGGAGACTAAGACTAGATTCACACTGAGGAAAACTGGAGTTCCCACTTTGCTTCTGCCATGGGGAGTCTTCCACATCCAAAGCAGATTCTGAAGACTGAGCATTTCAGCAGAGTGGGCTCAAGTTGCTGCCATGGGATAAACTGTAAAGTGAACTAACTGCCACTTCCACTCCTTTTTATTGGCAGTTTGAACAGTGTAAGGCTAAAAGCATACTCCAGAATTTAATAGGCATTCATATATAATATATGAGCACAACCATTCAGAGCCAAGTTAATAATTTTCCAGTGACTAGCATACTCCTTAAAAAGACATTTTAGAAGGAATAAAATGAAGTGTACTGACTGCAAACATCCTTAACCAGAAAATTAAAAAAAAACCCCAAACAAATAAAAGAGAACATTGATGAGGAAAATTATTTTGTTTATTAATTATTTTGATTTTTAATGAAATATTCAATAATTTATACTTAAATTTAGACAATTTATTTTGAATCTGAGAAATCCTGTACCTATAAGCTATTTTCAAGCTCATATTCAGGAAGGAAAACAATTATAGGCAAACTGAAAATGGAGACTGGACTACAACACTCCAAGAACTTTATTCCAGGTTATAATGGTTTTGATTTTTATATTAATTGTAATTAAAACCAAAAGCCAACATTATTCTCTTTTCAGTTTTGGACTTAGCATTGAACCAAATGAAGTTTGTTGCATTACGAGGTGTGTAACAGGTGTCATCAGAAGTAAATAGCATGTGCAAGGAGCTAACTTTATAAATTAGATTATCTTGCAATTCTTTTTCTTGAAGTGTCACAGATTAAAAAAAACCATACTTTATCTATATGTCATCGCAACCTACTGTATCACAAAGAGATACCTATGAAATCTAGACACAATTTAATACAGAATTGAGGACTAAGAAATATAAATAAAACATCAAAACCAATAAGGGAGCTGTGAGGAATGCAGAGGAAGCAAATTATCTGTAAAATTTGATAATTCAGGCAATTAAAGGGAACAAAGATGAAGTTTGACAGATATTTATATTGATGCTGAATTTTGCCCCAAAAGGCGATAATAAGCTGCCCAGAGACTGGATTTAAGGTCTATAGGCAGGAGGTATTTATTGACAACGCGTTGGAGAAATCACTAAATGGATTTCTAAATTAGGTACAGCAAAAGCAGGTTTTTATACAATTTTGAACAAGGATTACATCATTTATTACATGCATATTCATAGGCAGGCAGGAATATAGGCGGAGTCTTCCGGGAACTCTTGGTCTTCCTTAGTTAAATTTTAAGCTTCTCCTAATTTGGGCATTTTCCTGTTATCCTTGGCATGTTTTTCCATGGCTTGGCAGAAGTCACTGTTGCACTTGGCTTGATTCTGACGGCTTGGCAGGTCACCTTAACTTATTGGCTTCCACTTCTGCTTCTTCAAATATTGTAATTCCAAAGTTTCTTCTATGAGTGTATTTTAGATTATTTATTAACTTATCTAGATATCTAATCAAAGTTCTCCCTAACAGTGTATTTTAGGTTATTTATTAACTTCTGCGATTCCATTGATAAAGTGTCTTTTAATTCTTTTATTTCTCAGAAACTATTGTTCATTGTAATGAATGGCTTCATTCCCCCCTTTTCTTATAACTTACGAATTCTTTCGTCAAATTCTAATCCTATAGGGTGCTGATACGCTCGTACCATAGCCCAAATCATTTGGGTCCTTTTCATTATGATTCTTAGTCTCCACCACATACAAATATTTGTGAGAGTTAATAGTAACAGAACTACAATTACTATTAGCATTGGGTGCACCAGGTAGTTAAAGACCTGTGTATAGCACGCTTAGGGAAGCTAAAACCCAGTTCCAGCGTTTTCAACTCCCTTTCACATGTGAACGTCATCGACTGATCCAATCTAAATGCCATCTCACACTGTGCTTTCCCTTCCTCAGGACCACTAGATGCTACAATCTTTCCAGCAGAGAAGAGAAGAGGGTGAAGGTCAAGGGTTATGTTTTGAGGATGTAGTTCCCCAAGCAGATCTTCTGTATAAATTACCGAGTTTCGGGGTTGTGATCTGGGTGGATCTTCCCTGAAGTCAGTCCACTGACATGAAATTGGGCCCTTTTGCTGGATCCAGACAGTGGGCTTGCCCATTTTCACTGGACTAAAGGTAATTAGGTTATTTTCAGAGGCTGCTATCAACGGTTGAATTGTTAATACTAGCCCCCTTGTTTTTCCTTCTACTGGGTCAAGCTCTCGACACCCAATTTGGATTTGGTGATTGTTACGTAAGGCATATACCTCAAAATAGGGTCCCTTCGATTCCGTTTCCAACTCCAGGTGGATACACTGGTGTGCATTAGACCATGGGTCTACTGGGGCGGAGTCTTGGGGAAGAATACTTATCAGTCCAATGATCAGGAAGGTCTGAGGTGAAGTCAGGATCATGATGTCTGCTCCTCTTGTTTATTCTCCGGAGCTTTCTTGACCCGTGAGTAATGGATCCACGTAGGTCGCTCCTTGATCCGAACCGCGGTGAAGGTAGTCAGCAGCACTTGGAAAGGTCCCTCCCACTTTTCTTGTAGGGGTTTTCCTAAAAGATTCTTAACATACACCCAATCACCGGGATTAAACGGATGCAATTTGCAATCAGGTTGTTTAGGTTGGTGCTCTATCACCACAGTAGCATTCTTATCGAACTGTTTCCCCACTGTAATTACATAATCATAAATGTACTGATTACCGATTTGGTCTATAGCGTCCCCATTTACAACTTGCATAGCATAAGGTCTACCATACAAAATTTCAAATGGGCTTAACTTTTCTTTTGATCTTGGTTTGACTCTCAGCCTAAGCAGAGCAATAGGCAAAGCTTGATACCACTGCAAATTAGTCTCCTGGCATATTTTGGCAATTTGCTGTTTGATGAGATGATTCATCTTTTCCACTTGCCCACTGGCCTGTGGACGGTAAGGCGTGTGTAATTGCCATTTGATTTGTAATGCTTTGCTTATTGCTCTCACCGCTTTTGCACAGAAATGTGTACCCCTATCCGAAGAAATGCTTTTCGGTACCCCAAACCGTGGAATAATTTCATTCAACAGTACTTTAGTCACTTCTCTTTCCTTATTTGTCCTACAAGGGAATGCTTCAGGCCACCCAGAAAATGTATCAGTTAATACCAACAAATACCGAAACCCCCCTTTTCTTGGGAGTTCAGAAAAATCAATTTGCCATACTTCACCTGGGAATTTACCTCGATTTATGGCTCCTTGGTGTACCTTGGTTCCCGTATTCGGGTTGTTTTTCAGACACCGCTCGCACTGGGATGTAACGTGCTTTACAGTAGTAAATAATTTCGGTCCTGCTATCCTGGCTTGCAAATATTGGTAAAGCGGATCTAGACCCCAGTGGGCCTTTTCATGCTCCATCTTTACAATCTGCCACATTATGTTCCCTGGTATTACCAACTGTCCTGTCTCTAATTGTCCCCATCCACTGTCTAACAGTTTACCTTTATTCCTTTGAATCCATCTATGATCTGATTCCTGATAATTTGGTTGGAGGTTTACATCCAGCTCTCCTGGTATTAGAGCTGTTATATTTACCTTTCCGATCCTTGCAGCAGCTAATTTAGCTTCTGCATCTGCCTTTCTATTCCCAACTTCTGGAGTAGTGTTACCTTTTAGGTGTCCTTTACAATGCATTATGGCCACTTGTGCTGGGAGTTGGACTGCTTCTAGCAATCGTAGAATTTCCTCTGCATGTTTGACTGTTTTCCCTTGAGTAGTCAACAGTCCTCTTTCTTTCCAGATGGCTCCATGAGCGTGCACAACAGAGAAGGCATACTTAGAGTCTGTCCAAATATTTATTCACATGTTCTCTGCCAATTCCAGGGCTCGAGTCAGAGCTATCAATTCTGCCTTCTGGGCTGAGGTCCCTGCAGGCAAAGGGTTTGACTCGATTACCTTTTCTATGGTAGTTACTGCATAACCAGCCATTCTTATTCCTTGTTTTACGAAGCTGCTACCATCCGAGAACCAATCGTCTGCATCTTCGAATGGCTCTTCTTTGAGATACGGGCGACTGGAGTAAACGGCTTCGATCGTTTCCAGGCAATCGTGCTCGATGGGTTCTGCTGAGGTCTTCCCTTCTAGGAATGAAGCTGGGTTCACAACGTTAGTTACCTGAATAGTAACATAGTGACTCAGCCAAGATAGCTTGATACTTTAGGAATCTGGAAGGTGACAGCCAGTGATTCCCTTTCTGCTCTAACACAGCAGACACAGTGTGAGCCACTAACACAGTCATTTTCTGGCCCAGCGTGAGCTTTCTGGCCTCTTCAATATTGATTATCACTGCGGCCACTGCTCTCCGACAGCCAGGCCATCCTTTACTCACTTCATCCAACTGTTTGGAGAAGTAGGCCACAACCCTTTTATGCGGTCCTAACTGTTGTGCTAGGACTCCTAGGGCCATTCCTTGTCGCTCATGAGAAAACAGCCAGAATGATTTTGTCACGTCTGGAAGACCCAAGGCTGGTGCTCTCATGAGTTCCTGTTTCAGTCTCTTATAGGCTCCCTTTGCCTCGGGAGTCCAAACTAGAACACCCTTACTTTCCTTCAGTAAGTCATAGAGTGTTTTGGCGAGTACTCCGTATTGATAGATCCATAACCGACACCAACCGGTCATCCCCAGGAAGGCGCGCAAATCTCTCACCGTCTCTGGTTTGGGCATTTGGCAGGTGGCTTCTTTCCTGGCTGCTCCCAGGGATTGCTGTCCTCTGGAAACTTCATATCCCAGATACACCACTTCTTGCACCAGCTGTGCTTTCTGTTGAGAAACTCGATATCCACTTAAACCCAGAAAGTTTAACAGGGAAATAGTCCATTCAATGCATTCTTCTTCTGTTTCTGTTGCTATTAGGAGGTCGTCTACGTATTGCAAAAGAGTACCATCTCCCAGCGGCTTTTCCCACTGTTCTAATTCTTTGGCTAATTGATTCCCAAAAATTGTAGGGCTGTTTTTGTATCCTTGTGGCAACACCGTCCAGGTGAGTTGGGTTTTTCTTCCGCTATCTACAGATTCCCATTCAAACGCAAAGATCTTTTGGCTCTCCAGAGCTAAAGGCAGAAGAATGCTTCTTTTAAATCTAACACTGTGAACCATGTCAAATTATCTTTTAATTTAGTTAAGAGTGTGTGAGGGTTAGCAACTACCGGATGTAGCGTCTTGGTTATCTCATTTACTGCCCTCAGGTCTTGGACTAATCTATAAGCTCCATTAGGTTTCTTTACTGGCAGAATTGGGGTGTTAAAATCTGATTCACATTCTATCAATAACCCTAATTCTAAAAATCTTTTGATTATGGGCTCAATTCCCTTTCTATCTTCTAACCTCAGTGGGTATTGTTTCCTAACTACCGGCCTCGCTCCAGGTATAAGTTCAATAATGATAGGTGTTGCTTGTTTTGATTTCCCAGGTATATTGGTAGCCCATACTAATGGATATGTTTCACTCAGGATACGCTCAATATTGTGACTTTCAGGCTTCGGTTCTATACAGCTGATTGTTAGGCTTAAGGCTGTAATCAGTCGCTCTTCACTTACTTGAAATTCCAATTTGTCTTTGTTGAATTTTATTATGGCTCCCAAGTTCTCCAGTAAGTCTCTTCCTAGTAGAGGCTTTGGTGAATTTGGCAAATACAGAAACTGGTGAATTCCCATTTGTTTCCCAATTTTGCATTTGATAGGTTTCAAAAAGTAAGGTTTTTCTGGTTGGCCTGTTGCTCCCACAACTTGTACAAATTCATCACTCTTAGGTACCAATTCTTGATTTAAAACTGAAAATTTTGCTCCTTTATCAATCAAAAAATTCAATTCCTTTTTACCTTCCCCTAGCTCCATTTTAACCAGTGGGTTTGATATATTAATATTAGCAAGTGCTCCAGTAAGGTCTTTGGTTTCAGAATGGGAACTTATTGTGTGAACATTACACTTGAAGTTTGAATACAAATTGCCAGAGGAAAGAATTATTGTCATAGCCCAGATAAGTTGATTGAGCTTAAAGCAGAAGTGTTTTTAAATTCTGAAGTCAAATTGGATTTTTTTTTTTTTTTTTTTTTTTTTTTGCAATAGTATACTTGAGTCTGAAGCCCATGGTGTGGACAAGGAGCAAGAAACTGGAATTTTAGGTACTTTGCTTTACTGATACTCAGTGAAACAACACCTTGATACACATATTATATTCCATGGGATTGTATGGAGCAACAGCTTAGCCTTGTCCTGCACTGTGCTGCTTCTGCAACCATTCCCTAAAAAGAAAAACTATTTATATTAGTTCATATTAGCTTATTTTAAAAGTAATATTGATAGTTGCCTCTGCAAACTGGAGAAATCACCAGTAATTCTGCCTCTAATGCAACCTGTAAAGCATCAAAATTGAAAAAAAAAAAAAAAGAAATATTCCTTTTCACTGCAGTTGATTTTTGGAGATGTTTTGGTGTCACCTTTAAGCAGTAAAATATCATACTACACAGCTAATAGAAAAAGACTTACAAAAATCAGTACAGTACATACCTTTCCAGAGCTCTACAGAAACAGATAAATCTAGATGTTTCAAGAGAACAAGAGGATTAAGCTCTCACTTAGCTCACGTGCCTCTCCCATTTAAACCTAGAAGTTTTTAATATGTTGTATCTTTTTACTTTTTCTTACTGGGATCTGTTCAAAGCAAAACTCTAATGATCCTATCTGCAGCCCTGTTTTACCAGCATCCAAGAATGGAAAGAAGGGTTTTACCAGGATTAGCAGTATGCACTGTAATTTAATGTTAACAGCAGAAGAAAAAGAATTGCAATTGGTGTAACACTTATTAGGTTTACAATTTGGATAAGTTTCCTGAGCACTTGCACTTACACTGTTTCATACCTTTAATGAAAAAGAAAAAATAAAAAAGAGACATTGGACATCCATTGGTCTGGAAGTCATATATTTAAACTCTCTAAATCCTGAGCCTGAAGTTTACCCTACATGGAGATTAATCATCTATCAACCTTCAAGTACTACGAGTAGGATTGCAAAAACAACTCCCAAACAGATAAGGGCTTTAACAGTCAAAAGAGACTTAAAACATTTTAAACCTATCTATATTTCTTTATTTTTGCTTTTCTAAACCTGGAACTCATCTTGCTGGCAAATCTACTAACTACAGTTTGACTTATATGTCATAATTTTGCAAAATTCTCAGTTTTATCATTACATGTGAAAAAGAGAAAATAGAATTTGAAGCAATGATTGCAAAAGAAAGAATTACAACGTAACGCAACACTACTGTCTCCTCAAAATATAAAATTTTATTATCAGAAGGAAGCATCTTCCTTTCTCCCTTTGAAAAATGTGGCTTGGAAAAATTAAATTTTCTTCAAGAACTGCCTGGTTAATGCTCAGAGGAGACCCTCCAAAACTTTTCTTTGTTTAGCCAGATCTTAGCATATCTGCTTACAGTAGGACAGCAATCTTGTATTTTGCTGTAATTGTGGGCATTGTGGACTCTAGAGTCTGAGTGTTTATTTAACAGCAGGGCAGGTGCACCACACACAGCGAGCGCCTGTGGGAGGAGCACAGTGTGTAACCCTCTCTTGGCAGTAACTCAAAGACTCCCACTAAAGCTTTCTTTCATACCTACACACAACATCTTATTATCTCATATTGAGAAAACATTTGCATTCTCAAGCAAAAGCCTGTTTGATCTTTCATTATCCCTTAGATGCCTGCAGCTTAACAACAGTATTCCTTGCTCTGAAGCTTTTCTGGTCCATTCAGTCAGAAAACATTTCTACCCTTTTTCCCATTGTATTGGGTTTGCCTGGCCAAGTTTTGGTGGCTGGGGAGCTGCAGGGATGGTTTCTCTGAGAAGCTGCCATAAACTTTTCTAATGCATGACAGAGCCAATATCTCCTGGCTCTGAGGTGAACCTGCCACTGGCCAAGACCAAGACAATCAGAAATTCTGGTAACATTAGCACCCCTGGGACAACATATTTCACAAGGGGGAGCGTCACAGATACGTTTTATGAAAAATCCTTTCCTTAGGATTTTTCCTCCTGAGAAGCTAAGAGGCCTCAGGAACAAAATGTAAACAATAATTATCTGCTGCTGTGAAATGCAACAGGTGCATCTGTGATTGGTCCTTGTTGGTTGTTTCTAATTAATGGCCAATCACAGTCCAGCTGGCTGGGACTCTGAGAGTCTGAGCTTTTGTTATACATTCCTTTTCTATTCCTTTGCTTGCAAACTTTCTGATGAAATCCTTTCTTCTATTCTTTTAGTATAGCTTTAATATATTATATCATAAAATAATAAATCAGCCTTCGGAAACATGGAGTCAGATCCTTGTCTCTTCCCTCATGCTCAGCCCCCTGTGAACACCACCACAGGGGAGCATGTGGGAAAAAAGCAGCCAGAGAGAGAATATGTGAGAGGAACAGCTCTGCAAACTCCCAGGTCAGTGCAGAAGGAGGGGCAGGAGGTGCTCCAGGTGCCAGAGCTGAGATTCCCCTGCAGGCCCTGGTGCAGCCCCTGGTGAGGCAGCTGTGCCCCTGCTGCCCATGGAGGACATGGGGATGCAGAGATCAACCTGCAGCCTGGGGAGGACCCAACTCCAGAGCAGGTGGATGCCCAAAGGAGGCTGTGACCCTGTGGAAAGCCTGTGCTGGAGCAGGCTCCTGGCAAGACCTGAAGATCCGTGGAGACAAAGGAACCCACGCAGGAGCAGGTTTGCTGGCAGGATTTGTGACCCCATTGGGACCCATGCTGGAGTAGCCTGTTCATGGAAGACTGAGCCCCATGTAACGGTGCACTTGGGAGCAGTTAATGAAGAACTTCATCCTGTGGGAAGGACACACTGAAGATCTTCATGAAGGACTTTCTTCCATTGGAGGGACCCCATTCTGGAACAGGGAGTGTGAGAGTCCTTCCCTAAGAAGAAAGGATTAGCAGAGACAATGTGTGATGAAGTGACTACAGTCCCCATTCCTCATCTCTCTGTGTTGCCTGGGGAAAGAGACAGAGAATGCAGAAGTGAAGTTGAACCCAGGAAGAAGGAGTGGTAGAGATGATGGTGGTTTTAAGATTTAGGTTTTATTTTCCCTTCACCCTACTCTGATTTGGTTGGTAATAAACTATAGTAATTTCCCCAAATGGAGTCTGTTTTCCCATGATAGTAACTGGTTAGTGATGTATCTCTGTCCTCATCTTGACCCACAAAATTTTAGTTGTACTTTCTCTCTCCTGTCCTTGTGGGGAGGAAAGTGATGGAATAGCATTGATGGGCACCTGCCATCCACCCAGGGTCAACCCACAACACGTCTCTGATCCAGAGAAATCATTTTGTTACTCTGTCCTCCCTTACCTAATGAAATTGTCAGGTGAATTCTTTGACTGTTTTTACTTTTTTCATTCTTGTCTAGATCTTTTTGGATGCCTAACATTTCTTGGACATCTGTAGGGAACTGCAGCAACTCTCTGCAACAGAGGCTATATCAAGTCCCTGTTAGTTACCTACCATCTCCACAGTTCTGGAAAGTCCAGCCCTCTTGTTTTGCCCATTTTTAATGTTCCAGCTCCAGCCTGTTACTTCACTTTAGGCATCTTACTCCACCACTGTCACCCTGTCTTCAATGGCATTTGTTAATTGTTTATGGCCATGGTAGTGACAAAATGGGTGCAAGGAACAAAGTCATGGGAAGCTACCAGGTCTCTCCAGGCTCAGTGTGTGAGAGACAGCTATGTTATGGTTTGGACACTGTTACAAAGCACTTTTTGCCCATTATGGCAAAACTGTATAAAGCTGCAGCCACTGAAACCCACCCCTCCCTGAATGTGCCTCCTGACTGGGACTTTGGACTGTGAGTTAAGCCAATTTTTTAAGGTCTAAGGAGAAGCAAACAAGGCTGAGGAAGAAGAATGTATCTACCAGGAAAGCCATACCCAGCAGCTGTTCTGAAAATCAGCTCTGGCCGAGTTTGTGATGGGGGAGCCAAAGCCCACAGGCTCATCTGCTGGGGCCAGGTTTGCACACATCCCCCCAGTCAAAGGGGGAGGAGGAGAGTTCTGGGTGGAACCTGGTCAGAGGCAGTGAACAGCCATCCTCCCTTACACAAACTGGCTCAGCTGTGAAACCCCCACCCTGGAAGGCCACATACATGTGAGACATTCACCTGAGAGGCAGCTGAGAAGTCTCATAAACCATCACAGACCCCCAAAGTGCCGCCAACTGATTCCTGAGGCCTTGCACCAGCCCTGAATGTGACACAAAGTGATGCAATGGATCCAGAGCCTGCTGCAAGAGACTGTGAAACTTGTCCCCTCCAGGGGAGGTACCTGAGCACTCCCACGCAGCCCAAATGTGTATTAATTCATTAAACTCTGTTTTGGGGGACCTCACCACCAAGAAGACCAGAAGAGGACCAACGCGAGGCTCTTGGGACCCATGGAGTAGTAATATTTTCTACTTAATCTGTCTCTTTGTTACTATCTTTCTCTCCCTTCACTTTTTCCGATTTCTCTCTCTCTCTCCTTCCCATTTAATGTTAAATAAAATCCATATTATTGACTTTGGCATATGGTCTCCTTTGCACCTTAATTTTGGCAGAGGCAGCTCTCAAACAATTTCAATAGCCAGATCATAACACAGGATTATGATTTATGCTGGTAGAGCAGTGCTAAGCCCACAGTCTGTCTGTATTGCTTTAAGACAGTCTCAAAGCCACCAAGGTAAGCCATCTACAGCAACAGCCCTGCTAGTAACAACCTCATGTGTGATATTTTCCTTGGGTCTGCCTCTCCCATTAATGTCTTTCAACTGTGTCAGGAATATAGACAGATTTTTTAAGAACTTTCATTGTACTTTTCAGACAAAATAATTAATCTTTGGGATAGGTTTGGGGGAGTTTGACAGCTTTTCTTCCACTCTATATTTTACATTATATTGTAGTGATAGAAAGCAATTTAAAACTTCATCTTTCAGTCTCATGCTAAGAGATAACTCAGGATACAGGTCCTTCTTACTCTGTTCCAACCTGGCAGTGAATTCTAAGAAACCAGATTTGTGATCTCTCTCTAGCATGTTGCAGGTTAAAAACTATGTATCTGTCTTCCAAAACCTTCCAGCTTGTACCATTTTTGTTGTTATTTCCCTCTCAAACGATGAAGGATATTATCATTCAATGCTGGCAACAGCACTTTGCCAAAGCACTGTCCTGAACCATCAGAGAAAATTAAAAGTGAGGAAGATGATAGTCTTAGCTACTGCTGTGAGATGCTAGCAGCATAATTTGTTACATGGCCTTATGATCCTCAGCTCAAAAAGAAATTATTTTCTTATTTTCCTAGTATCCTTTTGAGTAGAAAACAAAAGCAAATACTTGTGCTGCAAAGTGCTACACCTGAATTGCTTCTAAAATTATTCCAATTCCAAGACTACTTTTACTTGATAATCCCAAAGAAATACCTACAAAAATAAATGTGAAAATGTGAGTAGTGTTTTTCTTTCAATTGTTTTGTTAAAGTACAAGTTTAAGAATGTGAGTTTGTGAGTTTTGCAATTTCCAGAAAATTGCAGTCTTGGGGCTTTTTTAATATATCCTTGCTAAAGATCTTTTTTTTTTTTTTTTTTTTTTTTTTTTTTTTTTTTTTTTATCAGGGACTGTTGTGAATTTAAATGTAGAGTTAATTTAATCTGACAATAGCACAATCTCTTCAGCATTGTAAAACTGATAGCTTTCAGTGAAGGCGTAACTTAAAGGACTAAAAAGTGATTATATTAATTCCCTGTGCCTGAAGCGATCTCTCTAAATTAAAGCTCTCATTTGAGTAAATCTCAAACTGTTTTGAAAAATTACTCAAACAGTTTGCTGTGGGGAAATAAAATGCTTTTAAAAATCAAGGTAATAACATTTGCTTAGTTTCTTTAGAGTTTATGTGAAAAATTCCAACATGACTTAAGAATCTGAAAGAGGCCATCTGAGGAAACCATCACCACCACCTGGTCCAGGAGACAAAAGCAGCAGCCTCTCTGTGAATGAGGCAAGGATTGTTTTGGGAGAATCAGTCCAGAATGTAACTCACCTTCTATTCAAGGTGCATATTTTGCTGATCCTTTCCCCAGGTTTGAGATAAGTTTCAGTGCCGCACCAGTGCCCACTGGAGAAGGCTCCTACAAGGAACAGCCTGGCTGCTGGCAGAGCTCAGCCAAAGGCAGGTTGGGTGCAGAAGGAGATCAGCTGGAGCCTGGGGCTGTTGTCTTGAGCAAAGATTTTGTTGCTTACCCCACTGGTAGAAGTTCGGATCTAACTCACCTTTCCTCTGGGAGTTCCCCAGCTGAGAGGGAAGGAGCCAGGATCAATATAAGGGAGGCAGAGGCCAAGGTGTGGGGCATGAGGGGAAGTAACCACTCACACTACCAAAGCTGCCTTAGGCCAGCTGTCTGGGACCCCAAATCTCTCAGGAAAACTTTGAAATCAAGAATTATTAATTAAGTGAGAATCTTCAGGTTTAGACTGGTGAAGAGAAGAGGGTATTAAGAGAGGAGAATCGGACAGAGGGAATGCTCTTCCATTGGTAAAATTAATAAGGCAGGAAATTTCTTAAAACCAGTTTAATTCTCTCTCCCCTCTGTCAGAACAGTGAGTAGTACAAGAGATACAGAGTGATTAAGATCCCTGCAGAAGAATAATATTAAGTCAAAAGATATTTATGACACAAATTAAAAGCAGAAATGAGCCATGAACATGCTTTCTATTAACATGTGTTATAGCACATTAATATATTGGTTTGTATTTTTTTCTTTATGATTTCTAACTCCAGAAGACATATTTCAGTAGCAACCACACACAAGATACAGTCTGAGAGTAGTGTACTGGCACCTCTGGAGAAGAATCTACCTTCTACTACACTGTCTGTCATTTTATATGTGCACTAATGAGAATTATTTTTTTGTTGAGTGATATAAGATAATCAAAAACAATGATATAGAAAACTTTTACTTTTCTTATTTTTTCCCTTTTTTCCATTTATTAAAGGATTTGATCCCCAATTATGAATGCAAAAACACTTTTGATGGGTTGGAATTGTCCAAAACTAATGGCTGCAGCTGGGCTTCAAATCCTGTTTAGTGGATCAGAATGAGTAAGAAAATGTTCTCAACACTTAAGCTTGATAGGAGCATAGAAATTAATATTTGTCATTCCTCTAATTAATATCTCTATTAATTCATTGTGTTTGGTACACAATATACCCATGCTTATACATAGAGGGATATCTGGATTTTGTCAAAAACATTACTCCATGAGCTCATCAGAAAAGTAGAGTCTCACCAGTATAACTGGTCCCTTGACAAAGGCAAATCAGTCCTTATGTAAGAAACCAACATTCCATCTGCCTTCCAAAACTATTACTCACACACAACTTTTCAGGGTCAAAAATGACAGTTCACCCTTTCATTTTAAATTTTCCTTTGTGTACATTGCCCTTAGGGGGAATTAATGGGAATATTTCTCTGCTGTCTTGAAATAGAATACCACGAGCACAAAGCCATAAATAGTACACTGCAGTAGTTTTGCATCATCTAAAGCACAAGTTGACTCTGTAACCCAGATTATTTTCCCATAATAGATTTGTGGATTCAAGACTGCATCAGTTCTGCACATGGTAAAAATCTGTTTCCTGCATTACCAACATTGGTATGTGCGGGATGATGCCTACTAAGAGAGGAGGATGCCAAGGCACATCTGATCTGTTATGATTCTGCAGAATGGCATAACTCATTCACAGGATTGAGAAGGAACTACAGAATATCTCACATTATAAATTGAAAAATTGCACTTGTAGGATAATGCAGATATTTATGCTAATGATTGGCTGATTTAAACCATCAACTCCAGTAATTGTGTTTTTTGCAATAGCACAGTCACATTTTATCAAGAAACATGGACAAAGCTGCTCTGCAGCAGTTAATTATAGAGCACTGGTTATTGTAGCCTATTAATATTTTCTGCAAGTTCAATAAGCTTTAAAAGTACAACACTGTTTTAAGGAATCCCAGAATGAGCTGTATGAACCACACTATCAAGAAAGTAAAGGTTGGCAGCAGCAATTCAAAATTGAATTATCCCTCCCTGCCTCAAGGTATGAGATGAAAATAGCTGAATCTGGAGTGTAGTATCTCTGGAGTAGGTAAGAAATTTTGCTGTAGGAGAAAAACTCATGAAGGAAGATGAGAGAAGAGAGGTTAGGAGGAATCTGACATCCTTCTGAGGAGGATGGAGGAGTTCAGGGAAGCAATAAGGCTGGGGGAGCCACACAAGTTTCCAAGATGCAGCTAATGGGGAAATTGGGAACACAGATGGTGAGAAAAAAGAGCCCTGCCTTAAGTGTTGGTTTAACACTTAATTGGAGACTGGTTCCAACAGCAAGGCCACTTTCAATTTTTTCCTTCCAGCCAGCCTCAAAGCATAAATGCAGATGTCTCCTATTGCGTTTGCATTGGCTATATCATTAAGACCATTGGCATTTTGCCCTGATGTGCTCTTTGGCTGTCTGGGAGCCTTCTCCCTGTTAGCAGATCTCTTGCACCCATTCTTTTGCACCTCTTCACCTTCTTTATCTGAGAATTCGCCTTTGTTTTAGTGCTAGGTTACGCTTGGTTGGCTGTCAGATGCCCACCCAGCTGCTCCCTCACTCCTTCTCCTCAACAGAACAAGGGGAAAATATGAGATGAAAAAGCCTGTGGGTCAAGATATGGACAAGGAGATCAGCTACCCATTACTGACACGGGAAAAGCAGACTCAGCTGGGGGACATTAGCATAGCTTATTGCCAAACAAAACCAAAGGAGGATGGTAAGCAACAGAAAAACATCTTCACTCCATCCCTTGCTACCTCCCAGGCTCAGCTCCACTCCTTCATTCCTGGCTTTTCTGCTTTCTACCTGCCCCATGACTGGCAGGGTAGGTGGGGAATCAGTCCATATAAGCCTCTGTTGTTCATTCTGTGTATTGCATGTCAGTAGGGCTCCTGTGTGTGAAATGACCACAGGGGAGAAGACTGGGAAATTGGTTGTAAGTTGAAAACAGAAAACAAACAGAGAAAAAAAAAAGGTATCATTGCCTGGGTAAATCTGACAGTAGTTCTCATGATTTCAGAGAGATTGAAAAGTGAGTATATATACATTTCTGGAAAATGAAATTTTCGCCTGTTCTTTTATGTACTTTCACAAATGTTCTTGAGAGTGTTACTTTTGTCATGGCTGGTGAAATGAAAATTAATAAATGACAGTTTTCCTATATTTTCTTATCATTTATATTTCAGGTTCATGATATTTATTTAATGTAATCTTTACACTTCAGTTTTATGTGCATTCACAGTAAAACAGATGTTCTCCTAAATGTCTGTAACACTCCAGAAGAAACTGCCTTTTTGCACTATGGAATGAAGTATAATTGCCATAACCTAGAGAATGAACTTTATGATTAACCAGCAGACAGCATGAGTACATGTCTAGTTAATTTATGATCTTGAATCCAGGAGAAATATTTCAAGAAATGGTTTCACTTTCCAAGGAAAAAGTTTTTGCAGCATGCTGTCTTATATTTTAAATGCTATTATTTTGTGTTGCACAGTGATTGATGAAACTGATATAGAGACATTTAAATATTAGGTAGATTAGACTTGCAGAAAACCACAAAAAGTAGTTTTCTTCCTGTAACTGGAATGTAAGAAAAACCTGAAGCCTGCAAACTGTAGAAATCTACTTACGGAATTTCTAGACTGATTAACCTCTGTTTGTTTTTCTGCTTATTCCAGAAGATTCATAAAACATAATTTCATTACTTTTGTTAGAGTTTTCTATTTGTTTATGTGAGAACCTGGCCAAATGTTCTATTGAGCTACTTTTTTATGAGTTGTATTTCACAAGAAACTCAATATCTTCTTTCCAATAGCAAACTAAAATTGGGTTTGGTATTATATTTACCACTGAAATAGCTGCAGCTAATTTAGTTGTAGTTAATGGAGCTCATTAATCCTGTATAAATTCTTTAGCTTCCTAAGTGTACTATACTAAATAGAATGCACTTTAAAATATTTAGTTGACAGCTTTCAGTAAAATTGAGCATTTAAACTTCAGCCTAGTTTATATAAACTGTAGTTTATGGTTCAAGCCTAAGTTCTGAGTATATAGAGTAAATATATATCAAGAATAAATAATTTAAAAAATAACAAACAGTGACAGTGTTTATATGTTTGATAATACAAGCCGTGCACTTATTGTTCTCTATTTCTGTTAGTCTGAAATTTCCTCTTACATCACTTTTCTCATTCTTACATAAATTCCTCTCAAATATGGAGATTCATAATGTCCTTTTAAATAAACTTAACCTGATAAACTATTTGCTGAGAAAGAGAGGTAGATGTTTTCTTCAAGCAATCAAGATGAGGAGGTATTTCAATGTTGCATGTAATGTACAAAGTTCAGCATTTAAAACCACACCCATGCAAACCCCTTGCATTATAACCTCTTTGTTACAGAACTTTTCATGGAAGAAAGAGAAAAGCACAGACTTTATTTGTTGGAAGGATTCATCTCATATTAAATTTGGTCTATACAATCCATGTATCTTTACAGTCTATACAGTAGCACCTTTTTACTGAAGAATTATCTGTCATACTCCATAATGAGCTGCACTTTCACAGGTATATTGTATAGATTTTTGTAACAGCACCTCATTGCTTTTGTAATCCTTTTTCCTTAAGAGAAGTCGTCCTTTTATGAAATGTTCAATACTTTGGAAAACAGAAAGGTTATATTGCATTCAAATTTCTTTGTGGTCCTTCAAACTGAGCAGCCTGAAAAGTTTCTACAGCTTACTGCTTATGGTTTACTCTCTACAGATGTTTTCCTATTGTACACTGACAGGTACAATAAAAACACCTCTGCTGTGGGTCTTAGACCTAAAAATAAAGCAGTAATATAATACCATTTTTATAGAGTAGGTTTTAGAGTTTTTTTTTTTTTTTTCCCAGATTGAATATCCTTAGTTTCATCTTCCATACTGGAAGAGGTAAGCCACTCAGATTGTCTTGGTCAAAGGTGATAAAAACTTGGCATAGGTTTGGGAGAGTTGTGCTATACCAACTCTACAGACAGGATAAATGATTTTTTTATATTAAAAATAATTCCCACTTTTGATACTAAGTCCACAAAATATCCTAAAGTGATTTTTTTCAGCTGCTGCCCAATTTGGCAGGTTCTTTGTCCACACAGGCACTGATGGTTTGATATTGCTGAAGTTCTGCTTCCATTTACATTAGAAATTCCTTCTATTTTGATGTCAGATTTTGACATCACTCACAGAGCTAGATATATTGCAGGTTAAGCACTTTTTGTCCATGCTCACCATTGAACAAGATCCACAGGATCTTACAGCATTGTCCTGATCCTGCTCTGTCCATGAATTGTGACTCTGGCGCCCACAGCTTCCTCTCAAACTCGACCAAATTCCAGCAGTTTAAGCTTCACTTCCACGTACATTTAATCTTAAATTGACTCAAATTCACATGCAAACTGACTCCTGCAGTACTTTGACAAGTTAAACATACAAATGCAATCAGGAAAGTAAATCCTACCAAAATATATCGAATACATATTATTACAGTTATTTGTTATACGGATGGAAGTGATATGTGAATTTAAATGACTGTTTGCATGTCTAAAAGTACTGTTTCCTGTTGATCTCAGGACCTCCCTCCACTGCAGAGCTACAGTAACCACTTAGGGATAAGCAGAAAGAAATCATACATTCATTGTGTCATTTTGGAAGAAAGGAAACTTTACAAAAATTAATCAAATATTACAATTCTACCAATCCAGAAAACATAGTGGATGTTTTCTTAGTTGTGACTCTCTTGTCCTGGGCAATGTGATGCTCTGAAGAGATGTCCTGCTCATTGTCTGACTCTGCTATTGCTTCCAGCCTCTGAATTCCCTCTATTTCAGTCCTCTCCAGAGAAGACACATAAGGTATTGTAAGCTACCATATGTTAAAAACTTGGTGATTTCACACATGCACTTGCTTTCAGGGTCTTTAATCACAAATTTAGGCAATCTTGCAGAACCCACTGAGATCAAAGCCAGTTGAGAATATATGTCTTTATACCATTTTCTTATTAAAATTTTGCAGAAGGTTTTGAGACCATGAAAGTGAGTAAAACCATAACAGAAAATTAACAGCATCTGAACAAAATCTGACATTTTGGGTAATTTTTCTTCTTCCTAGGTTTAGATTGCTGAAGTACACTTATGGTGGTGTTCACAGGGGTCCCAGGAAGAGGGAAGACAAGGATCTGACTCATGTTTCGGAAGGCTTGATTTATTATTTTATGATATATATTATATTAAAACTATACTAAAAGAATAGAAGAAAGAAATTCATCAGAAGGCTTGAAAGGAAGAAGTGGAATGGAATGATAATAAAATCTTGTGACTGACTGAGACAGTCTGGACAGCTGAACTGTGATTGGCCATTAATTAGAAACAACGACATGAGACCAATCACAGATGCACCTGTTGCATTCCACAGCAGCAGATAACCATTGTTTACATTTTGTTCCTGAGGCCTCTCAGCTTCTTAGGAGGAAAAATCCTAGCAAAGGGATTTTTCATAAAACATGTCAGTGACATACATCCGTTTAAACTAAATGTTCTTTAAAGCTGTCCTAGTTTAGCAACTGTGTAATCTGGCATAAAGGTTGTGTGATGATGATTCTGTCATCTTAAGGTCAGTTGAGGAATAGCAGCATTAGCAGCATTTTTTTTTCTCAAAAGGCTTTGAGATCCTTCAGAAACTTCTGAGGAGGAAGCTCTGGGAAGGGAATTTAACATCTTCATCTGAGATGAAAAGCTGGAATTAAAAACTTTTTATTAGCCTTGTTCTCACAGTTCCTCCCCAGGTCTAGCAATAAATACCATCATAAATTTGATTTATTTTTTTTAATTTAAAAGTTCAGTTGTAGAGCCTTTTCTGTAATCTGTCACATATAGTTTGCATTTTGTTATACATGGTCCAAGGTGATGTGTTTCAAGATCTGGGATATTCTGTTTGTCATAAAGGAAGAAAAAGAAGCTTTCTCATTCTGTTCAATGGAATATGTTTCACTTTGTCATAATGAATTAAAGAATGGCAGTGCCAGAAAAGCAACACAGGTATCACGATATAAATTAACATATTTATACAGGAAGAAACATCAAATAAATGTGGAATAAATATTACAATAATCATTACAACAGCAACCAAAGCCTATGTGTCCCCCACTCTATCAAAACAGCTTAAATGTCAAATTACAGCAATAGTACACTTACCTGGTCTAGTTTTGAGACTTCTGCAAAATGTTCTAGTTGTTATTTTCTTACAAAAGTGAGGCAAGTGTTCCCCAACTGAAATTTGAGTATTAACTTCTTTTGTGTATTAAGGCATGTGTTTGTCCCACAGGAACAAATGAGCCAAATCTGATTCATCTGGCCAGGAGAATTATTCATGAAAGTTCAAGATTGATGGGAAATAATTTACACTTCTGATCCTTATGGTGCTAAAAAAAAAAAATAACCTGTAATAGATAAAATAAGCATAGAATGATTCAGCTTTTTCACTATAGCCTAGCTAAGGCCTTGAAAGAAATGATTCCTTGGTTCATCTTAATGGGAAACAAATTTGAAATCATAATTAAAATGTGTGCACCCTCATTACCAGCTATTAAAAAATAATTAAAGAGCATAAAAATAAAAGCAGAGATCACATTATGATAATGTGATTTTATCATGAGTGCATTTTGGCATTGTATGTAGCTGGCCTTAGGTTATGAGTGGTTAGAGAGAGCACAATCACTTATTTTTCAAGCTTCCTAAGGCATAAATTTTACTTCCAGAACCATCTGATTTCTACTCCTAGTTGTCTGAATTTAAATTAAAGGAAGAAAAAACATCATTGGAAGTAGCACTCTTAGAGAGCGCTTTAATTTAGAGGCAATTTTTGTAATAATTTTCATTGTCTATAAGAACCCATGCTATATTTAGACTATGAGCAGTTGGCATTCCACATACAGCTAATGCACTCTACTTCCAAGGTATAACTTTTTTGTTATTTTAAGTGTATAAACATTTTGATATGCAGAAAAACTTCTGAAAGATTTATCTGTGCTATGATATTTTTATAATGGCTTCATCTGTAGATAATGTATACACACATATGTTTCAGCTATGTATTTTCACTATACATATTCTATTTCTGAAGCAGTAAAGTGAGTATTTTATAGAAATGTGTATTACAAGCAACAGAATTCAGTCATCTACCCATTGTCTATCTATAGTGATGGAAGATCAAGTATATTTAGCACAGCCCTTAAACATCTGTTCATGTCTTCCTATTATCCAACAGGTTTAAGCAAATTGAAAGTGGATTCTATTTTTGAAAAAGTACTAAGTAGACTTAAACATACACATAAGAAATAGAGTTAATTTTTGCAATCATCTGGCATTTTATAATTTACTATTTTTAGTTTTTATACAGTGTTTTAAAAAAAAGCAAATGTATTTACAAAATAATTTGATAATTTCCTATGAAATTACAATGATTTTTCTAAGTGACTGTCCAGGTTTAGGGTAAATTTGGTAGGAAAAACCTCTAAAAGTGTTCCTCTAGAAAGCATATTCAAGCACCCCCTCCTCCAACTGGTTCAAGAAAATATTTCCTTGGAGAAAAGTGGAAAAAAACCTGTTTATTTAATAGGCAAAGCATTCACCAGCACAAAAAAAATGAACAATATTAAACAATAAAACCTCTCACTGCTCCAAAGAGATGATGAACTCAGCAAGTCCCCTTGGTGGGCTGTAGCTCAGCTCACCCAGTCTGTTACCAGCCCCTCTGGTGCTGGAAATGCCACAGCCCAGGCCTGGCCCCATGGGCCACAGGTGAGAGATGCCGGTGCTCCTCTGGGTGTTCAGTCCAGAGCAGGTTCAAACAGTCCAAGAAAAAGAAAAGCCACAGCCCAGGGAACTTCTCTGCCTCAGCTAGCTAAAAACTGACTAAAAGCAATGGAGAGCTCTGTCCCACTGTCTGTCCTTGCTGCAGACAACACAGTCCAGGAGCAGGATGTGAGGGAGCAAGTGTGGTTTCTGATAACAAACTCTGTGCTTCTTCACCCCCTTCCCTCTCAGAACAAGTCTTAAACAAGCAAAACTTATTTCTGGGCTAAACAGATGAATGGAGGCCCAAGCATCATAAAGTCACCCCAGGACAGAGACAAAGTGTTGCAGAGCAAGTTGAATTATCACTAATACTTCTAGCAATGTTTAATAATTTCAAAGATGTTTTCATCACAAATGTTTTGAACACTGATGCAATGGCCTGGAAATATAAAGACCAGTTCTATGTGACAGTTTTCAGGAAATTGCTTGAGAAAAAAGATTACTTACATTAATCTTTAATAGCTTATGAACTATGAACATCTAGGAAAGCTCTTTACACTCTTCAGCATAAATTGAAGCTATGCATAATGTCTGGATGGCAAGAAAACAGATGATCTGTGATAACAGTTCAATCAAAATTGCATAAAGTCTAATGGTGCTCTTAAAATACAATGTGGTTCTCCTAATGGCAGTTCCACTCCTGGTGTGAATTTTGGATAGATTAGCTTTCTGACTGGAAACAACTGAATTCTTGAAACTAAATCTCAGAATTTAAATTTTTACTTGGTAAACAATCCACAGTCAGCTACAGGGCTATGGAACACTTGTGTTCACAGCCCATCAGTTCACTCCAGCTATCACTTACTGTGTCAGAAATTTAGGTGACAAAGTACTTACTCTCATTTCAGTTGAGCTCTCAGAGGCTTTGAGGTTTCTTAATCCTTAGAGAGCTCCTTCTGCTTATATAAGATAAAGTAATGATCCCTCAGGACCATCAACTCTGCCTCTTTGTCCATCTCTGTAAGAAGATGGGTCGTTCATTTCATGCATTTTCCCCTTATGAAAAATTCTTGGTACTATTTCTATAAGGTCCATTTAAACTGTCTTAGCCAGAGAACAAAGATTGTTGTTCTGGCAACAAATTTTATTTCAGAGAATGAAATTAAAAGCAAGATTGATCTTTTTCAGCTAACACATGGAACAGGAATATAAAGTTGTCCCTCCACCTTTGGTGACCTGACAGTAAGGTTTGGCAGTGACAGGAGGATTTTTACTTTAGGATCAGCTGATTATACAATTTAATTCTGAAGTTTAGACAATTTCATGGCAGAATAAAGGGAGGACTGGAGCAAGTTTGAATGTTTTCAATTCACTTCCCCCATTAACACGAGAGGTGTCATCTCACCGTCACTCCTTAGTGTACATTTTGTCACATTGTTCTAAGTGGATTCCTACATCCATCAGGTGTCCAGATGAGATTCAGAGCTTGTTGGAGGCTATTAAATGCCACTGTCATGAGCATCAAGACGGTCTGATCTGACTGCTGACGACTATACCTTGAGTGCTGATTCTCACAACCTGTGCAAATAACAGTGAATTGAATTTCCTCTGCATGATCACCTTTTGGAATGATTAATGATCTTAGAAACAACACTTTTCTTGGTAAGCCATCAGCCATTAGTTATGACTAAAAAAAGCACATGTTTCCAGCAGTAGAGAGATTTTATCCCCAGAATACCTCAGTAGTGGGAACAGAAAAAATTTTCAGGAAACCACAGATGCCCAGGGAAGCCTTCAGAAAATAAAAGAGATGTATTTTCACAAGATGAGTGGAATTTTGCAGACAAATTAAAATGTGAAAGGTGTCTGCCAGGGAGCAACAAGAGCAGAAGTTATGAGTATGTAGTTCTGTTATGATCACAAGTAATGACTCAAGTTCTTCAGAGTGTAACATTACCTAAAATATTGTGTAATAAGAACTCCATGTAAGTTATGATAATAAGTATAGCGAGGATGACAAAGTAGTTAAGAAAACAGATAGCAAACTCAAAAATGCAAATGTTATAAGATGTACACATATTGCACATCATGGCAATCATTGACCACCAAGGTCAGCAGTCCCACTCACATAATTCAGCCATAAATGAAACAGCCATACATTTTCCTAACTGAAAGGTAAAGAAAAAAGCCTAAAAACACACAGGGATGTTATTCTTATAAGACAGTAATTAAGAGGCACACAATTATGTTTTCAAAATCAATAGAATTAAATTTGGTTAACAGAAATACAGATTATATCTTAGATGAAAATATTTTCACTCTCTCATCTAGCAGACTGTGGATCCATGTATTAACACTGGTCCTGCTTCAAGGATAAAGAGAGAATTCTCATCTCTTTGGCTGCTTCTTGTGGCTAATAGAATCAGATGGAAAAGCCTTTAGAGAAAATGCACTGGAGTTTTTCAGCTCTTTGTCCTTCTTATAATCATTTTCTACACCCCTCTCCTGCTGTTAAGAGTGACAATTGAAGGAAAAAAATAGTTTTACTGTTGTAAAAATGCTTCCTAGGAAAAGAGGGAAAGGCAGATAAATGCAACTTGAAAGACATTTGGCAAATGCGTTTATGTTTCTAATATTAGCCTGACATTAAAAAGGATATAGGTATATGTCCAACGTGTCTCTTCTCTCTTTCTGATAACAAAACTCTGGACAAGCTGGCAGATAAGGAAGAATTAAGATCTTCCAAAGTAACTTCTTCCGTGAATGCCTCTTAACACCTTTTACATATTCCTAAAATGCAAGGGAGAACCACCTGGTTCAAAGATAGATATCTATGCCTATCAAATACTGAAGACATTCAGCCAGACATATTTGGGAATTAAAGTTTTCTAACTGCTAAGTAAAAACAAAAAATAGAATAGAAAAAAATATAATAAAATCTTTAATTAAAGATTATTTTCTTGCATAAAAAAAGAAAGCCTTGAAAATAACCTTAAGGAGTCATACATTTGATTGGAAACATAAATACAAACCTTCTTTTTCTAAAATAGCCACTAGTTGAGGATTTTGTCTATTTAATGTTTCTCTAAGACTATTTACATTTCATTTTTTCTCCCAAGTGTTAGTAGCAATAGGGGTTTCAATCTGATATTGAAATTAAAATATTTCTTATTAAACATTACATATGGTATTGCATTTAGGAAAGCTAAATGGAATATTTCATATAAGGCAAAATAAGTCCTATGCTATGAAAATCAGTAACAATTTAACCATTATTTTAATATTGCTAGCATTTTTTCTATTAAACATATATCCATATGCAATCAGAAAGCCAAGAATTTGCAATCATGTCTTAATAAGAGCATACTAAAAGTTATGTGGAATATAATTGAGCAATAAATAGCACATTGTATATATGACCAAGACTTTTTATATTAAGTTAAATCATTTGTATAAATGTGAAACACAACTTGGATTAATCTGCTGAGAAGAATCAATATGTATAATTGCAAAAAACATTTAATAGTGTCCATTAAATAGAATCAAAAATTGTTCTTAGTATGTTACAATATAGTTAGTAGACATTGATAAAAATATTCATATTGTCTATAAATTTTTATTATCAAAATACACTGATTCTAAAATACTTTGGCAATTCTTTTTTTTTTAACAGCCCATCTCCCAATCATTCTCATTGATGTCAGTGATAATAGTTTAAAATAGTAGCCTCAAAAGTTTTAGAAGTTCACTGGAGCTTTTGTTCTGACTGAGTTCACAGCTCTAAAAAGTAAATGAGAAATCTCTTCAGACCCTTTCTCTGTAAAGTTCTGAGGAACGAATTTTCCATTCCGTTTTCCAGAGTGTGATGTTTTCACTACTGATGTTCAAAGTCATCTCTGGATTAGATATAAATAAAAGGCACAAAACATTTAGCTGTGCAAAGAGATCAAAAGATTAGATCAGACAAGATGACTGTGAAGAAACTGAGGTGAAAAGAACTGAAAGTAAGTGGTCGGTCATTGATCTCTGAGTTCTGTAAAGCAATCAGCTACTATCAATAAAGTCAGACCTCTACATGGACCTGTCATCACAGTGCTCGTACCTAATGCTCCACTTTTTTGAGGGAATGATGTGCATCATAATGTGTGACAGAAAAATTATGGGGCTGTGATTCCCTCACCTCTTTGTCCTTCAAAGTCATTGAAACTGTCTCCCTGCATCAAGGGTACCTAAGTATTCTCTCACTTGAAATTCAGGCTGAGAAAAATTCAAAACAGCCAAAGACAAGTCAAGTCATTTTTTCACTGTAAGTTCAGGGTTCATTGAAGCCTTCATTGGCTGGATGCCACACTCTGGAGTTCCTCAGAAAAAGAAATCTCCTTTAAACCTTAACAGGCTCAGTTTACATGAGGAGCATGCTAGAATATTTTATCCAGTCCAGCATCAAGGCACTATTGCAGACAGTTTGTGAACACAGAAGAGAAACCAAATTAAACCATTAATATACCCACAAACCAGGGAGTATATGCTCTAACACACAATGATAGGCCCACTGATGGGCATACTATAGGTAAACCAGCAGATAGTAGTGCTTCTATCATGTCAGTAGCTGAACACTCCATTTCTCAGTGTACAGCTAATCTCCTAATCTTTCCAAAATGCAGATTGAAAGAAAGAAAATGTACTTACCCATTGTTTTCTGATTTGTAGAGAAGTCAGTTTTGCCTAGATCTTCAGATACCTGTGGGAATAAAAGCCAAGTACTTGATTTGCTTTGAGGACTTAAACATATTCCTGCTGCGTCCAGCTGTTTTCTATATCTCAAGACTCACTCCTATTAGTCTTACCTTGCTCAAGTACCTGTTATGGTCTAAAGTCACTGCAGCCCTTATTTTTACATGCCCTTTACAATAGTCTGCAATCTCCACAATGCAATTGTGTTCCACATTACCTTTACCTGGAAGATAGAGGCCCTGTAGAAATCTCTGCAATGGCATCTCCTTCTTCGAATTTACAAACAAGGCAATTACCACCAGAAGATACTGCCTCATTTCTTAGGAAAGCTAGAAATGGAAGGGAGAATGCTTAAGCCTGCAAGTCACTATGCTCTCACTTAAACAACTAGAGCAAACAAATTTAATATTCTTATGTTGTGTAACCTTGCCACCACAGGTTGATTATGTAGATGAAACTACAAAGACTCTTAGCCTGTTCAAAACTAAACCACTAAAAATGGTTCTGTAAAATTGTCACTGAAACTCAGACAGACCACTTGCTATGAAACTCTATTTATTGTGGAATACCTGTGTACTATTGATAGTCTTGTCTCTAAACATCATGATTATCCAGTGCTTAATATTTATTTGCCAGAATTGAAAATTCTGGAAAACTGGCTTTTCTCCTTCTCTTTGAAGACTCTTATGTTATTTTAAGCTGGCACACAGAGGGTTGATATTTTGTAATTTATAGTAGATGGATTCTCTGGGATGTCATAAAGAAAATGTAATTGAAGATATCCCCTAGCTATATTGCTTTACCTTGTGTTATTGACATGCTTGTAGCCTATTCAATGTTCTTTCATCTAACAGTGTTAATTTTAAAAGCAAATTGAATCTTTTTAAAATTCTATTTGAGTAGCCAATTAGATGCAGAAATTTTGCTTACGGCTTCTGCAAGAATCTCTATAAGGTGTCCCTATGTTAATACCTTCCCACATTGATTGCATAATGCAATATGACATTTTGTGTTAATAGGCTTTTATTAAGCTGGATTCAGAGGTTGCATTTCTTGGAGATTAAAAAAGTTGTATAATGAAGTTTCCTCAGTTTGTTGGTGTTAAAAAGAATATGGTGATCTAGTTGTGAAAAAGGATGGCTTTCACCCATTTCTCAGCAGGCAGTTCTTTTTCATAATTTTTAACTGTTGTCAGACCCAAAGCAAACAGATGTTATTCAATAAAATCAGAAGCCTATCTTTAGTTATTATTTCAGTAGTCAATGAAAGTTTTCATTCTACTGAGGACAAATCTATTCTTTCTTCTATTCATTAAAGGTCAGCTATAAAATTACCTCACATATTAACTGCAGTATTTAACATAACATACATTTAGAAATTCATTAGACATCATTCAAATCAACTTTATAATTCACATTTCCAATGTATAACTGTCCTAAACTATATCCAGTGGATTACTTTTGGCTTTAGCATAAGAGTCTTAGCTATGGTACAGAGATAAAAAACTTAATTTCCCATGGCAGCAAGTGGAACTTTGCACTGGACATCTAAGAACAGAGTGTTCCATGCAGAGTAGAAGGAAAAGACTAACAAACCAGTCAGACAAGTACAACTGAAGGGCAATTCATTGGCCCAGTTCAATGCCCAGTTTATTTTTGGAGGTATCCAACTCAGGAAAGAGTTGGTTACCTCCAAAAAATAATCTCCCTGATACTCTGAATTAACATCACATAAAGGGCTTAGCACAGCTGGCCAAGAAGATAATAGATTGTTCAAACTTATTCTTCAAGGTTTGGAACTACACAGAGATGGTTTTAGTTATAAGGGATACACAGCCTAGAAGCTCCTCTCAAGGAGCGTTACTTGCTGGATATCAAACACTAATTTATCAGCTAGCACATGTTAACTGGCATGCTTCACACCTTGTCAAATCACACATTCAATGACCAAGTGTATCTGGCACGAATAAACTTTACCTCAAAAATCCTAATTATAAGAAACCTTAAGAGAATGGAAGGAAATAGGAAAATATTATGTGTTCCTTTCCTACTCTTCTGATTTTCTCTGGTGTGATAAGGTACAATTGATGATTTATTAGAAAATTGTTTTCTTCTCTCACTAAAATTTGCATCTAAATGAATGAATTTTTTGTACAGGATGTTGTTAGTGGAAGAACCTAAAGATTTGGGTAAATGTATTCTGTTGGATGCTAAAGGGGGTTTTTCAAAACCAGACTACTTAAGTTTCTTGATAATCATGAGCATTTGTCAGTACAAAAAAAATTTAATTTTGAAACTTCTATTTCTAGAAGTAGGGTGCTGATCCCTCTGCCTTCCTTCTCCATCTGGTATTTTTAAAACTTTCTAAGCCAATGAGAATTAAACTGTTGTTTATAGCTCAGTAGTGTCTGTTTTCATAACAACTACCACCAGAGAATTACATGATCATTTATGATTCATTAAGAAATGTAGTAATTACAAGACAATAATGAAGTTTGTGAAATTTAACAATTTATCGAAGTTAACCATCAATGTCAACCATTACTACCACTTGTGTCAACAAAAGGCACTTCTGCTGTTTTCTTTGAAGCAAGGCAAGATCTCTGTGGAGGAATAATACATATTCAGGCAATAGACTGTCTGAATGTTGCTGATGAAAAAGCAAATAAGTTGGTTGAAGCACAAACCCTTATTCAGGCATGAGAAAAAATAACATCTTTCCAAACTAAGTACAGGCTGAAAACATTGAGTCCAACACTTCCTGGAAGAAAAGTTGGCTGTTATTTGAGAGAATATTAGCTGAGGGGTAGTTGATAAGATGGTCATTTGTGAGCAAGAAATGATGGTAATTTATTGCTTGTGGAACTAGAAGGGGCTGACCCAGAAGGCAGAGAAAACTCTAGCATGTCATAAAGCCATTGTTTGTTGCATCCAGTACTGTGTAGCTAATCTTAGATATTCAGCACTGTTTTCTCTCCCTGAATCACTTTACTCCTTTGCCTAAGGAACTTCAGTCTTTCATTTCCCTACAAACTTATTTCCATAGACTTTCATGTCCCCCACTGCCTTGCTTACGTAGGATGCGCTCATTTTTTATTCTGTTTTGCAAGTCAAAGCTATGTTCCTGCACAGACAGATACCATGGTGTGGCTGTCCAAAACTAGTGGTTTTAAAAGGCATCTTTTTTCGTACACTATATAGACTGAATGTACTACCTAATTTTACTTAATGTAAAACATAAATGCAATTCTTGTATCTGTATGTAGTTTACATGATTATTTTTGTCTTTCAAGTAGTGATTATCATGCTGTGTTCTGTGTCAGCAAAGACATTCTCAGAGACTTTCCAATTTACATGTTTAGGTAAGCTGTTTAGGCATTATCCTGGGAAGGAAGAAGATATCCTTTCCTGTCAAGAACAGCTTAGAAGAGTTTGGGAATGAAAATGTTATGCCCACATGCTGAGATAAGTAGGGGCAGATTTTGACTGAATAAACATAGTCACATTCATACTTAGCTCAGCTACTTGAATCCTCTTAAGCATAGGTCCAAATTTCTCCTTCAACATATTCCTCAGCATGCTCCCACCCATGCCCCAGGCCGCAGTTTTTTATTTAGGTTGAACACACCTACATCCACACTAACACTCAATGCACTGCAGCAGAAATGGTCTTGCAAAGCAAAATGGTGTGACCAGACATCATTAATGTGTGTATTTTAGGGAGACTCCTTCTGAAAATATTTTGCCCCTATTGATTGAAGGCCTGTTGGCAGGAATTCATCAAGTATGCTGTCGATGTGGCTCAGTTTCATTTCAGAGAAGTCAAATTTGCATGCTCTGATATTGTGTAAAGCAAAGCCTGATCTATAAGAATGATTGGAGGTTTATATCTAAAGTGTAATTATGGCCTTATCTGGAACAGCAAGAGAGGTAAAAATGTTTTTAATTAATTCATTATGTTAATACTCTGCTCTAGCTAACTGGACTTAGAATAGTAAACTGGTGAAAATTGAATTTATGGTGATACTAAAGGTGACGCTCTGTCATTTGACAGTAATTTTAGTGATTTGGGAGTCATTAGTTTCTTGCCTAATGAACAACCAGAAGAATCATTATACACTAACCCTGTTTGCTTCCTAGAAGTGGCCTAATCATGACATTTCTTTTTTTTTTTTTAATATAGTAAGCTTATTTTATCCTTTATTTTGAAATTAAATTAAGCAATTTCATCAATTTCCAAATAATTTTGAAAGTATTGTATCTTAAGCCCAGTGGAAATAAACAGTATAAAAATTAGAAGCTATTTATTTTTGAAAGGACTCTAAAGCTGTGATGGCTAGATCTAACAAAATTCTCTTGTGCTGTTTGTCACACTGCCATAATTAAGGTAAGTAGAGACCCAAATGCTGGATGTCCCTAGATGAGAGAATATGCTATGAGAAGATTCCTGTAAAGAGGGGAAGGGGTAGTAAGGGGGAAGAAGTTCCTAGAGAAAAGGAAGGTGTTTCATAACCCACTGCAAGACAGGATTGACATTTATACGGACACTGAGGTGTGTAGAAGGAAAAGGTATGGACAATATGGAAAGACAGGGACACTAAGGCCAGAAACAGCTAAGGACTGCAACCAAATTTCTTGCTGTACTTGTGGCACTGAAAGACGAGTGGGCATTAATCTCAGCTCGTCTCTGCCAGTGGATGAAGGAATGGTTATTGTCAGTAAATACAGCTGGTCCGAACACCAGCTTACATACAGCTGGGATAATGTGGTTAAAGACCACTTCTGTACTTGTTTCTGCTTAGTACCGACTATGGATGCTTAGGCTATCTGAATTTGCTCTAATTTGTTTAGCAGTGATACCCATGATGGGTACATTAGTTCTTTCAGCCTTCAAGCAAAAACTCAGGCTGCTGTGACAACATGACATTTCTCTGCCAAAAGGAAGTGGCCACCAGCTCACAACAATTTCTGTCCAGTGCCAACTTGTCTACCTCTTACCCCTGCTGCAACCATATATGTGACATACAGCCAAGATGTAGTCTGGATATGTTTCCCTCTGATGGTGCCAGACTCACTCATTTTGTCTGTAATATAAAATCTTGGAACCTGAGTTCACTACAGAAGAGCTTTCAATGTAGAGAATAAAAATTCTTTTAGATGTAGTACCCAATCTGCATTCCTCAGTTTGATTTACTTAGAGATTTTCTTATTCATATCATCACATTTTTATTAAATAAATAAAAAGAACAAAGAAACAAACAAAAAAATATTTTCCCAGTATGATCTCCATGTATTTCAATGGCTATTTTTACCTTTTGTGTCCTTTTTGTGTGCATCTCTGCGAATCAAAGGGAGCATTAGAATGGAAAATGGCTAACAACTGCTACATGGTGACAGAATTGGAAAAAAAAATGTTGTTATTCAAAAAAATCAATACTGAATAATTATATTTTGAAAGCTAAAATAACTTAAAAAGATACATAAAAACTAGGAACCCAAGCCAAAGCAAAACAGTTCTCCAAACATGTCAGAAAAGTTTTTACAAAAAGTAAAAGTGGCTTGTTTTAATGATTCAGGGGGAAGATTTCATTAACAAAATGCACATTCAACTATCAGTATTTCAAATGGTATGATGCTCAAGATACAAAACTATTAAAACTCATTAGGAGGGTAAAGCTATTTTATGTACTTTTAAACCGTAGCCAAAATTGATTGTGCCTTTTTGTATATAAACCAGCTGTCCATTCCTTATTAAGGCACCTGTCAGTTCTTCATAGAGAAAGATAATAAAAATGAGTGCAGAAGAGCTTTTAACTCAGAACCTTGTGAAAACATTACCTTAGAGGAATATAAAAGAAGAAAAGAAAATGTAAATCAGATAACTATAAAAATGGGAAACACACAATCTACATTAAATTTAATCAAGTTTATAGCAACTAATTTTATGAGCTTTCAAATGACTCATTAATCTCAGTATACATTGTTTTACCAATAAAAATATTTTCTTCTACCTTTGTTTCATAACAATTAGGATGACACTGTGCAAATACTAACTCCTCACTCTCCAGTAGGAATTTAAAATGTAATTATTATGTGTTACTTCAATCTTGGTATTAGCCCTGAAAACAAGGCCTTGAACCTCTCAACCTTCATTAAAAAGGATTAGTGGTATATTATTAGAACACTTTTTCCTCCAGGTTCCAAGTTTAGAACATGAATCTGCTTTTGGTTCTCCCAGTAATAAAAATTAACCTCAGATGTGCAAGTATAGTTCAATTAATTCATGCTTCTGGTTCATGAAACGGCAAGCAGGAGACAAGGCTTTAGTTTTTATGCAAGATCATAATTGTAATCTCATCAAAATCTCTCTCTGCTCTTCCTTTACTGAGAAGGAGAAGTGATTGGGGTGTGACTCAGCTGAGATTTGAAAACTAAGCAAAAGATTCCAAACACTTGTTTGCCAAACTATCATTTTGTCCTAGTTAAGTGATGGATGCCTCTTGAATAATTTAACACTTCAATAAGAAATATTTTTGTGTCTATTCTGCTCTGGAACAATGCCTTGACACGAGGCAAGGTTCTATCTGTGGGATCTGAAAGGTTCACTGCTGCTTTCTCCAGCAGCCCAAAACCTCTTTGTCAGTTGAGGAATACCCAAGATGAAATTGGGTGAAGGAATGGCCACATGAGCAGTTGATAGAAGACTTGAGCTCCTCTGTGGTGGAAGGCACATCCCAGATGGGTCTGGGTGCTGCTCTGATCCAAACCAAAATGCTAATGCACACACCCAGCCCTCCCTCTGGATTAGGGAAAATGAAGATCTGCAATGAGAATTGGGGTTGTAGTCACAACAATTCCAGTGGTACTTAGAAGACCTGTTTTGCATTGAGTGCATATAACTCAGTTCCTCCTCACTGAGTCTCTTGGAGAAAAAAAGGTGTAAATTCTGTTTCTCAATCCATTTCAGAACTGTGCTGAAAAAATCCAACTTAATGCATTGTACGCAAAAGAATGAGTCCAATGAAAACATACTGCACTTTTTGAGTAACATTGGAAGAATAAGGAGCTATAAAAAGCATAATAGGTCTTTCTCATGTATCATATCTGCAATTATATTTACCAAAATGTCTTTTGATTAAAAAAAAGAAAAAAAAGCATTCTAAAGGTGAAATGAAAAATGTTCATGCTGTACTGATAATACACATTGAGAAAATTACCAGCAAAAGCTGATAACTACTGTCTGTGGATTGCTGAAAGGTAAAGAGAAATGCATTGTTATACCCCTAGGGTCTAAGAAAGAAGAAAGAAAAAGACTATTTCTGCTTTGTTTATGTTGACGGTTTCATTAATTTTTTGAACTGAATGCTCACATTTTGATTGAAGTTTGTACTGAGCAGGAATTTTAATTTGGCTATATTGGCTTTTCTGATTAATAAAAAGTCCTTAAGAAAGAACTCATTGTGTTCTCTCATTTCACATCTTTGGTTAGGTTTGCTGAGTTCTGGGGTCTACATTATAAGCAAATGAATAGAAAAGTTTAAAGCAAATAAATACCACCACATTTATCTTTCCTCTTTCCATTTCCTTAGAACTGAAATTGTGCTATTTTTACTTGAAAACATGTTGCACTTCCATTCCCAGTTAATCCTCTGAAACAACTGTACCTTAAATTAAAATCATACTCTCACGATTAATTGAATATATATTTTCATTGCCACTTGTTCATATATAATTAACCAAAAAATAATGCAATTTTCATATGATGGATTTATAAAGCTGAATAAAACAGGAAGCATAAAACCAGCCAGGTTCAAGTTTTACATTCTTCCATGATTTTGGTTCATGTTTTCAAATATGTCGTATTGCAAACTTAGTTATATCTCTTAAGAAGAGAAGGTGGGAGAAGAGCAGACATCAGAATTATTTATCATACAGCATTATCTTGCAAGATTCATCACTGAGGGACCCCAGGGATTTCTTTAGCAGGGAGAGGGGGCTAATTTAAAATATTAGTGAGTAAATGTCATTTCTTTATTTCAAGATTGAAAGAAAGCATTTAATGCTTTTATTACCTATAGGTTTTAGGTTAAATTGGCTTTGGGGTTTTCTGAGTCTTACTATTTTCTAATGGGACTTGAAAATTCAATGAGACTTGAATTTTGTCAGTCCTACTCTGTCTGCAGCTGGGAAACACAACTCAATATCAATGAGATGACAGCTCCACTGGGAAAGAGACAATAGTCCCATTTCTTGTACTAAAATACTGTTACAGGGTCAACAATGCTTTAAAAATGCATTTTAAAAATGCATTTTTATTTAGTATCTAAGATTGTAATCCAACCACTTTTATTTTCTGTATAATTGATTGAATACCTACTCAAGTCAATGGTTAATTTGAGCTTGAAGCAAGCCAAGACCTGGTTCTTCAACATATGGATCTGATATTCCTCTTCCTTACCCTTTGGTAAATTGAGGCTTATTCCTGCCTTTTGCTTACTGTGAGCAAGCAGTGGATCGAATGTGGCAAATAAGTAAACCAATTGCATTGTAAGATATATACTTCAACTTGAAGCTTGAAAAAAATTTAATCCGAATGTCAATATATTATATATTAACATTTTAAAAGACTGTTTCCCTGTTAGGGTGGCTCAAATAAATTGTCCAAATACAGTATAATGCAAAGCTTTTGTAAACTTCACATTGAAAAGAAGTATGATTTTATATGCTATTCTACCAAGCAAGATTAAGAGATCAAGAGAGATCAAAGGGCACTGAAGTTCACTTAAGATGCTCCTGGACAGTTAATGCCATTGCCCCAAAAATTTTTTATTACAAGAGCTGTTGTATATAATGTGGGATGGACCTAAAATCCCTTTCAAATCTGAGCCTGAACTCAAAGGCTGAACAGAATTTTTCTGTACGTGTCTTCGTTTCTTTTTCACTGTACTGGGTCCTGACTAGAAAAAGGCTGGAGAGGTGCAGTATCCCTTAAATTCATTTGCATTTATTTTGCAGTGTTTGTATTGTGACAGTGGCAGCTCGATATTTGGCTTTTCGTTGTGACCTCTCTCTTCTCTGAGCCGTGCCATGCAGGAGTGAGGTGCCTCCCCTCCCAGGGAGTGCCTTGTGCTTAGTGTGGGACAGTGCTGGGCCACTCACTGTGTGCCCATGGCATGGGGCACAGGCAAGACTGAAAAAAGGTTGGAAATTTGTAAAACACTGATGGCAACAAGCCCCATTTTCTGTGGAGCAGGACACGGTCCCTGCATTGCACCAGCCCTTGGGCATGTCACACAGAGCTGTGTCCTCATTGTGCTTGGATCATCAGCCCGGGGTAATTCCGCTGCAGTCTGCTCTTGGGCAAAACAAAAACAAGGCCAAGAGACTTTCAGTTGTGTGACATCCCAGAAAGCAGAACTGCAACACTATTGGTAAGATAGGGTGCTTTTACCACCTCCAGTCTCACGGGAGGAAAACAAATTTTCTTCTGTGTAGCACGTCAGGAATTGAAGTAGGTGAACAGATAACTCAGGTCCCAGGTCTCTCTGTTCCTCCAACCCCTAACACAGGGTACAAAGGTTAACAATTCTTTGGGACAAACTTCACTAATCTCCTGAGATCCTAGGGAAAAAAGCATAAATAAGGTCCAGAGAAGGGCAGATTGTCTGAAATGCCAAGGGTGAGTGTATTTTTAATATAATAATGTTACTGTCTTTTATAATAAGAATCTTGTATTTTTATGAGTCCTTCACTGTCAGAGGAAAAATGGCAAGACAATTATCTCATTGTTTAATAACAGAAATTTGCCCTGTTTTATGGTTATATCCATTTGCTAGAAGTGCTTTGACTGATGAAATATATTTTAGGCTCTAACACAAAAAATTAATTTACACTGTGTTTTACTTTTTTGTCTCTTCAGATCATCTTTCATTACTTTCTGGAACAATAAAACTTTGCCATATTTTCTAAGGGAAATCCTTCTTAAGGAAGACGCTTCAAAGTTCATTTCAGTAACTTGTCTATGGGCTGATGATGTAAGTTTTAGAACTGAACAGATAATACACATTTTCATTGTTTTTCTTAATATCTAGTTTATTTCCTATAACAGAGGCACTATGCATTTCACCTTGAAGAAAAACCTAATGAGGAATTAGACACCCATCCTTGTTTGGTGTTGAATACTCTGTGTCTCTTTTGACTGAATTAAACAACTCTTGTGTTTTAGCACTCAAACTCACAATATTTTGTTGCTGGTATTATAAAACCATGTTTCAGTTACTTTTTTTTTTGATCTGCTAACAAATAAATCTGGGCTTTTACTGAAACAGAATCTTCCCATTTTTATTTGAAATCATAGCACACTATGCAGTGGTAACAAAACAATTTTAAACAATGTCAAAAGATTTAAGAATTGAAAAATTATCATATGGATACCTAAGAAAGACTCAAAGCTCTAAATTCCTCATAGGAAGAAATTCAAAATGTTTCTAATTTAGCCAGATTAATTTTGATTCCATTTGACCTCATAAATTATTTCTCAGTTACATTCCTGTAAATAGTTTTGCTCATGTGGGAGACCAAGTCAGTTAAGTAGAGGACTGTGCAAAAAAAGAAAACAGGGTTAATGACATGCAAAGGTCTGGAAACTCCACAAAATCATGCAAATCATCACTTTCTACACGGTTTAGTTATTGTAAAACATGTGGTGAATGTAAATAAGAAGCAAATTATCTGTTGCCTAAAAAACATTTTCCAAGGTATTTTTAATTTGTTCCTTTCAAATTAAATATAACAGAGAAGAGTTTGTTAATTTAATGTTCTTTAAAATTTTTTTTAGTTTGTCTATTTCTTCAGTTTAAAATGATTGAGACTTTTTTGCCTGAATGTGAATTATGAAGTTAAATATTTTTCATTTCCTACATTTTAGCTACAAAGGAGTCACTCAAAACAGGCTAGTACCTTGGAAAAAAGGAAAATAGCTCTTAAAAGGATAATGTTCTTTCAATGCAAATACATCATAATAAAATATTAGCCACAATTCTCCTATTGTGCTCTGGGGTTTTGATACCAGAATCAACTACGGCAAACAGAGAATTAGAATGGAAATAGGGTAGTGAGGTATTGGGTCATGTGTAGTTCTTGTCCCTATTATAATTTTTTTTTCTGCTTTAACAGGAGATCAGCAATGTTTGTAAGAATCTCCCTGCATTTCCCAGAGATCATTGTATAGGCTAATATTAGTTTATCCCTTTTCAATTGTTATTGGTAGCACAATGCAGAGCTGATAATTCTAACAACTCTTTTGCCTGTTTTTTCCCGGCTGTTTGTTGTGCTCTTGATATTTGGGGAAATCATATTTCACTTGTTTTCTCATACAAAGTATTACTCTCATTTGTTTCTTTTATCTTTCCAAGTGTTTTTATGAGGAACATTGTGGATCACACCTGTTTAAAGCCATGTTTATGCCACTCAGAATATTGACCAGGAATTTGCATTGCCAAAAAATCTTCTGGTATAGTGGCTTTTTCACAGAATATGTCAGTCCATCAACACCAAAGTGTTCTGTGAGAAAGAGGCAGTGCCAGCAGTGGTCTGAGGAGCTTTTTACTCTGCCAGGAGGGGTTTTGGCTGGTTCACTGTCCAGCTGCTGCTTAATGTGATGCTGAGAAGCCCTGCTCTGCTGGAAATTAGTTCCTCAGTGTTCTGACTGATCTGCCTGCCAAGATCCTGGGATCCCAAGGACCTCATTGTCAGATTCTGTCTATATTTGAAAGGTGGATCATTATGGAGCTGAGACTCGAAAACCAGGAAATTAAAAACTTTCTTCCTTAGGTAAGAGGGACAAAAGGAACTGGGAAAGCAATTATCTTTATTCTCAGTGATTCATTCTCAGTAATGAGAAACTTGGCAGGTATTCTGCTTTGTGATACTGTTCATGGAGAAAGCTCCAGGTCTCCAGAGTTTCCCATTGCAATCTAATTTTGATAATATTTCCTTCTTCTTTTTTTAAAATACATTGTGTAAGTGTTGGATAGTTAAAAATTTCCATAGGACATCAAATAAGTTAAAAAAACAGTCACACTATTTTTGATAGTTTTTGGGAAGTGTGATATTTGGATCATTTTTTTCATCCTTTCCAATTACTTATGAATTTCTTCTCTTTCTATTTCATTAGAAGCAGTCAGATTCTTCTTCTCAACATATATTAAGTAGGTCTGTAACATTTCCTTTTTTTCATACTGTCTTTAAAAAAAAAATGCTATGTCTTCTGTCTATTTATATGCTTATTTTACAGTCCTGAGAAGTCATTTTGTCCTTTCTGGGCTCTTTGCATGTTTCATAACAGTCTCCAAATTCTGGGGGTGGTTGATGAATTAACTATGCTGTTTTCATATGAGGAGAATTTCTCTTTGTTGGTGATTGAAGGGTGATCTTCAGCTTACTCATCACTTTTTTCCCTTTTGCAGAACTGTTTGCCCTTTTTTCCTCCTGGGCAGCTCCATGCTCGTGTTCCATAATTTTTTTATCTCAAGCATTGCACTGCTCTGTGATCAAGAGATTAGTGCATAAAACACTAATTTTTATCCAATTTTCAGGCTTATCAGTAATGCATTATGTAAAATAGAGATTAGACTATTGCCTCTGAGTATCTGTGCTTTGTAGCAGAAGGTGGAAGTCTAAAAGATGAAACTGACCTTAGGGACAGCTGTGTGTATGTAAAACAAACTGACCCGCTGACTCTTTGAAGCTTGAATCTTTTGATGCCAAAAATCAGATCAGCTCCAGAGAAAGAAGGGAAGTTAACAAGGAATTGGAGAAAGCAAATTTAAGATTTAGAGATGAATTAAAGACATGCCTTTGAACTGAAAACAAAGTATTTGTGTCTGTTTCATAACATTTGAAATAGATTCCGTTGGATAATACTTAACAAGATTTATAGAATTGATAGGTTGTTTTTACTGTTCTTTTATAGCCAAGCCAAAAAGCACCAATGTCCATGTTTACAAATCCAGGAGAGCAGAGTTAGTGCAGACTTATTTTCAGTATTTTAGAGAGTGAGGAAAGCTTGTATAGCATGAACAAATGAAAATCTGAAAGGTCTTTTGTTCATTTTCTTTTATAGAAATATTCTTCTTTTTCACCTTTTTATAAGGAACAGGCTATGAAACATACTTTTTATAGGAAGCTTCTCTACTTATTAAAAAAGATGTTCTCTGCTGCTACTTCTTGTAATTTTCCAGCAGAGAAGGGAATGTGTTAGGAGGAATGGGTCAAGAGCAGAACAATGGCAATGTGGAATATAAAACACTGAAGTGACCTTGCAGCTGGGAATGATTCTTGCTAAGCCTGTGTGAGCAGTAGGGCAGTGATCTTCTACCTTTGACTGAGCTACCCTGGCTAGAAAGCTAATAGCAACAAGTTTACTCTTTGAGCTCCAGCCATGAGTCTGTGGTTGTTCCTGCTGCCTCACACACTTGGAGGAGGTGACAGGATATGGCAGCAACCATGTCGTGGCTGGTGAAGAAGCTGGGGACTGAGGAAGCTCTGTCAGAGAACACTCGCTTCTCTGGGGGTTTGCCTCACCCACATTCTTTACCTGTGAGACAGCATGAGAATCCACAAACCCTGGTCAGATATGCAGCTTTGCTCTGGCAATGGACAAGTCAGTTCCCTTGGTTTCTTCGTGCTGCTGCTGGCACTGCTTTTCTTTATCAAAAGCACAGCCACAGTAAATGAGTATTACTCTTTTAAAATTCTGAACTTATATTTACAGCAACTAAACATCTGGCCTGCATGCTCTACTCAAGTCTGGGGTAAGTAGATTCTCACATTTTGCAAGAACATGTTCTGCCTTTAAAACTATGTCCTTTCTTCATGTCAGGGCAATAACTCTTCTTTCTCTTCTTCATCATCAAGGTCTGACCACCTACAAGTCCTGGACAGCATAAATACCATCAAATGCACATCCTTGCACTATGAATTACACAGCCTCTAAGTGCTCTGTTACCTTCAGCCCATGCTTAAGTACCATTACCTTTTGGTTACCCATTTGGAATTACATATTTGCATGAATTGCAAGCTTGTCTTCCAGAAACTATATTGTTATATATAGGAATACTGTTTCTATATACCTTTTTTCAGAATACATATAATAATATTTTATTTCAGAATATATAGTTTTCAGAAGAATTCTGCCTGGTTTCCTTATCCCTTACCTCACTTTCCTTATCCCTTACCTCACTTCCCCCCCTCTATCTCACTAGGTTTTTGTCACCTTCCAAACTTGCTGGCAACTGCAGTTAGTTGAATAGGTTAATAATTATTTTTTAGGGTAAAAACATAAGGATGCTAACACATATATTTACTTCCAGATAGATCCTTTCAATTACTATTACCACCAAGAATTACAAGAGTTTTTTTTCCTATTTGACACAATCAAATACAGATAGTGGTGTCTTCTGCTTTGTCTTTGCTCCTACATGCTGGGTTCAAGAGCTGCAGGGCTGAAAGGAGCTGTGCAAGCCAGAGCAGTGGCTGGGGTAGTGTTCTGGTGTGGTGAGTGAGACACCCTACATAAGCAAATGAGAGAGCTGAGATAATAAAACTGGATCAAGTCACACCGTCTAATACAGCGGCTTCACATAAGGTCCAGGGCATCCTAGAAGCTGCTGTAGGTTCAACAGACACCCTGGCTTTTCCACTACAGAGCACCATGAAACACACCTGGACTAAAGGGGTGCAAAGACATTTCCTAGGCAGGCTTGCGTTGCACTTCTCAAACAGAGTACCAGATCAGCAGCTAAATTCTGTGTCCAGTAATGTGATTGTAACTGATTGAAGAATTTACACAGGATTTATGACCCTTAAGGCCTTACAAGGGAGTCTCTATCAGCTTATAAATCTACCTGTGGCAGAAAGACTGTAAGTCCCAAATAACATGTCTACAGTGTGCTTGTGTTGCCTCCCAAAGTAATTATTCTGCAGGGATGAGAAAGAAAAGATTCCCTGACTGCAGCTTCCCTGCAATGGCAGAGGCCTTGGATGGCGCAGATGAAGGAGCACTGCAAAAGAGGTGATTTGTATTTATTACAAGGTTTGCACAGACTCTTGTCTCCCTGGAACAAGAAAGAGACTCAGAAAGTCTTTCTTTTCTAGCTTTTCTTTAATGGAGAAGATCTATCATTCTTTACTCATGCTGAAATTCAAGTCAGCTCTTTGCTGCACTGGTAGATACTGAGGATAATGATAACTAATGATCATCAGTGAATTCACTTTATTCTTGAAAATGGAGGGACAACTTATATGCCAGTGATTGTCCATTGTAGCCTTTAAAGTTCCAGGAAAACCAAAATAAAGCTAGTATCACCAATAACAATGATGGTAAATCGAACAGAAAGTTTTATTATTTTTTTCAAGTTCACAATAACTATGGGATGATTAAAATTTTACAGTATCTAGAATTTAGAACAATTAAGTTTACCTGTAATAATAAGCCTTTTTAAGGCTTTGAATTTTAAACATAAGTATGCAAAAATATAACATTTCCTGCTTTACCAAGCTAGGCAGTCCCCAACAATCCTTATATGCTTTAGGAGAAAAATGTTTTTTAATGTTTTACCTCTTCCAGATCAGAGTTGTATTCAGTTATTCCAGGGTTTGACCCTCAGCTGCATTTCCCTTGTGCAGTGTCCCAAACAGTATCTCAGCTTGAGGTGGAGAGACCATTACAGAAATCATTTGTCCATGACAAGCAGGATGTGAAACAACTAATGTTGTAACATATATCAAGTCATTGAGCCTTGCTCCTGACACAACTACATCCAAGGTGGTTCTACAGTGGGTCAAGTGAAAAGGAATAAAGGGAAATATTCTGTCCCCATGGTTCAAGAGTAATGTTAGCCTGTATTAGATTTTATGTTGTGATTCTCTTTGTTAATTATTAGTCTTCTTTGCAAAGATTCTTGCTTTATAAAACTGAGAATTAACTAGAATTTTGTAAAATATAGTGCTGTAAGAAATGTAAACAAACAATTCTTTCACCTATAAATCCTTTCAATGAAGGTATAAAACTAGAGTAAGAACTCAGCATGGAAAAACCAGCACTGCATAGAATTCCTCCTTGCTTACTACGAGCAAGCCTCCAGTGTTGAGAATTAAAGGGAATAACATTTAAAAGTCAGTAGCCGTTCTGATAACTGTGACATTGAAGAGTAAAGAGCAAATGCTGAAAGGCATGTGAACAGCTTCAGTGATTCTGATAGAACTGCAGACTTCACAACAAACTTACATTTAGCACCTTAGCACCAACATTTACATTACTCTGCTGTGTCATTACATGGAGTGCTCCAAACGGGAATTTAGCAATAGCCTTATGGACAGTCTGAAGCCTCCTTGCTTTCAGACCTCCTCATTCCATTTTCTATCTCATGCTATGAGAGCCAGGAGGTTATATCAGCATTTACTAGCCCTATTTAATCTCTGGTTATGATTTTCCTTTCTAAGCCTAGGCATTTGCTTCTGCACTACAAAATGCCAGGAGGTGAGGTTCTGCCTGGCAAAGCCCAGAGCAGGGTGCTGAGACTGACAGGGTGTTAAATCCAGACCTGTATGTTTTGCTCTGTCACTAAGCAGAGCTAGCAGTGCCTCAGCTTGAGGGAGTGTTTTCTTGCTGGATTTAATGAAGACAGGATTTCAATCCCAACCCACTGTGTTCCTCCAGCTTATAATGGTCCCAAAGAGAAAGGGCTCAAACTTATCCCTGTCCTTTCAATCACTATTCAGCAGAATAACGTAGTGCCAAATGTAACACTGGATTGGGATGGTAAGGACTGACTTACAGTTACTTCTCTTAGACCTGTCTGACCATCTATACCAAAATTTCTTCAAAAGGTCAGGACATTCCTAAGTAGAGATAAATGGATAAAGTCAAGAACGAACATGCATCTTAAATAAGCAATTCCACTAGACACCATCAACTGCTTTACCATCTTGGTATAATGAAAACTAATAGATCCTGCTCATAGATCTTCTTCCTCCCTTATGGGAAGAGTGGGAGAGATGAGATGTAAGGAAGAAAGAAGCACGAGACCTTCATCCTTCAACAAAGCAAGCAATCTGATCAGGTCAGATGCTCAGGCAACTGCAGACCGAGAAATCATTGAAGGTCCTATTCTAGGGAAATCTCTAAGGAAATTGTCTTTAAATATGTTCTTCTGTAATGCAAGCTATTTTACCCACCTCTTTATTTAAGACTATCAATATATATAGATACGTGTGAATATATACATGTATGTAAACATATATGTATATATATACCTCTCAATAAATAATTTCATTTACCTCACTGCCCATGAAAACTTTATTAGTGTTGGCATGACCTTAGAAATATAGAAATCTTTGACAAGAAAACAGCTAAGCCTCATAGATTTGGGAAGTATTGAAATATGCTGACTGTCTCTGACCAACTAAGACTTCTTCAGCTATTCTAAACACCTTCTAGTCCAGTAACTTAGTTGCCTTGCTCCATCATTGTCTTAAAAAACAAATGCATTGTTGTCTAGGGAAGACAATAGATTTCTAGGTTTATCTCTGTCAAGCCAAAGATTCAAAGAGTAATGAAGGTGTGCAGTTTTGTTTTATGGTTGATATTTTTTTAGAAAAGCTGAAATGCGGAAATAACATTATTAAGGGCATTGGTCATTGGAAAAGTCGTTAAAAGTGCATTCTAGTTTTAGCTGTGTTCTGTAAATACTCTGCTGCATCATTGACCAATTTGTCAATTACTGTAAATTTATACAGATCCATTCAAATCATTTTATATTCTCCAAGGATCTGCACCAAAAAAATGTATCTGAGAATTAGTGCAATTCTAATACATGGCCTGTCATCGGCAGAAAGATTTATGGAAAGTATTTTGTCAAAACACCTTTTAAAGTTCTTCTTTTATCCTAAGAAAGACAACCGACACTTAAAATCTTCAAATTAAACAGATGCTCTTATTTAAATTAATCTAACAAACAAAAATAAAGTGCTATTTGCAAGTACAAGTGAATGAACAACATTTAAGAAATATCTGTTAATTGGTTTTGTGAATTAAAAGACTGTGTTCTTTGTATTTGAAGGAGAAGCAGAAAATTGCAAACATTGATTTCAAAATAGAAGCTATTCCCTTTATTGTCTTGAGAGTGCCCATCAGAGAACAATAAATTTCACTCACAACAGTCCCTTGGTATTCACGCCAAAAGCAGCAAAACTCCCCTACAAAAAACCTAATCAGAAAATAGACTTATTTTCTGTGCTTGTATTTTTTTCCAGTTTTGAGGCTTCCTATATGTTTTCTGAATTCTGAAAATAAAAATTATTATTGTTAGTAGTAGTAGCAGCAGTAGTAGTAGTAGCAGCAGTAGTAGTAGTAGTAATAGTAGTAGTAAATAAGTTCAAAACACCCACAATTGAATATATACACTGTTGAAAGTCTAGAAACTATAAAAGTTGGTCTGTAAAACTGTCAAAATATTCTGGGGAATGTAATCAATCAGTATGCTTATTAATTTTCCCTTTGTAATCATTTTCTTCAGGTAAAGAAATTTGGAACTTAATGAGCTCTTTAAGCAAGAACTTTGTACCCATTTAATTTCTGTTAACTTCAATAGTGGTGTCTGATCATGGACATCAGCCTGCATTTGCTTGATTATCTGTTTACAGCTGCATGATTTTGGCAAAAGTCAAAATTATCTGTCATAATAGAATAATCTAGAACAGAAATAGTGTTTCTGCATCCAAGTTGCTCTCTTTTAGAGTGGCAGTCTTCTCCATGCAGGGCTGTGATCACTTAGCAAGTTTTCTCAGACCAGAAAATATTGAAAGTACACATTAAACACTTATTACCTGATCATTCACACCCAGAAACTCATGGAACCCTAGAATACTTTAGGTTGGAAAGAGCTTCTGACACTGAACCCAATGCTCAAAACAAACTTCAAAGGTACACCAGGTTGCCAAGGGCTCTCAGTCCAGTGCTGAATATATTCCAGGGTAAAAGTTTCACAGACTCTCTGAGCAACCTCACTCAGTGTGAAAAGTGCTCTTCTGAAATTAAATCAGAATTTCCCTTGCCACAGCAATCTATTCTCTGCCCCTTACCAGGAAGAGTCTGCCATCTCTAAAATTGCAATGTACTTGCAAACAGCAATCAGATTCCCCCTCAGTCTGTTCTTAAGTTGCGCAAACCCAACTCTTTCAGGCTCTTCTCTCATTCTGCACACCAGTCCTACACCCACTGTGGTTTTCTCTCTTCAGGTTTTCCAAGCTTTTCTTGCACCAGGAAGACACATTTGCATGCAGCAAACACTGTAAGACAAAATGCTTCACCTATAAAATGATGAGAAACGAAACATTCCACCCATTGCACTCACTCAAATAATTGCCTGTGGGAGCAAGTATCCTTAAAACAGTGTTCAATCAGGTCATTTCCAGAGTTCATCATAGAATCATCATACAGCTCAGTTTGGAAAGGACCTCAAAGATCATCTGGTCCACCCTTTCATGGGAAATGGAGTCTAGAAGATATTATCCAGCATCCTGTCCACTCCTTGAGTTCAGAGTCTCACCTCTGCTAATCCTTGAAAATTAAATTAGACCAGGAGAAAAGTGGCCTTTCACACTCAGGAGCAGGTGCCAGTTTTAGTGAGATTTCACTAACAAGGATGTGAACTGTCAGAGGCTGTGACCTGGAGTCACTGATGAATTTAGCAGCTATGCAGCACAGATGCGCTAAAACTTCTTACATTCACAGTGTTCTTACATTTCCAGCATTGAAACTACCTAGGCAGTAAAGTAAGAAATCATAATCTTTTAAAAAAATCCTTGAGGATTCACAGAAAAAAAATGGAACACTTCATCTGTCAGCTTCACCAGATAAAGGGCAATGTGATCCCTTAGCAGACTCCCAGTATTGTCTCTCTTGAGCTTTCTGTTGGGGGTGTTCTGAAGTATATGTGAAATGCAGAAAAGTGAAGTGAAAATTAATTTAGGTACATGGTTATCAGGTAGCTGTAAGTTATCCTAATTTTAAAGGAACAACATTAATTGAAAAATCATCAGCTTTCTGCTTTCAACTTCCATAAGGAGTTCTATAATCATCCTGTTTCCATTCCACGTCCACAGATGATAAGTAAAATGTTTTAATTTTAACCTGGGAAGACAACTTGCAGAAATGTGATTTGATTGAACTCTGCTGTGACTGAAGATTTCTTTTGAAGATCCAGCACCTTACTGAGAATATTGAACTCAAGTGAATAAATAAAACACGAACATCAATAAGAATGAGGAAACTCAAAGTTAAATAAGATGTTATAAAACGACCACAGGATATTTAAATGTGTAGCACAGACTTTATATCGAAAGAAAAAAGGGAATATAATTAATTTGTAACTGCAGAAGCTATAGAGTATTGCAGGAGGCAAAAGAAAAATTAGTTGCCTGTTTTAAAAAGTTTTGTGGCTATGACAACAGATAGGATAAAATGGTGCTGTGCCACAGCTGCCATCCTGATTTGCATGACATGAGGATCTGCTGCAATTCTTTGTAATGCTCACAATGTATATCCTAAAGAATTACATTTGACTGTACATCAAGAGGCAAACTGAAAGGCAGCATTATTTGTTAGATCACTCAATGCAGCTGGAAAAAAATGGCCTCGCTTTCAGGTCCATGAAATCATCTTCAGGTTTTTTAAGGAAGTCATGTCCCACCACGCTTGCATGAAGAATTACAAGGATTCAGTTAAGAGATGCTTCTGGGTTAGAATAAGGACATATTTTGGGTAGGACTGCTGCCCCTGTCCGTGTGAAGCACAGGACTTGCTTTCCTCCTTAACTCATTTGTTTTGTCATATGCAACATGAGTTTCTGTTATTCTTTACAGGATAAATCTGTGCAAATGACAAATTTTTGCAGCTGGATCTATGCTTCTATTGCCTTACAATCACTTCAGAAATCACATATGTTTCATTTTCCAGTGTACAAATTTTTATTTGCAGTATATTGATAACAACCATAAAATATGAACCTGAAAATATATCTTAGTATGAGAAATATTAAGATACTTTCACTCATCAATAAATTATGGCCCCAATCCCTCTGGATCAATGACATGAGCTGTTTTCTGTGCCTCACAGGGAATGCATGGAGAAAGAAGTAGATTATTAACCACAGCTGACTAACATTTTTTTCTTTTGGTAATTCAATTTATTCTGAGATACAGAGCAATGACCATCACTGATATTTTGTCATTGTCATCATGGCTGAGGATTTTTTTTTTGAAAATACATCTAGTCAGTCCAATAAATGCAAAATTATTTACAGCTGTCTTCCCCATTCTTGTGACGAACAATCCCTGATGACACTGACATTTTGAGGTAAGATTTTTGGTATCGTCCTTTGCAGTTAATTATGATGACACCTCCAGTGAAAGTCCCCAAAACAGTTGGTAGACAGAAAGGCTGCAATCAAGACAATGAAACAACAACTTGCAAAGGATACCTAACACCCTACTTACATTATAAGCACCTTTAGAAGCAAAGAGTAGATTTACATCCATAACACAGATGCTAGACAGGAGTTGGGATCCTAGAACAATCAAATGTTCTAAGAGAAAAAAAATATTGAAGTTAAATGCACCTCTAATCATCCATATAAAATATTTTAACACTTTATCATAATACAGCCACACATGTAGTCTGAAATGTCAGGTTTCATCTGCCTACAAGACATACTCATCCATGAGCTCCAGAGACCTTTTGGCTGCATTTCACACAGCGCTTGTTTTGATGTACATGAAGTTTCTGAAAATTGCCTTGAGATAGTTGACCTAAATTAGGGAATTGTTTTGACACAAAAGTGTTGCTAAAACAGTGACAAGCCAGGGATATGGCAGGAACTGGAAGCATGTCTGAACTGCATAGCACAGCACTTGGCTAGGGATCAGCTTGGGGGCAGACCTTTGTAGTCTGTCTGAGGTGCTGTCAATCCTCAAAGTGCTCTGAACTTAAACCAAGGACCAGGCAAGCCTGCAGTGCAACGAGAAGATGAAGGAAGACTTTTACATCGATAACTTTAACACCGAGGTAAATTTTCCAAGATGGGATTCTCCCCTCCTCTGATACTTAAATGTGAGCAGTCTCCAGAGGGAATTTAGAAATCCTGAGCAACAAACTCACCTGAAGTATCCAAATTGCATCTCAATTCAGATAGGGGGAATGCTCACGAAAGTTCCTTTCCTTTTCATTTCTGCTCAGAGTAAGCAAGAACAAATAATGCTCTAATATTGCTTGTTGGGGTTGGGGAGGAGGTTTATAAAGCAAACTGAATTACTTACCATCTTTCTCACCACTTATATTCCACCTCCCCCCTCCTAATTCCCAAGATTTTTAACCATACTCATGCCTTATGGAAAAAAAAATTGCACTGATTCTCCTTTCTGCCTTTGTAGGTAAAACTGTGTCTGTATTTTTACACTAGGGTAAAACCCCATGGCATACAAAAGTGAACCTGGTAAGGTTAGCCTTGGGTACTACTAACAGAAACTTCACAAAAGACATTGCAGAAGCTTTTTACTTTCACAGTTTTTAGCAAACAAGCCCTAACAACTCTCTTGAGAGAAAGCCAGGCTAATACTGATCTTTTTAGTCAGTTCATCCTGTAACAACACATGAACCTTATCTATGCATCATTCTAGTTATTCTCAGTTGCTATTACCACCCCTTTACTGATCATGCTGAACACAGATTCAATTTCTAAAGCACCTGAAGGTACTGTCAGTATTGAAGAAGCGTGCTAAACTTTTTATCGAGTAGACTACAGAAGATGACACAGACATCAAATCTGTAAATCAAAAATTAGGTGTCTTGAAAACTGTTTGATAGGTTGTAATGCAGCTGTAGGGTCTTACCCAGAGTAAAACTAACTGTAGCAATCACAGTGAACATAGAGAACAAGAAAGCACATTCTGATTGTGTTCAGAGACTAAATTTTTTTATACAAAACCTTTATTCATTCCTGGAAAATATTTACTTTTTCATTTCATGAACACTGCCACAAGAAACAGTCAAGTGGTCAGTCTGGGCCCACTTGAAGGACCTTTATGCCCTAAGAAGATTAATTTAAATACATACATCCCCTACCCTGGGAATATCAGTGTTTCCCTCCATAATGTTGGTTATTTAAAGGGAAATTGTGATATTTAATCAAATTTGTACTGAAAATATTAAACTCTTACTAATCAAATTTTCATGAATTAACAAAATCTTAAGCAAACATCACTGAAGCATTTAAATTAAATTTAATCCTAGTGTGGATATCCAGTATAACTTCTTTGCCTTTCCCAACTTGCATCTGTTGACAGCAAACTGAAATATTCTGGAAAGTCAAAATCAGAGCAGATGGACTCAGAAATTGTGTTTTTTGCAAATTTACCTGAGCAGGAAAATAGGTCTAACTCTTGATATTGCTTTTACAGAAGCAATAACTTTTCTACTTAGTTGGTTTATTTTTTTTAACAGGCTTGTAATAGATCTTCTTTCAACCAAAAAAAGTCCATATACTGCAACATATTGTTCAAATCTGTATATGTAGAAAAACCTCACATTTCTGTGATAGATCGTTTCATATGTTTCATATAGATTCATTTCATCTCCGTTGGAAAATTTCCAACTTTCCAGCTTTGTTCCAACTTTCCATTGCTGTTGGAAAATACATTGATTTTACAAACCTTGAAAGTGTAGGAACAATAATTCAGGATTCTTTTTGGTGTCAACAGGATACCTTGACACTTCAACAAATCTATTCTGCCTTCTGCTGATGCCTGCATTTTGCTCTGACTTGCTAAATGAATGCCTTTTCCTCAGTGACCAAAATGACCACTTTGTATGGTACATGAGTGATGTTTTTTTTATTTCTGTTACTTTGGACGTATATTAGAAAACAAATGGTTATCATTTTACATTTCTGGAAGCATAAATAAGAGTGCCACTTACACCAGGAACATCCACAGTGGTTAACATTTACTAAATTCAGCAGAGGTTTTTGATCTTGGAAGCAAGTACTGCACCTTGTAAGATAACACACAGGAAACAACTTCAAAAGAAAACATATTTCCAGCTCTTCAAGAGCAAAAAGTCAATCTATTTAAAAGCTGCTTTTGTGTTTGTTTGGCTTTCTTTGTCTTGCTCTTCTGCACAAATAAAAAATGCACATGTATAAAAAATATATGTGCAATAAGGAAAGAATTATGGCTTTGTTTTCCTACCTTGACTCCAACAAAGACCAACATGCTGTCTTTGTTAAAGTCTATTATTAAATGTATCCAATTGCAAACATAAATTGTGTTACTATTTTTATTAGGTTTATAATATTTTATAGGTTAAGTGAAAGATAAAAGTGTCTCAGCAACTCCAACACATTTTCTTGGGAAGAGTAGCAGTTATGCACCAGAAACAGCCAACAGACTTCTCCAGATGTACGTGCAGCTCCAGGACTGAACATACTGCTTGGGTTTCATAAGCCTTTCCAACTGTCTTGGCGTACATGGAAAAAACATGGCATGAAAAATGGAGCTGCATTTTAATATATTTGTCCAAATTCTATGTCAAATACTTTCATCAGAGAGCTATATCTCACTGTTAGGTTTGATGAAGACAGATTTTGGATCATTATACTGAGAACTGCTGCTTTTAGTATCTCACTTGCAGCTCTGATAGGTAAGTAAAAAACATTAAGGCCCAAATTTCAAATTTATTTGGCATCTTTAGCCTACTGAAATGGGTATAAAATTTGTTAACTAAAGTCTGGAGGAATAAATAAATGAGTAAAATTTTATATGATAGGTATTACTATACTGCACAACCACAGTATGCTAAAAATGATGAGTAGATAATTCCATGTTTCTACTATATAATTTTCAGTTCACTTCCCCCCCACACTTTTTTTAAGGAATAAGTGTCAGTTACCACCATGTTCCAGTGCATCCAGGTACACATGAAATTAAGTGGAGTTGTCAACATGCATGACGGGGAAATTGCACCAAGTTTTTGTTCATTTTCAAGTCATGTACCAAAGGTGGAAAGACAAATGTTAGCACAATGGAAACAGAGGAAAGCAGCAGAGCTGTTTTATAAATTTTATCACCAGAAGGAAGAGCAGCTGTTTCTATGTAATAGTTCTGCCTTTAAATGTGTTATCACGCTTTTCTTTATGTGGTAGGATATTTACTGTACCCAGGCTGGATTTCACCATGAAATGAATGTTTTGAGCACATCAAATGCCACTGCAATATATAAATGTGTTACAAAACACAAAAAAGATTTTCACAGATGCCGTGAAGATAAACACTTGTAATCATTCTATTTTCCTATTTTGCAGTTTTATCTTCTGTTTTCTAATTCCATATTTCTTTGTTTCTCTAACTAATGTATTAAAGAGATCAGACTCAATGTACAAAATAACGTATAATCTTTTTCTTCACACTTGTGTGTTCTACTTTTTCCTTTTTCCCTTTGTATAACCTCGAGATATTTTTAATACATGTCCTATTCATATACCTATATATATCTAATTTGAAATACTTCTGGGAAAATTTTGGTATTTAAGTTAGTTAACTGGATTGAATTCTGTTTCCCTAAACCAGTTGTACAGGCAGACTGTGTAAGTGTAACTGTATCACATTTAAAAAAAAAAATAATCCAACTACAATTGTGTAACATATTCGGCAACTTATATTGGACTTAATTTATACCTATTCATGAATTAGGAACTACGAAATATGAAGTTCCCCAGTATGTTCAATAAAAAAGCAGATTGTCTATTAATTCCTCATTCCAGTTTTGTTGTAAGCCATGCTCTGTTCCACTCCAGTTGTTAAAATTTCAAATTGTTATTGCAAACAGAAGAGAAAACTCTGGAAAAGGGCCAGAGTTAAGGATTTTGAACTGCAAATATTCAATTATTTGACATACTTCCAAGAAGTGCTACAGAAAAATGAGGAAGGTTAATTGTAAATTTTAATTGTGACAACCTTTTTATGGAAATGCATCTAGTCTAATTAATTTGATTTAATATTCTTATTCAATGTGATTGGGGAAAAAAACCCAACACTGTAAATGTTTACAGTCTGATTTGTGTTAAGCAATGTGACTTGCTAAGAGATTACATTTCATTTTTAAAAATGAATCCTACAACATATTATTAGATCATGGTTTCAGTACTTTATGGAAACCAGAGTGACTAACTGTATCTCAAAAATCATTACTTCATGTAAAATTATCAAAGAATTTCCCAGTAGGAAAAAATTAAAGTCTTCCAAAAGAATCCTCCTTGCTTCAGCATTTTTCAGCATTTTCGATTTGAGATAGCAGTATCTCTTCATCAAAGGCTGACTGCCTTTCAGATCTGAGCCAGCTGACATAAGGGAGAACCTCGAGACATCGTCCTTTTTCCAGGAGCATGGAGCCCCATGGAAGAGTAACTAGCACCAGACCTCAGCTCCTCCTGCTACTCCTTGCACCCACAGTATGAAATGTAAGCAGCATAAATGTCTCATATTTTCTCTTTTCCCTCCACCACCCCTTCTTCGTTCTTTCTTTGGATCTCCATACTAGGAAGAAGCGATATATAGCAAAAGTAATTCCAAATTTTGGAAAAAACTGCTTGAGAAGTCTCCTGTCATTATTACTTAATATTTTAAAGAATATTTCTCTGAGTTAATTCTGAAGTCTCTGACCACAGAAAGAAAGAGGTTCCTCAGTCTCTCAGCAAATTTTTCTGTAAAAATAATCTTACTCAAGAGAGATATTTTAGCTTGGTAAATAGTATTATATTGTCTTAGTTTTTCTCTCTCTGGTCAGTAATCTTTCCGGGAGTCCTTTGGTGTGTGTTAGGCTTCTGAAACTTAGGATGACACTGAGGAGAGATTTAGCTACTTATCAGTCTTCTGAGCTCTGGACTACAGCCTGGTAGTGCAATACAACCCCTTTTCTGCATTTTAATTCATTGTACAGTGACGGTTCTCTCTGCTTAGTATTGCTGCCAATAAAATGCATCTCCCAATTTCAAAGGAAGAGCAGCAAAGGTGTAAAATGGACTTCAGCACTTTTGTACCCTGTCCAGGATGCATTGCCAGTTTGTCCATAAAGTGAGGATTTACTTGAGCACAATCCAGCACACATGAGTATCATCTTTTTTAACAAACAGATGTAGAAGAGAAGTTATGAAGATTTTTACTTAAGTACTTTCAAACTAACAAGTAGGTATAATATATGCTTTATTGACTGAAACACATAATATTTACTATAGAGAAAAAATGTGATGGCAAATCCACCCACCGAAATATCAAAATTTACATCAACAAAAGACAAAAGAAATTATTTTAAATAATACATATGAATAAAAATCATCATTTTTATACTGTAGCATCTATCATAGAAACCTAAAAATAGTGTATCTTTATAAATGTTCTGTGATTTGAAAATAATTTTTTATCTTTGTGTTCAAAAGTATTGATTTGTTATAAGAATATGATCCAGAATCAAGGTTCATTTCTTACATTTACTTCCTGCATACAATACTGAAGAGACATCCACTCCTTCAAATGAACCCTTAGATATTATTTATTACTGATGAAGGAAAGCACAATAACATACATCCAACAGCTACAATAAAGAGAAAAAAAGACAGTACAGAAACCATAATCTGCATGCTCACACTACTTACAAGATTTGAGTTTAAACCATACATATCTGCAATTAAGGTACACAAAACGTATCTATGATCAAATCTGCATAGATTGACTCTTTGCACATAGGCAAAGAGTCCTTCATTCACATGAAAGCTTCATTCACATCAGTTAATTGCTCCATGAATACAAGTATCCAATAAAATAGAATACTGTCCTTAGTTCTTGAGTGAAGTCCTACCTAGACAGAGAAGGTTGAAACACAGTCTACAGCCAGAATAGCAGTGCATACCCTTCACAGCCATCTATACAGTGGGCACAAACTAATGCCTCTCAATGATAAAGGAAGAGGTTCTGGAAAGCAAAATGGGGAAAACAGCTGACAGCTAGAAGTGTCAGTCACTTCACATGGCACAATGATGATGGTAAACCCTTCTGATGTTATTAAAGGATGAGATACTACAACAGTAAAAATATTTTAAAAATAAAATTCTTTAATCTTATTTTCTTTGTAAAAGGTAAAAAATTATATTCATCCCTACAGATGCCTTCTTGATCTATTTCCTCTGCTTTAGCATTTTTTCTCTATAACTTCTGTAAATAACATTTATTTTCAATTCAAGCCATTCTATGATTTATGATTTTATGACTCTAGACGCCTTTGTAAGATATACTTTCTGAAATACAATTAATTTGAATTTTAATTTGCTAAAATGATAATGATACCTGTTAAAAGCAAAAATAAAAATGCTGTGTAGCTCATAATCAACCATAACCCTGTGATTTCCTTATACAGACTACAACTTTGTTGTGATTTTGATCTGTACTTTTCTTACTGCTGTTACTGCTGCCAGTAAAATATTACTAATCATTCACCAATAGATTCTGTTGCAGATGACAAGAACAACATAAATGTAAAATTTACTTTTTTTTATTAGCAACAATCTTACACAATTATTTCCCACAACAATAAGAAAAAATCAAAGAAATGGTATTTTGGTGGTTATTTGAGAAATTACTTAGCACCTTAATAGAATTTCACTGATTTTATGACTTCATCTAGTCAATGGAAAAATACAAAAATTATTGGATTCTGTTACAGGCTGCAATCATCTAGTCTGTTCTCCAACAAAACACATGCTGGAGAAACCCTTGAGTTAATTCCTGTTTTAGCTTAAGCATATTGTTTAATAAAATATCCAGTATAGATTTATGAATATTCTCCAGAGGTGGAGAATCCATTAGCTGGATGCTTACTAGAGACAATTACTTTCCCTCTTTGCTAGTTCTCTGCTAATAGATTTCTATTCACAGGAAATTATTTATCGATTATGCTTGGGTCACCCCCACAGACTTGTCTTTTATTAGACAAACTGTTTGAGCTATATATCACAGTGGTAGCCATGTATTTCCATCCCTTCATCATTCTCAAGGTTCTTCCCTGAACCTGCTCCAATTTCAACATCCTTCCTGCACTGGAGATACCACAGTATTACAGCAGAAATCGCTCTAATCTCAATATGAAATACACTCACTTGACATTTCCTCAAAATGTTTCTTCCTTTGTATCCAAAATGGGGTTTGCCTCAAGCTTGTTAAGTATCTCAAATCCATTGTTCCAGCCTACTGTTAAAAAGAAAAAAAAGGGTAAATTAGCCAAGAACCCATTCTTCTAGGCCCATTCTCCATATGAAGTACACATCAAGGTGGATTTTTCTATCTGCCTTGTAGAAGAGTAAGATACATTCAGCAACCCTATTATTTCTTTTCAGCCAACTTGTAAATAATTGGAAGGGGTTTTTCAGTATAATACTTATATTTCCCTATTCTCCTGTTAATCAGTGTTTATTTCATTATCCTACTTTGAATGTTAATTAATCAAACCCCAGCTCAGCTCAGACTCAATGTCATGTCAACACAGTTTACAACTAGCATGGTAATATTTTCCTTCCCTTTTGAGTACTGTGAAAATTTTGCTTTTCTTTTATTTTTGTGGAACTTTCCCAAAACTTTTGAAAGTCAGTTACAAAGTTCCAAGGGGTTCCTTTTGGGGGATATAAAGCTTCCAGTGGTGGTATCTTTCAATTTTTTATTTCTCCCATTAATTCAAATTTGGAGATTATTCTCCAAATCACATCAACTCACTTTTGAGAGGGCTAAACCAACAGCACCTGCTGGGTGGATGGGTACAGACTCTTTAAACAGATGAATCAGAGGTGTTAGGTTTCAGATTGAACATATGGAAGACTTACAATGTGGGTAGCAGCTTAAACCAGAGTGAGCTCCTTCTTCACGTTTTCCTGCTCTTACTCAGGCTGCTGAAAATGATACAAGAAGTGAGTAGAAAATGAGTGAGGTTACAGCCTTCTTATGTATGTTCTACTTTTTGCCAATAGCAACGGATTCCTATAACTTGAAGCATCAGTTAAACAAGACAGTCATCTGTGATACTGAGACTTAATTTCCAGTATTTCCTATGTCAGTCATTTAAAAACACATTTTATTATCAAGATACCTTTTACATGCTTCATTTTAACCATCTTAAAATTATATCCACTCTCAATTCTTGTGAGTCCATTGCAGGAGGTTGGAGCTTGACCTGCGTACAAATTCTGCTATCAGAGCCTGAGGGAGCTCACCTTAATTCCCAGCAACCACATGTACAGACAAAGCTCTGAAACATCAAGGTTCACATCAAATTCCAGCCTCTGTCACTGTCATAGGCTTGTCCATCCCATTCAGTATTTTACATCAAAGCCTGAAGAATGCTTTTGCCAGAAAGAGCCCAAGAGAGGTAAATGAGGCAGTCTGTTTGCTTTCTTGAAAAGGCCAATCTTCTGTCTGTCTCAAATATCTGCCTAATAGCATTATATCTAATCATACAGGCTAAAATATTAGACAGAAATATTGACTGAGTCAGGAACGGAGCTCATCCTGCCTTCCATGTGCATTCCTTGGCCAGTGGTGAATGGCTGCATCAGGAATATGTGCAGTTCTTTTACCCCTAGGGTGTGTTTGCAATATGTGCCTCAAGTCAAGAGGCTGGAGCTTTATTTCTCCTCAGAAATAAAGTCAGTTCTTTACCTCCCAGTGACTGCTTTATCCATTGAACTACTGTGTAAAACAGAGGGAATGGGACCGCTTGACCTGCTATAAAAATGAATCTCTGGGACTGAATTATATCACTTGCACATAACAAAACCTTACTAGATCTCTTTTTAGACCACTGTAAATTTGAGACTGCCATGCCACTGTTAGTTGAAGTGCCCTGCAAAAGATGGTACTTGCTAAACAGATCCTGATTTATTTGTTGAAGTTTCTTTTATGAAAACAGTTTTGTGACTTCCCTTGGAAAAATTTTAAGAAAAAGAATTTCATATTAGCAGTAAAAGAGAATTTTTAATTAAAAATTCTACCTGCTCTGATAGCAATATAATATTTCTGTGTTTAGACATTTCTGGACATAGCAAAAACATAACCTTTTCTGAATCTAATTATGTCTTCAAAGCTGGTAACTGAACCTAAGTCTTGGGTGCATTTTATGGATATTAAAAATCATCCTATACTTTGAAAGATGTTTTTTAATACCACTAAAAGCAGTCCAGACCTTTTTATATCTGCTCTTAACAATCTTAAGGATTTTTATAAACATTCTCTTTCCTGTATAATCTCTCCAGACTCACTTAATTTTATTTGGCAGTTGTGGATGAATATTTTTCTGCTAGGGACAATTTCTAGCTGTACATGTGTCCATCAAATTATCTTATATATATATATATATATATGTTTATATATTAAAAAAACATTGAACTGAATATCTGGCATGGAGACCATTCACCACCTTTCAGAAGACCCAGATGCAGGACAGCTGTCAGTGTTTTGTATTAAACAGCTGAGGTTTTTAATGTTTCACTTTACTTCCAAAATTAGGAGGGTACAGGATGCCTAATGAAGGAAGTGACAGACAAAACAGGCCTAGCCAGATAAGTCTCAAAAGTCTGACTGGACTGGAAAATATGTTGTTTAGAGATGTTGCTGTTCTCTCTCTGCTACCAACAAGTTTTGTGAATCCAGTGGAGAAAACGTGTTTCCTCACTCTCCAGTGAGATCTCCTTCTAACACAGAGATCCAGCACGGTCTGCACTCATGCCATGGTCTTATCTGGCAGAAATTCTTGCCATTGGGCCAAACCTGTAACTTGCAGCGGAAATGTGCAGAGGTTTGTGTTGTTCACATGGAGATATACCCAACCCACTTCAATGGGCTCTGCCACAGGACAGAGCTGAGCTCTCTGGGTAAGGTAAGGACCTCAAACCTATGGAAAAGCATTTATAAGTGATGGATAAACACTTCCTGGCAGAGAGGAGTGATGTTAAAATTGTGACAGTAGAGGGAGGGGAGGACGTGGTTCAGGTGTGGGTGCAGAGGTTGCCCTGCAGCCTGTGAAGAGAACTCAGGCCACAGCAGCCCATGGCCCACAGCCAGTGTGAAGGACCTAGAGCAGAGCAGGGGCAAAGTGAGAGGAGAAAGGAACAGCAAAGAGGAGCTGTTGTGGTCTGTCCACAACCCCTGTTCCCCATTCCCTGTGCTGCTTGACATGGGACATAAAGGAGCGAGAAGTGAGGGAGTAAACTTCCTCCTGGGCAAGGGGGTGGGGGGATCAGAAAGGGTTTATTTTGATTTTTGTCTTTGTTTGTCTCTGTTTATATATTTTTTTACTTGAAAGTAGATTAAGCTAGTTTTCCCCAAGTCAAGCTTGTTTTGCCCACAATGCTCACTGGTGAGTGATCTCCCTGTCTTTCTCAGCACACGAGTTTTTCTTGTTATTATCTGTCCCCTGTCCTTCTGAGGAGGAAATTGGCCAAGTAGTTGGGTAACCATCTGACTCTATTACTAAATGAAACTGAGGGATGTGCATGAGTTGGAAAGAGGGAGAAAATGATTAATTGTTACCTACCAACTCAGTGAGCTAAGATGCAGTGGTGAAAAATCCCTATGCAAACAAATAGATTAAGATTGTGATTTTGGGCAAATACAGAAGGACAGTATTAAACTGTGCACACAATTATCATTCTTGTTTGTAACATTTTTTTTAAATAAAGGTAATTTTAGCATAATTTTTAGGGTATCTTATAATCATCTTGCTCTCTGACTATATGTATACTATGTATCTATGTAAATATTTATATATATACTTGTTTACTAAGGTATCTGTTCATAATTCTGTTCTTCTTAAATATTTATGTGTTGTTCACATCCTTAATTTACTACTATGCCAGAATAAATGTATTAGAGGATTTTTGCTGTAAATTCTCCACTTCTGTAATGGAACAAATACTTCTTTGACAGCATAATTATTAAAAGAGAGCTTTATCTGTTTACAACATTTCAGATATTTGGAATGTAAATGCATGTCCTGCAGACAGCTAATGAGATTGTCAAATGTAATTTAACATGTCTTTGATTCTCAGAGATAGCTTCACCATGTTACTGCTATGTCTGTATATTGCAGCAGAATTTATCTGTTTGAAAGTGATCACTAAGTATGACTCGGAGCCATCAAGATATCCTTGCAGTAAGAATGCTTTAGAAATTCAGGCCTAGCACTTCAGAGGTTACTCTTCTAATCTTATTCTTTGGCAAAAGGAGCCTTTCTGCAGTAATTAATTTTAACACTTTGACCAATCAGTTCTGAAGTGACTGTCACTCCAGGCACTTCTGCTCCCAGCTACGCTGGGTACCTTGCAGCTCATCATCATTACCTCTTTCACCAGTCTGTCATTTAGCTCCAAGTTCCTATTTTTTTTCTCACACTCTGGATCTGGGTGTTTTTGGTTTGTCTTTTTTAAACTAGACTAGAATGAATCTTCTTCTTAAGAGCACAGGGGCTGATTTACCTCATTTTCACTAGGACATCTGCAGTACAGCAGGATAGGAAATGCTCTCCTTTAGCTGTAAAAGAACAGTAGAATCAGTCGCAGTCAGTAGAAGTCACCATTTCTCAAAATCAAGATGTAATTAACATTATATTTTTATAACAGAGTCAGCTATTTGCAGCAGCATGCTGTGTAGTGTCAGAGTTTAAATGAATGTCCTGCATGAGTATAAATGCAGTCACATGGTTATCAGGTGTAAAATCATTTTTGAAATTACAAAAATGCCTTTTCCAGGCATGTCAAGAGAGGCCTTTAGGCACTTTTAGGGTTCACACACAAAGATCTAAATTCTTTACTAATCTATGCAAAAGCATTTGAGTACTAAATTCAGTGATCTATTTTAAAACCTGTGTCTGTCTGATATTGCACATTCCCTTTCCCTGCATCTGTGTGTGAAAGGTTAGCCACCTCTGCCATAAGAAGCATTTTCTCACAAGTATGACAGAAGAAAAACAGTAGAACCTAATTAGAAAAATGGTCATTTATAAGACTTCTTTGTTTCTGCTAAATGAAAGTTTGAGAATTATAATTTAGTCTCCACTTATCTGAATAATAGTAATATCTTAAATAATTGTTTTATGGTGTGTCCTAAATCTTTAGAATTGTGCAACAGATTTTTATGAGGAAATATATATATAAATTAAAGGAGTGATAAGAACTGACTGCTATAATTGTGAAGGGAGAAGGCATTCGAAGCTAAAATGCAGCTCACGAACAATAACTTCTTCCAACCTATCATTCAGTATTTGTCAGATATGATTCATTCCCCTAATAGAAAGCTTAATTTTCCCAATGAGACCTGACAGTTTTCTTGAACTAGTTTCACAGATGATATATCTGCCATGAGTATAGATTGATGTCTCTCAGGTGGCATTACAAATACCATTTTCTGTAGATCTGAGAAGGGAAGATAGAAACAAGATCACAACTTTATGAAATGTTCATAGATTTTTTTGGCAGAAAATGAAAGAAATTTCAAACTGACCTTTGATGTGAAAGGAGACAACACTTCAGAGCATCTAGCCCAGTAAACAAACTGACACTTTTGCAATAATACATACACTGTGTAGATTGAAAGACTGCTTGATGTTTGAATTGATCATCTGACAATAATATGTCAAGATGTTCTTCATAAGAATGCAGTTCAGTCCATCCAAGAATTTTGTGAAGAATATCTCAGAATTTTAAGAATAAATTCATAATGGTTAGATGCCTGAATATCAGTACACCATTGGGCTGTTGCACATGCAAGTAGCTGATCTCCATTTAGAGATCAGATGTGAGTTCCTAAGTAAATAATTTTTTTTTAAAAAGAAAAAGCATAATCATGTTATTATTAAAGTGGTTATTGAGAAAAAATTATTCTACTTCTCTTGTGTTGAATATGCTTGCTACATACATTAATAGGGTTTTTTTCCCCAGACAAAATGGAAAGCAAGTACATATTACAAAGTAAGAAATGTCGGATATAGATAAAGGAAGAAAAAGAAAATATTGACACACAATCACTAATGTTGGTCTAGCACTTTGCTAAGTTTTGTTTGCACTCAGAATCTACAAATTGCAATGCTGGGCATCTAACTAAGCCTTTTGCTAAAACACTTATCTGAAAGATTGCTTTGAATGAGATCTTTTTGCATTTATTTCCTTACAAACAGGGAAAAATATTATCAAACTATAAGATGAAAGATAATACAGATAGGCAGACATAAATCATCAGATTTTCACAAGCAAAATTTAAGTTAGATCCTATCCAGTTCTATACAATTATTGTCCTTCAGCTGAATAAGTTCCATTGTAGTGTTGAGGTTGAAGGTATTAAAACATTTTAATTACAGACGATGCATGGTTTACAAATATAAAAGAACATGCTCATTCTTAAAAAAAAAAAAGCAATGCTTGGCTTCCCCTGTAAAGCAAGCTGTTCTGAAAATTAGCACTCTTTGGAAACAGGATAAATTCACAACAAAATATTATATAATGATCACCTTGTCTATGCCTGGCCTATAAGCTGAAATGGTAGTTTACCTTAAAGAATACTTTAGCTGCAAAGAGTCTTGTGTAAAAACGTGCTTTGCCATTCTGCCATATTTCTTTTCTACATTCATCAGGAAAGACATTTAAATCAGACATTGTCAAACAACAGAAAAGTTAGATGAGAGCAATAACAATTACTAAAACCTCACAAACTACAACTTATAGAGCAGGACTGTTTCATCTCTTAAAAAATGGATGAAGGGAGACAGAACTCTCTACAATTGCATAAGGTGATATAATGAAGGAAGCTAGGATCAATTATCTCTCTAGTCATTGTGGAAAGATAAAAATAAGAATGGACTTAATTTATAGAAGGGGCAACTGGGGTAAATCAAAGTTTTGATTAAGTACAGCAGCTGAAAATAATTTCCAGGAAAAAGTGCAGTTTCACCATTCCTACAGATTTAAGGTCCTGGCAAGTTGTTATTCTTTTCAGGTTTGTTTAGCAACACCTAAACTAATCCTACCATGTTTCACTCCCTACCAGGGAGTTAAAGAGTGGTTCTGCAACTCAAACCAATTTGTGATAGCTGAATTGTAAACTACATTATTGCTGAAACAATTCCTGTATGTTAATATCATCTCTGTTTTATGACATCTGATAACTTTGTGACTGAATGCATGAAGGTATTCATTAATTTTACAGATATATGTACAAATTGAAACCTTTTCTTTTCTGAAACAGATGCACCCTATTTGATTTTTATAGCTTAAAAATACTTATATGTATCTTTAATATGCCAGGTTTTTATAGCTGCCACCAGGACACTAAAATGTATAAATTTGGCTAGTTTTTCAAACAGATTTGCCCTCTTTATCTTAGTTTTCATACATTTCTAAAGTGTGCTCAGGGTACATTAATTATCTAATCCACCTGAGATTTATGTACTTTAGATAAAGCCTTTAATTTCCTGTGAGAAAACGGAAGAAAAATCAATAACTATTTCTAGTTCCTGTGCTTACCTGGAAAGAACCATTACTTAATAAGCAGAAAAGATAGCCCAGCATTTTGTCCTGTGATAAAATGGTAAGTCTGTGTCATATATCTTTCTAAGACTTTCCCATCTTTGAGGGAAACTAATGTAAATTCACTGCTAGGACAGCAAAGGTAAAGTTTGAGACCAAACAGACTAAGAATTGTGAGAGTTACGCATGCATACAAGATTTTATTGTTCTCTTTTCATTTAGCTATACAACATTTTATGCTAATTGCCAAAAATTTCTATGAATTTAAGTTTGTATCATTAGGTATGATCTCATTTTTTTTCTGGATGTCATCAAGAACATTCTGATTTGCGATTCTTTGTCTGAGCACAAGCTTAATAGCAACTGAGATTTAAAAAATAATAAATATTACACTGGTTTAACCTTTCTGAACTTATTTTCACAAAAACCTATAGGGTGTATTTCTTTTATGTTTGATATTTTTTCTGTTTATGAGTTTTCTATTATCATGTCAAACAAAATGATTAATTTTAAATGTGATTGTCTACAGTTATCCTTAAAAATATTTTCTAATAGACAATAAAAAGCATTAAGCATTCTGAATATAATCCTTATTTTCCTATCCAAAAAAAGTTACTAGAATTTGGTGGAGATTCAAAATCACTAAAACTCTTCTTTTTTTTCTTTTGTAATTGCCAAATATCACACTAGAACATAATGATGGATTCTTTAAAGCTGTTGGAATCAGAGATGCGCAAGTTTTCATGGTGCAGACAATAGAAGTCTTGAACTTGCGATGGGAAATACAACCATAAGGTTCTGAAAGGTTTAGCCACTATGTCAGGATTTCCCTTGAAAACTAATTTTGATGTCTGGAATTCTCTTTAATTTTGTGTGGAGCAATTTGAATTATAAATGTTACACCACCACTGATACTTACTGGTACTGTATATTCTGAATAGTCCAATCCATGTTCAAAATGCACATCTGTTGAATTTCTTTCTGTCACTTTATTGTAGAGTGAACTGCAGGGCTATGGCTTAATCAGTATGAAAAAGCAACTAATGTTTTTGTGTGTCACTAACGTGTATTACAATTTTTGTGGCTTAGTAAAATGAGTGAAAAGGGTGTGTGAGGGTACACCAGCCATAAAAGGGAAAGAAAAAATACAAACAGAGATTAAAGGAAATCCTCAGAAGCTTTTGGAGAGATTATTTGTACCAGTGACAGTTGAAAGAGATGATTTAATGTATGAAACTGAAAGAATGATCAATGACTGGAACCCATTTCTTACAGGAATGCATACTACCTGACATGGCACTAGCTTGGTTTTGATTAAACAGAAATACTGTTTGAAGTCATGACATGCCTTAATGAGAACTACAAAAACCAAATAGTAAAACACTAAACTAATAGCTCAAAAACACTTGAGTCATAAATAAATTTAAAAAAAGACAGTAAATGAAAGCAATGTGCTAGCCTGTCTAGAATCTCTGTTACAGTAAAAGCTTGACGTTTTTTAAACTATTCTCATCAGGTATTACACTTCTTAGAACTCTGTTTTGAAAAATGTATATTAAAAGGGGTTTTAATGTTTATTGAATTCACTGTACACAGCTCTGCAAAGATTCAGCTAATGCAACACTCATTTTGTTTATACTTTAAGCTGTCTTTATAATAATGACAGTTTTCATTGGAAGGTAACAGACTAGCCCACACAGTCATTTGTACTCCCAAAGTTTGTCAAGCTTGGTTTTATTCTATATTAATATCACTTCTGACAGCCTCAGCTCAGAAGAGCTATTAATTCAGAATGTGTTTAACTCACTGAAACCTCTAATTTTGAGTTTAATCAGACTTTGTAGCAAAAGCTGACTGGACACATGATTCTGAGAGTTCTCTTGGAAAATATTTATCTAGCATGTTACAGTAGGAAAATGTAATAGACCAGGATTTGTGAGATAAGCTGTACATTAATGAAATAATGAAGATTTTTTTCTATTCATTCCAAGCAGCTGTTCAGTGGAAGCTTAAAGATAAAGCCATCCAGTAGTGTCCCTGTGCAAGACACAAACATAACTATGGAGACAAACTGATTTACTTGAGCCTGCAGGCAGATGAGTGCTTGCTACTTCACCTGTGCAAGATGATCAACAAATTCAGAAGCTCAGTGAAATATGCACATGGTGTCATGGGAAATACCTGTACTGAGTAACCAAATAAGTCATGTCCTTAATTCAAAATGAAAACTCACCTAAAAATGTAAATTCAGTCTCTTCTTCACTGGCTATTTATTTGTAAATTCAGTTGATAAGCACTCTATTTAAGAGTAATCCTTTCCCATTTAATTTAGTCCCACCAATCTGTATGTTTTTGCATTTTGTCTAACAAGATCACATATTTGTCCAGGGATGGGTATTGAAATATTGAAAAGCATGTGAGGTCAGTGTGCTGTATTTGTAGAATACTTTGTTAATGTTCCTTCTAAAATATGTAGAAAACTAAAACCACAGAACATGAATTTTGGTCTAATATTTTTAGCTAATATTTTGCTAATAAATTAATATAAGCTAAAATTTATTTTGGTCTAATATTTAGTTATTAGGAAAACTATGCTCATCCATCATCCCTGAAAACAGAGAAGAAAAAAAAAAAAAACCAAAGAGAAAAGTGGTAAAGTGACATGGAACTCAAATGTAATCTTTCAACCACATAGTTTCTGAAATAGAAGGAATTGCTGGAAAGCTGGATAAGAAACAAAAAGTGAATATTTTTAGTTTAAAATGTTTAACTATTTTTGTAAAAAGAAGGAAAAAAAAAAACCAAAAAAAACCCTTAAGTAAGACTAGTCAACCATACAGACAAACTCTTCCTCAGACTAGAGCCTTCACTGGTGCCTGTTGGCTATTTTAAATATGAACGTTATAAAATCTTCTACCTGTTGGACAGTATGGTTCATTTATTTACTTTTTTGTATTTATTTACTGATACTTTTGTGTATCAGTTCTCCGAACATGAGTTAATATTGCATTTTTTGTGGCACTACACAGAATTCACTTGAAGTAAAAATAGGTCAAAGCTTAATGACAAGACTGAAAATTTGTTTAATTGTTCAAGAAAATAAAGGTTTTTAATGGTAGAAAAGACATGTTTAAGTCCTCTGCGTAGAAACAAACTAACAAAGAGCTGGGAAATTACTTTGTGTGCTTAGGCTTCTGTTAAAAATGAACATCACTTGTGTTAGGAAGCAGCACGGTGTTGGTGTGCCCAGGCTCAGCCTCCCGTGTGCTGCCATTCACGACACACACACTAGTGAGGGTAACAGAGCTCAGCTGGCACCACAGCTGAGTGGGGCTTGCAAAGATGTGAGACATTCTTTTTGACTGTTTTATGAAAATTCAGCCTTCATCCTTAGAGATCTGTAGCTTGTTACCCATGATCTCTTTTCTTGCCTTTAATGGGAAATGGACTTTTTCCCTTTGCTTTATGAAGGAAGTCGATTTGCATTCACAGAGTGCAAACGATTTGCATGGTATGTCACGATGTTAGATTGAGGGATAAAAATATCAAGAACTCTATGGATTTTTTTTCAAACCTGCAATTCCCACTGTGTTTCACACAACAGAAACTTTCCTTGAAAACTCAAAAGTTTTATGGGTTTCAAGGACAAAATTTTACCATTAGATTAACACTGAATCTAATTAACATCAGTTAAATCTGCTGCAGCTGTACAGAGATTGCCTCCTAATGTGTTGAGCAACTCAGTAATGTCACATAATTTTACACTTGATCTACGGCAAAGTAGTCAGGTGTAAATATCTAGCAAGAGATGCTCCTAATCTTGGGGGTGTGGGGGAAGGGCAAGCACTTTTAAAAAATGCTATGGCCAAGCCATGAAAAGTGCCAACTGGTAAAAGTTCTCCCTTTCATGTGTGATGCATTCCAAGCAATGTGTAAACAAGATGGTTATTTGAGGTGTCTGCAGCTCAGCAGTATGTATGCTGCCCAGAGTAACCACCTGGCACCCCATTTCAGAGGAAATTTGTTACTCACCTTCCTCTTCATAATCCGTCTTGATTACTGCCTTGAGTATCCCACTGGTATTTATAAAAAGGGAAATAGTCACACACATCTCACTAAAATTAAAGGAATGGTGCAGGGAAAGCCATGTACCTCCAAAGGCCATAGCACTGGTGCCTGTGGCCCTGTGGTCACCTTGCCCTTCAGCACAGAGCAGGAGGTTACAGACCGCAGGGTGGAAACAGCAATGCCTCCTTCTCCTTGGAATCTGTGAGAGCCTGTCAAGGACAGGCTGCGTAATCAGGCAGGACTGTCACTGAAAAGGGAAAGGGAGATGTTTAGAGGTCCCATCCAACCCAAACCATTCTGTGATTGTCTGACTGTTTAGATTTGACTGTGTCAGAAGGCCTATGAGAACACAGCTCTTTGGTGGAGCGTTGAGATAATTCCTCATGCTTTCTCTTCTGTAAAGTTGCCCAGGAATTGTAGGACACATAAAATAACTGCCTACAGATCCTTATAAGAAACTGCTGAAATAATTCTGTTTAATAGAATATTCCATTATAAGATCGAGGGCATGGTTTTGTAGGCTTAGGAGAAAGGTTCATGCTGTTTCTTTCAGTCATAGACTTCATTGTGGGAAACCATCAATGTTTGAAACACAAGGTCTTCTACCCTAGGTCCCCTCTGGACACTTAAGATCCATCACTGAAAAGTTTCTTGCCAGAATGACAGATTTATAATGCAGGGAGAGGTAGCCTTCCCCTAAGGTGGCAAAACCTAACTAGACTAGATGTCAATGCACTCATTCAAGTGTACATGAATTACCCAGTTTCTGTAAAGAAAAGAGATCTGCTTGTCTGCTTCTCACTGTGAAAAAAGGAGCACTGAATGTTTAATCTTGTTGAAAAGACTTATAGTGAAATAGTTGATCTCTGTCTGGGAAACACAAATTATTGCTAGGAAATGTGCATCATGTTAATGAGTGAAATTAATATCTCTTTAGGGTTATCCAACTCAAAAGGAAAATAGTAATTATAGCAATTTTTTGAACTTCCTTTGGTAGCTATAATAATAAATGGTAGGTAGGGGAAAAGAAAAAGAAAAATCCAAGAGACAGTACTACATGACAGAGTAATATATATAGAGGAAAAATAATATAACTACAGTAAAGTAACTAGTGTGATAGACAAGTGATCAGCCTATTTTTTTTTCATTTTAAATTTTACTTTAAATAGTGATAGTTGTTACAAATGCTTAAAGATGGAAAACTTGTCAGTAGGTCATGTATAGCACTGTCACTGATGTCAAAGTCTCTGTGTGTGTCAGAGCATACATGCATTCCAAAAATGTCACTTGTTAAATTTATCAAATTAGAAGTCTTTAACATCAGTGAGGAGAAAAAGAGTCTGAGTTTAAGAGGGAGATTAATGGAAAAAAAAACTGAACAAAATCCTGTGTACTTAAAAGGAAAATGAAAGATTCTAAGACTTGTCTCTTGTCTCTATGACTGCAGATTTTTCATGTTTATCAACACACAGCCTGGAACATTTTATTTTTGAGACCAAATTTCTTCCTTTATCAGATCATTGAAGGACCAGTGACTAAACCTAGTTGAATCTTTGTTTGCATCATTACAGTCTAGTCTCAACAACTCAAACAAATGCAGCAAAAACATCACTGCAAATTTATGTGCTAGGGCGGCACATTAAAAAATTAAAAGAATTTCTATTAAGAGAATAAAACTGAAGAGAGGGCGCTTGTTCGTTGATCCATGCTTAGGTCTGTTAGGCCAACATCCCACATCTGACTGCTACAAAAACTAAGGCACATTCTTGATAAACCCAGAGCCAGAGTCCAAAGAATAAATGCATGAGTTGCAGATGCACAGTAAGGGTAACAACAAAAACCAGAAGACTCTGTATTCATTGTGTTACGCATTTTATTTTCTGCTGTGCATTTGCATGGGTTCTTCACTTATCTGGAACACACAGTTTGGTTTATCTCATTATTTGGAGTTCTAATTGTGAAGAAATAACTATTTCCTTCAGTCTGAATACAGCCAAAGTTATGCTATTCTATGCATGTATTAGAATCTATTGGCCATAATGTACTGTAATGTACTGTATACTCTTTCTTTCTTTCTCACATGTGAAAGAAAAAGCTGCAAAATTGAGTCACATCCTTGCTTTGGAATATAATGTGGAGTATTATCTCACATAGAAATAAAAGTATGTGAGAAAATAAAGGTTAGAGAAGTATTTTTATTATGAGGGTCATTCCAGAGGCATTGCTCCTCAGGAAAGTGTTTAAAGTACAGAGAAATCTATTTTATTTTGATATCTCAATGGCAAAGACACTTAAATATAGTCGATATGATGTTAATAACATAATCATTTAGAAACAAACAAGAAAAACAAACCCCCAAAAAACAATGTTTAGCACAAAAAGGGTGGGGAATAAACTGTCAGGGAGTATCAATCATGTCATAAGAATCTTTCCTATCATGCCACTTGGTCAACAGAGCTGTGAAGAAGTTACTCATACAAAACAAATTACATTTCTGGTTTTTTAATAAAACGTTAAATCAAAATATAGCATGCAATTGGAATGCTCTGGGATCTCACTCTCAGTGTAACTAGTGATGCTAATGCTATTGAACTAGATGTACAAACAATAAAAAAAAGTCCTTGCCTCAAAGAAGTTAAATCTACATTTTAAAAACTAGGAAACAAGCTGATGGAGCATGAAAATACAGATTTAATGAGGCAAAGAAGAGACTGCTTCATCACTTAACACATGTGAAATAAACCCACTCACCAGGGATGAGGAATAGCTTCTGGATGCTGATTGCATGTACAACTATTGCCCAACATATACATACACAGAAGAGCACACAACAAACTGCCCACAACTGCCCATTATTTTCCATAACTGGGCAATCAGGCTCTCCACTGTCTTGCCAACAAAGCATCTAAGCAGAACTGACAAAGGTGAAACCAAAAGAAAGAAGTTACATGGGTTAGAGTAAACAAAGGAATATTTCTAATGAGTAGTCTCTTTCACTGCTTGCAGTAAATGCAAATGCTCTTAGTGATATCATTTGGAGGTTCAGGAGGGCAGCCTAAGGGTAAGCACAAATGAGCACTGGAGTTTGTATGAACTGCAGTACTAAGCCTAAGTCATTTTATGAGAGGTTTGCTGGGGCCACAACAATTGGTTGTTTCCCATTGTCCCACATGGGGAGCTGCTTGCAAATATCAGTTTACTGAGCAAAAAGCTATGGGACAGCCTGATCCAAGGTGTTGCCTCTAAGATATTCCTTTTTCAAAGACACAGAAATTGAACTATTTCAATAGAGTGTCCCAGGATTTTCTGTTGAGGAAATGAGCTTTGAAAGCATGGAAGTCACGAGAGTCCCAGTTTGATGCCAGGCAAACATTTTCCATGCCTCTTACCACAAACGTGGCAGTCACAGGGACTACATCATTCTGAGTCAGTTGATAATGCCTAGGGAAGCAAGGAAGTGAAATTTTTAAACCCACTCCTAGAAGTTTAGAGACTATTTTTTTTTTGTCTCGACTTCTTGTAGTCATTTCTTCATTACACACTTTTGTAAAGTTATTTTGCTGTGGCTTAATTCACAATTACTAATACATCAAGTAAATTTTCTTTCAAGAATGCTTTCTTTCAGTGAGCTGCCCTAGAAATAGGACTCCTCTGATGTCCAATCATGTATGCACAGTGTTCATTTCTATCATAAAATACATGAGATCTCTAATTTCAGCTTTGATGTATGACTGTAAAAGTGCTAAGATTTAACAGCCTTGAGGTGATGTTGAGTTCATTATAGGAAGCTGGCAGTACTTCTTCTACCAGATAAAAGAAATTTAATTGCTGTCATCTACAGGAGACAGTTGTGTTGACTTTGAATGCTCTGATTTCTTTTATAATCTAGCTATTTATAATTTCTATGCTATGCATTTTCCCTGAATGACTCTGGTACTTCAGACAAGGTTTTCAGCAAGAAATCATCATAACAAGAATATCTTCCCTTTATTTTCTTCTCAGAAGAACTAACATTATTCTGATGGTTGAAAGGTTTCTGAAGCCTAATGGTAGAATTTCAAAGGTCTTATTTATTTGAGATTTTTTTGGCCAAATTCCTGATGTGCCCCCTCTTTCCTGACTTTTGGCTGATGTAAAGTCACCAGCTATATAAAATGTTGTTTATTCAATATATAAAACATAAAGCATTTTTCATGACAGTGAGATCACATCATAAATGGGTTGTAAAATTTTGGGGTGACATATTCAATAAATTTTTAAACAGATTTTCCCTGGTTATGTCTAAGAAGAATACTGTAGTTTATCTACTTCTTTCAAGGAAAGATGAAAAAATATACACAAGGACTGACTGGCCTTGTTAAACATATTTTTACCTACTGAGTCCCAGAAATAATCCCAGCTATTGAAAGCTCAACTGAAGAATATTTTCAAGACCTGGTATTGAGAAAAAAGAACTGCATCATAATTTTCTCGCAAGCCATAGGGTAGGGAAAAGAAGCACTCATTTGATGATGTGTGTATATTTGCTTTATGTAGCATTTTTGAGGATCTTAAAGCCTCAGTTTGTCTCAGTTCAGCCTTTGTTTGGCCTCAGTTCAGCACAGGCTGCATATATTTTGGATGGAAATGGATGTAAGTAGTTCCTTGGTTTTGAGTATGCTGCTTTTCTGAAATGGGCCTTTCTGAGCATAATGTGAATATGGATCAGACTAAAGGTACCTCTAATTCCTAGAATAAATTTCCATCTCTAACAATATAGGTAGAATTTTAATAAAATCATTGCTCTGCAATGGGAATGGCATGCACACCACCAGTCTTCCAAGCCTGTTCGTAGTTCTGTGCCTGGTCTGGGTTGAAAGTTTGAAGGACGTGAACTTGGAGGATGGTGCACAGGAATTTTTCAAAGGCTACTGCTTTGGGATATTCCTTGAACTTTTGAAAAGCCTTTAATGTGATGTCATTGCCTGAAATGTATTAACATTTGATCTATGCCAGAGCATTTGGAGATAGAATGAAACAAAACAGTAATATGAAAAGGAGAAGTGGATGTTGGAAGAATAAGAAGATGGAAGAGTAAGAAGAGCAGATATCACAAAAGAAAAAATATCCTGGAATAAGTGATGAAAGAAGTGAATGCAAAATGTGAACCAAGAGAGTTGCCAGTTGCCATAAACTTATGGATGGAGAAGCAAATCCACTTTTGTGTGAAGTTCAGTAAAAAAGAGACACTAAGTGTAAGGGCTTGGATAAGGTCAGGGAGAATAGAATAGAATAGAATAGAATAGAATAGAATAGAATAGAATAGAATATTAAAGTTGGAAGGGACCTGCAATCATCATTGAGTCCAACTGCCTGGCCACTCTGTGGATGACCAGAAGTTATTACATTTATTACAAGCACTGTTTACACGTCTCTTAAACAGTAACAGGCTTGAGGCATTCATTACCTCTTGTAAGACAATCCTGTTGCTATAGAAATAGTTCCTAAGATCTAGTCTAAACCTCTCCAGTGCATCTTTGAACCATTCCCATCAATCCTGGCACTGGACACCAGGGAGAAGAGAGGAGCACCTCCCTCTCCACATCCCCTCCCTAGGAAGCCACAGAGAACAATGAGGTCAGACCTCAGACTACTTTTCTCCAAACCAGACAAGCACCTAGACGAAATGGTCTAGGGCCATTCAGCTTGGAAACAGACAAACAGGAGCCAATATTGTAAAGGAATATAATATCATTAAGTTCATGGATAAATTACCAGGGAAATATTTTCACTAACCATAACACAAGATTTAAAGGAGAGAGGGTAAATTTACAATATTTAAAAAAAATTGGTTTTTCTACCAATTGCCTTTATTATGAAATTCAATGCTACAAGATGTTACTAATGAGGAGATAAATTAATTTGTCAATTGCTATTAAACAAAATATGTGTAGATGGAACCTTTGACTCCAGAATCCCTAGACTCAGAGATCAGAATCTGAGACAGAAACTCAGAGAAAACAGAAATCAGAGGCTGGCCCTGTGCTTTAATTTTCCCCCATCAAAATGTCAAGTGTCTGTTGTAAAAGACAAGATATTGGGATAACTCAATTGTAATCAGATGCAAATTTCCAAGATCCTGAAAAAAATTCTTTGAATCCTGAAAAAAATCTATGAGAACTGAGGAAGTGCTTGATCTTAGTGTGAATTGGAAGAGTCTTGAAGTAAAACTATAATCATTATTAGGAAAGCCAGTCAGTAAATACAGGTAGAACATTCAAAACCTTATCTCAAAAAAGGAAAATTAATTCTGTGCACCATTCAAATGAAAGGAATACAAAGCAGAGGATTTCCATCATTCTGTATGTCCCATTACATTTCTATTCAGTTCCAAGTACATTACATTCTGTCCTTTTGTCACTTGTTACATCTTTATCTGTAATTGTTTTTCTGTTTCAGGGGATTTGTGGAGTTTTTTCTATGTCTGATGGTTCCTTTACTTCACACTCTATCTCTTCCCCATTGTTTTATCCTTTAGTCTCTGTTTCTTTTCTCTCCTCATTTAAATAATCCATCAAACAATTGTATTACATGTGACTGCATTTTTAAGTTGGATCTGAAATAATTTTATCTCATTTTAGCTCATGTAGATGCACTCACCTTTGCACTGTTGTTTGACTAACTTGCTTCCTGATTAGATTATAAGAGATCTATTATTTTTATTTTGCAGTGTTTGGGCTTTTTTCTCAAGTCCACCATTTACTTTTTGAATTAATTAGGGATGAAAATGTTCTAAGTATATGGATTACTATGCAAAAAAAAAAAAAACCAAAACAACCAAACAGAAAAAAACCTCCTTATATTTAAAATTAGAACAGATTTTTCACAAACATAATTTTGTATCCTCAGATTCTTATTATGGTGGTTTAAATTTACTGGATACCTACCCTTTAATTGCATTCAAGAGAATTAAATCTAGAATGCTATTTTTACTGTAGAAATGGGTTTTGACAGTTCCTTTTGGGGAGAAGCGGGACAGAAAATGAAGTACTGCAAGGTGTGAATAGTTTTGCTCAAACAATTCCCCAAGGCAAAAGAAACAACTGAGCTTGCATGAGAAAGCTCAGACTAAGCCTCTGAATCTCAAAATTATTGATAAATTTTACATGTATTTGTCTTAGGAAAGGAATTTGTAAACTACTGCAGTGAAGTTCATTTTCTCGGTGTTTGTTCCAAATACTCTAGAACATGCACTGTGCATTGCTGAAATATCATACCTAGTTAATGAGTAAGATTAGACCAACAACTTCTTTTATTTCTCAGGTAGATGGACATACAAGTTTCATCCATCCATTTCATAATAAATAGAATTAACAAAAAAAGAGCCTTAGGGCCTCTAAGCTATGAGATAATAATCAACGAGGCTGCAACTGCACAAAACTAAAAATCAGAGTGTAATTTAGCATGAGGATTAGCCCCAAAATCAGTAGGGTGAGTCCAGATTTTCAAAGTGTACAAACTTTCCATGGAATAGGTTTAGCCTGGTCTAGTGATTGCACCTTCCTTAGCTGGTGAACAGAATGGTCACTGCTTGTGATTAAAACTTAGTGTCTACTTTGATTCCAAAGGTCTTTTGGATCTGTATAACACAGTGCTTACATTTGCAGGTGTAACAGCTGGATGCCCTGAGGAGGTCATATTGTGCTTGGTTTTTTTATAGGCTGCAGCTGAAATAGAGAATTAACCATTTAATTTTTTTTTTTTGAAAGAAAAATGATTGTGTAGTTAAGTGACAAATTCCAACCAAGAAATACTTTTTATGTGCTACCCCAATATTTAAGCAACAAAATCAATTATCAGTCACTCACATAAAAGTGATCCTGGATCTTGGTATCTCAGCAGAGAGCAGAAGATATAAGGATAAAATGACAAAGGCAGGCTTAGATTGTGTGAACCTTTAGAAAGAGGAATATTCAGGAAATCTGGATCTGTAACATCTGTTAAGCTATTCAGGATTTTTACAGAACTAAGAGTTCCTAAATTCAGGAGAATTCAAAGTGAATTATTTGCATATTGAGAAGCATGCAGGAAATCTAAGTCATCACTTCCAAATACTTTCCATATGTTGATTTTAAAACAGTATTATCTTATCCAGTTGCATAAGGCTGTCTCAGAATACAGTAAGCACATACTACTACTTGAAATTGACCTACCCTCATGTTTTTGGCTTTTTTCTGACCTGAATAAGCAAACCTCAATCCTTAGCAGACAGAAATCAATCCAGGTTTATCACAGTATTTTGGAAGATTTTATGTCCAGAGAGTGCTACAGCAAAAAAGTCAATAGGAAATGGCAAAAATAAGAAAGAAAGAGGATTGACACTGATATTTCAATATCTTAGTGACAGATGAGGAAGAACCCCTAACAAGGGAATACTCCAGCATACAGCTGATAAAGATTATTCTACCAATGAGGGTCTGAGGATCAATAGTAAAATTGAGAAGGATAGAGAGGCTGAAGGTTCATCATGAATCTGTGGAAATCCTTGGAAAGAAGCAACATTGTCAAAGAACTGCATCTTTCCAGAAACAGAATTAAATTATCTAATCTGTCAAAATTTATCAATTAAGAATTAAGAGAAAATATGCATATATATATCTGTATGTTCATATCCTATAAATTTTGAGCTGAATAAAAACATTTTTTCTGAAGATGACTGTTTTTGTTGCTTTAATCAGAAATTGATAATACCCAGAAGAAAAAAGATGAGGGTGCCAAGTTATGTTAATCATGTTAACTTGTCTGAAAGTATCATTACGCCTTTGAAAAAGGAGCAACTTGGCCTTGGGCTGTTGCCTTGGGTTTGAACTGAATCTCAGTGATGCAGAGAATTCAGGAGAACCTTACAGCTCATGCTTACTCCATAATTATGGTATTGCTTCCTGCTCCTTTCCAGACCAGGGCAGTCCTTTTGATTTTTTTGTTAAATGTGATACAATTATTGGATTCATTTTGGGAGTCTTGGACTATTTGTCTTTGTTCTGCGTGTAGAAGAGAGCATCTCTAGTTCTAGTTATTTTGGGGGGGTTGCTGTAGAAGCTTAGAGAGTAAATGTGGTGTGAAATAGAAATACTGAACAAAACCCTGTAGGAATGTATGAACAAACTTTATTTGGAATGGTCAGAAAAGTTCAAAAAGTGATGCCTTAGAGTAACAACTATGAAATCTTTTCTATCACTATAAAACTGGTCCAGCTCTCTGAAAATCCCTTGAGTTTAAAGATAATTTTTTGTACTGAATTGGTTTGCCTATTACTAGTTATAACACTAGAAACCATATTATCAACTGTGAAACTATATAATTAGTTTCTTTATGGACCTGCAGTTTTTGCTAGATAAAATAAAAACTGTCACCAAATGCAGACGCCATTACGAATATGACAGGTCATTTATGGAAAGAAGGTTGTGTAGAATAACATTTGATAATTTGTTGGAGACATTAGCATATAGATGGCTATGGAATGTGTGAAATATTATCAGAAGAATTCTAATCTAAATTGCTGCAGTGTCCAAATCGGATTTAGTGTTTTGTTACTCTAATGCTCATAGCAATTCCGACTTAAACAATTTATAGACATAGCATTCAGCTGTGAATAGAACCATGCATTCTTTCTCTGTGTTAAAATATTGAAAGCTGTTGAGTTGAGAGCATAGATTATTGTTATTATACGAAGATATGTGATCAAATGTTCAGAAGTGACTAATAACCCTGAGGAAAAATTATTATTTTTTGCTCCAATACATTTGTATAGCTGAGGAAACTTTTTTTCTAATCATATTTTCTAATCATGTTTGACTAAAACTAGTAGGAGTGCTTTCACAGTTCCAGCATGCAGAAGATTAAGTCAATATTTCCTGAAAAGGAAGAATTTTTCTGTAACTATGCACCATTAGGGATTATATTAGGAGAAAAACCCCAAGCCCTACTTATTCACAGATCCACTCTCAATGAATGGGACAGAAAAAACAACAGATGATACAATTACATGTATAAATTGAATGGTTTTAGGCAGAATACCCTGACCTATGGATTAAAGTGATTCATTGAAATGGAGACCAGACATTTCCCAAGCCTGAAATCCAAGGTTACTCACAACCCAATAAAGTAAAGGAGTGGTAAAATGTTGGAATTCTCTTCCTGACTGCTCGGGGAACACATTACTGACAATCCTCTCTGTCCTCCACTGCTTGCATTGGATGTGCAATTCTTCTCAACTGTGAAAAGAGTGCTAGGAGTCTTTTGTCAGATCAGAGATAACACCTAATTTTTCACAAAGACACTTGACATTCTTTCTAAGAACTTCCACAAGAGCATTTGTAACAAAATCAATTCTCTTAACATCTGTACATGTATACAGTAATTTAATATCTTTATTTGAACACTCAACATGGGAATGTAAATTCCCATGAGAATGTAAATTTCTTTACTCAAATGCAAGTGTTTATCACCAAATAGTAAACTTGAAAAATGCCACAGTACATGGGAGATATAAAACTTATCATCTTTCATTCTTCCTGTTAAATAGGTTGCTCTGTCTCCAAGTTTATGATTTCTAATTGGAATTTCTCTCAATGAGTTTGTTTGGGTTCTGTATATTACTATTCAATCCTAATGTACTTGTACTCCTTGTGTTTTAAGGGCTTTTTTTATTCTTTCCAGTGTCTGCAGAGATATAGGGAATATAATTTTCTGCAGTTAAGCACATCTTAAAAAGAGTTGCAGACTGAGTATGAAGATAGCACATTCCTTCCAGCTTATTTAAAAGAATCCCTTCTTTATCATGCCTCTCAGTAATGGGAAGTAAGGATTAATTCCTCAGCAAATGAAGTAATTTTACATATTTTTGTATGTAAGTGGGTCAGGAAACACATGTAACTTCTATGATGGGCAGGATCTAGTTCTGAGCTTTTGGGGGGAAAATGAAGCTTTTAATTATTAATGTAATGTATTATAACAAAATGTAATATCAACTTCTGATTTTTTTCTAGATTGAAAGTTCATAAAACAGTGCAAAGTTTTTTCTATTACTTCCCTTCTTTAAGGGAAGTAATAGAAAATTATAGAAAAATTATTTTATGGAAGAAAGAGTAATGCAGAATACATACTTGTAAGATTTCTTTGTTTAGATTTTTGTTTTTAAGAAGGTGGGTAATTATTGAATTAAGTCTTGCAAAATAAAAAATAACATAATCAAACTTGAGGCATGCATCTCAATTGCAATTGGTACTTGTCTTCCTAGAAAAACACCTATATACATTACAGCTGGAAGAGCTTTCAGTTCATTAAAAATCCAAAATTATTTAACTTCTATAATTAATTAGGACCCCAAAACTGCTCATTCTGAAAATACTGGGCCACACTGTCTGTTCTAAATGCATGGATCTATCTTTTTGACTGCCATTTATTAATATCTCAAACAAAGCAACACTATATGGTTTTGGGGAAGCAAGAACCTTCCCTAGAAGTTCTTGCAGTTCTTCCTGTCGCAGCTGTAATGTCTTAAACTTTGCGTCCTTCCCTATGAGGGAACCTAAAGGAATACAAGATGATAAAGCTGCTATTAATATGGATAGCATTGCATGCTCTCCAAATTCCAGACATCTCACGGTGAATCTCTATTATATTAGAAATAGGGGGAAAAGAAAGCTAAATATAAGGAATTGTGAAGATGAACCAAGATACTGTTGCACGTTCTGTCCTCAAAGCAAACATAAAAATATAAAATGAAACCAGTTCATTCCTCTCTGAATAGGTCAACTAACTACACTGGTTAACTATTAAAATGAGTGCTAAGTGATTTCTTTTTCAAATTTTCCACTGCAAGAGTAACACAGTCATTTGACTTGATTATCTGCTGTATTAATTGATGTTTTGAGCATTTGAATGTGTTGATTTATTGATTCAATTTAAATTGTGACTTTGATCACAGATACATGCATCACCCTCTGCCACTTTTAATTAATGCTCTAAAACTGGAGTGTATCAATTTGAGAATGTGTTTGTTCAGTTTTAGTAGAACAAGGAAATATAATAACCATAAAAACCATGAGTTTGTATTTCTTCCCTCAAACTGACACATGGGTTATGTACTCAAGGGCTAAGCAACACTAATGTACCTGCAAGCTGCTTAATTCACTTTCTATATTCATATTAAGTCACCCATATTTTGACTTGGTCAATAGAAAGGTGAGTGGAATATGTTTCTTTAGAGATTAGATTATGTATATGAAATATTAGATGATCAGATATTTTATGAAGTGTTCTTTTACTATTTTAAAGGAGTCAGGTTTTGGATAAAAGTATTTTTTTAATAAAATTAGGACTTGAATAAACATTTTTTTCTGACCAACAGAAACTAAATTGAAGTTATCTTTGGGTAAAAACTCTGAAATCTCTCTAAAAGTTGCAGAAATATTGGCACCAGATTTGAAAATCACCATTTTGATAACTTAAGTTTTTCTCAGAAAACAATTCACTGTACTCAGTGATACAATGAGCCTCAGGAAACAGAAGCTGGACTTTCAGGCCTGCTCAAAACATCATTTTCATCCATTAATATTGCTCTTCTGCTTTGGCCTCATTGTTATTAACAAGGACGTTATGTCCTTATTGCATCTTCACAGAGCATGACCCTGATGCTCAGGGAAGGATCAAAGTTCACTCAAATTATTGCCAGTAATAAAAGAATCTTTCTAACCAGGATATTACAACTGTGAGTAATCCCCTGGCTTTAGATGCCAGAGGTGAGCTGGGGAGGATCTAGTCTGTGTCCTTGCCCTGTTGCTTTTCTGAGACATGAGGGTCATGTGAGGAACAAGAAACCAAGACCTCAGAGCTCCTGCTGGGTTTGCATCCTGATCTCATGCATGAAGACTCTAAGCACAACTTAGCACACTTCTTTATCTTTTTTCATTTACTCAAATATTCATTTAAAACTCATTTGCAACAGATAAAATAGTACATCCCTTTTCAAAACATCTCAGAGCTCTTCAACATCACCATTAATGGCCTGGATGCAGGATCTGAAGAGATACTAGGTGAGGCCATAGACAATGCAAGACTGGGAGAAGCTGTTGACTCCCTTAAGGACAGGGGGGCCCTGCAAAGAGACCTGGACAAGTTGGAGGACTGGGAAAACATCACCCATATGAAATTCACCAAGGGAAAATGCCAGATTCTGCACCTGGGATGGGGCAAGCCTGGATGTACAGACAGACTGGGGAATGAGACTGGGAAGCCTCATTGCAGTTACAACTTCCTTAGGAGGGGAAGAGGAGGGGCAGACAAGGACCTCTTCTCTGTGGTGACCAGTGACAGGACCTGAGGGAGTGGCCTGAAGCTGTTTAGGAGGTTTAGGTTGGATATCACACAAAGGTTTTTCACCCAGAGGGTGGCTGGGCACTGGAACAGCTCCCCAGGGCAGTGGTCACAGCACAGCCTGACAGAGTTCAGGGAGTGTTTGGAGAATGCTCCCAGCACCTGGTGGGATTCTTGAGGATGGTGCTGTGCAGAGATGAGAGCTGGACTCAGTGATTCTTGTGGATCCCTTTCAACTCAGCATATTCTGTGATGCTGTGATTCTGTGATTCTCCTTTCTTTTTATTCATTTATAGTATTGTTTCATGCAGTGCTAAAGCACCAATTAACTCACAGAAAACTTCCAGGTTCTCATGATTATTAATCTCTGCTTTTCAAAGAGCTAACTGAGTTACTGTTGTGTAAACCCAGAACATTATTCATGAGGCTCTGACTGAAATGGCATTTCTTTCAGTTTTCAACAAGATCAACTATATCCTTAATGAACAGGAGCAAATGGGAAATAAATCCAGCAGAGGATTTTGATACTGAATCTGAAAATACTACAGTCTATCAGTCTTGGCAAGAAAATTGCATAAAAAAAGAGAGAAATAGTGTTTGAATTATGCATGTTGAAAAGAAAGAAGGAAATGTGTCCTAGGTGCAGGAGAACATTAAGAATATTGCAGTGCTCAACTTTGCTGTACAAACCTCACAAATATCACTAGGTACACTATTCCTACTTTATAGCATATCACATCAGATAAGTGTAACTGATTATTATGACTGCAAAAAATTTTAAATTTCCATGAAGCCTTGTTTTGTATCCTCAAATAAAATCTCATTGGTTTTTTAATTTTCCCTTGGCTCTTTTAGTATATTTAGAACATTATGCTACAAATCTGAGAAAAAAATGAAAATAAAATAATTTCCTTCATTTTAAAAGGTGTCTTTTTTTTATTACATCCTTTCTATTAAGCCAGTCTTTTCTGTGAGGTGGTGAAATTCATGATGTTGCAGCAAAGTCTGCTTTTCTCTCAATTTCCTTTTCACAGTTAAAGTGAATCTGCCTCCATGATGACCATTTTTCCAGCAGATGCACCATCTCTTAACACTGTATTTATTGCCTGCTGTTAGTATTCACCAGTAAAAAGACAGCAGGTTTTTGCATCAAGCAGCAGCCAGGCAGTGAGGGCCATTGGCATTCAGTGCCACCCTCAGAGTCAAACCCTTCCCACCGGGGTAAGAGGTTCAATGGAGATTTGGGGAGGGACCGGGTGCCCCTGCAGGGCTGCATCAGAGATTCTGACCCCTTCACTCTGCCAGACAGGGGCTCCTTCTGGACACCTGGAGCTTCCACAGTCTCTGCACTGGCTGAATTGTATTTTTCTGTGCCTCCATGAGGACTTTACCTCTAAGCATCTGATCTTTCAGCCGAAATAGAGAAAACAACCTGATCCTTTAGCTCCTTGAATGCTTTTTTTACTGTACTAGTAGTCAGCAGCAGCTGGCTGTTCTACACTCCACCCAAAATACATTAACACCTCAACCACCTCTTTCTGTTAATCATCTTTTCTTTGTACTACAGCAATCACAGTCCCTTTCTGTTAGTCCCTCTGTATTTTTTCAAGGCCTATTTACTTGAAAGATCTTGCCACCCAAGCACAAAATCTGAAATGGATACAAAGAAGATAGGAGAGTCCTGAGGAAACAACGAAATTATATGAAATTATATAACATAAGGAAGGAAAGACACTTATGTCAGAACCAGCCATTAACCTGACCAGCTAATTTGAAGACTGCAATCATAAAATCTGTACACAAGGGGGATCATACATGCAAGATTCTGCATGCTGATTTGCCTGAGTGTGTTGTTAAAACTACATTCCCATCCTTCTATAGATGTAAATTTATTTTAAAACTAATTAGGTTTTCATAATTTTGAAGAGATGAAAGAGGCTGAAGATGCTAAAACACTTAGAAAGCACTTCAGTCAGTTGTTGCTGTTTCTTCACCTTTCATAGAAAAATAAATTTGGGGCCAAAAATTTCATTTTATTGGCAGAGTTACTCTGGCCATGGACATGACTACACAAGTCATTCTTGCATGTCATGTGGATTTGTCATCTAGAGCACAATAATCATATCTGATTTGCCAAAACACCAATGAAGGTTTATTCTCTGAGATGTGCAGTGAATGTATATAAAGCAAATAATTAAATAGACATGAACTTAAACCAGGAGACAACAAAGTTGCAGAACTGTCACCTACTAGATTCACTCTGTGCTGTTCACAGCTTCCTAAGAGGGTTGTTTTTTAATGGACTTTGTCTCTATGCCTAGGTAGAGTATGTTACTAAGACACTCTATTAAGAAGAGAAAGAAAAAGAAAACTTCTGTGTTGGGGGATTTTAGTTCCAGCTAATTTATGTAATATTGCTACATCATTTGTACCCAATTCAGTGACAAGCTCATAAAGGGACTTTATTACACTCTGTGCCTGCAACCAATTAAGGGAAAAAAGAGCCTTTGTTCAGCTAATCATCTGAGTGTTATCAAAATAATCCTTCTGGGCCCCATTTAAAAGTCTAAATACCTCTGGCAGTTGAAGTGTAATGCATGTAAATAATTGAAATTATAAATATCTCTAAACAAAAGAAATTGCTAGAGATCTGGTAGCTTGCCAATAAAGTCTTGCTCAGTGAATTCACTGAGTTGAGAACAACAAAGGAGATGTTGTAATCGGACAGCATATGGCAAAGTTATTTTTAAAGTTTCCAAGTAGTGTTTTGTTTACTGACTTCTTTTTAAATGGTGTGCTATGGAAACAGAGGGCATCTAATTTTGCTTATGGTAGAAGACAGATGTTCCAGGCATCAAGAAAATAAAGGAATATTCTTCAGGTGTCTGACTTTATGTTTTTCTTTGCATTTTTATGCCCCAAAAATAATACCTCAGGTGTTGAATCAAGGACTTTCAGTAATTTATTGCAAGCAAGAAGTAATTTTACACTCTTTAAGAGATCACAGCTCCTCTTTAAAAAAATCCAAGGAACCTAATGAATTAAACATTTTGCAGCTGCAGACTCTCAATTTTTGTTTACTTGTACTATAAGTAGTAATAATATCTTTATATGCAGTAATATTTGGTGTACAAATATATCTGTTTATTTATTAATCAGAAATAGCCAGAGCTGAATTAAAATCAAACAGTCAAAGAAAGTACTTTGCACAATATTTATGAGATTGTGGTTTGGTCTGAGTGATACTTTACAAGTTCAAATATTTTTTTTTGTGCACCATTTGGAAACATCTGCGGATTTTGGTATTCAAAGATGTGAAAATTCACTTCCACTTTACATTTCAGGTGCTTGAGCAAGACCTTAAATAATTAATTTCTGTTTAAATTTGAATGGAATTTTTTCAAAAATTTTCTCACTGAAATTTAAATAAGCACATTATTAGTCTCAGAGAATAAAGAAAACCTGACCACATTCACCTATCACTTCCATTTTGTGTGTCTCTGATTAGAAATAGTGCTTGCATATGAGCAATAAGATTTACAACATTACATCAATGACTGTACTGGATGAGAAAAACGACCTACTATGATCCTAACACAAGCTGTAGCATTGGGCACGAGTCTAGGGAAAGGAAAAACAGTGCACACATTTTTTGTATCTCCCACTCAGCCTTTGCCTGTTTTATCCTGAGAGGGGTTCATGAGACTGTTTTTGGATTGTCATTTGGTTCTCCTTATCTGATCTCTCTTCCCAGAACTTTAAAGTATCCTGTGAATCCACTTCCTCAAAATCCTATGGAAAGAATTTCCATGGGAGCAATACTCTCTGCAGTGCCCAGGCTCTTCTACTGACAGAGATAATGAACAGCTTCTAACCCTGCTCTCTGTGTCTCCCATAATTCTGCTGATGTCTCTCATGTCCCCTCTACATCAGCTCAGCAGTGAGTTCTGCTTCACTCAGAAACTGCTCCACATTTCTGATCATTCCCATCAGCTTTCTCTGAATCTCTTAATGTGTCTTTTATCAGGATGAGGGGATCAAAATGGGCAGGATGGGATGGGAGAATAAATAAATTTATTCTTATGGCAGGAACGATCTGTTTTTTTTCCAGAAACTACAGGACAAAACCTCAAATGTCCACCCAAAATGCTAACAGCATATTTCTACTAATGCATCATATTGCATAAAACTGATTTCCACCTCTTATTTGACTACCTAATCATAATATTTCATAAAGGCCCTTGTAATTCTTCACAACCTGCCTTGATCTCATTACCCTGAATAATTACAAATTACCAGTATACTTTCTTCTCTCACTTCACACCCTGTTTTTAGATAGAAAGATCATTACAATGCAACATTTCCCTAGACTTCCTCTTCCCAATGTGGTATGAATAGGACAGAACAGGTTTAGAAGAGAACAGGTTCCCAGACCAGCACTTTTCCAAATCACTTCCAAGAAATACCCTCTGCCATCACCGTTTGCTGCCTGTTCTCCTAGTTACTGTTGTTTGTTTCTGGATGAAGTCAGCACATGACAAGGAAATATATTTAGCAGATTGATTGAGAGAACCTTCATCCTGGGCTATAGTGATGAATGACTTTCTAATTGCAAATTCTTGCAAATTTTGATACATAATGTATTTGATACATTATAGTGACATTTACAGGTCTGAGAATCTTGGGGAAAACTAATGAGTATCAAATATCAAAAGTCTGCCTTTAAAATTTCAGAAAGACAATTGTGATTTCTTTCATTGTGAAAATGGTAATTAGTTACATTACATCTTTTAATCCTTGGACCAATCTTGGTGCCATCAGTTGAGACAAAGTGGTATGTCCTACAAACATCTGAAAGAGTATGTGATGGAACAACTGTTGTTCACCACTATCAACTGCCTCTCCTATTTTAATCTGGCCAAAATTCATATTTATTTCTTTGCTTCGCAGGATTTTTCAGATAACTGATTAGATTCTTTTTCTTGTCTCTTTTGGTGTCAGTATGAACACGTTATTCTTTCTGTTTGCTTATTTTGTGCTACTTTTATCAAGTGATTTTTTTCTGTCTTGTCTGTTGGTTACCATCAACATAAGGACCAAATTCAGTAAATATTTTTATTTAATGGAGACTATCATAGTTATTTAGATCTCTGTGTATGATAGAATTAGGTAAAAAGGTTCATCAAACAGTAATTAAAGCAGAAACATTGGAAAAAAATCTGAGGTAAAGTGTCTATAAATGTAACCTTTCAAAGGGACATGGCAGGGCTTCTGGCTTTGGTTCTGCTACTGTTCTTACTGTTGCAATGCTATGACACATTTTAGCTAATTATTTTTTTCTTACTCTGTAAATATATAATATTCAAATTATGAGGGATATTATAAGGAAAGAGCCTTCTATTATAAAAAATTGGGGAAATAATTCCTCCTTGACATTTTGACACTGGAGGAGGACACTAGTTTTATGTGTCATGAAATAATAACTCCAGAGGTCACATCAGATGAGACAGAATATAAAAGAATTCAGCGACTTATTCATCTAGTTCCTTCAGAAGCTGAACAAATCCAGAGGTCAAGATTATCAAAGCAGGGTTACAGAGGTCTAGTTCTGACACATATATATAGATATGTATTCTGAATAAAGGTCTTGGACCTTGTGTCCTAACTCCAAAATCCCACAAGGAGTTACTGAACTGAGGCAGAGGCTCCAAGCAGACCACACACAGAAGTGAAGTCTCACTGACCTGCTTTTCAGAAGATTATTGGTTCACAAGTTCCCACTGAAACTATCAGGGCCTGCTGAATGCTTGGCACTTCTGACAGTAGCAGTTTCTGTGAGTCCAGAAACAAGTCAGGACTTACATGAAAAATCAGAGAACACATTCCCTGTATGCAAAGAGAGAATGTGGGAATTGCTGATTGCATTTAAAACATCTTTACAGATGTTTCAAAATTACTCGTCCATCCTGCATACAATTTTCATTTAGTGTGTTAACTCTTAAAACTAGATTGCTGTCTTCATTTCTGACAAGCAGTATTTTCATTTTCCTAATCTAAATTGAACTGTGTGATGGTGCAAAGTACATTTCCTCAATGACAACTCCAGACTTACATAATTTTCTCACATCCCAAAGTCTAATGTGAAGGATACAGCATGAAGCACATAGATGGGGAAGCAAAATTAAGATTAAAATGTCATTACTTTACTTCTGGGGAAAATGCAATTGCTAGGCTTGAAGCTAATTTGAATATTATTTGAGAAACTGGATGACTGAATGCAGAGCTCTGCAGGACATGACAAATATACTTGCAACCCTCTTCACTTTGAAAAGGTGAATGGAGTTGACCTTAAATGAAAGGAGGCTGGGGTTCATTTACATTATGTTTATATGGTTCTCCACCTGGCCATGTCAACAATAACTGGTTTTTTACCCTGGGAAAAATACCTACTTTAATTTAAATTTCATAGGAAAAGGAAGTTTTAATAATGATATTCAAGTCAAAATTAACAGGAATTTAAGTGGCAAGGTGTTGAGGGATGGGTAGATATAAGTCCAATTGTGTCAGGAACCCACGTCTTAAAAAGGAACCCACTAGGCCGCAGCAAAATATCCAAATATGGATAACATTGTAAACAGACCAGTGAAGAGATTTTTGCTTTTATTTCCAGCACATCAGTCTCAGAATACAAAAAGGAGGCATGACAGCTCACTGATCCACCTCAAAAATGTCCTCCAAAATGTCTCTTCTTCCAGGAGGGCGCATACAGCAATACATAAAATCATCTCAGTCTACATTTTCAGCCAATCACACACAGAAAACACATATTGACAAGCATTCTATCCAATCTTATAAAACATATGTAATGGTAGCTAAAACAAAGACTAGTTCATAAGAGACAAAGAACAGAGTTCTATTCATACTAATCTTCTGAAGATATACATTAAATAACCTTGTTGCCATCCTAAAGCCAATTCTACAGAGGCCTATTGTTGTTTGTCACATTTACTGCTTGGGAAACTTTTCTGCAATGCTAACAAAACTCCAATCTAAGGCCTACATACTTTTTTTTTAACCATTTCTTAAAAATCCTCTAACCTTATGGATTCCAACAGCAAGGGATAGAAAGCTTCAAGAAGCAGGGTTCTGCACGGGGTTCAGAGCCAGTACTGACCTACTTGTTTAGACAATAAATCCTTATTAAGCTGCCATGACTACAGTCTCAAAAAAGAATCACAACTGATCTTGTATGTACATCCCAGTGAAAAATGGAAGTAATTTCTCTATATTAAACAAGTAAGGAACTTGTTGAAGTGGCCTTCCCAAGGTCACGCAGGGAATCTGAATAGGGACTTTCTCATGGCTCTTCTGCCTTTTACTGTTTGGGCTAAAGTCTCGATTTAGATTCAGATCTGAGGATTTTTTAGTAAATCTTATATATGGCCTAACCTTGTGCGACCTTGTCTGCACTATGCACACTTCTGCTCAGAGTGAAAAAGGTGAAATCCTAAATAATGTAATTCATCAGAAAATGAGAGCAAAGGAAGTATTGTAGAGGAAAACTAGAAATCTTGATTTAATTTTAAATGTTTCTCCTTTTAATTACTCAAGAGAAAAATCAATTTAGGACATTACACACTTCATTTGCTTTGAAGCATGTAATTTTAAATTCTTGGTTTTTTACTTTGTCTCACTTTTTTATTACTTCTAAGTAATAGAGGTGTAGAACATAAGTTAGAAAAATATGAAAACTACTTAAACTTACATTGTTTGAAATTTTTTCATGGGAAAAAAAAAATAATTAATGTGAAGTCTATTTTTCTCTTTAGTTACAGGTTTCCCAGGCTTTATAGCAGGAAAAATTAAGAAAAAAGAAATCTGAAAATACTAGGAATAAAAGTATTCATTTATTTTTAGTAACATATGTTTTCAGAATTCCTCCATCAGATGTGAAACTCTTACAGCCCATTCTAGGGACTCCTCCCTTGTAGGGACTGCTGCTTCAGAGGGCAGTTTGATGAACTTGTTTGAGGACATGCAACTACATTTTGGAGTCAATTTAGAAAGAGTGACAACTCTCCTAGATTCCCCCACTATTGCTGAGCATGTTATCCACTCCTGTAACCGCTAGAACCTTCGAAGGAGTCAGGCTAATCACTTTAAGGAATAATACATATTACTGATAACAGAAAACTGACAGTTTTGCCATTGACGGTGACTGACTGCAAAAGTGAATTTAGCACAAAATACAGATAAGCTCTAATCACCAATGAGTTAGCTCAGGTAATCATTCATGGTACATTGAGTTAGGTCCTTATTCAGTAGGTGTCCCTGTTAGGTTTGAGAGATGGCTGAGGCAGGGTAGAAATCAGGTTCAAGCTGTCAACCAAACCCAGAAGGTATTATGGAATTTTCCTTAACTTCTCCCCATTTCTAGATTACTTTTATACTGTTTCTTTACACATAGGTGAAACCTGAGTGACTCTGGTCTTACATACCTTTGTTACTGATTACTCTCTCAATCATAAGGTATAGTCAAGAAAATATGGAAGGCATGGTCAGGGAGGGGTGGTCATACCTTGCAAGTGGATAGAGATGGAGCTGTGTGTTAGTATCTAAAATTAGATTAAAATGAACCAAGTTCACGTGAGAGGAGCAGTATCACCACAATTTCTGGTTCAGCAGCAGGACATCTCCTGTCTCCCTTGGCTGATGGGTACTTTGTGGTTTATTGGCTACCTGGGAACACCAAGTTCTCCCCTGCAAGGATTACAGCAGAGTCTGGCTGTGATGTTTCCACTCTGCTCCACCCTCCATCCCATCCCATCCCATCCCTCTCAGCAGCTGCCTAAAGTTGCAGGCTGTGTTGGGAGGGGAATCATGGTGGGATAGACTTTGTGCACACCAACTGCATTCCATCCAGGAAGCAGCAACTGCATTTCACCATACAACATCTGTACTGTTATAACTTCTGCTAGAAAGTGAGTATAACTGCCCAGTTTTCTATAATTTCACCCCTAGCCATCTTCTCACAACATGAGACCATCATAATATTAGGCATGATACAGATACATGGAAATAGAGTTCTTCCTCTCAGAGCACAATCCTAACATTCTCCTTCATCCTAGCCTAGCAAACATGCTGAATACTTGTTTCCCAAGATGTATTTGTATACAGAAAATAATTCATTAATCTATAGAAACAATTATTCTGCCAAAAAATAATTGTTTTCTAAAAAAATTTATTCTGCCGAAATGACCTATGAAAGGAAAGCCAGGATAACAAAAATCAAAACAAGAAGTGGTCCCAGATTTCAAACACCTTTGAATTCCAAAATAGTCCAATGAGCATAATGTAAAAGCACACACCATCTGCAAATTTCGTATTTCCTATAGACTGATTGTTGTAGAGTGGATAGTTGATTTCAGACCATGTGTGAATGGGTGGCAGATTTTCTCTACAATATATTTAACAGAACCCACACTGACATTTTATAGCATTATCATGTCAGCACATGACATTAAGAGTAAAGATTAAAAAGCATTTAAGGCATTTAACTGACTTAATTCCAGCAAATGACCTTTGCTGACATTACTTACATGCTGTTTTGCAGTGAAACAAAAAATTAGGTTCTACTGTTCACAGCCTGTCAACATTTTAAAGTACTTGAGGAACAAATCTGATTTTTCAGAAAACTGGAACCTTTCCCAGTGGCCTGGATAAGTGAGCTCCTGAACAACCTCAGGCAGTGAAGCAGATAAAGGAGATGGTGAAAATTTTTTGGGAACACCTTTACCAGAAAGATTTTTCTCCACAGGCTGACTGATCTGCTGTCCTCTAGCTAAGCTGAAACTTCAACATGATGCTACATTTTTTTGACAGAGACCTAAGTCTATCTCCAGCTATTCTTTCAATTATTTTTGGTCTAACACCACCACTTGACATTTCCAGGTGTTTGTCTTGAACTATGTAAAAATAGCAGGGTGAAACTTCTGAGCTCCTTCTCCTGCAGTATCCCACCAGAAAGAACAGTTATTTCCATGTTCTTACATGGAATTTTCCACTTAGCATAACTACTTTTGTTTCCTTATATTCGCATGTTTTGGACAAGAAAACATCACGAATAAACGCCAATCCAATTTCTCCTGTCATCCTTCTGCTCCTTTCATTTCTGGCCAATCAAACTTGAAAGAGCCCTTTACAGTTCATAAATCTTCATTTTCTTCTCAGAAATACTTAAAATTTGTTGTTAAGCTTTAAGTCCTATATGTTTACCTTTCAGACTTATGTCACTGGTCACAAGGGTTGCAGGATGAAGAGAGAGGCAAGAATGTTGACCTCATGTTCAGAAGGCTTGATTTATTATTTTATGATATATATTACATTATAACTAAAAAGAATAGAAGGAAAAGTTCTCAGAAGGCTGGCTAAGCTAAGAATAGAAAAGAATGAATAAACAAAGGAGCTCTCTCCAACTCTGTCCCTGAGAGAGAGCTCAGTGCTTGATTGGCCATTAATTGTACACATCCAACATGGGCCAATCTCAGGTGCACCTGTTGCATTTCACAGCAGCAGATAACCATTGTTTACATTCTTTTTCTGGGGCCTCAGCTTCCCAGAAGGGAAAATCCTAAAGAAAGGATGTTTATGAAAAGATGTCTGTGACAGACTTATATTAAAATTTCTGTGCCTTAAGTCTCATTGACAACTAATATTTTTCTAAACTTGAATATTTTTGTCTGCAAGGATCAACCAGTTTGACTCACACAGTATCAGCTTGCTTTTCTAATACCTGCACAGGTCATTACACATCCTTTTTAATCCCTAATGACAATGATTTATGTGCATGATCTTCTTTTTCATTATCCTTGTCCATCTCCATAAAGAGCTCTGTCTTGCTAGAGAACTGCCTGCTTCAGTAAAATTTTCTCGTATAAAACTGAAGAGAATTTAATTTATCACACTATTTAAAAAAAAAGATTGGAGCATGCAGAAAGATGTAACTTTTCCAATGAAAATTAAACACAATTAAAGGCATTATGATGTGCCATCTCCCTGTTAGTCTTTTGCTAGGTACAAAACTTGTTTTCAGCTAAAACAGCACTAGAAGCATGGAAGGTCTAACACATCATCGTAACTTTAGAGGGCTTTATTTAGGCTTGTTTCTCCCTTTTCTTTAAAATTTAAGTTAGAAATTAAAGTCTGCTAATTTTTAAAAAAGATCATTTCAATAAGAGCCTTCATTTTTAGTTTAAATGAAAGCCCTGCTCTATGGATGCATATCATCAAAACAGAAGTCCCTTTGTACTGACAGCAGCTAGATGAAAATGCAGAGGGCTGGTTACTGATGTTTGTATGTTTTAGGTCTGTTAAATGCTGCACAGCAGCTCGGCATTAATATCTGTGCTGCCTGGTAGCTTTGTCTTTGTTAGCTCAAGTTAATGTTGAATGGAGTGATTTTTCAACTCCCTGGCAATTTGAAGTGAGTTAATACCTGGACATGGATCCTTTTTTGAAATCTGTATGGGATCTCTCTCTACCTGCTGTGCCTAATTTCTAAGCCCAGTGCTATCATTAGGAAAAAAGTTTTGTTTTCTCTTTTGTCTGTGTGCTCTACTTCACATCAACATCATCAAAAACCTCTCATGACTCTTGCTGTAAATTGATCCTGTGTAGCCCTGACTGACCTTCAGACCCCACAAAGCTGAATTTTTTCAAAGTTTAAAACCTTTCTTTGTGACAGATCAAATAGCCTGGGACACGTTTGGACCTCTTATTATTCCATTGAGAATATTTCATTTCCATAAGGAATGAATTTTTAACCAAGCAGAGCAGTTTTCAGCGGTTATCACAGCCCTGCTCTCTCCAGTATTGTACAGGGTGCAATCTGCTTTTATCCACTGGCTGAAAAGAAGGACAGAAAGAGAGGAAAGTAATTCCAGGCCTCACCTGGTAGCTGCTGCATAGACAAAAGTACTTTATTTGAGAGTTCTTCAGGTGGCCGACTTGGAAGATTTACTGGATTTTCATAGGCATCATAGCTGTGTACAGCCTGCACTAAGTTACATCCTGGAATCCATCTTGCTCTTCAGTTTGTCTTCTTCTGCAATTTATACTTTCATATTTTAGTGCAAACATCTGTTTATAATACCTGCTCCTACAGGAAACACTTTTTATATCCTTTTCCTAATCCATCCTTTCTTTAGACTTCTAATTGTAAAGGCTGTTACTTGGTACAGATGTTCATCAGTTTTTGTTAATAGAGACAAAAATAAAGGGCTTTTTGGTCTCTCCCTACCTGTGTTTGATAATCAGTATACTTAGGTATGTTTCTGTATTTCAGCTCAACACAAAATTGGGATATTTCCAATCCTAAAAACTGGGTTTGGGCTTTACCTGTTACTAGGAGAAAGGTGTTTTATAAGATAAAATAAATATTATCTAGTAGGGGTTTTGCACAACATTTTTTTTAGAATACATTGTTATCAGACACTAAATATGCTGGTAGGCAAAAGCAGAGGAAGAAAGGGGCAGAACAGAAAAGAGAAGGTTCTTGAATCTCAGCACAGACACGCTAGCTTCTACAGCTCCACTACATGGGACACCAGGTGCTTTTGGAATGCTGGAATGCAGTGATTTTATCAGTGTTCTTCTAATACCTCCTGTGAACACAGCATTCCTGGGAGAAGAGAGAAAATGCAGCCTGCAAGGCACTCTGAAAAACCCTTACCCTGTCTGCGTAAAAAGGAGGAACATTTTTTGTCTGATTCCAGAATTTTTCTGAGTAGCTCTATCTTTTTGTTATTGTTATTGTTATTTTTATTATTACTAATTGTTTAGGATTTATTAATTGTTTATTACTATTATCCCACACAAAAATTATGTCTGAAAATCTGTCATATGTTTGAACTGCATCTGTTATAAAGGCTCTGTTAAAATAAAACCCTGGAGTCTCTTCAGATGGCTATGTAGTGAGTTTTAGGGGTTACAATCAGACAAATACCATTAACTTCCTTGGTCTTCTTCTTTCACCTCACTCTGCAGGTCTGATTAGACAGAATTTCAGTGGGAATTTCTCTGGAACTGGAATGCCTGGGTCATGTTGGCTTTCTGTGCAAAGTCAAAGTGGCACCACAGATTCCTAGAAACCTGCATTCACATACCAATGGATCCATGCAATATTTGCTCTGGTATTTGCTTTGAGAATGTCACAGTAGCACAGATAGTGCAGTTAGGTGCTTGGCTTTGGTAAGTTGCACCTGCTTTAATATCCTTAGAACATAATGGCCTTTTTATTTCTTGTAATACATTTTCAGCTGGTGGAAAAGTATTTGCTGTTTGCATTGGGGTCCTTCTATGGCAGCAGACTGTGTCTCCAGAGGAATATAGGGCCACTTTTTATTTACTGGTGCTAATGGGACCATATGACTTTTACTGTCAGTTGGAAAATGAGGCCACTGCCAGATGTGTGAAACAAAATTGCATTTTGTACTCAAATGCTTTTTCTCAGTGAACTCAAAGGAAGCCTGCATAGACAAATGTTCTGGCTAGTAATGACAATCTACCTTTTTAAATTAAAATAGAACATGTGTTTTATAAAGGAGTTAAAGAAAATAAATGATAAAATGCGCTAAGTGCTGCAGCTAAATTAAAGCTCCCTTTTTTCCAGGTGAAGCACTTTGATTTATTTCCCTAGACTACAAGGACTTTTTCACTGCCTTCTACTATCAGCTAAGAAAAAGGAAATTTTCTTTTATTTTCACAGTGGCACTCCAAGCTTTCTCAGATCTCTGGAATGAGTGATCCAGATGTTAAAGGACACAGCAGGACTCAATGGGGATTTGGAAAAGACTGGCAAGTAGATAAGGTGATAGCTTAAAGAGCAAGGATGAGTCTGTCTAAATTTGGGAAGACTTATAAGTTCCTACAGCTAGAAGAAACTTTTTCAGCCCCTGGATAACTTGTGAATGTGCCCCTTATCCACCACAGATATGGTGCAACTACTGGAAGTTAATGTCATAGAAATCCTTCTAAAATTTCCTTTCCATAAGGTAACTAATAAAAAATCAGTTTTCCTTAGTGTAGTTTCTTTTTTCCAACTCAGACAATTTTAATGTGTCAATCAAAAGACTTCTCTAATCATATCTCAGCCCTCCAAAAAATTCTGAGAAGTATTAATTATGGTCTATTAAAATGTAAAATGTAAATTAGGGTTAAAATACCAATCAGAAGGATCATATGCATGAATTTTAACACACCTTGCACAAAATACTTTTAATTTAGCAATTTAGCAATTAGTTAAATTTAGCTTATATTTCAGACTGAATTAATAACAAAGATGCCCCCTCCAAAAGTTTTTATATTGCTTGAAGATTTTACAGGGAAAAGCATACATACTGATTTCCATTTTGCACAAGCATATGCAAGCATGTGTTTGGATTTGTACTTAAGTGCAAATCTCTCCAACACATTCAAATGTTGGGGTTATAGCAATGGATAATAGAAAAATGTAATTAAAATGTAGATAAAATTAAGTGTCTCATGTCCAACTGGTAGCAAAGTTAGACATGCAGAACATAAAAACCTCTGTTCTTCCTTTTTTTTTTATACCTGTCTCCAAAACACACGAACAGATCATCAGTTTATCTCCTTGCTGTTTCTCAGACCAGCTGAGTGTTCCTTCAAGACCAACTCTGTGCTTTTTGTAATTTACCTTGAACACTAATATTTTTTCATAGGAGTATCATCTCTATTAATTGCTTCTCGGAATCAGCATTCATAAAACACACTGCACAAGGAAGTCCAAATCCACAGAAAATTAAATATATATCAAGTTACAGGCTCAAGCGTAAAGGCACAAGGGAGGAATATCCAGGCCTCACCTCTTAAATGAAAAATTTTATAAACCACCTATATAAAAATACATTCTCTATGTGTGTGTGCATGATATTCATGCATGATACTTTTATACTGTGTCATATAGCTTGTCAAGTGTTAATGAATGATGAGCCAATTAGCCTGTCCAGGGAAGTGGACGTCAGTATTTTTCCCCACAATGTGAACTGCAGATGTATTTGTTTTCTGCAAAATAGAAAAGAATTTTTTAAAAGCAGCTAAAAACATAGAAGTTATAAATGGCCATGGATGTCATAAATAAATGCATTTAATATGTTGTTGGATATACAAGGGGCTAAAACACTCCTCTTCCTTGACAGGGTGAGAAAGTGAGATGAAAAGCTCCTTGGGGAGGAAGGTCAGGGAGGGCATTAACCATCCTCCCCTACTACCAACACCTTGACAAGTACACTAAGCGCAGGCTGCGAGTGTGAGGGGACAGCCCAACCCCTCTGAGAGATCCTGTCCTTCAAACTCATAATGCTATGGATGAACCCCAGGACAACCACTCATCACATTGAACAGCAACTACATAATAGAGACAGGTTATTGAAACTGCCTGAACAACAGTGTAACAGAAATGGAAACTTCCATAAGGTGTTGGTAGAGGCCTTGGAGCAGAAAAACCCTGCTGGCACTGCCATCCCCCCAGGCCATCCCCATGCCTGGGCTGGGCTCAGCAGGGCCCTGTGGGGTGCAGGAGCCCCAGCGAGGGCAGTGGGGACAGCCCTGCTCTGCAGGCACACAGGGACACCTGGGTCACCTGTCCTGGCACCACACAGGGACCTGCAGCCCCACAGAGGGGACAGAGAGAGGCCCTGTCTGCTGCCAGGCAGTGTGAGAGTGCATGGAAATACAGGGGCCCATTACCTACGGAAGGAAGTTTGGAAATGGGCTGGTGTCATGTATTTCAAGCATCTGGGACTGTGGTTTATCTGTTGTGTCACCAATATTGATCCTGAATGTATAGTTCATTGATTGCCAGTTCACTGACTGCCAGGTAACTATGTCATCAATAAATCAGCAAACCTTTAATCCTGATTTGATTTAAACCACATGAGGTGAGTAGTGTTTCCCCATGACACATATGATCTATCTCTACACTGATTCAGAGGCCTGAGACCCACTGAGGAGGATACAGGACCATGCTTGTGTCCATAAATAAACAAAAGTTCTTAGCTGAAATGGTCCAGTAGTGGCAAGGGTAAATATAATGGAATATGGAGGATATTATGCTCTAGAAAACAGAACTTATAACTCCATTACTAGGGAGAGCAATTTGAGAAAATTATACAGTAGGTTTTGCAAACAGCAAGACTCCTTATGTTTAGTAGTCATTATTTTTTCAGTTTATTGAAATACCACAATTTCCACCTTCTATTCACTGTTGATTTACAGAGAAGCTAAAAGGTTTGTGACTATTCCTGCAAGCGCAGAATGGGTTTCTCTTGTTAGTTTTGAATGTCAGTACTTTGCTGCTGATTGTGATTTCAAACTGGCAAGCTTGGTTATCCAGTGCTATATGGACATGCAATGGCAACCAGCTGTAGAGAGGGTATTTACAGCAAAATCTTCAGCTTTCTCTAGAAAAACTAGATTCCTGCAACAGGGCACAGAGTCAGCCCAACAGAGACATTAGTGAGAAGAAAAATCTGAACCATGTTGCTCACTCAGAAATCAAATGTTCATGAAGAATTTTCTGAATATTTATCAGACAGAAGAATCAAAAAGCTGAGAAAGATAACTGAATTTTAGAAAAAAACCAAAAGGGATCAAAATTCACATGGCAAACTTCTGCCCTGAATCATCCCTAATACAACAAAATTTCATGTGAACAAAGTTTTCCAGTGCTTCCAGAACACAGAAACTAAGAGATCACTATCGAAATCCCAGATACTAAATAAAGATTGTGGGGACATTCAATAGTTAGTGAATAATTATACCTTGTCTCTTAAAACATCTTTCATAAATTTAGTCTTTAATAAATGCAAAATAAACATTCAAACTGGAGGAGCTTTTTAAGCAGTAACTTCCAACATTTCTACTAAGTAATTACTAAGAATATTTGCTTTTATTTTGAACACAGACTGTTTTTGACAGTCATTCATAGGGAAAAATGTTTATGTAATTAATTTTTTTTTTCTTACCAGTTTAGTTCTGCAGCACTTCAGCCTTAGATAAAAGACCTATTCATTGCCTGATGTGCTGAAAAATCTCAATTATAAACACAATCCTTCCTTTCAAATGAAAATACTATCATTAATTAGTTAATATTAGAGCAAGATCAGAAGGTTTGGTATTCTGCTTACATTCAGATGTGAAAGGAGTTGGGTGTTTCATTATACTTTGATTTGTAAAACCAAACAATTGGAAAATGCACAACTGGATAAAATTCTCTTGTAAAGGGGCTTCTGGAAGCAATTGTACTTCTGGGTAATGGCTAAGGTAAATGACAAGTTTCATTGGATTTTGACATCTGGATTCTGCATAGTACCTACTACAGAGTGAGAATTGTAGAATTGCTGATGTATTCATACACATGAGAGATATTCATTGTGTCACCCCTCCATCTGGGATTTGTATTCTGATTAAAATAGGGAAAAAAAGGCAGAAGGATAAAATTAAATTTCAAGGCCAAATTTATTGTTATTCTTTATGTGCATGACAACAGCTGATGAATCTGGATATAGCTGCCACTGACAGAAAGCTGAATAAACTGCCATTCAAACTATGGGCACCATTGTCTGTGGCATGTCTGCAGGCTCTCTGAAAATTGAGTACCAAAATGGTGCAAACTAATTCAGCACCTCTGTAGAAACAAAAACGTGAAAATAAAGTTTCAGAATAAAAATTAAGTACTATTCCTAAAGAATTGGTACCTTTAAGACTAGTTGGCTGCTCTGCAGAAAGCTTAAACTAGTTTAAGCCAACCTAATCTCACCTTGCTCCTGTCCACAAGTTCCCAGTCTTTTCCTTGCATCTGTACAAGGCTTTATGCAATCAGGCACACATCCTACTGGCCCTACTGGAAGAAATATTTTTCTGCATTAGTTTTTAGCAGAACAAGCTGTCTGAGCTGGCTGACTGGAAAGCTAATGTGAGTCAGGCTGGCAGCAGAAACACACCATGCAGAGCAGGCTGAGAAAAGTCCATGCTGAAATCCCAGCCAAGCAGATCAACTGGAACCAAGGCTGCTTTTCAAATTGGCTCTGCTCTGAACTATGGAGACTATTTTATCATCCATGTCACGCAGCTCCTGTGATATTGTGATAAATAATATGAACAAGTAGAATAAATGTATTATCCTCTGTCATGATCTGCATAAGAACTGAACAGTATGTGCAGTATAAAAATAGGTCTGGGAAGACAGAGGGGTTATTTGTGTTGTAAAAACAGTTGCCTTTGAAAAGAGTTGTTGATGAATATGCTAAAACAGCTGAAATTAGGACAGACCTTGTCAAGAAAAAAAGTTTGCAACAGGCTGAAATGTTGAATTTTTATTTTTTTAGTGTCACTGACATGTGCATCTGCTTCTTAAGGAGCATGGGGTGAAAAGACCTCTCCTTAACTGTCTCATTCAGTTCCTTGTCATTGCAGACACCTATGCTACATAGTTGCTTTAAGTGTTTATCAAGATCAATTTTTAAAGAAATTTGTTACATTTCTTGTCTACAGTACTTCTATGAGGAGAGTTTGAACCCAGCTTTCAGTGATAACTAACAGTAGAAAAAACAACTGAATATCTTCACAGAGTTCTCAAGTATAATTTTTAAACACCCGAAAAAGAAACCTCATTTCCTCTTTCAAATCACAGTAAAGTCTTTCATGCTGACATTCTTTTTCTTCCCTAAAGGCTCTGTAGTTAAAAATGTCTCTTTTGTATTTCTGTTTCTTGAGCAAGCTACATTTCTTTCATATATTCTTTTAGTTCTTCCAGAATCTCAACTTCAGTGACATTTATTCAAAAATCAACCTGGAATTTATGAAATATGTAATGTTCATAACACATAGTGATGATCCCATCAAATTAGAATGTGGCATCAGGTTATCACCAGGATATTCAATTAAAGGTTTTTTCAAATGAGCATTTTAGAAGCTGTTTCAGAAGATTTTCAAAGAAGTATTTTCTTACTTTTCTCAGATAAAAATGTGTTCATCAATATCAGAAAAATAAAGAATTGTGCAAATGCCTTTTCTTGAAGCCAGCAGGAGGTTTGGCTTAATCAAAATTCATTATCATTTTGATTAACCTTTCACTGATTGTATTTCCGTATCAACAGAAATAGTAGTATATAATACTAAATAATTGAATCTCTTCTGCAATTTAATAAATCATAGAATCAATTATTTAAATCAAACATATCAATTTCTTCTTCAAAACATTTAAACTACTTGTAAGGTCTGCAGAGAAATGGTTACAAAAAATTGAAAAGGAAACTAAGGAAATTCATATATGCTATATATAGCCATCTGCATGCAAAATGCTTCAAGTTGTTTGTATAGCTCACATTTGAGCTGTAAAAAAGTCAATAAAATCCACTCCTCCCTAGAATTACCAATGCATCAAATAAAAGAAAAATACATAATGGAAAAAAAAACTAACAAAAATCTAGCTATTAACCTGATTTTAATACAACAGAAATTATTTTTAAATCAATTTTACTTTAATGAGTTATAAGTGGCATGAATACTGCTACCTTGTTATGCAATGCTTCTTGTCATTCAGTAATGTGTATATCTGGAAATTGGTGTTCCAGAATTACTCAGGAATAAAAAGTATAAAATATACACATGGAAAGAGAAACAGTCTTGGTCAGAAGAAAAAGTTGAAATTAATCTTGCTGAATCCTACATCTCTCTCTTCTATTTGCACTCCAGCCAGCCACCAAAGTGAGTTCTTTTAAGGCTTTTTTCATAATTTATAGCAACAGCTATTGTTGGCTCACAGGGAATGTGAAAAGAAAAGAATACTTTCATGGCATTTTAGAAGAATAAGTTGTGTGCACTTTCTTCTTATGCACAGGCCACGGGAGGATTTTCAGCAAGTTCTGCAGTCCTGAGCTACTTTGTGCTTCCATCTTTGGAAGCAGAGCATTGCACATTTGGAAGATGTCAATTCCAAAGCACTTTCTCTTTGTCTTAATAAATGTGGACAGTTAATTTACTGTCCATTTTATGGCAATGATATTCCAACACTTGAAAAGCATAATTCATAGCAGAGATTGCCCTCAGCTTGCCCTCTGCATCATTTACCTTCCTCATCCTTGTGTCACCCAGGCACAGCAGACTGCTAAGCTGTAAAAGTTCCCTTGTTTGAGTTAAAAAATTGAAATTAATCTTGACAGAACAAATAAAACATGCTATCTCTATGGTGTGTACCTTTCAGCCACCTTAAAAAAAATAAGACCTTCAAAAGTTGTAATGAATATTTCATATGTGTGAGAGGAACCATTGCACTCACACCTCATAGGTGAAACTGCATATTTATAGGGGTTCATAAAGACATACTCAGGCATTCTGGAATGACAGGGTTAACTGGACTACTTTTCCCCAAGCACATAAGAAAAAACAGAGCTGAATCACACTGGGAACAAACTGATAATTTTAACTGGGAGTTCAAAACCTGTACTACAGTGGTGTTATGACTTTAATTAGAGAAGTGCTAATGGTGGCTCACACATAGAGGGGCTACTTGGACACCTCTGCTGGGTTTAGTTTCAAAGAAAAAAAAAGGTTGAATTCCATATTATGTTTTGGCAGTTTGCTCCATGTTCTAGACATCTAAAAGTAAATATAGATCTTTAGACTTGTGTTTATCAGCACGTGAAGTATTAAGAAAAATCAAAGAAGGTGTGGTGGAAGACAAAAACTTTTTTTGCATTTTTTCTACACAATAACATCTTCACTTCCTGAAAAAGCCAAGATATATTTATTTTTCATGAACTACCACAGAAAACAGACACATAAGCAAACCAAAGTGCACGTTAATGAAGATGAAGCAGTTTTATGATGCTGCAAATTGTTATAAAAATTAAGAATAAGTTTCTGGACAAAGACTAATGAAGAAAAGTGCCCTGGAGTGCCTTTTCTAGCTGAAAATTTGAGTATTTGGAAAACAGGGTGATTTTGAGGATTATTATCTTGTTAATGTCTTGTCTGAATTTTTTCCAGCAACACTCAGTAGAGGATAATTGAATAGGACATGTATAATCTAAAAAGAAACCACTTTTTATTTGAATTGCCATTATTGATCCAAATATTAGCTCTCCAGTCTGAATACATTTGGCTTCATAAGGAAAGCTATGGTATCTTACATGTGTACTGCATAATTCAGTAATGAACAAGTGCTAAACAGAGTTTGCTGGAGCTGAAATAGTACTGACAGAGTTTTTGCATATTGGTTTCAGGAACTGAGTGTAACAGCATTATTCTTGCCACATAGATAAGACATAAAATATACGGGTAGATTAGACTAGCAAGATTAATGTTTGCAAATGAAGCCATCTACAGTATGGATGTCTGAATTTGAGCTAGACCTTACGAGATCTCTTTATTGTGAATGGAGAGGAAGCAAGTACACTAGAGTAGAATTGCCTTAATGCTGAACCTAAAGTCAGCACATTCAGAACAGGTCAGATACATGAAAATCAAGAAGGACTAGGAACCAGGACAACTATGTTAGAGTTAGACACATGCTTTGTACATTTAAAGTAAAATGAGATTAGTGATACAGGAAGGATCTTCACACAGGAAGGACCAAGACTGACAGAGTCCAGCCACATGCCTCAATTTCAGTGAAGTTAATGTCCAGCAGAATTAGTTTAATGGGGAGAAGAAGTTACTCAAAACAGCTCAGTCTGAATTCTGGGAGTTACTGTTTCCCATACAGTTGGATTTTTAAGAGAATTCAAAGTTAATTTAAACCTAAAGGAAAATAGTACCAAACAGGAGAAGAAACATGGAGGTGAAAAAATATTACTCAGCTTGAGAAAACACCTTGGCAAAATAAAATATGTTCCATGTCATATTAATAAGCTTTCCATTGCTGCCTTCCTCCACAGGTACACTAGAATGTCCTCTGAGTCACACAATTTAATAAACTGTGATTACACTGATCCCCAAATCAGAAAACTGGGAAAATATGAAAAAATGTCTGAAGGCATATTGGAATGCTTATGAAAGAAAATAGAAGTCAAATTTCCAGTGTGTCTATGTAATGGAAAGCCTGACAGGACATAGGACCCACTTTTCTTATTTAGAACTATGAGCAAAGTCTGGCTAAACATGGAGAAATTGGGACTAGAAGAAAAAGTTTGTATGTTCAGCAATCTCACTGAGGATAGATAGCATCAGGTTCTAGGCTAAGCCTGTGAAAAAGATGGATTAAATTGATACAAATAAATACCGAGCACATTCACTGAACAGAGCATCTCCATCTCAGCCACCGAGGAGGGAATGATGTCTTTGATCTTGGCAGTAGCAGTTCAGTCTGCAGTTAATATGTTCATGAAATACTGAGAACCAAAACACAGATAAGTACACATTGGCTCCTAGAAGGGACAAAATGTCTTATGTCAGTAAATTAACATGGGAAATTATTGCTCCTCTCAAATGATAAATATATATATTAGTAGAAGATTTGATGTAAATTTCCTTAGGCAGAGAGCCTGCACTACTGTTCTACCTGCCAACCTAAAGGTTACACATTTAGCCCTATTAAATACTGTGCTTTTTGGTTCAAGCAATTTCTGTGATGTTTCAGAAGTTAATATGTGTGTGTGTGTTTGTACACAGGTTTTTTCAAGAGAAGGATTTTGCTAAAAACCTGTAAAGGGAATTTATGCTGGCAAACGCTCAGGAGGAATAGGGGGAAAAAGATTTATATAATGGTAACATTAGTTCCATTCCTGTGCTGGGGTTTGTGGGTGTACTTTAGTGAATAAAGACACAGATAAAGTGGTACAAAAATTCCCTGGATTGAAGGCATAATGTGATATCATGAGGAGCAGAAACACGTGTGAGATTCAACTCCTCTGATGCACTCATTAGTGTGATTCTGGCAAAAATTTCAGTATGAGAAACACTGACCTGAGAATAAAAACTTTGGTGGCAATTTGTCATTATCTTGCTCTATCTTCAAGTTAACTACATGCAAGGAGTGAGGCTGTCCTTGAAAACACCTGGAAAACATTTGAGATTTTAAGGAAAAACACAGCCCACTCTTTTTATTGACAAGACACCACAATTCTACTGCATAGCAGTCAAATACAGTTTTTCTTTTATCATCACCAAAAATAGTGTACAGTGTGCAGAACCTACCATGGGAAATGTGAATTGTTCATTCCTCTTTTTCGCTGAAGAGACTGGAAAGAATGGAAATCCATCCTAATTTAGAATCTGCTTTTGTCATCCTCAACATTTTGCACTCCATGTGCTGTAACTCCTGCTTTAAAGCCTGTCAAGTTTGTTTACAGAAGCATCATCCCTGGAGCAAGCAAGATAACCAAAGTAACCCGGTCAAAAGACAAGGAAGAAAAAACTTCAAATACAGAATGATGGGATTCTGCAGAGGTAACCTGGATTTCCTAATAACTCAGTATTGTTTCTCAGGAGAAAGTTTCTCATCTATCAAATTTTCCCTCCCTCTTTTTGCCCACACATTAAAGGTGTAGCTCCCTTACCCTTACATGCCTACCCTTTCCATCCTTCCCCACTCAGGCATTTGAATGCGGTTTTTCTGTAAAACAAGCTATAAACTCAAAGGACGGGGAAAAAACCCCTGATCAATATAGCTACACAGGAATATTCCATTTTCCCAAACATTCTACTGATTATTTTCCCTCAAACACCCACTTTTTGTTCTGTCTCTAGTTGCTCTCGTGACCTTGTTGGAAGCTTTCTAATTTGGAGCCAGGGAAGAGGCCAGCTGACTGCAGGCAGGGCCTCACCTCAATCTGCCTCCTGCAGCCTCAGCCCTCTCTGAGAGAGATGGATTACTTAATTGCAATTTTATTGCGCCAGCGTTTGCCTTTGCAAGTGTAGCAACTTTTGGGAATGCACTTTTCGAATGTAAGAGACAAGTACAATTTCAAAGTAGAGCAGTTTGGACCATTCTATTTAATTCAGTTAAATGTAATGGCAAATGGTATTTTAAAAAAATCCAACTTCTTAAGATGGTATAAAAAAAAATCAATGAAAATGTATTTCCCTAGCTCTGGTTGCATCATTAGAGAAGCTGCACATTTTGGATTCCATATCTATGGGGCTTTACTCATTTAATCCAAATTCAATCTTATGCTATTCTTCCCTAAGGAAGAGAAGAAAACTGACTAGGGAAAACAAACAAAAAAACAACAAAGAAGCAAACAAACCTGAAACAGCAAACCCCACAAAATCTCAGAATATAATGCTTCGTTTCATATTTTTGAAAAATATTTGCTTACTGACAAGGCAATAAGGTCTAAAAATGAGAGACATAAAATTTCAAAATATGTGGTTTTCAATGGTTAAATTACCTCTTTTTCTAGTTATTTTTTTCAGTTAATGCAGAAAAGTATGTCTGATATAAGATTTGATTCTGTAATACCTCTACTAATATGAAGAAAGGTAGCATACATAAACTGTATCCTCCAAACAAAAAAATTTAAAAGGATAAAAGAAGGAAAATACCACTTTTTATTTCACTGCCCCTAACATGTCATTCAACACATGATATAAAATGAGTTTTCAAGCAGAGAACCCTGCCCAGGTCAGTGAATGTGTGTGTTTGCATTTCCAGAGCAGCGCAGGGGAGCAGCAGCCCTCCAGGCAGAAGCCACAGGTGTGCCCTGCCAAGCCTTGCACCGACACTCAAAGTGCCCTAGCTCTATCTAGTGGATGGAAAGGAGATTCTGCTTGCCGTGCAAAAGCTCTTAGTGCTTTTGCTGGACTTTTAAATGCAACACAAACACCTTCTCTTTCCACTTTTAGTGTAGCTGTGCTGTCTATAAATTGATGCATGCAACAGCAAAACTGGCTGTACTATTTTATAATACTTTTGCACAAAAACTTGGAGGTGGGATTATGGAAAGAAATAATATTTTATCAGGCAACCGATATCATTGGACTAAAGCAAAAGTCACACAAGTTCTCTGGAGTTAAACAAGAAATTTTATGTTATGGAATAAACTGGATCTTCACCCAAAAAAGTATTATTTTCCTCTTTTTTCTTGGATTATGAATTTATGATTATGAATACTTTGTTTACAAAGGTACTGCTTATCTCCTCTATACACAGTCTTGCACAAAAAATCATAAAGACTATAGCACCAATACAATAAGTAATATCTTTTAAACTTCTCTTAAGGTAATTAATTATGACATTTTTGTCTTAATTTTTATATAGTATAACTATTTAGAAAAAATTGAAGACAATACAAGATGAAAATGTTTACACATCTATTAGCTAATAACAGTGTTCCCTCTTGAAACTTAGCTGTAAATCCAGCCCAGGCTTCCACCTACTCTTTCCTGCAAAACCTTTGCAAGGAGGAAGACCTGCATGGGGGCTGCCAAGCTGGGAATACAGCACAGCCCTTGCCATGGACTCAGTGGGTGCCCAAAGGCCTGGCATGAGGTGGGGAAGAAAAACTTTTAAGGGGATCCCCTATAACCACCAGTTAAAAATCACCTTTTTTATTCAATTGGAGGATGGGGTTGAAATGAATTGTGAGATCCACTCACAAAATCAAGAGGAGCTCAATGAGATCCCGTGGGAGGTCCCCTCTATATGTCACTGAGCAAGTATGCTCACTCATTTCTTAGCAAAGTATTTGCCAGTCCAAAGGGTGTGAAAGCTCAATTGCATTTTTTTGTTATCATCACACATTGCACAAATTTATGTGTATTTAGGGTCTCCCAAATGAACTGATGAGATGTCTGCCATATGAGCTGTTTTTTAAGGCCTACAGGAAATTTATGCTTGTGCTGAATGTAGCTGCCAACTTGCTTACTGGAGTGAGAAATGTGTCTTTCTCTTCCAAGCACTGTAGTTTAACTCTGAACAATGTTTGGCTTTTCCTTTTGATCAGTAAATCCCTGTATAGTTGAAACTTTCTTCACTGCCAGAGCATTGATCTGTTGAAACATTTTAACTAACTTCCTTTAACTTTTTCACAGAAACTCTTTCAATCTAGATATATCTTTATATATTGCAGTTTCAGCAAAGGAACCAGTGTTGTAAAAGTCTCAGAAGCATAACTGCAATAAAGATTACAGAAATCTAAATAAATCAGAATAATGTCAGGAAAGTAAAAGAGAAGTGAAAGGAAATAAAAGACCATTGGCTTAGTTAGATTAGAAAAATATATTTTGTAAGAAGACACAATCCTAAGTTAAACACACCTTAAGGCATGTAACATGTCCATATCCATATAACATATGGACATGTAACATAGCCACCTTCACTCCAAACATCTAAAATGAACTGGCAAAAATCTTTCTTTCCCCAGCGAAATTGTGTTTACATTCAGATTTACAATAAGAAATATAGAAAACTGTACTGCTAAGTGTTGTGACTTTTTTAGTCGATGCAGTTATTTTTTCAGATGAACTGACACAGCTATATAAAAATAGACAAGTTTTGTTTATTGAGAATATATGTTGTTATTTTTAACACTGAAGTATTTCTAACAAAGGTTCTCCTTCCTCTCCCCTGAGAACCTGCAGCTAGTATCAACATAACACAAAAAGATTCTAGCACGAACCTACCTGTAAATCAATACTTCTAAAAATGTTTTTCCTAGCATTTTTCAAAGTATAGACAATTTGAAAGGTCTTCTAGTAGAGATAATGATTCCTGCAAAGAAAATTTCACCTTAATGTCTTTAATTAGCTTTAGCAGACCTTTGTTTAGACCAAAGGTCTTGAGAGTCCCATGGAAGCGCAGATTTTAATTGAGTTAATCTATTTTTAAACAGTAGATGTACATATCATAATTTTCCTAACATGTAATTTTACCTACAACCAGTCTGAATAATTGCTGAAGATCAGAGAGCAAGCAACTGGCAGAGATGAGAAGAGGCAGTCTTGTTTAGTGCTTTGCTGTACAACACTCAAGTCTTATCATTAATTACTGGTTTTGCCTGAAGCTGAGGAAAATGCCAGAGAAAGTCTGGTGAGAGCACAGCACTGTCTTGGGAGGAGGGGATGCTCAGAAAAGAATGTACTACAATTAAAATGTTATTATGCTGGGGCTGGAACATTTCTGGGGTTTTTTTGGTGCAAGATAGTGTTCCACTGAAATCATATAAATTCTAAGATATTGTGATATTTGTAATAAATACCAATAATTATCTGCCTGTTAATATTTTACATGCATTCAGATCTTGTTGATTTAGCTTGTTTCCTAAATCAAAAAGTATACACCCATTTACACAGCTGATATTACATATGCAATTAGCTAAATTAAAAGCTGGAATGAAAATAGGAATACTATCACCATTTTGCAATTCCATGATTTCACAGTCAAAACTCTATCACATGAGGAAGGATTGTACAACTGGACACCTTAATGTACTTGGATGAAAATTTTCAAAATTCCTAAGACTTTTTGACCCTTGGTGAGGTTTTGCAGAAAAACTGAGATGTCTAAATAGTACATAACAGTAATTTATTCTACACAGACTGCCACTTAATTGAATTGGAACTGCACCATGAGAACCCTTTAAAATGAGAAATGAACCCCTCAGATTATTTCTTCTTGATTAGGAAAATAAAATAAGTGTAAAAGCCTCTACAAATCCCATGTTCTTTTGTTGACAGCATGAAGTAGCTGTGCGCAGTGCACAGATAATGATTAGGCATTTATCTGATATACTGAAACACTGCTATGTAGCTGTTTGCAATGTATCAGCCTCCCAAACAGAGGTTCAAGCTATGATGTGTAAAATATTAACAGGCAGATAGAGGCTCATTTTATTTGCACATTTTGAAAATACTCGCTAGAAAACTCCCAGGGAGGTGAAATGCTTCTGGTCTTTGGATGAAGCATTTTCAACATTTATTTCTTGGACCTTTATATGACTATTCATTATATTGCTTAAGGGATATCATTTCACCCCTACCTTTTAAAATTGCATAAATAGCTACATAGATTGTAACCCATATATTCCTGCCTGCAAGTGCTATCTCTATTGCACTTTGCCTATTAGGATTCAGTCATTACTGGAGGCCATGGGCTTCACTCCCAAATTATTTGTTACTGCAACTTCTCTTCTTGCTTGCCTCCAGACACACAACTGCAAATACAGTAAAAAATAACTGCATTTCTTACAACACTCCCTTAAATCTCTTACTCTCACTCTGCTTCCAGTTGTAATTCCTGATTTGTAGACTAGTGCTGCAGGCAGTCCCACAACACAAGCAATGAGTCATGCAGAGCAGTACAGAGTGCCCAGGCAAACAGGGGAAATCAGTTACACGCTCACGAGGGCTGCAGCCAGGGAGGCAATATGTAGAATTTAGACAGTGGCAATATTTCTAGGGCACAGCTGAAGATATAAGCCCTTCCTCTTTCTCCTAGTCAGAGCACAGCTGGGGAAGATGGAATTCATGTTTGGAGCCTGGGCCATCCCAAGAGGGCAGTAACAACAAATCAGCAAGAACAGCCTGCCAAAGGGAGACAAGGCAAGTGGTCCCTGTCTAAAATATGCTAAATGAAGAGGATGAGCACATGGTAGGGACTGAATCCCTTGCATTGAACAGGGAACAACTCAGCAGTGAGAAAGGGGAAAAAAGGAAAGAAACTCTTTTTAAGGCTCAGTATACTTGTGGAAGTTGATACATTGTATTGGCACACTTCTGAGTTGCAATATATATGGAAAAACTAGCAAACCTGATTCCACCCTCTCTCTAAGACAGATGGTTATGCTAGTGGAGGAACAGCTGTCAGTGTGCCTCGGGCACAGATGTGATCTTCAGGCTATGTCTAAACTGCTAATTGCAAGAAATCTTCTGGCTGCCAGGACCTAGGCCACACCCTGTGTTGTCCTTTACCGGGATGAATGCTGATCACAGACTGGTTTGGGTGGGAACAGACCTTTAAAAGTCCTCTCGTCCAAGGCCCTTCAATGAACAGTGACATCTTCAACTAGGTCAGGTTGCTCAGAGCCCTGCCCAACATGACTCTGATTTTTTTCAGGGACAGGACACCTACAACTTCTCTTGGTAACCTGTTCCAATGCTGCACCACTTTCCTTGTAAAAAACTTCTTCCTTATGTTTAATCCAAATTGACCCATCTTCAGTTCTAAACCATTACCATTAAAATGATGCACACCAACTTCCTGTCATCCTGCTTCACCTCAGTTTGTGTGAAGGGATGGAAACCTGGGCATCCACTGCCAGTAAGGATCCAAAACATGTTACACTCTTCCCATTCTGGATGGGATTCTGTGGTCTGGGACAACAGACTCTTGACCTTTTAATTCTTGTAAACACAAACATATAAATGAGTCATGGGTTATGTTCGTATTATCTCTTAATGGGAAAAGTGTAATTGCTCTACTTAGCAAGCACAAAAATCACTTTCATCACACCTCTGACAACATCACTGTGTCAGTAACACTTTCTTAGACTTCAGAGGGTATTTGTTCAGAGCTGGTTTTGAAGAGCCCAGGCTTCCCCTCAAGGGTGCAAGAACATAAAAGATGGGTGCATGTGCCAAAGTCTGTTCCTGCTTAGAGCCATCACTTGCAGTAGACTACTCTGATTGTACATCTTCAGGTTGTTGTGTGGAAAGAAACAACTAAGTAGATCACACACGAGGATCAAATTAAGGGCTGAGCTGTTGAGTTAAAGTCTGTCGTCACCATGGTGTAAGCACAGAGAAGCTGTACTCATGTTGGTGGATTTAAACTGATATAAAATGAGGGTAAGTGAAACAAGGGCGAGACTCCATCCACTAAGGAGTCTCCCCAGTCCTTGGGGTATTGTTATGCAAAATTAAGGCATTCAAGAGAGGAGTTTGAAAGAAAAGGCTCTGAAGAAATATTGCCCTTGCATTATCACAGTATGAGGTCTGATATGCAGAGCTGAGACTGCAGCCTACTATGTCAGGAATCATGTTTAAAATGTCAGATGAGCTGGAATAAATCTTCTTAAAGCTAATAGTTCCTTTCATTGTTATTCTTTACTCATCAAAATGATGTATTGATTTTGAAAAAGCAGAGTGGGTGGGATTTTTCCACTTCTATCTTTAAAAATGTAAAATCTTACAAGGCAACAGACAAGAGTTCAATCAGGTTAAAAGATCTCAAGGACCAGAATGTTGTGATTATTTGGGGTCTTTACACTAATATAAGTAAGAATCTATGTATCTCACTGGAGGTGAGATTTGTTCTCTGTAATAATTTTTTTTTCTTAATCCCAGTGTTAGTTCAAACTGCTTTTAGAATTAAATACATATAGATTGTATATACACTATGACAGGTGAAAGAAATGTGGTTTTCTTAAAATAAAATATTTGTGTCAGTCAGAAATAAAAGATATCTCTGCATGCTGTAGAGAGGAATAGCTATGCAGTAACTCAGAAAAAATCCTGAACAAAGATAAAAAATGTCAGTTATTATGCACTTAGCTGGCAGAACAGCTCTTAGCAGCAGAAATGACACACAAGAGTCATGAAAAGAGGATATTTAAAAACCTTTTATTTTACATAATCTGTAACAGAATAATTAGTTATAATTGTGATAATTAATAGCACTGATTTTGATTTGTATTAGAGAATATAGAAATATTAAAAAGTTCTATTCTTGTATGGGAGAAAAAAAAGCCTGTTTTAGATGCAGCAATTCAGAGACAGAAGACTAAAAAAATACCTTTTATTTTTCTTCTTTACAAGACCAGGGTCCAGCAAAACAGAAGGAAATTAATGAGAATAAAAATATTCTTGAAGTTCTTTCCTGTCTTAGTAGGTGGAAATTACATTTTACTATTTTTTAGGCCTAGTACTATGCTGCTTAATAATCCATTTCTTCATTTTCCCATCTCCACTTGTAACACTGTTGTAGGAAAAAATATTTTTATGGTTCTGTTCCACACAGTCTCACTTTAATAATTTGGTCTTACTAAATAAAAGGTATCAATAGTAGTTTAAGTTTTGCAAGTCAACAAGAAACACTGCAAGGTTAAACCTGAGACTAATTTTTTTGCTATTACTCAAGAATTGTTAAAATAAAAGCCTCTTCCATGTTCATGATGACTCTTGGAAGTGTACTTGTAGCCACCAGAAAATTAAGCTGAATACAAGTGTGAATTCCATCAAACATGTGAGTCTGCTCCCTCAGACACTGAAATCTGGTCAGTAAAACCAGCAAATTACCCAACTGTATTAACATTAGATCTCTCACCTAAGAAACACATTTCATTGGATCTTTTGGGAAACGTTTTGTTGCTTCAGGAAGTGTGTGCGATATTCTGAAATCTGCTGGATTGACATAGTGGCAGTTTACACAGAACTGCTGGGATAGTGGTCTAGATAGGCAAAATTAAGGTGGTGCCAATATTTGACTGTCTACTTGGATATGTGCTGTTTGGAGTTTGCTGGTCAAATTTAAATTTAATTATCTATATAGTTCTTGCCTTTTAAAAAAGGTGTGATGTGACAGAAACAAGCTATATGGACTTCCATTTATTTTGCTCTCAGTTCATGGGCATTTATCCTGTCTATGGCTCTGTAAGAAAAATCTGTCTAACCCCACTTTTAAATAATGCTTATGATGTGTGGGGAAATGCACTGTGCTGGATCCAGTGGCCCAAGAGAGGCTGAGCAGACACACCCAGAAGGCACACAGACGCAGAACACACATGTGCACCTCTTACAGGCTCCTGGAACAGTCCTGAGAGGGGCCCAGGTGGCGTGTCCCTTCCTCGGAGCCCTTAATTTGTGTTCCCACATGCCACAGGGCTCTCTGCTCCTCTGGGGTGGTGAAGATCAGCTTGTGATGAGCTAATGGATCCTGGATAGTCTTTGGAGGACACAGAGCAAGGTGTTATTTGGATTCCTCTCCATGTACCATTACTTCTCTGTGTTTCTGTGTTTAAAGAAGAGCTTTTGAGACATAACATACAGATGATGGTGCTCACACAAACAGATTTTGTGTCTAGTCTTTGATCAGCAGGAAGTGCCACATGTACCACAGTGAGGATGTGTGGAAAACCAGAAACACTAGAAGAAGTGTTTCAATATCTCGTTCACTGTAATTTCCCTAAGATCATGATTTTATGAAGCAACAGCTTTCCAGCTCACACAGTGCACCCAGAGAGGCACATTCTCTGCTGTCAGAGAACAATGATTGACACCTGTCTTTTTCCAAGATTTTTGGTTACAAATAGCAGATAAAATGCAAGGAAGACACTGTGTGATTAATCAACTGGTTTCAAGAAGACAAAACAGATTTTGTTTTGCAAGCTATCATTTGTGAAGGTGCATAATGCAGTACATAAATGGAGAGTGCATCTGACACAAGCAGTATGAGCTGCATGGCTGGTTCTGACAGGATCAGTAGAAATATCTGTCCCCCTGATATCAGGATAACAGGTGGTAGTAACATCCATTTCTGTTCATCAAAGCAGCAAGGTGGGTTGTGCAGACTTTTCAACCATGTATTTTACTCTGAGCAAATAACCCAGACCCACAAAAGTGATCCACTGACACTCTGTGGCATCTCAAGAATTAATGAAAATTATACCAGATGACATTGGCATTTCCCTTGTCATTCCACACAGTTCCTCCTGAAATCAGCACTGAGCATTTGGTTTTAATGGTACAACAAGCAAAATGACAGCACAGAGATGTTGCTGCCATCCAAAATTCTTGCCATGGCAAAGGCTACCCAGAGGCTCTGAGAAACGGCTTGTACAGTTTCTAGATTTTAAAAATATATTAATCCCTTTTATTCCTTCAAAAGAAAGCAATAAACAATGCATAGGATACTAAAAGTGACTTTGGCTGATCCCTGATCCAAATGATAGGTTTCATTTTGGTGTCTGGAGTCAGGCACAGAGGCAAGGGGATGACGGCAGCATTTAAACTGCAACACCCATGGGACAGAGCAAGGACCTTCAGGCTTCTCAGATCCAGCAGTACTGAGCTGAAGCAGCAGCTGAGCAGATGGAAAGCTGCTATCTGCTGGATGCCACTGTAGTACCAGTCCTTTTTGGCTCTTTGATGAGTTAGGAGAAATCACACATCAGTCCTGTAGCATGCAGTGACTGTTCCAGAGCTCAGAGTTCTTGGAACCAGGCCCTCTTTAAAATGTCAGATTGACTCATCACTTAAATGTACAGCAACTCCAGAGAAGCCAACAACTAACTGAGTAGCCACTGGTGTCTATGTGGCTTCTTTAACTAATATTTGATATCTCAGTGCAATGACATTATTTGACACTGTTGGTCATGCGTACTTCAAGGTCAAAAACACGCTCTGAGTGGGGAAGCTACATCAACATACTAACTGTGATACATTAGTAGTTTACAAAGCAGCTTTGTTAGCTGTCTCCAAAATAACTTTCACTTGGGAACTGCCTCTAGAGGCATCCTTCACAACCACTTCTTTGTTGATGGGTCATGTGCCAAGTATATATTGGATGAAGAATGAAGCCTTTTGCCTGGAGTAGCTATATGATCTCTGTTTTCTTTTGCTTTTCCACAATCAGCATCAGCTTTTTTTTCTCATTTTTTCTCATTTTTATTGATGCCTGTATATCTGCATGAATGTTCCCTTTTCCCTTTCAATCCTCAGTACACCAAAATTAGAGTGTAAACAATTCTGTATGCATATATCCTTGAGAGTACTGCCCTAAGTTTTCAGGAAAAACATTAGTCACAAAAAAGGGTGACTGATCTGAAGCTATTCATCAAAACAAAATTAAAGTAAGTTTTAAAGTGATGTTTTGCAGAGATTCCTGTGAATGTTGTTTTCCCAGTGTCTAGTGAAGTTTCCCCAAAGGAGAATTGAAATTTACTTTAAACTATTTATTTAATAAATGCACATGCTGTTAAGGCAACCAACGGAACCCTGGGATTAGTTCATCCTCACTGTCGAGCAAGGTCAGCAGGTCAGCAGTGGTGGAGCAATGTGCAGAATAGGCCTGTGCTAAAGAGGCCACCTCACTGCCCTCTGATGTTTAAAATTCTTTTCCTACTATGTCCCTGTGTGTTGCAAAGCTACCACATTTCTAAGCAGAATTGTGGGCATCCCAAACGAAGCACAAATTTGATGCAGTAGTTGGTGGCCACATTCCATGTGCATCCTCAAAGTCAAACTGATTTACCATTTTCCTTAACTCTCCCTGTCAGTGACAGATACCCCCAGATCACTACAGCAGTAATAACAATAGCCCAAATAGAGCAAGGTGCTTGCTGGGCTTTGCTGTAACTTAGTTATTTATTGTGTATTACGTGGGAGCTTAAAGGTGAACCTTATAGTGAATCTCCATGATTTAGCACATATTCCAGAGACGCTTAGCATGTAATTCTGTTGTAAATTTATATTGATTTGCTGTACAATACACAGAACCTTATGGTGTAGCTTCATTGGGAGGTTCTTCTTGCTCACTTCCAGTATCATGCACTGTGACTGTAGCTCCAGTGTGAAATGCTCTGATTTACAGAGGGCACAGATGATTTCACTGTGCAACTCTGCTATGACCCTCTAATGATGTCCTCACTGAGTCCTGCTGGAGGATAAGCAGAGATACTACCATGTGGCCAAGTATCTGCAGCCAATGAAATATTTAAATATTAAAAAAAAAACTTTCAGAGCACAGACTCTGGATTAAAGCACATTTGCTTCTAATCCAGACACTAATAAGGTGTCATAAAACATGACTTGTTCACCTTTTCCACAAAAATCCTAATATCACCAAAACTATGCATCAATTACTCCCATTTCCAAAAGCTCCAAAATTTTTAATTTTTAGTTTGTACGGTGTTTTCACCTAGGTTTGTTTTAGGCCAGGGCCACAAATTTCCAGGCAACAATTTGTGGCAGGCTGACTGCAGTCAGCAACTAAGCACCCCCACAGCTGCTCACTCACCCAGCCTCCCATCAGGATGCTGGAGAGAAATGGAAGAGCAAACACAAGAAGAACTTGTGAGTAAAGACATGTGAAGGAACAAAGAGAAAAAAAACCCAAGTGACATAAAGACAATCCACCTCCCACAAGCAGATCAGTGTGCAACCAGTTTCCAAGCCACGACTGATTTGAAAAAATGTTCCCAGATTTATTGCTGAGCACTTTATATTGTATATAAATGATATCACCTTTGTCAGTTTGGGTCAGCTGTTGCAGCTCTGTCCCCTCCCAGTTCTGGACAACCCCAACCTATTTGCTGGTGATGCAGAGTGAGAAACAGAGAACACTTTGCTGCTGTGTAGGCCCTGCTCAGCAGTAGCTAAAACACTGATGTGTTACCAACACTGTTTTACTCACAAATCCAGAACACAGCACCTTTGTTGTGGGCTCCTTTCAAGGAAATCTCCTCCATTCCAACCAGACCCAGTACACTGTTGTACAATATCTGAGAAATCAGATTTCAGTAGCGTTGTCCTCAGCTCTAATTTTAAGAATTAAACAATACAGTATATAAAATAATGTAATTTTTTTTTTGCCCTGTGGCAATTTCTATCTGTTTCAATAAACAGTCAGAGGTGCATGGGAGCTAAACCCCTAACTGAGGTGTGCCAATAAAGTGCCTAAAATTCTCTGGGGTGAGTTTGAGCTTTGAATTCAATTTAGTATTCTACATAAAATTCATATAGAGTGTACATGGAAGAGACACAAAACAGTGTCAGTAGTAGCTGCAATTCTGTAAACGGTGGCAGCAAAACAAGAAACCCAAAATGAAACAACAACATCAACAACAAAAAGGGTAAAAAACCAAGGACATAACATTACCAGGATGGAACATCATAGTCTGTGTGAGATGGTAGAAGGCTCTATTTGTGGACATTGTTATGATGAGAGCTTAGTGTCAGCAAAGAAATCAAAAGGCACTCCAAAATTACAGATTAAATTGAACAAACGTGATTGTACACCTTCAATCAAAAAAAAAAATTGCTCTGTATTTGCAAACTCATCCAAGTGATTTCTCGCTTTCAACCAGTCATCCTTCATCCAAGAGCTGCTCTTTTTTTCTCAGGTGATGAATTAGAGCTTGCACAAAGCACTTGCACTTGCTCAGTCCTCCTCACATCTTTCTCCCATTGCTCAACACTAACACTTTTAGTGGAGTTGCTTGCAAATAGTTCCTCTCCTCTTCCTTTACTGCCATACCCTGGGACTGCACTGGTGTGTTTTCCACAGACAGTGTATTCAAATGTGTTAAAACAGCAGAGTTTCAGAGCAGCTAAATTAATGCTCTGCAACAACATTGCAGTATCAATTTTTATTTCGAGAATAAATTTGAAAAATTTGAACATGATTGAGCTCTTTATCTAAAAAGAACCAAACAAACTAAACCAAAAAGTCATAAAGGTGTTGCAAAAAGAGTGTTGGAGGAAAAGGATTGCTTAGACTTAAATACTGCAACTTTGTGAAGAAATTCAATATTGAAAAATGTAGCAGACTTGCAGAGCAAAGCCATATGGATATATGTAGTCAGAACCACTTAAAAATGGCTATCCCACATGCTGAAAGATATCTAGAATGTATATCTAAATTTCAATAATTCAAACTCTGGGTAAAGTTATGTTTCTGCTCAGAAATAGAAAGGTGGTTGGAATAGGTATTTCTAGGATGTGTTTATTCACTATGCATTTATGATTTTCTTCCTGCAGATGGGGAAAAAACTGACACAACAGTATAGGTAAAATGGAAATCCCCGTAAGCAAGCAGACTCCCAAAGTATTTAAGGAAGATGGAAACATGAAATAAATTCCAATAATGGCCTACATTACATTACAAAAATGGAATATTGCCATGAAATTGTTCTTATTTTTGTTGCAATGCCATTAAAGATGATACACCTAAAGATCTCACACACACTCACACATAAATATAGATACATACCTACTAAACTAAGATTTAAATGCTGTTATCAAGAATGAAAACAATATTTTGGATCCATGGTCCTTTACTGAACAGGCCATGCAAATTCAATAGATAATTAAGCTTAGCTAAACCAATGAAAAAGATATGCCTTACCTTTCAGCTGCCACACTATCTCTTTTTAAGAAATATTGTAAGTACATATATAAAACATATGGGTGCATTTTAATGGGTGTTTTTCAGCACAGCATGACAGCTTGAGATCCCAGAGGAGCACTGCACAGTGCACTGCTGCCCTCTGGCTGGAGCCTGAAAGAATAAAATTTGAATGTATACTTGGGTACTTGACGTCATCACCTTGACTTGCTGGAGACATGTTAGGTAACAAATTCAATTCTCTTTTCATATCTCATGAAACCTGAAGCCTGGTTAGAAGTATGGCATTTCCAAATAGAAAATGAGCTACTGTATGAAGAGGTTTGTAGCTTTTGTATTATTTTTTGGATCCTACATCACAAAGGAGATCAAGTCATGATGTGCACCAGAGGTATGAGGTACTTCCATTTCTCATTGCATACGTTCAATATAAAATTTTCCTGAGCAATGATATTATAGTGTTCCACTACATTTTCACTGTGTCCCCAGTGTTCCATTACATTATATGTCTAAGTGTAGCTGTACACCAATTTTTCTGACTGTTTTGCTATTCTGTGTCTTCTGGTATGTTTTCTTCCATACACTCACCATGGATAGATTTCTCTCATTAAAAATAATGTGAAAAATTAAATGATAAAAATAAAAATAAAATTATTATGATTTAAAATGCCTCATTATTCAAAATAATGATTAAAAATATTTTTTTTATCTCCTAAAAAATAGTGTAGCAGTCTGTTCAATGATCTCACAGCAACATGGGACCCAGCAAACAATGAAAAGGAGCCATCCTATTATAGCTGTAAACACTGTGAACGTACCATGCATCAGGATATACTATCTTAGTGCATCATAATTACACTGTGTAGTCCCTTATCCAAACACTGCCACTTTCTATGGACATCTACCTGGCTCCAGTTTCATTCTCTTTAACACTCTGGTGTAGTCCAGACTGTCTAATCTAAATTTTCCTATATGAAAACCTGCTGCTATGTTTTAACTGTAACACATAGGAAGAAAAGATAGTATTCTGCTCCTTAGTAAACCATTAGTAAAACCTATACTCTGTCTCCACTTTCTGAGCTACAAAATTCAGTTATTCCTGGTAAATAGGTCCTACCTAGATGTGTTCACTTACTTTGGTCCCTGGATTTCCTACAATAAATCTGCATGTCTTTGAAGTGTGTCACTTTATTATCAAATCCTGAGAAGAATTTAATTGAGCAAAAGGATCAGGTTTTTGTTATTGCAAGCTATACCCTTGTTAATATTTCCTGATCTGTCTCTTCTATGCTGAGCTGGTGAACACAGGCCAGATTCCTCTCTGAACAAGCACAAACTGAGGCTCCTCACATCCTTGTCTCAGTGTAGTATCCTGCTTTTACTCCCATTTAAGTTCATATTTCTCCCTTGAGGCCCCACCAGGGAAGTGTTCAAGTCCAGGCTGAGTGGGGCTCCAAGAAAAACTGTTCTAGTGCAAAGTGTCCCTGCCCATGGCAAGGGGCTTGGAACTAGATGACTATTGAGATTCCTTTTAACTCAAACCATTCAACGGTTCTATGATTTTATGACCCTGAAAAATCATCAGGAGCATATGCAAAATTACAGATGCCGGGGTTTTTTTTATTTTATAACACTAGACATATTTGTATTATCTAACTAATAATGCTCTGGACATTGACCTCAGACCTGTAGAAGAGTGAAGAGTACTTTCAGGCAACACTTGAAGATCAAATGTTAATGATACAACACTCAATAATAATTAATTTCAGCTGAGCAGAGTGAAGTAATTAACTTTTCTTGTTGTCTTTCTAAGGAATAGACATGAAAACTTAGTTGGGGTTACATGCAAATTTAAAATTAATTTGAAATAAGTTGAAATAAATGTTTTTGTGCTTTCTGACAGAAGTTATTCTATTTTGATTATATAGAATATATTTAGGAACTGGTATTGAACAATATTGAAAAAAATTTGGGACCCACTAGCTTCAGACTCCATCTGTGAACTTTCTAGTTTAAAAAAAAAAAAAATCATTAGTTTGCCAGAAACATGAAATGTTTTCATTTAATCATATATCAATGTCTTCAGAGTATGAGTCATCAAGGAGTATGAGTCACTAAGAAAATACCTGTAGGTTTATTTTACTGGTTTACCTTATCTCGTTATAACTGATTATAACTTGTAGAACATCACTTCTAGGCACCTGAGGTTTTTTGGTTCATAAATAATGGCTTTCTATCAATCTAGTCAGGTAGTTGGACATACAGCAAGAGGTTTAGTTATGATGTTATCTTTTCAATGTTGTGATAAGAAAATATATGGATAATATAAGTAGTATATATCATAAACTTTATGTTTATTAAATTCAGTTGTAAAAGTCCATTATATATATTTTTAAGTGAAGGTATACAGTGGCATATAAATTATACATCCAAGACACATGAGAAAATGTCTTATAAACGCACACCAATGAATAACTATTAATCTGTGTGACTGCTGGGACTAAATATTAAGTATGGTAAGTAAGCTCTCTGAGCAAGTAAATAATTTAATGTGTGTCTTCTGCCAAAAGCTTGTGAAAATGGTAAGTAACCAGAAAGAGAAGAGAGAAGACAGATTTCCAGAGCCCCCGAAGAAGTGCTTGGGCAGCAAAAGAGAAGATTTTTTTTCAGAATGGGAAGTTCTGCTTAAATGCAAGGCTATGCAAATATATGCCCAAAGAAAATTAGCCTCTAGCAAAGAAAAATAGTCCCCTATATGCCTGAAAACTGGGCATTCAAAAATGTATCATGAGAGTAAAAGGGAGAATCAAATCCACGCACCAATCACAGACATGGGAATTCATCATGTTTCTTCAGATTATTTATTTCTTCTTGCTACCTGAGTATAAAACGAGTTCTTTGGAATCACACAAAAAGCTTTAGCATACCAGGTGCTACATTTCAAGTACAATACTTTGTAGAGGAAGAATGGAAGATCCATCAGTAGGCAAGTAGCACATTCCTGTTCACACCTTCCTAATTCTGCAAGCTGACAGAGGCATTGACTGAATCTTGCTTTTACTCCACTGGTGACCAAACTTTCACTGACAAATTCCTACACATAGATCAAAATATTGTGACAAGATAAAGAACTCCAGAAATCATTGTTAATGCAGAGGTGGTGTAAGAAACAAAGGTTATCTTTAATAATAAAGGATGACAGCAGTAACAAGAACAAAGAGCAAATCTAAAGCCCACCTCCTGCTATTCCTAAAAGTTATTTTTCTTTACACCAGCTGCCATTTCTAATTTTAGGATTGGGTCTTTTGTTCCTCTATTTTAACCATGACTTTTCAGTCTCTGAATTTGCATCTTCAATGTTTCTTTCTTGTTTCAACTTACTCTTTCTGCTCCTCTCAGTTGTTTACTGCATGCTTGATAAAATCAAGTTTCCTAAAAAGTACTTCCTAAAAAGTTTAAGCTCTAAATTTTCTGTCTTTTTTGACTTTTTTTTCCTCATTTGCCATTTAAATTTGAATTAACCCATTAACAATCAAAACAGCTATAAAACCAACTCATTTTTTATTGCACAGTGGCCTGACACTGCTGACTTTCTGTTAACTATTCCCTCTTCAAGTTGCCATTTGATTTCTTTTAATATTTTATTAACTATAATTCTTGAAAACTCCATTCAGCAGCAGAATTCATGATGTATAGATTACTATATAGTCCATCCTGTCTTTTTTATTTATACCCATTAAGATACTGATTCCTGCCTCTCAGGTCCTACAGCCTCAGTCCTTTGCCCCTCTCTCTACAATGTCCATTGTTCTAGCTTATGTTTTAAATCAAACTCATATTCTTTTGATTTAGCAACCCATCGGTTACTGAATAGGCTGGAACAAATCCCATAACCATGCTGAACACAAAAATCCCCGCCTTCCCCAGTTCTAAACCCCACTCCCCATCACTGTCCCCATCACTCCCATTTTTCTGCATGTTGTTACAGTTGAATAGTTGCTCTTCTCCATTTCACCTTTTCTTATCTTCATTTCACCAGCAGGTCTGCCAAAAAAAACTCCACCTGTTTCTTAAAAGCTTGTTAATGTCATTTTATTGATATATCAGCTTTGTGCTGCCAGGAATATATATGGACAATTAAGTGTAATGTACTATACAAAGGAGGGGGGTGGGGGGGGAATCCCAAAGCATTAAAACATTTTAAAATATGTTTAAAACTAATTTCAATAATCTGAGCCATTCACTGTATGCATTTACACAGCACCACTACAGAAGAGCTCTTCTTCTAAATAAAATATCCCAGGCATTTATTCCTTTCACTATCCATTTCTTCAGTTTCTAACTCATAGTGTTTCATGGCAACAAAGTATCGGATAAAAGTTTCACCTAATGCTTCCTTAATGCACGTGTCTTTCTCAAGTGCAACCAGAGCATCTTCTAGTTTCAGAGGGATAGAGGAGTGTTTCAGATCAGTAGTGTGATTTTCCTCCTCAGGCATATCATCATACCTGAGTCCTCTCTTCACTCCATCTAGACCAGCAGCAATAGTAGCAGCAAGGACCAGGTACGGGTTTGCTGCAGCAGAACTTAATTTATTCTCTATGTAAGTGCCTTTTCCACCATGGCACTTGACATTGAAGGCACAGCTGTTATCATTATATGCCCACTTTGCATTTACAGTTTCTTTTGATTCTTTACTGTATTTAGAATAAGACTTGCGGCAGCTGGTGGTAGGAGCCATCAGGCAGCTGATAGCTGCTGTGTGTGCCAAGAGACCTGACAACCAGTTTTTTCCAAGCTCTGAGAGCTCCTCAACTCCATAACCGGCAGAAAACAAATTCTTCTGGCCATTCAGATCCCACAGGCTGTGTGATAGAGCCCCCGAATTGTAGAATCCTGATTCTGAGAAAAAGCTAGCCACGTAGTTATACTTCTTAGCCACCTCTTTAAGGCCTGTTCTGAATGTGAAGGCACTGTCAGCTGCATCTAGGCCAAATGCTGGATGAAATGTGATCTCCATTTGCCCAGGCCCGCTGGAAGAAGAAAAGCTTTCAATGTTGGCACCAGCATAATACATTCCTTCAATGAGCTCCTGAATGAAAGTCTGGTCATGGTTATTTAGTATCGTGGCTGCAGGAAAGGATATTGTCTTTGAATTTACAACCTCAGTAATGCCATAAATACAAAATTCATAAGTGAATGCAGAGTGCAAAGAAAAGCCATTGTCCTGAAGCTGGCTCAGCTGTTTCTTGGCAATGTGCCTTGGGGAGGTCATTAGTGGGGTGCCCAGCACGGTGAAGGAATCACATATCACTCTTGCAGTCTGCTCAGTCCAGGGTAGTATTCGAAACGTTGATAAATCAGGGTTCAGAATTATGTCACAATTGAAATTGGTTGCATTTATGTACTCTAATTCATTATCTTTGGGATTCAGCGTCAGTTCAAGGTAACTTCTGGGCATGGCAATACCATGAATTGCTTTCTCCTAAACACAGAGCAGAATGACATATTACCAAACCAGGAAACAGCTCAATGGTATTTTTATGTATGTAAAAGACAAAAAATTCAGATTCTCAGGTAGAACAATGATATTATTGTAAAAGAACACTAAAATGCAGTGATCACTGATGTGAAGGGTAAGAGCCAGTTGCTGTGTCTTTATAAAGCAGAACAACTTTCTGCAAGATTGTTATGAAAACTCTAACATCAATGATCATTTTTAAAATTTTCATAAAGGACAAAAAATTGTTCAACACTTTTCTTACATGGTGTTTATATAATTATGGGTATCACCAGTTAGGTGCACAATTTGCAAGTCAGACTTTTATCTACAGTTAGTCTATCTAGCTACCATTTTTTTAAGTAGACCCAAGTGACCACACAAGACTCATATAAATTCATTTCAGGCTGTAACTTCTCTTTAAATACTGTTTTTCAGATGCAATATTTAACAGAAAAATCTCACTTTCTAGACTTAAAAAGTTTGGGGCAAAATGCAGGGAACCACTTACAGGTGACAAAAATTCATAATTATACATTCTTCTCCATTTGAACAGAAAGTTTCAACTGATGAAAATGAAATGCAGGCAAGACCCCAAGGAAGGATCCTATACCTTTGATCAAGCACCTTTACAACTTCCCTTATGATCAAACATTTTTCTGATGAAAGCTGCAATTAGGCCAAGTTCTATCAAGTGAAATTTGGGTCATATTTACATCTTACCTTTATTCTTCTAAGAGAAAAAATTGCCATTTGTGTGAACACAGGAGACTGAACAAATCCAGAAAGGAGAAATCTCAGAGCTGAAAATAGCCAATTTTACATTTCATATGGAAACTGCATATGGTGGCTTCTCTTAATGTGAATGAATGAATGAATGACTGAATGAATGAATGAATGAATGAATGAATGAAAGAATGAAAGTCTTCTTTTAAGCAGGTGGCAGTCAACAGTACCAATGTGTTACACCCATAACCCAATTTTGATAATCTCTGCTCCAAGATGTCTAAGCTGCCCCTTTGGCACTGAAAAAGGTGTCAAAGGTGACTACCCCATAGTAGTAACTCTCCCTCCTTGAACACTGCTACCTAATTTATCCTGCTTTCTAATTGGATTTTATTTCCTGAATCATTACTATGGCAAATATTGCTGTTAAATCATTGTGCAACTCAATGATATTTTCCTATCTTATTGATAATTATGACAATTTTCATAATTAAAATTATTGTATTTTCAGTGATTTTATTTCTTTCAGTGTTTACTCCTTTCTTTTTCCAATTTAGAAATGTTTGGCAAACTAAAATTTTTATAATATGTTGAATCTGAAAAGATACTTCTGAGGGAAGAGATAATTAGAACTTCAAAGAACTGAAATTATTAGCCTTATCTAATTAGATTACTATTTGGAGGAGAGGAGGAATAAATGATTGCAGTGATGAAAGGAGTCTAGATCCGTTGGGAATATGAGCAAGGGGAGGGTACAGATAATTTGTTGAAAGTTGGAGTTGCTGCCTGCAGTATGAAAAAATATATAATTTAAGGATGGGGGCATGAAAACACATAAAGATACAACTAGAAAATAAAAAGCTTACTTGAAAAAAACGAGAAGGAACATTCTTTGATCTTGACACACCATGGAGGTCTATTGATTCAAATCTGACAAACTGCACGTTGTCCCTGGCCATCTGCTGCTTAATAAATTCAATATGAGAGAACAGGTAAAGGAGAGTTGAGTTTCCGAGGCCGTTTACATCAGGGTCTCTGTTGAATGCTAGAAATGAAGAGGAGTGTTCACGTCAAACAAAATAATGAATGCTGGAATAAGGCTCTCCTAAAAAGTGCAACAGTAGGAAATTGTGGCATGGGGTATAAAAACAGAAATGACAAAAAGACATGGATCATGAAAGAGTTTTGCGAATAAACACAAGGATTTTTCCCTGACATACTGTATAAAATCCCTTATTTTTGGAATGGTCTTTTGTTTAAACTCTTTTTCAAGTTAAGAAGAGAACACGTAGTAAAACCAGGAATTTATGAGGTTTGTTGAGGGTTTTTAGGAGCAAAAACAGTAACTGGATACCTATTTCCTACTGAAAATTGACAGAATACAGGTGCTGTTTCTTCAATGACTTCGTAAAGTGTGTTGATACGGAAACATAATAAAAAGGCACTTGTCTTCTACTAAACCTTTCTCAAGGCCTCTTGAGGAGGATTACTTTCTTCTCCAGCACAGGCAGTGACTTTCAAGGGAAGTTTAGGCATTTATACATTTGCTGTTATGGAGTCATCAACTGTATTGCAGAAGCTGTAGGGCACTATAAACTTCTTGACATGAAGGCAATTACACCTGAGTACAACTTCTAGAACAGAGCAGAGAGACGGGCACAGAAACTTCCTTTCTCCAACCTCAGTCTCTCAGCCTGCTTTTCTTTGGAGTATCTATACATTGTTTTTATTCAGGTTAAACTACATAAGGCATTAACTTCCACTTGATACAATAAACTAAAACAACCAAGAGTAAAATTTTATATTAACAGGCAAAAAATTGGGAAAAATATATTTCTTTTCACATTTCTGGGAAAAAAGTGTTCCGTTCTTCCTGAGGATGTGTGCAGATGAATTTTTGCAGAAGTTTCAAATCCACAGTGAAAGATCACCAACAGCAAGCATTCACCACCAACAACTTTCAAGTGGAAGTTTAAACATTCCTGCTGAGGCACTCTTAAGGTTGGTGGGTCCATCCTAATCTCTCCAGTAGCAAAGTACCCAAACTAGAGCAGATCTCCTCTAGCAGTACCCAGCAGGCACAATGACAGCTTTTTGACCTCCCCCTTGGGGCAAGTAGGACTGGCAGTTGCAAGGCTTTAAGAAGGCTCACCAGCTGGCCCAGCACAAGGCTGTCAGATTATTCCCTAAGAAGGCCACAAATTCATCTGTAGTCACTGACTTCTCAGAATCTTTGAGTATTACTGGAGCATCCTCCAGCTTAGATGGCAAGAAGGATAGTTTAGGTCAGTCAAGTAAGAAAAAGTCAAGTAATAACAGTGCTTCCTGAGGAATGGCAGCTGAAAGCACAGAACAAAATTTAAGTAAATAGGAGAACAGAGTAAAAATTGAACAGAAAGAAAATAATTTTGTCACATTCACTTCTCTTCATGACATCTTTCTCTTTGGCCTGTTTCAGCTCTAAATTCCTTATGGAAATAGCTTTTTCGTCCCCAATGTCTTCTATAAGCACTGGGGCAATATGCCCTTTAAAAGATGAGTACTAAATAAGGAAGTTCTGCTTAAATATTCTGTGCAACACTCAGTCTGCTGTAGGTGCTGCCAAAACACAAGAGCAAGCAGAGAGGACTGGCCTTGCCCTGCCTGTGCCACCAAGTTATTTGAATACCATTTCAGTCATCCTTCAGTCATGTTGTTTTACAACATATGAGTTTACCGGCATTTACCAGATTAGACTTTTTTAGGAACATGACCAATATTTAGATTTTTATTAATCGGTATAAACTGTGGCTGTTTAATAATTTAACAGACCTTTAAAAGATTCTGAAAATCTTCTTGAAGTTTATATCAAGAGAAGTTTTTTTTATTCCAGGGACAGAAATCTGAGGCTTTTACCTTTAAAGCTGTGCTCGATGCCTTATTTTATAAGTTTAATTTTCTTGGCAAAGATGGTAAACATTTCCTGTCAACCACCCATCACACTGAGATTTTTATTTTTATATTTGACAGGCCTAGCTGATTTAGAATCACAGTCTAAAAGTTTTACATTCTTCTAGGGGAGGATTCTGTTCACAAGTGTAACTTTTTCTCTAGGTTTCTGAGTGCCTGGAAATAAGGACATCTTCCTTTTCATTTCAGAAAATCTTGTTAAAGAAAGTTCAATGAGATGACCAAATTTTTGTTCGTATTTTCATTTTAAAAATCAAATAAAAAATCCAAACTGGCTGTCTTTCTTTAAGCAAATCATTAAATATCTACATCAGTTTGGGAGGACGCAGGAAAGGATGCTTGTTTGTCTATGGTTCTGTCTGCATTTCCCATTTAAGTTACCACTGAGAAATAATTGGTAATATTCCCGTTTCTACTGTAATTAGTACAAGATATCTACAAATACGAACTATCTTCACATATTTAAAACATATTAATCGCACACTATTATTATTATTATTATTATTGTTGTTATTGTTATTGTTATTGTTATTGTTATTGTTATTATTGTGCCATTCTTAGATTATTAATAGTTAAATAATCCACATTGGTAAGAGCAGCTGGGGCAAATGGTTGACATCAGCTTTCCCTTCTCAGCAACAGAAAATTACCAAAACAGAAGAAAGTGCATGTCGCAGATCAATCTCTCATTTTCAACTTGTTCAAGGGTGTTAAACCACACCACAATTCAAGTGAACAGTTTCTCAGTTCTAGAAGAGGCTACTATGTTAGAAATCTAACACAGGATGTTCTGAAGATCTTTGTTTGACCACTTTACAAAAACAGACACCTTGTGTTGATGGTACTCACCAGAAATGAGTCCCACAGGATAATCACACAAATGCACTCCTCTAAATCCTTTGGAAATTACTGTCAGAACCAGTTTAAGTATATCTGCTCTTCCTTACAGTATTCTGGTTGATATAGTTAAGAACAGCCAGTTTACTTGCTTTACACAGCACGTTATTTACTTTCTCACTTTTGCCTTCAAACGTTAACCGCCTTTATTTCTCAAGCCTTTTGTGACATCTTTCCCTACAGCTGATATAATTCTTATTGCTACTTTTCTATTCCCATCTGTTTTTTTTGACATGATAAGTAGACATTTGTTGTATTCAAATGCTCTATTGATGTAAACAGCGATCAGAAGCATCTTAGGTTGAAAAAATGTGTAATTTCCATTTCTTTCCCTCATAAAAAAGTTTCGCCAAAATTGCTTAAGGATTTGATTTCTGCAGTAAAGCACATAAAAAGTTGTTTCCTACCTTATATTTCAACTCACCTATGAGACTCTTAACAGGGGAATAAATACGTAAGCCTACTAGAAACTCTCAAAGGATACGAGACAGCAAAAATATTTCCGTGATCTGTTTGACAGTGAACTTTTTAAGTTCATTTTTTTCCATTTATTTCGTTGTCTCATGAGGGTTTGCTTTATTTTTTAAACTGAATTGCAAAGCAGGCTTTTTACTGGCATGACCATGGAGAAGTTAGGCTTTTTCTTGAGTTCTCTGGCTAATTTAGATACTGTCATATAGCTTCAATCGGCCATGAATTATTCTTTCTAAACTGTATGATAACAACATGACACAGCTTCTCAGAGAAGATACATCTTTAAGAGTCAAATGCAAAGTGCATTTTTATCTTTCAGTAAGTGACAGATGACATAAATAACCTATTTTTTCTACATTCCAGGATATTTTATATAATATTTGCAATGAATGAGAAAATCATCACAGTTGTGTACAAAATTTAGAGGATTTGAAAACAAAATGTGCAGATGTCTGAAAGAAATTTAAGTTATGAAATAGTCAATGTAATTACCTAACTGATAATCCTGAGATTAAACTACACCGGCCTATCTTTCTTCAAAATCAAAAAGAAAATTTGGATTTATGGAGGAATCATTGAGCAAAGTTGTGTGAACCAAGGCATACACTGTTGCAAACTGGGAAGTCCCTACTGGTCTAAAAATATTTGTCCTAATTTAAAAAAAATCAGGAGAATCATAGAACAGGTTGGGTTGAAAGAAACCTCAGAGATCATCTAGGTCTGGTGCCTATTCCATGGGCAAGGACACCTTCCACTAGACCAGGTTGTTCAAATCTCCATCCAACCTGGCCTTGAACACTTCCAGGATGAGAGAGAGCACTATGTTTAATGGGAAGCAAGGTCAATTAGGGAAGAGACTTTGTACAGCATTGAAGGTAAGGACTAAACTTTTCATTAATATGTTGTAGAAGGAGAGGCTGGCAGCCATAACAAGCAAAGAATGCATTTCACTTACATTAGGTCCAATCTAACAATTTTTGCAACCTTTAACTATTACTGTAAAGAAAGCAAGCATCTCCAGTGGGTGGGAAGAATTACTGTCAGAATACACCTCTTTCTCACAGAATCATGCCATGACTAGCTTACAACAAATACCAGAGACAGATGAGTTGAATCTCGGCTGAAAGAGGACAAAATAGATCAGAAAGACTGGATGGAAGTCCTGTGTGAGCATTTTTCTTTCATATATATTAAGAGGAAAGATGGGAAATCATGCAGAGTCATAGAGGAGGATGATTTCATCTGTTAGTATGGAAGATAAAGGACTAAAGAGTTTTTGGTTATTTTGGTTTGTTCTTAGAGTTTGTTAGGTAAAAAAGAAATGGTCAGTTTTATACAGCTTAGTTTGTAAAGAAAAGGAAAGGAAAAAAAAATATGTTTTTCAACAGAAAATAAGGGTAAGCAGGAGGGTTTAGAAAGGAGCTGAGCTTCAGCCTCAGCCCTGCTATGCTCCAACTCTGTTCAAAACATAGAAAAAGAGAGAAAAACTTTGTTGAGCCACAGAAAAGGCACAGGGAAAGAACATGAAGGAACAGTTTATCTTTTGTTCTTCACTTTAGGAGAACTGCAAGAATGGCACAGATTGTGTCACATACAAAGTGGAAAAAGGTACCAAGTGAAAAAGACAGTCCTAAATCCCAAAGAAAGACATTGCTATGCTGCATGAATTACAGCAGAGGCAGTGACTATGAAGTGACCACTTATATTCCCTGATTGTCCACCTGCAGCTCCTAAAAATCTCCATTTCTGTTTCCTAGTGACTGTCTGGATTTACTGAGGAGAATCAATGGGGGCAGACGTCTCCTCCAGGTGAGCACAGGGACAGTGAAACCACATGGGGAGTTGAAATTTGGTTCAGACTGCGTGAGCAAATTTTTGTATGTCAAAAGAGAAAAGCCTAGGCTATTTCTTTGCTGAAGGATTGATAATTCTGTCCCTAAATATTAGGTAGCATCGTTCGTTAGTGACTCATTATTAAAAATAAGAGCTTTGAACAAGTCAAGAGTAAAAATATGAGCTTAATATTGTAATAGAAAACAAGATTTCCTGTAGGATTGATTAAATCCACTTCTTGTGGGAACTCAGCACAACATTCCTGATGTGCAGAGTCACCGAGACCACCCTTGGGGGGCTCGGAGATCCTGGAACATGGCCAGAAGTGTTTGGTGGTTGGACTTTGATCCTGCATGGGAGACAACACCTGTATGAGGATGGGACGATCGCACGGGGATAAATGGTGAAGGGATAGATTAATTATAGTGTGAAACACAGGTTTTAGAATCTCGGTACAGGGGGGTTCTAGAGAGACAAGATGGAGGAATTAGGGTGTGTCCTGTCCTTCTTCTTCTTCTTCTTCTTCTTCTTCTTGTCGTCCATCTTCTGTGGTGGTGGTGGCACTTTGAGATTGGTTCTTACTGAATGTGCACTTGTCAATAAGGGTGAAAGGTATTGGGGAGAAAAGGTAAATATCTTACACGTAGTTTTTGGTATAAAGATAACTGACCGCCCCGAGGGCAGTCAGCGTGCTCATGGCTGACATGCTGTGCGGACCTCTGTCGGCCCGGGAGAAAATATTGTAGATAAGAATTAATAAACAACACTGAAGACCGAAAAACCTGAAGACTCCTTTCGTCCTTTGGAGCGCGGGCTGCCCCAAGGCCATCCCGAGCCTTTCCAGGCCATTAAAACAGCCGAGAATGGGACACTTCTAAGCTAGACACTTAGTAGTGTCTAGCCTGCTAGTATCTTCTTGATACGTTTTTCTTTAAAAAACCAAGTTAACAAAGGAACTTAGTATTTGGAGTCAGCATGTGATTCTTGAAGCATTCAGACTTTCTTGTGCACTTGAAATTTCAACAGTCTCTAGGTTGAACAGCCACTGCAGCCATAGCTGAAACATATTTTCTTTCTTCAGTTTCCTCTCAAGCAGTTCTTGGCCTCATGTTGGTCATATTTACATGGCCATGTACTTGACATATACTCAAGAGTATGAGTGCTGTTGAGAGGAGCTGCTTTGGGAGCTGTCCTGGATGCCCAACTCTGCAGTCTGCACTGAGTAGATTTTAAAACATTTTTTATCCTGGCTACCTACCAAGACACACAAAGCAAATTTGAAGCCTCAGGTGAGAGACTTCTTCCAGTGCTTTGCTCACCTACAGCTGCCTGGGGCTGATGTATTTTCCTAAGGTCCAGAAGAGCAATTTCTCCTCAGCCTGTGGGATGTCACCAGGCTCGGCTGGTCCTTGTGCCCAGAGTGCCTGTGGCTGCTGAGGCCACCATCTGACCCTGGCTCTGGGAGCCCACATGCCCCTGTGTCAGAGGGGATGGTACACCAAGAGTCTGGGGCATCATGATCCTTGGGTGCTTCATATTGCTTGAATAAAGTTATTTCCTCTGGCCTTCTCTCTGGCCGCTATGGAATTAATATTCTAATCTAGTGGCATACAGAGCAGCACCTGGTAACATTTCAGTTCAGACAGGTCAGTACACACCCACCCTATGTGTTATACACACCATACATGCAGCACATGCATGAATTCATCCTGTGTGCATGTACATACCATGAATGGTTATTTAATACTACCTGCATCTTTTACTGTTGTTCTCATCCTTCACTGTTTGGAATTACCCCTCTTTGTCTCCCAAGAATGCAGGAACTGAACAGCTTAAGAAGCACCTGGTAATTGATGACTACATACCAACTTGCAGAAATTCACATCATTATCAGATATAGACACTTCAGCAAATAAAATTCCTAAATTCAGGGTAGTGCTGACAGCATATTCACCTAATTAGCTGCACGTGTTAGTTTCTACCTTTCTTTCTTCCTTTCTAGCTTTAGATTGAATTTTAGCTTTAGATTCAGCTCCAGTTTCTCTGGCATTGTTCAAGTAACATTTTTCTTACTAACCTAAGTATCTTACATGTCTGCTTCTTTCCTTTTATTTCTTCCTATGCTCAAGTACTTTTTTTACAAAAGATATGACAAGAAATGGACAAAATGCAGATCAGAATTTTGGAAAAAATATATGGATTTATCATTTTAGAGAGATGTTAGCCATGTAACTAACATGACTGTGTATAAATCCTCTGATGTACTCTGAATCACTGATACTCAGCTACATGTTTTAACCTTTCTACTGCTGATCTCTAGAGATTATCCCTTAACTGTGTACTTTTATAACAATAAAGTATATTCCTGTTTTGACCATATCTCAACACTGAGTAGATCTGAAATATAACTTGTAATTTTTTTCAAATATTTGGGATGAAGTCTTCTGATTTGAACAAGTTCAAGTATTTGAAAACTTGCAAATGATTGGAGATTGTATTTCAGATCTACTCAAAGTCAAGATATCTTTAGATCCAAGACTTCAGGCACTTTGGTAACTGAAATATTAACATAATGTTTTAGTCCAAAAAATTGAAAATGTTTAGGATTTGATCTTATCAATCAATAAATTACCACAGGCAACAATGAAATACTTTTATGCAAAGGCTCATTAAACAGTGCAGAAATTTATCTAAAACTTTCTTTTCTTCAGTTAACTTAATGAATGTATTCAATGAAAATTAATTTTCAAACACATACAGTTCTTATTAAGTAGAAACCATTTCTGTGCATTCCATTAACCAGTTGAAATGCACAGTGAGGCCTACAGCTTGTTTGGCCAAAGCCAAATGGAATCCAAACCCCATGAGATTCCAAAACCTTTGATTCGGAGTACTTTTCTGCTGAGACAAAACAGTTTTCTCCCAGCTCCCCTCATAGTTACTTCTCCCCTGTAGGTCTCTACAGCCATCACCACCACCAGTCATACAGGGCAGGGTTAATCCCAGGCAGCTTTAGGCATCTCAGAGTTAGACAAATGACCTAAACTGATCATCATGGGGCTCCTTCCCCACTGAGTGGAAATACACACCCACCTTCAGAGGTCAGTTTTTCACCTACCTCTAATACCTCTCTGAAGACAAAATGCCTCTCTTTACTGACTAGGTAAAAAGCTTGAATTATCTACTTCATGCTGAGTGGTTACAACTGGGTTAAAATCTCCCTGTGGAATCTACAACTAATCTCATCAGTTCCCTCTACCTTGTAAGTGGTGTTATGACAAAGAATAATTAGTCCTATGTTTTAAAATATACTTGCTGGTTTTGCAGACAATGAGAACACAGTATTGTTAAAATTGATAATGATTTTTGCTAGCCTTTAACAATGTGAAAAACAATGTAGTCTGGAAAGGGAACAGCATCAAGAACAGGCTGAGAAATAATGCTCTAAACTTTTTATTCTAACAGACATGAATAGAGAGTGGTTCAAGTGTGAAGTATCTTTTCACATCTTTGTATTTCTCATGCAGTGCCTTGAATAAACACTGATACTGTTCATAGATTTCTTTTTCAGACTTGTTCAAACTGGGTAATACAAAATGGCTGCCAAGAAATCCTGCTGCAGCTGATAACAATTGACATGTTCAAATTGTCTATTTTCAGAATATCTATAGCAGGGTTTCTATCCATCTGTCAGGAGACTTGAAAAAAGCAGGATAAATTAATATTATTGTAAACATTTCATTGTTATTATTATATTTTCTTATGTAGTTAATGATGGATAAAATATTTTATCAATGAAGAGATTCATATTTCTTGTATTAGCAAGATAAGTCAAAAGGCAAGATATCTGTCCTGGAAAGCTGATGATGTGATCTTGTACTGATGCTCATGGAAATGTATTAATCTCATATTCATACAACTGACAAACTGATGTTTTTGTGCTTCCTGGAAACAGAACAACAAACTGTTCAAACCCATTACATTATCACAGCTAATAATAGTTTTCAGTTTGTTGATCCATCTAGCCCAGAAGCTTTTACAAAGAAATCACAGCCTATTAGTAGCAATTAATTGTCTCAACAAACGCTTCCAAAATGGACTTACTGAACAGCATGAAAATAAGTGGAAGTTTTCTCTGCCTCATTTACTTTTCTTGCTCTATAATTTGCAAGAGATGTTTTTTGCGTTCCAGTCCTCTCACAAGACAAATAATTGAAAACACCATTCCTACTTTGGAACAATTTCTACTGCTGTAAATGTTTTTTAAAAAATAAGCTTTAAGAAGTGCAGATGCCATCAGAGCTTTGCAGTATGTAGCAGAATTTTGGGAAATGCTGCCTTCACTTAGTTTAAATGAGGAAATATTTTAGTTTTAGTGAAAAAAGCATGACCACTTGTGCATGAATGGTTTGGGCAGACAGTTGTGCTTTATAAATGCCTTGCTTAAAAAAAAACAAATAGAAAAAGCAACATAGGTATAGAGCACAATATCCAATCCATCCTGATTACACAGAAACCACAGGTGTCAGATCTCTCATGCACTAGCTCCAACTTAAATTTGCAGCTTAGCAAAACACCATAAAACAGCAGGAGCATTTTCTTTAGGGGGAGAGCAGGTGATGTGTAAGTATCCTTACCGTCGAGGCCTGGGGAGGAGTCAAACTGCACCTCAGGAGCTGTGCTGTCTGCAGGTGTAGGAGCTGCTGGAAGTCCCAGAACAAGGTGATCCACATCGCTTCCCACTGGTTGCTGCTGATCAGAGCCGGCAGAGCTGAGGACCAGGATGGTTTTGCTCTGCTGCCCCATTCCCTCCTTGTGGAAGCTGAGATACTTTTGCTTTTCCTCTCCAAAATGGGGACTAAAAGTCTCAAAGGGCCGACCCTGCTTGTCAGATGCTTTCTCCCGGGGTTTCAAATTTTTCTGAGCAAAAGCACCGCCTGCCTTGCCACAGAAATTGGGCCCATGAGAAGGCAGATGACCTTCACTCAGCAGGTTTTTCAACTCTTGTAGACTTCGTTTAGAAATGCCAGGTGCCCCCTTGAAGGCCTCTCCAGTTCGGCTCCCTGGCATGGATGCGGCACTTCCCAGGGAGCCCATCTTTGTCACCTGAAACTTGACAACGTTTTCTTCCATCCCACCCCGTTCTCCTGGCTTACCCCCTGCCTGCTCACTGTGCTTCTCCCTCTGTGCTGCCTCCTTGCAGCCACCTTTCTCTGCACCCCTCACAGGCTGCACACTTGTGGGCAGCTTCATCTGGGCTGCTGTATCTGTTTCCTCATGCATTTTTCCTGATATTCTTTTCCCACTATCTGCATATTCCTGGGTTTCCCGTGTTTCTCCACACCTGTCTTCTTTACCATCGCTGCCAGAGTTGGAATTGTCAGGACCTCCTCTGTCCTTTTGTGCTGCAGGAAAGGTACTGGGGTTTTGGAGAGACTGCTCTGATGGCAGCTCTGAGCAACCAGTGGTTCCTTTAAGTGGACAAGGATCTGGGATTTTTGAGGTGCGGGATAGCTCCATCTTCTCATTTTCTAGAGGAGGAACATACTTTGTAGGACCTTTGATTCCCTTTTTCTTTCTGAAACCACATATATTGTTGCCATCAACTTCATCATTGTCACTTTCAGATGTGTTCTGTAACCAGCAATAAAATATACAACCAAACAACATGCATGAATGACACAAACACGGCAATGGAGCACTACCACCTGCTGCATTCACCTTGTAGTACTTCTATTACTTCTTGATGACGGAAGTCTCAAAAGTGAACACTATTTTTGATCTTTAAAATATATCACAGAATTCTTTTTCTTATGTTTTTCAACAAAATTGGAGAGAACACCTTCATAATACTGCTCTTAGGCAGATTTAGTAGATTATAATACAAGACATACTACATTGTGTGGCATCATTTACTAAATGTGCCCTTCAAAGTTGAAAAAATGTATTTTAATACTTAAAATTAAGTATAATCCTGGTCACATTAAAAGTATTTGTATTTATAAAGGAAATTTATTGCCCTGAAACCAGAACACTGGCAATTCTTATGAGTATGAGGATTGAAACCTGAAAATAAGTAGCTTTTAAATTTATTTCAGGATGTAATTTGGACAAGTAACTGTCAGAACAGTGTTCAAAAGGAAAATCTCATATTTGGATGTTTAAACAGGAAAGAAGATTATGTTTACCTTTATACATGACACTGATATAGCTTATATTGTAGTGGTGGGAGCAGATTTTAAAATGGATGTAATCCTGTGGAAAAAGTGGAAAAAGGAGCTACAAAAAGTAATGTGCTTGCATTATCCCCAGATATATCAAGTGCCTGGATCACCGTCTCTCCTAAGTATCCTGATCTTATCTCAAGTGTGATTAATTTGATGGTGACAGGGAAAGGGGCAGGAAATCAAAACAAGACACTTTCAAATTAAAAAAAAATTGCACAGATTTCAATATTGTGAGTGATTAATTGTCACGATAGTGATTGAATTCTTCATTTCACAATGTCTTATAAAATACTTAATTTAACCAAAATTACTGCATATCCAATCACAAACTGTTATATTACTAATGAATACCTACTCAAGTATGTATTTAAGAGACATGAACACTACTTGGCTTGCTTGGATTGGGCTGGAATTAGCACCAGTAAAAATACTGGGAAATCAAGGGATATCCTCTGAATGAGACCATTCTTTACCTTTTCCACAAAGGAATAATCTGCACTCTCTCCAATTTCTGGATTTCCAGAAGAAGGGATCTGCACAAAAGCAAAGTGAATGCCAGTCTGGGTAAGGCAGAAGGGATTTCTTTTGGAAGACAAAAGCACGTAGAAGGAAAGGCAGAAGCATCCAGTGTGCATATGGAATGAAGCAGCATGGCCTACATTGAGTTCATTGAGAATTCCCCCTTTTTACTATTTTCTCACCATTTCTCTTTTCCATCATTTTGTAGTCAAAAGAGGTTCACAGCTTCTCTCCTAAAGAAGAGCTCACAGGAATGTTTCCTCCCTCTCTCCCACCTCTCCCAGTTTACCATGACGGGCTGTATGTCCAGCTACTCTGGATCTCACTGGCTGTATGTCCAGCTACTTTGGGGTCCCAGCTCACTGGGACCCTGCTGTTGGCCTGGCAGGCAGCTGGCCAGCAGTTCTGTGGGGAGGATGAACAAACCCCTGACTCCCACACACATATCCTGGCAGGGACGTGCCTGTGGTGCCCATTGCAATCAAACAAGTCACTGATGCACTCACAACAGAAATCCTTTCCTACCCCAGTTTTAGCACTCTGTGTTAATGAACCCATTTCTTCATCCAAGGGCTTTGGTTTATTCCCATAACACACCCTATAACACCCCATATAATTATTCTGGGTGTTTGCTGGTGCCCCTTCACATTCACCCATGCAGAAAAGACCTAATCCTTACAGCTCTGTATCATTATGGAATAGAAACACAATAAAAAAGACTTTTTTGAAAAGAAAAGTGGACAAAACCAGATTTTAATTCAGAATTATAATTTTAATACTTTTCTTAGTAATACAAAAAGGGAATGAGGCTGGGGGAGAAACAGTAGTGGTGGAGGAACTGGGGTCTGCCAAATGGAAAAACACAGGTCTTAAAATAAAACATTCATCATATTTAATTTCTAAACATGTAACAATATTTTTTGAGAGAAAGTAGACAACAGTTCCAGCTATGAAAGTTATAGTCATTTAAAAATTATATTATCATTAATTTATGACAAATATTTACGTTAATATCTTTTGTGGCAGAGGCTGCCATCATCAAAATATCTTGATTTACAATTTATGGGGTTTTCAGAATTCTTTTGTTTCCTTTGAGTAACTCAAAACCAGTAACATAATCATAATACCATATGCATTTCTGCTTTATAATGCATGCTGATAGCTATTGAAAATTTTTTAAATAGACACAATTTTTGCCTGTCATCCATATTGTAGATCTCTGAAAAATATTCAGCAAAATGACTGAAGGAAAGTTGAGCTCATCTTTTTTTATAGCATCTCTACTGAAATTAGGAAAAGGATTGTATAGATATTAAAAGCAAAATGTCAGAAAACTACTTATTCATATGACTAGCCATTCTAAAGGATTTCACGAACACAAGGTACTATTCCCACACTATAATCCTTACCAAAACAAATTCCTTCTGAATAGACATGAGCAGGAGAAGGACTGATCACTTGTAAGTTTGTAAATGGAAATGTTCCTTTGCAACAGACCGCTAATAACTGATGTGTCTATAGTAGCTTGCAAAGGGTTTATTCTCCAGGAAGAACTAGGATATGGTACTGCAGTTTGATTTTAGACCCAAAAGAAATACTGTACTCATTACTCTTAAACAAAAACAGTGATAATTTTTACTTGCAAATAAAGAAAACTCTTACGATTATACAGAAAACAACCTATTAATTACTTTAGGTCCTCAGTCCATTGTACATTTTTGAAGGGAAATTACTCTTAATTGCTAAATAAACTCAGACATTATGGAATTTCACTTAGAAAATTTCATTTTTCATTTTCATTTTATTTCATTTTATTTTCTGCAGTGAAATAAACATTTCTATATTTGTTGCAAGGTACCACTACATCATCTCTTCATATTAAAGACAGTCAAATGCATGAGATATAACACAGACTTAGACTTATTTGTCCAGTAGTTTATGTGGTGTGTACCATCAGAAAAGGCTTAGTATATGGGTACAGAGGGGAGACCACCCAGGAACTGGACTTATGAATTGTCTGTTTAACTTTTTATTTCTTGAAAGGATTTTTTATTTCTGCAGAAGACAGGGATGGTTAAGTGAAATAGTGCCTTGAAAGAGATACAGTGAGCCAGCTATAAATCATTACTTAATTTAATTGAACCGTGTGTCGTGCTGTGCTGATAGGAAAGTAAAACAGTCATGGCATTAATATAGCAAAAATTCTGACTACTTTTAATTTCCTTTCTGAGTGCTCCCACAGTTTTTGTTGCTCTGCATCAACAGCACTAGGTAATAAGCTACTTCAAAGTTCTTTTACCCAACATTTGTTTCAGCATGAATAATTTTTGTTTGCTGATTTTCAAAAATTTGCTTGCACCTTAAGTCAGAGGTCTTGGCAGTTCTGAAATTTGCTTCTCTGTCTTAGCAAGTGAACACTTGGGCAGCAATTCAAATATTCCTGCCAGAAGAATCAGCTCCAAAATACAGTGAGGGCCACATTGTGTGACAGAGCTGAGATTTCTTCTTTCTAAAGTTTTATCTGATTTTATTTTTCATTGATATTTATTGGTACTTGCCCAAGCTCTGATTTCTAGGTCTACTTGTTAGGTCTACTTGCACCAGTGCTGAAATTTGTGCTGATACATTGATCCCCTCTGCACTGGAGTTTGCACCTGGTAAGGCTTCAGGTAGAGGAGGACCAGTGCAAGTCCTGCAAGAGGCAGGAAGAGTAGGATCACATTTCGTTTCCCTTTATGGATAATCTAAACTCATGATAAATAACAGCTTTACTCGTCTTCACTTTGTGCCGGCTGTGTTGCTCTGAGTACACAAGAGTCTGGATGCCTCTATCAACAGATAAGGGCTACGCTTAAGCTTTACAGCAGCATGGTAAGGCACCATGCAGGCAGGAAGAGAAGAGAACAGAGGACAGTAACAGCAGGCAACTATTTCAGCAGATGAAATTGCTCGCTCTACTTAACCAGATTAAGTGCCGCTTCTGGCACGCGACCGGGATTCTACATCTGAGGGACATTCTATATCTTGTGATAACACAGAAAATATAAATGTAAAGCAATTTTTCTTAATCAGTTTGTGTTCATTTTTGGGCTTTGTACAGTTCTGAAGTGAAGCATTAACTACATCATGAAATACAGCACTGCCAAAAGGCAGTTCAACTGTAAACTTGCCAAGCTGAGAGCATTGGAAATGTAAAGTGTTGCCTTTGGGAGGAATAACAAATACTGAGTTTTGTGGTGCATTAAACAGGTGAAAATCCAGGGCAATCCTTGAACTTTTGCCTTAAAATGTTATAATAGGTGACTGAAAATATATCTGTAGTGTTCTATGTGGCAAATTCAGATGCTGCAGAGGGAACCTTCCATTTTTCTCCTACTTTTTGTTTGTGTAGGCATCAGTGTCATGACTTGAGGCAAGACTGCAAGCACTATTGTATTTTATAAACCTCTCTCAAAAACATATTGACAAAAAGAGACATGGAAACGAAAAAGATAAACTCTCAGCAAAGCATTTGAAAGGAGGGGGAAAAAGAGAATTAGAGTTAGTTTAAAAGGAGCTCTGAGTAACTCTAGATGAAGAGCTGCAGAAGGATTTCTATCAAAGGAAAAGATGAAAGAGGCAAGGTGCAACTCTAGCAGGAGCTTTAGTATAACTAATCAACAAAATAACTCAATGCTCCTGCTACTGACTACCTAAAGAAGTGATGCAACCATTGAACAAAAGACAATAGGAACGAAGTCACATTTCTCATTTTTTATTTCATATCATTAACTGACTGTTAAGAGGTCAACTTGTGATGGTCTTTTTGACTCGGTGCTATAGATTTTTCAAGAATGAAAGTTTATTTTTGCAAAGAACATGTAAATGTCAAAATCTGGTAAGGCTAAGAAGTAGAAAAACGTGGGAAACTAAAACAAAAGTAAAAAATATATGGGGTTTGGTTGGATGAATTTTCTTATATATGAAAAGTTAATTGGTTCACTTGGGATTTTTTTTTTATCATATAAAACACTGTTAAAAAACTGAAATTAAATGTTTCCAGGCTAAAGAAATGTAAAAATGTTGTTCAGGTCATGCTGACAGGGGACATGATTCTCATTGTTTGAAATTTTTCTGGTTCTAATTCAAAAGCCAGTTTTTCAGTGTTTTCAAATACTGTCACATTCCAAATGCTGAGGAACTTCGTCTGTCCCACTCTGGTTGTCATGAGGTTACCCTTTACAGTTCTCCCAGTTTGGTACATCAAGTTTATTTAATCTTTTTGTGTAGTAATGAATTTCAAATACTTAAAGCCAAGTCAGCAGGAGGTGCTGCTTGAGACCTCACACAAGAGTACCCATAAAGCAAGTAGTTCTGTGTCCAAGTGATTTCTCTGCCCCTTTCCCTGGCAGGAGGAAAGCATTGCCCTGTTGCTTCCCCAGCAACCAGGCAGCAAAGGAGCAGAGGATGCAAGAACAAATTATCTACTGCTGGGAATTAATGAAGCCTCACTGGAGTCACTGGAGCTACAAAGATTTGAACCAGGACAGAATCTGGGCATGGAGTTGTGCCGAGGACAGCACAGATATTTCCAGGGAGTATCTCCAAGCACAGAGAGGGGATTTGGATCTTGGGTGCAGTGCTAAAACAAGGCGTGCGTGCGACGACAAACAGACACTGATTGTTTGTAAGCAACAAACATGAGGATCACATACTTTGTCAAGATATTGCTGTGACTAATTTCTCCCTCAGTGACCTTGTTTGATAAAGTGGCTCTTTGAGAGTGATTTACTGCTACAAAAACCTTGTTGTGAAGGATGTGAAAGTGGCATAAATGTTAGGTACATCTCATTATTTTGCAGTTTGAGAAGCTGAAGCACAAACTTGCTGTAGGTCAAGGGAGATGTGTGGCAATGTGAGGAGCAGAAGGAATCTCCTTCCTTCTTTGAAACTTTTAAATATTCTCAGATTATTACTATCCTTCATGTGAAAATTAATGGAGTGAGGTTAGCGAGGTTAGCTCACAATATTGTGCTACTTATTTTCACATCTAACATCTGCCATTGTCTGTTACACCCATTCAAAGCCTTCATACTACATATACAATTACCAGAAAAGCTTCTCAAGGTCGTTGATTATCTTGCTGCTTCAAAGCAACAGAGTTGTCCTTGTAACAAGATTATTTGCAATTACTTTCCCTTGACTATGTTACCTGCACTGTGTTAAAAAAAAACCTTACATAAAGCAGAGTCTCAAAATGAATAATGATCTTTCCTTCACAGTGGTTTTGGACCACAGAAGTATGAATTGAGGACTAGAATCTGCTTTAAAATGCAATTATAGAGAAACTAAGCATTTCCATTTGGGTCAGTAGCCTGACTCAAGAGTGTCACTTTCTAATCCAGGTCAGATCCTGATCCATAGATTGTAGTGCTTTCATTTAGGTTAATGAAGTCAAAGCCAATACGTTTCTCCAATAATATCAATAGGATCAGATTTCAGACATCTATTTCTGTTACTTTTGATAAAGCTATAAATGAAATTAAAATGAAGTCAAAATCTCTTGGACTTGCTTCCTAAAGCAAATGGAGTGTTTTCAGCTTAAAAAGAACCCTGTCTTTGACCTCCATTTCCTTCAGAATCAGACCATGCTCAACATACATGCATGAAGAGCCTTGCACATAATTCACAAGAAACAACACACTCACTTGAAACCTTGAGGTACATGCAATAAGTATTTTATATCAGTATATCTGCTTGGAAATAATTTATGATCAATCTCTTACCTGCTGACCAAGATCTTCTTTTTTGTTCATGTCTGCTTCATTCTAGTTCAGGTCACCATTAGAAATGGCCCAGTAAGAGTCTGGTAGAAAGGTATCCCATATTTATAGGCACAGACACAATGAAGGTTAGTTCAAACAGAATTGCTGTAAAGTTCTTTTCCCAGAAGGCCACGCAGATGCTGAACCATGGAGAGCAGCCCCAACGAGTCATGGCCAGGAGCACTGCTCTCTGGAACAGCACAGAAGTAGTAAACTGACAAACACACATTATTAAGCTGCCTGCCTGGAAACAAAGACAACTGAGCATAAAACTGGTTTGCTCAACTTTTCTCCTCACAAAAGGCTTTTGTCCTGTAACAAGCCATTTCTGTTCTGGAATAGAAGCGATTGTTAGGCTCCTTAGAGGTAAAACCTATACTGGGCATTACAACAGCAGTATGTTTTTGAGGCACATGAACAGGGATTGGAAAGGCACAGAACACTGCAAGAACAACCTGCAGCACCAGCCAGTTATTCTGGCTTGCATGTTGTAAATTAATAGTGATGCATTTGGCTGTATTAGAACTGGAGAGGGGTCTTTTTTTCATTAGATATCTAAAAATATTTCAAGATTAGACAGTTAAACTTGTCTTTCTTATTTTTCTTTTTATTTTTCAGGTTTAATATGTATTCAAAGGACTGTTTTTAACTGACATTTCATTCGTTCAAATTCCTTTGGATGGCATAAAATTAAAGGATAGCCATATTGTTGTACTTACAGGAGCGCTACCTGACAACCCATCACTCAATAAATTCAAGTAAGCATGGTGTTCAGATTAGCATTTAACCATGTGAAAACTCAGATTTGGCATTCTTGTAATACTCAAAAAAAAAAGTCTGTTACCCAAAAGTATGACTATGCATTAGGAGCTATAATTCACAAAAATCTTGGGCATCACCAGTCCAATGCATAAATATAAGTAACCAAGTCCCAAACTGGGATTCTGAAAATATTTCCTTTTCTTGTAGGCCAGAGATCCCACATTTGTGACTCCATCTATGCAATTTCTGGAACTGCCCCACTTGTCACAGACCAGAGCAGGCAACAACTGGAAGAACAACTACTATTCAAGAAATAGACTTATTTGTAAGTTGTGACATTTTGTCAGCCAGACAGTAAAAAAATCAACAAATCAACACTCAGACCATTCAATAGGACTAGGCTCCTACAGGACAGGTAGCATGGAAATCAACATTTTGCTTTCAGAGTAGTTCTTTCAAAAATGTTTGCCTCAGACTTCCAGGACACAGCAGTAGGCACAATTGCACAGTTCCTTTTCCAGGCAATGTACAGCTGTCATAGACCTACAGGCTGCCATGGCAGAGATGCTTGTGAGCCTGCTAGGATGAGCTGTGTCAAAAGACACTTCTGAGCAGGACCACTCACACCAAATTGTCTGAGAGGCAGAGGCCAGACAGCAACAATTCTTCTGGGTTCCCATTTTTACCATTTTGAATGCAAGCAGGAACAACCTCAGTTCTTAATTTAAAAAGGACACACTTCAGGTTAAAAATCTAATTTTTCAGAGCAATAAAAATATTCTTCACAACAACAGTGGTCAAACACTGGCACAGGTTGCCCAGACAGGCTGTGGGATATCCATCCTTGGAGGTATTCAGAATTTGAGTGTAAAACGCCCTGAATAATCTGAGACAAGTTCTGATTTAAGTGCCGGATCAAGCCTGATAACTGCCACAGATGTTATCCAGAATAAATTATTATTTGATTGTACACCTGATTAATTTATACGTATTTTTAATTAACTTCATTACATTCTTGCAAGTACAAAATATCTCTAGCACACTTCACATTCTGTTCTACTCTGTTCTGCTAAACATATCCTAAAGACAAGAAAGAGAGACCTCTGCTTTAAGCAGTGTAATTGAGGCACCAATCTTGTGAACATCATTAGAAAGAAACAATCCTTTCATTAATGTTGAAAGAATCAACTATTTCCATCTCAAGTATTTATTACATCCTCTTTAAAAAGTGTCATTTTGTTTTGCTTTGTGGATAGACTGAAAGAGGAGAGGGAGGGAGTTCTCTGCCAAGATCTGCCTGCAAGATGCTGCTGGTTTCAGAGAAACTGTGATGATTGGAGAATCTGAGAATCAGATCCAGAAACTGATGGAAGCTTATTTCAGATCTACCACAACACACAGATTAGTGCAAAGAGCATTGTTTGGTCAGTAACACTCATCATCTTCCCACCTTTGGGAAATAAGATAAATCAAGACAAATCACTGTTATCTCATGAGAAAAATCCAGGGGTTTATTAAAAAATGGCTTTTATAAATACATTCAGAAAGGCAGTTTCTGTAACTAAGCTTTTGTAAAAACCTGCTTTCAAATGGATATGGGAGTTTTCTTCCTAAAACAAACCTCTCTGCAATCTTGCAGTCTTTCCAAAACAAAGAAAACCCAAAAAAAAACCTACAGAGGAAGGCATTCTCTGAGAAGTATTCTGACAATAGAGAAAAGGGAAAATAAAGTGAACGGAATCATGTTTATTTTACATTTATCATTGAATTGTGCATGAGACACTATAAGTAGTGCATTCCAAATTCCTGAAAACCCAGTTTAGCATTGGTCACAGTAAGAGAGGGTGAAGAAGTAGGGAGCAATATTTACTGCTTGATCAGGAACACAGCTGTGAGAAACTGCCATGCCATGCTCATCCATCCCTGGTTTCCTGGGAGACAGATGAGATGGGCTGGAGCAGACCTGCCTCTTAGGCTTGTCCTAAAATGCTTGTGCCGTCTTTCATCCCCTCCTCCTTTTCCAATTCATTAGAGAGGAACCTTCTCCAGTCCTTAAACCCTTCAGGTAGGTGCCAGAGGCCTTGAGATGGTTTCAATTTGGCATTAGCATAAATGTGCTAAAAATGTTATTTTTCCAGGTATACTGACTACAAAACAGTTTTTAACATCATCAAAAGTAAACCATATTTTTCAAGGGCATGTATGGTGGAGACTAATCTTTTAATATTCATGTATATTCTTTGTGGCATTGCAGGAAAGGGAGTCTGAGAAGAACAGCTCAAAAAGGTGTTTTCTGGAGGAGAAGCAAAGATTTACACAAAATAATCCCTTTATTTTGGAATGTAGAACTGACACTGTGAGTTTGCATAATTGTTTAATTCAAATATTCAGGGCTTCAACCGTAGTTTATCAAATACCAATATAAAAATCTAGACACTTCAGAAACAATACAGAACAAATGTCACCAAAGTGGTTACTTAATACTTTAACTACAGATACTTTGTATCACTGTCTGTGATGAATAAGTGCTAATGAGAAAGTGCAAACTGCTCATTATCCCATTAGTAGCTCTTCAGCAGCTAAAAAATGAGAACCAGCTTCTCTGGTGACAGCTACTGTGGTAAACAACAGCCAGCTCAGGGGAGCGATCTGCTGGTGAGGTGATGGGAGCCTTCGGACAGACATCAGCATCGTCGTGGCTTCGAACCACTTCTGATTCCAGCTACTTACAAAAGAGTGGGTTTTTCATGTATTAAAAAAAAATATATAGAATTATCACTGCTTGTACTCTTCTCCCATTTAATTTGGTTCTCCAAGGGGGGGAAATTTCTAGACATGAATTAACATGATTTTAAACAGCAAAGAATCAGGCTTTGGAGCTTCCACCAGGAAAATATTTTTTCTCCTAACTAGTGCAGGTTACATTCAGTTGCTAAAAAATGTTTTCTCCCATTTCAGGATAAAGAGACTTCTAAAGCTGTTTAGCATTCTTATAATGTAGACTGGTGCCAACACTACTGTATGGATACACAATACAGTACTGTAGGATATACAGGTTACAATGTGTTTTGGCAGACCTATTGCGGGAGTTTTTATAAAAAAACTCTTGAACTCTCCAGTTCCAGGGCTGGCAAAAGGAGGCATTCACTAAGTCTCTCCCACATCATCATAAACTTATTAAATTCTGTGCTAATATCTAAAGGCTAGTATTACAAAGCCAAATGCAGAATTCAAACATTGAAATCCCTTCAAGTAAATCTAACCTAATGTGTTCCTTCACCAACAGGATACATTTCTTCTTTTACCTCTAACACTGTAGCTTCTATTCACAGGCCTTTTTCTTTGCATTTTTTTTATAGCTGATATATTATTCAGCATCAAGATTTACAAAATAGTTCACCTAATTAAATTCCATATTGCCATCTAGTAAAACACATTGTTAGGGCTTAGATTTGTACTGCCATCTCAATTACTGTAGCTGTGATTCTCCTAGATCCTCTTAAATTTTCCTCATATGGTTTTCTCTTCCTACATTCTCAAAAGGTAGGCACAGATAGTGCTCACATTGAATTGGAACCAAAACAAGACCATGACTAGAAGAAGAATTCCTGTGTTCTGAGTCCTACCCAATACACCTTCCTTCTCCTCCTTCACCTCTCTGGTGGCAATACACTCACTTCCCTGGCAGTCCTGCTTTGCCACAGTGCAGCTGCTGGGCTGGGTGAGCAGCCACGGAGCCCTGTTAGAGAATTGTGTCCTATTTCCTCTACATGCCTCTTCCAGCACAGTGCCACGAGGGAAGGCTGCCCTGCAGTGTGGTCCTACTCAGAGCTCACCACTCTGTAGGGAAGTGTGACAAGAGAGGAGTTCTGGAGAGGTGCTGCAGCAAGCAGGGCACAGGACACTCCTTCCAGTGAGCCTTGTGGCTGCACCTGCCCCTGCAGACTGTAATTAGCAATTAATATGAATTGCAGAAAATCCAGGTAGTGCTTGGCATTCTAATCCTGCAAAACACATGATGTGACCATTAGTACCACTGCTGCAGTTTTACAGCTACCCCTGTAATTCTGTCTCACTATGACATGCTCCCTGAGATGAGCTGCAAGAAGCTGCACAGCAGAAGCTGCATAACAGCAGCCCTGACACCATCTGTGGCAGCTGGGATTTTCCACCTTAATATACAACGCAAATTCCTGGCAGATGTAACAGACCCTACTTGACACAGCAACACAGCAGTGTCACTGGCTGAGGTTCTGTAGCTACAAATTTTTGCACTAAATTCTTCATGATTTAATCTGGAACCACACTAGGGAGGCCATGAATCCATGCTGGAAGAAGGTTTGATGGTTACCATTAGTTGTCAGCATGGACTGTGACCAGTGCTTCATCATGTGACTCTTGTTGCCTCTTGTTACTTGCCACCACCCTCCACAGGTTTCTTTTTCCATGTACAGTCAGTCTTCAAGTGAGACAGAAACTTTAAGGACTTTAGAGATTTTAGAGGAGCTAAGGTTTTAGTTATAGATAAGCTTTATTGGAGTTAATTAAAATATATGAGTAGGCCTTGATGAAGTTAAGAGTTAGTAGTTAACTAATAACTGATTGATTGTCAACACAATGTTTGGTTAGCAGGGTTTATAATGGAGAATATAGAAACTGATAAATAGCTTTTAGGAACATAAGACAATTGTAGGCCTCCTCTGTTCTGAAACCAATTGAAGGCAGGGAGTAGGAGTTCTACCAAGGGTTCATTTGTCATATTTGCATTGAGAAGGTAGAAAGGTCAGAACGAGGAAAACTTCACTTACTTCTTCATTTTGGGACCCCTCCCAATGAAAGGGACCACTGACCCATTTCAAGGAACAAACTGTGCATTCTTAATAGCTTTTGAACTAATTACCATACAAAGCAGGGAATGGGATGTACCAAAGTAGTGAATACATATTTGTATTTTGGGTATTCAATACTTGTATAGATAGAAGGGCTCTCTAATCACCAGTAAATGGCGGTGTGCATTCGGGAGCATCACAATAAACATACACTCTCTAAATTTAAACTATTAGAGAGTCTTTGTTTGTCACAGTTGGATATTGGTACTAGATCAACATCCATATTTTTTTAATAAATCACAAGAGCCTTTTGATATTACACCTACCAAATCCATTTTAGCAGAAGGTTGGAGAAAATTCATGGCATCTTATGGCCTTTGTTCACATGCCTTGCACACCCTCCAGGTAAACACAGCTCAATGTCCATCACACACCTCAATCACTAATTTTTCCAGGATTACCCCTGCTTGCTGGAAAAAGAGGAAGAAAATGTCACTTAATAGACTTGGCCTTTTACTTAGACTTAAGATGAGAGTTCAGATGTGCTTCCACACAGCTTCCAAATTATCCCACTATAAAGCAGATGGCCAGCTGCCAATAAAGTGTATTAACACTACAGTGAGAGGTGCTCCATGGCAAGGCATGAATTTAGGCATGGACATCCAGTGTCTCTAGGTGATGTCCCCAAACAAATGGAAATAAGTAAGAATGTTTACTGTCGCTTAAGGGAAATAAAAATTAAAAAGAAACCTTTCATATATTCTGGAACATATTTCTGCTAAATGTTTTTCTCTTTGACATATTTCAACCCTTTGTAACAGAGCTTCAGGTGGCTATAGTCCTATTTCCATGCTGTTAACTTGCCATCACCGTTGAAAATCTCATTAGAAAGAAAAAGTAAAGGGAGAAGCATCCCTCAAGTGCAACAGGATCGGACTGACCCAGCCTCTTTGCAGTGTGCAAACATAGCCTGCATGGTAGATGATTTGTCAAGTATTTTTCCTGAGGAACCATCAGCGGTTTCTTAGTACTCAATTATGCAAATCACTGAAAGCACTATGTGAAAATGATGATATTTAGTATGCACTCTGAGTATACTAACAACATTCAATGCCATTCATTCTACAATCCCAATTTTTCCAAATTATATGTCCAAAAAGTACATATTTTTGAGATAAATAATGATAAATTAATAGCTACATTAATTTGCACTTATAAATTGGCAAAATTGAAGAAATCAAACAAAAAAAAAAAGCATGTTTGCCCACATAATATATCTGCTTGTAAAAAGCTCTTTATATCCACTAACTTTAGGATCTTTCTCTGGTAACACCTGGAATCTAGAGGAAGTTATCTTTAAGGTTTTCTTTGCAATAACTTTTAGCATTCTATAGCTGAAGAGGAATTCTGCACTGGGTGTTAGGCTTAATTTAAACTTTGGCACTTCTGATGATTAAACTTGATACAAGATTTATTAGCCTAATTACCTAGATGTTTCAATGTATTTGTGCTATGACACCATAATTCCAGATCCTTTATTTTGATTTCCTCAGTAAATCTGTCCACTCTGAGAGTAAATTCTCCTTTATGACATCTGCAGGCATAGAACATTCTGGCTTACTTGTATTCATATTCCTTTTTCCTTAGTAGATTATTTGTGTTCACAAGTAGAGCATACTCCTTTTTCCTTCAATAAAGTGCAGTTATCTAGGGTACAATAGATATGATTTGAAATCAATTTATGCCTGAATGGATTTAGATATGTAATTTTGCCCCCTTTACTGACACCCTTAATAACTATGTTCAAATGCTTAGTGATTCAAATCTGTATTTGATATATATTCAAAAATACAGATTCAAATCTGTATTTGATATATATTCAAAAATGTGAGGTTCAAAAGTAGGAAGCATTTCTCTGCCAAGAGGGAATCAAACACTGAACAGGTTTCCTAGATATGTTACATGTCCCTAGACTGTCAATGCTTAAGAGGCATTTGGGCAATGGCCTGGATAATATGCTGTAACTTTTGGTCAGTCCTGAAGTAATCAATCAGTTGGAACAGTTGGATTGCACATCACTTCCAGCTAGATCTATTCTATTCTATTCTATTCTATTCTATTCTATTCTATTCTATTCTATTCTGTTCTATTCTATTCTATTCTATTCTACTCTAACAACTGCTGCTGCTAAATGAATAGATGACAAAGATGCTTAGTCGTCCTTGTTAAAATTGCTCTGCTTGATGTAAGCTGATTAAAAAATCATTGGGTCAGATAAAGAGAAGTATAAGCTTAAATCTCTATAACTAGTGAAAGATTCTTCCGGACAGAGGGAGAAACAACTTTAATCTCTGTCCTGGTAAAAATTATATACTTTATATTGAGGCTGTTTTCTATCCACCTTTTCTGTCAGTCAGGTTTCAAATTAGCATAAAATAGATGCAGTGGGGTAAAATTAGGAATCTCTACCTTCATTTAAAATACACATTTCTATCATGTTTTCAAGGAAGCCTTGAAAGCAAGGTAGTGTGAGTGGAAACAGAAGGGAGTACAAAATTCCTAATATTTCAATCCTTGCTAGTAATTTAACAGCAACAAAAAGTAGCTGCCATGTTCTCTACTTACATTAGGTGGCACCATCCTCACAGATTTACTGTTTATGTAAAAAAGCTCAAAAACATTAATTCTGAAATAATGTTAATTCGAGTACGAAATACCTTGATAAAGCTGATGCTTGAATTGCAACTCAGAGGAACATCTGACACTATTTAGACAAGAAAGAGTACTCAAATTTTGTGTAAAAGAAATCTCCTTTGTTGAAGAAAAGGTGCAAGGAATAGCTAGCAGGAAAGCAGTAATGCTGATGGATTTAGCCATAAATCTTGCTCTGTAATAGGCTTATTAAGAAGCCCACAATTCACTCTTCATCTCTAAACAGGTTTTATTCGCAGAAAAACAATAGTGAAAACCTCTTTATTATTCAACTTATTTAACTGAGTTATGATAATTTGCAGGACCTTTCCATTCTTCACTTATCCGTGGAGGAATTTCTAAAAATAGTTGAGAATTGCTAATTCCACTTTGCAACATTCATCACTATTTTGTAGTGTGGTTCTCCTTGCGTTAAAATGAAGTTAGTACTATTAGAAATGGAATGAAGGAGAGGGCCAGTGGTGAGAGCAACCAACATCAAATTCAATTAAGGTCTGCCTCTTCTCAAATCATCTCTGTGTCAGGCTAGGCATAGACTTAGGCATGGATATCCAGTGTCTTTAGATGGTGTCCCAAAATAAATGGAAATAAGTAAGAATGTTTATTGTCTTTTAAGGAAAATAAGTAAAAAACAAACCATTTATATATTCTTAAACATATTTCTGCTGAATGTTTTCTCTTTGATGTATTTCAACCCTTTGTAACAGTGTTCCAGGTGGCTGTAGTCCTGTTATCATGCCATTAACTTGCCATCACAGTTGAAAATCTCATTAGAAAGAAGTTCTTACAAGACTCGACTCTAGGGCTCCTGGTCTTGAGAATTCTTCTAATAGCTTAACTTTAAAACTCAATGTTTAGTTTTACCAAATTTGGAAAATTACATACAGTCCATCAGATAGAAACAGGTGGATGTGAACTCCCTAAATATTTTAGGATCTCAAAAGAGAAGTGACTTTCTGTTTCCTTGTTCCATCTCTAGGGTAACATACTAGGAACTCATTAAATCAGTTTAAGTAACCTCTTTGTCATGGCCTGAGTAGCAAGAATCAAATTTATAAAGGCAAATAGATGTTATTTGAAATTTTCCTCCACATACATCACTGCTCTTATTGCTGATGATCCTCTGATACCAAATTTCACCCCAGTGTGAACTCGTGCCATTTACTGAGGTTCACAGAGACAGGTGACCCAAACAGCCTGTGATGAATATCCCTCCACTCTGTTTATGTCAACTCAAAAAAATAATGACAATTCAAAGTAATGACTTTGGGTAGATGATTAAGGTAAAAAGAATGCTAAAGTACGGAAGGCCCTGGATACCTACCCATGACATTATTATTAAGTCTATCATATATTACTGTATATGTATAATTATCATATTTCATTATTATTAAATCTATGTATAGTACAGTATGTACGTAAGCCTGGACTAATTACAGGATGCTCACACACTGTTTTCTTGCACATATTGCTGCTTCAGAGATGAATTGAGGATGACTGATCTATTTATTAAAAAACAAAACCAAGAACTTGTCTCAAATAACAGTGATAAAAGTTAGAAAACATTGCATAGTAATTGAGTATGCATTTTCTATTGCTCTAAAAAATACATTGGTGTCACTGTTAAAGGGTTTTCAAAGATGTGCAGCAAAATCTTGCTGAAAACTACTTTTAGAAGTTCCTTTCTAAGTTCCTACTGTTTGTAAGACTGTTTACAGAGCAGATAAAATAGGTCAATTGGAGAATGGTATTGCATAGGTGACTAATGCATGGCGTTTATCCAAGTTACAAGTAATCCGGATATGTTCTCAATAGAGCATGGTAGTCCTAGAAAACAGATTTGCTCCCACAAACCAATGTATTTCTTACACACTTATTGGGGTGATAATACAGTCCATACCTAGCAGGCAGAGGAAAGAATCAGAGGCTTGTTCCATAGGTTATGTTACTGGGACGGTATCTGCATCTGTAACAAAGAGGCTTGGTTACAAAAAACCAACCATGCCAGCTAAAAGCAGTCAATACATGCAGCAGCACATGCTGCAGTAGGGAATATACTGAGAGTTCCTTCTTGCTGCAATTTTGCACATTTACTTGAGCCAGGTAAAAGAAGTGGATCTCACAAAGGTCATTTAGCATTTGTCCTAGTGCTCCAAGCAAACATTCTAAGACTGAGCCACTGAATGAAATACTCATTACCTACTGGAGGTAGGAACTGGACAAAGTAAAGCTGAGTGTACTGCCTCTGATGCCTCCTAATACACACATTTAGTGTTTCTACCCCAACCACTGAAAGACCACTAGGTCAAGGCTATACAAATAGATTTATATATTGTCCTTACTGTTCTTTTAATCTTTTAAATAAGGATGATTTAAACTATAACAGGTATTCCAACAATGGTATGGAAACTTCCATGTGCACGACAGATGAATGGATTGAAGGCACACCCAAATCAGTTTGGGCCCCCTAGTAGTGCACTCGTGCTCCATCATCCCTCCTTGCCCATAATGGACTGTGTTTTGTACATGCTCATGTGCCAGGTGGCATTCAGGGCTCAGAACAGGACAGGGATAATTTCTAACAAGTGGTTTAAATATGTCGAACCCATTTTGGAAGGCACAAGCTATTAGACATAAGAGCATGAATGAGGCAGTTCCAATCAGCCTGAGGATTCAAGAGCTGTTCTTGGCAGTATTTATGTACTGATTTGCATTTAATCCAACAGTCCAGTGTGGGCGAGGAGGAGATGGTGTAACACATAAAAGGCTATCAAATGTGTGGCTCCTATGAGCTCTGCCATGGCTCTTTGAAAGAATTTGGTTGCCAGATCATTTCCTGATACTCTGATAAGAGCAGTGAGGGACTTTCCCCTCTGTGTCATAGTCCAGATGTCATCACTTAGTGCATCTTGAATCTCTGTAAGCTTTTTGTAATAAGCTAAACAAAATTGGCATAGATTGTTAAATAAAGACATAGTGTAGATGTAATTTCTGACTGATTTTCCTCGCTGCCTTATCAGGCCAGACCTAACATGACTTCTCTAAGCAAATTACGTGCAATGCCACAGGCAAGTTTTCTTTCCTACATCCAGCTCAATGGTTCAAATTTCCACTCATAAATAACTCCCTTTACCCTGTAGCTATTTCTAATGATGAATGAATACTTTTCCTAGATGCTTTCATCTTCAAGAAGTTCCTGACCTTACAAGAAACAAGGAAAGACTCCCTATCTGCTTAAATGAGAAGGTGGCAAATCCCCACTTCTTTGCTACTGATTCAGCGTAATTTAGAATTTGTTTTCCAGGGATCTATGTAGCAGGTTGAGCATAAGAACTCTAGATGGAGGAGCTTGAGGCAAAAGTCATTACAAAAACAGCAAAGAGTAGCCTGACCTGCATTGCAGTGAAGACTCCAAGGCGAACTGCATGGACAGAAGTGCTCTGCAATTCTTTCTTTTTCTCAGGTAAGCACTACTTCTACGTTGGTTCCCCTTCTAGGCACAGAAAGCCAGGATAGGGTTAAAAGTGTTCCAAGACATGGAAAGATTTTCTGAGTTCACCCAAAGTCAGTGACAGAAGCATATTTATTCTGTGAGAAAAGTACATGTGTTACACCTCATCAGCCAAGGGTAAAGCAATGGCTTAAAATAACAATGAAGCTTGCAAATTTTTTTTGCAGAACATTTCTAAAAAGCTTAAAGCAACAGCTTGCTCATAACTTTCCTGAACCTGTATGAATTCTAATTGACATAATCATTATGACCTCAAAAAAAAAATTGAGAGGATTTTCACAGGCAGGAAGGAAGGTGTTGCAGTAATGGGCAACACAGGGACCCCAGGCAGGTACAAAGTTGTGTTCTTTATTGCCAAAAACCTTTTCTTTTTAAGCAGTTAGCTCCTTATCACCAGCTAACACAACACAACAGGCCCGAGTCAGTCAATCACCATGCAACAGGGTGTGGACATGTGGCTGTCACACAGCAGGTCTCTCACATCTCTCATGTCTCTCTACTGCTGCCCCAGCTCAGTCACTCTCCCATACCAGAAGTAACATGGAGCCATGTTACAAGGCCTTCCTTTTATACAGCCTTACCTATGGGTAACAATTCCCTCTTCTTTGTTTTTGTGTTGTGCAGCTAAAACTCTGCGCAGGTAAAGCCATTATCTTATCAAGACTGCTATTGATCATTTGCTGCACACAAGATATAATGCATGGGGTGTATATCACAATCATTAAGAACACACAGAGGATAACTATGTTTTACATTACTAAGTGTTTAAGCCATGCCTTGAAGCTGAGGCTGTCGAGCCGTGAAGACACCCCCACCAACCACCTTCATTGTGTTGCAGTGGCAGTTTAGTGAGCTGCTTAAGATTGCTGATACTCTTATGAATGGACTTTGGATGGTCACTTAAGTTCATGCAGCACATGCCATCAAAATCTTCGCACCCATGGCCATGAGCCAGCAGTAAGAATTCAATGGCTGCCTTGTTTGCAGTGCTGCGTGTTGCACCGATTTAACATCAATTGGCATTGCTGAAAGAGTGGCACTAGTGGTGCTAGCTTTCTCTGCAAGCCACAGCCAAGCTTGTTTAAAGAAGACAAAGTGTGAGCAGTACCAGTTGCTGGTATCAAGCTGCCAGAGATGCACTCTGCAGTGTTCCAGAAAGTCACCATCAGATCACACTTCTCTCTGAGAACCCATGTGCTGCACCTGACCTGATGCTGAGCTGCAGCTGTTAGAGCTGTCTGATTTGGATGAAACAAGGCCAGTTGGCCAATAGTGAAACAGCTTTGCCTGGTATGCCTTTCCAGACACACTCCCTACACATTAAGAACAAGTCCAAGGGGAGGGCAATAGCACTGATGCCATGCGACTTTCCAAAGTTCGATTGCACCACCAGGAAGTATTGCTGAAAATACCTTTAGGAGAGACATCAAAGTTACATTAACATTAACACTGTTCATATGAGCATCAAATGTATCATCAATGTAAAAGCATTGCAAGGCCTGCAAAGCCCCTAGCGTATCTAGTTCTTGTGGCTGTGAGAGCAAAGCTGGAAAGTTGTGCATTCTTCTCAGATCTTTGTACCATGTCTCATCACATCCTGTGTTCTTTCACCAGGGGTCCTGGCACCTGGGCTGCAATATCCTTGGGGCCAGGCAGTTTCACATTGTGCAGCTTACCAAAACGCTCCTCGCCAGTGGGTACCCCTACGAGCCACATGCGAAAGGGATCCCCAGGGGCTGCCACAGAGGTGCACACAGTATCAGTGAGTGTAGCATTTGCAAGGGTGATCCATACATTTGTGCTGTCCAGTAGGGGGTAAGACACTCACAGTGCCTTTGCCAATCAGGATGATGCAAACAAATTTAATGTGGCGACCTGTGAAGACACAAGCATAACTCCTTCCCCACATTGGCAAGTCTAAAAGTCCTGCCCACTGCCCTGTTTCTAGGTCCTTTGCCATCACCAGAGGCCTGGGATGAGCCTTTATATCAAAATAAAATTGCCTTTCTCATGCTGTTTGGCCAGGTGCATCCCAATTCAGGAAACTGAGAACACACTGGGCTTTTGCTAACCTATCATGTAGGCAAATCCAGGAGGGCTTATTTTTGACATGAGAGCTATCTCTCTGCCAAATTTAAAATACCTGCAGAATAGTGCTGGAGAACTTTACAGAACAGATCTCAAAGTATTAACATGAGTAAAGTGGCACCTTTTTCTTAGGCTCATTTATTGAAGGAGCTGAATTATTTGACTGAAATATTCCGGAATTCAGCCAGAAGCACAGGAAAGATATGAAACACTTAAACTCAGTGCCTCAGAAAGGTATAAACAATTAAAATTGGTATTGTATAATGGGAATGGAAGCTGTTTTCAGTGGTGCATAGTGAGTGGTGGTGCTCACACATGTGCAACAGACAGACAGAGCTCTCACCCTGCTGCATCTCCTTCCACTATTGCAGCAGGGGAAGTGATCTTTCAGTAGAAATGCCAGACTAGTGTAAAAGGTCATTAATGACCCATTCTATATAATACTCATTTACACTCCACTTAGCATTCCATTTTAATTAGTAGCTCAAGTGGCAAACAGGAAATAAACATCATCTGAGGACACTCCTAACATTATTCCCTCTGACCTCTCCGAAGCAGACCACAATCCCCCCAATAGGCTGAGACAAGAAAAGATTTGAGAAGCAAGTGGTATATATCACTCTTTCCTGTATGCCAGCTGAAGCTTGCAAGATGTACATGCCACTATGACTCAGCAACAACAAACCTGCAATTTCCTCAGGCTTTGGGCATTTGACATTAGAATGACTCATTGTCCATATGGAGAGCTGAGGAGTCATTTTCATATGACCGCACCAGAGCATCTTGAGAGAACTTAGAGAAATAGCTGTAGTTCCAAGGTGTTCTTTTTCTGATAAATTTTCTTAGCTATTTCAGTCACCCCTCTGTGATTGTTTCATCAGTGAGATACAGCTGCTGATTGTGGCTCCACAGCTCTTACAAAACAGTATTGCATATCTTCTTAGAAGTTCTTATGGCAGCAACTTTCCACCAAATCTTTGATATTTGGCAATGCTAAAACAGCTAACACACAAATATGTTAATGTAGGTCATCACTGAATTGTGGAGAAAAGGAGCTGAGCCATATCCTACAGGCCATGACATTTTACATGCCTAGGAATGAGAAGTACCCCACTGCACCCCAAAGAACAGCCTGCTTTCAGCCCCAGAGCAGCACCAACCTTCCTTGCACAACATGCAGCAGGCTCAAGGACCTCCCATCTCCATGAGGAGTTGAAGTTAAAAACATGTGCTAAAATAAGAAAATCTCTCCACCCATGCTTTGGAAGGTGGCCACAGCTATCCACCTTCAATCAAGAAGTGCCACATAGCACAGAGCACAAATTTATTCCATAGAGGAACCACTCTGTTACTCTTTCTCCTTCATCAGGGCATTTAAGCATTAGCACCTGGACTGGTATTCCCACAAAAAATAAGAGACCCTTATTGTCCAAAGGTGACCTACATGAAGCTTTGATATCAGCAGTCTGATAAACAAGAGGGTTCTAATCTGACTGAGGTTCTTAAATTGTCATGTAAAAGCAGATTTCAGTCAAACAAAAGCTTTCAGTCACCTTTTGAAATCAATAAAGTAACCAACTACAAAACTAAAATGCGAATATAATATCACTTATGTTGGAAGTTCTTTGCTATCATTTACTACTTCAGCCATACAACTATGGCACTGCAGCTGGTATGTGACCATCCATGGGGGAATGCAGGCTGAAGAACTGAGGTCTGACACAAGAAGATAGGAAACATCAGATAAATTATTTGCTGTCAACCTTTATTCTGTTCCTTTTGCCCTTGTATTTCAATACATTCTTTAATTAAGTAATCATATACTATTCTTCTCCCTTATTTTTTGTCTTTAAGATTTAATGCAGAAAATTAGTTCCCATGGTAGTTAGATGAAGGTTTCAGGGGGAACTCTTGGTTGTGGTGCTCCCTAGCTTCTGTGCAGCTTGATCTTTCCTCTTCAACTATATTTTTTGCAGGTTTTTTTTTTATTACATGTGAGTTTTTATGAACAGATAACATCAAAATTAGGTGAATTTTGAGTGCCTTTTCCCACAGCTTTGCAGGTGGCTAGTGGAGGCACTTTTTGTGCATCCCAGGCTTGAACAATACACAATAACGTGAGAAAAGTTTCAATATGTTGGTTGGTCTGTTTCCAGACAAAAGCTGTTTCTACTAAACTATTAAATATGATAATTTTTCACATGGGATGTTGCATTTGCACTGAAAATTGCAAAAAAAAAAAGTGATACAAGCAGCTGAGCTGCAGTTCTCACAAGATATAAAAGTAACATTCAACATAAAATCCCCATAATTTTAAACATAAAAGTTTGAGGTTGGAAATTGATGAGGTTGAGCTCACACCTGAAGCATTCAGTATTTCGCTGTAAAGCAAATAAACTCTTCAAGGGAACAAAATCAATCCTCCTACTAATTCTGCTTCCAAGTGTCAGCCTGCATTATGTGAAAATGTTACCAGGCAATGGCATGACAGCAGAGAACAAATGAAACAAAAATCTCTTCTCAGTGTACTTTAACTTCCATATGAATTTTCAGAGAAGAAACTGCAGTTTTGCTTACTTAGCCAGTATCAGCTCCATTCTTTACAGTTAAAATGAACATTTAGAGCTGGAATGACCTCCCTGAAGAATACTATGTTTCTGTCCCTGACAGCCCATGTCTCCAAGTATTGGAAATACAAGCTTTTTTCTCTTTTCTTGGCAAAGGAAGAAAATCTGATATTTGCTGATATTTATGTTTAATGCCTGCTTAAAAGCATCTTTTCCAACACATCACTGATCAAGAAAACCTGTAATTTTTTTTGCATTGTCCTGAGGAAGTTAATCATTCTGCTCTAGTCTATGGATGATACAATCCAGACCTCAGGTTTGCACTTCATAGAACTGTGTCATTCAGCTGCCACGGCTACTTCTATTTTTTTGTGTTCAAACCTTCAGCCGGTGCTTCTGGGTTTGCTGCAGTGTGTGTTTGGCTGCATTCAGAGAGACGTTCTTCATTTTAGTGTCTTTTTTCAGTCTCATAACTAATCCTAAAGTGAGAACATAAAAGAACCAAATACTCCAGAATTGTGATGAAAAACAAAGCTTTCTTAGACATTATTAAACCGTGAAGATATTTAATCAATCAAGGAGATTCAATGCTACCATACAGAACATGGGAAATATTTGAGACATATGAAGTATTATTCTGTTACAAACTTTTGGCTGATAGGCTTTTGTATGAAATTCTTTTACAAATATTTAGGAAATCCCATTTTTCAATATACAGCCCTGGGACTTTGTTATGGCTCGCACCAGATACCCTGTGCCTGGAGCTAACAAATAGCTGTGATAGCAAAATTTGAAAGGCAATACGTGATGTGGTCTGTACTTCTGTCTGTGTGTGGTCTGTACTGTAGATTCTTATGGCAGTCTTCCTTTCCAAATGCTACTGAAATACCTTTTTCTCCACTAAAATCAGATATTTTATCAGAAGTGGTTTGATATTGATTGTCTGTGCTATCTAATTGCTGTATTAGTTTATAGGACAGGGAACTTACTGCTCACAAGAGGCACCTCTAACTAATCTGTTCAAGAAATGGCAATTAATAATTGCTTTTGCTCATCTTTATCAAATCCACTACTGTGAGCTCACTATGACTCCTTCAGACAATCTCTGTTGCTTTGTGGAAACATTTCTTGAGAAAAACATTCTCTCTTTATGGTCTAGTTACAGGGTTATTTTCTTTTTATGATGGCTCTCATTTTTATTATTATGAAAATAAACATGTGCATGGAAGCAGGTTTTTTATTATTTGAAAATTAATCAAAATGCCACCAGTTTTTTTGCATTGATGTAATTATTTTTATGTTTGATAAGCAATAAAATATCTTTTAACTATCTATCATAATACTATACCACAAATTAATTCCTTTTCCATGAACATCATAAAGGTATATGTGATATATTGCAGTAGACTATCATGAAAAATATTATTGTAGCACACTTGCTTATGATAATTTTATATGGGAAATACTGTGCCAGGAGATGAATTTCTACTCTTTCTAATAAACTGAGGAAACACCAGCAGAGCACAAAAACGTACTGACCTTTGCTGCCTTCAGACAATTGCTGTTTCCTGCAGTCCTGCTTTGGAGTTTTAATGTCATGTGTAAGTGAATCTAGCATTCAGGAATGGGATCCTGCTTACAGAAGATACCAAAGGAAAAAAAATTATTTTACTAACATATTTGTCCTCATTTTGTTGCACAAGTTGTTGCAGCCATTGCAAAATTGCCATAAAGAAAGAAGAATTTTTAGACAATAATTATCTATCAGAATAAATCATACTGTTGGCTTTTAATGAACAAAACAACTAAACAAAAATGCTTCCATCATTTTTGTGCCGAATGAAGCTTCAGACAATTATTAATTTACAGAGGTCTAGCACTGCAATCAAAACCACTATCCCTTTAATCTTCATTTTCTCATAATCAAGGCCTTGAATCCAGTTTTTTAACTTACTGGTACTGTCTACTTTTTATAAATACAGACTGACTGCTGTCAGTGATGTAAGGGGAAGTACAGACCACATCATGTATCCTCCTTATGATGTTTCCTTTTCCTCAATACAGGCATAACTTAATCACCTTTAAAAAGTCCCAATTATTTCCGCTTGAAATCCCCATGAAAAATGGACCATACATCACAAAATAGTATTTTCTTTACATTGATCAGTACATCCTCTTACATACAAAGCAAATATTCCATCATTCATGCTCTTTCCCTTTTCTCTACTAAAACAGGATTTCCATGTAAAGAATGTCCACATGATTTAAAGTATATTTTAGACTTTTCAAAAAATTCCTCAAAACCTTGCCTAACTCCATGTCCCCAAGCCAAGTTTCATGGATATCAAAGAGGATTTTCTAGTTAGTTCTTTCTTCCCCAAAGGGATACATAGAAGCACTTTGCTTCTATATACTTGAAAAACTGAAATAACTAAAATAATTTTTGAAAAAATTACAACTACAACTACAACTTCTTCTTATTTGGCCTCTGAAATTCACCTGCTTAGCAATTTTGCCTGTCAACTTTGAAGACGGAAGATAAAATTAGTGCAGAAAAATAGTTCTTTTTAATGGAAACATCCCTCCTCTCCCCCACTCCCAATTATATTTAGTTCTATGAGAAGGTAAAAATTTTGGAGCACTGAAATGTATGTTTTTAAATGTTTTTATTGTCATGTAAATTACTCTTCTTGGCCCATCTCTGGTCAATGTACCTTCTTTAGAAAATTTGCTGCTGCTGGTGGTTTGCAAAGGTAATTTGCCTACCAAGTTTGCAGGTCGTGGCCAAGTCACCAAGTGGTGCTTTCTGGCTGATTAAGCTGTGGGACACGTTCCAGTGAGCAGGTCTGAAAGCACATGCTGACCCCATCTAAATCTTCAGCCAGATGAAACCTGGGAACACCTCAGCTCCCCCTGCCTCCGCCTGAAGGCAACCTGGGCACCTGGTCCAGAATGTGATCCCTCTCCTCACCAGCAGCAGCCCAGCCTTGGCTGTGGGTCCTCACAGGAAATGCTTCTTCCCCCTTGATCAGACATAGCTGAAGCCCATGCACACAGATGAAGGAAGAGTTTTCTTTAAACAGCTTTTCATTACAAAGTTCTGCAAAATCTAGTAGGTTTATTGAAAAATTATTTTTTAATGAAAAACACTGAAACATGGCAATTCCCTTTATTATGAACATAAAGGTTTGCTACATAATGAATTCTACCTATATCTTCAGGAGCCTTGTGATCTAGAAGCTGTTCTCCTTTGTGGAGAATAACAGGAAGCTTTCTAGGAAGCTTCCTGGACAAATAACATTTTCCATTATTTACTGGAAACATCCTTACCTATAGTGAATAATGGTGGCTTTTTTATTAGAACACAGATTTCATCTGATGAGGTTTTAATTCTATTCCTCTCTTTCCCCTTATTAGACCATATTTCTGAGGTGGAGGAGTGGGACATCCCAGTCTGAAATTCATTCACACTTCACAAAGTCTTCAGGCACAGTTGGGCCTCTAAGAAACATGAGTTGCAAATTGATGTACCTTACCCATGGTAAATTCACAGCATCAGTTGAGCACCCTGTCATCTTTAGGGCATCCAAAGTTGTGCCTTACCCTAAAGACTGGCCACAAAGTAGAAAGCATACAACACATTTCCTATGACTTCAGATTTCAGCACACCACCCATCGGAAATCCATCAGCCCAGGCACCCACTTGAAAGTCCTGGATTACTTACAGATAATGGCCACACAGTTCCCCCCACCCTGCCTCCTTCAAAGAATCGAGGACTCAGGAGTCAAAGAAAGCCACCAGAATACTTTGATGTGAAGTTGAAGTCCAGAGATTAAGAATAGTGATGATGGGCGGAGACCACTTGCTGGTTTTACTGCTTCGGAGGATTAACACTGAGAACGTTAAAATCTGTTAAAATGTATTAAAATCTGGGCAAGCTGTATAGATGGGCTGAGGCCAATGGTATGAGGTTCAATAAGACCAAGTGCCAGGTCCTACACTTTGGCCAGAACAACCCCAGGCAGCACTACAGACTGGGGGCAGAGTGACTGGAATGGGGCCCAGTGGGACAGGACCTGGTGGTGAAGGTCAGCAGCAGGTGACATGAGCCAGTGTGAGCCCAGGTGCCCAAGAAGGTCAATGACACCCTGGCCTGTACCAGCAAGAGTGTGGCCAGCAGGCCCAGGGCAGATTGTCCCTCTGAACTCAGCACTGCTGAGGCCAGAGGAGGGCAACAGAGCTGGTGAAGCATCTACAGAGTGAGTGCCATGAGAGGCAGCTGAAGGAGCTGGGAGTGTTTAACCTGGAGAAGAGGAGGCTCAGGGGTGACCATGCAGCTCTCTACCTCTCCCTGCAGCCAGGTGGGGGTTGGCCGCTTCTCTCAGGCAGCCAGTGACAGGATAAGAGGAAATGGCCTCATGTGCCCCCAGGGGAGGTTCAGACTGGACATGAGGAGGAATTGTTTCACAGAAGGGCTTGTTAAACAATGGAATGGGCTGCCCAGGGAGGTGGTGGAGGCACCATCCTTGGAGTTGTTCGCAAAATGACTGGACGTGGTACTTAGTGCCACAGTCTGGTTGACAACGTGGTGTTTGGTCAAAGATTGGACACCATGATCTTGGAGGTCTTTTCCAATCTAATTCTGTGAAATCATAGAATCACAGAATCACTAGGTTGGGAGAGACCTTCCAGATTATTGAATCCAACCCATGCCCTAACACCTCATGCCACCTAGCCATGGCACCAGTCTTTTTTTAAATACATCCAGGGATGGTGACTCTATCTCCTCCCTGGACAGACAATTCCAGTGTTTTATCTCTCTTTTGTTAAAAAAACTTTTTCCTAATATCCAGCCTATATTCCCCTTGGTGCAGCTTGAGACTGTGTCCTGTCATTCTGTCAGTTGCTGCCTGGACAGACAGACACCAACCCCCACCTGACTACAACCACCTTTCAGGAGATTGTAGAGGGCTCCTTTCTCTCTTTAGTTAAACTACTGTTAGTTCAGTAATATCCACTAATCTTCTTAATGGATGACTCGCATCCAAGCCCGAATTTCCACATATTTCGGCCTGACTCATCACTGTTTAAGTTGGAATTGTTCTGTCTCACTGTTTTTGCAAATACACTGTCAGTCTTTGCTTACTCATATTAATAGTTTTGCCATGGCTTCATGTCTCCTCCCTCAGTACCTTTCCAGCATCTGTGGGCAAAACCCAATGTTTTCTGTCTGAGACAGACTGGAAGACTTATTGCCTCCTCCATGAAAGAGGAATCTTTGCTCCTCAGCAAAGCCAGTCACAGCTTTATCACTACTTGCTGCTGGGAGTACACTACAGCTGATCTAAAAAAGCCTTGGGAGGTGCTTGAGAATCAGAACTGCTGGCAAGGCAAAGAAGTGGCAGTCACTCCCCGCCGCCTCCAAGAATTCACATTCTGTAAGGGGGATTTTCCTCTCATTTAAGCCTGAAAACATTCCTGAGAGGAACAGTTTGTCCTCAAGTTGGCATAATGTTGCATTAAACATTTGCCACTTACTGTTCTGCAAGCTGTTAAGCTTCCTGTGAAAGCAGTAAGATACCACAGAAGCACTCTTTTGTAAACAGAGTCCTACATCATTTTATTAAAGAACTGTGGCAATACTTATCTGGGAATAAAACAAGGGGAAGTTGCATCACTATGTGGGCTGCAAATTAGGCAAGGGGAATTATTAGCCTAAATTAACACAGAAGAACAAATTATATTCAGCCAAGAAGTGTTTTACAAGGAAGAAGATGAAAGAGAAAGTTGTAGCTTTCTATACAAGGAAAGATACAACCTTAATGATAAGCATAAGAGATAGGATACACAGATTAAAAGAAAGGAAGGGTGTAATTTGATCTTAGTCCTGAGTTGTAATTACAATGTGAAATAAAAAGAATACAAATGAAAATTTCAATACATGCTTAAAAAGGCATAGAAATAAAGGAGAAATGCACTTACTACAAAGTTTCTGGAGAACATTCCAAGTGAGCAAAAAGTCCCTTCTTTTCTAACTATGCAAGGACACCAGCATCATACTTGGTAACATCAGTCCCTTGTTTTGCTAAGGCCATTTCTATCCTAACCCAATAAGGTATAGATCTTATTAGGAGTCTTGAATTATAACCCTAATTTCTGTGTGCTTCACAAACCCCCACTGCTAACAATCCAGTTACAACACAAGAATTGACAGATAAACACAGATGAACATCGTTCAATGAATCCGTGTGGTACCTTCTAGCCTAGAATCTCCATAAAATGGGAAAACATGCTGAAATTTTCCTATTTCCCATGACAGACATTGGTTGAAAAACACCTGCATCCTAACCACTACCATCTGCACTCTAAATGCATTTATTGCAGGCTTCTGTTTTTCTGAGTGGATCTCAGTAAATGTAAAACAATGAGAATCCTGTACTTGTTTATATCTCTGGAAATGTGATCAGGCTGAGCCTGCTCAAGAGGTGGCAAATAAACAGTGTAATAACCAGTTAAAGCACTGCACTACTTTACAGAAGATTAAACAGGCCCAGAACATTTTTGTACTGAAACTGGCTAGACCAAAATATCCGGAATGCCAGCACTAGTGACCACTCTTTGTCTCCAGAGCACTGTAGATTGCTTTCAAACTGCCTGGAGGGAACAGTGTCTGTTCTGTACTAACTCCCAGGTAGTGCCCAAGAACTGCTGGGAGGAGTCTGAGCTGATCCAGCCCAAACCAGGGACAAGGGTAATGATCTAGCACTACAGATGACTGAGTTTATTACTCTGGAAGATTTAGAGTAAGAGTTTATTACTCTGGAAGATTTAGAGTAACACCTCCCATGGCATTAACCTCAAGGAAGTCATGAGCAAGAATTAATCAGAAAACAGTAGTGCTTTCAAGGATTTACTGCAAAAGCACATTCATTAGACTGCACCCCTGAATGTACCAGAGGCCAAAAACAGATCAATAGTCCAGAAAGCAACCTCCTAAAGGAGCTCTTGTTCAGCAGAACACTGCTTGGAAGGGCAAACTCAGGACTGTAAGCTCAGAAAAGATCTTTGGTAAGTTTCTACAGCAAGGCAGTTGAGTGCTGCAGCAGGGGAGGCTGAGGAGGAAGACAAGGGCATCCCTATTTACAGACAAGACTGCACCAGAAGTGCCTGACTTACATAAGCAATTTGTTCTCTTGTTTGTGTAAGCAATTCAGCTAGACCACAAATACCATCCTGAGTACTCAGGTGAAAAGTACTTGCAAGTCATTCTTCTGAGAAAATGCTCTGAAAAGCAGAGCCCAAGGCTGTGACATCAACTGCAGACCTGTATGCCATGACTGGATGCCGGTGAGTCATGGCATGCATAAACCAGCAGCATTTGAGAAGACCTTCATAACCAGGTCCAGTAAAATTTATTGTTCTAAATTTGCAATTAACTCAGTTTAAATTGACATAATTAGGAGAATCTGACTCATAGCCTTTTTATAAACGTATTTTTAAATCTCATTTATAAGATAAATGCATCTTCTGTTTCTGAAATGACATAAATATTTTTTTTTAATGAAGCTATGCTTCATTTCACCCAGTCAAGGAGCCAAACCCTAGTTTATTAGTACTTGGTCTGTGTCTGGCTGAGAAATGAATCAATACCCTTAAATCCTGCCCTAAATGAACTTTTGTGCAAAGTTGTGTCTTACAGCACAGCTGAGGATTTACATCAACACACTGACTCAGATCCTGCCTGGAGCCACAACTGGATTGTTATTGCTGTTAGAGAGACCGGAGTCTTTCATCGGTCCCTTCCCTCTTTCTTTTTTTTCCTATAAAACCACCAACTCTAATTCTAACCTGGACTGCAGGGCAGCTTCCCGGACGCCAGGGGAGCTGGCCTGGGGCTGGATGGGGCTGCAGGGAGCAGGGCAGGGCTGGCTCAGCAGCGTCAGGAGCTGTCGCTAGGCAGCGCAGGTAACCATGGATACCTGCATCCCCAGCGGCCTCGGCTTCTGAGATTAGTCATTCATCTGCAAAAACACTTTAAAAAAAAATAATAATTAATGTGTTACAATGCAACACTGTCTCTGCATAAATGTTGTTGTAATGACGAGATTCGATTTAATAGGACTTTACTGGCACCTGGTTTTTGCTCCACCTGAAGACTCTGGGAACTCTAGGTCATAAAATCATGGAATCACAGAATAGGCTTTCACATGGATAAGAAGGGACCCTAAGCGTCATGTAGTTCCATGTCCCCTGCCACGGGCATGAGCAACTTCCACTGGACCAGGTTACTCAAAGCTCCATCCAGGCTGGCTTTGAACTCTTCCGGTGATGGAGCATGGTCACTCACTTTCAAACATTGTAAGCTGCAGCATTAGTGACAGAATCAGATCTCTGGCCAAGGGTCACATGTTTTTAAATCCTTCATTAGAGAAACACCCTGAAGCTTAAAATGCTACAAGAAAAGTAGTAGAGTTCCTTAACATAGAAATTGCCCAGTGAGATTGACTGTGCCTTCCCCAGCAGTCTGGCATTGGTGTTTGATTGGAAGGTGTGATTGCTGGCTGATTAATATCAAAGTTGCCAGTAATCATGTGCCCACAACTAATGCTCTCCCATCTTTCCCGTGTTGGAGGTTTCCAATTAGCAAAGGTGGCTCAGAAAGAGCATCATCCTGGAGGCCACAGCAGCAGGACAAAGAGCAGCTGAGGACACCAAGCACCTTCCTTTCAGCTCTTGCAGGAATGCGATTGTGTAAACACATGTGCACGATTTTAACAAAGCCAGAAAACCTCCAAAATCCTTTGAAGTCTGTGGTCACTACACCCTGAGCAAAATTCCCTCCCAGCTCCAAGCCTGGGAACCCGTTCAACCCCGTGCTTATGAGTCCCGTTGCACACATCACCTGCCATACTGGTATTACCAGTCTCCTTCCGACCACTTCTTTCCCCTAATGCTGAATACTTGAGTCAATAAAATCAATCTGTAGTTAGCAAAGGCATTTACAGGAGCATGGATTTGTCCTTGCACAAGTGGTGTACCCAAAGTGATTAGCTCAGTCATTCCTGATGGGGCCTTGTAAACAAATTATTGATTCCTGGGTGTTTGAAGGATGTTGATTAGAATTAGAGTTTAAAGCAACTGCTCGTCTTACTTCATCAGAAGAAATTGCAAAAAATGTATCAAGGAGATCAGCTGCTTAATAAAAAAGCTGGCTATTTAAATGATAGGCTGGCTATTTAAAATATTACTGTAAAGGAAGAAGCAAACCAAACAATGATAACACACATGCTATATATATAACCTGTCTTGCCTTAATTAAAGTAGTTTACTTTGTTTACTATTGGAATGAGGCAGGCCCTGTGACTTGCTTTAATCTGCTTATTCAACTTCTTTATTAAAATCATGCTTTTCAGCTGTGATCACTAAGCCAAATAATACACACTGTGAGCAAAAAGCTTATGAAAATCTGTATAAACTATTTTGATCAGTCTTAACAAAAAGTTGAATTTGGCTTCAAACAATGAACCTTTTTTTTCTGTGAAGCCTTTTAGGAAATCCCACTGCAAAAATTCTCAAGCTTAAATGGTAGCTACTGAGGATACCATTTGCTTGCTGGAAACATTTAGAAAATTTGATTTACTGTGCATCGTAGAAAAACAGAGAAGTAGAAAAAAAATTCTGGATTCAGTTGTACATTTGCAATACTGACACAGTCATAAACTACTCTTTGATCAATCTTGTGGTTCAGCTTCACTGATGTCGATGTCCTTGGACAAAAGCACTTGTAAGTAGCTGCATAGTTTAATAGATTTTTCTTCATGAAGCCTAAATTTATATGCACATCTATGCAGTGTCCTTGCACTCTCACACATACTTACACAGTTAGCAGAGATTCTGATTTGGCAATCAGGAAAAGGCTTGTCCTCAATCAGAGTTGTTAAGAAGTTGAAGCCTGAGCAATGGAGCCTTTCATTGTAAATGATGCATCATGGAGAGTGAAAATTTTTAGACTGTATAATTAGGATTAATATATTTTATGATAAGATAACAGCCATCTAAAAACAACCCAAAGAGAGACTGGAACAAGACACACTTTAATTGATGCATTTCATCAAAACCTATTTGATTTAGTTGATGGACTATAAATCACATGATAAATTCATTTTCACATGACTGCCCAGACTTTCTGCTTTAAACTGGCTCAGAAATGCCTTGGCCTTTCTCATAGTGTTACCAAATTTCTTCTCCCCAACCCAGTCAAAAGCAGAGTCACATCAGGAATAAATTATTTATTAAGTAAAAAAATTATATTCCTGAACATTGAAGCTGAAAATGCCTGTTTTCCTTATAAATCTGTGCCTTGAACTTGTTTGACTTTGGCCAGACAAGGCACAGGAAACACTGCTCTTCACAAACTGTGCTGCCCAAACGAAGTTTTTCATTCCAGGCTTCAGGCTCCCTTTTCATGCACATTCTAATAGAGTATACATTCCTGCTGCAGAATTTAATTAACAGACTTCCTCTCCTCGAACTGTTAATTTATTTGCATAAATCTTGGGGCTTAATTATTTTAGAGATGTTTACCACTTTGTCAGAGTAGCAGAAATCAGACAGAACTTTCCAGTTATAAGGGAGGATTCAAAAAAGTCACCATATAGGCAGAATTACTTCAGCAGACGCAGTTGCACAAAGCTTATTTATTTTTGACAAACAAAAAACCCAAATCTAAAAAAAAAATACAGTTGTGGATTCTAAGATTGTTTTATTTTTATTATAATCTGGCTTTGACTTCTTTGTGCCATTATCACCTGGGAAAGCTTTGAAGACTGATTCTTGGTTCAGATTCCCCAGTGACAGCTATTAATCTCTTCATATCTGAGCTATCTCTTAAAGGATGGAAAGCTTCTTTCTCACATCATCTCTTCGTTATTACCTATTCACAGAAGTGCTGGAGTTGGTTCTGAATGCTAAGGAGGATCATCTCAGCTTGCTAATGAGGACAAACACAACATCAGTACAACTGTGACTAGCTTTAGAAGAATTTTCTGAGGTGATAAAACTGGTTCTTTACACAAAAAGGTGCTGAATATTCCCACAGGGGAAAAGCTAGTTCGTGTGTTTCTCGTAAATCTCTGCAATATTAATTTTTGAACACAGTGTTGGAACACACAGTTCATATAATGTGATCAAGTGAGTGCTTTTACATTTTAAACTGCGTTAAATGGATCCTATTTCACTCCTACTGAGCTTGTGGCTGAGAACAAATTAGATTTCTCCCCAAGAAAATGCCTGGAATTGTCTGTTTTTCTTAATAATTTATTTCACTACTTAATGTCCTTCAATTTAATAGACCAGTATCTGTAATAAACTGCATTATTAACATCTGTTTTCACATTTTCCCTATGGGGTTCAATGAAGCCCAGCACTATGATGCATAGTTTGTGAAATACAACAGTTCATGGACAAATTCAAGCACACTAGAGTCAGGGTGGCCAATATCGATCCCACTCATCTATAATCTGGATTTTGGGGCTGAATGTGCCTCGACCAGAAGTGACTTCTCATGCTACTTAGATTCCCTCACCTGCAAGCAATATTACAGCTGCTGGACACAAACAGGACCCTCAGGCCTTGTGTATACCAAGTTTTTCCACATTTGGTGCCTTACAGAGTGCAGGGAGGGCAAACTCGAGTGCCCACACGTCTGCAACAGTGCTTTCCCAGTCCCTGATCTGAGTTCTACAATACCCACTTAAGGGACATGGAATAAAGAGCACAAACAGTGTTGGGAATACACGTTTCTTCATTTTACATGAGTTTTTGTCTTCCTAGGTCTATGGATTTTTTGCAGTCTTTTTGGCGTAGATCCAACTTCATCTACTCTATTGATTATCTGCCAGCCTGGTGCTTCCCCAAACTCTGAGACAAGGAAGATGTGGGTTCATCATCTCCCAGAACAAAGGTGATGGCCAAGGTTTTGCATTTCTTGGGCAAGTGCTCTAATTCCCTAGCTGCTGAACAATGGCAAGTATTTCTTCAAATGCAACTCAGGGCTGGGAAATTCCAAGGCAATGTTCCTGCCTGCAATGAGTCCATGACAAAGTTTCAGTCTCTAAACAAAGTGTAGATGACCAAGCTGTGCCTTCTGTCCATCCTGCTGAAAATAATTTTTAGATCTCAGGAAACTCTAACTTTTCTTCAGAGGTAAAAAGCAACTCTAGCTCACATGACAAGCACAATGTAAAATTGCCAGAGCTTGACTCCTCAGTGATGGGTCCACTATCGTGGCAAAGTAACAACCTCCCATCTAAGATATTTAGCAACAGTATGATGTGGCAACAAATCAAGAGTGGTCTTTTCTGTCCACTGTAAAAAAGTCTAAAACACCAATTGATTCTCAATTAGACTACAAGGAAAAGAAACTTAGAAAAAAATTGTCCGCTCTGTTGATTGATTAGAATTTTGTAGCTTATCTTTTGAGGCTTTATTTGTGTAGGTTGCTGACTTTGGCGGGAAAGTGACTGGCATCTTGTAGGAGTGCCATCTGACTTAAAGGAAGAATTTTTAAGAAATCATAGAATTGTAAAGCTATAGAATAATTAAAGTTGGAAAAGACCACCAAGATCATCAGTCAGACCTTTGAGCAAACACCACCTTTTCAACTCAACCATAGCACGAAGTGCCTTGCCCAGGTATTTCTTGAACACCCCATGGGATGGTGTCCACTTCCTTGGGCAATCTGTTCCAACATTTTTGGTCACCCTTGTAGTAGTTTGAAAGCAAACCAGTGGGAGATCCCAAGTCAGAAATACAATTTAATAGCAAAATTAAAATAAATGCAAAAATACAGAATCGCTTGCAGAGTAAAACCTGGCACGCTGTTGGTCAGGGTGTTGGTAGCAGTCTGATTAAATGGTGGCTGCAATCCTCCTGGAGTGACTGTGGTTCACAGATGTGGTTCGGTTGAAGCAGTGATCCTGTAGAAGAGTTTGATCTTCCTCTAAAGGTCCAGTGGTGGTTATGAGGCTCTTGTACTCTGGGAATTCAGTGGATAAGGCTATTGTGGTGTTCTAAATCTCGGAAGATATCCAGATAGAAATGCTTGGCTCCTCCCCCTAGGCAGAACATCTCACAATTGGATGATGTAATTTTCATCAGCCATGCAGTGACAAGCAATGGCCCATTAACAGAAGTTGTCTTCCTGGAGGGAGGATGGGTCATGGAAGAGATAAAGAACACTGCTCCAATTGGTTTTAACAGCTGGCCCATTGATAGAAGATATCCCCCAGAGTTATCAAAGATGACTTAAGAAGGAGATAGGGAACAATGCCCCATTTGGTTTTAACAGCTTATGAAGATGGTGATAGAATACTTAACTTTGGGTACATCTTACATTGTAACCTAAGACAACCTCAATGAAGAAATTTTTCCTGATGGCCAGCCTGAATTCCCCTGGCAGAGCTTGGGTCCATTTTCTCTTGTCCTATTGCTGGCTGCCTGGGAGAAGAGGCTGACTCCTACCTGGATACAACCTCCTTTCAGGCAGTTGGAGAGAACAGAAAGGTCTTCCCTGAGCCTCCTCTCCTCCAGGCTAAACAACCCCAGCTCCCTCAGCTGCTTCACACAGGACTTGTGCTCCTTTGCTTTTCTCTGGGCTTGCTCCAAGCCCTCTGTCTTTCTTCCAGTGAGAGGCCCAGAATTGGACACAGCACTTGAGGTGTGACCTCACCAGTGCTGGTGCCAAGAACAGAGGGACAGTCCCTTCTCTGGGCCTGCTGGCCACTCTGTTACTGATACAGGCCAGGATGCCATTGGCCTTTTTGCCACCTGGGCACACACTGGCTCATGTTCAGCCTCTGTTATCAGCACTCCAGGGCTTTTCTGCTGGGCCCCTTTCCAGCCACTCTGCCCCCAGCCTGTAGTGGTGCCTGGGGTTGTTTTGACACAAGTGCAGGACCCAGTACTTGTATTGCACCTCATACTGTTCTTCTTGGTACATCAACCCAGTCTCTCCAAATCCTTCTGTAGGTGATAAATCAGATTAAATTTTCATCGGTGAAACAATTCTTTATTGGTATGGATGATTTTGAATCTGTCCTGCTATTTTATTCTTTATAAACAGAAGTGGAACACAATAAAGACAAGCAAATATTCTAGTTTCGTACGTAAAAGCATGTGATATGTATTTGTATGTATAAAGTATTTATATACACATAAGGTAAAAGGAGGTAAAAATAATCGTTCCCCAACTAGCCATCTTAAATTAGGAGTCAAGTTCATACTTTTCACCAGAAAAATAGGATACTGAGAAATCTGGAGGATGAGCAATTGGCAGTTAAAATTTACCTAAATCAAATTGCAAGATAACTGTTGTTTAATGTTCTACTTTGATGTAGCTTATTTTTCTGCTTGACACATCTGTTAAGCTGTAAATTCAGAAGTGCTCTTAGTGAGAATCTGAATACTCATCACCACCTAATTTGCTAGGGATCACAGGAAAGTACATTTGTATTCCACTATATTACACATCTCAAACATACATATTGAAGTTTAGGTCACAAAGTACATGACAGTGAAAAGATAGCATTACAAATCTAACAAATTAGACAGTAGTGATCTTTTGTTAGATGGTTGAAAACATTACCAGTCCCAGGCTGGGCGTCTGTCAGTCTGTAGGAGGCTGTTGGTGAAACCTGTGAGCAATCCCCACTTGACTTCAGGCAAAGGTGTTAGGGCTGGTATTACCTCTGTCATGGACTATTTTGTCAGTCTTGTTTGAAATTAGATTAGAAATTGAATCCATAAGTGTTTTGGCAGCCAAGTCATAGAGAATAAATAGCACATCTGGGGCCATTATTGGCTTCAGCTGAGACAGGTTCAGAAAAGACATTTTCCCACAGCCTGATTGATGCCTTTCATGTAATTTAAGATCCTCATCCAAAGAGTTCGAGTTTTCTGCAGGCAAAAGATTTGTACTGGAATGTGTTTTGAGTACCTTCCTGAGGTCAGGAAAGAAAACTTTTTTTTTGCTAAACAATCGTCTCCCATACCTGAAAGTTTTCTAAATATTTTTTTCTTGGTTTATTAAAGCAAATGGGACCACATGTGGTCATATTAATGGGCTGTGACAGTATATGGTACAAGGAACTTTCCTTCCAGGATTTAAATGGTGGTGCAAAGTTGTGGTATCATGTTCTACATCACCTGCACACACATGACCCCATCAGGCACAGTGCACTCCAGGGTTTATGGCAGAACAAAGCACCAGAGTTACTGACGCAGAAACGGATTAGAGAAAAGCAAAACAGTGCTGAAGAAACACCACTGTTGCTGCTGGTCAAAGAAATTACTTTAGAGCAGCTTTCCTCATCATCCAGACCTGGATATTAAGCTGCTTTTATAAATGCTTCTGCCATAGCACATCCCTGGCCAGCATACACTGGGCTCTGCAGAACACTGCTTGACTCATTTTGTTAACACTTTTTTACTACTTTTTTTCCTTTCAGGTGGACATATCTTTTTTTTTTTATCCAATTTTTCAACATGACAGTATTAGATTATGCAAAGCAAGGAATTAGTCAATAAAAAGTCACATTTAAGCATTCTGTGAATAAAACACGCCCACTCTTGGGTTTTTGGGGTTTTTTTAACTATGAAAAGACTATAATCTCTGCAGGGCTACTTTATATTTTGTCTTTTTTTTTTTTTTCAATTCTGGCAAAAATTTCCCCTTGAAATTACCAGTTCCAGCTACAAAGAGACCTGAAACCTGTGTTCAGATGCACTGGGACACAGCCAACGCAGAGAGGTCAGTTGGGAGCCCGGGATGGCCCCAGCACAGGGAGCACCCCATGAATAGACACAGCCCCAGGGAGCAGGACCTCAACAGCCACAGCAAGGGATGGACCAGGCCCAGGGGCCACCCAGTGCTCAGCCAGGAGCAGCAGGGTCCATCCAGGACACCAGCCCCCTGCAGGAGAGGTCTAAGGCCCATCCAGGAGACAGGCACACCTGCTCCACACCTCAGGCTCAGGAGAAATAAAGGGCAGGGGTCCCTGGGAAAAGGGTAAGGGTCCCAGGGAAGGCTCATCAGGGCCATTAAAGTCAATTCATGCCCTGACATGTCTCACCATGAAGCAGCAGCAACACTTATTACAAGTCTTTTCTATTGCAGTTTTCCTACAAGTAAAAAAAATTCAGTCCCAGGGCTACACCAGTATCAGTGTTATCAAAAACATCTTACAAGTTTGACAGTAGAAAGTTTTATCTGATATTACATTTCATATATCTTGAAAACCTTCTAAATGACTATTCAATATCTTAGTACTAGATCTATCAACACTGGACATAATTTCTTATCTTACCATGTATTAAACTATTATTATCTATCCCTTATAGATGTTTCAGTTAAGGTCCATGCTGCTGGGGTTGTGCAAGTATAAAACAGAAAAGCAATATTTTACCTCAGGAGATGTTCTTTAAACATAGCACAAGGCACTCTAATAAACAAAGTATATTAAATACAGTAAGTTGTGGGGGAAAACGGAAGAGAAAAGACAAAGGAAGTAAAATTGTATGTCAACAAAAGATAGCAAAATGAACCTGCATAATTTTGGTTTGATCTTCAGTTGAGAATCATACCTAGTTGTCAGAAACCTCCTCTGGATGTTTATTTCCAGTGATATTTCTGGAACACTGTTTCTGTTCAGCATAAAATTCAACTTGCACAATTATTTCCTTTTATTTTTTTATTTCTTTTATTTCTTTTTTAATTTTTTTATTCTTTGTTTTATTTCTTTTCCATCAAAAAAATTCTAGTAATAAGAATTCCTGGCACTGCATTTAAAACCAAAAAATGTTCTTAATTGCCCTAGGATCTGACCTGGGCAATGTCCAACCTTATTCAATGTCCCCACTGCTGACTGGCTCAGGTAGTGTTTTGCAGTAATAGAAAATGTGTACAGGTCTGCTACTTTTGAAGAGAAGCAGCCGAGGAATGTGAATTTTACAGGAGGTACTCTGCTCTTCTGAGATGAAATGGGAACACAAATATCTCTGAGATACTCTCAAATTCTACACATCTGCAAATCTAGGGGAGGAAATTTATATTAGTTACAAACCCTTAGCATTTACAGAAGATAAACATAATAAGTGTCTGGCCTAAATAATCTGATCACCACAGTAAATATCTGGTCTGCTAGATACCCTTAATTTGTAAATAGCCTATAGAAAAAGGTAGAACTAGAGAATATGAAATCACTCCCAACCCCAATGTATGCTAAAAAGAAATTTTCTAAAGTCAGCCAAAAGGAACCACTTTTTTAAAAAATAAAAGGCAGTCTGGTCTCTTTTTTGGAGATTTGATTCCTTTCTTAAACCAGTAGTTAAGTCCATCTATCCCCAGAGATCAAAAGCTAAGACTTACCCATGGATGGCTTGTTTTTAAAGCCACATTTTAAAAAAACTAGGCAGTGAGGCTTATATTCAAAACAAATGAAAACTGAGGACACAAATCTATCCTTTACATTTTATGCATGAACATCAATTTGATGCCACATTTCTTTTAGCAAGGTAGAGGTGCAACCTCTGCATCATCCATCACTTGAGGAAATTCAAGCCCAAATAATTTTGGATTGTACCTTGAGAAGCAACTAATTGACTAACTTAATAAAAAGAGTACTTGCCATCATTTTTGCTCTAGTTGTCATTGGACACAGAATAGCATAGTGATCTGGCCACAAAACACAAATGCATGAGGGAATATGACAAAGTAGGCATAGACACTCTTCTGGGCAAACAAGAGAGCAACCAGAGCTTTAAACACTGATACTTTTCCAGAGGAAAACATTACAGATTAAAACATTATTAAAACATAATACATGTTTAACATATATTAGCTATGATGCTCCAGGATCAACATTCATCACAGAAGCACTTCAAACTTCAGGTCACTCTTCTGCCAGTGCACAATCTAATTATTACTTGTGGGGTCAAGATCTCTATTGTGAAGACTTCAGTCTTCACAGCCCAGTGAAATGGTCTTCATTCTCCAAATGCTTTATTTCCAGAAAAGGAATGAGCAGAATAATTTGTTGCTCATATCACTGTCCACAGTGGGATGAAAGCAGACTGCATCAGAGCAGATAGGAATTATCCTTCCCTGGGATTTGCACAACTTTTAGACATAGGATAGCATCACCCCTACAATAACTGAAAATATAACAATTATTATAAAGAATATGAATACAATATTTAATGATACATTCCCTGAAATCTGAAATGGAAAAATTCTGACTATTTTTGTTGGGATCTTTACTGACTTTCTCTTCTTGTGCTCCTATATGTGCTGGCCTTATTCCCACAAATCATCCTCAGGCTAAGTGGGTCTCATCTGTCCATAACATCTGTACCTGACTGAAGGGCAGGGAGCTTACAGCACTGCTTCTCACAGCAGGAAGAAAATTCCAGGCAAATTAAGGCTTTTGGACACTTTGATACCTTAGGCTCTATTATAGTTACTTTTGGCAGGAGGAGGATAAAGTGTTGTTTAAATCTCGGAACTTACTGGTCCCAGAAATAAATATAAGGAGGTCAAAGGCATAGCTCTACAGAGCCCAGGCCAGCACAGCCATGGATGTCAGATGATATTTTAGAAACCAGGTATCCCTAAAGTCAGCTTGTATATTCCAAAAATATCAGTAACAAGTACAAGGGCAAAAGTTACTCAGTTTTAGATTCAAACTATTGCAGACTGACTGCTGAGATGCTTGTGCATGTAACTGGGTTAGAAAATATTCCACTGTAAAAACTTCTGGAATTTTGGATGCTTTTCTGAGAGAACAATATATGTGAATACTTACAGGTCTCCAAATTTTTTTCCTGGTGTGAATCAAGCATGCTGGTTTTGCACAGTGAAGCCAAGACACACTATTTCCTGAAGTTAATGTGCAGAAAACATGCATTCACATTTTGTGTCATCTCTCCTTGTCTGTTATCCCATGATCCCAAATGGGCTGCTTTTATCAATGTGCACCAGTATGTCCACCCCATAAGGTAAAGAGCAATAAAGGAGATCAAGAGAGACCTACAAGAATAAAAAGTAGCTCTGTTGTTAAACACAGTATCTTGTGGAGACAAGAATATAAAATACAGAAACTGTAGTTCTGGAGCCTAAGGAAATGGGAAGGGCTTAATCAGAATCTCAATCAGCCTAGCTTCCCATAAATTTGAAGAGCTCTTTTTTAGGGTAGCTTTCTATGAAGCTGATCAATCTTAGGAAACTTCTGTTAATAATCAAGACAGTTGCAGTGATGCACATACTGACATTTATCTCTGGTTACACTGATATCCAAGTCCTCAAAATTGGTAGTTGCTGTAAATCTCTAGACATTTCCTATCTGAGTAATGATTAAAAAAAAACATTTCCCATCTTTCATCCTCCCATGTTAATCACCTACAGGGTTGCTTAGCCCACTGAACCACAGACAGGCAATCAGCTGAATACATTGCTTAGAGATACTCAAAAACCAACTTTCTGCTACTTCCTCAAGCTTTTCTCCATGACAGATTAGAGTCTGGCTGGTTTCAAGCCAGGACTTTTCAGAAGTGTAAACATTCTGAATTCTACCCCCAGTCTAGAACTATAAATTACTTCTATTATTATGAACAATAATGATCTTAATGAATCAGTATTTAATCTCCTCAATAAATTAGATTTTTCAATAAGCTTTTTAAGAGATTCTGTCACAAAGGCTCTTTTAAAAAAGTTCAGTGTCAGGAGAAGAAGGAAGGATCCTCTCATGGTTACTGGTCAAAGAACAACCAACTAATATTAGAAAGAAATGGCAGCTTTTTCATAGAGAAGGAAGGTGCCAGAAGAGTCCCTCGGGTATCTGTGTTTAGACATATGATATCAAATATATTCTTAAATGATCTGATTAAGAAATAAAAAGTGAGGAAAAAAAATCTCCCAATGGAACAAAATTACAAGAATCAGCACTGGAAATGACAAGGACAAGTTTCAGAATGGTCTTAAATGCTCCCATATATACATGATAGAGGGGCAAATAAACTTCATCATTCATGAAAGCAAATCCATACCTATCATTGTGAAGGAGAACAAACCATAAGGTTACAAACTTAAATTTATAAATACTAGAATTCAAATGACCATGAGGAAGGTGATCCTGGAAGTAGATCTTGTGTAAAGTTCTCTGAAAACATATTTTCAATGTTAAAAAATTATCAAAGCAAAAAATACAGTATTAAGAACCATTATGAAACCAGTAAAGAATCAAATGGAAACAAAGTTCTGTGATCATATCCCAAAGAGACACAGTAAAATCAGAAAATAAATATAATTGGAGCTTTGGAATTAAATAAATGAAGATTTATGGGGGAAAAAATGGAGAAATTTGAGATAATTATGAAAGAAAAAATTATGAAATCAGAGAGAAGCATACAGAAACTGTTAAAGGCATAGAGAGGGTGAATAGGGAATAGCTATTTATTGTTTCCCATAACATAAAGACAAGGTGAAACACAATGAAATTACCAGGCAACTGGTTCAGAGCAAAAGGAAGTATCTTTTCATGCAACACATAATAAAACTGTAATACTCATTGCTACAAGATGTTGTGGATGCCAGAAATATATAGGCTTAAAAAGAAATTAGACAAAGTTAATGGATGAATTCATGCAAGATCTCTGTTCTGAAAGTGTCAAAGCTTCAGACTGGTGAAACTTAGGAAAAATTAATTATGTCCTTGTCTTTCTCAAAATATCTACTAGTAGCCACTGTCAGAGACACATCAGTAAGCTAGACAGATCTAAAAAAGTTGTTCTTCAACACAAGAATTCAAGTCTTTTTTTGTTGGAAGCATGAACTTCACTCATATTCTAAAATGAGAAATTTTTTTAAAAGTCATGGTTAGACTTTATCTTAGTGGCTAGATAGTGATTGGATAGTGGTTGCAAGCTAGTGGTGAAAATACTGGTTTGATGTCTCAGTTCTGGCACTGAGTAGAAGCTTTTGCCATTTGATGGCTGATTTGTATGATGGGGTCAGTCTGATTCCCAGAAATGAGATGATTCCACCTAAAAACCATACTCACAAACAAGACTCTGAGTGAAAAGCCCATTAGTTCAGTATACTTCAGCCCTCTTCATTAGCAGGACACATGGATTGGGGTACATCACAAGGTTGGCACTGGAAATCTTGTATGCAAGATCTTAGGATGAGCTTCTGTAAATCCTCAGTAATGTAACAGAAGAGTAATTTTCCAAAGATTATTGATATTATTCAGGATTATTCCCTGCACCTAACTGGCTTTCAGGACTGGGGCCCTTGTCTAATTTTATATAGTGTAGGGAATGAAAATTTCAGGCCATTCCTCCTTTCCGAAAGAGCTCCAATCTCAAGCAGAGCAAGTGACAAGATAAGTATTAGTGGAGGGAATATGAATAGAGCCCATGTTAGTAGACTTCATTACTTTGAGTGATGAGGCTGAACTGGAGTTTTGCCTATTCTTTCAGTATATGATTTCCTAATAGATAGGAAGGCATTGTGCTGTTGAATAACTGTTAAAGGGAAGGTGATAGGGTAGGCAAGAAAAGGAAAAAGAAGCAGAGATTCTTTCACAGCTTTATTGCTAATGCTTACTTTATTGGATGCCTCCTAAACATAGCGAAGGACTTAGAAACTATTGAAAACCAATCATAGAATCACAGAATATGAGATAGAAGAGACCCACAAAGATCATTGAGTCCAACTCCTGGCCCTGCAGAGCACCATCCCCAAGACTCACACCGTGTGCCTCAGAGCACTGTCCAAACACTTCTTGAACTCTGTCAGGCTGGTCCTGTGACCGCGGCCCTGGGGAGCTGTTCCAGTGCCCAACCACCCCTGGGCGAAGAACCTTTCCCTAGGATTTGGCTTAAATCTTTCCCAACACAACTTCAGGCCATTCCCTTGGGTCCTGTCAGTGGTCACCACCTTTGGATGTGACTCTCTAATAATTTAACACCTTTCTTATATTGCAGCAACCAAAACTGCACACTCAAGGTGAGGCCACATAACTGGTTCAGAAAAGACAGTACTACTAAGACCTCTTGCTAATAATCAACAATTTATTTTTTCCACACTGCATAACTCCTTTTTATTTTTCTGCACTCTTTTCATTAGAGTGTGCTTTTTCATTGACTATTGTGAGAAATTTAAATATGGTAATAATTATTTTGTGGAATATAACTGTTTTTCTTCAATGTTGTTAAATAGCCTTGCTTGGAAGACAGGCAGATTGCAGGACGTGGATTCTGAGGTGTATTTTGCTCTGCAGAAACCATCACTAGCTGTTCAGATATCACAGATGATAAAACAGATACAGACACACAAGGGATTTTAGATAGATCAAATTTAGATGGTTTCAACGCTGACAAATCCATACCTACAAGATTCCATGAGAATAGGACAAATAAGGCTGTTCAATAATAGTTTAGCAAGATTTTGTTGCTAAATATATTGGGAAGAGACAATCTCTTGATACTTGTTAAATTCCAGATAGTCTGAGACGTGACTGGGATTCTTTCTGCCACTTTGTGCTTACTGCACAGCATTGTTGTAATTCAGGCACCAGATCACTCTAAGTTTGGCATCAATGTCAAATTTTTACTTACTACTGAAATGGGGCTATGAAATCTGAGGTCCAGAATAGGCAGCAGTGGGAGGATGGCAGGAACTGCTTGCACAGACATGGTGTGGGGGTTAGATTTCATGGTGATCAGCATTTGAAAGACAGCAGCAAGCAGCTAATTGTCTATAAATGACTGTATTCACCCATTCCACAGGGCTCATTCTAAGTTAATGATACTTAAATTCAATAGCCTGCTACACAATCAGACAGACTACAAATTAAATCTTTTAAAATTACAGCTTTCTCACAACAAAGCAAACAAATAAATGAGAGAAAATAATGTTTTCATTTGTAGTGTTTGCACGTTGATAGATTACTGAGGTTTAGATTGACTCAAATGCCACTTAACACTTCTGTACTCGAAATAATGGATTTATTTAGCTGAAATATTGTAAGAGGTTTTCACTCCAGCTATCCATTTCTGCCCTCTCAGGAGATAACTGCTTACTTTGCACAAAGTTGCAAGACCAGCATACCACAAAATGTTTTGAACACTTTTTCTTAATTCAGTTGTTTTTTCTAGTTTTGCTATTACTTGTTACTTAGAACTGAACCGCATCTGCAAAAGGTGTTAATTTTGCTATGCAAATTTTTAGTAGGCTGATGCATCTATAAAATAGGAAATCATATATTTCGATCCCATTTCTTATTCTCTCTAAGAATATGAAGACATCACTTTCCATGAGACTTTTGTCTTGAACCTTCCCCATTGGTCTGAAATAAGGCTGTTCATCAGTTTTATATTTCTATCCTGCTGTCTCTTCTATGCCTTGAGAAGCACACAAATAAACCATTTAATCTTGTATATACCATGGAGGTGTTTCTGCTTGTACTTTGGCTACACTTTATTGTCTTTGCCATGTAATAATTACTTATGCAAACTCTGAAACCAGTCCCTAAGCAAAGGAGTAAGGCAACCATCTTGCCTCCCATTTTTTTACTGTTAGGTTTTTAACACTGAGTTTTTTGCAATCACAACCTGTTGGAAATGTCAGAGCTTATTAGACATGAAACCATTAAATACTTCACTGGCAAAGCAGGTCTACATCAAATATTTCAATAAACTGCTAATAAATCCATTCTGATAAATGTAACCTTACATCCTGAGTAGATAGTAAATACAGCAAGATATAACTGCACATTGGTGTCTTTCAGATGCTGATACCTCACCTGAAACATTTTCCTCCAAACAAGTTCTTTGCCTAGGGACTACTGGATCAGGCAAACCACAACAGATGCCTGAGAGCTGAATAGCATAACCTCTGAGATACAGGGCCAGTCTAATGGAATGACACACTTCTGCTGCTGCTTTTTATCTGCATCCCCTGTGAGATATTAAAGCTGTATTCAGGCTACTAACTCAGTGCTCTTAAGTGTGACACCCTGAGTGCAGAGGAAGATTACCTGAGTGTTTGAAGCTGTTACTGACTTAAGCTGTTTGCCTTAAACTTTCTTTGAAGGACCACCATGGGTATCTCATGACATCAGGAAATAAAGGGTATTTTAAAGGTTTGCAGCAAATCCAATCAAATCTTCCAGATTATATGAAAATGCCTTCATCCTTTCTGAGGATGGTGATGTTGTTTCTGAGGTTTTTTAATGGCTTTTCTGAAGAGCACACAATCATCCTCTAATGTGTAAAGCTATCTGCTACAGCTGAAACCAAGGAAAATTAACTTCAGTGTCAATAGGGAGCTCTGCAGCTAGCCCAGGTGAGCAGTACTGTGGTTTCTCCTCCATGAGTACACAAGGGTCTCAATCTGCATGTGCTGTAACTTCTAGCTTTTTTCCATTTTGTGGGCACACAACTGGGCTCTAGGTGTTCTGCAAACAGGGACATCTTATGGGTTGGATTTAAAATCCATTTTGCCTCAAGAGATATAATTATGAAGTGATCCCTGTGAAGTCCTGCCCAGAATCCTACCCCAGGTCTCATTTTGTCTCTGGAACTGTGGCCTGTCTGTACAAAGACCACATCTATCACATATATTGATGCCCCTGTCACATTACAGCCACTCATTGACTGATTTCACAGATTGAACACAGTTTTTCCTTCATGTGCAGGCACCAAGCTCATTCAAACAAACCATCACTTGACCTATCCTATCTCTACAAATTTTTCTCCCCAAGCAGAATCAGTTAATCTCCAGGGAATAATAACCCCCTCCTTGCAGAAGGACATTTAGCTGAATGAAATTTTTTCTTTCAGCTTCTTTCAGCTGAAAGAAGCTGAAAGAAAAAATACCAATAGTATTGATAATACTATGTATTACCAATCATAGTAATACACTTTGCAAAATTTTGCTTTTCCAGTGACACCATATTCCAGATGATACTATTTCTTGCCTGGGTGCTTGCCTGTCCTTGCAGTATCATGTTTTGATACACTATTAGACAAATGAATCTAGTCTTCTCTTGGATTAAGCAAATGAGTGTTTTCATACTCTTACCAGGCCACTTTCCTCCCCTGCTGTGCCAGGGTTCACCATGGCCTTAGGTACTCCAGCATATCAAGGAGAAAGAGAATCCTGAGCTCACAGCAGAGCAATTTTCCAATACCTAACAGAGGCTCAGGTAAAAAATTAAACCAATTTTCCAATACCTAACAGAGGCTCAGGTAAAAAAATTCTAGCAGTCACTCTTTCTTCCTTAGCATGTGATACATGGAAATGCCACTATCCTCATTTAAAACTTTTGCACCAACTCACAGTCATTACAGCATAAATAACACTGATTTTTCTCTTTAAAAATTTAGAAATTGAGTGGAATGAAGATGGGACCTAGACAGGTGGTGATGAAGTTAGCATGCCCCAGCCAGCCAGTAGGTCAGGCCTGCACAATTTCCATGCTCTGAGTGTCCCACTGAACTCGGAAGGGATTCAGAGGCTGGGCACACATCAGTACTTACCTGCAAAAGTGCTTCCAGAGCAGTGTTTGTGCTCTCACTCCAGCCCAGGTGGGAGGTCAGACAGAAGCAGTCACTACATCTGACAGACTCAGCTTCCAGGGCAGCAGCTGAGCCCTGAAGCAAAAAGCGTATGAGAGAAGTGCCGGATATCACAGATTGGTGGAAAGTGAATAAAAGATTAGTGTGTTGGTTTTGACTGGGACAGAGTTAGACACAAAACAAGAATGATCACACAAAACACACAAGATAAACTAGCACAAAATCATAATACATTATTTTTCCAATGCAAGCAGTGAGCATTCATGACCTGACCTTGCAAGTACATATTGAATGGGTCCTAATCTGCTCTACCAGATAGTCTGGCTCTGCACAATAAAGTATAACTGTTCTTATCATTAAACTTCATATCTATGTCTAAAATCAAATAAACCCTATGTTCTCGAACCTGTTTTATAAATTCATATTCAAATTCCACCTGATAGAAAACATAGACTGCCTTGTGTTAATGAACACAAGATTAATTTTTATTACCACTTCCTGGAAAGCATAATCTGAGAAAGAGCTTTTGCTTTTATAGCTATTTTAATACACCAACTTGAGAGTTTTTCTCTGACTAACAAACCGTGCTGCTCAGAGAGGTGGGCAACAAAGTGTTCAGAGCCCCATCCAATCTGCTCTCGAATACTTCCCCATCTCTGGAAATGTTCAAGGGCAGATTGGACAAGGCTCTGAGCAACCTGACCTAGCTGAAAATGTCCTTTCGAGGGGTTGGACTAGATGGCCTTGAAAGGTCCCTTCAAACTCAAACTATTCTATGGTTCCACAAGAAACAATAAAACAAGAGCTAAAAGAATGTCTTGTGTTGATGGCAAAGGACAAAACTGACAACAACCAAACTGAGAACGACGGAGGAATGAGGCTTTGCCAAGATCAGAAGGTCTGTGGTCTGATAACAGAAGAATGGCAATAAAGATAACATCTTATTGTGTATATCATTCCTGTTACTCTACAAGCAAGGCAGACTGTAAGCCTGAAGATACCTCAAATGAGGAAATATACAATGAGCAATCCATTGTCTAAGAATTATGAAAAGAGAAATTAAATTCTGAAACAGAAGTATCACCCTGAAATAATCTTTGATTTAGAAATGATATTGAGCAGCAGTCCAAAAAACCATTTGATATCACCAGTAAGTAAGAAAACAAGAGAAATAGTGAGGAATCAACAACTGTATCCTTTCCCATTGCTGTAAACCACAGCTGATCCTTGCCAGACCCCTTAGACAAACATTTGTGTTTTTATGTGGGTATGAGTGAGTGAAAATCTAGGGTTGACTGAAATCAGGGGTGTTTAAATAATTTTCTCTAAGTTCTCGCAAGTGGTTTTCTCCATAAATTTCCCACAAAGCTGAGGAGAAAAAGGATGTGACTGTACTATGACAACAAATACCTAAATTTAACAACTACAGGTATCTAAGCTGTGGATCTGTTTTATTTGCTAGTAAGGTCATAACCTTAATGTCTGCTCTGAGGTGAACTAAATTGCTCTTCTGACTCCAACTGTGTTGATTAGATTTCCATTGACAATAATGGGCCATAGCACGTTCTATATGCATCTAAATATGAAAAATCTAATTTAAAGGATCTTAATATCTGGCCCAGTATCACTGTCTTGTTCTAGATGTCATCTTTCTTTGCATGTGTCTCCAAATCACAATTTAGAATTTTTTTTTATTAATGTGCTTCTATTTTACAGTGTAAACAACATTTTTAATGCGACCAATTGGTATTTTTTATTACTTTGTTCAAGTAACAGCATTACGTATACTTAATTTATGCTAAAATTATGTATTTATTGAATTCATGTTTCATTTTATACAGTAGAATTTTTTCACACATTTAAAAATTGACATATTCATAACTGCTCTAGTTCTTTGGTGTTATTTATGCTTAGCACAAGAGGGTTAATGTTGGCTGGGTTAATGCTTCCTGAAAGATTAACAATGTACAGATTATGTAAGGTGAAATTCAGCGTATCTGGAGCAATTATTTGCTGTTTAGCTCACATAAATTTTCCATTTTTCAGAGATAACATGCCATGGAAAAATGTTCAGGTATTTCCATTGAAACAGATCAGATTGCATTTTACTTTTTATAGGGAGAGTAAACTCCTATTCTTGAAAGTCCTGACAGCAGTGATATCTGAAATCTTTTGTTTAGGCACATAGCAACATTCATATTTAATGATAAAGTAAATTCATCTGCACTTGGCTGCCAATAGTTTAAGTGCTGAATGAAATAGTCCCATTTTCAAAAGAATGTGATTAAATCTCCTCTTTCTTTCATGCCATTCTTGCTTGTAAGCTCACTCTGACTATACAGTTGTGAGAGTACACGTAGAAATCAAGGCATTGGGGTTTTATTAGCCAGTTTTTCCTGTACCTGTGCTGCACCTTAACTTACATTTCTATGTTTCTTTGTGTGTGGTGTTTATTGTACAGTCCAAAATCTCATACAATTCAGTACATAGACAAATTCTAACAAGTCATGTAGTTTGCAAAATGTTGCTTTTTAAATCTTATTTACCCGTCTTAAACAATAGCTGATTTTAGAATGTATCCAAAATCACAGAATGGGTCAGGTCAGAAGGGATCACAGTGGATCATCTGGTCCAGCCTCCCTGCTCAAGAAGGGTCATCCTAGAGCACATTTTTACAAATTTGGCACAGAATTCCATCCAACTAGACCCTATGCCACTGAGTACGACCCTCAGGGACCTGCCATTCAGGCAGTTCTCAAGTTCTGATTATTCTTCTTGCTGTTACCCACAAGGAACCTTCAAAACTTCATTTTGGTTGTGTTTTTGTTTGCCTTGATCTGGGTCACTACAGAGAGCTTCAGGAAGAGCTATCTGCTTTGCTCCCTCACAGTGGCTGTGGTGTGAAGCTGAGGAAAGAATGCTGCACTGGCAGTGCAGGAGGAATGGGAATGCCTCCTCCTGATGAGGAACCCCCTCTCATCCCTTTAACTGGAGCTGGAGCCTGTGGAGTTTTCCAAAAAGCTTGGCATCACTCCATCCACACAGCTTTGACAAAGCTGAGCATGGATGCAACTCTGAGCAACCTAATCTGGTTAAAGATGCTCCTGCTCACTGAAGAAGGGTTGGAACTAGATGACTTTTCAAGGTCCCCTCTAACCCCATCCATTCTATGATTCTACACCTTCTTTGCTGATTATAGTGCTATAGTGTTGGGTATTTCTGCACAATTTTAGTAAAGATTTATTTCTTTTCATTTACAGCCATGAAGCATATGTCTAAATACAAGGGAAATGCACTCTAGAGTCGATAGAGAAAGAGTTCTAGTCCACATATATCCTGACCATGGTGTAATGCACACACAAATTTTGATAATAATTGTTTTTTCATGTTTGTCAGAAGAGGTGTGATGTAAAAAACATCTATGGAAAATGAAAGATGAGTGGTAGAACATGAAACTCTTTTCTTTCTTGATTGCAGTAACAGATTTGGCTTAAGCTGTTGCCATTTAATTTTGCCAAAAATGCCAAAAGTCACTATGTAAAATTATCCTCAAGAAGAATTGTCCTTAGGCTAAAGTTTGAAGGAATTCTTTCTCTGTTTTGATACATCAGTATCTATTTATGCTTAGTATCTGCCTAATGTGATTTTTGAAATAGATTTTTTTTAAATTCTAGCTTTTATCCTCCATAAACTGATTTTACTGGTTAGTTCCATTTTTCCAAGCTCAAAGTCTTATTTTTCAAAATGCAAAATATAAAATAAACTAAAACTGAAATCTAAGCCTGACTCCCTTATAAACCCAGTTTAAAACTGCTCTGTTGTCTTTTCTTTTTCAACAAATAAATAATTATTTAACAACCTGAAACTGTTCCAACGTGTCTTTTTCTCTTCTAACCCTAACTCATATTCTGTTGATTAAGGTGGTCTCAGAGAAAGGGGGAAAACTGCTGCAGATCGTGATATATCACAATTTTTTTTTTTTTTTGGTCTCCCACATAAGTGGGAAAACCCCCCAACATTGCTTTTATGAGGTAGTGAAAATATCCACTACCACATACTGTAAAAGTCTTTGTATCATTCATTGGAAATGTTATAAAAGCATCCTCTAAACTGGTCCCCTAAGAAAAGATAGCTGAAAAAATGCCTGGTTTGGCAATCCTGCAGGAGATTGTTTTCAGTGTAGGTGAAATCTTTGCAGTGTTATCCATTTATCCAGGCCCTGCAAGGTGGCAGAAGCAGGTCAGTGGTAGAAGTTCACATGGTACATGAATTGCAGGATTATGTCTCTGCAAAGCTGAAGAAGCTGCCTCTACCTGAATGAAAGATTTTTACATTCAGCACCTTTGGTATCAGGCATCACAGCCTCAGATGATGGAGAGAACCATTATCTGCCCACCTTGCAGGGACTGTGGGGAAAATCCATGCCTTAAAAATTGCAGAGCTCTGAGTCCAACACAGAAGTAGTTGCTTGCCTCACTTTCTAGGATGACACATTGTGTTCAGGACCTATGAGAAGATGCTTGGTCTAAACAGATGGACAATGCAAAACAAGAGGGTGGAAAATTTACAGATGGCACAGAAATATTCTGAGGAATGAAGCCAGCATTTTCACGTGTAAATTCTCAGAAACCATGCACACAGTAAAAGAAGCACCTTCTTTGAAGGAAGCTGCTCAGAAGTGTTAACTCCACCAATGTAGACAGATCCTGGTTATTTATTTCAGATTTAATTTTAGTTTCAGGACTTAAGTGAGCATTCAAGCTTGAAAATCTTTGTCTGTTGCTCACTTTAATGCTCCCAACTAGGAGTAAGGTAGGTCAAGCAAGTCATGCCATGACTGAGTCAATCAGCCTGACTCCCAGGTACCAAGATCACTTTCATTATCTAAAGAAGAAGTAGAGCATCTAGCACTTGTTACTCATGGGCACCAACTCATCATTTTGGACAAAAATTTGTTCCAGGAAAACAGCAAACCTGACAGTCTGTGCTGACATAGAAAACACTTTACTGCAAGATTCTCTTTCCCTTCTTTTAGTTTTCTTATTTTGCTTTATTTAGTTTATTTTTTCCATTTTTCTCATTCTATTTTTTATCTCATTTAACCTCCTCCTGAAATTGTATTCCCAAATTAGTCTCCTATTTCTCTAATCCTCACTCAGTAACTCCTACAATGGTGTAAATAAGGCTTAGGAATCAGTGTGCTGAAATTCTTCTGTGATTGACAAGTGAATGGATAAAGAGCATTCAGATTTCTGAAGGTGGTATTTCCTACCTCTGACTGACAGAATGAGTTCAGGACAGATGATATTAACTTCCTCTCATTTTTTTTTCTTCTTTTAACCCAGCCCAGATCTTTATTTTTACTCAATGCCTTACAGGACTAAAATTTGTCATTTCTTTTCTTCCTTCTGTTCTCTTTCCCAGTGATGTCTTCACAACCTTGTCTTTTAGCTTTCTTTTTTTTCCTCTTTAAGAAAAACATCAATTTAACTTACACTATTTCTTTATGGTTTTTATTCATATTTAAGAAACAAAGCACTCTGATGGTGCAAGGAAGGACTTTTTAAAGTTCAATAGTGTCATATAATTTTAAAAATTGATGACAAAGAATCATACAGTATTTCACTTAGTTTATGTAGTTCACAAAACAATGTAATGCATTTCAGAATATGTATCAAAACATCTGGTTATATGTACACAATGAATGGATATATATATATGGAAGGATAGGCATATATGCGTATCTGTGGACATATATTATAATTTCAAAAACAAGACTATTAATACAAAACGCAAATCTGTAATAAAAACACCTAAAGGCCCCAAATGACTGAACTTTCACTTTCCAAAAAGCAGCTGGTTTATGATTAATTTCTGCATTTGTTCCAATAAAATAGAGTGGTTATTAATTTCTACTAGTAAATTAATGGCTTTGAGTCTTCTTTTTCTGCACAGGTCATATGGCAGTGCATTATCTTTTTTATTAAAGAAGACAAATGTATGAATATCAAGAAGATGTCAATATTTTACCAAATTTGGAACAGTTTTGCTATTGCAGAGGGCAAATTCCATGTACTTTCAGCAGAATTTGCCCTGCAGAGTTATGGATTCAGTTCCAGTATTTCCAGTGTGACATGACAGACAGAGGACAGTGGACTTGTAAATAAAGTCGTCTAATTAAACCCAAGACATTTCTTAAATCATAGCATATTTGAAGGGCACTTAATTTTTTATGCCAAAGCATTATGAACACATGATCCTTGAAATGAATTCCCAAAGTAAATTTGGAGGCAGACAATCATATCTTTTTGTGGAAAGAACAAATTTTTTCTAAATGCTGCATCTTCTATTTTAAAGCCTTTGACAGCATGTTTAGAATAACTACATGTCAGACAGTTATTTAAAGGAGAATGAGAAATTAGCAGTATGCAATTCAGAAAGAAACCAGAATACCACTGAGTTTGGAAATCCAGAGAAGAAAGCCCATCTTCCCAGCCAAGCTTTGCCTCATTCATGATTGCTACACAGCAGCAGGACTTCTTCTCCTGGGCAGTAAAACACAATTTTATGGAACAGTTGGTTGAACTGGCATTTTCACCTTACCCTAACTTATGATGAAGAAAGAACAGTTTATTTGAAACTACTTGTGGAATAGTTTGAAAAACTTCCTGTGTTATTTTCCTCAGTTGTCTGTGGGTCTTGGGCAAGCAAATTGGAGGATGGCTTTAGAAAATGCCAGTACAGCACAGACAGAACATGCATTCTCTTGATGGAAGAATCCCAAGAGGAGCAGCAGAGCTGACATGTGAAACACATTGGTTATTAAACAATACTTCAGGGAGTGTAACAGAAGTGGATTTCCCAGCCATGCCTCAGCTAATAAAGATGAACTGCAGTACCTACTGTATTAGTAATTCTCCTGGAAAGATATTGAGATGATATGGAAAACAATCCCATTTGCTGATAGCTTTTGAGATCACCTTCATTTTCATGCAGAGTGAAAAGAAAATAAAGTAGATTTTTTTTTCCCAATGAAATTCTGTTGAAACAACCCTTCAAATTTCAAGAACTCAAGTGTGATCACTAGTAATAATTAGAAAGCCCTGCCAGAGATTATTCATGCTATTAAATTCTGCTGAAGATTTCTGAAAATCAACACATCTGAAAAGTATTTCAGCCATAGTAAACTGGATATTTGAACATCTTTTCATTTTGATGAAAGTAGTTTTTGTTATAGTGAGGAAAAACAATGTGAATGCTACCACTCCTCTCTTGCAACAGTGCAACCGCTTCAGTAACACGGATCTCATTTTGCAACTTCTCTAAGAAATTAGTTAAAAGGAATAGGAAACAAATGCAATGGAGAACAGAGATATTTTGTGATCCTCATTCTTCATGGGTTAATTCAGATCTCTTGTTTTCAGAAATGATACATTTTTTTTTATTTGGCATTATTTTTATTATTTGCTATCACTCTTACACTGATGTATTTTTGCAGAGATAAAAACATTTTGGACTTGTACTGATGTAATTTGAGGCAGAATGAAGCCCTAGAATTACAGGGAGAACAAGTGTCTGAGATAACCATAGCCAATACTTTCAGTAGAAGTTGGATCAGATCATTTTAGGTTGCCAGTTAAAATGTGCTTAAACAACACTAGTTGTTTAGGATGACAGTTTCCATACTAAAAATCTGACTGAGTCTGAAAGCTTTTAGAAAAAATTAGCAATAATACTTTGGTTATTTGCAAGAAGGAAATAAGGAAATCCAGATTGTTTTCTACATAATAAAAAAAATCTGAGGTCTTTTCTTGCCAATATTTTAGCCCCATCTCACTCTTTCTGTTTTACCCTTTTCCTTACCTTATGACATGTTTTTGAACTTGAGCAAGATATGGTCATTTAAAGGCTGAACCTGTCATTGTCCCTGTGAAACACCATCTTAAATGGCTGCATTATAAACTTTAAAGTGCCACTGACACACACCCAGAGAGACCTGAGAAACAGAATTCAAAATCCTCAGAAATTCCTTACTCACTGAACACATTTAAGCTATACAAGACTTGTAGTGATGAGTAACCTGTTCCTACATCATATTCACAAAGTGAATGATTTAACACACACGCACACATTTAGATTTTTCATTTTCCTGGCTGTATCAGCTGTTCTGCCTGGGACAAGAAGTGAAAACTGCAACCATATAATCTGTTATTTTAAGTATTAAGCACTCACACTGTAACAGTTGTTAGAGGAACCTCTGCTCTAGGCATATGGCTTACTAAAAATACTACCTTATTTGAAAAATGAGGCCTCAGTCTTCTTGGTTAGATACATGAAATTAATGGATCCCTTTGACCTTAACCTCTCCATACTTCAGCTTCCTTCACATCAGATAAGGATAAAATATTCCATCGTTTCACATGGCGTAAAGTAATAAATCAATGCATTTTGTGGTGCTTCCAGATGCAAGTGATACATCTCATAGAAAAATCTGTGAGAAAGGCAATGATTCATAGAAGAATTTCAATAGTATGCACTGTCAGCTGTAATGAATTAGGTAATATTTTAAATATGTGCTTCTGTGTCATAATACATAAGCATTGTGATGCCAAATAAAGACTGTAGATGCATTTTTCATTTTGGCACTTACAAACTTTTTAGTGCTTGGTTTCTCAACCTTACTCACATTTTTATCTTTGTGCATATGCCTGTAGTCTTTAGAACAGTGGATTTTGCTTTTACAGCACTATAAGTCTGTAGTTAATGTCAAGTTCTACAGGCCCTGGATAGAAAAGGACTTATTTCTCAGTGCCAAAATTGTTTTTCCTTGTAATTGTTATTAATCACTACTGAGAGTATTTTGCATTTACAGTTTTTCTGACTGTATGACCTGCCATGCATGTTTTCAACTCCTGTGTGAGTTAAAAAGCCATTGAAGAGATAATGTCCTTTACTGTTCTGCAACCTAATCTTTCAGTTGCTGACCATCAGGAAAAATAAATTATCAATACAGCAATGGAGAAAGGATTCACTCTCACTACAGGCTATGAAATCACATAAATGGACAGCAGAACACATAACAATTTATCATTTATTGCCATTTCACCTCTAAAGGACATTTTTACTGCCCGATTTGTTTTAGCATCACTTGACTTTGAAAGTTAGAAATATTTGTCTGTGCTACATGGCCTCAGACTTTATAGCATTTTTAACTGTTGCCAGCTAAAATCAGCCATATAAGTATGTCCTTGATGTTAAATCCAGAGATGTGAATGGAGTTAGCAGGAATGTGAATGGAAGTAGCAGGAATGTATTTTCAACTTTGTTTTGTCAATAGCTTACTAGTACAAGGGCTCTCAATTAATAAAGGAATAGCTTAACCTCATAAGAGAGTGTCAGATTTACAAAAACAGTGTTCGGGGAAAGTCATAGCTTGATGCTTCAACTAGAATTGGAATACACTAGAAACTGCAGTATTGAATATCTTAGAGTTGATAGAAAACTATAGATTCATTTCAGTACCAGAGCTAAAGCCAACACAGAAGAACACCAAAAGTAATAGATGCTCTGGCAAATTCTGCACATTGTCAGAAGAACTGTTGTTTTATTTGTATGCTGTTCAAGCAGGCAGATTTCTAGAAACAGCCTTTTAAAAAGTGCATAGCCAAAAAGACTGAGTCTCAACATAATGGTAGCAAGTAGGTCACAAAGAAAACAGCAACACAACAAAAATAAAACAGAAATAATCCTGAGGAGGAAATGTACACACAAAAAAAACCCCAACAAACAAACAAACTAAAAAAAGCCACTCAGGGATCTAGCTGAAACAATCATTTAAATCCTAATGAAAAAAACAGGTTAAACAAAACAATTTCTCTAAGAGAGGTCAGTATAAATCCAGATCAAAAAAGATTAAAATAGAAACAGGAGAAGTTCACCATAGCAAATCAATTTTACAAAGCAAAAGTCGTTTATCTCAGTGTTAAATTAGAGACAAACTAAAAGCATGCAGAGAAAATCATAGAAAAGAATAACTGCAACCTTTGGTGTAATACATGAAAGTTAAGCCTGGAATACTATCCATATTTTAGCAAATGTAAAGATCAAACACATTAAGAGAAGATAAAATTTTTGATGAATCCTGTACATTAGAAATACCCCAAAATCCCAGACAGAACCAGAATTCTGTGTACAAAGACACTATTCTAAGCAATGCATTATGAGCCAGATACAGACCGAACTTGTTTTATTCACTGGAACTTTTTCACAACAAAAGTGATGGGCTTTTTCAATAGATTTACTTTCCTGATACAAATTTATCCATAATGACAGTCACACAAATTATGGGTGTTATGATAGCATACGAATACATGTGTATGTGCATTAATTAGAGGTAGTAAGTTTCTAGGGAGCAAATAAAACACCACAACAAAAGACCAGTTTTTAAACATGACACCCTAAACTTGCAAGAGGGTAAAGTTCATTTGACTATTCCCTGCATTGTGGTTTCCATGTTACATCAACAATGCCAATGTTTTAAGCTTTCCTACAAAATACATAGAAACCAATTGCATTGCAGTGAGAAGAGAGTTTGCATCATTTCAAACATCAAAACAATAATGTTCTATTTTGTCTCCTAAATGCTTCATCAGAATTCCCAAAAGACAAAAGGAGATTTAAAAATACATTGAAAGGTAACAGGACCATGCCATCAGCATTGTTCTCCATAAATTCCCTGTAAATACCAACCAGCCAAATGTGCTGTTGCAGATCTGACTTGATCACATGTCTAATGTGCCTGTAGTCTTCCAAACCTTCCTCCAGAGATACAAACAGTTTCATTTTGTCAGAATTATATCCAAAAACTGTACCTCCTTTAAATTGTTATACTTGATATCTAAATGAGATAATGATCATGATTCCATCAAGTAAGCATAAAAATGTTTGCAACTCTAAATAGCTGCCATCTTATGACTTCAGTTAATGACAGGGTCCCTTAATATGGTACGGGATTAACAGAAGGCATGTAAGTGGTAATGAATATAAACAGCACTGGACCAACTCAGCTCATGGCATAACAAGTACTTGTAGGATGTACCTCTAACATGAACTTCAGAAACAGACTCCCTAAGAGGTTTCTGTCCCATTCATCTCCTTTCTTTTAATAATAGTTTTCTATTCACATCCTACCAACTGAAATTCCAAGTCCCTGTCTCACTAAGCGCTGACCTCAGGAGAAAACCTCTACTGCACAAAGTTTCCCTTGAGTCTTCAAAATTAATTCAGGGACGTAGCATGGATAGTCTACTCTTTCAGTTACTCAATGATTTATTAAAATTATGCTGGTGCTAAAGTAGACCACTATTTTCTTCTCCCTCAGCATACAAATGATTCAGCCTTATCCAGGGGCATGAAGACCTTACTTAGGAGTAAGGAAGAGGAACACAACACATATACAAGCACTGGTATGTGAAAGATAACTTTACGCTAACTTGGGCAAGTTCACAAGCTGTCAGTATTACACTGTCCCAAAGGCCAGTACTAAGACTTTCCTTTGATTATGGACATTGGGTTGAAAGACCAGTTATAGCTGGATTCCAGGCTTTTCCAGGCACTAAAAAAGGTTTAGGAGGTCTTTGCTAGAGATTGCTCACCTACATTAGTATTTAAGCAGGTAAAGAATATAAATACATGCAAAAAATTGCTGAGCTTTTAGAATACTCTCTGCTTTTGTACCTTTAGAATGTTAAATAAGTGACTCGATTTCCTTTTACCAAAGAAGAAAGGTTAGTTTCAACACAGCATTTTTACACTCATAAACAGTTGTTTCTTCTAGCACAATCTCATGGATTAAAAATTCTCAATAAGGAAGTTTGCTAAATTAGTAGTTAATCTAGCCGATTCCTCTATTAATGCAACATTAGCAACATAAAAATATATTTATTTAAATATATATTATAACAAAACCAGCTCTTTGTGAATATCAATATTTGTTAATTGGTATAATTTACTTGCAATTAGCAGATAGCAACATCATTGGCTTGTTTTGTAGTTATATGAGAGTACAAGTTTACTTAATCCTCATGGATATCAAAAAGGAAGTTTGCCTACTTTTTTTTTTAACTTCATGTTTTTATGCTACTTTTCCATTATTTCTCTTGGCAATCTGCACAGTTGAATTGAATCTCTCTTTGCCTTTCTCATCTCAGGTCTCAAAATCACTAGACAGTGACCAAAGGTGATTCTCAGTCATTAATAGGGAGTTGTCAGTGCTTGTTTTACATTTTACAAGTACTGCATAAGTGTAGGGAGATAGAACATAAGTAAATTACATTTATTTATTTAGGTTCTCCACTCCTTCGTGCAGTGTCTTTTTTAACCTACCACAAAAGAAAGGAGAAACAGAAAAATAATATCTGAAATGGTCATTTGCAAGCACATGCAGACCTGCTAGAACTGCACAGAATTTTCTACCAGTGCAAGTTTTTGGAAGGCCTGTTTTTTTCCTTTAATTAATCTAACCATCTCACCCATGTCTCTCCCCTCTTCTTAAAATAACTCAGCATTGTAGCAACCACCTTCTGGCTCTCTCTGGTAAATGGCCTATCAACTAATTTCATAGAGGTAAAATTAGAGGCTGAAAAGCTTTACTCATTTTGGCAAAAAAAAAAAAAAAGCATAGCTTCGCAGCTTTTCAACATAACTTTGTTTATTTTTATATTTAAGAAGACATAAATTACATGAAGCTGAGCCTGTGTCTGTGGGACTTCATTCCCAAAAATACCAGCAGCATTACAATCATAGAAACAGGAGTACAGGCCATCCCAATTTAGCTGAAGTATTGCTCTCCTGACACTGTCATCCCATAAACACAAAGCTCTTCCTATTCTCAGCTCCCACTTGCAGTTTATAAATAGCTGTGGTGCGTTGTGCAAAAACAGGTTGCAAACAACATGAAAGGAGCCAGCAGTTGGAAACAACCTACTTTTTTCCTGGGGTCTAATTGCTGTTTGTACTGCTGCAGTGACCAGAGTCAAAGCACTTCTGTGTCCTGTGTGCTTTATAAATGAACTATGTCCTTTCCCCCTCCTGCAGGATTTTGTGTCATTAAATTGGTGGCCGTTAATACAAGTTTATCATAGAGCAGTTGAAATTAAAAATAATTTTCCTTATTTATTCCCCATACTACCACTCCTTCATGATTCTTTCAGCAACATTTCTGACTGGCACAGTGACAGGAAGTGAACATTTGGTGAGATGAAGGCAAAGGAGTACATATTGTCACTCCAGCAATTAGGAGGCGCCCAATGGCCCCAGTGGCAGCAGGAGTACAAAGAGGGACCTACCAGTCACAGGCACTGGCACACAGCCCATGTCATCTGGGCTGCCTGAGGAAGGGTGTTGTCAAATTAGACTTTGTCTGGCCAAGACCTGTGGGACAAAGAGCAATTTGTATAGGAAGCAATGATATTAAAAATCCCAATAGAGAAATGCTGAACTTCTGCCAGTCAGTGTATTCAGAGCATTGGGAACTTTTAAAGTGGTAAATTTCCCCTTGCAAGGGGGGAACCAGGTACTGCCCTACACATGTACTCCTTTGCTTTTATTTTTTCACAGAGATGCTATTGACCTTGCAAAAATCCAGTAATCCTCTAGTCAGACAGTTCTTCCCCCAGAAGTTCAACCAGGTCTGCTCTTAAGACTCAGCAGCACCTGTTTTTACAATAGTTTGCTCCTGTGTCCTCCCTGTCCCTGGTATTTTCAAGTAGACACCCTTAGCCTAAAACCACACTGCATCCTCTATTTAAAGAAGATCTGAAAAGAGACTCAATAAAAATATTCAACAGCTGGTCCCAGGAGCAGCTTTCAAACTGAGGGTTTGGCAACCACATGACATATGTAGCACATAGCAGTATGTAAGTGACTAGGAATGACAACACACTCTGATACCCTGCTGCCCAGACCATAAAACATCCTAGGATAGTGACATGTCTGAAATCCATCCTGTCCAGAAATGTTGTGTGCCATGCCAGACAACCTGCCAGACAGGCACTCCTGCCCCCTCATGATCCACAGCCATCAGTCCTTGCTTGAGAGTAGGCTGGAGCTGTATTTATTCCTTTCCTTCTACACTGCAATGACATGGCTCCTCCATAACTGCCTTGATGTTAACATTCTGCTAAAGGAGGGAATGTCTTAGATTCAGTATCTGCCTTCAGACTCATCTATATATTTCCTATTTTCTGGAGAATTTCCTAATCGACATGCTAGTTGTAGGTGGTAAATAAGGTTCCAGAAAGAATTCTAAGATTCTAATAAGGTTCCAGAAGAATATCTAAATATTAAAAGGGAGGATTAGAGGTAATTAGGAATTTACAAACCAGTCAGCCAACTGCAATTCTCAGAAAAATACTGCAATAAACAAGTAAACTATATGAATGCCTTTAAGAGATAGCCTAAAAGTTTTTTAGGGAATCTCTGGCTTTAATCCAATTTAATCTCCTTCTAAACCAAGCAAAGATCATACATATTAACTTACAAAAAGTTTTTGTTACTTCCATATGACTTTATTAAAAGCAATCATGTAAAAATATCTTGATGAAATTAAAGGAAAACAGGCACAAAAACATTTGGGAAATAATTTCAACTATTTATTTTTTAATTAAAATTAATAGTTCATTGTCCAAAGGGAGAGATGACTGAGTATAGAACCACAGATATTTTCTTTGTACCAGATTCTACTCAGTAATGTGAATAAGTAAATTATCAAATAAAAAATAATTTATTAAAGTTATACTTTATATTAGGCTGTGGAGAGTATACAAGCAGATTGAAAGGCAAAATCAGAACTTGGATGCTTGAATAAATTGGAGGATAGGTGAAGAGAAAAAAAGAAGCAGACAAATGCCAAGTATTACTCTGTTTAGAGTTTACTAAAAGTGTAACTGCAAGATGACTTGGCAAAATTTCCTCAAAAAAAGAACCTGCAATTTGCTGGGTTCATCAACCAAAGTAAATCAAAACTGTCTTACCATTTGAAAAAATAAACCATACTGACATGCATAAACAACAGTATTGCAGATACTTATTAGTAATATTTAACTAAATTAGTAAATGCATATTAAAAGATCTGTTTTAACCTTTATAAGTCAGGGAAATATTTACTGAAAACCAAGGCATTTATAATGCATGCCTCTGTCTTTTAACCAGATGACTAACTGCTACCAACAGGAAGCTGGGCATTAACAAAGTCTTCCTTTACACTTTTTAGTTCAGAAGAAAAACTTTGACAAAAGGCAAATAAAAACAATTATTTAACCATTAATAGTCAATTTAGACTTTTTAAAAAATTGTACTTCCAAAAACTTAATTTTGGATTACAGAACTTCCCTCCCAAATTACAGGGAGATGTCAGACTTTGATAATCAACAAACATAATTTATTACAGGCATAAAAATGTGTGGAAAATGATGCTTCCTAAGGTCTGTATTTCACATTAAAAGGCCTGACAAATGTACACTCTTTGTCCAAAATCCTACCTGAATTCTTTCATTTCAACACTGTGTATGATTGAAATAATATTTTTAAAAGCATGTTTAAGGACTGTGCTATTGAACCTTTTAGATACGCAGAGGAAAAAAAAAAGATTCAATCTGGCTGAACACCCCCAACAGAAGGCAGTAAACAGAATACAAATTCCTTTTTGTTTCACACTAACTAACATTAGGTCTGTAGTTCAAGTCAAGTAAATTCACAGCACAGAACTTCATTAACCCTACAGTTGAGGGTTTTGTCCCTTCTAAATCGATAGTAATTTGATTGCTAGCCTTTTAGTGTTCAGTCTTATATTATGCCAGATTGTTTAAAATATGTTTGAAATATATTAGACCTCCTTGCCTTTTTAAATCCAGATATTATAAATAAATTACTAGTTATTAATGCACTTTTCCCGCAATGTTTGAGACTTCTGTTTAAATCATTATCCATAAGCAAACTGATGCAACTTCCTACTCAGATAAGAAGACTGGCTACTAGAATTCAGAGCAGAATTTGTGATGGGGCAGTTGGTGAACTGGACCACTGATAATACTGCCCCATTATGATTATGAAACATAATCAATCAGTGAGCCAAAGACCAAAAGAGTAGAAAGGTAGACAATTACAGGTTGGCATGTGTATTTCAGCAAAGGTTTTTACATCTTGTTGGAGAAGCTCTAGTCACTCATTATGTACTGAAGACATTGTGCAGTCTGAGAATTAAAGGAATCTTCTGAGAGATGCAGACTCAAACCCCAGAAGAAGCATGAGAGGATTAAACTTAAGGTCTTGCACTCCTATCAAGTGTGCTGACCCTGCAGTTTTAGGCCAATAGAGGGACATAGTTGTATTTGGAAACCATGTGAGGGCCCTTTGTTTTATTTTGGTTTTTTTTTCGTTCATTAGAAGTACATAAATCATTGTAGGTCAAAAAAACCTTTTAGTGTTGCAAAAAATGAAATTAATTTATAGTGGATTCTGTTCTTTGTGGTTTCTAAATCTCAAGGAGAGGATAACAAAAAAATTAACCTATTACATAGGACAACTCAAAACATCAGTCAGTGTAGGAACAGATACTGCTCAGAACTGAGCTGGACACAGCATGGTTTTATACACTGATGGGGTACTTTTTTCTGGATAGGTGACATATTAGGGCCATTGGTAAGGAGAATTCCTGCACCTCTAGACTGGTAAGATTCAGGTTTACCTCATGTGATCAGTTTGAAATATAGATGCTTACTTCAATTGCTCATTCTTTTTCTACAGTCATGATAAATACTGCTGAAAAGCAATTTATCCCATCTTTAATACTTATGCCAGAACAGGATTTATCAGCCTCTAAAAGGACTTCTCTTGCTCTCTGAATTACAGGAAAAGCCTAGACCACTCTCTCAGATTTGACACCTAACTCATGGTAGCAAAAGGAAGCTGGATGGCTCCTGCTATGGTAGGTTTCTACAGGAGGTGCAGCCCAACACTTGTTAGGCTGTTTTTCCCCTTGAAGTGAAATTACTTTTATGTAGCTTTAGTTAAATGTCTGAATCTGTGTAAATACCAATTAATAAATTTACTTCTGATTGGGATATTTTATAATTTGGTTTCCTTATTTGCATTGTAACTTATATTATGGAGATGAATATGTAGTCAGTCAGTCTCTTAAGGCAATGACAGTTACTTTGAAGACATTTTACATCATTTTTCCTAATAATTATATGATAGAAGAGGGACCATAAGGATACAAATATGTAAACTGGAAAGGTCAGGTCAGGGGAATTTTGTAAAAGCAGTATAGCAGAAATATAGAGCATGAGGGAGAAGACCAACTGATCCCTAAGACTAAATGTAAAACTGTAGTCCTGATAATTCAGCAGGGGGGAATAGAGTAATACATTTTCTGAGGCTGAAGTCTGTAATCCTTGAAGAATGTTGCAAAGAAGACTGAAATATCTGGGTGCACAAGACACAGGCTTAAGATGACAGCAATAAATATGAAATAAGTATGCAGTCTTGGGGCAAACAAGATAAATAAAACAATATTGCTGGTAGCTATAATGCCAGCAGACATAAAGCAGAAGGAAGGGTTACCAAACACAAAGAAAGTGAAAATCCTTAAAAATACAGAACTTGTACTGCAAATAGAGAAAGCAGTACACAAAAGCAGTTAAGATAATTCATAATTGTATCAGTGAAGAATGCATGCTGCTTTAGTTTCTAGAGAATGAATGGATTCGAGTGAAGCAGCATGTGAACAAGAAAATTGTAAGCAGGAACCTTTAGGACCCCTCTTTCAATTACTATGATGGATAAATAGATAACTTTAAAAAATAATTTTGTTAAAGCACTGTTATCCTCATAGTGTTAGGCTGAAAAGTGTTTATCAATTGACAGGAGCAGTTGTTTACTTTGCTGAGAATTTTTTTACCTGCAGGCTGTATTGGTATCTCTTCCCTTTTTGTGTAACTATTCAGTATTTTTAAAAATGTCTTCTTAGAAACTATAGCATCTTTTAAAAATGTCTTTTTTTAAAAAAAAATATTAATTTTGTGTTTATATTCAAGAATTTTATCCCCATGTTTGCCTATTTTTTACCCCTCCTTTTGACTGCAGCCTGGCTAAAGAAAGTCAGCTTCATCCTCTAAGAGTTAGCCAAGCTAATTCAAGTTTTATTTCTCTCCACTATGGTTTTTGTCTGCTGTATTTTTCAGCGAGACATGCTGACTCCTACTGATTCCATTTTTAGTTTCCTAGTCCTTCTCATGTTTTGAACAGGAATCTGTGATGTGTAATTAAGGGTGTGAATTCCCATATGCTGGAACTGTCTACAGCTGAGCATCCCCAAGCAACTATTCCCTCAGAAAGCATGACTTTTGCTCTAAAATAATATAGATAATTTTGAAAAGTAATCTTTTAAACTAAAGGGCAACTTCCAAAGACAAAATATACTTTTTGTTTGATCAGAGATGTCAGGTATTTTTTTCCAAAATTAATGTAATATGTTAGATAGTGCCTGGATAAAGCAGAGTAAAATCTGACTAAATACGTCAGGCTATTTACTGAAAGAAGACTAAAGAGGATATTGTTCTTCCCTAAAAAGAGATGGTGAAATTTCACAGAAATTGGAAAATAGTATTCGAAAAAAGCCCCAAAATACAAACAGTGGAAAAGTATTTATGATCAGTTTTAGTCCTAATAGTACCTTAAGAAAAAAAATGTCAAGGTTCCTGCATTACCTTGCAATGTATTTTATTCAATTTGGAGAGAACTTGGTAGCCCTTATCTTGTACAAGCAGTGCTTGGTTCTGAAAGCTTCTGTTCAAGTCGAGGCTTACTGGATCACTAAAAGGATGAGAGGCTTCAGAGGATGTAGGGATGAGAGCTGCCTTCTGAGCCTTACAACAAAGGCAGCAGAGCATCCACTGAGCAGCACAATGAGTTTGTTTCCAGAGGCTGTCTCCAAAGTTGGTAGTGTTAATCTTTAGCAATAGTGTCTGTAAAGCTCATTGCTTAGACATTTGAAAATGTCTCCAGACTGCTTGTTGCTTGCTTGAAAATGACTAAGTAAAATTAGCTCTTGAATTGTATATTGAAATTTTATTATGTTTTCAGCAATGGAGTTTATTTAAATACTGGCATTTCTAATAAAATTAAAAGCTACAAGAAAGATGTCAGTAAATTTTTGGGCCTGGTTTCTTTTAAAATATATTTTATGTAGTGAAAATATGAGAGTCTGCTTCTTAGTTATCCTTAGTTATCCTAAGCATCCTTAGTTATCCTAAGCATCCTTAGTTATCCTAAAGTACTGCAGAAAAAAAATATCAATTTTATATTAATCTTGTTTGCATCCTAAGAATTTTCTTCTAGTAACTAGAAGGCCTCTGCATCAAGTTTCTTTTGATATTTGAAATGTTTCCATATGTGACAAAGAACGTGCAGAAAATATTCGCTCTACTGGCAGCTTGAAGCTTCTTCACTTTTTTCTATCATTGCAAATATTGTTAATCTGAAATACTTGTTAAGGCCTGTTTAGTGAGACTAAGCACTTCGCTCCATATCTGTCTACTCCTTTTTCCTCCCTTCCAAAGGCCAGCCTCAAGGACATGAGTTTCACTACATGCAATTATCCACAGTGGGGTGTGTCACAGGACAGACTCAGGCAACCTTAAACCAAACTATCACCGATTATCTACACTTCCATAAACCAAGTACCTCCTGAATACACAATGGTGCACTTGCTTACTCCAATGGTTATGATATTTCCCAGTTTACAAAGTGCCCTTCTGAGTGGTGTGTGTCCCTAGAAACAAAGCAATCGGGTTATTGCTCCTTTATGGCTCTATGGACAGTGGTTATTTTAGCTTGCCACCACATACACCTGAGGTACTTCTGGCCCCTAGAGCTCTGACTATTCCCCACTTGCATCACAGACACATTAAACATGCTTCCCATTCTGTTTGTATTATGATGCAGACATCCATGTGGAGTTCCATGTCTTTTGGACAGAACCAAAATATGAAATTACCACCATAATATTTTCATTACAAAATGGGCAGTCATGGAAACTGCTGGAATTGTTACTCTATCCCCAAGTATACACTGGTGTTTCAAACAGGAATTGTGCAATTCCACAATGAGAACATTTAAACACAGATAGGGAATAGTTGCAGAGGCTCCAGAATTTTGTATCTAAGCAGATGTAGAAACAAATGTGACCCACTTTTCTTGGTGTGAAGATGCTAACTCTCATTATTAAAAGAAATTATCCATGTGGCATCAGAAACATGTCGAAGTAATAGTTTCAGAGAAGAGGATTATTGCTGAAATACATGTACGTACAGCTGGTAGTTCTGAGAGCACATATGAGTATGTGAACTGCAGGAATATTAGACAGGAATATACAGTTTTGGACTTGATGGCAGGCTCAAGAATACTAGTTTGAAAAATTTAAAAAGGGTACTTAAAAAGGGCACAAAAGAGGCAGCCCTGCATAAAGAAATTTGCACAAGCAAACTACAGTGTATTCAGTTACATTTTCAGTGGGGTATAGCTCCCTACCATTAGTTTGGTATGTATTATTTTGACCAACAGTCTGCTGACCAAAGTAATATTCTGACTGTGCAAGCCCTGAGAAAAAAACCCAACATAATCACACACATAGAAAGGCTGGTGCAGAGTTCATCTGGCAGATTGGAAGCAAAATAGCCTGAGACCAGGAGCACCATTGGAATGTCATCTATGTCACAAAAAGTACATGTTTATTGATAGCCTGACACAGTGTACCTGCTCTAAGACAAAACAGAAGTCTTTTTTTTTATGACAAAGACTTAGCATATTTTTGATCTGCTGAACCAGTTTACTCAAGCAAAAGGTAAAAAAAATTAGGGATCCAAAAGAATTCCAGCACTAGACCACGGACGCTGACAGTTCCCAGATGCTTTCTTGTTTAAATCCAATTACAAAAGCCACTACATTTTTTAGGACATGTAGAGAATTACTTATCTTTTCCTTAAATCTTACAGCTTGATTTTTATACACATGTAATTTTCTTTGTTTAGATTAATACTAGTTAATCTCCCTTGTTTGTGATCTTTAAATCATAAGACTACACATATTTTGGTTTCCAAGTGATTTGCTTGTTCTGTTAAATTGAACACAGGTATATCTCTCTTCTAATACAGTGACAATTATATACAAAAGAGAAATGTTCTGCAATGGGAACATTTAAATGCAGATAGAGAATAGCTGCAGAGGCTACTACTAATCAAAGAAACAACAAAAGGATGTATAGATACCAAGAAAAATATATTTTCTATGGCATGTTCTAAATTTCCTTCATGTATAATAATTTTGTCATTTAATAGTATAAGATCATATTTGAGCATGGAATAGAATTGCAATAGAGCTTCCATTACCAACTTTAGCTTCTATTTTTCAATTTTTAATTCAATTCTCATAAATAAAATGAAAAGCAATGATTTTTAACAATAATGGGACTCCAACAGTAAACGAGAAGATAAACTTTGAGTCTAGTGACAGTCTAGTGAGAACATACCAGCTAACAAAAGAATATAGTGAGTTATACAAGTGGATGTGCAAAATTTTCCTGTCTCAATAAATTGTTATTTTGCTGCACAAAACGACAACAACAACAAAACCCACAGAAAAATCAATGAGCATTCCTCCCTAGCAACAGAGGGGAAAAAATCAGGAGCAGTGTGAAGAGGATGCTGAACAGGCAGTAAGTGACTGATAGCTGAAGTAATCTGAACAGACTGAGCAAAGAGATTGCAGTTTATTTCTGGTTGCAGCACTAATAATGCAAGGCAATAAAATATGTGGTTTACATTTTAGAAACAAAAACATAAATGAATTTTCACACTTATCCAAAGAAACTTTTTAAAAAGGAAAAATTATCGGTCTTTATAATTGCTGTATGCTCTTGTAACTGCCATGAACATATTTTATATTACTATTAAGAGTATCAGTTTAGCAGTTTTCATGGGTAGCATTGTTGAAAAACTGTAACACACAAAAATGAAGTATTTTAACAGCAGCTGTATAGGATCCTTACACCAAAATTTCCTAAAAAGTAATCGTAAATATGGAAAGCACTGTTAGCACCTAAGGCCCTGTTTCTCATCCCTGTGGCAGGGCTACGATTTGCCACTAACATACTTGAGAAAATATTCCCTGGCTGTCAGCTCAAACAGCTTCCTGAGATAAATGCTGTGATATATCCAGAATGTCAAGCCATTGGACTGTTCCAAAATGGAGAAAACCTAATTAAACAAAAAATGTCCAGTTTTCCTAGTGTAGAGGCTTTTACTTCAATAGGAATAAACTAGCAGATATGTTGCAAAAGAGCCTAACAACAGAAAACTTACCTGTAAGCAATACTGCGCAAATATTTTCTGAAATTATTCATCTTTATAATTACTCCTGTAATACTTAAGTACCATCTACTCAGATTACATGCTGCCTAAGGGCCAGTAAGGAATGTTAAACTTGCCAAGTGATTATTACAGCACATGCCTATAAAAGATCATCATTTCTTCAGTCATGAAAAATCTTTCTTTATCACATCTTCACAGTTTTAATACAAACTGGGTATTATGGAGACAATTATTTTATTGAACAGACAGAAGCAATATGAGAAATTCAACAAATGTTTCCAAAAAACAACTGAAAAAGGGCTTCACATTGGTTGCATTTGTGAAGTCTCTGTAGTAGTGTTCTAATTCCTCTGACCGGTCCAGGGCCAATGCATTTAACCAGGGTTCCAGAAAGAAACTAAAATGATCTTCTCTTCAAAATACAGAAACCAGTTTTGGAGCTGAAAATGGGAAATAATTGTCATTATCACAAAAGCATGTAGACAAGATCTAGCCCAAGATCATGAAACCAGAAACCTTTACCATACCCCACTTTGCATATGAAGTGCTCATTTCCATGAACGGTGAAAAGGTCTGTGTTAAATCCCCATAATGAATTCAGAGTATTTTTTAATAAAGATAAAAAGCCAAGGATGCTGAACAAATATGAAGAATCCACTGCAAAGTCTTCCAGTTTTGACAGTGTGCTAGAGCATCACAAATAGATTTCCTGGTAAAAATCCTGTATCCCTCTTCTAGCACATCAGCACAGAAATCTCCACAGCAGAAAGGTTCCCCTCTAGCACAGGCCAGTGCCCCCAGTCTCACAGAGCTCCTTAGGTGCTATTTGCCAGCAGTAGAGGGCTCCAGGTGTGCTCGAGACCTGGAAACAGAACCACATCCTGACGGTGCCTTTGTCAGAAACTGGGGACATAGGAGAGACATTAACTAATGTTTAACAATCATGAGACTTTTCAAAGAACTGAAGTAAAGAAAGAAGCTTGAAAAAAGATCTTGACTGAAGACACCTGAGGAGACAGACGGGCATGCCAGCCCTCTCCTTGGAGAGAGGTATCCCTTGAATGGGTTCTTCTCAAACTCTCATGGACTGAGAAATCCTCCAGGGTCATGGTGAGTTCCCGGCATGCTTTGGAACCCCATGTAGATTTGTTGGGACCGATTGGTTTTTCCCCCTTTGTACCACCCCCACTTTTCCCCATAAAACCCCCAGTTTCTGCCCTGTTCAGGAGGGAGCTGCTGTCACTGGCATCCTTTGCAGGTGCTGGAATAAAGGCCACCCCTGCGGAACAGCCACACCACGGTGCTCCTGTCCTTGTCCCTGCGTTGGCCTGGGTACACCTCGCAAGGCAGAGCTGAAATCACTGCTGAGAGCTGAGCTGCCTGCCCCTTGCTGAGATACCCTGTGACTGAAGCACTGCCTGAGACCCCTAGAAAGTTGTCTCTTGCAGGACCTCTCTCTGGGAAGGTTGCTGCATCCAGGCCGAGCCATCAGACCCCCGACCGGCCGCCCCCACAGACATCCATCAAAAAATAAAGAGGAAAACATGCCAGAGGGGAGAATAAATGAGACCAAGATGCAGAAATGAAGCTGACATAGTAAGAACAGACAACAGCCAGAAACTCAGGATTTTGGAGGTTTTTATACACACAACAGAATTATAATCAGTGGGAAATTAAAAAGAAGCACTCAGTTAAATTATTAATGTTATTAAACTTTAGAAATATTAAAAGCAGAATTTCCAGTTAAGACACAATATAAGAAATTCTGCAGCTCCATTGAGATAAAAATACCATAAAGAGTTTGAACTAACTAAAAAAACATGAACTAAAGCATTTTTTACTACAAATCTTGTTGTGCTGCTAAATTTGCGCTTCAAGATGTAAAAATCTGTATTTTACAGTTTATGATCTCCTGTGCATCACAGCACATGAAATTTCACCCAGTAATTCCTGTACTGAAGCCAGTAACTTGTATCTTCAGTAACTTCAGACCAAGTGAATTTGTCATACATTTACAAACCAATCCACCTTACTCTTCAAATTACGAAACCTTTAGAGGCCGATAGTTTCACCTTGTGAGATATCACTCCATCTACTTTTTGAGTTAAACAGGAAGAGTTCTCTATATGCCTCACTGTTTCCAGTCTTCGAACATTTTCTGCAAATTTGCACTCTCAAAAACATATCACTTTCTCTTCTGTGACATGGCTGTGGACCTACCACTCAAATACAAATTGACACTGCCCTGCAGTCCCTTCCACTGCATTATCCTGTTCACCAGAAGATCACAGAATCCAAGAGACCCCACAGCACTGAAGCTAACCTGAAGAGGAGGCAAAAAAGGGCTAAGAGGTGGAGCAGTAAATACGAACAAAGAAGTAGGTAACAGGGCACATGAAAAATGCCACACATGGGCTCCAGATGAATTGGTTGGGATTCTATGTATATCAGAAAAGCAAGCAAGGTCTGTAAGATTTGCACATGGTAATTTATTAGTATTGATGCTATTTAAAAAAAATAAATCCCTCTATTCCTCACAATTTCACATTAGATATCTAAGGATAACAGAATAATCATTCTTATGATCACCAAACACTGCCCTGGAAGTTCATACTGACTTATCCATTATCATCCCTATACTCCTTTAAAAGTAACAAAAGTATTCTTGAAAATATATCAATCTTGCCTGTCTTCCTTGTTCTAGGTGTATGACTTTGCAAATGCCAGTACTAAACTGCACTTTTGAATGAATAAGTTACTAAACAGCCTAGATTACTCTGAAGAACTATGCTGGCATCATTGTTACTTGCGATTCATCAGTCACACTTGTTTTTTAGACTGATCTTTGATTACGCTCCTTTAGTAAAACTGTTTGAAAACATGAACATTTAGTGCTACAGCTATGCAGTTACTTTTTATGCCAATCTTGTAATCTTATCAAAGCATTAAGTCAGCTTTCTTGGCACTAGCTGTTTTCCCTAGAACTACATTGATTTGCATTACTTATGTTTTTTTTCTTTAATTATTTTTTGTTTTAATCTGCTTAGTCATGTATGAGTTTTCTATTGGATGACAGTCTAACCCAGTGATAGTCAACTCACTTCACATTTTTTACAGATTGGCATGACATAGCCATTAGCACTTCCTTCAGAAACCTCTAGACAAAAGGCTACAGTAAATATCAGCAGATCAAAGATCTAACCAGTAGTACCTTAAGTGTATACATTAATTCTATACATACTGACAAGTAATAGACATGACATCAAGAACTATATAAAATCCCCAATTATACTAAAATTTAAAATAGAATTAGTCCATATAGGCACAATGAAACTATGTCCAACTGAATAAATTCAGATTCTCATATTTCTTTCCAGTAAAAAATTGTCTCTGGGTTTTTCCCCAATGTTATGTTACAGAAGACCCAGACAAACATTAGGAACAACTGACTGATTTTTAGAGTGACTGAAGAAGCTAAGTGTCTCCAAAAGACAAGGGTATTAATAACCAGTAATTTTATTTAGTCTTTGAGTAATATTTTTATAAGTTGTTATTTAAAGATATATATTTAAAATATAAGAGTAATGTTTTAAAGTTTAACTTCCATGAATCCCATAGAAGTAGCATTCTCAAAAAACAACATACATAGTAGCAATGAATTAAAACCACTTCAAAGCAATACATGGTCTTGGTGGACTGGATGTTAAAAACTACTTCCTGTTCTGGTCCCTCTGACTAAAAAAATAATATAATGGAACTTTTATAAGCACAGAAGGGTTGACGAAGATGACCAGAAGTAAAAAACTTTTCCCTAATTATATTAAGATTTCCCTTCTTTACAAAAATGGCTAGCAAAGCATATAAAACATTTACACTTTTGCATAAAGAGTGTGAAAAGGGATTTTTTTCACTATTTTCACTATTCTTAGGAGAAAATAAAGTAATCATAAGGAATATTTGGATTTCTGAAACTTTGGTATTCTTTGAATTGACTGTTTTACTGTACAACTGCCTATTAAAACTTTCGAAACCTCTCGAGAATAGTCAACAAGGTAAGGACATTCAGTCCATACCCACATTTTGTTTTTCATTCCCACTACTTCAAAAATGTATTCAAGCTTTTTCCTATTATAGCCTCTTATCATGAAACTTTTATTAATCTTCCTAATACCACAAGAGGGTCATGATCACATCTTTGCTTCTCGTACTGGTATTATTAGCCTCTTCTAATTATACCCCACAGATTTCTCTTTTCAAGCATTTATTTCTTTCTTATATTGAAAGTTCCTTTGGAGTGTTATCTTTTCTGTTTCCTCAACCCGTTTTGTCTCACCAGTTCATTAACTGGCACCTTGCAAGTATCCACTTGTCTCTCTCTCTCCTACACATGCCTCTGATTCTGCCCTGTATTATATGAAATAGGAGACTTTTGCAGTCTCCAAAGATCTCTTGCCATCTCAGATCATAAAATACAAGAACTGCATAGTAAGTGACAACTAGTATGACATAATTAATCACAACTAGGGGGACCAGATAGGGTCAATCTAATAAAAATTATTAATATATTGTTAAAATGATCCAGGCATTCTTTACTCAAGAAGAAAAAAATCCTTTTAGACCAGAAGTTTTCAGAGCTAAATCCTTCTTCTTTGAGCACATAATTTCAGAGAAACTGCCAGACTTATTTTCAGTGTAAACTACTGTGCTGGAGCACTCAAAGGATGTTGCAGCAGAAAGTAATTTGATTTAAAAATACTGATCTGTTAATTGTGCAATAAAGCAGTAAACAAAACCTTGCATTGTTGGAGAAAAAACCCAAACACAAAACCCAAACAGCACGGATTAAAGCAGGTAGAGCTGTTTAATCACAGACTCTGTGATTCAGAGCAAATTCCTGAAACTTTACTAATGGTAGAAGCTACGTTGACTTTATTTCTTTATTACCAAAACCTTCCTATCATTGCAACCACCGAAAAGTAAACAATATTCCAAGCACCCATTCACCTTGGGATCTTATTTTATACCATTCTGAGCACGTTTTCAAGAAGCTTTATATGGAGAAGTAGAAGCGGCTGCGAGTTCACCAGACACGTGCTCTAAGTCAGTAAATACTGACACAATGTAAATAAATACAGCCCAGGTCTATTTATATCCCGGAGAAGCTAAGTACATTACCCTAGCAGAGACACGGCTCCTGGTTGGATTAGCTCACGGCCTCCTGAAGCCAGGTGCGGTGAAAGATGGCATAAACATGCTGTGAATAGCACATCGCTCACGTGTCACACACCGTGAAATCTCCGCTGGACAAGCACGGCTTATGCAGGTTCTACAAACCCAGGACATTTGGGCACAATCACAAACCAGCCGTGCCTTTGTACAGGGCCATAGTAACCTGAGGAGAGCCAGACTGGGGCGGTTTATTTTTTATATAAAAAAAACCAACTTCTGCAAGCTCTTGTAATCTGTAAAGCAGCAATAAAGTATCACGCAGAAGAACGACTTAACTAGTTAAACACAACTAGAACAGTTTCAGACGAACCCAAGCTAAAAATAGGCTGTTACTTCACAAAGCAGGCAGTGACCCACATCGAGGTGTTTCCCGGGCTGCCGGTGTCCAGCCCTGACTGCCGGCCACGCCGCTATCCCCGAGGTGCGGCAGCGACGGCAGCGGTGCCTCCCAGCGCCGGCTGCACCCCGCCAGCCCAGGGCTGCCTTTGGGGAACCCCGGGAGCCAGAGGGAGCACGAGGCCGAGCGAGCGCTGCTGTCTCTCACAGCGCCGCTGGCCTACTGGGCTGCGCTCCCGTCTGCAGCACCACAATCGCTGTTTCCACCTCGACTTAAGACACTCGGGGTAATCTGCGAGCAGAACGCTCCAAGAGCTTCCTGCCGGTATTAAACTCGCCAGAGCGGTTTTGCAGCCCGCGGGCGAAGGGGCCAAGGGATTAACCCCACGCGGAGCCGGCGCTGCGCCACGCCACCCCGCGTCCTATGACCCGCGCGGGAGCGGCTCTCCCGCCTCGCCTCGCCTCGCCTCGCCCCGTCACGGCGGGCACGGGGCTGCGGGTGCCAGCCGGCCGGGCCGCACCGCGGCGCGGGGAAGGCTCTGGAACTCTGCGTCCCGCGGGAGCCGCGGCTCGCGCCAGGCGCTCCCCGGCGAAGCCGCCGGCACTGGCGCGAGCGGGCGGGGCGGGGCGCGCGGGGTGTCCCGGCGCGGCCCCGAGGAGCGCTCCCCGCGCCGGCCCCATTCACCAACCGGTTCCCGCCGGCCGCCTCCGCCTCTCGCGCCCGCCCGCCCCGCCTCCGCCCCGCCCCCCGCGGCCTCGCGCCCGCCCCAGACGCGCCGATGGCGCCGTTGATTGGGCGGGCGCGACGCTCGCCAGTGACGCGCGCGAGGGGCGGGGCCGGGGCGCTCGTGCGGGAGGCGGCGCCGAGTGTCGCTCCTGGTGCAGCCGCGTCCGCCCGGCGCCGCCCGCAGAGCCGCCCGCCCGCCGCAGCCGCTGTATGGTCCTTCCCCGCGCCGCCGCCGAACCCCCGCCGGCAGCTCCGCGGCCTCCAGCGCCTCCTCCTCTTCCTCCTCCTGGTTCTGCTCCTCCTGCCCCCGGCGGTGGCGCCCGCACCCCGGCTGTATGATCAGGCTACAGTCTTCAATGAGTAACCATATTCCTGTGAGTGCCGCTCGCCCGCGCCCCCCCCCCCCGGCCCCCCACCCTGGCCCCTCGCCCCGCTGGCCTCCCGGCTGCCGCGCCTCTCCCCTATCTCCTCCATGTTGTCTCTTTGTTCTGTCGCCCGGGCCGCGCCGACTGCGGGCGGCTTCTCGAAACGCCGGGCTGCGGCTCCCGTCGGGCGGGCCGCTGGGGAGCCGAGCCCACCCGGCTGCGGCACGGCTCGGCCTCCCTCCCCGCCGGCGTCCCTCTCCTGCCCCCGCCTGCTGGCGCCCTTCTTCCCTCCTCCACCGAGAAAGGAGGAGGTGGCGATCTCTCCGCGGCTCCTGGGAGGCCCAGCCCGGGCACAAAGCCGCTTTGTGAGCTCGGCTGCCGCTTGCCCCGCCCGCCGGTCCGGCCTTCTCCCCGCCGGGCTCCGTGCGGCGGAGTCCGCCCGTCGGTCCAGGCCAGGCCGCCCGCCGGGAAGGGCAGCGCCTCCGCGCCCTGGGCCGTGCCGGGAGCCCCCTGCCGGGGGGAAGCCGAGCCGGGCGGCGGCTCCGGGGGACAAGATGGCTCCGCGTCGGGAGCCTGATCGAGGCGTGATGCGAACCCGTGACCGCCGCAGTCGGGGCGACGGCCCGGCCTGGCCCGTGGGGCGCTGTCACGGCCGGGACAGCGTCTCCGCACCGAGGAGAGATTGGGGCGGACCGGCCGGGAGCCCGGCACGCCGCGGCTGCGGGGCGGCCGTAGCCCGGGGCCGCCCGGACAAGCCGGGGCTTGCCCGTGGCGGCCGGCTGCCAGGCTGGTTGCCAGGCTGGGCTGGCGCTCGTCCCCTGCCGCGGCCCCACGTGCGCGGCTGCGGCCGGGGCGAGGGCGGCTGGGCGGCTGCTTTGTCTCAGCCGTGCTCGGGCGGGGAGTCAGTGCCGGCTGCGAGCGAGGACGTGAGTCCTTTCCAAAATGAGCTCTATGCAGTAGAGGTGGGGTATGCCCGAGCTCGGGTGTGCAGCCGGCATTGTTCGGCAGGGAAAGTCCGCAGACGTGTTGAAGCGGATGTTTCTGTAATAAGCCTCAAAAGCTCACGAGTACCGTCAACTACCTTAATTTTGACCGAAACTGCTTTCAAGACCTTGCCATCTGTCTTTTCAAGGAAGGCGTTTCCTTCTGGAGGTGGATCGCAGTTCAGTTTTGGAAGATTTCGCTTGCCTCTTTTTGGTTTGTTTTCTTTTTTAAACTCACCTAGTAATCTCGGTGCCTCTGCCGAGTAACATCTGTGACTATAGGGCACAGTGTGTATTTAGGCAGGAAAAAATCAAACAAGGCACGACTTGCTGGTGATACTATGCCCTCCAAAAGCAGGGAAGCAAGAAAGACAAAGAACAAAATCAAGTCGTGTACGACAATAGAAGCAGGATTGTTTGCTCACTGTTAGCCAGCCATGCACATTGCAAGTATTATGAGCTGACAGTTGTACAGTTTGGGTAGCATGAAGGTCCTGTAATCTGGTGTTTCTTATTTCTCCTGGAGACAGCTTTCCAATATGTCTACCTGCATCTGCTGAGTCTTTCAAAAGCAGTGACTCAGAAGAATGAACCCTGTCTCTTTGTAATCTCATAAAACTGCCAAATCAGGAAACCTGAAGATTACACCTAAATGTCAGCTCATATTATTCCATTGATGGAAACAGCAAAGAGTTTTGAAATTGTCTTAACAGAACAGAGTCGTTTCAGGGGGAAGAGGTAATACAGAGGTGCTGTTTATTAATTGCACAACCATGAAAGGAAATAAGAGAATGCGAAATAAAAATGTGTGATAGATAGAACAAGATCCAAGGCAACAGGATGTCATTGCTTTACTGAAACTAAATGTGTCAGTAAGGCAGTAAATAAATAGAAGTAAGTCTTATCTAATAGCTTCTATTAAGTGAAACTTTCCTGTTCTGACAAAATCCGTGCCACATAAGAATGCCGGATGTGTCCCAGCGTGTGGACTGACTGTAGGCAATCACTTGTGTTAAACATTAACCAGAAGACCCTGATAAGGATATTACTGAGCCATAAACACCAGATTGTCACCTTCTTCAAAAAAATTAAAACTCACTCTATTGGATCAATACAAGAAAATATTCTGTGTTAAATGAAAGTCCTTATTACTTTCTTCACAGTTGCACTTATTGCTAGGCATTCATTACTTAATTAAACTTGATGAAATACATGCAGACATTTATTGCTGTATGTACTACATATCTCATGTTAAAGCTTAAAACATAATGGAATTGGTTTTTGACAGGATTTATATAGTTTGCTATTGAAGTGACAGTGTTAAGTCACTTAGAGATTCCTTACTTTTAGAAACGCAGGAGGAAGTGCTAGACAACGGGATGGATTAGTTTCTGTGATGTCTAAGTTTTTCCAATATCTGTTAAGGCTTCTTTGCATGTTGTTTTTGTGGTCCAAGCAGAAGAACTTTGAACCAAATCACATGGCCTTGGTTTCATCATCTCTAAAAGTTGCAATGACTTGTTATACAGGAAGTTTTGAGATAATTTTTCTTCCCCCTTCTTGAACCACAAGAATATCCTTCCGGCACAGAGCATGTCACAGCAAATTTATGATAAACCTTTGGATTCTCCCTTCCCATTGGTGAGAGATGAATGTATTCTCATAGGCAGTGGGTCACTTTCCATGGTCTAAAATGGACAGTGTTATCACTGGATATGATAAGGACAGGCATTTATGTGCTCAGTAGACAGGAGGAGCATCTTGTCAGGAGTACCTTATGAAGGTGTGCCTCTACCTTGTGTAGTTTGTACCCCTTACCCTGCCCCTCTTCCCTGTCTGCTCTGGCAGTTGCTACTGAGGCCCTGAATAGCAAGAAGTTGGAGGTGTTTGTCATTTCGTATTTTTTTATTGGGTAGTAAGTTAGAACACTGGACTTCTTCGCAGGTGTTCTCAAATTGTTGTGAAACTTAGTTTATGTTAGTTTTATAGTGTTAGTCCTGTGGTTTCAGTAGGTGAGTGTGTGTAAGGTCTTGACTTAAGAGATTGTGAGACCACAAAGTTGGTTCTGGGTATAAATGTTTTCAGACTCTGAGCAGGTGGATTGAGTAACCATGAACAATCTTGCACATCTTCTGAAGGTAAAGTGTCATTTAACTGTGTTAAGAAGTGCTTTTGTTTGCATGCTTTTCAAGACTCTACTGAGTTGTGAACCAGTGTCAACAGTGTGGGATAACCTTGCATCTCTCTGCTTTCCCCATATCAGTAATGAACAAATAGATTACTTTTGTAAACCATTTTTGTCAGACATGAATGATTTGTTTCAAGCCCCACATAAACAGCCATGTGAATCTGCTTGTCAGTGATGACAGATCTGTCCCCGAGAAGGGCATGAATTAAAGCCTTTCTTTTCCAGATGCCTTCCTTCTGCTTGAACAGTTTATTCTCTAACTTGTAACTTGAGTTGTAGTGGATCATACAGTCATAATTAATGCAAATATAATTGACAGGTACCTTCCCTCAAGAGGGGGCCCTGGCATATTAGCCCTAGTTTTGTTTTCCAAGTTTATTTTGGTGACTCTAACAGTCTAAATGTTGGGCTTTCTGTTGGGATGGAAACTGCTACTTTTTCCAAAATCCTTCAGTGTTAAATTTCCTCAAGGAAAATTTATATGTAAATTGAAAAGAACATGCTGATTCAATATCCACAGCTTGATGGTACAAACACATGAGTTGGTGTTACTCTGTTAAAGAGCCTTCTGCCTTCAACACTACGTGTCTGAATTTCACTTATGCAACTTTTTGCTTTCATGCACTGTCTTGACTGTTTTGATAGCTTACTAACAAAACTGTATGAGACAATATAGTAATTTTAAAGCTGTATTTCCAGGCGTTTTGAAAGCTCATTACATCATTTGAGTTCCCTCAAAGCCCGAGGTCATTGTAATTACTGCAACACTATTTTCGTAGCTGATTTCTTATCTTCCAGCTCTTTTTGCTGAAGCTGGGTGAAGCCTCGTACTCTGGCTTAACTGCATAACAGAAACAGTATGCTCGTGTACTACTCATCTTTAATTTTGATTTGACTCCCAGAACAGAATGAAACTAGGTTGGCAAAGCTGTCTTGGGATAGTACAATGTGTTTCTGCCTAAAGGTTGGTCTGTGAAACTTTCCTGCTAGATTGGTGAGAAGTGATGGCAGTCACATCAAAGGAAACTGTGAGCTTTGGTCCTCTGCAGTGTGGCAGCAGTAGTTGCCAAGGCAAACAGTGAGGTTTAAGTACATGCTTGGTTAGGTCCTTAGATGTGTGAATTACGAAGGTTGTGATGTGTCTAATACTGACTGTTAAGTCACTAATTAACAGAATTAATTCCTTTGTAAGGGTTAATAACACAGGGAACTCAAATGTAACGTTGCATAATCTACTTGCTTCTGCTTTGTATAAGAATTTGAACTGTACACTTAGTTTCTAAAATGTCATTAGCAATCTGCATTAAAAAGAAGGATTGTTTTACTTAACTAATCGTTTACTGCCTGCCCTTTTCTGTGTTTACTGGTTTGTCTGGTATCTTGATACTCCTAGTTGCAGACTGAGGGCAGCCTGCCTAGAAGACTGGATGAAACCTGGTTACTTCTTTCACGTTAAATGTTCTTTTCTCCCTAAAAGCTCCATTTTGCCAATTTAAAGATTTTTACCCTAATGACTCCATTGTGTCCTCAAGCTCACTTGCATGCATTTGTGTTTCTGACAGCCTTCACTCCCTCATCCTTTAGCAGAGCAAGGGGCTGTCTATGATTCTTCTTAGCAGTCTTTAGAAGAGATCGACAGGAGATCTGCCGGTGCAGTGCAAAAAGCAGCACAAGACCTTGTGCAGCTATATCTGCTTAAAGCTGTCCTGTCCCTTTCTGTCATTCTGCTTCTTAAACTAATTGAAAGTGACTTTAAATAAGTTACCTTCAGTTCTTTTTTTCAGCTGCTATTTTAGCTGTTCCCTAGATCTGGTCCTAGGAGGCTTTTAAATGCACTCCTGCCACCTTGCTAGGGCATGGCTGGTGAGTCAGATGATGATTCTTGGAGTTCCTCCGAGTCTGAATTCTTCTGGTTCCTGTTACTCTGTTGACCTTTGACTTAGGAGGATCCTTCTTACTCCTTTTCCACGCCTATTATGTTTAGAGTTCTTGCTCTCTGTCAAGTTGTTAAAGGTAAATACTGAAGTAACTTTTTTTACAAGAAGCTGGCAAACTTAGTCCTGTAGTCTGCATCACTACCAGGTGATGGTAGTATCTCTGAAGTGGCATCAAAATGCATGTGAAATTGTCATCTTAGTTTCTTTCTATTAACTTCATTCTCATGTTTGTTAGCAGCAGCTTGAGGTTTTATTGTGTGTTTCTTAGTTTGGTGTTTTACAAGCCATGCCTGTGACTTAACACGTACTTTAAAACTCTTACCAGGAAGCTGTCTGAAAACATGAAAATAGGTTGACTGATCAACATAAATAACTTCTGCTAAATATTTGTAGGATTGATTGTGTTTCTCTCTAATACCTAAGTATATTTAGTGGACATGTGGTTCACTTGTACCTTTATTTTGGAAAACAGAACTCCCCTCCTGTGCCCTAGGCAGGTATAAGCAGTAATACTGGTAGAGTAACTGGGCACAAAACCTAATGCATCTATCTGCTGTAAAGGTTTTACAGGTGTAAAAAGCATGTATGGGTGGTTCATTTGCAACATCTGCAAATAAATACACAAGTTGGAACAGTTAATTTGCTATCTTAATTCCTGGTTGCTTCTTCCAGTAATTATATATATAAATTCAACCATAGCTAAACAGCATACCAGTGGACAGGAATGACCTGTTCAAGAAACTTGCCTGTGTATGTTTTTAACTAGAGCATCACTGCTTTCTGTGTATATTAGTGAAGTCATGGTGTAAAAAAACTGTTGAAGCATATGTAGGTTGCCATTGGCCTTTAGCCTTTAGTATGTGAAATATTCCTTAGTTAGAAATGTCTGTGCCTCAGAAGCCCACATTGTGTTGTTAGGCCACTAAGACTGCATTTGCCATTTGCTTTCAAGGCCTAGTGTTTGAATCAGGTGGATTTATACACATCTTTTTCTGTAACTTTAGGTACTGTAACTTTAGTAGATGATGTGATGTCTCTCAATTCAAAGTGGAGAAGGCAGTTGTATGGGTATCCTGGAACAACTTATTTTTATAAATACTGGGGTTCTTAAAACTTGCTGCTGTGTTTAGCACATCTGAAATTGGTATTTTAATACATTGCAGGATTTGGTGTTGCAAAAACCCTACATGGAAGTTTGTAATAAGTAAATGTATTTATTTTCTAGTTTTCTAGATTTTTAATTTTTTATTTTCTAATCCATGCTAAAAAGTTAACAGGATTCTTGCACAAACTGAATTAATTCTTGGAATAAAAAATAAACTTTGTGAAATAAGGTTTATTAATAGAGCTTAGTTGTTGTGGTTTTACTTTCTTATTTCTTAAAGCTTGATGTCTTAAAACCTTGTTTCACCTGTACTCATTATACTTTTCTCCCCCCTCTCTTTACAGCAGTTCTGTGGTGTTCTTGGTCACACATTTATGGAGTTTCTGAAGGGCAGTGGAGACTACTGCCAGGCACAGCACGACCTCTATGCAGACAAGTGAACTGTAGAAATCCATTACTACTCCACCAAGAAGCCCCCCTAAGAGTGGTTGACCAGGATAAGAAGTGTTGAATTGAAATCGGCAGAGCATTTACCAACGGAATTCAGACCTGGATGGGGTAAACCTCAGTGCACTGCCTTTCTTTTGCCTCAGTATTACTGGATTGAAGAATTGCTGCTTCTTGTTAGGAGGTTCATTTCATTTCCCATTGCTCCCAACATCATACTTCCAAGCACTGAGAATTTCACGTGGAGTATAGTGAAGTAGACTTCAGTTTCTCTACATCACTTCTGTATTAGAATTTTTTTTAATCCTTTCATAATCTTGTTGCATGTTTAACTAAATCAATATGGCCCGAATGAACCGCCCAGCTCCTGTGGAAATCACCTACAAGAACATGAGATTCCTGATCACACATAATCCAACCAATGCAACCTTAAACAAATTTATAGAGGTAAGGCCAGTACAGAATTCTTACTGATGTATTTTTTTAATCCCTGAACAGCATGCTATATTTATATATAAATAAATATATATTTACTAGCTAATAACTACTGTAAATGCCATATGAGGAGGTACTGAGACTGTATATTGATTTTTCCTTTCAAATACTGGTGCTTTGCTTTGAAGATCTGTAGACAAATCTGTAGATATCTGCAAATCTGCAGACAAATCACATATACTTTGGCTTTCACAAATGTGATTCTGAGAGTGAAGTAATAATTATGCTGTCTAGTGCATAGTACATGAAGTACATTGTTTAGTTCTGAAATGGGAATTATCTAGCCGAGTTATGTACAGACCAATACAAACATCTCCTAGTGGTAGGAGCTCACATTGAGATTGGGCTGAAGTGGTGTAACATTTCATTGCACTTCCTGCATAGTGATACATAGTGTGGGTCAGAACCTTAGGAGCTAGTAACAGGATTGCAATATGCTTTCACTGCCTAGCTTCCTTCACTATTAGCAGATCGTGGTTTTAGTGTAGCTTAAGAGGATCCTCTGTGTCACAGCGTCTTCGAGAGTGACATTTGTGGCAATAGGCTTAGTCTGCACTCAGAGCTGCTGCAGCTACTTCAAGTGCTTTGGTGCATGCTACTGACTGAAGCCAGTGGCTTGCCATATATTGCTAGTGTTGAATTTATCAACTAAATCACGTATTTAGCATGTTGGAACTATAAAGTGTGTGGTTGTATAAAGTGTGTGTGTATGCTAATAAGTTCCTTGCAGAGCTACTCCATGGGAATGTCCAAGTTTGCTAAGTCCCTCCTTAGCAAGATTTTAGGTGTACTACACCTCAATTCTGTATTTGGTGCAGGATTATTTACAGGAAGCAGAGTGAGATAACATTTGCTTGCCTTTATATTCTCACAAGTAGATCAGGTCTGCTTAGGCTGTGCTTCAGTCATTACCCTGGCAGTGGCAGTCTGAATGATGCTTGTTGCAGGGAGAATGAAGAAGGATTACTTTTTTTTTTATTATTATTAATTTTAATGTAGGGTAATAGCAAAATGGAAAGCTAAATTTTGTCATGACAGCTCAGGAACTGGAATAATTTATTGTCCTGTGCTTTTAACTCTTAGGAGTAAGTGGTCTAACAAACCTGTTGTTTTAAGCAGAGAGAGAGGGGGAAGATTTGAACTTTGCTCAGAATGCTTTTAGTGAAGTATGTAGCTTTGCAAACCAGAAGCTTCATGTTCCTTTAAGATGAATGATCATTTGGAGATGGACTACTTGGACTAATCAATGTTTATCAGGATCTGATTTTAAAAGAAAAAAGTCTGATTCAGCATAACCAAACTTAGTCTGCACATAAGACTATGTTTGCAGAAAAGCCTAAAGTATCTGGTGTTAGCACACAAGTTTTTAGTAATTTTACCTTTCCGTGTCTTTACAGGATGGCAAGCATTTGCATGAGTTTTGCTACTGAGAATTTTGGAATGAGTTACTAAGTTAGTTTATTAAGAAAATTAAATGGTAAAGTGAAGCTGGTTTACTGTTACAACATTTTTTCCACTCCTTAGGAACTTAAGAAATACGGTGTTACCACAGTGGTGAGAGTGTGTGAAGCTACTTATGACACTGCTCCGGTGGAAAAAGAAGGCATTCAGGTTTTGGTAAGTAGTGTGGAAGCAGAGTTTGGAACCAACACATTTTGCTGTTCACTCTACCCCCTTCCCCAAAAAAAAGATTATTTGACACCACTTTATGAGTGTATTCACTCAGCAACTGATGGAGGAAAAAGATGTGGAGACATCTTTTCTTGTCAGGAAAAAAAGTTCAGTTTGGAGCTAAATCATGTCATCAATGAAAACTGAGAAGAATCTATTTGTAGTATTGCTGTAGTTAGACTATTAGAAAATTGTAAGCTTAAGTGGTTTCCTCAGCTGTCATCTCTTTGTCCATTGTGTCCCCTCCTTTTTTTTTGCCTGTACGTACAGCTTACAAGAATTCTTTCTTTATGTGTTTGTCACCCTGTCTTCTAGGACTGGCCCTTTGATGACGGTGCTCCACCATCCAACCAGATTGTTGATGATTGGCTAAACCTCCTTAAAGTTAAATTTCGTGAAGAACCTGGTTGTTGTATTGCTGTACACTGTGTTGCTGGTCTTGGAAGGTGGGTGAAGTTTTAAAGATTTGTTGAATTTGTCATCCTTTGCCAGACTTGTTAAGATCTAGTGCAAAAGTTTACTTGAGGCAAATGTAAAATAGGCATGGATCCAGTATTGGAATGACCTCATGCTTAAATGGAGTTAAGATGGCAGGAAACTGTTGTATTTATTGAAGATCTTTAGGTCAAGAGATGATGCTTCAAAGCTCTCACGAAGTCTACAGAATCAAGTTAACAAGTGTTTTCTTGTACCGAGTATGTTGATGAGTGCCCCATTGAGATTTTTTGTCTGTTTTTCCCTAATAGATTTGGGGTTTTGTGACTTGCCTGCTTTCTCTCCATCTCCATTTCAGCAGTATTGCCAGTCTCCTTGAACCAAAGGCATTGTAACTGTTAACCACAAACAAGTGGGTGGTTCTGCCACATCAAGACCAGCTTTCGTCCACAACCTATCTGGGGGATGAAAAGTGTTTTCTAAAGTCCCAAAGCTGTTTGTCACATTTCTAAGTGATATGAAAAATTTTAGGGATATTGCTAAATATTCTCCTCTTAGTCCTGTTCCTTCTGTCTGCTGCCACTATCTTGAATAGACTTCCAACAGTTGTGAGAAAATAATGGTTCTACTGCTGTTCTAAACTACTTGGGAACTAGATCTGTTCCAAAAGAAGTTGCTATATTCTAGCCATGGATTACAGCATGTCCAATATAAAATGGAGGTTTCTGGTCTTGTTGTCCCTAAGCCTGGCTTATCCACTGCATTATGGCTTCACATAACAAAATTCACTGTAGTGAACTTTGTAGATGAATGTTACCAAAACAAGTCCTTTTCTGCTGCTTAGAATGATAGAGGTTGTTTTTTCCTCAAAATGGGGTAGTTAATTAGTTGAAGTCAATCCTAGCTTTCTCTCAGGTTAGTTTCCTTTTAAATCCCTGAACATACAAAACCACTTAAAGTCACTACTATATGCACTAGTCTGTTGCTGGTGTGTGGCGTGAGGTTTTGTCTTGTGGTTTTTGGTGGGTTTTTTTTGAGTCATAAATTCCTAATGTATTTGAGTTTGATTTAAGTCAAGCTTTTGTAACTGAAAATTTATTCTGTCAAGGGGGGAACACCATGGCAAACAAGTAAATCCTCAGGGGAGTGTAGTAGCCTGTGGATTGCATCTGTTCCCAAAACTTGTGACACTAGTGTGGGATTTGTCACTTCTTACTGAACTCGACCTCTCTTCTGACTTTTGTTTTGGCATCCTGACTGCTTCTAATGGTGATTCATTTTGGAGAATAAAAACCCAAATGCAACTCTTCCTCAGAATCAATTGATTTGAAACAAATGCTTAAAGATTACTTGCATTTTATTTCTGTTATTCTCTTGTGTACCTAAAATCAGATGAAGGAAGCTAAGGTTGACCAGAGTTAATTTAAACCCCTATTTAATGAGAATGGCTAACTCAAAACCAGGTGATATTATGTCTCAGTGAATGTAGGAATGCCTTCTGCCTTTTCTGCTTTCCCAGTGAAGAAACATCAGATATGCAAAAAACAGTAAATTTTTTTTCTGAGTACGCTTTGACAAAAGCTAAACTGATTTTTTTTTTTTAACCAGAGCTCCAGTCTTAGTTGCTCTTGCACTGATAGAATGTGGAATGAAGTATGAAGATGCAGTGCAGTTCATAAGACAGTAAGTGTGATACTAACATGTAGCTGTTCCCAAGATTCAGTATGTTGGTACATCCTTGGCCCTGAAGGAAATTCTGAATCATCTTTGATGCCTTTTTTTTTGGGGTTGTTTTTTTTTTTTTTGGTAAGGTGTTTAATTTAGTACATCTGAAATTGGAGTGCAAACAGTCAGTGTTGTAGGATTTGGATCTGTGGAATGGATATTTTTCTGCTGAAACCAGAATCCATACATAATTACTTGAGGAGGTTTAAAAAAAACCAGAATAACCATTAACAAACCCCCTAACCTTCAGTTAGATTTGCAGAGTTCTCTTTATTTTACATATGAAAAGCAGAATACCTTTGTCTTTTCTTGTAGTCTTCTGAAGGCAAATATGTCCTTGGATTTTTTTAATCAATGTATGTAAGTTGGAGGAGAGAGTTTTAGTCTCAGTATTTTAATTTCTCAGGTTTCAGCTAAATTTAAAAAAAGCTGCATCCATTATAAACAAAAACAAAACACTTGCATAATTGCCATGCTTCGAAGAATTAAATTTAGCTTGTACTGGTTGTATGTGAAATGAAGAATAGGTAGCCAGGTACATACTCCAGTCAGCCAACATGTACCTTTTTTTCACATATATACAGTTTGAGAAAACAAAGGAAGCTTTATTTTTGTTCAGCATCTTTATTATGGGGACTTTAAATGTTTATGTACCTTCTTACTATTGTCATATTCTTCATAATTGTTTTAAGAGAATGAATAACTTCAGCTCTCAGGAAGACCATCTTGCATCTTCTCTATAGCTTCCTTTTAAAGTTTCTTCTAAAGATCCTAATGTAAAATCTCTGGCTTTTGCTTACCATAGGCTAGAACACTGTCTAAAATGTTATGTACTCGTTTGTGCATGTGGTCCAGTGAGGTATTTGTGAAAGGAAGCTACCACCCTCTTTCCTGGCACTTAACGTCCAATTATCCCTACTTTGGTTACAGCCTTGACTTACAGGTGGCTTTTTTTAAGTGACCTAAAAATATTTTTCTCTGGTTGGTGATATTATTTCACTGGGCAGTAGATTAATGTTCTGTTTCAAATCTGGTTTTTTCCATTTAGGAAGCGGCGTGGAGCTTTCAACAGCAAGCAACTTCTGTACTTGGAGAAATACCGCCCCAAGATGCGTCTGCGCTTTAAAGACTCCAACGGTCACCGAAATAATTGTTGTATTCAGTAAAGCTCAACAGCCTATAGTACTTCTTTGGAAATAAAGGATGGAAACTAGAATTAAGCAGACTGCATGCCAAAGCCATCAGTCTGGTATTTTTTAGTAGTAAAGGAAGCTTCCTTAGGAGTATTTATTAGGCTAAAGGCTCAGTAGAAATGCAACTTCTATGTTTAGATAAATATCTGTCTATGGAGACCCAGTAAATGTTTTTGCTGTACCCTGTTTCTGAGCTGTCTCCTTGTTCATTAATTATCAGATCAAATATCCTTTAATCATGCCATTGAGTCTTACTGACCTAGTTTCAACTACTATAAATTGGGGTACTAAAATAAATCAATCTGTAGAGAGATTAGGTGCCAAAATACCCAGCATATCAGCTACATGTTTTTCCTTAAAATGGGCATAGTTCTGATGATGTGAGAACTACCAGCTTATCTGGACCTTACTATCTTTTTTTCTACAGTCATTTCAATATTGAAGAATATGGCCTCTAAAGTAGTCTTGCCTGCTCACGGTATGTTTTGTCTCCCACAATCGCACTAGAATTATCAAGATTTGCACAGTCTGTCTTTTTAATACTATGAATTACAGCAACTTTTTACCCCTGCATCTGTACTTTTCTGTTACCTGAACGTCTCCATATTACAAGTCATTACTCTGGTTATTCATGTAGAAGATCTTTTAAATTGTACAGAAGCACACAAGTCTTTAATGTCTCCAGACAAAAAGCCTTACAGTAAAATTAATGTTGGCACTTCATGTGCAACTTAACAGAGGGCCTGAAAAGGTTGGGAGGGGCTATTTAATATTTCTAGTAAAATGTTGCCTTTGTCTTGTGCAGGAAGTATAGAATATGCCCTTTACTTTAGTAAATATTTTTTTAAAATGTAGAAATGCTTTGTTATTGTAGCTAAAAATTCTTAATCAGAAAATTTCTGAAAAATCTTGTAGTTTTCTTTTACTGTACCTATTGAGAGTTGTTTACCAACTATTGTTTTGTTGAAAGTGTGATCTTTTTCTTTTCTTTTCATTTTTCCTTCTTGAGTTTCTGCTATGACTTGGGCAGACCTCTGTAATATTTTGTATGCCTTTCAAGCTGCGTAACTTAATATTTGGATACTTGATAATTTGTTTTATTATGTAATTGATAAAATGGTGATGTGTATTAATGTTAGTTCAACCATATATTTATACTGTCTTGGGAATGTGTGGTTATAGTTCTGTGGGAGAAATACTTTTGCCAGTGTTCACCAGCTTGTAAAATCTAGTGCGAGAGCTTAAAACATCTAAATAAAGACTGAAATGCACTTACGAAGTTTGCTGAAATGCTCATCACTTTCACTTACTTTTGTGTACTGTCAGCAATCTGGAGGTGCCTAAGCTCAAAATCTAGTCAGGCATCTGTTTTCTTCTTTTTTTTAAATCTGGGCCTGAATGTCCCCTTTGCTGTAATGTTTGCTGTTTGTTTTACTCATAAATAAATGTGGATAAAAATTAATGGTAGAAAGTACAGTATTTTTTCATGTAGCTTACTTGTGACTTGCTGTCCCCAGTACTAAAGCAGCTTACTTACTTAGTATTCTTGAAGCTGTTTTGCAGTAAAACAGAAGAGGATATGCACCAGTAAAGCTTAGAGAACACTTGAATCAATACCATTAGAATTCAGGTAAAAATAATGTGATAGAATTCTTCATTGTCAAGACTGAAGCTAGGTACAAACAAGATGTTCCAAAAAATGCGTGAGCAAAGATCTGTTATTTGAGTTTCCAAAGTGGTGACTAAACTTCCTGACAAGGACTAGAAGGTGCTCTTAGTAGGCAGCTGAGGTGCTTGATGCTCATATCTGCTTAGAGTTAAACTTTGGTTAATAGATCTCTTCCTTTCTAAACAGTGAGGTGGGATCATAGTATCAGTCAGTGAGATTTCCGAAGGATTGCTTTTGGAGAAGTTATGGCTTCATTGTAAAGAACACTGTATGATTTTAAAGTGCCTAAAATAATACAATATAATACAATCTTTAAAGCAGTAAAATAAAACTTTGGATCATCTTTCCTGTGGAAGCTGAACTAGGTTAAAAGGTATTTTGTTTAATAGAATACAGCTTCATTTGCCTGAAGAAATGAGATGTTATGGAATGACATCCAAAGTCATCAATGTTTCTGTTGCCAAGATGAGCTAGATTATAGGAACAATGGCAAAGACAAAATCTTCATATATTCTGTAACTCATCATTATGCTGATTGATGTAAATACTGGTTTAACACAGATTATTATCCAAGTTAAGAATTCTGATTTGGTCACCCATGAAAATAGGAGAAGTCTGTAAAACAACTACAAGTAAAATGCCTGGGTTTTTTTTTATTTAAAATTATTAATGCAATTGCTGTACATAGATCAGATTTTGCTTTCTTTACAGAATTCTTCGTGGGTAAGGAGGGTTGTGTTTCAGTTAAGAGCTCTAGCACGTTAGTGATGGAAGCTTGGTTCATTGAACTCTAAACTTGAGACTGATTTACTGAAATCAGTTGATTTCAGTAAATGAGGAAAAATTTGCATGAGTGCATGTCTGTTGAAAGTCAGCTTCTGAACTCTCTCTGTTTAGACATGACTCTTAGGAACAGAAAATCTTTTCCTCTTTTGTAACAATTCTGGTAGTTTTCAACAGTACTTAAGTTGTGAAGATAGGATAGCAGATGGAACAACATAAAACAAGTTGAATGAAATTGCATGTAAAGGGTGTATATATGTTATATATATATATATACAAATATTTACAAATTCAAGTGAAGAAATGCTTAAGCAGATTTACTGTAGCTTAAGGCTAAAGCCTGGCATGGAAAATAGGCTTTAATGTAACATTTAATTTTGGATGCTTTCAATGTGTAACTGCTTTGGCCCCTCGAGAGGTATGTTGTAGTACATTCCTGTGCTAGACTGGTTTGTGCCGTGGACTTAGTGGCTTACATAATGTGACACGTAAATGGTCGCAGTGTTTTCATCATTCCTTAGCATGTAGCAGAAATGTTCATGGGAATTGGGGTGAGAGTTTGCAATTAGAGCAGTAGAAAACTGATTAATTCCCTATATTGTTTTGTCATATGATCCCTTAAAAATTTGAAGATAGTCAAACAAGTTACTTTGTTACTGATTATTCAAAATTAGGTATAAAATTGAATGTGATTTTCTTGAATCTGATCTTACAAGTGCTGAGCAGTCAGTTTCCACTTAAGTCTGTAAACACTTGTACTTAAATATACATGAAATTATGTGGAACTCTGTTTCTCAACAGTCCTGAGCCACTTCAGATTGTACTCAAAACTAATTAATACTTCTAATCTCCCTGTCTTCAGTTCTCGGTGTATAAAAATCCATTCCAGTCCTTAAATTAGTGGGGCGGTTCTGGAGATAAGCAGTAATTTCTGAAGTAATCAGACCCATCGGCTTTATTGCAGAATAAACAATGAGAAAATGTGTAATTCAGTATTGAGGCTGAATCCAAGGTTAGACTTAGGGTCTTTGGCAGTAAGAAAAGTAGTAAGGCTCTGCTCATTTATGTGAGCATAGTTTATCCTTAAAAATGGGACGGGGGAATAAATCTTCTGTAATTAAATAATGTATTTGAGAGGGCCAGACTAGGGGTTCATAAATGATCTTACCTTAATTGTTTTTAAGCTTCTGAGTGCTTGACTGTAGCATTAATAATACTGTTTTTCCTTTTTTTGTTGTTTTTGAATATGTGCAACATTATTTAAATAATTAGTGAGAGCACTCAAAATAGTATCTTAGATTTGCTGGGATTTTGCTGTGTCTTTAATAAGCAAGTATTTTCTGTCAGTATCAGGAAAGTTATCAAACCAGAAGTAGTGTTGTCCCAAGAAGATTACTATTACCTTTTGTATGTATTTGTGTAATCCCACTGTAAAAAAAAAAATCAGTTATACTTCACAAGTTGAATTCATCTCTTGAAATCAGGCTGAAATTTGATGGGTTTATTAATAGCTAGGAGGGACTTAATTGAAGAAATACAGATTTTTTTTTTAGTGAAAGAAATTTTGCTTTTAGGTATGTCTCAGCTCTCCTATGCTAAGATACCTAAAATAGGTTAGCTGAAGAGCTCTAAAGACGAGAGCATATTCTGTAAAGGGAACATGGGATGGCAAATTCAGTTTTTCGTATTGGTATCTACAGGCAGATTAAATAAATTTCACCTAACTTCTTTAAGTGCAATAGTTCAAAGTGTCAGGTAAAGTATTTCTTTCCACATACTCTGCTCTTAATGTGTAATAACCATTGACAATTATAACCTGATTTTATCCTATTGATATGAGTTTATGCCACATGTAACCACAGCAAGTGGCATTATTTTTGTCTTGATGGTCGCCTGCATGACTGCTGTTAATTTTGATACATATTGTCCTAATGCATTGATAATTACCTCAATAACAACACAAGTTCCCTATCAGTTGAAAGCCTCTTTGTGAGGTAATAGTGTTTAAATAGTGATCTGACAAGAAACGATAGGGACAGTGCCAGAAGATCAAGTTGCCTGCTTCAGTTTCTGATTCAAATGAGAACTCTGAAGTAAATCAGATACCAGTGTTTAGATACATGGGAATGCTCAAGACAGAAATACGTTCAGTCTCAATACAACATGTAACCTGCGTCTGTAAGAAAACCTAGATGTATAGAATGGGTATTTTTTATTGGGCTGGAGTCTTAATCTCACTTTATTGGTGGAGTATAAGCAGTAGCTGATTCTTATCCTTTTTATAAATTTGCACATGCTTTATCATTAAGTTCCACTGATGCTTGTTCAGAATAGGACAGCTTGAATTACCTTTGGACTCTGGAGGAGCGAGAGTTGCAGGTGATGAACTCTTCTTCCCCATTCAGAGGAGCACAGTTATGATGCAATCTGAACAGGACAGTGCCTCTCAGCATTGTTATGCACATCCACAGTGCTAGTAGGAAGCTACACACATCTTAGTTTGTCTTCTTCAATTCCCCAGTAAATCTGTGTGTCTTTAGGTAGGGCATGCAAACCCTGAACTTGCATTTAAAATTTCAATTCAACTCTGACAAGTTTCAGTTCATCATAGTAAAAGCACATAAAGACAAGAGGCCATAGCAGATGTGCAAAACCATGGAGTTCCCTCATACTGCAAGTACACTCATCTCTTTACACTTGATGTACAAGGTTTTCCAGAGTAACACATCCCCTGTCTGTCCCAGGGATGGGCTACTCTACTCTTCTCCCTGGATTTGTACAGCAGGATTCTTCTCCCTGCCTTCAAAGTGGGAGTTCCTTGTAGGATGCTGTGGAGGATGGGTACCTGGCAGGAACTATATACCCCTGATTCTCTCAGATGCTACCTCAGGCCACCCTACATGGAGTGTTTCTGCACTATGTCTTTATTCAATAGACAGAATTTTGCTAATGGGCAGACTTTTTTCTAGGCAGACACTTGCTGGCTGTTTCCTATATTAATCTAATCAGTGAGACAATTTTATAATATCCAATCACTTTGTGTTGTTAAGGTTATCCTTCTGATGGAGAGCATGCAAACTTTCCCATATTTGTGTTAAATCGCACCCCTTTTTACCCTTCCTATTCTCATACTTCATTCAGTTGCCTGATCTTGAGTTATCCTTTTGCTGCATAAGGTTTATTTCAAACATTGAGAATCTTTACCTCCCAAGTTCTTGACATTATTTTGTTCCTGTTTTCCCTGTCTAGAAATTCTTGGTCATTTCTATTTTGCTTGTCTACTTCTCATCGAAACTCCCTTCTGGACTTCCTTAATTGCTACCTGTTTTTCTTCACTGGAAAAAAATTAGGTACTGTTCAACAGCACTTGATATTTATATGCCTGTCTCAATTGTCTTTCAGCACTACCAGAGTATTTATACTACTTTGAAGTTGGGTCTCAATAAGTTCTATTCCAAGCCCTTTGCCTTGGAAGCAGTTCTGAGCCAAGTCCAGGAAGGGAATATGAGAGTATTATCATATATTATCAGGTTGAAGCATTAGGATATTTTTGAAGGAAATCCTCTACTTGTGCTATTAAGAATATAGAGCAATTTAGATTGGACAAAACATTAGAAGGTGATCTAGTCCAACCCCATGCTCAAAGCAGGGATAACTTCACAATTAGATCAGGTTATTTAGGAGCCTATCGAATCAAGATTTTAATATGTTCAAGGATAGAGATAAGAGCTCCTTCCCAATATCCGTCCCTCAGCTGAAAACTCTTCCCTTGGAAATTATTCAGAATCTTCCCAGATGCAATTTCCCTGTTTCTCACATTTTTTCACTGTGACCTCCAAGACACTGTCTCTTCCTCTCTACATTCATCTGCCAGGTAACTGACAGAGGAAATTTGTCCCCTCAGTCTCATCATGAGGGTGAAGAAGCACAATGCGCTCTGTGCTCCAAGCCTCTAATAATCTCGGTGACTTTCTACCACGGTTCCATCCAGTTTGTCAATATTTTCATGTACTGGGGAACTGGACACAGGCTACCATATGGCTGCCTTCATAGAAGCTAAAAATTAAGGTAAATAGTACTGGAGTGAACTCTCAAGTATTCAGAATTCGTAGCTGCAGTTTCGTAGCAGTAGTTCCATAGACAACCTCCCAAATTAGTTTGGCACGTAAGTCTCAAAGGCATATTTTGTGCTGGCTATCAAAGTTTGTTTTCCTCTAGCACTAAAAAAGTTCATGAAAGCATTTTTTTTTCTGTTTACACCAATCTCTGCATATAACTGCAATTCTGTCTTATCTTCTGGGATCAAATGTCTTTTTTCAGTCTTGAATCTGTGTATTGCATTGGGTAATTCTTAACAGCTTGTAGCTTCTACACCTTTTACCTCTCTACAAAAACCTACCCTTAGTCATAAAATCAATGGCTAAACATCCTTTGTCTTCAGAACCTTGCCTTTGTCCACCTAGCAGTATGGGTAATTTTAAAAGCCTCTGTCCCTTTCACCTGTGGAATTGAATGTTTTCCTGCTGCTTTCTAGAGTAGGACACGTAACTTCTGTTTGATCCAACAACTGGCAGCTACTAATGAGTCTTTTTGTGGGGAAAGAGAATGATCATGTTATAAATTTGGTGAAAAGTGCATACATGTTACTGTTCCTATACTAACTAAAGCAAGGAGGAGGTAGGAAATTAAAGAAAAAATAGTGTCAAATCAGATATTCTTAGCCAAAATATGTGGATTTCCTTTATGCGATTAGAAAATTTTAGATTATTGGTTGTTATTGTTCTGCATTTGAAAAAGTCAATTGTCATTACACAAGAAATAGAAAAGATCAGAGGAACTAACAGTTTTAAATTTTGCTAAAGATATAATTCATGATAACTTAAAATCGACTTCAAACGAGCAAACTATGGAGCCTCCTGAACAAGTGATATTGGCAAATCCCAGGTATTGTGAGCAGAGTGTCTGCTGCTCATCCTGGAAAAAATCATGGCAGTAAGCTATGAAAAGCAGCTATCTAATTATTAATGGGTGCCAATATAGTATTTCTGACTCTTTCAGAAAACAGTAACCAGAAAAAAGAGCTTGTTCAATATTATAAATTCAGCAGATAAATGTAACTGGTGGTGTTTCAGAAGTCTAACTCTGCTTTGTATAACATTTTAAGTTATGCAATTCACAAAATAAATGCAGCACTTGGGTTTTAAAATCATTTAAATCAAGTATCTTGCAGACAAAAGAAAGATGTTCCTGTGAGACATTGTTTGAATATTTAATGGCCTACTGCTGTAACATAGCTCAGCTTTTGGACAGTAGCAAATGCTGCCCTACAGCAGGGCACCACCATACCCAACACATTCTTTGTCCAGATAAGCACATGGAGCAATCTAACTCCTTTCCACATTTTGACAACCAAAGCATAACTAACAGTAAAAAGCAAGCCATGTTTACGACCAGTGTGATCATAATCTGACTGCACAGAGCATATTTTCAAAAATTCCATTTAGACCAAAAAACATGGAAAGACTATAAGGAATATAATTAACAAACCTCTTGGGAAGAGTTGTGGCTAAATAGAGGCCTGGAACTACAAGCAAAGAAACTGCCTTCTGCTGCTTTTTCTTGTGTTCAGGGCACTAGAAGACTTAAATAGGTTACTTTTCAATGGAAACAACTTGGCCTACTACCAAGCAGCTCATGTATAAAGGGATTACATAAAATATTGTTAGGGAAGAATGGCACAGCTGTAATTGTGTACACCTGGTGTGTCACTGTACACAAAGGCCTCTGTAATACCTACTGGGGTGCTCTTTTTTTTATGCTGAACTGCAACACAGGTGCTTCAGATGGGCAAGCTCATGACATAAATGCAGTGGTACAGTGTGGCCATGGCAAAAGAAAAGTGCACATACTCTGTTAAACTGAGATGGGTCACTGGAGTTATGTGACTTTTGACAGTGTAAAGAAAAAACTGAATAGAGCAATGAACAATGATCAGATTACCAGCAATGCTTTGCCTGCTGCTTGTGTCAAAAGAAATGAAATCAAAAGGGCTGAATGCTGGAAAATTTGTGCAATGCAAATTCTACTTAACTGAATTTTGCTTCAGAAAGTAATTTCAATTCTTTGTATAATATCAACAGTATTTTAGAGGGTTAGCACCTCTACAAGTTCCATGCCTAAAAAGCCTTTGAAAAATGAGTGCAACCAACCCAGTAGCTCAGTCCTGCACCATCATAAGAATTCAGGGTTTTTTTAAAAGATGCTTGTTTTGGAAAGAGTCCTTCTGAAACAGAGGAAGTACAGGAAGAAAACTGGAGAAAACCAACTTGTGGTAAAGTGCATAAGTAGCTTTGGAAGGGCAGGGAGAAAAAAAATGCTGAATAGGTTAAAAACTGCTCCACTTCAAAACTGTTCTGTTGCAAATACCTTGTGTATTGCCTGCAAATATTGCTGTGTTACCATGCCTTCAGTTTAATGCTTCCTTTCTTAGTGCGATGGCAGCAAGAGAAGCATTCAATGTATTTCAGCCTTCATGGCACCACAGAAAGCCCTAGAGAATACAATCTCAAAAACTCAAAACAGAACTGAAAAAAAGGAAACTAAAGGAAACACAACTTTTTTGTCCTTACATCATGTTTGTATTTCATTACAAAATACTAGGAATATGTAAAGACAGCGTTAATATAGTAATATATAAGGTAATTCCAAATTCGATTTTTAGAAATATTAAAAATCAAATTTCTCTTTTGGAGGTGCTGAAACTTGGTATATGCTAGAACCAGCCAGCACTGCACTTCACGTCAGCCATCACAACTGAAAGCAGCGTAACGAATGCTGCATTCAGCTAATGCTGTAACACCAATTAGGAAAGACAGTCCTGCTCTTTGGTATCATGTGGAGACCAAATTACTCCAGGTCCTGATGTCGCGACAAACGCACACCGCGACAGTTCCCTCAGGTCTCGATTCGTGCGGATGTGCGCCACAGGTCCTGCACGGCGCGTACACAAACTGTTACCAGGAAAAGAGAAGGCGAAAACGCGCCTGCATCAACCAACAGGCGGCATGAGACATGTCTGCCCAGGACCGACCGACTGCGGAGATTTTTCTGTCCAACGTGTAGGAACCCAAGAGCCGGGCACATCGGGAGCTGCAGGAATCCGCCCGGGGCCGACGGCGCACAGGACAGATTAACAAACAGGTTGTATAACGCGGCTGCACCGAGCAGGGGGGTGGCAGCTGCTCTCCAAGGACAAAAGGCCACATCATTACACACGCACTAGTCACACCATGCGTGTCCTCAGCCAGGGTCCTAGGGGAAAACCCGCGGAGCCGGCCGGCCGCCCCCATCAGCCCTCCCCTGGGCCCGGGCAGGCCCGTCAGGCGCACGGCCGGGCCCGCGGCCGCCACCGGGCGCCTTGGGTACTGCGGCCCCCGACTCCAGCGAGGGTACCCATGTCACGCCCGGCTCCGCCGCGAGGGCGGGTTCCGCTGAAGAGCCCGTCCCGGAGCCTGTCCGGGCCCGGGCCGCCGCCGCACCTCAGCCCCGGCCCGGCCCGGGGTCCCGCGGCTCTGCCCCGCCCCCGACGCCTCCCGCTCGGCGCCTGCGCAGCGCGCGCGCCCCCGCCCGCCCCCATCCCTTCCCTCCAGCAGCGCCGTCACGTGAGCGGCCGGGCCCGGCGCGCCGGACGCCGCGGGGGCGCGCACCGGCGGGGCAGCGGGCACGCGGCCACCACCGGGCCGGGCCGGGCCGAGCCGGGCGCGACCACCTGGGCGGGGGCAGCCCGCGCGCGCGCCCCCGCGGAGCTGCGCGCGCCGCCCTCCGTCCCTTTGGCGCGGCCGCCGCGTCCCTTCCCCCGCGGCCGCGGGGCAGCGCTGGGCGGCGGAGCGGGTGAGTTATTGCGGGCTGCGGCAGCGACGGGGCAGGCAGGGAGGGCAGGAGCGGGGGTGGGGGACCCCGCTGCGCCGCGCGGCGCTCTCAGCCTTCCCCGGGTCGGGCAGGGCTGGGCCGGGCCTGCGGCGGCAGAGCCGCGGCCTATGCTGGCCAGGCCCGCCCCGGGTGGCGAGGGGCGGCCCGGCGGGACGCGGCTGCTTCCACCGCGGGGCCGCGGCACGGGCGGTGCGCGGAGGCGGCGCCGCCGCTGGCTCCTGTGCGCAGGTGACCTGCGGTGCGGCCGCGGGCCCCGGGGGCGCTCCCCGGCCGCCTCGCTCTACCCGGGTGCGGCCCCGCGGCCCCGGCGCGGTTGTTGCGGAGGCTGCCACCCGCGGGCCCCGGGCCGGCCGGGTCCGGCCGTCTGACATGGCGCTCTGGCCCCGGCCTCGCTGCCCGCGGCGGCCGCTCCCGCCCCGTGTCCGTGCGGGACCCTGCCGCAGGCTCCTTGCCCGGAGTCGTGCTGCTGCCGAGAGCTCTCACAGCGCCTTCCCTGCCCTGCAGCTGCTGCTTTTCGATCCTTCTACGTTTGTCTCTTCTCACCCCTTGAGCCGCCGATGCCTTGTTGTCCCGTACCAAAGAGAGAAACAATCACCAATTCACACCCTGCTCTTCTTGCTCTTGGTCTGACCTGTTCCGGGCGCCTCCTCCCGTCTTTTAAACTTAGCATCACCAACAGTTTCTGTGTTCGACTCCTGTGTATAGTACCCACTGTAGGAAGTGCGGGAGAAAATGTGTTTATCAGCAGTGCTGTGGGATTCAGCGGCCTGGTGGTATTTCCAGATCCTTATCTGGGATGAGGTGCTGTTTCTGGGACAGTGCGTTTATTGCTTGCTACTGGGATGCACGTAATAACTCTCAGACTTCAGAAGAGGCACCGTTCATGTGATTGCGGGTGTTCATTCTGTGTGGTGTGAGCAAGGGAGACCTGTTAGAGCCGTGCGGGGAGCGTTTGGATGAGGAGCACTCTGAGGCATAGTTTAAATTAGTAAAAATAACCTATGGAGTGAAGCGTAAAAACCAGTAAGGAAAGACAGGAATGGGGGGTGACAGGAGCTATGCCATGCAAATTGTAGTTGTAGTGTCTTTTATGTAGTTGTTAATTCATTATGCAATTTTTATGCATTTGCTTTTGTCAAAATGAATATTACCATCACTAAACAGTGGAAATATTTTAGGATTGAATGTAAGGATGGTAAACATATGGAATCTCTTTATAGCCACTAATTCATGGTTTGTTTTGCTTAATAAATTAATCTGTTGTGGTTTGGGACACAATGTAAGGGAGCCTTGAAAACGTGGGTTTTTACATTTCTTGGAGTAATTCCACTTCTGTTTACAGTTAGTACATATCCTGCAATAAAACTCTTCTTTTTCTGCAACAAACAGCTTCTACTTTTAATTTCTGTAGTTGGCTTTAAAGATTATGCATATAAATACAGAGTTCTGAGCACCTATTTTTTTTTTCAGCTATTTTTGCCTGTTACTCAATCATTCAGTTTTTATGTGCCTTTTATATTTGCAGAATGAAAGGGCACCTAACTACAAACCATGTTGGCTAGATTTAATTCAACACAGTGGTAAGGTGCTTTATGGAAAACAGAAACTGTGAAAATGCTAATCTACTCTATTTCTGCAACCTCTGTCTTAAAAAAGGCTTACCTCTACCACTTGTGTTGTGCTCAGAGTTGAGCTGATGAATTTCTTTAGTTATTTTAATTTTTTTCCATTAATTTTTCCTAGTCAACCTGAATATTATTATATACAAGCTTTAAGGAGAGAGCCGTATTATATTAGAAGCTTTTTTTATGATAAGGGCATATTTTTGAAAGGTAATGCTATGAAGTAGCAATGATAAAGTTCACCGAACTGGAGTATGAGAGTTCATTTTATAGAAGCAGAAAGTGAAAGATTCAGACAGCTTGTCACATTCTCCTGGGTGGTGTCAGTATAGCTACATGATGGATGGCATATTTCTATGAAAAACTTCACAAGGGTTAGCTATTAAGCTTTTAACTATTGCTAATAAAAATCCCAACAAACAAACCATAATTCTAATAGGTGTTTCCAAATGAATCTTTATGAGAGAGACACTGACAAATGCAAAAGGTATTACAAATGAAAATATTCTATCCAGTGACTGATGAATAATCAGTGTAACCTGCTACACAGTTTAGCATTTTTTACTGTGTTCCAGCTGAAAATACTTGAAAGAAGTATTGAGAAACCTGAGGGTGGAAGAGTTCAAAAGAATAGCAGTAATGGTGGAAATACAATCTCTCCTCATCTTTACTTTCAGTGAAATACCTCTGGATAGTGAACTTACAAATTCCAAAGGTATACTCAGCAATGGAGAGACTCAAATGGTCTTTGATTATGCCTAATTTTTGTGGTATTCAGGTGTATTCATTGGTGGGACAGTCCAGCAAGGGAAAACAGAGTACTCAATGTTTCACAATGTAAAAAATTTGCATTTTTCATTTATGTACTCCACATTTCACACTGTGAAGGTGTTTTTTGACATAACAGAAATTTTAATGCAGCACTGTGTGCCTCTTTGAGCTATAAAGTAAGAGAGGTATTTTTTTAACATAACTGCTAAGATGATTTTCAATGATACAATTTCATATTTTGTGATTAAGAAAAGGTTTCTCTATTTATTCTGTATTTCTTTGTCTTCTAAATAAATATTTTTTTTGAAATTTACTTTTCCTCTCTGTTCACTGAGGTACACACTGATGTACAGTTATGGCTGGTGAATGAGTTATGAATAGAGGTTTAACAAAGCGAGTATCTTGAGCTGTCTGCTCTCTTAAATACCATGATAGCAAGTAGTAAGATACCTGCTCTGTCATTGAGAGGAGCAGCACATAACTTTAGATTTTAGATAGATTTTGGGAGGTGATTATTACTATTATTATGTCTGTTGTGATTTTAGTAGCAAGGGGTTTGTGTCAGCTGGTGTCTGGAGACTTCAGAGTGAGGTAAACACAAAGATAGTATAGAAGAGCTTCTTAACAATTAACGAAATGCTCAGATTTACATTTCTTGTTTTTTAGTCTTTAGCAGGGCTTTGTTTTGATGGCACTAAAAACTAGATCTTACATTTTAAATGAGGGATTAAATTAATAAATAATAAGTAGGGGGTTTACATGAGGGAACAGGTGGCATATGGATACCTCATGGGTCCATGTTTCAGTGTGTAAGTTGGTCAGCAAAGTGTTCCTGGCCCTCCTTTACAGCAGTATGGATGATTCAAATCAGCCTATTTGCATACATGTTCCTGTTAGGCAGGTTTTGGCCAGTGTCCTGTTTTTCGGGAGATAAGTGAATGAGGAAGGTCAAATTTGATGATGCTTAAAGATTAAAGCTCAGTAAACCATATTCTATACAAGTTCTGCCTTTTGTTTTTGTGACAAAGAATGCTGAAAGCTTCTTTTAACCCTTTCCAAACGTGTTTTTGTGGCTAGATGGTCATTCATATGCTCATAGATCACATTGCTTGTTCTGTCAGAAATATTTTGTGAGTTAATTTAATTCTTGAAGACTGCCCCAGGTGATGGGGATTTGAGCCAAAATGAACCAGAGTAGAATGCACATTGGTGTGAGATTGGTAAACTCAGCAAAAAGATGTCAAGTTGATATTTTCTTACTGATGCTGCCTCTGATGCACTGCCTGATAATGATTTTTCTCTTTAACCCCAGGATGTGTTTGGACTGTGAGCACCATTGGGTAAAATCTCTTGCTACAGAAGATGTGGGTCCGTTCTGGCTTTTGATGCTGTAATATCCATGAACATAATGCATGCAGCTTCTGGTGCTTAAAGCATGGCAACATGGATACATGGCAACTTAGCCTTAATTTTCAGTTAGATACTTGGCAGCTTAAACGTTAAGGTTTGTGTAGGAGGAAGGAGGAGAATGGCAGTAAAACGTGCATCGGGGCTTTGAAGTAACGTTGTTTGGTAGGTGGGTTTTAAGTGTCAAGGTATCAGTGAGCCCATGGAGTGGTCTGACATCACGGCTCCAGTGAACAAAGGTAGACATTTCATACCTTGAGTGTCCCTTTTGGGTTCAGTAGTTGCCATGCAGCGTGAGCAAGGAGTTGTTTGGGTTTTTTTTCAAGCTGCTTGTGTTCTTACCTCATTGCATGCCAATTAAGATGCAGTTCTCCTCTTTTGATAAAAAATTTTTGTCAGTTATTGTTACTTTCTAATTCTTCTGTAACAGCGCTGAGTCAGCTTTTCTCTTTTGTTTTGCCATCTAAGGTGATAGTTGTTCAAATACTTGTTCCTTTCGTTTAGTCTCCTTCCAGAGTTCACTAATTGAAGAAATAAATACAATATGGATCTTTTTAATGGAGTCTGTTAGAGTTGTTATGACTAGTGCTTGCTGCTGGTCATTGGGTGTGCATAAGCACAAGGTCCAGAGACCAGGTGTTGTATCTTGAACGTTGCGGTGTCTCCCACATAGTCCAGTCAATAACTAGATGCACAAAACTCTTAAAAGCACTAGACAGATTCAGCAGATTGGAAGTGACAGACACTATTCAGAAAGGTGCTTTGGTGAAATGGAAGGAATTGTAGTATTGCTGTGCTATCTTCAGCAGTTTCAGACTCACTTATTCAGGCAGGTCAATAAAGTAGATAGGCTATTCAACATCTAGGATTCTGAATATCCTAAATAAGTAGTTTGAGGTTTTTTTGGTTGTTTTTTCCTTCATTAGGTTCCCTCAGGTTTTTGCCTATCCTTGTCCCCAGTTCAGGCAATTCTTTTTTTGGCAATATTTCTTTGTAGAAATGGGGTTTGAGTCCAACTTTTGAGAACTTTAATAAACCAGATTTATTTTTAATTTGACAATTATTAAACATACAGAAGCTTCTCTTTTATATTGCTAACTTTAAAATATAAGCTAAAATATGAAAGTCAAGTTTAAAAGGTAAACAAATATATTAAATTCATCCCCTGGCCAGAGAGGGAAGGAAAGAGAGTAATTACAGTGAAGCCTAACATTTGCTTTGTAAAATAAATGATGTGTGAGTACTGTAAAAAAATGAACAAAATGAATGTAAAGGAAAATAAAGAAAAAATAAAATATCAAGACAAATGTATCTAGCATATATCCAAATATGCAGTTGGAAAATTAAATTTAACATGCTACTTTTTAAGGCAGACTTAGTTGAAAAGGCAGTCAAGAGTATGCTTGGCCTGTCCATCAACTGAAAAACACAAGGAATGCTTAGTGGTAAATACAAAGTGTGATCACTCCTGCCTGAGGTGGGTGTTAGATAAGATGATGGAAACATGAGGATGCAGTTGGAGATCTTCACTAAAATATTTTTCTCTGTTGTGATTAAGAAAATAATAGGAACTGAAGTTCCTGTTATATTATTTTTTTTTTGCCTCTTTCATAGACAATGAAAAAGCTTAAAGATGTGCAATATCTCTTGTCCAGTTTCTAGTCTTCCTTCCCTTCTAAGATTAGTTTGGAAGGATATACTTGTTTGAGGTCTCAATTTCTTTTCTTAGCAAGTGATCATTCTGGCTGTTTAACTTTTAATTTTAAAAAATCATGTCGAACTGTTAAAGATGTAATGAAAATATGGTAAAGGGGGAGAAGATAAAAATTTGCTGTGGCAGATTCTACAGCGTGTTTATTTCATAGCAGATTTGTTGGGATTTGAGGCAATATTGTGGCACACCTGGCTTAATAAACTAATTCAGCAGTGGAAGAAATTAATTCTTTTAAACTGAAAGACTTAGACTGTAAAAGGAAACAATGTTGAGAGCATGAAGAAATTTTATGGTAAACATAATGTGGGGAAAATTCTAGAAGTCATATTTGGCTGTAGTGTTTTCAGCAGGGTTGTTTATAGCGTTGGATCCCTTAATGACAGCTGTTGGTTGATGAGTTACTTTGTAATTGTTGCTGTGTTACTTCTGTAATTGTTGCTTCTGGTTTTGCAGTGGGGGGGGCTGATAGAAGCAAATAATTTTCGAAGGTGTAAGAGAAATGTATTTAGTGTACTGAGGAGAATGCTCGCCATACTTCAAGCTTTCCTTGATGGTGAGCTCTTCTCTTACCCAGACCCCTCCTGTATATTGCTGTGCTCTGATGCTCCAGGAGCCAGTGGGTGGGAGTTTCACTGAGCCTCACTGGGACTTGCTCCTTTGCCTCATTTATGAACACTCCTCACTGGTTCTGTGTGCATAATACTTCCCATATTGTGGTGCTTGTGGTTAGCTGCCCAGCGGGAGAGCCCTGGTGAGCTGCCGTGCGATGGGATCGGCCCGGTGTGCGCGGCTGCCTGCGAGGCCCCGGCCGCCGGGTTCAAGGGGAGGGCACGGCTGCGTTCCAGCGCGGTAACGCGTTCTGCCTTTGAGGGGTTCGGATTAGCTTTGGAAATAAGTGAGCATGAAAATCTTAACTGTGATTTTACCTCTACCTCTGGCTATTTTTCCTGATGTTCAGAGTGTTTCAAATGCAAAATAAGCCGTTCAAAATTCATACACTGAATGCATTGAGCAGGGGAAGATTTTTTTTTTTCTCACAGCAACTGTTTTTAATGGCTGTCTAGCTAAAGAAGTTAATCTTTCATCCTCAATCCCACAGATTTTACACTTGTTATGATAGGTAATCTAGTAATGTTAGAAATAACTTTTTAAAATAGCTTGGTAGTGTACCAATTATGTAAATAATCACAGAGTGGTTTGTTGAACTAGGTAAAGCAAAATTTTGATTTTCTATATTTTGCTGGCATAAACTTTTTATTTTTAAAAATGGTAGAACAAGTTCTTTAAGATTAGACTTTGTGCTAGTAGTATTTTTATGCAAGCCCCCTGACTTTTTGATGCAAAATTTGGGTAGATCTTAATACTTGATCATAGGCTCATGCTCCAGGAATAAAGCTTTCGGTAAAATTCCTCTTGAATTTTTTTCTGCTAGCTACTTAGGTCTCATTGAAGGTGTTTGTGGCCACTGCATGTATAGTTGCTTTGACAGTTACTTCTCAGTGCTTTTAGTGTTCTGAATGGCTGCATGGTAGTCTTAGAAAACTGAAGTTATCTTTTTCTTCCTCACATCACTGAAGACAGGTTAATTTCTGTCAGGGATTTTTGTAGCAAGAGCTTTGCTTTTTATGAAGTGGTCATCACTGCTTTGGGAACCACAATATTTGAGTAACAAATATATAAATGTTCTCCTATCCAGAAAAAAAGCTTGGGATATGTTATTGTGTCTTCAAAACCAATGCCACTTTTTAATGTAGGATGCAAAAGGTTTCTTGCATTCTCACAATATGTAGGTATTCTATTGCAGTGTAATTGCAGTGTCAATAACTGACACTTGTTAATGTCAGGGTTCACCATTATTTTATCCTGTGGCTGTTACTCTTGTGCTCATGTAATGCTAATATGAAAAAATCTGTCATTACAGGAAGGTGCTTTAAAGTACTGTATTGGGGCATTTGTAATTATTTTCTTACTTGGAGCCATTGCATCTCTTGTAGGTTATCCTGTTGTATCAGATTGTTGTAACTACTTGGTATAATAATAAAAACAGATTATACAGTGCGGCATAGTACTTACTCTATTAGTTTGCTTCTTCATTTGTTGCCAGATTTGGAACTGCAGAAACCATGTTTGCTGTTATAGATGCTGGTTTGTGTGGTGTATATGCAGATGCACTGCATTGCTTGATAAAAGAAGTCCATTTTTTTTGTGAGAGTGCTTTCAAATTACAACTTGCTGCTGAAGTCTGTTGTCTCATTACTAAATGCACGTGATTCAGCTAAACTTCACTCTGGCTGCTTGGTCAGTAGGACCTCGTGTATTAGACTGCTTTGTTGTGTAGAAATTGGAGAGATAACATGCTCTGCAGAGACACAGTTCTATACCTGACCATCACTTTGTTCTGAGCTGCCCTATGGGAGAAGGAAGAAAGACTGGCATGTTTGAAAATAAAACCCCAACAACCCAAAACCCAACAAAACCCCACAAAAAAAAAAAAAAAAAAAAAAAAAACAAACCCTAATATACCCCACCCAAACAAAAGGAAACACCATTTGTGTTAAACCTGTAGTTTTCTAATTTTGTGAAATAAAATGCGCAAATATGGTTGAAGTTGTAGCAGAGCCCTTACATGTCTCTGGCTAGGATATTCCCAGTTGATAGCTAAAACAGAAATGCCCCATTAATGTGTCTAAGGAAGCATACTTAATGTTCTATTAAGCATGAGTAAGTACTGGATTTATTTAGTGGCAGGTTGCTGGAATAACCATCTAGAAAGTAATTCAAGCACTGCAAACTCCAATTCTCACTTGTCATTTTCCTTTAATTAGTGTGTTCATTCTAAAAAAATAATTATCTCATGTGGGAGGAGGATGATAAAAGAAGGAGCAGGATACTTATTTGTGTCCTTTTGCTGTTTCCAAAAGCTTTAACAGCCTTGTGTGCCAAAAACTGGCCTTTCAGACTATCCTGTTTGCCAGATGAAGCCAGGCAGTACTGCACTGCTCCATTTTCCTTACCTGTCTGATCATATTTATTATGGTTATCTTTCTCCACTTCGAGGATATGCTAAAGCAAAACTTCCAAAGTATTTTGTTGACTTTTTTTCCATTCTTAGTTTCCATGTTTAGTTATACATACTTAATAGTTAAGTCTTTGCTTCAGTACTTGCACTTCTGCTGCATTGCAAAGATCTAGAAAAGAAAGAATTCCTTGTAAAATGCAGTTGCCATCTCTGTATACAATTCTTTATGTAGACTTCTAGACATTCATCTAAATTTCTTCAAAATTGAAGTTTCAAAAGGCTCCTTTTGATGCCAGCTCAGAATTCTCATGTACTTGATTAAAATCAGATTTTTTCGTATAAAATTGATGTAATTTTATTGACTGTTTTGATTGATGAAAAATAGTAGAAATAAAACCTTGCTGTTTGAAAATACTAACTTGCTATGAAGTATCTGGTAGTTGCTCTTTGAACAGAAATATAGTTCTTCTCAGTAGTAAACCATATTAATAGTATGGCATGCTCTGGAACCTTCTCAGCTCCATTGATGTTAGTGGAAGCTGACCTCACATTTGTACATTTAAAAAGAAGAAAATCATGCTCACAGTGCTGCTATCTTCAGGTTCACTTGTTCTTGCTGTCCTCCTCCTCTGGTGTCCTATCCGCTTGGGCTGGTTAAGATTTAAACACATTTTTGAAAGAAGCTGTTTAGTTACCTTAGTTATTCACACTCTGTAGAAGTGTCAGCATTCAGATGCTGATAGAGGAGATTAGCATGGAATTTCTTTTAAAAATAATTAGGGAATTGATTTTTAGTTATGATTTTTAGTGGGCCATATTAAGCCATAAGCAGTTTTTTATTTGTTTTTATAATTCTTTAATACCTTAAGCATTCTTTATAAAACACAAGAGCCAAAAGATTTGCTGGTGTCTTAGGTGTTTTACAGTTTGTAGCTTATTTTCTTATGGTATTTTTCTTGTCTTTCTATAGGACTGAAAGACACACAGGAGTCTTCATGGATATAGTTGATACATTTAACCATTTAATTCCTACTGAACAATTAGATGATGCCCTATTTCTAGAATCCAACCTGGAGAATGAAGTCTGTGAGGATTTTAGTACAAGTCAGAATGTCTTAGAGGATTCGCTGAAGAACATGCTCAGCGATAAGGATCCTATGCTAGGATCTGCAAGTGCCCAGTTCTGTTTGCCTGTTTTGGATAGCAATGACCCCAATTTCCAGATGCCTTGTTCTACAGGTAAATCTTACAATTTTTTAAGATTACAATTTAAAATACAGTTTCGCTCTAGTACCAACCCTTTTTCATAACTTAGAAATAAGAAGTTGGGATTTCTGTCACCTTGCTGCCCTTTATCAATGCACTTCATACATGCCTGGCATGTAAACTATGTGCAGGAATTGTTAATTTTGTAGTGTAACAATCGAGGAAGGCTCCTTGTGTGGATCAGAAATAGCCTAGGCCTTGTCTGTCAGTTACTTCCAATGAGAGTCAAGGTTTGTTTAGTGTAGGTAGTGACCTGATCACTGAAGTCACTGGTTGGCTCAAGAAATACCACATTTCTGGAGTAGCAGTCGGAGCAGGAGTTATACAAATTACTGACATCAGGGTTGCTCTGTTAATGCTAGGCCTTCTGGTACTGAGCTGTTTCTGGATTTTGGGTGCTTCTGGTTGGCTTCAAGACCCTGGAATGATCATAAAATTATTTTTTACTGTTTGGAATATCTGATTTGGAAACAATTTAGATCAAAGTTTTAAATAAAAATAATCTTAGAATTTATTGAGTAATTTTAGAAGATTAAAAAAAGGGATGATCCAATCCCTAAAATTATTAATTTTTATGAAGAATTGGAATAATTATACTGAATTTGATGCTACAGACAAAAATATACTCTGTTCTCAGTAGTTTTCTTTATTTGACTGGAAGTTTAAAAAACATAATTTTTTAGCTTCATTACTAGAAGTGTTGTAGATTATTGCAGTTACATTATCTCAATATTTAATTTTTTTGAGTAAGTTTTATAACTGCTTCTGAAAATCTTCATAATTTCCTTATGTATATTTTACTGTTACTGACAGACTAAATTTTCACCTTTACTAAATTAGGTGGTCTTACATAATGGAAAACTGTAAATCAAAGATTATACTGTTTAAGGTAATGAAAAAGTGCGCTATCAAGCCAAAACATATTTGGCATTTTTTTCCTACTTCAGAAGAACATTTTTGAGGCCATCCTTAATGCTTTGATGTACTCTTGCAATAGTCTGTATTCCTACACATTTTTCTCTGTAGCCTGCCAAACAAAAATTGTATCCCTTTTAAAATGCATAAGGTCATATAATGTACACAACTAAACCAAATTCCCCCTCACTTGCAAATTCATTTGTTATATTGCATCCTGTGCATCCTCCAGCAAACCTGTACTGCATTTAAAATTCTTGAATTAACTCATGGGGTACAGCTGGAAGGTATGCACAAACTTTCAGGTGCTTCCTGGCATGTATTTGTCCTGAAAGTGATCAGTAGTGCAATAATTAGTACTATTACTACTTAAATAATCAAAATTAATCTTTAAGGTCCTTAAAAATAGTTGAATGAATGCATTTATTTGGGGGCTGCTTTTTCAGGCTGTCAGAAGACTAAGGGATTCAAAGCTGATTTGATTTATGAATTTAATGTTTTATTTTTAAATCTGAAAGCACCAGTAGAGCCACATTTCAGTAAAGAAATTAAACTGTGTAATTTGGCATTAATGTAGGTATCCAAAAGAACATGAAATGTTCTTGTTGTTGCTTGTTCTTTGTAGATCTTGATAAGAACTGTCCTTACTCTGACATGGTAGGACTGCAGTATGTGCTTAAAATTTTATAGTTAAGAATAACAAGTATCAGTTCAAAGTATGGTTTCTTTGCTTGTCTTTTTTCCTTGAAAGTTCATATGGTTGTGATTTATTTGATTTTTCTGACACTGTTGGTGATCTAACACTGCTGATGTAGTCTGCTGGTAAGAATGTGGTTATTCAAGGTGGTAGTACCCTCTGTATGAATTAAGCCATGCAAAAGCTATTTTTCCCAATTTAGGTGGAAGCTCATCTGTACGCCAAGTTCAATTTGTCTAGAAAGTAAAAAAGCATAATTCTTCTGACAAAACTTGCTTTAATATATTCTATATTTTGCATAACCCATGCCTAGACTATTAAACAGTTTAGGAAAAGGAACAAACTGCTCATGGAAATTAATTCACAGGACCAGCAAAAGACAGATTTATCATATTTGATGCTTCTTGTATTGTAGAATTCTGTTTTGTAGAAGTTTTAAAGTGGCTCATATTTCATGCTACAGCTTACTTGACTGCTGTGAGCAATCAGGAGAGATAAAGGTAGCAATAGTTAAACTGAGGACAGGTGTTGTAGCTAAAATAGTAATCAGGTCTTCTAGATAAAATGGAGGAGCAGAAGGCATGTCTTCCTAATTCGTCTTTGAAAGCAGATTTGAGCTGAGTTCAGGAGTAGAAAACCTAGGCACAAGCAAAATACTGTCTTTATATGCTTTAACCCAGCTGTGTAAGTGTGAAATTTCTCATGTGGACATATGAGTATATGAGCAGGGTTTGATTCAGGCCCACTTCTTACCCACATGCCTACTTTCTCAAGATTGTGACATTTTCTCTGCTTTATTTTGGAGGTCATGTGTTTTTGTTTTCAAAAGCAAAAACTCTTCTCTCTTGCTCTTAAGTTGGTTTTGAGTGTGGGATTTGCTTCCTGCTCTTTTTTTTATTGCTGCATGGGCATCAGTTTCTGTTGGTAGTTTTTACTGGCCTGATCCAAAGTTGTTACTCATCAATATGTTTTGCTCAGCTTTAGGGTTTATATTGTGCATCATTCATCAAGAATTAAGCTTTTTGTTAATACTAAGCTCTTTTTTTTTGGTGAGTTACCTCTTACCTGACTGTGTGTGATGGGTACTGGTAGCAATTGACTGTATGTCCTTTAGACGGTTCAAGTGCATGCCTATAAGAAATGCAGAGACATGTATCCAGAAAACACAGGTGTTGTATGTTGAATTATAATTACATCTCTTGGGGAGAATAGTAGCATGGGATCATAGAATGATGTGGCTTGCAAGGGACCTCTCAAGGTTTTCTAGTTCAGCCCCTCTGCAATGTCCGTGTTCAGCTAGATCAGGTTGCTCGTAGCCCAGTTCAACCTGACTTTGGAGGTTCCCAGGCACGGGGCATCCACTGTTTTTCTGGGCAACCTCTTTCAGTGTTTCACCACCCTCATAATAAAAAAGTTCTCCCTTACATCCAATCTGAAGCTACTCTCTTTTAGTTTAAAGCCATTACCCTTGTCCTGTCACTACAGACCGTGCTAAAAAGTCTGTTCTTATAAGCCCCTTCTAAGTATTAAAAGGCTGCAATGAGGTGTCCTTGTATTCTCCAGGCAAATAACCCCAGCTCTGCCAGCCTTTCTTCAAAGGACAGGTGTTCCAGCCTCCACTCATTTCTGTGGCCTCCTCTGGACACGCTTCACCAGGTCCATGCCTTTTTTGTACTGAGGGTCTCAGTCAGCAGTACTGGTATATGACAAATAGAAGAACTGTGACAATGGATGTTTGTTGCCCATCTATTGATAGGCAGAGCTATATCAGTACTAATAAAGCAGTCTCATGTTTATCTCTTGGCCTGAATCCAGATTGTGCTAGATTGAGATAGTTTCTTTAGTTAGATGACAAAGAAAGTTGGTCAGACAAAGACCAGCAGAAACCAAAGACAGAACAGACCAAACTTGCTGAGCTTGCTCTATGATTGCCACTGAGTAACAGAATGGGGTTAGAGTAATAATATAAGGTTATCTTTTCAGCTTTGATTGAATAATTACATATTTAGAGAAGAGAACAAGGTTCTTTGTGGGTGATCCTGGTTATAGCTTTTAGCAGAGGTAGACGTAACTCTATGACTCTCACAAGCTGAATAGGGTAGAGGTCAAATTATGCTGCAATCCTTTTAGAATGTGTTAGTGAAGGGTGACTGCTAAACTATAAAGATGTAGTTAGGTTGCTGGTTTATGGAGCTAGACTGAGAAGAATATTGGTCTTACAACACAGTTAAAAAGTTCTGCTGCCTCTGTGAATCAAGGTACAAACTATCCACATCTTATTCACTGCAGCTCCAAGGAGCTTTGCAATTATGGAGGGCTCTTCCTGTCCTGAAGTAGGTATCAGCAGAAAGACATTGTGTTGATAGTATAAATTGATATAACTCTCCTTGCCAGTTAAAGGACAGAATTGGACAAAAGGAAACTTTTGAGAAATAAATGAAATCCAAATTCTTGAAGCAATCAGAAGTGTCCCAAATCATGTTTTAGGTGCCTCTCTGCTTCTTTTTGTTCATTTGCTTGGGTGGTTGTTCTTACAAACTGTGCATGACCAATGTAGAGCAGCTCTTGGCCATCTTAAATGTTTGAGTGGTGTGAGTGGGTGTGGAAGCATGCTTTTGGTGTTGTGTTGATTTCTTTACCTTATTGAGCAATTCATTGATAAGAAGTGGAAATGCTGAAGTTTAGAAGATGACAGAATTCTTTTAAGAGCAACACACTAATTTCAACTTTGAATAGTACCCTAGTGATGTTTACTGTTTTGTTTTGTTCTTGCTGGAAGACATGCTAGAAGCTTATCCCCCTGTGAACATAGCAGGTCATATTGGTTGCATGCCAGTGAGCTAAATAACTTAGCATTCATAATAAATTGGTAATTCTAGGTAAATTGAATTGGTAATCACAAACTGTGTAGCTTTTCAGGATGTCATTTACTGGGGTAGTTTGATTTGTTATATTTATAATACAGGGAATGGAATTTTAATTGCATATCATCTGGAGACATTTCTAGATTTCATATTAAAATCAAGCTTTTAACTAATTTAGTTTATGGGTATGTTTATCAAATCAGGTACTTACCATAAATGATAAAGACTGCTGCTGTAAAAATCACAAAATGTGTTAGGGACATCTTTTTAATTGCCCTTTTTTTCTGTCCCTCTGGATTGCTGCTGGGAAAGTGTTTCCCTGAAGTGCAGTCTGCTTTTTCTAGTTTTAGAATGTGTTTTCATGAGTATTGTTAAAAGCAGCATTACCTCTGCTAAAATCATTATTAGCTACTGAATCTTTGAAGCCAAACCAATTTTTCTGACTAAAAATACTCTTTTCTTTAGCTGCATGATGCCTGGCCGCATTAGGCATTTTGGGCTCTTTTCAGTAAAGCCAAATGTACACGTATTTTTCCTCCTACATTTGAAGTAATTTTGAATGTGACTTTGAGATTCCAAAATTCGGTTTACAGTTGTTTGTCTCAGTTTTCTTACCTCTTTATGCTTTCCTTCTTCCAAGCTGTCCAGAGAGCAGCTACACAGTGTTTTATGAGCAAGGTAGTAACTTTTCTGTATAAAATTTAAATGTATTGTATTGGTCTTGAGAATCTGGAGAATAGTTTGTGCCTTTTTCTGTTTATATTCCCCAGTGTAGGTCCTTCTGAAGTATTTAGTATGCCTTTGGATCAGTTTCATGGGTGGAGAGAGGTTGGATCTGTACAAAGATTTGCAAAGCAATTTAGATTAGCTCTCTGATTTGTAAATAAATGAAGACTCCCTTCTTAATAAAATTAATTAATTTACATTAAAGTGCTTGGTTTGATGTGGTGATTTTACTTTGTTGAAATTTGTTTTTCTGCTCCTTATTTCCAATGTAACATGCTTGTGTCTCTAAAGAACCACTGTTCAGTACGCTTGTGATGTAGCTCCATCTTTTTAATAAAATGGGCATTCAGTCCTCTGTCAAGATACATGCTGTATTAAGTTTATTTATCCTAGTTGATTTTCATACATCTTTATTCTAAAGACTGAAAAATTACCTCTTAACAACACAGACATTAGTGGAGAATGGGAGCAAGTGTTTGGTTAATATTTCATGTTACTTACTGTGATTCTTTTCTTGCACTGGACAGTCAGCTCAAAGTACTCGCAGGCAAATTCTCATTTCAATAGATTACAGGCAAACTTTTGTAAAACAGTTGGAATTGGATGTTTCCTTATGTAAGTTACATCATCAGTCACATAATTTCCCTTGAAAATATGTCTTATTTTAGCAGAAAGTATTTTTAATCTTGTTTCTTGAACATATGCATCACAAATGTCAATAGGAAAAAGGTTTCTCATAGAAAGTATACCATCCTCATTTACGATCTTGAGACTTACTGACAAAGTATCACTATCTTTATATGTTTTGTTGTTTCACTGGAGTTTATTGGCTCCTCTGAAGGCTTACCTGGATGTGTTAGTTACTGCTTTAGACTGTAACTGTTCTTTTCATTGAAGAATTGTTACATCTCTGTGTTGTTATTCCCATGTAATGCAGAAATTTTACAATGTTCAACCATTTCCATATAATCTGTGATGTTTATATGGAGTCTACTGTGGATTTGCACATTCTGGCCATTAGTGTGATTCAGCTGGACGCAGTGCAAAGCAGGAGCAACAGTGATGTTCTATTTGGTGTGCTTACCTAAGCAAAAGAAATCCAGTACTAACATCTACAGAGAAAAAACTTATTTCTACACTTTATATTTACCTTGGTCAGACTAAGTATTTCTGTCTTAGTTTTGGCTGAAAATAATGGAAGAAAGTCTTATGTTAATAAACATAAAGATTTATAAACATCATAGTTTTTGATGCTGTATTTAGGGGTTTTTCCTTCTCCTTACCTCCTCTTTTACCAGAAAGTAAGGCTTGTTTTCTTAAGTTTTACATTGCTAAAAAATTAAAAAATGGTCATGCTTTTGTTTTAGCATAGGGAAACCACTGCTTTAAATTTGCAAGTAGACTGTTTTTACTGAATATTGTTCTATTATGGTATAACATATATAAAACTGAGTCAGCAGTACAGCCCAGCAGTTTAGAAGTTCAGATACTTTGCAAGTAATGGAGAAACTCAAAATAGTAAGGTGAAGGTCAGTGGTGCCTTTTCCAGTATAAATATGCTGAATGTGACTAAATATGTTGAATGTGACTCGTACTTTTCTTATTTGCAATCTGTTCAGTTGTACACTGGTGTACAACTCTTCTGTTCAGATAAGTTCTTTCTTTATTCCTTTTTTATTTTTTCCTATTTTTTAAAATTTCTATACTTGATGCTGAGATAATATTTAGATATTTGTTACAAAGATCATCTCTGCTTTTTTTGTTCTTTCCGATTTTGCTTTTGTTGGTTTACCTTTCTTAGGGTTGTTTCTTTACCTCCACTTCTCCTTCATAATTTACTTTTCTAGTCTTCTTTGTATCTATTGCTGTTCTCTGTCATTTTTCTCTTCCCAGCAGGGTCTGTGTGGAATGCTCCTCATCAGGAGCCTCATGAGACTGTCTTTACTAGCTGAGTTGTAGCTCAGGTGGTTTGAAATTAGCAAGATTCTGTGCTTCAATTCCTCTGTAAAATTAAAGCTACAGCACAGAGTCTTGTAAGTATGAAAATGCTTTAATTCTAATATTTCACACTGTCTGTCAATAATGGACTGAATGTGTCTCTTGTTATTAAGAAGGGAGGGTGTAGAAATTCTGTAACTTGAGCAAGAACGTTGTAAAGCCCAAGACTAATGTCAGCCCTTTAATATGCTCCAAAGTTGTTTCAGAAGCTATTCTAATAGTTTTTATTTTTCATGCTGTCTTCAATAGTTTGTAATTTAGTTCTCACAGAAAGAAGAAAAGTGGATGTGAAAGGAGTCTCTTTTGTCACAGTCTGTTCCCAAAAGCCAGTTTTGTGTGTTGCAGGAATACTATGAAAACACAAATACCAAAGTGCAGAGCTGCTGGGAGGATATAATCTTTGAGAACATGAGAATGGGCAGCTGAATGAAGTTAGAGTGAGCGTCCTTCTCCTTCAGGTTTCCATCTTAGACAATAGCTAGTATTAGATATTTACTGGGAAAATGTCTAATAGGGCAGTTACAATGTAATTTTTTTGCTAGTGTGTCCAGTATGTAGCTTATAGCAAATAAGGGATTAAGGAACACTCTTGAGTGGAGTAAGGCCAAATTTATCAGCCTCATGCACCTTGCACGTGGTATCTGTATGTTTGTAAACACACACAGATAAAAAGGTGGCACTGTGGATTGGAGAGTGGAAGTGGACAGTAATTTCCACAAACATTTTCCTTGTAACTGATGTGTACAATGCACTAACTAAAAATATTGGTTAAAATAAAATAAATGACCATAAATTGTTAGTTTAAACTCCCTAGTTTTCAGCTCCTGGCACCCATCTGATTACAGAGGTTCAGAATGCTGATTGCCTGGTGCCGTGATCAGCCTTCCTTAAGAGGCTGATAAAAGACTTTCTAATATTAGAAATTCTAACATGTTGCTTGGTTACTTTGTTTTTTCATTGTTTTTTAAAAATTGCAGTAATACCAAACTTGAGAAGGACCAAGAGTTGACAGATTTTCTGAGATGGTCTAAAAATTCTAACAATTTTTAATTTAACTTCTTGCTTTTTTACTTTTCTGATTGATGTGTTAATTTATATAATTTTAAGTGAGCAATTTTTAGAAATTTTTAGATATCTTATATGTGTCATGTGAGTTTGTCTTAAAAATGCTTCAAGGTTTGTGTCTTAGTAGTGAAAAACAGGCATGCTTGATTGTTGGGAGTCTGTTATATTTGTTAGACCTTCCTGTGTGTTTTGTAAAGTCACTTGGGTGTTCGGCTTGATCTTGCAAATTTTGCATCTCATGGGGACCAGGATTCATTAATCACACATAGGATCTTTAACTAGGAGAGGCTACCACTGCAAGAACCAAATTTAGAGCAAGTGAGGAGAATGGCTGGTGTAGTGACCTGACTGCCTCTTAGGAAACCTGTTTTCAGGAGCAACCTCTGGGACCTTTCTCAGGTTAGTGGAGGATAGGAGTTCACCAATGGCAATGTTCCCGGTCTCTCCTGGGAGGTTAAGTGCTTGCTACACTTAAAGCTCTTCCAAAAACGCATTACAGGCACAGATATGTGGTATGGGTGGGGCTGAGAGTTTTAAAATGGTATCCTGTCAGAAAACTGTGATTTTTACACTCTGCACTTCTGGATCAGCTCTTTCTGCTGTTTACCTTTCTTCACTTTCTCTTAGGTGGGAAGGGACAGTGAGGGGCAGCTGATCCTCTGGGACTGGGGACATTCCTGTGGCAAAAAAACCCAGTAAAAATGTGAGTCCACAAAAAAGCTATGAGGACTATCTACAGAAGTTTTAAGCTATGGGTGATAGCTTCTTCTACACTGAAACTGCCTCACATGGGAATTTTCTGACCTTTATTTCTTCTTTTTATTTTCTCTTTTGTTTGATTTTAGATGACCAGTTTATTTATTTTTCAATGTCTCTTGCCTGGTCTTGCTCAGCATTATAGCTGCAACACTTTTTGATCATTTTAAGTTTTAGGCTCTTGTTTGTTTGTTTGTTTTTTCCAGTTACTGGTCTTGATGATACTATGGATGAAGAAGGAGTTAAAGAGAGTGGTAATGACACCATTGATGACGATGAGCTTGCTTTACCTAATAGGAATTTGAGAGGCCGTGCTGAAGAAGCATCAGTCACATCGCCGAGGAAATCACCACGTTTAATGGCACAAGGTGATTACTGACTATGTTTGCACATTTGAAGTAAACCAAATCTTTAAAATCCCATCCCAACATTTATAAATTTAATTTGGTTGTGTGAATTCCAATATAGAAACTTCCTTTTTCATACACTACAGCTAGAAGCTGGCATCCATAGGATATGAGTCAATTAGAATTCCTATTTAATAAATATTTAGTGTCTTCCTTATGGTCATTAAACTAATTTTTGAGATTTTGATCCTTTCACCTACATAAGATTAATAATGTTGTTCTTCACTAACAAAAGCATGATGGAGTTGCAAAACAGCATTGTAATATTAGGTTAGCACGTCTCTTATTTCCAGGTAAAATTTTGATTCTATTTTTATTTGCATATTCTCTTTGTACTTTGAATTAGGTTATAGTAATTTCAGTCAGAAGGTCTTTAATCCAAATATCTCAAGATACTTAATATTTTATTAAAATACTTTAATTCTTTCTGTTAGCTAATTTATTATAGTTACGGGATTTCTAACTTGTTGAACTGGAGTTATTTACTGCTCTGCTTATTCCCTCTAGAGCAGGTTGAGTTAAAAAGATAAAATTATTTATTATGGCAATTAAAATTTAAATAAGAGCCTGTGGTACAAAGCAGGTGATTATGCTGTTTAGAAAGCCACAGGAATAGTTACTTGTTTAGAAAATATAAAAGTAGTTGTCAGCTGAGAATGTGACTGGATCTCAGATTTGTTTATATTTCTAATCACAATATGGCTTGTGCAATTTTTGTTAGAGGTGGAAAAGGATGAGAGGTAGAAAAGTAGTTAGATTGCCTTTCTATCATCGCTTGTGTTTTGTATATACTAATTAGAAATTCCATAGCTTTTAGAATTATGGGGTTTTACATCCAAACTATGTCTGTGTAAAATTGAAATGCGAGCCATTTAACTTTGGGGAGGTTTTTAAATTTAGTAAATAACTAAGTTTTAAATCCTCTTTGTATCCAGAAAGCTAAATTGGGGTAAGTCACTTTTGTTCTAGGCAAATCTTGTATTTGCAAAAAGAAGGAAGCAGAATAGTTAAGAGATTTTCTTCTTCCCTTCCTAGAACCTGTACGGAGTCTGCGGCAGAGCACTCTAGCCAAGCGCTCGAATGTTGCTCCTCCTCTTAATACCAAGAAATCATCTGTGAAAAGTGGACCTGCTCCAAAAAATGGACAGAAACAAGAGAGAAGTCCAGTTAAAGAGACAGATGTTGCAGCACGCCTGAAAGCGGAGCAGCCTAGGGAGGTTAGGCGTAGTACAAGACGATCAGGACAGTTGGAAGAAGCAGCAGCAGCAGTAACAGCATCCCAAAGTAATACAAAATGTCTGCCTGGTCCGGAAGATGTGAAAGAAATAAAGTCTGAAATGCCTGAGCAGGCAAAAGTTGAAGAAACATCCCAAGAGTTAAGTTGTGCTAATTTAACAGAACCGTGTTCTCCTTCTCCTGGGGAAACAAAGGAAATAGTAGAGGTTGCAATGAACACTGACTCTGGGGGTGCTGAGTCAGTTTGTTCAGTATCTGCAGATACTGAAATGATTCCTGTTAAAAATGATACAAGTGGTGTGATTGATTCAATGGGCTTGGAAAATTCTTCAGAAGAAAAGACTGACAATAAAGCAGAGGAATCAGAGAAGAAAGCAGAAGAACATGATCAAATTGAAATAACTGGAAAAGATACTGATTCATCCAGTGCTTGCTTGAATACAGATGGAATTTGTGAGACCTTTTCAAATTCGTCCAGCTCTGTGAAAGAGGGGGTTGATTGCAGTTCAGGTTCCCACAGTGTGGAAGTTCTTGATGAAAATGCATTATCAGTAAAGGAATGTGTAACAGAAGCTGGAGGTGATGACAAAGGAATGGAGAAAACTGAAACTCCATCTGAGAAACAATTGGACAGTACGCACTGTGATAATAAAGACTTGAAAAGCAAAGAGTTTACTTCAGCTGACCCAGGAAATAGCATTTTGGAAAGCACTGTTGTTGACCAGTCAAGCCAAAATGTACAGCAGCAGATCGACAGTACTAACGTAGGAGGCCCAGAGGCATCAAAATTGCAGAATGATGAGAAACAAATTGATATTTCAACAAAATGTGAAAAGAACATTAGGCCCCGGCATAGTAAATCCATAATGCAGAATAAACAAAATCTGAGTGCAGGTACTCGGCAGAAATCAGGTTCAGTGCAACAAGAAACGACTCGGTCAAGAACGAGAGCTGGTGTTGCTGTTTCGGGCCTTCACAGTCCCTCTTCAGCAAGTCTGAAGCGAAATGCGGATGAGCAAGAGAGTCATCAGCATCCAAGTAACCCAGTTAAAATTAGAAAGAAACAATCTGATCTGGGTTTGAAAGCAAAGAGTAGCATTTCAGGGGTGACTGTGAAAAAACAGACCAACACAAAGCTAAAGAAAATACCCCGAGTCCAGGCTTCTGGGCAAGCCCAGAAGTTATCAGTTCAAAAAGCAAGTGAGAAGTCTCCTACTCCTCAAAGCTGTTCTAAAGATAGCCACCACTCTGTGCATTCAGTGTCAGGTCATGTTTCACATCCTGGTCAGAAGCAAGCCAGCAAACACCAGCTTGCAACTGGGCTAAAAGCTAATAACTCTACAAAGGAAGAGGCAGAGACTAAAGATCCCTCTGCTGTAGAACTTCTGAAGGAGGATGATAAGGAAAAAAACAAGTCAAAAAGAAATGATAGGAATCTCCAACCTCGCCAGAGAAGAAGTAGCAAAAGTCTTTCACTTGATGAACCTCCGTTGTTCATTCCAGATAACATTTCCACTGTTAAAAAGGAAGGCTTGGAACATACCTCTGCTAGTGAAAGCAAACATATTTGGGTGCCCAGCAAACAGTGTGGCTTTTGCAAAAAGCCACATGGCAACAGGTGTGTGTGGCAGTGTGTTTTAGGAATTTATTACTGGTCTTGGAAGGTAATTTTTTTCCTTCCACCAAATGTTTTATGCTGCTCATGGCAAAACAAAGTCCATACAAGTCTGTATGTCATACAGTCAGTTAATTTCCTTTGCACTCATACACTTCTTTTTGATCATTTAAACTGAGCATTAGAAAGTAGTTTGGCCCAAATGTTTGAATACAAATGTTTTATTATATGAGTACATATTTTGATGATTGTATAATTCTTCTATGCTGTTTAATTATGCACTTTAAGCTTGACTTTTTTCACAGAAAAAAAATTAGGTATGTGTTCCAGCTTGTCGTTTCCTTCTTTCCAGAAACCTCTGAAGTCGAAGGATCACCATAAACCAAAAAAATCAAATAATTGTTTGCATGTGACTTTTATCTGGTATAGGTCCAATCCTAATAGTAGAGATACAGAGATTTTTTTTTTCACTTTTTATAATCAGTGCCCTGAGGTTTTATGTAACTGTAATTAAGTAATTGCTAGGGAGGAGAGAAAGAAGAATATGAAAAAACCCCACAAAACTTCCACATGGGCATATCTGAAATTGCCTTTACGCTTAATGATGAGGTTGTATCTGAAGTTGATAATATCCCTCTGTGGCAAAGCTTGTTCTACACAGTAAGTGAGCTGAAAAACAGTGAGCTGAAAAAGACCACTGAGGTTCATTAATGAACTATTAGTCCAAGAATGAGAATTCCTTTATTACACATACTGTGTTTTAATATTGAAGTATTTTTTGTTGCTGTTCTACCTGCTAGCCTAGTTTTTGGTTTTTTAATGTCAAATTGAAGATATTTGTGACTAGCTTATGTGAGAGAAAGTTTTAATAGTAATTTTTAGTCATTAGCTTTAGAACTCCATACATCAGAGTGAAATATGGAACAACTACCTTTGGCACCTGAGGGGTTTTTTTGCCCTTTGTTTGTATCTAAGAAGCCCTTCTGAGCTTTATTGACTCATTGTATCATATTTGAAAAACAAATACAGGAGAATTCATTTAGTGCACAGCTACAGTAACTGCATCATTGGGGCTTACTAAAAGAATAAATAAGAGGTTTGCTCCTCCTGGTTGCTGAGGATTACCTGGTTGAAGGGGTGCTCAAATTGAGTTCCATGTGGTTTTATTTTTTTTTAAATTCATTTTAAGACAAGTATCATCTCTGTCTTTGTAAGAGTGTCTAATTTTAAGCAGGTTGCATTTCCTTAGTTTTTGTCATCTTAGGCATTACCATGACAGTAAAGTAGTATGAGTATGTATGAGTAGCCTGTATTTCAGTGAACTGTTTACATCCCAAAAGGTTGCTTTCTGGATTAAAAAAATGCTTCTGTAGGTATTTTTAAAGCAAAATATGATATTTGGAATTTAAAATACTTGATAGCTGTTAAGAATGCAGCTTTGACTTGTGCTATATTCTTTCTATTTTTGCTAAAAAAACATTGTGGTTTGGTTTTTTTTCAATTGTTAGAGTCTTTCAATTGTCTTGTTAGAGTTCAGAAAGTCTTAATTTTTCTTGCTAAATGGATCTAACCAGTGTGAGATGTGGCAGTGACTCAGTTAAATCTACTTATTTTAGTTTATAAAGTCAAAGTAGCATTACAGAAGATACAGGAATACACACCAATGTAGGATTGAGTTCAACATAGCCAATTTTACATTGCCAGTTCTTAGTGCTGCCAGAATTGTAATACAGTGTATGAATCACCAGCTGAGGTTGGATTGAGACAGCCCATGAGTTGCCACAGATGGTAATTATGGGTATCATCAGTTTTGTAATGTCAGTCTTCAGCATTTTAGGGTTTTTTGTTGGAGTTGTGTTACTTTCTGTGTCTGCATAGCAAAACTGTGGACACAACCAGCACTTTTGGCAGAAGATAATCAGATTTGCTAAACATAGAAAGATTTTTAGCACATAAACACAGAATTTTTGTATATAAAACAAAAAGAGAGAGACACAGTTGTGGAATGAGGAAACTTGCACTATTGAGCTTCATGCCTAATAACAGAAAATTTAAGACTGTCAGTGCATGACTTTTTGTTATTACTAGTCTAAGTAATAAAGTTTTAATTTTTTCAGATTACCGTACTTCGTAGTTTTGTGCTTAAAATAACTTAAACCTTGCAGATTCACTTGCTGTTATTAAGATACCTGAGGAAGGAAAATTTTTATCTCCTGTGCCTTGGCATTTTGTCCTAATATAATTATTAGAGCAAGAAAAAATATACTTTTAGTACAGTGCAAAAGAGAAGAAGTGTATGATGATAAACTTGAATTCTGTGTCTTGGAAACCCATCAAAGCTATCAACATTTACTGTAATGGAAAGAGGAGTTTAATTTGCTGTTTGGACTACTTTTCAAGGAATTTTTGTTTCCCTTTTGAAACCACCTAGCTGGTCACTCTTACCCTTTTTTCTCATTGTATAAGAGAAAATGAGAAAGTGTAAGACACAAATGCTGTCAGATGGCTGTATGTTAAATAAATCTCAAAGGCAGAGCTAAGATCTGAAACAACATTTTTGTTTATAGCTCTATGGTAATTTCAATTTTGGGACTTTTATTCAATGCTGTGGTTGAAATTGCTTATAGGAGAAGAAGTTAAACTGAAGTTGCAGCCCCAAATTGGGAAGTAATTTGCCAAGAGCTTTGCAGGATGTCATATTAAAGTAACATTTAAAATTCAGAATGCAGAGTAGTAGTCACTAGAACCTTTGTGTATTTTCTCTAATAAATGTAAAGCCACTTGTTGTTATTGTAATATGAAGCTTGGAGAATTGATTCAGGTTGAAGGTAATGTGTGGAAATTGTGGCATCAGCTTTCTTTGTGTACAGAATTCCCAAAGGGTGATGCTTACATAGGCCTTACACAGACCCAGAGTAATTTTACTCTGCCTGTTAGAACAGGAGTAGAAGGATGGTACTTCAATGTTGTTTTATTTCAGATCAGCACATGGCAAATGAAGTGAATTTATATCTTTAGGAACACATGCAGTAATTTGCTGGCCACATGCAAAGTCAAAGTATACTCACCTTGTACTGCAGATACAGTAGGTTTGGGAAAGGAGGAATTCTGTTTTATGAACATGAGGTTTGCATGATCAAAAAAGTTTACAAGTTATAACATCTTGCTTTGTAAGAGACAGTGTTTTCTTGCTTTCTGTTAATAGATCATCATTGTTTGGCACCTGAGCTTTGAACAATGACTTCATGCTCTCTCTTCCGTTTGTCTTGAAGTTTATGAGCTGTACCCATCATAGCTATTTTATATATATTTTTTCATTACTCAGAGAATGGGCTGCCAGTGTTTGGCTTTAGGACTCTCTCAGCCTGTGTGCTTGATGTATTGTGGTGTATCTTTGCTACATGACTAAAAAGAATTTCTCTTTCATATGAAAACTGAACCTTGTGTTTCTGCACAAGCCAGATGACTTTTTGTAATTTTCAGCTCATCTGAAAGGATGTTTTTTCAGTTTTTCATATTTTCAGGGTTTGAGTTGTTGCTCATAGTATTTTCAACATGTTTGACGTTGCCAGTGTGTTCCCATATTGCTATCAGATGTTTTCTAATCAGCTAATAACCTAAATCATATGCAAAAGTTTTCATTTGCCTATAGATTTAAAGTGTGTGTCTATGGATATGCATATCACATTGAAAAATTTGAAGTTACTACTCAAATTATTAATGATGCTGAAAATACTAAGCTTTGTCACAAACAATAGTTACTTTTCCAGAATACAGATTAAAGGTCGTTAAAGGTAGTTGAATTTTAAAAATAATACGTAATTTCTCAGCATAGTGCAAAATGAAGATGGTAGCTCTGCAGACATTGAGAAATCTGCTGATGTAAAATTTCTCTGCTTTTCACTGTAGATGTTCAAATTCTCTGCAGCTGGAGGTCTGAACTGGTTCCTTGCTTGTACAAGTAGACAAAATCTAACAGGCATTTTTCAGATTGTCTCCCTTGTTTGTAACTTATCTTCTTTAACAAGAAATTTGATCAATTTTGGATTAATAATTCAATACAACTTGGGATACTCTGTTCCTAAGCAGATGTTCTAGAAAACATTACAAAGCAAGTTTCTAACTTTAATTTGGTGACTTTGTCTTGATTTCAACAAGTCCAAGTAAGATTTTTCTAATAGCCTGTGGAAGTTTGAGGGTTCTCTTCTGCTGTTGTTTTGTGGGGTTTTTTTTCTGGTTTTGTTGTTGCTTGGGCTTTGATAATCCACTTTGAGTGGTCAGACATAATTTTTCTGTGAGGTCTGTGGCCAGTTTAAGCTTTACAGGAATAGATTTTACTTAGGATATTCCTTCCCCCCACATTTCAATTGTGCTTTAATATGGAGGAAAAGTTAGTAATGTTGTAAAAGGTAATTAATTGGGAAGTGCTGAAGTTGATTTAGCAAAGGTACAGTATTCTTGATTTTTTGCTTATACATAATTCCTAAAATGTTCCTTTAGAACTGCAGTACAAAAAAGTACTTTGGCTGATGGATGCAAACTGCAAACCATTTTTACCCATACTAAGGATTATTAGGAGATTTTTATTTTAAAAATAGTGCTAAATGTGAGTAAATTATAGTGGATCCAGGTTATCATGCAATTTGCAAAGGCAATACAAAAGAGAGTGGTTGAGAAAGGAGCTTGAGGCTCCAAACTTACAGCCATCTTTAAATTACAAATGCATATTTTTTTAGGGTGGTGATGCCTGGCGTGAGTGCATCATATATAACAAACAATTTGTTGTGAGAACATTCTTCACAAGGAACAGTAATTAGAATAATAATGGTGCCTGAGTTCTAGTAAACGTCCATTAGGTGGTATGAGTGTGTTAAGCAGCAGATTATGCAAGATGTCACCAGTTTACAGTAATGGATGATGCTTTTAAATTTTCTGCCTCTGTTACTGCTTTCTTCCTCTTTGAAAAGCCTTGCAACATTAAAAGCTATTGTGCCTTTCCACCCACAGCTGTAGAAAACCTGAATGACAGTATAAACAAAACAACACTGTAATGTGTAATTAACAAAGGGAAGGCCTCCACTGTGATTTTTATTTACGGTTACGTAATTGTATTTGTAGATTTTGTATGGATTATGTTACTATGCTGCAGTATTGGCAAGATTATTATTAATACCAGTGGCATTAAGGAATCAAGCAAATGAATACCATAAGTTGTCTAAAATATTTTTATGAAAGATGAGCATAAGTACAAGGTGCTTATGCATGCACTTTATAAAGCATATTATGCTTATCCTGCAACTTGCAATGTATGTAGAATCCACTGGTAATGGAGCTTCTCTTAATGATTATATATAATATGTACATATGTTTCTTCATATATGCATAATTTTTAGTGCAAGTTTGTAATTAATATTAGGAAATGTACTCTTTTATTTTCAGGGTTTTGAGGAAATTTAGCGGTTTTGGCTTTGCTGTTTGGCATGTTTCATGAATTCATCTTTAATTCAAAAAGCATAGGGTTGTTTATCTTCCTGCTGCTTCCTATGTGGAGGGGGTTCCTGTAATATAAATAGCAAAGAGAACTATACCTTTAAGAAAGAGAAGAAACATCTGGCATAAAAGATGGGTAATTGAAATTTAGTACTTAGGCAATAAGTTTGCAGTGTCTTTTTCGTATGCTGCAAATTCCATGTAAGGAGATCTGCTGCTAATGATTGAGATAGGTTTATGGGTTTTTTCTAGAAGATCAGAACTTGAAAAATCATGTCACTTGTGTTAGACTTTGTCAAAAAGGAAGCAAGTGGAACTGCTCATGTCTCTGTGTGCTTAAAAGGTAGCGCAGGTTTTTTTTTTTTGACAGACCATATTTCATTTGAGCTTTGTATCAAACCATGCTACTTCACTGTGGAACATACATTCTGCTGAAGCTGCCGTGCCATGAATATCTTGTCCCTGCTTTAACATTGGCTGGACTGCAGCAGAGAAACAGTTGAAATGTTAATGCAAGTTTACAACAGATCTGTAGAAGATTGGTGAACAGTGCCATTAAGGGATAAAGTGCAGATGGGGGACTTGCTTTAAATACTGAAGTCCTTAAAAAGGAAACAGTGGGTTTACTCCTCTTAGGTGAGTTTGGGGTCAGGGTGTTCTTTTGAATAGTTTGGTTTAGGGTTTTTTTGTTCAGATTTGAGTCCTGTTGTGGTATTTTTCCCAATTGCTATGTGCCACAAGCATGAAGGATTAAAGCGAAGCAATTGTTTTGAAACTAAATGATTTTCTGTGTCAACGCATTATTAGTTAATCTTAAAATGCTGATTTTGTAATTCTGTCCCACACTGATGAATAACCCTTGACAACTCCTGATTTTTATTTTGCTTTAAGTATAGCTTTACAATGAAAAACTGCTTTATGAGTAAGGTGGTTTCTGCCCATTTTACAGTAATGATTTTCTCTGGAAACTTGCTGCTGTTACATAACTTGAATATAAAGGTAATTTTAAAACCTGGTCCATATATTTAGAAAATAAATTGTCCTGACTTTTTCATCTAAGAAATGGATTTAATTTATTACAAATAACACACCAAAGGAAGTATTCGGATCATAAGAGAGGTTGTGGCAGGTTTGCATTAATTATTCTGTCTCTTTTTATGTTTCATCTGTTACTTTCTGATTTTAAGGTGTCTCTTTTCATGCTGACATGTGGACTATCAAGGGGATTCTTTAAAGGGATGAAACTGTAGCATACTCTGTGCAGAAGTCCCAGTGAGCTATAGTACTGTGTGCTGTCACTTGTCAGCTTTTAAAAATGTTTTTCTTCCAAAAAATTTTTTTATATTAAAGTCCAATGAAAGCAAGTCTTTCACTGAATGTGGCATGATTTAATATTTTAAAATATACTTCTCTTTCTCTTTCAGCTTTACATCTTCCAATCCAGCCTTACAACATGGGTAAAAGTCCTGCACTTCAGATTTGAAGCAATCTACAGTCAGAAACTTTGATGTTTTACTAGTCCAGGATACCAGAACTGCTTCAGTCAAAAATAACAACTGTGCAAAAGGACATCCTTGAGCCTTCAAACCAGGCTTCAGTTTTTCTTGACTCCCCTTTTTAGATTGAATATTGCCCATTACCTAATTATAATTGCTACAAATCATAGTTTTGTGTGCAGATGAGGGAAACAGGCAGAGATGTAAAAGTGGTCTTATGGTAAAAAGGATTACCTACATTACTGGTATCAAAATCATTATGTTCTCTCCCAGCCTCAAAAGTGGCAGTTTTGCGTTTGACTAGTGTGGGGAAAAAAGCCCCAGTTAGTAGAAATAGTGAATTTTTTAAGGCAGGCAGCACTAGTGTTTTTATTACCATTTTGTATAACTAGGTTTAAGCAAAATAATTGTAAACAATACATTGTGTTGTATAGAAAAGACATCTTGGATAGATCCTGATTCTTTTTGTAGTCTTGGTTTCTGAATCCTGAATTTTAGTTTTGTTGTGTGTGTTAAAATACAGTGTAACTGAAACCTTGTCCTGAAGACTGGAATGAAGCCAAGTGAATCTTCCATCTTCAGTAGTTTGCTTGAATGACCTCTCTCTTGGTGTGTAGTCTTAGTGAAGAATGATCTTTTCTGAGTGGAATTCATTATAGGGTTCTTTGACTTTTAAGATTTTTATTATTTATTTGATAGACCTGAAAATAAAGATTTAATACTGGATACCTATTCTAGTGCCTTACTTGCACACCATCTCTATTACCCCTCTTAATATGTGTGAGCTAAGCTGAAAAATTCCATATGCTGTCAATTTAAAGTTGAAGGTGGTGCAGCATCTTGTGCATTTTAGTTTAATCTCTTCAACAAATATCCATTTTCTAAATACAAATCAAAAGTTTGTTTTGGTTACTAAATACTGCAATCCATCTTCCTCGTATAACAAATTAGTCTCCGATGCATGAATTTACAACCTGAGGAAAAATTACATATATTTTAATAAAAATTCAATTAATAGCAGTTGTGGTTTCATGATGGTGTATTCTTGGTTTCTTTTTATTTTTGAACCACAGGCATTAATTCCTTAGGACACCAAAACACCCTTTTAAGCATGATGCTTTGGCTGTGTGGTTTGAATTTATTTCAGCTTTTGCAGAAAATCTCACATGGGGAATTTTTGTAACCAGTTTCATTGTTCCCAGAGCTTTGCTAGTATTTTATTGCAGAGGTACAAGATGTGTTCTGTGTAAAGCACCCACTGTGGACCTTTGCAGTTATGAAATAGGGACTCACCTTGTATTTCCTGCCCATGCATGTTTAGCTCCAAGCTCTCTGAAAGGAGCAAAGAGCTTTGTGTAGCAGTCCTGTTGCTTCTTTCTTGTTTTTCTGTTGTGTTTATAAATGCTGTAGTGTTACTCTGCTGAGACCATCAGAAGTAATTGTGCCATAACATTACCTTTCTTGTTTTTGCAATTTGCTGGAACATGAATCTGGAGAGATTGAGATACTGACAAAACATGAAGGAACCTCTGCCTTTCTAAATAAAATTACGAAGTAGATGGGCAGATGCTGTTTGCTAGTGACAAGTAATACTATTAATGTACTTGCAGCTCAGAAAAAGAAAATTCAAAAGGAGAAAGTATTTTTCTTCCCAAACTATTTTAAAAACCAGTTTCTTCAAATCTAGCAAACATCATCATAGGCTTTTTCTCAATCTGATGGACCTCTAAAACTTCTCAGACTCATTTTGTATCAAAATTATATTTTCGTCAGCAGAATGTAATCCTGACATATTTTGAGTAGGGAGGGACAGAACATCCAGTTATTTCTTCTTTTGTTTCAAATGTCTGCTGTTAATAAGAGCTTTCATCTCTGAGGTAACAGCAATTTTTGAATACAATACCTGCATCAAGCCACCTGGAACATTGATTTACAGTTCTCGACAATGAGAGTTGCTGTAAGCACATCCTGTAATGTTTATATGGTTCCACCAAGTAGGTAAGTCAGCAGATAGCAGGTAGCCTGAGTGGGGGCATACCTAAGTGAGGTATCATTTTGCTTGGAATCACCTTATGGAAGAGATTATAAGGTATTAGGTTAAAGAAATAGGGTTTGTAGGTCAGCATATTTAGCTCTTAAATATATTGCTGAAGTGATCAGATTTTAATGAATTACTTTTTAAGTCAGGTCTGTCTTCTGTGAAATTCAAAATCTAGGAATTCAGTAAATAATTTTTTAGTGTTACCAAAGAACTTCTGTGTTCTTTAATACACTTGCAGTCTTTCTGGATTTTCTTCATCTGGACTATATGTTAAAGTACATATCTTGAATATAGTTTATGTAAGTATAAAACAAAATGAAAATAAGAAATAAAAATTGAACAATAAAACCCAAACAAACAAAAACACACACGAAAACCCACAAGCAATCCCTGCCCCCCCCACCCCTGACCCTTCAAAAATATGAAAGGGGAAGGAGAATAGAAATGGATATCACAAGAGATCTTCCTGCATCATTTGAAAGCTGTCCTTGGTGCTATGTTCATTATTTGTAAAAAATAATTCCTACCACATTAGTCTCCTGAAGTAATTGATTTTTAGCCTGTGAAACTTTGAAATTCCACATCATTCCCAAATACTTGAACTGGAAATTGTACCTATCGTGCAATTAGGTGTTCATTATACCTGATGAAGTTTTCAAAATGCTTCCACAAAATAGAAATCATGCTTTTATTTTAGACCAGGTGATCTTTGCAGTGAAAGTACAATCTGTATTAAAGTTGGTTCTGCTTTTAAAATAACGCAGTTAAGTGAGTTGAAGGGTGTCCATTAAAAAGATGGTCATTTTGGTATTTGAAACATTCTTTAAATAACTTAGCTCTGAATAAAATGGCAGAGTAGCACAAAACTGTGTACCACGTTTAAACAAAAACAGTCACTGCAAGCTAGACTGGTGGTTTTGGAAGCCAAACTCCTGGCCCATATTCACCAGTAAAGAGAATGAAAAGCAGCTTTCTAGAAATAATTCAGTAGTAATGCTCTAAGGAATGAGATGTAAGATACCAACTAATTTAGAATAGGTTGATATACCCATTGTGTTTGTCAGAACATTTATAGACCTCATGCTGCTGTGGAAGATTGCAGCTGCTGATGTGTTTGTGATGAATGATAACAATCATATTTGTAGGAAAGCAAGGATAATATCTTGCAAGAAAATTTTCAAGTATTTTCAAACAAATTTACTGAGAGTTGCTGGATTTTTGGTTTTGATTTTTAACATTCTTAAGAACATTAATAGTAATTTGAAAAGAAGCTTGTTAGGGTTTGGAAGCAAATTACACAAGCACAGAGAGATTTGATAGTCTCTTGGACTATTGTAAAAAGCAAAAAGGGAAAAAAAAACCTTTTGGGAAGACCATACCATGTCGTAAGGCTGGAGATGGATGTAAAGCACGAAAGAAAATCACTCACTAGGTAAGAACAAATAATTGAGATGCACAGATCAAAGCTATTATGATACATCCTGCTGAAGGTGCTCTATCTTCTGTCATAGTCTTCTTTCACAGTTTTCACTGACTTTTATCTCACTTTGTTTTCAGGTTTATGGTAGGTTGTGGTAGATGTGATGATTGGTTTCATGGTGATTGTGTTGGACTGAGCCTTTCTCAAGCACAGCAGATGGGTGAAGAAGATAAAGAGTATGTGTGTGTGAAATGCTGTGCGGAAGAAGACAAAAAAATGGAGTGCTTTGATCAAAATGTACCAGATACTCAAGTGAAACCTGAGCATAAAGAAGAAAAAGCAATTGAGTCTGAAAAACTGGCGGTGTCAAAGCAAACACCTACTTGTAATCTAAATACAGCGGCTGAAAAAATGAAGCAGACGGAGGACACTGGGAAGCACAAAGTCAAAATCTTCAGACGGGTGAGTCTTATTTAATGTTTTAAGTTCTCTTAATTTCTGGGGTTAGAAGGTTTCTGCCTTGTGCCGTTGCCAATTAATAGACCATGTTTCAGTCATCTTTGTGAATCTAATTTAAATTATTTGCAAAGTTACTTCATCTTCTGAGTGGCTTGACTCTTTCAAGAGGGTATTGCTGAACTCTTTTTTATTTTGAGCAGGGATAAGTTCATGTAATATGCATATAGAACATCCTGAGTTGGAAGTGACACATGAAGATCATTGAAGTCCTACTCCTGTATATGTATATAAACCTATATATACAGGTGTACAAAGAAATGGTGAAGAACCTAGTGCATTTTTCTTTCAGATTGCTAAATGTGTTATAGGACATCTGTCAGTTTGCTGTGTGTTATGAGTTGCAGATAAACAACAGGAAACAATACAGCAACAGTATTTTAGTTTTTGATTGGTTTTATTTCAGATTGTATATAGAAAGGAATGCCTAGTGCTTTGATTGGAGTTTTTCTACTTTTTGTCTAATTGTACTAACCAAAGGATAATTTACCAAAGATTATTGAGACAATTCTTCAGTTTGTTAGTATATAATGTCATATTCATGATAACATAATCGTCAGTAAGCTTTTCTTATTTCTGAGAAGTAGTATTGAAATTCTGGAATGTGAACTGTTCTTTTTAATTTTAATTTACATATGCTTTCTAAACATCCCTGACCTTTGTGGCTAAAACTGGTTAAGGGATGTTCATCGGTATCCCTGACTTTTCAAAATAACTGCAAACTTAGTGGTTGTCAACACAGAGTTTAAATGCAAATTGTCTGTTCCGTATCTTGAGCCAATATTTAAAAGAGATTGTTAAGCAATGCTTGGCAGTAATTTGGGATATTGTTCGGTAATTCTTTAGAAAATTATATGGTGATACATACATCCAGGGGATACATTGTACAGTGTAAAAAGGAAAAAATGGGAAAAATATGTAGTAATTATGTAAACGTTGATTGTAGCATTCAGTAGCATGCTAACATGTGTAAATGTTTCTTTCAGGAATCTGGGGATGGGAAGAATTTACCAGAGTCCAGAGACTCTGATACTAAAAAAGGGCAGCATGTTCCTGCTCGGAAGGGATCACAAACTACTGCAATTCCTCGGCGGTCCCCTGAAGATAAAAATGAAAAAATAAGTAAAGAATCCCTTAGTACAATGGAAAGGTCCACAAAATCAGGTACCATGGGAATGTCCTCCATGCTGCAGTTCACATCTGTGTACAGTGAAGGATAATCCCTTTCTTCATAGCATCAGTTTTTCAAATCATGTTCCATAGAAGAGCTGTTTGTATCCGTAACATTTATGATCTTTATTTCTCAATTCTTTTTCAGTTTTATTTAGTAGGTAGATGTGTCCTAGATAGATGTGTGTTTCTGTTTCAATAGTAGAGGATGCTCACATGATCAAAAGTGTGAGAAAAAGTACAGAGACATCTCTATTAAAATTTATTTTATATTGTATGAGACTTTAAAATACTCTTTCATAAAATAGTATGAAATGCTTCGTATGCATAGAGCTGGTTTAATTGTTGTATAAATTGTATTTTGACTTACTGATGTCTTTTGATAATAATTAGCAAATTGACAATCTTGTCAACTCATTTCAGAGGGGAACATTATATTACTTGCTGAGTCATCGGATTTTCATTTAAACTTCATTTGAAAGGTTGCCGGGACATATTTACCCTCCCAGCAACCTTTGTCCTCTCCCCAGCTCCCTTCCAGGAAGCATTTTTCTTCTAAGGTCATTATAATGTGAAGTTGTTGTAATTTGGGACAGAAATCTCAGCAGCAAAGCTAATGAGATTTTTTGTGAGAACTGCGTCTTTTACTCTGAAACTCAAGCTTTGAATTTTTGTCTAAAAATACATAACTTAGCTCCTCTGGTCTTTTGCCAGTGCTGATGTATTCTAGAAGTTTTTATCAGTCTTCAGTTTGTTATTTTTTTTTTCTGACTATAAAATGAAAAAATTAATATTATTTAGTTCCCATTTCTTCCCTAAATTGAAAGGTGCTGCTCAAAATTAGTGACATGTTCACATGCTGACACAAATGAGCAGCAATTTTCAGTTGACTGTCTGAAAATTAGTAATTTTTCTTTAATGATTTTAGTTTGATTAGTCTTACCCATTATTTGAATTATTTATGACACAAACCTTACAATGACCTTGAATGCTACCTGAATCAGATGAGATTATTACAGTTGAAATAATTTTGATGGCTAACAGACGCAGAAATGCTAAGTTTAATGTAAAATGGTATTTTAAAGTAAAGCTTATTATGCTTATATGCACTTCATAGTATATTATTTCTTAGTTTGTTCATTAAAAAATGAATCTATGCTGTTACAAAAATTTAGAGTCCAAAATCATACTTAAGATCAAGCTAATGAGCACTGGTCATCTTAATTTGGTGTAGATGAAAATACTGCAAATCAAAGTGCAAACTCCCTGTTTCTGCTAAGGAAGTTTTTTTTCTGGATTAATCTAAGTAACATAAAATCCAAACCAAAGAAGAAAAAAACCCCAACCAAACACAAACCATCCATCCTAGGGGTCCAGTCCTTCTTCTTGAGGATCAATTCTTAGCAATTTAAAAATAAAATTTCATGAAAATTATTCCATCAGCAGCAAAAATTTCTAAATAAACCTACTTGAGTATTTTACAGTTTTTAACTGTGTTTTGGTAGGTGTGCATGAGAAACAAGAAATTAAGAAAAAGAAAAATGAGAAAGGATCCAGTAGTGCAACACACCTGCCAGCTTCCAAGCCTTCTGCTGATCAGATAAGACAAAGTGTTAAGCAGTCTCTTAAGGAAATTCTTATGAAAAGGTAAAGATATATTAAGAAATGAAATTATTTATTTGTATTTATAAATATTTTCCTTTGGAAGGCAAAGGAAAAACTGTTAAATATTTGGATGCATTTTGTAATTTTTGCCATTGTGTCCTCTTATAGATTGACAGACTCCAGTTTAAAGATTCCTGAGGAGAGAGCAGCAAAAGTTGCCACAAGGATTGAAAGAGAGCTATATTCTTTTTTTCGAGACACTGATGCGAAGTATAAGAACAAATACAGAAGTTTAATGTTCAATCTGAAAGATCCTAAAAATAATGTATGTGTGATTTGTCTGTTGTCCTTTGCAGAAGTCCTTGATTTGCTGTAGATTTAAGGAACAATCTTCAATCTAGAAGCATTATCAATCCTCCTGCAGTTTAACTGGTTTTGGGTTTTCTTTGGGTTTCCTTGGTTTTTTGATGTTGTTTCTTCCTGGGCACTGAGTGTCCTCTGTGTTCTTCCCCATCATCAATTCTCCAACTCCTTGCTCCCAGTGTACAGTTTTTTGTTTGGTTTCAGACTGTAGTAGATACAGTTGGCCAAGTTTGTGTTTCTCTTTACCACTGACATGTTATTTAGATGTTATTCCTGTCCCCCCCATAATTCTTTGCTGTTTACTACACCTACTTTTTTTCTGTTCAAGATCTCCTTACTGTGCTTTTTCACACGTAGATTTCTTAAGCTTCGTCTTCACTCTCTGTTCTGCTTTCTTTGAGCCCATTATTTAACATCATTCCTCCTCAGCTTCTGTCTTTTGTCTTTTATCAGTTATTCTGATCAAGTCACTTTGTTTATAGTTTTTTGCCATTACAGTGAGACAATTGTAAGAACTACTATCTTAGCTTTCATCTAACAATTAACTTCTGTTTTCTCTTTGCTCATACTGCTAAAGTAGTTGGTTGTCTTTTTTTTACCCTCGGACTTCATTTAGGCAAGAAGCATAGATATCCTCTTTGATAGCATCTTCTCTTTGTTGCATAATGCAGAGGATTTGCACCTTTAAAAACAACAACAGTGAAATGACTGAGTTACTGCTGAGTGGGCATAAAGTCTTTCTCTTTTGAAACAGCAGTTAATTATATGTTTAATCATTAAGGGTACGTGTAGATACATTGTTATGTAGAATAAATGGAGCTCTGGAATTAAGCTTTTCATGTTATAAAATCTAGTACTGCTTCCTGGAGTGGAGATAATTAGAAGCCCACACACTCCATTTAGCTGTACAGAGCATGTTGTATGTTACTTCTCTGATTTATTTCCTGCTGTGAGCTATTTTTTGTCTTGACAGCAACAGTTACTTTTCTTCTTTCTTCTAGATACTATTTAAGAAAGTACTGAAAGGAGAGGTTACTCCAGATCATCTAATAAAAATGAGCCCAGAAGAACTGGCTTCCAAAGAGCTGGCTGCTTGGAGACAGAGAGAAAACAGACATGTGAGATTTGTCAACTTACGTTGTTTATTTGACAGCATGTGTAACTTCTGCTTGCAGGTTAAGTGTATGCAGAAAGAGCAGAATGGATGTTGCAACCAAGCAGGAGGATCTCTGTAATTCATTTAGTACTCAAAACCCGAAGATGTTGTCAGGACAGAAGTGAAAGGAGTGTAGTCAGTTTCAGTTTAGGCATGATTTCTCAAAGCAGAGCGTCACTCTGTGTACTGTGCTGAGTTTAGAAGGAGAAACAGGAATAAGAGGATCTGTATTTTTATAGAAAATTCCTTTTTGTTAGACATTGCTTCATTTATTAGGCATTTAGTCTGACAATAACCGCAGCTGCTTAGAAATAGCCATTAAAAATTTTCTAGTTTGCAAAATCTGGATTTATGTTGACAGGATTTTTGGTATTTATATTCCACATCATAGCATCTAAAAGCACAATGTTGGGTAGTGTAAATTCATCTGTGTGCTCAGAATGAATACTTGGTAATAACTAATTTAGTGGAGTGGGATGCTGTTTTAGAGACTGCAGTATGCTTTGCAATAGTAGTTATTCCTGTGGTTTTTTCCTTGTCATTGCACATTGTGGCTAGACTTGTTTATGAATCATGATAACTTTTTGCTACTTTCTGTGAAAAAACACTTGTTGATTATCTTATTTCAAGGGCCTAGAAAGAATAAAAAGTTTGTGTATTCTGTATCTATCCAAAGCCCAACTTTTGTGGTGGAACTTTTTTACATTTATTTGTACAAACATCAGTGAAATTCTGAAAACAGACCATGCAAAATAAAATTCCACTGCTATGAGAAATATCTTTCCAAAAAAGTGTATGCTGCTCCAAAAATTGCTGAAAGGTCCTAATTATTCCAGAGAAATGCTTCAAAATTTCTAGAAACACGTAAAATAAATAGCGATGTATCACTTAACTATATTTTTCACGTTACTATTTAAGCAAGGCATTGAGACTGCTACTTAATATTTTTTTCTTTTTATTTCCCCGGGATGTTCATAAGTATTGTTGGTATTTTTCAAACAGATAAAGCAATCATAGAATGCTTGTTTCCTTAGTAAATTAAGCTTGAGAATATTTGGCACAGCCAACACAACCTCATCCTGGTGTAGGAAATGGAAGTGTGCTTTAAGAGGCAATATTAGAAATAACGGTTTGTATTTTATTTTATTTTATTGTAAGAAAGCAAAGCGGCAGTGGTATTGGAATTAGCATCTCCATTACTTTTAAAAATACCCTTAAGTTTTTTCTTGAGATGAAGCATTAGGTTTATGTACTAAAAAACAAAATGTTGAAGAATTATACAAATTTGCATATATTTATATTCTACATTGTCCCTATTATGATGGGAAAATAATGGATGTATTTTTTTCTTTAGCTCTTGGGAAATCAGAATTATCAGTATTTTAATTCAGTGTTGAAGGTTTGCTTTATAACTTATTTAAATGCATGCCTGGTAAGTACTTGCTGCTACGCTGTAGGAGAAGTTAGGCTGTTTCCCTGTTTGTTTTATGAAACTACTTGACACTTGCAAAATAAGAATGTATTACTTTTCTTCCTAGAGGGTTCCTAATTGCAATACTGTTATCTCTTACATTTTTGAATTTCCAAATTTTACTGTATGGGAGTAATTACACATAACTACTTGTTTTCACAGACAATTGAAATGATTGAGAAAGAGCAGAGGGAGGTTGAAAGAAGACCTATCACAAAAATTACTCACAAAGGAGAAATAGAAATTGAAAGTGAGACGCCAATGAAAGAACAAGAAGAAGTAATGGAAATTCAGGTAGAAAAGAAAGCATGGCACTACAGTGTGTTTAGTACATAGGCAATATGGTTGTGAGGTGTTTTGTTTATGATTCTGTTGTTCAAGTCTATAATTATCTGATAGTTTTTCTTTTATCTTTATTGACTTCTTGGCCTGGTGATTTTGTTGGTTTCTTTCCTTCTGTGTTGTGTCTGTGACTGTATGATGAATTCTGGCAGTAGTAGAAATTAGAAAATATTCTAAATGATACCTGAATATATTTGAAAATACCAATTAGTTATTGTAATGAATTTGAAGATTTTTTGATAGAATTTTAGGCTATGCAGCTGAAGGAAGAGCCATATGTCTGAAGGGAGGAAAATGCCATAAAACTGTTAAACAATATTAGGAATATTAACAGAGGAATTAAAAAAGCCTAACTCAAATGTGTTTGATTTTTCTTAGGAACCTAATACGAAGTTGTTTGAGAAGTCAGAAGAAGCTGAAAAGGATAAAGAAATAAATGAATCTGCATCTCCAGACACCACAAGTCAACATAAAAATCATCTCTTCGATCTAAACTGCAAAATCTGCATAGGTAATTTGGGAAAGCACATGAAAATAAACAGATGGCACTTCTATAATTTGATGATCATAAATCCCAATATACCTCAAGAATTTAAATAAATGTGGGTTTTTATGTAGTTTGCTGACAAAGTTATGGAAGGAATGTTTTACTTCATCATTTACAAAAGAGGATTAAAAGGATAGTCTATTGGCATAAACTTGTCTTCTTTTAAAAAAACAGCTTCAGAGAGTGCAATCCCTATGGTGGATGTACATACTACTGTTGATTCCTCATTTCTTCATCCTATGCCATCGCAGTGCCAAAAATTATGTTTAGTACTGCATAAACATATACAATGTAATAATTTATGCAGGGTAAAATATGTGTAAAATACGTATCCTATCCCACTTCAGTGGCTATATGTAGTATTTTTGATGTGTCTTCCTTGTATTCAGAGAAGGTCCTCTTTTTGTTTCTTTAATAAAAAATGAAACCCCTTGTGCTTCATTTTCTGCAGGCAGAATGGCACCACCTACTGATGATGTGTCAGGGAAGAAGGTGAAGGTGTCTGTCGGGGTTGCACGGAAACAGTCCGACAATGAAGCAGAGAGCATTGCAGATGCACTCTCCTCCACATCAAGTATTTTAGCTTCAGAATTACTGGAAGATGATAAGCAAGACTCATCAAAGTCATTCACACCTCTCCCAAAGTAATATAAGCTGTAGAAACAATACTTTAAAATGAAAGACATTATTAATCTTGTTAAGCTATTACATCTAAAGCTACTTTTTTAATAGTGTTTCATTGATCCATTTGGGTGCTTGAAGTCGTACACATGTGGTTGTGATTGCAAACTTCTAATTACCACATAATTTACTTTTCCCAAAAAGCCAATATTTTCTGGTGCAGCAAGGTTTAAAAAGATCATCTTATTACATATTCATATTACAAAAAATCAGTATATAAATTTCATATTGTCTTTTGCTGTTAAGGCACATAGTGTACATATTGTGCTGCATTTAAATAAGTGTGTCTTTGTATAAGTGTATATATAAATTCAGGGAATTTGATATTGCTCTAAACAGAGCATTTACACTGATAATTCAGGCTAGTTTGAAATTCCAAAGTAGTGCTTTTCTAGAAATGGCAGATAACAGCATATCAGCAGCTTGTTTGATGTTTTCTGTATTTGCTGTCAGCTCTCTCTTCATTTTCTTCCACACTCTGCTACTCACTAAAAAGGAAATTGCAGTTTATGAGGGTCTTTCTTTTTGGTATGAGGGAGGCTTTTCGAGAAAAACATCCACTTCCAATTATTTAGAATTGACCAGAGTTCATGCTGAAATTTTGTCTTTATCAGGACAGTGTGATCTTTTACCAAGGATAGTGAACTTTGGTTTTTGAATAGCTTACAGCAAGTTCAAGGTAATTTCCAGTGTCGACAGAAATAAACATTGGTTACAGTGTTACTGTAACAATGCAACATCTGGTACTGCTGGGCAGCTTAAAACTGTTAATAGCATGCCTAGAATATTTTGATAGCAACATGTTGGGAAATGTTGAAATGTGTAGTCTTTTTCATAAGGAATCTCTCAGGTTGAGAAACACTCTCCTGTGAAAATATTTAAGTCATCCCATTAATTTTTTTCATCTGCTTTGTTGAAAAAACTGAGGCTTTTTTTCAAAGGCAGGAAAAACAGTTTTTTACAGGTGGAATTAGGAGGAGGCACTCACAGAAGGTGTGGAAGTGGTGCATAGATGAGAAGACATGAGGAGCCAGCTTGTGGTACAAAGAGAGAGCAGGGTGACACGGGCATTCAGGTGGTGGACAGACGGTGGCACAAGATGTAGGAGTTGGGAAAGCAGTATAGGCCAGCAGGCAGTGTGTTTTCATCTTTTACCTGTGGCAGGGGAACATCTCTCTGGCTCTGCAGCACCTGTGAGCGTTTGTGTCCTCTTCAGTATAGAGAATTGTAGATAATTCTCAGACAAAACAACTTCTCTGTTTTTAAAAAATACTGACTAGGGAATTAATGTGCTGCTCATCTGACTATTCCTGTACCATAGATCTACTCTACTGGAAGATTAGAAACATGGTTGTCTGCCTGTCTTTTTTCGTTAAACCTTCAGTATGTTTAACAGAAAAAAAAAATTCTTTATAATACTACATTTCTCTGATAAAGAAAAATTAGGATTTACCCTGTCTTGCATGCTGTATCATGTTGTAAACTGAGTGGGTTTTTTGTTTGTCCTTTTTTTTAGGTCAGAAACGCCTGGTACTGTGGAATGTGAAAGTCTGTTTCTGGCACGCCTGAATTTCATCTGGAAGGGCTTTATCAATATGCCTTCAGTAGCAAAATTTGTTATTAAGGCTTATCCAGTTTCTGGCTCCTTTGAGTATTTAACAGAGGTATTTATATTTATTGAAAAGAATGAATGAACAATCCATTTATTAATTTTACCAACTTACTTACCTTGTAGGCTAGTATTAGTATAATGATGGAAGACAGTGAGGCATGATCATTTTACTGAATGAAGTATTTGTGGGAGGACATTGGTTAAGTTCTATATTTGTAAGTCAAGCATTATTCATTACATGAACCTCTTGTTCATCTTCCTATCTATAACAGAAACCTGCGTAATGGAGTTTTTTTGGTTTTTTATTTTTTTGCCCATCTGGTAGCAGTTCTGGTCCTAACCTTGCATTGTGACTCAGTTGTCCCTGAAAAAAAACGTTCATGTAACATTCTCTTCTGTGTCTGAGAGACTGGAAAAGCATCTAACTGCTTATAATAGTTGTCTTCGTGTCACAAAATAAAGATCAGAGAGCTTATAAGGCACAGTTTTCCTTCTTGACAGCTGCACAGGATGCATCAGCCTTCTAATTAAAAGAACTTAGGTCTTCTGTTAATAAGATTATTTTTACTTTGCTGTAGATCTTCAGGGAAATGCAGGCCATGCAGTAATCCTTAATACTAAAGGATTGTTATATAAGTATCATACACTTTTCAAAGCTCTCTTTTCAGAAAAAAAATATTTTTCTGAAAGTCTGTTTATTTTGCTTGGGAACAGTGAACTCAGTAGTATCCAAGAATTTACATCTTTATATACATGCACGTGTAGGTTATATTTTCCCCTCATGATAGAAGATTTTGAAAGTTTATTGTGAACATAGGTGTGGAGCTGTCATTGTGGTGTGATGTGATGGATAGCTTGAGTGTTACCACAGCACAGTAATGTTTGCAGTTAATGTTACCAGAAAGGATAAATTTTGCAAGGTATAGATGAATAGTATTGAATGATAACTAATTCATTATGTATTGGTAACTTCATACTGAAAATCTAAAATGTCCAAAATTTAATTTTGTTCTTCTGTTGTAACTTTTACTGATATTTTTAAATTACAATTTAAGAAATAAAAAAACTAAGTATGTTTTGAATTTTATGAAACAGATACTGGATGAAGGACATAGCACAATATTTATTTGGATTCACGTTTCTGTTTTCCTTTCTCATAGGATTTACCTGATAGTATTCAAGTAGGTGGCAGGATATCTCCCCACACTGTCTGGGATTATGTAGAAAAAATCAAAGCTTCAGGGACCAAGGTAAGAATTTTACCTAGTAAAGACTTGCTGCTTAATATGCATCTTAGTCATCCTAAAGATACTTAATTCTTTTCTCTTTGAAACATTTGCAAAATATGTGAACTTTAGGAGTATCTCATGGTTATGTTGAATGGGATGAGTGACAGCTGCTGGCATTTTTTTTCCTGCCTAACCTTAAACTGTCAGCTGCTGTTTGAGAATACCTGTCTTTGTTTTTCACAGTAACTCATCAGAAATGTTTGGATACCACTTCACATCTCAGTTCTTTCAGTAGGGTTACATTGTGCAAAACCATCTCAGCGGCTCTTTGCTAAACTTGTCCCACTGTGTGCCAGTAGTCCTTATGCTGGGGAGCCCAAAACTTGAAAGTCCTTTCCAGGTGATGTCTCACAAGTGCTGGATAGAAAGAAATAGCCATTTCCCTTGGTGTGCTGACTGCTTTGATTCTGACAGCCGGATTGCAGTAGGCCTTCTTGGTATGGATGCATCACCAGTTCATACTGGGCTCGTCCACCAGGATCCCCACATCATTTTATGCCAAGCTGTTTTCCAGCCAGTCAGTCCCCCAGTCAGCTCTGGTGCTTGGGGTTACTTCAGCTCAAAGTGCAAGATTTTGCATTTTGCCTTTGCTGACATTGACAAAGTTTGGCCTGTTATTTCAGCCTGCCTAGATGCCATCTTAGTTTTTTGCAGAGGCTCTTCTGTCCAATCTTCCAGGCTGTTCAAACAGCATCAGCTCCTGAGCTGGGCTTTGGGCATAATTCTGGGATCTGAATACTTGTCTTCCACTATTATTAATGGATGTCTTGGACACAACAGAATACAAAACACAGCTTGCTAGTAATGTTAAGGGTACAGACTGGAGTAATTCATTGGAAACTGGCAAGCTTCCCTGAAACTTGTTATTTAGCTGTCTGTTAAAATATTGGCTCTTTTGTCACATTCTTCAATTAATTTTTTCATACTAAGTGCTTTCTACTTGCTTTATCTAGTTCTGAATTATTTTTGGCCCTGTTTCTGCTCCTTCTGTCTCTTCTGTTCTCTGCCATTTTGGCATAGCTTTTTCTCCTCAGCACCGTTCTTTTAAATAAAGAGCAGTCAGTAAAAAAATAACATTTCACAGAAAAATATTCTTGACCATCCTTTTCCCTCTCATTCTGTGAACAGGAGATCTGCGTGGTTCGTTTTACCCCGGTAACCGAAGAAGATCAGATCTCCTATGCATTGCTGTTCGCCTATTTCAGCAGTAGAAAACGTTACGGTGTAGCGGCCAATAATATGAAGCAAGTGAAAGATTTGTACCTCATCCCTTTAGGTTCCTCAGATAAAGTCCCTCATCACCTTGTGCCTTTTGATGGGCCTGGTAAGTACAGCTTGGAATTTGGAATTTTATGATCATAACACTACTTAAAGAAGTTGGCAATAAGAGGAAATGAAATTTAAAAATGCTATTTTATTCAAATATGGAATGAGTTTTCCATAGTATTATTATATTAGTTTCCTTGAAAAGATATTAATTTCCCCTTGCTAGATTATTGTGATACTTCAAAGATGAAAAGATTAGTGTTTACAACCTTGTTTTATGTCTGCTACCTTCTTTCTCTAACACAGGAGGCTTTGTAGGTTTCAATGTCAGTAAACTGAGTTACATAAGTGGACTATGGTAGAAGGCATAAGTTCCAAATTGGTACTCTCAATTTAAACTAGTATTTTTCATTATTTTAATTGTTTTTATGTTTTTTCTCAAGTATTCCAAAGTTCCTTACCAAAAAATACATTGAAAGTTTAAAACATATATGGGCAAGGAAAAGAAGCTCTTGAAATGATCTGTGTACACTTGAGTTGATCTGTGTATGCTTGAGTTACTTTACATCAGTTTATCTTGGTTATAAAAATTTGTGGATAATATTTCTTTTTGAGATAGGCAGGGCCAAAATGAAGAGAGAATGAGCTAGAACTATTTTCTTTTGCCATTATATGGAACAAAATAGATGGTGAGGAGATGGGTAATAGTATGCTTTGAAACACAGCACCTTTCCTGGAATGAGGGAAACATTTCTGAAATTTTTCCTGGTAAATCTTTGAAGGAGTATGTCTAATACAAATTGATGGGGAGACTTTTTGTTTGCAAGTGTTCTGTTTACTTTTTTTTCCCCCTATTATACTTTGCTACCACTGTTACCATGTTGTAGCTGAGTTAGACTGATGTTTAACTTCCGTGCTGATTCTGATGAGATTAGATGTCCTATCTGTCTCATATTCTCTGTTTGGAAGTTATAGTGTACTTGAACCAATCTTAAGTTGCAGTGCTTGAAGTCATACTTTTAATACTGGAAATATATTTTTTTATTATTTTAAGTATTGTTATGACAAGCAGAACAAATTCAAATGCCATAAGATTAATACTTTTGATAGTATATTGTAAGTATATGGGGGTTATTTTTGTTAAAATTATTGCCTTAACCAAAATACAAAGAGATGATAAATTGCTGTTGCAATTTTGTACAGGGATTGAAATACATCGACCAAATTTATTACTGGGATTGATAATTCGCCAGAAGATGAAGAGGCAGATTACTGCTGTTTCAAGTGTAACCAGTAGTTTTGCAGATGAAGCTGCTGAAAATACCTTGAGTAGCTTGCCACCAGAGAAGAAAAGCAAGCCAAGCAAACCTGAAGTCTCACATCATGATTTGGCACTAGAAGAAGAAGAGGAAAATAATTTTTTTAATTCCTTCACAACTGTGCTACACAAGCAGAGAAATAAACCACAGCAGTCTAATACAGACGATGCTCCAGCAGCTATTGAACCGTTGGTGGAAAGTACCAAACATGAACCACCAAAGCCTCTCAGGTTTCTTCCTGGAGTCCTGGTTGGATGGGAAAATCAGCCTTCTACTCTGGAGCTAGCAAATAAACCGTTGCCAGTGGATGATATTCTTCAAAGCCTGTTGGGCACAACAGGGCAGGTGTATGAGCACAGCAAGTCAGAAGCAGGTGCTAGTGAAGACATACCATTATTAAATGAACAGGCAGCCTTGAAAGAAGAAACCATGGATGTTGCTGAGGTAACTGCTGAAGCTGATGAAGCAAAGACTGGTTTGGATGATCCTCAAGAATCCACTAATGCTGCTGCAACTGTGGATGCAGCAGCTGTAGGGACCTCAAGTTCTGCAAGAAGTGCTGGTTCTTTGATAGGGCTGACTCTTAAGGGAAAACCTCCAGATGTCTCCACAGAAGCATTTTTAGCAAATTTGTCTGCTCAGGCACAGAATAAGGAAACTGAAGAAAGTAAAGAAAATGACTCAAAGCGACAGATACCAGACAAAGATAGTGTTGCACAGGAAGTTAGAAGGAGCACAAATTCCAGCTTTTCTTCCTCATCAAATTCAGGAAAAAAGCCCAGTGAGAACAGTGTTAATGTAGGCTCTGCTGAAGGTACTACTGCTAATACCTCTAAATCACCACCATTTATTAATCTTAAAAGAGACCCACGACAGGCAGCTGGACGAAGCCAGCAGACTAATATTTCAGAAAACAAGGATGGAGATGTTAGCAGAAATGAAGACCGACAAAATGTTTCAGGAAATGATCAAGGAGAACCAGAGAATAAACAACTTTCTGGAGAAGGGGGCTTAAACCTGTATCAAAGTGAGGCACAAACCAATGAGACACCGTTCAGTTCAGCTGCAGCTAAGGCAGATAACACAGTTGCATCACAAGCAGAAGATACCAAACACTCACAGGAAGATGGATTGATGCAAAATATTGAAACAGTGAACTCATTTAGAAGAGGACAAGCCGCAACTTCATCTCATTTTGAAACTGAAAACTCTTCTCGTTCTGAATTTATTTCCAAAGTCCCAAGCCCTGTTGCAAGTGGCAGCTTCTCATCTGTTGGACCTCCTCAGCAGAATTTTCAGCATTCTAAATCTAATCCACCTGGATTTCAGTTTCAGGCTCCTGTACCTCATAACTTCCCTCCACAAAACAACCCTATGTTTGGATTTCCTCCTCATTTACCACCTCCGCTTCTTCCTCCTCCTGGCTTTGGTTTTCCTCAAAATCCAATGATGCCATGGCCACCAGTAGCTCATTTATCAGGTCAGCCACAGTATGCCGGACCCATTGCACAAGGGCTACCAGTGGCTCACAAACAATCAAGATTTTTGGGACCAGAAAATTTTTTTCAGAGTAAAGACAGTAGGAGACCAGAAAGACGCCACAGCGATCCTTGGGGCAGAGAAGAACAGCATTTAGAGAGAGGATTCAGTAGAGGAAAAAATGATCGACAAAGACTTTACAGTGAAACCCATCACCAAAAAAAAGACAGACATGAAAAAGAATGGAGCAATGAAAAATACTGGGAGCAAGATTCCGAAAGAAACAGGCGCAGAGACAGAAACCAGGAAAAAGAGAGAGAGCGGAAGAGTAGAGAGGAAGGACAGAGAGACAAAGAAAGAGCGCGATCCCCACACAGTGATAGAGCTGCTGATGGAAAAAGCCCCAGAGAGACTAGAAATCCAGAAAAAAAGACAGAGAAGCCTAAAAGTGATGAACAGGCTCATGAAAAAGATAAGGAGAGGGAGAAAAGCAAAGACAAGCATAGAGAACGAGAAAGTGAAAAGAACAGAGAGAGACATAGGGACCACAGTGACAGAACTAAAAGCAAAAGGTAAAAAGATGCAGGCAGTCTTTTAAAATCCTATTTAAATAAACTGTTAGAGTAATGTCGTAAAACTTTGTATGACAAAAAAAGAGAGCCTGCTAGGATTGTGCCATTGTTTTTTATTCTGTGTTGGTGTTTTGCAGAAACAAGTCTGTGTTTTGGTACCACGCAATGTACCAACACTCATCCTTTTTTTCATTATACCAACTATCGCTAGAAGTAGGAGTTTAATATTTTAAAAATTTTACATTGCTGTATATTCAAAATTTTAAAGATTTCTTTTTATTAATATGCAATAAAGGCTTAGGAATTTTCTTAGCTGAGGAAGTTGGCTTTAGTCAAGTCTGCAATATAGTTGCTGCCTTTGGTAATTTGTGCTCTCTTCTGTTTTAAGATGCCCTGATAATTTTAAAGGTCGTTTTCATACAATACCCTTGTTTTTAAATTGCACTGTTTTTAAAGACTGCAGCAAAGCCTCAGAATCCACATGTTACAACAAAATGTAATATGTTCGGTGGTGTGAAAAGTTTGGGGTTTTTTTCTAAATTATTCAGTAGTACAAAAAAACCTCAAGTGTATTTCGTTATATTGTATTTCAAGTTTTTCCTAAGCATCTGAAGCAGTTTGTGACCAGAAATTGGAAGGCTGAGCTGCTCGAATGTTACTGCTTTAAACTGCACTTGTTTTAATGAGAAAGCATTTCTAACCTAAATTCTTGAAAATTATTTGTAGTAGTAAATTCATTTCTCCCACCATTTTCCATGCTTCAAAAACTTGAATACCTGAGCTTGTACATTACTTTGTGTTTTGCTATCCTTTTTACTGTAAAATGTAAATATTTTAAGGGATATTTTGATTCTAAAATGATAAAACTTTCTCACATACTGTGTGTGTTTGATTTCATAGCTGTGAAACTGTAGGCTAAATGAATACAGAAGGCTGAGTCACAGAATGCCACATTTGTTGTGCACTTTATAGCTCAGTTTGTTTTGAGTTTTGGAGAACAAAGAGGGAGGAGCAGGGCAAAAGTGTTTGTACCCTTGGGACTTCTGGTAACTTGGTATTTTGTGGACTGCCATCTAGCAGTGCCAAACAACATGCAAATGTGAAAACAAAATCACCTACTCTAATACTTTTTAAAATACACTGGGCATCTTATTGAGTCTGTCAGAAACAACAAAAATATTCCACCGTATGAAGAAAAACTGAGGTTTATTCTTCTGGTTTTCAGTGTTTTGTTTTTCCACTTCGGGTACATGACCTTACTACACTGCTGACAGAGAATTTTGCACTTTGCTGTAGAAAAGCCTCTTCTTTCCAAAAAAGTCTTCCCAGTTTAACAACATCATAATTGTTTGTTTTAATTATGAATATATTTTAAGGTAAATTTTTACTTGGATACATTGCAAGTAACTTCATGGTCAAATTGGCTAAAATTTAAAATATTGCGCTGAGTAAAGGAGGTGGTAGACTTTTATTAAGTGATGTTTTTTCAGCTCATCGTTGAGAAGACTAATTAAAAAAAATCCTCAGTAGCTAAAAGCGACATTCAAACATCTTTAAAATAAAACTAGTCTTTTCCAAATTAATTCCATGGTCTGTAAAGCAGTAGTGCTATTGAATATATCTGGTAGTAATACACGTGTTTTGTTGTTTAAATATTTGCACTGAGTTCTGTAGGCACAGAAATGCACTAAAGCATTGTTCTCATTTTTGGAGTAAGTTTTAAATTAACAGCTCTGCATATGAAGATTTTCTTTTGATCCATTCAAAAGTAGTCTACTCCAAGGTCACTGGTGATCTGCCTCTCACATGTGCATCCATCTCTGCTCTGAAAATAAACTGGAAGCAGTGAAGCAGTGAAAATTGCACCTGCCTTCATGGAAGGGATGGGAATGCTTTCTGCCAGAACTACCAGAAATAATTTGTTTAAAAGAATATGTAAACATTTTTCAAGTTTGCTGAGTGCTTTGCCACCTGCCTTGTGTATGCAAAACCTGAAGAGAGCCACAGTAAAACAGCTCTTGAGGGAGAGTTCTGTTAAGTGTTTAAGTTAACAAACAGCAAAAGTCTCCAGGATTTATTCCAAGGATGTGAGTTAGTGTAATGGGAATAAATCCTGCTACTACAAGAATAAAGGATTTTACTTTTCCATTGCCTTCAGTCACTCTCCTTCCAACATTTGTGTTTGCTGGAAGTGCTCTGATTACTTGTTCCTTGTTTTACACCAAATCACTGCACAGATCACACAAGGCAGTGTGGACTGCTGAGGAACTGGCAGTACACCAGAGGCCCCAGAGAGAACAGGATAAACCTTAAATATGCTCCCTTCTCCAGCATCATGTGGCCATAAAAGCCTCTACCTAGATGAAACTGAAAGAGAAGAGTCTGGGACAGCTCAAAAGTCAGATGGGCTTCACGAGCTGCCTTTTGGGAAGAGTTGCAGAAGCTCTGTTCCCTCAGACTGATCACTTGAGGGCTCAGAGCAGCTGAAGAAAATAGAGTGAACCTCACAAAGATGTTTGCAAATGCTTAATGAAACATCTTGGGGTAGCTCCCATACACTTCAGTTATCGTTTAGTCACCTGTAACTGACTTGACAGTGCTTTCATTGCTAAGTTGGTAAGTGTTCAAGTATGGTGGTGTGGAAGCAAGTGTGTGTCACCCAGTTTTAGGTGCTTATGGCCATTGCCCTATAACATACACCCCATCCTCGCTTCCCTCTCTGCTCCAAAATAGTTACTTGTTTCTGACGGGTATATGCTGAAGACTTGCATTCAGAGAATTTTCATGCAAGGAGGTAATGGTTTGTTATCTGCTTTTTAGCAATAGTAAAGTGGAAAAGGAAAAAGATACAAATCAATCACTATTTATTTTTATTTAATAATTTTACTAATTTAGTAAGCCTGCAGTCAAATGAGAAATGTAGATGCCATTCTATATTATTGGCACATTAAGATATATAAGCACATTAAGATAGAATTTTAAATTTTTTTTTGCTTCCTAAAGCAGAATATAAGACAGCTTTATGAGAAGGAATTTATTTTTTTGTATTCATATATGAACAGCTCTATTTACTTTTGAGACTATCAATTAATGAAAATTATATTTGCAGAAATTTGGTTTACTATGACCAAAACCTCTGTACTCATAAATTTTTGAAATGTCATTTAGGGGCATATAAGCCAGAAAGGTATAGGTGAAGTAGAACAGTTCTTGGACTTTTTAAAGTCTTAAGAATAAAAGTTACTTGTAGACAGACTGCCACATTGCAGTTATAAATCATTAAAGCCAAAGGTTTTCATGTAGTCAAATAGGGGAGATCTCTGCTGGAGAAAACCAGGAGGCCTGTTTTCTCTCTCTAAAATTATATATGTTTTTTGCTCTTAAAATCATTCTTTAAGAGTAATATTTTAGCAGACTTAAGAGAGGCTTGAATTCTACCCTCTTACATAGTACATACAAGATGGACACAGATAAGGGAGTGAGAACAACTTTATTACCTAATTAGGGTCTTTTTGAACTTAAGTCATTATAGCTGTTGCATTTTTTAAAATTCTCATTACAATAAATGTAGATTTTGCCTCAAACATACTGTTTCTTCCTCCACCAATTTCAGTTTTTAGACTGGATCTTAACATTATAAAATAAACATTTTAATAATATTCAAGAGTTGGAGAAACGGGTAACAGTTTTCGGTTTTCATAAAGCAACAAACAACACTTGAATGATGGTTGGCTTTATAAGCTAATCCCTACATCTTTCTTTACAAAACTATTTCCAGCACAATAAAGGAAAAAAAACCCTTCAGACTTTCCCATTATTTTAAAGTAAATGCTAAAGAGTATATACAAATAATTCTATGAGGAAAACAATTGATCATATTTTATATGTATGTGTTATTAATACTCCACATGAATTTGTCCCTTATTACTTTTTAAATGCTTTCCTATGTTGGTTGCTGAGTCATACACTGCCAGCTAACACAATAAACAGGAGGAAAAGGAATTTTGCCTTTTTAATAGAGTCTTGGACAGTTTTTTCAATTAATTTCCAGAATTTCCATCATGAATGTTGTATCCTTCTGCTTTCATTAGCTGAATCTTTTTAGAATCTTGGAAGAGCACAACATCTTTAATCTTACCAATGAATTCCTTCTGGAAAAGCCCTGTAGTGACTATATTGACTTTCCTGCCAATTTCAAACCCACCAAAGTAACAAATGCCACCATAGTTTAAAGCAGTGTATTTTCTTTGTGGGTCAATATCTTCAAAAAGGATTAGTTCCTCATCAAGATAAACCTTAACACAGGTTTGGTTTTGAACTACAGTAGTGAAATGCCATCTTCCATCAGAGCAGGTGAAATACTTTCTGTGCATTAGAGGAACAGAGATTCTTTCTCCAAGATTAATTACAACTTTTAAAGTTCCATTGGCAAGACCAATGGCAAGGAAGTCATTATCTTCATCTTCACTTTTTCCCATCCATGCTATTAAGCCTTCAGTTTGATTGGTAGTAAAATTTAAAGAAAGGCGGCTGTACTGGAGGTCTCTTTTTCCATAAAAAGGATCTGTGTATTTAATGTAGGAGTTGCCAACAAACTTTGCTATATAAAATTTCATTTTGTTATCGCAGTACTTACCTGTCCAGCCTAGAGCACATGCACAGGTATATGAAAATGAAGAAGGTTGAGGAATACAAAGTGCATGAGACCCACACATGTTTTGTGAACAGTGAATGGATTGTTCACACTTGGTCCCTGTCCAGTCTTTTGGGCAAGAACAAGAAAAGCCTGAGTTTCCAACTTGACATGTTCCATTATTTTTGCACACAGTGTAACCACAGTCTGTTCCATCACAGTCACCAATGTTGGCTCCACCCTTGGGGTCAGTCACGGTAAGATTCAGTTCCCTGTTGTTTATAACCATTTCTCGAATACAACCAGTGAAACCTGTGGGCTCATTTTCTGTTGCCATTGGATTAACAAGGTTTAAGGAGGATACGCCCCCAACAAAAAAATCCGAGTGTGTGTCTAGTGCGTTCATTCCAGGACTGGCTTTTTGAGTAACGTTGATACCATCCAGGTCCAGGTAGCCTTCATTACCAACTCTTCCTGCATTAAGTAAGTGCCATGTATTTCCATTTGTGTGCACCTTCTGAAGGGTCTGTAGGATGACTGTTCTGTCTCCAAGGTTGTAGCGTAACTGTGTAAATCCATTTACTAATGATATACATAGAAAATCACCTGTAAAAAAACAGTATAAAATATTTTTAAGTTTTAGAGGGGTGGGTGTACTGAAGAACACCATATTAATGATTCTGGTGCTTTATGCCTGCATTTCCTTGTATCATCATTATATCTAAATCACACAAAGGGAAATGTTCCCTAATGAGCTGCTTTTAGCCTTTTTTTTTTCTTCCTCTGTTGCAGTGTGCTGTAAACTGTTTTAAACTCCCGGGTCCCTTTCCCAGGTGTGCCTATATGCCTCTCCCTTCCCCCTCGCCCCTTTGCTTAGTGAGTCCTGTCAATCAGGCTTAACATTCCAGCAAGGCGTCGTGTGGTTGGTCAAGTTCAAAGGATGCTCCTCAAGCCTGGGGGTCATTGGCCGGTCTAGGTGTCATCCCCCCCTGAGACCCAGCCCCTCTCACCTGTCCCCTCCCCTCCCCCTGCCTCGGGAGCTTAAAAAGGTGATCAGACCATGCGGCCGAGATTCTGCTGGAGCAGTTGCCTACGTCCAGACCTCTGTAACCATGGAATAAACCACTGGATTAAACCCTCCAGCAGAATCCTCTCCTTTTTCTCTTCACCATCGCCTGAAGCTCTCCTGAGGTAAACGGAGTTCCTGACAAGCCTGGACTTGTTCAGTGTCCTGCTGCAATCTCCAGCAGCCAAGGTATCTCTGGGGTTAAACACCACAGTTGCTGCCTTTGGCCCAGCAGCGAGGGTCAGACTGGCCCAGGCACAATCTAACTGGTAATATTGGGATTTATATTCCAATATTCCTCATTATTGGAAACTGAGCTCATGTTTGCCTCAAAGTAAAAATCCCAGCCTTCTGAAATGCTCTGCTTTTGTGCAAAGACTGGATAACTGAGATAGGAGGAAAGAGGATCACTTTGGCATCTAGGAAGTGTGAATCTGTGTTCCCATGGAAAAGAAAAAAGTTTTTGCTAAGTTACAAATGCAGAAATACTCTCAACTTCAGTATGTTGAATAAAGGCTTGATAGATTTGTCAGTTTAATGAACAGTTTTGTCTGCATCAGACATACTCTGCTTTCCCTGAAGGCTCCTTTTCACAACAGGGATGTTTTAGGTTTAATAAGCTGTCAGCTGTAGGAACAGATATGTTTTTTATTGCATTGTTCTTCTAGAGGCCTTTGTGACAGGAAGTATTAGAAGGGAGTTCTCTCTTCTTGTACTATCAGTGTTTCTGGCCTTATGGGCAGTGTAAAAGGAGAGAGAGCACCACTTCAAACTGTACTTCCAAGCATGAAAAAGGAAAACTGGGAAGGGTTAGGAAATGGGAGACAGAGAAGTTTGTAAGGGCAGCAGTAGAGCCTAATAGGGGAAGGTGACAGGGAAGCAGAAGAGAACAGCAGAAAAGTCTGCAAATTAAAGTTTTGTTCTCAAATTTTTTGAGATTTGCCTGTGCAATTTAACTTTTATATCTTACTTTTGGAAATAATAGGGATCTGGTTGTTGTCCATTAAACTGGTAAATATGTTTGTTAAATTTGAAGTTTTCCTAATAGTTACCAGTCCAGTTTCCTTAAAGATTAAACATTCCTAAGGGTGGACCTATCAGAATGATGGCATTTGCTTTCATGTGTGTTTAATTTTTGAGTATTTCTAATCCTTGGATTACATTGCCTGTAGTGAAATTGAATGGCTTAATTTACTGGAGGCTTGTGAAAGTTGCCGAAATTATACCTGCCTATTCAAGAGATGTTCAGGTTGCCGTTTAGGCAGGCTGGAGATGTTTTATTTGTATTAGTGGCTGTAGAGCCCATCATGCCTCACCTTCCCTGCTCCAGATACCCATGGGAAGAACAAGAAAAAAGCTCTTCCTTCTTTGAACTCTGGTGATAGCAGAGCACTCCCTTCTAGCTTGATAGTTCCAGTTGTGATAATCTGGTTTACTTCTCTGTATTAGTGTTCTTTTCAAGGACCTTCCTTGTTTCTTTTTTTCCAGAAAATTAGTATAATTTCCTTCACTTGAAATTTCTCCTGCTTAGTGATGGGGCTTTGTGTGCTTGATTTTTCAGTACATAGTTTGAATGCACTCATCTTGCTTTGTTCCAGCAGTGTACATAACCCACTTGTCTATGTCTTTTATCAGGCCCTCAATCCTAGGGTAAGAAAGGAAGATAAGGAAAAGTTTCTGAGCTACCTCTTTGGCAGCCTTTGATCCCCTCTCCTTCCTGGACATGCAGACCTGAGTAAGGACACTAGTACTCATATTTTGCTCTCTAGGAAGGAGGAAAACATCTGACCAGGGTTGCTGTTGCATCTGACCTGTAATCAAGACCTGGACAAACTGGCAGTTCTCCAAGACTTCCTGGCCTGTGGGGGAGGGCTTTGGTGGCTATGCACATTTGACAATGATCTGTTTTGGAATGTTATTTAGTCTTATTGCAAGAACAAATCTGTGTTACTGAATCTGCTGTCTACAGTGTAAAGAGGTTATTGCTGAGGTTCTGGCACAAATTTGAAGCTTCACTTCAAACTAGACTAACTACTTCTGCTACTTTTGAACAAAAATTTACACTTCCAATTTCACCTCTCCCTGAGGCCTTTCTTATTCCTCTGATTAGACCGTATCTTTTCACAAATGATTTTCTATTTTAGTTGTTTGCAAGAACAACAGAGTGTTGAGATATATTTTAGAATCTGAAAGTTGATCCTAGGATGCAGTCAGTATTTCTCCATGAAGTTTATCATATCATAGGTACTACTAGGGACAACTGGCTGAAAGCATCTTAGGACTGTCATGTAAAGTGCTGTGTGTTCACTGTCCAAGAAACTTCCTCTGAAAGTGAAGGGAAATGATGGGCTTGTCTTTGATGCTTTTCAATTTAGCAACCAGTAATATTTTCAACAAGAGATCTACATCTGCCCTGTCTCTGAGGGCCAGGTTGCACAGCTGGAGCCTGCGCAGGCGATGTCTTCAAAGGAGTTGTATCACCAGTTTAAACAAATGGCATTCTTGCCACTGATTTTCTCTTCTCAGTCTCTGTATAGGAGACCAAGAAGTACTACAGTTTTTACTATTTCAATCTGATCATAGCTCAGACCTGCCTCATTTAACCTGTGGCCAGAGACCTTTGAGGAGGTTGACTTTGGTTAAGCATGAAGGAGATGACATCCTTAGTTTTTCCAGCACTAGACTGTACAGCTGGTCCCTGCTTTCTTGAAAATACAATCTATGCATAGGACACACAACTTGGCTTCTGGCTTTTTAGATTAGCAGCTCACTTAATATGGGCTATTAATCTCCATCAGTGGTGTCATAAACCAGACTCCTGAGACAGGCACTCATAGTTGTTCTTTTATTCTGCATGCAAGTCTTTGCCCAGCCTGTTGGATGCAAGGAGCTATAAGGCAACCTGTGTCAGTAAGGTTGAATCTTCTTTCTAAGTAGGCTGTTGTAGGTTAGCTGGGCCTTGAAACTGCAACATGTCAAGACCCTGGGCATTGAACAAAATTATTAACAACATTTAGTTCTGTTCTGATGCACCTTCTTGCCCCTGTAATATTCCCTGTTTCAGTAAAACAGTGATTTTTTTTTTTTTTTTTTTAAATAGCCCAAATGCTAATTCCCTTCTTCTCGAGGGAAGGGAATTTGTAGGCGGTATTGCCTTAAAGGAAGAGCCTGTTCTGGAGATAAAACAGCACTTCTACCTGCAAGTCTTAGTTTGGGGTTTTCACCAGGTGACTGAAGGTCAAAGTTGCTCTGCCTCAGAGTAGATTGTCTGTATTTAATATTAGAAGCCAGAACTCCAAAGCAGGAGTGAATTTTTCTTCGTAACTTTATTTTCACGTTTTTCTTCTTTCACAAGTCTCACCTGCTCCCATACTGCATGTCAGAATTCCCAGAGGGCTAGTCAGCCCTGTGTCTTCAGCAGTCAGTTCCTCAAACTGGGAGATAATGAAAAGTCTCCTAAAAGTACATCCAAGTGCTACTGTAAGATCTGGATTATCTGTAGTAGTAATTCTTATGATGAATTCTGAGTGCATCACAAAATTTTTCCGCTTGCTACTACTGTGAATATCTGTGTAAGTCTCTTCAACAAATTGGTTGCAGTCTCACAGTCAAATTTTAAATGCTTCCAAATGGTAACAATGCCTTTTCATGTTCAGTCTTTATCTGGAGATGCAGATGTGTCTGTATACCCCCATTCTAACTAAGATCATGCTCAAGCAGTATCAACTCTCCATGCTTCTATGTTACCATGGGAAACTCATGTATATTATAATTTGTCAAAACTTGGTACAGTTGGAAATGCAATCTAGGAAAATTGCACTCTCTTTGGAGATGTCCTATTCAGGCCAGAAGCACCTAAATAAAAAATGTAATTTTCAATTTACACAGCTGTGTTGGGCAAAGATCTCTGCATTTACTACTGACACTACAGAATATGCCAGATACAGATGTATTTCCTAGGAGGTCTAAACACAGTGTCAGTGTCTTAGGCTGACACACTATGAGCTGGGACAGCATCCTGGATGGTATTTTTAATATTTCTGTTTCAAGGTCTCTTCCTCACAGTTACTTCAGTCTATCCTTGTGCTCTGGGGTGTGTGTGTAAAGCAAGGCCTTTCTTAACCTGTTAAAAGAGTACCTGAGGTTTTTCCTACGGTCCATTGAAAATTAAGAAGGATTTCCCACTAGTTTGCGTGGCCAAAGGAACTTCCAGAACATACTTTCAAGTGACCTTTGTAGTAGTGGATGTAATCTTGTACTCAGTGGTGTTCACTTTTTTGCTGATATGACCAAAGTCTCAGTGATACACAGATACAGGTGTCTCTGAATGCTCCCTGTGTGCTCAAAGTCACTGATTAGTCCTGGGACTACTGAAGATCTAGATTCCTTTAAGCTGTGTGTTGCTTGTCTTTTGTCTCATCCTGCGTTACTGAGCAGGAGCCTCTATGCTAAGCTGAAGACAGAAGCTTTGATGAGCTCAGTGTTTCAGCAGCTTCTTGCAGTTTAGGTGTCCCAGGAGCCCTACCTTGTGGTTTCCTGGTTACTGAACATCTACAGTCTCGGTTCCTTTAGTTGTTTTGGAGCGCTGAGAAAACACCTCTGGGTGTATGTTTGCAGCCTCTGCCTTCTGTTGGTTTTACCTCACCTTCTGTGCTCTAGCTCAAGCCCAGAGTGCCAGTTTCTATCACTGTGGTACTGAGTAGCGCTTCCTCCACTCTCCTTGCACCATTTTTTTCAGAAGTTGTTATTGATCACTGGCACCATCTTCGTGGCAGGGTGAACATTTGAGCCTTTTATCCTCATAAGCAGTAACATTCATAGGAATCACTCCCAGTTCATGAAACCTCTTACTCCAGGTTCGGCTATGTGCTCATCTTCATTCCACACTGGCATGGTTAACCACCATGATGAAGTGCCTGTGTCTCGAGCAGTATTACTGCCTTGTATTGGCCTGATGACAAGGAATACTGCCAAGGAAGGTGATGCACTCTGGTGTCCACCTGAGAGGAAACCCTGCTGACCAGCAGTTGTCCTTCATTGTCCTTCACATGCCTCCTGAGCATTTCCACTAGCCAGAGTAAGGCCCAAGGCCAAGGAGAGAAAAGGGAAGAAAAGAAAGGGCTATAGTGCGGTAAAATGAGGGAATGAAGAACAGAGAAGAGATGAGCATTTTTCCCACCCTCTGCAGCTTCTGCTGTTAATTGCTAGCTGGTAATATGTCAACATGGTTGAAACTGCCTTCCTTTAAGTTTGTTAACCTTGTCTTTACCTTTATCTGAGTATGTGCATGCAGTTTGGTACCAGCTGGCTGACAAGGTAAAGGAGCTGTTGTAACTTGATCTTTTGTCTAGTGCCAGTGCCCCTCACACACATTTAAGGGAGTTACCCATGGATATGCTTTCATGGATTATTATAATTTATTCTGCTCCATGTATTGAGTTCTAGCTCATGCAAGACTGAAAACTGATATCAAGTCAAGCCTGTATATTTCTCAAACCATATTAAAAAATCAGTGTGTCAATAATAGAGTCCAGCTTCAGTTTGGAGCACCATCCCATAGCAGGAAGGGCATAGCTGGGATCCGGAGCAACCTTGCAGACAGTGATGCCCATGCATCTACAGGGGGTGGGCACTGATCTATTTGTAGATTAGACTATTCAGCCTCCTCTTTCCAAAATGTGTTTCTTCTTTGTGAAGAGATGTATTGTGCTTCCTTTAGTGATCACTGTCACCCTGGCACATTTTGGCAGCTGGAAGGAGCCACCTTCCTTGAGCAGCCTCAATTTGCCAAACGTTTTTGGTTTACTTGCCAGTGTCAAATGGGCAACAATAACACTTCATTTGCAACAGATTTCAAAACAGTGGGGATGTCTGTTCTGTCACACAGCTGGCTGCCAGTTCTGCTTCCTACAGTGCTGATTTAGTCCATACAAATGATTCCAAAACTAGTAACAAAGCAGAAATTATGTCCCTGTCAGCTAAGGAAATATGGCTGCAAAGAGAAAAAGACTTAACCACTCAAATTCTTGTTTTAAGAATGAGTGGATGATCAGTTTCTTTCTGATTAGGAAAATAATACTCCTGCCTTTTAGGTATTTAAAAGTTCTGAATGTTTCCAAAATATTTTAGTCCAGTTCTGTGATTCAGTTTTCATCATAAGCAATGTTTTACAAAATCATGCAGACATCACATACTTGTACTGGCATTCTCTTCTTTTCATGTTACAGATTTATAAACTGAAATGCCTTAAATACCAGGAGTTAAATTTTTTAGGTTTTTCAGACGAGGTAGATGACATAATCTGGCTAAAGAGAGACAGAGAACTGCTGTTGCAAATGTTGAGTGTTAAATTTAGCATGAGTCATCCCATTCTGTTTATTGACCTGACTTCATTCTTAGTCACCTAGCATGACTGTTCGTTCTCATCTCTTTGGGGAGCAAACCTTTCCATCACCCTGGCCTGAACTCTGGAATAATGCAGGCAGTCTATGGCATATTCCACTTCTGAGAACTAAGGTAAAGCTTCAGTAATGCTGTGACTCAACAAAAAACAAGACTCCTTTCAAACTGCCTTTCACTCAGAGTGCCAAGGCCTCCAAGCATATAGAGTGGCTGCTGTGTAAATGGACTGACTTACATACCTTGTTCAAGCATTTGATGGGCATCCAGCAAGCCCTGTCTGAATTAAAGGCTGTTTAATCATTAGGAGTTCATGCTTTCATTGTTAAAAATAGAATAATACACTGCCCTTGAGAAAATGTGAAGTGAGCTGGCCTTCTACAAACAGTGTGCTGGGCTCCACATGAGTTCCACAGTGTTTGCAGAGACCTGCCCAGATGCAGTGCATAGAGCAAGTCAAAAGGGAGGAAAAAAGTTCCCTTGTCTTCAAGTTTCATATCTTCAAGTTTCTGAAGTCAACTAACTTGTTGGGTTGGGTTTTATCCCTGACTTGTTATTAATATTGCCAGCCACATAAATTTTGTCAGACTTTGGAAATTATTTTCCTAGGGACTGCAGAAATCCATAGTACCATACTTGAAGTCAGGATGCACAGTCAGAAATAGTTGACAAAGCAACAAAATGGATGACTGGCAATTATAGGAAATTAGGCTAACAGATTCACAGGATGTTTCCCATTTTGTGCCAGTTTGTGAAGTATTTAAATCTGTGTACTGTCTTAGTGATATTTTTAGAGGAATAGAAGCTGGGATCACCAGATCAACTTCAAAGTAAGGAGACTTGCCCTTTCTAGAAAGTTCTCTCATGTTCTTTGGAAAGAAAAAAGCTGGAGGAAAATGTTTCAACAGACATCTCGTGTTTTTTTCTTCACCTACTAAAGATGTGGTTTTGTTTTTAGTGATTGGAGGATTATTCGGTGGTACATGTCCCTGAAGGAAAAGTCCCAGTGTAGTGTTTATGTGAGTGACAAACCAAGCTGATACATAACTGTGCTACTCAGTATCATTGCTCAATTAGCTGTATAGTTAGCTAATTTCTTAAAAAAAAAAACAACAGCATTGCCTAGTGAGGGAAAAAATATTGAATTATTTCCTATTAAAAAGGAATTTTAGAAATAAAATCCTGTGGTTTCAGTGATTAATTTATTAACTCTTACATAACTGTCTAGAAGAAGAAACTTTATTTGAGTTCTTTCTAAACTAATCTTCAACAGAAAGCTGTATCTCATCTGCTCGCAGCTAAGAATACTTCTAGGTCTTTCACTCTAATTCTGGCCTGGATTTGACACAATTATACGAAGGCAAAATTAAAAAACCTGGTGATTAGCTTTTCCTGAGTATTTCAAAACTAGAGGACAGTAGAAATAAGAAATTTGTAAATAAATCCCTCTGTATAAGAGGAATTTTAGGAATTTTATTTTGAAATTGAATTGCTATGATTCTAGAAAGTGATTGAAAGAAAATATTCTTTCCTGTGCAAACTAAACACTCAGGAATGGCAAGAAAATGAGGGCATGCTCAGGCTACACCACTCCTGGCCCAAGTTAAACATACTTAGCACTCTTTTTGATGCTTCCAAAAAGGTATTTAATTTCATTAGATGCTAAGCTGCTTCCATGACCTCTGACTATTCTTTCTGAAAGAGATCCTTTTCTTCTCCTATTTTTCATGGCCTACTCAATGTTTTAGTTTATACATGAGAGAACAATTCACCAGGAATCTCAGAATTTGGCCTGTAAGTGATAGAACTATAAAAGATTCATTGTAGAATAGACAGCTCTTTGGTAATACATGTATTTTTATTACAGATGCTCCATATACTTTTCTTTGAAGCTTCCTCTCTGTATGTGGTTGCAATTAGAATAAGGCAAACAGGAGGTGTCAGCAGTGTATGATGCATTATCAACCTGTTGAAACATCTGTGTACACAGTAAGGTGCTGGTACATTGGGCATATGTGTGTTTATATGAATTTGTGGCTGTTTATTGAAGTATCTTAGAGCTTTAGACTTTGAACAAAGGAATGTAAAAACATATGATCAATAATTAACTTGTTTTGTCATATTAAGAATCATTTTTGCATAAACTACTGCTCAATACAAGAGAAAAATCTGCTCTAAGATGATGTTATGGATGACATAATGCTTCTGTTTAAAAACCTGCAATCAACATTTAAATGCAATTGAGTGTGTTAATAAAGTAATTACAAAAATGTACACCTTAAAGACTAAATTTTAGAATGTACTTACACTATCAAAGTATGTTTTCATGACATGAAGTTTTAGGAATGATAACTTAGTAAAATTTAAAATACTTCTATACATATTTTATTTAGATTTATTTGTCACTCTGCATATCTGGGAAATGCAGAACTTGCATGTTTTACATGCTGCACCAGCACACTTTTCAACATTATATAATAACAAGCTACACTTCTGAGAAGCCTCATTTGCTCTGTTCACTTGCACTTAACTTGTTTGATGAGTTTTCATATTGCTTTGGTTTTGGTCATTTAAAACACCAGTCCAGCTCCCCAAAGTGAGAATCTTAGTGTAGCATCTAAAAAGCTGGCTGAGGTCACTTTCAGGGGGAAGTGCTTTCCTGGACCATTAACTAAGTTCCCTAAGTAATTTCTGGCCTTGGACTATCTTAAACTTTGGTTTTGCATGTTTCTTTCTTATGAACTTGATTATTTACAGTTCAAATCAACTGCACAATACAGTTCTGCATACAGTTCTCTCCTCAGCACAAGAAGGACATGGAATTATATAAGCTAGTCCAGAGGAAGGCCATAATATTGATAAGAGGACTGGAGAAACTCCCCTACAAAGACAGGCTGAGAAAGCTGGGGCTGTTCAGCCTGGAGAAGAGAAGGCTGTGTGGGGACCTCACAGCAACCTGCCTGATTCTGCAGGGAATCAAGGAAGCCAGAGAGGGACTTTGCCATGAACTACAGCACAATGAGTAGTGAAAATTTGAAAGAGAGATAATTTAGGTTAGGTATTAGGAAGACATATTTTACTGTGAGGGTGGTTGGACACTGGAACAGGTTGCCCAGGGCCTTGTTAATGCCCCAGGCCTGGCAGTGCTCAAGGCCAGCTTGGAGAAAGCCTTGAGCAACCTGGTCTAGTGGAAAGTGTCCTTGCCCATGGCAGAGGACTTGGGACTAGATGATGTTTAGGGTCCCTTCCAATCCCCTAACAGTCTATGATTCTGTGATAAAACCCAGCCACCACGGGCAATGGGTTACAGAAACTGAATGCCTGAATCATCCCAATATAATCCCTTTCTCTTACACAAAAGTACCTGGCTGTGTGATAGCAGCAAGCTGGCATCCCCTTACCTGACTGAGTACCCAAGTGCTGTGCAGTGTAGAACAGGATCCCATCTGGAGAGAGAGGCTGGAACTGCAGTTTAATATGGGTCTTATGCCGGATATAAAAGGGTGCAAATGACATCCATGATGATTCATTATTTCTGAAGGATGCATCACTAATGGAAATATCTGAAAAATGCAAGAGAAAATGTCTTCTGAAAGATATTTTGAGAGGATGGCATTATTATGGAACCAGTTATTTTGTATGGTTTTTAAATGCTGTACATAATACTTCCCATTATTCACTTTTTACAGAATAAAAATAACCTAGGTACAAAATAAAACTTAGATAATAGCAAATCAATGCCATTGTCTTCTGGGTTCCTTATTTTCCTCAACAATTAAGGCTGCAGTTCTCATGCAAAATAAATATGATCTTGTTAGCATTCATTTTCAAATAAATATAAGTGTAAATTTCACATTGTTTAAAAAATGAAATGCAAAATGCTGTTGCAGGAGTCAAAATAAACATTTATTTTCTCACCATACAGATGAAAATCCTAGTGGAGGATTTGTAATGAGCTGCTTTGTGTGTCATAAGAATGTACCTTTTAAGTGGGAACAATTTATTAATTGTTGCTGAAACTTGTTTTTAGGGTAATCATACTGAGATGTTTGATAATTCAAATAATCCTGTCTTATAGTGAAAGAGAACACTCACACAATTACAGTTAGGATACAATGTACACTTTTGAGCTATACACAACTTATCATTCTGTCTTACCTCTTCCCTCAGTGCTGGTTGTTCATATACCACTACAAAATTAGGCTGGTTCGGTTGCCTTCAGCCAACTGATAAATTATTATACTTTTCTATAATGCTTATGTGACTTGGAAAAATTTCCAGTTTTTCCCACTGTAACATTGCATATTTGAGATATAATTATCATAGAATCAAAGAATCTCAGAATGAGTTGGTTTGGAAGGGACCTTAAAGATCATCCCCTGCTATGGCCAGGGACATCTTCCACTAGGTCAGCTTGCTCAGGACTCCATCCAGCCTGGTCTTGGGCACTTCCAGAGATGGGGCATCCACAGCTTCTCTGGACAGCCTGTTCCTGTGCCTCACCAGCCTCAAACATTTTTTCTTAATACCTAATTTCAACCTACTCTCAGCTTGAAGCCATTCCCCCTTGTCCTGTAACTACACAATCTTGTAAATAATCTCTAATAATGTGAGGTATTAGCTAATTCATGATCATGTTAGTGATAGTTTCGTGTAGATAAGGTAGTTGTCAGTTTACTGTATTTGTGGGTTCACTGGAATAATCAAGCTACTGAAATGTGCTGGGCGTATTTAGACCTGTGTGTGTAAAACTGTTTTTACTGTTTAGTTATACAGCAGTGTTAAATGCCTGAGTTGTAAGCATTTTCTCACTTCTGCATTTCCCAGCTGAAGCTGTGCTGTTTTCCATCTAAGAGACCAATGTCTTTCCTCATTTTGGTGCTCCCAATTTAATTGTTTCATGGTAACTTGCTCTCAGTCACATGCACCTTCAGGATGTCCTTGAAGTGCATTCTGAGGTACCTTTTGCTGTCTTTCCACACTCAAGTTTTCTGCCCAGCAACTGCTGGTGAGCCAACTCACCACCCAGCTGCACCTTGCACTGCCTATCACAGATGGGCCTCAGTTATTAGGCTGGAACACAGCCAGCACGCTGCAAGCTCTTGTCATTTGTCTATTTGTCACACCACCTCCCTCAGAACAGGGCTCAAGGTGTCCCTGGTGGACAGTGTCCAGCAGGCAGATGCTTCACTGCAGAGGATCCAGATCTCTCACCTGTTATCAGCATAGCCTGACCTGAGGATGCCTCTTGAATGGGCAGTAACTGCACAGCTGACCTTTTTACTAATTCCCCCTGGTAGATTACAGATAATATTTCTGAGGAAGGTACATGGATTTGATGGCGCAAAATCTCAGTAAGTCTAAAAGTAAGTTGTAATCACTGGAATATCGGTTAGAATGGATTTATTTAATGCTTGAATGATCTGAATCAGGCTTTTGATGGGCTGTTGTTCAATCAATATATATATTCTCAAATCACTCCCATCCTAAGCATCACAATAGCTGTTATGCATGCTATCAAGGCTAGGCAGTGTCTGTAGTAATATATTACATAATGTCTAAAGCATGAAGTTCCTGGCATCTATACTTGAGAGTTCACAGAAACAGAAGTATTTAGAATAGCAATTACCCTAGATGATAAATAGGAATAAAGATTGCTAAACAGATTTGGTGCTGTACTTTACATCACTAAAACTTATTAACACTATCAGGTACAAAAGACAAAGTAACACTTTTTATTCCATATGGATTTTTTTTTTTTCAGTAGGTGAGACAAGGCTCTCCATTAGTAGTTAAAATCCCTATATTGATGTCTTCATATTTTAGAAACAATCAGTAATAATAATTCATTTTGTACATAGACCTTTTTTTCATGCATAATTTGTAAGTCAGTCTCCTCTTAGCAGATTTTTGCACAGTGAGACTTACATGTGGAGGAACTGTGCCACAGTGGTCAATCTTACATGAAAATGTGCTGCTGCTTGAAAGGTCGCCTTAGGCAAAGTGTGTAATGAGGTATCTGAAAGTCTCTATGGCAGATTCAGTGTCACTTTATCAATGCAGTTAATTCTTTGCTGCTTATGGAGGAAGCCTGGACAATGACTCGTGTGAGAGCAAAATCAGCAGGATTGAAATGCTACATTGCTTGTTATTGGGAGGGATATGAAAGGAAGATTGCTGTGATAAAAAGCCTTGAAGCAGAGAAAGAGAACAAGGATAGAAGATGATTTTATACTATCACTCAGAGAAAGAATTAAGTCCATGATTTCATATTTCAGATAAAGTATTAAAAAATAAGACCCACAGCTTCAGCAACAGATGTCAATTCCTTAGTAAGGAAGGTATTACCCTAATTTATAGATATCAAATACATTACTCTATTTAATATACTTCATTCTGGAACTTCTAAGATGCAAATATTTTATTTTCGTTATCTATGACAAGTATGCTTATTCCCAATAAATGTATCTTACAAGTGTCACAAAGTAACATATTTTGCCACAATGCAGCAGGAGTAACTATAGGAAGTACAAGAATGGTACTTGTAAATGGCCTGTAGATCTTGCAAGTACTGATTATATGCATGGAAAAAATCTGGCTTGACAGGTGCTTGGAATCCATACATGCACACATATCCCAAAACAGAATGCATTGACTCTACCACAGTGCACAGAGGTGAGCAATATGACATTTCATTTTTGCAAAATTGCTTCTATAGACAGACAAACTTTGAATGTGAAGAATGTGACAATCCAAGCTTTTCAATTTTCTTTTATGGCAGGCATATACAAAACTAACACATCAGAGGCTGAGGCACTCTAATACTGTTTTCTTGGCAGGAAACTTTGTTTTTCACCTAAAATAAGGAAATAAGAAGCTCAGCTAAACTTGCACAAAACAACACCTGTGTTAGATATGCTTACTCCTGAGAAGCTCTTTGCTAAAACAAATGGGATAAATGGATGCCTTTGCTGATCCTATAAGCTAAATTGGGAGGAACTTTGCTGTGTAACTGCTGCATTACTCACTTGAATGCTTAGCACCGTGGGATGCATTGGGACTACAGCAGGCATTTACACAAATACCTCTGTATCTGATTAATGGCTCTGTTTCCTAAGCTGAACACGAGTATCTGATGATGCTACACAGAATCACAGCATGGCTGGAAGGGTCCACAGTGGATCACCTGGTCCAGCCTCCCTGCTCAAGCTGGGTCATCCCAGAGCCCATGGCACATGGTTTGTGTCCAGACAGTTCTTGAATATCTCCAGTGACAGAGACCCTGCAGCCTCTCTGGGCAATGTGTTCCACCTTCCAACAAGAAGGGGAAAGGAAATGTGAGTTACTGCTCAAAGGAGTGAGGACCTAATAATAAAAGACATAGAAAAAAACCATGTCTGGCTCATTTTCTCACTTGGCAAATAAAGCCTGATCAAGCCTCCCCACACCTGATAGCTGAGATAGGGCAAGTGAAACATCAGTTCCACAGTGATGAGGCAGGTGTTAAGGTCCAACCTGAAAATCAGTCTGTGAGTCAGGGTCCAGATGATGTGGATCTTGATGCTGCTACAGTGTAATTCAGCACGGGATCATGGGGTATTTAAAGCTGCTCCTGAAGCAATGCAGGAGGGCTTCTCAACAAAGCTGTGTTTGAGACCCAACACCAGCCCCATCCCTGTGGGCTGAGAAACGCTCTCAGAGCTTTAAACTCATAATAGGAACTTATATATTGAACTCACATTTAGACACTTTAATCTAGGTGCTTTGCTTTAAAACTAGTTCCCACCATTACCTACCTACTTACCTACCTACCTACCTACCTACCTACCTCTGAACACTTCCACAAAGTAAGGTGGCAAGCACATTTTCAGCATATTGTTCATGCTCATAGGGGAAGTCTAAGTAATTTCAGAGTCATCCTGCTAAGTGCTAGTTAGCTGGCTGGATCTTGTTCTTGCTCGGTTGGGTGAGTGGAGGGAATGGTCAGTAGATGATTGAATTTTCATTGGGACAGCACATTCCATGATGACATGGCTGACTTACTGTGGAGGGCATAATCATCTCCTTCATTTTATCATACATGACTTCCCCTTGGGTTTCTATATGATGCATTTGAGTAGGTAACTAATTTTATTCTACTTGGCATTTTAAATTATACAGATAAATATTACAAATGCATTTTCCCTTGTGCCTTCCTTGAATATGAAGTTTACTGGGCTGTTAATGATAAACCTGAAGGCTTAGATGGCCTTTGGGTAAAACTACCTTTCAGATAAAATTTAGACAACACATTTTATCCTTATGCAACATGAATGCTGTGGCTACTACTTAAGCATTTTCTCATGTTGCCACAAATTTTCAAAAAATGTCACTGGACACAAAGCTTGATGGGATTGGCATTGCTTACATGACTAAAAGACAATAGTGAGAATAGTGACAATAGTCACTGTGACTCAGTAGCAAATTGCCCTTGTGGTTAAACATAGAAACATGAGTGTCCTAATGGTAACTATGAAACAGACTGTGCAAGTCCAACTGCATTGTCAGGTAAAGCCAACATAAGTGTACATGGCTGTGTATATAAGGTGTCTTGTCATGTACAAGTTGGGCTAAACCTTACTGTGAATTAATTTATCTTACAATAGTAGCCAAAATAAGTCAAGTAACATTCTATGCTGTGTAGAAAGTAAAAAATATTTATAGTAAAAATTATTTCAAAAGTAAAGAGTTTTTGTTCTGTTAGTTTATCAGGTAGTTTCAAAAATTTGCTATACTTTTATATCAGAATAATGGAATTTGACATCAAAATAATATGTAGGAAATTGACTTGAGCTGAATAAACATGGCCCAAGGAAGTTGCTCGCCCTTTGTTCATCAAGGAAATGGCTTTATTGCTTGACATGTATCTCTTTAAACCAAGGATAGAACAATGAAAACTCTTTACATTTTCTTTCAGTTCTCCAAGAGTTGTACATTGACAGGCAATATTAGTAGCTACAGAATTCAGAGACTAATATACAGTTGAAGAATTCTGTTTATTAACTTGTTTCTTTGTGAAAAAGGCAGTAGCATTCTATTATCATGCCTTGAAGTCATGAAAAATTATCACAATGGATTTTATGAACGTATGTGGTACAAACTATTCCTGCTAAAGAAAACTGCTGAAAAATTTAAAATTCACAGAAATACTGTGATGAAAACTCTGTTTATTTTCACCACTGACAAGTGTTCTCCAATAGTGCCATCTATAGAATCTTTCAAATATTGCATTGCTGTCCCCTTAAATAAGAACATTAGCAGTCTCTGTTATCTCACAATTAACTAATCTGAAATTATAGGTCTTCTTAATTCCTCTACAAAATTATCTGGGAAATAAATATACTCAGGACCTATAGAAACTCTATCTTATGTGTAAATATATCTCAATGTGTAATGGAATGTCAGAGGAACTTTATTGATTTAAAATTTATTTTTGTTCAAGTTTTTCATAGCCTTTGGTGATGCTGCTTATGACAAGATTAAAGACTTGATTGAATCCATTAAGACAAATGGCAAGAAAAAAATGAGGTAAGCAATAAATGTTTAGATTCTAAAAGAGTGCTTCAGGGAGATATTTCATGTAGTTGCTGTGTCAATTTTTTCTCTAAACCTCCATTGTTGGCCACAGCTGGAGACAGGATTACTGACTGGCCTCACACAGGCACACAGTTCTTATGAGAGGAATAAGCTGCTAAGATAGAATTCAGCAGAGATTAAAATATAAATGCAGGCTGTAATTAAGGATAATGCCTGTAATTTTAATGTTCACATATCTTAATAATTACTATTTGTGAAAAAAGATATTGTGTTCACATATGTAACAATGTGCTGTATAATTAAGCTACCTGCTGTAAAAGGGTTTTACACTGTTTCTTCTTTCACAGGAAGAATCATCCTTGACATTTGATCTTGGCCACTGTTTCTCACAGTAATAATCACAGTGAAACCAACAGGTATAGAATGCACTTGCAGGGGAACTGAAAAAACAGGTCCTTAGAGACTTCTCCCTCTTCAGAAGCCCTTTGAGAGATCTAATTACAAAGGTATTCATTGGCACAAACGGAATATGCTGGAATTTGGCCTGCAGAGCCATGCAGGACACTCCCCAGACAAATTACTGGAAACTCTTGTTGGTTTTGAATATTGTGTGTTCTTGAAATAACTAAATTATTATGCTGCTGCGGGCTGAATCTTCTTAATCAGAAGAAAAGTTATAATTGTCTGGTGCTTTAGTTGCAAACTTTAAGTCAAATGACCCAAAGATTTTATTAACATCATGTTTTGGTGTCATGGAAAACATAAAAATTTTTAAAAAAACCCTAGATAAACTACTTCCCCATATTTCCAATCCTTGTGGTTATGGGACTGGTAACTAAGAATTAATGCTGGGCCAGATCCTGGCAACGTTTGGATGCCATTTATGCACCTCAGGAGCTGGGCCGGCTTTGCTGTGTTGCTGTCACAGCTGTCACTTTTTCAAACCAGTGGAACAAGATTCGCTGCTTCATGTGTCACAAAGAGTCTTGGAAGTGGTTTGAGTCCAAATGGCAATGCTAACACCAAGCAAAATAGACTCCTTCCTGAATCTTCTATTTTCTTCCCATTTCATTTAAATCACTTTTGTTTCTGGAGGTATAAATTAATAACATTTTTGTTTGTTTGCATCAGTGTTACCTTTCTAAAGCTAACACTCTTGTTTTATGAGTGTTAATGGATTTGGACAACACAGTGCACCCAAGAAGTGGAGTTTTAAGTTGTTGAACAAATGTATTACTCTGCCTTGCATGACAAGGCTTTATTTCTTGGGCCCATTCTGATCTAATTTACAGCCCTGTCCTTCTTTCCTAGTGCTCATTATGGATGTTTGCCTTCCCAAAACTGGTCTTAAATTTCACAGGCATCTTCCTATTTGTCAGTCACCAGGGTACTGTCTGCCTGTTGAACCTCTTGATCTTTCTCTGAGAAAAGCAAGTCCTGGTACTTACTTTGTCAGGTTGAAATATACAGTGAAATATTTGCTGTCAGCATTTCAGCCTACAAAATACCACTGCACTACTTCCTGAATATGAATATGTTGTGCACAGCCAATAGGAAATTAAGAGTAATTGAAATTGCTACCTTCTCTTTGTCTAGTGGGTTTATTTCTTCTATTTCCTCTAAAACACATGAAATAATACAGATCTTTCTGCAACCTCCTGAGAGTATTGCTCAATTTACCTATTGGCAATGGTCACTGGGAGATATTCAAGTGAGTCCTGTGACTCTCGGGCCGTAAGTGTGCCATGAAAACTGTGTTCTTTAACAGAACTTTCTCTCCCTGTGCTTAGTCTTGTTCTAACTTAGTTTTCCAACCACTGAACACTTGCTAGTGGAGCTCTGACATCTAAAGCTTAACCATAATGCACCCTACCTCTGTGCTGACAGCCATTGCATCCTTGGTGGCTTGAGTTGACGCTCTAAGCAAGACCATCACAATGAAGAAAGGCATCATCCTCATCTGCTCATTTGCTTTCATGTCTCCTCTCTCATGTACATAGTTAATAAAGAACCTCAAACATTTTTAGTGTTTGCCAAACAAGTTAATGCTTGTTTATTGATGATTTAGCCTGAGTACCCTTAATAGCTGTGTTCAGAGTGCTCTTGTTTATTATTGTGGTTCTACCCCTATTGCCCCATTTTCTTGCTTCACCTGACCTGTTCCTGTGCAATCCATACTGTTGTGCTGTCTTTACCAGTTGCTATTGTCTGGTAAACCCCTGTTTGTTCTTACCCTTTGTGATTCTACTCTATGCTTTTCTTGCCTCATAAATCTCTTTTGTCTTCTTCTCACACTTTTTTCCTTCCTGCTGGTACATTCATTAGTCTTCATCCTTTAATTACCCTTTGTTTCTCCCAGTCCCTTGGGCTGTTCATTGCTCTCTGTCTCTTTTTCCTTTGGCTCCAATAACCACCATTAATCCAGAGATGAGATATTCAATCTTGATAAGCAGCTGTTTTTTAGCAATTTGCCATCCACTAAAAGTGCAAACTGCTCTTTGAAAAATCTCATGATAATTCATTATTCTGCCACAGAGTAAGGTGAAATACAGGGCACAGAGTTTGGTCAGGATGCACGGTACCTATTCATAAAAGGAAAGCTTTTAAATAAAACAGAGAGGAACCCTCTAATGTCTTTATCAGATGAAGAATTACTGCAAGAAAGACAATCGGTAAGAAATACAATTTTCTCTTGCTCCAATATAAGTTCTGTACTGATAATGTGGCCATCATAAGAAGACCCAAATGAATTCTGGAACCAGAACACAGATTAATTACCTGCTTTGTGTATAGCACATATCCTGATGATCAGTGTCCTGAATCCAGATGGCATTACTTTTGAAAACCTCACTTGAAATGAGAATTCAAAATTGAAAAGTTCATATAAAGAGCCTTGAACAGCTGTTGCAGCAGAGGCAATAAAGCAACCACATTCTTACGTGGAATAAAGAATTCAACAGTAACTTTCCAGAAGTTATATTCTTTTTCATTTGAGCCTACCAATTCCACGTGTAATGGGATTTAAGAACTATCCATCTACAGGGTGAGGAGGCCTGCAAATCAGGTCAAATGCAGTTCAGCTTGTCAGTTTTGTGCTTCAAACTCACACAACAAGAGAGCTGGACCTTGAGAGGCAGTTTGGAAAGGCAGCTATTTAACTGTAACTGGAGTTCTCCAAAAGTTTTACAGAAAGCTTCTCAACAGCAAAACAAAAGCTTGTACAAAATTAACATGAATCTAAGGACTGTGGAATAGAGGGTGTGGACCTTCTTGCACTCAGGAGTCACTTCAGGCACTTTCAGGAAAAGTCCCTGAGCTTGCAACATCTGTGTGTCCACATTGTTGAATATTTGCACAATCTCTCAGAGAAGAAAACAGATAAAGGATTCCTTTACATGAGAGTAAGAAATGCAAAACCTGCAAACTGAGGACATATTTTGAGGGTGGCATGTTGAAAAAAAGCCAGGGAGAATAATCACTTGTGGATTTTTACAGTGATGTTTGCATCTCTTGTCATCATCATCAGTGCATTCCTACCCAACAGACTGTGAATTCAACAGGAATCTCTCCATTAGGATCAGTAGAAATTGGATAAGGTCCCAGATGCTTCCCTCTACTGTGATCTCAAGTGTATTTCCCATCATACTTCATTATGATGAGCTTGGGAATTGAATTAAGCACTTTAACATTGCTCTGCAATGCTTTCTGTCCCCTTGGTGCCTGACAAATCATGCTTGTGAGCTTGGTTGATTGATTTGAAAAAATTGAAGGAAAAAATGGCATTAAAAATAAGCAAAGTAAGGAAACAATATCTAATAATTCATTGCTTTAAATTACTTTTTCCAACAGGAAGGAACATCACTTTCTTAAATCTATTTTGTATTTTGTGTCTCTATGTCACATTTAACTGATATATTGCAAAATGCTGTGGTTTTACATCACATAACTGTGTGTACAATGTACTGTGCATTAGACATACCTTGTTCACAGTAGGTACCAGTTGTTCCAAGAGGACAGTGACATGTGTAGCCACCAGGCAGTGGCACACAGGTACTGCCTTGCTGACACAGATGTGGAGGATCATGCTCAGGATCACACACTGACACAGTTTCTGTGCAAAATGCACCTTTCCATCCAGTGAGGCAGTCACAGCTACGGAGGGTAAATGAAGGGAAAGAATGCAACAGCATTATCAAAAGAAATCAACGTGTCAGTAGCAATCTAATCAAGAGATTTTCAAATTTGGACACCTAAATTCAATAACCTGAATGAAAATAGTTAACAAGAATGGGGTAGTAACCAAGTTCCTCATTTAACTATTTGATATGTTAATTTTATTATAAAAGAAAAATGTACATAATAGGAAATATTTTATAATGAATAGTAGCATTACAATATTAGCATCTGTTTAAAAAAAAAAAAGGCTTGTAGCTTTCATATGTTTGTTTTGCTCTATTTGCTCTACAAATACTCCCAAAAGGCCCTGGCTTCACCAGGAGGAGTTAAAGTGGGCATTAAAAGGGAAAGGTAAGCAGCAAAAAACAGTCATAAAAATAAAACCAGCATAAGGGAATTGCTAACAGTTACAAATTTTAGCTACTAAAATTTGAGTCTGTCAGCATCTGCCTTTCACTTAGTCATTGGTAATTTTCTAAATTCTTATAACTGGAGTATCAGATGTAGGTTTGTTGAAGCACTTGACGTAAAAGAGGATATCAGGTATGGCCATGAAAGAGGTGGCGATCTGGTTTCATATATCTATGATTGTAATCCTATACCAAATGTAAACTTTCTAAACTGACTGAATCATTGAACTTGTTATTATCTGCTACACTTTATGCCTTTCTTTCACCCAGGCTGTGAAACAAACCCAAAAAAGTCATACTAACTTACAAATTTAAAATTAGTATGAATTCTATAGAAATTGTTAAATACAGAATACACTTGGCATTGATGTTTAAAATGGCCTCCTTACTAAAAAGTTAAAATTACATATTTAGACCTATTTTTATTCTAGTATTTTGTATCTCTTTATTATTAAAAGATTATTCTTCTGAATAAAAACATTTATGGATTTTTTCACTGGAAGTTTTCTCTCACAAGGCTAAGAATGAAAACTCATATTTTGATTGGGTTTTGATTCGTCCATGTTTGTTTGGTTTTTTGCTTTGTGCAAACTCTTGAATTTTTCTTTGCACTGACTGATTTGCACATCCTCCATTAATCAGCCCACTGCTTCTGCATAAAACATAATGAGGAGCTTGTGAAACTGCTGTTTCACCAAACCTTCAGATCAGACAACATGTAAACAAAGCACAGCCAACAAACCCTTCAAAGTGATAAACAGACATTTGGAATGAAGGGGAAAAGAGGACAGGACCTTGCAAAAGCAAAAGCACCTCAATTCATCAAAGTCACCATCAGAATGCTTTGCGTCTCAGCTATAAATGTTATGCTTTGATGCATGAAAGCTGCTGAGGAGGGGATGTGATTTAACTCCCTGAGTGCAAACAGCAGTGCCCCTTCCTTGCGCCATGAGGGGGGCTGCTGGAGCTGGTGCTGCTGGTCTTGGGCATTGCACATGAGGCTTCTTCCCCTTTCCCTGGCTTATGTCTGCTGATGTCTTTAAATTTCTTTTAATTCTTGTCTCTTATGATCTAACAGAAGTCAGGTTTTTAAATTAATTTAAAATTATTTGCACAGAGCTGAACCTGCTTGCTGGCCTACAGTAGCAATGATCTATCAGCAATTGAAGCCCATTTAACACACATAAGGTAGCTGGACTGCTGTTGAGAAGTTAGATCAAAAATTTCCTAATCTTTAGAGAGATGAAAGAAGAGCAAGTGTTTTAGAAATTTTCCATCATACAGCCTGCCATGCTGGTCTAGTTTTCTCTATGCCTTCCTGATTTTGGTTGCTTGTTTTTCCAGACCAGAAGAGCTCAATAACTTGCACTAGTGACTTGACTCAGGGATTTAAAGACCTATTTAGAATCACAAAATACCTCAAGCTGGAAGGAACTCATAGGGATCTTTGAGACCAACTCCCTGCTCCTTGCAGAACTACCTAAAAGTAAATTGTATGACTAAGAGCATCATCCAGATGCTTCTTGTATTTCTTTAGGTATAAGAAGTGAGATTCACTCTGAGATGAAGGCAGTTAATTTGATGTTACATCAGGCGCCCAGCTGGCTCCCAGTGGCCCTAGAAGTATGTCAGAGAGGCAGCTGTTGGCCAGGGAGACAAGTTTCTGACAGAGATCTGACAGAATGCTCGAGTATAAGCAATGGGATCCTCAAGTAACTGAGCTCAGCTACTAATCATTCAGTGGGGATTGAGCAGGAACAGTCACAGGACCTGGAGCCCCATCCATCCCACAAACCAGCACATGCATGGCCCTAATGATGAAGTCCTGCATTCAGTGGCCTCAACACAGACAAATGATATTTGCCTTCTGATCCATGGTGGGTCTGAGAGAGGTGTGAACCAGCAGAAGAGCTGCAGAAGACTTGTGCTCCTCCGGAGTGCTCCATTTCTGTGCTCCTATGAAGACCAGAAAAGTGTCCCAGGACCTGTGCCATTGGAATGCCAGTGTTTAGACAACTGGAAAGGCCTGGATCTCCACTGACTCTAATAGGATTCTACACATTTACCTCACCTGGAGACACTAAGTTTACGTGTCTTAGGAGACAATGTCACTGCAAGATACTTTCCTATTTTCAGGCTTTTTGAAGAACATGGATTAAATTAATTTTTCTATACTAGAGATACCAGTATCTCAAGAGGAACTGCCAAAATGTCTTTTTTCTTTTTTCTTCTTTTCTAAAGCATACTTTCAGGTGGAAAATGATAGAAAAGCTCTCAAATACAACTTTGATTTTATGTCAAAATGTCAATGATTTTGCATCAAAACAAAGTGTATAATCTTGAATCACCTGGTTTTGCCAAGGAATCTCAACAGAATGCATTTCAGAGTAAGTACGGGGCAAAGTCAACCAGTTCCGGAAGCAAAACAAACTCACTTTAAATTTTGGAAATTCAAATACCACTTCAAGTTCTGAAATACTTGTATTTTGGAAGTTCAAGGATGATTTAATTTAATGGCATTTTCTTTTTTGCTTCTTGTAAAATGCTTAAAAGTGTCATGCAGTATTCATAGAATGGTTTATTCAGGTTCAAAGTTCCTTACCAAAGCTAAAATTAGCTCTCAAACAAAGAACACAGTTTTTACATAAGCAAGGATGACAACTGTATGTCACTGTTGATTATGAACCAAAACCCCCCTTTTTTTTTTAAATTCAGGCAACAATAAAAAAAAGTAACGAAAAGTAATATTACACATAAAATATGTAAGAAGTGTGTCTGTGTGTTATTACACAAAATCCTGATCAAACTTTCTTGAACTTTATAGTGAAATAACTAAAGATCCTAAAGGATTAGTGAAGAATTGGAAAGATTACTTAGATCTGAAACAAAACAAAAAACATTCTTCCATTAAATGTGGAAAATATTTAATTTAAAATGTCATTCTCAATGCTAACAAATATGGAATTTCCCATAGCTATGCAAATGTGGTATCAAATCAAACAAGCAATCTTATAGCAGAAAAGGAGATGTTCAGGTCTGCACATTCTGACACTTGAATTTAGTATTCTATATGCAAGATAGGCATATAATCAATGGAGATCAGAAGCTTAATTAATTTATCAAATTAGTGAGACCAGCTGAGATTAGGCAGATGTTTAGTGACATCTGAAACTCCCTAGGGTATCTTGTGTGCCCTCCAAACACTTCTTCAGGAGGAACTGAAACATATCTCAGCATCATGTAAGTATCTCAGATCATGTAGGACATCTGAAATCCATATTGGCATGTATTAGCCCCATCAAGCTGCCCAATCCACTGGAGATTTCTGGATACAGTTCTTGAATTTGTTTTGTAGTGGAAAGATTCTGAGCAAGGAAGGAAATTTCTAAATAAGAGTGGTTTCAAATTCACACAGTGGAAAACCAGAGCATTAACAAAAAACAATCTATCTTCAGGCTGGAAGGTAAGGATAGAGCCTGAAGAAAACAAGATTGGAAGAGAATCAGCTGTATTTAAACAAAGAGAACCAAGGAATGCTGCAAAAGTGTCCTATTAAACAAGGCAAATTGAATGAAAAATTTTAGATAGCAAATTCACCCCCCAAAACAGAACCTTCTATTGTTTCAAACCATGATTATTAAACAGAGAAATGTCTTTTTCCTTACAGAGTATGAAAGTTATGTCCTTGTGTTCCATATTGATTCTGTCCTTGCACTGTAAATTTATTTTAGTTGAATCTGGCCGAATAATGAGACTACAGAAGCTCCTTTTTTGGGCCACCCCACACACATGGGGTATGATTTAATTTCTGAAACCTGAGTGGCTGTTCTCTTTGAAAGCTACAGAATACTGAGAAATCCACATGAGGCTTGGAGATATGACAGAAAACTTATTCAAGTCCCAAATTCTTCTGAAGCCACAGCTGATGGCCAGGCATATACCCAGGGGTGTCTGAAGTGACACTGCATGCTCACATTCAGCAGATTGAATCCTCTCCATTTTGTCTCATGTTCTGTTCAAATAGCACACAAGATACATTTTTTTCTTACTTCACCAACAAGAAGTAGCCATAACACCTAGCAGACAATCTTGTTACATGAAATTTTCTATTTTCCATAATTCTGCATCACAAATAAAATAATACGGGGATATTATTGTCCCTTGAAAATTATATTCTTAATTTTAATATTCCAGTAATTCCCCTTTGTTTTTTTAAAATGCAGCAGTTGTGCCTTGTTGCTGGCCAGAATGTAAAGATTAATGCTGCATATTTCTGTTTCTATTTAAATCAAAGTATTATCCCTATGGCAACTGAATCTGCAGCTTAACAGCACTGCACACTTTCTGGCAGGGTGGTGAAAGCAAGACATAAAAATAGCTCAAAACAGCAACCAAAACCTCTGGAGAGATCTCATTTCAGCAGAGAAAATATTTGAACACAAATCCAGTTCCCTCAAGGACTCTGCTCTTCAAAGGAACACAGATGATTTGAAAATAGAAAGAAGTTCCCTCTGAGAAAATATATTGAGACAATATTGACAGCTACTGCACTTTGACAGAAATTAGATGTAAGCTACATCCATGTCTCTTTGGCAATGCTTCTCTTTTTCTGTGAGAGGAAAAGGTGGCCATTAGTGGTACATGCATGCACATATACCTGGTGTGTGAAGACCTAGCTGTCCTGAGATATGGGAACAGGAAGAGAATTCAGTAGTAGGTCACTATAAATTAAATGCAAACAAAAAAACCACCAGAAAAATCAAATTACACCTTCCTTCCATCCTTCCTTCCCCCTTCCCTCAATGCCCCAGAAATTTTAGAATAATCCCTAAACTAATCTGGAATACAAACTGTAATGATGAAAAAGAACTTTGTCTATAATACCAAGCTTGGTATGTTCTCCTGTCACCAGCTGCCATTCTAGCCTGCCACCTGCTTTCCAAATGGGCTCTGTATGCTGCTGGTGGTGGTTCACCTTATGGACATGAAGGTGACCTAGCACAGCTGAGTAAATTGCTGAAGCAAGGATTTAGGTGGGTGGATGGATGGGAGTGGGACGTTTCAGTCCACATTTATGCTTCTTTTGTCTTGCAATTTTGGTTTTGTATTGCCTCTTATATGCTCATAAGGGGAAAGATGACCATTATCCTTTCTTGTTCCTCAGAAAGATCAAATGTCAAGGGTTTAACAGCTCTGGGAGGATCCTGCAAAGGGCAACAGTTATGACATGCAGCAGTGCAAGAATCAGAAAACAAATTATATTTTCAAAGCATTTCCTTCATTACTGTATTTAGGAGAATATAAATACACTCATAAGGGGAATGGGTAGCAATCAGTGTGCTAATCTTGGGGTCAGTTTTCCAAATATGAGTACAGTTCACTAGCTTTAGAAGCAGTTTTTTTTGTACACATTTTCTTACAGGTGAAGATTTGTGTCACAGGCAGCAAAACCAATTACCATATAATTCTCTCTCCAATACAGAGTTAGAAGATTGTTTTTGGTTTGACAGATATGCAAATATTTTTCTTCATAGCACACAGAAAGGCAGGTTTTTGTTGTTTTAAGAAGCATCATACAGAGGCTCCACAGTGCAAAGCCTTTTTTCTCATTCAAATCTGTCTTGCTGTCTGCAATGTTTCCAGTCAGTATCTTAACAAGTTTTAAATCAGCATTTTTCCCTTTTTAAAAATTTTATGCAAATATGTGGAAATAAATGAGCACATGTGAAAGCACATAAGGGGAAGCAAGCACAATTAATCTTGGCAGATACTTCTAAAATAAAAAATCCTCATCAACAAAGGTTTTACAGCTGCGTTACAAAGTGAAAACAAAATTCATTACAATGGAAGTGTTGACACTCAACAGCAATTTGGAACTGCAAATGAGCTTCCTCCCTCTGTGCATACAGCCTGGGCACTCAGCTCCCTCTACACTGAGAGACAAGGCATAAAAGACCAGAGACTCATCTTCTGGGCAACCTCTCCTGGCTAACCCCTTTCATCCCACAGATCAGCCAGGTGAGCAGCTTAGAGATGAGCTGACAGACTTTGAACAATGTTTGGAGCTCCTACAGTTTAAACTGGCTCAGAACTTTCTAGTGTTGGACAGTTGGTGGTTTATTCCACAAGGGGTTTTTTAATGGAAAATATTAATTCCCAGGAAACAGACATTTCCTATTTTTGCCCCATCAGTCACATTTGGACATTAACACAGTCAAGCTCTCCTCTTTATTACTTTTTCTCTGCTATTCCAGCTGTTCATTTAATTTTAAAAAAAGGGTCACACATCTAATTCTTCCCATGCATTTTCCAGTAAGTCTGGATGCCAGTGATTTAGTGGAGCACAACCAGCCCATGGAATTTCTTAAAAATATTGCCCAGAAATGGTTCTAACATTATTTTAATATTAATGTGTTTGTCTAACTGAATGAACTTTCATCAGCTTCCTTCCTTCCTTCCTTCCTTCCTTCCTTCCTTCCTTCCTTCCTTCCTTCCTTCCTTCCTTCCTTCCTTCCCTCCTTCCTTCCTTCCTTCCTTCCTTCCTCATTCTGTTATAAACACAATAAATTACCACAGTTATTAGTCTAGGGACAGTCTATGCTGTGCCTAAAAACATATATATATAAATATATATATAAATATTTACTTACTAAACAGTAGAGCCGCTTTCTATGCACTTGCCACCATTTCTGCATTTTATTAAACTGCATGGGGAATCTTTACATTGTCCAACACTGCGACCAGAATTGGGGTGTCCTTCTGGAGTTCCTGGTGACTTAAACTCTTTATTAAGGCTAGTGCGAACCTGAACATCAAAAATGCAACCTCAAAAGTAGAAAGAAAGAAAGAAATTAAGTTTAAAACAGATAGTGAAAGGCAAAACTGAGCAACAGGACAGTGTCAACCCTCAGTGAGCGGGTTCCTCCAGAATATCTTCAGTGAATGGGCAACCATACCATCTACAGGAGATAAAGGTAGGCCAGATGCTTTCTGTTCAGGCAAATGAGTGGATGATCAGAAGTCCTTCATTTAATGGTGGGTAAAACAAAAGAAATAATTTCTTAAGGAAGAGAGAGAATATAAAGTCAGTGACTAGATGCAATTTTGTGTTTACACACTCATGCTCTTACAGGAATGTTTTTATATCAGACAAAAACAGTCACAAATCCCAACAAAATATAAAACACCAAAAAACCAACCAATCAACCCACTAAAGCCCCCAAAACCCAAGAAAAAAGAAGGGAAGGACAGCAAGAAATCTACTTCATAGAAAATATAATAGAAACCAGAAGGCATCAAAGAATATAATGCAAGTAAGGAATGTGGACTTGAATTTCCAAAGGCTGAAAAGGACCCCTTCAGGTAATGACTCAAATTCTTCCCTTCTCAAGTGAATGCTTCAGTCCTTGGTACATGCAGATCATGTCACACATGACATTTTTAGGTCGAGGTAGACTGCTTCTTCAGGCCCTTAATCTCAGAAAATAATTTAAAAAATTAACATATACTTGTAAGGTAAACACTTCTGGGTCTATTGCTCGGTCCTGTGGCCAAGTGACCTGGCATGGTCACAATTTTATTATCAAACTTTTATTACTTTACAGAAGAGTACAGCTGCATGCAGACTGCCGCTGGGAAATGATCCAAAGATTATTCTAAGTCCCTGAACACAGTAAAGAATTGTTTAGGAAAACAATAATTGTCATAAATATTTGTTAGGGAATATTGTAATAATTTATTTGTAAAAATGTTTTGTAAAGATGATCGAGTGCCAGTGCCTGGATCTATGCTCTGATTTTCTTTTAATGTCATAATCCATTGTTATCCCAAGTGAAAGGAGGAGCTAAAGCTTCGAGTGAAGCAGAGGTGTTCCCTGCTTGCTCCTTCCCAGCAGCTCCTGCTCAGCCTGTGAGCTTTCCAGGGACTGCCCCTTTGGAGACACTTTGCTCTGCCTGGTGGTGTCACAGGATAGTCAGCCTTATGGGTCAGGCTGAAGTCACCAGTAGTTCTGGATCATGTTTATGGCTCCATGTGCTTATTTCTATACTGCAAAACTGAAGGTGATGCCATATACTTATATAACATTTTTTTGGGATCAAATCCTAAATGACTTTTCAAAATGTACCCCAGCATCCAAGTGATGTATAGTCACACTTAAAGGTGGCCTTAAACATTTTTGAAATGTCATCCAGATCTATACATAAATATATATACAATTTCAAACTAAAATCAGGTTTTAAACCACATTAGTTAAACTAGTACATAAATGTACTTGAAAATGCCCAGAACTTTTTAAATGTGATTTATAAAATTTAGTTGAGACATAGATAATTCCTACAGTGCCTGAAATCACAAGAAGAGTTAGAATTCAGCAGTGCATATCAGAGGCTGTCTGCTTAATATGAGAAGCAGGAAAAGGTTATGATATCGAGATGGCAAGTAATCATTACACTGACTTTAAAAGCATCACTTAACATGAGTTTTTGCATGATTCACTGAAATCACAAAAGAAATAGACTTGCATCTGAAAGACAATGTGATTTTTTATAGCTACATAATTTTTTAAACAAAATATAAGTAATATCTACAAGCAAGATAAGTATTTTAACCAGTTTCATGATAGTGAAAGTAGCTTTCTTAGGCTATTTCCATATTTCACACATTTTGCAGCTCTGTCTATATATTGACACATAACTATTAATTCAGAAACTCTTAATAAGCAATTTAAAAATAACCTAGTTTGATGGTTATTTGCAATCTCTGTATTATTGCCTTTTTGCTTTTTACAGGGTTGTTTTTTTAGGCCACCTTATGCTTGGTAAATCCTAACTAATGTTTCATCTCTTTATCAGTAGCAGATAAAGCATGTTCTGTTCTCCTGGGTCTCGCTGGAGTGCTAAGAAAAAGCAGCCCAGAGCTCTGGGTAAACAATGGAAAGCACAGTGAGTCCCCAAGGACTTTCAGGTCATCATGGAAAATAAACTGGCATTTGTGTTGATGACTAGTTTGAGTGTACCAGCCACACTTTAACTGTGCCATCGAGGTTAGGAACAGTTCTTGAGCACTGGTAAACAAAGGGTGCAATACGTACAAGAGTGTTTTGGCCCAGCTAAGTTAAACTGAATCTTTTATTTAATGAGTCAGAGCAGCAATTTGAGCCTGTTGTAGCGAGCACTACACGACCTTCTGCAGAGGGATCAGCTGATGAATGTGCCTTGTTTCTGACCTGAATCTCCTTAGCTCTGCCAGTTCTGGGCCCCTTTTAATGAGAGACTGCCAACTATTCTGAATAATGGAGAGGTTTCCTGACACAGCCAAGTTTGCAAGAGGAACTCGAAGTTCCCAACTTTGTGAGTTAAACTTGGCGTGATTCTGAACATCAGTTTTATGCAAGTAAACAGAAATCAGACATCAAGACTGTACACTCACAGATTGTATTCTACCATTTTTTTGCAATTTTTTGAATTGTGGCTTCTTAGACCACACCTAGGCCTTTCTATTATTGTCCTTTTTTACCATCAATTTATTTTATAGCTTTCACCCTAGTTAAGCAGAGCTTGTAAACCACTAAAGAGCCACTAAGAATGGATCAAGCAAACTTGAGGGATTACCATAAAATATATTACTTCACTTCAGCTTTACTTTTTGTTTGTTTTTTCTCATGTATCCTTATCGCACAAAGAATTTTTTCTGTAACTTTTTGCTAGGATCCCTTGCCCACTTGTAAGCACTTGGTGCTTATTTGGCTAAAAAGTACATAAAGCAGGCATTTTCAATATGTACTAAAAGTGCAGCAAGAGAACTGACAAATAGATACACTGATAAATATATTGTATCTGAATGCAGTACTGAATTTACAGATTTCTTAAATCCTACCTATCCTTAAATGTTTTCTTTTCCTCTGTCTTTCTTTGCTGTTTGTGAGTGCTGGTTTAAAGAATGGCCCTGACAGTGACTACTCAGGTCTCCTCAGAGCTGTGACCCAAACACCCAGAGGTACCTGTATGGATCATAAGCACTGACTAAAAGCCAGTGCAGAACTTCTGTGACATCAGTGGTGCAGGAACATAAAGATAAGTAGTCTCAACCTTGGCAGGCTTGTAATGTATTCTAGCTTATTATGAGCTTAAACTTTGACTGAAAGGCTATATTTGTATCTATTTGGAACTCAAATGTGTTCTGGGTTTATTCTATTTTTAAAAAGTGATTGCATTACCTGCAATTTTATTTACTTTGCAAAATAATTTATGTGATGAGATGGCTCTTTCAGCATGAAAGAGGTTCTTCAACAGTTCAGCTTTGTGGTAAGAGTTTCTTTAGCCTATTTACTCCTCCTCTTAATAATATTTGCTGTCAAACAGATTACTTCTATAGCCATGCTTCATCCTGCTTAGGAACAGGACCACAGGAACAATCGGTTGCTTCTCTTTCTCTGCTCCTCACTTATTTCTGGATGCAAGCCCTGGCTCTCCATCAGTTGCATTGATGGCTGGAGACTGAATCCTGCAGTCATGGTAGCACAGAGCATGAAACACCAGAACTCTCCCTCTTTTGTCCCTGACACCAGATTCTCTCTGCCTCTTTCAGAGATGGAAGGGCTGGAAATTCAGCTGTAACTTCCAGCTTTTCCCAAATAATTCTCTGTCTCATTTTGTGTAGCTGAGTCATAGTGCTGAGTTGTGCAGACCTTTGAACAGGAGTCAGTTGGTTTCATGCTCCCTTTTCAGATTGTCCATTAAGGACCAGGCTGAGTCTCTTTGGCCACAAGACTTTCAGCTACCTAAACCTCACATTTGACTTTTCAGAGCATCTGCAGTGTACTCAGAAAACTCTCAAGTCCCTTAGTTACACTGTTATAGGAAATGGAAAAAAAGCTGAACACTAAAGTAAACAATCCCATTTACAAAAAGCTCCAGTAAGCCTCCAAGGAACCTCAAATTCAGATAAAGTGCAAAGAGCCTCAAAGTCCACATGAACTTGGCTCCTTCATCTGAGCTCTACCTTTGCCAGTTTCTTCAGCCTCTCATAGGGACTGAATGAAACTTTGCAAATTGCTTACAGTGCCATCAAACATCCTTCAGCCTTTCAAAATAATCTCTAGGTGCTGATTTCCTAAATTAAAAATTCCACAACTTTTGATTATTAAACAACAATTTATTAAAAACATTTGTGTTCAGTTTCCTCCTTCTCTGTGGAAATATCTTGAACAAGTGCTAAAGGCAGGCAGGTCAGGGAAGAAATGGTCTGAAACTGTAGTTGTACAGAGTAAAAATCCTAAATTATTGCACACTGACACTGGGGACATTTAGTCTGCAGCAGTGAGGCTGGTCTCAATGTTTCTTCATCCAGCAGTGATCTCTTACAAAAGGAGAGGTACACTCTGGTATAAGAAGCAAAATGGTTTTAATAAATCATGTCTTTAAAAGGAGCCAACAGCAGGGTTCCAAAACTCTGAGTGGTTTAATCAACTATGTCCTAGATAAATTTATCTTGGCTGGCACTTCCAGAGTTTCTGTGAGATCCCTACAGCTGCAATTTGGCTGAAGTAAAATAGTTCAACATTTTCTTCTCTCATAGTGGTATTTCAGTTCCCACTCTGGAAAAAAATCCATGGAGGTTTATTTTTTATCCTGAAGATCCTGAGAACTGAAACTGGGGAGATTTCTGAGCTAAAAGAACAAATGAGATGCTGACTACGTAAGAAAACATTGGAGGAAATTGATCATAGGAAAGTGCAGATTCCTTGAAAGTCACTGTGCTCTGGAGAACAGAGACAAGCTGCTGCTGGGAACAGGAGCATGGAATTAATTAGGAAATATAAGAGTCTTAATACAGTAAATCCTAGGGACAAAGAGAAAACTGTTTATGTGCTACATGTTTCCAAAAACTTTTGCAGTAATACTTCTTTTTAAAAAGCATTTAAAAAATCAATAAATAGTGTGGTAACTAAAAGTACATGAACTTTGTGGTTTCTAAAAAATTATTGAAAATATTGAATTTGTAGAAATTTGGTCCTTACAATGCATTTGTAACATGAGGAATCTGGAAAACTGAAAATATTTGTGCTTAAGTAAAGCACTAGAGATTACTGTTAGTCACCCCTAAACACTAGCATGTCTGTAAAAATGCCAAAAGTACTTCACAGATATTGATCCTCTGAAAACAGTCAGAAAGACATTATGTTTTATGATATGCCAATTTGCAAGGTGCTTAGAGGCTATGAAAGGTACAATCCATGCTTGCTAAAAAGACAGAGACAGAGGAGATGTTAATTCATATGACATTCTGACTGAGAAGTTCACTGAAAAATGACAATATGAAATTGACTTTGAGGAAATTTCAGTGTAAGAAAAAAAAGTGAATAATGGCTGGAATTAAAACAGGTACATGGGCTTAATGGAAATGCAGTGTTTTAGTGCATTTAAGTGAGTTTTACTGCTATGCTTGACTTTCATAACATACCCTCAGTTTCATTACTGAGAACTCAAACTCTGTTTTACTATTGCAAAATGTTTTCTTTTCATTTGAAAGGCTTTCCAGTGCTTAAAATTAATTGAAATTTTACCTTGTAAGTATCAAGAACATTGTTTCTTTGGAAGTAAAGAACAAAAATAAAGTGTTATGAACAAGTTCTTTGCTTCATTGCTGATCTGGTAGGAGTTGAAAACAGATTAATAAAGCTTCAATATCAGTTTTGAGGTAAAAATTATTATCTGCTTGATAATTATTTGCAAAAGGAATTAGCTAAGTCCTGCCTTGATACCTAGGTTATAATGCCAGGAAAAAAAATCTGATTTGTTTCAGTAAAAATTTTTCAGTGTGAAATCTATTGCCCAAACTAGCACTGCCAGTCACAGTGGAAGCAGATTCTAAACTACTTCAGAGAAAAGAAGTAATTTTGAAGCTATGATGTAGAACAAGGACACATAAAAAGAGATTACATGGCAAACATTACCATGGAAAACTTCCAATTTAGCAGAAACGGAAAATATTAAAACTATTTAGCAATGCCTCTTTTTGCATCATCTAAGTTATCTTAGTTTCTTAGTTATCAGAGTGAAATAATGAAAAAGCCACAGGAAATGTAGCCAAGGAGATTCTAGTTTGTTTCCTGATAAGACAGAGATTGTTTCAGCTGCCTATGAAAGAAAGACATACAATCTGATGAATGTAATAAAAGGAATTGAAAATGGTGCAGTCTTTACCTTGAAAGCCATTCTTAAATCTGGGTCCCTTTGGCAGGAGCTCTGGAGTATACTCACTATAGCCTCCTAAATAAAACTGACTGAAGACATTGAGTCCAACCAGCCTCCCAGGAGAAGTGACAGTTTTATTCTTCTGATCATCCACCTTTCAATGAAACATTAACACTTGTTATAAAAAAGGGATTTGCCTGTATTTAGGAACTCCTAGTGAAGAAAATCCTCCCAGCTTTATAGGGAAGCACAAAAAAAAAATAATTTAATTTTCCATGTAAAATTTGAAAAAACACAGAGAACACTTTCATCTAAAGGCTATCTTAATGATATTCTTCTTTTTTACCTTCATCCAGCCTTTCTGGAGATTTCTGCCAAGATGGATGACATGAATATTGAGTGTCAGATCAAGTGGTTTGCTAATGATTGTTGCTGTGCCAGAACCTAGATTGTAGCTATATACCACTCTCCCATTACGGAGGCCTAACTCCAAGAAATCATCTCCATTCAGACCTGAAAAAACAAAAGAAGGGTAACTACTTATTCCAGGATTTAGTGAACACCAGTGTGTAAAATATACTGAAAAATTAGTAGTTAAGCAAAATAATAGCCAGGAAGCTTATGAGTTTACTATATATTTCTAATAATCTCTGTTTGACTTGTAATACTCTTTTTAGTATTATTTTGTATTTCAAATAGAAACTGCAGATATTTTAAACATTTATAGGATTTTTGACAGAAGATTTTTTTCATACTACAGTTAAGTGAGTGATATCCACAAAACCTGTCAACCCTTCAACCCTGGTGGATTTTGCAGTCATTGCTGTTCCTTCCCCCCAGAACATAAATAAATTTTCAACTTCCTCCAAAATCTAAAAAAAAAAAAGAAAGTTGAAATTTCAAGTTGCAGGTGAGAATAGGCCCTGACTTAGTCCTGTTCCAGGATGCTTTCAGCTTTCATTATAGGAACTTCAAGAACCTCAAAGCCAGAGGACACCTGCTGCTTTGAGGCAAGGGGAGTAACAGGGACATGGCTCTGAAGAAGCTTTGGCACCTTCTCTCAAGCTCCTTCAGCTGCCCTGGACTCAACAGCACCTGGAGATTTTATTGCACTTGCCCCTGATTAAGGCAGCTCTAGGATGTTCATTGATGGAATTTCCTCAATCAGCCAAGTGCTTTAATTCTTTAAGCCCTCTTAACTTTCAGGCTAGAAATCTTTAAAAAGCTTTCAGTCTGTCTCCTCATGCAGGCAAGGGAGGAACCACCATTGTTTAGAGAAAACCTGATCAACTTGTTTTTTTTTTTTTAATCAACCCCAACCTTTCTTTGTTTATGGTAAAAGAACCAGGATACAAACAATGGTGAAAATGAAGAATGTTCTCACTTGTGCCTTAGGATGACCTGAATTGAAATTCAAAGCCATCCATTTCTTTTTACAACTCTCCTGTGAATTCAAGCAATTCAGTGCTCAATTTCATGCCCATACATGGTATTTTATTTGATATTTTCTTCTGTTTTCATAAGGCTGTATTGTTTTGTATTTGTTTCAGGGAAGGTCTCCCTATTTGTTCCTCCAGTGTCACATGGTGGCCCTCATTTAAAATGTATGTTTTGATGCCCCTGTCTCAAATGCATGGGAAATTTTCTTCATTTGCAGAAGATAAAGTAGGCTTTTCCTCAGGAAACAATGCTACTTATATTGTCCTCCCACTGAAGCTCTGCACACAGCTGCTTCACAGCCAAAACTGCTATATTCCCCTTATCTCAGATCCTGGAAATGAATCTGGGGCGTACTGTGCTTTTTCAATGCAGAAGTTTGTTTTTTCTATAGAGTTATTATTCTGAAGCAATGGGAATCTATAGAAAAAAGAAAAGTAAATCCTTATTCCAAAGAATATAAATCCACTGCCTCTGTAGAAAGTGTGCAGCTATATTCAGTTGTATGGAACACAAACACTATTCATTTTTTATTGCAATGATTTGTTCATGATTTATTCATAAACTGAATGAAATCCCATTGCTTTCAGTTACACTGGCACATTACCAGTGAAGGACTTCCAAACTGAAAATAGCAATTCTTTTAAAAAAACTTTTAATAAGTTTCTGTTTTCAGCAGTGTCTACAATGTCCTTATGTCATTTGACTGACAAAACTAGGGGGAAGCACATTAAAGACAAACTGTTATTTAAAAGGCTTTTTGAGTTTTTGAAATGCTTTTCAGAATTAAAGTGTATTAAAGACATGCAATGTAGCAGTGTCAATACTCTACAAAACTGACTTGATAGTGAAGATAACCATAGCATCATAGGCTGTTGAAAGCTTGGAAGGAACCCTAAAGATTATCTAGTCCCAACACTCACTGCCATGGGCAGGGATACCATTCACTAGACTGAGTTGCTCAAGGTCTTATCCCTGGGCTTGAAGTCTGTCAGGGCTGGGGTAGAATAAAATAATGTTAATAGTTTGCATAAATGAGACAGCTTTAAACTTTAGCTATGTATTGGGACAGAATTTTATAGTAACTCACAAGAGGTTAGCTATGAAATTGATGCCTGTGGTTTGGGCAGAGACAACATTGGAGGGGAATCTACCGAGTGCTGCAAGAGAATCTTAACCTACAAGAAATTGGATGAAATGGAGAAAGGGGAAAATTCAAATTAAGTATTAAAAAGTGCTTCCTTATTTGAAGATCACTGGCTGCGAAAACCCTCATGCTTCTCCTGTTGAGAGTGCTATTGCTCAACACTCAGTAAATTGTTACAACAAGAGCATCTTTGTGAAATAAGTGACATTCACTTGGTAAGAAACTGCTTTTGTTGTTAAAATGTGGGGTGCTCAGTCTCCCCAACCATTTAAACTAAGGAGAAAATCACAAATTATCAGCAACATTTTACCATCACCTCATTGTTCCTTGCCCTTGGCAGCTGTGCTGCTGCCCACCCGTCGTTCAGCATGGGGATGCAGAAACACCTGACTGCTGCACCACAGTGCTCACACACACAAATGGTATGCAAAGTAATAAAAAGCCAGGCTTCTGCCTGACAACTGTATAACAAGCCCAGAATGCTAGTATTCTCATTAATAAAAATGACACCAGTAAAACTTTTTTTAAAAACTCAGTTCAGCTAAATGTGATTCCAAGGCGTACATTCCACAATGACTTCTGACAGTACAGGGTACACCCTGAGGGCAGGCCTTTTTGAGACAAATTTTAGTGCAATGTATCTTTTATACTTAAGCAATTTTTTTTGAGTTCTCCTTTAATTATTCTAACAAAAAGGAATCAGATTATTTCATACCATTGGTGTTCTACATTTCATATTTGCATTTTCTCCATCCTGCATAAAGACAATGAATTAATCGGTATGATTTTTGTTTGGTTACATTTCCTGCAATTGAAAATGTTTCAAACAGGTGTTTGAAATTCAGTTCCCAAAGCTTCAGAAACATGCCTGAACATGGTGGTTCATTCTTGTTGTTGAAAAGAACATTCTAATGATTTCTTTGTGTTCATATTACAACAGAGTTTCTTATAAAAATTTAATGGTGCAGACATTGGCTTTTGAATGCTGTTTTCTGAATGATTAGATGGAAAGGTTTTAGGTAATTAAAACTCTGTGCACCATTTCTGCTCAGCTACCCAAAAAAGAAAGACCATATTTCATCCATCCACAAAAATTAATAATAGCAAGTGACAGGGAAAGCTACCTGAGAGTAAATGGTGACTGTCACAGGATTAAAATGTGGCAGGATGAGAGTTCTACCTGGATGTAGTTAAAGTAATGGGAATGGAGTTCAGTTAGCAGGATCAACCAGGTTTGATCAATCAGTCTCTTGCTGAAGTTTGAGAATAAACTTAGCAAATTCTGATTTCCACACAGATAGAAGCAGAGCTAAATTTTGAGTTTAAATCCATTCAGAGTGGTTAATACTGATCTGTGTTAGGCTAATTTGGGTAATCAACCTGATAAATTGAGTACCAGGGTCTCATGGCACACTAAAGTGCTGCTGAGCTGCACTAGCTAAATTGGACAGGATGTTTGCAAATGAAAAGTAGCAGACTTAATTATATCACAGATAAACTGCTGAGCTGTTCTACACCAACTAGTTTTCATTTGCATTGCAATACACTAACAGCCTGACTCCTGCAAGTCTGCCACAAGGAGAAAGGGGAAGAAGCCTCAGAGGGTATAGGAGTTTAAGTAAAGAAATTTATTAGAATGAAAGACCTAAGAAAATGTCAAATATATTAACCTAGCAAATGAGGCATCCCCTGTATCCTATTGATGTGATATACTGCAATTGTTTTGTTAGATATATATGTAAATACATAATGTCTCCCCAAAATTGATTTTTAATAATGCATTTTGGGACCTCAGTATCTTAAAACACCAAATAATAATTTGTCCCCTACTTCATCTTTCTGAAGTATTAATTTTCTGATACTGTTCAGCATAAGTGTAGGGTCTCTGTAGGTCAAGGGCCATATCTGCAAAACTTGTGTGATGTTTCAGATATGGTAAAACATCTACTAAAGTAGTAGAGGCTTCTACTAGCACACCTAAATGACTCTCCTGCTGTGATAGGTTTAGACATAAGACACATCATTCAACCTCCCTTCTAGGCCTCAACAATTCCATAGGGCAGCTCCAAACCCAAAAGCTAGGTCATGCTCCAATTGCAGAAATGATTAAGAGGAAAAAAAAATTTCCTTCTTATGAAGTATCTATTACTGGCTTATGTCTGCATCAAATTATATAAGCTTCTTCTCAACTTTCATTATCATTATGGCTTCTGTTTGGAGTAATGCTGAGAGGGACAGAGCACAGGTGGTGTTACCCATGCCATGCTGACGCCATGCAGGCTGCCACAGAGGGGTGCTGAGGAGAGATACCTTAAGTATTGTTAAAATCTTAGTACAAATACTCTAAGTAGATTTACATAACCTGCTTCTCAGCTGTGTTAATCAGACCAAATTGAATGCTTTGCTACACAGACTTTAACTCAACTTACTCGTAGCTAGCTTGGGTTAACTTGCATTGAGAGATCTCAGGGTTGAGGGTCTCCTATTTTATGTGAATAACACAGAGTTCAATGATCAATAATGAAATTTATGTTAACAACTGAAAAAAGGGAACCTTCAGGTTTCCATCTATTTTGTTCAGAAATACACTACCTCAGATTAATTGTTGACTTCAATTACAGGAAGCAATTATATTTCTCTTTAATAAAAAGAAACATTTCTACAACCTGTTAGATTTCTCTGTCTTTACAAAACAATAGTTTTGAAGAGATTATTTTCCCACTAATGACATTTTATCTTAAATAGAATCAAGAGAAACCTGTGCATATTTTTTCTCGTACTTGTTCAATAAGAATTTAACAGCTTGTAAGGATAAGTGATACAAATAAAGCCTACCTTGGCCCTTCTGTCCAGTGAAAAAAATCAGGTTATCTTGTAAAGCTGAGTGGTGGTTTGCCAACTGAAATTTCAAGCGAAATTCATAGTAGAAGGTGATATTTGGGATTGTAGAATAAGCTAGGAATGAGGTATATCCAAAGACATCTGTGCCATTGAAACTTGGTTGAGTAATAGTAATAGCTGGATTAAAAAAGAGAAGAATAAACTCAGAGTTAGGGCAAAAGGTTCAACAGACTCATTTTAAAAAATGAATCATTGGCAGCTACTGCCATCTCCTGGAGTCTAGGTAACATTGCTACAAATAGCAGTTAAATTTAATAACGACTTGGACAGACAAAAGAAAATACAGAAAGAAATTTTCCTGTTAAAGGAAATGCCATCTCTGACAGGCATTTGAGTGAAAGTGAGTACAAGAATGTGCTGACGAGGTTATGGAATGATAATTCTTCACAGGTAGAAGAAATAAGAGAAAGAAGCATCATAAAAGTATGAATTTGCAGCACAGTGAACAGGACCCACATGAATTGCAAATAAAATCAAGGCTGTACCTGTCGTACAGAAAACAGAGCACTGGTGCTGAGTACCCACATGGCTCCTAGGGCTGGCACCCAGAACCCAGACTGCTGTAGTCAGCTCCTGGAGCTGATGCTCAGAGATCACATAGTGCTTGTATTGACAATATGGATCAGTAAAAACAGGAGAAACAGGAATGACAGCTTAATCCTGAAAGACTGGGTCTGGGACTAGATTTAAAAGATTTGAGCAGTTACCTCCAACCAACCTGAGCCCCAAACGTGACTGGACACAGCTTTATTAATGTAGGCAGTGTGAGGGACTGGGGGAGGAAGGAATACAAATCTGCCCCAGGCACAAACCAGATGGGGAAACGCTACTAAAAGATTATAAAACTCCCCAGGTAAATCTATATTAGCCTAAGTACATCTAAGCACCTAAATGCTTACAGGGAGGGAGAAACAATATCATGTAATTGTGAAAATGCCATCACCACCTCTAGAGTGTGGAATCTGTTTCTAAATTTTCAGCCTGGGAAAGCTTCCATATTGGCACTGATGTGGCAGGAATTCCTTGATACCTGCATCTGAGAAAAGGTGCAGATACAGGCATGGCAAATCTTTTCTAGCACAGACTTGGAATTTGCAGCAGTACAGAGTGCACTGTCCCATTTATTGAGCACTACTCCACACATGTGGCACATTATGCCTTGCTCTTGATCTTAGATGGGAGCCAGAAAATATGAAACAGTGGTTTTGTCCTAATTAGCAGGACATTGGAAATAAGTCTGACTGATCACAACCTCAAGCCTCAGACCTCTGTGAGTCATGGACTGAACTGGAGGCACAACACAACTCCCCCATATTTAAATCTCATGTTAGTTTTAATCCACCCATATTCCCTTAGATTACTTGAACATGACTGAAGGAGTCTCAAATTCTGTATTTTTGCTAATTCAGAAAAATATGACACACAGACTGCTCCTTTGATGCAAAGTATTCTTCCCTTCTTTTTTCCTTTCTTCTTCCCCTATTTTTTGTGTCTTTATGTTTTAGTGTGTCTTTAATACGCCACAAAATATTTAAGAGACAAGAAGATTTTAAAATAAAGGAGTCCTTTGTGTTAATTGTTTTTCCCTGCTTCGATTTATAACGGGAAAAGCAAATTCTCTCATGTACTTTCACAGAGCCAGGTAATTTGGTTTGCTGGCAGAGATCACTGAAGAGTCTATTCCTGATAAGTTATTCCCAACAGGGGATAATTCTTTATGCCCAGGATGAGATATGCCATTGTCTCAGCTGTTTCCTTGGAGCATTCTAAGTGGGGAGTTATTTTCTTGCCTTTCTACTTGCTCCTTCCAGTATTCCATATAAAGTTGGAATAAAGATTGGCAAAGGGCCTCCAATGCAAGGAAGCCACAGACCTGGGGACAAGTCCAGAGGAGGCCACTAAGTCGATCACAGGGCTGTAACACCTTTCCTGTGAAGACATGGAAGAGTCTGAGAGAGCTGGGGCTGTTCAGCCTGGAGAAGAGCAGCTCTGGGGAGACCTCTAGCAGCCTCCCAGTACCTAAAGAGGGCTTACAAGGAAGCTGGAGAAGGATTGCATGAGCACCATATGGAGCTATGTGTCCATCAGGCATGTAGTCCTGAAGGGAAATAATACTTTTTAAGGCAGTAGGAGTCCCGTGGGCACTTTTAATGGAAACTGTGACACACTATTTTGGTTTACGTATTCACAGTTTTCTGGGCTGTGCTGAAGAAGTTTCTCACACCTGGTAGAAGTCAGATGCAGTTTCTAATTAACCACTCTATCCTTAGCAGGTAGGCACATGTTTGCAAATAGTCCTCCCTATGCTGGAGAGTAAAATGTATTTAGAAATGTTAATTAGTAATGAGTCAAAACTTGTATTTCTGGCTAACTAAATCTATCTAGCTTGACAGCTGTTCCATATTTTGTCTGTCTCTGAACTGCCACTTATAGACTTTATAGCACATTTTTAATCATGTTTCTTGTCTACACCAAGTATTGTTTGTCAAGAGATCTTTATCCAATCACATAAAAAAGTGAAAGGTCATCCATAAATGTGCATCAGTGTTTGAGATTCATTTCATGCAATGACCTTCATTAATTTGATTTTAATGCAGACTAGTTTACCATAGTCGTACATATTTTTAACTTAAAAATTGAAAGAAAAGTAATAATTCTGTATGAAAAATACCATGATTGGCAAAATCATGTGAAAAGAAAACATCTCCACCTTTCTTTTTATTATCTACCTTTTCATTATAAAGCTATGGAGCCAAGACTGCAGAAAATTGCATAATCTTTTCCTTGGAACACAGTACTTCTAAACAGTATTTGCAAAATGTTTGAGGCTGGTTGAATTAGCAGAGGGCACAGCTGTCTTCATTGGGTTATTTTTCTTTTCCAGTCTGGACATCATCCAAACTGATTTCTACTCTTGCTCTTGCAGTGCACAGTCTGAAGTGGTAAAGAACAGAGATGTGTCCCAACCACTTTGATTATGAGCCTTGCTCGCACACTCCAAATTAACACTGTGACTAAAATACACATTGCTCTGACAGAGTACTGAAGTCTTTTATCAACTTTTTGTCCTTGATCTTGTCCTGTGTCTCCCCGTCAGTTCTATGTCGTTCATCATTCTGCTTTTCTGCATTCCCAGTATTGAACAAGTAATAACGAATGATATGTCCCATTGACTCACAAACAAATAATGACAAATTATCCCATTATATAAATGCATCAATATGGTTGACTACTTACTTCCCTAATATTGTATATCTCATCAGAGCTGAGCACAAAAAATGGGAGTTAGAAAAAATCAACTATACTTTGAAAAAAGATCTTAACAAAGAGGCTCAACTTCACTTCTGAATTCTCTACCTCCCCCCCCACAACTGGCAAAAGGTGATGGGGCACATGGCTTGTGGATGAGGCCTCTGCCATTCCCTCCCCTCAGTGAAAGAACTATTCTTACTCTTCCCCCATTCCAGTAAGGGGTCCCTCCCATGGGAGACAGTCCTCCATGAGCTTTTCCAACGAGTCCTTTCTATGACTACAGTTCTTCACAGCATGGGTTTCCCACAGGGTCACAAGTCCTGCCATCAAACTGCTCCAGTGTGGGCTCTTCTCTTCATGGGTCCACAGGTCCTGCCAGATCCTGCTGTGGTACAGGCATCCCATGGGGTCACGGCTTGGGATTCTCCATGGCCTGCAGGTGGATGTCTTCTCCTCTGCGGACTCCATGGCTGGATGGGACAGCTGCCTCACCGTGGTCTCAACCATGGGCTGCAGGGGAAGCTTGCCACCCAAACCCACTTTGCTCACTGGAACCTCTGGGATGTCCAAGGAGGAAAAGATAAAGGGTGCTAGAGCTGCAGGGTGGTGCAGTGCCAGCTGAGGGTTCAAGGTGGTAGTAAAATACTCCTGATGTCTGTAAAACTGTTGTATCAAGAGTTAGTGATCCACTTAATGGGTCATTCAGGTGTATGAATTTCCCTCCCCACTTCCAGGACTTATGGAATCCTTTTGTCTGTCTTGTGTCATCAGTAATCATGGAGTCATCAGTTTTACTCTGGGAAATTAAATTTGAAATAATGAAAGTGACTTCAATGCTCAGAGATGAAACTATGATTCTGAAAAACTGCCAGTACAGCAGTGACATTAATAGTGTGTGAGTGTGCCTGGATGTGTGTTTTACAATCTTTATGACGTTCATCGCATCGGAGGTGTGGGGGAAATTAAGGCCCAGTGAAAACAAAATAACTGAGAAAATAAATTCTCTTAAACAGTAAGAAGAGCAACCCTGCAGATTTTTTAGCTGAGGAAATTCCCTTTGGGCATCTGCTACCACCGAACTGCACAACTCAGTCTGCAGACCCAAACAACTCTGAAGGTGACATTGAGTGCCAAACATAGCTGCACAGAAACAATTCACTTGCAGGCTGATTTTCACTCTACAGCACTTGAAGCAAGTGACTATTCCCACTTTAACACTTTGAAATTAATTTTATACATGGGGGAATACATCCCACAGAAAACCTGCTGGAATTCTTGGGGCTGTGAAACATTGCCAAAAGTGTTGCTCAGAAATGTTTCAAGGAAGAACCTTACAGATTGCTGTGAATGACCCTTTCCAGGGTGTGTTTGCTAAATACAGCATCACAGTTAGGACTCCTCTTCATGCTGTCACATATATGAACATATGTGAAACTAAACCACTGAAGTTTGGTCTAAAACACTGCAAATGACACAATTACTCATTTTATCAATGCACATGCCTTTGAAGTCCTTCTCCCTTTAAATCTGCATTTGTACTTACAAAGTGCTTGCTCTTGATTCTTGGCTCAAAAGGCCTCATGTTATGACCAACATCTCCCCAAAAGAGCCCCATTTCTTGTGTAACATATTACCAACAACACCAGGTGTACATTTCCAGTCCTGGCCAATGAACCATTCCTGCTTCACTTGCATTTAGGAGGCCATTACCATCCCACAGTACAATGATACTCTGATACTTATGATTTAAGAATTCTGCATCTTATATAGCAAAATTTCTTACACTCAGATATTTCAAACATTGTGATCTTATATTTTATTGTATCAATCTCCTTACAAACCAGGAAATGCCTCCATTCTGTGCTTAGATAGAAGTGTAAAAAAAAAAAAATAGAAAAAAAGAAATAAAGGCTGATTACAGAGACGGTAGCAATTTAACAACTCTAATCAAGTCTGTGATACTAAACACTGAAGGAGATATACAGTGTGCAAAAAACAAAATGCAAGCAACTTTTTGCTAATTTAAATGTGAAAGGAAATTTGTCAAACTAAGGGCTTGGATGCAGGCTGCTTTCACACAAATCTACTGAGAAGCCAGAGCTCAATAACTGGACTCAATTTAAATTATATAGATCCCTTTATCTGCAGTTTAAAGATGCAAAGTCACTTGGGGGAATTAGTCAATCTGCCCATGTAGACATAGGCTCTAGTCTCATAGTCTCTTTTCCAAAGTGTTGGGTATAGATGGTGTTCTCCTCTCCTTCCCTTCACCCCAACCCCCCAGCCAAGTTGGAGGCATTTAATAGAAGCATTTAACTCAACGGTCAAGTCCCACTCCCATCCCATCACAGGTCCATCTCCATAATCCCAGAGCACAGACCACAACAGCAGACAGGACCCAAAATAAGGGTTCAGAGGAAGGAACACCTTGCCCAGATCCCTCCCAGGGTTGTAGGATACCTCCAGCCCTCGTGGCAAGGTGTGACACTCCCCATGATGAGTCAACAGTGGGTCACCCTTTGGACAGAGGAGTGTAACTACCATGGGGTATGGGACACATTACGAGATGTAGGTGAAGAGCATTTTGGAACAGCACAGAACTTATGGGGGTCTAAAAGAGAAAATTAGGTGATTTGGGGAGGAATGAGTGAGGAAAATAGAGGGATACAGAGACATAAGGGCCAGGCACGTGTAAATAGATCACAATGCTTGTCTGGCCATGTCCTCCACCTGATCAATGTGGCCTGTACTCTCTTCTGTTTTATATTAACATTCCCCCTCCCTTTGGCCCATTATGTTGTAGCTGTGTGGGTTCCTGAGAGACATTTCAATGTATAATGGTCAACTTGCAGTCAAAATAACATGGCCATCTAATGATAAAAGCAAGAAAAATGTGTAGTGAGAGATAATGCATCTTGTTATGTATGTTTGGAAAAATGGACATGCTTTTGGAAGCTTTCATTGATGTCTGAAACAAGCATAGCACAACAAATAAACTCAGAGCTATTGTCACCAGCCTGTTTAGACAGCAGTAGGCTCCATCTGATTCAGAAATGTAAGAAAAGTCCTTGTTAGTCCCAGACCTTGTCTATTTTTCTATATTTATATACATTTGTCTAACAAAAGTTGCTATCTCTCCTTACATTTTTGCTTCATTTGTCATATTTACAATTGTCCTATAATTTTCTTCACTTTTTGAGTGTTATGCATTTCACATAAAATTATGCACTTTTACCTTGTCACAATTTGGTTTTTCTTAGTTCTTTTCTATTTCTGTTTTTTTTTCCCATTTAATAGTGACAATACTTTTATTATAACTTTTCCCTACTGTCACTGACATATTTTTTGAAAATCCTTTCACTAGGATTTTTCTCCTAAGAAGCTGAGAAGCCTCAGAAAAGAAATGTAAACAATAGCTATCTGATGGCTGTGGAATGTGGTCTGGAGATGGTTTACCAACAGACCACAGGTGCATCTTTGATTGGCCTCATGTGGATTGTTTTTACACAATGACCAATCCCAGTCCAGCTGTGACAGACTCTCTGGTCAGTCACAAGATTTTATTATCATTCCTTTCTAGCCTTCTGATGTCTCCTTTCTCTTCCTTTAGTATAGTTTTAGTATATAATTTTCTTTTAATATAATAATATCATAAAATAATAAATCAGCCTTCTGAAACACAGAGTCAAGATTCTCATCTCTTCCCTTGTCCTGGGAACCCTCAAACACCACCACACATTACATATATTGCTGTTGTTCTTAGCATGATTTCTAACCCTTAACAGACGGTAATTTGAGCTCTGATATGGGGAAGATCTGTATCTGTGGGCTCCTTTATGGCTCTGTCCACATCTTTATTTATCCTTACTGTGTCTTTTGCAAATAATCTCTATTGTTAGGAGCAGCCAAGCTGGCATGAAATTGCAATTCTATTTGGTACATTAGTTATATTCATTTTATCAAATAATCACTGTGACATCTCACTTGTTCTGTGTTGATGAAAACCAACTATTATTTGATAAACATTTTGATAAACAGCTTTTCTTCAGTGTTTCAGACATAAAGTATCAAGCATTAGGTTGTAATCTGAATAGTAGAGACAAAATTATTGTGTATCTTAAACAAAAGATGATTAATTTAAAATCTACACTTCTATGCCTTAATTTTTTCTGGATAATTTCTTTCTATTAAATTTATTATCTGGGATACACATTTTGTCATAGTAAACAATTAAGTTTTCCTTCTGCTTCTAAAATAATTTAAATTGTTCTATCATTTTAATTAGGCAATCTATCATTATCTTCAAATATCTCCCAGAAGTATGGCTTTGATGCTGCTGGGGCTATCCATAAGGACACATCCAGCCTCCACTGCAGTGTGGCTCTCTTTCTCCCTTCTTAGTTTCAGAAAATGTGATAAAGTGGCCTCTTTCAACTCATGTTAAGACTTTTGCCTGTGCTCAGGTTATTTCTATTCCTCCTAAATTGTTAAGATACGGTTCAATAAAATAATTTTTCATATTCCAATGATAGTTTCTTATGTTGTCAGCTGATTACCTTAGATTTATGTCCTGCAAAGCTGAGTGTTCTTTCCCATTCTGCTTGTTTATAGTGATGGTCCAGACAGTTTTCCCTTTCTAGTCATTAAAATTAATTCTTTCTGTGCTTTCAAAGACTCTAGTTTTGTAGACCAATCAAACTAATGAATTTCTGTAGTTTCACTCAATTTAGGCTCTCAATTTTTATGTAGTCTTGCAGTTTAGAGACAATTAAATACAAAGATCTGCAGAAGAGCCTCATTGAACAGCTACAGGGAAAAAACATTCGATGATACTCAGTGTTGACAGATGTAAATTGGGGCAGATTACAGAAACAGTCCTTGCCTTAAATACAGGACAGTGGGCTCTGACCTCACCATCAGCTTTCAAAGGAAGAGGTGTTGGAAATTTTAATAAGCACTTTCATGAATATGTCAGTGTACTCATAAAAGAAAACAGAATGGGAAACAAAGAAAACAGAGATGGGTTAAGTAAGGGCAGAGAGTAAGACAGAAAAATGTCAGTCACCACTGTATAAAGCAGTAGCATTATCAGACCTTGAATATAGCACCTCGAATCAGCTCTGGAGCCTCATTTTAAAGAATGAGGAATTCTTTAGAGAAGAAATGCAGCTTGCATGACTAGAGATGCAGCAAATGAAGTCCCAGTGTATTTCTACTGTAAACTAGGAAAGGTTACCAAGAAATTATCATACATGTTTCATATATTCACTTCTACTATTTGATATCAAGTATTATGGTTAGATGAAAGCAGATAAAACATAAATGTTCATCCACTGAAAATTTTGGAAATAAAAATTTTAAATAAGATTTAAATATGTATATGATATGACAAAAACCAACCTGATCATTGTTTAATACTTATTTGAAAAGGCACTTCATGTGCACCACTAAATAAGCTCAGAATCAGTGATTATTTTCTATATGTAGGTTTTTCAATCATTACTTCTTGCTGCATTCACTGTTAGGGGAAAGAATTCCTTGGATGTTCACACCCAGGAATTCCTGACCTAGAATAATCATTATAATCAATGCTCAAGGAATAAAAGTGCTTCCTTTGACAATGTTAGTCAAAATGACCTATTTCCTTTGCTTTATTATTTTCACTTTATCCTGTGTCCTGTTTCACAGCAAAACACTTAGTAAATTTTAAATTGTCCTTCTTTTTGACCTGAACAATTAATCAAATTATGGTAGGTGGTGGTATTTTTACAATCCAGAAAGTATTATTTTTACACTGCTTTAATAGCAAAATGTACAAAGTAATGCTTCTGTAAGCAGATGAAAAATCAAACTGCAGCAGAAATCAATTTCTCCAAAGGAGCTCTCACTTGAATATCTCAGTTTTTCTCCAGGTGATTTACTAAAACATCAAATGCTAGCTGGTATTTCCCAGCTTCTCTGAGTAAACTCTCAGCTTTTTTGATCCCTCTGTCTGCCTTTCTCTGGCTAGAACTTTAATGAAGCCACACATGAGAAGGGTGATCAGCTCAGCCATTCTTTGTGTGTGACTGGGCTTTGGGCTCTGTTTTTGGGGAGGTTGTGACTTTCAGTGTTTTACCTTCAAAACCTTTGAGATGTTTCTTACCACAGCTTCTACGAATGATGGAAACTATAACCAATGCATGAAGAAAATGTTTCTTACCATCACTGCAGAGTATGCCAGACCTTCCATATGGACACAAGCAAACAGCATCTCGCCTGGACTTTGGAAAACATGTAGCACCGTTTCCACATGGATTTTCATCACAAGTTGCAAACTGGCAGAGTTTTCCAGTGTAGAGTTTAGGGCATTCACAATACCAATTTTCTTCATCACTGACAAATTTAAATTACAACAAACAAACAAAAATGTGTAAGTATCAAAATGCATTTAAAACAAGCAGAATAGGATTTACAATTAGAGAAAATCTGTGACATCTGACTTACAGTTGTAATAGATCTCTGCTTTTACTAATGTTCATGGCATTAGACATGCCAGAATGCCTTACTAGGACTGGAGATGACAGTTTCTTTTGGGTTTATTTTTAATTTTAATTTTTCTTTCTTTTGCTGGTGAGAGATGTGACTTTTCTAATGTCTCACTAGTTTGTGCTGCATCTTTCATAGCATAATCGAATAAACTGCTGCAGAATAACAGGTCTTCTATTATGTCTAAAAAAATGAAAGCACGTGAGAACAAAAAATGAAAGTTACTAGTTTATTTTTCAAATGGAAACATCATTTGTATATTCAGTTACTACATACAGCTTGTATGTATACAGTAGGATGCAGAAAATCCTGAAATATCAACACCTGCAATAGGGATTATGTTGAACTTGAAACAGAATAAGCAGGTAAATCTCTGCTATAATATAACTTATATTCTCAGTCATAGAAAGAATATTAGAATAGGCAAGGATAAAAATAAGTTGTAACCAGACAAAACCGACATTTAGAAATGTGCATATTCTGGTTGTACCAATTTTTTTATAGTACTCAAAGATAGCACAATGACAACTATGGTAGGAAAACCAAAGCAGATAGAAAAACAAAAGAGTGCAAGACATTCCCATCTATGACTTACTATAAATATAATTTCACAAAAGGTCTTATTTGATTTTCCCCTTATATTATGGCTGAACATAGATGACAGCTAGATAGGTCAATTCATATGGTTGTTCAGTATTCATGTACATCCTCAGTATTGAACAGAAACTTATCTGCCTTTTACTGGAAAAGGTCACATGTGCCTTTGGGTATAAATGCAGAAGACATGGTGCATGTTGTATCAAATCACACTCATTGTGGTTTTCCAATAATAGCTTAATCATTAGGATGAGCACTGATAAAATTTCAAATACATATGACTTGTAAAAATTCATTATCTGCTTATAATAGCCGCACAATCAGGTTAAAGAAAATAATCTGGATCTGAAAGACCTCCTGTATTTTTTAAAAGAGGGAAATAAGTAAGTCTTGTGAAAGTCCTTGCTCAGAGCAGTTGATTAGTGTGTTCCTAAACTGACCACCTGCAGAGCTGGGAAGTGAGGATCTCAGCTTGAGCGTCTACCAGAATGAACCTCATGAATAATGCCTCCAGACACCTTTGCAAAAGAAAATTGCTATCAGCTGCAATAATAAATTCCTCTGTGTAGCCTATTCTATTTATAGATCTGCTGCAGACAGCATGAGAGGAATCTAAATGAGCTACTGGTATTTGTGCGGTACTGAGAATCCTGCTTTCAGGGATTCTAATATCAACATTACATAGTTCAGCTAATTAAAAAAGCATTAATAAACTGAATTATTCCTGGAAATCTACAATTGTGGGTGATGATTTTTAGTTATCATATATATTCAGTTTTTTATAGAAGAAAAGGTGGATCATTGCTGCTGACTGCCATAAGGCACAGACTTTAGTCTGCACCTTTAAAGAAAAAAAATTCATACATTCTTTTAATGATCTGTATATGCAAACATTGGCCATTAATTTTTATAGTCTTACTTTTGGTATTGTGGAGAAGATTAAAAATAGCAGATTTCATAAAAAATTGTAGAGTTGTTTATGGTTTGCAAAATGAGCAATGTTATGACATTTCACCATTGGTGCTGAAAGATTCTAATAACAAAAAATAGTGATTCCTGATAAGGCAAAGAAAACAGTTTTTAAAAAGTTCTACAAAATAATATAAAACTTGAAAGTTTAACTTTCAAGCTAACCACAGAGAAAGAAAATAATCACATCCATTTCACAAAAATAGTATACAAAACCCCAAATAACTTACTATTTTTCAAAGCACGCTGTAACTGTACTAGGTTAAGAGAGGGACAAGATCTCCCATATTCTACTGAATTAATCTCAGATGCAAGAAACACATAATGCTCGAATGGCCAGGAACTTCTGCCAGGTAGATTTCACAATTTCATGATAGCCTGCTACCCTTTATAAATGCAAGAAGCAAGTGAAAAACAGCAGAAAATCAGAACAGTAATATCTTTTGTCTATGTTATACACCTGCGAATGACTCCAAGAAAAACTTATTGGGTAATTACATACATGAGCTGAAGAAAGTGAAAAACAAGGAAAATACCAGAATTTTGAAGCTGCAGATCAAGAAACAAATTTGGAGTGTTCTGTAATGTGTTATATGACTGTATTAGCATTTGAGTTCAGATCCAGAACATGGCTTTGCAGAAAATCTCCTGTTTGTCCCCTGTTGAAATGCCTTGTTCCACACTGTGTCTCTAGAGTACATGAACTGAATTTCTTTTGGATTAACCTGCACCAGAAGATTGTCTTACAGGTCAGGTTGCTTCAGCTGTATGGACTTGGCATTCAGACCCAGACCAGGTCTAGTGTCAGTCAAAGCTTCTTGAAACATGAATGATGGGAATGTTGGGTCCTCAGCACTAATTGACTTGACCTGAAAATCTGTGCCCGTTGAACTACATTACCTACTAACATGGATGCAGATTTATAAGCCATCAAAAGAAAATCATGCAGCCATGGTATATGTTACACACAAAAAATCCCTCCAGATTTTACATGAGAGCACTGATGAACTCCAGGAGTCAATAGAGAAAAAACCCCAAACAACCCCTAACTATTCAGAATCATATGAAGGAAGAAAGACACAAACAGTGAAAGCAAATGGGAGAAAAGATAGAAATAGTGATGAAAAGGAGTGAAAAAGACAAGAAGGGTGTTTCTAGAGCACCATCACCTCATGCCTCCAGGATTATGATACAGGGAAAAAAAATGGAGGGGAAAAAATGTGGAGGGAAAATTAACTATTCACTGACATTCTTAAAGTCCTCTGAAATGGTAAGGGACATATTTTGTATTACCATTTCCCATGTTATATTCCTTTGACCTTTGGTTTAGATATTAGATCGGAAAGAAAGTCACCAAGAAATATTTGCATGATATGACATGATATTGGTAATTAAGTAGTACAATTTCTCTCCTTGAATCAATGCTACATCAGTGATCTGATTCAATGAAATCAAAGTTTTCTATAATATTGACAGCTTTGGGATACCAACCCAGATTATGGTAATTTATTTATTTAAAATATAGCACAATACAGAGGACACTGAATTGTGTTACATTAGTAATCAAGTCACAGTTAAAACCCTGCTTTTGACTTAAATCAATTCTGTTTTTGAAAGGAAAGTTTATAATCTCTTTTCACAGTGTGTCACAGCCATCATCTGTACTCTGTATTGGCAGTGTTTTGCTTGCCCAAAGCAGGGTATAATTTTCCATATTTCTGTGCTTTTTCCATTTCTAAAGTGGGAGTACAATGAGAGCAAATGCCCTTTATGTAGTTTTATGCAAGAGGGGTTCCCTGAAAGGAAGCACACTCAACACCCATTAATAATGATTTTAAGGTCCCTTCTAACACAAAGCATTCTATGATTCTATGATTCTGTGGTTGTAGTGTGTGTCACAATGGGTTCAATATTTAATGACATAGATTCTTTTAGTGCCTTCATTATATTATCTGTAACAAAGCTATGGAAGTTGGAGGGAACAGCTCCTTCAGTCAATAAGTAGTAGATGTACTTCAGTTTATGTTCAAGTTGTTACTATTATGTTTTTGTAGCACTCTTTTGTTTTAAATTACTGGAAAATGAATGGACTATAATACATTTTCGGTTTAAGCCTTAAGTTGAATTATGTTTCATGCAAAGATTCATTAAATTGCTTTCCAGAAAACACAGCGTAATGTAAAGGCAATTACAATCTCCCTTTGAAAGCTTTGTGTAATAGACAAATCCACAAAAGCTCTCTGCAGCCAGAAGGATAACCTTATCTCATCAATAATCTTAAAAAATATCAAAGGACAATATATAAAGGAGGTGTTTCTTCCTTGTGCACAGCAGGTGTTTTTTAGTATATGATATATCTGCCAATCTTTCCTTCTATTATACAGCTCCCAAAATCAATTCAGCTTTCATGCTGCTTTAGTACTTTTCACTCAGGTTTCCTCAATTACGGTATCTTGTCTAGCTCTGAATGCTTTTGTTATCTTTACTGTTTTGAATCATTTTCCCCTCTGCCTGGAAGCATTATTCTGCAGGTTCTGTCAGTTCACTTTAATTTGCTTTGCCTTTCACTGAGAGGATTTTTGTATTGGGTCTGTGTGATCAGATTTTGGTAGTGGCAGGGACCTACAGGGGTGGCTTCTGTGGGAAGCTGCCAAAGCTTCCCCCATGTCCAACAGAGCCAATGCCAGGTGGCTGTGGGATGGACCTGCACTGGCCAAGGCCAAGTCCATCAGCAGCCATTGCAATGCCTCTGGTACAATGTTGTTAAGAAGTAGAAAGAAATCCCTGGCAGCAGCCTGTGCTGGAGCAGGATTCTGGCAGGGTCATGGCCCTGTGGAGAGAGGAGCCATGCTCAAACAGGTTTGCTGCCAGGACTTGTGTCCCTGTGCCCTGGGACACACACTGGAGCAGTTCTGAAGTACTGCAGCCCATAGGCCTTCCCACACTGAAGAAGTTCATGGAAGACTGTTTCCTGTAGGCGGAATCCCACATTGGAGCAGGAGAAGAGTGAGGAGCCCTCACATTGAGGAGGAGGGAGCAGCAGAGACTCGTAATGAAATGACTGCAACCCACATTCCCCACTCCCCTGTGCCACTGTGCGGGTGGAGGTAGAGAATTTGGGAATGAAGTTGAGGCCAGAAAAAAAGAAGGGGTGAAAGGAAGGTGATTTAAGATTTGGTTTTATTTTCTCTTTGCCCTAATCTGATTAGATTGGCAATAAATTATTTTTTTCCCCAGGTTAAGCCTGTTTTGCCTATGACAGCCTGATCCATAAGCCTTTCATTATATCTTCTCTCTCTTGTTCAGCTAAGGAGGATAGAGCAGCTCTGGTGGGCACCTGGTACCCAGCCATGCTCAACCCAGCACAATTTGCTAAACTGTTTTTCTTTATATGAAGGCTCTCTTTAAACCAAGACCAAATAATGTGTGAATTAAGTTGGTTTGGAAAACTCATAGGGAAAATGTTTTGAGATTGGCTGGGGGTACTCATGGAGGAACTATTTGGCTTAAAATTTTCTTTGGGACAGACTTAGAGTTATACAGGTTCTATCACAGACTAAACAGGCTCTTACTTTTAAATGATGCTTCTGAATTATTTGATTTAGATTCAAATATTGGAGTGGCAAGGTTACAATCCCACTTCAAAAGAAGAACACGAGGGGCAAAAAGGTTCCAAAACTTTGCTTTCCTTTGTCAACACAGGAAAAAAAAGACCATTGTGTACAAACTGATTCAACTCTAGCAGCAAATTAATTTGTAGGACCCAAATAAAGGTTTATCCATCCCAGTCAGAGAGAAATGAGCATCTGCTCTATCTTACCATTAAGCATATGTGTTTCCTTGAGCAAGAACACACTCTTTAAACAATATCTAAACTGTAGAAAGTTTCCTGCAGTTTGATTTAGCTGTGATTTAGGAAGGACAGAATTTGATTTATGGAAATAATGAAGGAAGAGAAACTCTTGCTTATTGGCAGATTATCTATTTCAGACTTTCAAAAATGCCATTATTTTCAGGAGTTCAGGATGGTTTTAATTTATTTTGCAGTGTACTAATTGAACTTATCAACACAGCACTAACTTTTCAGGATCAGGAAGCCTATTCTGTGGTCTTTATTAAGCACTCTTTATACTCCATTTTCCACTCAAGTGGTCAACATGCAGGATTCCATACCCATCTCATGAAGGATACATATCCATTAAAATGTATGATGCATCAAAATTTCTGCCTGGTAACATGTCAGTTATGACCATTCCTGCCACAAGAAGATGCACAATTGTGGTATCAAGCACTTCTACACATGTAACACTTAATGTCAGACGGTTAAGGATCCCTCAGAAAAAGAACAGCAAGTAACGGTTGGTAAAACCAATCTATCTGGGCAGAAATCCATTCCCTGGCCACATCTAGGAAGAGAAATAATGATCTGTCAGGCTGGATCCAGTGCAAGGGCTGTAATTAGCTCTGACATTACTCCTTTCCCTAGTCTCGGTCTTTTCAGCTAAATCTACATTTTGTCCTTCCTTGTGTTTATGAGAAAAATAGTCAATAGATGTTGACATATGATAAATGTATTTATAAACATGACTTTTTTTAAAGCTGAAAGGCTATGATTTTGATAAATAAAATATTTGGACTATATGAAACACATCCAGGGAAGCATAAAAATATTTTCAGCAGCATGAGGTTGAAGACAGATCTCCACATCTTACTGAAATCATATGCAGCCTAAATTCTGTTTGTCCTTCAAAAGTCTATCATAATTCCTAATGACAGAAGATTTCCAATTGCTCTCAGCAGTCCCTAGGGCTCTAAACAGCCTTTGCTTCAATATATCTACTATTTGCTGAAGGACTTGAGAATACCATACTCAAAGCAGTGACACTGAACACTGGCCTGCACAATGCTGCTTGTTGCCCTGCTTCCACTAAACTTGCATTGTATACTATTATTAATTTCTATTAGAACTTTAAAACAATTTAAAACATCTTTAAGCACAAAATCACTAATTACTTCAATTTTAGATTAATTTTTAGGTTGCAGAACTACATGACAGTATTTTCCAAGGTTTCAGCCTCATTACAAACCAGCTGTAGTTTCCTAGAGTAATCATGAGGAGACAGGTAACAAAATTGCAGGGCAAAATCTTTAATAGTTTGTAAAACAACATTTACTTTAAATACACAACAAAATAACTTTGAACTATGATGGCTATATTCTAAATCCAGAACTGTCTACCTTGGAAAGAGGAAAAAAAATATAGTGCAAATCTAGGTGGTCATTATACTTTTCTCTCTGTATCAGTTTCTTACTAATTTCTTTTCCTGTTTCTAAAAGAGGTTTTTTATTTATGTTTTTATTATTTTGAACTTCCATAGATGAAAGCTATTCCATTCTGAATTCAACTTACAGAAAGAATGTTCCATAAACAATTCTTGATTATGTTGTCACTAGTTCTACCAATTTGCAACTTTAATAATCAGTGGCTCAGCACCTCTTTCATGTCTATTTAGCACCCATTACCTTTTCTGTTTTAAAAACATTCTGAATCACAAGGGCTTGATCATCAGCACTTTCTTTTAAGCCTGGTCTATGTACAAGGCTGGAAGACACAAATCTCTTAAGAGCTGACATAAAAGGGCAAGTTAAGCTTTGAATTTGCAGGGCATCATCACCTTCCTATGGTAATCTTCCCTGTTCAACTAATTTCTTATACCCCCGAGTAATTCAAATTTAGAGCCTTCTCTTCAATCCTAGGTACCTCTTCATGTCCTAGTTTCAACCCAGTCTCTGAGATTTCTGTTTCTAGCTCAACAAAATGGAGATAATTTTTCCATATGCACATAACACAGTGTAATATTTACAGATTAGAATTCATGTTTACAAACATATATAATATATTCTAAGCTATGAAAGAAAACAGCAATTACTAAAGGCTCTATGAAAAGTTGACATTGCAAGTGACCAGGCAAACCACAGCTGCTCTAAGCTGACAAAACCTTTACTATTCACTTTGGATATTCCTTTTTCTAGTTATCCTAAAAACACCACAGGAGAGAAATTCTAAAGGAATGAACTTCATGGAGGAAAGCCTGAATAGAATCTTCCTTCGATGGTTCATTTTTCCACATTAAATCTTCAACTAATTCTTCTCAGTAAGTGCCAAAAGAACTTTTGTACATTGCTTTTTCATTTCTTAATGAAAACACAAAAATGGGCACGTGCTTGGCTTTTTATCTGAACAGCTAAGAGAGCCACGACTTAGAAAGAGCAAGTCCCCATGGCTTGTGCTTTTCCATGGAAAGTATAACTAGGAGTCATACTTTCACAACAATATGCTAGCCTTAACGAGAAAGTTGTATCTTTCCACTTTGCCTGTAAATCTTTTACATAGTTTTTAATATTTAAATTCTATTAGTTGTCTACCCATGGGCTTTAGGAGCTTTTTTTCCCCTCCTGATTCTTTAAGTTAAGGAAGGGGAAGATAATATTCCTCCACATAAATCATGTTTCAACCTAGTAGGCATTTGCAGACTAGCATCTGTGTTTGCCCAAGGGCCAGTGAAATGTAACCCCTTCTTTCTTCTGACTGTGCATCACAGAAAATTTGATTCCATAATAACATATACTAATGTACATTAAAAAATATACTTGTACCATGTCATGGTAGTTAACATATTAGAAATGCACTACTGATCTAATCAGTAAAAATAGCACTGCAGAACACTGCCTGGACTTTTATACATTTTTTGAAAGAGTATTTGAGCTACAACTAAAAGTCATTTGTCAACAGAAAATATTTTTTCAAAATATTTATTATATATGTTTTTTCAAAAACCTACTTTTTTCAAACTCAAATGAAATTTATTACTATCTATGCAGCACACCAAACTACAGCCTCTATGACATGAAATCCTAGGAATGTTGTATGCTAAGTTAATTTCCATTAATTTCTATTTCTATTATCTAGACCTCTTTGTATTATATTATGAAGATTGAGGTGATATATGAATGACAAAAGCAATTGCATTTGCCATATATTCTACAGATTTATTGCTTACAAAAGATAGTAATTAGCCAAAATTCCTTGGATAGTGCAAACTAGATAATGTAAATTTCCTTGCCAATGACCAAGGTGATTTCTTTGCCTCAGAACGTAATTGAAATCTCTGTGCCTTTTCAATCTGTAGTTTCTTAGACTGTCCAGGGCTTTAACTCTAATACAGATAAGTCCTAGAGTTTTAAATAAGACTCTGGACATTTCCCAAATAGCTTTTTACAACCTTCAGACTAGCACATCATCAGTCACACGACGTGGCTGAATTGGTAGGTCATGTTTGAAGAACATTGGTTTTCAGGAATCACCTCACATATACTGGTACATAAAGTCTAGAGTTAAATCTTATCTCAGCCCAACAGTGATGTTTCATTACTGCAGATCTACCTAATTACACTGTAAGCATGGAATATGTGATGCTGAAATCCAGAGAAAGAAAAAAACCCTAAACACCCTAGACCTTTGTGTTACTTAGAACAAGACTAGTAAAAATTGGCCTGCAACCAGTGCATCGGGCACTGTAACCTGTGCTGAGCGTAGTATAAAGACTTCCCACAAAAACAGTTTAGCATTTTTCTTTAGTTCCCAAAAAACAAAACAAAAAAAAAAACCCATCTCTTAAAGCTCCTGGGTATCTTTCCCCTGTCTGTCTCTCTTATCTCTTTGAGATTCACTTTCTTCCCTGTGTAGTTCAGATATTTTCTTCTTGTGTTGGGAATAAAAGAGGAAAAGAAAGCCTCGATGCTGTTTTCTTGTTCATCCTTTGTCTGGAGTACCACCAGCTCTCAAAAGGAGTGAGAAATTCCTGCATCATAGGACTCTTGTTTATACTTTAACTAAAGTGTAGGAGGTTAAGGACAACTTCATAGATTCCATTTGTCCATGGCTCTAACCAAATTTCTACAATAAATTCAATCTAAGCTATTTATTTAAATGGAATCAAAGGTAGGTCACAAAAAACTGAAAGTAAAAAGCAGCTGGAAAAGTAAGTGTGTGTGAAGGACCAAACCCTGACCTCTCTGTCAGTTTCCTCCTACTAAAATGAAAGGTAACGTATAGGAGAGTGCACGAAGCTTTTACAAAGAGTAATTGCTTAAGCTTACACAACTAATTGAACATGAGAAGGACAAAAGAAGTACTGAGTACTAGAACTACAAAATATTGTCTGAAGTGAAAAGTTAGCCATCACTGTGTGCTTTCAATTTTGTTACAATACGCTTTCTATCAATAGCTTGGGTTGTTCCATCTTGTAGGTTGACCTTTTACTTTGATTGCTGCCTCAGCTCTGAATTTCACACATTCCGGATGATGGCTATGACTTATGAAGGATATAAAATGCCCTAAAAACTGTAAAAATCAAATACTATAAAACTGAGTGTTGGCATTTTTGAAATGTGCAAGAACTGTAGCTGTTACAGTTGTCCCATTGCTGAGAATTAGCACAGCTGGTGACACTGTGAAACTGATCCAAAGTGCCACAGAGGAAGTCTGATTTGCAGCTGATCTTTATAAATGTTACAAAGGCCATTTGTGTACCATTTTCTCACACAGACCTACCTTTAAGTGCTGTGGGATTAGTCTTTCTCTAGCTTGTACTCAAGAGGTCAGATGAGTCAGGTCATCTGACTTACTTGCAGCAAAAGCTAAATCATTATCTTGAAAAAATAAATGACAGGAGAATATACAATAGAGGGAAACAGTTGCATTATGACATCATTAGCAGTACTGTTATTCACTTCCACATTCCCTTCAGAGAAACAACTCAGTTTTTCTTGATATCATGATGCTGACCCATTTCTTTACACTTATGTAGAAAAATAACAGGAAGTTATTCTGTCAGTCTGGCTTTATTGGTGATCTAACCTTGCAAATTTTTGGGGAATGGAAATGAGCAGTTCTTTTAAATAAGACACTTGAAATTATAAATCAATAACTAAAATAACCCGAATCAAGAAAGCATATGTAATGATCTGCATTTAATCATAGAGGATTTTAGAGTAGTTTTGTCAATAAAGCAGAGAAAAGATTTCATGCTATTTTCTGGATGTAGAGTGTCTATAACTAGGATTCACCAGGGCAGGGCCTGTGTCAATATTGACTTTTGAAGATAAATGAGTTTCTTTACACCTTCTGAAAACTTTTTATTTCCCAGTGTGCATCAGTATGATGTCTGTCCATGTAAAATGAAAGTACTGGAGCAATTGCTGGTAATAATCTGATATTACATTGTCTCATTCTAGTGTCTGAATATTTTACAGATACTGCTTTTCACTGCTGGGTGGAGTGAATGGTGCTTCAACCTCTAATACATGCTGTACTCTTCTGACAAAAACATTTCTGATTCAGTAGCAAGGATGGTGATTTGAAAAGTGTATCCATATTTTTGCCATAAAGTTTCAATGTGTCTGTGTCTACATAGCAAAATGAAGAGATCATGAAAGTAGATTTAGACATATTTGACTTTATTCTAATTAGCACTGCTACCACCTGCAGTGAACACATGATGGGATGTTTCACTCTGGCTGCTAAGTCGTCAAGGAAAATAGTGCTTTTTTCAGTTTGCTAACATGTATAGATATTGCTACTCATTCTATCTTTATGAAAACCACCATAGTTGTGCCTTTTTTGCAACCAAAATCTCTTTATTTTACTCTATAGGGATGTCTGCTATGTATCCATAGAAACAAGCACAGAATGAACTGTGATGCCTTGTGGTCATGTTTGTTTTGAAGTTACCACATAAAGGTAGTAAGAACGCCCTATTAAAAAAAAATAAAATAAAGGATTTTAAAAAAGAAGACAGAGCTCTAATGGAGCAAGAGAAAAGAATTAATTTTAACCCTTCATGTTTACTTCCTTTAGTCAATTTCCAACAAATACATTGCAAAGCCATATTGGCTGAAATATTAATGAAGGAATTCCTTCCTTCTATTCCTTCCTATCCATTGATATCAATGTCCCTATAAGTGAAATGCACATTACAGCTAATAAGGGCAACTAGCACCTCAGGCTGTGAAAGAAACAATCTGTTTGTGGTTGCAGAATGATTTAGCAATTACAGTAGGTGCTTGGAGTTTTCCCAAGCTTTTGGGTTCACTTCACTGAATTGTGACAGCACTACTGAAAAAAGGTGATCTTGAAAATCAGAGCTTTTCACACACTGTAACACAAATAGGCATAATTAAAATTAGAAATTTAATTTAAATTCTCAATCGAGAGAAGATGAACTGGAATTCTATTCTCTACTTTGGTACTGCTTTGCTTTAAAATTAAAGATTTATTCACAAAAAGTAAACCCAGAGTACCAGCTAAACCTCAGTTCTCCCAGTTTCTGTTACATGACTCTTCAAAGGTAGGGGAAGATTATACCAATTATTCTGGTTATACTGATTATTTCTGGTTCAGAACAACAGACACTTTCATGTTTCCACTGCTGGCTTCAACATTCCTAATTTCTAAAGAGAAGGTGAAAAATGCTCCCAGAAAATTTCCAAGACACTTGGATACTTAAAGGCTAATCTAAAGCAGGGCCTGCAGTCCAAAAATTAATTCAGACCTGTACCATAAATTTCCCTAGACTCCTGAAAACTTGATAGAATCTCAGGTTACGTAGCATTCTTATTTTACAAGTGTAAAAATTTAAAAATACAAGTGTCATCTGTGCTATCCAAATGAATTACACAATTCAAAGATGAAAATATTTTCTTTGTTAGTTGATTCCATTTTCTGATGTGCAGAGGTTTTCTACAGCCTTTTTAAGACATTCAGAACTGGAAGGCAGTTCCCTGGAGTCAAGGTCCTACCACATCTGAGTAACTTTCACATCAAAGAATGTTTGTCCTGAAACTCCCACCTGTAACTGAGATTCCAGCACAATATTGTTTAACGTGTGGCGGGGTCAGACCACGGTGTGAATGTTCAGCTTGCCTGAACCAGTAGACTGGTTTCATGAGGATCATTATCCTGGCAGATGCTTTAATGCAGACAATGATAGATCTCCATGAAACCACTTAGGGGCTACAGAAGCTGGTAAAAGAGCTGAATTTTTTGGTGCATGTGCTTCTTCTCTTTGCAAAAAGAAAAAAAAGTTCTTGCTGTACTCAAGGTCATGTAATTCTGAAAAATTAATATTACAAAATATACTGTTGTGTGACAAATCAGGATGTGATACAAATGAAATTACTCCAAAATCAAAATAAGAAATACTAGATTTGTCTGCAGAGTTAATAATTTTGTTGTGTACTGGATATTGAAGAAAAGGGTGCTAGGAGGTGGGAAGTCCTACTGAGGCACAGCTACCATTGAACTGTATACTCTGCCATATATAGCTTCTGTACTAAATTGATGGGCATTCAGTGGTAGAAAAGCAGCAAATTAAATACTGTCATTAAAGACAAATATAGTTTTTAATTTGTTTCCTTTTAAAATGTTTTAAATTAAATGTGTAAAATCCTAACTTCATTAACGTTCACTTAGAACATTTTATATGTGATCAATGTAGGAGTGGAATATCATAACCACTGATATAAATAGGTCAGTTTGACATTGTATCATCTGTGAGATAAGCTCTTTAAAAGATCTTTGATAGAACTGATATAAACCACAGTATAATAAACTATTAGTGTTTATTATATTCTGCTGAATTATTTCAAATATAAGATCAACACTGGAGTTAACTACTATCTTCTATAATATGATGAGAAAATTCCTTTAAAATCACACTTTCCTATTGTACCTACACTGTGATTTATTTTTAAAGGTGTTAAAGAGAAGAGTAACTGAACCATTTTAAAATATGTTAATATTCATCATATTTTCATTTGTTAAGCTGAAGTAAAAATTATCTCACAGTCATGTTTGTGGGATGGGGATCTCTGGCAGAGGTTTGTGCTAATGCATCTGAACAGAGGATATTTCCATTGGGATTGAATCTGCATGATAATTGTGGAGAAAGCCGAGTAGGAACAGTTTGTGTTGCAGTTGTTGGCCTGAATCCTCCAAGATTTTACACTGCACAAGATAATTTCTGGCAGAAATTCCTGTAACTCATATGGCTACCTACCCTTAAGCGTATTTTCTGTGTGCAATATAATTCTATGTCTTCTAGTACTATCTAAAGCAGTGTTTGTGCCAAGGTATCATTTATGTGCTTCCTGTGTTCCAGCACTTTCTGTGAGACTGGAAATTGCAGTGCTGGAGGAATGGAGTGATTCATAGCTCGTGTGTTTCTATGGTAAGATTTTCTGCTGCTGTAATTGTTCAGCTCCACAGGTGGTAGCTGTGGCAGCATCACTTGTGCAGAGAGAAAACCATGCAGCTTCAGATGTTTTAAGGAAGGTTAAGTTTTTTATTGTAAAAAGCAGTACTGTACAGCACACTACCTATATATGGTATTCATTACACTGTTACTGTTAAAGACAAGCTCATGCACAGTGGAATTATCTGTAATAAATGCTAAAACCAGAAAAAAATAGATATGGAGTGATTTTAGTAATCAAAGAATACTTGAAGCTGTATGAATAGAAGTCATAAGTGAAAGATACATTACAAATAGTTGACATGGCTTTAAAAAGTATATAATATATGCAACAGCAAGAAAGATGTTGCTATATTTGTCCACTTTATCTAAGGGTCACCTTTGTCTCCACAGTGGTGCAGCTATGCCCCAAACAGGCAAGCTAATCCATTTAACACAGGACTCCATAAATCTCAAATTTTAGGGAAGACAAGAAAGTCAGATTTTTTGAAGCTCCTTTAGCACTCTATTTGCTATTTATCAAATATTTTTTGTATATATAGCTATGGCAGTGTGATTCAGTAAGATGCAAAGAGCACTAGAACCATGAATTCATCTATGAATCATGAGCATAAATCACACAGGATCACAAAAAGTACATTAATCACTCCTTCCTCCTACGTCACCACCTGCCAGGGGATGGCCACTAATGTGCACTCTCGCTCTTAAACGCTTGCAGGCAGTGCCTGAAATAGTATTATGTCCTATTTTATGAAGGTTAAGTATCCTGGAGAAAAGGCATCACCCTCTTACTACCCAAGCTATTAACAACCTTCATCCCTCATTCATCATAATTTCAACGAATACTTTGCTCTGCAGTCACTGTGCTCTCCTGCCTGCCAGGAAATGCAGCCTTGTCTGAAGACAAGAGTGTAACCTCAGCATATTCCTACCACCTGTCATAGTGCAACAGCAGAGCTTTGTGAATGCACACCAGAGACCCTGTGGAAAAGCCCCCTAACACAATTTATTGCAGCCAATCTGATGCCAAAGAAAAAAAAAAAATTCCCTTCCCATTGTCCCAGAAGAAATTAACACTCAACATTCACAGAGGCACTCAGGATGCACAGCTGTGCTCTGACCTGTCAATGAAAACCAGTGATCTCCCAGCGTGAGTTGTGGCTGGTGAGGCAGTATCGCACATGCTTTGCTTTATGAGATATGAAAAAGAACTTTTCTGACATGTCTTACCAATTCACCAGAGAAACTCAGAACCCTTCCTTCAGGCAGGCAAAGCTATACTCCCTTTAAACTTACGTGGCATGAATTCCTGAAATGGAATATTTTTGCTTCAAAGAACTGACCTGTGGCCAAACACAGTGACACCAGGCTATGTCTTCTTCCCTGAAACAGCACAGGGTAGCAGAAGCACATACCATTTTTCTCTTTTACTACACTGGTAATGTTTCCAATTTTGCACTATTATGAGCAGCAAAGATAAAAGAGGTGAAAAGAGGCATAAGAGAGCATCAGGCTCTCAACATTTATTCCAGCTAGCTGTATTGGAAAGAGTTAATTTTCTGCAATGCAGAAGGTGTCGTGCTGTATTGTGGATTTGAAACTGAAACAGTGTTAAGGTGTCAGTGTTTATCTACTGCAAGCAGTGCTTGCACAGCATAAGGTTTTATGTTTTCTCACTCTGAGCAGGCTGGGAGTGGGCAAGAAGGTGGGAAGGGATTCAGTCAGGACAGCTGACCTGAGCTGGTCCCATACTCTAAGGGACTGTGCTCAGCAGCGAAACCTGGGAGCTCATCTTTCCCAAGTAGCTGCTGCTTGGAGACTGGCATTGGTCTGTAGGGGATAAATGATTGCTTCTGCATAATTTGGTTTTGTCCTTTGTTTCTCTTAATTTATTAAATCGTCTTTATTTCAATGCACCAGTTTGTTTTCTTGTTTTTGTCTTTCCATTTACCCCATCACTCTGCAGGTGAGTGAGTAACTCAGCTAGGGGTTATGTGCTGGCCAGGGTGAACCTACCCCACTGAGCAAGTGACAAATTCCAAATGTGTCTGGGAGCTGCAGGGTCAGGAACTGCAATACAGGCACTCTACAGAAGTTTGCATTTGGCTAGGTACTCAAGGACAAATGATCTGGCCCAAAGACTGGAAAATCTGGACTTTGCAAGGGACATTAACTTCCAGCAATTCTTTTGCGTTTTGATAACAACAGACATTTGTCAGAGTGAGTTCACTAGCAGGTCAAGATTTGTATGACAACCAGCCAGCAACACATTTAATCAAGAAATAGAGAGTAGAAATGATGCCTATCCCTAAAGATTTTCATACTCAACTTTGAATGTGTTCCTGCTGGTCCACAGTAGACTCCTTGCCCAGGTTCAGTAATGGTAAATGCAGAAAACCCACTCCCCATGAATCTGTAAAAATCCCAAGAGCATTCCCACAGAGCTGTGAATAAGTCCTATGAATACAGAAATGCAACTGAGGGGGTCTGAGCAGCTCCCCTGGACTGGAAATCTGTGGAGATGCTTTTGCTTTTCCTGGTGTAGTCCTTGAAATCCAGGAACAAAACGGACCACAAGGAAGGAAGGCTGCATCCAATTAAGGGATACCATTATCCTGTCTCTGACAGTGCACATCTCACAAGAAAGGAAAGTTTTAATGCAACATTAAGTGACATTCATCATCCCATGACCTGCAGCAAAGGACATCTTGAGACAGATGCGTTTCACAGTCCTTAAGAGATATTCCTACATGAACATGTCTGACCACTTTATAAACCTATGTCAACATCTACATTGTGCTGCATTATTCCACGGTTTATGTATGAAATATCTATCATCTACCTCTGTTCTCTTTAATTTCTTCTCCTTTTTTTTACATGACATACAAAAGTTTTTCCATTAGAAGGCAAATAATTAATGTCTGTTTGTTTTCTTATGTCTCTCCTGATGTTGTAGACCTGTCACTCTTCAAACATCCCCTTTCCACACCAGAAAACTTGAAAGTAATCTGGAAAAATTCCATTTCTTCCATCATCCTTCTCTCTTCTTTTATTTTAACCTTATCACTAGTCTTTTTGAGAATAAAATGACAAAATTAATGAGAAGTAATGGAGCCTTATCAATTAATATTTATGCATCATGACACTTTCTCCCCTTACCTTCTAAGGATTTGCTCTTTACTTTCATAATTGTTACTGAGCACAGAGATGGTACATTTAACTGATTATTCAGAAATTGTTTCAGAGAATATTAGAACCTATAAAGCTCCAGAACATTTTCTGAAGGGTAGCTGCTGGTTGAGAGCCCACCCTTCTATTTGGACAGTTAAGATCTTCCTTTCTTTTACTGTGTTTTACTTCTCAGTATGATTTACTTTTTAATAATTTTCCATACACATTTATTTATCACATTTATTATCCCCAACATGGAACTTAGATGAGATCAAACTCTTGCTGCTGTGGGATCCTGCAAGAATCCTTGAACTGGTGAAACTTGTTGGCAATGGTACCTGTGGGGAGCAGATTTTCTTCCAGTCAGAGAAGAGGAAGAAATGAGGACACATGAGGGAAAACAACATGGTGGCACCAAGGACAGTGGAAAAAGAAGGGGAGGAGGTGCTCCAAGCATTGGAGCTGAGATTCCTCTGCAAGCCATTCCTCTGAGGACCATGGTGAAACAAACTGTCCCCCTGTAAACCATGCAGTCCATGGGGATGCAGAGATCCACTCACAGCCCATGGGAAAAGTGCTCATGCCTGAGTGGGTGGATGCCAAGGAAAGCTGTGACCATCGAAGCCCTCTTGAACAGGCCTCTCTGGAAACCTGGAGCTGGGACTGTAAGTCAAAACACCACAATGGCAACTTGAGATAAGATAAAGGTACTATTGTCTGGGTACTATCTCAGACCTAGGGAGATTGGGGAGAAGAATTTATCACTCATAATGGACACAAAGAATGTGGAATTTAGGGGTACAAGGAAAATCAACTCAGGAACTGTGCTGAATCATCTCTGATTGATTAGATGGTAATTCCAGTGAGGGGAGATCCTGGTCACCAACTCATGGCCCAGTGACTCAATAATGAATTAAATCAAGTTAAGAAAAGGCCATTTTTCTGTATAGTAAAAGCAATGAAAATTAAGTTGTTCTTATTATGTCATGGCCTGCCTGTTTTACAAATCTGCTAAGAATAATCTAAGATGCTTTGAAGTAAATAGTGAATAAAATAATATTATGCCTCTTTCTGATTGTGTTTCCATTCAAGGCAGATTAAAGCAATTTATCTCAAAGAGCTGTTGTGCAGAGATGAGGAGGTTACAAACATAGCCTAATTGTAAAGGGCCATTGGCCATTTCTGGAATATTAAGGAAGACATTATTTTCAGTTAAGCTTGAAAATGATGATAAGAAAATGTGACATTCACCTGGAATTTTTTATATGTACATTTTCATCTATCATGTCATTTTTTTCCTAGAAATCAGCTAATAGAGCTGCCAAGGCAGACAAAATTGCTAACATTTTACACAGAATTTTTGCTGTCTAGTCTCAAAGTGTCAGTAGCAATACATTCAGTGTTAAAAATTTTCTATAGGCAGAAGAGTCTCTTGTTCTGATGACTGTGATATGTATCATTCCTTCTGGTGGGAAGTTGCCAATGAAAATTACTTTTGAAAACTGGTAAGAAAGCAAAGATTGAAGCTGCCAAAAACTGGATGACTGCTGGTCATTTTTGAATAAATGCTTCTGAGCTCATTAATGTTCACTTTTTGATAAGTCCTGCTGTATTGATGCTGAAGATGAAGTAGGATTAGAATGTGCTACAAGCTTTATGGGAAAAAATACTTGCTCTTGCCCAGAATTTTAGACCTTGGGCAAATCTCTCAGATGTTTCCACAAAAGAGAATACTTAAGACAGCAATAGCTTCAGTACAACATGCCACCTGCAGAGCAACCTGATGAGATCCCTCTGCTATCGCTGCCAACTTGAGTTAAGAAAACCCCATATGAAATTTTTTGGTAGTAAAGGAATTCAGGTTAGAGGCTAAACACAACTTTGAATCTGAATAATTTTTCACCTAAGGGAAGACAGGGTTTTTCTCAATGGTAAGGCTCTTCAGCCATGAAACTGGTATAATTTTGTTTTTCTGGGTGCATTAAGAAGATCAGCATGAAGCACTGTGGAACTATGATCCAGATGAGCCCTTACTGAATATTTAAAACAAATTCAATTTTAACAACTTTTGTTTGCTCACAGACCATCCAACACTAGTGACTCAGTGGAATGAACAAATATTTCTTCTTCCATTTAGCAACATTTACTTCTTGGCCTTAGTTTCAGAATCTTAGTGCACTGGCTGGAGAGAAACACTATTTTATTGTCTTTCAACAAGGAAAGATTTCTGTTTGGAATGAAAAGCTGAAAATTACTGAATGAAAAATGACCCTTTTTATTCTGAATTAAGAAAATTACTATGATTACTTTTGCATTTGTGTTCAAAGCCAGGCTCATAAATGCAAGCTTTCAGAAGCAAAACCAGTGATATTGTAGCATTCCTAAAGTTTTGTAAGGGAAACTTATTAAAGTTATTTTCATGCAAATGGATGTATGACTTGCCTTCATTAGATTGCTGAAAATGGCCTTAATGCCAGCCAAACTAGCCAAACACCAGTGGTGTGATAATGGCTTCAGAACATTCTCTATAAGCCTGCCTGAATTCTAAGTATGTTCCCACATTCCCAGAAAACTTCTCCTTAAAATAGTATTCTCTTCATTGAAGTTAATGCACAAGCTTTTCTAGCTTTGATGTGTCTGCTCGTTTTGCCACAATAAACTCTTGTTTCAGCAGAAATATATTTTTTCCCCTAAAAGAATATGAACTGGAGTTATTTTGAGAAATCTTGTAAAAAAAAATAACCTTGCATAGAACAAGAGAGTCCTGCCGACAAAAAAATCAAATGCAACTCCTTTTAACTTCAAACCACTGCTGATATCTAGGTCAGATCAGAAAGGACAAAAAGGACAATAAGTAGTCGACAGGTATCACTATTACAAGCAGACATGCAACATTATCAAAAACCCAAGCATATTAACATAAGGTTATACATGATGATATACTGGATGTAACATCTTAGGAAAAGATTCTCATCCACTGCTTTTTGAATAGCTGTCAGTCATTAAAAAAAAACAACAAAAAACCACAAGGGCAGTTGTTTGAAAAATGCCATAATTCCTGAATGCAGATGATATCAAACCCTCTATAAAAATAACTTGCAAATAAAGATTGACCACCCAGCCAGTGGAATAAAAATGGTCACCCCCTGAAAGGATACCAGAGTTCATATTTCAAAAATTCTTATTGGGTAAATTCAAAGTAAAAATGCTGCTGGAAGAAATTGGTTTACCAAGTCTGTTTTCAGATTCTCAAAACTGACAGAAAATTACATGTGAAAGACTGTAAAGTCAACTAAAATCATTGCAGTTTGTATGGAAATGTCACACTTCTATTTACTTCACTCCAGTTTTTCTGTTGAGTCCACATGAAGGCTATTGGTTCCATGCCCACTTAATTCCTTCTGAGAAAACTGTGAGATGGTATGTGCCATAATAGCAAATCTGCCTTGTAACAGCCTCTTAAAATTGCTATATATTATCTTTATGCCTTCATTTTCTTTCTCCTTTTCAAGATTAACAAAAAAAAGCAACAACAAAAACATGGCCCTTCCCCCCTGAATCTGAAGTGATGTGTCCATGAAAATGTGTTAGCATTGTAGGTTAATAATCACTCAGGCAGTGCCTTGTGAAACCATTGAGGATTGGGTCCTGTTATAACAGGTATTTAACACCTGTTATATATAGAAAAATATAATATAAATATATTTAACACCTGTTATATAAGAGAAATATTCACATTGGGCAATATAATGTCTGTATACCACAGTAATGGCTCTGTTTGAGCAGTTGCCGAATTATGTGGCTCTCAGTGACATAACAGGAAGCCTGAATATGTCAATAGCTTGTTAGCTTTTACAATGCATGTGCTTCTTTCTCTGTAGTCTGGAAAGATGCAGGAATTCATATCCCACTCCTCAAATCTGTGTGCAAGCAGGAGTGACATACCTCACCCACAGATTCCTTAATAGAGTTCATACTGCTGAGCATTTTTTTGCATCTCTTCCACATCCCAAAAGGGTTTGTACCTCTAGACCATGACCTGCAACATTAATTCCTGGTGCTCAAATGATTGAAAAGTTAAAGTCTGGTAATTTCATTGTAGATACAAATGTGGAATGAATTAATTTAGCAACTGAAAGTCTGCCCAGCATGTCACAAATGCTTTATGCTTTTGCAATTTCGTATTAGAGTGCAACTGACTGTTTTTGACTTTGGTATCCACAGCAGTAGGCCAAAGTACAAGGCAGCACAATTGAGAACCTTCATCAGTCAGGTTTCAGGATTGTGTTATGACAATTTGAAACATTTATGATTCTGGCAACTGTCTGTAATGTAAACTCTATGGTGATCTAAATAAAATAATGCTCTTATGCTAATACAGTAAGGCAAAACTACTATATAGAATTCATTACATATATTATGATGCCCTTGGTTTGGCATTATCTTAATGTACTTCACTGCAATAATGCTCTGTACATTTGCAGTAATATACTGCAATTTTATACAGTTACATAAAAGCTTTATTGAAATAATACTGCACAGCTTTTTATGCAATTCCTAAAATAGCAGAGGCATAATGTAACACCAGAATCATAGGCTATTTAATAATGCATGAGATGTTAAAATTATGCCACTTTTGTATTTCAAACTGTCCATTTTTTCTTCATCTAAGGGCCTCAGATGTTGTCTTCTACACTATGCTGCTTCACCCCTCTTCTCTGATCTTAATGCAAAGAAGCATCATTTTGCAGCATACTAGTGTTATGTTTTTCCTGTCAATCTGTAATGCATTATAAGAAGTTGTTAAAGAATAAAGGACTTCCTGTTGCCCCACTTCTCAAATTTCTTTGCTTCATTTGCAAACATCTAGAAAAAGCTGGAGTAACCACCATGTTTGTCTTACTGAATGCTATTTCAGACCTTGTAAAATCAAGGGAAAGATTTAGGGGTGGTGCTAATCTCATATATAGTTTTACTGTCCTTTGGACACCCTTAGATTCAAAAGCTGTGTTGGTAGAAATTAGAGACTCTCTGTAAGTCTAGGAGTCTGTTTTTCAGTCAGCATAAAGATATTGCTGACATCAGTGTTCGCACAGTTTACCAGAAAGGAATTCCCTTTCCTCTTAACTCCTGGAGTAGTCAGGCATTGTCTTAATGGTAAAATGCATTTCTGTCAAGAGGGGACCCTAAAGCAATGCAATCCTTTTGCTTAGCAATATCAAGCAAACAAGATTAAAATCAATTATCTTCATCCTATTTTCCTTCACCCCACACTTGTTACTTTCCTGAAATATCCACAGACATTTGTGACTAAGTCATACTAAGCTTATCTCCAAATTTTTTTTTAAGTATGAAAAAGGCACCTTTATGAAATCCTTTAATAGAAGTACCAGCCATTATCAAATGTTTAAAATTATTAGACTGCTACTAAAACATAATAATACACTTAACAAAAGCAGCTGTCAGATTCAGATTCCTTAAAACGTAGGGGAACCAATACTGTACCAGAAGCAGATTTTATTGTTCAAAGATTAGAGAATCTGAGAATGGTTGAGGTTGGAAGGAACCTTCAGAGGCCAGTCCAACTCCTCTGCTCAGAGTCACCTACAGCCATTTCCCCAGGACTATGTCCAGAAGATTTTTGTGTAATCTCCAGGAATGGAGACTCCAAACCTCCCTGGGCAATGTGCACCAGGAGTACCTTAGCTAATAATGTGATACAAACCAAATTATAATTTCAGGGTATGTTTTATTGCTCATTTCTCGCCTTATTAAGACAGCTATAAGGAAAAATCAAGAACGCTGGCAACCTGACAGAAAATCACTTTAATTTCAAGAAAGATTTTAGCTATTAATAATTACAGCAGTCAGTCAAATGGAAGTTGCTTACACAGGTGAAATGACATTGGATCAGGCCAAATGGACAGTGAAGGATATTCACTGCATTTTGAGCATTTTCAAGGCTGAAAATGCTTACTTGTCAGTTGGTGAACTGGCATTCATAATCAAATTTTCAGACTTGCTGTGTCTTGCAAACAAATGCCAAGCAAGATATGTTTTTCAGAATCTCCAACACCCAGCTATTGAACTGAATGCTTGTAATTTCAGAATGTTCTATTCCCCCAGCATTTTATGCTTATCAAATAGTCCAAGTTATATTATTTTGTATTCTACAGGAAGATTAAAGGAATATTCATAAATGTATACCTAACACCTGAAAGATTGCACAGATCACAGATTGATCTAAGCTGCAAAGTATTGAAAGGAATCTTTTAGATGAGGCAAATGATGCAGGGTCAAAAAAACTGAATAATGCCCAGGAGATTATCCAGCATATAGAAAGAGCTATTTCATGCAGGGAAAAAGTCTTTACTGTGAGAAAAAAAAAAAGTACACAATATTTCTTCCCCATTTTAATGATAAATCTCAACATTTTGAATGGTGTGTCCCCTTTTACAAGCATTTCAAGTTTAGCTCAACTATAAGCTATAAAATGCACTAGATGGCAGCAAAAAGTAAGAGAACAAATCCATAGTGTAAAGGTACACAGAGCTGTGGTGCAGACAGCCTGAGTGATTCCAACGCACAATGAAGGTGGAAGAAATGCCTTCATTCTTTTGCTTGTGCTTTCCATTAATCAGTGCAATGCCCAAGTCAGCTGTCCATTGCACTATTTCTTAATCCAAGTCAAAACTGAGATGTTCACAATTGCCTTTCAAAGGGGGTGAAATGCAGACTCAATATGTGGCTCAGTGCAAAGAAGGTGGGTACCAGGCTCAGTGGTGTTCATAGGTGCACAAATGACTGTGTCATCTCAACACTTTATGTCAAATATTTCAGTTAAAATGATACTCCATATTTAATTATAAGAAAATGGCAAGTACCTAGTCCAATACAAGATTTTTTTTTTCAAATTGTACTGTTGCCTCCTCTCCAATATATTTGAGTTTCCATCATTAGGATTTCAAAATGCCGTCACGCACGAGGTTCTCAGAAGACTTATGGGTTGACCAGTACAATATGATTAAAAGTGGATCTCTTCCCTAAAAAATCCCAAACAACAAAATCCAACATAAAGCTGTAACACCTAAACCTTGCCTAAAAGGTTGCCAGAATATTTGGTATAGTACAGAGGACATTAAAGAGTGTAATGACATTACCCTCTGAAAAACTTTTTGAAGCTGTCATATTGTACTTGCCATGGTTCCCTTTAAGGCTAATTGTGTACACTTAACCGCTTGGTTGCTTATACAAGAGATGCAAAAAGTTACAACTATTTAAAAAAAATAATATAATTTTTGTTATTTCACAAGAGGGAATCCCTTAAAAATGTTTCTATACTAAAGGAAGCAGGAAACCTGCAAACAGAATAAAGGTTAAGAAGGAAGCAATACTAATGCAAATGTGTAAAGCAAAGAATTTGCTATTTATGTGGATCTTTATATTTTTATCTCCTCATATCTTCCATTCTGTCATGGTACTACAGACAATGAACCATTTTCAGTAGCTCACAGTTTACATCCCAGCTTGTTCTCCTGAATACTCTTCCCCCACAGGGATTGCTTTGTTTAGGAGTGGAGGAATAGGGAAAAGAAAAACAGAACAGAAGGCTCTGTTTAAAGATGATACAGTGACTTATTGGATTTCAGTTTCTTCAGTATATACTGTAACAGGCATTAAATAATCTATTGAATAATCCAGGATCAAAGATGATAAATCTTTGTTGCAAATTTGTATTATTTAGCAAATTCATCATGTGCAAAAAACACGACTATATTGAAATGTTCTCTTTTGGCCACCACAGAAAATCTGAATTAACCTGTAGACTGTAAATTTAAACTACAGAGCCTGATGATCATTCTGTCAAAAAGTAACAACACCACAAGAAAAATTTTCACTACAAGTGTGTGCATAAATTAATAACTGATCTTATACGTAATCTTTAATACTAAAGAACCTAAGTTTGAGGGTCTCATCAGGCTAATGAGGGTATCTGTCTGTCTAATGAGGGTATGAAAATCTTTTCATATGCAAAGAGGAATTTAACCTGTATTTATTTATTGTAGCATTTTTCAACATATTCTGACCCTTAAAACTGTGATTATCCATTTTTGTTTTCAGAAAGGTTGATAAAACTTTCCTACAACATAGACAAAACTGTTCTAATTATAACAGAATCAAATGGCTTCTGGCATCTCTGTTTCCATGCCTGTGGATATAGACCTCTGAACAGAGCTTGCTCTTCTCTCTTTCCCCTTCCTTCTATTTTCTCAGAAGGAATTCCTTGTTGATGCAATTTTTGCTGAATTCAACATGTTGAAAGGATATTTCTGTTGAAATAAGTACATACACAAACCCACATCCACATTTTTTTTCTAAATGGCTTCTAATTAAGATGAACTTTTATTAATTTTGTGCAGTACAAACTGGCATTATTTAATTTTTCTTTCTGAAAATCTAGTTTTCAGTGAGGCTGAAATCTATAAAAGTTTTTACAGAGAATTCCATGTAAAATTTTCCTCTTTTGAAATGGTTGCTATATCTATCTGGATGAAGCTACTCTGTCCTCTGGAGAGATGAAGATTACCTTTTCTGCAAAAGGCTGCCAGGAATTCAGAATCACTAAACACAGCTGCTGATGGTAAAGAAATTATTTGTGTATTTGAAAAAAAGTTATTTCCCTCAGCTGATGCTCAAAGGAAGATGATCAGAGCCAGTTACAAAAAAAAAAAAAAAAAAAAAAAGCTTTTACTACTACCTCTAAAGAGAAGAAACTCTTCACACCCATTCAAGAGAGAAGATTTCAGCAACTTCTATCTGGCTAAGAGGTTTTGCTGTATTTGGAAAAAAAGCTCCAATACAACAAATGACACTTCTCAAAGGTTCCATTTAAACTCCTTTAATTAGTGTGTTTAATTTAGAAAAAACCCAACAAAATCCAACAAAAACCCCAACTGAATAAACAACCAAAAAAGTCACTTTTAAGAACTTGAGATGGGGGATACAAATTTGGTCATAAATTGTATTCTGACTGTATTCTGTATAATAAAGTGATTGAGTGCCTTACTAATGTGTGAAGCTCACCACGACTTAAGGTTTTGAACACCAAAGCACAGTTCTTGAAGATAATAAATCAAATGGAAAAATATCCTTAAGGATCCATTTCTTTACCACTGAAGGGTGGATTTTTTTAGGAAGGAAAACAATAGTGGCTGAATGAGGACTGAATATTTGGACAGGAAATGATCATTTATTTGGGTGTGCAAGCAGAACTGCAACAATCTCTCTTGTTTTTCAGACAGTAGGTCACTCATGTATAAATCTGCCATAAGTATTTTTGACTCTAGCAAATCTATAGCAAATTTCTAAAAGTTTTGCAACTAAAACAACTAAGACTCATGCTCAAGTTTTCATTCGAAAGAAAATCGCCATGTCCCTTAGCATCAGACAAAGATATTTAACCCATGGAATACCTGCACCTCTCATACTCTCCTATAATTTTTCATTCTAAAAGAAAGTTGTTTTTCTGTTCCCCTGCTTCCCCTTTTTAGGTAATTTGGAACTCATTAAGATCCTTCACTGACATAGTAAACACATTTATAAATGCAGCTTTAAAAATGCAGTGTCTAATTTTTTCCACATATTCCAGAGGCTTCCTTGGAAAGAAAGTATATAGACCTGAATTGAAGAAATTTTTTTTTTCTAATATAAAAATAAATTGTAAGGAAGCTGTTAAGAATGATTTTATAATCATCCTTGAGGCAGAAACCATTTTGAGCAAAACTGGTAGCATGAAGGCTACATAAAAACTCAAGAAGGCATTAAGAACATTTATGATTGTTGCAGCAGAAGTCCAATTTACATTGAGTTAAAGCATGATGGAATTACCAAGTGTGCACATAAGTTGAGCAGGTCAGAATAGGATCAGTGTCACACCTTCAGGTATGTCAGATGTAATGTGTACTAATGTATTATTTAAAGGATTTTAATGAAAACTGAATCAGATTAAGTGAACTGTTTCTAATCTGATTTTCACTGTATCAGGCTCAGCCCTACTCTGAGATAATAAAGCCAATGAAAAATAAAGAAAAATAAATAAGCAATGATCAGCAGAGTGTAAAAAACTTCAATCTGCAGGACAGAGAGTCAAGCAATAACTTTCTGTTATTAGTTGATTCCCAGCTTGCCAAAACACTTACACTTTCAAGACAAATTAGCAATTGATAAAAACCAGCCCTTTTTCTCTACCAAGAGCTGTCAAGAATTACAACCCCTGGTTAGGATTTCTCAAGCAGAATATGCATTATTATGTTCTTCTCACCATCAAATACACCCTCAAAACTGGCACTTCTCATCTGTAATTAACAAGCAGAACACAAGGTAAAATGCCACAACCATCAGTGGTGCAAGTAATGATGTGAAATTGTTTCCACAGGCTCCAGGTCCTTTGAGAGGAATAAAAGGGCTCCACTGTATAACCCTCTCCAGACCATTTCAGACTCTAATCCTGCTTCTCTCCTACAACACAATCCTCTGCGGCACTGGGAGATCGTGAATTAATTACATTGATTTCTTTTTGCAGTAGCCAGTTGATTCAGAAAACTGCATCAATCAAAATTTGTTTTTCCTATGGTCTCTTAGTAGTTCCACAGACATTTCAAGCAAGTTGCTGTGAAGAAAAAATAGCCTCAAGAATGCAACTACATTATGCAGGGACTAATAAACTGGCATCAACAAAATAAAAATGTGTTTGCAGCCTGGGGTTAACAATTGGCTACTTTCAGCCAAGATAAAGGAATATTTTGACTTTACTTGACCTAGTCTGAACAGTCTAGAAGGATTTTGCTAGAACTGATCACTGACCTTGGCTGGTGAAAAACACATATTGATGGCAACATTCCTTGCAACATTTCATTTACCAGTTCTAAATTTTGAAACCTGTTTGCTGCAGTTGGTAAAGTCAAGGTAAGAGTGAATAGCATAGGTACCTCCAACTCTTAATGCCTTGTCTAGTCTTAAGAAGTATATTCAGAGTGCTTCTAAATTATGAAGGAAACAAATATTTCAGTTTCCCAAGGGCTTCAGTTTATGTTTTACACTAATTAATCATAATTTGTCTTAGACCATTCCTTCTTATCTGTTATGCTGGCTTGTCATATTTCAGCACCTTCTCCCATCAGCCCCAGAGAAGCTGATTCAATCTTCATGTTTTAGCACTATGTTCTTTTAAATGTTGCAGCTGGTAACATGACTTCCAATTATTTTTATGCAAATGCATGTGACAACAACCCACATCTATCTTACCTCTCACTAATTAGATTCTAAGTTTTTAAAAACTTTTTCAGCTTTTAAAATTTTGCAACATGCTTGAAAAAGTATTATTTCTGTAACATTGCTCTTCTTCAAACACTGCTGCTTGGTCTTTCTAATAGTTTCCAGATAATTCCTCCTTGACATATTTCTGCTATATGATATGTCTTTCCCTCTGGGCTTTTAAAGGAAAAATATTCTCCACAAGAAGCTCAGGAAGACATTTACTGCATAGCTGCAACTGCCAAAAAATTACTATTCTTATCATATTGCTTCTTCTACAGAAAGGGTATGGCACTTCTTTCTATAAACTTAGATGTGCCAGTTAAAACCTGAATGTCCAACTTCATTTTTACTTTATTATTTCTTTTCTGTTTTATTATCCTTGGGTCCCAAGCTAAAGTTTGACCTTGTTCTACATATTTATAAATGCATACTATATGCAGTGCCATGAATCCTTGATGACTATATTAAAAAAAAATCTCATTAATGTTTCAAAACAATGGTAGAAATTATTTAACATTATATCTATCTTATCCATAGTTTCAAAGAACATTTAGAATATTCTTGGCACAGAAAAGACAAGGAGGTGACCCAAGGTGGCCAGGATGACTTTACTAAGGGCAAATAATGCCTGGCCAATTGGGTGGCCTTCCATGGCAGAGTGATAGCAACAGTTGTCAAGGGAAGGCTGACAGATGACATCTATTTAGACTTCTGTAAGGTCTTTGAGATCATCCTTATCTACAAATTGGAGAGGAATTGATTTGGTGCATGCACTGTTTAGTAGGTAGGGACTAGCTGATAGATGCAACCACAGTCTATGGATAACCTGGATGTTCACACTGGAGCTGTGGTCAGTGGTTCTGTGTCAAGGTGGAGCTGGTGAGGAGCAGTGTCCCTCAGGACTCTGCCTGGGACTGCTGCTCTTCAGTGTCTTTATCAGCCACACAGAGAGAACTGGGAACCTCATGAAGTTCAACTAGGCCAAGTGCAAGGTGCTGCACCTGGGTTGGGGTGATTCCAGACATGAGTACAGCCTGGGGGAAGAGCTGCATGTGAAGAGACCAGTGGAGAAGGACTTGGGGGTTCTCATGGATGAAAAGCTGGACAGGAGCCAACACTGGTTACAGCCCAGAAGGTCAATGGCATCCTGGGCTGCATCAAAAGAGAAGAGGCCAGCAGGTCAAGGGAGGGGATTCTCCTCCCCTCTGCCCTCAGGATTACTGCATCCAGGTCTAAGGTCCTCAGCACAAGAAAGACATGACCTGTTAGAGTGGATGCAGAGGAGGCCACAAAGACAACCAGAGGAGAATACTTCCCCTACAAAGACAGGCTGAGAGAGTTGACATTGTTCAGCCTGGAGAAGAAAAGGCTTTGGGGAGGCCTCACTGTGGCCTTCCTGTACATTAAGGGGACCTATGAAAAGGAGGGGAAGGGTCTTTTTATATGGGCAAATAGTGACAAGGACAAGGAGCAATGGTTCTAAACTGAAAGAGGGCAGGTTTAGATTAGATGTTAGGAAGAGATTCCTTACTCAGAGGATGGTGAAGCACTGAAATAGCTTGTCCAGTAAGACTGTGGATACCCCATCCCCAGAAGTGTTTAAGGCCAGGTTGAATGGGGCTCTGAGCAACCTGGTCTAGTCAATAGCATTCCTGCTAGATGTAGAAGAATGAATGCATAATAACTCAGTTGCATGGAATGTGAGAAATGTAGCCTCAGGGTAGGGGAAAACTTACCTGTAAAAAGCCCTGGTGGCACTCCCTGGACTGTGGACACCTTGTTGGCCAGATTGATGCTGGACCCAGGACCAGTGATATCCTTTAGTCTGTCTCTGTTTTCCCTCTTTTTAAAAAATTCTTTTATTTCTATTACTACTAGAAGATAAGGGACTAACTTATTCCAATTTCTATGATGTATATAATTTATTTATAAAACTTTGTAAGGTCTTTTCTTTTGGCCCTCTGGCATTTGTTGTTCTTTTTCAGCCATGGGTATTCACAAATCTTGAATGTTCCCTTCCTCTCAGAAGGGGAACATCACAAATATGTAGATTAGAACAGTATTTAATTTTATATCTGTTACTCTCTGTCTTTCACATTATATGAAAGAATACCAGACCATACACCTATGACACCCTTCTTCACATTTCACATGAAAATAATTAAAAGTTATTGTCAGAAAGGAGGAAAACCAGCAAACCAGATGCAATATTTCTTAGCAGACACAAAACCTCAGCTTTTAAATGCAATGCTGAATTGTATTAACCTAAGTTTGAAAGAAGAATTAAATGTGATGCATCATCAGAAGGTTAAACCCTTGGCTATAGCGGCTGCCTCAAGAGAAGAGTGACACTGCTCCGTCTCAGGAAAGACAGAGGTACATTGGTGAGTTTCACTGACTGCAAATATTACCTGTCAATACCTTCTTGCTGCAAATGTGCCAGAAAACAAAAATTCATGTTGGAACAGCTAAAAGGACTGAAAATATTTTACGGGATATGCTATAGATAAACAAAAATCAATAATAAAAAAAGCCTTAACAAAAAACTCTGCTAAATCTAGCAAAAAACCCCAACAACTACAAGGGAAGGTAAATTACTGTTCTGCTTCTCCGATCTCTGGCTTTCATGTACTTCATTATCAGTCAAATTGGCCAGGAGTCTCAACCCCTCAGTGTCAGTACCATCCCCTATTGGAGGCAGCACCACCTCAGGACAATCTGTAGGACAGAATGGGCAACCATGGTTCAGTTGCTTCTCTTCACAGCTCAGTACCTTAATACAAATCCACCTGGCTTGCACTAAGTTGCCAAACTGGGTGATGAGATGCAGGCATATATTCCTTCATCCAACACAGAAGTGGAACAGACAGCTTGAACAGGCACTGCCAGCATTATCTGTCAGAGCTTTGAATGAGTTCATCTAGAACTGGAAATTTATACCAGACAAGGGCAAGTTTATGTGACACCTTTCTTTTTGAACTCTATGTGTGTATCTAATTGGGAAAACAAATATGACAGATACCTTAAATAATAATGCTTATGCAAGTGTATTTGGGTACAGTTTGTCTTAGAAATGTTAAATTATCATTTTCTGCATGCTTTCTGCAGCTATACATACATAATTTGATATGTCAGACTATGTTTCTCTGGTCCTTCTTGTGGTAGTTTATTGCACTGTTCCAAGGCTACAGAGTTCTTTTTAAAAATCTCCTTCAAAGTTATTTTTAAACAATGGGCTCTGATGAGCAGATTTCTTCATAAAACTTGATCCTGTACATACTCATTTTAATGCCCATAAACAATTTTTGCAGCTCCTCTATTGATTGTTAAGTGCAATTCTTCTTTTGTTGGTTTTTTAATAGTTGTCCAATCAGCAAGATAGTACTTCAAAACTAAATCCAATATTACCAAGATGCCTTGCTTCTGATGTTTTGTATCGTGCATATGACCTGCCAAGACATTGATTCTCTCACTACACCATCAAAAAGGGTGGGAATTCTCTTGTTTTGACTTGAGCAGGCTGTTATCATTCTCTACAGCTTCCTGAAGGGTGGTTGTAGTCAGGTGGGAGTTGGGCTCTTTCACCAGGCAGCAACTGACAGAACCAGAGGTCATAGTCTCAGGCTGCATCTAGGGAAATATAGGTTGGATATTAGGAAAAAGTTTTTTACAGGAAGGTTGATAAAGTTCTGGAATGGCCTGCCCAGGGAGGTGATGGAGTCACCATCCCTGGATGTGTTTAAAAACAGACTGGATGTGGCCCTTGGTGCCATGGTTTAGTTGAGCATTTAGGGTATGGGTTGGACTTGATGATCTTGAATGTCTCTTCCAACCTAGTGATTCTGTGAAATCTGTGAATTCTGTGGAAGTTACACAGCTAGACCAAGCCAATAATTCACCTATGTTTAACAGTCAAATAGGCAGAAAAGTACTTCCAGAGAAGGATTTAGAATCATAGAATGACCTGGGTTGGACCTTAAAGTGACCTTTCGCTAGCCCAGGTTGCTCAGAGCTCCATCCAGCCTGGCCTTGAAGACTTTCACGGGTGAGACACCCACAACTTCTCTCTTTCAGGGCCTCACCACTCTCACAGTAAAAAATTTTTTCCTAATATCTAATCTAAACATACTCTACTGAGGATTAAGGACATTTCCCCTTGTCCTGACATGCTCAGCATCCACATCTCTACAGGAAGGTCTGGATGTGGCAGACCCACATTTCACAGCGCTTGCAAAATCCACTCCGCCTGTGAGGGACTGGGTGTGCACACCCTGCGTGTGGGTGTGTATAAATAACTTACAGAAAGTTTCATGGAAATTTTAAGGCATTTAATAACATTCTGCAGTGTCTGATATTGTGGTTTATCAGTGGCATTGCTGATACTGATCCTGAATTCTTAGTTCACTTATTGTCACTCATCATTAATAAATCAATAATTATACACCATTAAAAAAAAATACTTTTATCCCAACTTAAACCACATCAATTAAGCAGCTTTCCCCTGTGAAGAATACCTGTCAAAATTTGAAGGTAGAAAAAGAACTGCCAGTATAACCTGCATCTAGCTTCTTATGCTACATAATTCTGAACATGCACAGATTGTTGCACTTATGCATTTAGGAAAATCCATAAGTCAAAATGAAAGTACCAGCTAATTTTGCACACCACTTGGAGCTAGGAAATTGTTGAAAGCAAGCAATCTGAATTACTGTCTGAGACAACTTAAATTTTGTCTAAATTGAGAAAATAGGTGGAGACAGAAAAAATTGCAAATGTTGACATCCGAATAATTATTAATATTGTACTGTGGCAAATTTGTTTCCAACTGAGTCATAGATGAAAGCACTTAATAGGAGAAAATCTCTGAAGCATTCAGGTGTCTAAAACCAGATGCAAAGGTTCACAGTGATATTCTCTGTAAAGTAGAGCCCTCCCTTTTTCAGAGACTCTGACTTTTCAGACAGAACTAATTGGTTATTACATAAGATTTCTGTTCTCTGAAAACTATCAAGCTACATTATTTTTTTTTCCTTGAAAAAGAACTGTAGTCAAACCAGAGAAAATCAGGCAAACATAATGCTATTTGCCAGTAGCTATGGTGACTGCTTGTAGGAAAAGGTAAAATGTTCTCAAGTGAAAGAAAAAACCCTCACTGTTGCTTCTGTAGGATAAAACTGAGCCAAACAAAACTATTTAATTTGTTAATATATATTTCTTTGCCCAAGTAAGCAGAGTGGGAAGGAAATTAACTTCCTATATTTAAATGCTTTAATTGGAAAATTCTTCTAGGAAGAGTGTTGTAACACTTCAGGAATGCTATCATTATATCAACTCTCTGTGTAAAGATCGCTGTAATAGCTGAAAGCTTTGTAATAATTAACTCCTTCTAGAAAGTAGGAAGATAGTGAAGAGGGAAAAATGTTAATAATTCATTAAAAAATCAGGATTATTGACACACTATCATTATAAATAATTAAATCAAGTAAGTCTCCTCTCGGTAACATATCCTTGAGGTGCTGGATTCTTGTACACATTGATGCGGCTCTGGGACATAATATTGATTAAATCATCCTTATTAAATTATTAAGTCAGATTGGGAAAATGGGCCAATTTTGTACTCCTCTATGTGTTCATTCTTAAATAGAGAGGCCTGGGAATGTTTATTTGCAATTGTCCTCTTTGCACTGCACTTATTCAGAAGCCATTTTAAGCTGGAGCACAAAATTGCTGGATTCCTTAAGCATGAGCTAGCATGTATTCAGCTAAGAGTGGGCTCTAAGGAGCACATCAAAGCATTGTACTTCAGCTGCATTAAATACATGTTAATGTCTAAAATACTGAAAGATAGATGTGACAGAAGTGGCCTGATATTAGTTTACAGCTTACAGCCTATCCCTGCTGTTATTCATCAGGCCTGCATGGGTCTCTTAGCCACTCTGTAGTAAGAGTTGCAGTGTCATCTCATGGTGAAAAGACTTCTTTTTCCAAAGGATGAATCCTCAGACTTCTCAGCAACACATACATTTAACTAAGACTGCCATCACTAGAGGTAGAACAGGTTTTGCTCTTTTCTTTGTTACAGAAGTGGGAGGCAAGTGGATTTCTCTTTTTCCTGGTTTCACTAAGTTGACATCCACTGGTATGACACGCAGAGCGGTAGCAGCAAGCTAGTGACACCACAGCAATTTCTGTCCTACAGAGAATTAACCTAGCAGTCAATTTTTATTTGTTTGCCCTTTTTACCTTCTCTTGTTGTACCGCCCTTTCTCTTATCTTCTAGCTGGCTGTACTCTCAAAGGAATAATTAAATTTGGACAAATCTTTAATCAACAGGACAGCAATGGTTTTGGTAGTATCCCACTCTACCCCAACTCTTTACCTTCTATCCACAGAAACCACTTTAGAAGTTCAAGACATTTTTATCTATGATTCTGACTGCAGGTTCTTCATTGATTTCTGAGGGTGATCAAGCCAGGTATGGCAATGCAAAAAATGCCCTAAGAACTTTTACTAGGTTCTAATTGAGACACTGTTTTTCAGACTTCCCTCCTGTTGTTTTCTCTTCAGTTCTATAATGCAGATCAATACAATCCAAAGTTATTCTGTGTGAACAAAAAAATGTTGAATGTATCCAGCTGTGGTGCTTGATTAGATTTTCATTTCAGTAGTGTAAATCAGAGTAACTCCACATAGGGCAAGGAAATCTCAGTACTCTCAAATGGTGTAATATTAGATGTAAAACCAGAACAAAATTCCATTTTTCTCCTTTTTCAACTGGCAGTGTTACATCCCAATCCTGCATCAGAAGATTAATCTCCTTTATATGTAAACACAGAATTGTACAATTACTAATTATTAACTAATAGAGTATTTAGACAGAGAGGAATATGCTCTTAACATCCTCTGTCAAGAAAGATAATTGGAGATGCAGCCTGAAAGAATATCATCCTCTGTGACTCAGATATCAGTGCATAATTTCTGTTAAAAGGAAGATAATTTTTCTCAAGAAATGCTGATTGCAGCCATAAGTTAGCTCAAACAAAAAGCAGGCTGGAGGATGAAGCATAGCTGGAATATGTTGATTTTATTTTTTAAATAACGTAATGTGTCCCTGCAGTTTATTCTTATGCCCATTCTGCTTTCAGAAATGAAAACCAGGTCTCAAGCCTAATTTCAATATTATAAACGCAAGATTAAAGAGTCTGTTTTCTGCACTGCAAATGAAAATAAAGTAGCAGTGCTGTGCAGGCTCTTGCCTATGTGCTTACACACCTCACTATGAAAGAATACTTCCATGAACACAGCATTTCTACTAAAGTACATAATTTGCTACGTCTCACTGGGACTATCTGCATCTCCCTTTATGGGAGTGAAGCAGCCTGATTGGTCCACACAGAGCATTCTTCTTCGTTGTTGCATAGAAAGTGAAATGAAATCAGGAGAGCACAGAGAAAAAACCCTCAGATACCACAGTAGTAGCGAAAAAAGAATATATACTTGAATGGAAACAAGCAACAATTTCCCATCTTTCCCATACACACAGATCTTGTCATGCCAATATTTACTAGGTTAAGCAGAACAGAATAATGTCTAGACGGAAGAAACCCTATATTTTCCTTATTGAAAAAACACTGCAATAAAGCTCAGAACAATAAGTGTTGGAGCAGTCACAGAAAATGGCACACCACTGGGCACTATTATTCCTTCTCTCCTGAGGTCTTAATCTAGAGTGTGATTTTTTTTGTTTTTCTTTTTAACAGCTGGAGATATATAAATGCAAGGGGAGGAGGGATGGAAGTTATAGGGGACAACATTCTAAGCATCTTAAAATATTTGCAGCACACATATCACAGTGACTAAATATACCCCAAGAGAGTATAATATTTTTTTTCTTTCCTTCTTTCTGGTAAATCTCAGAGCATTTCAAATGTTAACTGACACAAGGTTTGTCAGAGAGGAGTTTTTTTCTCCTCTCTATGAAATTTATTTCTGCAAGCTACTGCCAGTAGGAAGATGCTTTTATGAGAAGCAAATTGCTTGAATGTGCTACTGGGGGATTTACTTTCTCTGCACCCCCAGTTTTATTTAAATGTCATAAAGAGCTGGCTAAACCCAATTCTACCAGCTCTGCAGTGTTTTCCTTCAGCTCAGGTCTGTGATCTACTGCTTTTTGTCCAGAGGGGCTTCAGTGCCAGGTCCATTTCTCCGTCAGGGAGCCAGTGACACTGGAGCTGTAGGTGGCAGCAGCCCACAGCTCTTCTCTCTCACAGCCTGGTGAAAGCCTAAAACCAGCCCAGAGACACGGAGCAGCGTTTTACTCAAGAGGCAGCAGAACAAAATATGGTAATAAGGATTTTTCACAGCCAAGGATTGCAGGATTTTCCTGGCAAAGAAAAGCAGTTTATGAAGCACCCATTTACTTAAGATTTGGTTTGTTGATTTGGTTTTTTTTTCCCCTTTTTTTCTTTTTTTTTTTTTTCTTTTTTTTTTTTTCTGGAGAAAAGTGTTATTTTGCATATGCAGGCCCTTGGACAGTGTATAATTGTATAATGAAATGTCTCCAGAGCATAAAGATGAGATTTGACACAAACCCAATGTTTCTCATTTTGTTTTCAATTTGATTTTTGTAAGTTGGAGCATTCTGTGGTGAGTGGCCTTGTGATGCTGTGTTTTTTTGGGTTTGTGGCTCAGGTTGCAGTGTTCTGGTCTAAGGAAAGCTAATTGCAAGTGTACCTGGCTTTGCAGTGTAGCTTGATAGAACACAAATGCAATCATTGCCAAGGATATGAGAAATACATATATATTGCCCAAGTTACTAAAAACACATATTATCAAGTCTAGCTTACAGAAAATGCTTGTCAATCTAAACATCCAGGAATTAGGAACTGCCCAATTCATACTAAGGAAAGCCCACCCAAAAATATGGGCAAAAGCATACTGATAAACAACATCAATATATAAGCATGTATACCAATTTGCCTATGAATACACTTTGAATATAAATGTATTTTCTCCTATATACATATTATAAAGATATAATAATACCCAACTGGTTTTGCTACTACTCAAATATTTATCCATAAAAAAAAAAATTGATGGTTTAACTAAATTAGTAGGCAGATTAAAAAAACAAAAAAGATATATTCATTTCAATTACCATTTTTTACATATTCTGCATCTAGCAAGATTAGTTCCTAACCACAAATGCCATCTTGTTCATATTAAATCACAGCATTTTACTATCAAAGTACAAAACAAACATCCTCTCATTTTAAAACTGAGTGTTATAACTCTACATCTGCTCTTAAATCATTGCCCTAGCTTTAAAAACCTGATTGAACACAAACAAGAAACTGTCCATAAATAAAGTGTCCGGATATTGAATCCTGCTCCATCTCAGTATTGACTCTTGCCTTGCAGTAACTTCTATGTAAAAAATGCTCTCCTACAGATGGAATTAACTCGTCCTTGCTATAAAGTGAAACACAGCAGGACCCAGAGAGCATTTGCTGAAGCTGAAAACCAATGTTAGAATTCAGCCTTGAATTTTGAGCTGGCATAACTACCACCTAATAAATCTGGATGCTGAGTTTCAACACTTGTAAAGCTAAAAAAATATGCTCCTGATTGCTTAGTCTTTTTATTGCAGTTTAAGCATACATGCTAAAGTAACATTTCAATGTTAAAAATGTTTTTCCACTCCAAGAATTTTAATGTCTAACAATTAAATAGGTATCTGTGAAACAGTTTGTCTACTTCATTGTTCTTTAAAGCAGGGAAATAATAATGATACTCAAAGACTGCAGCAGGATTTTAAATATGAGTGGCTACTTTTAACTTACTGCATGTTTATATATTGCATTCTTGCTCTATCATCCTCGAAGCAGTGACAAAGCAACGAAGCTGTTTACTGGTCCTGTGTCCCACTTCAGCTGTGCTTCACGGTTTAAGTGAATCTTAAGTAGGCAAATTTTACCCTGGGGAAGATGAGGGTATAAGAATTGCACTGCCTGAATCAGAAACCTAGAGAAAGCATCAGGAAAAGGAAATGGTTTGGAACTGTGCATTCTCCAAACTAGGGAGTGGGGGCATTTAGACCTTCTGACTAATTTAGAGGTTTGGTATTAATCACCAGGGAGAATTTGCTGTTATTATTGTTGTTGTTTTTTAATACCATTTTTTGTATAATAGGAGAATACATTTGTATTAGGCATGACCTGAGAGGAAAAAGGAATTAATTAAATTAAGAGCTCTAAATGTATCATAAAATTTGGAGTAAAACCATCTTATGGACTGTGTGCCTGAAGGAGCAGAGGGGGAGATTCCAACCATTTGGCAAATTTTCACTTTAATTTCTCCATGAAATCTACTTGAGAAAAAGGTAAAAAGAGTTTAAAAAAGGTAATCCCCTTTACAATACACAATTTATTTGTTAATGGTTCTTAACTGCAAATGATTTTCAGTTCAATTTACCCTAGGTTTTTCTAAACAGTTTGCTTTCTCCACTACATTAGTATTTTTTTCCAGGTAGTGACTCTAATCCGTGTAACAATATCGTGAATGCTAATGAATGCAAAGAAAAAAAATCTGGTTTGCACAAAATGATAACATGATGAAAATGAGCTTAGTGCGAATTTTGGGATTTAAATCAATCTCTGAATATTTTGGTAAGATATGATGTCCATAATTAATCCCTAAAGGTATCCAGGAAAGTGCTTAAGCCTGGGTTAATGAACTACCATGCTTAGGCTCCAACCTAGAAATATTATGCAATATTTCTGGAAATGGTTTACAGAATGGAAAAATGAATGAATTATTGGGCATATCTGACAACTGAAATACAATCATGCTAACATATTATGTTCTACTGCAAAACAGAATAATTAATGCATATTACTCAGGCTACAGATAGTAGTCTTCATGTTTTATTTCAAGACTTGAGCTCAAAATTCTAGCCATTTGTAACTCAAACCCCTTTGCTGTGAAGAATTTGTTTAGATTGAAAATCTCTGTTATTGATGATATACCATTCTCTAGCTTATTTCTGTGTATTTTCCTTGATCTTTTCCAGACCCCACGATATGAATAATCCAGAAGAAAAAAAAAATTAAATTTAAGCTGTGAATAGGAGCTAGCAGTGTGCCCAGGTGGCCAAAAAGGCCAGTGGCATCCTGGCCTGTATCAGCAACAGTGTGGCCAGCAGGACCAGGACAATGATTGTCTCCCCATACTTGGCACTGGTGGGGCTGCACCTTGAGTGCTGTGTTCACTTCTGGGCCCTCCCTCAGTACAAGAAGGACATTGAGGTGCTGGAGTGTGTCCAGAGAAGGACAGCTGAGCTGCTGAAGAATTGGTCTAGAGAGTAAATCATAGGAAGAGCAGCTGTGGTAGCTGGGGTTGCTTATCCTGGAAAAATGGAGTTTCAGGGAGACCTTATTCCTCCCTTCAACTCCCTGAGGAGGCTGCAGTCAGGTGGGGGTCAGGCTCATCGCACAGGTAGCAAGTGACAGGACCAGAGGAGCTGGCCTAAAGCTATGTCAGGAGAGGTTCAAGTTGGATGTCAGGAAGGATTTTGTCACTGAATAGAAAGGTGGTAAAGCACTGGAATAGACAGCCTAGGGAAGTGATAGAGTCACCACCCCATCAGTGCTCAGGAAATAACAGGAGATGGCACTTAGTCCTATGATCTGGTTGGCAAGGTGGAGATTGGTCAAAGGTTGGACTAGATGATTTTGGAGGTCTTTACCAATCTCAATTATTCTTTGTTTCTAATTGCTAAGATTGTCACTGAGAAATATAGAAAAAAAAAATTTTTATTTACAGGACAGCACTCACGCATCTTGAACAAATGCTGTTCATTTATATTTAATTGATAGAATTCATTCCTAATGTACTCCATTTCATGTGTCTTTTTGGGATTTTACCTATTTTCTCAGTGTCCTTGTCTTTGCAATTGGGGTGAGATACAAAATTTTAAAAATTTACAAAATTTACAAAATTTAAAAATTACCCTTAGCACCCTACCCAAAAATCTACTGTAATGAAGACAGGATGATTTTGGAGAATGGAACAATACATATAGCACAGTTATAGTCAGCATATAATTTGTTTGAGTGTATACATATCCACATGTGTTTCTACCTGCGTTTTCACACAGATATTTATTACACACTTCACAAATTCCTCATGATTACAGCAAGCTCATGATGTGGTGACTCAATAATGAAACTTCACGTTCTATTAGTAGCTTCAAAGGCTGTTTGGAAACAGAAAAGTGATGTCATGACCAGAGCTTCTGAAACTGAAGGTATACACATCCCTCTGCAATCCTGAGAAAATTTGCTGGGGAATGTAAAAGAGAACTCCAATGTAAATAACAGTCATTGAAGTGATCAGTGATAATCGCGGTCTGAGTTGATGACGAGTGCTGAACCAGAACAGAGGTGACTCATCCACACTTAGTGCACATGAGGGCTCCTGAATGTTCCTGCCAGCAAAGCGAGCCTTGCTGCCGAGCTCCTCCTCAATTCCCAGCAGCTGGTTGAATTTGGCCAGACACTCAGAATGTCACAGGGCACCAGTTTTGATCTGATCAGTGCAGACACCCACTACTAGGTCAGTAAAGAAGGTGTCTGCTGTCTCTCCAGAGCAAAGACTCACCATCACACCCCAGCCATTGGACTGGGCCAGCTTGCCAGTGGAGCCCTTATCACTGGCAGCTTCAATAACTATTTAAAACAAAACTTCTGCCTCTGAGTAACTGGTTTCCATCTGAGATTTTCACCTTGCAGCATTCCTGAGGTGCCCACTCCCAGTGGAATTTTTTAGAACCTGATCTCATTTAGTATTACAACCTATTCCTAAGTATGCAAACCTGCTAGCACAAATGTGTTCTTTTAGGTACACAGCAAAGTAAAGTATTCATTAAAGTACCCTACATGTAAACATATTTGTGCTTCATGTACAGACACGGGTGGGATGTCCAAAAACTCATATGACTATGACATCATATGTATGAAATATATATCCCATATTATCATCATGGTAATGAAATCAGCTTTCAGGGAGCAGTGGTGTAGTGATTTGTATTGTTCCATAACAATGCTAGACATCTCCACTAATTATGGAGGGAACTAATGACCCAGGTCTTGTTCTGACCTATTCTACTGTGAAGTAACCTGAGAGAGGTCCTGGTAAAGGACAAAAGGATTTTTGTGGTTCTAGAATCCTTTTACTATATTTCTATATTTCCTATATTTCCAAAGATACAGATTTCAGAAAACTAGTCTTCAAAAGTGGTTGTTTCATACATATTTTTTATCCAAGACAGTCTTTCCTGAAGAGCGATGTACTAATTTTCTAGCAAGACAGCAGGTAATTCTTACGTCTCTAGATGTTTTGAGAATAAAATAACATATTGATCTTCTATGTTCCCCTTCACTTCAGAGTAATACATAACTTCTATAAGTTTTCCCTAGTAAAAAAAAAAAAAAAATAAAAGGTTCCTTTTTCACAGCATGCAAGACCTGATATAACTGCAGCCAGTTGTGAGGAAGACAGTATAAGGACCTCAGGTATTGGCCCATTCCAATGAACTCTGAGAAAAAATTGAAATACTAGTTACCCTTGCCTTTGAATAGTCAGCTGGATACTTATGGATCTTTGCCAGAATGTCTCCTCTATTTCTGTCTTTCTGCTTCCTAAAAGCTGTCTTTTAGCTAGGTTTGGCTACTTAAAAGACACCTAATCTAAATTCATTATATGCATACACATGGAGCATGAGATTCTTGTGACTATCATGGTACCACTATGTATATTTATCTTTTCAGATGATCACAAAGTTGTCTAGTTTTATTAAATCCAAAAACCATGGTTCTAAAAGGCAAACTTAAATAAGTGCTTTCTGAGAAAGAAATAAAGTACAAAACTAAATCTGGTGTCATGATAACCTTCTTTATCAAGATGATACTTCCTATCCAGACTTCTCAAATTCTATTTGAATACTAAGCATGTTCCTAGAAGCTAAAAAGATACCAAAGGCAAAGAAAGCTTCTCTAAAGCATAATCAAAACCTGTTATGTGACCTCTGATAAGCCTCATTATTTTCCTTCAATGATAACCTCCCAAGCAAGGTTTCAGAACTATGAAATTCTAACCCATTCAACCTCCATTAACTACACTAGTGGTTCTTTGTAATTTTCAGTGTTTGAAGTGTAGAAATCTATAACTAGTAAGTAGGTGTGCATGTTAGGTCAGCAGCAAAGGAAGAAATGTTCTGACAAGTATTACAGACACTGCAGATTATCTGGTGGTTTGACCACTTTCCTGGGCAGTGCGTTCCAATATATAAACTTTTTGATTAATTTTTCCCCCTTAATACCTAACCTAAATCTCCCCTGCTGCAACCTGAGGCCATTTCCTCTAGTTCTGTCACTTATTAATTGGGAGAAGAGGGAAACACTCACCTTGTTACAACCTACTTTCATGTTGTTGTACAGATCAATAAGGTCCCCACTGAGACTAATCTTCTCCAGGCTGGAACTCCACCTCCACTGCCCTTCTCTGGACACACTCCAGCACCTCAGAGTGTCTTTCTTATGAGGAAGGCTCAAAACTGCACACAGGATTTGAGGTGTGGCCTCACCAGTGCTGAGTACAGGGGGACAATCCCTGCCCTGGGCCTGCTGGCCACACTACTGCTGGTGCAGGCCAGGATGCCATTGGCCTTCTGGGCCACCTGGGCCCACCCTGGCTCGTGTTCAGCCGCTGTCAACCAGCATGCCCAGGGCGTTTCTTCTGAGCAGTTTTCCAGCCATTCTGTTTCAAGCCTGGAGCTCTGCAAGGGGTTGTTGTGACCCAAGTGTTGAACCTGACTCTTGGTGTTATTGAACCTCACAAAATTGGCCTTGGCCCATGGATCCAGCCTGTCCAGGTGCTTCTGCACAGCCTTCCTGACCTCAGTTTGTCAACTCTCCCACCCAGCTTGAAGCTGTCTGTGAATTTACTGAGGGTGCACACCATCCCCTCATCCAGATCATCAATACAGATATTAAAAAGGACTGGGCCCAACACAGAGTTGGGAAACCTCACTAGTGACAGGCTGACACATGGGTGTAACAGTTCACCACCACTCTCTGAGCTTGGGTCCTCAGAAAAACCTTTGATGAAAGGATTATCTGTGTGGAATTTTGGAAAACCATTAGTTCAATGAATATGACACACTAGTCAGTTTTCATACATATATTACATGATATACCTTATAGCAAACAGTCTGAGCTCTACTATTTGTCAGTATTAATAGTGAAGTGAAATTCTAGCTAAGATTCTGCACGCTACTTCTCCAATTGGAGAAATTTGTATGAATAGTATTTTCAGTATTTCTACATATACTTAAACATCTCACTTGCCTTGGAAAAGTATTTCATTAATTTTGCTACTCTGTTGTATTTTAAAGCTGCAAACTAGATACCCCTTCAGGAATTAAAGCTATCAGAAATGCTGATTTGGTTCTGCTGTAATTCGCAGATATAAAGCTACATAGAATTTCTAGGCATTCAGTAGGAACATTCCAAGATGACTGGTAAAATAATGGCATTTACTGGTATTTCAATACCCCCAGTAAAATTTTAGCAATGGCAGCTTCTCTGATTTAAGTAAAATTCAATAGAGATGATATATAACATGATATATAAAAAATTTTGTGCACAGCCTGCACATTATCTAAAGAGTCAGGAATTTGAAGCCCTATATATTTTTGATCCTTGATTTTCTTACGTGCACTGTTTTCAGTGTGCCACTTTTCACACTAATCAGATACTAAATCTGTGGATCTGAGAACATAAAAAATTGATTTTCCCACAAACATTTTTAACAGAATCCCCTAAATTAGAAGCAGAATGCTTTATGGTTTGAATATCACTTTTTCTAACTTGCTTGTTTCAATTATTTTTCAATTGCCAGAATTTGTTATTACAACAATATTTCTAAGATAAAATTATGTTCTGAAGCAAACAAATTCTGAAGAGAGTACCTCATTTTAATCACTAGTAAAGAAGGTCCATATTTTAAAAATGCTTATTTGAAAAGAATAAGAGCTCAATACTGGTATATCCAACAAAATTTATGATTCTATATTTTGCTGTGTTCCCATATGTTATCATCATAAACTTTCCTGAGGTCTTACAGATGTTTTGTTTAAAATCTAAAACATCATCACTTAATACCGTCAGCTTAATGGAATATGGCTTTGATTTCTTTGTCAAATCTTTCCTCCACGCTACTATAATCTGAGGAATACAATGCCCAAGAAATTAAATACGATAAAATGGGAATCTATTTCTGATGCAAAGACTGAGACACACCTGGTTCAATTAATTCAGTCTTGAAACAGATATCCTAACAAAATTGTAGATTAGAACAATTTACTGTCTAATCTTCAAGGGCTAAGAGGCATTAAATTTTAGTATTCTGTTCTTATTTAAGGAAAACTAATGTAGGAGAAATGAAGATTTTTTCTAGAAAATCAATGTGCAGGGTTTTTACATGGGACTTAAGCCAAATTAATTCCTTCTACCAGAAAGATCAGCCTAGGTAAATGAATTCTCTACCTCTTAACACTTAGCGTTAGGAAAACTAGAAATTAAATTTTTTCTTCTGCTTATTTGATTTTCTTGTGAGAATATGATGCAACAAACACACATCCAACAGGAATTTTGGTCGTTATGGCATTATCTTTCAGCCTCCTCAAAACTATTTTTTTTCTTGATAAGAATGGCATTAATTTTTCCAAAGATCATGAGAAACCAAAAAGGATGAACAATCTCTCTTCCAGAAAAAGAAAACAGCTTGGATATATATTTAAATTAATTATTTTATTCTTCAAAATAAAATTTTAAATGAGTAATAGAAAAAAGTAATAGATTTCCAAATGTGAATCTCCTAAGTACCCAACTCCCACTATAATATCTAATCTCATAAAAAGAGCAGGACCCCAAAAAATCAAGTCTCCCAACTAGTCTTCCTAAATAATGGTATGTGTAAGCATAAATCATCATCATCATCATCATTACCACCGTTTTCATCATCCCAACATCCATTTCTGGAGCTGTAGAATGTAAGCATCTTTGGTATTGAGAGATCTGCCTAAAAATCATCCCTTTAAAAGGTAGTAGTTTATCTTCTTCATACAGATCAGCATGCATAACTGCATTTGTTGTAATTTCTGAAAAGTTGTGAGGGTAAACAACTCCCATCTGGAATTTTTCTTCATTTGAAGATCAACGAAGATGAATTTTAATCCCTTTGGTTTATCTTTTTGCAAAACCTGAGTATGATGGAACTTAAAGTATGAATTCTGAACTTAATATGGATGTTAACTAGGATTTAGATTGATAAAAACCCCAAAAAACTGATATTGTAGCTAATATGTTGGCCTGAGTCTCTTAGTCTACAAAACACATCTATAAAAAGCTTATTGATGTATGATAAATTCCATTATTTATGACTAACTGGTACCTTTCTTACCCAAAAACACCTACAACTAAAGCAGTGAGAGAAAATCCATGAGCAATTCTAAAGATTTGACCTGCCATACTCTTGCTAGTTTTGGAGAAATGCTTCAGTGGTCCTTACTTTGAAGGAATCTGTGTATTCTAGGGTAAAAATTCTATCTTTAGGTCAAAAAACACACAAACCAGATTTTTCAAGCTGGAAGCAGACTGCAGCTCTGTGCTAAAAATGTGAGAAAATAATTAATGAAGTCATACAAGCCTATCCTTAGATTAATACTTTCAGGTGAATCCTACCATAACACACAGTTTTGTATGGGCATAAGCAAGCATAAATGCATTTTTGGCAAATGGCTGGAAAAGGATCACCAGGATTAGCCTTTGAAATGAAAAAGGAGATGCAAAAAATCTTGCAAAGAACATTTTAGTGTCTCCAAGGTCTACAGTTTAAGGTCTTTCTTTTTTCTCCTAAAAATTCACATTCATAATTACCCTTTCAATTGTTTAATTAATATTCAGGATATATACTAGAAGGACACCACAAAATTTATTAAATCCCTTCATCTGGTCTCCTCAGCATCTACATCATAAGATAGTCTGTCACTTAACCAAGTTCAACCATAAAATTATCTTGTTCTTACAAGCTAACCTAACCCTGAACTCATTCGCCTTTTTTCTTTTTTCTAAAAGACATTAAAAATGTTATCAGATGAACTTTAGAAAAGAATTTGTATGAAAATTTTCGTTTAGTGATCTGTTCTTAAAGGCTAAAGAGGAATTGCATGATTTCCCGGAATGCAGAAAACAGACAGTTTCTGAAGTATGCTTTAAAATATGTATTTCTCTATTTATAGATAAAAAGGTACTATTCAAATGAGACCTACATATCTAGGAAGTTACCTCTTATATTATCAGGAGATGAAAATTGAAAATTTAAATTCCTCATTTATTTTTGTTGATTACGGCATACATGGAAGTCGAAATCTGAAGATAAGTGTCTCTCTATTGAAATTTATTGCTAATTGAGTTTGATTTTTCAGTCTTGGTTAATTGATTAACATTAATGGACCCATCTGCTGCATCAATACATGGGAATAACAACAGTAGGAATAATCACTGTGAGAATAGTTTGAGACACTGCAAACATGATTGTTTGTGGGAGCAATTAACTTTGAGATTGTATTCTACACTATAAAAGCTAAGCTTGTGTATGTTTACATTTTTTGAGTCTTTATAAAATTTAAAACAAATGCATTAATCAACTGCTACTAGTGTAGTGGCTGACATAATTGTCAAATCATTGGTGAGGTAATTTTGTGAGTTTATTTCCCACACACAGATGTGTCTTCTTAATTAACACTAAGCTTAGTTTGCAACATCTGGCTCATATGATCAGGGGGCCACACAGAATATTAAGAGCTTCCTAGGTTAATCTTTCCATGCCCATTTCAAGCACATCCAAATCCAACGAGGTTTCAATTCCATAGAACTATGTGGCATCAACCCTTAAATTTATGGAATAGTTGCCATTTTTCCCCCTCTGAAATTAATCTGGAATTCTACCTTAGCATAAAGTGCTGTAAAAGAGCTAGGGAACTTGGAAAAGTGTTTTTTAAAGGAGTAGAGCACTTAAATAGTTAGACTGTTTTGGATTTAAATCTAATACATAATGACTGTGTAAAGAATTAAAAATTTAGATTTCCATTGAAACATTCATCTGATGAAACATATGTTAAAACACTTTTGAAACCAATGGTTTTTGGTCTATTGTGCAGGCTTTGGCTGGGATAGAATTAATATTGTACTGGTGGGGAGCTGTATTTTACATTTGTGCTGAACATTGGGTTGATAACACAATCAAGGCCTTTCTGCTCCTCACCCCACGACACCAGTGCAGAGGCTGGGGCAGCACAAGGAGTTGGAAGGAGACACAGTTTACCCCAGCTGATCCAGGTGATATCCCAGACCATATGGCATCATGCTCAGGGTATCAAACAGTGGGTAAGAAAGAGGAAATGAGGCACATTTGGAGTTACATTGTCTGCCTTCCCAAGTCACCATTACGCATGCTGAAGCTCCGTTTTCCTGTCACCATTGCCCCACCTAGACAATTTAGGGCTGTGTCTGGCCCTTGTTCCCCTTTCTGAGCTTGATCCTGATCCCCTACCAGTGGACTGATGTCCCAGTCCTGCCTCAGCATGTCACTATACCCAGAGATATCCCCAAAGCCCAAGGGCTGGGTCTGTCCTGATGCCCTGCCTGGTGCAAAGTCTTGCCCTGACAAATGCCAGAGGAACACCTGATACAACCAATGACCAGAATGAGGGGTCAGCTGCACCCTGAAGTTCTGCATCTGAACACTAGGTACATTCTAATCCCTGTCTTCTTTTACTAAAATGACAAAGAATATTTTTTTCCCTTTCAAATAAATTTCTTTTGCATAATCATTGTAATTAATGGGTTGAACACTACAGTAGTATTTTTTCCTCTAATGATGAGAAAAGGCAAGTAAATATCGTTTCAGAACAATTGTAAAAAATGTTTCTTAGAAACACACCTGTCTATACTCAGCAATATGAGTTGACAAACTCCAGTCTTCCTTAAAAAACATGACAGAGATATTCGCTACGTAATACTTCATGGTCTTTTAGAAGCAAACCCACTAACTAGTTGCCAAGCACCTGAAGAATTAAATGCAATGAAAAATATACTTTTTCTTTTTTTTGCCATTAAGCAGTGCAATTGAAACACCTGGCAAAAATCTTGCTATGACACCGGATAGCTCCCTCATCACTCTCATGTGTGACTCCCATCACGTCCCACAGATATATGTCCAGTTGATTTAAAAACTCTCTAATCTGATTATCATCCACCGAGTGTAAATCTTCCTTTCTTCAGACTTTCTCCTACAGGAGAGGAATAGGATTCCTGGAGCCCAGTTATCCATAAAGACTAAGGCAAAGAATGCACTTGAGTCTTTCCTGAATCCTTTGTCACCAGGGTTTTTCCCCATTCAGCAGCAAGCCTACATTTTCCTAGGTCTTCCTTTTGCTGCTGACATCCTTGTAGAAGCTTTTGGGTTTGCCCTGCCTGTCCCTGCCAGATTAATCTCCAGAAGGGCTTTGGCTTTCCAGCTCCATATCTGTGGAGCTGGATTTTTTCTCTGTATTCTGTCCAGATCACCTGGACATGTTTCTATCTCTTGTATACTTCTTTTTAATGTTTGAGTTTTGTCGGAAGCATCTAATTAATCTGTTCAGGCTTGCTGACAGTTCATTTCCTGCTTATAAGATTGAATAATTCTTGGGTTTGGAGAAGGTGATCCCTGAAAATCAGTTGGCTGTTGTAGAAAATCATGAAAACTGTGCTACTGAACAGCCACTTATCCCTGGTTTGCACATGCCCAGTCTTCCATGAAGCCTCTGGGCAGAGGAGAAGTGACCTAATTCAAAACAAAAACATTTCTGAAAAGGGCCCAGGCCAGCAGCTGGAAAGCAGAAAGGCAGGAAATAAATCCAATCCTCATGAATTATTCAGGACACAAATTCAAGCGAAACAGTATTTCATAATGGCAGCTGACAGGCCAAGCAGTAGAATGGCAGAGATACAGTAAAAACCAACAGAGAAAAAACAGATTCATTACTCCAAAGCACACACTCAGTTTCATCAGACTGGTAGGCAAATTGTGTGTTCTCATAAAACTGCCTTGCTTTCATATGTGCTCTAGTCAAACAAGACTTAGAGATCAAAGACATGTTTCGTATTTTTTGTGTGTTCATATCAATCAAGAGGCAGAGAAGTCCCTCAAAAATTTTTTCAAGATCTCCTCAATCTAAGAACACACAGTGGCCTAGAACATCAAAAGAACTTTAAATTGTTCTGTTCAGCATTTGCCTTGAAGTGAAGTACAATTATTTAATAAATTGGCAGCTACTTCATAAACTCTATAATTTCTAAACAGAAATGTGTTTCTAAATGCTGAGTTCCTTAGATAATGATCAAATTGCTATGGCTTAAAAAGTTACTGTCCTCCTACTAAACCATCATTCAACTGAACCATCATCCTCTGTTCTTTTAACTCGTGTCTCTCTCAGACTCCATTTCCTCTTTCAGCATGATGCACCTTAGCTTTCAAAGGTTCTTTGACAATATCTTTTCACATATGCTGAAAGTGATCAAGAAAGTCACTTGTTAGCGTTTCCATAGCATGCTGATGAACCTTTGCACTCAGGAACACACCATGAAGATGTGTGAGAGTACACAACTGAGTAAGAGATGGAGTTCTTAGGAAAAAGAATGACCTCTTATGTGCCTTCTGTCCAAACTGTCTATAGAAAGGTTCAGATTTAGTCTTGTAGGAGTACTGATCTAGTTGGTTGCAAAGGAATTCTGGCTTCAACAAAATATATATCCATGTGGACAATGTCATTATATTTTATATCACTTTTCATGCAAGCAAATAAAGTGAAACATCTCTCTGGCTGGCATGAAGATGCCACATTTTCTATTTGAAATTATCAGGACAAAAGATTGGTGATTATTTCATTACAGAGAAAATTATAGTAATTTTTCATCAAGAATGAATGATAAAATGGGTAAATAAATGCCTCTTACCTAGTGCAGGTTCCCCCATTGTGACATGGGTGATAATCACATATTGGAACATTGCAGTTCTCAACATTCCTTCCTTCAAGAGCCTCATCTATGATGAACAACTCTTTGTGGTTGACTTGAAAATCCCTAATGCATCCTTTAAAGCCATATATCTGCCCAGCACATTGATGAACCTCCTCATGAACAGGAACCTTTCCAAGGAAGATTGATCCAAAGTTGATCTGCAGAAACAAAAAGAGACTTGTCAGAAAAAATGTGATTTGTGATGTTATTGTGAACAATGAAAGAACAATAGATACTGATAAAGGAAATAATCATTACTTGAAGATGGGAAAAAACTCTGATGCTTTCTGAAGTGATTATTTTAAAAAAAAGTTCGATTTTTTTTTTAATAATCCTTACAAAGAGGGTGGTTTAATTTGTTTTCATATTTTCAAATATATAAGACAACATACATTCCACAAAACACAAATTGGAATTCTCAGCTTTAATGACAGTGAACATGGTAAGTTTTTTACATAGATACCCTCATCCTATATGATGAGTTGAACATTCATGGCTGAAGTTTGGTGCAGGAGCACAGGAGAAGCTGTAGACTTGAAGACATTTCCTTTAGGAGACCTGGGACCTATGGGATCTCAAGATAAGGGGAATATAGAAAAAATATTTTAGTTTTTTTAATAAGTGACAGAAAACAGACTGCTATACTGAAGCCCAAGGGGGAAAAAAAGGAAATTTTCAAATTTCCAAAAGCCTAGAACATCCTTATAAAGGTGCAAAGAAACAATCACAACTTTTTCACACAGGATCTCACCAAATCATATTAATGCTCACTATGGTAATTCCTCTGTTGCCTGACCTAGGATTCAAGCCCTTAATCATCACATATAAATGACCTGTGGCTTATTTAACACTCTGAATTCCACTCCTCAAGCTAATTCCCGACTTTCTGGAATTCTGACATGAGACTAGATCATTCCTGAGTTCATTTGCTAAGTGCCTGCCAATTCTTAGGAATTGAAAAAAAAAACTATACTTGCATCACACAATGATGCATTTATTTGTACAATACCATTAGTCCAGAAAGAGGGTGACACCTAGCCCCCTCAAGTCAAGAAAGAATCCACCAATGGAATCAGAAATTATCACAGCATATTTAAAACATGTGAGGGGATTACTTATAGTGAAGAGGCCATTCACTATCATATTCAGACACCTGTAAAGAAATAGAAACAGGAGGAAAACATCCCATTGATTTATCTGGAATTCACACATCCATATGATTTTTGCTTTGTTGTTTTTGGTATTACTTTTGTCAGTCCTGGAGCTATGTTGCTGACAATTTCAAGTGAAATTTTGTGATAGAATGAATGTGAATACTGCCAGATATTCTTCTACTCAGTGTCTTTCATTCTGAAGTGAAAAAGAAAAACACCTACTTCCTTTAGAGCATGGATAAAATTAAATCAGATTTTTCATACCAAAGGACTTCAAAGACATTGGCTCTGCACTTGCTGAATTAGTTTCAGATCACTTGACTTGATCCCCTTTCAAACAAAGCTATGAAACACCGCAGTGATAGACAAGATTTGTAAGTAGGGTTTGCAAACATTTTCTCTCTGCTTGTGAATCTCTTTCAAGAATTAAGCAAAGCATTGGACTGCATGACAAAATGTCTCTGATTAGGAGCAGTGTTTTTAACACTCCACTGGCAAAACAATCTCCTTTATTATTTGGCTTATTTTACAAAAGCACTAACCTTGGGGGCAGATCCAGTGTATCACAGAGCAGCTTCAGTAGGCTTTGCTCAGTTTATAGCATCACTGGATTTTATCATAATGTATTTGATGTTCAAGCTCATTTTAGTACACCATAATACACATTCTTTCTATAAAGGTCCTGCTCTGAATTTAACTGATTGAACCAGAATATATTTTAAGGGGGCACAAAGAAAGAATTCCTGAAAGTCTTATTAATAACACAAAAGGTTTAATATAGCATTATATCAATAAATTATGTAATACTTATGTTTAACTTTTCAAATACTGATTTGAAAATATCCTTCTTCACTTTTAGCCAGAGTAGTGAAAAGAATTATCTTGGGCAACAATGGGAAGATATTCATTAGACCTCTTAGAGATAAGAAATGTCTTTTATTCTTTCTTTGATTGAGTACTTTGTAAATAGAGGTTCTGGGAGATTAGGAGTAGATCTGTAAAGTGTAACAGTTAGTCATGAGGATTTGACATTCATACTTCATACCACGCAAGGGAAAAAATTCTGTTACAAACCAGCAGTGCGTACTGTGAGATGCACATCAAGATTAGCATCTCTGCAGATAACTGACCTGTCTTCTAGTGAACAAACTTATAAAGCAAGCTGTCAATCACAGCTCAAATTCTTGTCTAAAAATGTTTAAAAATGTTTCATGCAGAAATAATCCTGTGACAAGAGAATGCATAAAAAAGGCAATAAAATGAAGACAAAGAATAACTGAAAAATTCAAGATTTGGGGAAGCTGACCTCTTGTCCATTCAGAATGAGTCTTCTGATACCAGTTTCAAAATGGAGACAGATATTTTCACAATATTATTCAGAAGCCAAGTCCTAGCAAAAATACTGAAACCGAATTAAATCACTGATGATTCACAACTGTCCTCCACTAGACAGTGTAGCTTGCAACTAAAAAGTAACTAGAATTACTGCTTAATAATATCTGAATTGTTTCTAATAACCCCTTGGCCTTAGGTAAATGACACTGCTAATACACTTTTTTAAACTCTTATAGCATCCATGTCCTTTTTATGGACTTTGTGCAGCAGGAATAGAGGCTTTAGAGTCAAATAAAAGAAGAAGTTAATGGATATGTTGTGGTTGCTGGATGCAAAAACACCTATTAGAAAGTAAGTTCATATAAGGATATCTGAAGAGGAATTATATTTCCTCCTTTAGAAGAAGTTAGAATATACCTATTCTCCTTTGAAAATAACTGTAGTGCATATGCTGAAGAAATGTTCAAAGCAAATAGCTATTTTTTGATGTTTTGCAGACTCACCTGAGATGCTCGATGTGAGAAGGAAAGTCTGTGCTGTACAGGGGGGTTTCCATCTGCAGCCACTTCAATCATGCAGTAACCTTCAGGACTGCCCACAGGCAACTTGTAGCTGTAAGGAAACAGAAGATCCCATTGCTGCTTATACTGTTGGTCACGGAGTATTCAAACCTCACACAGCAAAGGTAAGGTGAAAGAGATGTTCATACTTCCATAAAGTATGAAAATCTTTGGACACTACTAATTTCAGTTTCATGGCTGTTGAATTACCCAGGAGACAAAAGATGCAAGTTTCATCAACTAAAATCCCTCTTATGTTTCCTTTCTTGCTATTCTTGCCTAGTGTTTGAAATATATACAGAGAAAAGAAGAAAAAAAACCTTTAAATATTTAAGTGAGTATTGATAAATTGTAAGTGCTAACTGTGGTTGACATACAATCTCCCTAGTATAGAGGATTGTTGGACAAGTGACATCAACGTTGAATGATGCTGAACAGCCTGGGTTGAAATTTCTTTTTCCTGCCCTACAGAGGGAACATAAATGGAATAAGAAATGAAAGGCTGCATACCTCTGAGCAGAAAAATTACACTGAGAGGCAGTTATCACTTCTTGGAAACTGTGTTAGTGCAAACTCTGGTACTGAGCCTCAGAGATAAAGAAGAATGTAAGGTTAAGGGAATTTTTGTAGTAAATACTACTGAAAATTCAATAAAACACGGAGAATTTCAGCCAAATCACCATAATTAGATTTCTGGGGTAAGGCTTCTAACAACAATGCTGCATTTTTATGTAATATTTCACAAATGCTACAGAATGAACTTTAAAAAAGTTTCTGAAAAAGAATTAACATATTCATATGGACTACCAAATTTTCCATTTCTTTTAGCTGAATAAATGGAAAAGGACAATTAGAAATCTCAGAAATTGTTTTTTGTTGGCAGAGATGAATTTTTATGTTATGCAATACACATATGAAAGAGTTAAAAAATTTTAAAGCCCATTATGATCTGTACATTAGAAGCATTATTAATCATAGAAATTACTTCAGCATTGATAAGGACAAATTTACTCCTGGAGAAAACACATCAAGATGTACCATAGTCTCAAATGTTACCTTTTTATATGTCACTACCTGGTGATTTATTCCAGGTTATGCCTTGAGTTTTGTGCCTCTGCTTCTGTTTCTAAAGTTTTACCATTTCATCCTTCTCTCTGTAGATTCATTATGAAATCTCAGTTTTCACCTCTGAGTTGCTGGGAACATTGTATTGACATAAATGGATATAGTATTGTATATTATAGGCCCCAACGAATATTTAGAAATTCACTGCAGTGATTTCTAAGTCAGTAGCACAAAACCAGTGCATTTACTCACTCACCTTACAGCCAGAACATCCACATCAGCAGCTGATGCTTACATATTAATAAATCTCACCTTTCCAATGGTTATATCACTGCTGGTTCACAGCTAAATCAGTCAATACTAATTGATTGACTTTTCACTGTACTCCAATGCATGGGGTTGAAATGTGCTAAATTATTTCTACCTTGTAAGTATGCAACACATTTCTTATTTTTGAATCTTTCTTTAAAAGTCTGAGATATTTGAATGGTATTTTCTATTATCACCCTCTGCAATGTGATCTAGACCCCTAGACTATTTAAATGAGTTTGAAAAACACTCATTTTTATTTATAATTTTAGGATTAAAAGAGTCCTGTTGTTAAGGTATTTTTCAATTGCATTCTTTCTTGGAAAGTCTAAAGTTAGCATAATACTTTGATTTTAAATATAGGGAGCTAGAAACAGTGCCTGCTGTTTTGAAGACTATCTGATTTGCACAATTTCATTTTAAATAATGAATTCAGTAAACAGAAGTTTCTCCTTAATAAACAATGGATATATTGACAGATAGTTGGTGATTTCCTTTTAGGTACTTGAAATAAGGACAATTTTTGAGAAAATGCTCCACTGTTCTGTTTTCCAACCAATTGTTGAAATATAAAATATTCTTTGAATTTGTTATTCCTACTCATATTTCAGTTGCTGGGTATTGTCTCAGTAAGTCAGAGTGTATAAAGGCAACTTTCTCAGATAATAGAAAATCAGGTCATTTAAGATTCTCTCTTGGGGGAAACAAACTCATAGCCTTTTCTTGATGCTTTCTACTCTGAGTGGATACAGTAGTAGAGACCTAACACACTCATATCAAAGCCCACCCTCTGCCCCTGCCTTGTCCCTTATTTTCAGAAAGATTTCTGAAGTTTGCATGTTTCTTTTTCTAAATAACCTCTTATACCGCATGTTACAATGGTCCAACGCCAGAAGAACAAAGGTTTAAGTGAAGTGGCAAAATGAATTAATAGGAATGCTCATCTACTGAAAAATAAAAGAACATTGATGTCTGTGTCAGTGTGACCATCTTCAAGCAATTAGCCATCCATTCAGCATAGTAAACGTCCATTGCAAATGCCTGGTGCACACATATTCTCACTGTTTTCTACACATAATTTATATTGTTTTGGTCCTTTACTGTAAGAAAAAAGTGGAAGATTAAACATAGATGCAACTAAAATAAGGCTTAAAGACTGTTTAATACTGACAAGTTCTTTAATTTAGGATTCTTTATTTAGACAAGCCCAAGTATCATAAATTCATTTAGATAATAACACAGTCATCCCTACTCAGGCATACCTGGTAATCCATTCTGTCTTTAAATAAATATATGAGGAAAAAAAAGAAAATCCAAATAAAACCTCTCAGTATCCATAAACAACAGTTTATTATACAGTGATTTTGATAATTAGATCATAAGTTCATAAAGGACATAAAGGTGTTTTGCTTTGCTTCTAATATGCAGCAATGAAATCTCAAAGAGCAGAACAGATTTGTTTGATGTCTGCCAATAGATATGTGACTGAGTTGTGAGAAGAAAAGCAGAGGCTACAAGCAGGAATCTACTGCCCTGTATTGGAGTGCAGGTTAGGAATGCACTCCATGCATGCTACCACTGTTTTCTTCAGCATTTGCTTCTTTCTCCGTAAAGATTTCCAATGAATTAATACTTGAAATTTTTCTGTGTTGTCATAGGAAGGAAAACCTGTCATTTGAAATGTGAACAAAATGGATATTTTTCATGCTTATGTTACCATAGAATTAGGACTGTTTGAATTTGCTAGATTATTTAAATATGCCTAGAATAACTTTTACAAAGAGACAGTGCATGGAAAATTACAGTCCAAAAGACAGATTTCTTAGAATATTATACAATATGAATAAATGGCAGTTAGACGACAAATGCTATCTCAGTCTTTATTATAGCATTTAATTCCAGAATATGCTGCAACATAGACACATGCAAAATATAATAATATTAGCTTTTTAAAACAATGGTGGAAAAAAGAAGGGACTTGAAATATTCTGTCACAGAAATTACTTGAACTAAAATACCATCAATGTTGCTCTCTAACCTGGTTATAGTTTTCTTATAATTTGTGTTTAAATCTGTCTTAATCTTGCAGTTGAATAAATGCACTTATATCATTTCACACATCTCACAGAAGATTGAAATCCATTAGAAAAGAGAAAATTGAACTGATGATTTATTCTCTTGACATTTTTTCTTTATTTTTCTAATTAACCTCATATTATGAGATACTGACCTCACATTAAGAACACCTGAGATGAAAGTGGCTAATCACTGACATCTTTAAATTTTGAAGTATTTTTAGTTCAGTGGTGCTTTTTCACTCGTTTGGATGCTGAAGGCATTTCAGTCCATCTGCCTTGCATCTTAGTGGCATATTCTGGCTGCACTTAAAGCCAGCCTATTTTTCCCTCCAGAGACAGTGACAGGAAAGAATGCAACACGATTCCTATTGCAGTATGATTTTGTCAGGCAGGAGAATTGTGATTCATTCATATCACACTCACAACCATATAAAAAGGATTCACAGGGAAGTAAAGAATTGGGTGTGTGAGAAGTAGTTATAGGAAATGTGTATATGTGGGGGACATATGGGCAAGGTTATGCACAGTAATCTTAACAGGTCTGGAGCCATGTGAAGCCCAGCCTGTTCCTGGAGATGCTAAGATATAGGCCTGATGAATTCAAATATTTATTTCCACAAATTTGAAATGAGAAGATGTTCAGCCTTCCTATTTGCTCTAGGCTTAGAAAATCGTGATTTTTTTTCATAGTTGCTGTGGATTTTATGTAAAGTTAAGAACAAGAATCACAAAGGATTAACTATTTTCTTTTGCAAAAGACTCATTAACCCCAACAGGTGCACAACAGTGGTTATAGACTGTGTCATTAATAGTTGCATGTTGATTAATTATGTGCATGAACACTGGATTTCTAACAAAGTGCAATGTGTACCTCACACACTCATGACTCATGGATTACTTTAGGTCTGGAACTGGTAGTAAAATAAATCCTCTTAAGATACCCAAGATTGGGGCACCTCTAAATCTGGTATGATCTTGCTCAAGTAAATGTTTTAGCTTAAATTATCATAGATTTCTCCAGTTGGAAATAAAATCATACTTTTTTCCCTTTCTAGCTAGTCACCAGGTGGCACTAAAGGAGCACAGTAGAAAGCATTAATGCCAAATCCCTACTTATGTCTCTTCTAATAATTGGAAAGACTGACTTAAGCTCTAATTGATAGCATGATTGCTTCAGCTTCCAGTTATATCAAGGGAAACACAGTAAACCATCAAACTGATTACGTATTTGACAATAAGGATGAGAATAGGTCCAGAGACTGGAACTTCTGGAAGACTTTTAACTGTTTTTATGCAGTATAACTACGCAATGTAATCATGTAAAAATGGTGCATTCATGGTTATGTAAACATACTTCAGAAAGTTTAATTTATAGCAATTTTATTTTCTATATAATGCTGAAGGTGCAGCCATATTTCTAACAGATTAAGGAGAAGTATAGCAAAATTAAAGTGTCATATCAGCAGGTATAAATAACTCCAAGCATTATAAAGAGAACTTTTGTTTCTATACAAGCTAAATAATCATGGGTAAATTGTTTCTGAACAAAGACTTCACACTGCTATCAGTGCAGAGTTTCTGGTCTTCTGAAAAATTATTAGAAACTAGCAACATCACTGTCCATTTTATAATGCCACAGTTGGAGGACTACAATTAGAACTACTTGCTATTTTTCTCCCTACACTCTGAAAAATACTAGCCCAGCTTAACAGTTCAACACAGGAAAAAAATCCCTACAAAAATCCCTTTACTAAAAAAGTATTGATAGTAAAGACATAAAATAAAAGGGTCCTGCAAAACGCTGAAATAGCAGCTTCATTTACACCCTTGATTTACCAGAGCAGTTGTCAAGGGAACAACTAACCAACTGTCAAGTATTACAGGTGATTTTTCAAGAATGGTGATTTTACTTTTGACTGAGCATATTCAATTCACAAGCGTGAAAATATGTACTGCGCCTTGCAGTTTTAATAATCTCTTCATACTTTTCCAAAATTCTTGCACTTACTACCTTTTATCCCCTTAAAAATATATTTCTAAAAAGCCAATTGCTTTAAAAACAATACCTTCACTTCCCAAAAATTAACTTTAGCATACTTCTTCCATGGAAATGTTGTCATGTCTCTTTATCATCTTCTATTTCAGTAAGGTCAAATTTTGGTATTTCTTACCAAGTTCAATTGCAACCCTCAGAAGTGACAATTATAAAAATGAATGCTGCATTTTATGTCTGACATTTTATTTGAAATCAATGAAACATATTTCATAACCTCCAGCGATTCAACATCAATTTTCAGGTTTTCTAGTTGCTGCAAAGGGACCAAATAGTAAAAGTGTTCAGAGAAGGAAAGAGAAAAGGAGACCAAGGAGAAGAGTAGATGAAAATAAGGTAGATGGAAAACCCCAAATTACTTCGACTCCTGAAGTGTCTTGCAGGAGTCCCTTGATGGCCATTTCTTTAGGAAAAATAAAACAAACCACACACAAAAAGAGTGTGTGAACTTTGGGAATACATTAGGGAATTATAAACTCCAGCTGACCCTGAAATTTTTTGAAATTTGCTGCTGCAGCTGAATGTACATAAATCTCTGGTCCCTGATGGGACTTATCCCAGAGTACTGAAAGATATGGCCAGCGTCATCACAGGATCTCTCTTCATTAATTGTCAATGATCTTGGGAGTCTGGAGAAGCCCCAGTTGACTGGGAGCTGGCAAATATTGCTCCAGTTTTCAAGTAGGGAAAGAAGGAAGGCCCTGTAAATTACAGGCCTATCAGTCTCACTTCAGTGACTGATAGAATTAGGGAGGAGCTTATTCTGGGAATTATTGCAAAGCATCTGAAAGACAACACCCTCACTGGCCACAGACAGCATGGGTTCATGAGGAGAAAGTTTTGCTTAACCAACTTAATCTCCTTTTAGCACCAGATCAGCCACCAAGAAAAGAGAGTAGATGTGGTACATTTGGATTATAGCAAAGTTTCCAGTACTATTTCCCAGAGTATCCTTCTGGATAAAATGTATAGAAAACAGAGAAATCCATAACACACTGGCTGAGCAGTTGGCTCAGAGAGGTATTAAGTGGGTTTGCATCACTCTGGCAGCCAGTTGCCACTGGGCTCCTCAGGGCTCAGTTTTAGGGCCAGTGTTCTTCAAGATTTTTATAAAAGATTTGGACACAGAAATTAAATACACATTAAAGTGAATTTGCTGATGACACCAAACTAGAAGGAGCTGTGGACTCCTTCGGGGCAGAGAGGCTTTACAGAGAGATCGGGATAGACCAGAGAGTTGGGCAAGCACCAGCCACATGAAATTTAACAAGAGCAAGTGCCAGAGTCTTCACCTGGAATTGTGGTTATGTATACAAACTGGGGGATGAGAGGCTGGAGAACCACTCTGTATGAGAGAAATCTGACGCTTTGAGTTCATGGCAAGTCAAATACGAGCCACCAGTGTAGTCTGGCAGCCAAAGGGGTGCATTAGGCACAGCATCGTGAGCCAGCTGAGGGAAGTGATTTGTCTCACTCTCCACTGTAGTGGAGCAGACACATCTCAAGTCCTGCATGCAGTTTTGAGGAGTCTCAGAAGAGGGCTGCAAAGTATTACAGTGCTCAAAAGAGATTGACTAAGATGGTGAAAGGCCTTGATGGCAAGACTAAAATGAGTGTCTGAGGTCACTTGGTTTGTTCATCTTGGAGAAAAGAAAGCTGAGGAGTGACCTCATTCTCAAGGGAAGCAGTGTAATGGGAGATCCTGCTCTCTCTCTAGTGACCAGCAATAGGACACAAGGAAATGGAATGAGCTGAGCTGCATCAAGGGAAATTCAGATAGAACATTATGAAAAGTTACTTCACTGAGAGGGTGGTCAGTCACTGGAACAGGTTCCCCAGGAGACTGGTCATGGTACAAAGTGTCAGAGCTCAAGGAGCCTCTGGATGATGCTCTTAAGTGTGTAGTTTAATTTTAAGTAGTTTTGTAAGGAGCAGGGAGCTGGAAGCAATAATCCTTAGGAGGCCCTTCCAATCTGAGGAGGTCAAACAATATCTTTTAATCACAGATTCATAGAATCATAGATTCATAGATTCATAGATTCATAGATTGAGTTGGGTTGGAAGTGGCCTTATAGATCATCTAAATCCAATCTCACTGCCACCGCCCTTCCAGTAGACCAGGTTGCTCAAAACCCCCTTCAACCTGGCCTTGAACACTTCTACAGATGGGGCATCCATGAATTGTCTGGGCATCCTCCTCCAGTGCCTCACCACAGTCATAGTGAAGAATTTTTACCTTGTATCTAATCTACACCTGCCCTTTTTTTTTCAGATTGAAGCCATTTCCCTTTGTTTTGTCACTCACTATGTGTGCTTATAAAAAAGAACCTTTCTCTTTATGCTATAGGGGTGCTAGTAGAATTGAAGAAAATAAGGAAAACAAATACCCGTTACCTTCCCAAATACTACTTACTTTGCACAGAAGATGCAATTTCTTTGCTTAATGTTGGTATACAGTTTTTTTCATACATTATACAGAATCTAAAAGAAACCCCAAACCTAATGTTTTTGTATAAGCATGTTAGGAGCTGAAAATGGTAATACCTACATTAGGTGAAACAGATACTGTTTATGTTACGTTCTACTTAGCTTGGTTTATGCTTCATTTACTCCAGCTCTGCTAGTCCAACAGTCAAGTTTATGATCCTTTAGTAGACTGGCTAATGGGACTCTTTCTAATGCATACATTGCCAAGCATACTACAGGCAGCATACACCCAAGGATCATTTATTTCAATGGAATGCTTTTCTTCAGCATATATATTTTATGAATCATGACTTTAAAGATATGTGTTCCCAGAAAGGATCTTTAAAGGAAAGTATAAATTCTGCTTTTAATCATATCTTTGAAATTCCATTGACTTCATGGGGACTTTACTGGTGTAAACACAATACATCACTTTGCTGTGACAGCCAACTGTGACACCTCCATTTCACACATGCAAGAATGGGAATAATATAAAGATACTGGAATAATTAGCGCTAACATTTAGGCAGAGTTTTGAAGTTACAACAAAATTGAACTTTTATTATAATCATTACCATAGTAATTATTGCTGTTCATGATCATGACAGTATTGGAAGAACAGATTGGTACAAAATTGATCCTGGCAGAACGCACCAAGTCCTACAAAAACCTTGTGTTCCAATTTGAGTTTCAGGACAGCAAGTTTGTATATAGAAGAATACAGAATGTATACTGTACTTGTATTTATGTCTGTTGGATCATAAGGCTTCATAGCGCATATTGTGGGCTTTTTTTGTCTGCTAGATGAATTCATTGAGATTTCACTGCTGATAAATACCCTGTGTTTCTAAACCCAGTAATACACCTTCAAGACTGAATACAGTTGCTTTCTCCTGCTTCTGACTGCATTGCCTCAGGTTCATGTACCAACTGGGTATCTGCTGCACCTGAACAAGGCTGTTTAATTTTTGTTATGGTTACCTTTACCTTCTCCTTGAGTCTACATTAAATCAAAGAGAAAGACTTCTACTCTTCTATTCTTTGGCACTACAGAGATGAACACTCCTTAAGGGAGGTGCTTGTGGTCTTTTGCACAGCTCATTCTTACCCTGTACTCTCACTTCTCTAATTCACTGATTTTTAATATAGATATAATTGCATTCAAGCAATGTTATTAAAAATTATGTAATGTCAGAAAAGAAAGCTGGCCTTCCTCTTTCAGTAAAAAGCCTCCAGCTAAAGCATATGCAACAGATAGTACAAAATATGTAAGACATGAAAATTCAGCTATAATCCTCACTGAAAAAATATGCTGGTGTGAAAATAGAAAACCCCTTTTTATGAAGAGTCATTAGATAATAAGTTTTGGATAGTTCTTCCCTTAAATGGAGATGAAATAATTTCAGCAAACAAAATGGCTATGCTGACCTATTACCTCAAAAGTAATATCCCTTTGTCTCTGAGAAATGGGAAAAATTGTCTAGGGGCAATAGGTGATACTAGAGAATTAATTTCAATAAAGCCAAAATAGTCTTTAAGTGCAATGATGCAATATGACACCGAAGAAGACTGGAAGAAGTTGGAAGACTTCTGCTAAATAATAAATAAAATTTGATTACATGGAATGTATGAATGCTAATTACAAGAGTATCCTAAAAAAGTACCCTAAAAAGACCAACTCAGAGGTCTTTTAGTCTCAAGTGAAATGTGACCACTATCAAACCACTCTGACGACTATCAAGCATTTCCTTCTCTTTAATTACAGTATCACTTGTAAGTAGAGTGATTATGAACACACTGAAAAGGATCATGTGTTTGGATTGTGTTTCTGTTTAAGAAAACATTAATATCAGTAGAAGCAGAGTATAACTTCGTATAAGAAATATTCAGTATTACCTTTTGGTGAGCAGCCAAACACTGCTGTAAGCCTGGGAAAACTATGAAAAGAGCTCTTGATAAAACTTCAAATTTCAAAACCTGTCTACATTCTTAAAACTATTTTTTTGCCATTTATCTATCTGTCAGGCAACTGAATCTCATGGATATGAATAGGTGAAAATAAAGAGAAATAAGAGAACAGTTTATGTACATTTAGAAGCAATGTTCTCATGTGAAGTGATATGAGATACAAAGTTTGAAGAAAAGACATATATATACATTTCTGACAACAACCAACGTTTATGAATGTTTCTTATGCATACACAACTTATGTATGCAAAAGTTGTGCTTTTTAGAATGGTTAAACCAGAACCAAAGAGAAGAATAAAGGAAAATAACATACTCAAACCCCCATATTTTGAGGGGGGTAAGTTCCCCTCAAGACATCAAGGAAAGAAAAGGTAAAATCATACAAATGCTGAGAGTTCAATTATCCTAACACCTCACCAAGAAAATACCACAAAAAAACCATTAAAAAAGTGTTTGAAGAAAGACATAGTGGGCAGTCTTCAAATTACGTCTCCCTTTCCTTGAGGAGGGCTCTCACTCCCAGAGCAAAGAGACTCTTCTGGAGCTAGCAACAGCTTGGCAGTGCACTGGAGCATAGGAATTAATTATTATGTTCAACTATCTTCAGATACAGTCTTCCATCTATTGTCTTACGTAAGTCTGATCCCATGAATGAAAATTAGGAAGCCACTTGGCATGTGAATAAAGCTCTATCAATGCAGTGCTGTACAGATAATTGCAATACTACAATGATCTCCTATTGAGGGTCTTTTCTTCCCTATTACAGACAGAAGAAATACAATGATCAGTAACATATATTACTTCTACCAGCCAGCACTAATTAATTTTCTTTTGCATACTCTGATGGTCCAAAATGAACTGTTACCTCCCCTCTACATGGGAAAACTAAGAGAAAAATAGGTTAAGCAATGTAGTTAATGAGAAAGTGACTCTTCAATTTGAACACCAAGAGAAGGAACAATTTATATACTAGTACAGGAAATCCTGGGTAGACTGGAGAATAAAGACCTTCTATTACCAACTAGTGCAAATCCTGAGGTAGTGGCTGGTATCAATACTCAGAACCAAGAGACATCCTGCTGTATTTCAGTTTTACACATATAAGTATCAATTGGAAAAAAAAAAGTATTTTCCTTTCAGACTCTTTAAAGGCTTATGTCTTTTAATCCTTTGTAACCTTTAGCCTTTGGACATTGGAGCTATTGTCACATTTCTGTAATTATGACTTAGGCAAACTTTATGTGCCAGCTTCTCATAGTGATATTTAAACAGCCTGTTCTTGGTTCCTTCCGGTGACATTCTCAGAAGCATCTCAGTAGGAAAAAAAGCAACAGGCAGGCACTTAATCTCTGTGCCAGCCACAGGCACAAATCTCTTGTTTCAGCCACAACTGCTGAAACAACTATATCCTCTGCTCAACTCTTCAATAATGGTCTATGAATGTCTAATTCAGTTGAACCACATTAAGATCAACTGTAAATATGGCAAGAGAAAGTGAGTCAGGGCATACATAGCTAAAGGTAACTTCTTAAAACAGGACATTTAGTTCTCCACTGTATTGCTTAGGAATAGAAGGTACAAACATATTATTGCCAAATAAAAGTTTTCTATTTATGACAAGAATTAGCACTAACATATTATTTGTGGTAAGCATTACTTATGCTGTCACAAGCAAAGGGCCATGGAAACTGTAGAGAAGGGTAATGCACCATTTGTAACCCAGATAAAACTGGAAATGAATAACTGATCTTTCATATTAAGCCATAACACCACTGAAAAGTGTTATCTCTTCACCTCCAATCTTCACCAACTTTTGTCTCCCCCTTTGACACCATCAGTAAGAAAGAAAGTAAGGCCTTGCCGTCATAATCCCTTCAGGCCCTCTTCAGTACAGGTAAGAATAACTGATTTTTGGAGAAATGCAAGGCATCATTGCTAAAAATCCTGGTCATCTTACAAATCTACTATCACAAAGCATGAACAATTCGCCTGAAGTCAATAATACAAGGCAGAAACATTAAATGACACTCCCACTTGCCAGAATTAAGATTTATTGATTTGTGAAGCCTAATGGCCACACAATGTAACCAGTTCATTACACTATAAAAAAAATTGGTTTTTGACAGATACTTATTGCTTTGAACACACAAAGGAACAGAACACAGCAGACTTCTAATTTCAGAATACTTTCATAAATACAGAATTGCACAGAACTTGAAGCTTACTCTTGTCATCTAAACTGATTAAAGTTCTGTACTCATCTTTATCTGGACCAGACTCATTAAGTGTTTTGTTGCAGTCTGCTTTTGATAACACATATGCTGCATTTTCCTCCATCAGAACAAAAGTATGAGCTTTAGAACTGCTCTGTCAAAGAAATTAGGATTCTCATAATAATTTCATGTGTATTTTGTACTTGAACCTATCTAAATCAGAGCATCCCACATGAACAGCTAAGAACATTTTGTTAAGCTATAACCAACTATTTTTAAAGAAAAAAGAGACTGCTTTATGGTGGTACATTTATACACATTTTAGCTGCAATCTTAAACATACATGAATGTACAGGATGCTTATTGCCTATTTGAATATCAAAAGGCATAATATAGTTTATAATGTCATTTGGATGTGCTTCAGCAGAACCTACCTAAATAGCCAGATGCATATTTCCTAGTGTATTAGAAATGTCTCTCCTACTTTTTTTGTTCACTTTGTTTAGTGATATATTTGAGCTGAAATGTATTATTTGGAAAATGAATACTGCACAAGATTCGTAAATATAAACTGCAAAAAAAAAAAAAAAGCAAGGTAAATATAATACATTTAGTTTGTAGATGTAAAGGTGTATTCACAGACCATATTTTAGGAAGTTTTTTGGGTTTTTTTTAAACAAGATAGATTATTTTTATCAGATTGTAGAAGCAAAAAGTATGAGGTGTTCATGGGAAAAAAGCAATCTTCTATGATGCGAAATGGGCCACATTTCTTCATGGATAGTCAAAATTTTACATAGGCCTTTCAACAAGATGAAATTTTATGAATGTAAGTCATTAAGGGAATTGTGGAAGTGTAAACAAGCACCACAATACCTGTTGCTGTGTATGTAAAATCAGGTTTTGCTTACAGATGAGGTTCTTTATTTCTTGATTTTGATATCCAATTTTCCACTTATATATTATAAATGCAGCTACACACATATTGCATTTGGAAATATTAGAAATTATTTCACTACAAAACTACCCTGTGATTACCTATTTCATTTCAGAGAGATGCCTGGTTGTATTAACCATGTAGATACTTTAGGTCAAGATTCAAGCACTGAAAAATGCATCAATTTATCAGAATTAACATTTCTAACTGACAAAAATTAACTTAAGATTAAGCTCTAATTAGCAACAAATGAAATCATGCACAACCGGGGTTTACCAGTTACCAGCTATAGTCCCTTCTTTACAGTGTTAGCCGTAATGAAAAGCATTTTATATCAGTGTTTGCAGAGTGGGAATCCCTGCAGACTGGGAGAGTTAGTGTTTATTATCCTGAAAGGTAGGGAGCTCCATAGTGTGCGATCCAGCCTGGCTCATACACTCTCCTGCTCTCTACCAGCTTATTTGTAATGTTGCAGTTCACCACCTGAGAGTGTTTGGAAGCCTCTGCAATCAACAATAAAAATAAACAAATTGCTGAAGTTGCCTGAATGAGCCTGGACAGAAAAGTTTTAGGTACTCTTAACACCTAACAGTCCTAACAGGGTGCTAAGAGCAGACACTCTTCTACTATGGGCCACCATAAAGCCAAAGTTACACACTGATTTTCACACTTGACATGGAATCCCTGAATGGGCAGGGTTAGAAGGGGCCACTGGAGGTCTTCTGTTCCAACCTCCCTGCTGCAGCAGGGTGCCCTGGAGCATGTTTCTTGTGTTTGCATCTGGAGAGCTTTTGAGTATCTCCATAGAGGGAGAAAATGCCCACAGTCTCCCTGGGCACTCTGTTCCAGTGCTCAGCAATCCAATCCTTGCAGCAAAGAAGCTCTTCCCCATGTCAGGAGGAACTTCCCATGTTCCAGGTCCTGGCCGTTGCCTCTTGCTGTCTTCTGTATGTTTGTATTCATGATAATAGCTGAACCCTTCACAGCTATCCCTTAACAAATGCGCGAGGGCGTACGTGGCCCTAAGGTCCGGCTAGCAGAGGGGGTGAGATTGGCCGACGCCCCTGCGCATGGAAGCCAGCCCCCTTTGGCGTCTTGGCCTCAGGCTGGGCTGGATCGCGGAGTCGGATACCTGGCGCTAGACGGGACGGAATGGGAGGCGACCACTTGTGAGGGTTCAACGTCGGTTTATTGAAAGCTTCCAGCAGAGGAGCAACCAACAGGCGTGGCAAGAAACCCACAGCAAGTGGCAGGGAACAAGGGGAACGACAAGGTTTTAAAGGGAAGGGGAGGAGAAAGGAGGGAAGCCCAGCAAACCAATCGGAGAGCAGGCAGGGTGGTACATAACATAACTGACATGTGGACATAACAAATAAACATAAAGCGAAGGAGGGGCCCCGGGACACCAGCCAACCACGACCCCCAGAGAGAGGAAAGTTCTAGAAAGCTGGGAGGAGTGGGGGGTGATTGACTGGGCCCAGGGAGGAGGAAAAACTTACTTATAAGGGAGTATAGGGGAGGAGAAGTTACATAACATAGAAGATTGGCAGCTGAGGGGGAAGGGGGTAACCATGGCAACTTAACGGTCAGGGCCACAGTGGCGGGAAAACTGTGAGGGGAGGAACCATTTAACCCAGAACAAAGGGGGAGCATATATAAAATTGGGGAGAAAACTGGGGAACTTAAAAACACATCACAACAAACAAAGGTTATTTTATGGGGTTTGTTTGTGTTTTTTACTGCAATAGTTAAAAGAGTATTGGACTCTAGAAAAATGGACGGCAACAGGATCACAGCATAGGTGTCTTTTGGTTCAGAGGACTCAATACTGAACAGTAGTTAAGTTCCATCAAATAGATTGAAAAACAAGAAGTCTTGCTTTAGAATGAAATAAAGAGAGTTGTCTTTCATTTCAAATCACTCTTTAGATCTTCAAACACCAAAATACCAAGAACAAACCAAGCTTATTAAAAAATGATCAAACTAAATATATCAACATATCCCAGCCTATAGATCAGATACTTGCAAGGTCTGGAGAACAAACTTGTCTTTCAAATTTAAATAGAAAAGGAAAAATGGAATAATTTATGAAAATTGTGTATAGCAAAACCATTTCTAACATGTTCAGAAGAGCATTCATGGGCTGTACTTCAGACATGCCTCTGAGGCAAACCCTAGGAGGTCATGCTGGAAGATTCTTTTCCTCTGAAGGACCCAGTGAGAAACTTAATTATTTCTTTGGCTCACAGTGAGCACTAAGGGAAGCCATGGGTAACTGACTGCCAGATAGACAATGCAATGCTCACCAAAAAATTTTCTGCCCACTTAGCTGATCTTGATATGAGGGTGTTACAAGAGCCTTGAAAGGAATGTTCTATCTGAATGGCAGTGTATTTTAGAAAAGAGCTTTACCTATCCAACATAAGTTATTTTTAGAAATTATTTTAGTCTTCATCTATGTACCTCAGAACCCTGTGATCAATAATGAATTTTACAATAAAAAGATCTCTGTAAATCTTGTATCACAGGGAAAGGCCTGAAGGAGATGAAGAGACGTGCCCAAGATGTTGTCCAAAGAATGCCAAATATGTAAGGTAATGAGTGCAGGTTCTGTGATTGTCATGCTTTCATTGATCTCATGTGAAGTTGCTAGAAATTAGGATGAATTAATCTAAACAGAAATTGATTTGAAAGAACCTACCCATCACACTTATTAAATTGCAGCAGTCAAATAGTTGCATGTTTTCAGTCAATATTAAGTGATTTGCTTAATCATGAACCTGGAAAACTTCGCCTGCTGTGCATCTGCCTCTCATTTGTGTGCCAGAGGAAGACAGCTGGCAGGAAGATAGGGTGAGCAGGACTAGGTCAGCTAATTCTACCACTGTTTTCATTAAACAACTATTGCACTGTTTTTCCAAATTAAAAAACAAAACCAAAACAAAAAAAAGAAAAACCAAACAAAAATAAAAACAAAACCTCAAAACCAAAACAAAAACAAGCAAACAAACAAACAAAAAACCAAACCAAGCAAGCAACTAAACAAACAAAACCCCCAACCAAAATAGACTGCTGTTTAGTCAGGAAGAAAAAACCCCATACACCTGTGCCTGACATATGAAAGGCAGGATACCTGATGATGATTCAACTATAATATGTGCTGCACATAATTAGATAAGCAGAATAAATTGTGTGGGGAATCAGTTATTCGCAAGTACTTATTTTTTTTTATTTTCCCTGTCTTCGTTTTATCATCCTTTCTTATTCAGGAAGGGTTGAGGGAGCAAAGGAAGTTCTGTGTTTGTCCTCTACTGTCACTGCTGAATATTGATGCAACAGTTTAGGCAGGTAGGGAAGGAACAGACCTTATTTGGCTTGAATCAGATACAAACTACACTGACATAAAAAGAGAGCATTATTATTTCTAGAGGGAAAACTGAAAAGGAAAGAGGAAAAAGCTTATTAAGCAAAGTATTGAATTCTCATCTTTGATCAAGTGAACATTTTGGAATCTTCTATCCATGGTAATGATTTAAGGCACTGCTTTTTTATAGGACACGTTCTTAGAGCCCATAGAAAACTATCCTCAGCTATCTGGGATTAAAATGAGCAGGGATAGTCTCAGCTACTGACATGTAAAATATTTCAACAACTCAATATGCAGTTTGGAGGAATAAAATATTTGAATTTTTGTCCACTTTTTGTTTAAAGGTATACCATGATAGTTTAAAATTATAGAATATGTACATAAAGTTTTCCCACTTATTAGGCAATGTAATTTATTTCATCATTTGAAGATGCAGGAGTACTGTGCTGTGAAAGTTGCAGGTCACAAAATATTGTTTCATGTTTAGTTCAAGAACTTGTGCAAGGTGAGATGAGATATACACTAGCTTCTTGCAGCTCATCTTGCATTTAAACTGAACAATTCTGCGCCGCTTCATTTCCCACCCAATGTAGCTATAAATGTTTTGGCCCTTTGGTTGTCTCAGGACTCAACCTGTGGTGTACTTAACTGTCTTCCTGCTCATAACTGAGAAAAATGGCAGCAGATTTTTAGTAGTTTAAAAAGAAAAAATACAAAAGAAAAAAACACAAAATATCATAGCAAGAATTCTAAATGAGAGAAAAATGCACGTTCAGCATTCACTACTATAATATTCCATGAACAATGAGATAAAAGCTACCAAAAAATCTCACAACCTTGCTGCCAACCTGTCAGAAAACATAATCAGCTACAATAAAATTGTATGGACAAATTGTGTAATTACTTTAAATCACAAAGAAATGATATGAACTAATTATGACAGTATTGGATACATTGAATAATATTTCTCTTTGCATTAACTCCTCAGAGTAAAAATGAAAGGAATTTCCAAGATCTAGGCCTCTCTTTGGATCCAACTGCCATAGTTGCTTGAATGGTAAAATATTTCATATTTAATCTACTGTTAATAAGGGGCAGTTTTAGTCAATATGAAACTACCTTGTGTAGCTACCAAAAAGAATGGTGCCCAATTGAAGAACTTTTTCAGGGAGTGTAACTAGTGATCTGAACTGACTAAAAATAAAATTACCAAATCCCTCAAAAGATAATTTTTTTATCAGACAAGCAGAACTTCTACAGCAGTTCACAACTAATCAAACCAAGTTAATCACTCTTCTGTTTAGCTGCCTGCTTAGTAAGACTGACATTATCTTCCTGAACAAAGAGGGCTTTAATAAGAGATATTAATTCCAAAAGCTGTAAGATGCTAACCAGTGTAATACTCACAGGAAAATAAAACATTACAGATGTATATTGTCTGAAAATACCTTATATGAAATATAACATATGCAATAATAGAGGGCCATTTACTATTCAATATGAATGAATGCTCTTGTATTGGATAGTACTATAGGATTACTTTTTTAGCATTCTGAGACTCTTTGCAATTTTTATTTGAGACTAAGGAAATGGCCATACTAACAGGGTTTCTTTATCATTAAATAGAGACCTCCACAATTATTAATTATGGGGGTTTTGTTCTGGAAAAAATAGAAAAGAAAGAAAGAAAGAAAGAAAGAAAGAAAGAAAGAAAGAAAGAAAGAAAGAAAGAAAGAAAGAAAGAAAGAAAAAGAAAGAAAGCAAGCCAGCCAAAACCTTTCTGGTTACATTTGAAGGTTAAAGTGTTTAAAAGGAAACAGATGAAATCATATGGGCTTTAGAAAGTATTCATAGTCCCTGGAGTGGAGACTGAGTACTTAGCAAGACCAACAATACCACATCAACCTCAGTATCACCACACTGAGTTCTAAAATTGAAAACTACGGATGTACATTTGGCATAGGCTGCTGCTGAGATTATTTTCTGCATCCAGCAATCAGCAAACTGCACTCACATATTAACTTGACCCTTTTTTCCTCATATATCCCCACCTTAAATTTCCAGTAAAACTGCTTGTGTGCCGGCTTCTCCACATGAGAACTGAAGAAATATAATTTAAAAAGCAGTAAAAGTTCCAGATGCACTACCTCCATGAAATACATTAAGAAATCTTGAAAGATTGCAGGTTTAAGTATTTGATTGAAATAAATCAATTAAAACAAATCAATGTGTTCTTTTCTGTTAAAAGTGAAGGAAAAACTCAGTCTTAATAATCAATACCTCCCTCTTTGGCTGGTTGAGGATGAGTACTCTTCAGCTAAGGAAAAAATTGGTCAGAACATACCTTGGCTTATGTCAGGCACAGACTGCTGTTTAGGTTTGTGTTTTTCACAACATTTTCTGTTGAGCAAAACTTATACCTGCCCCAGAAGGCAGGCAAGCATAATCCTGTTATTTTCCAGATGGATGAACAAAAGAGGTTGTAGAAGATTGTTTCTGACAGTGTTGGGAACAAAACCCAGGGGCCAAACCACATGTCAGATTTACATAAAATGTATCCAAATCAAGAGAAAATGCATTTTCTGAAGGTGTTTTGAACGGCTGCTGAGTAATTTAGTAGCAACACAGCATGCTGCACTGCAGCTCTCACATTCACATCTTTCATTACTATTGGTCTGCTAGGTGCTGGCAGCTCTGACAAGACAATGCGAACTGTAGGGGGGATGAAACAATTTCTGTGACAATGTATGGATCCCCAGCTCCTGGTGTTCTCACTAAACCCCCTCAGTGAAGTAGAAGTCATATCCACTGTTGCTACAAACAGCAGAGAGTGCTGCAAATAGCATGGAAGCTGCAGAAGAAAAGCCAGAGAGACAGATATCCCAAGGCACAGGTGTGAGCTGGTGCCATATAAACACCATTTGCCCAAACAGGGAAATGTACAGCAAACATGTGATACAGCACTTGACAAAGCCTCCAGAAAAGGCAGTCCACAACTGGAATAATAATTTTTTTTTAATGTACTCCAAACCTCTAACAGTGACATGTCTGTTTAATATAGTTCATTTTAAGTGTGAGCTCAAAAGCAGATTTGGCATTACATAATGTTTTGCTGTTTTATATCAAAGCACAGAAAATCTGTGAGACAGTTACTTTATCTGAAAATACTCTCTAATGCAGCAGATATTTTTCACACCTCTGGAAAGGCCATAGCACCAGCAGTGTGAGACAATAATTACTCTTCTATGTTCACTGTATGCTAACACTCACCATGTGACTACAAGAATTCTCCAATATACTCCTATTTACATTGTGTTGGACAACAGAATACAGCCTTATCCAACACAAGACAGCACTACTTATAATTCAAATAAACAGAAGAGGTCACGTATCTGTTACAAAATTTTGCCTGCACAATTACACATGGAAGGAATGCAGGAAAATCATGTTCAGTATCACTTCCCTGTTCCTTCTGTGGTGAGTTGACCTCAATCAGCTGCCAGCTGCTCACCCAGCTGCTCTCTCTCCCCTCCCTCTCAACATGACACTGAGTATGGTGAAGCACAATGATGAAATTCCTGGGCCAAGATAAAGACAGGGAGATCACTTACTAATTACCATCACAGGACTCACATGATGTCAGAAGCCAGGACATCCCTCTGGCTGTCCTGAGCAGCCAAGACCCCTGCCAGGGGGCTCAGAGACCCTGGCACAGAGCCCAAGATGCCTGTGGTTTTGATTATGACCTGTGGAGCAAGTTACCAACCTTATATGAAGATCTGCAAGCCACAACAGTTTAAGTAGAATGATAGTGAATTTATCTCAGGGTGAAAAAGTAGATTTTGGGGCTTTTAGAATGGGGGTTCAGGGGGCAAGATGGAGGAAACTGGGAGTGTCCAGCCTTTCTCCTTCTTCTTCTTCTTGGCCTCCATCTTCTGCTGTGATGTTGGCACTTTTAGATTGGTTTAGAGTAGAAGCTCACTGTGTAACATAGGTGATAGTAAGTAATCGTAAACATTGTATGCATAATTTTTAGTATAAAGACATAACACCACCCTGGGGGCAGGCAGAGTGCTTTGGACTGTGCTGCTGAATGGACCTTGGCAGGACAGGAGAAAATATTTTATAGATAAGGAACAATAAACAACCTTGAGACCAAGAACTGAAGAGCTGTGACTCCTTCTTTGAGCACCGAGCTGGGAAAAGAGACTTTCTAACTTTTCTCGGAGTCATTGACCAGCGAGAGATCCTGAGACAACATGGGGAAAATTTATTCAATTTATTGGCCATTAAATAGGTTTGGATGGTAAGAAACAAAGAGAAAAATTAACCCCCTGCTCCCTAACCCCCTTTATTCCAGGCTCAACTTTGCTCCATTCCCAACTTCTGTATCTCCCGTACTCAAACAGGGCAGGAGGAGGATGGGGAGTACAGCTCAGTCTGTAAAAGCTCCTCTCTGCTGCTCCTTGCCTCTCACACCTTCCCCCTTGTCCAGTGTGGGATCTCTGGGGGTCCCAGAGATTTTCTTTCAGGAAATACCCACCTCCTGCAGCCCCCACTGCCAGTGCCTGGGCACCTACACTCTGTGCATCTCCTTTCTATAACCTCTGCAGCACTTTGCTAAAATATTAAATAATCAAGTAATGGTCAAAAAATGACAAAGCATCTTTGGATGAAGCTGATCACAGATGTAACAGCAGCATGACTAACTCCATAGAAAATAGATCAACAAAGGTAAAAAGGGACAGGAGGTAAGGGGTACAAAATGGTGAGCAAGCAGAGAAGAAAGTTTCCCAGACACTTTACCGTCTAAGAAAAATCCAGGTTAATGTGTGCTTCAAAGAACAAACTAATGATAGTGGCAATCAAAGTGGTGGAGAGATAAATAAAATAACTTCTCCCACCTGAATTATTGATACCAAAATATAAATTCCCTATGGAATGGGGGCACTTCTGTTAAAAGAAGAGAAAAGATTTCCTTCCTGTGATATGTTCCACAAATGAGTTTCTTGCAGACTCTCAGAAAGATGCAGTGGAAGTTTCTCTCTCAGAAAGATGAGGTTGACATCTGTCTCTTTTTTCCTCTCTCTCTTTCACAACTATCAAGGAGGACTATTTAATAAATTTGTGCATGAATTTTATTGAATATTCTCTTTAATCAAGTGACTCAATTTCCAGCACCAAATTTTCTTACTGCTGGTATGCAGAACTAGGCCTAAACTGGTTATTCTTTAAACAAAGAGCTGTCTGATATCCTGTTTTGTTCTTTCTTCTCTGCCTATGTGAAAGCTATTTATTAAAAATCTACCTGAAATTTATTTAGAAAGCAAGAATTTAGAAAAAAAATAAGATTATAGCTATTACAATTAAATAATAACTATCTCTATTTCTTCTTTCCCTAAGACCCCATGAAAAACATTATCCAATGAAATATATGAAACAGCAATCCCCAGGACACCTGATGTCTTGTGAAAATTTCTGGTCACAGAGATGGACTGAGTATAGTGAAAAGTACAGATCATGTATCAGAAGCTCAATGTCACATTTTTAAAATTCTTTGCCTCAGAAAATTTAGTCTTTTGAATATGTTTTGGAGATAGGTAAATAGTATTCCCACTTTGGAGTTGTACAAACTAAGCAACAAGCTAAGATTAACCAAACTTTTTGAAAGCATATTGAAAATTTGCTGCTGAGCTAGGAGCTGGCCACCTAGACCACAAAGAACTGCTTTCTTCTCAGCAAACAGGAGAAAATTCAGAGTAATCCCACAGCAGTCTGGACTGCACGACTTCACTGCCTGTTTCATTGTTTGTGGAGCTCTGCCTTCTGACTCCTCTGTGCTTATTGGTGCTCATGAGATGAATCAAAGGGAGCCAAACTGGCTGGCTGAGAGATAAATTTTCTTGCCCTTCCCTCTATCACTGCTTTTTTGGACATTCATATACAGGCTGGCTGACTTCTGTTTTTTATTTTCTACTGATTTTCAATACCTACAGAGCAACTAGTACTTCCTATTGCTCTCAGCTAAGGCAAACCTGAAGAGAATTGCCAATTGTTACAAGCACACTGAACCAATTTTATTTCTGTATTGATCTTCCACATACAGAACAACAGGTTAGAGGAAGAAAATTAAAAAACTGCTTGCTCTTCACAGTTTTATTCTGTTGTTCAGTTCTTCAGGACTCTCAAATATAACAGTGTAAACTACCATCTCACTTAGGAAGGAGGCAACACAGCACCTTCATAAGATATTTGACTCTGTAGTCCAATGCTATTGCTCCATGTACTGTGCCAAATCAACAGAAAGCAAACTGCTGTCTGAAAAGTCCTCTGTGTAAATCATTGGGTGACTGGACATAGATGATGAATTTTAGAGAATTTATATACATTAGAAATAAAAACCAAAATATTGAAATGATAAAAATATTTAACAATGTATCATATTGCCTTTATTTCCTAATTTTATTATTTTGTTATTCCTTCTGTAATCCAGTGACTTCTTTTTTTCCTTCATGTCAATGATATCTGCACTGTTTCATGCATGATGCCTGGTGTCCCTTCAGCACTACTGAAATCCCTTCATTCTAGCCTGTATGTGAAATAACTGTTAGTCCTTCCAAGCAGATCAGAAGGGCCATGCATCCCACTTCCTCCCTGGAGCAGTGGGAGCAGCCAGATATTCTGAAATGCTCGCTTTTTCACCCAGCCTGACTCAGGCCCAAGAAGATGGAAAACTGAAACACATGAGATCACTGTCTATGTAGAGAAACCACAGTGAGTAAGCAATCACATCAGCAGTACCTGGAAAGCAATACTTACTCAGCACACAGAAAAAACAAGACTGTGTACCAGTCTGCACCATTAAAGCAGTGTCTCCTTTAATACAGAAAAGGAGGCTTCTAAAGAACTTAGCAAAGTTTGGAAATTTAGGTTAAATGCAGTTTAGAATTTCCATGGTATATCTCTTACATATGATTTATCTGCAACACTGCTGAAGGGCAAATAATATAATTTTCAAAGCAGATGTATCCAGAAAATGGAAATTGGGTTACACAGACTATTAGAACTTTATTATTCCTAGTTTTTTTGCACAAACTCAGAGATTATTTGGATATTGGGATTTTAAAATTATAACGCATAGCCAAATCTAAAAGTAGAAGAGAAAGAAATGTGCATTCATTATGCTTTATAAGGTACACTTTAATTTTGGTGAATTCACAACTTTAGAAGATAAATTATGGCATAGAGATTCAGTAAAATCTCATAGAGAAGTAACTGCTGTTAACAGCATCACTCACTAAGAAAGTAATAAATAATTACTGCAATTGTCAACAGCACATTGAAACTGCTTCCTTAATGTGATTATTAATCTTACAACTTCCTTTGGAAAATGAATTTTTCTGGTTATTCTGAAAATTACACTAGCTATTATTTTGTCATGTTTGATAAAAGGGTCTGATAAACAGTAAGGTTTTAGAATTTTCTGAATTATACAATACTTTAGTCATGCTTTTGAAAGTTACAGCATGACAACCTAACAATCTTTTCGCATATCTAATTACCAACATATCTGTTAATATACTTAACAATGAAATAATCAACATACATTAGAGATTACCATGGTCATTAAAAATCTGATTCTGTTCAAAAATGTTAAAATTGATATGATAAGGTTTTTAAGCATTCTTCATTAGTCCTTTTCATTTTACCACTTTTGTAGGAAAAAATGCAAAGTAAATATACTGTCTTGAACCACTTGGTTCAAGAGGAATTTTTTTAAATAAATCACTGGAATCAATGAAATTCAGACTTTGAGTATGAAGGGTATTACTGAAGTGTTTGGCTTATCCTAGGAAAAAATGGACATAATAAAAAACATTGCTCCAACCCGATAATATCAACCTTCATAATTATTTTTAAGTCTGGTCCTCTACATTAGAGAGGGAGAATGGTGGGAGAACAATATAATAGTTGGACAGGAATGCACATTAAACACAGGAAAGATCAAAAAAACCTTTCCATTCTACCACTAGTCTATACAGGCACTCTCACTGGGACAGTCAGTACATAAAATATAAAGTTGGACTCATGTCAAAATGACCACTGACATGACAGAATTTTCTTCAGAACTATGAAATTGTTTTGCTCTCCATCATAAAACTTTTTTTATATTTCTTGCAAATTAATGGAAAGTTCAATATTCAAGTCTTTGTGGTGAATGATGGATTATTCTGCATAGCTGTGAGGGAGTTATGCCTATCAGCATCTTTTAGGATGAGTTAATTCATCCTACAATGGTAAACACAATCCAAAATAAAATACTGTCAAGGTTAGTGCATTTTTTCTGTGCTGCTTGATTTTGCTTTATTATGCTAAGTTGAACTGACTAATAAATACAAACACCCTTTAGCAACATTGGTAATTCAAATGAAATATGGTACATTCTTAGATAATATGGTTAAAAATAAATTTTCCTATAGGAAATACAGTCATCTCTAGCATCTCTTATTCTATCAATTAAAAAGTTTAAATTCTAGTAGATACCTTCAGGAATAGAGATTAAATTATGCTTTCTTTTTTTTTCAGGATATTGAAGTGTAAACAGGAATTCACAATGTCAATTTTAAGTTCATGATTGGAGCATCTATTTGATGCATCTATGCTAAAGTCAGCATTTGCCCCAAACAGAATTTGATTTATCAGAATGACTGATTTAGCATAAAATTTAAATACATAATATTTCCAACAAAATTTAATTTTTCAAATTCTGTGTTCAACAGATTGGAGGGGGTGCTCTGCTAACAGAACTTTCCAAATAATACTTTCCAGTATTATTATCTCTGATACTAGAGACATTTACAAAATATATTTATTTTATCACTAAGATTTAACAACAACAAAATCTGGAGTTTTATGTAGGTTTGAAGCTGCAGTAATTGTAACAGAAAAAAGGGTTTATCAATGGAATATAATATTGTGAGAAATAAAGAAAGAGTATTTTTCAAACCAATTTTTCTACTCTTTCAGCTTGTTTACCATTTAACTCTGACCACTCAGGGAAGTAACCTAGAGACAAACTGTCAGTTTTCAGTTAAGTGTCAAAAATTGCTAATGAGCAATAAATGTCTGAGTACTGCATTAATTTTTAAATTTTGCCATAAATCCATGTACTTATACAAACTCCTTTAGATTAATACCTTACTTGAAAGTAGGTGAGGTTAGATGGAATAAATATGACTCATCAGCATTTTTCTTAAATAATATAAGTAATCAACAGGCTCATATTTTTTCAAAGCTTTATCTTTGAAATATGGTAAATATAGATTGCTTTTCCCTGTTGTTTCTATGGTTCCAGGTAGGTGATAGCACTCGAGCTGTGACTCAGAGCTCAGTTCAGTATGGAGCTCTGGATGCCTGATGCCACTCTGTATTACTGAACTGCTAACACAGTTCACACTCTAACATTTACATAGATATGAACAGCTTTGAAAAAGACTGAAGAAGACTCACACCTAGCAAGAGAACCTCAAACCTTCTTTAATGCATTGGTTTTGGTCAGTAGTTTTAGCTTTTGGAGTACACGTCCTTGCAGGAGCTCAAATGACATTTAATGCAACTCTGTAATTTGTCCTTAAGAAAACACAGCAGATATCACTTATTTTGTGACATAGCCCTTTCATCTGAGCTAAATGTATAATGACAGCATGAATTGGAAGATGAAAATATTTTGACACCATATACTGCAAACTGGTCTGTGGTGACCCATTTTGCAATAAACCATCCAAAGCCAGTTAATGATTTTTTTACAGAGAGAGTATGAGACACAAAAACAAGCCCTTGACTTACTATAAACATGAATTAGCAGCAACCATAGCATTAATGTGTTATTAACCTAACCCTCAAACTGAATGCAGAACACAGCACTATACCAGGTACTGAGAAGAAAACTCTACCCCAGCTGAAACCAGGACAGCTGGCTTGAGTAGGAATGTTGGAAGGACCAGCAGAGAGCCTTTCCAGCCTAAGGAATCACTTGACTCTGTCCTTCTGTGTTCTTGGGTCATTCCTCTAAGGGCAGTTAATGCAACAAAATCTAGCATAAACCCAGAGCATGAAGGGTACAGGAATTCAAACATCTGTTCTTCAAGTCAGTAGCTAATGAGCTTGAACAGCCATAGCAGTTGGTTTGTTGGCTTTGACAGATCACTGATGAAATATTGCATACTGCTGATGAATGAAGGAAAAAAAAAGTTTCAAAAAGTGGCTTATATTTCTAAACACACTGAATGTTCTGTTCATACACAAAAGCTGAAATTGAAACAAGCACAAAAGGTAACCTTTTCTATATTCTTTATAATGCATTTCCTTATTTGAGTTATTTCAGATAACATGCCACATAGCATTATTTAACAAGCTGATTCCAATGTTCCAAATTTTTGTTTCAAATTTTAATTACATATACAAGAATTTGTATTCATTAGCTTGATTTAATGCATCTCTTATGGGACTATTTTAAAGACTAAATAGATGTAGTGATTACTTGTGTAAAACTGTAACAGCTCAATTAATGAAACGGATTAAAGCTTTCAGGGGACAAACAATACATAGGTGTACAGGGCAAAAGCATTCCTACCTTACAGTGGAAAATGTGATGATTTTATGAAATTTTCGATTGCTATAGAAAATGCAGTAAACATTAATTAATGCAGTTGTATATATGCCCTTCTAGAAGTAATCACAAATTTTCTTCAGAATTGATTAATATCCTACAGCATTTCCAGTTCGATGCACCACAACATAGGTATAATTATCTACATGCAGACTTAAAATTCGAAATTAAGATATAGAGTGTGTAAAATATTCCTTTTTAAAACCACATCTAAATGCCATTTCCTTAACAATATTATAAATTCATAAAATAACATACAATTTTAAAAAGAAATTTTAAATTTTTATCTATCCAAGACTGCTTTCACTGTTAATCTTCAAATAATTTTGAAAGGATGAGGAGTGATAAGATGACAGGGATATTGCACGTAGTTGTCATTTACCAAATCACCTTTCCATTTCTCATTCATAACATGATTAATTATGTTTGAAATCAGTATGGCATGTATGAATTTAGGCTACACTATGTACTTGCTATACTATGTAGGCTACATTACGTACTTGTTGAGATACAAAACCTGCTGCTCAGATGTTTCCAAATCATCAAAAAAATACCCTATATTTCTAGGTAACTGGTAATATTGGAAGCAATAGCAAGACATCAGATAATTGAGTTTCGGGGTTTTTTTTGTTTATTGATTTAATGTAATTTTAAGTAATACTTTCACACTATGCAGGATACCCAACACCTGCAAATAACAATAAAAATATGCACTAATATGAAAACTTACATATCTCTGAAATAACGAAATGAAATAGGTAAACAACATGACTGAAAATGAGACAATATATCATATGGATTGTGATTTACATATTTTTTAGAAACACATTTTCAGAATGCACATGCATGAAAAAACTTTGTAGAATAGTTCAAGCAACGATTTTCTTTCTTCTGTGAAAAGGGAGGAAGTAGAAGTGGAGAAATAATGGACACTGATAATATAATCATGTAACTAGTACTTAATACATTACACCTTGCCAAAATTTCCATGTGGAGGTACAAAAACGTGCTGAGGACTTTCACAGTTCAGAATGTGCCATCTGCTTTTGAAGCTGGAAGACCAAATAATAAACTTCAGCAGCTTCTGTACACTGCATGGTCTAGGTGATACTTGGCCAAATTAACTGGAAAATGTATTTAACAAATAAACCCTTTTAAGGACAGCTAAAGGTGCCCTTCTCAGCCATGAGTAAATGCTCACATCCATACTACTGATTAAAGTGTGACAGAAAACTGGAAACAACTGCTTTCAATATGTTCACTTGGAAGATAAATGAAATGTAAATGTACATAATAACATGATATAGCTCTGTGGGGATGGGCACTATGTTTATTAAATTCCAGAGTAAAATTCTGAAAGTTCTGCAGGTACATAAGACTGAAGAGTGATGTTGTCACATACAGGGAAGATTTTAATTAATGCTTGCTTGGGATCTCCTAAACGGAAAAGGACCTGCTGTATCACATCACTGTGCAGAACAGACAAAAATATCATTTAGAGACAAGAATCTAAGATGTCTAAAAAATATCAGTACTTATATTCTTAAAGTGCCAATCCACCTTACTATCTAGATAAATCAAAATCCTGATGACCTGAGTATTTCAATCTTTTTGTTAAATTTACCTTCTTTCAACCACTGAATTGAAGAAACATCATTTGCCCCCATGACAGTAATATCACTTTAACCACAAAGTAGAGCAAATTTTACATCAGGCAAATGCATTTCAGAACCTACTCATGGAATGAAATGTGTTTGGATTAATGTTCTTTGAATAACTTTAAAGAACAAATCCATAAAACCAATCCAAACTACATTTCAAGTATGTGCTCAAAGCTTTAACTGAAAAGACCAATACATTCTCAATCCTGAAATCATAAAAAATTACATTCAAATGAATGCACATTTTCAAACCAGTAATCAAATCATCCTAAAATAAACAGAAATAGAAACACAAATGAAACTGCATTGAAACAGGTTTCTATTTTCTTTAGGCAAGGCAAAAAAGTAAGCAATCAGAACTTTATTGACTTTCTTCTATAAAGCTGCCATTTCACAAGTATCATAAAGACAATGACTGAACATTTAAAACTCATTTAATCTTCATCAGGTTTGAGAAAATGGCCATATCTAAGGAAACTAATCATACAGTTAAAGGAAAGCAATAGCTCTCAAGTATGGGAATGTATTCGTTTCTTGCACATGTGGATTAAAAAGAGTAAGTTTGAAAAGGAGAAAGTCTGTTTCTATAGATATTGGATGTGTTAGCTGTGCTGTTTAACCACTGCAGTCATAGTAGCATCCAAAACCAGAATAACTGCCAAATATTATCTTCCAAACTAATTCAAAATCAAATGTAGCAAATAATTTGTTCCCTTGTTGGAGAGCTTTGAAACAGTAACAAAAATTATCATTTATTCTGCTCTTTGACTCTTTTTCTGCACTATAGGGAAAAAAAACCCCCACAATTTTGCAGGTAAAGCATACAGATAGAATGATCTATCTCCAACAGCCTCTGAGAACACAAATCAACAGTTTGTCATGGATTCATATTTTATATCTTATAATTCAAGAGCTTGGGAGGCTACAACTGCCTTGTCAAGTTTGCTTTTTCCTTTGACAGAGGTTAAGGATGACTGCTGAAGGATTACAATTTTATTGCTGCTTGGTGAAGGATATACTGCTCTCTCTACATTTTAGAAGGACTCACAAGAATAATCACAAGTCATTTTGGAGGCCAAGCCCATAAACTCAAATTCATGTAAATCCCTACTAGTCACAGTCTACAATCACACCTTGCAAGTTATTTAGGATGCCACTGTTTCAAAGGCAGCAGTATAAAATTCTAGTAAACAAAGGAAATGTGTAAATTGAACTGATAGTATTTTTTAGTGTAACAACAAGAAGAATGAGGCCATAAATACAGAGGTGTTAATATTAAGGTAGAAAAAGAAGGAAATAAAATTTTCAGCGTGAACATGAACTCTATACCTAGAATAAATTTTTAAATTTTCGTTTAGCTGCATTTGTTGCTACAATATTATTAGGCTTTGAAATCTGTATGGCATTTTAATGGCTTAAATGTATGAAGTAAAGACAATGCAGATAATTATCTGACCAATGTCTCATACAAGAGAAGCCTCTGGGATTAAAAAACAAATTTACAATAGTTTATTTGTATTGAGCTGTATAACTCTATCAAGTATTTTTGGAGAGAAGAAAATATCTGCTAGATCAAAAGGAGGGGAAGTGATATGCTTTTCTTTGTAAATTTTATGTGCTTTTACAATCTGTACAAAAATCCTAAAATAAATACACTGCCAGCTAATAAGATTTGAATGTATGCTATGTGACTTTGTTCCATTAATACTAGATGTTAATACTAAACATAAAAGGAAAAAATCCCCTTTTAAAATGTAGAAAAAAAGTAATGTAGAGACCTTTGGATGAACAGAAATAGAAGACAGAAATGAAATAGTTTCTTAAATGGCAGCTCCTATTAGCTTTCTGTATATTGAAAAAAGGATTTATGTTCTAACAAATTTGTTACTAAAAGAAGTGTTAGGGCAGATGGGTTAAGCATACAATCTAAGAAAATAGACTGATATGCTGAACATTCTCTTCTCCCCTTATCAATCTACTCTATATAATGAGATCAACAAACCCCTGTCATTTCAGAATTGATCAACATTTACATCACAGAGAAACAGCTCAGAATAAAAACACAAAAACATTCAGATTTTGCTTTGATTTTTCTTTTTGATAGTAAAGGCAATTTTGAGAAGTCTAACATGCATGTTTCATGGTAACTTTCGCAGCAGTCTCCTTCACATACCATCCTCTAACAGCAAAAATAGTCCTAGCCAAGGCTTCCTTTAATTTCATAATTTGTGCATTACATTCCCTCACAGCACAAATGTTCACAGTTCAGGTGCAGCAATTAATACTTAAGAATACTAGAACGATGTAAAAAAATATTATCCTAATCACAGTAATATGATACTTTATATGGGTCAGAATTATTTCTAAACATTTCTCAAGTAAAGATTGAATACTTTACCATTATTTAACATTACTAATATAAACATAACAAAAAACTCTATATTATTTCTGTTTGACTTCTTACCTAGCTTGCTCATATGAAATTCCATGACTGGAAAAAAGTTAATTCATTACCAAAGCATGATATCAATATCCATCTCAAAATGATAAATGAACCATTTTCAGAACTATCATTTGTACAAGATGAAAAGTGACAGCAGTGATTAGCCACTTGTATAACCCTGACAGTTCAGTGGCAAATGTAGATATGACAACTTTTAGAAATGTAGTTGTTTGGATAAAGCTTTTAAAATCATCAAGTGCACCCTGTAATGTAAGATGTTGTTAGCATGCCCATTTTTAATTTATCTTAAACAATAGATTATTCTTATATTTAGCACTAAAATGTGATGACAAATATAATCTATTCAACGTGTTAATTAATAAGCATAAAATATGAGACTCCCCATTTGTAATTTCAAAAATTATGTTTAAACTGTTTCAGTTCTCAAACTGAAATGATCTGTACCTGTAAATGTATCTGGACTTTGAAGACTTTGAGTGATTCATAAGTTCTCCAAAGGACTGAAGTAATCTGTGTGAACTAAAATGTATTTTCAATCAAGGAGAATTGAAATTGAATTATATATTCAACTTTATGAAAAAAGGTTTCCAAATTTGCTTTCCAATTTGACTTGCCCTTTTATTGTAAAAAAACAAAATTACATTTTATTGCTCAATGTAGACGACTAAAACTCTTTTAGTGTAACCCAGTTCTTACCTCACTGTGATAGGGATGAGCACACCCTTGCTGACAGATTGGTTCAGGGACACAGTCAGAATGTTCTGAGAGCTTCCACAGCCTAAGCGAACTGTTGGTCTTCCCTCCACAAGATACAAGTGAAGAAACTGTTCTCCAAAATTTCTTTCACCAGCTTTGAAAATGAAAAAGGAGACAGTCACACTTCTGGAAGTGTAGGACCTCACAGAACTAAATCACACAACTGGAACACCATCATCAGACACGATGCCTATGCGACCTTGGGGACCCTCCTGTCCATACACAGGACTCTTCTTGAGTGACTGGGAGGAAAAAAATCAAACCGTAATCTCTGTATTTAGCTAACAGTTAAAAGTTAAAGAAAATAACTAAAAGAAAAAATTTACTTAATACCACTGCAGTGGCATTGATCTTACAGAGATCTTACATTAACTGAACTTCTCTCTATATCCAGCAGTATCGTTAAGGCAACGAAGGTGACAATAAAAAAAGAAATTCACATTCATTCAGCTTTTCAAATAAATGATAGAAAACAAAAATTATAAGAGGACAGCTCTTATAATAGATTTAAAGATTATGAAAAATTCACATTTCCTAATTAATGATGTATTTCAGACTTGAAGAGAAGAAAAATTATTTACAAAACATCAAACATACTGGTACTTGAACTATTAAAAATATGAATGAAAAATATTCTTAAGTTCACTTCCACTAAATAATATATTATACATTGTAAAAATGGCAGCAAAATATTTATATTTAAGTGATGAATGATACAAGGCTCTTCTAAAAGAAAAAGGACTGACACCTACAGTTTCAAATGCTATTAGGTGACTTTGCCCTTTGAATTTACTTTTCATAAAAGGTATGACAGTTCCTGTTTGCAATTTTTATTCATCTTTAAGACAAACAGTTAAAATGTTAATCTGTTTATTTCACTGTATTTTACTATGTTTAACTGAAGTAAAAAAGACTCACTAACTGGGTCAGGAAATTGAAAATACTGCATGTATTGTTTGATGTACCACTGCCTCTGAATAGGAGGCCTGGGTGCTGGCATGGGTGTTGGACAGGGAGAAAGCTCACGCTGGCATTTGGGGGACCCTCAGCTGTGGAGTGCCTGGGTTTGGGTGGCTCTGCCCATGAACCATGAGCAGGAGTCCCCCAGAGTGGGTCTGGGATCTGGGCTGGGTTTCAGCTCTGGGTAGGAGCTCCCAGGCCTGGAGCTGCTGCAGAGGGCCACAGGTCAGAACATCCTTTATTATTTTTATTCAGAAAGGTAAAAAGAATGAGGGCATTATTGGGACTTAAAAAACATAATAATTTGTAAAAAAAAAATCAACTTTATTTTGGACGACAAAACAAAGAGCAAAAAATGATCTTTTAGATCAGAGAGAGACAACAGTGGTTGCAACTGTCTGACCATTTCCTTTTGTATAGTTCCTAGCAGAAACAGTTGACAATGTAAACACCCTCCTTGAGAGCAACTTTATAGTCAACATTGCATTTCTTCAGTCTGTTACAAATCCTGATGACCTACTAAAGTCTTTTATGCTTAGACATATTTTGTATTCTGAATACCTAATTAACTCCAAAGCTATTTTAATTTGACTGGATTTCATGCCTTTGGCTTTTACAATTTCCTTCTACAGTAGTCTGATAATTCTCTTTCAAAATATATTGCACTATTGCACTGCTTTTTAACCATCATATAACTGATATATGCATATATTGTACTATTTGTTTCCTAGTCTTCTCCCCTCCCTGCACATGCCATTCCTGGCATTTCCAATTTCTACCAGTAAGTAGGTCTGTAAGTCACATTGATTCAGAGAGAATGAAGTGGATGTATATGTGCACGTATATAACATGTCTTGAAAAAGTGAAGTTACAGATGAACAGCTTGTTTCCCCTCTCCCAATGACTCTGTCTGTCTATTCACATTGCCCACTAGTAAAAACCTGGAAGAAAGTCCTCATTATTACCAGTAAAGTAAAAAATCTGGGACAGCTCTCTCAAAGGCAGCATTACTTCTTGAAACTTCAGTGAGTGTTGCTGCTTGAACTTCAGTCTAGGGAGCACTTTTAAGTCACACTTACAGGTGACTAACAGCATTCTTCACATTATTTGCTAGGTGGTATGAAATCCTTTGAAAGGACATTCCTTTAAATCTTTCTACAGTGAACATGAGGAGTCAGAGAATTTTGTTCTGGCAATGTGGAAGAGCATACACTACCTAGTGCATATGATGGAAATTACCTTCATAGGAAAAGCTCGAGTCATAAGCAAAACAGACAGGTACTGGGAAGAGACAGAGATCAGGAAATATGAGAGTTAAAAACCTTGTTGGATATTAGGGGTAAATCATCTTGACCTCAGTAGAGGTTATGTGAGGGTTCCAGCAAAAGAATCTCAGCAATCATCCTTTCACAGAAAACTGTGAGCTGGAAGGTAATTTTTGTACATCAGTATGTCAACAAGCAAATGGCCATTGAGCTTAAATGATTGCCTATCTAAAAGACAGATTTGAAGTCCCATTAAAATATGGGATTAGCTCTATTAAGATGGAAAATCAATTTTGACACAGGAAGGATACTGTGAAATGCTCTACATGAAAATGAGAGCTGAAATAAAGACAAAGAGACTACAACTGAAATGTCTGAATGGCCTCTATTTAGTTTCTTAAGGGTAAGGGCAATATGGGAAGATCTGGGGAACAGAGCTTCTGAGAAAAAAGGAAATAATTTATGAGCCCAACTTATGGAAAGGGAGCTGTTGTCCTTAAGGAATGCTATAAACATGGGCTGTGAGATCTGAAATCCAATTGTCAGAAGTTATAGGCTACCATATACAGCAGAAGCTAAACAATCTACCCTTGAAGGGATTGTGAGCAGCATTATGCTGACTCTCTTAAAAATGAAAATGATGAACTAAAACTTTACAACTGTATCAGGTTTTTATCATTGCTAGCAATTTATTTTGCTTTGTGGGTAAATATCACAATTTGCTTTGACGTGTTGATGAAATTTAATCATGCTAACAAATAAAATAATTAAGGAATAGAATAGAAATTTTATGCATGCATTCTGTAGTCAACAAACAAATCTTCTCACAATGATGTCTAATCTTTATTGGCACAAATGTAATTGTCGCATTCTATCAACAATTTAAACATAACGCAGCAGCAAAAATTCCAGAGAGTTTTAGTCCATTTACTGTTAACACTCTTTAATGTATGTATTTCTTGAATACATACTGAAATAATCAGGGAAAATGTCATTATTAACAATGTAAATGCATTTTTCTTTGTATTAAGACAGATGTATGTATAGTAATTTTCTATAAATCATACATAGACTTCTATGACATCCTCTTTCCCATTTTTTTTAACAGAAAACCTATTTTTGGAAGCCTCTACAAGTCCTTAGTACTTGTTAATTTCAACTAACCATTGATAAAATTCTTGCTAATAAAGGCACCAAATAGGATTTATTTTTTAACAATGGTACGGTATGATTTACTAAAGTGGCATGCCTAGCACATGTAATCGTTCTCATCTTCTGCCTCTTGGTTAGCCTATAAGCAACCTTATTTGCTATATTGTCTATATTTATTTCATTTGTCTAATATATATTTGCACATATATAATTGCACTAACTGCTAAAAGGTATTAAAATAATGCATTTATATTTCAGTGTTCTGTTCTTTTTATTTAAAGGCATGTTCACAAGAAAAAGCGAAGAAGGCACAAATCTTTTTTGTTCTTCACTGGCTAATGTACTAGGTAAAGATAGATACAAGTTTCAATCCTTTTATATTATCCTTATGATTTTGGCTTAAAGAGTCTTCTTATGCATACTTTCTGATTCAAATTCATTTGTGTATCAGTAGCATCTTGTCTGAGACTTCTCTCTGTAATTAAATGTCTACTAATTATCTGCCAGAAAAACAGATGTAACCTCAGCACCACCTGGTAAAAACAGGTGTGTTTGTAAAATGTGTAATCTGAAGTTGGATTAATTTAAAAAAACTAATCAAAAATGTGTAACAATTTTCTAGTAAAGTACTTCTGAAAGAAGCAGATCACTGTAATGATTTTTCTATTTTAAAAAGTTATTTTGACAAATAGAAAGGTTTTTGTTTTATGAATATGTGAAGCTAATTGTAACCATAATTATTAAACCATTGCAAACATGCATAAATTAAAAGAATCTGAAAATGTTGGGAACATTAACCCTTAGAAGTGTGTGATTCTTGTACCTAGTGAGTGCAATAGCCTCAAGTTGGCTTTCTACTGATGATTCCTTCCTGGGATGTTTGATGGTCACACAGTTCCAAAAAAGCAGAGTAAAGGCAGGAGTTGTACTACTATTAAAAGCAGAAGAGCTGACAGCAGCAGCTTCACTTTTGTAGTAGTTGGAAGTGAAAATGAAAGACAGAGCAGGGAGAAAAAATGGGCATGAAGGAAGTACAGAGAAAGCATATGAGGGAACTCACAAAGGATATTTATTTGACAGAAGAGTGTTCAGAAATAATTAAATTCTCAATTATCTGTATACGCACATGGAGTTCATTCATAAAACACTGGAAAGATTTTTATTTATGCATTTACATAATTTTTTATTTTACATTAATGTAAAACCAAATAAGAATATTGATCCGAACCATTATAAGAAACATTTGCAATATTTGGAAATTAATCTAATTATCAGGGACACACAGAACAAAAAAAGAAAGAGTAAAAACAAGGAAAAGTAATTGGTGTTATAGAAGGAGGGGCAGAGATCGTTAAAGTAGAAATGAAAAGCAAAGATGTATCTAATGTTTAACACAGTGTCAGAATTCTAAAAGAATTCTGATAATAAGACACAGAAAGTAATGGATGACTTACCAGAATTCTACAAGAATTCTGATAAGTCGTCCATTATTTTCTGTGTCTCTGTTCCACAGCCAGGCAGAGATCCAAAGTTTTCCTTATTTACTTATCTATTTATTTAGCTTAACAGAAATCTAACCATAAAAGAAACCCTACTGGTCGCTAAAAGAGTGGAATATTGCAAATCAGTTAAAATTCCATTTTAGGGGTAACACAGGGAATGAAAATGCAAGTATGACATGGTACTGAGAACCTGTGAAGAAAAGGTGAGTTTTCACCCTGAGAAAATATACAAATATTATCCCAAGTTGCTGGAGCTACCCCAGCTCAATTTTAGGGTGAGAGCTCCACACTGGCTCCTTTTTGGAGGGGTAAGAAGTGAGCTGTGACACAGCCCATGGAAGTCTCAGATATGGATAACTGCAAAGGAAAAAATATTGGTGTTCTCCACCAATGTCATTCTATCATTCCAAAAAGTGGAAACATTTATATTCTAAAGAATGTGAAGTCCTCAAATACTGCTGTAACAAAATCTCTCCAAACACCTGAAAAATACCATGTTAATTTTCCATAGACAGTATGAACTAATAGCTGAACAGGTTATATTAGGTTTAAATATCTAATTAGGTTAGATGCAAATTAAGCACATTATCTAGAAAAGAAAATACGTAGAGTCATATGAATTGGTCACCTAGTTCACCCCTAGCAATGAGCAGGGACATCTTCAACCCGAGAAGGTTGCTCAGAGTCTTCACAAACCTGACTTGGATGATTCCAGGGATGAGGAATCTATCACCTCTCTAGGCAGTCTATTCCAGTACCTTGCTCCTCTCATTGAAAAAAAATCTTTATATCTAGTCTACATTTACATTCTTTTAGTGATTTTTGGTTTAAAGACATTACTCCATGTCCTACTGCAACAGGCAACATATTTCTTATAAGCACCCATTTAATACTTAAAGACTGGAATGTGGTGTCTCCAGAGCCTTCTCTTCTCCAGGCTGAACAAACTCAAGTCTTTTAGCTTCCAAAAACACCACCTCCTCCCGAGTTCCTCCTGAGTATAGCAGAGAGAATTTTCCTCTTTTTTTTCTCTTTGGTTTGGAGCTCTTTGAGATTTTTGGTTCACAGAGATGCTTACTCAGGGCTTATGTGTAGGTAGCAATATTAACTTTGGCTGGAGCCAAATTACTCTGCAGCGATGAAGCAAACAAAATCACTAAATGCCAAATATATTCAAAATACTTCCAATAACCTTCATTGAATTCTTCTTCAAGGGCAAATGACTCCTCTTGAAATTGAAATAACTAACAAGTATAAAACATGTTGATATAAAGAACTGCAACATCACCACTTATCCATGATTCTTGGCAAATTTTGCAGTACTGTAGCTTAGGCAGCTGCAGCAACAGCCCAGATATAAAATACAAGGACTTAAAATGCCATTTTGGAAAGAAGTAAATATTAATTTTCATTTTGGGGCTAGAGTGTTTCACATCTAAAAAATATCTAGTACCGATAATAAAAAAAGGCATAATTAAATAATGCCACCAAGCTTATATTACTTTTAACCCTGCCTTATAAATATGTACATAGTTCAGATGAATTCACATATACTACTACCAGATTAATATAAATGCAAAAAAAATTTAATCAGAATTATTCATGCTAGATCAACAACATTTCTTGTGCAGAGTAACTCTAGGAAGTTGCAGTGAACTGAAAATGCTCCTAATGATTTTGTCTTTGTGGAGTAAATCTATCAAATAATCATATTTTTCTAGGTCTTCTTGGGAAGAAATCACCTCACTTTCCATGTTTTCCATTTGCAAGAAATTGCAAGATAAAATATATAATGAAATACTCAACTGGCAGAGAAGTCTATTTTTTCTTGCTGACTAGTGAAAAGTGTACTTCTGTCTCAGAAGTTTATGCCATATATTGAGGAATGAAATATGCAGGCAAGAAGCAACTTTTTATGTAGTATTAACAGGCATACATCCAAGTCTGCACGTATACTCTCTGGGGATCACAAAGGAATTCTCTGAAGTGTGAAATCACAGTAAGTACTTCAAAATATGGCAAAACTGCAGAACCTAAGATAGTTCTATAAATCAAGAATTTGGAACCAAGATCACAATTATAAAAAGCGAGACTCAATCCAACTACAGAGAAGTTGTTTCTCTATGAGTTGTTCAAAACTTCTTCAACATTTGTATTTTAAAGCAGTAAAACTTACAACTAAAGTCATATGCTTACTGTGTTCTTTTTTGTCAGGAAGCAGCATTTTCTCTTGCAAGTTATGTTTTGCTCAATGACTCATAAATTAAAGAACTTTCCAGAGGAACACAAGGAACAATGGTTCAAATCTTATAATGCAGCATGCATTAGAATACCAAAAGGCTTCTACTGCATTTTAATGACTCATTTTGCTGTTGAAGAGGAAATGCCAGCTGATGTACACTAAAGTTAATAAAGACCTGAAGGAGCTAAAACTGATACTTAGCTTCAAGTATCTTTGGTACTCACTGTAAAGAATTGTGCCATTTAGAGCAGTTGTTTTCACTGTCAAGTACAGAGTTGTCAGATTGCTTGTTTCCTGCCCAGATGCAGTCCTGGTATCAGATACAGATGTCAGAGAAGGTAGCTCCAAATAAGAATTTCCAGTGAAGGATGGAAAAAACAGTGCTATGTCTGAAATGAACAACAAAAAGATAATTTTATTAATTTATTACAAAATAAAATTATAAAATGCAGGCACTTTAGAGAGATCCATTTTTTATACCTGTGAATAGCATCATCAACTATATTATTTGCTGAGCATGCATATAAATTTCTTTAATTTCAAACATTCAAATCAAATACACAAAAAATGAAAAAGTTCTAGCATCTGCTTATTACCAGAAGTGAAAGACCATTATAGGAGGGACTAACGCTAGAAGATGCAAGTTAAAAAGACTGTCATAAATTTTCTTTACAGATGTGTCAGTACACAACTTTTGTCCTTTGACATCTCTGTGAAGTACTTTTAATTTTTATTTCTAGACGGGAAACCCAGTTTTTTCTTCATTTTCAGAATACTCAAATTTGTGGGGTTTGAAATTATAAAGAGAATGCCATTGGGCAGAATATGCATTTTTCCACTACATTAGTCTGGAAAGGAATAATTGTTAAGAGAAAATTTTAAAGTGTGAAGGCTTAACATTTACAATGTTTATTGCATTCATTACTTTAGTCATTATGGCTTTTGGGTTATTTTTTACCCTTTAGACATGATAATAGTATCATGAATGCAAGAAAAAATAAGCTAAAACTAATTGAGGTTAGGCAGAATGTCTTCCTAATGCCTTAAGAAACCTATTTAAGCAAAATACCTTGAAGATTTCCCAGACTGATCACCAGGGATATGAATAAGGAATAAGCATCAAAAAAATTTTTTTTGAGTTCAGGTAATATTTTTGCAAAGAAATTTTTAGTTTAATGAACTAAAACTATACAAGGGATCTGTGAATGATGATTACACACAGGCATGACAAGCACTACAAAAAAAAATTGTATTCACTTTATTAATTTTTTGTTTGTTTGTGAATCTGACCACTGTTTACGCTCTGCTGTTTTTAATTGACTTAAGAAAAAAGACAAAAGGAAAGGCCTAGCTAAATAAGCATATGTGGAAGGACAGTCATTAAAATACACCACACCCTGACAGCAAAAGAAAAACAGCAATGACTAATTATGTTTCTAAATCATAGGTCTGGAAAAGTCAGGATTGTTGGAGAAAGTGGAAAAAGATATGAGATGACAAAAAGGTCAGTGGCACTGCACATCAGAAGCAGACCTGCATGATTATGAGGGTTTTTTTTCCTAATTAAATTCTTTCAAGAGAAACAGTACTAGGAGGTCTAGCAGTGTAGTGCAAGGCCACAAACAGGATTAAGGGCTGGGTTCTCTTTCACATGAGGAAAGGCTGAGAGAGCCAGGACTCCTAAGGCTGCAGAAGAAGCAGCTCAGGTAGATCTTAACACCTGTCTGTAAACACACAGGGATGACAAAGAGGGAGCCAATTTTCTCTCAGCAGTGCACTTGATAGCAAAGGGAACAAATCAAAACCCAAGAAATTACACCTGAACACATGGAAACTCTGTTTCACTGTGAGAGTGGTCAAACATTAGCCTAGGTTACCCAGAGGGGTTTGTCAGGTCTCAGTTCCTGGAGATTTTCAAAACCAGACTGGGCATGGTTGTGAGAAACCTGTGCTAGGCGATCCTACTCTGCTTGAGCAGGGGGTTGGACTTGATGGTCTCAAGGTGATGGTCCCTTCCACCCTCAAAAACTGGTGATTCTGTTATCCTTCACAGGGAGGTTCTGTGCACTCAACATTAATAATTATTCTTGAAGTGCAGTGCCTTTAAAAATCTCAGTGTAGTTCAGTACTCACAATGTAGTGGTACACTGAGCAACAAAGCTATTAAAATGTCTTTTATTAGGTAGTTAAAAAAATCCCAACTGGTCAATTTGGAGAGTAGCTGTCCACAATTTATATTCTAAGTTAAAATTCATCTGTGAAGTTTCTTTCAGCTAGGTGAAGGGAAGGGGGAGAAGAATGAGGAGGGAAAGAGATCATGGTATATCTGGGCAATCTTGGAAGGAAGGACAATGTCATTACTCCTTTAGGAAGGACAGCTCCCTTCAAAGGAGGGATCTCCCCTATAGATTTAAAACTTTCCAGGGGGTCCAGCACCTTGCATCCCAAGAAGTCTTTGCATTGATATATAGGCAAAACTACTGAGAAAAGATTCTATTTCAGCAGTCCTGTCTGCATCTGCAGGGCTGTGCCCAGAGCAGCCTAGGCTTCCATCACCAGTGCTGTGAAGTCCTCTCAGAAATCAGCAGAAGAAACACAGCAAATACAGCAACTGCATCAGAAACAAATGCATACCTGGCAAAAAAAGCCATCCAGAAATGCCAAGATGCAGAGCACATCCTCTTCCCTACGGTGTGCAGGCTATCAGCCTGCTGATCCTTAACAGTCATTCTCTAAATGACTCAAGCTGTACAACAGCTGCAATCTGTTGCAAGTCTACAACATCAGTAAAGAGGTCATTGAGAGCACAGGGATTAGTCTTCTGCTTGGATGAAGGGTCTAAGTGGGAGAAAACAGATTGAGTCTGTGTATTAAGAACCTAAAACCTATGTCTGTCATACAGTACACAGATAGAACACTATGGGCAAAGCTGCCAGTCTGGGCAAAATTCTTCCACTTCCCTCATTCTAGTAAACTCTTAATTAGCAGAAATTAAAGTCCCATGAAGCACTGACCATGGCTGTACACATCACATCCAAAGAAGGGCATCTGCTGAACTACAATGAGCTAATTCTCTACCACATCATGACAGTATTTTAGTACTGCTTCCCATCAATATTTACAGTTCTTCATATTTTAAGATGATTGCTGGCAATAAATAATTTAGTATTTAATATATTTCACAGGACAGGCTAACAAGAAGAACCTAATTCCACCCTGGGTCCACTATCTGACACTGTCACCTCTGTCTCTGATCACAAAGACTCTCTTCCACTGAGGCAATGGTCTCCAAGTGAGTACATGCAGCCTAAGGGGTTCTCAAAACAATTAACTAGGATGCAGGAAGAAATAGAAACTTTCTCACATTTTAAGGATAAAAATGATTACAAATAATTCCAGAGAAAAAATTTGCAAGAGAGACCAGAGAGTTGGGTCTGAATTACCTGACAAACACATGTTACTAAGACTTCTACTTTAACAATTTAATGGAAGACTCAAATTTTCGACTGAAATAAATAGATTAGATGGGATATTATTTATGAAAATTTTCACAATAACACAGTAAAACAAGAAAATTTGAGAAACACCAGTAAGCTTCTATTATGTCCCTACCTGATTTTGTCTTAGTCAGAAAATAAAGAGGAGTAAGGGGAAGGATATAATTTTCTACTGCTACTAAAATGGAATAAATCTGTTTCCACTCCTACCTCTTATTTTCCCTTTGCATTCTTCACTTTTTATTACAAGACTGGCTTAGCTTGAATTTGATTTTATTCTGTTGAATTCTTTTTAAAATATATTTTTCAGTCCTGAAGACATTAAGAGTCATCAACTGCACCAACCATCACTAAATAAATTCAAATGAGAAACAAGAAAGACTTTTAACATCACAAAATCCTAGCAAGAGAAGAAATGCATACATCTTCTGGTAGGAAAATCAGACCAAACATCTGACTAAGCTTGTCTACAATCTACAGGGTGGATTGTAGACAAGTCCATGGTCCTCTTTAATAATTAAAGTAAATAGGTAATCCTAGGATGTGATTATCCTCACCCAATCATGATTTAAACCTGCCTAGTTCTCTCTATTTGCTATAAAAGGACTTGAGAGTCAATAGTTTAGGTGTAAACATGTATGCCAGCAATATCTGAAGGCAGATTAATAATTCTCATTTTAGTTGCTTATGTATCAGAGATAGACAACCTGCAGAAGGATTTTCTTTAGGCAAAACCAAATTAGTACAGTAGTTTTGCGTTGAAATGTTAAAGATGTGAACTGAACAGGACATCAGAATATTTAGTCAGGGGATTAAACTCTGAATTTGCTTTTTGTATCTTTCAATTAAAATGGTAAACATCTTCTGAAATATTTGGACAGATTCTGTGCTTGTTCTTCTTTTCCATCACTCAGAGACTGTAATAGAAGCACAGGTGATAAAAACTTTTACAAGCAGTGCAGCAAACCTTTTCCATATTATCAAGAATGGAGGTGTTCCCAGCAGGCAGAAAGTCAGTTAAGAATCAATATCAAGGGTCTGATGAATGCATGATCTGTTCTAACCATGTCATGCTCACAGAATATCCCAGGCAACCAGATTTAACCACCTTAGAGTAATGCATTCTTTTGCCTTATGTTCATGGTGTGAAGAAAATCAAAGTGAAATAAATATGATTCAGAAAATTCCTAGGGATTAGGTCTGGCACACATGAAATCTGACTTGGGTGTTTCATAAAGCATCACACTCACCTACACCAGTACAGAAATACAGTAACCATTTCCTATGAAATAATTGATTAGCTGAGTTCAGCTCTTTCAAGACAATAAAATATGAAACAAAATAAATCTTACCCTTGCTGCTTTCATTCATTTGTCTCAATGCACAAAAGTCTCCTGCCTGCTGTAACTGAACTCGAACATAACAAAGCACAAAATCCTTACAAAATAAAATGCACAAGTCTTCCTCTATCAGGCCAGCCTGGTGCTTTTTTGATAATGCTCTCTGCTGCCAACTGGGAGGTCTGAAATCAGATCACTGACTTAATCTCTTACTTTGCAGACTGCTAGGGCCTTTGAATGGCAGAAAGACAGTACATTTAATTTTGAAGACACAAGAGAAAAGCACTAAGGGCAATGGGTCATATAAGCAATCCTTAGAGCAGGACATCAATTCATTTTCATTGAAAGAAACTGGCATACAAGTGGAACAGTAATAGAAGAAAAGACTTAAAAAATTAGGAAAATAAATCAGAAGATATTCAGCAAGCATGCATCTGCAAAGGTACAATGAAACACAGAACAGAAATAGGGATGATCAAAGGGATGGCATTGCTTCCAGATGGAGAAACAGAACAGGCCTATTCAACACGCAGAGGAAAATGTAAGAAATGGCAGCTCCATGTCTTGGACCACAGCAGGTAAGGGAATTCAGTTACTCAATTATTGTTACTATCAGGTCACAGGCTTGCAAAACAAAAGGAAATTCTTATTAACTTTTTGCAGAATGTTTGGGGTAATTTTTTGCCAAAAGATATTATGTAGGTCAAAAGTATATAAAAATAATGAAAAATTAAGAACAATACAAGAACAAGGGAAACTAATCCACCAGACTAGCAAATACAATGGAACCACAGGTCAGGAAACCTTAGTCTCGTTGATTGGTGGAAGCTGAAGTAATGCACTTGGGAAAAATCTCTGTTGTCCTGTTTTATATATCCTTTTTAAAGAGTGACTGTTTTTTCTCTGAGACAGGGTATTGAGCTAGATGCCCTCATGGCTTGATCTGGCTTGTGATTTTTGTGGGACTTGTTCTGCTCTGTGTACCACTGCTAAGACTGCACGACAGGAACTAAGAGAGATGCAGACCATTTAACATAAAGGAAATTAATGATTCCCTAGATATCTGAAGCATATAGCAATTTTCATCACCTAGTGCCTAGAGTTACCCATCTCCTTTGACAGCTGTATTTCAATAAGCAGATCAACTCAATGCAAATATGTTATTAGATTTATTTCAAGAAAAAAAATTGTTGATAGTTTTAGCATTCCTTAAGTACAAAGAATTTGAAGAGTTAGCTGCATGTCTGAAAAAAACAAGATCACAGTAAATCAGTTTGATGTTAACATGCTTTGTGAAAAAGCACAAAACAAAGACATAAACAAAGGAACAAAACAAAGAAATAAATATTTTCATATTTCTATTTTGTAGCTCACAATGTTCCTCTTCCAATCTCCCATTTTACAAAGGAGGAATAATTTTTTTTCCCAATACCCTCAGTTGTTTTACAGCAGCGAAGTTATACCTGCATTAATTTATAGAAGAAGAAAATTTAGTCAACTACTGTGTCTGTGTGAAAGGATGAAAATTATCTGTCTCAGAATAAGAAGAATTTTATTCAGTTAATGGGCAAGAAACATTATAAATGTCCAGGTGAGATGTGCTGTGTAATTATTAAGTTCTGTAAATTTTTCTGGATGTTGCATAGACGTGTGAAGTCCAGATGTGTCAGCAACTACAACAGACTGACATGAAAAAGACAAAAAATTATTAATTCATATTCAACTCAAGATTTTGTGAAAATAAAAATGACACCTCCACATAAAGATAAAAAGTAATGAAGATGTTTTGTGTTGAAAAAAATCCCAAACAATCTAGTTATTGTTACCCCAAATCCACAAACAGAATTAGCCTCTTACTGCCTGTTTTTTCATAGTTTTGAAAACAACACAGTGATTTGTCTTTTCCTGTTTGATTAGTTTCATCTCCAAAATTTATTACTTTTCTCCTAAGTGGATTGGATTTCGAAGCGGAAAGAATGTTCCTAATTGATACTTGTACCTAATCAGATGTGTTTTACCACCTGCATTCAAAATGATGCATAAGTGCTTCTCTTTTCCTGAATTTGACATGGAGGAAATTGGGAAGCTATTATCTAATATTTTTTCAAGCTGAATATATTTGACAGGAAATATGATCTTCCTGCAAAAACACCAGAGTTTTATCTATTTTTAAAAAGCACCCCATCTAGGAGGGAAATGAATGTCCTTTATATCTTAATTTAAATATTTCTATCTTTCCTAATTATGGGAAAAAAAGTCTAAGACAGACTCTTAATATGAAACCACAATTTAAACTGAAGCTGTCATATTGCACTGCTACATTTGGTGCTGAAATGCTGGTTGCTTTGAAGGTCGCTGTGACACATATTATGGCAAAATTTAATGAAGCAACACTTGTAAAAATCTTTTGAAGTTCCCTCAATAATATATTTGTTCTGTAAAATATCACAGAAGATCTACTTGAACATGAGCTTTCACAGTTTTGATTTACATCTAATGAACTGGTAAAAGAAGAAAATCAAATAAAGTATTGGTTTTCAGTGGGAAAAGAGGCAGCTGTCATAATATTTTTGAAAACTCATACTTTTCATAACAAGTTGATGTACTAGAGATCATCATCCCAATGAGCAATTTTAGTTCCACAAATGAATGGGTCAAATGGCTTAATTTTCTATTGGTTTGCAGTGAGTCTCAGCTAAATGTGTACATATTTTATTTGTATTTTATAATTCTTATGCTTATCAAAATTCCAAGGCCTTTTTTGTTTTATTTTATGGGCTATCAATGTGTTTTCAGCCACTTTAATTTTATCTCTGCCATCTAAGTTTAATTTTATTCTCTGCAATGGTGCTTGAACACATAAACAAACATTCCTATCCCAAAGGATCTTAGAAATACTTGAAGAGTAATTGGCTATAAAGGTTTAATTTGGAAAAATATTCAGATTTTTTTCAGTGTGTGTCATACTTAGTCAGTTGAAGAGGAATCTTCCATCTGGATAACATTGCAGACTAATTTGTCATATGGTTACCACCAGATATTAGACGATCAATATTAAAAGTGAAATGCAAGCTGTAGTTTCAAGAACACTAAATTTAATGTGCTCATGTAAATAGCACAATTTCTGTATTGCTACATTGTGTATGAAACAGGTTTTTATTACTTTTCTGGGAGATTTTGATGAGATTTTGATAGGACTTTCCTATTACTATTTAGCTATAGAGGTAGACAGTTTAAAGAATTGTGTAAATCTAATCAGAGTTTTAATCTGAGCTTGTTTTTACAAGTTCAGGGTGCAAAAAAAATGAGAATGTGAAAGCAACTTTTTCTCCATCTCTTAATTATATTAACATCTTGCTACGGCTTCCTTTGGGAATCATGTAGCTAACTCATGGCGTTGGTGGGAAAAAAATCAACAAATAACAGGCAAAAAAGGATACTTAAGGGTTAAAGTCATTACAAAATTATTATCAGAGCATGGACTAGAAAACAAGATATTTCCCTCTGTTTGCCCTTTCCTTTAAGGATTCAAAAAACAGTAGTTTTCTGTCCCCAGTTTTGCTAATGCAATTTTTTTTTATTTCTAGCCTAAAATGCAAAATATAAAAAAATGGAGAATTATCTATATAGACAGCTTGCCTATTCCTTTCCTTTATTTCCTAACATTTATCACAGTTACATTAGTCAGGAATTATAAAGCTAGAAGTAACACTTACATATAATGATCATTTTAAACATTTACACTGCAACAGATGCACTGTTGGTCTTGAAAAGTATTTTTCAATTGATTTTTAACATATTTACTGTGTTAATATTTAAGAACAATGAAACAATAATAAAAAATTGGAATTGTAGTAACTTTGATAGTTTTCTTGGCAATTACAAGGCAGCAATTGAGGGAAGCATGCTCATTGACAAATATTTGTTTGCTTAATCCCAACAGCACTAATTTCAAAGTATTTTAGTTGGGCTCAGTGTTGTGGGGACACAGACCAGTTCAGTCACAAGAAATTGCTAAAGAATATTACAATCAAGTAAGCAAACTTATCTGGATTAAAATAATGAAAAGGAATTAACTTCCACAATTCCTAATTTTTAGCAGCCTTATTCAGCCAAGTTGTAATACTCTGACATCTTAGGTTTTATCTTGGCTATAGTCTTTAACTGTAGAATTCTATTCTCCCACTTCCAAAACATAACTGGTAGAAGTTCCAGATGAGATGGATGTTCAGAATTAAAGCTTTCAGTTCATCTGCTTGCTTTTCTGCCATTGATTTGATGTGAGAGTGTTAGCAAACCTTTACTGTGGGTGTAGGTGAAACAAGGAGAGAACCTCTTCAATATATCTGTACATTGCCTTGTTTGTGCCAACTCTGGCATGGATTTTTAGACAGGGCTTTGAGCAACCTGTTCTACTTAAAAATATTCCTGCTTTTTTTTTAGGGGGAGTTCAATCAGACTTATACACAACTCTTCAACCCAAACCATTTGCTGATTTTGCTATTGTATGATTTTATTAAAGCAGAAGTGACTGAGCAGCAGACAAGACACTAACTGCCTTCCCATAGCTGCTGCCTCTTGGGCCAGTGCAATCCTTCCTGAGGAGGAGGAGGCAGAAGGAAGGGGCAGACTTCTTTCCTGAGGAACAGAGAAAGCTCCATTTGGAGACAAAAGAAGCCTACAGCATGGCTCTAAACATGACATTTCCAATGCCATTTTTTCTCCCTTTCCATTCTTCTTGACCAAAAATGCATTCCCAGATTGATTCCCAAAGGTAATAAAAGGCCTGTGAAGAAAGCCACCAGTTTTGAACAGATATTTTTGCACCTTTTTTTCCTTAGAGTTCAGATCTTACTTTTGTCTATACAGAGAGTTAGGTTAGTGGTTTCTGTTCCATGCAGCATAATTTTAGGCAAAGATTTCTTTCATATGTTGGGGCTCTGTCTGAAAGAGCAGCAAAATAGTCCTTCAACTCTAGCTTTACTTGGGAATCTGAAAAATGGTTGCTCCAGACTAAAACACCTTGTTTCAAAATCACTTCTGGTACTCTTTTTCCACTTGGTGCAGAATATCACATGCCTATTGATTTCATCACATGCCAAAATCTTTCTTTTGTTTAACTGTACAGAATTAGATTTTAGCACTACTATTGCCCTCTTTTCATTGGTGTAAGTAGATCTACTCCAGCAGGTTGTTGAACTTAAACGTATAGCAAGGTGGACAGTGAAAGGAAAGAGATAATTTTATCCTACAGAAAAGTATCTGCACACAAAACATTTCCTTTTCTCTGTGGCTTACTGCAGATTTAAAATACATTAATTTCAAGATAAGCAAGTCTTCTACTTGATAACAATTCAAGCCCAGGTGTCCAAGCTACAGCACCAGAATATAGTTTGGAAAATGCACTGATTGAAACGACACAAATGATGGAAAGCAAATGACAAGTTATTTTCCAGCATTTGCCAATAGCTGAGAAACAATTTCTTGTGTACATGGATATTCCTATAAGGAAAAGACTCCAGGAGGTGAATAATCATGTCTTACAGGCAACAATACAAATACAGAAACATTTTTCATGGACTAAAGTAATCCTTGTTCCTCAACACCATGTAAAAGAGAATTTCTTAAGCAAGGTATGAAGCAGCAGTAGATCTCAAGTATACCTAGCTTCATTAGGAAAAACACAAAGGTACTATTAAAAATTGCCTGATTTTTTTCTCTTTCCTAAGGAATTCATCTTGTGGTATCTTATTTTCAAATAAATATCTACTTTAAAATAGTGTGTCATGTTCTGTCATAGATCTTCAAACTGACTCTTTCATTGATGCCAATGATTTTCTTATGTAGTGGGATGATTTTCACTTTATTTTTAGGGAGAAAAAGTGATAATTTTAGCAGTTTTCTGTTATGAGACAGAAAACTGTCTGTTGAACAGTTGAGTAGCAATTACAAAAAAAGTCCAGCACTGCAAAGCTGATACGGAACTCTTTGTGGAACAGACAATGAACTTAAAATTTAAGATTTTAATGCAATATAAAATCAGGACAGTCTTCCCTGCAACTTGATAATGAAAAGGATGGGAGATAAATAATCATTCTTTTATAAGATTTAGGAAATTCTACATATTTTGTAAGTGAGGCCAAAGTAAACTAAGAATACATTTGAAAAATGGATGACCCCTTCTGCTGCTTTGCCAAAATTCTCTTCCTCACATTAGTACTACTATCTGTGGATGGTCTGAGAAAAAAGACTATCATAATAATGTGCACCAGCATACTTTGCTGCTGGTGAATATAACAGCTGAACTCACAGGACAGAAGCATGTTTTAGATAAGAGATGCTTAAGAACTGATTTACACCATGTGAAGGAATCGTGCTCCCAGCTAGAAGGACAACTGACTAATAAAGAAAAGGAGAAATGACAATTACATTTAAAACATGACTTTAAAAAGTCCTCAGACAGGCTTTCACCCCTCACACCCATCCTAAAAAGTGACCTACACTGGGCTGTCCTCCTGTTTCCCCAATAACCCAACACAGAACAGGAAGAATATGGAGTCTGTGCTGTCCACTAGGTCCAACTCCTTAATTAGTTAGTATCCAGAAATCGGCAAATGCCCTGGTCTCCAGGTCTGAGGAAGGAAATCCTACACTCCTGGAAAACCATCAGATCACCCAGGAGTTTACAGATTATGGTCTACTTGCTCCAGAGACTAATGAATTTCTGCAAGAAATTAATTGGATATTATTTCTTATTCCTGTAGAACCACCTGTCTCAAGTTTGGAAAAGCTTTGATGACTTTTTGATAGTAATAATCTCAAAGTACTAGGTCCCAGCAACCATCTAATTTTGGTTTTATTGTTCCAAATTGAAATTAGAAGGAAAAACCCAAACTCCTAATTTTTTTCCTCACAGTTGAAGAAGGTATTTCTTCAGCAAAGCTTAAAAACTATCCATGGAACAAACTGTGGAAGTATTAACTTTTTACTTGTAAATTTTTATTTTTTTCTGCTTTATTTATTACTTTGTCACACTGCACATTTTTATATATGCTGCTTCCATCAACCAGGAGCAGATAAAATAGTCTACATTTTTTTTTTCATTCTTGTCTTAAAAATGGAAATTTTCAGGCCAAAAGTTTAGACAGGAAATACAGGCATAAATCCATCCAGTACATTCCAATCTTAAAGAGAGAATGGAATATTTTAATATAAATATTAAAGAGAGAATGGAACTAACCATGAGAATCTATATGAAATATATTAATTTACTTTCCATATTTAGACAGAAATGCTTTAGAAGTTCATTGTTAAAAGTTATTTGACTAGGACATCTTTCCACATAGCAGCTTCTCAAGGATATCCTTGATGTATTAGAATAAGGAAACAGATGAAAGTAATGCCTTTCTCTTCAAAGTAAACACTTCTGACTGTCTTCTCTTCCATCCCTGATGAGTCCAGAACATATATTCTCACCCATTCCAAAACTGAGAGATTAATATTTCACCTCAGGTTTGATATCAATTTCAAATTTACCTTTGATAGTCTTCCTGTCAGCTGCCTGCTAAGGCAGACAGAAATATATGAGGCAAAGTGTTCATCAGGATTGTGTGATGCCGGGAATCCCAAAGTATTGGAGCTAGAAAGTCTGCTGCCCTCACTGTTGGAAAGCTAAGAACCCTTCCAGGTTCTCAGCTGGTATATTTCTGTTTCTGACTTTAGAGCTGCTGACAAAGGACATGATATGCAAGAGGGCTGGTCAGCAATTTTTTTTAAATTCAAAAGCACTGATGTCTGCACTGCAGCAGGAGTTTACTAGAAGAAAAGGTTTGAAACTCAAATATTTCTAACTATGTAATACAGTATAAATGGCACCTAGCAAAATAGACCTACAGTCTGATGTACTGATAGCAAAATAACCAATCTTCTACAGATGGCTATTTTTTACTTTGTTCCATTTATCACTGGCCTGTGGCTCACACCTATTGAATAGTAGTTTATCTACCATTTCGCAATAACTTATTTCAATTACCAAAGACATTAGAGCATACTATCAAAATATAAAAAGAGAAAATTTCCTTTTGTATAGCTAAAATTAACCAATAGTCTGGAACAGAATTAATTGTTGAATAGGCCAGTCTTTTGCTGCATTAATTATAATGTCAAGAGCTACTTAATGAAGTTCAGTACTTTTCTTGTTGTTGTTACTTATTAAGTTATTTTTTCAGTTTTAAATCTCAGAGGTTCCACAGTAAATTTCAATGGCCTGACTGCACTGTTTTTAGCTGTGATAAAAGCATAGCTGTGTGGTGCTATATTTTGGTTTTGTGATGAAAACAGTGTTCCTCACTTCTACCTTCCATTTCTCTTCCCCATCCCATGGGAGGGAGGGAGAGAACAGCTGTACTGGATTGAGCTGCCTCCTGGGCTCCTCAAACCACAACAATGTTCTAGGAAAAATACTTTCAGGCCCTCTAGAAAGCATTGCAATGCAGGTTGTTGTCATTTTATAGAAACCAACTATCAATAATTCTGAAGAGAAGGTGAAGTTCCTTGCTCAGCCTTGGATATTGAAAATAATAGCTGGGAAGTATACATCTGCCTAGGGTAATAAGGCTGAACAGCAAACTTTCAAAATCTTCATTGACTGGTAAATGCAAGAATTTCTAAAAACCTCTGAAATGTCTGAGGTAACAGAATTTAAAACAAGAATTTCTACATTAGAATTAACTGAGGTATCACTGTCTTGACAGTCCTCTTTGTATGCCAACAGTTTTTTTTTCCTCCAACAAAATCTAAAAAGTCATTAAGAATGACAGGCCTGGCAAAATGCAATGTGAGGTATTGAAAAGGAGAAATAAAGGAGGCAGATAATATTTCTGAGAGCCATTAAAAAAAAAAATAAACTACAACATTTTAAATGCATCACTGGTGCAAGCAAAGAATAGCTAGAAGTTGCACCAAGAGTTTACAATAGCCAATTTTTGGTTCACAAGCATAGTTCAAGTAACACTTTTAATTCTTTACCTCCAAAAACTATGGACCTGAGCTGTGCAGAGAGGAGCCTCTCCCAGGCTCTGCTCTTATAAAGCAAAGCACAGTTACTAACAATTCCTTCCTGGTAGGACATGGTACCTTAGGATGGGAAATATTATTTAAAGCCATTGGCAGGACTAGAATTAAGTTTCATTTTGAGAACTACATGAACTACTGTAATATCAATTTTCTAAATTTTTTTTCCCAATCTAATAAGCAATTATAAAATAACATTACAATGTCACAGCTTTGCCACTAATGTCACACAATATCGTGGTTCTCTGGTACATGAAAAAAAACCTACATGAAAGCAGAGAATACAACAATACTGCAATCATATTTACTGCTACTTTTAAATACACATTCCCCATCTGCCTTACTAATATCTGCTAGGCTATAAATAGTAATGTAGGAAACTACTTATTTTTCTAATCATAGATGAAAAATTGGTATGAGAGGAAGAAACAAGGTTTAAATGAACTATCATTTGGCATAGCTCAGATGCTGCTTAGAACAGTAGCAGTGCTGATTATTCTTTCGGAATAAACACAATCCCAAGACACACTGAAAGAGTAATAAAATCAAAATATGCTCAGAAGAACACGTCCCAGCATAAGGAACCCCTGCCCTTTCAACTTGTGGTATCTAATTATTAAAAAAGGTACATTTTGCATTTTAATGCTGTTTGAGTTTTCATGTTCGAATCTATGTTTTACATGTAGTCACACCTCAGATATTTTCTCCCTAACAGTCTCAGTGCTGATGGATTTCATATTGGAAAATGTAATTGCTTTTCTGGATTTTATATTCATTTTGTAACAAACCTACTAAAAAGTACCACAGTGGGTGAACTGCAGGTAAATGATCCAACACAGCTTTAATCTAATTTATCTGCTAAATCACTTTAATTAGTTTTGGACTGTCAGCTATTACTTCCAGATTTTTAAAACAGAAAGATGAATGAAAACACTTATTTAAAAAAAAAACAAAACTCCTATGCACTTTCCTCAAGTCAAATAGCCTCCCACAAAGTAAAAAAAAAACAAGTGAGAAAAAACCTCATGTCATTAGTATAGCACTTCCATTTTATAACTTGGACATAAGGCATAAAATAACTAACATCCGTCATTTTGTAAAATGCTCTAAAATGCTCTTCACCTTTATTATCTAATGTCTATTAGAGAGTGAGCAGTCTTGTTCAGACTGATTTAAATTCACGGTTTTTTTAACGCATGCTTATAAAATTTGAAATTTGCCATTTGGCTTGTTTTTTTACTGTGCTTACTTATGTCAGACTCAGTAGTATAAATCCAAAATAAAGAGTCTGTAAAGCAATGTACGATAGTGAGTACTACCACTAAGTGTGGGCAACCATTTTTAATAATATGAAATATCACAAAAATAAACTTATTCTCTTTTCATATGTTGGACCAAAACAATGAAAACTTGGGGTTTTTTTTCTTTATTGCACAGCATATAAATAAACAATAAATGTTTAAAACCTCATTATATAGTGCATGTTGCTTTGTTTCTGCACAGCAAATGTTTTGAAAGTAGTTTCATGATGATTATAAAGAACAAATTGTGTGAAATAAGTAGAACTTTCAAAATTCTATCCAAATATAAAATGAATTTTAAAATCATGCTGGCATTGCTAAGAGCACACAGTAGTGGTCTTGATGAGAGACCAAGCTGGCTTTGTTAGACTTGTTTAAAACTGTAGAAGAGGAACAAAAGAGGAAATGATAACATGAACATAGACGAGCACCTTACCCAACCACCTAAGTCTTACAAGCTGACATAATTGCTTTTTAATCTATGGGAAGTTTTCATATATATTAAGAACTGTGTGGCCTCCTTTGGCAATAAATGAATTTAGCTGCTACTATGACATACAACTCTGCCATGAAACAGAGAGTGTGGTGACTAAACTGAAACTACTGTGGTAAAATTGTACTGTCTGGTCTTCAATTAAATTCTCATACTAACACAAGGAGTTATCTGGAGCCAAAACCTGTTGATCCTTCTTTGCTTATGTGTCAAAGAGACAAAAACCCAAAGTCCTGATCAACAAACAAAGTTAATAATTTTTTCTCTTCAGTTAGAGAAGAAATCCTTCTGTTTTCCTGGGAGGGGTGGGAACCAGCCACTGCAGATCATAGATTAAAGCTCTGCTAAGAGAAACATCAGAAATGGGATTTCCAAATGGAGAATTATGAAGGAGGGATCTGAACTTTTGTGGCTAGAAATAGCCAAGCTGCAACATAGGTGAAACTTGCATACGAGCTGAACTGAAATCTTGGTGTCAAAAGAAGTTGTGCAGCCATAGCCTAACTCAGGATTCTTTTTATGAAGGGGCTGAGTGGATGTCACAGAGAAGACAGAAACATGGCAAGTACACAGTGATTCTTCTGAAAAGTATTCTGCCAGCCTTCAATGATTTGCAACTAGTGGACTTTATAAGACACAGGTTTTGTCTTTGCATTTAATGTCTTCCAAGAAACCTTTATCTCATGAATTTATACGTGTTGCTCTTTGAACCTACTTGTAAGGAGTCGACCCTGGCTGGATGCCAGACATCCACCAAAACCTGTCTATCACTCCCCTCTGCAGCTGGACAGGGGAGAGAAAATGTAACAGAGGGTCTATGAGTGGAGATAACAACAGAGTGATCACTCACCAAACACTGGCATGGGCTAAACAGGCCCATGAGATAATTAGAGATACTAATAGACTATTACAAAAAAAAAAAAAATAAAATCAAAGCAGGATAATCACAAGTAAAATAAGACTTTAAAATTAACTCCCCAGCTCTAACTCCTCCTCCTACAGTGGTTCAGGGAGACAGGGGGTTATGGTCAGCTCACCACAAGGTGCTCCTGCCACCGCTCAGGAAGAGGAATCCTGAGGAATCCTGCTCCAATATGGTCCCTCCCACAGGCCACAGTTTTCTACAAACTTCTGCCACATGGGTTGCTCTTCCATGGGATGCAGCCCTTTGAGGACAGGCTGCTCCAATGTGGATATCCCATGGAGTCACAAATCCCACTAGGAAACCTGCTCCAGCATGGGCTCCTCTCTCCATGGGTCCACAGGTCCGTGCCAGGAGCCTGCTCCAGCACAGGCCTCCCATGGGGTCACAGCCTCCTCCCAGACACCCACCTGCCCCAGCGTGGGGCTCCTCCAAGGGCTGCAGGTGGATCTCTGCATCCCCATGGCCTCCATGGGCTGCAGGGGCACAGCTGCCTCACCAGGGGCTGCACCAGGGGCTGCAGGGGCATCTCAGCTCTGGCACCTGGAGCATCTCCTGCCCTCCTTCTGCACTGGCCTTGGTGTCTGCAGAGCTGTTCCTCTCATGTATTCTCACCCCACTCTTTTCTGGCCACCATTGCATCTGAGCAATAACCTTTTTTTTCTTCTTAAATATGTTATCACAGAGGCACTACCATAATTTATAATTGGCCAGCCTTTGCCAACAGCACCTCTGTCTTGGCTAGCTGACATTGGCTCTGCTGGACATGGAGGAAGCTTCTGGAGCTTCTCACATAAGCCTCCCCTGTAACCCCCCTTCTGGCCATGCAAACCCAACACATCCCACCCATCACCTCTGTGAATCACATATATAAGAATTATCAGCAAAAAGCCACATTCACCGGAGAACCTACACTCACATCGACAGAACTAACCAAACAAAGCAAGACAAAAATTCCACATACAAAAGCAAAATAAGATAATCATAGCACTTAATGAAAATGGACAATTTACACAAAATCCACCCCTTGTCCCTTTGGTGCTGTTACTCAGATGTCATGTCACTCACACCATGATGTAACTTTTAGTATCTACAATTTCCTACAAATAAAAAGTCCCACTGCTTAATTGCACTACATGAAGAATACAAGCAGAAGAATCTCAAATAATTTCAGTTAGGCTGTGGGTTCCTTTCCTCTCTAAACACAGCGTCTTTGAAACAGCAAAACAACTCAAACCTGTGGGAAAATATGAATTCCATTAAATAGTTCTTTGGACACTTTGTAGCAGACAAGACATTAGCTCCAGAACTCATTTTTTTTCCTGAAAAAATTCATATTTATCTTCAGAATCTGAAAACTCACAAAAACCTATTATAACTTTCAGTGCATTTTCTGAGGATAATGAGAGAAAGCAAAAAATTCCACTGTTGCCAACTGCAAATTAAAAAAAATCTTGATGACTAAAAAGTATATAGGCATAGCAAAAGCTACCAAACTACCATTTCTAATGTCAAAAGAAATAACAGACAGTATCATCTGCTATGAAACTGGTTTCTACCAGCATAAATTTAGTCAGAGCTCAAAAAAGCCCTGAAGCCTGAGTTATTTCTTCACAGAATATGCATTCTGATGTCATGGGAGAAATTCCTGGTCAAAACCTTCATATTCATCCAGACACGTCTACTCTTCATCTCTCTATCTGTAAATGAAATTTAATTCGTGTCCCAATTCATTGCATTTTTATTCTTCTCAATAACATTACCATCTAATGAAAGAATTGAAGTTTAACTAACTCATCTGAAAAAAGAATATCAGAGGACATACATAGAGAGATTAAGAATTTATTAATTTTAAAATGACAGAAGGAAAGTCTTTTTCCAAATGAGCTACAATTTTAGAAGTAGTGGAAATGCTGATATTATATTCATGTTCATTTATGAATTAGATGTAGTAGCTTAAAATGTTACTGTTCTTCAACTGCTCATTACTGTGCCCTCAAATAAGATCTAATCATATGAATGGTGATTCCTTTTAGTACAATTCAGTGCACAGTAAAACTTGTTAATTTAAATCATACAAATGAGAGCATTGCAAAAATCAACTTTTATCACCATGGATTACAATAATATCCTAAATTAGGATAAATTAGGAGAAAAATTAGACAGTAGACTTACAGTGTACCAAGTCTTTGAAAAATATCCAAAAATATGTCATTTACTTCATGCATTCAATTTTGTGCTTCCAAAAGCTAAATAAGCATTCAGTCTTTTAGAAAACAGAAAATTTTGGAGATTTAAAATTTTATAGAAACCATTAAATACATATTGCCTTGGGCAGGCATGTAGAAACCATGGACTTCTAAAGAACCAGATGCCCTTGATAGCTTCATTAGCCCCAAATAAGAATAATGATAATAACCCCTACCAGACACTCACCAGAAGCTTCTGAGGTCTTTTTGTCCTGTTTTTACTTAATTTATGCCTTTTCTGCATTATATTATATTTTATATTATTATAATCCAATGGTTATCATTGCTAAACTTAGTTTTTTAAGGGTTCTTACTTTCTCATGCATAAGGTATTTTGGAATGATTTGGATCAGAATTTTTCATACCAAAAACCCCCACCAAACACTCAAATATGATGAGGCTTGCACTGGTTATATTTCAGATAATCAAAAGAGTACTATATTTATGTGAGTGTACTGTCACATAAAATAACAGGAATAAATTGCAACACTTTTTTTCCAGGATTCTGTGCTTTACAAAGAAATGTTAGTGGCATCACTTTTTGTGAGAAAGTTTCTGTCATTGTTATGGGACAGCTGATGTTGCAGTTCAACCCCTACAGGTATGACATTGAATATTGATGCAAATTGACCACTAACATTTGGTATAATAAATTTTGTACCAGACTGATTCTATTTTCTTACTTCTACCTTACACATAAAGGTAGGATAGATATTGTATCAGGATATCAGTGGGGTGTTATTTCACATTTACTAAAAATGCAGTTTCTGTTGTTCAATACTTTGTTAAATGAAAAAAACCTGAAAATTTTTACCATGTAAAATCTGACTCATGTCGCAAAGAGGTTTCTAGAATGCTAGGATTTAGCTGTAGTGATTTACAGAGAAACAAGAGAATTAACATTCACAGATTAAGTCGGGCTAGACTCGAGTGGCTTTTATTCCTCAGAAGTAATAATTGTCATCTACTCTTAGAATCATAAAATGTCTGGGGTTGGAAGGGATGTTTAAGGCTCCATCTAGTTCAATATTCATCACTTGGGTGAGAATTGTTGAGGAATGTCCAGACAACTGACATTTCCATGTTGTACATGAGGCGGCTGGGAAGTAGCATGGACAATACCACACATTGATGCTTCAGGGAAGAAGGGCTCTTGTTGCCACACACTCACAGCACCAGGAGCTGCCCAGTCTCAAGCTGCTTATGCACACCAAATAACCATGTAAAACATGGCAATAGGGACATCACTGAGCTTTCAATGATCTTCATAAAAATAAATAAAAAAATTGTGGTGCTATCTAATTTATGATTCAGCGTCAGTATCACACCATAACAAGTTGTACTATGAATAATTTTAAATCCATCAGTTAGCCTGGAGGCAGATTTGCCATGTGCTAGAGAGAAATGCTTTAAATGTTACTGTCAGTAATTGACTAGGATGCTAGTATTGATGGTGCACCTGTTAAAAGTGTTCGGCTCACTCACAAAGAAGCAGAAAATTTATAATTTTACTACATGAAACTTCAATCCTGAAAAACAGCCTGGCATTGCAAAGGATAAATAAATTTTAAGAATGCTCTGTTTCTTAAATATCATCACAATTACTTTCCTCTCCATTTTTAAGAAATCCACTAAGTGCACCAATCTTACTATTAACAGTGAAGCCCAGATTTCTGTCACATAAGTATATGACTGTGCCAGAGAAGTAGTAGTTAGGATTGGAATTAGCTGTTTGGCTTGTAGATACAGCCAAAAGCTATTGAAGGTACACTAAAAACTCCTAATAGATTTTCTTTTTATTTTTTCATCTTTTTTTGACCTAGATGATTGGTCAATTTGTGTGACAGTTATATTAGGCTGCATTGTGTCAGCAAAATTAACTGGTTACAAATAGATAGGTTTCCATCAACAGAAAAAAACCTGTGTTTGTTTCTGAAGAAGAGTGTATATTTTTGATCAGTACTCTTTTCAAATTATTGATAGATCCCCTGAAATGGAACCTAACACCTAAGTACACAAGCAATAGAAAATGTGTTAGTAAATTCAAAGTTCATCACTGCAATAAATAAAATGAACTTTGCCCCACCAAATAAATAAAAATTGCATTCTAAGGCAGAACTGATGATACAGAAGACAAAACAAGTGGAAATAGAACATTATGGAAAAGCAAAAGACAGCAACTAGTTCTGTCATTTTGCATTCTTTTAGAGGACAGATTTAATGAATATTCCATACATATAACTTTTTCCCTTTGTAAGTGTTCATGGGTAAATCATAGGCCAGATACATAAATAATGAAAACAAAATGGCAATTTATATATGAAATATATGCAAGTGATGACAAACACTGAGGTGCCTTATGACAGCCAGCAGGTTTTGAGATGCACTCTGCACGGTAGTATTTTTCTCTTGTTCAAGTGAGAGACCTTTCTACATATTAAGAGCAGTTGGGGAAGTTCATTTTCTCTGCAAAGTTTTTATGATTAAGTAATAGCAACAGAAGGCACATCACAAAATCAGTTACAGCATATTTCATGGTACATCATTTACTGGGAGATGAGGCAGTTTCCTCCTTGAGTGGAAATCTAAGGCTGGGGTTCTACTGCAATAAGCTCTTTTAAAAGAAACTCTGTCAAAAAAATTATCCACAAAGTGACCAAAGCAAAAGTGCACCAAGTTTTGCATCATAAAAATGGGGCATTTAGTGAGAGAACGTTTAAAAATATTACTGTATCATATTCCCCAAAGAGTTCAAGTGAAAAAATTGCGCGCCAAGGTTCATTTGATGGTCATGAGTCCTAAAAGAGTCACTACAATTTTATCAGAATCAGCAAATCTTTCATCTGCATGATGGTATAATCTGATATATCCACATCTTACACTAGAGATCCCTTCATTAGTGATGGACCTGTATTTTATTCTTTAACCATCTGTTTCCAACTGTTCAGAACATACTCTAAAATGTACCTGTGCAGACAGAGTGAAAATTTTCTTCAAACATGCAATATTACAGTCTCTGTTCTTCTTACCTGAAAGCAGTTTGGAAATGCTAGTGAGACAATGGATTCCTTTATGAAGTCATGCACAGCTAGCTAACTTTGGCATATTTGTAAGGTGAAATGTCACAGAAACTTTATGAAAAATGACCTATGCCCATGAATGAAAAATGGCACAACCACTGGAAAGAGAACAGTGATCCACAGGAGTTGAAAGACTTTGTTTGGCCTTCACTATCAAGTGAAGACTGGCACTGACAATAAGTTAAAATTTCCCAGCAGCAACTGCATCACCATGGGATAATCTAAACCTGCTGTATTTGGCAGCCTGGGCTAGAGTGACAACAAGGAGTGATAACAAAAGGGAAAGGGAAATGCAATTGGGGAAAGTGATTTTAAAAGTAAGGTGACATTTATGAATCTTGTTATATAAAGTGGTGATAAAGCACTTAGAGATTATCCTGTTGTATTTTTTGCTATAAATTAAAAACTTCAATTTTTATCTGAAATGTAAGAGTTGTCCCTTACATGAACCTCAAATATGTTCACACCTTTCTTTATCTTTTAATCCTTCTGTACATCTCAAGTCTTTAAAGTGTATATGATGATAAAAAAATTCTTGTTTTCCTGCATCTTTGCTTCTATTGAGTGTTACATTAAAGTAATAATGAAAAAGTTCTGTTTTTTTTGCCTTAGGCTGATGTTGCAGCCTCAATGAAATGAGGGCTCATTACAAAATTTCCTGGTTTATTATTTTTAGTGTTAAAGTAATCCAAATAATGCCAGTGTGAAATACATGCAGACCTGGGCTAAACAAAATCCAATGAAATATAACAGTTAAGACTCACATATAAGTTTACCATTTCAGCATCATGAAACAATAGACAATTTCCAAATAATCTCTTAAATAAGAATAACCTTCCTCATATAGTGGAAAAGCAGTGTTCCAGCTCAAGTGTTTACACTCATGGACAGCAGTCAGTCCTGCACATCAGGGCAGTCAGGAAAGCCACACCTTCAGCAATGGCCCAATGGGCTCAAACACAACACACTACTAATTGGATAACAATTACAACTCAGTTCTTGGTTTTAGCTTTGAGTTTAACTCTCCATTGGATGGGTTAAATCTTGTTGACTCTCAAAAACCCCATCCTATCTCTCAGTGCTAAAGGCAGCTTCATTCTTGTGGAGAATCCTCCAGAGTGAGAGGTGGGGAGCAGCTGCCAGCACCATCTGCCTCGGGAACTTGCCTCAGTCAGAGCCAGGTATTCCCTCTCTGTTTCTGTGACTGAGAGAAGCTCTGCTCTGATCACTGAGGGACAAAGAGCTTTGGGACCCTGTCTAGCAGGGAATGCTACCCTGACCTGTCACATCTCCTTTCCAAATGTTACTCCCCAGACACCACCACCACCACCAGTACTGCTGCCAAGGGGCCAGGGCTTTCTGTGAGGAGCATTTACCCTGATCTGCCTGGCTCCTCTCTCAGGCTGCTCCATCTGCCCCACCATGGGCAGGGAGGCTGGTACCTCGTTGGTGGTAAGGACAGATCTGCACTAGCAGTGCTCCTGTGTCTGCTTCCATTTGCTCTCCACATGCCAGTTCAGGCTCAGATGCTTTTATATCCCGATTTACTGGTTGTTGATTGTGCTCCCAAGGAAAGGCAACTAGAAAAGGACCTACTGACAATTATAAAGTGATTGCTTATACTCCACTGATTGTATCAAATTCTAACAAAATTCAGCTCCTTGCAAAGTGTGGACTTCAGCAAAGTCCATGATCAGCGAGGCATCGCTACAGATGTTCTGCTTTGGTGCAAAACCAGATTCACACTCAGCTCTCTCCATGGTACAAGCTTGACTGTAGCTTTAGACTGCATAGACACATACTGTATGTAATATTGTCAAATGAATTATTTTTACTTAAGGAATAATAATTTAGAATCATATCAATACTTTCAGTGTTTGAGCCTGGTTTTTAAGTCTTGATTTGGACCTGCATCCCCTTCTGTTTCTACAGTTTTCTGTGCAGTTGTCTAACAACTGCCTTCCCCCAGGCTGTTCAGCAGAAGCACGGTTTCAATGACAGAAGATGCTGGTCTAAATCTTAGCAATCAAAGTCTAACATCTTCTGGAGAAATGTTCAGTGTCCTGCACTGTTACAGCTAAAGTACATTTACAGTTTCTGTGTTTTCAGATTTGAAAAGTATGTATAGACAGATGGGTAAATAAATAACTTTACTCACACTTTTTTGAGTTACAATGTCCATGAAAAATAACCCTGTGGTGATTTAAGACTGAGCACCTTCATATTTCCTAAATTCCTTTAGTGTCTTAATAGTCTTAGAAAAAAATATTCCCACTTCTTTTGTACACCTCTAGGGTAAAAAAACAGGTGAATCCTTTCTGCCAGTGGCAAACAATGACAAAGGTATCCAAGCAGTTAAGCAAGCAAACATGCAAGAGTACATTAGGACAGTTACTTCAGAAAACTCCTCAGTTTTAATGATTTTAAAACTGTATTACTTTCCAGATTTGCAATGCCTGCACAGCAAAGAATGAAGGGAAGAGAAGGAAAGAACTGTACTATCTGCTGTCCCTTTTGGATGGGCGCTGATCCATTCAGAAAACTGGCTCTGCACAGTGCTGCATGAGTCAGAACCACTAAGTTTACAGAGGATCCAGAACAACTGAGACTGCAGTTTTGGTGACGCAGTGAAACAGGAAGGGCATAATTGATGAGATCAATTACTGACTATTTCTACTAGCAGGTAGGACAGTGGCCTGACAGGCACATAACTGACTACAGATGGCTCAGAGTGCAGTATGGTGAATAAAGTACCTATGTAGCTATGCAGAGGTAGGACGGATACACAAAAACACAATGTACATTCTTAATTAATTGAAACCTGTCTTTTGGCACTGCATGAGCAGTAGGAGTAAAATATATGCAAGCTATCACTCAGTGAGGAGCATATTTTTCATATATTGGAGGAGAAGAAAACATTGGAAAACTCATGCAATTGTTATAATAATCCAAGCCATTGAATTTTAATGGTTCAAGCCATTTGGGTTTTTAATAAAACTCAAGCTATTGTCTTGAAATCTTGATAAAAATAGCTAATGTAAAATACATCACTAATTCTAATTATCATGAGTCTGTGAGAAAAAATAATCAGTGCCTGTAGCTGCCTACACTATCGAAATTAAGCTATTTAATAATGAATCAAATTGAAGGCCCCTCCAGAGTTTTAGTTAAGTCTTTTTTTAATTAAGGTATCAGGCTTAAAGGTTTCTGTTTGCATTAGTGAAGACTTAGCTTAATATCACAAATACAATCCTAAATATCAGAAAAGCAGAGGATATTCAAGCCTGAGAAACTAAATTTGTGGGACCTCACTGCTTCTTTGAAACTACACTGAGAAATTTGACAACATTAGTTAAAGCTGCTGGTAGGTTTAAACTAAGAAGAGAAGAAAATCACCCCCCCCCTCTAGAGCTCACTTTTACAGTTGCACCTTTGCAAAGAGAGGCTAGATTGAGTAGCTGCATATGGTCAATATTTATATATATATATTATATATAGTCATGCCTAAAATTGAGGTACCATGGCTTGTATTGTGTGATATTGTGCTAGCACAGGTTTCTACCTACCATAAGGAAGCACAAGTTTTATAGATGAACTAATTAGAACTGAAGTGTTTTAAAATATTATTGTTGCTATTTTCTAGACTCTGTTGAGAAAGCTCAGTACAGCATTGCACAAGAGCTTACTTCAAATGCAAAGCTTTGTGAGGAAAACAAAAGAGCATGCCTAAGAGTGATGTAATTCTTTTATGGTACATTTTGTCATATTAGAAAGTCCATAGATCTAAGCAAAGTAAGAAAGTATTGCCTTCAACTTTAGACTAGTGTTTGACTAATATTGTTCATCCAGCAGTTCAGGCTAAGTATTGCTATGAAAAGTTACATGTTTGATCCAGAAGAAGGAAGTATTTAATTTTTGCACTGTTTGAACTAAGAAGTATGTAAAGCTGTCAGTGATTTGAGGACAGGATGTTCATGGGGAGACTGTAGAGGAATGTATGCCTAAAGGTTCAGCAATAATTTGTTACATACTTAAAAATTTCATCACATGGTTTCTGTAACTGTTTGCTACATCAGTACAGCTATTGACATCTTGTGTCAAAGAAAGATGCAACTAATATAATTGTTTTATTAAAAAGATATAAGTTATTCATACTGCGGAAAAGTGATCCAATCATTTTTTCAATAAGCTTTTTCAACCCTCATTTATTATTTGTTTCCTGAATCCTTCACACCTTGAAATACAAAGACTTGAAATATTCTTCTTGCTAAATGAGTCTTATTAGGAAAATGATTGATGTAGGAAAGAAGTTGCAGTACATTGCAAGGTTAGTTTGATCAATTGGTAGAGCAAGCACAGTTTTCTAGCCAATTTTATAGCTGAAGATAAAGAGAGAGACATTTTTCTTTTAAACTTACAGACTGTAGTCTCACTGGATATCAGCCACAAGAGATAAGTCATGTGGCCACTCACAAAACATCTCATCTTAATTAGCAGAAGAGACACCAACACACATCACATTTCTTCACTCCTATGTTCCCTTGGTTCTAACTTAAAAGCAGTGCAACTCCAAAGCCTGTGAAGATCTCTTCTTTCATATGTAAACAATCTGAAAGACAAATACTTACTTCTAAAAAGCCAGGAAAATGGGCTGTCTGGTTAAAAGCTAGTCTTCTCCCATTTTGCTCTTTTTTTAGAAAATAAAGTTTCCTTCCTGCCAGGATACATAGCACTGCACATCAAATAAAAGTATAATTAAAAGGACAGTGGCAGTAGTGACAACTTAGCTACTTACCCTGCTGTCAAGTTTTACTTTATCTTCAAACTGCTGTACTTACAAAATTGCTGGAAAAACTGCATTCCTTTACCTGCTAGTGAGTAATGTTTGCAGTGTTTTAGTTATCCCATCCTCATGCATCTTTTTTTGCCTGGCACTCTGGTTAAAATAAAACTCTCCTATATGGTTTTCCAATGCAACTTTCCATTTTTACTAGTCTTTTTAAAGGGCATACTCTCTGAGGTAATGGTTTTAAGTGATTTACTTAGTGTTAGACCTGGGGGAAGAAATCCCTGTGTTCTCTAGAGCAGCCACACTTTTAATCAAATATAACTCATAAATCACATTTACAACTTTCAGAACTCAATCAATAAGATACTTTATAGTCTGTAAAAAAAATTATCTGGAAAGTAGTAGAAGTACAAGAGGGATGTTACTGAGGGACCACACACATCCAGTTCTGTCTTTAGGGACTAAACTGCCAATTTTAACAATGACTGATTTGTCCCAAAACTCTAATGCATTTATAAGCAATGCATAGTTGGCTGATAATGAAGCATTCCAGGAGGCCATAATCAATAGTACCAAAGCAGAATAAGTTTACTGTTCCACTTTACCCTAGTTTGGTGACTGTTATTAATACTTTTCTCATCAAACTTTAGCTAAAGACTTTTGTTCTCTTGGGCAGAAGTTTTCATGGCTTTTCTCTGAAGCAATCTCCAAGTAAGTCACAGAATACCAAGGACTTCTCAATGCTAATTCAGTTACATGTCTTCCTGAAGCTTAATTTGCATATTTAATATAGCAAATTCCTCATCAAGTGTTTAATTTGTACACATAATACTGAACAGTCTCCTGTAGCAAAAATTACCCTATTACACAGTACTTCATCTAGGGCTGATACATAAGTCAAAAGCAAGTTCTGTAAATTACTTCTCTAATATCTGCATAACTTCAATTATATAGTAGATAACTTTCTCATAATTTCTGGACCATGCATTAGAAAAAAAGAAATTAATCACCTCATATTAGATACTTCAAAATGTGTTGCCTGTTTGTATATTCCGCTAATGACTCAAACACAGTGTGTATATTTTGTAGGAAGATTTATTTGAACTTTTTTTCATGCAAGAGACACAACAAAATTGTTGTACTCCATGCTAAGAAAAGAAAAACCCAGAGAAATATTATCTCAACCTTTTGAAGTTCTAATGACAGCAGCTTTCATGAAATATAAACAGATGCCTGCAGCTGTTGTATCAATATTCAAATTGAACACATACTCCAGTGATAGCAGAGAGTGGTGGCTAAGAGATTTTGAAGTGACAGACTACTCAATAACAAGTTTTCATTCAGATGGAAATGATCTTATCGGACTGAGTTCAGACAGCTTTGCCTTTCATTCCTTTTTGAGACATCTGCAGAAAGTACTGGCAAATATCTGGATCATTTCAGTTTTTGAAACCAGAAGACTAGAACAAAACAGAATATGTGAGAGCTGTTACCAGAATATGTGAGAGCTGTTACAGCTCTTACAACACAGACAGAAAAAAATTAGGAAATAGTACAGATACATTAGGACTTTACATTACAAGGTATTTCCGTTATTACTGTCAACAACTTAGATGGTACTTTTGTGTAAAGATAAATGACAAGGAAAGTGCAATCACAGCTCAGAAATCTATTTTCTAGCCAAACTGCAAGTGACTTTTAGTGTTAAGTCTATGAGGGATCATGCTGTCACTCATTTAAGACAGTTCCATAGGCTGAAAACGTTAAATTAAGTTCCTAGTAGTGACCGGGTCTTTAATAAGTTTATATACTTAGCCTTTTAAATCAAAACTGCCAATAATTTTACTGTAAGAAAAAATGGGAGAATTTTTTTTGACAAAAACAAATTTACAAATATTGAAGTTGGTAACATGCAAACAATCTTTGAGCAAATTTAATGCCTAATTGCTCTATTTCAGTTTTAATAAGCTCTCTACAATGGAAGGTACCAAAACCTCACTGGGATCAGAAACCTACTGAGATATCTTTGTAAATAACATGAAAAGTATCCTTCATACTGCATGTCCTCTGGCTTTCTGATGGACACAAGTGAACTTGTTTGTGATGTTTGCAAAAGACTATTTATGGAGCTGCTTTGTTTTGTGATTGCTCAGACATTCAAATGGAACAGCAGAATGCTGAGGAGGGGAGCTGAATGGATTTGAACTCTAGAAAACAACTATTTGAATCCTGCATGCATCCATGTTTTAAGAAACAATCAGACCTTAAATATACACACGTTTAAAGCCATGTTCAAGTCTTCAAAAGCTATGTTGTCATAGAGAGCCTTTGATTTTCCACTGATGCTATGAGGACAGTATGTCTGCTAAAGTTTTCTACATGGTTTTCTGTGGACCTGATGTGTGAGTGAAAGGAAACATGATCTGGTTGGGGTGGTCAACTTCCAGGCAAAACCTCTCCTCATCCACACGGAGAATATAGCACATAATCAAATTACTGTATTTATTTATATACTATCATAATCAGAGTCCTCTGGCATGAGGTCATATATGAAAATGTTGACAATAACATATTTCTGGCATTTAGCAATTGGTACCAGCAATTGGATGGACATACAGAGGCCTGTCTGCATGATCTTACGCAGAAAAATACTGAGAAATTCAATTTCTATTCAAACTTGGCAGGGCATGAATCAGATCTGATCTACAAGGCATGATGCTGCACTAATGCACACAGATGGCAGTAATTCTGCCAAATGTGTGAATTCCTATGCTAATAAAATCACATTATTTATGATTTCTTCACACACTGCTTCAAGACAAGTGATTTTTCAGATAAAGTCAGAGCATGACCATCTGTCACTGATCATAAGGACATGCATAGAATGGAGCAATCATGCAGCATCTGGTCAAAGTATGATTCAAAAGGTTAATGAGGAAACATAATCTGGAATATGACATGAAAAAGTTATTATAAGTAAAGTTTTAAAAGTATCATAAACCAGATATATATTAAAGCAAGTTAAGTAACACTTATAGTATGAGATCTGGATTTTCTTTCATTGTAAGAGTCTGAAATCTATACCAAACCAGATAAACTCTGAATTTAGATTTCTCTCCAGAGAAATTACATATCAGAGCTTCTACAGGTTTCTAACATGTTGAATATTTGCTGTGTATCCAACTTGTAAGATGATGTTTTCTCTTGTATAAGCCAATCACCAAGGAAGGATGCACCAAGATAAAGGTTTTAAAAATTATTTGTGCAGTTGATTCCATTGAAACAGGAAGACAGCGAATTTATATAATTACTAGACAGGCATATTTTCTATTAATAACAAAAAGGATTTGTTGCCAAGAATGAATTATGGATACTTGATATATATGGAGAGTGCTAATATGGGAAAATTTATATTTAAAAGCTGTTCAGTGAAAATGAATCCTAAAGTTTCTTTTTCCTATTAATGTATTAAATTTAAAAATTCTTGAGGAAAGAAATTTTCTTCTGGGGAAAAAAAGAAGGAAAAAAAGTCACTGATGACATACATGTGACTGCTCCAGAGAACTCCAGAGAAACAAAACTAAAAGCTTGTGTTCTGTGAAACTACATAATGAATCAGGTCCTCTGTGGCTGGTCTTAGGTACTGGGCAGTGGACTTAAAGCTGTTGATCAGAAGTATCTGTATCCACAATCTAATGTTTCTGTTGACAGGCACTGTCAGAATGAGTGTGTCTGTGCTGATGGCCACGGACAGCTGGTTTGGGCTACAAGAACACTGACTCCCTCTGGGTGATCTGCTAATCCTCTGCAGAAAAAAGAATGGATTTAGAATTAACCTTTGTGAAATGTGATTGGTGTCAAATATGTTTTATTTGACAGATTACAGCACCTGTTAACTCACTGAGCTTCCTGCTCTTTATGATATTGTATTAGTTTTCAAAGGCAAGTGATCTGAATTATCAGACATCCCATGATTAGGAAAGGATTTAAATAACGACCTCCTTGAGACAACCCTAGAAACTTGAAAAGTTGTCTAGATTAAGAATGGACAAGTGAATTATTAATTAACAAGCAGAGCCACATCATCATGATCCCACAAAAACCCCCCAAAAAAGAAACAAACAAAAAAGAAACACAAAAAACCCCAAAAAAACCCCAAAAGAAACAACAACAACAACAACAACAACAACAAAAAAACACACCAAAAAAAAAAACAAACCAAAAAAACGCAAACCAAAACCAAAACTACAGACGAAAATGCAGGAAGAATTGCATTGAGGGAACAGAATTTCAAGGTCTTAGAATGAGTCTGAGGCTAATTCAAGAATACAGGTGGACTTGATTTTTAGTCTCCTATGCTATTTAAAAGTAAAGTTTCTGTGTCATGCACTGTATTTTTCAGACTACAATAGAAAATAAAATACATCCATAACTGGAAAATCAGTTATGACAGAGCATGCATTGAGCTTCTTCTAATGTCCTGACATAGTCTGCCTAAACTGCTCCTACGGATAGGTTTTTGCCCTATGAAATTACTTTAGGTTTACTTGGAGATAGAGGCAGGGATGCTCTTTTCACTTCTTTATCTGGTTTTTCTTTCTTTCCCCAAATCAACTCTGTTGACTGAGAAACAGTTGCATTCTTTGATTTGTGACAGTTCATTTTGCCTTTCTTTCAGAATATTTGGCTTTGTTATTTCTTCCCTTACAATGAACATTGTCACTGCAAGTACCCCTTCTACTGTTAATACCAAACAATTGAACAGTTGGCTTCAGGAAGCTAATTCTGCAGTGCTACAGGACATCATCTATGTCCAACATTTATCTCTTTCAAGTCAAACTCTTTCTCATATAATCCAATTTCATGAGGGTATTTTTCTTTGCTACCTTTGATTCAGCTTTATAATCCACTATGTATAGCCAAAGAAAACTATTTTTGTGGTCTCTGAGTGATTCAGTTCTTCTCAGAATATACGTACTCTTCCTTCTTAAATCCTTTCCCCCTTTCCTTTATCCTTATTGTAGCTCTGATGTGACATGTGCAGAGAGCATCAAGTTAAGTTGGGTGGTGGATTCTATTCTCTGCTGTATCATATGTGTGATGGTTGAGTGGTCACAAAAACAAGGAAAACAACAACAAGCTCCTGCAGATTTCCAGAGAATGGCTTATGGAACCATCAGAACAACAAAAAGTACAGGCCATAGGTTTTATGGTCAAAGAGAGAATGAATAAAGCACAGGGATTGCTAGTGTCAAATTGTAACACGATTATTTGGATAAACTTTCTGAAATAATGTGGTACCAGTGACCATATTCAGCTTTTTATTCAAATTCTCCAATTATTTCCTAGCATTGTCTCTAGGTGGTGTGTATGTTAACAAAATTTCAACTCCAAATTTCCATGGAATTTTTCCCATTAAAAAAAAATGAAGATCACAATGGCTGCTAATTAAATTGAGCCCCTTGCTTGCTATGATAGTATATTGGCTTTTATAAGCCAATGCTTTGAATGATCAGACATCCCAGGATTATAAAATGAAGTAAATAGGACCTCACAACACTACATAGTGAAGTGTTAACTGGAAAACTCACTTTTTATAAAAAAACCCAGTTTTTTTTCTACACATGTTGTCCAAACCCATTCATTCTTTCCACAAATAAAGAAATTCCATAGTTCAGTCTTCATTCAGTGATGATGAAAGGGAAACATTAAAAGTCTTTTCATAAAAAGACTTTTAAGAAAAAAGTCAAAGGAGGACTTGGACTAAATATTACTAGTTCTGAAATTGCATCCAGATTTGTACCAAGAAATTGTACTAAGAGTTACCTGAATTCAGGTTTTGTTTATTAAGTTCTAAAAAAATTACTCATTTTCAAAGTTACTTTTCATTATCAGTTATAGATAACCATAGAGAAAAAAAATGTGTCAATAGCACACAAAACCAAAAAGAATATTGAAGGAGTTTTTAAAGTAAAAGCATTTTATCCACTAAGCATTCAGTAACACATCAGTAGCAAAGAATCTCACTTTCATTTCTAGTCTCACCTACATTCCCTATTAAATGGGATACCTGACAATTCAGCTGACCTGCCCTCCCCACCACACGGAGCACTACAAACACCTGCAGCCACAACCACAGCGAACACCTTTATCACAGAATGCACCTCCTGCTGACTCATGCAAAATGAGCAGGTTAGTTCAGAGAAATGCTGCTCTAGGTGGGTGCTGCATGGCCCAGACTGCCTCTGAAAGCAGTGTGGCAGCTGGTACATGACATGCTCACAAATGCTTTGCTGCATCTGTAAAATTAACTTAATTTTTTAATAGTTACTTAAACTGGTCTGGGCTGGAAATCAGAAATGTTTTCCACGTAGCTGAATTAGAAAAAGACTGATTCAAGTTTGTAACAGTGGCCACACACCAGGAAGGAGACTTCCACCTGAATGGAAGAATCTACAAAAGAAGGAGGGACTCAGCTTTAGTACCTGGACTACTGTGTCTGCTTCTGGGCTCCTCAGTACAAGAAAGACCAGGAGCTACAGGAAAGGGTCCAGCAGAGGTCACAGAGATGATCTGGAGTCTGGAGCATCTCTCTAATGAAGAGAGACTTCAAGAGTTGTGCCTGTTTAGTCCAGAGGAGAAAAGACTGAGAGGGGATCCCATAAATACATATAAATATCTCAAATGCAGGTGTCAGGAGGATGGTGCCAGGCTCTTTATGGTGGTGCCCAGTGAAAAGATGAGAAGAAATGACCACAAACTAAAACACAGGAAGTTTCATCTCAGCATGAGGAACTTTACATTGAGAATGGCAGAGCACTGGAACAGGCTGCCCTGGGAGGTCAGGTAATCTCCCTCTCTGGCAACATTCAAAACCCACCTGAGCATGTTCCTGTGCTGCCTGCTTTAGGTGACCTTGCTTTGGCAGGAAGGTTGGACTGGATGATCTCCAGAGGTTCCTTCAAACCCTAAAGGTTCTGTAATTCTGTGGCAAAGAAATTGTCAAATAGAAGATGATAAAAATGTCCCTTTCTTCATACGGGGGCTCGAAAAAAAGGAGATGCTGAGTCAGCTTCTTTTATTTCTGCTCACACTACCCTGGGGAGGTTGGCAAGTCAAAAAGACTGTAAAAGCTACAACAAAAATGAGGGAGAGTAAACAAACAACAAATGGTGGCAGGAAAAGATACAAAACAGTTATGAAGTTGAAATATAGAGATTCTTGTGTTTTCTATAAATATACACAATAGCATATAAATGGTTTATTGCTATTTGGGAGAACAATGCCAGAAAATAAAAAAGGATATCATATAGTATTATGTGTTCTGTAACATAACAGTAAGGAAGGAGAGAAGAAAGAGCATTGGTCAGGGTCAGTAAGAAACATTTCTGGTTTCAAAAAAGAATCTACTTTTAATGACATTTCCCAGTATTCTCATAGATGCTTTCAGCATTTTTCTCCTTCTCTTTTTGTTTTTTAGTAGACAGATATTGATTATAACTTTCTAAAAGACTCATGAATCAAATATTTAGGGGAAAGACACTTTTTGTTAGGGGAACACCCTTTAGAGCAGAAAATGAAAACAACCATGCTATGAGCAAAAAATGGTGGCATAGATAAATGAAGATATTGCCAGAACTTATAAAAACCTTAATGTCATGGAGAGTGACTAGGCATTATTGATTATTACAAGTAAGCTTCATCACTACTCACAGAGTCCTGTATGTTTTTGGCAAGTTGTTCATGTGAAAAATAAGCTACAGCAATATAATAGGAAAGTATTAATCTACTGCTTCTGAAACCGTAACAAAGCAGCAGGATTTCAAAGTTCTGCCACTGGAGCCAGAAGAAAGAATGCAGAATGCTGTGGATCTGGAAACGCAGCAAACATGTGGTGTATTTTTCACAGGCAACAGAAAATGCAAACAGGTGCAGGGTTGGTAAAGCTCCATTTGAAATCTCCTTTTAGCAACTACAAAGTGGCAGGCATTCCCTGCTCTGAGACAGGATGATTAACACTGCATCCTGAAAGAGTTTGTGGAAAAGGCAAATATAAAACAGTAATTTTCTTCCTCAGAGAGTTCTCAGCTTTTATTAGCATTCCTGTGACCAAGAATTTTTTCTTTATCCTTTTAAGAGAACTTCAGCTGGATCAAGTACAATGCCAATGACTACTTTTCTTTATAAGTGCTCATTTTATTTTCCTTTTCTAGATTTGTATTTAAAAAATATTTTCATTGTTCAGCTGCCCTATCACACAACCTCACAAATCTGTCCTGCCTGCTGTTAAGTGCACAGTAGTAATTCCTTTATCCTGTTTCCCTCTCATTTTCCTAAATGTTATCAGCATTTCAGCATATCTAACTGGGACCAAAGGCTTAATAACCTTTTTAACAGATCTAAAATCCTAAACAAAGCAAACCAAACAAACAAACAAAACCCCAGGATATCCCTTGAAACAGACACATTTTGAGCCAATATTTTGGATCAAAATGTTCAGTTCTGACAAAATTTATTGTTACTGTTTCTTTTAAATCTTTTGCCTCCCAGCATCTCTGGATAAATTTAGACCCACCAGCATCAGTGGCTGGATTATTCATGGGAATGTTCAGGCTTTAAATCCAGGCTGACATTCTTTCTCTTATTCTCCACGGCACTCGGGTTGGTCTCCAGAAATGTTGAAAAATGGGAGACTGGTTCTGATCATCCAGAAATTAATTTCATATTCTCAATTTCTCTCTTGAGTCTCTCTGAATTCGACTTTAAAGGAGGAAAATTATACAGTCTGCTGGATCTCAAAGAACAAAGAATGAAAGGTCCCTTCATACTCTATTTTTAATGCATAGAAATTCTTGATTTTCTGCACCTTTTCTCTACATTAATATTTTTTTATGAGTGGTTAAAATGCTTTTATATCAAGGGAAGAATTAATTTAATAGGAGTTTCTGTAAAAGTCCTGTATAAGAATCTCTAAACAGAGAAGGCTGTGTAGTGATTCTACAATGCTTTTAGCTAGAGATGTGATGAAGTACATATGTATTTAGTAAGAGCTCTCCCACCTTATGTGTTTTTTTCCTGTTACAACAACAACTCCATAATTTATACCTCAGAATAACCTACAGAGATAAAACTTTTAAATTTTGCAACTGTGCTGCATAAAACCCAAAACTCAGTAGTGCGCTCCTTTTAATGCAAGAAAATGCACATGAAGACATGGATGTACAACAGGGTCCGGGCTTCTGCTGTCAAACTCTAAAAGGGACTTAAAAAGCTTGTACACATTTTACTCATATAAATATGTGATTGAGTTTTGCTCTTTATTTTGCTGACATTCACCAGTTGCTGAAGCCAACTGTACGTATGAGTAAAAAGAAAAAGCCATTAATTTACAATTTCCATAAGGTAATATTAAGAATAATCCCACATGATGGAAAACAGCTTTGGCAGTCAGATGATTCTATAGTTTTCCATTTTTGTTGGTAGAAGCTAATAGGGCCCTTGTCTTTTTATTTTCTTGAGTTTATTTTTTCATATTTCCATATTTTCTATAGTATTCTATATACAAATGTCTTTTACTATTTACTTATAATGCTGTACTTTTATTTTTGTCTTGTATAGGGCTAAAAAATCTATTTAAGAAAATTCTTGATACAGAGAAATACAAGTCACACAGGAAAATTTTTTCATTTGTGGAAGTCATTGTTTGAACTACAAATCTAACAGAGTATCTGTTTGGGCAATGTATCAATCCTTTACTCTGTTTGATGATGTATTCACTATTTTCAGTAATTCCACTAAAACACAGGGAGACTCTACATGCTGACAAGTTTTGAACCATGTTCTGCACAGAACTGATTTACATCCATAGTATTTAAGTACATAAGTATATCATGCTACTAGGAAATTCACCTTCTGAATCCTAGATTTCCTGGGTAACTAAAATGCTAAATCACTAACATGTTTTTGCTGTATAATTACTTGCCTATTTTATCACCACAAACTGTCAGTAAAAAAATGTAAAAAAAGTATAATGGTAGAAAGAAAACCAAGATTTATTTTACATATAACAAGTGGCTTCCTCAGAAGGAGGTTGGAGTCTTGAGGAGCCTCACAATGGTAACTTCCTAATACCTATGTTATAAATTTTCCTCCTCTTTAAACATCAGCAGTTTAAGATTTTATGCAAGCAGCAGTGTTCCATGCAGATCCATGAAAAAGAATGTATCAGGCACTCTTATTAGAAATAATATGGGGTTTCATGCTTGAGTCAGAAATTTATGCTTAGGCCAGGAAACAGCAAAGCCATTTTCTCTTTAGTCACATTATGTAAGTAGCCAGCATCCTTCCAAACTGCCCGCTGGCCTCGGAGGTGGCATGGAAGGATGGGCCAGGTGACATGGTCTGAGCAGGACACTTCACTGAGGTCCCTAGAGAATCCTGATGTTCTCTCCCCTCTCTCAGCTAACTAAAAGTTCCTGAGAGTGCTCTGGGAGCAGAACCACAGCTTACACCCTGTGTGAAGGAATGAAAATCCCTCAGTTTTCAATCACAGCATTCTTGAAATCAAAATGTCAAGGTAGTAAAGCATACTGTTATCCTAACTCAGTACCGCAGATGATTTCTAACTAACTATTAAATTAACTGTGATGTTGAAGCACACACAGTTTTCCCAGAAAATGCAATAAATGGAGAAATAAAGCAAGAAAAAACCAAGTATTTGTCACTTACATGACAATGACTGCCTTCAAATGAAAAATTACTCAAAGGACGGGGACATTGCAGCCTAACACGTTGCAAGATTAAAAAAAACCAACTTTATATTGACGTTTTCAAGTGGAAAACGAAGGGGAGAAAGCTTGTTCCCTGCAAATTGTAAACTCACCATTATTTCATTTTCTGCTATCTGTTGCCCAGAATAGAGTTTGTGATCAAATTGTTACAATTCTTATAAAAACTATTATGACAAGAAAACATTCATCCACCCACATTAAAGAAACAGTGATTCAAGAGCCAAATGCTAGAAATGGTAAAATTTCACAGGTCTGGTCTATGTGATGAGGAGACATAGATTTTTCTATTACCTTTATAAATTGTTTTTTCTAGAAATGCAAATCCTTATAGCAAAATGCTACAGCTATTTTATTTTTAATAAAATACATATAAAAATAAGCAACTTTAAAACAAAACTTAAACCCAACACTTCTTATTTTAAATGGCTCATGACTGACTGTGAAGGGAGGTGAATAACAGACAGAGGATGTACTAGAAAAGTGACAACTCTATATGAATTTTCTGTAATTATTGTCTTTTTTCATCATAATCTCTCAAAACAACTTATGCCCAACAGGCTCCATAATCTAGTTCCCAGAATAGACTTGTAAAATATATATTACATCTCTGCTAAATAAGGGAACCCTTTAGCTCTGCAGTATAACATAGAACTCTATATTATTTGCCATAGCAGTAGACTCTACAGCTGTTATGGATCTCATTGGTTGTGGGCATGTGGCAGCTGCAATCATAAATAACTTTACAGACACTGGGACAGCAGTTTTTAAGACTTTGTTGGTGCTTTGAAGAGCTCCTTCTACATCTCAACAAACTCTATCTGATTATCCTCCCCCTAGGTATAATTAGGGTTTAATCACATATCACATATTTAGTCTTAACAATCATAGAAAACTTTCACATCCCTTTAGAAATTCATTAAGTTCTCTGGAGGGATTTGAGATGAAGGTTGATTTTAAGTAATAAGCTTATATGAATGACCAAACAAGTAACAGAATGGAGGGATCCTAAATCAGGGTCTGACATAGTAGAATACCTGCATCCTGAACATAAATTCCATGAATCACAGAAGTTCCTTACACTCTTAGAATTAAATACATGTAAAGTTTACATGCTTCACTGAATCTGGGACATAATATCTAAATTAGATGAAAATGAAATATTAAGTTGTATGAAAGCTCATACTGACACTTGTTTCTGAAGTGGCAAAATTCTACAAAAATGTCCAGAGGGTGTAAGAAGGATTAGTCTAAAATTGCTTCACCTCTTCCTTGTGAACTCTGTTTCTTTCCCCTCAAAATCCTGTTTTTCTTTGATTTCAAAAACACTTCAGCAAATTAACCCACATAAAAATAAAAATGATAGAACAAGATGTCATCAGATTAAAGATAATTCAGATATCTTGAAAAAGTCTCCAAAATTTTGTGAACTAGGAAGGAAAAAAGCAAGGACCATAAGCTAAGTCTAGGTGACTGTGAAGCTAATATGATTACTAAAATCACAGACACAGGGTATTATAAAGTGTTGACAAGTCACACTTCACAAGGTTTGCATTGTCTGATATCAAAGTGCAAAATTATATCTTCAAGTGAAAGTGCAGAGAAGAAAATTAATTTATACAATTCCTTTTTGCATTGCTACCCAAATGAACTATATTGAATGGAACAGACTGTGGGAATGGCTAACTATTTCCTATGAAAATTGCTATAATCTCAACTAGTGTATCAAATCCAGCATACAAAGTTAACTACTGGCTAAATCCTTGATTGTTCTTAGCTAACCTACTGTGTTCTGGATTTTCAACCCCACTTCCTAAAAAAAAAATCTGAAGGGAAATGATACTAGACTTTTTTAAATCTAGTCCAAAATCTAGAGAATTCATTTGAAAGGTTTATATACACAAATACCAATAGTGGGATATCAATAGGTATCTCATGAGTCTAGATATAAACTGAGGTTAATGACATCAAATTAATGACTCTGGGAATTTACAGAAATCTCTAAACACATTTTTTTCCTGCTCACGGAGTCTTACCAGGTATGAATCATTTTGAGGGAGGACAAAATGAATGAAAGAACCCTTGAACCCTGGAAAACCAGAGGTTTTGGGGTAACCACATCCCATATGTTCTTTCTGGGTGCCTCAAACTGAAACCTGAATGTAGAGATGAAAGTGCAATTGTCTTTTCTCGACCTTTTTATGTAATTTTCACTGGCTCACTTTTCTTTTTGATGGAAAATGTCACAGACTTGTTTTAAATGATAAATAGACGGTATAAATGTTATTAAAGAGATAAATAGTTCTACTGGAGACATGAGATTGTTCTAAATATGCCTGAAATAAAATAAATTGGACCAACTACATTTCTTTTCAAAGCCAAAGACATAAAGACAAAATTCCCCATACTTGTCTGAGATGAATTATGGTAATCAATGACACAAGCTAGAAATGTTAAATTAGGAACGACATCTAGAAAAGCATCTGTAAAAGAAACTTCAAATGTTCAGGGTGATATTATCAAGTATTTCTCAACAAATCAGGAATTCAACAAGTGTATCCTGGGGAACAAATGTAGCAAAGTCTTTAGTGTGACTGTTCCAACCTAAGCGCCTGCAACAGCCTTCCATTTTACTGCTATTTTAGCTTTATCAAAGGAGTTGACCTTTAAGTAATGTACAAAATATACACAGGCAACATATCAAATTCAACAGATTTTCTGGTTTTAACACATGACATTTAAATGCACTTTTTATTGAACAATTTATAAAACTTTTACAGAATACTAAAAATTTTGGAGACTTAAAAATGTTAATCTTATAATTAACAGTCAAGGATATACCATCTTCACACATGCAAGACAGTGATATTCCCAACTATTGCTATGAACTTTCCAGTAATACACCACCATCTGCTTTCATGCTAAAGCAGAGCCAATAGCAGTTTTTTCCACTTGTGAGGGAATTTCGCAATGAAGCAGATAACACAGCTTAGCTAATAAAGAAAGAATGATACATTTAAAGTTAAAGTAAAAAAGCTTATTTATACAGAAAGGAAAAAGAAGAATGGGCAGTGCAGAGTACACTATCTACCTTTCATACCCTATTGATAAAATCCTCCCTTGCTATTGGATGAAAGCAGTCATGTAGCACTTACCACTGATTGATTTTATGTGACAAACATATTTTCTATGCCACATTTTAATAAAGATTTAAAATACATCTTGTACTAACTTCTAATTTCCTATTATCTTTGGTAATTTTTAAATAAAAAAATAGAAAAATGGAAATATTGAAAACAGTATTAAAGGGAACAGAGGTCTCAGATGGTTGCCCTTCCATGCTCTATACTGGATCCTCACTTTGGCCTTGAATATATAACCAGTGTTGATAACTTCAATTTGAATTTGGCAAATACACTGATTTGTATGTATACTTTTCTATTTCATTAGAAAAAAGGAGATAGAGTTCCATTTTCCAAAACTGTTATTTAGAGATATTTCAGAGGTATCTGCTTAGAGTAAGTACACAGTGTATTTAGATAAACTGCTATGGTCTAATATATGCATAGGGACAATTATGAATTGAATGTATTTTTTGTAAAGGCAGAACAACCTGATAGAGCTTACTAGTCAAAGAACAAATTAATAAAAACAAGAAATTGCATTTAATAACACTCATTAAGTTAAAACAGATAACTGATAATGACATTCACTTGCTCTCCCTCTAGTAGGTGTTCTTATACACTGTAATAAAAAGAGTTAGCAACCAACAAACTGTATCTACCATAGCCATTTAATCAACAAATTCACCCATTCTAGTGAAGCCAAGATATCCACAGAGGGTTTGTATGTAAAACTCAGTGGCTGTAAAACCATGTGCACTGTTAATAAAGGTAAGTGTACGATGAGTTTTCTTCTGAAATTTAGTTAATGGTAGGTAAAAGGCAGACCACAAAGATGATTAATGAAAATATATTGCTGAAATGTATAGGTATACATAATAGCATGTTATAACAGATCACATTAAGATAAACATAAATCATTAAGGAGTCAAGAGAAAAATTCCTTGACTGTCATAAAGTTTCTGTAGTGCATACATGACAATTTACTTTCTCCATTGGGAGTTCTATGGTAAATAATTATAAAATTATTGCTGATTCTCTTATCTCCTGTAATTATGAGCTCTCTGTAGATTTCTTGATGAACGGGTCTTTGAATGTCAAAAGTTTATAATCATAGCTCAGTTGGTCGAATTCTGGTTTCATTAGACTATCAATCTCATTGAAAATTTAGGATTAAATAAGATCACTCTAAGCTGTAGTTACTTTTCAGCTACTAAATACAGGATCCATCAAGTCAAATTCTGATTTATCTAAAGATGCAATGTGACAGCATGAGCTCTGGGATGCAGCTGTCCCAGTGAGCTTCCAGCCAGTGAACATGTCAGATACAGCAGCCCAAGCTCACCCAGCAGCACTAGCAAAAATGAGGAGGCTGTTCCCTGCATTGAAAAGGGGGTTTTAGAGGGTAAAAGCAGAGCTCTGTGAAAAGAGAATTTAATTCATCTTCTCCACACAAAAAAAGAAAAAGAAATGTTATTCTTCCAGTGCTAGAACTATTAGACAACCTATGTGGAAATAATAATCTCTGTTATTATCTCAACATCATGTAAGGTGCAGGAAAGCAAAAGGCATCTCTTCCACTTTTAGGAAAAAAAATAGATACATCGTGGAAACAGGGTGTTTGACCATTAGAAGGATTATATGGTTGTACAGCTGAGGTTGTGTTCTCCAAAGGAGCTCCTTGTTTCAGGGTTTCTTTAAAGCTTCTATTCTGTTTTATTGAATGGAACGGTTACTGGTGTACCTTATGTAGAGTTAGTCCTAGCCATCAGAGATTTGGTTACAACCGCAACTTAGTGCAAGAGTCCTCTGCTTTTAATTTGATCTTGGGGTAGTCATAATTCAGTCATATTTTCACACATGATTTTTGAAACAAAATCACAGAAAGAAAGAGAGAAGAAGTCCCCTTCATTTACACAACTAAGATAAATTTCCTTGGAAGACAAATTTCCTTGGAAGTGTGGTTTGCAGTCAACTCTTTCCAATGTATGAATTCCGCTGGCCTGCACTGGCTAAGCTTCAAAGGAGAAAATTACTCAGAACACTGTATTTTTGAAAGAGCAACATAAAAATACTTTTTTCAATCAATGAAACAGAAGATACTATCCCTAAAGTCTATGGCACACTGAAGTACTCAGCCCAGATAGTATCATTCAAATACAGATCACATCAGTTATCATCAAAAACATGAAACCACAGTGATGCCTTAAGATTTAGCTTTCATATTTTTCAGATTCTGCGCTGCCTTGATGCGTAACTCTGAACTCCATTTAAAGTGCTTGCAAGTTCTCTTCACAGGGTAGTTAGACAAAACAATCCCTTCCAGCCTGAGAACCAAGGACAGCCATTACAGCCTCCAGCCCAAAAAGCATAAACAAAGGTGAATTGAAGAGAGCAAACTGAGAAGATGGCACTTCATAACCTGAGGCTGTAACTGGACAATTAACTCCAATATGCTAATGGACCAAAACTTATAAAAGTGTGAAACCTCATGACCGGTCGTCTATTTTGTGACCATTTTGGGTCCAACTTGAGTGTAGCACTGGCCAGGCTCTTGTGCTGCCCAAGGTGTATCCTTTAAGGGCTTTTAATAAATATCTACTTTATTCTTTAACTCTGTCCAGCCTCTGTTCTAGGTCAGCCTCTCCAGGCATCAATAGAAGACCCTTGGGTAGTGACAGATCAGCTGGAAGGTCAGAAGAAAGCAGCAATCAGACACTGGTGGAAGGAACCAGTGGTGTGGAGTCCCACAGAGTGGTTATGTACACATACTGATATGGCCTATTATCACAGGATGTCTGTCAAATTCCTGCTTAAATTGAACATTGCTTACTCCTAGAATAACCCTTGCAAAAAGTGAGAAAGTGCCCTCATCCCAAACAGCGCAGATTATGCTGATAAAAAGGATGCCAACTGCATTCTTTGGAACAGAGAAGGAGATTCTGGCAAATGAAATGTACGTAAATAAATAAAAAAAATTATTTAAATTTTGAAAATACTTCATTGAAGCACTAACTATTTCATGTTGTATGGAAACACCCTTTTTTAGTTTCGTTATTTCATGTTGCAGTTTCCACATCTGCAATATATTGTAAGCAAGTGCAAAGAGTATGCCCAGAGACGAAATATGTAGAAAATATGGGATTCAATTTTAACAGTGAAAATTTGCAAATATATGATTTATTATAAACTTGAAAAGGCAATATTGTAAAATAGTCTCTGATATCTAAGCAACGTGACAATTTGTTTTTTTGAGCTGACAGTCAGTGACTGCTTTCACATTTAGGGAGTGCAATGACCTATTTTTAGACAGTAATACAATGTGATGCTAGCTCACATACACTAGCAGTCTGGCAAAGGCATTCTTAACTCTGGTTGCTTTTACTTCATACTGTGGGATGTTCATTAGGAGGATGATACAGTTATATAACCATATTCTAGACATTTTTTTGGTTCTTTTCCTGTACACCAGTAATGCCCTTTATGAGAATTATCTACTGCAATTCATAAACCACAGTACTTTAAAAGCTTAAACAGTTTTTGAAGACAGCTATGAAATTTGCTTTGAAAAGAACTTTCTGAAAAGCAATGATGAAAAGCAATTACAATTACAAAACAGAAATATTGATCAGTTTGCCTTACAGCCTTGATTCATTTTACAAAGAAACCAAAATTACTAGAAGAATTATTTTCTTATTCAAATTCCAATTATGTTCATTTGATTGATCTGTGCTTTATGAGCAACAGTAGTAGAAGTATAAATGAGTTACAGAGAAAAAGAAAAGCCTTTTTCAACAAAGGATCTGACACAGTGATTTAAAAAACCCAGTCTGTAGAAATGGAAAACATAATCTTCTGAGGAAGTCAGCTTACTTCTGTCCCAGAAATAATACAGTGAAAAACATACATTAAAATGGTGGACTACAATTTTGCACAAATAATGCAATGTTTTTCACATTAACTCAAATTGCAACCCTTAGGAGTGTGCCTGACTCATATCACCTAATTTACACTGCAAATAAGTATTATTCCAGTTACCTCAATGAATTTGCTCCTCTGTTAACCAGAACTAACTGGGATAAAAAGCAGAGAAATATGAAAATCAATACCTCTTCCTTCCTTTTCATATCCAAAGCAGAATAAGACTTTTATTTCATAACTAACAGGGAAAAAATTAATCCCCGTTACCTTTTTCACAGAATCGCCCGGTGAAGTGCAGTGGGCAGTCACACCGGAACGAGGTGGCCCCAGTGGGCAGAGAGAGAGGGTGACACGTCCCTCCATTATGGCACAGTCCTTCCTGGCACACTGATGGCAGTGCAGGGGAAATCTGAGAGGGCACACCAGGGCCAGGCAAGTGAGGCACATCAGAGGAAACCACAGGGAGTGCTGTTGACAGATGTGTGGGTACAGAGATTCTGAAAGGAGAGAGACAACACATCAAAACAAAAAACCCCATGAGATCTAATTTTGTAATTGTACTTAAGCTTCAATTTATATTAGTTTGTTGTTTTAAAATAGAAATTCAGACTATACTTAAGAAAATATGAATACATAAGGAATTCCCAAATCTAGTCCCCATCCAAAAAACTAGCAAAAACACAGTGATGGCATTTTTTTCCTGTCAGGGAGCAAGGAATAGCCTTCATGCAAGAAGCACAGTTTTATGGGCTCTCAAAATTCATTTTTGGTGGATGTCAACAACAGTTAAAAAATAAACACAGGCTTCACTTATTAAATAACTCATTGCTTGAAGTTACCAAAACTTGTAAGGCAGTTCTGTAAGAGACTTCCATACAAGTAGATGAAGCATGAATAGCAGAAGGGAAAAAGCTGTAGTACAGAAACACAGCATCTTTTAATTCACAGAAATACTGGGGAGAAAGGGGAAAGGAAAAGAAAAAGTGACTTTTTTGGTTTAATATCACCTGTTTGTCAACTCGTTTGAAAGAAGCCTATATATTGGCTCCTGCTGTGCTCTTTCCTTTCTCTTTGGCACCTACTCTTGTATCAGATAAAAATTTTGCTTCACCATGTTCTAGAGTTGTGAGTATGTCTTAAAAAGAAGCATTGGAAAGTGATGATGCACCAGTAGATTGCAACTGCAGAAACAAGATAGGTGGGAATGCATTCAGTGTGACATTGCATTCACCATTCCATGTATCTGTCTAGCTTCTTCTTAAGTCTAGTTTCTAAAATTTTACATATCCTATTTACATGAAAACTGATTTTAATAATTTACTTTTTCGAAGACATATTTTAGAAAGCATCAACAAACTTCATAATATTCTGAAAAAAACTCAGCCCAACATAACACATCCCAGGTAAGTAAGTTGTCTGGTAATGTCACTATTAAAAATCTGCTTCTCTAAATTATCAATACAGCAAAATAAAAGGATACATGCCCACAGGCAGCTAGGAAAGAAAAGGAGGTGGACAGAGGAAGGAGATAAATAACTCAGGGCAAAGTAAATATCTAAGGGGACCCAAAGAAAGGCACAGTAACTGAGAAAGGACTGGAGCCTGGGAATGAACAAAAGGCACGCAGGGCTCATGTGACAGTAAAGAGAAGATGTGTAGAGCCATAATAGTAAGGAAAACATTAGAATAGGATACTTAAGCAGGGATGCATCCAAACCACAAAATAGCCAAAATACACACACTGTGGTGCTTAGCAATGAGGATTTCAAGGCAGCTATCTACTTTATATGAGAGAAAAGCATCCAAAAATATGGCAGTCATCAAGGTGGCTAAAAATAAATCCTTAAAATATTTTTGAGGCAGAGCACTTGCTAATAAAAGGCTTGAAACTTTTAGAAATTAATTGACTTACTGTTTATTTCCATTTAGATGAATTGAATAATAACATTTCCATTTATACAAATACAATGAAAACAAAATAATTGCTGGATTTATAACAATACTTTTCTCCTAAGGGAAATAACTCTGTTGAGCTTCATGTAGGTTATTCCATTCAGAGCAGCATTAAGGGTGCATTAACAGGTGTTATCTTCTATCAGCAAGCACAGCAAATCTTCTATTTGGTAACACAGCAAATTAAAAATGCTTAATCACCTGCTGGGATTACAATCTCTGATTAAAAGTAAATAAACCAAAAATCTTGATTTTGTCCCCAAGCATAACCTAAATGTTGTAGAAACTGAACTAATAGCAGGTTTACATAAAGATTTAGACATTTACAGGAGAAATTTATTGGGAGCAATTACTGGTATTTGTTGATTTTTCTGTTACTGCTGAAAAAAAAGTAGTCCACAAAAACTTCATAAAACCTGGGGAATTAACACAGTATAAACTAAGCTCTTACTACTAGATATTAGAGAGACCATTTTTCTAATGACAGTTAATCCTATTTGACCACTGCAAATTTACTCCTCTGAACCTGGTCACAGCTACTGTCAGGGGTAAAATGCTGAACAAGAGGGAGAGCTGTCTGACTGGCAGGTGCATTCTTGTCTCTGCTGAAAGCACTGATTTGCAGCTGTGGAAGTCTCACATCCCCTTTCTGATGGGAAGCTACTGTTTTCCTCTAAAACAGAATCACAGCAGTGCGCTTTAAATGAAATTTTATGAGTGCAAGTAATGCAGCCTTGCTTCATTTTTTGGTTGACATTCTAATCTGCAGAGGAGAAAGGAAAGCTACTTGGTAGGCTGATTTCTCCCCGGTTCATTTGCTAATTTTTCACAGGATGTCAGCCTTTGCAGTGTTGTTCTGGATGTTTTGCTTCTAGATGGAGCCTGACTGTGTTGGTGCCAGCCCTGCTTCCAGGCTCCCCGCAGCTCCCTGCCTCGCCACAAAGGCAGGGAAGGCTTTGCTGGGGCTGCTCAGTGGGGCAAGCATCTGCAGCTGCGCTCACAAGCCGTTCAGGCTGCTGCTGGGAATAAGCAATGACCTCAGCTCAATGAATTTTAACTAAAACACTATTTGAATAAAGAGCTGGGAAGCATTTAAAGTAAAACAGTAATTGAGGTGTTGAAAGTTTTGACAAAGTGTAACAAAAATATATCAAGCAAAACTTGATTCACTGTTACTCTGCAACAAGGCTACAATTTTATATTTGTTTTTATTCTTTTTCAATTTCCCAGCCTGTCACTGCCTCTCAGGTCAATAATGCACACGAAGATCTTCTAACTTGCTGCAAGCATCAACACATTGTTTTTAATCTTACAATGACCTCAGAAAGCTGAGTTTTAAAGGCCTTCAAGCTTGTGCTTCATAGCTGAGAGCAGGTAAACTTGAAATGCTTGTCTAAACATAGACATTGGTGCGATTTAAAGTCTTGTTTATTTTATATTACATTGTTTGCCATTCATGAGATGTATGATGAACTGAATGGCAGGAATATAGTACTTAGAGGTAATGTTCAACATTATGTTATTAAACTAAAAGCACACATACCCAGGCCAGCTGTGCTTCCCTCTCCCATACACTCCTCTCTCCAGTAAGAGCCTGAAACTATCAGTGTGTGAAGTCAGAGGCACTGCAGCTCGAAAAGCTAACACAACCTCTGGGATGCCCTGCTCTGTGCTGACCCGGCAGTGAGGGCTCAGCCTCGACAGGGCTGAGCTGTGCTGCCCGTGTAGCCCCTGCACCAGGGCCAGGAGAGTTGCTCAGCCTGACGAAAGGAAGGCTGTGGGGATTCTGGTAATTTGCAAAAATACCTGACGGAAAAGACAAGGGGAAAGAATTGAAGCAGATGCTTCTTGCTGATGGCCAAGATACACAGCAATGGACACAAACTGAAATGCAAGAAATTCCACCTAAATTTAAGAGAGCTTTTTTTCTTTTTTCCCCAGGGTGATCTTTTTATATAATGAACTTCAAACTGAGACCTGCAAAGAGAGCAGACTTTTCCCCCAAGCAATTCATTATCTGGCTGATGGCAGATGTGTCTACAGAAGCACTCTGACATTTCCCATGAAGCAGGTTGATGAGACAAGCAATGGCACGGGAGTCCCCAAGATATGATAACATCTCCACTGCCTATATCTTCTGGTACTTATGCACTTAACATTTTATTACTGGAGTAATGGATTTAGCCTTATCTGATATGAGTGGGATAAGGCAGTTTGTATTTTTATCTTGTCAATAAAGTAGTTTGTGCTGGGAAGCAACTGCTTTTATTTGCAGTTTTCTTCAGTGTACATCATCCATTTTTCTTAGGTTGTGACAGAATATTATTTTAAGTGAACATTTTAGAATTTGGAGCCAAAAGAAGGATTTTTCAAGGGCATTAGCATGCATGGCATAATTTCAAAGTTTATGAAACTGAAAACAACTGCACTTCATGGAAATGTTGGTTTAAACAGGAATAAATACCTAGTACCTTGAATGTAATTTGGCAGGAATTAATAAAGCCTTTTACAGGCTGTTTATTTCACTGTTCACAACCATGTCAAGCAGAGTACTTTAAATGGCGTCTCACTGATTTCAATGAATCCACAGAGCAGTGTATCTGTGCACTTACCCTCCTGGAGACACCATTTACATCACCCAACACAGTAATTGGGAAAACAATTCAAGAGCTTACCAGATATGGATTGTTTATACTCTGCAGTTTATATGTGAATCTGATTTCCTCACTCATGACAATTTTTGTTTTAGTTGGAAGTGCTGGGGGTCAGTTTTCTGAATAGAGATGATATATGCTCAGGCATATTTCTTAAAAATTAAATTTTCAGTGTATGTTCCAGATTGTGAGCTCAGCTTCCTCCTTCTACAAGCCACAACATTTGGTAGCAGAACTCAGTGATACTGTAGTTGCAGCTTTCCATTAAAAATTCACAACTGGAATAACATCATTATTTGGAACTGCTTTTGCACACACAGAATCTCATCTAATGGTGCAAACTCTTAGCAATGCAAAAAATATATTCAATATACAATGCAGTCAAGGATGTGAGAATGAAATTAACAGATATAATGAAGCTGATGAAAGCTGTTTACAAATATGAAGGAAAAATTTAAACTCCAGGATACATAGTGGGGCTAGATAAGGGAAGCAATGTCAGTTACAGACAGATGAAAGCAGAAAGAGGAAAAGGAAATACATGTCCTGAACCATATTCCTGTTTTTTCCTCCAAAGCATATAGATTCCATGAACTTTGCAATGGATAAATAAATTATTGGAGCAACAATATGTTGAAATTTTAATAGAAAAAACCTTTCTAAACTAGTTTGACTTTCTAAACTAGTAAAACTAGACATTGAAGTGAGTGTTCCTTAGATGACAGTTGAAAAACACTCTTGGTCCCTAAGTCTAGGACAATTGTTAAAACAATCGTTTTGCTAAAACTGAAGAACTGAATTTCTGTACCAAATTCAGTCATGTTTTCACTTGGCTTCCTTGAAGAAATAATGGAGCATTAAATCTTTCAGTTCTTCACACTGATCTTTACTTAAGCTTAAAAGATTACATGTGCCAATGATCCAAACATTAACTCAAAAATAAAAAAGGAAAGAAGTCAAACTACTGAGCACTGAGTGGACCAGTGTGGAAATCTTACTCTTTCTGAAGTTAAAACAAATCTCAAATTTGTGTGATCTTCAGCTTTCTCTTTTACATTTAGTCAATAATCACATTTGGAAAACCTCTTACCAGTTTCATCTTAGCTGCTATTTAGGAAAAGAGCACTTCAGAGGCCTAAGCACAGCATCTTTTTGTTGATTTCTGCAGCTACTTTTGTTTCTTAGAACTGGTGGTTTTGAAAGGAAATAAATATGTCCATTCTCTCTTTGAAGATTCTTTCAGCAGATGAAAAATGTTATTTTGTTTTTTAATATGACACTGTACTTTTCCTTCTGAAAAGGCTCTGTAAAATTAGAATATAAACATTCTGTTTCAGTCCTAAATGGCTGACTAAATTGTACTGGATAAACTGAGTTCCTGTATCAGAGATGCTATGACAACTATCCCAAAAATCACAATTCCAGAATGGAGCCACTTCTGTTTACCAAAGATTCTATCTAAGTTCAAGCAGTTCATCACCTCATTGATGCCGTCTAAAATTTAGACTCCATGATCTACCTATACAATATTATTGCACAATGTGTCTGTGAGGGATTAAGGAGGAGCACTTCTAGATCCTGAATATGTAATTGATTTCCTAAGCAATAATTCATTCAGGCAAGACTTCTGCATTGTAATTTTTGGGGCTATAGTAGCCAAACTTTGGTCTTTGCCCACAGTGAATATTCTACAGATGGGTAGTACCCTGCATTGATAAGAAAAAACCCCTAAATGCTTCAACACATATGCTTAAAAAACAATTAACACAGTGGAAAAATACAAATCTGTACTCAGGTAAATATTCTAGCCCAAGGGATGGGGAACCACATGTGAACACTTGTCCTTTATCTGTTCAACCCAGTCAATGCTTACTTCATGCAGGACAGAACAGACAAACAGGCTGCTTTGGGGAGTTCTTACAGCACTTCTGGAAGGTGTTTATAATGCCACCAAGCTAAGGACAGAACTGAAGTCAAGAATCTGATAAACCAGAAGAGTGCTCTTATCACTGATCTGAGGAATAAAAACAGAAAGAAGGGATGTACCAATAGTGGATCTCTCTTTTACAGTCTCATCTCAACTTCTTCTGGGAATATATAGGAGATATTGTTCTCTCTGAGATACTCCTGTAAAATAGAGGCATTCTCAGATCCTAACAAGTGTGAGGAGGACTCTTAACACAACCAGGATGCTTCCAGAAATGAATGGCAGGCTGGAAAATCAACGTACCCTGATTGCATTAGAGATAAAGTGCAGTTTTGAGAGTACATGGTTTGCTTTTAGAGGTCTCACATAAGAATAGTTTAGGCCTTTAAATTATTTTTACAAATGAAGTGCCTTATTTCTTTTAGGATTAGCTTCCCCATGTGCTGAAAATAGTTCTTACCAGCCTAATAAGAGTAGGAAGATTTACATTTGTGGTTTCCACTGGGATAGAGTTACAGTAGCAACTGTGGGTCTGTGTTTTGGACTCCCACTGAGAACAGTGTTGGTAACATAGAGATGTTTCAGTTGCTGTCACACAGTGTTTGCACAGTCAGTGCCTTTCCTGCTCCTCACCCCATGGCACCAGTGAGCAGACTGGGAGTGCACAAGGAGATGAAAGGGCACACGGCCTGATCCCGACTGCCCAAAGGGACACCCCATCACAGTCAGCTGGTTGTGTTGGGTCACAACCAGCATATAAAGCTGGCTGAAGAAGAAGGAACATTTGGGGTGGTGGCATTTGTCTTCCCAAGTCAATGTTTCAAATGATGGAGCAGTGCTTTCCTGGAGATGGCTGAGCCTCCACCTGCCTGTGGAAAGTGATGACTGAATTCCTGGTTTTGCTTTGCTTGTCCATGGCTTAGCTTTACCTATTGAACTGCCTTTATCTCCACAAGTTTTCTTACTTATACAGTTTGATTTTCTCCCCCTTCCCACCAGGGAGTGCTGAGCAAGTGGCTGAGTGGGGGTTAGTTCCTGGCTGGGGTTAAACCATGACATTTTATAAATGTTAATTAAGATTCCTGTGTAGAAAGCATTTTTCTATTCAAGGACTCTGTTACTGGAAAGAAATAGGAATTTAAAAAAGCATTCTGTTTCACACACTCTAAAAATTAACATAGAAGTTGTCCTGAAAGCAAGAGGAGAACGATATGCAGAGATTATTAGTACAGAAAGAGTTAAAAATGCAGAGTACTGTTATGTATCATCTAGTCTTTCTTCCAGACTTAATTTCTAATTATATCTTAATGCTGGAGAACGGCTGACATGCATAAACATAAACATCATTTATTCATCAGTAATTTGGCATTTAATTAAAATATTACTGCATTCTCATTGAATGCATAAGAAAGAATGTTGTAAATATGACAGGTCAAAAAAATCTCTGTAATATTAAATGAGAGAATGAAAAAATACAGTACTTGAAACATCCTCAACAGAATTTTACAAGCTATTTTACAAAATAAGGAACTAAAATAATAGACTTCAGGTAATTTTTTTCTGTGAGGAAGAAATGATTTTACAATCAATAAAATGCATGACAGGTGAGAGAGTAAACAACAGCCCATAGTTAAACTGGATATAAGGGTTTGTTTAAGAACTGATGAGAATAGAGCTGTTACCCTAGTTGTTCCTCATGCACTCCCACGTGCCCTCAGCTCCCTCATGCCCTGTTATGTTCACTGGGTTTCCACTTGTAGCAGGGAGGTTGCTGGTGGTTTGAGAAGCTTGAGTGGAAAGTCATGTTGATTCACATTGAGCTGCTGTCTGTAGTAATTGGTCTTGACTGCTGCCAGCCACAATCCCTGTGCATCCCCTGGTATTCATCTCCAGGCACCTCTCTTATCTTCAGTATCCTCCCCCACTTCCAGGACCTTTCTTCCAGCCAGGAGGTTTACCTTCTTTCCTGGTCAGCCTCAAGTCATCTGGGACCTCAACTTTTAGCCAAAACTGATGAAAAATGATGAGACTGGCTGGTGAACTCTTCTGTCACCACTCTCATGCCCTTGGGCGAATCCCATCTGGCCCATCAGACTTCTGAGTGTCTAAGTGGCTCAGCAGGTCACTAATTACTTTCTCCTGGATTGCAGGGGGTCTGTTCTGCCCCTACCAGCTCAGGCAGCTGGTTGTCCTGAAGATAACTGGTCTTTCTGTTAAAGACTGAGGTAAAGAAGGAGTTAAGCACCTCAGACTTTTCCTCTTTCTAGGTGACAGTGTTCCCTTCCAAGGAAATGGAGATTTTTTTTTCCTTTTGCTGCTAATGTATTTATGAAAACATTTTTTATTACCTTTCACAGCAGTGGCCAGATTGAATTCTAGCGGAGCTTTTGCCTCCCTAATTTTCTCTCTACACGACCTAATGATATCCTTGTACTCTTTGTGAGCTTCCTGCCCCTTCTTCCAAAGGTCTTAAACTGTCTTTTTGTTCTAAGCTCCTGTGAAAGCTCCCTGTTCAGCCAGGCCACCCTTCTTCCCCACTGGCTCATCACATAAGGGTAATCTCCTCTTTGTTATTAAAGAGGACCACTTTGTTATTAAATACTGTTTTCTAAGGGACTTTCTGAAATAGGGTACTGAAGAGGCACCCGAAGTCCCCCCTCTGTGAGTTCAAGGTAGAGGTTTAGTTGATCTCCTACCTTACATCACTGGGAATTTAAAATTTTACCATTTCATGGTTGTTCCAGACAGCCTCCAACTACCAGTAGTCTCTCTGTGCAGAAATACAGTGTGAGATCAGCCTCTTAAATAATGCTTTTATCTCAAGTCACTTTATTAACTGCAGGCTTCAGGTCTGCTACTATTGTTTGGTCCAGATATTGTCAAAGCATACAACTACTTGTACTGATTGAAGTAGGAGGTGTCTGTTTAAGAATTAAAAAGTTCAATTTTGGATATTCATATATGTGTCCTTTTATCTGCTGGCTGCTATTGTTTACAATTTAATATTTTTTTTCCCTACAGCACTATCATATTTTAGCATGTCCTAGTGTAAGATGCAATGCTGGTAGATGACTTCCCCTTCTTGAAATGACTGTAAGGGTACACTAAACAATGTTATGTTCTTACTAGTGGAATTTTCCTAAAGGAAGACTGTTAAATGCTGGTATAAGTAATATTTATCTTTCATGCAATTGGAAAACTATTTGAATTTTGCCCCAAATGTGTTTTTGTAATAAACACTCTAACTTTACATGAGAGGGAACAAATACTGCAATTATAATGTTGAGAGCACCAAGGAAAACCATCAATAACAAAGTAATTAAGTTTGATACTTATGACCTCATGTTCAATCTCTTTTTGATTCCTAATTCTCCAAGGCATCAAAATGCCAACCAATATAGTCTTTTTCCTCCTAAATATTTGAAGAAATTTCATCTGCAAATAAAACTCTAGGACAGAATTCACTTTGTCAAACATTATCTGCCTAAGAGATTTGAAACTTGACTGAGATGACAACCATGGTTCTCCCCATAGATAATCTATATGCAGAGAGGTATCTCCAGTTCATCACATTCTAAAAAAAGTAACCAACTTTCTCTATCCACATAGATGGTACTAAATAAAACAACTGTGATGAGTGAGGACAATTTCCTACTTCTGCTCATTGTGTCACATTTAAAATCATTATACAGCTGAAAAACATCCCAAACCACTTTTACGTATGGAAAACACTTCCTAAAAGCATTTTGTTGGTGAGGATGGAACAGGAAAACCTTATAAATATGATTGCCTGGCAAAAGATTTTGAGAATATACAAACTATAAGCGAGATTGAAATGAAAGCAAGTTTTGAGATCCCTTAGTTACTGAACAACTAGAAAACAATAGTGTGGCCAGCCGAAGGTAATCCCTCTTGATGAAACAATACCCTCTGCAAGCAGGCAGGTCCAAGGGTCAGAGCAGACCCTGCAGCTTGGCAGATAGGGCCCAAAGAGTAAGATTTAGGGTTTAAAATGTAACACAGTATGGTAATGTAGTGATTCTTATAGGTTGTATGGAAATGTTATAGGATATGCATGCTGTAGTAGATTGGTTGATGAGAATCTGAATATTCAACACTAAAGATGATTTATTGTATTGTAACGGGAACTTCGCTCTCTCTTTCACTTCTCTTTTTCCTCGCTCTTCCTCTTCTCTTCTCTTTTCGCGTTCACCTCTGCACTTCTTCACCCCCTCCTTTCTACATGCTCTCCGCTCTTAAACCTTTGTCTTTTAACTCTCTTACACTTTAAGCCTCCCTTCTCTCAGCCCTGCTCCGAGCTGCAGCTGGCAGCTCCCAGCAGGGCCCTGCACCCACGCCCTTTGCAATAAACCAAGAGTTCCACGACTTGGCTGCAGAGATCTCTCGTCTCCGTCCGTCCCGACCGTGCGTGACCCCCGTCACTCCAACAGATGCCCTTACAGACTCTCTTACAGCATTTCCCATAAATCATATGCCTTTACAGCAGAGAATGCGGCTTACCTTACCTTTTTACAACCTAAAGTAATCTTTCTAACATTTCAAGCAGCTTAAGTTTGCAATGAAGGGACTGCTGTTATTTTACATGTATAACAGAATGTAACTCTAACCTAGGAAAATCTTAAAACATGGAGCGATAGTAACAGGCAACATTATCAAGACTGAGAAGTTTCATTTTTAGTGTGAAGAACAGGAAGAAAAATAACAGTCCACAGACAAGAAATAAGGAAGCTCCAGATGCCTTGTCAGCAAATTTCTGTCTTTCCCTCCAGTATGTGAGCAATATTCAAAACTGCACAGGAAATAAGATCAAGTGCAGCAGAATATGCCACTGCTCTGCATTAAACTATTCACTTTTGATTAAGATTATGAATAACTAAGGAATAGTTAAGGAGTTGAGTTACATTGATGTGGATTATTTGACAGAAAAATGTTATAAATGGATTATTCACGCCCTCCCATCTTCTTATCAACCCAAAGGTGTAAGAGGGCAAGATCACAGTAAGGTAGAAAACATAATGAACTAAAACTATGTTATATTGAAATTATCAGGCAATCATGCTGTTTCAGAGTAATATTGGAAATTTTAGATATTTTGCATCCATTGATCCTAACAGCTTTTGTTTATCTTAAACACTACCTGAACCCAACTACTATGTCATTGGTGGGTTGGGTATCTGGCTATGACTTGGCAATAGGCAACACCACTTGTATAACTAATTGTTCTTTCCAACTACAAAACAAGTCCCAAAACAAGTCTCAAAACAAGAGTAAAAAAGAAACCTGAGGAAAATCTGGGAAATTATTCTCAAAATGGCAGAGAATGCCTCTCATTTTTACCTTCAAACTGAGCTATATGCTTCAGCCATTCTTTCTTGAGTAACTTTAAATCATGAAGGGCAGCTATATTTAAAGCATTGGTATTAGTAATTTAAGAGGGTCATTGTATCAAAGCAGGTCAGATTTAATAATACCAGCCAAATTCTCATCATTGTATCAACAAAACAACCTTATGAATGCAACCAAGCAGTCAAAAGATGTAAGATGTATGTTTTGCTTACTTTCTTAATTAAAAAAAAACAAAAACAACTTGCTTTCCTTGTGAAAAATTTAGACAACTCATTCAGTAATCAAGGCTTAAAATGTCTAATCTGTACATTTAAATTTTGAAAATAAAATGCACCACGGCCAGTAGATTGTGCTTTGCCATTTGCAAAGGGCTTAGGAGGTCTCAAGAGGTACAAATATACCTTTTAATGTAAAAAATAGTAATTTCATTCAATCAATCCAACTTGATAAAAATCTGTCAAAGGTTGCAGGGCCACATTCCCAAATTAGAGAATTTACCTTAGTCTGTTTGTATAAGAAAGTTATTCTGAGGGGAAAAATTATTTATTATAAATAAAACTAATCTCACTTGCAACCAGAACTATCTCACCACTTAAGAGTTTTGAATGCTGCCAAATGTTTTTCATATACTTTAATTCAGTCAAGAATACTTTATATCTTCTGGTTTATGAAATGGATTTTTTAATTGATAAATTCTGGAAGCCAGTTACTGATGTCACACTTGTGTTTATAGTGCTCAGAAGAGATTTAATCATTTCCTATCATTTCCATACCATACTAACTCAATTTTATGACATCAGTGAACTATGTTAGACAGTTAGTTCTAAGAAATTAATGCATTTTCAATTGACTAATGTAATTTGGCTTCCAGCCTTCATCCTTACAGATGTAAAAATTTCACATTATATCTTGCTATTTAAATAAGGATTTTTTTGGCAGGAAAGGAATGCCAAGTCACTTTTTTTTTTTTGTCAAGTAGGACCTTGTATGGGTTCTAGCAGTGCAGCGTCATCTCCTATCTACCCCTTAATTTTAGCATGGGTCCAGAGAGGGAAAATGGAGAAATCTGGCTTTAGAAAACTGGTCAAAAGCACCTATATCTCAAAAAACTAATGCACTGCTTAGAGACAGGTGTTTTTTTAAAATTGATTTTCTTTATGTTCATGTTTTTTTTTTGGCACTGTTGGCAATTTTAACAGCTCATGATTTTATGAGCTGAAAACCTTCCTTCTCCCCATACATAGATAAATTACCTTAGATTCCTGCTATTGCCAACAATTGCTTTATTGAAACTTCAGAGTTTCAAAAGAAATCTGTATATCCACAACTAATATTGTGTCTAGAAATTTGCCAAGGACTTTAGAAGTATGTGGGTAGGAGCTGAACGAGAAGAAACAAATCCCAAACTTATCTTTATATTAAATCTTAATTTTGAGCAAATTTTCAAAAATACACATGAAAATGTAAAAATACCTACAGTTTGGCACAGATGAAGCAGCATTTCTCTATTCTCTGTACATTCTACACATTACAGAACTTGGCCTTCTGAGAGTCAGAATTTCTTTCTTATTTATAAATATTCATTTCAAAGTTTACACATATATTCTCAATTTCTTATGCTTCTGATTTCTGCTTTTCAAATGCCAGTGTATTTGAACGTAAAAAAAAAGGGACTTTTCCTACTCACAAACATATCAAGGTCTGTCTTGAGTTTTAGGCTACATTTCTGAAGAATTTCTTCTTTAGCCAAGAGCTGCAATTTCACTTTTAAAGAAGGAAGGAGAAAAAAGGAAAGGATACAACAGGATTTAAAGCTGTTCTTTTTCTGAATAGTTATTTGCACAGCGATCAATAGCGTTGGGGGTTTTTAGCTGTTATGCCGATGCTTTATGGCTGCAGGGGGCACTGATGCACTGCTTATCTACAGTACTGCAGAGCAGGAGTCAGACAGGACATGATTAAACAGTCCTGCAGGTTACAGATCCAGAAAAAAACATATAAACTATTTATAATCAATTTAGGTCTTGAGAAATTAGGCAATTGTAAAATATTTATATGAGTTTTGGAGGGAAATTCATGTTTCTTTTGCTGGTTAATATATTTGTTTTTCTGCTGCAATCCAGTGGTTGTGGAGATAAGAATGTTTTCTTAACTTTACAACCAAGGTCCTTTGAAGGATGATATATCTTCCTAGTCTTGCATTACTTAATATTACAGCCTTAAACAAACAATCCCTGTCCTGCACAGAAAATAAAATTTTGCTTAGTATCTCTCCAGAGAAGTCTATTTATTCACTGTAGGTAATAACTTCCTCATATATTAATCAGCCAATACATATACTACCTGATTCACCAAGTCACTTAGGTAAGAATTTATTGCAATAAGAAATACTTATATTTGTAAAGAAATAATTACATATTACTTCCATTTATTTAATATTTTATATTATAGAACCTAGGAGTGAGGGCATCTAAGATGCAGAGATTTCTTGATAATAAGAATGTAAGACAATTTATGATTCAGCAACACACATCAGATATGCAGACATGTCTCATTATGTGTTTCACATTTATTTGTTACTGCTTATTTATTCTTTAATTCCTTTCTGCACATAATCACTTTTTTTTTTTTTTTTTAATGCAGATTACATTAGAGTTCAATCTCTTCTGTTCTTCTCACGTCTTAGCACTTCCTGCATTTACAACTGTACTAAGGTATGGCTGCTTAGAGAATCCTTTCTAGAAAGACATGAAGTGTAATCTTAACAAAGCAACAGGAAAAAGCCACCACTTTAATTGGTAGTTTGCACCAATTATCATCATTTATACCCACAGCTATTCTGGGGGGTTATTATCAATTCAGACCTTCAGTTACAAATTTCAGCCATTAGTTCTAACTAGCTGGTCTCTGCAGAGCTAAAGAAACCTACTCTGCATCCTGTGCTTCTCTTCATTAAAGAAGGATGATACCTTTGTATACACCATAATCCCCATAGTCATCCTTCAGCAAAAACCTGACACACTGATTTACTCAAGTATCTTTCTGCATCCCTTTTTATAAAAAAAATCACCAGTTCCTTTGAGGGTTTTTGAATTATATCTTTCATCTTTTATGGTTTCTGGGTTCTGCTGCATTGCACATCAGGACACAATGAAATACAGTACAACCAATATCACAATCAATAGTGTACACAGAGAGGAAATTGTTTTCCTCCTTTCTTGCTCACACACACAGAAATCACATTTATCATTTTGATCCAGAAGCTTACATTGAGTTGCTTGTCTAATTAACTAAAAGTAACTCTTCAGGACATCGCTCTCCCTTTGTGGTTTGGCCTGCTTAAAGTAATTCAGATATGAAGCTTTGTACAAAATTACTTTCAAAAAGTTACTAATATTGCCTTTTTTCAGGCTTTTCAACTACATCTTCAATGTTTGAGCAATTTTAGATTAGTTTTATTTTAAGTACCTTTTATTAAGTTAACTGCATATTAATATATAAAGTTTTGATTTATAGAATATAAGGGACATCTTTAAAAAACACCCCATTTCAAAAATTTTGATTCTTGATGATTTTTTGACTTGAAACAAACCATTGTTATAAAAAGTGCTCTGCCAAAGAGAAGTTCAAACAGTCTTTTTAACTATGGAAAAAACACAAAATAGAGGAATATTATTTGTGATGGATTTTATTTTCTATAAATTCACAGAAGGTTATATAATGATGATTGTTTCACTTTTAGCTTTGTTAAATGAGATTTTTTCCAAATCCACAAATACTTTATAAATCACAGAGTACATGTTCTATTCACCAACACAGTGAAGGACATAGAATGGACACCAGCAGAATGCTGCCAGACAGAATAAAACTGAACTTCCAAACTTTTCTCTTGTCATTCTGGCTGTTAGCAGTTGAAAGTAACTCTGGAGATTTCTTATTACTTCTGTACAAAATTTAAAAGTCAAAGAGAAAGTATTATACCAATTCAAGTTTGCAGTAGGCAAATTATTTCTTTCAGGGTGACTTTCATTCTCACTGATTCTCTCTAATACGCCTCTCTTCACAATGCAGCCTGGTATAATACTAGGAGCAACTGCAGCTCCATTATGAGGCACTTTCTGCACATAACTCGGAAGTCATGGAAACCTGCTCCAAAGTTTAATTATTTCTGAGTATATAACAAAACACTCCTCCATTTCCAGGTTTCTGTAATTGGAATGACAGCAAATGCTGGCACTAAAGTGAAGTGTGACTGTAATTCAATAGAGAAAGCATGCAAGATAATTTCTTTTTCCATTTGATTGTTTTTAGACAATTCATCATCTTATGTACTTAGCCTATCTTAACCACTGCTTATAATAGATGCAAGACTAGATACATAGGGAAATATTCTTAAAGCAAAATTTTGTCAAACTATACATGCACCTATCTTTAAAACCAAGTTTTAAATGGACAGAACAAAGCTGAGATCATTTTTTCTATTCTAAGAAAGTAGAAGGAAAGGATTTTATTATTCACATACCTGTCTGGCTAGAAGCCCAAGTAATTATTTCAGGAAGCTACTGAACCCTACCACTTGATGTCTTGTGTCACTAAGATAATTTTTCTTAAGAATTAGGGAAATTTTTCAAGGAGTATTTCAATGGCTATGACGCATGATATTATTAATACTGTGAAAAACATATGTAGCAAAATTTTAAGAACTTTGAAAAATGGCTTTATATTTAACTTCTGTGAATCTGCACAAGTTTTACGGGAAAGTTGGTATGTTCCCAACCTTTTTGTTTTAATTCTTGGAAATACCTTCTATTTTCACATTAATGATATTATTTTGTTTTAGGAGGAAGCTGTGCTGAAATCTAAAATAAAAAAGTTACATTAATTAATGAAAAATATACAAAAATATATTTAAAGATCATAAATCTTTAAAATATATTTTCTTATGCTTTTCTACACTTTTATATTTCAAAAGCTAATCATGTTCAAGCACAGTGCTTTTTTGGATGACAGAATTTCCAGGGAAGTATAGATATTTAAAACAATTTGGCAAAAGGAAATGAACACTGTTGATAACTTAGAACAACCCAAATGTTGTAGCAATTTGTAGTGTTTCTGGAACTATGATCCTTGATGTAAAAATATTCTCCTTTACTGCAGCTAAAAATAGGCAGCTGAAATCCTCCACCTCTCCAACCATTAAATAACCACATAATCCACAGGTAAGAAAATCTGAAAGATTGCCATAAGACTTTTTAACTATCTCAGCAGCCTTCTAACTCTGATAAGTCCTGACAGTGAGGAAGCTCCAGGTATGGAGGATCCATTCACTGTGCTGCCCTTTGGACTGCAATGCCTCCCAGAATTTCCCTATGCTGGTCCACTGAGCTCTGTCACATCTTTAACTCTCTTACCTCCTATGTAAGAACTTGTGATGAGCCAGTGAACAGACATCTGACAGGGAATCTCTCTCACTTCCATGACTTGGGAATGTGCTTTGGACAGATAAAGCAACTTTATACACCAAGCACACTTTGTGGGCATTGGATCTACACTCAGTGTAAGCAGGCCACAGCAGACAGAGACTCTTGCTGTAACAGAAGTCTTTAACTCATAAGTTTCCTTCCTAAAATAGTTAAAATTTGAATCATAGAAGGATTTGGGTTGGAGGCAATGTTAAAGATCAGTTTGTTCCAGCTCTCTACTGTCATTGGCCAGACCCTCGCATTAGACCAGGCAGCACAAAGTCTGACTAAACCTGGCCTTGGAAAGTTCCAGAGATGGGGCATCCATGGCTTCTCTGGGCAACCTGTTCTAGTGCCTCACCACTCTCACAGAAAAGAATTTTTTACTAATTCCTAATTTAAATCTTCAGTTTAAATCCAGTCCCTCTTATCATTATATGCCCTAATAAAAAGTCCCTCCCCAGCCTTCTCGGAAGTACCATTCAGGTCCTGGAGGCTCCAATAAGGTCTTCCCAGAGCCCTTCCTTCTCCAGTCTGAACACTCCCAACTCTCTCAACCTGTCTGCATAGCAGAGGTGCTCTGATCAATGTTCTCTGGATTTGCTCAAATGGGTCCATGTTGTCCTTGTGTTGGGCACTCCAGAGCTGGATGCAGTACTGTGAACAAATCTGGTTCTATACAATGAGGTTTCTGCTAGAAGTGACCCACTGTGGACCCTCCCAGCCTCACCCATCCTGTGTTTCTGTGAATGCGTGATTTCTCATGAAGGCACCAGTTTATATGCAATGGTTTAGCATGTGAGGTGAAAGAAGTTTTATAAATACCATTAGTAAATTTGGTAGTCTAGAGTAAGAATTACCCATAACTGGAGACATTAATTATTATATAAATGAACAAAAATAGATTCAAAAGTGTGATTGGAGTGCAAAAGCATTCTATCAGTGGAGCCTTTTTTTTAGTACATTAAATCAATACCTTATAAAATAATGAAGTACACATGAGCAGTAGCAGAAAGACAATTTCATTAAAAAAACAACTGTGAGTCTTGTTAACAAAAATATTTCCTTTTTCACAGCTGTTTCAGAGTGTTTTCCAAAATATTTAACTGGGGTATTATTTATTTTTAGCAACACACTGTCTCAGGCACTGTATGCATCCATTGACATATATACTTGCAAATGCCTCCTTGATAAAAGTGAGAGGAAAAAATGCATGGTATCCTTTAATACTTGTCTTTTTTGTTTCCATGCAAATACCTGGCAATTCCAGCAGAAATCACAATCTCATTATCACTGTTCATTACAGACACACACTAATGGACAGTAACTGCCACTGAATTCTGTTGACAGAATTAAGAAACAATCTTCTCTTGGTATAATGCATATGCATAAAGCTACAGAGGGATAATTAAGGTCAAAATAACCATCATCAAGTACTATTATTAATCTAAAAATAGAGAGTTTTCCTAAAGAAGGTTAATAATAATTTTGTGGTATGCTGATGACTGACAATCTTTTCCAGAAACAAGCAGAGAAATGTAATGTTTACAAACACACATTATCTCACCTGCATATATTGGACACATGGATTTATCTAACATCCATCAGAAACAATTTTCACAGAATACTTCAAAAGATTGAGATAAAGGGCTTCTATAACATTTTACAGAGATTTTGAGTATTTATAACTGTAGTAAAGATTGCATATGCCTTTTCTTTCTTTCTTTCTTTCTTTCTTTCTTTCTTTCTTTCTTTCTTTCTTTCTTTCTTTCTTTCTTTCTTCCTTTTTTTTTGTTTTCTTTTTTTTTTCTTTAACACTGAAGTCTGTCACTGAAAAGTCATTATCTAAACAGGAATGCCAGAAGAAGAAGAAAAGGTAACAGAAGAATAGAATTCATATATGCACAGAGAGTAACAGGAAATTGTACAGAGCAGCAAATCTCATAAAGGAAAAGAAAATATTGCAAACAAATGCAAAAGATGAAGGAAATCAAGAAGGACAAATCAAGTAAAGGGACGAAAGCATATGAAAGCAACCCAGGCCCTGGAAAATGAGTAAGAGGCAAACAAACACAAAAGTTGTCAGTGAGCAAAGGAGAGGGAAAACGTAACAAAATAAATGCATAAAAAAAGATCAAATTATCTCTCTCCATGTTAGAATTGTGCAGAAATGTTATTAATGTAATATCAAGCATCATGCATGTGGTGAATACAAATGAATATTTCTGAAGCTTTAACTTCAGTTCTGTATATCAGAAACTTTAGTCCAATCTCCATGTTAACCAGAGAAAGCTCATAAAACTTCTTAAATAAATAAAACTAAGTAGTGTCAGTATTCTTCATTTAATAATTTTCTTCTATAATGTTGATGGACACTGCATATTCTTCTTTGTCTTTTGTTTTGGGGTTTCAGAATTTAGCACATAACTTTAAACTCTTGAGGAGAAGACAAAAATGCAGGTAATGTAAGTGAGATGCTGGGATGTAAGAATTTATCTGGTAGTCTCTCACATATAACAGAAGCTCAGTGCTTTTTATAGGATCTTGCATTTATTAATAACCTAAGATGGAAGTGGACAGAAGAGCTTAAGCTTGGAACTCTATGATTTCTCTTTTGATTTTGAGCTAGCTTGTATGTTTGATTGACATTAAATTTTTCAGTTCAGGTGGATTCATATGAAGAAACTCTTCAAGCTGACTTGAGTCTTCTACGGACTCTTAGGATGAGCTCTAACATACAGGCTGTACCAGCATAACCACTTTCCTTGGAAAGTGGAATGGTAACAGGTAACAGTAGGACTTTCACAACTGACTGAAAAATAACTTTCAGCAGATGAACTTTCCCCTTTTTAAAGTATGCAGTTCATTCCAAAGACAGAAGTCAAACGCCTTCAGATGCTTGGTGTCAGATGCTCTGAGTTGTGATGTTTTATAATATACTGAAAAACAGGAAGTTCCACAGTGGAAAAAATGCTGAGAAATTGCACAGGAGACAGACTTCACAAAGGTGTTGTGGTCTGTGGGGATTTCTGCAAAATATCACAGAAAACTACAGAATGGAAAAGGGAGTAGTCATACATGAGGAAAGGGATTTGGAGCTTGTTGGAAAGTGCATGAGTGAGGGGAAAGTGGAACTGAGGGCTTATTGAAAACATGTAGAGCTCTCCAAAGTGTATTGCATACCTCCTGAGAAAATTGCCATATATCAGGAAACCCATGAGTCCTCTTGATGGAATGGACCTTGGGTAATGCACTTTCAAGAGCCTCTTTTAAAAATGCAATAACAATCAGAGCTTTTGCTGAAATAAAGCTCATCTTCAGCCTGGAAACACATATTAAGATAAATGAATAAGAAAGCAAAATATTTTAAAAAAATCTACCACAGTTCTGTCCAAAGGGCAGTAATGAAGAACTTAGCTTATTAGCTCCTCTCTGAGAGTCCAATTCACTACTGTACATTTGCATCCATCAGTAAGACTTCTCTTAGGAAAATATTAAACAATATTTTTCTGTTTCATAGGTAAGATTCTTTTTTTTAATGAAAACACAGGCCTTGGATAGGTACAGGTATATATGTATATGTATATATTTTCTGTGTGTATGTTTGGAGCCTTTGAATTTAGTACATGCAGTAAACTGTTACAGTAAACACTTACAGCAATATATAGCAGTCATAGTTCCCAGACACTAAAACAGAAATGAACTGCAGTAAACACCAGCTTTTAATACTGGGAATCAAAGCTTCATTTATATCTGTCATCTGAACTCTGTCTGGAAGTGATAGCCATTTATTCTGTAAATCTATTCCAGTAACATTTTCTGAAACACTTGAAAAAGCTTTATATTCCATTAACACATCACAAGTACCTTCCTCCAGAAGAAGAAAAAAAAGAGATTGCATTTCTTAAAAAATGTCATCAGAGATCCTTTATTTTCAATTGTCTCTCTATTACTACTATTGGTTGTTCTATAATGTTTTCCAAAATTATCTATATATTCATAACTTTGAGACAGGTATAATTTAAAGAGAATCATAACATTAAGTTTGAAAAGTTTTACATAACTATATAGTCTAGCATAATTCTAGGAAACTCCCTATTGGAGGATTACTTTTCCTAATTGATATGATTCCATTACAGCCTCCCTTGAAAGCCAAAGCTGCATAGCTCAGAGTACTTCATGGCTGCCAGTCTGCTCTCAGAGAGTCAAACTCCTCCTGCCTACACCATTATTCTGCCATTTCCTGTTTCACCTTGGTTACACTGAATGGCAGAAAGTTCTGATGAGCCTTCAGGGCAGTACATCCCTCCTACCTGCTCTCTGTCCCCGTGGCATCGTGCAATAGTGCAGTTATAAACACAACGCTTAAAAAATAATGCACATAAATTGCAGAAGGATCTGGCCCAGATTAACTGGGTTAAAGCCACATATCCAAAATCTCAGTGCTTCTGAGCATGCACAGAAATCTTGCATTTTCCAGAATGATAAGGATTATTGCAAGTATTTGGTCTTTAATCATATCCAATTGCCTGGTGCTGCCTGTATCAATAATCTTCAATTTAAGCAGAATTTAACACCTGTTTCCAAAATGACATAAAAGGTAATTTGCCTGATGCCCCCATTTCAAATTTAGTTCTACCAAGTTAAATAATCCTCTTTCCCTTGTGGTGTACGATGTTCACATTAAAATATAAGAATTTTAAAAGAATAAATAATATTCTTGCCATAAATATAGCATTTTAGACTGTAGATAGTCAGATATATATGCCAATGAAACTAATGTTATGGTGCAATTTTTTGCATTTCTTAATTCTGAACATTTTTAAAAAAGTAATGTAAGTCTCTGAGATGAGGAACATGCAGTATATAATATCCTGTGAAAGGTTCTGTCTGGTCTTGTCTTGTCTTGATGAAGTGATTTCAATAGTTTTGAGAAGGTATATGAACTATCTCTAAAATACGCTTTTGAAAGCTATCTATATTCCTTGCATGTATTAGATCATCCTTTTGGTATTTTAAAATAAAAATAGATCCAGTTAGAAAGATGGCAGAACACATTTGAGTAAATTTCAATCCTATGAAAAAATCATAAGCTTAAAATTTACTCACAAACCCATACATTTTAAGAAGCATAAGCATGACCACAATAATGAAGTAATCCAAGCAGCTGGAGCACCAACAAGGACAAAACCCAGCAGGACAACTGAATGCCTCTAGAGCATGCTAAATATGTAAAAGCAGGGCATTCAAAGGTGTTACAAATCTACAAATAGGTGATGATAAATAGGAGGTCAATTAAAGAAAAAACTACTACAGTAAGAACAGAAACAGTGCCTCTGAGTGTCAAGTACAGGCATGTTTTTGCAGAAGAAACTGGATTGCTTTGTCTGCCACACTGCAGAGTTCTCTGCTGCTGTTAGGCAGCTGCAACTGCAGCAATATTGCATCTGCAGAACCATGCAAATTCTGAAAATAAAAGTTACACCACGTAATTTAGTAGTCACTGCTACTTGTATTTGCAAAGTACATATTCCATTATTGCCATATTTAAACAACTTCCTTCAATCATTTTCTCCTTGCTTTTCCAAACAAATCCATCTTCCCCAGCAGCATGTCTTGCAAAAGGGGAATGACAGCTGAGCTTCATAGGTGCATTTAGGGAAGCAGACTACATTTAAAGGCTGTTGATGTCAAGATGAGTGTGGGTTATACCTAAAGTGAAAATCAAACCATGATGTTAGCTGCCAGGTGTGAGCAGCTATGAAATTTGTGTGTCACAGGGCAGGAATGAGCAAAGAAAATGTCTGCCAGGCTTCCAAGCAGTCCATCTCTATGGCTTTCCCTCTCCACCAATGGAAATTCAGAAAAATTTCAATTATCTGTTGAAATTAATCTGAATTTCAGCAGACTAAACACAACAATTTCCATTCTTGAAATTCAGCTTTTCCCAGACAAGAACAACTGTGATTTGGACCAGGATGGTGCCAGGTCTGTGCGGACTGCATGGGGCTGGACACTGTAAGACTCATCTGCACCCTTCTGAAGAAGCAGGGAGGTAAAGGGAACATTTTGCTTAGCATAGAGCATTGAGAAGGCCCATCATTCTTTCAACAACCTTTTATGTACAACATAATATCCACAGTTCATCTATACAAAGTCATGTCATTTTACTCACCTAATCAGTAACATATGCACAATAAGTATTTGCAAGAAACAGTCCTAGACTGTAATCTCTGAGTTCTGATTCAAATAAAACAATCTTTAATGTCTGTATTATACAATATAAGCCATATTTGTATGCTAATTAACTATGAAGGGGAGTTTCAGAATCAATAGAAAATTCAATAAATCTTGGTACATAGTTCTATAGATTATAATATAACAGATAACACAGCATTCTATAATAATAAAAATTTAAAAGGAACAAAGCTATTTTTTTACAAGCCACCTCTTTCAGCTCTATATCCCTCTCTGTTAGATACACAGACTGGACAAAGCTGTTCTCATTTCTTTTCTTTTGCTTGTTGAAGGCTATTGACACTTAATAGAATGGTTATATAAAGTGTTCAATAGGAAAAACTGTAAAAAAGAATAGTGTCAAAAAGCTAAAGGGTGTAAGCACTTGTATCAATGAGTATTTTTAACAAGAATGAAAGAAAGTAGAAAAAACAGTAACAGTCCTGATTTTGAAGTTATCCTGTTTTTACCTAGTAGTTTAAAAAACAGAACCACCTCTTGCCTATGATTTAGGACATCAAAGCTCTAATGCATATGCAAAATAGAGAAAAATTTCCTAATCTAGTAACCAGAGGAGACAGCAGAGATGGTTTATGATATTTTTTTCACCATGATTCTTAAAAGTTAATACCTGAATGAAAAACATGAAATAGCATCCTCACTTGCTTTCAACCTTATGAATTTCTGTTTTGCAAAGAGGCATATTTTCACACACAAGAGTACATGCCCTCATTTGGAAGGACACCACAGTTATGACTAGGAAAATTTCTGATGAAACACTGTACAGAAAGACAAGAGAAGAGACATTGTTTCTTTGTTTTTTGGGGGTTTGTCAAAACAGTGGCCAGGGTTTTCTTTCTCCTGCAGGATTTAGACCCACAACCATTTGCTAAATGTACTTAGAGAACATATTCCAAACAAAATGCTATGGGGAACTTGAAGGGTGTGAAGATTTATTTCTTCATCGAGCTTGGACAAGGAGATAACACTCAGCTGCTGCTCTAAATAAAAATGGTGGCAGGTCTCTGCCAGGATAACAAATTGAATTTTGCGTTCAGAGTAAGTTTTACTGGCAAAAACTTAGATGCCTGGGACTTGGGGCAGATAATTCATTAGACAGTGGGTTTACTGTTGTACTGTTGTAACTTTGAGTGGGATGTGTGCTCATTAAGGGGTGATGGTGGAGGTGAGTGCAGGGTTCAGATCTCATGGATCTTTAACTAATGGTCTAGTGGGTTAACACCAGCTTTCAAGGATGGTGTTTAAACAAGCACATGAACATTAATTGGCCTTTTCTACAAATTCTAGGGAAAAAAAGTCATATGTTAAAAGCCAGATATAATGTCCTCCGAAATCTAGGACATGCACATCCTATGACTGAAATGATATTCTCTCCCTAAAGACTTCATTATCTACAAATGCAATTCACCTCTGTTTTCCTTTGCTTTCCACTTCGCCATGTTCAAACCTACCATACTCCAGAATAGAATCCTAATGTACACCACTGCCCCTGCATGGCTTTTATTTCAATCAATGCATGACCAACAGCAATGTGAAAATGCAAAACTGAAATCAATTGAGGTTTTTCAATGTATTCAGAAACAATGTTTTCCAGTATTTTTCACAATCTCTTGTAGAGTAAATGTGGCACCAGCTCATTCATATTTGTAACAAGATTAATGGAAGTCCCAAAGTCACAAGTAAGACACAATCAGCATATCTCCCCACTTCCCAGTCCTGTATTTTCCTATAGATCATCTTAGTATACTGTTTCAGCATTCAGGGTGTGACAACTCACTCCAAATAAGCTGTCAAGTTTAATTGAACTACTCTGAAAAAAAAAAATCTTCCATTAAGAAAATGCTTTAAAAGCATAAAAGAAAGCAAGATATCTGTCTCTCTAGGGATTTTTGTCCTTTTATTTTCCTGTATAGAAAAAAATAGATAATTTCCTGTTGAAATTATCTAAAATGGTCACCCTGAGTAAGGAAGAAAGCAAAATCAGCACAAACACTTCCTTAGGATTTGAAAAGGCATAGAGGGCAGTTTACCTGCAATTGTCAACATTACTTCTTCCCACAGCACTAGAGAAGCTGAAAGGTCCGATGTTATTGATTTCTACGACTTTTATACAGCCAGTGAAATTGTAGACAGGTCCAGAAACCTACAAAGGAAAAAATGCATACAGTTCTTTTGCTTGTTTACATTATGATCAAGATGTTTATTTTTCTGTAGAGGAATACAAGTCGTGGGGAATTGTAAACAGGGAACATTTGAAATTTGTAAATGTATTACTTCCCTGCTTAAAAGATTTCTAGTACCCTTAATCATGGTTCAAAGATGCCTAAGGACCTACTAAAAATGGGAATCACTGCAGGGACACTGAAAACACAGAGAACAGTAAGTTGTTATGCACTGCCAAGGACCCATTTTTAACAACGAAGTCAAGTTTAGATAGTTGCAGAAATAAAAAAAAAAATCTTGAGGAACAATTTGCTGAAAGCATAATGGAAAGCATTACATGCTTTTTAAAGCCCAACAGGAGCATTAAGCCTGCCAGAAAGGCTTTAGGGATAATAGACCAGCTAAGTGTAAAGGGAATGTTCAAAGAGACAAGGCTCTAGCAAGAAATGTAAATGACTCACCAAATCAAAATTTAATGAAGAATTGTTCTGGGAGGTTCCTGTGACTGAACCCCTTTTTAGTTTGAGTACATCAGAGATCTGTCTTAAATTGAATTACTTCTAGAAAGTGTTTTTTAAAAATCCGCAAAAAGTGAACAGTGGCAAAAAAACGAGAAAGATGTTGTGTTTGCCTGGGACTCTTATGGGAATTTACTGTGGTCATCACTTAAAATGGACTCCAAACCATGGGAATGGTAGACATGGATTTGTGGGGGAAGAGTGGCTTGGGTTTTTGCTTTGTATGCTTTTAAAAATGGGGACAAGACTAGGGCATGCAAGGACATACCTCAAACTACAGATCAGTAACACAACACAGTGATTATGAATTACACTGAAGAACAGAATTAACATATATGTAGATTAATGTAATGTACAGGGGAATAGTTGAGAGGGTTTCTGAAAAGAGAAATTGTAACTCAGAGGAGGAACACTGACTATGAGAAAAAGGATGCTTGGCACATAGTCTTTGATTTCCAAAGGACTTTAACAAGTTTCTCTGTTAAAAGATTCTCAAGTAACTCAGTCTCCCTGGGATAGCAAGGAAGGCCTTAAATAAATTAGAAGAATGGTTAAAACAGAAGCAGAAAAATTGTGAGCAAATGGTGAGGTTTCTCAATATGAAGAGTCCCTAGAAATTCTCTCTACAAGTCTGTATTAGGGTCTGTGGTCTTCAACGTATTTGAGTGGCTCAATGTTTTCTGCACTACTCAGGATAGCAAAACTGAAATCCTGAGAAAAGGATTTCACAATGTGCAAAAGTGTCACAAATATGCAAAATCATAAGTCATGTAAGGATGATTATACACATGAGAGTTTCTGAACACAGTAACTGTACAGACCAGGGATCTTCAGTCAGGAAAACTCACTGTCAACGAGAGACAGAACAGAGCAGTGTGCAGATGAATAAAGAGCTTTCAGTTTCTCAAAATACAGAATCAAAAGGATATGAAATGATATAAATTAGTGCGAAGATGAAAGCAAGGTAAGGGGTTTGCTCTTCCTATAACTCAAAATTAAATTGTGGAACTCTGCCATAGCATGTTGTGGATGGTACAAGTGTAAATGGGGTTAAAAAATCAATCATATTAAAGGGAAGAAGAGCTGTCTGCCTCCCCAAATACAGATAGGCTGCACAAATACAATACAGTTGAAGCAAGGAGAATTGCTTTTCTCTGCACTGCTCAACCACTCTGGAACATAACACAGCGTGCCATGCCACACACTATAAACAGAATGAACTGGCCTTCCAACCCATGGGAGGGCTCAGAGAGTTCATTAATAGTTTACTGTTTATTTTCTTAGCAGACAAAGGCTTACACAAAGTTAAGACTTTAAAAAAGATACGTTATTACATGGCAAAAATATGGAAAGTTATGTAACCATCTATAAGGTGGCATTTAAAGTCAACACAGTTCAAATGTGGCAAAGGGAAGATGTTTCCTCTGTGGAATAAACACAGAGGATTACAATGAAGCTTTCTGGACCTAAAAAAAGAAAAAAACACCTTCAAGAACTGGATGTGAACACTCTCCTCCAAGTTAACTTTGTAGATTAAGAAAACAAGACTATTTGATATTTCAAAAGGGCTGGCAGAGGTTATTCATATGGATTACAGACAATAGAACACTCTTTCTCTTCCTCCTTTTCCAGCCACTCAGGCATAGAAATAAGTGTGATGGGCTGCCAAGAGAGACATACACTCAGCAGCCTGTTTTGCTGCCATCATTATAATAAAATATACCAGATAATCTTTGAAGATGTCTTGCCCTACTAAGCTTCATGTTTTATTTTTTTATAAGAGATCCTTGTTATTTTTTCCCCAGCCTTTTGTAAGTAGTAAATAAAATAATTTTCAATTTAACAGGATGAAGGATCTGTTATAAATTTATTATGAACATAGACAGAAATAGTTACAGGATTCTGAGCTGGAAACCAGAGACATTGTGATCAAGGTATTTATTTTATTATAGTTTATTATAATATCATATAAAATTTATGCAATATTATTATTTTATATATTATATAAATATTATTAATTTATTGTAATTTATAATTTATTGTAACCTGTAAAATTGCCCCTCCCCGAATGAACAATTGAACAGTGTTTTAATATTGGCTGCATAAATCAGCTTGTTAAACTGTGCTTCTTTTTTTCTCCCTGAGCCTTATATGACTGTCTCAGTCATGCCATGCATGTGTTTCAACAAAGGTCCTCTTTCTCGGGATTGTAAAAATGAACAAACAAAATAGAAAACAAAAGAAATCAATAAATGCAAAGGGCAGATACAATACAATTTTATGACAGCTACTGTGCCAAGTTAAGTTCATCCAAGATGCTTCTATAGGGAAAATTCACTATGTCAACTTATGGTTCATTTTGCACACTGAAGAACAAATTAGTTTGGAAATCAACATTTAGCTGCATATTTTCCTAAACACTCTATTGTATGAATATTTTAACAACCTGGTTTCCTTCCCCCCACTACTGGCCGGCTGCCTAGTAATTTCTCTTACATTGATACATGTGCATATTTTGAAGGTAATACACTCCTGTAAATCAATCTTAAAATTATTACTTCTTTGTTTTTTACCTATACCTACATTATAAACATTTTGGTCAAACACTTACTTGCATTTGTTCTGCTATGCTATCTCTACAAAAAAATCAATATCTTAGAGAAATATAGGAATAAGAGCTATTGATATATATAATCAAAAATAAGTGGCTTTTATTCTTCTACTTTTGAGAACAGATACCTTTTGTGTTTAGCAGAACATTAAAATGCAGACTTCACATGTAGTTGAGTTCCCTACCATTTGCAAAAATACATTAATATGCTAACAAACTGTAACACTTAAATTGCCTGAAAATGTCAGGGCCAGAGCAACACCAGAAATTTAGTTTAATAAAATTCACTATTCACAATCTATTCAGATATGTTTGACACATAGTAACCATGCTCTTTAAATGCCCTTTATACTTGACAAAAATGTGTACTGATACTTACCTTGTAGGAAAAGTTCACACATATATGCCAAATAATTTATTAACATCCCTTACTGACTAGCCCAAATTAAGCTGCTGCTAGATAGAATTAACCTAGAATGAGTTCCTAATGAAATGAACTTACCTGCTGTCAATTCACTACAGATTCATAAATAATATAATGAATTTTTGTCTTATGATCCGAGCATTTATTTGAAAAGTATGATTAACTAGAAAGAAAACAAAGAATAGAACAATCTTTCCTCATTTGTCTCCAGTCAAGATAAATGTTATGTATCTTAAATATTCTCACTATAGATATTACAGTGTACCAGCATACACTATTTAGGAGTCTTTCACATCTTTGTGATTCCTGAAATACATCTGATTTTGGAGTCTGATAAATAGAACTCTCTCCAATAGAATACAAAACTTTTAAAATGCAATATTTCAAACTTAAATAAAATAACTCAGGTGCACAGTTTTGAATATACTAATAAAATTTTAACTTGTATTTACTAAAACCATGGTGAACCATTTGGAAATTGATAACTCAAAAAGCACCTCAACTTAGATAATAGCTTCTCCAATTTTGTTTTCTGCTAGTAATTAGAATCATATGAAAGTCACAATGAACTTTGAGATTAAGCAAGCCATAATCTCACTTCTGTATTTTCTTTAAATTTGCCATTAAAATTTGGCTAACCGTCTCAGTTATAACCTGCTTCAAGTCATCTGCAACTGAACTTCAATATCAATCCCACTAAAGAAAAATACGAAAATCAAAAGAAATATTTAAAAAAACCAAACCAAACCAAACCAAATCAAACCAAACCAAAAACCCCATGTCTAAGTTCCATGGGTGGTTGTGGTGGTAATGCCTCCCCCTAAAGAAGAATTTGGAATTTGTTCTTTTAAGATGTCATTTTAAAACCCATTTTCCTCTCTTTGATACTGAATTACATACAGAAAAAACCAGAAATATACAGACTACCAAAATTAGCAGTAAAACAATCAGAATGGGCTTATTTCAATAGGACAGCATTCTGCCTTTACATTTCACTTACTGAACACTGAAACTTGCCTGCATTCAAGGCAACATGCTATATATGGGATATGTACTTTGTTAAAGCTCAAAAGTTTTCAAGACTTTGTTAAAAATCAACATTAGTGACTCAGACATCACCTTTCTGGAAAATGTTTCTTGCTGTCTTAATTTTTAAAAAATCAATTAATAAAACTTAAACCTAATTAGTTTTTACTCTGGTAGATCAAGAAAATTGGACAAGGCTTGTCTACTTCCTAACATTTACTTTTAATAACAATTTCTATACTCAGTTCAAATTTTAAATAACAAGCATTTTTATTGTTAGATAACAGAGTATATGCCAAAGACTTTAATGACATTTCAAAGTGTGTAGGAAAATGAAAAGTAGCATTAGCTCTCAAACAAGAGTAATAAAGAAAACACTTAAAATATGGGAGAAGGAAAATTGCTTCAGCTTATGTCCAGTTTATCTTCCAAGAAATTGGAAGGCAAAATGGGAATATGCCCTGGTAAAATTGTCTACATGCTACCATATCAATAAATTGGGTGAAACACAAAGGATCTTCTTCATCCTCACTCATACTGACTATGAAATGAAATACCGTATCAACCTATACATAACACTGAAGTTTCATTCAATTAATATTTAAATATAATAGATGATTTTACACTGATATTGTGATCCTGAGCCAAGCATCCCAAAATAATTTTAATGAAGTTATACTAGCGCAACAAAAAAGGAGCTCAAGTGGTAAGTGAAATTCAGATTTTTTTCATCTACTTCTACTGAATCTTTTAAAGAATTTACTGTTATTACCCTAAATCTGCTTTTAGTGTATCTACAATGGATATCGAATCTTATCACTAGAATTTAATAAAACAAGAATGGTAAAGGATAATAATATAGGTAGAAGAAGGGGAGAAAATAAATCCCTAAACTGCTTAGTGTAGTAGAGGTTTACATTTCTGCTCTTCATGTCTCATTTGTTCTAGCCACCAAAATCAGGGGTTGTACAAGTAGCAACTCTGACAGTTCTGCTATGGGAAACCAGCAAGTCAATAGTTCTTCCAGCCTCATGTGCTGTGGAGCAGGTAACAGGCTGTCCTCTCTCATTGGGTCTGAGTTGGCAAACCATCTCCTGCACTGCTGTGCTTCACAGTAGAAACCAGACTGGTCATCTGCCTGGTCCCAGACTCAGGGGCAACCAGCTCACCACACAACTGACATCTCATTCCTCTTGCACCATTTCTTCATCTAAATTGACTGGCAGTCTAAATCTTGGGCACAAGAGCTTCACTGTAAATTCTCCATGATCTTGACAATTCTAGCTCAGAATGGTTCATTAAACCACGAAGGATTAATTAAAATCAGTAAGTCTGAAATATTCAAGAGTACTGAGAAATTTCCTTACTGTTTTTATGAAAGTTCATCCTTGGCCAAGATCCTTATCTTTTAAACTTGCTCTTGGCTTTCACTGTAACAAGTGCAATGCTGCATTTCAGAAGGGATATGAAAACTCTGATGTGAGGAAGGATATTCCTAAGCTTTGTGGCTAGAAATGTCCGTCCCTTTTGTAAACAATTTCAGTGTTTATGCTTATAACCATAATGCATCTCTTGCATACTCCATCTGTTATTGAAATTCCTAATAAATTCAACTACTGTAATTTATCTTTTCTCAATTCTCTCTGGTACAACACTTTGTCCCTGAGAAAGCTGGAAAATATATTGGCATGAGAGGACTAGAAAATGTAGAGTGAAATTTGGAAAATGGACTTACCTTTCTTGGATAGTGCAGACTCTATCAAACTGCGGAAATCAGTTCATCTCCCTGCATTTCACCTTTGCAGAGTGACACTGAAGTCACATATGCTGAACATCGTGCTAACAAATTACAGTGCTCCAGCACTTAGGGAGAGGTGTTCTGAGCTCATCACCATGAACTAGTTTTCAGTCCAAGTCAGTCAGCTTCTCTAGTTTTGGTTCTTGTTCAATCAATAGCCAATCACTCAAATCTACAAACATTTAACCCAAGAGATGTTTGTATCGAGCATATGTGTTTATATGCTGATGGATTTGGTGATTCTCATGGGTCATTTTCAAGTCAGGATATTCTATTTCTAAAGTGAGTTTCAGTGTGAAACACTTGGTGAATTATAGATGTTGAGTTACGAAAAAGGGAAGAGTTCTAACAAGAAGTACATCTGTCTGAGTAGAAGAGATAACACCTTATCTAAAAAGTAAGGGTGTCTTCAAAATGAAAATATGCCCATAAAAATGAAAATGTTCTCATAAAATAGGCTTTTCTTTAATGTATACATATGGTATATAATGTTCAGAAGGGCCTAATTTTGTCAGACTCCTAAGAAAACTGAAGATTCTCTGCAGAAGAAGGGTGAGAAGAGAAAAATTTCTTCATGGTTTGTGCTTTTCTTATATCATGCCAGTACACCTTTTAGAAGCATATACAACTGGTTTGTCTGGTTTTGTACATCTTAAATACAAAGATGTATTTTTTTTTCTTAATGCAATTTCTTAAGACAAGAGGTGTTGTAAGACAACAGTATTCCTCACACCCTAGGTAAGGAATATATCTATCAGCTGGCACACTATATCTTTCAACAAATGCCTTCACTTCCCCAGAATACTCCAGAGACTCCAACGAGGCATATATCAGGACCAGGTGAGAAGTAGGGGTTTACAGTGTTAAGAACATGGTAACAGGGAGAGCTGCCTGACATGTAACAAAGATTTTAGGAGCATTTAGGCATTCCAAGGTTACCAAGGTGTTAGACACATGTATTTATGTGACCAGAGGTGTATCTGCAGAAGACAGATCACATAAAAACATTAACCATGATGTGCCAAGAAAGTGATGAATCCACAGACTTCCAAAATGCATTTAATTATCTTACCATAGTAAAACAATATGAATTGTTGTGTTCTAAACCAAATAAACTCTAACAATAACAAAAAAATATTAAATTTTTATTAATTTTTAATGAAACAACTGACAGGTTACCACTGTTTTTTGTCTGCTCTGTCTCTCAGTTAGGTGTTACTGCCCTTGTGACAAATGTAGCAGAACAGGAAAGTGTATCTATAATTCATCGTATTAACATAGATTAAGATTAATGGCAGTTTAACTTGGCACAACTGAGAAGTGGACATATAATCTGGTGTTTTATATCTCTGAGGAAACAAAAACTTTCAGTCAGCAGTTGGATTTGGTTACCTAATACTTTGGTTTATCTTGAATTTCTGTTTTGAGAGATGCAGTCCTGAGAGATCTATGACAATATGTGTTTACCTGGAGCTTTGAATTGTACTACCTACTCACTGCCAAAGACTGGTGTTGATTTTTGTGGAGCATTTCCTTTTGCTCTAGCTCTAAATATATTTTTCCCTCCCTTGACTTGTATACTAGTCATATACTTGGCAAAAGACACACCTAATCCTAAAATCCTCATACTTAGCCTATTTCATGCTCTTAGACTCCTTGCCTAAAGCATTTACAAATATTATTTGGAATTTATAGTCCCAAGGAAAAGCATAGTAAACAAAAAAGATCACATGTAACTACATTATGTACTATATGATCTAGAGGAGTAATCAAACCATGTTCTAAAATCTGGAAGTTTAAAGTAAGTTCTTCACTTATAAAAAAGAAAATATATATTAAAATAATTAAGCAGGCATGGCAGATTCTAAACTGCTCCTTTACTTGCTTCCAACACTCAGATTCTGGAAGTAACTTCCCTCCTCTCCCTCCCTAACATTGCTCTAAGCCTCAATGCTCACCTGTTCTACTCTTCTCAAGATGAAATCTCACCTCTTTCATTTTTACTATCAACATACCTCAGGCTGTTATGCAGGAGGAACACCACAAGGTCAGCCACTTTCCCTTTCCAGAGAATCAATGCATTTGCATTCCTTCATTCAAGTATATTCTTTCTTATTGAAAAAAAACTTTCCAAAAGTAAAAAAAAAGTCAATGCTATTAAAACCCCTTTGAATGAGGTTAAAAATCCCCCATGTTCATGAAATATGCATCCTACTAAGATAAAATGATTGAATTTTCTATTCAGTCTTCAGAAAGATTACAAGTGTCATTAATAACTGTATGAAGATCCGGTACTCAGAGTACTCAGAACCCTCCTTTCCACTATTCTGCAGCCAATGAGGCTTCTACTGCCACATCAAAGGGCATCTGACCTTATGAAATAATTCATATTTCTTCTCCTATGATTCACTTAGAAATATTAGGTGAGGGTAAAGAACCATCTTCAGCAGACAGTGAACCTGTATCCTACATCTCCATAGTAGCAACCAATACAGGGTGCTAGGAAAAAGAACAGTAACAGATCCCACCATTGCTGAGGTTGGAAGGCACCTCTGGTAGGTTCCTTCATCCAACCCCCTACTGAAGAAGTGACACCTAGAGCCAACTGCTTGGGATCAAGTCCAGACAGGTTTTGAACATCTCCATGAATGGAAACTCCCATACCAATTAGAGCAACTTGTGCCAGTGCTCAGACATCCTCACAGTGGAAAAGTTCTGATATTCAGATGACACCTCCTGTGCTTCATCTTGCGCCCATTGCCTCTGGTTCTGTCACTCGGCACTGCTAAGAAGAACCTGGCTTTTCCCTTTTTGCAGCCTTTCTTCAGATGTTTGTAGAACATTTGTGAGTTTTCCTCCAGAGCTTTCTCCAGGCTGAACAGTCCTGGCTCTCTCAGCCTTTCCTAACAGGAGAGGTGTTCCAGTTCCCTAACCAACCTTGTGGCCATGTGCTGGTGTCTCTCCAGGAGCTCCATGTCTCTCTTGTATTGAGGAGCCCAGAACCGGACACAGCACTCCAGATGTGGCCTCAGCAGGGCTGAGCACGGGATAGAGATCCCCTCCCTCAACCTGCAGCAGTGCTTCTCCTAACGCAGCTCAGGATACCATCAGCCTCCTTTGCTGCAATGACACATTGCTGGCTCATGTCCATTTTGCTCTCCACCAGGAGCTCCTAGTTCTTTACTGTAAGAAATCTACATACTCTTTCCTGTAAAACAAATCACAGGGTGCCTGATGATCCCAGATATTTCTTCATTCATGTTAGTAGAAGACTTTCCACATGATGATTTGGCTATTAGAATTTCAGCGGCCATAAAGAATAAACTTTCATATACGAATAGACACATACATGCAGATATGCATGCACACACATACAGTCACACAGAGGTTTGCATTCCTGCACTCAGTTATGCTATAAACCAGGAATCTCTTTAAACTTCTGATAATCAAAATCTCTCTCTTCCAAACCCATTAAAGGATTCCAAAATACTCTGCTGTATGGACATACCGGATGGACAGCAGGTTGTAGAATGGAAAAATTTCATTTTCATTTTTACAAACTGATTGTAAGACAAAATCAGTAGCATTATTTTTCAGATCTGGCTTAGCTCTGGGCTCACTAATGCCAAAGATCATTAGCTTATGTGAATAGTCAGGATATTCCTATTATTTCAGGTTTACATTGGCATTTAATCTTATAATTAACTTGTGATACTTTTAAAATACATTCTATATATGTCCTTTGTTTTAATTTTGCCTCTCTTATTTTCTTCCCATACTATTCAGCCCATGCTGTAAACAATTGTCTGTAAAGCAGCATTCTGTAACCTGGTACAAGAATCTGTATAATGAGATGTGACACAATCGCATATAACTTTTTTCTGTTAATATTATCCACAGAGAAAACAGCTTGCTGTATTTCTATCTATGGTTCTCAGAAATTTTTAATCACACAGTAAAGTAAAATCCAGGTAAAGAGAGATTTTTTAAACCACGGAAGAGAGAGACAGACATCAATAGAGTAACTTAACTTTACTCATTTTTGCTTTCAAAAAAATTACCCTTAATAATGATAAAATTGGAAATTAAAGATTTTGTGCTAATGTTCCCCACAGTTCCATTTCATTAAATGATTCTTCCTCCTACTCTATTCTTTCATTTCCAAATCTCATTTCATTTAGGTGAAAAAGCACAAAATAATAGTTGCATTTCCAATGTAGAACAGCTGCCAGTTCCTTTGTTCTGCTCTTTTTCTATGTTGCACACCAAGAATCACAAATTTACGTGATCATCATGTTCTTCTCTTAATAATGACTCTTTATATTACAACAGCTTTGTCAGCCTCTACCTTCAGAGCAGAGTGCATTTCCTGCTGGCTTGGCAAATGTGTTGTTTGACCACTGCTCAGGCTGAGATGTTCCCTGCATGCCCAATAGCTACATTCGGATGCTTAGTTTAGAGTGAAGCCATTAAGCAAACAGCACTGAAGGGCTTATTTGCCAGGGATCAGGAATGGCCTCCATTTACTACAGTTTTCTATAAAATCTGCCTCTGCTACATTGTTTGCTATTGGGAAAAGGAATGAAACAACACAGCAAAATGTCAAAGCTGTCAAGGAACACAAAGTCAATTTATTGTTACTGAAATAATGGAAACTGCTACGTAGAAGATCAATGAGAATGGGAGATCCTGTACTGAGATTGAATGCAGAGAGAGATTGCTGATATTATTAGAGTAGATTCTAGGCAAAATCACATAGCTGTGAGACTAACTTAGCATGCATAACAGGAAACCAAATGCTTTTGAATTTGGTAGACTCTATTCCTCAACAAAAAGTTTTATGTCTTTTTATTCATCAACTAAACACTCAGCCTAAAAAAAAAACACCCCACAAGCCTTACACTGTAGATTGATAAATGTCAAGGACACTACAGAAACACTAATCACCCAGATTAACTCTGGAAGGAGCACACAGGAATCACCATAATTTAAACAGAGTCTAGACAAACAAAACTAAATCTTCAGTGATGGTTTTCTTTTTTGGAAGGAAAACCCACAAAATTAAAGAGATGAGATAAAGAACTGAAAACATCAAAGATGGAAGGTGTGAAATTTCCTTAATTAAAATTGCATGAGTGCCTGGCAATCACCTGCTGGAAGAGGGTACTAGGAGTAATGAATGCACAGAAACTCACACACAAGGAAACAGCAAAGAATATAATATATGTTGGAAGCAGAAAGCATAAAGAATACAATATATATTGGAAGTAGAAAGCATAAAGAATATAATATATGTTGGAAGTAGAAAGCATAAAGATTAAACAAAACTTGTCAAAACTCAAAACTGAGCTGGACCTTACACAAGTTTCAAACACATGGAGGAAAGAAGAGTGAGAGACTAAAAATGAGAAACAGGACCAAGTTACATTACTGCAGCTGTCACCAAAACCCTTTGTCTTATTAACACTGGAAAAACAGTGTTAAAACTTCCAGGGTCAGGGTTTTCCTAGACAGTTGTGTATCAGTGTGATTTTGTAAAAGGCTGCATATTTAATTTGCTGCTATTTAAAATTAGCATTATGGTCCCTTAAGCATAAAAATTACACTGTTAGAAGGATAAAATAAGATCGGTTTCCATAATGAGCCAAAGAGTGGGCTCTGATTAAAAAATATAAAAATTTTCTGGGTCACAACCCAGATGGAAGACAATATGCATCACAGGAAACTAGCAGACTGCAGCTTCAGCAGAGAAACTGAAACTACTCTTAGGAGAAAAGAGCAGAGAATCTGGGCTCAGAGACAGTGAAGAAGAAAATAGGATCAAAGAAGATGCAAATTCACTAAATTTCACAAAGGAAGTGTGAAACTAAAAACCCACCTGCAAGATCATGGTGGGTGGGTGATGCTGGTCTGGTCATTTTTCTTCCACTTTGTCTGACTTCATTCTAAGCTTTTATTATGAAGATGGTAAATGTTCTAGTTTCTATACTATACTACCAAAACTTGGGATACTACTTATTTTGAAGACTTTTTTCTTTGGTTAAACAAAACCATGCAAAACATACCCAGATAACTTCCTGCAATTTAGGTCAGATCAAGAGGCTACCAACTGTGAGGGTATTTATGCATCCCTGTGTTAAGATTCCAAAAGAAAACTCCAGATTTGAACATTCATTTCACTCAATGATTAGGAAAGTTATATAACCTCATATGACTATTGTAGTATAAAATATGTAAAGAGGACTTTTTTCTGGCTGTCCTAGTATTTTTTTATAAAGAGGTTGTTAGTTCCTTCTGAAGGAATGGTTCATGCCAGCTAGTCAGGCAGGGCTCTCACTTCTGGAAATACCTTTAGCACACTGAGTAGTCAGGCCTACAAATTATTAATGATATCTAACAGAAGTAGAAGAGAAAATGCTGTGTATGATTCTTTGTGAGCATGACACAAATTAGCCACAGACATCCCTCTGAGGAGGCAGTGCAGTTGAGGGGATATAGTGGGTACAGCCCATCTGGAATATAAGATCCCTCCACTCTCTTGCTCCCACCCCTCATCAGGATGATAGAGAGAAGAAGGGAAAAAGTGAGCAGACTGGTGAGTTGTCATTAAGACCGTTTAGCAAATAAAGAAAAAAACCAATGCAAAAGCAATCACCACCAGCAGGCAGGTGCCCAGCCAGTCTCTGAGCAGCTACTTTAGAAAAACTTCTTCCCAATTTATCGCTGAGTGTGATATTACATGGCATGGGATATCCTTTTGGTCACCCAGGGTCAGCTGTCTCAGTTGTGTCTCTTCCCAGGCTCCTAAACACACCCTGTCTATTCACTGAGGGGTAAGAGCAAGGAACAGAAGGAATCGATGCTGTGTAAACAGTGTTCAGCAACAGCCAAATCTTCCCTATACTAGCAACACTGCTTGGGTCACCAGTCTGTAACACAGCACCTACAAGCTGCTGTGAAGAAAATTAGCTGCATCCCAGTCAGATCCAGTAGGGAGAATTAATATATATTGACACATTGCATTTATCACATAAAATTTCACAGATAAATTATAATGGAGTTGATGCAATGCTTACTGTGAGTCATTGCATAAAAATACAATTGCCACTAAAGAGGTTAGAGAGATGCAAAGTCATACAAATGCTAGTAAAAATGGTGACAGAGGTAAGAAATAAAAAACTAAGATACTGTACCAGAATACTGTAAAAAAAGCAGCTGTGAGAGAAAAGAGGTTTTTTTTTTTTTTATTCATAGCAATTCAGGAGGCACTACATGGTTATGGAAAATTAAATAAACTACCTTAGTGTACCTCATACCAACATGGATGTTTTTGGTAACTGAGTTTGTATTTATCAGAAATGGCAACAATTTGCTTCACTTCCCATCCAAAGCACAGAACTTTAATTGGTAAAAGTAATTTTCAATGGGATTTAGCAGCAAATTGTCTTTTTTTTTTTTTCTGAAGAGAAACTCATGGATTTGCATTTTAATTGGATGAAGTTATACACCCAAAGCTTCATGTTTGTCGCATAAACCTCTCTACTGCTGAAAGAAGTTTGAGAAAAATCACACATACATAAAAAAGGAACAGATGAATATTCAGATCAGTTTTTATCTATTAAAATGAGATAAGAATTTTGCATAGCATGCTTTTTTCTCATCTATATTGAGTATTGTGGTTAGATTGCTACAGCTGATGCCTCAAAATTTACCTTTATCAAAAAAATCGTTAACACATGAGTAAATTGATAGTTGAGCGTGATCAGCTCTTGACTTTAGCTGTGTGTTGCAGAGAATCCCTAGAGAAACTCAAGGCAATATTTGTGCAGTCTCATCAATTGCATAAAGAACCAGCCTTCGAGAAATGAACCTACAGTTACAAATACAGAATGAAAGAGTGGGTGACAGGGAACTGTTGGTTGAAAGGGTTATTTGGGTAATCACTGCATTAGTTGCCTGACTAGTACATACATGCTGTCAAATATATCTCTGCCTTGTCAAATGTCTGGTTTCTCCTGAAGCTGAAAGGGTCCTGCCTAAACTACATGGAAATAATAGCCCTTGCACACACCCTTTAGGTTTACAGCAGCAGGTTGTATCACCTCAAGAACTACAAAGGATGATTAGAGGCCACGACCTGGTGTCTGCTGGTACATAGTCAACACAACTACCTTTTCCAAGTGGTAAAACCCAGCTCTTTGTTCTTCTTCATTAGCTGTAGGGAGTGCAGTGGCGACTATTCATGACCCTTAGATATAATTCTACCTTGAAAAAGAGACTGAAAGGAAGGGGTAAACAAGACCAATAAGCCACACAAAATTTATGTGTGAAACCCTTTCTTTAGGAAGAAAGTGTGCCTGTATACATTTTCTGTACCAGCAGATAGTCTGCCATCAGTTGCATAAGATCCCAGAGTAAGCATTCAATGGATGATTACAGCCTTTCTGCCCAGGTGTTGGGACTCTGCTTGGAAACAGTGCAATGTTGAAGTCGGTGTCTGGAAGGAGCTCAAAGTGTTCAGATGACAGATGTCTGGGATGCAAGCACTGAAGAGCATTGCTGCATTAAGTCACTTCAGTGTAGTTTAAGCTTTAAGCTTTGCTGGAAAGGACTGATACCAAACACATTCTCTAAGGGCTCATGAAAGTTGTCTGCTACCTGCTCAAGCCTTACTTCTTACTTAACATCAACCAGACCTGCTGAAACTTTCAAAAAGGATCTCAAAAAATCACACAGAGAAACTAATGAAATGCCAACCTCACAGATCGTGCCATCTGTTGAGATCCGTTTCTTCCAGAAAAACAGCAATTATTTCTTTTTGTTGTTAACATAACATGAGGTCACAAACCTATACCTATAACTCTCGAAGGTAAATTCATCTTGAATCGCATCAACTTCAAAGACATCAATGTGAAGGCATAGCTCCATCAAACACTACACATCCTGTGTAGCAGCCTGCCTGAACGTGCTGTCCACCCCATAATGCTTCCTGCTGCCAATTTCAAGATAACAGCCATCTTTTTAAAAAGAGCTTCCAGACTGGATATGAATGATAGGCAAGCAAAGGTGAAGTGCCTGACATGCTTCCTGAGAAGGTCTTATGCACATACACATTACCACATTTCCAGGAAAATCAGGAAATTTGGGAACATGAGAAGCTATTGGATAAAAAAGGCTGACCATGATCAGCAGAAAAAGTCATCCCAAATGTCTGTAACTGCCCTGGATTTTTCACACTGAATAGGAAGAAGAGACAAATGGTTAATGTAACTAAGGGAACCACAGCTGTCAAAGAGAGAAAGCATCAAAAAGACTGAGAGTTTTATCCCCAGGACAACTGCCATATCAGCACACACATCATGATAAGGTATCAAGGAGATGTCTTGCCAACAAAAATGGGCTGTAGCTATTGCCAGGAACCTGTGGTAATGTGCTGGAACTGTGGAATAATGAAGTGGCAACATCAACCAAAAATTGAAGACCTTAACATCTGATCAATCTGGCAGCTATGGGAAAATTAAAGTCCTCAAAGATTAAAGACAAAAACTGATCTTGCAGGCCTGCCAATATCATTCAAAGAAAAATGATCACCTGGATTTGAATATTCAAATTCATTAAACCTGCATGCAAGTTCAAAACAATGCTATCCTTTTTAAAAATGTTCTTCAAAATAAGGAAATAATCTCCACAGAAACAGAATAATATCTTTGTACATCATCAAATCATACCTTTGCATATCACTGAAACACTATATTTTTTTCTGATAAAGCAAGGGTACTTTTGCATAGGGTCCCTGTGAGAGTTGATGAGCAAAAGGCCTGGGATGATATGACAGGAAGGCTTTAAAAACCCAAAAGAACTGTTACAGTTCTTTCAATCTTTTCTTATATGAGAGATGTTCCAACACCTTGATAATATTTTTCTCTACTGGAGATGCTGCAGTGAGTCCAGTGGTTTCTTTTACTGGACAGCTACAGAATGGGTCCCATTAATTCATATACAAGCTCACCAGTACTGAATACAGAGGATGAATCCCCACCCTTGCACTGTTAGGATGCCTAACTGGCTCACAGATGGCTTGCTGCCCACCAGAAATCCAAGGTTCTCCTTTGCCAAGCTGTGCTCCAGTCAGCTGACACCACACTGTGCTTGCACGTGGGATTACAATTCCTCACTTGCAGGATTTTGCAATGCCCCTTTTTGAAGTTCATGAGATTTCTGTCAGCCCATTTCTCCAGTCTGTTGAGGTTCCTTGGATGGCAGAACAGCCCTCTGGAGAATTAGACACTTTCCAGTTTTGAATCAATCTTAGAATCTTGCTGAGGGTGCATTCTGTTCTGTTGTCCAGGACACTAATGAAGTATTTGACCCACTAGTAAATTCTGGGGCACCTCACTAGTTACTGACCTCCAACCAGACTTTGCATCACTGATCACAGTGCTCCACGCCAGTTCATTCAGACTTTTTTAAAGCCACCTCACTGTGAACTTCTATATACACCTGTACTTTGTCAGTTTTTCCTATGATGATGTCATAGGAGACTGTCAAAAATTTTACTGAAGTTATAGACAGCATCACTGTTCCCCCTTATCCACCAAGCTAGTTACCTAACTGCAGAGACTGTGGGCTGGTCAAGTATGAATTCCTCTTTTAAATCCATGTCAATAACACCCACCTAGTTAGTTTCTTGAACTCCATGTGGAAACTGTTTCCAGGAGGACTTGCTGCATCACCTTCCCAGTGTCTGAGGTGAGATTGTCTAACCTATAGTTTTGCAGATCTTCCTTCTTGCCCTTCTCAAAGATGATGATATTTGCTCTCTTCCATTCTTCAGGAACCTCTCCTAATATCCATGATCATTCAAAGATAATTAGCAGTGACCTCACAATGGCATCAGACAGTTTTCTCAGCACTCCTGGGTGCACCCCATGAAACCTCAGAGACTTACATATGACCAGTGTGCTTAAAACTGCTCATATGTAAGTCATATTATCCATAATCAATCCTTCCCGCAGAATCACAGAATTAACTAGGTTGGAACTGACTTTTGAGATCAAGTCCAATCTATGGCCCAACACCACCTTATGAATTAAACCATGGCATTAAGTGCCACATCCAGTCTGTTTTTAAACACCTCCAGGGATGGTCACTCTGGCACTGTTAAGTATTCCTTGCTCCAGAGTTTCCCTTTGGTCTTAGGGACCTTCCACTCCTGAAGGCTGGTTCTATGGTGTCCTACTTTTGGCCAGCACAGGGTTGATTTTTGCAATAGCTGTGGGGGGCACAGCCAGGACCCTAATGTTATTTCATACCCACTCACATCATTACCAGGGGAGAGGGAAAGCCACTCTCTCTCACTTCCCAGAAGAGTGTTCCTTCAAGTTAAAGAAGCTTGTGGGGCAGAATGCTCTGGTATTTGTTTACTGTTGAGCATTTCATCTCAGTGCAGTACGTTGTCAGTGGTTGCAGACATTCTTGTGTTTTAAATGTTGACTGAGAGGAAGAGCTTGAACAGACCCCCTAAAGGTACTGGAATAGAAAAAACTTCTGGTATCACACAGGAAGACATGACATGCACTTTTTATCAAACAGATTTTTTTACAGTATATCTATTTATCTGAACATGCCTACCACTTGCCTTTAGAAATTGAATTATATCATACTATTTTCCTTTAGTTTATCTTCTGCTTCCCAAACTCTTATTTCCCTCTATAGGAAATACTAGTAAAAAAAAAAAAAAAAAGAAATATTTCTTCCATACTAAACAGAAATCTGAATTCAAATCTCTTACTAAATTCTCCAAATACAGAGTTTGTGTACATGCCTCTACCCCATATGTTTTATAGAAATTATCTCAAGAGGAAAAGACAGAGAAATTTTCAGTGATGCCTTTTAATTTACTGAGGTTGCTACGTGGTTAGCTTCAAGCATACACAAGTCTGAGTTCAGGCACTGAAATGATGAAATAATTAAAATGCTTTTGAGAAAAATACTACCATAAAGCCAAATTCTGAGGGGATTTCAGTGAAAGGGGCACAACCATAATCATTTAAGATCAGCAAAAGATTTGCAGTGATTTTTTTTCTTTCTTTCAGAATCAGAATCTTCGGGAGTTTGATTTTTCCATGCACACAGAGCTCTGGTTATTTCTAGCTGCATAAAAGACCTTCTAGAGGACACAGTTAAAGCCACACATATCAAAATCTCCTATAAACAAGAAACAGAAATAAACTATTTGGCTCAGCATAGTGATTCTGCTGAGAGTTTTGGAGCACAAACTCATTGCTCTTAATGTTCTGATCCAGTGTGGCTGCTCTCAGCCAAAGCCCATTGCACAGATGGCCCTGGGCCATGAACATCTTAAAGTTCACTGGCTTCTTTTCTGCATTATAGTGTAGCTATAATATCACCACTTTGAATGATTTGTAGATCTGTAATAAGTATAATGATCTTGGCATTTTAGCATTATCTAATGAGAGTGAATTACATTTTTAATCTTGGTTATAGTAGTCAGTTTATATTGTGGACTGCTGATATATTATATATGTGGAATGCAAATGATTTTTTTTAATGTAGAGATGTTGATATTAATAAGATGTTTGCACTTTTTGGAAGCACAGCCTTGCCAAAGTGATTCAATATTTATAACCTTAAGTGTCCCCTTTAATTTGATGCAGAAGATAATCAGTGAGAAAAAAAACTTGATTTCTTACCCGCAATACTTTCTGGTCTGTGGACTGAACACAGTGAAGGATATTTCTTGCTTTCTCATTTGAATTTATTTTGTTATGGTGTTAGGAGACTTTATTGAAAAGTTTACTACAATTTTTTAATACAATATCAGTATTGGCATTATATAATAATGTAATATTAAATGCATGCATATGTACATATATGTGTGTATATTGCATAAGTGAAATTCTAACTTTGCTAAACCAACTGTAGTGAAATTTAAAATAGAAGCAGTAAAAATATCACAGCATACAGCTGGAGAAATATAAATTTTCACAATCAGTAAGTCTGATATTATAAACTTCAAAAATACTTCCCTTAATATCTACCTAATAAAATATGAAATGCAGCCTATAAGGGATAAAATCACACAAATTAACATAACTTTTCAATACAGACTTATCAAGAAGCATTCAGGAAATAGTATTGAAAATCTTTATACTTACTTTTATGTCTCCCATTTTTTATTTTTAATATAATAAATTTGGAATGTATTGGACATACTAGAAACATTTATTGTACTTTTAGATTAATAGTCTAGGTTTAGATTTTATGATAACTAGAAAAATTCAAGATTTCTGTGATCTGTAAAGCTGTTCTTGATTAAGAATCACACAGTTCTAATGATGATCTTCAGCAAGAATTCAAACTTGTTTCAAGTAGATAAATCAGTAATGAATTATCCAAAACATTTACATGAACACACCCAGATATAAGAAGAAGAATTAAAAAATCCATAAAATGACTATAAGCATACTGAATAACCTAATTAGAAAAAAGCAAATAAAATGTGTCACTCTTCACTACAATGCTCCCTGTGCATGCCTCTTTCCTATAAGTTAATATCTCAAATGCTGCAGTGTCCAAAATCATCATCTGCAGCCTTTTCAACACAGATGGACTTGAAAAGAATAACACAAGCCAGCAATCCCCTACTACAAGAATGTTTCAGCTTTCCCTTGATGGTATCACTTCTCTGTATTGTTTAGGCTTGAAGACCTAACAAGAACACATTTCTAGAGGGTAAAGGCTACTGGCACACTGGTAACAAAGAATCCTACAGGGCAGCATTGGATACTTTCAGCAAAATATCTGAAGTCTCAAATCTATTTTTCAATTAATGGATTAGGCAAGACCGTCTATTACCTTTATATAGAAGACATAATTACATTGCATTGAAATCAGAATAAAGCTGATTTACTAATGTAATTCTATGACATTTTTCTCTTTACCTGCAAAAACCTTTTTAAAAAATAAAAAATTCATATTCAAAATATACATGACAGAACTAAATATGTTACAGAAATTGTAATATGAACATTTGTATAAAAACATCTCTTCTCTGCCAAAACACTGAATCATTATTTATTTTCAAAAGAAAAGTAACTGCCTATGGAAAAATACCTGGGTTCTAAAAAAGGAGAAAAAGCTGTAAAACAGCAAGAACATGATAGGATTCTTGATGGTAGAAATATAAATACTGGGATGTTATGATACAAGAGTAAAAATCTAGAAAGGTGTAGGCTGCACCAGAAAAAGGCAAGATAATAAAAGTTAGTCAAACAAATATATACAAACTTGCACAAATAATTTTGCACTAAAATTTCATGCAAAATGAAAAAATATTATATTAGAGCTATATTATATATCACCAAGGTGATGATAGTGTTTGTTAAATACTATAGCAGGCTAGAAAGGGTAAGGCAGAAAAGACAGTAATAACAGAGTTTAATTACTCCAAGCAGTCTGGTAAGAAATCATGACAAAATATGCTGAAGGGACTACATTTTTAGATGCTGTAAATAATGCTTCTTGGAGCCATTAGAGAAACTATGAGAGATAAAACTCAGGGCAAATAATAAGTTTAAATATTTCAAAATATAATAACTAAAAAAAACCCCAAAACATTAAAAAAAACCCTGAGTATAATATACTCAACCTCTGTGTTCTCCTGGGAGGAAATCACACTGAAAAAGCCACCAGAAAGTTTAACTGCATCAGGACAAGGTTATTAAGGACATAAAAAATTAGAAAGCTAAACTGGTAAAATGCTTGCAGGTTACAGAATAACACTGCTATTGAGTTCAGTAACTGCATATGATCAAGTAGAAAAAAATCAAGCATGACTTACAAAAAAATAAAGCAAAAAAAAGAGATTGATTGTCAAAGTGCCAGAATAAAGAAGACTATCAGTCAACACTTCTCCAGCCAAAATATGGGTAAAGGTTTAAAAGGGTAATATCTGGTAAATTAAATCTACTATTATGCATATTATAAAATGTTCTGGGTTATATTTTAATTTTACCTGAAAAAAGTATTTAAGCCATAAAATCATAAAAAAAAATCCTGGGCTGGAAGGAATCTTACAAGATCATTTGGTTCAACCTTTCATGTAAAAGGGAGTTTAGATAAGATTATCTAACACCCTGTCCAATCACATATTGAAAACCTCCAGGGACAGAGACTCTCTCTTCCTGAGGAAGTTGCTCTATGTTCATCAAAACTTTCTAAAATGTGAAAGCTAGGAAGCCTGGAATTGTGCAAAAATGTTATATAACTTTTTAATTAAATTATGTTTGGCAACAATATAGAGAAAACTGGCAAATATGACATCGGCATTTCAAAAGAGACTATGAAAGGCCAAAATGATTGAGGCAAACTAAAACCCAGCAAATCTATATTCAGAAGAAAATTCCTGAGTGTTGTATTGAAGAATGTAAGTAGCAAAACCATGGGAAAAATATCACATAAAGAATCTGAAATTTTGTTTAAGAAAGTTATGCTTCCCCAATTATTCATATCCCTTGAATACATCAATGGTCCTATATAAGAGGGTCACCCAAAAACTGAGCCAACTTAATTTCCAAAGACATTTTGACATTGTTCCCAAGCAAAGATTCTTCAAGAAAATTAGCAATTGTGGGACATACAGGAATGGGGGTTTCTTAGGTGGGTGATCAACAAACTGAATAAAAGAAAAGACAAAAATTACCAATACCAGTTGAGTTTTTACACTGTGCAGATGCAACAAATATTTCCCACTGAGTCTTATGCTGTTAAACACATTCACAAATTATCTAAGAATGTAAGAAGCAGTGATGCAAAAACATATGCTGATCAAAACAAACTATTCAGAACAAGCAAAACATCTCTCCAGTCAAGAGAGAGGATCTTTGACTTCAGAGTAAGGCTTAATTATATCAAAACAGAGCCTTACCATGACTTACCAATCTAAAGAAGAAGAAGCACCAGAAAACGTGATAGTAGCCAATGGAGAACAGATATGTAGAAGTATTTCTGATGATGTGACAAATATTTATTTAGTATAGAAAAGTGCATAAATATTTACAATATCTTGAGTAACAGTAAGTGGTGCTCTTAATTAAGATAAGCATTCAGGTGATGCAAAGATAGAGTCAAAGCATATCCTAAGTAGGACATTAGAAAGTAAATACATGTCAGGATCTAAGGCTGTCATGCCAAGATTCAAAAAGAACTCAGATTCTCCTCAGGATGCAAAATGCATTTCAAATCAACAAACACCGTGAAAGAGCCTTTCTGAATATTGTAAATCACAAACCTGACAACAGAGCAGACTTAGAAGATGTATAATGTGTGTAGGGAAAGTCAAGTTAAAAGGGAGAGGCATAAATATAAGGACAAAAAAATTTCATCCCATTTTTTGAAAAATAAAGATTCTGGAATTGATGCAAACAGGAACAACTCACAGTTTCAGAAATGTAGCACTAAAACCACAATGAGATTCTGGATAAAGAGTCAACAATGTTAATTTCATTTTCCGTACCACAGCAGAACCTTAAACTCTACTGCATAGCTATTACAAACTAAACACCTATATTTCACTATATCTAGATGGAAGACTAATGCTTGGCAAGTGTCTTCCACTTAGTCTATCATGAGCTAGATCTTAAACTGATGGATCAGATAATTCTTTAAATTATATAAAATATGAAATATTCTTTGGATAATTCCTAGGCAGATTTATGATAGATTAAAAAAAAAAAAACCAAACCAAAACCCCACAACAACTCTGCCTAAAAACTTATTTTAAAAAATATGATTTTTAATAGTTAAATATGGAAATTTCAGATATGCTGTGGAACAACAGGAAATGTATGGACATTCAAGAACTGCCCCTCTAAGGTTTCAAACTCCCCATTCTTGCTTACACCACTATAGCAAAGAGTTGCAGCCATGTAACAGTCTAGCATTGCCTTGCAATCCTGTGACAGATTGGATGTTCTTTCCTTTGTTGGCTTCCCCAGAATCTTCTCAGGCTGAACACTGCAGCCCAGGGAGCATTAATTGGGTCAGGACCACTGTAGTTTGCTCACATCCAACGATTACTGCAGCAGGATGCTAAGGAATCATGTACATATTATATTACTATAAATTATAGCATGAAAGCTGCTGTCAGAGCCCAAGATTTATCAGATAAGGTGAATGCCAGATAATCAAATCTAAAGCACTGTGCACAGATTGTACTAAATTCTCCCACTGCTTTGCAATGTTCTGGCATGGGAAATGGATCATAAACTGTTTCTAACTAGACAGTTACAGAGGGGTTACTGTTGTGTTAGTCTATGGAAGCACAGCAGCTGTAACATAGAGCAAATTGCTTTTGGATCATTCTAAATTAAGGGTCTGATTCTGTATTTTTTAACAATTGTTTCACATTGTCCATTTCTTCATCAATGCCACTGAATTCTGTGGATGAATTATAAAAAGAGAAAGAACATGATTTTGCATGTTTTAGCAGTTGGTTATTAAAATGTTTAAAACATTTTTATCTCATACATGAGAATATCTTAAAACTGGGCAGTACATATGATTGTGATATCACATGATCTCTTTTTCACAGAAAAACAATATGTGTTCTTACATATGCATAGTGTATTTTACACATCTGTATTTGAAGTACAAGCCCGCTAGACTTCTGTGTCTGAGTCTTTACATATATAATGATTTTCACCTCACCTTCAACGTTAATGCACTATGATCTATGATCCTGAGCATATCACTCAATTATCTGTTGCCATTTCCCCATTGGTAACATATTGATGCCTACATATGTATTTGCACACCTCCCCCTTAATAATTTATTTTTATTTAGAAGATTTCTCTCCTGGTACAGAAGCTTCCTTTCCTTCTAAAACTTCCTTGTTTTAATACTTGCAAGGTTTAATTATAGAGAATGGCTTGAGTTGAAAAGTAATATGAAGATATAATGACATTTCACATTCTCAACATTAAAATACTATTGAGTGTAGAAATATAAATTACTGGAACAATTATGGCAGCAGAAATAACAGTATTACTGCAACCAACTGCTACTGCTGTAGATATTTGAAAATAATATTTAATTTCCCTTTGAGTGTACCAATCTTCTCTGCAGAGAAAAAGCTATTGTAAACAATTAACAATACTAAAACTAGTATTAAAATAATTATTCTGAAACATGTCTTGAGATTTCAGAAACAATATCTCTTCTCAATTTCTGATCAGAAAGTGTTTTTTTCTGTGTGTAATTTGGTTTCTCTTCCTTTCTTTTGATTTTTATGTCTTAAAAAACAGTGATCATAAATAGGTTTAAAACCCCAATGTTTTAAAAAGATTATGCTATTAAACTGTTCAAATTATTTTGCCATTTACCTGCGGCAAGTCTGAGCTATTCCCATCATATTCTTTATCAAAGAAATAGGATAGAATACAAAAATAAGTAATAATCTAAGATGGCACAGAACTGAAGAGGATTTTATTCACTGTAGTGCAGCAGCAGGACAAGATGTCTGCCAGCCAGCTATTAGAGTTTAGTTTTCATTCTGACTGCTCAGCAATGGCTTCCTAGACTGTCAGATAACTCCACTAAACTTTGCAAAGGACAGTTTACAGAGTCATAAAACCAATTTCTTGCTGTGCATGAAGCAGATTGCAGTACTCGAGCTTGGATGAATTCATTGAAGGTGTTTCAGTGCACGTATCTGTTACCTTGATTTCTATCCACAACTTCAGATCAGAATTCATACCAAGTCAAATACTTTTTCCATCTTTGGCCTGTGGATAGCTAAGAGAACTGTAGATGTGTCGGAGGAAGAAGTGGCAGAGACAAAGTGTCATGGTCTGACTATAATCCCCATTTTTCACCCTCCTGTGCCACTTAGAGGTAGGAGACAGAGTTGGGAGTGAAACTGTCTGGGAAATGAAGTAAGGCTTATCCACTGCCCTCTCCTTGCCCACAGAGCCAGGGAATTTAAGCAATACCGGTCAGGCAGAGTTCCCCTTTGGTAAATCCATGCTGGCTGCTCCTAAGGACGTGCTTGTCCTTCGTTTGTTTCTATATTAGTATCAGGAACATAGTGGTGCCATTGACCTGACAGGCTCATGGTTACCCATCTTCCTTTTTTAAGATGAATATAACATCACATTTGTCTTTTTCTACTGTCATCAGGGGCTTTCTCTGATTGCTCTAAGCTTTCAGAGGGAATGGAAAGTGGCCTAGTGCTAACATCAGCCAGGGGCGCATGCTTATAAGTGTCTCTCTGAATTTGTGGTACTTTATGCCTGGTTTAGTTAAGCAGTCCATAACTTTATCTTGCTCTAGTGTTTCTCAACATCAATCACAGGCACTAGTACTGAGATCTGGGAGGTCTGAGATCTTCTGAATACTGAAGCAATCTGTTGAGTATTATGACATAGCTTTCCCAGATGTCACAGATATTATTTTAAATGCATCACTGCTTGAGGGTAAGGCTCTGATCTCCTGAAGAGATTGTGGCAGAAATGAGAGAAATCAGTAGAATTGTTGCACCTTGCCTTACAGAGTGCTAAGCGCACTCTGACTCTAAGGAATACCAAATAACAAGCATACAGAAAACAAGAAGAAATATATTGAAAGAATGCATAGACATTTCAATGCTGATTAGCAAAATGTATAGGAAATCATCAGAGGAGGCAATATTTTACCCCGAGGGCTTTTAGGTCATCTCAAACTCCAATCAAAATGAAAGGCAGAGGAATCTATCCTAGAAATGAATCATTTAACATGAGCCAATTCCAGTAATACATGACTCCCATGTCAACAGTTTCTGGTACTGACATCTAAAAGTTCCTATTAGCCAGAAAATGAAGAAGTCTGGGGTCTGAAGTCACTGTTCTCTGCAACTTCCACAATATTGGCAGGCAGGAGAGCCAGAGTGAACAGCAGAGTGAACTAGTCCTATGAGAGAAGGAGCTAAAACAAGACAATGTATTATTAGGTGAATACTGCAGATATCACAAGGGTCGTTATCAAACTTGACTCCAAGAGTGATCAGAGCACTTGTCAGAAAAAGTTGAGTCTCAGCTGGAGCAGAAATCTCCCTTGAAGCAAACTGCAGGATGAAGGTCAGAAACAGACCTACACTGTTTCAGGGATGAGGAACATTTTACAATAGAAGCCTGACTGCCTGGGTCTAAAGTGATGGAAAAGAAACTTTCTGGAGTGGTTTCCTACTGCTGGGGTTGAAAAGCCCACATAAAGAGTACTTGGACAGGCAGTTCTCCATTCCCTGACAAAAAAGCAAAAAACCTTTATAGACTATATTTGTCTTGGACCCTACAGACTTTGACAGGGAAGCCAAGGAAAATTGTACTTCCCTGAAGCTAAAAAAACATAAAAAATAAGAAAAACGAGATACTAAGATCAAAGTAAACACAAAAATCACAAATATACAAAGAAAATTAAGTGAAATAAAGGCTGAGGTAACCTCAAACATAAAGAAAGCTGCAAGAAAGCTCAGTGGAAAACTAGAGAGGCAACTGAGAGCGGAGGATAAATTTTTGCCCTTTTGGGGAAGTTATAGGAACATATGCTTTCCAAGTACTAATAGAGGTTAAGTATCACCAGCTTGAGCACTTTTACATGTCCCACATCTGTTACCTAATTTAGATAACAATCATGAACCCCAACATCTCACCTATTAATCCTGCACTAAGAATAAAATTGAACTGCAGCATTCTCAAAGAAGGAAAGCCCATGCTGATATGACAATCCAACATATGCAGGCAAAGTTTTTAGCAATTTAAACCATTTTGTTTAATTTCTATTTTAACTTCCCTAATATAAATTTATTTTTCTGGATTTTATCTGGCCTTTAGCTAGTAAAGAGCTATTTATCATCTCAGAAGTCATTCTCATATACACATTATTATTATATCCCTCAAACAAATTGCTTGTTTATCTTCTCCAAAATACACTACATGAATTGAACTTTTCTAAGCCTTTGCTATAAATTCTTTGAGGTATCCTCCAGAAATTTCTTAGCTTCTAGAAGAAAGGTCATTTAAACATTGAAAATATAATTTTCATATATCTCATTGGTATGGATACATTTTTGTAATAAATAAAATTCTATATACAGCTGAGGATAAATATTCCAGATGAAGGTATAGTCTGTGTATGAACATTTGAATTAAGATAAAGTTTTATAACTATGAATACTACTTGATGTGTTCTTTTAATGTCAGTATGAGCTACTTAGAAGTACACTTTTTGTGAAATACTTTACAACCTAAAAAGCACTTATTCACAAGAACTTTTAAGTTGGATTTCAACAGTCTTGTCACATCATTGATTACTGTGCAATTTATTATAAGGTGAAAGCAATCTAGAAATGCTAGACTACAGTAGTAGTATCAAAAACATGCTGGTGCTGGAAATTACTCTATTTGCCTCATGATAAGATGACCTTCACTTACTGAAGAACGGAACAGAAATAAAAAGGTTAAATCAATTGCACAGGGTGATGCCTACCCTAAAGTATGGCTTAAAAAAATGAAAACTGGACCACATATGTCGAGTTTTTACAGTGCACTGGAGAAACAAAACCCCTGCAGTCTAACTTTGTTCCAGTTATGGGATGACACCAATCCAAAGATCCCTGTTTGGATAAATGAGACTTGCAGTGCACCATCTCAGTGCTAACAGTTTAATTTATTTCACAATGTAGAAAATAAAAACACTCAAAGATACTCTTTATTATGCAAGGATGAACAGTTTTACATTCTGGAAGCACATCTGAGAATGACACAAGAGAGTTAAATAGCCCAGGTGGCAGCACGGGTTGGCTTTGGATAAGCGAAAGTCAGAGACCAACTTGAAGCTATGTAACTACTGAGGTCACTGGCACCTTATGTCAAAAATTTAATTACAGGATTTGTACATAACTCTAACATAGCCCCTCAGATGCTGAGGTGCACTCCATACTTAGACACCTGACAAGATGCAGAAGGCTGAAGCAGCTGCACTGGGAGCTGTGCTGCACAGGGGCCATGCTGCTGGAAGCTGGCCTGAGTGTGCCCTGGGTGTGTGGTGCTAGTCTCAAATGAATTAGAGGGCCTGGGGCTTTGATCTGTGTTAGCATGAGTTACAAGAGTTTGAGTGTCATAAACTGGAATAGAAATTGTTAACTACACTCATTCTTTGAATGAAAAAATATTGGAAATCACTTAAGTGATGTGTATCTGTTATTGTGACTACTCACCCCAAAATCCTCCACAAGAACAACTGAGTAATGATCTGCTTGTCTCCAACTCTCTGCATGACTCTGTGGGAATTCTTCTTCCCTAACTCTGTACAAGCCCCACTGCACATTACTGCTCATCCCTGCACACATGGTTACCTGAGCTGCATACAGACCCCCACAAATTGAAGCTCCTGTGCCATCTCTCACTCATTAATGCCGTTTCATGGGTTTGCTTTCTCTTGCCTGGTCCATTTTTACATACACCTGTCTGAGCCAGCACAGGATGCAAACAGAGCCTTCTCTGGTTTGGAAACCATTGCAGTTATACTTTTCACATCCTCATAGAACCAGCACGTGACGTAACAGGTTCTTCCTCTAAATTCGATCATATGTGTTCCTTCACTCTGCCTACTCAAGACAAATTCTCACCAAAGTCCCACACCTGGGCAATACTCTACAAGGGACCATATTTGTCCCTAATATGTATGTAACTCTCAAAAAGTTGTAATTTTTATTTTTTGCATGGTTTAAATCTCTTCAGTTATATCATATTCAACATAATAATGCAAATTTTAAATAAAAAGAAATAATAATAAATACCTGTTTTGCTGCATAAGGATGAGGCAAACCACCAACAAATATGGATCCCGTTTCAAGCCAATAAGAACTGGACCAGAAATTTCTAGTTATACTTGTATTTGAAGATAACTTCAGGATTGACATTTCTGCTTCGCATGGTACCATGCCTTGCCTGCACAAATTCAGAAACAGGCACATTTTACCACCCTATATTGCTTACATTACTATCTGACAAATTAATTAGGCTGTTACTAAACCAACAAGGAAAGAAAATCAAATAAATAGATGTTTTGTATTATAGAACTATAAATGTAAAGGAAGCTGTTTAACAAGCTGTAAGTTTCCTTGTTTTTGTGGTTTGAAATTCTATTAAAATGAAGCCATATTGTAATTCTGGGCAGTTTAATTGCTAAAAAAAGCCAAAGCACATAAATGACTGAATAAAGAGTTAGAAAATTTTGAATGATAACAAGAAGACTTCTTAAGTTGCAAAAAATACATCAATTTAACTGAAATATTTTAAATATCCCTCTTTCTCATCACACACACACAAATCACAAAAGTGATTTAAAACAAGCTGCATTTTAGAAAGTGCAGAGGTACTATAATAATCTGTATTACTTATCTTCAAAAGCACCATTCCTAAAGATGAAGTCAGTAATATTAGGCCCTGAAATTAATATATACATTCCCATTTCCCTTCCTCACTCACATACCCTCTTAAAAATGTTGCCATTAACAACATGCATAAATTGGCAACAACAAACAGAAGGTACCAAGCAAACAATTTGGTTTCTTTGAATTCTTTTAAATGATGTAAAGGTCATTTGCATTCCAATAACCAGCTGGCAGCAATCTTTTTATCTTCATGTAAGAAAGCACAATAAGAAAATATCAGAACTAAACCATTCTCTCATGGGGGAATTTCTTTTAGCCTATCCTTCTCTCTGTACATGAAACAAATCAGAGTTCTATCAGTTCTATATTTAAAGCTATCCAAGTGTTTTTTGTAACATGAGTGCCACAAAAAATCTATGTGAAAACAGCAAATAAAAAAACGCCTAAAAAAAACCAAACAAAAATCCACCAAAATCACAGACCAACAACTCACAGCTCTATAAAAGCAATTTGGGCAGGATGCAGTAGGTATTGTATGAATTCAGTTTATTTCTGACAATTCAAAAAACATTTGAAATTTCTTACAAAAAAGAGCATTAAAAGCTGTCTTAATTATATTCTGTCATATGGTAATATATGGATTCTCGCATATAATTTCGTAAAGTCTTCTATGTGTTTTTAACAGACATAGTGGGGAGCTAACATCAGTAACATTTGCAAACAGTTCTCTATGTTTTCCATGTAATTCTCTTCTGAGATACTTTCAGAACAATGTGCAAACATGGTGATACATATTTACAGAAAGACCTATAAATATTTGTGTATGTAACATGGCCTGTCCATCCTATGGCAAATAACTTCAGGTGAAGAATAAAAAATTTTGGTTTGTTGCTAAAATCACGAATGAAAAAAGATAAATAAATTGGTCTGTGGACTGAAAACTAGTGTCAATGGATTGATTCAGGGGATTTTTTGTTCTACCCTCAAATTTTTTTGACCTTGATAATAGCTAACATGAATGCAAAAAAGGAGCCAAATGTGTCTAGAATCAAGGAAAGAAATGTTTTTCCTACCATGTTTTTTGGATATTATACGATGGCTGTATGTCTAAGAACACACACAAGGTTCTGTAACACACCATTTTCATTAATGCCTTACAAAGGGAGTTTGCTGATAATGTGTGTAAGTGCCAAAATCATTCTCTGTAGCTCTATTTGCAATGGTCAAGAAATTTTTACTGCTGTTTGAACCCAGTATGACATTCTGGACATATCATTCTACAGAAAAGAGTGGCAATGAGACTTCAAACAAAAAAAATAAGATTTTGCAAGTATCTAAAATTACTTCTCTTTCTGATAAAATGATATTGTAATCATGAATAAAAACATAATAAAAATATAGCAGTATTTCAGAAATATTTAAAGTCAGACTTGTTTTAACACAGTGCAATTCTTAACATGGAGTGGAAGAGGGTCAGGCAGGAACTGTCAGGCTTTTCTTTTTAACTATTTGACAGATGTGCTAAGTGAATTACAGCTGCTCAAACAACTTCTGTTTTTCTCTTAATTACTATTTCTTCTACATGTTTTCAGATGTTAACACTGAAACTAGTTACATGACCATGTATGTACTTCTATCACACAAACACCATATTCATGTTGTTATTTCCACATTAACTTTAGACATATTTTTTAGCTTGTCCTTAATAGCTTATATGATTGATATGTGAAAGTATTTTTGTGTCCGTATATTAAAAGAATATTTTGAAAATAATTCCCAGTATTTGGTTTCAGAAAACAAGTTAATGCAATTCAAAGCATGAGCTGCCTTTGCCCTAAGCTTGTTAGAATGTCAGCCATGCACCTCTGATTGTGTTTGATTGAATCTAGCAGGGTCTGGCCAAATTAGAATAATGACTTTAAACCATTGTTTAGCATTTGCTGATGATACAATCACTGGGTCACATATGCACTCTATGAAATTTCCATCAGGCTTTTAGAATACTTTTTCGACAATCAGCACACTGGGTGCTTTAAAGGTCAAGTAAGACGACAGGGCTTTCTGCATAATTATAAATGTGGAAATGCATACAGCAACTCTCAAGCACTTTTGCTGGGTAAGCTACCAGTAATTGTGCCTCAGTCCAAGCCAGCAGTAATAGTTCACAGTTTCCTCATTTGTAATCACACAAATGTAGTGATTAAATACTGGCCTATTAATTATAACCTGAAGATGAATTCTGTCTAAACAGTACGAAACCCATTGCTCAATGCCTCGCAGGTTGGAATGACGGAAAGGTCAGACAATAATTTGATAACTATTGATATAACAGTCCCTAAACATGGCAACGTCTGTATGAAATCCAAGTCCTTTTACACAATGTCTTTACCTTCTGACATTTTACAGTGATGATTAAAAGACATTTTTAGGATTATCATAAAATGGTAAAAAAGTAACAAAAAAAGGGCAGAAGCAGAGGAGGGAAAGGGGGATGTTCAGAAAAAGTATTTTGTCAGTCATGCTGTGCAGTTTTGCTGGGAATAAAAATTCTTTTACCTTTTTTTCTGATAGAAAAGGAAAATCTTCTGTTCTAGAAACAAGATTGAAACTTTCACCTGTCTCTAGAAATTTCACTTGAATGTGGCCATGCTAAACAACAATAAATTATTCACTAATAACATTGAGTTGTTCAGGTTGTAATATTAGCATTCTGTCTATTATACAAAAGCAACAAGATATTTAAAGCATCTATACCGAACATAAGTTGTGAACCACCAGAAGTAAAGAAGTTTTATTATAATATATCATAAAACAAACCCTAATGCCCCAATTGTATTGAAGACAATTTTTTAAATGAAGCTGAGAACATATTTCACTTTAATTATATTTAGTTATTATTTATAGATTTATTAGCTTAAAAAAAGACAACTTGTTTTTCACTCATTAGTGGAGGTTTACATTTTCTGGTTTCATACACAAACTGTTCCTTGCAGTAGAATATTTATTTTTGTAAAATTTTGACAAAACGATAAACCTACTGTCACTACAATCAAGAGAAACTTTTTCTTAAGGCACATTTAAAAGGTTGCATCAATTTTTACCTAGCAATGGTTTTGAAATCTTTACAGCTTTTCAAAGGTGTTTGAGGCAACTTTAGGAATCGATCATCTGGACCCCTCTACTCAGAAAGTTTTGCAGGTTTCAGTGTGGGAGGTTTACAAAATCTGATTCAATAAAGCACTGAGCAACCTGTTCTGACCTTGGCTGGCCCTGCTTTGAGCAGGAGGTTGGGCTAAAGACTTCCTGAAGCCCTTTTTAGCCCAAAATACCCTACAATTCTACAAACCTGACACCTTCCTTCAGCAGAGAAAACCCCAGAAATTCCATACTAATAACAGTTACAGAATAGGGCAGAATCTCTTATTACCTGCAGCAGATTTATCTAGATAGAATATATACCAGTTCACTCACAGTCATTACATTTTCACTCTGCAGTAAAATGCATAATTTTACAATACTCTCATCTGTTGTGCTGACTTTGCCCTGCTGAGACACCAGGTAACACACATTTCCAAGTTGTAGATAAACCCATTAGTCAACATCTATTTATTCTCATTTGTCTGATAGCATATTTCCTGAGCCTGAAGCTGATTTCTTGGTCTGGTCTTACATTTAACTGTGATTTAGCTAAACAAATAAGAACAATGAAACTAATGATGCAAATTTCTCTAATAATACAACAAAGGAAGGAAATTAACTTTGTTTCATTTTCTAATAAATAAATAAATATAGTATCCCCTTTTCACAGAAATTACACTTACACTACTATGCTAAAGTCCACAACCTGAGCTCAAATCTGGACATGGAATCATCCATATTTTTACAAAGTCATCACTGTTTCTGTTACAATTACTATGGAAGTTACACATTATCTTCAATTCTGAAACTTAGAAAATTCACTGGTTAGTTCAATTCAGGAATAATTTCAAACTCACCTTACCAAACTATTCTACCATAAAATTTTTTATAGACATGACCTCAGACTTGCCAGTTGGTCTCAGTTCAGAGACCAGCCTTCAGATTTTAGTTTAATTTACTACTTTAGCTATAGCTAAAGAAAAAACAACTACCTATGCCTCTGGCCCTTTCTGTCTTTGCAGTTTCCTGCTTCTGGTTTCTTGCTACTCACACCATGCCAACCACAGATACTACTTACAGAAATTAAACTTAGAAAACTGTATGCACTTATTTAAAGTTGAGGTAGATGTGTCACTTAGGGAAAATCTTGGCTCAAATGAGAGTACTGTATTTAAGTATGCAGAGAGCAGGAAGTTTAGAGTTGGATTTAGACTTGGAATATTGTAATTTTAAGTGAATCTTACAGACTGTTTATAATAAAAAATAGTTACATTGTGGGAATTCATATTTACATCAGCTCTGCTGGCCAATGTTATTTCTGATCTCTATACCCTATCTGTGCTCCCCTTCATACAAGTTCTATGTCTATGACATGTGGCCAAAGCAGCCACAGAACACTGAACCCACTTTTAGGATCCATAAGTGCCTTCTGATGTTCCACAGAAAATAATACAGAACAAAGCCCGATGTATTGCTATTGGCCTGCTATTAGAGTCCTATTTTACTGGTTTCATGTTTCTGCCCCTGCAATTAGCTGCTTCAGAAGATAATGCAGAAAATTTTAATTCTTATAAGTGACACTAACGATCTCTTTTGAGATCCAAAGCAAAATAAAGTAGCTATGACAGAAACATTTCTAGCATTTTTTAAAATTAAACAACCTGAGGAAGAAAATTTTACAATACATGACAGATTTGTCACTTGCATGATTCTAAATTTTTATGAATGTCTGCTTTAAGGTAGAGTTCTGAGAATATGTAGAATGTGATTTATACACAAGATGTAGCATGACTAAGTAAGCTTTTATTTTAAAGAGGCTGTAAAACAACAGTTTGTATCAAACTAATTGGTGGTATTAAATCACTATTAACTGTTATTAGGATCAATTTAGTATAATTAAATCCATTGTGTTCAATGATATCACAAGGAAAAGGCAGTTGCTTATTCTCTGTTGATTCATAAGAAGTTTGTGAAAAATAGCCAGTCTGGAAAATTAAAAAATATGTGCAACACCTTACATTTCCATTTCATAATGAGTTTTGATTTCAATTAGGATTTTTTTTTAACATTGCACTGCTGCAAAATAAAATAAAATTACTTAGCTGAAAAAAGTCCCATAAGTTTTAAACATTTTTTTAGTAAAAGACTTGATCAGTGCAAGGTAGGGTTTTTTTTTTCTGTACTCAGACAACTATGTAAGCAGAAAGTCTACTTTCACTATTCTTAATTTATGAAAACTAAATGCACAATACAAAAAATATTAATGTCCAGTTTCTCTGACATAATTTCTAGGTTTTATCCATTTCCACTGTTCCTTTCTCTGTGGAATCTTAGTTCTTGCTGAATGAATAAAGTAATTGCTGTAGTGACTTTAGAACAGCAAAAGGTATTCTGCCATGTCTGGCAAGGCAGGACCAAGATCTTTCCTACACAGCTCAAAAGGAATATCATCCTGTAGCATCAGCAGTACAACCCCATGATTGTTTGTTGGCAGAAATTGTTTCTGAAACAAAGTTAAATTGATAATTTTAAGAAGACAAACTTCAAGCTAACATTTTAAAGAAACTCTGAAGTTAGTGGAGGGCTGTGGGCTCCACCATATACAGTAGATATGGTGGAGCCTGGATAATCTCACTGGCACCTCATATAGTGACAGGTGTGGTTTGAATGGCACCTTAGGCAAAGGACCCAATATGAGCCCTGGAAACATGGGTCAGCAGCCAAACAAGGAAAGAAGAAGAATAAAGTGGTTTAAACATGGAAAAAACAACCAAGTCTTCTGAGGTCAAAAGTGTCCCTTTAACATTCAGGCATTCTAAATCTCCCTTTTGTTGCAGTAACTTATCCAAAACGTCATGAACCCCCTCTTTAAGGACAGACCTTATTTAGCACATAAGATAATTACATTCTTAAAAGATTTTTTTTTAATAATGAAAATGTAGCAATAAGTATGATTAAATAAAATCCTTGAAAGCAAATTTATTCTCTAACTTGAAATAAGTTTTCTACTGGATATAATTTGTCCTAAAAAAAATCTCCTTCTTTTGTCTGTCCTTCGTCTGCTTTTTTTCAGGATTTTCTGTCTGCGCTGTTGCCGCAGACTCTCTGCAAGCTCCATCCTGCCCTTCAGGGAAAAAAAAAGCTTATTTGCTTTCAGAAGAGGTGCAGTCTCTCTGCCTCCAGATAACTCTGACTGAAAGGGATTCATGTGGGATAAAGTAGACAGCCAGCTTCCCTCTTGCTACGTAGGAGTTACAGTGTACAGAATTCACACAGCACTGTCTCAGTAAACAAGGCTGCCACACTGCCTGTCCTGCTCTTTGCATATCCTGCTCTATTCAGAGGAGAAAAGGATTGCTTGCATCATCTTTCAAATACTCATGCTGCCTCATATCTGCTGCAGTACAATGACTTTAAAAAAAAAAATTATGTCTTCAGGTTTCTGGATGCAATTTGCAGTGCCTATCAGCATTTTTCTCCCACTACAGAACCATCTAATTATTTTCATTTCTCCATTTTCTGAGCATGTCTCAAATAACAGAGCAGTGAAAGGGTATATAGCAGACAAAAATATCTTTGTGGTCAGAGTGAATTACACCTCTTATATGTCTGCACTGCTGGCTCAGTCCTGAGCATTACCTCAATACCTGAGACATCAGGTTAGCAGGGTCAGAAGGGAATCTTTATCCACCTTTTATTTTCAGCTTTTTACTGAAGCACTGGCTGGGGTTTGCCAGACAGAATGATCTGTATACATAAACTGCCCACCAAAGCTGTGGGTTTAGGAAGAGGTGACCACAGTAAAGTGTATCTTAGGAAAATATTTAATAGAACGGCTTGATTAAAATGAAGTCTATGTTTTTCATAGACTTCAAACAAAATATTGATCATTCAAGATATAGAAGTGGTCAAACTACTGGTCCCTTGGTGGTCAAATAATGTTCCCTTCTGGCCTGAAAATTTAAACCCAAGAAATTTTAGAAATTTTAACTTAGATAAAAACGGTAGCTTATTTTACTTTATGCTGCTATGTTTAAATCATGATATACTTTCATCCACAGAGAGAAAAGAAGTTCTATAAATATTTTTTAAAACCTACATTGTTTTTTCTCCACTAAGCTTGTTTATGATAGCTAGTATATTTACTCCTTATTAATATGCACAAATTGTATAAAATATGTTGATATCATATGTGAAAACCTGAGTTCTTAAAATCACTTTGATTACAAAATCAAAGTCCTCAGCGCATTTAAGTGTATAAAAGGAAATACTAGATTGTGTGCATTATATATATTACCTCTGCTTTTCCTAAAACCAAAATCCATTCAGAAATAGGATACTGGTACATTCAATTACATTTTATAAAGAAAAAATATTTATAATATATTCAAAAACTCAGATGATAATATTATTACTTTATTTTTAAAAATAGCAATTTGAATTATTCTGGTAAGAAAATTTTGAATGTTCTGTGAAATTAATAATGTGAACAATAGAGTTAAGAACTATTGTATAGATCACATGGGATAGAACAGGATTTCAATACTCTTAAACAGACAACAGCTAAAGACATGTCCTGAGGTAAAGCCTCCAGCAAATACATAAATTGTTTAGACAATATCTCTAACAGATAAGATACTTGGTGATATGCAGCAGTCAGTAAGAGAGGCAAGTTGTTTCTTTGCTTTTTGTGATAAAGATAGACAAAGAAAGGCAATTTCTAGTATTGAAAAAAATAATTTCTGAATCTAAAATAAAAATATACTTTTGTTTTTCACAATGAAGACACTTCAAAGAACAGTACAACCATTAGTGTTGTTGTGGTACAGTAGGTTCTACTATTGAAGCTTAAGATGTTCTCTTAAAAAAAAAAAAATTCAGCCTCACTGGTATTTCAGAAATCTCTGGGATTAATAGAACATGACTGCAGTGATACTCTGTACTTGAAACTTATTTCTGGTATTTGTGCACAAAAATGATCTTAAGCTACAGAAATCTATTCTTATTCACAGAGGAAACTGGGTAAGTATAAATTCATGGATGGTCTCTTTCCTTAATAATTGTTCAGCAGTAGATATAATAAATGCATTCTCCTATTCAACCTATGTAGAGATCAGTTTTCTTATCTGTGTTTTTTAGTGAGATGCTGTTGCTGCTCTCTAGCATCTACAGAGTCATTACTTCCACTGTGTTTGAAATCATTAAAAAGGTAGAACTATCACAGAATAATACAATAATTAAGGTTGGAAAAGACCTCTAAGGTCACCAGTCAAACTATTAACCTAATATTGCAAAGTTCATCACTAAACCATGTCCCTAACTGCAACCTCTAAATTTAAAAAAAAAATATTTCCAGGGAAGGTCACACTTTGGGCAGCCTTTTCCAATGCTTAACTACCAATACTGTGATGAAATTTTTCCTAATATCCAACCTAAACTTCCCCTCGTGCAACTTGAAGTCATTTCCTCTCATCTTGTTACCTGGAAGAAGGTACTGACCTCCACTTGGCTACAACCTCCTTTCAGGTATTTATAGAGAGCAACATGCTGTCTCCTGAACCTCCTTTTCTTCCAGCTGAACAACCCCAGCTCCCAAATAGAAAGATACATTAAAGAAGGTTTAAGTTATAAAGTATTTATGAGATAAAGTAAAAAAAAAGAAAATTAGTTACAAGAGGGAATATTATTGGCTTAATTCCTCCTCTACTAATCTGTGAAAGGATTAAAATCAAATTAACTCTCTCTAAATGTACTGTGCACATTACCAGAATGAACTGGAAAACACGTATGTTCCAACTAGAAAGATTTCAGAACTTTTCCTCTATTTAGTGTTTTCTGATTCTTATTTGGCTTCAGTTTCACAGTTCATAAATCAGAATCTCCTTTGATTCTGTTGCTTCAATCCAGCATTACCATTTCTGTGGCACTCTTATGCTCTGCCAGCAGGCAGTAATAGTGTCATCATGTAATAGAAATCTTCAGCCCCAGAAATTGTCCACCTTTTGAACTACTTGTGCCAATAGTCAACCTATGCTGTTAAAAGTTAGTATCTTTTTCCTTTCACAAGTATTTAATATCCGTTTTGGGGATAGTGTCCATTTTTCCTGCTCACCTGTGTGATAGTTACCATATCTATTCAATGTTAAATTTCTTTATCTTTGTCCAGAATCCCCAAACCACAATGAAAAAAGAATCCTTACAATTTTCTTCACAGTTCATGATCAACTCATTCCTATTTTCCACTTTACAAATCCAGGTCTTGACATCAGTATCAATATTTCCAATGTTTTAATTATTTTCATTCCCCATTAAATGAAAATGCCTGCATTTCTAAACTATATTCTCAAACCCATTTGTTTTCAGTGACTTGGCATCTCTGCAATGTATATTGGACATTAAGTAGCAGATATAAACTACTTAGGATTTAACATACAATGAATTTAAGAAAATACAAATGTCATTCTATTACCAGTGTTAATACATCATAAATAAATTGAACTAAGTAAAAAAAACCTGTACTTTATCCAAGTAAGCTCCACTGATTTGGGAAAAGTTTCAGACCATACAAAAATTAGAAATTATTAGGTAAGTCAGCACATGTATTTCATTCACCCTTAATTTTACACTAGGCACTTTAGGAGGGACTGTAAAAAAAGACCAACACAACCGTGGCTAAGAAGTTTGTGAGGACCCTGTCAATGGCCAGTTTAGAGGTCCAGCAACTTCCTAAATCTTTTGGTAACATACAAAACAGGCTAAACCCTGATGGATCTAAGTACTTAAACTTCTTGCTGCTGATGCAAGTCCATTGACAGCTTTCTTGGGAGACAAGAAGAAAATTAAAAGACCCTGAAGCTATTTTATATCAAGAATATATTTCTCACTTTTCATAAATATTGAATACAGCATTTCATAAATATTGAATATAGATCTCTAACTAAATAGCAGCAATTGGTAATAATATCTTTTGACTTACACTGCTTCTTGAGGATATGGACCATTAAGCATGTTTTCAACAAGTATATGACATTTACATGGTACATGAAACAACAGATGAGTGACTTCTTCACCCATATGCTGTCATGCTAAAAAATGAAGGTCAAAATTCTGCACCTTTGTGATAAAATAAAAACAGGAATTTACAATAAAAGAAATAAAAAAAAAAAAAAAAACAAAACAAAAAAACAAAACAGGATTTGCTACCACTTTATCTATCATATGCTTATCTTACCTGCCTAAAAGCCCTAGGGAAAATATGAGGTTTGTAGCATGTTGTGAAGGATAATAAATACAGGATACTTTGCACCATATGGATTATCTCAGACCCTCATAAAAAGCTGTCAAAACCAAGCAATATAAAAGTTCCTGAATGAGCATATGTTGCATTTTGGCATGATTATAAAGATCTTTTTCTGACTAAAGGAATCAGACAACTTTTACATCTCAAAAGCAAGACAATCAATCACTAAAAGTCCTATAGGTTACTAGTGCAAAACTCAAATTAAAAACAATAGGAGTTAAAGTAGAGGAATAAAACACTCTTTGAAAAGCAATTGCCAGATTTTACAGTCAGTTTATAATGGAGCACAACACCAGATTATAATCCAAAATATTTCAGACAATTAAAAAAAATTCAAACATGATAGACTCACATTAAAGAATGTATTCATGACATCTATTGCATAATAAATTTATAAATGGACAAATTTGCTAAAGCAATTGAAAATAATAATCTGAGACCTCAATTATATAAAAATCCTTTTTACATAATTGAGGAAACTATTTGTATCAGTACTGAAATGGAGATTACTGGGGTAAGAAAAGGCAAATTTCTAATATTTCTGCTGCAGTTTGGTTTGCTTCTGCAATACATATAATTTTATCAACTTGTTTTGATGACAAAGATTGAAGAAGAAAAAGCTTAAAGCAGTTAATGGAGGCAGTTTTATGAAGGCTGGAATGAGAAGATTGTGGCCGAACATCCCGTGCATTGCCAGTAAGAAAACTGTATCTTCACTACAAAACCAAACAAGTAAACCTTCCAGTGCTTGAGCCTAACATTTTCTTCTCTTCACAATATCCTGCAGTAATCCAATCCCTGTGGGATATTGCCCATATCCATTTTTCACAGTAGCTCACTCACTTCCCTGGTAACACTCAAGAAAACCAAAACAATAGTCAGAAATGTGAGTGAAACAGCTGCAATGAAGTTTCATTAACAGGCTTAGTACAAAACCACAGTAGTTTACACATGAAATGGAACTTTCAGGCACTGCTCTGAGGCAAACCTTGGCAAGGTTGGTTTTAGCAGCCAATTCTAGATTAGACTAATCTGATGCAAAAAGTTACATTCTAACCCAAATTATGCACAATATCCCAGATTTTGAAGCAAATACAGTCCTTACATTGTACCAAATTTATTAAATTATTACAGTTTTTGTAGTCACAATATTCCATCATCAGGAAACATGTTCTTCAGCAATGCTGCTACTTTTCTTTCAGCATGAATATCATGATGAACCATGAGAACTGCATAAAGGACATTGACAGCAATATGCACGTTTTTTGCAAACATTAGATAGTGTGTCATTTATTCTATTTTCATGAGGAATTATTTCTGTGGGATAAAGGAAGCAGTAAAATGTTCTCCTGTAAGGAGAAAAGGAATATACTATCACTATCTAATTTTCACTGAACTTAAACTTGTATTTAACAGCAGTCACTACTTTTAAGTCTATTTTCATTTAATATGATATTGTAGAGGCATCACGCTCTTTGAAGATGGCTTATCTTCAGTAGCTGAAATGCACTGCTCTTCCTTAATTCAAAAGACAAAATCCTTTCCATCATAGGACTACATCAAAATAGCTCCAAAAAATTAAGATAACATTAAATAATTAAAATAAGCATTTTCTTTCAAAAAAATTATTGTTATTATCCACAATATCTGTTCACAATGCTTAACATATGCACAACAAAGAAAATCCTGTGTGCATACCCACGATGTTACAATATGTAGTATCACCTACATTCCCATTTTACTTCACCAGTTTCCCAGATACCATTGTTCAAAACTGAACATATTTATCTCACTGAAAATCAGTTCTGAGAAGATTAAATATTTGCAAGCCTCTAGAAAGTTGTTGAATAAGTTACAGAAATTTTTCACCAAAGTTATTTTAAGTTTTCTTATGCTGTATTACACTGCAGTTGATTAAATGAAATGTTAACTTTATAAAACAATTAACTCATATTTCAAGACTGACTCTATCAAACTTAACTGTCAACAATACATATTTAATTGTCAATATAGGAAAAAATGTAAAGCGTATATATACAGAATATATATGTTATAATTAATTCAAGCACATGTGAAAATGCATGAGATGACAGTGAGAAGCAACTCCAAATCTTCCTGACATCTACATCGCTGATATTTTGAATCTTAGAATCATAGAATCACAGAGTTGTTTAGGTTGGAAAAGATCTTTAAAGCCATCAATCTCCACTGTTAAACCAGCACTGCCTAGTCCATCCAACAATAAACCCTAGCTCTAACTGCCATGTCTACATGATTTTTATATATCTCCAGTGATGATGACACAGACATTTCCCTATACATCCTCTTTCAGTGTTTTACAACCCGTTCTGTGAAGATTTCTTTCCAAATATCCAACCTAAACCTCCTCAGGTGCAACTTGAGGCCATTTCCTCTTGTTTGATTTCTTGTTAGTCAGGGGAAGAGACTGACCCCTGCCTCACTATAGACTCCTTTCAGGGAGTTGTAGGGGGGCCATAAGGTCTCCTTGCAGCCTCTTCTTCTCCCAGCCAGACTGCCCCAGCTCCCTCAGCCACTTCTCACAAGCCTCACACAATTGGCCTTGACCCATTGATTCAGCCTGCCCAGATCCTTCTGCAGAGCTTTCTTGCCCTCCAGTGAACCAACGCTCGCACACAACTTGGTGTCATCTGCAGAATGCCATCTTAAAACAACTACTTCCAGAACTATTTCCACTCTTCTGAAGTGAGTAGAATGATGAATTATTAATTGCTCTGTAACTAGCCTGAGTCTCATAAATGGTATGCATGCCTTCTTTTTCAGCAGGAGAAATAAGTGTGGCCCATTTCCTGAGCTGTCCTGAAATAATTTCCTGCAAATGAAAGAAAGTTTCTTTCTTTTTTATGCTCAAAAGGAAAAGCAAAATATAAAAATTAGGTTGGCTTTCTTTTGTCGTGGGCTATCATCATATCACAGGGCTGATTTAGAGACTCAAGCTTTTTTCTGCTTGATGGAGTAGGGGGAAAATGCATGGAATAAGTGCATTCCCATAATGGTAATTAGTGGATATCTGAGGGATGACAGTGGCATCACAGTTTGAATGCTTCAGTGCCAGGGGAAAGGCACTGCAGACAGTTCCACATTACTGAGGGTTCAGGTATTCATACTTTTGCTATTTTCAGGATCTTAAATCTTTCTTAAAATGAGCAACAAGGAATAACAATTGAATCATAATGGATTTCAACTATCTAAGAAACTAGAAATTTTATGTCTCCACTTATCCCCTTTCTGTGTCACTTGGGATTTGTCTTCTTTGGGATCCTCTCTTACCTGTATTTAATGGACTTGCAGAGTACTTGAGTATTTAGTCTCTATTAATATAGAAGATGCTTAATGATTTTATCATCTTTATATCTCTTCCCTAAAAACTGTTTTCCAATTTAATTTCTCTATTTTGGTATGGAGAGGGAGTCACAACCAGGAAATAAACAGAACTCCATATGTTATTAGATTTTAGAGAATCTCACTTTTATCAGTGTCATTGAGATACTGTGTTCTATTTCTTCCTGGTCACAGTGGAGCTTACACTTGCTTTAGCTTCCATTAGCATGGCTTGGTTTATGCTGCTCCTTTTTGGGTAATAAGCACAACCACAGTGGATTACTGGCTTTTGCTCCTTGCATGAATTTGTGGTAGGTAACTGAGCAGTCCTAGCCATGAGTGTGGTTTAACTTGCTGGAAAAAAAATTATGATAGCAATGGTAACTGAAATGCAGAAAAAAACTTTGGTTATCCTCACTGAGTACTCACTGCCACATCTGAGGCAGCAGGTACAGTATAATGGATACACACTTGTCATGGTTTGACCCGGAAACAGGATTTCTGGGATGCTGTAGCATGAGACACAGGGCCCTATCTCATTGGCCTTATCTACAGCATCCCAGAAATCCTGTTTCCGGGTCAAACCATGACAACACTCCATCATATTTCCCATGGAGGGAAGGGGAGACAATCTTGCCCTGCGAAAGTTCTTCATTTAACAATGTTTGGAAAGATAGAGCTATAAAAGGTCTATTCCAGTGAAAGGTTTGTATTCCTTCTGCACTCCTCCACAAACTTTTTAAGGACTAACTTACTCCTCAGAGACAAGCAGACAGCTAGCTTGCTTTCTTCTTCCTGGACAAGATGACTGGACCCATTTTAAGCTACCTAATAGGAACTAGGCACTCAGAGAGCACACTAGGTGCCTAACTTTCCTATAAAGTGAACACAAAACTTTCACTTCCAAGGCTGTGGATTCTATGATCACAGATATTTGGTCATTAGATACATATATGCACAAACACCATGGAAAGCCTACTACCTACCCCTTTTTCCTACCTCATTTTCTTTTCATTTTATTCTCCTTCAGTTGCACGTATTGTTACTTTTACAGGAATAATATATCCTATTATGAGTTGCAAGCCAGTGACAGCAATGAAAGTCATGGTGCTGCTTCTCCCTATCTATTTATTTTCCAATATTTTTCTATAAATCACACTCTCATTGTTGGAAATTCAACTATTTCCTGGACTGAGTAGCTTGGATTTACTGTGCAGCATCTTTCCTGACTGAATGTTTATGTCTGCTACAGAAAATTACTTCAATAAGAATAAATTTATTTCCACTAAGCACATCAGGGATGTGATGAGCACAGTCCAACTGTAGATTTAAACATTCTTTCCAAGGATGTGTTTTGGCCCAGACTACCATGATATAGTTTTACAGTATGTGTTGAGGTATCATAGTTAATCAGATATAATATCTGTGGGATTTACTAATGGTCCAAACCATGTGATCTTTGATAAAAACAGAAAACAGAATACTTACCTAATTTGCACACTGTACCAGTATCCATCGTCCACTCTAGCAGTGGTAGTGATGTTTTTGACTTCTGCTGCGTCATCACATAAATATTGGTACTACAGAGTGGGAAAAGGTTTTAATTACATTATTTCCAATAATTAAACAGTTTCAGGCATTGAAACTTGAATTTTAAAATGATAAATGGTTTAAAAAAAACCCTGAAGGATGTCATATGTATCAAGAAAAATAAATGTTTCATTGAAAGTTCTGGATAAGGAAGCCTATTGTACCAGAAATATGCAAGTACATATATATGCTTCCTAATCTGCATGAAAATGCTTTAATCTTTGTGTATTGTACAATCAGATATTATGGGTGTGATTTGCAAAGAAGTCGACCATCTGCAACCCATCTGAAATTAACACTGGCCATGGGTGAATTTTACTTAACATTTTATGGCTTCCTTACACTTCCAAACATGTAATGTAGCGTGCAGGCTTGAGCATTTTGGAGCACCATTTAATTTCCTATACTAATGCGAACAAGCACTTGATTTCATGGTTTGTCTACTTGTAATTGTAGCTTGATTGTGAGCTTAGAACCATTTGTTCATTGGGCTTTAAATCCACATTTAATTGACCAGCTTTGTGAATGATTAAGTGAATTCAATTAGTTTTAACATGGCACACTGGGATCTCTGAATAGATTTGTGTCAATTAAAGTACTTTCATATTTTATGGTGCTTATGATATGTTAGAAAAATATTTTTCTGCATCATTACTTTACCATGAATACAAGTAAGATGAACTTAAAGCCATCACCATTTTCTAAACGTTGGATAACTTCCTGCCCATGACTAATCTCACCTTTTTTTTTTCTGGACAAAGTCACAATATAATAAAAGACAAAAAATCACAGTATAACAAAATGAGTAAAAGGTAATTTTCTTCTTTTCTATTTATCTTCAGTTTATATATCTGTTTAGTATGGTCATGGTCTTAAAACATGAAGGCAAATATAATACAAAATGCTGTTTCTAACAGACATTTCACAGTTCTTACAAAAGAATATATTACACTTTGGGAAACTTTCAGCAGGAAAATGGGAGGCAAGTCATGAGAAAAGTAACTTTTCTTTTAATATCTTTTTATAGCCTCTTTAGTATCTGCCTATCTCTTAATAAAGCTCTAGTATTACCTCTTTCTCTGAAAAGATGGAATAATTTGTGGAAGGTAAAGATATACCACAATAAACACTTTACTCTTTAAAGTTTATAAACAAATATATTCCTTGTTAGTCTGTCCATGAGAGCCAAATAATTGTCTTTTTCCTGATCCTGTGGAACTGAGATCTAAATAATAGATGGAGTGAAAGATTTCTACTTACAGATACATGGTAAAAAAGATACACTCTATTCTCTAACATAATAAATTTTTCTCTGACAATTCATTCAATTTCTATGTCTATGCCTATGTCATAAGCCTTCCTTATGACAATTTTAATGAAGTTCCATGTGAGGAATTTCACTTAGTTTAGGTATAAAATACGATAACTTAATTTGTCCAGCATGTAAAGATAAAACCTACATTTTTTCGTTTTGTGTTTTAATATTGTGAGTAATATTGACTCTATTAGCCAAGAATTGGACAAAACAGAGAGAAAGTTTAACAACTATCTTCCTTAAAATACTGAAGATGTCAAGAATCTCCGTAGCTTTATTTACTATCTTCTACAGTAAGAAAATTTAGAAATTTTACCATTTTTACAAATTCAACTTTTATTTACTTTTCCTTCAGTGGGAGATTTTGATGCCTTACCTGCAAGGTACCATTATTGATGACAAGTCGAATTAGAAAATGTCCAATTGTTTCTGGGCTCTGTTCAATATTTAGAAGAAGTCCATGAGGATCATAGGTCCTAAATTCCAGGTGGATGAAATTTTGCATGTTCAAATGTAAGCCTTGAAATTCCAGGTAAGAATCACCATAGTAGCGAGCATAACTAAAATCTGTGAATAGAATTTTGAGACATGTAAGAATATAAAGATATTTTTCTTCTTCACACACTGCTTTCTTATTCTGGCAGTGGTAGCAAAGATACAGCATAATCGTTTACATCTTTCAAGGTTTCATAAATGAATCTGAAAAATTATATTGGTTTTCTTCTGCCAAAGGTTAACGCTGAGAGTTTATATAACTAGACAAAAAGGTTTTTGTCAAATTATATTAAGCAAGCATATAGATCAATCCCTGAAAGACTAGGCTATAATGATGAAAGAATTGGTACATATCTAGCAGCTTTGGCTTGACATTTTCTTCAAAGTCAGGTGTTTTCATCAAACCTAGATGCAAGAACGAATGGGTTTGAAGTCTCTACAGAAACTACACAGTATCTAAAGGGAGGAAGACATTCTACAAGCTAATTATGAAGTTGGCATCTTAATATATCAAATATTTTCTGGTGCCAGGGTGAAAGATGAAAATTTTCCTTGGGTTTACATCCATCTTGTCTCATTTATCTATGAACCTCATAGCATTCAGCACTCCATGCAATATCTGACAAAGGCAGATGTAACACTTTTTAAAATAGAAAAGGTATGTGAATACATGGGTTTAAGCCCAGTAGGTGACACTTAAAAGGGGCTTCTTTGTATTTTTTATTTCTTCCTGTCCCCTTCTTTCTTCTCATATTTCCTTTCCCCATTCCTTTCCTCTATGTTTTTTGCTCCCTTCCCTTCCCTGTTCCCTCCCTTTTCTCTCCTCTCCATTCATTGCTCACTTTCCCCCATTTTTTCCCCTTCTTTTTCTTTCTCTTATGGTGTGTTTACAAGGGAAGAGACATGCACATAGGTACCTATCCATACACAGCTGCAGTCTTGCACCTTGTTTTTTTCATTTGCCAGTATTTAAATTGAGATCACTACATTTGTCTGCTTGTAAAGACTAAAAAATATGGGTTCTCTTCCATACTTGTAACATGAGGAGTTAAGTATTTCAATTTTTGTAGAAGCGTGTATATATGCTTTAGTCTCACAGCACACAATTATTTGTTTGATCAGCTTCATGAGACTGATAAAAATTTAAAGAAATATTAACAATTCAGCCATCTTGTGAAAAATGTTGCTGCAACATTATCAACCTGCATACAATACACAACACATAAGTGAATGATTCCATTTCCCTTTGGTCAAATTTCACTCAATCAATTTTACAGGGGTTTAGGATATCTTTGAAGGTCACAGATCTCTTTTTACTTTCCAAAATAGGTAAAATTTTAATCCTTGGACAACAACTTCAATAGCAAATGTCTCACTATATATGATTAAATTCTGAACAAAAATGATAGTGGGATAAAACAAAAACTGTTGATGCTGAACTTTCATGTTTCACTGTAAGGGTATGCTGAATTTTATCCTTTCATGAATGGCATAAACCTATTTACAAAGTTCGAGTGACTGTGGTCAAATCTCAAGCTAAGCTCTTAAGAAATTCTCAGTACTATATAAGTATCACCAACATATGCATACATACAACATAGAGTAACATAGACCAAAAAATTCCAAGAAATACCAATCAATAACCAGTGCTGCAATAAAAGAGATTTTACAATTTTAAGTGTATTTAATCCTTAAAAACTCTTCTTTGAGCTATAAGCCTGCAGGTGTAAATTTCAGAAAATTAAATTAAAAAGAAAGGCACAGAGAGCTTTTTACATTTTATAGACAGGGCAATTTCTCAAATAAAAGGCTTTTGAGAATTATTGCCAATCCCTAACCCTTGTTTGTTTTCCTTCCTGAGCAAGCCACTGAGCTCTAAATCTTTCTCTCATTCTGCTTGCCCTGAATTGCCCCTGAATAGATTTTGCTTATCCCAAGGAACCACTCAGTTATCCCCACACTCCTGAAAGTCTGATACCTAACCATCTCTTTTTCTTGATCCATGCTGGAGATCAGCTTGGCTAAAAGACAGCAAAGTTGCACACAAAATCCCCTTCCTGCAGTCCTAAATCCTTCTGCTACCTTCCCAATATTTTGGAGGTGGGTTGTTTTTATTGCTGGGTTGTTTTTCTCTCCCACATTGTTCAGCGTATAATAAAGCTAACATGTGAGAAAGGTCAAAACTATGTCAGCTCTCCAGAGGTTTGCTAACAGAAGGCATTTGAGATCCCAGATCTCACAGAAGAGTAAAATCTGTAATCATAAGGAAAAAAAAAAAAAAAAAAGGTAGTTGCAGGAAGAGTTTATTCACGATTCCTGAAACTGTAATTTAACTCTGATAACTGAGGTCAGACTGAATTATCTACTAAATTCAAGGTAAACCAAACAAGCACAAGCTAGTGGCATCTATCTTTAGCTTTCTCTGTGTAATTGTAGCAAGTGCACAGAGCACTACAGACAAAACTTGCAGCTTTATTCTGACCAACTTCCGTTTATTTTTATCTTCATATGGCAGCACGTGATGAAGCCTTGCAAGACAATACACTCCATGCCTATTCCACGGATTTGAGGCCAGTTTGGCTTCTTCTGGGAAATACATTCATGCTGCTAAACAGAAAACTGAAACAAATCATGTGCAGTAAAATTGCTGCAATGGCTCTAGTCCACAAATATGGAAAGAATTAATGAGAGAAAGCACTGAAGAATATTTAGCAGGCTGCAGGTTTCTGTAAAATCCATAAAAATACTACTTCAATAACAAACAGGCTACATACCTTCCCACAACAGCTATTAACATAAACTGCTGGTGTGGTTTTACTTATTAAGATTCTCACATTGTTTGTAACAGTACACAATTTCTTTTTATAGAACATAAGCTTTACTTATAATCCTTCTACTGCACTTAGATGCAGTTTTTTCATTTGACCTCTGGAGTTGGCATCCTGGATTGCTTTTTGCCCTAACAGAGAGGACTCATCCCCCAAGCCTTCAGAACAAAAAAAAAAGAAAAATTGAAACCATTTCTTATCTTTCCCTAGGAATGCCTAGCACTTGTTTTCCTAAAAAACAGACAAGCCCTTTGGTCTATAAAATCCTCTCAGCTTTAGCTTGCTCCCCTGCATACATCCAGCTCTCCGTGGTTTTGTGTTTACTAGACTTCACATGAATGTTAAATGTCTGAATGCTAAAAAATTTGAGATTCAGCTGTAATAGTAAGCAGATACACACGCAGGTCTGAACCCAGCTGACAGGCAAGCTTCATTAACTGTTGCCACTCCCTACTGGTTTTCTCTATTCTAGTATCAGCTGCATAAGCTTCAGAATGGAGACCTGCAAATTTAAAAAATTTTGAGAGCTACATAATTGTCTTTGTTTATAAAAACAGGTAGAGAGAGATAATAAAAACTTTTTAGATGTTCACGAGCATGCACTCCTGGTGATTGAGCTTTTGCCTCCATATATTTCTATGTATAATGTACCCCCTGCAGTTTGCATGGATTTAGGCACAAAGAGGATTAAAATAATGTTCTTCTTCTTTCTTCTGCAATTCTTTTTGTAATGTTACACCTGGGAACAAAATCCTCCCATTCAAGCTATTGGTCCTCTCTTTTTCGCGGACATATATTTCACATCTTTTGTTATTCTTTTAATTAGAACTATCTTACAACATTCAAATAGAAGGCATTATTGCCTATGGAAAGGACCTGTCATGAAAAAATCATAGCAATTGATTTTTTATTTGAAATTTTATTTATTTTTATTAAGAAGGAACACTTTTCTTTTATGATGACCGCATAAAGCGGTCATCATAAAAACCACTTATGTTTGTTTAAAACCAGATAATGCCGAAAGAAGAAAAAAATAGAAAAGCAAAACAAGAAAGTCAGAGCAAGGGCTGTTTCACAGGGCTGTTTGCAGACCTGATGATGACTTCCAATGGATGTCCATGTCCCAGGTTTACAGCTTGCCAGCTTCCTCCATACAAACTGCCATGGCTTCCTCAGCCAGGGCGTGCTCCTGGCCCACCACACTGGGCACCCAGCCCTGCCAGCACCTCCTGTGAGCCTGGCTGGCAGGACCCAGTGCCCTGCCCTTCCAGTGGCCACACTGATGGATGGCTGCCCCATTGTCTGCACAGTTCCTCTCACTCCCCACTGCTGCTTGTGGTGAGATCCCTCTGTGGGCTCTGTTGAGGGAGTTGTATGGACAGAGAAGGCTGCTGCCACCAGCAGGCAGAATATTGCACAAGCACGTGTGGAGAAGAAGCTGAGCCAGACACAGAAAGGGCCAGAGGCCACGACCCCGCAGGCAGGGATGGGTGGGCTGATGAGACAGGAGAAGCTGGAAATGCATGATGGAGCAGCAGACATACAGCTACTCAGGGCATTGCTGAAGGCAAACAAGGCTCTTCAAGAGACCCTCAGAGGCAGCTCAGCCCAGAGCTGGTGGAAGTTGCTGGCTTGAACCATTTCAGGCACATGTGTGAGGAAAGGGGCAGGTCAGGTCTCACCCTGGCAAGGCGCTGCCCTGCTCCACACAGCCTGCAGCCCCAGGGGCTGGATTCCAGCAGTGGGGCCAAACCCTGGCACTAGGGAGGCAATGCTCCACACTCCAACCCTGGAGCCCCTAACCCAGCTCCCAAGTGGCAAAATCACCAGAAGTCCCTCCTAAGGGAAGGGCCCAGGAAAGCTAATGGGTATATAAGCCAGAGCATAAGGCACACACAGGTCTTGACGCTACATCCTCTTGGAATTTCTCTCAGGTGAACACCACTAGAACCAGAAGTGGTAGCTGTATTTGTTCTTTTCTATATATCTTCTTTCTTTTAATTCCTTCTTCTCAAAGTTTGAGTAACTTAAAGTCAGATGGGTTGGAGTTTGTTAAGTGGAATGGGCTTAGAGTTTACTAAATTAATGCTTTGTGGAATGCTTTATGTTGATTTAATGTTACTCTAACATTAAAAAGTTCCCAGATTTTCTGAATTTTGAAAGTAAAGCTTTTATTTGTTTGCCCTCTTGAGAATATCTTGTCAGTGTTTCTCCATTGCATCTAACTCAAACTGCAAAAAATAACGTTAAATCCTTTTAAAAGACTCATTGAATGAGCTCCGGGGCCTTACACCAAACCAACTTGATGTCCTCAGAGGCTTGTCTGTCAGCTTCACTGTCAGAGCAAGGATCTGGGATTCTACACAGAGACCAGCAGGCTTGTCCAGCTCACAGATGTTTAACCCTTGTTACTCTTCCCTATGGGCCCCAATAACACTGCAAGAGTAGCCCAATGCACCAAGAGTGGCTGCAGAGCTCTCGGTGTGGGAGGAAGGCATGGGGGACCTTCAGTCCTGCTGTTGAGCAGGAAGTTTACAAGGAGGTTATTGAGCCTCCAGGCAGGCTCTTTGTAGATATTAATGACAGAGGGATAAGAGAAAATATACTTAAACTGAAATTCAGTGGTAAGGTATCTTACCACTGAAGAGCATACTTGTTGTCCTAACTACAAAGAATTAATATCCCTATTATATTTTTTTTAATTTCACAGAATATAAAAGCAGGATTAATGGATGATATTAGTCCTATGATGCTTTTTTTTTTTGTTACCACTTTTAGAAATTTCTGTTTCAGGTAGCCTACGCATGAAGGAGTGGGGTTTGGTTTTTTTCACTCCCAATGTGCTTAAAGCACCTCAGCTTTCATTTTCCTTACACCTGTTTTCTCTCAAAAAAATCTAATTTCTTTGAAGTTTCCTTTTTAATGAGTCATTTTAATCACTCTCTTTTGCATCTAAAATAAGGTCCATCTTCCCAGCAAGTCCTGAAAGACAGCCACAGCAAAATAATCTATGCATTTTACTATTTACTCCCTTAAATACAATAATCTACTTCATATTTGTAACCACCATTTAAAAGGGTTTTGTTTATTTTCAAATGAGTCTCATTTACTTCCATACATTTCATTTAGTCTTTTCAGCTGAAACACCTTAAAGGCAGAGCAGAACAATGTTCTCCAACCATTATTTCTATTTACAGTTGCAAAGCTATTTCACTGCAATGTGCTTCACCTTTGGTTCCACACAACAAACCCACAATTACAGTGAATCCATGTTTTATTCTGTCACAAAAGTCTGTGCTGCATGACTAGCAAGGAATTACAGTTATGTTTTTCTCTCAAAGTTGAAATGTTCTCTAATGTGGCGTGTTAGACAACAATAAAATGCGGTTAACATCCAGAACAGTTGCCAGCGCAGCCCACAAGTAGCTTTCAAGCAAAGGAAAACAAGTTATGAATAAACGCCCTTCACTGTTGCTTTTTCAAGCTTACACATAGCCAGGGATTTCAGCGGCCTTTGAAATTCCTCTGAAAGAAAAACATGACTGTTTTAGAGCTCTTATTACTTCACAAGATCTTCACTACTAGCCTAAACACACACACGCAGAAACACGTATGTAGAATTCAGGTGCCTTAAAGGTATGGAACATCAGACCCTAAATCCCAGAGAGCTCCTTCTATTTCCCTGAAGTTATTACACATCTCTCCTTTTCTCACACATATGTCAATCATGTCTGTTGATCCAAGTTTTGATTTTTAACTCCTACATGAACAACAGCCAGTCTGTAATGTTTTTGAGTGAGGTCTACTAGTACTCACCTTTGCTACTCACTCCATGAATGGGACTCCATGAAGTAGGCTGCATTTTCTATTAATTTTCAGTTTTTCCCTCATTCTATTCAGGAGTTACAGTTAGAAACAAGAAAACTATACATATAATTTTTTTTCACACAACGATTTTTTCAGATTTTTTTAAAATAAAAATGCTGACTGCAAAGAACGGAAAATATCCTCCTTGAACTCAGGGAAAAGGGAGGCAGAGTCTTCCAGCAAGAATCCATTTGAATTATAGTAGGGACCTGGAATGCAATTAGTGCAGGAAATTGTTTTATTATGGTCAGAAGATTATTAATAGTTTCTAAAGCAGAATTCTGTTTCCTGGTGAAGTGTAGATTTTAAATTCAAATCTACTACCTCTATCTATTAATTGCAGTAATAGCTTAGTGAGTTAACTGATACTTGCTTGACTGCTGCCTGCTAGTCCCAGAGGGGATTTTTTGCCATGTGGGCTAGCTCCTCAACATACAGATATATAGATAATGGAAAGAGGTGTTTATGTTCATGGCAGTAAGAAGGGAATAGAAGAAATTCTCTCACTGAAGGCATAAAACATACATACATACATATATATATACATACATATATATATATATATATATATAAAAATCAGGAAAAACATCAGCAGCGTGTGGTTCTGCTTGCTTCAGCTAAAGTTTTTTTATTTTTTAAATCTACTAGAAGAGACACAGAGAAGATCAACTAGTATTACTGCAGAAATCAGGAGCAGCTCTTACCTCAGGGATAATTTGGCTTGCTCTCAGCAGAACTTCACAAGTCTTGCTAAAATCTTTCCCCCTGCTGCTCTTTCTTACAAAGCACAGGCATCTGGCACACAGCCAGCACCAAGCCCAGTGCCACTGCCTACATGCTGATAACCCCCATGGCTAGAAAGCATTAGGGCCACCACTGGGGGAAAAGCAGTTCTATCCAAAGGAAACCAAGTTTTTTGCCCTTTACTCATAAACCAACAAGCTGTTTTTCAGTCTCTTACAACTAGACTTTGAACAAACAGAACTGAACTATTTTTAGCATATGATAACTGTTTTAAAGACCATAACAATATTAATGGTCAAAGCAAGAGGAGTTCATAATGTGAATTTAAGATATCCTTTAAAGTGTCCTTTATAACTCCCTATTCCAAAGGGAATTATCTTCCTAATATTCAGAATAAAAACAATTCATGTAAATAGCAAGATAATAAACATCTTGCAAGGTATTGTGAGAGCTGCACAGTTAAAGCAGAACTTTTTAAGCCTAAGATAAAAAAAAAAAAATCAGTAATCATCCCTTACCCCCAATACAAAGTCCATAATACAAGCAAGATTATTCCCTGATTGGAAAATAAGCAAATAAACCACGGTGAAATTCAGAAAAAGACAATATTTATATCTGGCCAAATCCACTGGTAGAATAAATAGATTTTTAAAAATTTGTTTCATGGTGTTCTGTTTTTCTAGTGCAGTCAAAAAAATCACCATTAGGAAGGTGCATGGACTATCCAACCATGGGTATTGCTTTCAAGTGACACACACAATAACACTGTCTATTCTGTGCATTTAGTTAAGGATGTATGCATGGTATCTAGCAGGAGGATAACGGAACTCTCTGTGAATAATTTGTTTTTGTTCCAGATCCAAATATGCAGATAGCCAACACTTTGATTTAGCAATTCAGCTTGAATTTGCTTAAGATTATGCAGCTATGGGAGAAGTGAAATTTAGGTGATTTGCTGACAAGTATTTTCAGGAGTGTGCTTCTTCCTCTTGAAGGTTATTATATATATTCTTGTGAAGGCCTTGGATTCAACTCATATTTATCGTGAGAACCACCTCTGTCAGTGATGTCACTGATGAAATACTGTAGCAAGATGGCAATCTAAGGTTTGTGAACTAGCTGTGCTTGTTCCTTGTAATTTATAGTAAATACTTTTACCTATTAATTGTACACATGCCTCACTAAATTGACAACAAAGTTTCATCTGTTCTGCATTTGTAAGTAAATGTTGTTGTATTTACCACAGTTGTGATTTTCCAAAGGCTCCTAACTGCCTGGTGAGTTGCAGTTAAGGGTCAAGGGCATTTTTCTGTCTTCAGGATGCATTGTTTTGGTCACAGCTATGTATGACATCTCTCAGGCTGGTGGCACATGAGCAGGCTGATATCAGCTGCACAATGTCTTCATCTTGGACACATGAAGCCTGAAAACATTCCCAACTGAAGCTGTACTTTCAGATATGAACAGTATGCACCGTATTACCATATCAAGCTGTCTTTTACAAATTGGGATGACACTTATGACCCTGACAGCAAAGCTACAGTGATCTGAAATAATACTCCGTTCATCCTTCTGGCGAAGTTGTGACTAATATCTTGCATATAGTGCTGTGTTCAGTATTTCCATATCCCCCTGCTTTCTTTTCCCCCAGTTCGACAGCTGTCCTATGAAAGAAATACCAAAGCCTCAATTAAGAGTCTGGTGAGTGTTATTTCTGTTTCCTTCATCTTAAATAATGTATTAGAAGCCTGCAGTCTTCTAATGCATTCTTATGCAATGGTTTTTTTATTTAACTTCTAATGAAGACCTGCATGCACACAAAGCATCAACAAAAAACCACTCAGTGAATGTTAAAAACGTGAATCATTCACAGTATTAACTTCTTCAATGATGTCCAATAAAGAAGGCAAAAGATAGAAAATGACATGTCACATGCATCTATTTCACTTTCCAAACCCTAGTGGTCTAGGATCTGATAATGTGCATGAGAACTATGGAAACAAATGTTGCCATGAATATTAAAAGAATACAAGTAAGGAGTGAAACATTCATAACATACCACACCAATACTCCAACACACAAAAATCAGTGAATGTTTTGAAGATCACACAAAAAACCTTTGATTGAAAACAGGATCAGAAAATTTAGTAGATATAATTTATGACACATAACCTTGTAGAGAAACCCAAACTCAAAACTTCAAAGAGATGGTTTATAAACTGTAGATATAACATACAATACTGGCTGTTCCCCCTTTCTGTTTTGTATGTGATTTAGTCCCTTGAAACATATACACACAAAATTTTTTTTGGTATATTTTTAATATAGGAACTGACAGTCCAAAGGATGGAGAAGGTTTAGAATAATAGTGCTGCTTAGGTAATTTATTTCAAGATATGCATTTGAAGTAATTTATATGCTGAGAAATTCAACCTTACATTTGGTGTCTTAATGTAAGCACTGTAGAATAATTTCCCCTGTGCAGAACTTACTGTGTAAAAGAAGGCCTTCACACAAATTTTCTATAGCACAGATTCTATAATGAATCATGACAAGAAAATTAATTGTGCAGATGCATCACCTTCCAAAATAACTACATGTATGGAATTTGTTGGTGATAATGAAAAATCAGTAGCTTCTTGTTGCTTCAGAGCAAACATCTGGGTTTGTATAATGCTTGACTAGCATCTTTGGTTAATGCAGATTGGACCCTGAAGTAACTACACCATGGTTGAGATAGAGGCTTCCTAAATGAGAATTCGTGCAAAGATCCCCACTTTTTATCCTAAGATCATGTTAAACACAAAACTGACTGCAAACCTAAATGAGGGGACATGACTGAAAGCTAGATGACTTAAAAATGCTGCCTAGACAGCAATCAGGGCTACAAAACAAATAAGTTACCCATGCACCTTTATCTGTGATGAAAAAAAAAGCAAATAGATAAAGATGTCTGTTACCAAGATGACACAGACAATCAACATGGCAAAACCAAGATTTTCACTTCTGAAGAAGCCATGCAAAATACATAATATTCAACAATGTTAAGAAGCTGTATACTACACATGAAGTTTTCCTGTGTGCTCAGAAATTGGGATGACAACATCAAAAGCTGGAAACATTGATCAAATTCAGAATACATTCAAAGACACACGTGGAGCAAAGAAAATGGTGGTGGAAGATAAAAAGCAGTAGAAAATAAATGGTGGTAGAAGATAAAACTTCCTCTGGATTGTACACTAGTTGACAAACTAGGAATATATTGTGTAGCAGTTGTGGTTAAACTGGGCAGAAACACCAGTTAAGTGTAGTGCTTTTGGTTCACCAATCTTCATTTCCCAGCCAACAAACCAATTAATATAGTGGGTGTAGCACTGGCAAAATGCCAGTGCACCCACTAGAATTATTTACTTATTTACTGCTGCAAGATAAGGATTAGGGGGAGAGCAAAGCAAGCTCAAATCTTTAGAGGATATAAAGAAAACTTTATTAACAGATCTTGAAGAAAATTATTACAAAATCAGAATAAACCTTCCAAACACCCCTCCTCCCCTGCACTTTTCTTTCTTTTTAGCACTGACAAAATAAAGAGAAAATTTGCTGTCTTCAGTCAGTTCACCACTTTTAAAAAATGTTGCTGTCTTATTCCAAAAGTTCTATACTTTCTTGGTGATTTCTCATAGGTAGCTCCTCACAGCACTGACTCCTTCCTCACAGTACAGCCAAAAAACTGCCGCTAGCCCACTCTTTTATAGCACTCATCCTCATTGGACACAGCTGTGGCCTATTAAGGGCAGGCCTGTTCCTAATCTTCAGTGATTAGTACAGCTGCAACTGCTCAGGTGTCAGATTACCTTCTGCACTATTCTCTTACATTCTATCTCCCCACAAAAATAATCTTTCTTCAGTCCACTTAGGGAGAGGAGTCTCTCCTGTCATGCCATGGAGACTTTTCCACAAGAAACAGTTCTCTTGTGGTTTTAATTCTCATTAATAGCAGCTGCCCAGAAAAATGCAATTGTGAAGTCCCTCCCGCAGTTTTGGAGTTTTCCCACAACTAACACCATGGGTAATTTCATCTTATTGGAGTACAATTTTAAGGATGAGCTATTCTAGTATAGAAAAAAACAAAACCTTCTTTTATCTCTGGCAACAGAGGTTTTCTTGTTTCATCCCTGGGGCAAAGTTTCTCATTTCTCTCATATGTCTGTTCAAGCTTCTCACTGGATCACAGCTACTTCAACATCTGCTTGCTTCAACATGGGCGCCTCTGCTCATAGCTGTGGTTAGAATGCTACATGCCCCCAGTGCATTCCATGAATTACAAGGAAAAAAACAAAGTCTGATGTATCAGTTATATCTTCACCATAGCCTTACACGAGAATTTCAGCCCAAGACTAAGATATTGCCTCATTCTCCTCCCATCTGGGATTTGACTCCTTCTTCACTGACCTTGGTGTCTCCCATGTTTTTTTTCTTTACATGTCTTCATCCTTCCCTTTTTCTCTCACTTGAGAGAGGATCGATGTCTGCAAGTTTCATGTGCGCACACAGAGAGTTAATATCTCACCTGGGCCTGTGGATGGTTATGTGATCTCTGCTGGGCAGCGGCCGCTCTGGCTGCATGGCTGCTTTCCAGCCCCTGCCAGTTCAATTTCAGCTGCAGGGCTGCCTCTGTTCTCAGCCGCATGATTTTTCCACGGCACCAGCAGGATGGTTCGGCGGCTCGCAGCCAGAGTGGAGCCTGGCTTGGCTCCACCAAGGCGAGTGGAGCTGGCCTGGCCCGCTGGCCGTGGCTGGAACTCGGAGGGCAGAGCCGAGCTGGCTGTGCGCAGGAGCGAGCGCGGCCCGGCCAGCGCTGCAGCAGGGCCCGGCCCGGCCCGGCCCCGCCGGCACCCAGTTACCTTCAAAGGCTGGAAGCCAGAGTGTTTTTCCCGGGGTTTGTTCCTTTAAAATGTGATTTCACAGAGGTATGTTCACTAAGTTTTCCCAAAAATATTTAATTATAAAATAAAAATTAATTTAAAATATGAAAACCACCTATTTCTCTGCTTAGATTTAGCCTTGACTTTCAGAGGTATAGCAAGACTCTGCTGATGTCCTTATTAATCAGAGTAATTCTCTTCCTCTGTTCTAGTATGTGGATTTAGACCACATTGTCACCCTGTTCAGTCAATGGAGAGGAATTCCCATTTCACTCAAAGCCAAAAAAACTTTCTAAATGAACAGAAGGAAAGTTTTCTAAAAGAATGGAAAGAAAATGCAAAGCTGCCAGTGGTAAAATATTCTAGATCACCATCTTATCTTGGTCACTTGGGAAATTACTTATGTCTATATGGAAATTGTCTTGCCCTCGCAGAGAGCAGGAATTTTTGTTTAGTTCTATAAATCTCTGTGCCTGCAATAGCAACACCACTTAAACTGTGGTCTGCTTTAGGAAGGTCCCTCTACTGCTGTGAGTTTGAAAGGACCAGATCTCTATAACTTTGGGTCATGTATTTCCTAATATACCTTCATCCTTTAAAGATAAAAATTAGATAACAAGAAGCTGGGTCCAGAGGAATTGCTTTTTAAAATTTATGTTTCGTAACTTTTATATAATTTTCTGATGATGACTGTTTATTATGTTGAAATTATATAACGTAGGAGTAAATCTAGTATATTTTTACATCTTGTGCATAGTACTACTAAAACCAGTCTCCATATTTATATTCTAACAAATAAAAAACTTTGTAAATGAGGTGAATGTAAAACACAACTAATTTGCTTTAGACATCTCCAATATCCATGAAAGGTAAGCAATCAAGACAGAAATATTTGAGGAAGGACCAAGGTACAAAAACATAACTTGTATAGGAACTGGAAATAATCTAATTTCACAGTCAAGCCTTTGCAAAATTCTCAGCTATTGCTTTTCTGCTATTTGGTCTTCTGCATAATCTGACAATATGCCAAGTACTTCCACCTAAATATATTTGTTAACTTTCTCAGAAATTTAAAATTCACCTCTGGTAAGCTCATGTTTTATATGGTCTATATAAAATACAATTTAAGAAAAGCAGTATTGTCCCCAATGCCTCTGAGTAAAGATTACTCAGGAAAATCAAACTACATGTACCCACTTAAATACCATATAGCAAGAATCACAGAATTTATTGGCAAGCCCTGAATTCTGTTTTGATTTAAAAAAAAAAAGCTACAACTCTTCAAAAATAGATTATTCGGGAGCGAGAGCATCCAAATTTAGTTTCTTTTGAAAGTTTGATGGGAATTGACAGCAGATACTGATAACAAATGAAAAACCCCTTTTTTACACCAAATAAAATTTGGAAAAAAATGTTTATTATCATTTTGGATACAATGACATTTCATTCATCTAACTGTATTTAAAATTTTCTTCCAAATCTTAATTAGATTAATTAGTAATGTTAGGCACATTAAATGCAGACAATTGAAAAAAGTAATTTCAGACACATAGAATGTAGAAACTAAGAACAGCTGCATCTGTTAGCTATTTGTATGATATGATTTTCACCAAAAATATTAATGTGGAAATTTATTAATTAAAGACAAGCACTACAGTATTTAAGATTAATTGTTTTCAATTTCTAATATGCCTAAAGTAGCCAAATAGTTGCAATATGTTTTATAATAACAGGAGCAGATGCTGTGCACACTTTGGAGAGGAACAGATAATAATGAAAACCAGAAAGACCCTGAAATACAAAAGCTTTGTCCTGAAAATTGATATTAGCTCAGCACAAAGAAATTTCAAGTGTAATCTATTGCATGGTGGTACACAATGCATGTATTACTTAGGATGGTGTTTAGAGTGTTAGAGAAATATTGATTCCAATTGGTGATGCCATTCATTATGTCTTCATTAATTGTTTTGTAAATGTCCTTCGTTTCTTTCTCTTTATAGGATGGGAAATTTATAGTCAATTTGGTTACCTTGAAAGTTCAAGCTAGCTAATAATGACTATGAAGTAAATTTCTTTATATCTAATACTATAATAAATATTGGAGAAAGTTATTTATTATTACAATATTGGAAAACATATTTAGATACTCTCCAACAGTTATAAAGAAAAATGAAACATCTAGTTTGTGTCTTTTATAGCCCACTCCTAAATTATTATTTTTCAATTTAATACTTTTAAATTATTTGATGCATTGTGAACCAAAACATCAAAAATTCATCTTATGCCTTTCAAATGTTCAAATTCAATGTTTTAGTAAGTAAAAAAAGAAAGAAGGAGTTAGATTTTAGTACTACCAATTTCTAGTATTAAAAACTTCATTCTCATGAAGAAAACTCCATGGCTTCTGTTTCCATGAGGTTCATTATGGACCTGTTCCTTCAGCATAGCTTCAAATTTTATTCACTTTCTAAGGAGAGTACCAAAAATGACCTGATATTTATAACTTGACTGTTGTCATTTAAGTCTAATGAAAATCAGCTTCTCACTGTACAAGAAAAGTGTTTACACAGGTCTAAAACAGAACACTGAGCTTTCTCTGAGGACTTAGAATTGTCTCCCTTATTTCAAGTACAAAGCAGGCTTCTCATCCCTTAGGAGACCAATGCTAAGCCCCCTGAAGGAATTAAAAGCATTTCTCTTACGTGTAGCAGGCATACTGAATCCATGACAACTCACAAACACTTACAAGCAAGGCAGAGACATGCATATTACAAAACCCCTCTGCTTGGAGAAGTTTATCCTGCAGCTCCCATCTTCCTCAGGCATGTCACATATACATGTCTCAATAATGCCATTCAGCAGAAGTGAATGCAAAATCCACTGGGACAGAGAAAAGGAGGGAGATGTGCAAGACATCTCACTATGGCCTGGTGAATAAGGCTGTCACCTGGCTAGAAACCTCTGAATTGTGACAGGATATTGACTACAACTCTACCACCTACACAGAGAAGAGTGGGATTTAGGTCATCTTTAATATTAAGAAAATCTATGTTATAAAAGAAATCCATAATTTTTGGATGCAGGCTAAGAAAACATTTGTAAGAATCAAGAAGAGGAGATATATTTACAAATGAAGTGTGTGAAAGGCAATGGTCATTTATGTTATTTGCATTATGCCTAGAAAAGCAAAAACAAACAAAAAAACCATGGCTTTGGTGGCATAGACCTCTTACTTGGTCTGACAAAAAAATAAAATCAGGTACACAATGCTTCAAATAATCAAAACTACTGTAAAAATACCTGTCTAAAAATTCAGTTTGCTAAATAAAGAATATACTTTTTTTTCCCTTATATAATCCAGGGAATTACTGATTAAACAGCATTTCCTCTAGAGTGATCATGACCAAATCCCTACACTGCATCCTTCTGCCCCTCAAAATGGGACCAAGAAATATGCAGTAATTGTGACATTAAGCATTTTGAAGCAATAAACCAAAACAAAAAGTTCCTTCTGAAAATGAAGCAGGAACCTATCCAACACTAGATAATAGTAACCAGGGAAGGCTGTGGCTGGGATGCTAAGCCCTTCTCAGCTGCCAGGTATCGGATTAAGGATTGCATGCAGATCTGTCCACCTGGATGCCGAAGGCCAGAATTTTATCCTGGGTGTTGACATGCACAATTGCCCTTTCAAAGAACTAAACAGGGATCATTATTCTCTTTTACAGCAGTTCCACAAAGGTGGTGGTAGTGGCACTGTTCATCTTTTATGCTACAAAGCAATTATTATACTGTTCAGCCAGCAGGAGACCCAGGTTAATTTTTTTCTAGGTCTGGGACTCAATATCTCTGTCCTCTATCTATTAGCAAATGTTCCAGCTAGTAGATAGAAAGCTAGCCCAGAGGGTATTTTGTCCCTCAGAGTGGCACAATTCATGAGAAATGTAAGTGAGGAGGAAAGTATAGATTTTGTAGCCTTAGTCTCCCTTATCTGAGAGAAGGGAGACACAGGATGACTCAGATTTACTTTATGGTGGATGAGGAGAGAGGAACTTCTCTCACATGATTTACCTGAATAATTTTAGATGCATTTTTCAAGAGGAATCACATTCTAAAAACATCTATTTCTCTGCCTACAGACAGTCTAGTGTCAGACTCCAGATCCTGCCACAGACAAAAGAGAAGACAGCACTTAAGATGGGGACTAGACATAGTGTTTTAAAGGTCTCATACCATATGCTGTGTAATTAATATGGAAATGCTGTATTAACATTAAAATTGTTTTGTAATAAAGTTTCCCTGTTGTCTGTCCTTTTTCTTAGCTGTTATGCTCATCCTCCCTATGTCCTGCTGGGTCCTATGGTTGACACTTCAGTCTTCCTCAGGAGTGATGGGGGTGAGAGGTTGCAGGGGGTCACAGTCAGCTGTCAACATCCTCAGGTCTTCACCAGAAAAACTGTCACATTTCTTTGTCCTCAAGCTTGGTCACTGCTTTGGGTTCTTTTTAAATGTTTCCCTGTGACAGCCCTTTTCCTTCTCCCAGACTGCCAGCTCCAGCCTTAGAGTGGCCTGCAGCCCCACAGCAGCCCCATGCACACAAAGGGCTGGGCACTGTCAGGCAGCAGTGGAGGTGCGGGTGTCACCCCTTCTGCAGTGGGGCCACCATAGGGCTGGAGTTGGAGCTGGAGCAGGGGAGGCAGCAGCCAATGCCTCCAGCACAGGAGTTAAACCAGCAACACCCAGATCAGGCCAGAGAGAGTCTAGGCCCCTGAGCTGCCGGGTCAGGGCGGACAGTATGTTTACTGGGCTGCACTGACTACCTAGATCCCACATGGATAACATCATTAATCTCCAAGGTAACTCATGATGATGTCTAAAGTCCTGCTAAGGACTATGGAGTCTTAATGAGCTCTTAAATGATTGAGTGTAAGATTGTAAGATGAACAGTATCTCTTCCAAATTTTGTCAGCAAAGCTGACATTTCTGATTTGATTAATAGTTACCTTAAATGTCCTTGAAAGACAGGGAGAGTAAAAAAAGGAGCTTCTTGGGGCAATGTTGGCCCTAAAACTGATTAAAATCATACAACTTCAAGGTTCTGAGAAGCATCTATCCACTCGTGCAGAACAAGAGAAGCTCAGTTGAATGAAATATTGACCTTCATCTTCCCTCACAGTTCCTCCAAATCACCTGATCTCTCAGAGAAGGAACCTTCAAATTCCAGAAATGTGAGATGACCTCAAATCTAATAAACTTAAGAATCAAGTACTACAGTTTTCCAGATGAAATAAAGTAAGTTGTACAACTGCTTTTATGGAAAATGAAATAAGAATGCAATGCTCAGTTTGTCTCATATTCATTCAATACATTCCTCCAGATTTTATATCACTGATTCTCTCACCCCATTCTTTGCTGTTTATTTAAAACTCACCTGAAGCACTAAATTGTGTAGTTGAATTTTGATTAGTGAAAATTATGTTTTTTCTGCTCAGCTGAAGGACAGAAGCGATACCACATCAGGATTTTACTCATCACTGAATTGTTTCTAGCCCTAGTTGCTATGTTAACCTAGAAAGTAATAATATATGGTAAAATTTTATCTATTGGTGATTTCAAACAGAAGCCTCTGATATTACTTAATCAGTAATATTATAATTTCATACTCTATGAAAACTAATCTTTTACAGTCAACTTCCTTGCACTCTTTTTTCTGCTGAGCGAGTTCTTAAAATTTTAGGAAATTGAATGAATAATTTTTTCAAAGCCTTAAGAGACTGTTTACTTTTCAGTCATCAGAATCAAATGGAGTGTGTCAAGAAACTTCACTCTAACAAATATATACATTTTTAAATTGCTAGTAATGCCAAGGAAACAACAGAGGTCACTTCATTCCTGGAAAATATTTTAGTACATGTTCAGTTTCATCTGCATATTATTAAGGAAAAGCTGTTTTAAGGTTGATTCCAAGCTAGCAGATTCCAAGAAATCACATATTTCGTATTTTAACTACACTGGGTTCAGTGTTGCAAATTTTCTTTCAGATTTATCAAATCAGTCACAAGAACTCTTCAGAGGTTTGAGTATGATGAGTTCCAAATTTTAGCTATGTCTTGATCTCAGTTATGATTTCTAGTAGAAACCTAATCTAAATAAAAAACACTGTCTGATTTACCAGTGTCTCATTAGTTTGTGTAAGTTAACATATATACTTTTCTACTATCAAAAGTGGCAGCCTTCCATAACTGTTTAGTGTTGACTTTATGTAGTTTACATCCTGTAAAGGGGAAGGGTTACATACCAAACTAACTTTATTGAATTTTTCTCTATCCTCATCTATTGCTTACTTCCTGACAGAAAGATAGTGTCTCGAAAATTTCATACACATAATACTTTAACAACATTCAATTTTGTCATAGAAGCCTTTCATTTATGCCTTCTCGTGCTCTTAGGACTTCTTTCACACAGATTGTTCAATATGGATTATCTGTAATGCTAAGAAGAACCATAATGATGAACTACATTGAAGCTGATGAATTTTCTCACAATTAATTTTAAGTCAAGAAAAAAGAAAAGCAGTAGTAGTTCATATTGAACACATGTTATGAAATGGCTGTGGTTGCTTGGCAACCAGGATCAGATTTATGGGAGAATAATAAATACCTACAGCAAGCTGTAGAGATTTTCCTGTAACACAAAGATGTAGTTGAAATTTCTTGACAGCTTCATTTACACACTATGCAAGTTTTGTCTATGTGTCTTTTAGCGATGAAAAGTTTGAATTTATCTGTTTAGATTACTGATGGTGTTATATTCACTTTATTTCTTCTTCTCAATCTCTATTGGCAAACAAGCAACCTCCAGGTGAATCTGTTGAGCAGATTTTATGTCCAGCTTCCTATATGACTTCGAATGTTTTTGGGAGCATTTTCATTTGCTCATTCAAGAAGTCACTAACTTTGGGCCACGCCTGCTGGGGAGACTTTTTCAGAATGGTGTCTCTTAACCATGGTAGTGTAAATGTTTCTGTTTGCTTTTGCAGCACATTTCAGACATTGGTGTGTAAAATACACCCTAGGCCAAAACTCAGTTTTCTGCACTGTGAGGACCAAAGGCCATTGCAAGTTCCAGACTTGGAGAGCTGCAGAGAACTATAGACAAGACCTGCATCATTAGTAAACTTAAACCAAGATGTGAACTCACCTTCAGTATGAATAGCTGGGATACTCTGAGCCTGGTCTATGTGACACATATTTTGGTAGCTTTTGCCCTCCTCAGCATGAAAGAGTCCTGAGCTTTTTCTGCTGCAGAATTTAATGGGAGTGGTAGACAGTACTTAAGCAATATCTGTAGCTGCTCTCCATGAACAGCAGCATGCCCTTAAAGAGCAGAATCATGAATACTGTGAACTGAAAGTTTTTCCTCACCTAGCACTTCCTCATTAGCATAGATACAACTTTTCTTGTAAAGTGAACTACTTCAGAGTTTGGAAAAAGAAAAAAAAAATTGTTTTCAGCAAAAAATACAATAAATTCACTTGGAATAACTTCTTTTCACTTGGAATAACTGCAAAGGTGCTCCACTGCCTCCTGTGTTCCAGATGATGCAGCTAATGTGCTGGTAAAATATTCTCTTGCCTGAAGTAGCAGTAGATCATTTCATGACAGATTAACCTTGTAGCTGCTGCTGGCTTTGTCAGGTGTGATGCAATTGTGCTTACATTTCAAGGTATGAACTTCACTGAACGTGTGGAGGGATTTTCTTTAAAGAAAACTAAACTCCTTCTAAACTAAGTTCACATCATCAGTGCAATGGAAGCTTAACATACAAAGGTTAAAAAAAAAGCAATCATGGTGCAAAACCACCACTTTTTTTTGAGGTCCATTTCTGCAATCAAGTGTAGCGAACTCAGAGCCAATGTCTATCATAAAGTCTTCCTTCTGTTTTACCATTATTCAGAGCCAGAAAGGGTAATAAACCTACCATGGTACTCTGGTACCTGTAGGTAAATCCTAACTTTATTTTTGCTTTGTTTACAGAAGACTGCTGTTTCTAGAAATGTATTGTTCTCAAAATTTTTAATGTTCCCTTTCAACTTTTACATTTAAGCTTCTGTCTAAGGTTCAGATTGCTGTGTTTTCAAGAAAGATCATTAAAAAGGAATGAGAATATGGCATCACAATCATGAGAAGAGGAAAATTCATTTAAAACCTACAGCTATAACTTTCTTTAAGAGAATTTCCTCAGCAAGTTAATACTCCCATCCTGTAGACAGGTTATCTAATGATAAAGGACAAGAGTTTAAATAACACTTCTTTCTCTTAGACACTAAGGCAAAACTCCGTAACTTACAAGACTAAATATTCTTCAAAGGGATTAAAACCGGACACAAAAGTGTAATACACTGCAGAATAAGCAAGAGAGTGTGTTATTATCTTCTTTTTCCAGCTGACTACAGTGGATGAGTAAATCTAAGGTAATTTCATTTGATTTAACTGTCTGTGGAGAATAGTATGAAAGTAAAGGAAGTCATAAAAGAGTAAGCAAAAGTTTAAGTTTTCTAGTTATTCTGACACATACCCATATGCCCCTCATTTCATTAGTGAGTGAATAAGATTCTGGTAAATATGCTGCAACACAGACCTTTCTTTTCTGTTTAATACTCTTACAGCAAAACTGTTTTCCTTTAATGGGCACATACAGATTGTGAGAAATTCCTTATGGCTGTTTACAAGAATAAAACTATTGATGGGACTGCAAAGGGAAATTCAGAATTAGTTTCTATGTACTAATTCCAAATAATGCACTTAGTTTTTATTATCTCCCTGGAGTTCACTCTACCTTTGGTTCCTCATTTAACACAATATCACTGAGCTGTAATACACTTCCACATATGAGAAGTTCAGCAATTTAACTGGTTTAGTGGTCTTAAAGTGATTATACCTATAATGCAGAACTAGAAAAAGCCTTTTGATGCTTAAAACCTATAAACCTGTCGTTGTAGATCACAGAAAATCTATTATAGCAGTGAATACTTTTTGCTTCAAATTGAGATGAGCAGGCAAGCCTTTTATGGCAATTTGAGAGGCATTTAATGGAGTGAATCGCTATTCAGAAGCTTTTTATACATGTATTAAGTCCAATATAATACCTGAGCTTAAGAAGGTGACAAACATTAGCTAATAATTCTGTCACTTCTTAGGTTGTACCAACTGTTAAGGAAAATTGCATTCAAAGACTTAGCAGAAAATAAAACAAAATGTACAATAGCTACCACATGCCATTTTAAAACATCACACTTAAATGACATATTAGAACATTACAGACCATGTCAAAAAAGGCAAGGAACTGTTATACAGGACACTGGTTAACTTTGGATTGATGGAGGTGGCACCTGGCCAGAACAGCAAGAACAGATTGACTGGATCTGCTAGATCAGCTGGAGAAGGAAGGCTTACAAGGCCATGACTCCTTTTTACTCATTGCCAGTAGTCTAAGGGGTGCAAGTTCTATTTCACCCAATAAATGAGATTGATTCATAGCAAACTCTAATACAATTATACATGTAAATTGCATGTCAGTAACTAAAAGTACACCTGTCAGTTTATCTTTACCCCCTACCTTCAAAATTCACTCTAAAATACACCAAATGTATTTTTAAAAAGGTGATATTTCCCTGCATAGTTTTTAAATGTGTAGTTAGCTTAAAACTAACAGTTCTTAGTTAACTTAACAGATCAGCATAACAGGTATCTATTAATAGTTCTGAAAGAGCTAGTTAGTTGTGCTGTAGTTGCCATGGTTTTTCAAGGCATTGCACTTGGTGGAGGTTCCACTTTTGGCTATTACATTTGCTGGAAATGTGGTGAAATGCTCTTTAAAATGGCAGTCTCCACTGGGCCTTGAGGTCACCTCCCTTGACAGAGATTTCACAAGTTCTGAGAGCATTTTCAAAATACATAAGAAATATATTAGGGATAGGCTCCAGTTCAAGATGTAAATGCCTAAATGAAACCACAGACATTCTAAATTCTCACTATAATCAGTATCATTGTTGCTGCTAATAATGAAGAGGTGGGACCGTTGTTGGGCTAAGAATGATTTATTGCTCAGACAAACATCAGTCTCAGAGGCTGTGAGATTTTATAGGAGCAAGCAGTTGGCCATAGCTCAAGAGTAGTCACAAGTTACTTTGTTACAAGGCAATATATAACTTTCAATTCAATTGAAAGTAGCTACAAGGTTTATTTTGCTTTTTTGACCTATCACCTTTACTTAATTTTGCTGCACTGCGGATTCTTTCATCTAATGGTCTTCTGTCTCAGGTGTACACATATGCTTCTATTAAACTTCTAAACTCAACTTTATGCAACCACACCCTTACATTATAAACCCTTCACCATCTTATCAATACAGTTTCCCACTTAAGGCATATTTTTACTTACAAGTGTAAAACATAAGTTTATGATTTTTCTATTTAATATACGTTAATTGTATTTTTACATCAATCTAAGCTTCTTCCAAAGCTACAAATCAAACTCTTCAGTGTCTGTAGAATTTTCTATTTCTCTAATTCCCACAAATCAGTACTAACCACATTTCAGTCACCTGGAACTGTTAGCAGTACCCTCATTTACTTTTCAAAACTGAACTGAACCTCAGTCCATGAATGGCAGTCTATGAATTCTTTCCTTTTATTCCTAGACATCCTACGAAAAATAGCAGAGGCCTCTTAGTTTAGACCTTAATATAATTAAATACAAAACTGAAAATCCTTTAAGCAGAATCCTATTTTCTATTTGGAATGCCTTGATTAAAAGTTGATCGTGCAATATGTGATTTCTGTTGATATACACAAGGCTACCCTATAAATAGATTTTTAGAATAGAGAAATGAAAACCACAAGCATCTCAGTGAAGAGATATCTATGGGAATTGAGAGCTGTCACCCTTCCTAGATATTCTCTAGTAATTCTCAGAGTTGAAATGGAAAACAGATTAAATCTCAGTATAGGAGGTCTACAACTCTCATGCAAATGGACTGGCTATGCACAGTGCATCATGACTATTGCATCAAGAATGTCACTGATGCTTTAGAGCTACACAGGGCACTGAATCATTGTCTCTGCTCATGACTTTCAGCTAACATTGCAAATCATACAGGGGTCTTGTAAGAATACTTAGGTCTGGGGAACAGAAAATAAAGAGAAGATATTTAATTTCTTGGACATTCAAATCCAACTTGATATTTATGGTAGAAAATTTTCCAGTTTCCATTTTCAACCCCCTATTTCTGAACCTTTCTAATCAGAAATGTTCTTGAGATAGAAACATAATACAGAAAGGCTGAATCCTACTTGGGAGTCTTTCATTTCTGTATTTAGTTAATCTCAGTGATGATGTACCATTAAAATTCAGCATTCATAATAATTGGCATGTGATGCTATCAATGTTCCCCCTGGGTCTTTTCCTCAGTAACACACCCAAGCCAGGTCTATCATATTTTCATACAATCTAACCCAGAATGTGTTCAGAATTTTCCATTTACATTGAAGAATGTCAGCAGTGTTCTAAGATATCATAGGCTCATTATCTTGTCTTACTAGATCTCTGACATTCAGGAATAAATTCAGGAATAAATCTGTACAATCAATCTACTTTAGTCGTTAGACTAAATACATAGAACTAAATCAAACATATAGAATTAAAAAACTAGGTGCCATTAAATAAAAAAAAAAATTTCAGCTTAAAGAAAAGCTTCATGAACCGGAGCTACTCACAATTAGACAGGAATAGCATACAGAACTAATATTCAGTCAACTGTCCTGGTTTCTGCATGGGTCATGTGGATCAGCAATTTCATTTGTTTCAGGCACAAACTTGTTCCATCTTAGTACACAACTGTCAGCCTTAGTAAATATGTGATAAATATTCAGGAGTAAATAAATGCAACTTCATGGAAGACTGTGTGCAAAACAGCATCAGAGAGATGAAAACTACAACCCAAGATGAACATAGCCAAAGAAGAAAATTAACTTCATAAAGGTGGCATTAGTTGAGGAGTGTTCTGTTCTCAGTGTTAAGAAAGCTGAAGCAGGACTCTGCTATAGAGACAGACACAACAATTTGTCCATGTGTAAAAAGGGGTTCTCAAAGAATGCATGGCTGGAAAAACCCCACAACTGATAATTACAATGCAATCCACATCCCATAGGCTTGCACTCCCCTTCTCACTTTGGCTAACGCTGTTTTCTGGCCCCTTTCTTTTTCAGTGTTACAAGGCAAATTGTCCTTTACAACACTGAATAAGTTTGTAGAAAGCATGCAGGCAAAAGACCCCTGATATAACTAATTATTATCAGTGTTATAGAATATATTGCTTCAGGAGGCAAACTGGAAGGTTGATTGAAAAAGTGTTATAGCAAGCTCATAGAACTCCATCACAATATAGTGTTGAAAACAACAATAAAGCACTGCTGCCAGTAGGCTGTTTACACAACTCAGGTGCCACAAGAAACATGAAAGTGGAGAGGTCTCATAGTTGCAAACTGTAATATTTTCCTATCCAAGCCCTACTGGTGGGGATAAAATTAAATTCAAATTCTCCTCCATTGCTTAAACCATGATGTTTCAATAATCATATTAGTCAGTAAATTGAAATACTTAGAAGCAACAGGTTGTGTTGATTATACTTGTAATAGCAGCAGCTTTCCTTTATTCATCACATTGCATTTTGAATACCAATCTTTTGATAGACACTCATCTGCATGTATCAGAAAAACTAGAAAAATAAATCATAATTTTGCCGTTGAGCAAAGGAATAAACAATCAGCTGGGCTATCTCCCACAATATTAATGACCTGAAAAAAGAATATGTTGCAAAACCATCCTCACATGTACACAACATTTATTTGTAGTAGACAAAGATGATTGTCTTGTGGAAATTAAGTAAAGCTTTAAACATGGTCATTTTGACCACCATAAGTTGTGAGGAATAGCATAGTTTTTGCAGTGAGGAAATCAAATTCTGTCATATATATGCCCATATTTTTTTTGTTGAACCTGAAGGGTTTCTGCAAAGAATGATGCGCACATCCACAGGAGGAAAAAAAAAATCAATTTTATTTTAGTGTGATTGTCCAGCTGAGAAGGACCTTTTTCCTGACAACAGCATGCTTTAAAGCCATGTTGCCAAATGTCAGATTATTTTCATGACCAAGACACAGAGTGAGGAACTGAAAAACCATACTCTTCTTTGAGAGACTGAAATGTTGGTGCTTCAGTGACTTCAGACTCCATTTGTGGAGGCAGCAGGGTGCTTTTCTGAGGCCAGGTTTGCACTCCCCAAGATGAGGAGGTGCATTTTTGGGTGTGTAGCAGCAGTTGGTGGATGTTGACCCCTCTGGGGTCATGACAGAGGGGTCAACACCCACCACCAAAGGTGACAAGCCAGGCTTTGAGGCAGATAAGCAGCAGATCCTGTGAGGTGGGTGGGCTAGTGCCTTTTATCATGCCACCTGTTCTCCCTCACACCCTGTTCCCCTCCTTGGGGAAGGAAGGTCACATTCACACAGAACATTCACATTTGCATGTAGGCCTGACATTGTCCATCCCTTCTAATGGGACATAACTGCCTCACCTGAGCTGACCTGAGCGGTCATGTCTTAGAAGGTGTCATAACCCATAAAAGACCCCCAAGGCACCCCCAGACTCATTTCTGAAGCCTTCCACCAGAGGACTTGAAGCTCTTTCCCTCAAGGGATGGTACCTGGGTGTTCCCACCGAGCCTGAGTGTATATTAACCCCTTGAATTCTATATTTCATGGGCTTCCCCTGCCCTCCACAGATGAAGACCACAACCCTCACATTGATGAGACTGTGACCATCACTTTTCAACAATTAAGTCTTATCACAGATCCATGGGTGGTAGTATTTTTCTACTCTTATCCTTTCTTTCTCTTTTTTCCTCTCATACATTTTCTCAAGTGCTATTTTTATGTGTTTATGTTGCTATCTTAATATAGATAATAATAACCAAAATGGCTACATACCTGATTTCTATTGCAACCAAATTGTTCTAAAATAAACCCTACACACACACACACACATATATATACAGTTACAAACACAATAATTTATGGTCCTTTCCCTCTAGTCTGCCCCAAGGGACCTATTAACAGCCTTTATTACCCTTAATTTCTGGGGCTGCTTGTAACACTATCTGTCTTGGAAATCTCACTTTCCCTTTCTTGTCCTAAGTTTGCTGATCTTTTGTATGTGCTGACACATTTCCTGCCAGCTGTGTGGGGAAATGGACCATGTTCCACGTGTCTGCAAAATGCCTATCTCACTTTTTAAGTTTCTCACTTAAGAAACTGCACAGGTTACAGGAAAAAAAAAAAAAACAAACCTGTGTCATGTCAGTTAATTGAGTTGTATACTCTAATGTTTGACACTGGAAGATGTCCAGTTGCAGCTGGAACTAAAGCAACCAACTAAAGAAGCCAAAATATATTGGAGAGGGATTTAGGAAGAGGAGAAAATGTCTCCTCTTCTACAGTGTATCCTGTTTCAAAGTTTCTTGGGATTCTTTTATTTTTTTATATAAAAATCCCTACAACCAATCAAACAAACAACAAAACAAATTTCTGTGGAGATCAGGGTTATGATTTATCTTTTATTTAGCACTTCATTATTGTATTTCTACTTCTAGTCTGACTCTTAGCAATTTTGTCTTCTACTTAACACCTCAACAGATATAAATCCATTCCCTCAGCTAAATGCTGGAATTATTGCATCCCCATCTTTCCATGGTTTACAGAAACTCACAAATCACAACTCAATCTAGTTTGGCCCCTCCCTACCCTACGCAAATGTGTCCTGATAACAACAAACTGCAAAAATCCCAAAGACCTGCTTAGGAATCCAGTGACTCTTTTATCCAGCCCCTGGTTTCTCACCAAGCTTATAGATTTACCCATCATCTTTAGGTCTTGCAAAATGACAGATTTTTCCAAGTTTGAGTCTGCAAAATCTTCCCACAGAAATTTCTATTCCTATTTTTCCCTGCTAAATGTTTTTTTCTCTTTCCTTAGCCTGACCAGTTCAGGAATTTTTTGCTTGACTGCAGCTGTATCACAGCTCAGGAGACAATGAGGCAGGAGACATTACAGACACTCATAAATCCTATGATTGTATCCTTGAGGGAAGAAATGATAGCAATCACATGAGAGGCACTACATTTTACATCTTTCTTAAATTCAGCAAACCCTGAGGAGGAGTTAAACACAGGTAGTTTCAGCATTCTTCATCTCACTTTCAACTGAAATAACTCTGAAAAGAGGAGCATGTTGTTCAGAGGGAATGCTGTATGCTTAAGGAAGCCCCTGCAATCACTGTAACATCAAAAAGGTTTGTATCCCCAGAAGCGCACCCTTTACACACCCACACGGGGTTAGGCACGCCTGCCTTGGAGAACTCAGGCCATTCATGACAACAAAGATGAACTGAACTGATGTTAACCTCAGCATCCCACTTTTTTACATTTTATCTATGGCACAAGGCCAGATCACTTGCTTCCCTTGCTTTTGCAAGGTGACAAAGGCTGACTGCTGGGAGAATCTATTCTGCCTCACCAGTCACTGTAACTCACTAATGGATTAGAGAAAGCACTGTAAAAAACCAAGAATATATCAGAGAAATCTGAGTAGGGCTTATGTTAAGGGTATGAAAATCTGCCATAAAAACATAATTTCCTTTTCGATTGTGGTGGGAAAACTTAACAAATCACCATGGGTGATGCTTTTTCCAAGAAAAATACAGAAATAATTTGTAAGAATTCTTGGGAAAAGTTCTGGATTTTTTTTTGTTTGTTTTTTGTTTTTTTTCTCTAAAATTTTGAGTTTTAAAAGGAAGATCTTATACGCAAGGTAAGACATAGCTAAATGCATCTCAAAGCCTATTTACATTTAAAATCTATTTACATTTTTTAAAGTTAAGTTTTTGTGAATAAATAAATAAGATCAAATCCTTTGTAATGCAAAATGGTCTTTTAACAGCTAACTTAATCTGGAGATGAAATAAGCATCAGCAGAAAAACAAATCGTTGCATAAAGAATCAGAATTCATACAGTAATCAGGTTACAAAAGACAACTGATGCAATCAAATGTAATAAATGGACATAAATAAAAAGAGTGAAAAATTAAGAGTAAGCATGGTTTAGCGTTAAGAAAATAGTTAATAAAATGCAACACAATACTGTAAAGCTATTGGAATTCAGTGTTTGGAATTTATAAGCAAAACATGGCTATTCTGATATCAGTTTTTCTGTTACTAACAGGACACCTGAAGAGGACATGGACGTAAATTTACTTGTAAATTGCATTTAAAAAGAGTTTACACTCTTACTCTCTAATTTATTTTTAAGTGTCTAACCTAAAAGCTTAAGAATTTATTATAATTTAGTTTTAAACCTTTGCTATTTTATCTAGACTAAAATAAAATAATAAAATTTTGAATGCAAAATATGCAAATGCATGCTACACATATACTTTCAGATTGTGGAAACAATATACGTTAAACTTCATTAATCTCAAAACAGATTTATTAACTCTACAGTAATTTGTAAGCATTTTTCCAACAGTGCCATGTTTTCTAATTCTGTCCATACTAATTCTTTCTACATATACACATATATTTCCACTATAACATATCACAGGGTTTATCCAGAGCTGAAACATGCACATAAGTGCCTCTAGTATAACAATCTGATTTTACCTAAAAAGTCAGAATTTTGGAGTACATTTTTTTGGTTGTTTTGAATACAAAGGCATGATTTTTCACTTTGCTATTACAAAATCTATTGGATACATAACTAATACTCTCTTTACAGCGGTACAGCTCTGAATGTTTTGGGATTAATATGCCAAATAGGTATCATTCCCAAAGAATACCTGGCTAGGGATATCACAATGTAAAGCACCCTAGTACACATTGCTTCTCTTGGGGCCTGAAAATCTTCTAATGCTTTTATAACAGACCAGGAATAATTTCATTCGGAATGAATTTCATTAATTGTGAAAGTTTATTAAATTATCTGAATAGTTATTAATTTTTCAGCTGGAAAATAATAACAAAACAGTGGATATATAATTTTCAGCCTTATTTCCAAACAAAAGGCTTGGATTTCTTTAAGATATAACATTATGTGCAGCATTATCAGGTTTGGAATGCACGTGTAGCTCAATTTAGTACTCATATGCGTAGAAAACTTAATTTCTCCTTCTCTTAATGCTTATTACTTTGTTTCAAATTTGGCTCAGATATCCTCATTATAAAGTACTTATGTGAAATCTCCTCACAGATATACAGAAGGCAACAAGGCATACTCATAGCCTTGCCCTGACCAGGAGTACAGTGCAAACAGAGGTCAAATTTTGGAACCCTGTTCAAAAGAACACTCAGAAAATGAGAGTACCATGCCCCTCAGCACATGCTATGAACAATAGTCAGGAAAACAGTAGCAGAAACTACTGGAAAGGTGCATCACAAAAGTATTCTACAGTCATTTGATTGATGGGCTATGCTAAAATCAGTCTATGAAAACACAAAATACACCCCTTGCCATCCCAGTGATTAGAGGGGTAACCTATAATGAATTCAAAGATGAGAGGGAAACATTTTTACGTGGATGCAGAGGACCTGAGGTGCAACAGTTTTGTGTTTGTTGCAAGGCGCTGGCTAGAGCCCAGAGCTGTGGGCTCCTGAGCTCAGTAGTGCCTGCTCATCACAGCAGGAGAGACGTGTCTCAGTTCACAGTGCATCTGTGTATGTCCACAATGTTTTATTTTTTCTGTCCCCCTACTAAACCCAATGTCTAAGTGGCATTCTGTGGTGTTCCCTTCTTTCCTCCTTATGGCAAAGGGGTTCCATCTCTCAAAGGTGGGAGAAAATAACTACTTACCTATGAAAAACCCAAAGGAATTAAGAACAGGAACTGATTTACTTCAGTCCTCTTGTGCTGTATCCAATATAAGCTCCCACAAAGCAAGAATCATTAAGAACATGATGTTCTGACAACTTCTGGACACCCTGAAAGTTAGAGACAGAAAAACATCTCTGTTCTCTGCCTGGAGTAAACAAAGCTCTGGGGAGATTTTGTTGAGGCTTTTCAATGCTTAAAGGGGGCATCTAAGAAAAATAGGGACAAACTTTTTGTAGTGATTGGACAAGGGTAATGGTTTAAAACTAAAAGAGGGCAGACTCAGACTAGATACAATGAAGAAACTGTTTTACAAGGACAGTGGTGAAACACTGTACCATGCTTCCTGGAGAAGTGGTAGATGCCCCATCACTGGAAGCACTCAAAATCAGGTTGAATGGAGCTCTAAGTATCCTGATCTAGTGGAAGATGCCCCTGCTTATTGCAAGGACGTTGGACCTTTAAAGACTACTTCCAAACCAGATTGTCTGTTACTGATTCTATGACTATTCTGTTCTGAACCCAGCACAGTGACTTCAATAATGGATCCAGGTATCACATGTATCACAGCCATCAGTACAAGAAATACTGATTTCCTCTATATTTCCTTTGGAACAGTACTTACAAGAATATCAGAAGAAGATTTACAAGATATAAAAGAAGATCAGAAAGGTTTTTTATAGGCAGTGCTTTCCTTCCAAGCACTTTCCTTTGATAAAGAGATATGCAATAACAAGTTACTGTATTGTATGTTCCTATTACCAGGTCTCGAAGCCCTTTGCTGGCAAGATCTAATATATTAGGCACACATTCCACAGATGGAGAAATGGACACATGCTAAAATTACTTTTATGAAGTCAACACATCAGAAGCACGAACTGAAAACAGAAACAAGGCAAAAACTATGGATGTTTTCACTGAAAAATGATTGATATTGTCTTTTCTGAGAACCTTACTAAGGCAGCTGAAATATTGGCTTGTACACTGTAGGATTTCACTTGACAGTCCTCAGATATCATCATTTGTATGAGGATCCATTCATCTACTCCTCTTTTCCCTATGAAGCATGACACATCTAAGAGTGCATTCAATCACACCCCTACCCCAGCCACCAATAGAACCCATGAGACCCAGACCAGAATTTTTTTAAATGAATCAAATAAAAAAAAAGTCTGTGCTGCCAGACACCATGAATTTATACTTATTACCTGCACAATTCTTGTGGAATAGACTGTATTGCATAGTTTTTCTCTTTTTCTAATACATCTTTATATAAATCTAATTTCTGCATGGGTTGTTAAGAATGTCTAGGATAAAAGTTCTCAATCATTGAAGCATGCAATTATATTTTGTATTTAAAAACAAATAAAAAAACTTCCAAACTTCTAATTTTTTTTGGTAAATTATATAAAAAGAAAATACCATGAGTGTAATTTTCTCAATTTTGATATTGAATATGTATGAAAAACCAGTAAAAGTAGGATTATTTATGTTTGTTAGTAGGAAGGGGTTTCTGGGTAAAATAAATTAATGCAAACATTAAAAATATACAGCTAATGCATAAACAGTGCTTAAAGACAAGCCTAGCAGTAAAGGAATGCTCATTAATCAGGGGTTAGTGAAAAGAATTACAATTGAGTGAATCCTACTTGGTCTTATTAATGAATCTGTTGATTACCATTCAGGATCATGAGAAATCTTCTGAATTAGTAATGATTTCAAATTTTTACCCCTAATAAATAGCTAAAACACAGAACTGACTGTCAAATGAACTTTAGTGTCTGTCTTTTAAGTTTTTTCTCCATATAAACTGCAGCTGAAGAGAGAGTGAAGTTGTAACACTGAACTATAAAATAATCAAGAACTAATTAACAATTCCTCTGGTAGGTCTGCTGTGCTACAGGTAAAACAAAATTAAAAATAAGGAAAATGTGTTCACAGATAGGATTTTTCCCAGGAAAATATAATGTGTAATTTATATTCTTGTGGGGTAAGGGTAAATTTGTAATTCTGTGAAGGAAAAAAAATGGTTAATAATAAATTATTTAACAGAGCAACAAATGAGCTTTCTATAACTTATGAGCACATATTAGTATCTAAAATGAAAGAGGACTGGGGAGAATAGAAGCAGCTAAAACAACAAACACTTTTCTCAAATTACTCAAGTATCTGCCACATTAATTTTTTCATTACTTTAATTCTCAGCAGCTCAAATCCTGCAGTTGAGGTAGACTCTACAGCTGTATTTGCACTCCCCAGGTGGCATATCAGGTCCAGTAAACAAAATATAGGAAGATCCTGTGGGCGTCCAATAATATCAGCCTCAGAAACAGCTATTTTGAAATTGAGATTCTGTCATTATAAGGAAAAGCTCCTGTGAATTTCATATTCTCCTTATCAGTTATTTCCACCCATACCTTTTAATAATATGTTCTTTGAATTGTAAATGTCATGAAAATCACAGGCATTTATCATCTCAAGAAGAAAAGAGTAAAAGAATGAGAACATAGACAAAGCTTTTTAATATCAAATGTCTTAACTGCCAAGGCCCCCTTTTTCCTGAAGGGAAGAAGGAGGGAGAAATTTTAGCATACACTAACATCTATACATAGCTTTGGAGTTTTTATTGATGGTTAACAGCAGGCATGAGAAATGAAGCTTTAAATAGGTTGCCAGGAGTCCACAGGCATTGTAATGTATCAGAAATTTGTCATCTGTCATCAAATTTATCAGCTGGCTACTGTAACGTCTTTAGACCAGCTATAAAGGGTGCCATTAGTCCCTCCTGCTAACGTTATTCTCACGGACCCTGGTGTTTCATGGAAGAAAGGTTTGTAGTAACTTTTCATATGTATGGAAACATGCTCGGCATTATTAATTGGTCCTGACACCAGCAGTATTTTTGCTGTATACAATTGAGCAAAAAGCCTTACTCAGTGCAAAGCTTTCATCAAATTATCTACCAGTAAAAGCTGACAAGCTGATTGAAAGTGTCAGTGAAAGGGGGAGGTGATATATAACAACACACTTTTCATGGCACAAAGCGATATTTTTAGCCTTTGCAATTTGTACTGAAACTCATTATTCTTCTTCATTATGGGTAAAGGGGAAACTCAGTAAGTGCCCAAGTCTGTGACTTCTCTAATTTTAAATCTAGCTCAAATGACTGTTTTCCACAGGGAGATGACTAAATGATATACAACCACTCACCAGGCATTTGTCTCCTGCTCACATTTAGGGAAAGCTATCAAGAATTAAACTCTGCAGCCATTACACTGGTAGGGATATTAAAGCTAGGACTGTGCTGCATTAGATGCAGCATAATGAAGGATGTTTCATTGCAGTCAGTCCAGAATAGATGTCGCAGGACAAATGCCTGTGTCACAAACACAGAGAGCTACAGCACCATAATTAGGTACCTGCACTTGCTTGAACATTTCTTGGCACAACATAATCACTTGCCATCCCTTTAGCCTCCTTTTGAGGATCCAAACAGGCTGATTTTTATTTTTAATTTTTTTTAAAATAAAAGCAAGATTTTATTCAACTGCCTGGCATACCTGTGCACAAAATGATTTAACAGTACTCATAATATGCACATAGATGACATAACTATACTAGCAGCTGATGGGAACATGTGAAGCCATTTGAGAAGCATAAGAATTCTTTTCTTTTTTTTTTTTTTTGTGTAAGTTAAATTAAAGTAGTCAAGTGGTAAATTCAAATCAGTAAAATCAAATCACTCATAGAATCACAGAGCATTCTGAGTCGAAAGGAGCCCACAAGAATAATTGAAGTCCAAATCCTGTCCCTGCGCAGGACAGTCCAAGGATCCCACCGTGTGCCTGAGTGTGTTGTCCAGATACTTTCTGAACTCTGTCAGGCTTGGTGCTGTGAACACTTCCCTGGGAGTCTGTTCCAGTGCCTAACCACCCTCTGGGTGAAAAATCTTTTTCTGATATCCAACCCAAACCTCTCCTGACATGACTCCAGGCCACTCCCTTGGATGCTTTCACTGGTCACCAGAGAGAAGATATTAATGCCTGCCTCATATGCCTTCCCCTCTAGGCCCTTCCCATTTTCATATCCCTCATTTGCACATGGACTATTCACTGACCTTTTATTAGTTTGAGGGGTTTTTTACTGATTATTATATTTATTATTAGTATTATTATTATTTTATATCTCTGTGCTAGAAATAAATTCAAATAAAGGAATTTCAAACAAGTATTTTCATGAAAATATATTTCCCATTGCAGAGGCAACGAAGCACATCTATTTAACAAGAAATTCTCTATTTAACAAGGAATATCTAGGTATGACAGATGCCTTTGATTTAAAATAAACAATATTGTTTTAAAAATTAAAAAATTATTTCAAAGTAATTTTAATTAATTCCTTCTTTATTTCAGAATCAGTTATTTGAAATATTTACATTAAAGCCACATTATAGTAAGACTGTTGTGAAACAAACAAAGTAACAGTTTTGACTCTGCAGCACTTTTCAGGGAATAATCCCCTAAAGCCACATGGCCACAGAGGATAAAGAAACATCTAATCCAAGTTTACACAGAAACCAAGTCCTGTACCTGACTTTTAGTTCAGTGAACCCTTTGCTAGAATGTGCATTAAAAAATTTTCAGTCCTTGCTTAGAAGCAATATTAGAGGTCTTCGCCCATGTATACCTCTATACAGGCTTTTCTTCAGCAAACCCTGCATTTCTGCCTCAAGCTCCTCATTCCAATGCAAAGTGAACTGAGATATGTCTGTTATTCAACTGCAAAAACAAAAATATTTTTGTGGGAAATGTACTAAGGGAAGAAATAAGCTTGCTATTTTCTCTCCTCTAGCTTTTTTTTTTTAATATTTCAAGATTGAGACAATTCAGAACAAGCATATACAGACCAAAGTTAGTAGCACACACAAAAAACATTCAGTAATTATCAGAAAGAAAACATAGGTATAAGTTACACTAGAAGGAAACTGCAGCAAATTCTTTAGAAACCAATAAATTCCCATTAGAAACTAGGAATTGTTTGAGGAAGGAACAGAACCACCTTTCTTCTTTCTCCAGGGTGAGAGCATTAAGATCCAAAATTATCATTAAAAATTTGCGCTTGTTTTGTAAGTATAAATTTGAAAACATGTGTTTTCCACTGATGATCCAGAGTCTAGATGGAATCTTTACAGACCCTTTGTAACACCTGCTCAAGGATAACAGCATCATTTGGTAATTTCATAGGAATATTGGAACTCAAATGTTTGTCTCCTGGTTCTGCACATAGGTATACCATATATACATAAAAACCTCCCCAAAACACTGAATAGCAGGGCAAAATCTAAGACTGTGTAACTTCTTATCTTGCAGAGACAGAACTGAAATTCCCTTCAGTCACCTAGTGGCTGAAGTCCACATGATGGGGACCAACAACTCTACCTCTGGAATTGCAAGACATAGTTTATAGTCTTGCAAGCCAGATATTCACCATGGTTTACTTCTATAGAAAAAAATCCAAAACACTGAATCATGAAATGGAAATTTTGTTTAGATTATTGTACAGTTCCAGGAAGCAGTTAGTGGGAAAATCCAAATCCCTTTTGGCTTTCTCCTCCTTTTCTCAGTCCATTGGCAGCATTAAACTCAAAAGAGCTTTGCAACACCTGTCACCCCAGCAGGCACCTGTGGCCCTGAGAACAGCTCTGGCCCCAGTCACACTGAGGGGAGTGATTGGAGTAATGGTTTGTTGGTTGCTTCCATCCCAGTCCTGTGCTCATCCTCAAAACACAGTCAGCTAAATGCAGACATAAAATATTCAAAGCTATTTAGAACCTCATGGAAATTTTATACCACAGATGCAAGTTCTGTAGCAGTAGTTTGTGGTCATCTGAAACCTGTCAGTGGACTTGAGTACTATGGAATTACATAAAATATTTGGGTTGAAGATCATCTTAACCCATTGTAACAGAATGACTTAAATGTAATAGAAGACATAAAGACTCCAGAACAGCATAATTTCAAGATTTTAACAAAATCCACAGCACAATATTATTAATATTATTATTATTATTATTATTACTACTACTACTACTATTATTATTATTAGTGAGATAAATCATTTGCTCAAAGCATTGCCATTTAGGAGAATGTATTATTTGTTATGCATTTACAAAACTGCCTCTTAAAAATTCTGAGTTGAGCAAGTATGTTTGCTAAGATACTTGTATGAGGACATGGAGAAGCAGCACACCAGATCCACCCATATTGACTGAATTTAGTATTTCCAAGTGTTTTTACCAGCAAAAAGAAAAAAGCTTTTGCAGAGTGCTGAAAATCAGTGGCAGCACTTAGTTTTTTTCTTATTTCATAGTGTATATTATTATTCTAGTCCTGCCTAAAGCATCATACAAGTTGTACTTGCCATTTTATTAAGTTGATTAAAAAATGTTGATTAAAAAAGGAAAACAAAACTGAGACAGTGCAGGTATATTTCAAAAAGAGATGGCTAAATTATCTTGTAAATTCTGTGACTGGTGGTACATGAGTGTTCAGAAGTTCATAACAAAATTATTTCCTTGGTGTAAAGAGATCAGGATCTGAAAGTCAACTTGATACCTAATCAAGAAAAAGAACAAAATCACTAGTAATAAAGTTTCTGCAGGTCAAGTATTTCCTTGGGCAACTTCTATGGAAGCTGACTATTCCCAAAATAGACTTTAAATTACATCTTTACAATTCTATTATCTTTAGTATGGTAGAATTTGAGGATGCAATTTGATGAGAAATCTGTTTGATAAAAGACCTTGCAAATAAAATGGAGTTCTGATGACTATAAACAAAATAGTGTTGATTATAAAACATCAGAGACCAATTCATTAAAAGTGTGCCAGTAATGTACGTGAGAGCATATAAACAAGTAAACATAAAAGCAAGTTCAATGACTTTTTTAATTACAGTCATTTCAGGACTGAATTATGTATTGAGGGAAAAGAAAGGCTTTGTATTTTTTTTTTCTCTTGTTTGTCCTTTGTCCCAAGTACTGGGCATATATTACTCAAAAATATTGTTACTTATCATTGGTAGACATTCTTCTGATTGAGAACTACAAGGTACAGACACAGAGAGTTACAATATGGGATGTTTTTTAACCATCAGCATGTTTTAATGATAACAGAAGGAGCCTAGTCTTAAACAAAGAGGATTGAACAAACAAAAGCAGGGAATTCTTAGTGCCATTTTCTGATTTCATGTACCTGTAGATCGGGATGAACATGAAGGAAGAATTGGTACACAACCAAAAAAACTAAGCCACAGCTAATTAAGATAAAAGAATGAGGTGTGCAAAAATGAAAGACTGCTGCCAAAGAACTGTAGATAAAATGTCTCCCCATTAATATAAAAAGAAAATGAGACCAGTGACAGGGCGAAAAAAGAAGTAAGAAGATAAGAAAACAAGTCAGAAAACTAATGTATATCTGGAACAAGAAGGAAGTCTGTTGAAAAGATTAATAACACAATGGTAGGAGAGTGTCAAAGACAAACTTTTTAGGGCAAGTGGCAGTTCAGAAGCATTTGTTCTCTACCCTGGAATCCTCTGGCAGAAATTGCTGTGCATCCTTTAAGAGATCTTCCTTCTATCACTGCATTCATTGAAAAAGCAGTCAGTATATTGGTTTTGCTATCTCGGTCTCAGGACAGTTTTCTGTTAAGACATGTTCAGTGAACTCGCAATGAAAATGAAAACTTTAAAAATTGGAAAAGATTAATTAATGTTAACTTCTGAATTATTTTTTCCAATTTTTATTTACCATACATGTTTTAGGGATTTGATTGACAGTAGTATTCTAAAATTCAGAAATTCCATATTAACTCCAAAGACTATTTTGATCATCTTAGTAACTTATTATTTTGCTTATAGAATTAAAACTACACAATCAAGTGCATTTCTCAGTACAAATTTGCTTATTCTGTCCAGAACTAAGAAACTTTTTATGTATCTATTTCTATCTGTCTCTGTCTGTCTGTCTGTCTATCTATCTACATGGATAAAGTTAATAGATACATTCAAGCTTCCAGGCTGAACAAAATAACCACAAAATAAACCTTGAGCATACAAAATGAAGGTACAAGAGTATAAGGATTTTCAAAAGACACTTCTTACAGAGAAAATTGAATAGAAGCTTTAAAAAATGAATCAGATTAAATATGAAGACCTTCCTTGGAAGATTTTTTATGTTCAGGTGAAATTCCCTTAGGCTTAAGATCTGAGAAGAGGTATGTAAAGGCTTCCAATACATGCAAAGAATTTTTTTTATCTTGTGACAGCCCCATCTTGGTCTGATTTTTTCTGGTTCATGAAAGCCTTTTTTTTCTTCTATATTTATGCAGTAACTTTACTATGAGCTTCAGCAATGTATAAGATGGTATCTTTTCCTCTTTTCCTTTTGTGAGAGTTTTGATTAGGATTTTGTTGTTACACTTAATATACAGGTCATTCAATCTGTTGCTCTGTTCTGATAACACAATGTGTATTTCGTTTTTTCAAAATAATTTTTATAATAATCTTAAGAAAATAAATTTGTCTCTGTATGTATGAATCTCAGAAGGATAAGACATGAAACAGAAAATTTTAATATTCAGAAATGCATGCTAGGTTGAAAGAAAAAAGATACCTAAGACAGCTATTTCTATGTAAGCTTATTTTTAAGCAATCCTGCCAGATGTGGAACACTGCCTTGGACTCAGTGTATCTTATAATGAAACTTCAAATTACTCAGAGACAAGTTAGAGATGTTAAAATTAGCATACAGAGATCTTAGTACCATGTCCACAGCTGTAGACTGTTAAATCTCTCCAGAGTGACTCAGGTAACAGCACATAAAGCAGGAGCAAAGGACACAAGATACTAGAACCTCAGCAGCCTGAATTATCAAACCTTAAAATGCTTAAAACTTTGTGTCATTTTGATAAGGACAGGATTTAATTCTTCAGTAAGAGACAGAGGAATCCATTCTGTTTTACAGAGAATTGAGTACTTTTTGCCAGAACAGTACAGAAGAATCCAACCCGGCACAATTTCCTGTTATGCCAGACTGCAGTGATTTCACTGGAGTTTCTTGTCAAATATCTATAGGTATTGATCTGCAGAGGTTCAGACATTTAGTCTATGCAAGATTTTATCCAGTCATTTTCCACACATGGGTAGCCTCTGATGACTGAAGGAGATTCTGTGACTGTCACTATCCTATTTAAAACTTTTTATCTGTGATCAATTTCTATTATGCATCAAGATACACATTTCATATATCCTGATGAGCTTCTCAGAGTTGTACGCATGCATGCCTTAGAAATTATTTTGTTGCTTAGATTCCTTTTACTAATCTTCTGGGTTCTTTCAAAGGACCAGATTCACATAAAGATGCAATCATCTAATCACTTGACATGACACTGTTTAATGCTTACCTTTCTAGATTCTGGCACAGAAAGCAAATTCTCTTTGCAGGTAAATGCTTTATGAGTGCCCCAAGCCAATTAATGGAAGAATCACAATAGGCACTGAGGAGGATCAGTGCAAAATTCATTTCCTGTCTCATTTTGTCTGAGTCATGAAGCAGTGACCTGAGACAGAACACTGGGAAATCACTTTTCATTTTTGATTCATTTTTGATTCAGCATTTAAACCTTAAATGAGATATTTCTAACAGATTACAATATAATTGTTTTAATCTGTAGAGAAAAAAGTTCTTAGCAAAACAAATTCAAAATAGAATTTGGAGTAACTGACAGAAAAGGTTCTGGTTTTAAAGCCCTCAATACAACCTGCTGTGATCAGATAGTGGAGAACCATTTATCTACCCCTACTTAATATTTTCTTGAATTTTATAATTAAATATGAGAGAAGTGTAAGTTCCTGTGAGAGCACAGAAGCACCTAGCTGTTTATGGCTGTACTGATGGGGTTTTTACTAGGACTACTTCTTTAAAGAAATCCCAGTTTGCCAGTCATCTCCCTTTAAATGAGCACTCTCTTGTTCCAAACTGTATTTATAACTTTTTTATTCATAGCATTGGAGCATGTTTTCTTTGCCCTTCCTGCAAATTTGAATTGCAAACACCAGTTTCTGTGGCAATTTTACATCTCTTTTGTGTAGTTGCAGTTTTGTTCCATACCTATCCCCCACCCCAAGAATATGACTGATAAACAGTTTAACAGGAATTGTTCTTGAAAATTCTGATACAGCTTTTAGGTTGCTGATTGCAGCTGCCCAAAAAGATTTTGCAGCTGTGGTAGAACAGAGAAGCTACTGACATTCAGAGACCAGGAAATTGCAGGAACCAGCAATGACAGATTGTGAGCATGGTGCCATTTCTCATGTAACCAGCTATTGGGATCCTATTATTTGAACAGAAAGCCTCCAGTTGATAGGTCACTGTATTTTCAGAATTTCCAAATAACAAAAGCCATTACAGAGAACTTAAGAATAGTGTATGTGTTGGTTTTTTTTGTTTTTGTTTTTTGGGGTATTTTTTACTACAGTGTGCATTAGAAGTCTAAAACGTAATGGCCAACACATTTATTTATAACCATCACATTCCAAGAGTGCTTTCCTCTCCTAAAACAAAGAGGGAAACACATTTTATTGTCACAGGAGGGTATAAAGCTGTCTATAAGCCACACATCACCAAAACTGTAAGTTATGTACATTGCTTATAGCTCTATCTTTACCTTTTACTGTGATTGACTGCTCCTCTCTTTTACCAACACATCTTTTAAAAACATTTCTATTGATCAAACTTTGCTTTCCCTTTCCCTCTTCTAATGAAATGTCAGACTTCTGTTCTTTTTTTTCAGTTTTTCTCTGATCACCATTGTCTCCTGCTACATCACACCTATGAAATTTCCCCCCCTGTGCTTCTTGTGTATAAAATAGATTTATATTCTTTTTGTTTATACAGTGATGGTGCTGTTTTACTGATATTAAATTGTTTTCTGGACCTAATCCTTGAACAAAGGTTCATGTTTGCACTAAAGTTCTTTCCACAAAGCCCATGAGGTGTCAGGCATCAAAAACTGCTCTGAAAACTGATGAACTGTAATTGGTAGGATAACCAGAATGTACAGGTACTTTTGATTTACTGCTGCTGAATGTCAACTCTCTCTGTCAGATTGCTTCCTGAAGAAAGGGGTCAGTGTCTTCCTCAATGTACTCAGCAGTTATTTTGTTCTTTTGAAGAACAGCAGTGCTAGAGGTACTGTAGCTGCTACCCACTTTTCATGTATTGCTCAGAGTTTATGAAAGCGGATTTCAGTCTTTGTGAGCTCCAAGTGACATCAGAAGCTTGGAGTTATCACCCAGAGCTAGAAAGAGAGTAGCCAACTTTGGCTGAGTCTGAAGACTCAGATCTTACTGATGTTTCTAAACTGTGAATGCAAAACTGACTGTACCCAAGAAAGTAGATGAAGAGGAATCCTGGAATCATTACTTTTCTGCAGTGAGATGATGACTAGCCATGAACTGTTAAAGTGCTCAGTGCCAAATCTCTGGTACAAAAAGAAACCCAATACAAGTTTCTCATCATCTTGAAGAAGAGTAGTACTGAAAAGTGGAGCATTTTGGAAAAGCCAACATTGAAACACTCCAGGGATGATCCAACATCTGATTCATGACTGGAGGACATACATAAAACACAACAGGGCTGTGATTTAGTCTGTTCCTGCTTTAGTATCTTCCAGTGGCTAGACATTGTTCAACATTAACTGTATTTCTCTCTTTTTCACAGAAGGTAGAAATGCTATCATTACCTCCCACAGCTTCACCTGTGTTCCGGTTTGGACCTTTTCTCTTGGAACTTTGATCTGTGTGGATGTGGAAGAGGGGAAGAAGGCAAAAACATTCTCTCTAGTTTTGTTTTTCAGAGCAAGAAGTCAGAAGCCTAATTGAAATCTCTCATCCTATTTAAAGGCTGCTTTTAAACAAACTGTATGTGTAAATACTTGCAGCAATACTGATTATGCTCGTCTTTGTATTCTGAGATCTTAGATTTAAATCTCACTCTTCCTGACACATTCTTTTGCTCAAAATAAAGAATCTCATGTCTACCCTGCCTCTAATGAAGACCTGGAAATGATGAAGAGAGTCACTGAAAATCATGGTCTGATCATGAAAGCAAAGGATTGGAAGTCTTGACTGAGAAGAACCTGATCCTGACAAAGAGAGGTTGATAAATTGCATAATGCCTACCTCTGTGTCCTTCTGGAGGCAAGAATAGAAAAATCATTTTCTACACGTGTACACATATAATTTACCTAGATTTATAACAGGAATTATGATTAAGGAGAAATTTGATCATAAACAGTGGCATAAACCAGTAAAACCTGGCATAAAACAGTTACTAAATATATTTCTACAGTGAATTGTAATTTATAAAGTGCAGTAAAAGTCACAGTGACAAAAATAACCATGAACTTTCACTTTATTCTGTTTTTAAGATCAGATGCCCACTATGATTCTTCAGACTTCATGGTGAAAGCTAAAATAACTCTCTCAACCCATAGAGGTACCTTTACCCCTTCAGTTTTAGCAATGGCTTAAGTTTCTGAGCTGATGCCTATTACCTCAAATGAACTGAAAATAATGTAGAAGGTTTTTGCAATATTGACTTACAGAACAACAAGACAAAGAAACAGAAAGGTCTCATTAGGCTCATGTACTGGTGATGTCCCACTGCTGTGAATACTCAGTGGTCTGGTCCAGCATCTCATAGATTGTCAGCATAGAACTGGGAAAACAACATAGAGGGATGAACCCCTTTTTACTAAATAGAGTAGGAAGAAAGGAAGAATAGTAGGAGAAAGGTCTAGAAAGCTATGGGTGACATGAAAAATGTTAATAATGCATTCACATTTTCCAAAAAGAAAAAAAAAGGGCATTATTTTAAGTCTATACCTGCTAATCAAGGAAAACTATCAGGAAATGCACTAGTTTGTTTTAATTTCTACATTTTTGAATATTTCCAGTCAATATCTGCTGTTCTGTTCTCCCAGGATAGGACTTGCTATGGTAAATATTAAAAATTGTCTTTGAGAAGATGAGAGATGAACTTTAGGTTCAGTGTTAAATCTAAATGATAGAGCAGGGCTTATTAATTGTCCTGGGCCCATAAAGAAGTATACTCATTTTCTCATTTTCTTTTTTTTTTTTTAATGCACTTGAAATGTAGATATTATAAAGTGCATTGAAAAGTGGTACAGAGAAAAAAATTAAAAATAAATCAGTTTTTCTCACTTGTACAACCAAGAATCTGCAGCTACTTTCTTCACAAGCAATACTGCACTTTTATTCCAGTAATTTTCTCAAAATAGAACCTATGCACTTTCTAGGATGAAGAAATGCATATGACCACCTCTGCACAGAAAAGCCACAATTCCAAAGGGTGAAAAGAAAAAAAAAGTACTGAAGAAATAATTGGAATCTGCACAGTGATGAAAAAAGACCAGTATATTAGGTACATATCTGATAATTTTACCACCAAGAGTGTAGACTTAGCACATACGCAGATGAGCATCACTCCTTGGGCATCCTCTCTGTGGCATAAGCTTTACCACAATAGCCTTGCAGCTTTCATTAGGAACTGCTCACACTCCGTATGGATTGTTGATGCTGATGATGCTGTTAGCATTGGGTAGAACATGTTCTGGTCATGGACAGGTGCTGCCCACTAACTGGTTAAGCTGTGTATGTGCATTTTATTGTGCACATATATTTACACATGCAATATACACATTGCTGCTCTCTAATGCAAAAAAAAAGATACAACTGCTAAGTTGAAGAAAGGGTGGGGGGTAGGAAATGAGGTGATAAGAATGCCATTGGAATTTTCTCCCCAAGAATACCCACCATAATGACACCATCAGAATTTGCAGGAAGATGGACATGAGAGTGACAGCACAAGAACATGGGAAACGTATCACCACCAGAAGCACACTGCTGGCTCACAGTCAGCTTGCAGACATCCAGATTCCTCTCAGCAGAGCTGCAGCCCAGCCTGGGTTTAACAATAATTTAATTTCACTGTTTCTACTTTACCTACACCAGCACACTAAGTGGACTGGCAGCACTACTTCTTCCTAAGCGTGTGCTTCTTTTGGCTTCTGCACAGCCTTGTATTCTAACTCCCTCCTGACTAATCTAGCTAATTCTGTGTAAAACACAGCCAGCTTCATTTACACAGCCCCGCCTTTCTCTGCAATTTCAGTGTTTATGGCAAAATCTCCTCAAGTTTAAGTCTTAGCATTACTTGTATGGTTATGAGTTTGCTTCTCACAATTGTATCCCTTTTCCAAAGAAGAAGGTCACTCAGTTTGTTCAGCCTAGAGAAGAGGAGACTGAGGGGAGACCTCACTGTGCTCTTCAACACTTTTGTGAGCACAAGCAGAGGGGCAGATCCCATCTCTTTACTCTTGTAACCAGTGACAAGAGTCAAGGAAACAGCATGAAGCTGAGTCAGGGGAGGTTTGGGCTGGATATCAGGAAAAGATTTTTTACCCAGAGGGTGGTTGGGCACTGGGACAGGCTTCCCAGGGAAGTGGTCACAGCACAGCCTGACAGAGTTCATGAAGTGTTCGGACAACTCTCAGGCACATGGTGTGATTCTTGGGTGCCGTGCACAGGGCCAGGAGCTGGACTTGATGATCCTGATGGGTCCCTTCCATCTCAGCATATTCTCTGATTCCATGATTTCTGGAATTCTCACTTCTGAGACATTCCTGGACATGTAAAACCACCTAGAACTCAAATATTAAGCAGACCTACCAAACTATTTACAACACAAAATTATTCTTTCTTGTAAGCTGTAACAACAGTTGTTAAAACCATGTTTTTCACTCTGACTACATGTAATAATATCACCTCACTTACAAAATCAGCAGAGCTTAGCAACCTCTTTCAATATAGCTTATGCTAGTCTTCTGCATAATATCCCACAGATGCTTAGAGAGCTTATCCTCTGAGAAGGGCACCTCTTTAGTTAACTAGTCAAATCCTGAATAAATATTCTCTACTTACAGTCAGAGTAATGATCTCCTCTGCCACAGGAAAGAGGCATACGAAAATTTAACATTTTGTGTACATTGATTCCATTTCTACTGTTTACATTTGTAACCAGAAAATTGTCGATTGGGCCACTGCAACTGTAGTTTTTCAGATGTTCAGTATCACTGTGACACATCTTTCTGTGTGAATGTTCTTCTCTGTTGTAGAAAATAGAAGGTAGCCGATGGCTACAAAACATTCAGGACAGTGTGTAACATTATGTCCTCTGCCTGCATGGAACCATATCTAACTTTGCAGAGGTAATCAAAGCCACAGATTCCTCAAACTTCCCTCACCTCTTCCAGGGCCTAAGCAGTAGCATGGCTATTCTCCAACATGTAAAGCTTTAAAATATATTTTTAAAATATGGTAACATGTACTTTGAGAAAAATAATGATGAACTGCAATCTATCACTCAGATTTACAGAGTTGTTGAATGCATTATATGAAACAGATTTTAAGTTTGGAAAGTTCTCCTAAATACATTTCTACTTGTATCCCTTAGCCAATACTGTTGGAAATAGACATCTTCCCCCCAGCCCCCCTGCTTTTTTAAAGGCAATAATTAAAGTAAAGAACAAATTAGGTTTCAGAATTTTGGATCTATGAAGCATTTTTACACAGGCATACTAGCAAATTTATGTAGGTTTCAAAATCCTTTTCATATCAGATGCCATAAATTATTACATTTTAGTTGAGGCCTATTTAGATTGTAAAGAGCTCTACCAGGGTGATGAATATCATCTCATATAGATTGAAAGAATAGTAAGAACTAGAGTTGCTTGAGTATTCCATTTCTAATTCATTCTTGTATTGTGAAATGGGAAAAAAGAATGGTACTGCTGGTAATCACAATTTCTGCTTTAAGCAGCCAAGAAATGACAGCATTCACAGAATGTGATACTTGAGCTATTAGAAGGGAGGTTTGTTTCCCTCTACCCTTGTAAAAAAATTACAAAAAAATGAAATCAGTATATATTAAAGGGTTTTCTGTGTTGCTTTCTCTTAAAAGATAGATGCTACCTGGAAATTAGGTCAAGTTAAAAAATCACAGACAATAAAAAAGCCCTTGCAACTTCATGTTCTTTTTATAGAATTTTAGTTTGTTTGCCAAAAAATATAATTTACTGTCACATAAGATTGACATAATCCTAATTCTTTCTCATTTCAGTGAGTAAGTCTGAAATATGAACAACTAAACCTCTCTGGAAATATGCAAGCAATTTAAATGTAAAACAAAAACCCTAAATCTAAATTTACTTTACAGTGTAAAGTAGGTATTCGCGACTGATTGGCTGAACATTTTCATGCAATCCTGTTGTCTTTGTTAAATTGAAAATTACACAAGTAGAACTCTCAAAATACTAATTAAAAATTAACTCAATTGTTAATGGCCTATTCAAGTGCAATAACTATGGGTTTTTTCAAACACTAAGAATATGAGTGGATTTTTTCATTGTTTAGATGTTTGGACAAATGGTAGTTCATCCTTTATATACAAATATACAAACGAATCTGAATATTTATACAAATATTCTTTGGTCATATAATACCTACTGAATTTTCCCAAAGCCAATGGATAATAAAAAATAAGATATGAAGGTGCTTTCTGCTGGATCTCAAGGTTACAGGATAGATATCAAAGTTTCATAGCTCTGAAATCAACTGCTGTGTAGGGTTTTTTAGGGTTTTTTTGACTTCTTAAAAGTTGTTTAAAATAAATTTCAATCTCAGTTTTATATGGTACTTTACAAAGAGTTACACTTTGACGCAATGTTGCACAAAGAAAAGAATGGCATTCACATTCTGATGCCAACATGTACTTCAAAATGAAAGCCCATTCAGCTGACTCTTGAAGGAGGACCACTTGTTTATTTGCAACAGGGGTATAGGTTCATCAGTATCAGAAATTACATGACTTTAAGATACTCTATACTGTCAATAAATGTATTAACTTTTGATCAGAAAGTTGTAGCAGAAGACAGATTCAGAGAGAGAGACAAAGACAAGGGATAAAAACACTGAATAAATAAGTGAGGAAGGGGGGTGGTCTAAAAAGCCCAGACTACCTTTCCTTTCCCTGGCACCATACCTTTCTTTACCTCCATCCTATCTGCCCCCAAAACCCACTCATTCACTCAATCTAATTAATAAGTCTGCGAGTCTGATAAAGCACTCAATACTTCTCCTCGAATTCAAAAATACCTCTGAGAACATCCACTTGAGCAAATATATTGGCTCAACTCATAGCTTGTTATAAGTCAAAACACTATCTAATTTCTCATATTTTTCACTCTGCAAGATCCCAAGAGTACTTAAATTTCTATACTTGGGAGTATTTTCCCCAGTGATTGCTTACATGAATAGCTTTTTTCATTTAAGTCAGTGAACATTTATCCTATTTCCCTGAAATTCAGTTTGTCTCCTTTCCCTCTCCACCTTCAAAAGAGTTTAATCAAAGTTTACTGTGCTCAAAGACAGGTCCTTTAATGTAGAGATTAACTTAGTGATGACTGAGGCTTCATCCTCTTTGTTCATAGTTTATCCTTAGAGGGATGACTCCCAACAGCAAAGAGGAAATGCCCATAAGCTTTTGCCCTTCTACTGCACTACTAATGAGCAGAAACACTGCAAGGAGGGAGGAGAATGGTCCTTCTTTCAAAGTAAACCCGCCCCATTGGGATAAGCATAGCAAGATGTACTACCAGAGAAGAGTTTGTGACAACAACAACGAGTGAGAGGTATCTGAGAAGATACATGTTTTATGTTAAGACATTGTGAGTTTTCCCACATGGTTCTAGTTTACTCATGATTTTTTTTCCACAATAAAGACTAACAAAAGTCAACCCTGTGAAAAAAAATTACTAAGAATTTGGGCATTCATGAAACATTAACGATATGACAAATAAAGAGTAAAGAAGTACAGGGCAAGCACAGAGCTTCATAAGAAGCTTTCAACAACTCCCAGCAAAAAAATAATTTCTTCTTAAAATGTAGGTTTGTACAGTGGGTATTCACTGCCATATAAAGATGCTGTATTTTCAAAGCCTAAACCAGTATTTCTATGTTGAGTAAAATGATTCATGATCTTAGAGGTCTTTTATAAACAAAATGATTCCACATTTCTGTGGTTTCACTTAAATTATAATTTCAATCTCAAACATTACATTTGAGACAAATTCAGATTATTTTTTACCTTTCTGGTAGACAACAAACTTTATTGGAACATCAAGAAATATAGCATAGTGATGATTAGGGTTTACTACACTTTTCCCCAGCATACACAAAGCCAGTATCATAAACTACTGCTGTCTTCTCCCTATGAGAGATTTAGTAATCATCCTCTGTTACTGCGTGGACCTGGAACTATTTACATTCTGAGCATTTTCACATTGACACTTGTTTAAGGAGTGAAACAGACAAATTATTTTACAGATGTCTGGGTTTCAATTGCTCATGCATACAGCTAATTAGCCATTAGTTGCATTTTAGCCCACTTATTAACCTTAAACTATCAAAATCTATTTCTGCTGCCTGTTGATTATTAGATTATAAGGATACTTCCCACCTCTCCTATGAAAGATGTTAAAGTGCTGTAGCACAGAACACACAGTCAACTCCCTTGTGAAGTCAGACAACACTAAATATTTCAAAGAGTAATGCTCTTTAGAAGTTTACAAATAAAGATTAGAGCTGGCACTACAGTCTGGTGACTAAGTCTATGGAAGAGAAGACTGAGAGAGGATCTCACTAAAGCATATAAATATCTCAAAGGCAGGTGCCAAGAGGATGGCACCAGACTCTTTTTGCGGTGCCCAGTGACAGAATGAGGAGTAACAGCCAAAAATTAAAACATAAGAAGTTCCACCTCAACATGAGTAAGGACGACTTCTCATTGAGGGTGGCACAGCACTGGAGCAGGCTGCCCATAGAGGTCATGGAATTTCCCTCTGTGGAGACACTCAAAATCCACCTGGATGTGTTCCTTTGTCACCTGCTCCAGGTGACCCTGCCTTGGCTATGGACTGTATGATCTCCAGAGATCCCTTCCAGCCCTAATGATTCTCTGAATCTATGATTCTGTGACAAGCAGAGACACGTTATGAAATAAACATAAAAGACAAACAGGAAATCAGTGGCTTTTCAAATACAAAATAGACCAAAAAAATCCTGGAAGAGTGGGAACACTAGACTCTTTTTTGTTAGATGTGGATAGTTTGTTGGTTGTTTTTAAGAGCTACATTTGCTTTTCATTTTCCAAAGTGATTTCAGTAGAAATCCTCAAACCTTGAAGAACAGGTTTGTGTTTGACTGAATGAACCCTTTTCATCTACAGTTCTGTAACCACCCTGAGGGAGTTTAAAATGCTCTTAATGATTTATATAACAAGGTTTACTCACCTCAGCTGTCAAGGACAATTGTAGAACAAATACTGAAACCAGGATAGCTACTGTAACTTTCAAACCTGACACTGATGATTTAACTTGTTCTTATTTTTTTAAAAAAAGCCTAATTGGCATATTAAATTTGTGATTTTAACTGCCTAATAATATAAAAAAAAATTTATGTGGGGCAATTGTTTCATTTGCCCTGCCTTAGTTAACTCTCTATATTCTCTTTCCACTAGGCAAACCTATTCTGCAGGATTTTCTGCAGGGAAAGCGAATATAAGCTTTTTTTTGACATTAGCTGTATCTCAACAGCTGTCAAGACTTGGGACAAGTACTACATTCTTGCTGTCACAAGGAAGCCAAAATTTTAAGCTCTGTTTCTCTAACAAGACCAAATTTTTAGAAAAGGAAAATAAAATAAGTCCCAGGTTTCATGACACACTTTTCAGTTTCTTAATCATTATATTGGTTAAGAGGAAGACTCCTGGAACACTTGTTCCAAGTTTTTGCAAAAAATTTTTCTTGCCTAGAAACTTCTGCCCCAGGGGCTGTGGGAGAGAAGAAATCAACTTGTGAAACAATAAAGCCGTATGCCCTGCCATGTGAAAATCCCAATTTCAGAAGTTATCTCTAGGAATAGACTTCAACTGATTTTATGCCTTCTTTGAACTACTAATAGGAAAAAAAGTAAAGGTAGGGGAGAGCATTATATAATCAATTGTTCACAGCAGTGTTGCAAGAATCTTAAAGGAAGTGAGTAACAGGCTTTCAAACAAGTCTTCTTTAAAGCAGAAGCAAAACTATAAAACTATTAAAGTTACTGTAAAAGGGACAGACTATGTTGGCATGTCAAGGTAAAATAAATCAGCTACTGAATTGCATTTGGACAAGCCTAAAATGGTTTGTTTATATTTTTTTGTTTAACACTGATTTATGATAACCAACCAAGATTTTTGTCGTAATGAGGATGAAACTCCAAATTTTATCACAAGAAGTGTGACAACTGTTTGATTTCAGGAGTTCTCATTCTCCAGAGGTCCTTTAAATGAATGTTTATAGAAAGGCAAGAACAGACCAAACATACAAATCTCTCAGCTAGTCTCCTACTATTCTTCAGCTCTGATACAGCTTTGATGCCTTTCACGCTAATAAATTTGATCTTCTCTGATCAGTCAGTATTCTATTCCATCTCTGTAAACAGAGATGGGAAGACAGAAACTTCAAGGGAGATACTAACACCTATACCATATCTTTGATACTATAGAATATTCAATTAATTTTCTTAATAGTTTTTAACACTTGATTTGGGGTTTTTTAATGATTACGCTGAGTTGACACTTTATATAAATATCAGGCATGAACTCCAAAAACTGTTCCTTAGTCTGTCACTGTAAAATGAGCTAGGATTTTTTAATCTTTCCTCTGTACCTGTGCATCATTACAAACATTTGTTCAACTTCATTATGCCACTTCATAGTACAATCCCACAGTATCCTATGAATTTTCTACTAATCTAGTTAATCAGTTCTTCAACTGATCGACTTGATTTTCTCAGTGTACTGCTTTTCATTCCACTGATTACTCCATTTTCAAGGCATTAAAAATCTTACTGGCTTATAGAGTTTCACTACTGATCTTCAGCTACAATAAACATTTACTGTTTTACTGTTGCCTACCCTCTAGCTGTTCCCTTTCCTTAGAAATCTGTTTTATGGGACTCAGCAGCAGACTTCTGAAAATTTAGAAGCTTCCATCAATCCATTATTCACACAGCAGCTAACTCTTCCAAATCTGCCAAGAAGTTTTAGGGTAGAATTTCTCTTAAAAAAAACCCCAAACCAGACATGTTGATTGTTCCTAACAAGGCAATATTTAGCTGTGTGTTCACCAATTCTATTCCTAAGTATTTTTACTGTTACCTTACCTGATACAGGAGGACATCAGTCTTATGGCTTGTAGCTTCCTGGAGGTATCCTAAAACCCTTTTTGTCTTCACAGTCAGTGTCTTGCCTGAAACTGACTTGTCATTGAAGATATCAAAAATTTCTAATGCTCATTTTCTCTGTTTATTCAACTATCACTCATATAGTCTCTTTTCCAAAAATTGATTTTTTTAACACTCACATGCAAAGAAGGAATCCAACCTAAATGTTTTCTAAGTTTCTTGTAAGTGAAGAGAGAATAAAGTGCAAAAACATGTAGTTTTTCTGTAATGTCCCTGGCTTCTCAATTTTTTTAATCAACCTTGCTCACTGACACCCTGCTCTTGAAATACAGAGGGAAAAATGTGTTAATAGATAAGACACATTGTGCTAGTTGTTCTTCAAAGCCTTTTTGATCTGCGTTATATCTTTGTTCAGACTAACAGTTTCAGAATTTATCATCTTTAATTTTCTTCATTTGGACAATACTTAGACATACCAGTTTTCTGTAGCACTTTTTGGAGTCCATTTCTAAGTACTCCATAATGACAGATAATCTCTATCATGGCTGCTTTAGATCTGTAAAAAAGAACACTAAATATTCAGAGAGGAGGGCACCCAATTTTCTAGTTCTGTGAGTAGAACAGCCAGAACAGACTACTGGTTTCCATTTCTGCTTCCAGAGCTGTTTACCACAAATCCTAAACATATTTTAAATGCAAATGTGAATTAAATAATAAGCATGGCCAGAAAAGCCTTAGCTGATGAGGCTCTATTCTCCTTCCTTCCCTGGCATATTCCAGCACGTTGCACTGCATAGGAGTTCCTAAATGCTTGTATTCTTTTTAAGTGCAAATTTATACCTTGACTGTCTGTGATACTTGATATCTGCTAAGTGAAGTGACAGGAGATTAAATCAACACCATGAGGCATCACAGTCGGTGTGCCTTGGAAACAATAAAACATCAAGCAGACTTTAGCTAATTTGGAGACTGTGCTTTGATCATACTGTGCAGAAGAAAGTCATAAGGAACCTAACAAATAAGTTATGGATTCTGGAAAAAAAAAAAGCCTCTCTCATTAAATCCCTCGCTTTGCAAATAGTTGAAAGATGTCTGTTCTTGACTTTAATATCATAGTTAAGTGCCTTTCTTATATTATTCAATAAATATGCCTTATATTACACTTAAAGTTTCTGAAACCATATTTTTTTTCTGCATTAGAAAACAGAAAGTTTTCTAATGCAGAAAAAAATATGCAAATTAGAAAGTTATCCTGATGGCAACTTTGACTGTGAAGGAATTGGTACCACCACTGCAGAACCTCTGGCTAACTTTGCACTTTTCAGCTCAGATATTATACACACTTGTTTGCAAACATTTTCATACTCAGTAAGAATTCAGGAAAAAAGGCAAGGTTTTTTTAATTGGAACTCTGTAAAAAAATTCCGAGATGGTATTTTGAACTATGCATTTGTGCTCAGATCATTGTCAGCAATTAAGAAAATCTATACATTGCTATTATTTGATTTTCTTTTCTGTTAAATTTAAGTGTTGAAGTATGAAGGATTAGAAATAAATTCAATAATGATGGCTGGTATCTTGCCTAGGAAAAACAAAAGTTACGGATGCTTCTTGTTAAGGAAACTGCCCATCCCTCCAGGAGCCACTGTCAGTCACACTCACACACCTGAGCTGGGACTGGCTCCCCTTGGCAGCTGCACCCCACACTCTCTCAGCCACACCAGGCTTCTGAGCTGGCTCAAACCCAGGGTCCCACAGCCGAGTCTCAGATGAACCAATCCTGAAAATAATTTAATCTTGGCCCAGTAAATAAATAACAGACAACCAGTTTGAGCTGGTCCCTCTGAGGATGAGCCCCAAACAAAGAACCTCCATAACCTTCATCCTCCTGCTGTCCAAGCATAGGAAAGTCTGGAGCCCTTGGCTCCTGCAGTGTCTCTGAATGTCTGTCCCCAGGCCAGGCCACAGGTCCCCAGCCTTTGCTGGGCAAAGGGTCAGAGACTCCTGACCTGTCACCTCAGGCTCGCTGTCCCAGAGCTCAGCCCGTGGCTGCTGCTGCAGCTGCCCACCGAGATACTGGCACTGAATGCATCCCTCAACACCTCTCATCAGGACATTCTTCCTTTTCTTAAGCAAACTCAAAAGTGAAAACAGCTCAGAATGAATTATAGTTTGGCTATGTAGTGTTTTTACAATCATAAACAACCTACAATCATATTTTCAAGGGCAATGTCTCTTCTGTTTCATACATTGTCAGAAAAGAATAACTTTCTAGCATTGTGGTTGGTGTACTCAGAAAGTCAATATAAAGTCAGGGTCATGAAAGGCAAAAGGGCCAAATAGAAAAAAACCAAGAACTCACAGAAGAACTAGACCACTGTAATACAAGAAGTAAGGATCTAAAAAACCCTGTACCACCAATATGTGCAATTATCTTGTATAGAATTAAGTGGGAAAAGCAGAATTTCTAGTTTGATACCATGACATAATGACATTGTCAATAGATTTTGCTAACTGGCACATAAATCCTTATTCAGAAAAAAGGAAAGAAAACTTTAGGACCATCCAGGTAAGAGATGTACATGTGTTTTATAACAATCTAGAGATTTTTTTTCAAAGAATAATGCTAAAATCTCATCCAAATTTCACAAAGAACTTCAGGACTACAATATCATTTTTAAGTACTGTAACATATGAAATCTATTGTCTTGTCAAAAACAGAGTTTAAGATTCTAATAAGTATTTTCTTGATGGGCCTATACATTTTTTTTGTCTTTATAATGCAAATATTAGGAGACCAAACGTTAACATGCAAGAAAATTAATTACTGAACAGTCCTGTCTCTAGACACAGTAATTTTAGAATATGTGGTAGGTGTCACTTGCAGTGATCTGTAAGATCAGATGTTTCATTCAGTTATAGACTCAGGTTGTATATTTGGAGTTTAATTGAATGGAGTTTAATATTCTAATTAAAAATAATTTTGCTCATGAATAAAATAAAAGCCAATGTGATTAATTAATTTAAATACTACTGTAACTTTCTGAGAAAGAGCAGGAAAGTTTCTATTTGATTACTACATTGTGAGAGGTTTGTTCACTTGATTTTAATTTTATATTTAGAAGCATGTGTTATCTGCTTAAGAAAAGCCTGTTAACCTAATTTCAAGTAAAATGTCAAAATACTAAAAGCAAAATGCATAGGGAAACTCTCACAGTATCCAAAGGAAGTTTATTCTGAAAAGACACTCAATGTAACTCCTTGTTTTTCTCCATCTAATTGCAAAAGTTTTATTTCACAGTCTCCGAAATTCTGACTGGGTTCTGAAGGTGGAAAAAAAAGTTGAGTTTTGATGAAGCATTTAAGAATCTGCTAGTTTTAAGACCTTTAAAGGCACTACTGCAAACTAAGGCAGTGGGAATGGCTGTACCCACACAGTAACTTTCTGTGTTGATGAGTAGAACTCTGCAGTTTGTTACACCAGCAGAAATCAATGTCCTTAACAGACAGAACAGAAACATAATTTCTTACAAAATCTGACCTCAAAGATAACATTTATGAAACGCACATATTATAATTGTAAACATAAAGTTAGCACCTGTGACCATTTTCCAAATGGAAAATGCTATTTAAAAGTTTAGTTAGTATTTATTTATATTTAAGTTTGAACCCTATGGTTATGGATCTGAATTTAAACTAATCAAAAACTGACAGATATTAAAGTACATTAGAATGTTTTTTCCCCTTGAAACACTGCACTGTTTTTCTTTTGAGCCTCCTGGGACTTTCAATTATGAAATCAAATCTCACCTCATCATCTGTCATCTCCAGGGAAACAAAAACATGTTGACCTTACCTCCCACTGCTTAGAAGGATGAGTCATTTCTTTGCTTCATTTCCACAGATAAAATGCACCTGCGTAAGCAGTTGCTTACATTTTATAGGCCAATGTTGTATTATGCCCAGCAAATTACACTCCCAGAGATTACCCTATGCATTAGTCAAACACTTCAGTACTTGAGGAATTGCTATTGCTCTTCTTGTCACTCTTACTGGTTTTTTCCCTAACACAAATCTTAATTAGTTACCAGTAATAACCTAATCAAGTTTGTATCACACTTGCATCATAAAGGCATTTTAACTGATTGATAAGTGAAAGCTGCATATAATAGTAGTAGCCTGTAGAACTACAAAGCCAAAGTAGTTTTTAATGTAAGGCATTATCTAGAAGCAAAGGTTTAGAAAAAAATATTCAGAAGTTTTATAATGAACATGTTGATTATGGGTGGACGCTTTGCAATCTCATCAAGGTAATGTTTTATTGGTACAACTAAAGTTATTTTACTGCAGTAAATGCTGGTATTGAGATGTTTTCATTTGAAATTAGTAAAGAGCAATGATTAACCATTCATTACAAATGTAGTGGATTAAGCTTTAATAGCTCTAAAACATACAAAACAATGTTTATCGTGCTGGAGTTCAGTGAAGTGGTTATTTAAACAGGTTTTACAAATTAAGTCTGAGAAGACCTGCATCATTTGTATGACCCACACTTGGTTACCCTGCAAACGGGGCATGATACTTTCAACAGTTGCTATAGCAATAACAGTAATGATTTTTAAGCAGTAAAGAAGGTGCTTCAGTAAAAATCACTTCAAATAACCTTATCTAATGATAACTCACTTAAACTTTATTTGCTCCTTTTTCCTAATTAAAAAAAAATACATTTTACAAAGGCAATTGTTAGTTAGCTACACTAAAGCCCTGAAAAAAAAGTATATGAGTGATATATAATATACACAAAGAAAGTATCTACATTTTTAGAAAGAAAAACTCATAAAGCCTACAAAGATTTTAAACTTGGTGTAACAAAAAATATGCAGCTAGCTGAGGCTTAGATTCTGCAACTTGCATACAGTAAAATCAAGTTCATGACCAGAAGCATTACACCCATCAGCAAATACTTGTTGGACTGTACACAGAACGTGGTGTCCTATGAAATGTATACCTACAGAAACATGGATATTTATAGATATTTACAGGCAGTGACACTGCCTATAAATATCTATAAATAACACTGAGGAGTAAAAAAAAAAGTCATGCCTTTCAGATGAGAATTGTGCTAATGGCATTGAAGCAGTATCTTATTGTTAACATTGGAGTTCAAGTGAACATTGCTTATATTTGCTGTTATGGATATGTTCCAGAACAAAACAGGCACAGACAACCAAACCAAGAAACTGAAATATAAAATTGAAAATACCCCAAATTAATGAGTGCAACATCAGCCGTATGTGGATGCACAAATAAACATTTTATGCTTACTATATGGGAGACTCCCAGGAAAAAAAAGTCACTCTTGGAATATTATTTATTTACTAGGTGGGAACTGGCAAGTTTAAAAGTATATTCTAAATAATAAAAACAATTAAAATAAGTACTCATTATTTTTACTTGTACCTTTGATAAATTTTTTATTCATCAGTACAATGGAAGTCTCACTTATGCACACATTTGTACCACTTATGTTCAAATCTAAGTAAATATTTTAGTCAAGTCAACTGGTTACAAAGAAATATATTTCTAAAATGTATGAGACTTAACTACAACATTATTTACAGTTGAGAAAGAGCAGATTATAATATGTACATATTCTTCTCATTTCTGAGCCTTTATTGACTCTCATATTAGTAATGATGAAGTAGGTTCAAGCTAGCAGTTACTGACACAAATTTAGAAATGCATATTGTAGCCAGTATTTTTTAGATGTCTGAAATATTTTATAATATGGTAAAGAAAGCAGGTTCTAGCTATCTTAAGAAAACATACAAAGGACCAGAGCTGTTATTGCACTAAAGACATGGCCCTGTTTACGTTTATTTTCTGTGCGTTTCCAACATTCATTTTACACAGTTACATAGCACAAATTAGAGACTCAATGATTTAAGAGCCAAAAAAAGAAAGATCTTCAAAATCCAGAAGAAATACAGAAGATAGTGTAATCATAATTATAAAAACTGAAAAGATAAAACCAACTCTTTTCAGAAGTTGGGATGCTGGCATTTGCAATGTTTTCTAATATTTCAAAATTCATAAATGTGTTAAGATGGCCCAAAGCACAAATTCCATCTCAAAAGATGGAAAGCAACAGCGTTTCATTTTTTGAAAACTCAGGAATTTCTATGAGTCCCAAGATGTCCAAGCAATGTGTTTGTTCAAGTGCTTCACTGCACTGCTGTGTCAGACATGTTAGTGTGCTTTGGAAGAGAACAGAAACAGAAAGGGCATGGCTTTAAACCAGAAGGGTGTCTACAGCCATTTCTTTCCCATGGTCTCAAAGACCTCTCCTGTGACCCCAGCAGTAATTTGGGGATGCAGGCTGGAGTAGGCAGACAAACATAAACCCAAAGGTGACAAAGCAGACATAAAGAACATTGTGTCTCATTCTAAGCCAAAATTCAATGCACAGTTTCTATGCCAGTAGTGCCAATTCCTGATCAGCCATACTAGCTCATGGAAGAATATCTGAAACAAATTATCCAACTGATTATCTAATAATACACTTTGCCTGTAGAAGCAACTAAAGTAAAATACAGTGACTTTATACTGAAGTGCTCCATATTCAATGTAGGTATAACTTTCACTGCATACTGTGGTTGGAGGATTCAGGTGGTTTGTATTCCTTAACCAGGAGCTGGCAATTCTAATACACATAACATGCTGTTAATATGAACAACCTGAATCTTAAACAAATGTTTGAAGGCTGAATTTCTAACCAAGAAATTCTTCTATTTTTGTTTATGTGAGCTGCTGAGGTTCACTGCCTGGACTATTGACCATATAGGAATGTAAATTCTGAAATTTTGCCAAGTCCTTGTCCTCACATATTTTTTTATACAATTCCTGAAGCTACGATCTTTAAGTGAATAGGAGATAAATAACAGAGTTTAACAGTTCTTTACTTGATCTTGAGAAAGTCTATTCAATGTGGAAGAAAAATCCAGTGAGGTTACAGTGAAAAAAATCTCCCATAACTAAGGAATTTTGGATGAGTCAGTATTACAGAACTTGGCTGTATTTTTCAGTCTTGAACAGGAACCTATCTTTCAATGTGATGGTTGTCCAGTAGTCTTAAATAAAAGCTGTAAGATTTAATGGTTCACAATTTTAGAGGTGGTCAGGATTATAACTCAGCTCCAGAGCATCACTGATACTCTATTTCCTTTCTACATTTGAGGTTTAGGAAAAAGGCAGAATATAAAAGGCAAACGACTACTAGAGGAAAAAAATAACATGGATAGGAGAATCAACCTAAGAAGTAAATAGAATAATAGACCTATCTGCTTCAATGAATTATATGGAAAAAAATTAAATCCTTTCACTTCTTTTCCCCTACTGCCTTTTGATAGAGACCAATGAAAAAATAAGTAGAATAAATGAAATCCATTTCTAATCCTGATAATGAAATTCTTAGTTTATACTCTTTAATTTTGAAATTCAAAATTTTTAATTTCAAAGAGCTAAAATTAATTCAATACAAAAGAAATATTTTTTGGCCTAAAAGAACCTGTGTTGTAACCAAATTCACATAAATCTAGTCAGCAGGTGAAGCTTGTTTACCAGATGTCATACAGCCACAGCTAAAAGCTGCAGCTGAGTGTCTAAACAGGTACTGATTCTCCCTCTTCCAATTATTACAAGTACTCATGGAGAAATAGGTGGGCTAATCAGATGCAATGCATCTTGGAAGAGTTCTGTATTTTTGAGGGCTGATGGTCTTTCAGATTTGGAAGTCATGGTATTTCTAAAGGTCTGAAACATACTCTACTTATATGAAAAGGGTTTGCAGAAGCCACAGAAACCACAAACATCAGAATAACTGAAACACCTGGTGCTAAGGTTAAATTTTAGAGGAAATACTAGAGCATTAGAAAACAAATTTTAAAAATGCCCTTCAGAATAAGAAACATGTAGCAGATTGTCCAGTATCAGACTTTTCTTCTCTCTTCAACAGAGAAAATAATGTATACTGGATAGTTCTTACCCCTCAAATCAAACACAGATACTAACAGTCATGTTGAGGTTAATTCTTAAAAGAATGTTTAGATATCTTATTTTTTATATTGAGGTGTATAAAAAAAAAAGCTATATTTTCTTCCATACTACTAGTAATTCTGTCTTTGTTTAAAATTCCACTTCCCTCATAGTGCTTCAATTTTAAAGTATAAAAGCAATTAAATTCCTGTCACCAATAAAAAACCCTATTATTTTTACTAACATTTACAGAGATAAATATACTCAAAATAATTCATTAAAATTGATGGTTTTCAAGTGGTCTTTGGAATCCAGAGTTTCCAACTGGAAACTAGAAAATGTTGTCCTGGTTTTCAAGGAGGACCCTGGAAACTACAGGCCTGTCAGTCTCACTTCAATGCCCACTAAAATCATGGAAAACACAATTCTGGGGAGTATTGAAAAACACATGGAGGACAACACAGTCATCAGTCACAGCCAGCAGGGCCTCACAAACAGGGAGTCCTGCTTATCAAACCTGATTTCCTTCTCCGGCAGGGTAACTCACCCAGTTATCCAGGGAAGCCATTAGGGGTAATCTTTTTGGACTTCAGCAAAGCTTTTCATACTGTCCCTCACTGTATCCTTCTGGACCAAGTGTCCAGCATGCAGCTGGATAATCCCGTTGTACTGTGGGTGAGAAATTGGCTCCAGGACTTAAAGACACAGTGTTACCTATGATAGAAGCACAGCACTGGAACACAATTGCTGTTCTGTGTAAGGAAAATTATTCATTATTCTTTCAGTCCTACTTATATCCTGAAAGACTGGATAGGAACTAATATTTTTAAAGTGACTACCTTCAGTATATTTTATCCCCTGCAAACTTTCCTGACTTAATTATTGTGATACTAAATAAATCCTGAACAGCAAATAGTTCTAAAAGGTCACTCTCAAATTATTCTTTTAGAGTTAATAAACTCTAAAGTGTAAAACCTGCTTATGATAAACACAATGACTAAACTGCCATATGATTTAGTGTTTGTGACACTTTAAACTGCAGCATTTCTTTGATATTTGAATACATGACAGTTTGCTAAAAAGCAAATAATGATCTAAGTAAGGATTAACAACCTTGCACCTGCCCAGCTTGAAAAAAAAAATAAAAAGAACTTTTACAATAAATCATGCCAAGATAGGCTAAATATAATTTTTTCTTTAGTCCACAAAATAGAAAATAGTGACTGAAAAGCTGTAAGATACAAACTTTAGATGGAGAGCAGCCTTTTACAGTACATAAGAACAATTAAACATTTTTCATTTGGTATATTCTTGATCTATTTAGATATGCAGAATAGGCACAGCCTTTCTCTTCTGCAAACAAGCACTTAGCAACTGCTTAGCTATACATAAATGGACGGTGTTAGGAACAGTCATTTAAAGGTATTTAAGACATCTCTAATTTCTGAAGCAGAGCTAAGACAACAAAGACTTGAGAAAAAATGTTCCAGCTCCACATTGTGTACTTACTAATAGTGAAAAATGTGTTTGTGCCTTTTTTTTCAAGAAGAAGAAAAAAAGAAAAGCCAAATATGAAAAATTGCTGGGAGGCCAAGCCAAGTCACAGGGCAGATTACTGTTAATCAGGCACAATTATCTCAAGAGTATTGAGTAATCAGTTTAATCTTTGTGACACGTTGACCCATGTGACATCAAAAGAAAAAGTAGGTTTGGCTTATGAAGTCATTTTATGCTTTCCATAACTGCACATAAAGATTTACTGGCTACCTGAAATAACACAAAGCCTCTGGTCAAAGGTTTGAGGTGCAGAAGCCACTGTTGCTCACAATTCTACAAGACTGTTAAAATTGGAGATAATGAGAAGGTAAAATGGTGAGGCAGCGTGACACACTGTAGTAGGGATACTGCTTTACTTGTGAGAAGGTATTACCTCTTGCTTCTACCAGAGTAAATATGGACATTTTTAAGACTTGTACATTGACACAAGCTGAGGAAGAGTACAGGCACTTTATCTTTCTTCAGGCCAATAATATGTACTATTTCAAATCTTGTTCCTAAACATGTCACCCTGAATATCCTATTGCGTTACCTCACTGTGTATACATTTCTTTTGTCTTGTCCTGACCCTACAATGTTCCCTGTCCATCTACATCATACAATTTTTCCTTTCTACCCTCCCCATCCCACAACTTGCTTCATTGCAAACACATATCACAGAATTTTGGAAGATTTGGTTTTTTCCCTTCTTTTATTTTCCACAGCACATTAACCTCTTTACATCTGTACACATATGACTGATCTGAGAACAAAAACAAGGCTTATAGATAATGGTTAGCCAACAGTTCCTCTATTTTAACAATATCCATGTAAGCTGAGATCCCAACTGAAGGAAAATAATTATTTTCCTTTTTTTTTCTTTCAGCAGGAATTCACATTATTTAAACTTCACTACAGGCGTCAAGTTTGCTAAGATTTTGAACAATGATTTTCAATTACAGGACCAGAGACCTTGCACTAGAACCCAACAGTGCAACCCTCCTGTTGTGCTCCTCTCTGGGTCCCAGTTACTATCAGAACTTAGCACTGCCAGTGGGCAGTTACCTGCTCAAGGCAGTCATACAGGAACCTCTTCACTTCCTCAAATAACATGAGGAAAAAGCTGAACTGACAGTGTTTATACTTAGAATGCTGCTAAATCATCCCTAAGGATTACTTAACTCTAGGGAATGTAACAGTTTCTCTGAGGAACAATCTGTGCATTTGGGATACTTTTCATATTATACCAAATAATAGGTTTTCCAAATAAATAATAAGAGAAAGACTTACTTGGAGGTTCTCATTACTCTAAAATTTATTATTTTAAACTTCAGAAGTTGATATTTATGATTTATTTTCAATATATTCAAAATAAGGTTTAAGAGCAAAGCATAATTAATTCAATAACTGCTCCGAAATGTAAATGCGAAGTGTGAGCCACACGGAACACCTCATATCTTTTATTTGCTATTCTTCAAAGAAAAGCAATCCTAATTGATTTAGGCTCCTCAGAACCTGCTACACAAAAGACATTTTAAGATTTTCAAAACAGTAACACTTTCTATGCTAATGAATGTTAGTCCGCGTTATCTAGTTTAGTTGGTCCAAAAATCTACAATATAAATCAATCTTAACATAGAATGCTGATAGTATTAAAAAAAATCAAAAAAAAAAATTTGGCCTATTTTCCCTAACCCAGAAATACTTGTACTAGTAAGTGTATTTTTTTGTTTTGTTGTTTTGTGTTTGTTTGTTTGTTTGTTTCCAATCATATGGAAGTTAACTATGCCTGTAGGAAGTTCCTTAGGGTAATATTTTTTAAACACAGAAGATTCTTTTGAATATTTCCCTGCTCCCAGAGTAGATGATGCTCATAGATCTCACTGGCTTTGAAACTCCAAATGACAGGAGATACTGAGTGGCATAAATACTGTTCTCAAATTACTTCGTACCTGAAACTCAACATCTGCTGTCATTGGCAGGTATGCAAAGAGTTTTATTCCCAATATCATGATTCTTTCTGCTTTAAAGTAACTGGGAATATTGAGCACAATGAGTCTCTGAGCAGATGGATGATGCATAGTCTAGAAGACATTTAGATATTACTAGAACACTTTTGATGATTAGAAAGCAGAAGATATTTGTCAGCTCAAAAGGTAATTTAAATTTATTTTAATACAGAAATCTAGAAAATGTCAAATTATGTATAGTTTCTAAATGAAACTTTAATTTCTTAATTTTTTTTCTTGTTGTGACAGCCATTTACATAGAATTCCCACAGATTTTCCTATTTACCTGGCTTGCTTAGAGGTCTGAGCACAAAGCAATCAGAGTGAAAAATACACTTAAAAGTTGCAGACCATCAATATTTTTTTGCCTGCAGAGCAGCAGGTTGCACTTAAGTAAAACCAGAAGTAGGCCAGGCTTGTGATTATTCTTCTAGGTCTTTATCAGAACTCTAGGGAAAATGACTGCTTGTGAAAGAGGTCTGGAAAGTTACCAAGTTCAAGCTTCTAGCAGTTACAAATAAAGTGCAAATAATGGATCAGTGTTCAAAGCACTCACTTTGCATGAAATTCCATGCTAACCTACATAGCTAGTAACTTCACTATGTCAAAAGTAATTACCTTCTTGATGTGGCAGATATAATAACATGTGTTTAAAAACAGCATATGATTACAGATACTGAGAACAGGGAAATTACAATGGAATGAAAAGTAATATGTCTGGCCGAACTGATGAAAGACAAAGCTTAAAGGAATAATGAGAGTGATGACAAATTCAGTGAATATAACATAAACAATTCAATATGATAAAGACAGATTAGGAGGCAAAAGCATCATGTAGTTTCAACATTTTTCAGAAACCAAGTGTACCCTGCTGTAATTGAATAGAACTTGATTAAGGAGAAAGCTGAAAAAGCATTACATTATAGAGAAAAGCAGTGTGTAAAATCCAAGACCCTGAAATTTGCTTTATGCTAGGGGTGTTTAACCAGTAATGTAATCAAAACTGGAATTTTTTTCAGAGCAAGATTTTAACAAAATAATACTGAGCAGGAAGAGCTTTGTAGTAATGTAGCAATTTGACTACTAGTGATATGTTCAGAACATATTTCATATTTTAGGAAGTCTTAAGGAAAGTAAGGTCTTAAAGGAAATAATGAAATATTGAACACAGGCAGTGAAAGTAGGTGACTCAATAGGGGGATGAAAATCCACTTCAGTAATGTATTTGTTTAATGAAAGTTTTTCTCCATAATTAATGGAAGTAAATCCAGTTAGCTGCTCTGTAATAGCAGGTTTGTTGTTAACATTCATGTCTGGTTTTGCTGGGTTTTGTCTTTCAAATGTCTTTGTGAGCTCTATGATCCACATACATTACAAAAACAGAATATTCAAGGCAATATTCAATTTCTTTGCCAAAACCAAAAGTACAAAGAAGCAGAACACTACATATTAAGAAAAGGAGAAAAGTTTGCATCTATCCCAGAACAGACATCTAAAGCAGATGGTGCAATTTTTCTTCATTTATTACAGTAATATAGTTTACACAGATTAATGAATGGATAGCTATAGGTATGATGAATCCCACTCTTGGTGACTAACTAGTTACTTGCATAGAAGTAAATTCTAAGAGTCTTTATAAACAATGTCTGAAAGGCAATTCTGTCCTAACCATTACATGGTACCACAGAATCTCAGAATAACTGAGGTTTGAAGGGACCACTGAAGTTTATCTAATTTAGCCTCACCTGCTCAGAGCAGAGTCAGCTACAACAGGTTTCTCAGGATATTGTCCACTTGAATTCTAAATATCTCCAAGGATGGAAACTGCAATCTCTCTGGACTTGTTTCAATGCTTGGCTGCCCTAACAGAGAGAGAAAGAAAAGAAAGAAAAGAAAGAAAAGAAAGAAAAGAAGGAAAAGAAAGAAAGAAGAGAAAGAAAGAAAGAAAGAAAGAAAGAAAGAAAGAAAGAAAGAAAGAAAGAAAGAAAGAAAGAAAGAAAGGAAAGAAAGAGAAAGAAAAGTTCCCTGCATTCAATTTGTGTTAATAGTTGCTTATTGGGCAATTACTTGGTGGCAGAGCCTGGGAAAGTGAAAAAGTCATACAGAATTTCACAGAGTGCTAACAGATATATGGTTAAGAACTTAGGTCATCCCCTCTGGTCACATGAAAGCATTTCTATAACAATAATTTTTTTTTCCTAAGAATAAATGTATTTACAAAACATTATTTGCTGCAAGCAATGTCATGGCAGTTGAAAAGCACACCTGGAGACCAGATGAAAAAATATATTTTTCTGCAAGATATATCTCATCTCGCATAGCCCTTTACTAGAGATCCCTGCTACTCTAAGGTAGCTTAGAACTTGCTGTAATGTATCTACTGATTGTCATATGAGAATAGCTATTCTAAAATATATGAAAAGTATGTAGTTCCCATTTTTCAAACTGCAATTTATCTGGATGAGTCATCAGTATTTTTCCTCAAGTTTTAGTAATAAAGGTTATTAACAAATACACAAAATCTGTAATTAGAGACAAGTAGAACAGGTTTAACAGCTTGACACCTTTCTTCTACTATGGATTGTGTATTAAAGATCTTAGTCATCCAAGAGCATTTCTCACTTAGCTTTTTAATAGTCTTATTTCTTCCAAGAAAAAAGACATAGATTTGCTTATGCATCAACATAAGGGCAGCTGTTACTTTTGGGGATGCATTGTTGTTCCTTTTCTATTTTTTCCACTATAAAACCCAATCAAACTAACAAAACTCCCCAAAACAACAACATCAACAGCAACGAAAAATGCAAATAAAATTCCTTTTAGGTCATATGATCAGTTGGAAATCCATAGTGGTATACTAAGACAACTTGACCTCTTGACTACAGGCACAGTATCAGGAGGCAGTTCTGGAAACATGAATTTGATCTGCATATTTATGTATGTGTACTGAGAATAAAATCTATTTCGACAAGCATTCACAGGAAAATAACTGTATTCTATACCCAACAAAAATGGTTTATTTGTCTTTTGGCACCTTTATACATATCTTTCCGGGTCTAGAAATACTTTTTCCCCCCTAAGTGCTTTAAATCAATGATATAAAGTCATTTTTTCCAACACAAGCCCTCAAGCAAAGAATGAAAAGCAAAAAAACCTCTCCTTGGCTTTATGGGTATTCATTCTGTTTTATAAAAGTATAATATAAAACTGTGGACCAAATCAATCAATATTCCCTAATATTTAATTCCAGAGTTCTTAGGTTTTCCGGTGTCCTTTTAATTCCCTGAATTTATTTCTGAAATGTTGCAATGTTCTAAAAGTAGTACTGCTTTTAAAAAATGCAGCCATCATTTGTCTTATTGTGAAACGAGAAGTGGCAAGTTAATTGTACTACATACAAAAAAAATTTACCTCAAGATATATGCACTTTTCTCTGTAACTATTTTACATTAAAAATGTTGATTATGCTTATATACTATATACTCATATACTATAACCTATACTATAATATCATAACTATATACTCAAGAGGTAGAAATACCTCCTGAGTTTATATGTAAGTATGATGAAAGGAACACCTGAAATCCTGAAAAGATTATTGTAGTGAGGTAAAACTTGTGTTGCTGATCTCCTGTCAGCATTGTAGCAGCCTCCAACCTGCTGCTGTGCCGCTCGAGCAGCCTGTGTGGCAGAAGGTGAGGAATAACCATCTGTGTCAGGTACGGCTGCAGGTGCCATATCAGCTGCTGCCTGGTGACAATAAATCTCTTCCAAGCACCTGGAAACCTTGACAGACACTTTTATCTTGGTATAAAAACACCCCACCACCTCAAAAAGCTTCTCTGAATAGAAATGAGGAACTTGACAGAACACCAGCTGATAAAGGCCAGAACCTACTCCACTGCAGATGTTCTGTGCAGTCCAGGTAACGGGGTGTACTCATGAGTTCTTTGTTAGGCACAGCAGTCACTTGTTTCAGTACAGTATAGCTAATATACTTGTATAAGGGCAGAACTTGAAGCAGGATAACAGGTATGTAAAAATAAATGGTTTGTCATTAAAATTTTACAAATTTCTGTTTGTGACTTGTGCCAATAAAACCAAGTAAGGTATCTTGTCATTAGGGGATTCAAACAATGACAACTTTTCAGTATCCATCAGTAACTTTATACTTGAAGGTTTTGTAGGAAGAAGATATACATAAGAGCACTTGATCAGATTGTTTTAAAAATATTTTAAGAGTCTCACGTTTACAAATAGACATGTTTTGAACTCAGAACTACTGTTAACTATGTCAGTGAAAAGTCATTGTTGAGATACACTACTCAGCAGAATGTTTCAGAAAGTACCCTGATTTCATGAATGACAGATCTCCATGTCTGGATCATGCAGTTTTGTCTCCAGTATTAGTTGAATTTCCTCTGTGGTCAGCTGTTTAACATCACCCAATCATTTTGTCAAGTTTATGTTTGTCTCTTTAAAGAACATAAGTGATGAAAATGATGATTATTAGGAGGCAGTCTTTGAAGAAAAATAGTCAGACAATATCAATCAAAAAATGGAAGATGAGTATGTGATTCTTGTGAAGGAAAAGGCAGAACAAGCAGTTCAGTCAATCAATCACTCAATCAGTCGATCCCAAGAGAATTCTGTACACCAAAACCCAACATTCTCTATAAATCATTTACCCAAATAAAAAACAAAACAACATTAAAAAAAACCCAAAACAAAACAAAACAAAAAAACCCCAAAAACCAAACAACCCCCCAAAAAACCCCAAAAAACCAGGACTCAGCTTATTTTCTATACAAGTAATCACTTTGAAGATGTATATAAGCAAAAACTTCTGAAACCATCTGTAAAGAAAATGCCTGTGTAATACTATTTTTAGTAAAATGAAGAGGCCACAATGTAGATGCAATCTTCATAATAAAATGTTGCACTTCTGTTATTTTTGTGAATGTTTTAAAATAACAGGATAGGAAAATTATGGCATCCCAAAAACATCACTACAAAGAATAAGAAGGGCAGAGACTTTGACAAGTTTGTCCAATATGCATTTTAGTCTAAAAACATCTAGATGCACAGAAAAAGAAGCACTTAGAAAACATGTGAACTAGGAAAAAAGAATCAAAGTCCCCATGGAGTAAGGCAAATTATCTTTCTCTCCTGCTGACTAGCCAAGGAAGAAGGGAAGATTGGCATTAGAATCAGAGCTTAATGCACACAATATGAGGCATAAGAAATTGTACACTCTGGAAAACTGAAAACCCAGCTAAATGAAAGTGAAGTTTTCCTTACTGGATGTGAAAGATGGTGGGAAAAATTCTTTTGAGAGAAAAGAGTAATTTTGCAGTTACATATAAATGCAATTAAGAAAGGATGTTGCAGTAAATACAAGAAAAATAGAAGGGAATACATGAAATGAAAAAAATCTTAATAATTAAAATTAATATATTTGCAATATTCTTACCATTTTAGAAGCATTAACAAGGAAAGAAGTTTGATATATGCATTGTTCAGAAGCTCTTTCTACTCACCTTGGGACACTTCTCCTGCATGTAAATCAGGAGAGACATGTTTAGACCAAAGTTCCGTAGACACAGCCAGTGCTGATGGAAGGTCATTGTCTAAAATTTCAGCAGGAAACACTTCAGCCACTTCACTGAGAATTTTCTTGCTTTGGGGCACAGTAGGTAAACAGGTGATATTGTTTATTCCATCAACACAAAGAAACCCAGTGGAGCAGGACTGTATAAGACAATCATTGTAATTAAGCTCACAGCTTCGTCCCTGAAAGAGAGTTTTCAAAAAAAGGACGTATTTTGATGACAATTTACATTTTATAGTGACGTTAGTTACAATTATTGCTGTCTTTTGATTTTAAAATATTTTTTGCTTCTATTAAGCTGTTTACACTTTCAACAGGAAATACCATGTGGAAAATATTCCTTAACTAATATAATAGTATAGTTGCATATTTTAAATTTTAACTGAGTAACATTTTGACTCTGATTATCAAGAAAATAATTTCTTTACAGACTTGTAATTGCATAGTATCAAAGACAATATTGTTACCAGTATTAAAAACTGGTTAAAATAATGATCTTCATATAGAATGTAGGTTTGAAAAATACTTTTTACAGAGGACTTAGCTGACTAAAAATCTATGGCTTGCTCTGACTTGCAAGCTAATGTTCTTTCCTTTTGTACACTGCAGCCCATTGTTTGTTGTCTGTTGTTACCAAATCTGCGCACAGCTCCCTGTTAATACCTTGCATTCACAGATAGCGCTTAGAAAAGAAAAATATATAGTGGCAGTCTCAAATAGGACCAGGCATTCATTTCCTATTTTTTTATCAAGAGTAACAATTCATGGGAAGTCTGAAATATCTTCCCCAGTAATAAAGCAAAAATGATCATATTCAGTGGTCTGTAAAAAAGGCAAGGAATAATTATATGAATTAAATGCATTCTTGAAGTGTGAAATAAATATATTCTGAAGTCAGGCCTGAGTTCATTTTATTTTCACTTCTGTTGCAATGAACTAATAGACTACGTGAAGGGAGACAGCTAACAGCTATCCTAGAAGGATACTACATGTTTGATAACTATTTAAAATATGTACATTTCATCCCTGAAGACATACATCTTTTACAACATATCATCAGGATATAATTTTTAACTGAATCTTCTCCTGCAATTGGAGCACCTGTTAAAAAATCCAAGCCTTCTCTAGAGCTCAAAAAGCATGTATTCATTACAAACTTTCCTTCAGACAAGTGCTTAAAAAGTCTTTCATGTCTACATAGCTAACTATTTACACAGAACTTGTGACAACTTGTATTTTATGAGATCTCTGTCAACTCTATTATATTGATTTATGATATTAAGAAACAATAGGAAGGACAAGAGAGGAAGAAATGTAGGCATGAAAACTGAAATTACTTTTTTTACAAGTAGTATAAATTATTCTGGGTTTAAAACAGTAGAGGTTAAATTGATGGGTTTTGGGTAATTTTGATACATTCATGTTTGTTTCAATCAACTTCTTAATTTGTTTTGGCAAGCAGACAAGCTATCTGGTAAATTCATGGCATCTTATAAAATCACTCACTGTGTCGGTATTCCAAAGCACAAAGGAAAAACAGACCAATTAATATGTCAGTTCCCATGCATTTCCTTCTTGCTCTTTCCTAATTCCACACATAGAACAAATGATCAGTTTGAGCAGGCTCATAATCGTTTTTAATCCTATAAAACTTATGTTTCATTCTGACTTTCCTGCGACAGATTAGTACATTTTTATGACTACTACATTTAATGGCAAAGAGCATTTGATTATGATTTTATGACTCATAGAAACAAAGCAGATGTGGATAACCTCCAGTGTGCATGAAGGGTACATTAAGTAGCCATAGATAAATTTGATAGCACTGAAAGTGCCTGTAAATGCTTTAACAGTTTCCATGCAGGGGGATGGAATCATTTAGCTTGTGCAGATTTGTACTTTAAAGTAGGTATATATCTATAGATGGTTCCACTTAGAAAGTAAACACTTATTTCATATACCACTGACTATGCTTTTCTTCTGAAAATTTACGAGAGATTTCACAATCTATGCTTTATGATCCATACTTTGGCTAACAGTATAGACACAAACTACAGAAGATTTACATACACACTGTAGCTGGAGTTCTTTGAACACTTATTTCTCTGTGAGTTTTGCTGTTTCCACTCCATACCTACTCATTCTTAGGAACCAGAACCCATTGGGACCTAACAAATATACCTCTTGAGGTGTTTAGACCATAACTTCTTATCCTTGACACTGAAGATAGGTATATTAAAAATGTTTCTGTGTTGGTCCCCCACCATGTTTTCTTACTTTTATATTCCTTCCCAAAGCATAGTGGAATTGGAGGCACTGAAGATGGAAAAATGAATAATGGAATAAAAGACAAAGATGATGCATCTTAAATTTCAGCTGCTTCAAAGGCTTGTTACTTTTCCTTCTGCAAGGGCTTGCTTGTTCTGCAACATAATGTACAATTAATACTCAAGCTATGTACTAATAGAAAAACTGCCCCCATGGGTCAAATATCTATCTGGCTCCATCATCAGTGAGCTGTTAATGAATACTTTGGGAAGAAAACAGGAAGAAAACAAGCAGAGCAAGCATCTGGTAACTCACCAAATATACCATTCCAACTTTTGACAATAAGTAAATCAAAGACTCCCTGGGCCAGGATAATATTCAGAAGTGTAATTTGAATAACAATTAATCTATCCTCCTTCTAACCCATTTTTGGTTTTATTTGTATTTCTGGTCTCTACAGTGTCACGCAACACTGACTTGTACCAATAAATTTTGCACTAATTGAAAAAATAATTTCTCTAAACAGATTTTAATCTTTCTCTCTGGTGGTTTTATTTGGTATTCAGAAGTTTTTTGGGTTTTTTTGGTGAGACATAAATGGTACAAAAAATTGTGAACCTGATCTTCTCAATTACAATTGTTCATGTAAGATGAGCATGAATATTTAAGGAAAAAAATGAGATTATTGTAACATAAGGGTCAATCTGTTTTCTGTATAAAAACACTATGGCCTTCAAGTGATGTATCCTTCATCACTACTTGACATTGTTTTGAAAGCCAGTCTGCTTTAGAAGACAAAAAGGCAGCAGTTACTGTGCTCTGTGGGAAGTATCAATGTTACCCTTACTAGTCTGTAAAATCCACCTTTCAAAAATGGTATTAATTTTTATGAGATAGTTTTTTCCTTCTCAGGATCGTTTGTCAGTAAATTCAGTCAGATTATTTGCATTATTCAGATCTATTTCTACCTACCAAGCCCTTATGGTAAAATACAGACTTTACAAAATTGTAGACAGAGTCCCTGGAACAGGAAGAAATTCCTGGTGAATTCCTTGAACAAAGCATAAGTCACTTCTGTAAATCCATTCCATTCCATTCAAGAAGTATATGAACAATTCTGAGCAAGCTTAAAAAGTATTTTCTGTGCAATGTTGAACAGCCAGGTAAAAGGAAAGATAAGAGAAATTTCAGCATCTCACCACAAATCCTGGCTTGCAAAAACAGGAATAACCAAAACTGGGCTCCTTTTGAACACAGATACCGTGTGTGCAGGGGTTGGATATGCACTCATCAACATCCAGCTCACAATGGAGGCCTTCCCATCCTGTCAGAAAACAAAAGCAAAGCAAACCCCAAAGCAAGACTCATTAAAATCTGTATCCACTTACTGAGTGTAAATGGAACAAAGGTATGGGTAACTATCATCCATTTTCATATATATGGAGATATATATTATGGGATGAATATGAAATTTTTTGGGTTGTGGTTTCTCAGAGTAGAAAAAATAAAGGAAAAAAGTTAAAAAGAGAAACTCTGAGATTACTGTACCAGAACAATGAGGAGGATATTTTCTGAGCAAATACTTTGTGTTTGAACACTTGAGATTCTGTCTTCTCACAGTTCATTAGTCAGATAACTGGATATTTTATTGATATACATTTTTTACAAAAATCTCCCTTACAAGTAAGTGCACCATAAATTAGAGGCTTAAATTCTCATCTTGAAGCTGTGTTTTAGGTCATGTAATTTAACCCTGTCTCGAACTTGCTCCTTGTAGGCTAAGTTGAAATGGAATCAGTCCATTTGCTTGGTAAACACCAACCCAGAACTCTGTAAAATATGGCCAGTTAATGAAGAGCACTGACTTTCTGTCATGATATTCCCACTGCCCATGACAGATTTGATTTTTCTCCATTTTACTATTTCTAAACAAACTAACAAAGAAAACCCAACAGCCCCACAACCTCCCTAGCAGTCCTGCTGCAAATCCAGTTGTCACTGTTCAGACTTTGCCTCAGAGTATGCATCAAATGGATTCCCCTGTTACATTCCAGTCTTGCTTTAGCTGCCCTGGTAGAAGAGCAGCCTGCCCAGTTAAAGACTTCACCATGAGCCTGCTGTTAATGCCAACAGCTGCTGTTGCTTTTGAGCTGTCTGAGGTGCTGTCAGAACACAGTTTGTATCTCTCCATGCTGCTCCTGCACCTGAACAGCCTGAAGCTGCAGGCACAGAACCTGAACATGCATCTATTATTCCACGGGTATGGGGCTGCTACTGGGACAATAGCTGACAAAATTCATGATCCATTACAAAATGCATTTTTCAGAGCTACATCCATTCCCTTTCCTGGTATCACATGCTGTCACCACATGCTTCACTTTGTTCTCTGGAGGTTTTTGGAAAGCTGCAATCATCTGCCTTGTTCCTGTTTCAGTCTGGGTACCATCCCTTTTCCATTTCATTAAATTACAACAGGGAATCTGTTGAGGGGTCTATCAGACTGTCTCCCCAGTTGTTTCCCATTGTTGCCTTTATAGACCAAAAAATCCCCAATCCCAGCTCCATATTTCTATAGTGAAGCTAAGAAGAGAAATATAAGATCTATTATATGTGAACAGTCAAAGCCTGCAAAAAAAGCCAATTTTTTTCCCCAGGTATTTCTACTTTTTCTCTCTGGATGATATTTTTTTTTTTAATCCCTTTCTTCAGATGTGCAACTTTGAAAAAAGTTTCTCCTTTCAAAGATTCCCCTGCCTCTCCAAATTCACCTCTTTTCAGAGCTGTAACATTCTCATCTTTTCAGCCATTTTAAAGACTTAAATAACTTTGTAAAATACCATATTAATTAAAAAAACTCCTCAAGATATGTAAAAATTATGTATATACTTAATGCATGATTTTTTTATTCTGTGTTTTTACCTAATGGAGGAGTGATTTACAGATCTTTCATCCCTACTAGCACATGGTATTATTAAAAGGAATATAAAAGAAAGTCAGCCATGCTTTGGTTGGGAGATATTTAAAATGTGTTAGCTGTAGCAGTGAGTTCCAAAGCCCCAGAGAACTTTCTCCTACTTATACCAAGAGTTTCCATGTTGCACAGAGACAGCAATCACAGTTCTTAGCTAGTGAGCAATTTTTAAATGCCTATAATAAAATATCTTTGATGTATTATTTTAATAAGCTTTAAAAATAAGGGAAAAAATGGACTTGGCAATGTATTCTGTGTTAATGACTAAAAAAATACATCTTTAAGTTTTTGAGTCATTAATATTGGTGGAGGTGGATATGGCCATATGCAGTACCAGGTGGATATGTAGTACTGAGGTTAGGCCATGACTCCAATTTTTTAAGATCAGAAAGATCTTTATTATCATGAATTCTGTATGAAAAAATAAAAAAAAAATCACTCGTTGGTACATACATCAGAACTATAGTGTTTTTCTGAATTATCAAGTATCTCTCTGACATTTTAAGAAGTTCTAAAAAATATTAAGCTGTAATCAATGTAGTCCTACTCATAATTAGCCTTTAGTAAGCCAAAGATACTTAGATTTAAGTCTTATATGTTAGAAAATCATTCCTTATTATCAATTAAACCAATTAATAAACTGCCTCATTAAATTTCATTATAAACATGCGTGTATTTGCTTCAGTATCTTCCATACTTTTTTGAATAAGATCTCTTACATATAGTTTTGTTAGCTGCATTAAGACAAATTCAGAATGAAAAAAAATGCAAAATGTATTAATATTCAATTTGCTATGTGCTTTTATTTAAATGTAGAACAAGAATGAGTAGAAAGACTCTAGAGAAGTGAAATATATATATATGGTCACAACTTCAGGAGAGTTTGCTAACATATTTTTGCTTGTAAATGGAAACCAACAATGTGAACATATTTTGGCACAAAGTGACTAGATCAGATATATGGAGATAGCATGGATTAACAGAATATTTATCATCCAGAATATATTTAAATTATCTCTAAAAATAACCAGTAAGAAACCTTGTTGCAGTACTATCTCAGAAATCATTCAGCAGTGGAAGTGAGTAAAATACTTGATTTAAACTGAAAAATTAGTTTCAGGACCCAGGTACTTAATTATTCCTTAACTTAAGAGTAACTTGTGGAGCAAGATGTTACTTATGCATATGGATTAGAAATCCTCCTTATGTTGAGAAATGGCTTTTTATTAGCAGACATGACAGGAGATTGTAAGTAGTCCTGAACAGATTAAATTTGTGATTGCATGAAAATGCAGACTGACTGTGACCTTTGCTTTTGTAAAATTTTGATAAATATTTGTAAAATATTTTGATGAATACTAAATCTCTTATATTTTCATAAACCACTTGACCTGTTTTAGTTGATCTCTGTCAGAATTAGGAAACAGTTCCCACTTTTTAAGCAAGTGCCTTTTTTTCATTCTCTTTATAATGTTTAAAAAAATTTCTCTTAATACCAGCCAGCAGAATAAGCTTGTAATCTTGTATTGTAATACCAATAAGGTATGCCTTGCAACACCAACACTAAGGATAATAATAAAAATGTTATTTAAAGTCTTCAGAATTTCTTCTCAGTCAATTTCATTCTATACATAGTGAAATTATTTTGCTGTTAAGCAGTGACTATTTGACAACTTAGTCAGCAAGTTACATTAGTAAAGATCATAAACAATAAACCTGGCTCTAGATAATACTTCAGACTCCCTCAGTGAGCTGGCCTTAATTTGAAGGCTTTCTCATATGCTTACTGGAGTAGTTAATTCTCTTTAGATTTCATTCAAAAATCTTGCCAAAGAGATAGCATTTTTGCAGCTTACAGTTCATAGATAATAAAACAACTTGATATGGTTTACCAATTTTCTCACTAGTAACACTGATAATTCAAAACTATCATTGCTCTGTCATATGGGGGTTACCTTGTTGACATTTACAAGTGTATCCATTGATATGATCAGCACAGGTTGAGCCATGTAGACAAGGTGATGAATTACACTCATTAACTTCTATTTCACAAAATTGTCCAGAAAATCCAGCAAGACACCTGAAGAAAACAACATTTCAAAGTGTTATACTATACATAAACATCATGTAAAATAGACCTTGTGTGGAAACAATATGTCTAAAATACGTGTATTAACAAGACATCATATATTACTTTCTGTTTCAAGGTATTTTACTGGAACACTTCCAAGCTTCATGTTGTGATACATGCTGATCTTGTAAGGGATTTATATGGCAAAACCCATCCAAAAATTTCACATCTGGACTATAATCAAGCATAACAGTCCCAATTAGAGTGCACTGGTTCTATCAAGGTGAATACAAACCTTTCTTTATGTACTCTTGGGAGATTGTCTACTGAAATAATTTAGCTAAGTAGCTGCAGCCTATGTTTGAAAAACTGCCTGCTGACAACTGTGTACTATCAAATATAAACTACAGCATAAAAGCTAATCTTCAGGACCCAAGCTTTAATTATTATTGTAGGTATAAAATATTTGTTTTCTTAAAAAAAACTCCACTGTATTTTTGTGGTTGTAAATTCTGTGTGATAACTGATATCAAAGTAGTTCCATTTGATTTCAACATATAGCTTACAAGACTTACAAGATCTTTAACGAAGTGCAAAAATCCTACTAATCTCATTATTGAAACATGTCTTTGTGTATATACACACACAGCTTTATAGTTATATGCAATTATGCTCTAAAATACAGGGTCTCATAATGTTATTAATAAAGTTTACTCTTTTGAGATGTGTTGCAAATGGATATATTTCACATGAGACCATGTTTTCAAAAACTCCTTTTAGTAACTGGGTCGTGCACACCTTGTAGGTTGTCTTGGGTCTACTGAAAAGCATGAAGGTTTATGTCTCACTTAAGAGGGAGATGAGTATATTAGCACAGTAAATCCAAGCAGCCACGTCACCTACTCCTCAAGGTGCTACAATGAGTGAATTCAACATTTTCAATTAGAATGAGGTACCTGCAGTGCCTACCTTAGCTTTCCAGATTGGGAAGCAAAAGAGGAGGATGGACCATGAAACCCATGTGTGAGACCCCTCCTGGAGGATTATTACACTATGTATCAGGAATTATACTTTGGTTTACTTTTGCTGTGACTATTAGACTATGTTTGTTTCATTTCATATGGAATACACTCTGGGTAATGACAATTTGGAATCTACGAAGAAAATATCAACAGAACAGATTTGTCAAAGTCTACATCAACTACAGATGACAGCTATGGCATACTGCTTGGAAAATAAACTGAAGCACACACTACTATTTTTCAAATATCTAGTCATAATATATGAGAGAAAAAGCATGAAAAATGCACCTTAGTGAGTGCGCCATAAGCCCACCTGTTTTTTGGTTGAAAAAAGTTTTAAAAAAATCCCTGAGAAGATACAGTTTGGTCCTTTGATCCTATATGTAAATGTCAAAGCCCAGTAGTTAGAACACAATTTCACATACCCAACATGAATCAACCTAGCATTCTCCTATGCTCGGTGGAAAATGGAATGCAGAGGATGATTCTGCTCACGGAAATCTTAAGTAGTTTTCTTCAAATACCTTTGTTTTTAGACTGTCTACAGAGCATATTAAGGAAAAGAAAATTAAAAGATCCAAAAAAACCAAATTGAAGGGAGAAAATTTTCCCTGATATGAAAAGGATGGAGAGAATATTCTACTAGGGGAAAAAGGCAACTAGACACAGGCAATACTATGCCAGTTTAAATTCAATTTAACTTTATGCTTTGGTGCAATTATATATTTTGTCTTAACAATAAAAAAACATTTACAGAATAAACTGGAAAAAATGTCCAATTATGTAAAATATCTGGACAGAACAACTACATCTATGTGTATCTAATGTGTGTGTCTGTAAAAGTCAAACATTGAATAAAGGTCTTTTTACGAACTCTCCTGTTGGCTGCTTCGATTGGGCACATTTTGATATGTGATGTGTATACTTGCTGAGTAGTAGACACCAGTAAAGACTAGAACAGTCTTTACTGTTCTCCTGTGGTCATAACTATTTGGAGCAAGAATGATTAAGGAAGCAGGTTGCTATAACTCCCATGGAGAATCAATAGTATGGAATCAGCTAGATATTGCAAGTTACAGCCTGGATGAACTCTGTGAAATTTCCTACTCAGAAAAGCTTGAGACTTCAGAGACTCAAGGCTCTACAAAGACTTGAAACTTCAGAGATATAAAGTACATAACTATGGGCCTAACTCATACTCTCACTGAGGCAAAAAGTATATATATTTATATATCTGTGAACATATAAACGTTTGGCAAAATAACCTATTTTGTACTGAAAGCTTTCCAAATATTTATTAAATTTATAATACCATATTAAGTGATTGTGGCACCACCAGAAATAGAAAAGTTTTGCAAATAGGACTTTCCTTTCAAATTGAAATTTAGATGAAAGGCTTAAACCCATGAAAGCACCTAGATATCCAGTATATCAAGTCTTACATATATCAATATATACAAGGTGCCGTGTTTCCAATGTCAGACAATCATTCAACTTACAGAATACTTTAGAATATTGGAAGTATTTAGCATAATGATGTGTTATATTTTTTTGTAAAAACTGGAATATCACAGTATTCAATTTGTCTCTGTTCAAAAAACATGTTGTGATATAAAAACTGCTTCATCACTGCAAAGACAGCCATGCTATTAACTAAATTATTCTGAGCAATTATGAAGCAACTAAAAGTAAGCTAAAACAACAGCTTAGTATCAGCAGCTTTCACAAATTTCCCAAAATTGCAATGAACTTTACACTTTGTTAAGAGTTTAATGAAGTTAACTTTTCTTAGGATTTGACTCCAATAATTTCTTAGCATTTTATTCACTCCCACCTTCCTTCATATCTACTCCTCTAAAAAAAATAAAAAAGTTTTTGTTCTGCCGTTCCACATTCTTACTTCCCTTATGTCATTTCTTCTAGAACATTAGAAGGGACAGAAACAGTAGAATTTAAATACAACTGATATTAGAAAGTTGAAGTAGGTATGAAATACAGTTCTTGTTACTATAAATAGAAGTAAACATATCTGAAACACTTTGGAACATATTTCTATGTGTTGTTTGGGATATGGACATTCTACAAAAAAACCCCAGAGGCTTTTAGATAGCTTTTATATGAAGGTATGATCACTGCAAATCTTGTATGTTGATTACCATGTAATAGAAAACAATGTATGTCTTTGTAAGTAAATACATATCTAGGTTTATCAGCAAATAGCTCTGAGGGCTTACCTAACAAACTAAGTGCACTGGGAAGTCTGAGCTTTTAAACTTACAGAAAGATCAACATAAGATCAATAGTTTTGTTCTGAAAGGCAGCAAAAAGTAGTGCTCATTTGCTGTAAGAATAATGCATTCACAATTTATTTATGACCAGTTTTAGGGATGTTGACAAAGATCTTTCTCTTTTCTGTCATTCCCCGCAGATTTTTTCATCTCATATAAGATGCTGATGCTGACATACTGTGGTGCAAATATAATCCCTTTTATGTTGTGCCTTTATATCAATCATTATCAGGAGTAATTATCTTAATTTGAGCATATGCCAAAGCAGCAAATGAAAAAAAGACTGAAAAGACAGAATTAAATGAAGGATTTTGATCTATGACAATTCTTACTGCAGTCACAATAATTTTTTTTCTTTGTTAGTATACTTTCAGCCTGAGAGAAAATCTAAAAGAATCCAAACATCAGCCACATTTTTCTCTACAACATCGATTTATATTCTCTAGTAACTCACTGTTCTTTGAGTCTGTTTTGTATCTCATCATTTGAGTCCATTTTTTAAACCTGTACCCTTTTCTTTCTCTCTCCCTCTCTTTCTTCATCTGCCTTGTGACCTTTTACAGCTTATGAATAATTTGTGTATCAGTGAGATATGAGGTCCAGAAAAAACATGGTTTCTACAACACAGAAGTTTATTAGGTTTATCTGGAGCAATGATTAACAGCAATTGTACTTAGAAGAGAATGTTTATGCTGTAACCTTTACCTCCTTATGTGACTCAGTCAACCTGGTAAAATCAATGAATTTTGTGGACCAGTCCACACTATGAAATTTTTTGGAGACATCGGTTTTTCTTTGTGAGTGTTAACCTTGATGACTTTGTTAATGTTTTGCTAATACCTCCAGGTTAGATAATGAGGATGTTGGGCAGAATAATAGATGAATGTGAAAAGCACATCTCCTGAGCAAATGCCTTAGCTAAAATTGTGTTGTAATTGTGGAATCTCTTTTGACATTAGTCATGATTTTTTTTTCCTAAATCTGCATTTTCTTTCCAAAATAAATCTATTTAACTGCTCTACTGTAACAGGCCAGATTTGTCATTGCAAATTTACACTGGGATTGCTATACATTATTAACAAGCTATGAAAAGTCACTGGCTAAATGTCATGGACGCTGAGATATAGCAGCACCTTGGGATTCATATAGCAAACAGTTTAGTTTTAATCATCTTGGATCACAAGGTGCCTTGACATTTGCAAGGCAACTTTTTCCTTTTTAACTTCCAGTGGAATCACACCTCTATTATCTCAATCATAATTCTTAACTTCAGATGTGATAGAAAGTTTTACTGTCTAAATTAAAGAAGTGAAAAATCGATCAAACATGGACCTTATAATTCATTTAATCGATGCTCATATGCCAGCTTGGAAAGGAAAAAAGAAGAGCAAGGAAAACTAGATAATTTAACCAGCTTCAGAATTATTAGAGACATTTCCTGTGAAATACATGACCCTCAGCACTACTGAGGCACGACCTTCATGAGAAGTATTAGCACTACAGACTTCTGCAGAATCTTTTTAATTTTAAAGAAAAAATGAGTAAGAGCACTGATTAATTTTAAATATACCTACCATTGTAACATGATTTCTTAAAGCTTTAAATTCTTGGCAGGGGGGAATTTTTCTAGAGTGATAAATTAAAAATTCAGTCTTTATCATACTTTACTCTCTAACAGCTAACCTTTTGGATAGTAAATTTCAATTTACTGGAAGCCAATGCATCATTTTTGCCATTTTAAGTAGGGTTATTCACAGACAAAATATAGAAAACCAAACATCATTTTATTTAAATGTTTTCTTTTTCTCAAGATGCACAAGAACAAACCAAAATCCTGGCCCTATCAACATTGGTTTGAAAAATGAAATGTCTCATTTGAAAGTTACAATGTGATGTTCATAAAGTTTTGAATGTTCAGATCTTTTTATTTCTTTCAAATTCGTTGCTCTAATTTATGTGTGTTCTTTTTTCTTATCTTACACATCTGCCTGTCTATATTAGCTCAATACACACATAAAAAAATGTTGCCTCATAAATGAATATATATTCATATATATGTGCAGTACTGTCATCAGGTTACAGAATGAGTGACCACAACAACCTATTCCTCATTATCCCTAAACCATGTGGGGAAAGGAGAAAGAAGTACAGGAGTTGGGACAAAGGAGTGAACTTAAGCCTGTGAAAAAGAGATTGATGGAAATTGGAGCAAAGGTGGGGGTTTTTGGTTTTTTTTTTCTCCTGACCATGCTATTCTATTTGAAATTGGCAATAAATTAAATTTTCCCCAAGTCAAGACTTTTAGCCAGTAGTTCTCTGTGTTTATTTAGACCTCAGAGTTTCTCCATCTTATTTTCTCTCCCCATCCTACTGAGAAGAAGGAGTGAAAGAGCAGCTGGGTGGCACCTGGTAACCAGCCAAGTTTAGGCCACTATAAGGTTCTATGCCTTTTCAATGAATTCTACATTAGTAGAGAAATTCTTAATTTATTTTCCTACCTCAATAATTAATTCTGTTTATGACAATTAAGACAAGGCCTCTTCAGGGCTTGCCAGAACTTTGATAAGGAACCTATCTCAGAAAACACTAATATAACATGAATTTATTCATTAACTGATCTGGACTTCAGGCACATTCTGTAAAAACTGAAAAACCAAACAAAAACCTTAAAGCAGAATTATAAAATATAATTCTCAGGAGTTATTTTGGTTTGTTTTTTTCTTCTATTTCTCACAATACCACAGTTTATTACTAGAACATTGAACTTGTTAATTTAAAAATCTATTGGCAGTACAATCTGTTATAGCATTCTTGTTTCATCTGTCAGGTTACTGAAACTTTTGTTGTGTATGTTTCATTAAAAGTGAGATTAATAGCTATGGGCGTGTTACTGTGAAGCTGATAGAATAGTCAGAGAGGAAGTTTTTATAATTATCTAATAATGGCCAAGGTCTTCATTGCTTTAGAATTAACTTTTATAGGCAGGCAAATTACTTCAACTGAGAAACCTTTTTTTCAAATGTTCCACTATTTCAAGCTTTGCATCATGCATTTTAAACAATTTTCATAGTGAGCTTTACCATGGCCTTCAATGAACACAAAAAATGCTGGACAGATCATATAATGAGCTTAGCATGATAGTCACTGGCAGGTTTTACTGGCCACAGATTTTGGGTTTTTATCATATTACACTCAGATGCAGGAATTCCTTAAGAAACACTGAAAAAAGGAAGGTATCACGTGAAAGTAGATTATCTGCTGTGTGGTCATCCATCTAGTCCGAAGACTGTGGATGCTGCTGATGAAGCAGCAGACAACCCAATCAATGTGCATGATCTTAAATAAATAAATAAATATGTGCTCTACTGCTCTTGGAGTCTGAAAAACTGAGGGGAGAAAAAAAGAACATTGACTTCTGTGTCCACATGTGTGTGAACTCAGTGGTTTCTGAGATCCTATGTTGGATCAGCATGGATCTTTTTGGTACTGTGGTTTCACTAATGGGTTAAATTGATTGTCTTCCTAAGAAAAATGGCTCTGAGATCAAAGTAATATGAGTCAGCTGCCTTATCACTAATACTACTGAAAATTTCTTCTCCTGATGTACTTTGAAGCATGTTTCTATGGAGAGAACTTGAGAAAGCAGCCACTAAGGAATTTACACAAATCTCCTGAGAGCTTTTCTCAGATTATTATCTCTAAAACCCTTCCCAAAGGTGATGCAGTGATTGTTAATTTTAGAACACTGACAATGAAGCTTTCTCCAAGCTACAAGTATAGCATATCATATTGCCTTTTTTATTTCCTTTTCCTCCTCTGTATTCTCCTTGGATGTGCTGTCTAGAATGAAGCAAGTTTATTTAGTCTGAAGAAAAATTTCCCATAGAATTAAGTAAAAAGACATTATAGCTCTCCATGGTGGTCAGGAAATGTTTTTTTTCTATTTTAAAGAATATTCAATAGTAATCAAAAAGAAAAAAATAGTATTAGCATGCTTGAGTATATATTTTGTTTTAAAGGGTATTCCACTTATTCATCTAAAGTTCTGTTCTTATCATATCAGAGTCCCCACTACAGATCTATAATCTGAAATAACAAGATATATCTTTTTTTCTTTCTGTTGTCTTTCTTAGATTATGGGAGAAATCATTCAATTATTAATGTAATTTAGAGTGGTATGAAAATAGTTATTAGTGAAAAATTAATTTGAAAAGAGCAGTATCCTATATAGTCCAAGAATCTCAAGTTCAGATGTTGTAAACTTTCTGGTTCTGATAGTCAGAAACCTCTCATATTCATCATTAGTTTATATTAGATATCTTTTTAAATGTAAAATGAATTTTAAAAGCGTAATTAATAGTGCCATTCTCTTGGAGAACTTCTTTTAGAACAGGAGCAACAAACCACAAGGTTGGAACCTTATCCATATGTTAACTGTTAACAGGCCCATATTTTCACTAACAATGAGAACTTATCATAGGCTTACTTGAGTGTCTGATTGGTTTAAAGATATCAGACATTTGAAATATAATTATAAATGTATAATTACCTATGATTTATACTCACAGGGGTAAATGTAAGAAAGAATGAACTGATACATCAACACTTTGTAAGGAATGAAGGAAACAGAAGAAATTTATTCTTTATCTCCTTGGAAAGGTGACCCTATCAGCATATTGAACTGGATATACTATAGTGCAAGGCATCCTTCTTCACACAGGAGCAATGTTGCATGTAAACCCCAAAACAGACTCAGATTGTTTAAACAGGATTGGAGTTGGAAGATTTGAAACTTTTCAGCTTTCTTTTTTTCATCTTTCTTCTTAACTTTTTAAAGAGTTAATGGAACAGAGAACTAATTATGTCTACAGAAAAAAAGAAAAAGACCATGGAATCATAGGACAGTAAGGACTATTTTAAGAGCTTTATTCCTGACTATAATAATATAAGTGCAATGTGGATTATATAAAACTACTTTTCAACTACTCTGAACACACAGTGTTACCCTTGAAATTGTTGACACTTTAATTAATTAAACTCATTAATGTATGTCAAATTAGAGTCTTTATTTTCAAAGAATATTTTGGGACAATCACAACGGATACTAAACATTTGCTAATAAAAAGTTCCATTCTTTCTAAGGTCATTCTCATTACAAGAGACGTTAAACTTTCTCAGTCCACTTGGATTCAGTCTTTATTTTCCCTATGAGAAAAGCAGATTTTACTGCCAGTAAAAGCTCCCACTGTGCTTAACGTGGACATTCTTATTAAGTGATAAATTATGTACTTGCTAAATCACAGTTGGTGGGGTGTGACAGCGTTAAAGGAAAGGTTAATCTGTGGAATATCAGGCTACAATGAATACAGTAAAATAACCAGAATAGCTAAGCCTTGATGAAAATATATTAGAGCTAAGACACTCCTTTCTTTATTTTATTAACCTACCCAGTTGGAAACTATATGCATTTCTTTCCACACCAGTAGTGTGGGCAGAATTAAAGGAGGAGCAGGAACGTGTGTGTGTGTGTGTGCTTGTGTCCTTGTAGAACTGATGAAAAACCACCATTCAGCTGTTTGCTAGAATGATCCATATTTGCAGTGAGATTTCATGTAGAGGAAAGATAATATCTGGTCAATCCTTTCTCAAACAGAATCTCTCTAAGCTTTTTACTAATAGTCCTTTTACATAAAGGAATAAGTTAGGACAGGTCCTTAGCTGATGTAAACTTCTATAATGTCAGTCTTGACACACCTCTCTGCTATCCAGGCACTCATTCAAAATCCAGGATACAAAAACGCCAGATTAATATCAGATACTATTTTCCTATTCTCCATTTACTTGTCCAATATTCTTGGTTTAAATTAGCTCCTGTGTGTCACTGAGTGTACATGACTGTGTTGAGAACCATACACATTAAAATGAAAGATTTTAGTTAATAGAGTTTACAAAATCAGAAAAGAGCTCACAAAATGCTAGAGGAGAACAGGAGAAGGGAGCTGTTAAATACAGTTAATTCTTCTTTTATAGATGTTCTGTACCACTTTAGTTTAACTTTTTAGGTACTATTTAAGACCTCTGCCCTTCCCAACTCTGATAATACAGATAAAACACTCATAGTGCAGAATTGTGAGCACCTCATTAGCAGCCGACTATTTCTTGTCTAGACCAACCCCTCTACTCTCCATAGTTTGTTGCTGGAATCCGCAGGGATCATTTCACAGGGGCTGTCTCAGCTGATTCTTAGTGTTAATCATTTTGGCTGTGAATTGTTAAAAACCAAGTGAAGTGTAAGAAATTCCATTTCAGCATATATTCTCAGTTTTTACAAATAATATCAACACAGTTTTTCCTGTGTCTCACTTCTGTAGTCCTTTAGTTCATAAATATGGTCTTGCTGAACAAGAAACCACAGGGTTTGTTCTTACACTGCAAGGCTGTAGACTGAGGCTTATCAAGCCTGATTTGTCTGGACTTGTCTTCTTGCCTGGAGCTTTTTTAGGTCTAGTAGACTCTAATTTGTTTGAGTTTTGATTTTCATTGTAAAATGGTATGCTGATATGTCTCTTTTTATAATAATTCCAATATAGCTCAGACAGTGATAACAAGTATTATTCCAGTGACACTTTTTGTTGTGCATAGAATAAATTATGGGGTATTGTAGAACAAAATACTGGATAACAGTTGAGATGATACATTTGAAACTGTGTGAAAATGTCTTTAGGATAATAAAAGACAAAGTAATAAAAACAAGCTTCCAACATAAATAAAACACACTTTCATTAAAAAATTCAGCTGTAACACAGAAAAGCAAAAGAAGCAAGGTATAGGACATGTTAGAAAATGCTTAAAAGTGTTCCCTAATATAAGCCCCTCAAGTACAAGAAAGAAGAAGCCCCCACTGCATTCCCTTGGCAAAGGATTCAGGATGACAATGCACCATAACCCCTTCTCCCTGAATGAAACAAATGGAAATATAAAGTTTGTAAGTTTCAAGCATTAAACTATTATTACCATGATTGAACTTCAGTATTTGGATAACTTGCATGGTAAATTTTAGTGCTTCTGTAACTGGATTCATATTACATTTTTGGCAAGATTTATGATTCCAACTAGATCTACAGTAAATTTTTGACTTTACATACAAAGCATGTCGCTTGCCCAGCTGAAGTTTTAATATGACGTACTAGTAGAGGCAAAAGGACTTAAAATTTATTGAACCTTTTTTCCCTCAGGTCTTTCTCATGTCAGTAGTGCATTCTACACCTTTGGGCTCTGCTGGGTGCTTCTAGTATTAAGCACTAGGAAATTTAGAAAAACTGACAAAAACTAATCCCTTCCTAACACAGACTAACTTACAAAAGTGAACCAATAGTGTCACCTGGAAAAAATGTGACTTCACAGAATACCAGGTTAGAAAAAACTTCAAAGACCATCTGATCCAAGATTTCTTGGCAAAACACTCTTTAGACAGGATACCTCAGCCCCCTGTCCACTTGAATCTTAAAAGTATCCAATATTGTCCAATCCATCACTTCCCTGTCAAGATTATTCTGATGGCTGATTATTTTCATTGCAAAAAATTGTCCTCGTGTGTCCAACAAGAATCTCCTCAGGAGCAATTGTACTCACGACCTCTCATCTTTTCCATGTGATTCCATGAAAAGAGTCTCCATGTTCTTTGTAGCCACCCTTTGGATACTGGAACATGGTAATAAGGCCCTGTAAGCCTCTCACCTAAGCTTTCTTTTCCCAAAATTGACCATACTCAGTTCTTTTAGCCTTTCCTCATAAGGCAGGCTTACCAGTCCATGATAACGACTAATAAATTACTGCTACCACAGCAATAACAAACTGTGATATATAAAAAAATGCCTTTAATGACCTGGAAAAACTAATTTAAAATGAAACTTGTTCCTTTAGATTTCCCAAAAGCATGATGAGGCAACATTGCAATCTGTCCAGATTACTAGCATCCACAGTGATTTCTGTTGTGCAGACATTTTAGGAGAGCATATAGCTTCATTTAATAGTAGTAGAGAACACTGTCAAGTCAGTTTATTTATCAGGGGACACATTTGACTGCCTTCAATGTAGTTAAAACTCTTAAAAACAGCATTTCCACAGAAAATGTCAGAGCATGTTTGTGAAGGAATGGACAAAGTTATAATAGTTCTTGGAGAGCTACAAACACAATATAAGATATTAGTGGGAAAAGAAAGAACTGCGAAGAACTATCTTAGTGCAAACATTTTGTTGGCTGTGTTATTTGTAAAGTACTTATTCCTTATTCCAGATGACTGTTGAAGAATCCTGTAGAACAATACTGCATGTTGCTTCTTGGAAAGGTTGTACAGGTGTTAATGAGGATGAAGTAAGAGGTAAGAGGTGATTTTTAAGAGCTCCACATGATAACTAGAACCTTAGTTGATTTTCATCTTATACTGTATAATTGCACGATCCTGCTTAGAAACAAAAAAATCTCTAGACTTTGTAAATATTGTTACCTTCCATAATACATGCAGAGACAGTAAAGCTCTTGGTAAAAGCAGAAAGCTAAAACAGACATTAAGGATAATCACGAACATGTATTAAAACTGTTACACACAATTTCTAGTGTAGATGTGACTACACTACTACTCTAGTGTGAGTGGCTGCCGTAAAGAGACCCAAGTGGACCCAAACAATGAGAAGAAAGAAGCCCCTGCCAGCAGCATCGTGTTCTTCCTCACAGAGAAGTCATCAGCATCCTCATGGCTTGTCACAGCCTACATCACATTTTGCATAAGAAAGACTTTAAATGTCAGCCTTTATTGGAGAAACATTGGGAGTGTGAGTATAACACCAAATAAAAGGCCAGCTATTAAAAAGAAAAAAAAAGGAAATTATACAACAACTCTAATTGCATTTGCTAATGTGTTTTTCGGTATAAACTAGACCATTCAGGGCATCAGAATGATAAAACTAGTTAATGGCTCCACTAAATATTTTGTGGTTTTTTTCTAACCCAACACTGATTGCAAACCTTTCTAGACAATGAAATGATGCCCACAGGAAAGTTCCCTTGCCTTCAGTCACTTCCATTGCACTCCACAGCTCAATCCACAGTCCAAAATGCATTGCTATGCCTGACTTTATCTGATGAGTTGACAAGCTTGAAGCTACTGTGACACCATCTCTGCAGAAAGTGATATTGGACGTTAAGACCTCATGATTAAATACTCAGGAACAACAATCAGCATTTGCATCCAAAGATTTGATTCAACTGATACCCTGTACTTTTATTCATTCTTTCCTGGCACTCACAGAGCTATCATAAATATCTGTTAAGAAAGTCACCCAACACTGCTTTTACTTATTTTATAACTTCTTCAGGCCTTAGTCTCTTGACTCAGCCATGTCCTTGGTCCGTGGTGCTCATGAAGGTGAGCCACTTCTCAGGCACACCGTGAGTTCACAGAAGGGAGAAAAACATAAGGGTGACTTAGAATTCCCTGATAACATTCAGGAAAATGCTCTTTAAACATGTCATGGCCTTGTAATAAAATTTATTTTATGAGTAGCAAGTTTGATGTGTGTCTGTCCACTATAAAAATTGGAAAGGAGTGGGGAAAAGACTTGGAAGAGGGGCACCCTCCCCTTCCCCACCAGCTGACCTCCCAGGGAAGAGCTAAGAAGCAGGATCCCACCAATCAGGTAGAGGTTTGGAGAAGCTATTAGCCATGGAAGGCCCTGGAAGCTGCCAGAATGGGTGGATAATCACAGCTTGGATCCATAACATGGATCCAGAGCAAGGCAGAACCTGCCTCAGCAGTGTGGGAACTCTGCAGGGGAAGGAAAGGCTGGTGGATGAAAGAGAAAAAAAACCCAAATGAGTCAACCTGGCCCCCAACCTCAGCTCTGAAAAAAAAAAAGCACAAAAAGAAGACATAAATTAAAATAAGTATAAATATCTCCCACAAACAATTTGGGAGGAATGCAAGGAAAAAAAAAAAAAAAGAAGAAAAGGCAATCAAAAGGTTTGCTGGGATAAATGCTATCTAAATAAGAAAATATCTACAAACTGCCTGAGAATGGGATGTCAACCCTAAAAGCTGTTCTCATAGGAGGGGAAAATGCCTACAAAAACCTGCAAAAAACCCCCACCTTTCTGCCCTTCTCCTGCACCTGGAAGCACTACCTGGATGTACCACCTGAAGAGTTAATGCCATGTGCTTGCACAAGCAGGGGTTGATGAAGGAGAAAACCTTCCCAAAACAGCACTGGAAGGGGAGCACAAATGTGTTGAGTCCATGTTCTGGGGCATCCCCAGAGGAGTTTTGACCAGATGTCAACCAGAAATGTCCTGCTTTTTCCTCACTCTGTGCTGAGGATTAGCTCAGTCACAAGAGACTGAGGAAAGTTCAGATTCTGTAAAGATAACCAAAACCATAACCATTTTGGGGACATGTTTTGCCAGAAGAGAACACTAACGTGCTTCTTCCTCCTTATGCCAGTGAATCAAATTACTGAAAACCATATGTCCAGCTCTGAACTCAAACCCTTTTTTCCCATCTAAACCCCACACCAAACTTCAGTCTCCCCAAACCTTCTACAGTACTGTTTTCAGTTGTGTAAAATAGGCCCCAGACACATATTTTATTGTTTTCACTGACTCTGGCACTATGCTGAAACACACAGAAAGACCCAAATTGTTTCAGCTTTTACAATGTTTATGCCTGCCTTGCACTACTGTTCTCTTATTCCAGACTATTAGGAATGCTGGGACCTTGCACAACTAAACTGATCTGCTCGTTCTTTTGAAGTCAGTAACTGCTCACTAGATAGAAGCCATGAATAATATGTTTCTCTTTGTGCCTCTTGCTGACAACAAGAAAAACATTAATTTAACTTCTTTGGCTGAATGTGAACTAAAGCCTTAAAAAGAAAATGACTTTGCTGCTGTTGCCCTACAACTCTCAAAGAGAAATGAAATACTGCAGGGATTCTAGAACAGTGACTTTCACAGAAGCGAAAGATTTCAGATACAATGTGCCAAGCCATAAAAAAATACTAGTTCAGCTTTTATGCATATTATGTCTCCTTTGACCCTGTTCAATTCTTAAAAGGATACATATATTTACAGGACTTAACAAACACTTTGTTTCCAGCTGATTTCTCTCTGGCAAAGAAACCACTATTGAAGTGTTATTTTGTTTTCCTATAGACTCAGAATCACACTACTGATAGATTTATTGCTGTCACTATTATTATCATTTGAATGAATGTAGCATCAAAACAGCCAGTTCACAATCTGTGAGTCTGTACACACGATAAGAGAAAATGCTAGCAATATAAATAGATGAATCCCGAGGAATGGGAGCACAGTCAAAGAGAAGTGAGATACTCAAGGTCATACCAAGTGCAAGTGAGAAAGAACTGAGGTTTTATCTCCATAAAAAATTCTGAAGCATTCCATATGGTCGCCTTTTCAAAAGTAACATAAACAAGTTGCCAAATTAGAAAAATCTAAATTTAGGATGTTATTCTACATAATGTGATGTAGCTCCAGCTTAATTTTTTCAGTGAATCTGTAGTGACTCCCTAATCTGATCTGACATAAACACAGAATAATCAGAAGTAATAATTAGTAATTGATTAATTCTGATGTTGGTGTATGATGATTTATATTATATTTCATAACAGTGCCTTACAGAATATTCAGCAGCAATGCAAATGATTAACCAACATTAGAAGAGAGGACATTGTTGTATAAATAAAATTCTGCCTTTTTTTTCAAATTTTCTTTTTTTACATATATAGATAATAGTGCAATAAACAATGAACTAAGTCATAACTGAGTATGTTTATTAAGAGATGTAATAATTTTAGATTTACAACTGCTTACAACTGCTTTTCTCATACTAATTATCAGGAAAAAAATTAAGCCATTCCTTTTGTTTTCAGGTGCCTTTCTTAAAAATATTCCACAGATGGCATTTTTGACTAGTGCTCTGCAGTAATGATTTATAAAAGTTGCATAGGGGCCTATGAACCCAAATTAATATTTAAAGAATGCTTTCAGTGGCAGCAGGAAATGATCCATCTATGTCAATAGTAGAAAATAGCAGCAACAAAAGTTTCCTTGGGAGGTGTGCCCTTTTGAGCACAGGGCAGTTCACATGTCTTGTAGAGAACTGCTCAATGGCTACCCTGGGTGCACACAGTGACTCCTCTTTTGTTTAGGCTCTATCCATCACACCTCAAATTTTCCATACATCTTCATTAGGTGTAATGTGGTTAACCTGAGCGATAGTCTGCACTCTCCTAACCTGAAGAAGAAATACCTCTAACTGCCTTAACTCCTGATTGTATTTGTATAGCTGTTAATTAAGTTTTGATAATAGCTTAGGTCTTTTAGAAGTTTAAACAGAGAGTATACATACATATTAAGAATTTTTGATTGAAGTAAAAACAGAAACTGGGAATTTGGCTTAAAAATATCTCTGCAATCGCTGTTTTACATTTTTTGCTCTTCTAAGCCCAATATCTCAGTAGAAAAGGACCCAACATTCATTTTTCTAAATGCAGATGTCATCCTACATTGCTATATCTAAAAAGCAATTAACAAAAATTAATGTATATATAACACGGGGATAAAATAAATTTCTTGCTACAGTAGAATTGTACTGTCATTAATAAATGTTGATCTGTTGAAGACAGAAAAGGAAAATAAATTTTAAATGGTGGAAGTTCATATTTTTCAGTGTTTCTTCTCTCTTTGAGGAAATAAAGTCTTATTCTTATGTGTGTGCACACGTAGGCTTTTAAGGTAGAACAAGTTCCTGCAGGTACATAGGCTTTTTCAGGTAAACATTCTAAAACAGGAAAGTGATGAAATCTTTCCAGAGCAATCACTTCCTTTTAAAAAAAGAAAAAACATAAGCAGAAACTATATCTCTTTGTATACATTATTAATTCTCTTTCATTTTTAAATACATATATGCACTTACATCCATATAAACACCTGTGTGCATATTTAAACTGACTCTATACAAGGAAACTGATTTGCTATTACAAATGCTAACGTTTTCAGATGTCTGTTACAATTTTAGCACTATGTGTCAGAAGAAGCGCATTTGAAAGAGTTTATTTTCTGTTCTGAGTGTTGACTTCTAAATGAATTACAAGTTATCATTCTATGCATGTTCTGCAGAAATGATTAAGAAAGCGCCTCAAAAATTTCAGTACTTGGACATATCCAGACATTAAATCTTTTAAATTCATGAAACTTCTTTCTAGGGCAGGCACTTGATTTATGTATGCAAATGTCTGCAACTTGAAAAGTGCATGTGCATGTTTAAGCAATGTATTATTGCTGTGACCAGATGCTTTGATTTAAATTGAATGCTGGATTTCCATTTGCTTCTGAATTAAGAAGTTGCAGAAAACCAAGCAGCGGTTGTCTAAAAAGGCCAGGTAAAATGCAACTGAGATATAAATCAGCAGAGATATCAGTCTCAAGCACCTTTGCATACACAAACAGGAGACACTGCTGTGGTTTTATGACAAAAAAAAATAATCCATAGACAGTTGTGTTAAATCTAGTAGTTGTCAATTATAAAGTTGCAGATGTTTCAAAATCTGGTTACAACTGACAGACCTTTTGGTTTTAGGACATTTATTTCAAGTGTGGTTAGAGATTTGCTAGAAAGCACAGTGTGCAAATCTATATAATAAAAGTTCTGGGAAATTGCTCAGGGTATTAACTATAATCTCATAATTCAACTTTTTTTTTTTTTTCTGGGAAAACAAAATGCTTGATGTGGCACTCAAGTTCTCTATGAGGCCAGACTTAGCAAAAACTAAATATTCTGTAGTCTTCTTTTTCAGATGGAAGATTGAAACATATGTATTTTGCATTTACCAGAAATTGTTATTTCAGGGTTAAAATATGCAAGAGTCATAATTGTATGTAAATGAAGAAAATAGTAATGAGTGTACTATTATAATGTAAATAGATATATAAGGGTTCAAAAAAGAAAAAGGAGATTTGGTTTAATTCAGTAATTCACTGACACTTGTATTTCTATAACCTCAGTATCACATTAAATCTTGGTAATAAATAAAATTTGCAAAGTAGTAAGTGTTACAAGTAGTTCTTTGTCAGGGAAACTGTTTCCAGGTTTCTTATCTTAAAAAAGAAAGAATGGGTGAGGAAACAAACTACTATTTGGACCTGAAGAAATAGTGAACACGTGGATAAGAAAAGGCAAAAAGCCAGAACTGTAATCCAAGTATGAAATACGGATGCCCAAGGAAAAGAGTACTTTCAGCACTCCTTAATATTATTTTGACTCATTAAAGATATTAAAGAAATAATTTTCATACTAGGAGTTGAGTATATCTAGTTTTATGTTGCAATAGATTAAAAAATTAATTTCAACGTGATCCATAATCCCTAATTACATTAACATTGAACTCTTTTCCTTTCTATCCAACCTTCTCTGTAAGCCCTGCAGACTAATATATTCTAAGCTCAGAGGGATTGCAACTGTCAGTTGTTTAGATTTGTGGAAAAAAACCCAAACCCAAAGCAGATCACAAAATTGCCTCCAACAATTTATTTATTAAGCCTATCAATTTCTGTTTAAACAAATTGTGTACATAAAGCCTCATTTCTTAAAATATCATATGTTGAGTCCACTGTTTTGCATTCAGCAGCCAGAAGGATCACTATTTCAAGAACCTGATCAAGCTTCACAGTTATAGGTAACTGCATCTGTTAGAAATTTCCTTTTTCTTTCAGCTGGTTTTCTTTATCACTTGTAGAATAATGCACACTTAAACATTTTTCTTCCATCTCAAAGAAGAAAAAAATACCATATATTATGTTTTAGAAATTAAATAAATCATTATGCATTTTGTTTTAACTTGATTACTCAGACTGTTCTGATCTGCTAATAATGTATTCTGTTCTGCTCAGATGTTTTATCCTGCTAGTAATGAAGAATCCCAAAGGAAGACAATCATCATTCAAGACCAAATCCTCTCCTGAGCAAGGGTTAAGCCTAATTTACTTATTTTGCAGTGCTAATAGAAGTAACAGGCAAATAGATTAGTGTTTAAGTATTCAAAGAGGCCATATAGTTCTATTTTCAATGTTAAACTGTTTGCCTCCTAACCTGGGTATAGAAAATAATTCCATTTATTTCCTCTGACCTCGTGGGTACTTTTGTGGGTATTTAGGGAAGGAGCATTTAGATCACTCATGACTGTGACTAGCAATAGTGGTGGTGATGATGATAGACTACTGAGGAGCTATCGAAATATCTTAAAACTTAGCTTTGCTTCTATTTTCATTGCGTGTTCAATTCTGCTATACAGCAAAGTACCTCACATCAATATTCAGAGAGAATGACTGAATGACTAAAAAATATTACTAAGAAAATCATATGTGGCTATACATGTAAACATAGGGGTATATTCCTTTATATTCCTTACTATACAAAGACATACATACATATATATATGTATATATATATATATATATACACATGCACGCATATACTCTGTATGTATTTACACACAGAAACTGGAAAAAGTTAGCATAACAGAGATAGGTTCCACATATAATTTACTTGAAAGAAATATATAAAAATTTAAGAATAATGTATTAATAGATAAAATCTATTTCATTATCTAAAAAAAAAAAAGGTAAGTAGTATTTTCCAAGCATTTCATTTTCATTTTGCATTTAAAATATCAGTGTAAAATAATTGCATTCATTGTATGAAATAATAAATCATTCTCCACTACGGTTTGTGGGTGTTGGTCTTTTCTCAAGGAAGAATCATGGAGAAAAGAGGAATCAAGCTGTACAGGGGAGTTTTAAATTGAATATTAATAAAAATTTCTTCACTGAAAGGTTGGTCAAGCATTAGAACAGGCTGCCCATGGAAGTCGTTGAGTCTCTGTCCCTGAATATATTTAAAGACAAGCAGATGTGGTACTTAGGGAGGTGGTTTAATAGGGAATTTGGCAGTACTGGGTGTGTGGTTGGACTCAATGACTAGGAAATGATGGCTTATTGGCTTAGGAGGGGAGAAACTTGTGAAGATTTATCCAGAATGACTTGACCAGCAAGGCCACTATCATAACCACTGACATTAAAAAGCAATGAGTAGTGAAAACAGTGGTCCCTTAGGGGAGCATGTTTACAAACACACAGTGCTGCAGTGATGGTTGACCTGAAATAGAGAGCTGCAGGTAAAGGCCAGATTGCCAGCCAGGACTGGTACCAGCCAGGAATGACTGTCCTGCTACTCCAGGTCCATGGTGCTGGACACAGCCACACCGGAGGATCTGGTGAGTACGAATTTGTGTGTGTGTGTGTGTGTGTGTGTGTGTGCTGTAGAATAGGAACTGCTGTACAGTTGCTATACTCATCCCACAAAGTAAATTAATCTTTTGTGTTACTGAGGAGTGTGGTTCTGTTCTTGCAGCCACACCAACCTTAATTCCTCTGTGACAATCTGTTTGGGTCAACACTACACCAACAATCAATACTAATCAAGAATGCAGTTTCCCTCTCTGATACAGCTTTAAATCAGTGTTAAACAAGGGTACCCATTAATAGAAGGTATATGGACACTGGTAATTAACTTTTTTTAAAAGCACAGCCTTATTACTAAACTGAGAAAGAAGCAACAACTTTTTTATAAGGTTCAGTATAGGTCAGAGTATCGATTATAGCACACAGAGTCTATAGATCTTAAAGCTGTTTTTTTCTCAAAACAGATGATAAAAAATTGTTATCTCTAAGATGTTTTTTCTGCCTTCACAAATTGAAGTATGCTTAATCCAGTAGGTAGTGTATACTTGGTATTAATATACAAAGCTAGGATCTAAATTTAGCAAACAAATATGCTTGGGTACCTAAGGCTCAAACTGTTGGCAAGACATGTGATCTGATAGGAGAAGAATTGAAGATCAAACCATTTGATTCTGAAGATCTCACATTCTGACTGTACATATTTCATTATTTTCTTCATTTTTTTAAACTTTAAATTAGTCATGACCTAGTCCTATGGGCAAACATTGCATTCAGAGCTGTGGTTTTGGAACACATCTTCTGGTTTAGTTTCATCCCAATTAATCTTATTTGTGTTCTTTGAGACAATTGTATGAACCAAAGCATAGCAAATCGGTCAATGAAATGATATTTCAAAAATGCAATCTACATAAATCAAAATATAATGTATGTCCTTTCTTATATCCCATAATATCTGATAAACACCTAAGCAGTACAATTAGTGAACCAGCTCAGAGAGACATACAGTTGACATATGTAAGGACTCATGTCCTTAGGGATATGAGTCAATGACCCACTGCTTTTGAGGCTGAAGACCTAGACTGCTACCATGTCTGCCAGAGGTCTGTTAGGCTGTTGTGAAAGTTTTGGGTACCCTGGGGCATTTGTAATGGCATTTCTATGAATGCTGAGGCAACAGATCCTGAATTAGACACTTGAGCTCCAGGTCTCCAGGGAGGGCTGATTTGCCTTTCCAGCTGCAGTGACTGCACTGAATTTCACTGACTACAGTAGCAGCATAGACAGCTGGCTCTATGTATGTTGTTTAGACCTAAACACAGGGAGATGGAAATTTAAATGTACCTGCTTGATTCTGGATATAAACACAACAACTGTCTCCATTGCACACAAAAAGATACATCATCTGTAAGAGTGTCTTGCCACTTTTAGTACCAAACCCAACCTCATTAATACAGCAAGCTTTTTTCTTGCACTGAGATGGCTGGTCTTTGCCAAGAGGTAGAATGTTATTGCTAGAGTGATATGCCAGATTTCACAGACTGGTTTGTGTGGATGAGACACTTTAGTAAGAGAGAGAGAAACAGATAGCTTTCCCAGGCATCATCCTAGGAAAGCAGTGGGAATGCTCAGAGAAGGAATTAAAACAATTCTTAAGTCTCTGCAGCTGGTGTTTGTGAACATGTGGAACATGTTATACGTGATGTTATGGAAAGATGATGTTCCTAATGAACCAATGGCATGACAGTGTTATTAAGAACCAATCATGTTCTGGGTGAATGATCTTGCCTATCAAAAATGTGTGATGTTCTAATAAAGTTTGCTCTTCTGCCTTCTGAGCATGGAGTTAAATGTCACTTTCTAGCAGCCATCCCTAACTCAACAGCAACAGGTTTGGAATAAAAGGGACCCTCAAGATCATCTTGTCCCAACACCCCCACTGTGGGCAGGAATACCACCCCCTAGGCTGAGTAACTCAGGGCACCATCCAATTTGGCCTTGAACACTTCCAGAGATGAGACATTCACACATGTACAGCTTCTCTGGGCAACCTGTTCCAGTGTTTCATTGCCCTCACAGTGAATCATTTCTTTCTAATACCCAACCTAAACCTACACTCTTTCAGCTTAGAAAGAGTCACTACGTGTCTGTCCTGTCACTACATGCCCTTGTATAAAGTCCCTCTCCAGCTTTCTTGCAGGTACTGGAAGAGTTTCTGTCATTACTGCCTAGTCTATCAAAGCACAAAAAGGCTTTTTCTCCAGAGAAATCTGCCTGAATAGGAAACACCATATGAATAACAATAGGTTTTACAAAGCGAAGTTTGTGGCAGCCTCACTCTTAAGTTAGTGCAGGAGTCTTACCAAAGCACAGGGCTTCAAATAAATTGTGTGTATATGTGGGGTGGGGGGTTGTTGAAAGACTGTGCTCAGCACCTTATGAGAAACACTTCAGATGGAAAGATGACATCATCTGTTCATAGCACCCATGCTTAATCGCTAGGGGTCTGGGTTCAAACACAGAACATCAGTAATGGAATGAGATGTGATCCTGGACTAATCTGTAATTGAAATTCACTCACATTTGAAGCACTCACATTATAGAAGCACTTATTATACCTCGATAGAAGTAGGATTTTACTTAAAAGCACTGCACCCATTAAATAATTTGGAAGTAGAAAGTTATGGAATACTACTAAGTATCACAAGAATTCACATAATATTAATCACTGGGAATGTGGATGTAGGCCAGGTGTGGAAAAATGTGTATATGATATAAAAACCCTATTCTTCGGGATGCTTATTTCTAATGATCTTATATAAAAACTTATGTCAAGAATAATAAAAATAACACAATTTAAACAGAAAAAAAATCTAAATTATTTGTTTATTTGATAATATTTTTCCTTAATTTTACATTAAACTGTAACTTTTTCATTAAACTGTATTCTTTCTGTGAATTCTGTTTCTTATGTTCATTATGCTTTTTTCCTTGTTCCCAACAGGAAGATAACTCTTCCATGGACGAATGAATAGTCTCTCAAACAAACAGGAAACTTCTGTGGTCCTGTTTTAAATTACTCATTCTGCTATAACTGTGTTTCAGTGTGCAGATGTTTTAATTAATGCTGTAATCCTCTTTCTTAATGTCTTTTGTAATTTAAAGACCAAAATATGAGAAAGGAACTGGGTTTGGAATTGACTGAATAGAATACTGAAGAATACTTAATTTCTAAAGAGAAAGTAGAATAAAGGAATTTCATGTGATATACCTTGTGTCTAGGATTTGGCAACCAACTTGATATTTCATTGTCAGGATTGTCATGCCATCTGCATGATGCTTCACAAAAGACAATAGGATATTCCATTTAGTTGTCTTGCATTTTCAACCAGACATTATTTTCCTGAAACTGAATTGGCTATTGAAGAAATGTGCCTAAATATTTAAATAATTTCCCAGAAGACCCTTAAGCATAGGTATGTATTTTTCAAGGAAAATCAATATGGATTTCAGGTTCTTAAATTAAAAAAAAAGCCTACCAACCAACCTCTAGAAAAAAAATAGTACACATATTATCTATCATAATCTAGGAACAGTTCTCTGAGTGCAGAAGATTGTGATAACAGCAGTGACCTAAAACTGGTGAATCATAACTTACATTTAATGTCTGGGTAAAATAATGGAAGCCTTAGTTTCTGTTGTAATGTGACAGGGATGTCAAGGGAGAACAAGTAGGAAAAGAAAACTTGTCAATGTGGCCCTTGTGCTCAACTGCTTTCCAGACATCGCGTTACACTGTACTATTGTTTGCCTTTCAGTGTGTGATCTGAGAAACTGTCTGACTGCAAACTGACGTGTAAATCTTCATAGATGAACTTGCTTTTGAACCACCAAATAATGCTCTAAAGACTGTTCTAAGGCTGCCTGGGTCTATTTTTTGACGCTCTACTTTTGCAAAGCAGGTCTATACCCAAAGAATCATTCTGTGGGGTTTTCCTCAAACAAGCAGGTCACTGACTAGAGTAACAGGAGCTCTGATGTGCCACCTCTCTGATTTTGACAAAAAGTATCCTTTCAATCTAGTAAACCCCAGTTTTTAGTCTGTACTGATGGCTAACCTACTCTCACAGAATTGACATCAAAATCTTGGAAGGCCTAAAATATCCATTACAGGCCAATACAGATTTTGCTTTCATATCCTCAAAGTGGAATTTTCTCAATTTCCCTTTTAAGTCACAGTCACTATTTTTTTGTATACTTTTAAGCCATGTTTTTGGCTTGTGTATTTTTGTCCACAGCCTCTGTATTTTTCTATTTTCCTTTCTTCTTATTTTTTTTTAAAGGATTGATGCCTTTAGAATTTTTTCTTGGAAGAACATGTGCCAAATGGAGGGGTTAATTCCCTTTTTACTCAGTATCAAGGGGGCAATCCAGTGTTACCAAATCAGCTGGTCTGAACCACCTCCAGGAAGCACATACTTGATGTTGTTATCAACAGTGCTGTGTAGTGTGAACATCTCACCATCTCACTCTCCTTAAACAGACATCACTTTTATGTGCCAGAAAACTTCTACATGGTAACTGCATTTAGTGCTGTTGCTTCATCATCAAAAAACCTTTCATAGATGAGATACAACAGATTGTTTCTTCTTTGTAAGTCCCACAACAAAGTATTTAAAAAAATCAGTGTAAATTTTTAAAAATTTTCACATAACAGATTGACTCCACCAAAGACAATGATTTAAAATGAAATTTATTGATTTTTCTCTACTTGACTTTTAATTGCACATGCCTGTGCAACATAAATATTATTCTTTGTACCTCACTCAACCAGCTCAGAAAGATATGTGAAATACAGCTAGGATGGACCAAATTAGAACTATAATTACTCATCAACTCACTAATATCATACATACTTTATCCATTAGTTTCAATTATATTGTTCTTAAATAGAGTTTAAAAAAGAGGTTTGGTTTTCTTCCTTGGCAGCCTAGACGAGTAATAGAATATAGCAGTAATAAAACACTGTAGAAAATTCTGATAGGAAGAGACAGATAGCAGACCTCATTTGCTAGGTATCCCATAATTCATGACTGAGCCCTCTTCATGGAAAGACAAATAAAAGTAAAACAATAAAGGAGTTAATATCATGTGAAAATAAATCTGTGTAGCTCTACAAAATATATTTTCTAACACAGTATATTGTGTCCTGTGAGACAGACTTTTATCAGCCCCTGCCTCACCAAACACTCACAAGTGCTTTTACATTTATTCACTGTTTTTAAATGACATGTTTTTTCTTTCCTAGAAAAAGAATAGGAAAACAGGAAAATAATAAAATGTAAATATATAATCTGTCATTATCTTCATACTGTTGCATTTTGTACATATAACCCAAAATAAGTTACTTTGTCTTTTCTAAACTATTTCAAGGTAGCAGCTAAATATTTCATAGATTTGTGAGAGTCTTCTTTATTTTCTTTTTAAAACTTCATCCTATTTCCAAACTCACCTATTCTCCAAATTGTTTTTTCCCTTCTAAATACAATATTCCAACAGGTTTCAGTTGCTAGGAATGATGAATCACGGACCTGCAAAAAACCCTCATGGTGGGCCAGAAAGGCACAAAGACAACTCTCAGCTATCTCAGGATTTTAGAGTCTGAGTAGAAACTGAGTTTTTCTCTATGCATTTTTGTAAAATGGTTGCCAGAGCTTAGACTTTAGTAACATGAGATCAGTCAGACGTAAACTAAATTTTGCAGAAACAGCTGCAGGTAATGGAAATGCAGTTGAGGGTTTATGTATTATTCCATATGTTCTTGGTGTTTGACCAGGTAGACACCTCAATATGAGCTTTGTGAAAGGTCACTGTCTTGGATGTTCTCCAGGATACACTGGCATCCATTGTCAGTTTGCTGAGAAGCTAAATTTCACAGCCCATTAGTATGCTACATCTGGAGGTCTTTTTGTACATTCTGCATAGCTGTATTCCTTGCAGTCTACAGATGGGGCTAGAATAAAACAAAAGAGGGAAGACCCTTGTTTTTCAGAATGAAAAAAACTAAGGACTAACAACTCACAGCCATCTTTATTTGGGACATAGCTACTAGTAAATATTTTAGCATCATAGAGATCAGGAAGAAATAGTGATATTTAATTAAAAATGCCCAAACAAAGCAAAAAGGTTTAAACCTCCTCAATAGAGTCAGCAACTTAAATAGTGTCAAGAACTTGAATAATATATAAAACTGAAATAACTCTTCTTTTGATTCACTGCTCTGGAGTCAGGTCACCATGTAGGTGCATAGTCTATTTGAGTTCCCATGGAAAACATAAAACGGCCTCCACATCAGTGCTGGAGCAGATTGTTCCCACTGCCTTGAGTGTGTATACTAACTATTCGAGACTAGTTTTTTCCGCTGACTATGGCAAGTGCCACTGAGCCCAAAGATTGAAAAACAACCCCAGTGTATAGAACCAAATCCTTTCAAACTTATAGAACACACAGATGACAAATCTAACTCACTTTCTAAAGAAACAGTTATTTCCCTTAACCTTTTAATAAAAAAGTCTTGTTTGAGCAAAACCAACCCCATCTACTTTTAGTCATACATGGAAAATTTTCCAAAATCGACCCTAATTTTGTTTTTAAAAACATCATTGTGAAAACATAAGCCAGAAAAGATGTCCTTTTTGTAAAAAATAATAATGATATCCCAGGCTGCATTAAGAGAAGCTTTGCCAGCATGTCAAGGGAGATGATCCTTACCCTCTGCTTAGCACTGATGAGACCAAATTCTGAGTGCTGTTCTGGGCTCCCCTGTGTAAGAGAGAAATGAACCTACTGGAGAGAATGCAGTAAAGGGCCACAAAGATGACAAAGGCACTGGAGCATCCCTCCTATGAGAAAAGCCTAAGAGACCTGCAGCTGTACAGCCTGGAGAAGACTCAGAAGGAGATCACATCAATGTCTTCAAATACCTTTATGGAGGGCATGTAGAGGACAGACCCAGTCTCTTTTCAGCACTGCCCAGTGACAGTACCAGAGGCAATGGGCCCAAGCTGTATACAGGCTGTTCTGCTTCAACGTTGGAAAACACTTTTTCACCTTGAGACTGATTGAACACTGAAACCCAAAGAAGTTGTGGAGCCTCCATCCATGGAGATATTCCAAACACGTTTGTTCTGGTTCTGGCAACCAGTTCTATGTGACACTTCTTGGGACAGGGCCATTGGACAAGATAACCTCCAAAAGTCCGTTTCAAACTGTGATTCTGTGAAACCACTATAGACAAAACACTGTGTTCTGTATAGTAAAAATTACAACCCCAGTCTACAAGAAATAATACTACTTTAGCTTTTATAATAAAAAAATCCAAAAAAAGTCTCACAAACAAACCCAAACAAAAAACCCCAACAAACCAAACAATTCAGTGACACTGTCAATCAAGGTAGGAAAAATAGGTAAATACAATGGGTATCTACCTATTTTACATCAGGTAAAATACAAGTGCTGCCATTTGAAATGTAACCCAGGGAGGTAAGTGTACTGTATGAAGATGATTTTTTTTCTTTGAAGGCTCGATGTTTTGAAAGGCTATCATTCAGAGTCTTAATCAGCATGAATCCATGCAATCCTCATTTTAAGGCATTTTTTCTTAGGTAATGTACAAGAAAAGAGATTCAAACCAATTCAGCACTGATGTCATTCATGTTTGTTATGCAGACATGATAAGCTGAATACCAGTTTAAAGTCTGAAACTGAAACTGACTCAACCAGGAGTAACACTGAGTACACAGCTTCACTTGAAACTTGTGCCAAAACAAAAAGTTGTTGAAATTAGTTTCTTGAATGAAAATAAATACATTCAATAGTCAATTAGAAATTAGGCAAATAAAGACTAAAAACCAGAAGATATTTCAATTTTTTCAGTGAGCTTCTCTATAGGCTAATCATAAAAATAACGAAAATTATAGGATTATCATTTGAATGCTCAGCTTTATGAAGAAACATGCTACTGAGGGCAATAATCAAATGGTCATGGGATCATGGTTTTTTTCCCAGTAATTTAATGCTTGAAAAAGAATTCATACAAGACGCTTACTTTATATGCACACTAGAAATTCTTGAAAAAATATTGTAAAACTACTTTAAAGAGCAACTCAAAATGCTCAGGATTTTGTAAAAGATAGCATATACTCAAGTACCTTATGGGTACAGCACTGAAAGCATATTACAAACATGAGGAGGAGCAAAAAGGATCATGGGATCAACTATCAGAAGTCTCATTCCTACATCGTCTTTTATGAAGCTGAAAGATTTATGGTAAAAACTGTCTACCTCTTTGTGGATATTATGCTCTCAGTGTCTAGTAGAATATTTTCTTTCTTTGGTTTTGTCTTACCATTTGTTTCCTTTTGTTTCAGTTGCAGTGAGAAGGAAAATAGAGACTGTCTGTAGCAACATTATTGATGTTAAATAGCTTTGAATTGATATCCATATAGACTGGTAGCTGTCTGATTATTTTATAGAAAATAGACAAAGTTAAAACAATTTTCATGAGGCTTATTGCAAGATCTTCTCCCCAAGCAGTAATATGACAGAATGATTTTTACATCTGCCACTAGATTTAAGTCTGGTCTTAAACTCATCAGGGAATAATTTAAGAAAATACCTGAACAAATAACAAGTTGAAAATAGCTATTACATACCTAGGGAGAGACTCAACCACTGCAACACTATGAAAATATTGAAAAGCATTTTAAAATAATTATTTTTCAAAAATTTGTCTTGTTCAAAAAATGTAGCAGTTATTAGCTATCTATTTCATGCAAGTAAAATATCAACCTTAAAAATATAATAAGCCTGAGTTCTGCCTGTTGGAAAGGAAAAGAAAAAAAGAAATAAACAGGTAAGAGCCATAGCAACTGAAAGGGCAGGCTAGCAGTAAACCATTGATTTATTTCTGTATGTAAAATAATCCTGATAGAAAAGATTATCTTACTGTAAAGGTCTTATACTATACATAAGTAAATTTATCTCTAAAGATTAGACCTTCAAATAGGAAACTTTTTATAGTCTTATTTACAATGTAAGGCTTGTTGACTATGCCCTGCTAAGTGAATGGAAAAGTAAGCACTGACTTGTACAGAAGCAGGATTAAGCTGTAGTACTTGAGGCAATATGTACCATTTCTGTGGGGATAATTCAAGTGGCACATTATTATAGCAGGGGGAAAACAAATTCTTCACTGAGCTTTGCTGTAGGCCTGTGTGGTTCATTTAAATGTAGCTCAACTCCTGCTTTTATAATATATGTTTCAAAAGTAAAGTAGGGCATCAGTTCAGAGTGAAGCTAAAATGTTTGTCATGTGAATTGTAAACAACAAGCAACAAGAAGAAAAATATAATGGAAGCAAAATCACACATCTCCACACTGTAGTCTTGCTACAAAAATTTAGTTTAAACAGAAAAATCACTCACTTTAAACAATGGAGACTATCTAATAGAAACAGCACATATTAATACTGTCAGTGTGACAGATGGTTCTGCAGTACATAATAAAGTAAAAGACATTCTGACGAGAAAGAAGATGTATCTGATAATTTGCAAATCAGAATCCTGGCAGCACAGTAAGGGGAAGACAACTGAGTGCACTTTATGTTGGTGCATCTTTAATGCTTCACATTTCAAGACAATAAAGGAATGGAGGTGAATACAAGTACTTGGAGAACTGAAAGTGGAAACAAAAAATAGGTTTATCTGCTGCAAACAATATACAGTGTAGCAGATTTTGGTTTGAAAAAATAATTCTACATTTCTAAATAGTTCCATATTATCTGTATGTGGGTATAGGTACACATTGAAAAAATTCTAATGAGTAATTTTATTCTAAAAATAAAAATCTTTAAAGTTGATCCATTTAAGAAGTCAAAGGTTCCAAGTTAGGAACAAGTAAATTTAAATATGCTTAATGACAAGAATTTCTGTGTCTAACATTGTTGTTTTAACATACAGTGTATACAAAGATGCTTAAGATTTTTTAATCAGTGTTTTCTCTGAAGAGAATCGCTTCCACCAAAATACCAGATAGACTTGAATTATATTTTCAGATATCTAGAAAAGGTTACAGTTAATATACATTTTTACTGCATACTATATTCCAGTATATATCTTTCTTCTCCAATGGCAAATTTCAGGGTTTATTTCTTCAAAATATACATTAGCCAGTGAGCTTTTTGAAGAAAAAATATGCTATGTACAAAAAATTTTATCTGTGACATATTTCCTGAAGTTATCAATTTGTACTAATATTTAGTAAATTGATGGAGCTCTATTTAACACAGTTCTTTACAGACTAATCACTGAGACTCAAAAGAAACAGGCAACAATGACTAATATTTTCTTAGCATTTTTGACAACATCTATATTGTTTTGTCTGTAGACCTACACAGGTATTTTGTTATGAACATCTGCTATGGACATGGATGATGAAAAATGGTCAGATCAATGAATTTGGCTTTTATCATGAAAAAAAAAGAGGACAAAAAGGATCAGAGAAGTTCAGTGAAGTTTCTAAAATTTCTTTTTTAAATTCTGTGTGTATATACATATATTAAAAATAATAAATCACTGCTGGCAGTTGTACAACAATACAGTGGTAAAAAATACATAACCTCAGAAGAAGACAGAAACAGCTGCTACTGAGTTTCTGAATGGTGTGTACAGCTCTCAGAAAGATTTATGTTGACATCTGAGACTGCGAATTTCCATTAGAGTCAGACATAGGGACACAACTCTCATTTATTCTCCATAAAAATGTATGAGTCCTGCTAAAGGCATTTCATGTATCATAAGGATATGGGATAAAGGTGCTCTGAGAATTACTGCTCACTTGACCATTTTATTATTACAAACTAATGGCAATTGTTAGGCTGTAAACTTGTAGTTACATTAAGTAATTTATAAGCTGAGCATTATGAAGTGCTGCTCTATCAAGCCTGACAAAAAGGTAGAGATGGTGTATCTCTGTCCTTTGCAAAATATTCAAGTGAAGATTTCAAGGAACCTGGACATGAAGTTATTAAGTTAAGCCTCTAGGATCCAGGTCTCTATGCATGTATGGGCACCAGAGGTGACCCATGCATGGATTTTTTGTCAAGACAAATACTTTTGTTACAAGTATCTTCAAAAACACAGAGAAAAATGGATGGTGCTACAGTGTGTAATGCAAAATTATATAGAAATTTATTTGGTTTGTATGGGCAGGAGGTTACAGGGTTGCTGTGACAGTCTGTCTGAATTTTCCCTCATCTGCCTCACGATTGTCCTTGGGAGACCACTGAAGAGAAGACCCCCCATGTCTAGAATATCTGGCTCTGAAGGAGGAAAGTCACATGCCAAATGCCCTGAGACCTGAAAGCTCAGTGTTGAGCTATTGTTTTCACAGGAGTGTTTGCTGTATGCTAAGAAGAGGGCACCGTGCCCCGTTTGCAACAATAGCAGCTCTGGAAGCTGCCCCATCCCTTGGCCTGGCTGGACTTCTCCTGAGTCTCAGATGGTCTCCCACAGAAGACCCTCATCTGTTTTACAACCACCGTGACAGACAGACTGAGATGTAAGAAGCTTCTCCATCAAGGACTGAGACATGAAACTTCTAAAAGGCCCCTCTGCTCCTTCCAAGGACTGGGACTGAGATCCCCAGCCCGGGGGAGGTGTGTGGGGAGGCAAGCTGACCGAAGCGAGATGTTTGCCTGCAGGTTGTGACCATTGGAGCAAGAAAACAATGGCTCTGGTTCACTGCTGAGAACATAGACTACCTGTTACATCTGTTCCCTATTGTATCTGTTTCCCCCCCTCACAATTTTCAGTAATAAAAACCTCTGAGTCAGCTAGAGCCTTTGAGATCTCCCCAGCGTAGCAGGCAGACCCTCGGCTGGACTGGACCAAAGGACTTCGTCTCTGCTTTGGTAGCTATATCCCCTCTCCCTCTCTCTCCCTCTCTCTCTCTCTCTCTCTCTCTCTTTATCTTTTTCTCTCCCTTAATCCCTCTATCACATTTTTGCTGTGATTATTTTAATAAAATTGCATTTGTTTTGATTATCACTGCAAACCCCCTTGTACCGTGTTGGTTTTTGCACTCTGAGATCACTCCTACGAACCATCAGGTCATCTGTTCAGTAGGACGGATCCCGACAGTTGGCTTCTGGGATTAGCTTCCAGAATTTTCCTCCATGACTGGAAGAGCCAATCCCAGGCAGCTCCAAGCCTGCTGTTGGCCAAGGCTGGCCAATTAGAAATTATGGAAATGCCTCTGTGAGAACATATTTAATACAGAAAAGAAGTTATTGCTCGGATGTAATTGCAGCCAGAGAAGATTGGGGTGAGAACATGGGAGAAAAACAGCTCTGCAGACACCAAGGTCAGTGCAGAGGGAGGGGAAGGAAATGCTGCAGGTGCCAAAGCTGAGATTCCCCTGCAGCCCCTGGTGCAGCCCATGGTGAGGCAGCTGTGCCCCTGCAGCCCATGGAGGACCACAGGGATACAGAGACCCAGCCACAGCCTGGGGAGGAGCCCCATGCCAGAGCAGGTGGGTGCCTGAGAGGAGGCTGTGACCCTGTGAGAAGCCCATGCTGCAACAGGGTCTTGGGACTTTCACCTGCACAAAAGAGGAGCCCACACTGGAGTTGCCTGTCCCTTAAGGATTGCACCCCACTGAAGAGTGACCCATACTGCATCAGTTTGTGGAGAACTGCTGCCCATGAGATGGACTCACACTGGATAAATTCATGGAGAGCTGTCCCATGGGAAGGACCCAGTACTGGAGCAGGGGAAGAACTCCTCTCCCTGTCATCAGCAGAAACAACCTGTGATGAACTGACCATAACCCCCATTCCCTGTCTCCTGGCACCACCGAGGAAGGTGATTGAGCTGAGAAGGAGGAAGCAGTGCAGAGAAGGTGTTTTTAAGGTTTCATGTTACTTCATATTATCCTGCTCTGATTTTGTTGGCAATAAATTCAATTAGCATCTCTAGTCTGGTTTGCCCGTGACACTATTTGGTGAATGATCTCTCCCAGTCCTTATCTCAACCTATGAACCCTTGGTTATATTTTCTCTCCCCTGTCCATTTCTGGAGGGGAGTGATAGAGAGGCTTTTGTGGGTATCTGGCATCCAGCCAGAATCAACCCACTACAAGAAAGTAGACAGTAACTAGATTTAAGTGACTACATTTTGAAGACAGTCTAGTGAGACAAGTGACATAAAGATACAATGGAAAGCCATTTTAAAGCAAGAGCCTGCTAATTCCATTTGACAACATGTAGAAGCTTGGTGGAACTACCTAAATCTAATTAATTTCTTCAAGTAATCTATTTTTAGACAGGAGAGTTTTCAGAGCTAGGAATTAATACTCTAGGAAGTTAAAAATGCAGTAAAAATGGCTACATACAATCAGGTTTAAAACTTTGCTGGAGTTTGTATAGACATCTGCTGGTTTGGCTTTTTTAATTTACTTCCTCGAGGCTGTTATGGTGCTACATTTTGGATTATTGCTGAGCAGCTTGCATAGCCTCAGGGCCTTTTCTGTTTCTCCAATCACCCCATCAGGGCACGGGCTGAGGATGCACAAGCTGTTGGGAGAGGACACAGCTGGGACTGCTGCCCCAAACTGACCAAAGGGACATCCTGTACTGTCTGGCATCATGCTTAGCAATGACAGCTATGGGAAGAGACGGATATTTGGAGTGATGGTGCTTGTCTTCCCATGTCATCGTTACATGTTACTGATCCCTGCTTTCCTGGATAGGGCTGAACACCCACCTGCCCACAGGAAGTGGATAATTAATTTCTTGGTTTGCTTTGTTTCTGTGTGCAGCTTTGTTTTCCCCATTAAACAGTCTTTATCTCAACTCACAAGTTTTCACAATTCTGCCTTTCTGTTTCTCTTGCCATCCCAACCCAGGGTAGTGGGAGCCACCTCCAGCTGCCTGCTGGAACTAGCAAGCAGAAATTGCAACAAAGCATTCTTCTCCAGTAAGCATTGATTCATTTTCAATGGACTGCTTTCATTTAAATTTACTATGATGCATGGAGATATTTAAAATATACAGCAGAAAAGCTATCCTTGAAAATGTGTCCACCAGCCTTTATTACTTTGCACCCAGTACATGATACTAAATTTTTTTTTGCTAATGAGTGAGATAAAGCCAGTCAGAATCAGTCAGAGATAAATCTAACTGGTCAGCTAACTGATTTTTTTCAGTCCTCAGATTTTACACACTATATGGTATTAGCTAGTTCCATGACTAAACATCTGCCTATTGCGGATGACTGCTTCTAAAGAAATGTCTTTATTGTTAATATTTCTTCCCATCTGTGGAATAGAACTGGCATTTGATTATCTTTTTATATGGTATCTCAAATATAAAATTATCTAGATACATTTTTTTTTCAGGATTTATTAAAGCTGATGCTGGCATTCTGTATTAAGAATACAATGATCCAGAAATAATCTTACAATATATGAAATAATCTTTCAAGACACTGAGGCACGTCAGTTAGTGAATAACAGCAGTAGCACACCAAAACTCACACAAAGAGGTGAATGTTTTGCCAAAGAAACCAAACATTAAAAATAGGATTTAAATTGAGAAAAAGGTAACATTAGAACCATAAAAATGACACATTTCTAAAGAACTGGTTGGTCTGTCTAGCAAAGTATTTTCTCTCCTAGATGGAAAAGTTAGTTTTGCAGTCCTGTGTGACAAGTTTTAAGCTTAAATAGCAAATATAAATACGTGTATTTTAACTCGTTGCATGCTGGACTTCAACCAAGAAACCAAATTAGAGTCTATTGGAGTCTAGAGTACTAATATATGTACTTGACATCTTGATCAACTATACTATATTTGTGCTAAAGGAAGAACTTTAAGAAACTAGCTACATCCTGAGTTAAGTAATATCCAGGACTGCATCTCATAAGACTTAAACTTCGAATTGTGTAGGGGAAGATATTCCAAATATTAAACATAAATTTTTATATTTCTATAAAATTTAATCTCTACAGAAACAGGTATAAAATTTTGATTGTAGTTCTAAATATACTTTTAAGCTTTCTGTTTTCATCAATAAAACATCACAAGTAAGCACTTGCAAGTCAGTCCCCACTTTCCACCAGAAACACACACACAATTCTGGGGGAGATTTAATGATGATGAGGTGAAACATAGTTCAATTAAGGGTCAGGAAAGGTATTTAAATGGGCAGTTAGGAGTTAATGAACTGAAAAATTCCACAGATAATGAGCAATTCTGAGAGAAAGATACTCCAAAGTTATCTAATGAGAAGGCCTTAACAATGAAAGTGATGGTACTACTTATGTGAGACTAAAAAAGGTTTCAACTTAGAAATTGTGGAGAAAAAATAGAGAAAAGATAAGAAAAAAATAGAAATAAATCAGAATAAACTACTATGGTGGCACTTCCAAGGTATCCTTATATAGGGGAAAAAAAGCAAGCTTTTTCCATTAGAGATGCTCATATAATTCATATTTTCTGTGAAAAACCTTGGGCTTAGGATACACAGCTGTGCTGAAAATCTGCAGCAAAGACAACAGAAGAATTATTCACTTGATCTTCATTAGAGGAAAAAAGACTGCTCATATACATACAAATTTGCTGAAGACCAAGCAAAAATAAGTTCTACAGTAATGCTGGAGAAAAACTATAAGGAGATATCTCTCCAATATCTCTCCAATATTTCTCAAATTAACTGAAAAGATGGGTTGACACTCAGTTGTAGGCAGTGACATGTATGTGTGTTTTGACCTAGAAATATGGTTTGACTGCAGGAATACCACCATACATTAACAATAAGTGGATAGTCAACATTAATTTCAAAAAAGCAATTATTCTATTTCAAAGATTTATGAAGAAAAATATTACTTATTCTTTAATTTTAAAAATGTGAATTTAGAAGAAGTACAACTGTATCCCAGATACAGATTAAACAGAATTACTTTGTTTTCAAATATATGAAGATAATAAAAGCAATCACTAGATCTGTGAAATAAACATGAAATATAAAGTAAAATTAAAATATATTGATTTTGTGCTTTATTTAGCTTTGAATATGAATTTAACATTTTAAATTCATAACTTTAAATTTAAACTTAAATTTAAAATTTAATTTCAGTCTTCCAAGGAATATCTGCTTTTAATATATTAGGGCCAGCATTTCTTCCTTTTAATATTAGACATTAAGCTGTTCTTTCAAAAACTTTTACCTGATACAAGAAGGTAGTCAGCAAGGAAATGCAAAAGGATGAACCGAACTCAATTAGTCAATGAGAAATGAAGAATTATTCAAAGACAGAACCTGAAATTAATTGCATCTGTCCCCTTCTTCATGACACCTGTTTTTCAGAAATTGAAACTAAAAGAATGAAGGTAAGTTGTAGTTTTCCTCATTGCTACTTGGATAATTTTTTCAGTGGTGCCCTGTGGTATCATATTCCCCTCAACACAATATAAAAACAAATATAAAATATTTGTAAATATAAAAACACTGGAAAAATACTCCAGGTATTTCAACAGCTTTTCTGGCCTTACAGCTTAATCCAGTGTTTCAAAGGTTTCTTTGTACATATAAATGTTACCCTTAATAGCTAATGGCTTCTTTGGCTTTTATATTCCTGCAGAGGCAAATGATTTTTATAAGAGCTTAAGCTGAAGAGGAACTGGGACTGAACTAGCTGATCTTTTTTAGTCAAAAAAACATAAGGACTGGAGTTCTCTTAGTTGACACTAAAAAATCCCTCGCTTTTGGTCTAGGGCAATACTGTATCTTAGAGCAATTTATAATGAAAGCAAATATTTAATATTTAATTTTAAAGAGATATCAACACATAAAAATAAGTATTTAGAAATGGAAACTTTTTTTTCTGTTTCTCTCTTCTACGAGTATATTTTGTTTTCTAGTGTTTCTCTAATACTCCATGGAGTTGGGAAGAAACTAGAGTACAAAACTGTTCATTGGAGAGGCCATGAATAGAACAGCTGACACCAAGTTCTTCTGTTGAAAACCACCCTCTGGTACTATGAAATTAATTACCAGAAGACAAAGAAGAAAATCTCCTTCAGCAAGCAGGTAAAGGTAAGTAATGATTGTGTACCTACTTATTGCACCATTTTCAAACTGATCAAGAACATGCACAGTTAATGACACCATTATTCATTTTCTGCTCCCAACAAAAATGCTTCCAGTAAAAATGAACGTGTTGTTATTTATTAATAAAGTTTTTGGAAATTCAGTGATCTTAATTCCACAAATATAGTTCAAATGTATATTTTTATCTTATTTGAAATATATCACACATCTGCTAATTTGCAGAGAAAATAAATTATTTTATCAATCAAAGGCAAATCTTTTGTCAACTGCAGATCCATTTAAATAATTCACAAACAACCTTAGGTCAAGATACTGGTTACCATCAGCACAGGAGGTAAGAACAGGCAGATACTCACTGTGACAGATCTATGCTTAGAATCTATGTGGTTCACTTTTCTTCTAAGAGATTTATTAAATATTTGAACAAAGAACTGTGATGATTATTTGACCTGAGAAATTAATAGCTGAATGATCCTCCAAAGACTTCTTAGTGAACACACTTGATTTTTAAAAATGAAACAGCAAAAATATTTTTTTGAGCATTTGATGATGCTATTCTGTCTACTACTGTGACTGCTGGATACCAAAGCAGAACTTGGTTTTGTGGTTGCAGATTTACCTGATCATCATGTAAATTAAAAGGGAGAAGAGCTTAAGTGTTCCTGTGAGTCCTGAAAGCAAAGCTGCACAGTGGTATAAAATGATGGGGATAACAATGGAGAAAATTTGAACTGCACAATCTTTAGACGTGGAAATTACTTGTGACAAGATAAAATGCAGCTGGGCAAAACTCCGTGTGAATCCACATAGTACAAATGATCTCACATGAATTTTTAATAAAATTGACCGTACACTTTGAAGAAAACATGGAAATCAAGTGTTAAAATTTCAGCAATACTTCCGTATTTGTATGTTTCTTTTGCTGCTTCCATTTTCTTGAAAAAATTGTTTCATAGCATTACCAGTGATGATCCATGTCACAGAAAATGCCATAGTGGCAGTAACAAGGCCTATTCTAGCAGGAACATTCTTACTGTACTGATGATGGCTACTTCACACAGAAGGGAACTACTTAAATGTGAATGAATAAACATCAAAGACTAATAACACAGCAGGACTTGTTCTTTACACCACCTTGTGTAGTTAAAAACTGCTATTTCCTTATGCTAATCATTTAATTCCATCTGTTGAAATCCTGCCAGCCACATGTCTAACACAATGACAGAATTTCTACTTCAGAGTGTCATTCACATGTCTACCATGCCTATGAATTTCTTCCCATGGATAATGCTATAATTGTATAAAATAAACTGTAATAAATTTCAAAATGGTACGTGAAACACATCAATGGAGCAGCTATATATTTTTAGAAGAAGTGACACAATATCTTGAAAAAAAAAAAAAATAGGCCTGTGCCAGCTCTGCAGACTGCAGCAGTTAGAGCCAGGTGTCTCCTCCCCTCAGAAAGTAAAACTGCTCAGGCAACTCCAGAGTATTCCCAGTACAACATATGCTGCTGCTGCAGGTGCTGCTTTGGTAGCACTGTGAGCTTAGCTCTTAAAAATGTTCTTGCTCAGTTATCATTTTTTCAGATGGCCAACTTTCTTCCTGAGGAGAAAAACAAAATGTTTGAGGCTGAACTCCAAATGTTTTGCCAGCATAGATTGAATGAAAGTGAGGGGAAAAAAAAATCACATTTCCAACCAACACAATAGGGGGACAAAGATATCAGTGTCATTCAAGAAGGCAGTAAGTCTGGTGAAGGAAAAGTTTCTTTTGCAAGCAGGTATCCCTCCAGCAGAGGGCTTTATTGCTATGATTATCCTAAAACTTCTCACAGTCTCTTCAGCCATAATACATTAGGATTTTGTAAAACAAGAAAAGGCAGCAGGTTTTTTCTTCCTTAACATTGAAGGCTAATTCAAATAAATGCTATTTAAGTTAGAATAACCCCTAATACCAAAATTGGTCAGTGTAAATTAAGATGTTGGTTTCTTTGATGACTTTATCATGTATGTAAATGACCCTGTTTAGAGAGTACACTCTTCTAGATGATCTGTACAGAATGGTACAGATAGCTGATATTCTAAAGAGCAAAATGACAGCTGCTCTGTTCCCAAACCAAAGATTTAAAGAGGTGATTTAAACATCAGTAAACTTTTTAACATTTTCTTTCTTTATAAAAAAAAAGAGAGAGGGATTTTTTTTTACCTGGGTAGATAGTGATAGGGCAGAGTTTTAGTTTACATGTTAGGAAGAAATGTTTTACTCAGAGGAGATCTGGAATAGGTTACCCAGAAAAGTTGTGGATGCCCTATTCTTGGAGGAGTTCAAGGCTAGATCATACAGGACCCTGCAAAACCTGGTCTTGTGGGAGACATCACTGCCTGTAGTGGAGTTAGGGGAGTTGGAATAAGATGATCTTGAAGATTCCTTTCAACATGTCTTTTTTTGTCATGATTCTATGTTGTACTGCAAAGGGGGCTAAACTGAGAAAATTTCTTTATGAAGCGTATGTTTCTTTCTTGTAAAATTTGCTTAAAATTTCAAAATGAAAGTATGTTTTCTTTCAGATGTCTATGAGGTTGGATGGAATACTCTTCTTCTCCTCCCTAAACATCTGTATAGTCAGGCTCAGCTAGAAGGAACAATTTGTCCCCCAAAGTTCAATAATGGGTCCAGTAATGTTTAGTGTATTCGTCAATGATTTGGATGAAGGAGCAGAGACCTCCTCAGCAAGTTCACTAATAACACAAAGCTGGGAGGAGTGCCTGATACTCCAGAGGGCTGTGCAGCCCTTCAGAGGGACTTTGACAAGTTGGAGAGATGGGCAAAGAACTGTCTGAAACTCAACAGAGGCAAATGCAGGGTCCTGCACCTGGGCAGCTCCACACAAAAAATTAGGATGAACTCTTTTTTTGTGCAGTGACTGAGCACTGGAATAAATTGCCCAGAGATATTGTGAAGTCTCTCTCTGGAGATATTCAAGAACCATCTGGGCACAATGCTGTGCCATGTGCTCTAGGATGACAGTGCTTGAACAGTAAGATTGGACCAGATGATCCTGTGTGACCCCCTCCAACCTGAACAATTCTGTGATTCACACCCTGACTTTCATTCTAACCCCTACGATAATAAGCAAGGAGGAGATAGGCAGAAAGGGGTGGAAGCTTTGACAATATATCAACTACTATTCCTGAGTCAGGGAGGTGAAAGAATGCAGGCCACACTAAAAAAGGATTTGGTCCCTAAAGGACTCAGGATGCTTCTCTGTGTGAGCAGAAAAGAAATGGATCTGAATAGTAATAATTTATGTGGGAATACTAGCAGCATCCCAACATATTTTTCCTTATTTGTACTAGCTTCCAAACTCAGACCATGGCTGTGAGATGTATTTCCTGCAGCATTTTCTTACTATTTCACAAGTTTGTATTAATTGCAAGCTTTTGTTTTGCAAGTCTGTGTGTATCACATAAGTCTCAATAGACTGTTGCTGCTACATTTTAAACAGAGTGCTATATTGTACTTCCCATAGTTTTAATAATTGCTGTGCTTTCACTTTCAGTTCATGTTGTTTGTGAACAAGTACAAGGTTCAGAGTGTAGCCTATGCTTAATAACCTCAAAGATCTGCCTCTAGAAAATTCAGTGATGTATAAATAGTAAATGATAGGGTAATGCATGAGAAAACTGTTGAGTGCAGAACAGATCTAATAATGGAGATCCTAAATGCTTTCAGAGAAGTACCCAATATTCAATAATGCTTATGTTGGCTGAAATTCAGTCTTTGATACCTTTTACAATAATATGATTGATCAGTGCTTGTAAGCAAGCCCTCAAGAAGTCTATTGAAGTTGCTCTGTCCTCTTGATTGGTGCTGTTTATCTTTGGCTATTCAGTATATTGTGTGAAGAATAAAAAGTCAAACTAACAGGAAATACAAGGATCTACTTTGCTTGGGGGAAACATCAATTCAAACTGTAAACAAAGATGAATGATAATTATAACAGAAATTTATAAACTTTGATATTATTTAAAAACTGAAATATTGGATGCGTGTCATGCACATTATGGTAATGTTAAATGATAATGATAATGGTGTCAAAAACTTAACATTTAACATCCTCTTTCATGCTGCATATATTGCAGAATCATAGAATCAGAGAATGGCCTGGGTTGGAAGGGGCCTCAAAGATTTGCAATGCCCTGCCATGGACAGGGGCACCTTTCATTAGACCAGATTGCTCAGAGCTTCACCTAACCTGGCCTTAAACATTTCTGAGGATGAGGCACCCACAGTGTCTCCAGACAACCTGTTTCAGTGTCTCATGACTCTCACAGTAAAGATTTTTTTTCCCTAATATCTACTTTAAATCTACCCTCTTTTCAGTTTAAATCCATTTCCCCTTGCTCTGTCTCTACACGTTCCTGTAAAAAGCCCCTCTCCAGCTTTCTTGTAGGCTCCCTTCAGGTACTGGAAGGTCACAATTAGTTCACCCCAAAGCCTTCTCCTCTCCAGGCTGAACAATCCCAGCTCTCTAAGCCTCTCCCGATAGGAGGGGTTCTTCATCCCTCTGTTGGTGGGCTCCTCTCGACTCAGTCCAACAGGTTGATGTCCCTCCTGTGCTGGGGACCCCAGAGCTGGATGCAGCACTCCATCTGGGGTCTCACAAGAGTGGAATAGAGGAGAAGAATCACCATGTCACACTATTTCAAAGTTATTATACATAAAATAAATAGTGACAGTAAATAGTGACATTGAAGAACCATTAGCATCTGCACTACCTTCAGTTTATGCTGTTATATTTTAATGCAACTTCTTCAATGCCTACATTTTCAAAACTAGAATTCAGTAGCTCTGAATTGAAGACTATATATATTTTCTGAACAGCATGAAGATTTCTTGTGTATCAAGTCTTCTGCCCACAGATTTATAGCAATGTACAGAAGTCATTAGTCATCATTTGCTTCAGAAACAAAATTTATTTTTTCCATGTAAAGGCGCATTATTTTTTTACTTTCAGTGATAAGGTTTAATATAATAATTTAAACATATATCTTAAACTCTGCTTATACAACATTTAGCACTGGAAATGTGGATTATTCATTTATTTCTCCACATAAACACTATTTTTGTAACAAAGTAGTGTACATAAATATGCATGTATATGTATACAAATATATATGTAGTCTTGCTGATGTCAGTTTTCATAATGGGATTTTACTGTAGGAATCATGAAAAAAGGAGATGTCGGAAATAATACAGCAAAAGGAAATGCAGAATTCCTCCACTCCCTGCCAGCTATTGTTGGTCTCCTATTTGAAGGATGGATATAGCTTGGAGAGGATTTTCTTTATTGTTTTGAAGCAGCTGGCTCTGAATCTAAAGAAAACATCATGCTGAGCTACCAGGAGCTGCATTCATTCTCATTTGAAAGCAGGTCATGCATTCATCTTTGCTCTCAATTTCTGAATAATCTCAGCAATATGTGCCACACATGCTGCTTCAGCTCTCTGAAAGGACTCATACTGGTAGCATCCCTTCACACACTTATTAGTGGTCTGGGCTTGTCTTCCTTTTACTTCAGATTCTAAGTTTGCACGCTTGCCACCTGCAAAGTCTGCCTATGTCATTAGCTGGTTGTTTTTCTTTTTTTTCAGGTAGAAACACAGCATTTCCCTCAAAACAAAGGGAAAAAATAGTATAATCATTGCAAACTTTGTTATTGCTTTTAAAAGGTATCCACAGATTGAAGCAAAACCAAATGAACTGTCAGCATAATACCCAACAAGAGATTTAACAGAGTATTTTCATCTTCAACAGGAGCTTCATTACTGAGAACTCAATCTGGGAAGCTATTTAGATCCTATCCCCAAAGGTGTCTATTGTTCTGTATCAGTCGGTGACATACACAAATTAGTGCCCAAAAAGCTCTCAAAATTAGGAAGCATTGATTTTTACTTTCAGGTCTTTTGTTTCTGTATTGTACATCAACCAAAGAGGAAAAAGAGAGTTAGCAGCAGCAAATGGTAATTTAGCTACATATGTTTGGTATATTGTACTCTATTCACACAGCTCTAAAGAATAAATTCAGGGAAGACAGTGCAAATTGGAGGCCACTAAAACATTATACAGACAACTCCATTTTTCCCAATTTGATTGTATAACAATTACAATAATGATAATTAACTAAGGTGGTATGATGCTATTATTTGATCACTTCTACTGATAGCAATTCACTGTCTGTATACCTATGCTTGTGACTGAACTAAAAGAGAAAGCTCATGTTACTGATTTTACCACTGTATCTAAGTAAAGCATCTATTAAAATATTTAGAGATGATCCAGCTGGATTTATAGTGTGGGAAACTAACCATTTCTAGGTTCTACAACCTAGAATGTTAAGCATACTAGCTGTTGGAGGCAACCTAGAGAAAACTCAGGAGATGGAAAAGGAGACAGTAAGACTGAACAAGTGCTTCTGGAAGACATACCTTGGAGCAGCCTCTTTCCAAACACATCTATTTAACATTTCATGAAATAAGTGTAAGAGAAAAATCAAACAATCAAGCAAACAAAATCAACAAAAACAGCAAAACCAAATGTACAAACAAAACCAAAACCACTCAAAAACTAGCAAAATAAGCAGTGGCTGCTTATTCTTCAGAAGAACACAATGGATTCTTTTATGGGATCTTATAGGCAGTATTATCCATGTATCCAAAGAAAATAGTAACTGATCAAGTACACTTTTCCATTAGGAGGCACGCTACCATGATCATCTGGATTGCCTTAATTTGCTGTTCACTAACCAATAGGACAAAGGTAGATGAATTGTGCAGCTGCTGTAAGAGAACAATTGATATGCTCGTGTGTAAGGGTTATTGCTACCATGTTTTATAAAGATTGTCAACTTTTAAAAAGTGTGTACCTGAAGTTTCCTAACTGCTTCATTGTAAATGAAGGAATCAGCAATGAAAATAGGTACTTCTCTTTTGTGCTTTTATCAGTGGTCAGCCGCCCTCAGTAAGTTATGAAAAACAAAGAGAATTTGTGAGGAAAATATAATGGCTATTTTAGTACTTATAACAACATAGAAATTAAAGGTGTCAGTGGCCTTGGGTGATTTATTAGCTGGAAGAAGATTAATCCTATGTTTACCGTTAAGAAGAAAAAGTGGAATGGAAGACTGCACACTATAGGCCAATTATCTTTATCTCTGTCCCTGGAAAGGTCATGGGCAAGACTTCTTGGAACCCATTTCCAAACATATAAAGGACAGAAAGTTAATTAGGGGAATTTAACAATTATGAGCTCCTCAGCTGCTCCTCATTGGACTTACTGTCTAGACCCTTTTTCCAACTTCTTTGGATAGGCTCCAGCACTTCACTGTCTGTCTTTTTTATCATCAGAGGCCTAAAACTGAACACAGAATTTAAGGTGCAACCTCAACAGAGGCAATGGCCCCTTCCCCAGTCCTGCTGTCCATGCTGCTTGTGATACAAGTCAGGATGCAATTGGCCTTCTGGGTCACCTGGGCACACTGCTGGCTCGTGTTCAGCTGGCCATCAACCAGCACCCCCAGGTCCTTTTTCTCCAGGCAATTGGTTCCCATAACAACTGCAGTTCAACAACTATTTAAGACTAAGGCAAAGAAGGCATCAAGTACCTCAGCTCTGTGTGCCTCGGTTTCCACTGTTTCCCCCGTCATGTCCAATAACGTATGAAGATTCTCCTCATCCTTCCTTTTGTTGCTAATGTATTTATACAAATATTTTTTTATGCGACTAGGAAGATTAAGTTTTACTTGAGCTTTGGTGCTTCCAATTTTCTACCTGCATAACCTCACAGCATAGAAAATCAGAGAATGGTTTGAGTTGGAAGGGAACACTGAAGATCATTTAGTTCCAACTGCCATGGACAGGGACACTTTTAACTAAACCAGATACACATCCTTGTAAGTTTTCCTGAGTTGCCTGCCCCTACCTCTAAAGGTCACAAAAGGTCACAAACTCTGCTTTTACTTTTCCTGAGTTCCAACCACAGATCTCTCTTGCTCCAATGTGGTCTTCACCTCTGGCACATCTTTCAGCACATGCACATATGAGACAGTTTATCAATTTAATTAAGATTTTAAATAAAAAAGGAAAGTTTGCATTTCTTCAAAAAAAGTGAAAACAATATTTGTTCCAAATATTGGCATTCATAGAATTTCTTCCACTGTATGATTTTCCCAACTATCTAATTTCTCTTTTGTCATTCAACTATATTGTACCAGAAAAATTCTCAACAGTGGCTAATGTACCACATCTGGTAGCCTTCCCATTGAAAAGAATTTCAGCAAACAAGCCTCTAAATTGCTGAAATTACTCACCAGTAAGCTATAAATTTAATTTCTCAATTCAAACTGTTTTTTGTTTGCCAAATGTGGCAAGACTTCGAGTGAAAAACAGATGCTCATTTTTTCCCCAGTGCCTGTAACCTCTCCAGACAATGTATTACAATGATACAACTAAGGCATTATAGGTTTATAGCAAGGTTTATAGCATACTGCTTTTTTAAAAGTTTACCATTCTAAGCTAACTTTACTGCTTGCATTGCCAATGTAGTGCCTAGAGTGCCATCTTAATTTCTTAATCTAGCTAGCTACAGATATATGAAACTGTTGAGAGATTTACAAAACATAATGCAGAATAAATGTTTTTACCAGCATGCAAGTAAGAGTGGGATGGAAAATTGGCTTGCACCTTACAATTGCACCTTTAACCTTTTCTGAATCTTGGATCAAATGTCACAAAATAGATGGAAGAAATAAAAATAGGAGACAACTGTTTGCTGGTGAAGAAAATAATCAAACACAGCCAAAGAATTGCTGATGACTGCAGTCTCTTCACTCTTTTTTGGGTCTCTGTATATGTTATTTTTTTTAGTTTTTATTACCCTTTCCAAATCAGTGCAATATTTAGAATAAAAAAAAAATATTTTCATTCCAACAGACCACTGGCAGTAAAGAACTATGTTTTATGCTCCTTACTTTCATAGCTTTGCTATGAAATGGGTCCTCTACATTTACTTGGAAAACAAAGATGGCTGAGTCTGTTTCTTGAAGTCTTTCTGTTCTCTTTATTTATTATTTGAGAGAAAACAGCAATTAAATTTCTTACTGTAAGGCCATCACAAGATTGTTGATGAGAAAACGAGAGAAGTAATAGGAATACTTAGTAGGAACCACAGTACCTAGTATCTGAAGAACATATTCTGCAATGCTCACAGAGAAGAAGTCAGAGCACCTGCAGTCATGCAGTAAACTGTTTCAGGGACACCTATCCAGAATGACTTATACTCACCTTAGATAAACTGAGTTCTGGAAGAAATCAAAGCAAGGAGAAATATAGAGCAATATTTACAACCTACATAACACTATTAGAGGTGAACAGATGAACAATTTTTATTGGTAGACTTGTGAGGGAAATCTTAGAAATGTTTTGAAATTTAGTAGAGACAGAAATGTTCATATTTAATGCAAAAATGTTTTAAAATAACCTTTGTGAAGGATCTCGAACTTATGCTTCAGGGAAATCACTGCCTCCAACCAGTTAAAGTGAGACCTATTTGTGGTAGTAGATGAAGAGTTGGGGAGAAAAGTACTTTTCTACTGAATTACTTAGGCATTCCTCTGAAATCAGTACAAGATCAGATGGAGAACAAAATGAGGCTGAGGTCTGACACTAAATGGAAGTTCCTATGTTCCATTTTCTCTTCCCTAATTCTCTAACACAGTAATGAGTACAGAGAACTATGTTTCAATATTAAACAAAAAGTATTGAAAATTTTATCAACAATGAAAATAAACTATTACTTCAATTCTCAAACCCTGAGGAAGGTTATTTTACAAAAGTTATTAATCTTGTTTCTAGCATTAGTGCTTCCTAAGTTATGGTTACTTCAGCATGAAGTAATTCAGGTGTACAGGGAGAAAAAAAAAATCTGTAGCTGGTACTACCTATTACTGTGTAATACATTATTTTCTGAAGAGAAATTATTATTCCCCTGGGTTGAGCTCACAGGAAAAGCACCTAATTCACCAGTGCAGATGAATAGAAACAGAGTGAACACTGATTTTTAGCTGTGTCCTACAGAAATGAAATTGAGATTTTTCAGTGTGAAATCTTCAGGAAGTAGCAAAGCATTTCAGGTAGATCCATAAAAAGAAAGAATATGTAATTCCAGTTACATTAGTATACACAGTTTATGACACTTAAGAGAAATTCTAATAGAATTACATTGTGTATCGAATTCAGGCATAGAATACAATGCCTTATGTATATATATGTATGTAAATTTCAGTAAATATAAACAGTATTTGCAATTACTAAAGCCTTTTATGGTAAAAAGCATACTTCCAGTATTGCTACTCAGTTAGATGCACTTATTTATATTTATTCACAAATATAGAGTAAAATTCTAAGGTAGTAACCACAAATATTCATGCATACTGGCATATACATGTGCTTGTAAAAATTTGTATGGCTCCCCTGGAGACAAATTCTGAAATTTCCAGTTTGAATTATGAACTTGGATGGAAAAAGCATTTTTATTATTATTATGGGCTTTAAAATGACCAATTTACCTTGATAATAACCTCTTTTTTTCTTTTATTTTTCCCTTGTCTATGCCTTTGCCCATCTCTTAAAAGCATCAGTCTATACATCTGAAAGACAATGGGAGCTTGCTCTTTAAGGGAAAAAAATTAAAATATGCTCTAAATTTTTTCAAACTTACTTCATTTTCTCACCTTTTTAAATGCAGGCTACAGTAAAACTAAATAGGCATAAACTACCCTGCAACTTTTTCAATGAATGCACTTTAAAAAGCAAAATCAAAATCAATCTTCAATCCATCAAATAAAATCTGCAGAAATTCTGTTGTTTTAAGCAATGACCTGAAATAGACAGGCTTTAAAATTTTTTGTGCTACCAAGGTCAATGGACAAGTGTAGAAGAAGCCTTTTTTATACAGACTAGTTGAAATGGTAATACTTCTATCTTGGTAAAATAAGGAGTAACATTTTTCATTGTTTTCTATATTTCTTGTAACAATTTTTGTTGTAAAAAGTGAGCATATCTATCTAATTATTAAAAAATACCCTCAAGGATTCTACAGTAAACTGTTGTCTTGTAGTCTGAGTTAGCAGACCTCATTTAAAGCACAGTCTTTTTTTTTTTTTTTTCAAATTGAGGGCTGTCACTCAAGATACAATTTACTCAAGGTAGTAAATTTCTTATGTTTCCAAAATGCCAGTGGGTTTGAACTCTGCAAAACAGTAAATAAGGGATTTTAAGCAATAACATATTAAACATTGTAAACTGTCACATTATATGACTTGTTAATATAATGTAACCACTTATTTTTAAGTGATGTAAATTCTGATAGGTTTGTTGCTGCTTTTGTAAACAGTCACCATAAAATGCTCAGTCAGTTAATTCTTAGCAGTATATTTGTATTTTTTATACATGTGCTTAGAATATACATTTTAGAAAGAAAAAAAAGAATGCCACAAATATCACAAAGTTTTTCAGATTAACAGCAAAAATATCAATAGTGACATGTCTTTGAACCACTTGTGTAACATGCTTTAGTCTTTCACATGGCATGCTGAATTAATAAGCATCATAATATATTGTAAAGCACTGTGAAATTTTAAATCTTTTTCTAGGTCTTGGATTTTACTTAGGCATTCATGTTTTGGGTAAATTTGAATTAAATATTCTCTCTGTATAACTAGAAAACAATGAAATGTTCTGTAACAGGTACATTCCCACCTGCTCACATAATGAGGATGTGAATGTGATTCCTACTAGCTATTTTTATTTGGCTTCCATATCATAAAATCACAAAACAACTTAGCTATAAAAACAAAGCCAAAACGCCAAACCAATACATACATAGGGTAGAGGCATCCTGTGTCTTTTAAGGCAATGAATTTTTAAAGGATTTGCTTAAAAAATAGAACATAACAATTGGCAATAACTATTCAGATGTAAGATTTAAAATGTTTTTTCTGGGACTGGACAGATGGGTGATTTGTATTAGATTTGTGTTTTGCTTTTGGGTGTGTTCTTATTCCTACTAGATTTTAGTGCCTCATTTCCAGACTCTGCTGTCTGCATTTTTGTAGACAATGCTAATTCTCTAGCAGATTGCATTTTACTGTTGAATTTTAGAGCAGTAAAACTATAAGGAGAGTGGATAATTTTAACTAGATTAGTTGCTGCCATTGTAAATATCACTGGTAAAAGTTGAAAAAAGATAGAGAATGCATTTATTAAAATAAATAAATACATATAGTCATGTTTGGCATATGTGTCTTAATGCCTTGCCGTTCTTCATGTTCCACTCTTACAACTTCTAGTAATTTTCAATTTTCTATATTTCCCTTTCCTTATTTAATTAGCTAAATATCACAGTGGGTATTTAAAATTGTTCTATATGTTTGAATATTAAAACATATATTCAACTTGAGTGACGGAATGAAAATATTCATCTACCTTTGCCCAGAAGCTCTAGGAGACAGGTATTCCATCAGGTATATTGTACACATTAAACACCTTCCAATACCTATTTGTTAGGTTTACATGCTTATTCCAAATCCTGTGATCTTGACCTTCTGGTTAACTTGCTAATACAGGCACAACCCCTCTAGAATAGACCTGTTGCCTTCTTAGATTCCTTTACCCTTCCTGAAACATCATACAAAAAGAGCAACATATAAATTCAATATTCTTCTCAAAGATATTTCTAAAGAAATTAAAAAAATAATTCACGTAGAGAACTACTTTCTTTTTTAATTACATGTTAACCTTCTTTAGATTACAGTTCTGTTTACGGTTCAAAGTGTAGGAGCATGTTAATAGTTATTAAATGCAGTTTATTAAAGTAATTTTTTATATTAGCAGCTATCAAATAAAGACTATGATGGATTTGTTCTTTTTTCCCTTATATTCTTGTCATGTAAGTAAGAAAAATACAGGACACAATGTGTGTTTTTATTATACCATTTCATTTGATAGTGTTAGGGCTAGTATTTTTCACATGAAGACACCAGCCTTTGTCATTATAAAATGGATAAATAACTATTAATTATGATTAAAATAATTTCCTATCCTCATTTGTCTGATGGTAAGAATGAGATTTTGATTAAATAAAAGTGTGATATAATGAAAACTAATGTATACACATATTTATATGCATTTTGTATATATATATCTACACATACACATATGTAAAATAATGATACATACAGTAGTATGGACATGCATAGCATGCTAAATTTGCCTAACTATTCTCTATGAAAACTACATTTTAGTGATCAGCCAGCTAATAATACTGAAACACCTATATTCCCTATCCTCACAGCACCAGTGAAAAGTTAGTTGCAGTTGTTATGGGAGGAATAGAGAAGGAGAAAAAACCATGCCATTGTATAAATCACAGGTGGCCCTCAGCCTGGATAATGTGTGTACTTCTTGTCCTGTTATGTTAGTAAAGGAAAAATAGTAATTAAAGAGCCTTGGAAAAGGGCAACAAGGATGACTAAAAGTTTGTGATGGCTTCTGAAGGAGGAAGGACTGAGAACACAAGAAACCTTCACCCTATAAAGGAAGAAGCATAGAGCAATGTGTCAGTGGTCCAAAAAAACAAGGAAAGCTTGTCTTGGAATCTGCTTTTCATTCCCCTTTTCCACACTAGATATGGGATAAAGCTGGCAGAAGCAGTGGTTATCATTTTAAAAAAGGGAGATATTTTTCCATGCAACAGATGAGACCTGTGGGTCTGTTTGCTTTACCATATTGGCACAGAAGAGCTGATATGGGCAGAGATTTGTGGAGATTGCCTAGTCAAAGCCCCCTGCTCAGAGGAAACGTTTATATATGTTCAAGGGAAAATGGTGCAAGTAGACACTGACTTTTACTGAACAAATCAAAACAGGCTCAGGAAAACACCCATTTGAAAGAACATAAGAAAGTACTGGAGGACAAATAACATGTGCACATTTCACTTTTTTCCTGGCGATCCCCTTATGGACACTGCTGGAAATAGCATATAGGGCTGTATGGCTCTTCGATTGAATCCATACACACTTTATTTTATTTTCATGTAACCTAATACATACACACAATGCAAAAACTAAAATATTCATGCTTCACTAAGTGTAAAGAACGAGGCAGTCAATTATGAAATCAGCTAAATCCATCTTGTTATCTACATATAAATGGAGAGGCATCTGTTCTCATAGATGAAACAGAGTGTACTGCATATATATTCATAGCTCATACAAATGTGAGAACCTATTGTTTTATGACTTGCCAATTTAAGAGATTCTAATGGTCCAGTGAAGTTGCTTCTTCCATATTAAAAAATATTTTGCTTCTTACATTTATTTCAGCATGCTGAGGAACTTAGAGGCACAGTGTGGGAGGATGGATTGCAGGAGAATCGAGATAGTGCTGAAAGCAATCTTACCCCTGGAGAGTTGCAACTGTACTAATTACCAAAGAGTAGGAACAGGCCTACCCTTAATAGGTCACAGCTATGTCCATTAAGGATGGGTGTTATAAAAGAGCAGGCTAGCTGATCAAGAGCTGGAGATTTTTGGCTGGGCTGTGAGGAGTAAGGGTTAGGTGGTTGTGCAAAGGACAGGAAGGAGTCAGCTGGCTGTGCAGAAGGAAGAGAAAAGGAGTCAGTGTTGTAAGATGGTAAACTGATGGTGACAAGCAGATTGGTGCCAAGCACCAACACCAACAATTGGTAGCCTGTACGGGGGATGAGTCCCAACAGCATAGTGCTGTGTCATATGTATTCTGCCACTTTGGTCAGACCTTGCAAGCTGTCTTCCACCATCTAAATGAAATGAAGCTTTTTAATTAGCGATCTTCCATCAGAAGCATGTTTTTTCTCTTACCCAGCATACAAGACCTGAGTAAGGTGTACAAAACAAATACTTTACTATTAAGTCACTTTTTTGAGTTGTTAGGGGCACACAGCTGTGTAAATGTTCCCCATGTTAAGCCTTTTGAAATACAGGAGAACTTTTGTTCACTGCCTGGAGGTACAATTGACATAAACAACTCCAAGAATAGCTCTATTTCCTTTGAGGTAAAAGACTAAATGTACAGTACTGATAAATCACATTTCTGCTTAAAAATTAACAAAATCCTACTTAACAAATCCTTAACAAGTTTGATTCTGAAAAAAAATTTTTTGATACAGTTGCCTAGGTTGCCCTACAAGACTGCACTTCTAGGGTTGCCCCACAATTGTTTGCTTCATACTAGTAGTATATTGTATATCTTCTACAAGCTCTAAGACAAACTGTTCTACATTACCGTTTCTTATCTTCTATGCTGTCTGCATACCACAGCCACAGAATAATATGTCTTCCAGACTCCAGTTTTTTGCTCATACAGCCTCTCCATGCTTGAATTGTTTTAATCGCTTTCCTAGATCCCTGTAGAGGTCCTAGCTAATTATGAGGACTGCTGCTCCTTGCTCAAACAGATCAAGAAAATTAGAACACATAGGTACTTGAAATAAGATGCTCTAAAATCTAAACTCTGCTTCCTTATCAGTAGAATAAAAGAATAGAGAGGTGGATATCTTAATGAACGTTTAAAAATAATTGCTCTTTATTTGGAAGAAATGTAGAATAACATTCCTATTTTAGACTCTTTTCTAAGATCTCATGAACTGAAGGAAGAAAAATCTTGGCATTTTTTTGATCATTAGTTCTGTTGATCAAATATTCACGCTAACCTGTCTTGAGTATAAAATAATCTTGTAAAGATGCTGCCAAAAAAGCTTCAGTTCTGAAAAAAATTGTTGTCAAATATAATAAAAAAATGGATTTAAAAAGCACCAGTCCTCCTTTGTGAATCAAAAGATAGGGTCAAACTTACTTGTGGTGCTACACATCTCTCAGACCCACAAACAATAAATACATTAAATTATAACAATCATAATTAATTATGAAAAAAAGATTGAAAAAGAAAGAATGACATCAAAAGTTACTCATTTTCCCTTAAAAAACCCACATTTAAAAACCACATGTGTTCTATAAAATGCTGGAAAAGTACAATGAAGCTATAATATTCAAGAACATAACCTAGGGCAAGACCTGTCATAGGACTGTTGACATTATTTTCACCTGATCAGGCTGAAAGCACTACACACATAATCCTTCCAAGACAATTTGACTTCTGAACCTAATCAGCAGGAAGTACTTGAAATGAACATTTGAAAAAGGCCAATGCAAGAATTAGAGGGGAAGGAAGAATATATTTTCTCATTATTATGCTTACATTTTGAAATCCCAAGTTAAACAAACTGAATGGTCTGGGACCAAAAGATGCAAAAGTGGAGATGAGCCACCTGTGGATTAAATACAATGAGAAATTTCAGAGTATTTTATGTAAACAATTTCTCTTTCCCAGAATACTTGGAACATTCCATGAAAAGGCTTTGGAATCCCTATTATGTATTCATTATATCAATCATATGAATATTGGATTGAATTGTCTTCTGAAAGGCCCCCTGAGCCCAATGTTATCTTTATTATTAATTTGCTGATTCATATAGTGTTTATTGTTGTGGCAGCCAGCACTTCTAATTGAGAAGACTAAAATACAAAGGAAGGTAGGTGGGCATCCTTTCAGATGGTAATCTGTTTCCTGAAGCACTGATTCAGTGGCAATCTGCCCAGGATAGAACTGAATTACAACTCCCAGCATCCCTCTCATTTCCAATGAGTTGTTTTATGTTTATACCACGGGTTTGAGGACAGAAAGATATTTCAGATAACACACAACTCAAGAACTATCTCAAAGGGTACTTTTCATATTAATTTCATAAGAAGCCTGTAGGGTTGCTCATGTAATTGATTCACGCATAATTCAAGGAAAGTTGAAGTGTTCATGGCACTACTGAGTAAAATATCACATACATCCTAGATGAAGCTGGCAGTGGTGCTTACAGTTAAGGCAGCCTGACACTTGCCCATTACTGGACCATTTTCTCTACCTCCTGTTTTTTGATCTACTAGCTACAAAATTGAAACATCCCAAGACATATCCCCAAAACAAGAAGACTAAGCAATACTGGATTAAAGTCCTTTTGCTACCCATTCCACAGTGTGTAACAGGCATTAAGACTCATTATTTATTTGAATTTTTGTGTTGTTTTGCTAAAGTAGGAGATATTTCTCCCATCCTTTTTTCCCCCCCTCAATTCCATTTTTCTATCCTCCATATTACTCCTATCCTCCAGTTTGTTCATGAGCATTGTTCAGACTGCTTAGAACATGTGAATGGAAGGGTACAAAAGGAGTAGGGTTCAAACTGTAACATTAACAGCACAGTAGCAAACCTGGCTTTATGATCTTTTTATGTTTCTTACTTCTATTTGTAGACAGTACTTGGAATTGTAGCACCTAATGAAGAAAGGGAATTATGTCTCTTATGTCTGTTTTCTAAAGCATATCAATGTAGGAAAGGAAATCAGCTGAAAAAAGTCCTTTCCCTGGACCCCCTCAGAGGAGACTTATATCAAATATGTTGCTTCTTTTTGTGGGATCACAACCATATCTTACATCAACCTACCTTACTCTACTATTATAACACTCATGAAACTTTTGTAATCTTGGCATCACTAAAAATTATGATTATAATTCCTTTCAAGTTCCCTGAATCTGGTTCCATGAAGTCCTCCCAATGGTTAATGCTGGGCTCAGAAGCAAGTACAAGGTAAATATTCTTACAATGTTTGGTGTAAAATCTCATGCAGAAGAGGAAAGAAATATAGGCAATTTAATTCAGAGGATTCGTCTGTGAAAGATGAAAGTGTGCTGCAGTACATAAGCTTGAAAAAAGGAGCCTAGAGTGAAAATGAGCTAGAAAAGAAGAAACAAGAGAATGCACAGGATTTAATTTTCAAAATGGCCATCAAACAATAATAAGCAAAACAGGTTATGAGGCATCAGAGTCCCAACAGAAGTCTTTGTGCAGGTAGCAGCCCATTGCAGAATCAAGAGAGTGTGAATTACTTTAGCACGTATTGAAAGGTCTAAGCTAAGTAAAATGTTTTTTGAGTTGACAGGATATAAACACTATTTAATATCTTCATCAATGACATAGATTGGGGGATTAAGGGCACGGTCAGCCAGTTTGCCTATGAAACCAAGCTGAGTGCTGCAGTTGATTCACTGGAGTAAGGTACTCAGAGGGATCTAGAATATTTAAATTTACAGGAGTAGATATCTAGTTTCTCTCTTAAGAATGTTTATAAAATAAGGTCTTAGTATTTAATATTTCTACAAATGTAGCCATTGAAAAGGGACTTAGATATAAAGATTTGACATAATAATATAAACAGTCTACAAAGTAGCCTAATTTTAAAACTATATTACAAGTATATAAGGTATAAAACTACATGCGTTTAGGCAGAAGTTTAACAACTGGAGAATAATGATGATGGATCTTAGGACGTTGTTTTGGATATGTGTCTGTGCACACATAGCATGTAAATTATCTTTCATTTAAATTTGACTCCAAGTTCATTTTCCCTTTGAGTTTGAAACATATGAGTGTCGCAGACATCTTTTCATTAAAATCCTTTCTTAGGATTTTTTCCTGCTGAAGCTGAGAAGTTTCAGCAACAAATGTAAACAACGGTTATCTGCTGCTGTGGAATGCAACAGGTGGATCTGTGATTGGTCTCAGGTGGATGTTTGGATTTGCTGACCACTCACGGCAGAGCTGCTCTCGCTCTCTGCTGGGACACAGACCTTTGTTATTCATTCTTTTCTATTCTTAGCTTAGCTAGCCTTCTGAGAACTTTCCTTCTATTTCTTTTTAGTATAGTTATAATGTTTTATATATATATCATAAAATAATAAATCAAGCCTTCTGATTATGGAATCAACATTCTCGTCTCTCTTCACCTGAAAACCCTTGTGACCACTGTCACACACGAGTACATACATAACAATAACATAATAATTTTAAATATTTTAGGGTCACTTTATGTTAGACATTTCCACACATGATTCTGAAAAGCACTAAAAGATAACTTTTCAGAAATAAGAGTCTGATGTTAAGCAATGAATAGTTTAAGATAACAATATTTTTGACCACTAGATTGAACACTAAATCCCTTTGAGTTCATATAGAGCCCATGGTATCAGTACTGCCCTGAAATATTAACAAGTCAATGTGTATTAATTTAAGCAATTATATGACAGTATTCATACTAACCTGCAATGAAAGGTTCTTCCAGGTCCATCAACACACACGCCTCCATTGTAACAAAGAACTGAACTCAGTGTGGACTCTCTGCAAACATCAACATCCACTTCACAAAACCTGCCAGTGTAGCCACTTGGGCAAACACAAACAAATGCATTGGTGGCATCTTGACAAGAACCTCCGTTAATGCAGGGAGCAGATTCACATTCCTGAGAAGAGAAATAATAATACAGTGATTACACACCTTTAAAACACATTAGTTACTCATTCAGCTCAACAAGTGCAGGAGACTGAATCTGGAGATTAGAAAAAGTATTGGACTCTTTTATTGTCTGATAAACAGAAGTTTCTAATTTGATACATTTTTTTGCTATATAGAGATCCTTTGATTATAGCTTACACTCACTATACTTGTTGCTACTCATTAATCTTGCAGAGATGCAAATATAGCTTTATATAAGCAGTCTTACAACCAAAAGTATCCAATCCTGACCACAATTAAATTTTTAAAGCATGTTTTTGAGCCACAGTCTTACAATTATTCCTTCCAATTTTTTTGCATAAGGGCCTACTGCTATAAAAAAACACATTAGTAAGGCAATTATGGACAGAGTAAAGAATTACTTATATAAATGAATGCACACAAGCCTTTTATCAGTATTTTCTGATAAATGTTTTCTCATTATCAATTAATGCCAAATATTGCAAATAGAGACATGTTTATGTGTTCACATAATAATTTCCTCTGATAAGGCCAATGCAAAAATCATCAAATTTAAACCACACAAATTAGCAGGAAGTTAATATTTCTCCAGAATTACAGGAGAGTTTAGTTAGTGCAACAGACAGTGCAAGAAATATGTTTGTCCTTGATCACAGAAACCTAGTTTTTACCTATATCCCAAAGGAGTTGTATTTTGCAGCTGCAACCCAAATAGTCTGGCTAAATCCAGTATTTTAAATTTATTTTCACACTCCTGTTACTTTAGAAGGTTTAATTCTTTAAGGATATCCAAGGGCACTCACATTTCCTGCAGGTAATCAGTAGTTTTGACAGAATGTAAATGCAGATGTCCATGGAGAATTGTGAGAAAACAACTTATTTTCCTATAAGCTCTCCAGCTGGGTGTATATAGGATGATTTATTAGTGAGCATTACATAAGCTAATTGAATTATATATCCCACAGGAAGATTGAGATAGCCCTACAGACTGCCAAAATTTGTGTCTAGGTTCTAGAAGTAATCTTTTGCTATATTAATTACTTTTTTTTTTTGGCAGACAGTAGTGTTCTTTTTTGTTTAAAAAAATCTCAATTTTCAGTTCCAACTCTCTGATTTTTTTCTATTCCATTAACTTGTCCAATCTTCTTAATTTGTATTCACTTGTATTCCACACTACAAACCTGAAATTTATTTATTCTCATTAGCAGAATAAATTAAATCTACATTAATTAATGGATCAAATTTTTACTTAATTATGATTCAAAGATTTATTTCCAAAAAATGCTGAAATCATCAAAGTAACTAAGGATAAATTCAAAGCTCAGCCTAAAGTTCACAGCTTTGTTTCATTACCCTATCACAGTTGTACCAATTTTTGAACACAAACCTCCTATTTTCTCCTGTGAAATGTATTGTTCTTTTAGGACTTTACAGTAAGATAAATATCAGAAAGTTTGTAGGAAAGAAATCACACCTATCACTTTCCAGTACATTCTGATGTGCTGCTGTTAAAAGTTTGTCATTAAACTTGCAAAAAACCAGAGTACATTATTACCAGAAACACAATAGTCTGCACTGCTCTTAACTCATGCAAGAAAATTGTGTCAGCATGAAGGCAGAACTATGCTAAAAATGCCACAAAAAACTTTATCCCAAAGTTGATGAGCTACCATACTACCACCAAATGCTGTAGATTTTAGTCTAAAGAACAAGAACATGAGATGACAAACTGAAGTTGCAAGACAACTGTTACCAAGTTTTGCCTATCTTAGATCCCACCAGAGACTGATTTTATAGCATGACATCATAATAGCTGGCTCTGCAGAACATTCCCAGCTACCCTGATTATCTGAAGACAACTTCATTGAAACACCAATGCTATTTTCATTTTGTCTTCCTTTACATAATAGGAGATTGAATCTTAACTATGACCCTTAACCAGACAGCTGCCAGATTGGAGCAACAATAGGGACTCACAGTCCTAGAAACATTGCCTCTCTTCTTCAGTACAGTAGGAGAAATATACTTTCTTGGTCACCTCAGCTGCCCAGTTCCCAATCTAATTATATATAATTTTAATCTTTCCTTGCTTAGAAGTGATCAGATAAGGAAAATTGCCTCTGAATAACTAAGAAAAATGAAAATTACAAAAATAACATTCACAAAGATGGGTCATTTTAGCTTTTCCAAAACACAAATTTGTTGATATAAAGGAGTGTCACAATTACCAACTTATTTCTATTTAATTTGTAACTTCTTATTTTCATGAGGTCTTTTCAATCTTTACTAAATTTGGAACTTTAATTTGAATGGGAATTTAAAAATGCATAATTTTTAAGCTTCAAAGACACAATCTTGATCTGACAGTAAACCTCTTAAGAATTTGTGTAACTTTTACCAACAATTTGGTAGCAATAAATGTTTAAATAAAAAAAAAAGAACCAAAGCCACACACACACAAAAGCACAAAAAAACCAAAAAATGAACCAACCAAAAATAAGCCACCACAAAGAAAATAATACCAAAATGAAACTCCTCCCAGAAGGCACAAAATTACTTTCAGCTCTGAGTTGGATTTCTCAGCAGAATTATTCCATTTAAAAAGGAGAGAACATGCTGCGACTTCCAGAGCCCACTGAGCAGTCATAACACTGAGAGGTCATGGGGCAATTACAGCAACAGCTTTGGCCCCCAACTTGTTTCCTTCCTCAGGACTTTCTACAAATGCCCAGTACTCCTTTTAATGACTATTCTCTCAGATTTCTTCATTTTTTTCAAGGCCTACTTTCATTTTTCATTTCCTCTGAGAACACTGAAAGTCTCATGTATGTGACTGGCCTCACCGCCCCACTGTGCTCCGGCCCAGGCAGAACACCCTGCTGCAGGCCTGGCACAGGGCTTTGTTTGACACAAGAAACTGAGATAACTCAGGTTAAAAGAGCTGTTAAAATAGATTCATTTGGCAAGGTTTTGCTTGCAGTGGGTGGGGAGCTGCAGGGTGGCGGGGGGCGCTCTGTGAGAGGAGGCCGGGGCTGACACAGCCAGTTCCAGCCAGTTCCAGCCGGATCCAACCGCCCACCACGTGTGGGGTGTGGCTGAGCCCAAGGCCAGGGAAGCTGCAATGTGATTACAAAGTGTATAAAAATGTGCAGAAAAGCATCAAAGACAGGAGAGAGGAAAAAGTGTGAAAAAAACTCTTGCAGGCTAAAAGGTCAGAGAAGGAGGACAGGGAGGCAGTGTCCACCAGCGATCCCTGGGAAGCTCCTCAGGAAGACCATTGGGAAACAGTTTGGCCTCTTTTAGCCCACCAAGGACCACATAGGAGCAGGTATCCACACTGCCGCATGTGTGACCATCACACCACAGCAGGTAGACGTGCCCTGAAGGAGATAGCAGCCTGTGGGAGAGCCCATGCTTGACCATGCTCCTGGCAGGAGCTGTAGCCCCTTAACAGGAGACTCTGCAGAAACATGTTTTCTGGCAGGTTGGAAAGAAAGTCTTTTAGTTTTTCATTAGCAGTAATTTAAGTTATTCCTTCCTGGGCTGAGTGACAATAATTGGTGACCATGACTGATCTCCCAGTCCTAATCTTGACCTGCAAGCTTCTCTTCTTCTTTCCCCTCTCTCTCTCAATTAGGTGGATGTGTGCAGGAGTGGCTGTGTGGATGTGCGGCAGCCAGACAAAGGGAACTCACCATACCTGGGTATTTGTAGGCTGTAAAACTTTTTTTTTTCCTATCAGAGCAAGTAACCTGTCCAAACGCTGCTGTGATGCCCATCTTTCCTGTGGCCATCATTGCCCTTTTCCCCTTTCTGTTTTGTTTGTTCTATTCAAGGGCAGCTTCAGTCAAACCAGGGCTACAGCCACACACAGACAAGGAAACCAGGACAGAAACTGCTCCTAAGAGCCTACCTTCTCATCTTCTTGTTCTGAAGGGTTTTGCTGCTTACACTGTTACCAAAATATCCCAAAATGCCCCACCCTTATTGACTTCAGCTGAGGTGCTCTGCTTATTGCCAAACCTTCCTCACATGCATAAGGCACGTCCAATACTAACACTTTTCAGCATACCAATGCTCCCCTTCCCAGCTCATCTTTCAAAACATGGATGGCTTTCATAAGCTCCAATGCAAAGAAAAGAAATTATTTAATAAAAAATTATGCAATTATATTTATTTTTATAGAGTTTTTATCAACTCTTCACTTGTCTGACACACTTTATTCTAATCCAAATATCTTTTGAATTTTCTTACATCTGACCTCCTACGAGTAAAGCAGGAGGGGTACCTTTCAGTAGGAGTTTCTTATTCTGAGTTTGTCGTTTTTTTCTGTGAAGCATGGACTTTTTCCATTTTGACCTCACATGGAATCCTTTGAGTTTACATGTTGTTAACAGGCAATGAACTTGGAAAAGATTTAAAAATTGTAATGGACAAGCTATCAACATGAACTCTCATGGGAATACTTTGGAAAAAATTCCTAATTCTATCCTTAAGTGTTCAGAGATGGAACCGTGACTAACACTATGACTTACCAAGACAGATGATTATTTCTCTTTTTATGGTTAGTGGAAACTGAGACATTGTGTCAAGTTCTAGAATCTGTTTACTACAAAGCATGTCAAGAAATGTAAACTATAACATGACTTAAGTACTAGCTAAAATACTTCACAGTAAGTTAAATCTAAGTAACAACAGAATTTTTAGGATAGAATTTTTTTCAAAAAAATTATTGCATCATATATATAATTTTCACATGATAATGCTCAAAACATAGTATATAAGTGTTAAAAATTATTAGACAAATTTATGGATTATAGATCTGTTTCCAGCTATTAAAAGCAATAATCAATGTGAGTTCTTTGCTGTAAGAAGTTCCAGAATTCTTGATGGCTCCATGAGTGTTCTCAGGTTTATATAATCAACAAAAAAATTGAGAGAGAGATAATGGCAGTGCACAGTTATTTTCACAAGAACTATTATAAATTGAGTATTTAACTCCCAGAGATAGTTACTACAAAAATAACCACCAGAATTCCCCAAATCCAGATATATCCAGCAAGAGAAAAGGTTCAACTTGACTACGGAGAATCAGTTGCTATAAAACTGCTAAATGTTGATCTTCCACCTCATTATGTTTTAAAATAAAGGCTTGAGGCATCTCTAAAACATATGCTTGAGGCAAATAAAAGTTAAATACAAGTAGTAATTTCCATGGAGATGTAAGTGAATGGAAAATACATCTAACAGGAGCACAGAATGGTGATTTTCTGGATTTATTTTTACTAAACTATGTTTACAGTAAATATAAGTCCTCATTGATTTTTCTAGCATAGCAAGGCAATTTAACAATCAAGGAAAAAAGGGAAAGAATATTAAGATTTCTAGTTATGCAGCTCTTTTAAGTCTGGATTTTATTAAGAATTCTTAGTTCAAACAATGCCATACAAGATCCACTACATTTATTAGAGTGCAATAATTTATTATTTCTTCTTGGTGTTTCCTGTTCTCCGAATGTCATGGTGTAGTAAATCTTGTTTGTACTGGGAAGAAAATGACTGCCCCTTAAGAGAGTCCACCTTGGCATGACACAGTTCACTGGTTCTTCTGGCAGGGAATTGTTCTGAAATCTGGACTCTTAACAAGTGACCTAGAAAGGCACTTTGCTCAAGGCATGCTACTTCCATATCCAAATCTGTGGGTCCACACTGACATCTGTCTTTGGAAGTGAGGTTATCCTGTCTAAGAAAGCCCAACTTTCTATATATTTCATTATAGTATTTCCAAATTCACAATCCATAGCTTGAAATTGTTCTAAGGGAACACATTTTGGCAAACTAATAAAAATAGTAAAAATCCACTATTTTTCAAAATAATTGGTCTGTTCAACACTGTTTTCTTAAAAGAAAAAAATCTAGTAGTGCATTTTGGAAGCTAGGATTTTTTTAAAATTTTACAGCAGAATGGATTATTTTCCTTACTCTGCTGATTAGAAATACAAAATTATTTCTAACAAATCTTTCAAATCTATTTGTATAAAAGAACTTCAATGCAAAAAAATTGTAAAATGTAGACTTATTTTTATTTAAGTGAAGTTTTGCTGTGTATCAAAAAGGTAATTATAAAGTGGAATAATTCTTTTGAGAACTAATTCAAATCCACTATCGTGATTAGAGGGTGAGGTAAGGGAAGAAAAGAAAGGGACAAGAAAGGAATTTAGAGACATATATTGCACCACAAAAGAAAGATGCTTTTAAGAGGCATGCTTCCATTCATTTAATGATAGGACAACACTATTCTCAGGTCAAAATTGAAGGTTTTTTAATAAGCAAGAGCCACTTGGCTAAGGGTTTAGAATGAAATAAAAAAATGAAGGATGGAGAGAGTAAAAAAGGCTGTAAATAAATTCTTTAGAAGCTAATTCATGTTTTAAAACAAAGTTTTTTACCTACAGAATATAGTATGCATATGGTTTTAATGCATGCTGAGTCCAGATTTTGAAAAAATAATTTTACAGTGTATATACTTTGGGTAAAATCTCAATAGTACTGATGCCATAGAAAAGCATGAGATTTATATTGAGACCTTTAGATGACTGATCCAGATATATTTCTATTTGATGCTTAACAAAACTATACATAAAGTGTACTTTTCTATTAGGTAAAATTATTACACTATTTTTTGCAGTTAATATAATCATGTATCCATTTTGTTTAATAATTTTCTTCCCAAAACTTTTTAACTTTTACTTTTGGTTGATTGAATATATATAAAATATGTTGAGAACTGAACAGAGAAAACTTGGGTTCACCTTTCAGAAAGTTGGTTTTATCTAAAATAATTCAAAAGGAGTTCAAAATTATAAGAATGGGGGTTTTTTACCTTGAAATTATTTTGTTAGGAGCACAAGGAGAAGAGAAAAAAAAAATAAAAATAAATCTAATTTTGAGACAATAATAGAGAGCAGGGTCATACTGGATCAGACCACTGCCCTGTCTGCCCCAATATTCTGTCTATATTAGTGATGGAGGGAAAGCCACTTTAGCAAAATCTGTGTCCCATGCATCCTCCCTTCAGCAAGCAGAAATGTCTAATCAGACATGATAAACTGTATTTCCCTGACTGATTCATTTATCATTCACTTAAGAATATGGTGTCTGTGACATGCCTAATTTTTCTTAACCTACTAAGAGATGACCTGACTCCCCAGCCATTGGGGAAGGAAGTTCTAGTTGTTCTCTGCTTTCTCCGAAAGAAAGTAGTCTGGTTTCTTCCAGGTATTTCTCTGTTTATTTTTATCATGTCCCCCCGAGTGCCTGTTCCTCACTACAGAATTTAGAGAAGTGATTTTCCATTTATCTTCCTCTGCAACAATTTTCTAAATCTTAATTACATTTCCTTCCAATTTCCCCCCTTTAAAGGGAACATTTTTAGGCCTTTAAATATCTCCTTATATGTAGGCTAGGCAATTCACATAATATTTGTTACTCTCTGTAGCTTCTCTAACTCTCCTTAAGATACAAGGTCCAAAACTGTGCACAATAACCAATGTATGAGCCCACCTTGGTTTTATGTAGCAGGGAAATCATGTCCTCTGTCTTATTCCTCATACTTTTCCTGATCATGCCCAGCAAGATTTTTTGCTATGCTTTGCTGTGACTGTAGATTGAGACAATGACTTCAGAGAACTGTCAATAATTGTTCCAAATCTTCTTTCCTGAATTGTAACTGATGGTTGAATTCAGTTGTATGAGGCTATTTCTCCCTGGAGCATTACTTTACACTGAAGCTTATCTGCTACCTTTTCCCTCTTTCCATTCTGTGAGGTCCTTCTGGCCTTTGTGAAATACAAAGAATTCAGTAAGCTTCTCTCAAACCCTGTTTGAGCGCATATTTTGGACTTTCAACATCAAGCAATCCTACCTATTCCCTGCTTCCAGACTTTGATAAATATAAATAAATTTTTGTAGGTTAGAGTGCTCTTTAAAAGACACTTTCAAATTTTTGCTTTAGGTTTTTGAAGTTCCTGCCAACATTTGAATTAATATGTTTTGAAAACTTTTCTATTTTTTCCGGATAGGCAAGCTCTCCATTTATTAAAATGCCATTTTTTTCCTTGTGGCAGTCTTAAGTTTCCTTCTTAAGTCAGTCAGGGGCTTTGAACCACTTTGCCTTCTTCAGCTATAGCATGCATTTTATCTGGGCTTTTAACATTAATATGTTAATATGCTTGTGGGCCTCACTATTGCAAATTTTATTTTCCTGAAACTGAATATAATAATTTAATATTCCTGGGGGTTAGGATTAACTCTGTTAGAGTCTGTGATGCAACATCCTACTATGATAGCAGTTGATAGGATTTTCTCATGTCATAGATTATAAAAATGCCTGTCAGTTGAATGCCCTCAGAGAGCTTAGCACTTTGGGGGTGAAACTCCTCTTCAACATTCTTGTAGGTCTCACCCATTTTTTTGTTTCACCAATCTATATGATCTATTTTCCCTATTACTTTCTATTTAAAAGACTCTCTAATTCAGACAGTCTGACTTAAAATAAACTTCCTATGTCATGGCCACATGTCTCTGAAGTATTACACACACTGAAATTGTCCTGTGGGTCTGTAATTACAGATATTGTGTTTTACAGAATAAAGTGGGTATCTCTCTTTCTTCCTACTCTTAGATTTACCTATCTGCATCTTGTGCATAAACCACTTTTTTTTTTTTTCTTTTTTTGTGAAGTTAATCTTAGTTTAGTTTATTTCAAGAAATTACTTACTTTACCAAATGCTTTTTAAACTAGGTAGCAATAGGTAAAAATACCCAGGAGTGTGAAAAAGTCTCTTATCTGAGTGTCTTTGTACATCCACAAATGCTGGCTATAACCATGTCTTTTGTGCAATCTGGCTGGTCCTGATGAATAAATATTTATTTGCTTGAAATAGCCTCTGCATGTGCATAAGCTGTGGTGCTTTTAATGTGGAAAATTAGCTGATTTTCCTGATTTACACTTGTTTCTGTCTTTTATGAAAATAGAGATAAAAGATCAGTAAAACCAGATAAAATAAAACAAATCCAGGATGCAGTCTGATCACAGCTTACTATCAGATACAACCCAAAAGTACAACAAACTGAATATTCTCCTGTGTAAAGACTCAAAACACTTTTTTACTTATTTTTTGACAGGATGAGCTGTCTTAACTGAGCATGGAAGAAGCACATCTGACAATCATGTCTCAGCCATCATAGCAAAGAAACAAAAAGCCAAAAAAAAAATTAAGAAGCAATGTCTATTACTAACCATAATTGCTATTACTGCACATATTACTATTCTATGTTTATCAGAGAGGAAAGATCAATTTTCCATTATGTACATTCATTTTATAATTTCAAAAATATGCAAATGTCAAAGGGAATTATGTGTATTGAAATTAATTCAAATAGTGCATATAGTTTTACTGTTACTTGTTTGTGAGTGAATTCCATAAATGAAAAAAGCAATGAAAACTGTAGTAGATAAGGAAGTTCCAATATACACACTCCATAATTGATATGAAAATAGGCTATAACTACAAAGATATATAGTGCTTATTTTGTACCTAAAAGTATTAGACAATCTGAGAAAATTTTGAAGTGTATTTGCTTGAAACTCTATAGCCACATGGGCAAGGATGGAAAAATCCAGGGTAAAAAAGAGAAAAATTCAGCATAAAAAAAGTAAAGAAAGAAGATCCAAGTATGCCTAGGGAAATACATATACACACATAAATATTATTTTTAAACTGGTTATTTGAATCATCTTAGTTGCTGACCTTGTAACGACCACTCAGCCATTCTCTCACTCTCCCTCCTCCTACATGACAAGGAAAGAAAAGAAGATGACAAAGCTCCTAGATTGGTAAGGACAGAGAGATCACTTACCATTTACTGTAACAAATCAGACTTGACATTGGTAAAATAATAATTTACGTTCAACTACAAATAGACCAGTGAGAAACAGAAAGAAAACATAAATCCACACTCCACTTCTTCCCAGGCTCATCTTCACTCCTCTATTTTAAAGTATTCTACTTCCTCATTTCACCCTGAAAAGTTTAGATGGGGTAAGGAGAGAGGGATCTTAGTTCACACCAGCTCCTCTTTGCTGCTCCTTCTTTCTCCCACTTTTCCCCTGCTTCAGTGGGGTCCTCTTTATGTGCTCCAGGATGAAACTGCTCCCACATGGGCTTCTCTCCATGCATCACAGTTCTGGCCTACAGCCAGCTCCTGTTGGGGCACTCTGCGGGCTGCAACACTCTCAGGCCATATTCACATGTAGCAGCATGGGTTCTTATGTGGGCTGCAGGGCAGATGCCTGCTCTGTCATGGTTCTCTCCATGAACCACTGGCAAATACCTGCTCCATGAACCATGGCAAATACCATGGTTCTCTCCATGAACCACTGGCAAATACCTGCTCCACCATGATTCTCTTCAGGAGCTACAGCTCCAACAATCTCTGCTGCAGCATTTTGAGCTCCTCTGCCCTCTCCTTCTTTAATGACCTCGGACACTGCCTGATTGTTTCTCACAATTCTTTCTCCCCTCCCTCCTTTGTCTGCTGAACAGTGTTTTCTGCTCTTTCTTAAATATATTTCTACAAAGGTGCCATTATCTTAAGTGAGAGGCTCAACTCTTCCCTGCAGTTGGTTGGTTGGAGCTGACTCAAACGGGTCGTTTCCACCATGGTGCAGTCCCTGGTCTGTTCTCACAAAAGCCACTCCTGTAGACCCCCTTCTAAACAGAATCTTGGCTCCTGCACAAAATGAAATTGCATAGCCCTTAATAGAAAGAAATGAACCTTCAAGTTACTAAAGAAAAAAAAAAATATATTTATCAGATTGAATAATGATTATTTTTTAAAATGAAGAAGTGGCTGAAGCTAGTCTAGAAAAAAACAAATACAGAGCATAAGCCTACTACGATTATTGTGATAAGCATACCCTTACATAGTCAGAAAGCCGAGCTGATCACTGTAAGACTTGCATAGGTATGATATATGTCTGAGCAGCAGGAATGCAATGATAGAACCTTTAAAATATGACATTTGCAGCATAGTGTAATCTGGGAATCATACTGCATGCAAATTGAAAGACTATCAGAAAATGAAGTTGTTACTCTGACAGACTTATCTGTCAAAGGTATATGTATATTGTTTCTTCCTATGAGTTTCTATCTATGCATTTTCAAACATCTCGCTATGAAATATGATTATCTTTTGAATATAATTTTATGATGTTGTCTACAGGTCATTTAATCTCTTGTTCTCTTCAAATGGAGAAAAGTGTAAATCATGGATGTTGAGGAGAAAATATTACCCAAGGGTATTCTGTATTAGCATTTGCAACAGCTGATAAACATACAGATTTGCAATATCATATCTTATTGTATCATGATGAGTATTCTATAGAGCTGGATTACTTATTTTCTGGCTTTTTCTTTCTGTAAAAGAGTTTGGAAGCTAATATACCAGCTGGAATTACACCTTATGTGAGGCTTGGATTTTCAACAGAAAAATTATGGACCATACTTCCTTTATGTAATATGACACATTTTTAGTTATTTATTACTTTAAGCTGTAAATATAAATTATGAAAAGTCCCTGCATTAATGCATAAGTTAAAAGGAAGGTTTTGTAACATTTTGGAATGCTTTTTGACAATTCAGTAGTGCAATATTAGAAGCCAGATAGGCTGAAGGAAGGTTCATGCCAAACTTTCTCACGCCCAATTTTCTCATGAGATCAAATGTATTTAAAAGGATCATGTCCCAAGATCATATTAAACTCCATTTGGCAGAAAACTTTAAAAAGTCTAAATCAATTCAATACTTTCTTGTATATAATTTCAAGTATTGTAAACTCTGTTCATTTGTTCTGCCAGATGTAGTCACCTTCTACGAATTGGTTTGCTGACCATGGGAATCTCCACAGCACCGACTTATATATATGGATCCCTTCTTGACCACAGCCATTCCGCATGAGAACAATAAAACTATTAATGACCTTCAGAGGACTAAGCGGGCAGTGTATTTAGTACTTCATAGTTTTATACATAGAATTCTATTATTTCATGGTTTTTGAAATTTAAAGACAAGCCATGGCAACTTTCAGTGTAGAACATTGTACCTTGAGGTTTACTATTCAAATATGCAGCTAAACTACAGCAAATAAGACTCAAACACACAAATTAGGTAATTATACTATTCATCCCAAACTGAGGGACAAAGGATATTCAGGTAATGTTGGCTTAGTTTGCTGTGGCTTTCCAGATTTATCATTCACATTTCACCTTTAAACTTCTTTTGACATTTTTTAATGGTCTTTTCTAATGCATTGTCATGTAAGCAAAAAGTAATGCACTTTTCAGAATGGATTTTAAACATCTGAATTTCTGTCATACATTTTCGATATACTGACTTCAGAGGTTAACTAAATAAAAAATTAGTTTCAACAACATTTTACCTTTTCCCCTATAATTAAAAAAACATTTTGAAAACATACATTAATATTTATCTCACATCTTGAGCTGGTCCATCCAGGTTCACAAGAGCATTGATACCCATCAATGAGATCTATGCATCTGAAATACAAAAGAGTGTTATTTAGGTCTTTACTTATTTAGTTCCAGATATAGCACTAGTAGTATCATTCCATGCATTTCAAAATAGTGGTCTGATGTAACATACTGTAATACATAGTATATAGTACTTTTCAATAGTTTTATAATGGATTTCAAATGTGCCTACTGTGGGTGCTTAGGCATTTTGTAAGGATTTTGATTGTCACATTAGGAGACATCTTCTCATTTCAACTTTTGTCATGTAACAGCTAAAGATTTTCTCTTAAATATATTAAACACTAATTAATCCCCACTTACTGAATACTAGTTATAGTAATGAACAAAAATGCAGGAGAAATTGAGATAATGTCACTACATTACATTAGATTAAGCAGGCAACATCTGTCATCTTTAAGTGTGCTTGTACTCTTACTTTATGGAAGAACATAATTAAAAGTATATTTATCAAACATCCCATATCATTAAGTCTTGAATATTGTTAGTTAGGTACATTATCATGGAGATAATAATTGTTAAATAAGAATAGGCACCTTCCATGAAGACAAGGATTTGGTGAGCATTCATTAACATTTATCTCGCAGTTTGTTCCGATGAAACCTCTCTTACAGTGACACTTGTAGGAACTGATGCCATCAATGCAACTTCCATTGTTGAGGCAAGGAGAAGACATACATTCATCTATATTTAATTCACACCTATCACCTGTTTAAAAATCCAGAAAATGCAACTAAGTTTCAAATTCTAAACTCAAACCAATATTATATTTATTAATATCAATATTTCCACATAATTGCTTTTAGTTACATAAATTGTTCATATAGTTCATGATATTCATAAATAAAAAATATCCATCTGGAATTTCCTATAATATAAATGGACCAAAAGGATGGTTATATTGACATACATAATGAAAAATGAGAAATATAAAGTGATGACATCTGAATGATATCTGATATTTGAGTGCTACTTAAGAAGATTAAAAATTCAAGTTACCAATTGATGAGAATTGAATAGTTTGAAAAGACAAAAAGGAAGAACACAGAATTTTATGCAGCAATAAAGTTAAATATTTTCTACCTGGAAAAGAAAAACAAATGCATGATAAAAAAGCCATTGATTGCTGAGAATATACTCAAAAATTGAAAAGAATAATAAAGTAGCATGCTATACTAATTTACACATGGTAGAGAAAAAAAGAAAGTTGGTCTTTTGCCAGTAACTGAAAATTTTATATCTTTTTGAAAACAGAAAGAACTGAGAGAAAAGGAGAGATTCCTTTCAGAATTGCTCAGCAGCACCTAGTTCCCTTGTTCAACTCAATTTTGGCATCAAATATTAAAAGACTATTGAAAACTACTTGTGACCATTCTATGAGATTTTAAGATAGAAAGGTGTGAATCAAAAGACCAATCAATAGGTTTATCATTTTAATAACCAATAATGAAGCCAATGTATATTAACAAAAAATTTATAGCATACATCTAAAAAATGAAAATTAACAAATAAACATGAGCAGAAATACTAAAAAGTATATTGCAGAGCACATTCTAGTTACAGAAAGAAAATGTATTATTTGTTAAATAATTTCTTACAAATATAAAAAAATACTTAAAAATAGTAACTGACTGCCAAGAACAAGTAGTCACTTTGTCACATTGACATTAATCTTGTGAAAGGCATAACATCCTTTCAACATCATTTTAGCATTGTCTCATTCAGTCTGTAATGAATAATCTGTTAAGAAAACTTTCTATGAGTTGTGCATGGAAAACTAGGCTGAAAAGGTCACTGAGCTTGTTTTTGTTGATTTCATCTTAAGTAAGATATATTATAGCTTAGTGACTAATACCAGAGATTTAGATTTTCTATTTATATTGTACTTTGTGTCAGTAATAGACTTATTTCAGGCAATGATTTCACATATATCAAGTCAAATTCAATTGGTGCTGATTGGACTGCAGTAAATTTGAACGGTTGCCACCTATTTTGAAGTATCTTTTTCTTTGTTTCGACAAGGATTGATATCCACTACAGAGAACTTTACAAGATAAGATTTGACCACAGGAAACAAAATAATTAAAACAATTAAAAACTTTAATTTCCTCAGTTTGAAACTTTGTCAACCTTTGTTTTCATTAAATATCAATTAGGGACCTTGGATACATATGCATGGCTCTTGAGAAGTATATTTTCCCCTTTAATTGAAAAGTGAATACAAGAACCAGAAGGATAAAATATAAAAATATCACCTGTAGCTTATACAGTTATTTAGATATTTGAACTTTAGATTGGGTCATGATTTCTTTCTTCTCTTTGTTTGAAGGAATATGATACTAATACAAGCCACACATAAAGACATAGCAGTTAAGAATTAAGACTTAGTTGGCAGTTGAATAAACTTACGCAAAGGGATATAGAACAAGATAAACCTGAAACCATCCAATTAAATCTATTAATTAATGTCTCAATATAGGAAACATCATAAGAAAATTAACATAGTTGTCAATATTTCCAGAGGAGGCAATGTCACATTGTCACATTATAGCCAGGAAAGTTGCAAATATCAATTCAATATCTGTGACTTTTTAATTTTGACTTTAGCAACATAGGATTTAGTGTGATCAATGACTGCGTTAAAATTGAGGAAAACTTTTAAAACTGAAAGATAACTGAAAATTTGTAAGTGAAAGACAAATTTCTAAGAAACAATGCATTTCTCATTTGAACAAATGCAGTTAAATCTGGAGAAAAGAATTGTTTTGCTATGTTGCACTGAATATAATATGTATTCATATATAATATGAATATAATATGTATATATTTCCTGTATTTCATATATTAATATAAACACACTCACATATCTTACAGATAAAAAATATTTTTTATCCAGTATAGTATTTTTTTATTATTTTAACATTGTGATATAAAATGACATGTAAAATAAAATTGAAATAAGGCAAATTTGAGGAGTTGTACTATGTGTTAAAGGCATAAAGAAAAAAATGTTCTGTCACCACTCTAAAGCAATGTAAGTATAGCTTTGTGTAAAAAAAATGTTCATATTTAATTCCAAATCACTCTATAACATGAATGCCTCCAGGATACACTAATATTAAAATTCTATGCCTATTATTATTATTACTATTATCATTAGTAGTAGTAGTAGTAGTAGTTTTCATTTTATTCTCCATTAAGCATGTTTTATGTTGTATATAATGGTCTTATTTAAAACAGAAGCATTTTTATGTATTTTTTAGAGTCAAATGACAATAAAAGACAAAGTTTGCTGTTCAGCTAAAAATTCAACTTCTCTTTCTCTTCTTGGAATACAAGAAATCACATTTACTATGAGTAAAGCAATGTATTATTCACATTACAGTTTAAATATTCTGTCAGAGATAAGAACTGTTCTGTTCTTGGAGGTTTTCCAGATCCAACTGGACAAAGACTTGAGCATCCTGGTCTGACCCCATAGCTAAAACTGATTTCAGCAAGCAATTGGACTAGAGACCTCAGAAGGACCCTTCCAACTTGATTTATTCTGATTCAAGAATGAAATTCCCCCTGTACAGCTTGATCCAGTAACGTAGTCAATGACAAAATGCATAGGATCAGAAGTATGATGTGGATACAAGGAAGCAAATGAAAATGCAGTAAGTTTGTGATGATGGTATATGAAAAATTACTTGGGACTAGAATGTATTTTATTACACCCTTGTAATCTTTTTACAGTCTTTAATAAAAATCTGGTCAAATTCAACCTCTCCCATATAAATCCAAAAAGATGCTATCATGGCCATATTTTTTGGGAATAAGAAGCTCATGTTTATGGGACATGTTTTAACATATAGCATGCTGTGTTCTGCAAAGTGAAACCATCTGTCAGCATTCATTGCTTTAGATATTTATTGCTGTGAACGACTGAAACATCCACAGGTTCTTAAGTGATGAATTGCTTGTTTCTATCTTACTAGTTCTATCTGATTAATTTGTTTCTTTCTTTCTAACTAATTCCCAGTTGTTGTGGGTTAGGAACCATATTTCCCAATTCAGTGCTGGCATTAGAACCATGCTGCCTCTTCCCTTCCCCCCCTCCAACTGGAGGCATAAAAGGCAAAGATCAAGAGTTGAGACAAGAAAAATTTATTGGAAAGAACAATGAGATAAGGAAATTAACAATAACAACAACATCAATTTAAAAAATTTTCATGGAAAGCCCATTAAAATAAATAAATACTGGACAGTTTTCCTCAGCAGGTTTTCTTGACTGGAAGGACCCCCTCTCCCCAGAGGGGAGACTCCCTTTCCTCCTGCTCCCAACAATGACCTGAAGTGGTATAGAATAGCATCCCAGCCTTTGTCATACCCCTTTCTAGCTATTACAAAAATTAACCCTGTCCTGGCTAAAACCAGTCAAGAATTTTTCAGTCCACAGTAAAACAAAATGCAGCGTGAGAAATAGTTATTGAAATATTCTTATATAATTTAAAATATTTTAATTTCTAAATGCTACAATAATTTAATATGAAGGATATTAAATACATTTACAACTTACAGAAAGCTCAAAGAAATATTATGGAGTCACAGAAGAATAGACTGGCATTATGATATGTAGTGTTCCTTTGTGATGTTCTCACATTAGAGCCGCTTAAATGTTCCCTTGTCTCAGTATTTGTAGCAGAGCAATTTGTGTGGAAATTGAGATTTCAATCCCCTGGGTCTTTGTAACTCTTACAAAATAAACTCCTTTAAAGCATGCACAATGACATACTTAAATACATTCAAAGATCCCTCCAAAGTTACACTGGATGAAAAGTACAAAGTCTCTCCTAGTTAGCAGTAATAGTTAGGGAACAACTCTAACAGCTCTGGAGCTCCTAGGAGTGTATGTCACTTATCATGATTTTAGCATTGCTTTGACACTGTCTCCCACAATATTCCTGTACACAAGTTAGGACTTTATAGTCTGGAAAGGTGGACAACTAGATTGGCAAAAATTTGATTGTTGTTAATTGATCATATTCTATCAGGAGGCCTGTTAAAAAAGGAATATCGTCAACTCTACCACAAAGCTTAGAACACTGGAAGGCTTAAGTCTGATCTTTAGTCATAAAACCTGAAGAAAGCTTTGCATGCCACAGATTCTTCCATGCCTTTTGTCACAAGGTCCCCCAGCCCACTGAGAAATAGGTCCACTTTTTTATTGTCCTTCCTTCTGCTCCCAATGTATATAAAAGGCTTTCTTATGGCATCGCACATTTTCACTACTCTCAGCTCTAGTGTAGCTTTTCCTTTCCTAATTTCAATTCTACAAACTTGGGCTATTCCTCCTAAGTAGCTTGTGCTTGCTCCTTTCACTGAATGTGTGCTGCTTCTCTGCATCTGAGCTCAGTCAGGTGTTTCTTATTCATCCTGGTGGCCATACCTTCTCGAACACTCTTTCATGAACAAGGAGGAGCAGCAAAGAAGCAAAGCTGCTACCTAAGACTTAACTGTATAAAGTATGTCTTAAGGCTCTTCTTAGTAAGCCAGAAGTCACTTTGAGAGGAAAAAGAATGTTTGTGTCCTGACCTTGGCTCCCAGGAGAGACAGCGAGCAGTCCCGATTTGTCACTGCAGGCCAAATACTCAATGAGATTACACCCTACTGTTCTAGGTTCTTTCTGGCCTAGGACATCTTTCCTGAATAGTGTTCAAGCTCAACAAGTCCAGCAAAAGTGTCCTCTCCTTTCCTTGCCAATCAGAATACAGCACAGACATTATAGCACATCTCAGAAAAATGCATGAAGCAAGTTTGTGCCATTCTTATGGTGTGTTCACCAAACCTAAAGTTTTTCTAAAGTTCCCCAAACATATGTAAATAATCTAATATTAAAACTAAAAGACAGACACCACAAACTCTACATTAAGTACAGAAATGAAGATCTGTCATTCTGCATGTGGAATTTGTTCTCAGTGTGCCAGTCAGTTTTGGCCTCTTTATATGTAAGCGGCCTCTTGCTTTAACATCTCAAGGAGCATGCCATTAGATTCCTCCTATCTGACTAAATAAGTGGTCACTTCAGTTAGAAGTGTAGTTACCCTTCTTCCACTAGATATCAACAGCAAGAAATGCCATGAGACTTGAGGAGTGCAGATGCAATCACTACCAGAGGTGACTGGCAGTACAAAGCTGTAAAAGCAGCTGAGAAGGTCAAAAGACAAAGTAAACTTCTCTCCCTTTTAACTGATTAGATTTTCTGGGACTTTTTTGTTGGGTGAACCTATTGTATGAAAAGTGGAGCAGTTTCCATTGTCACATAGATAAGATGAACAGCAGGGTCTGAGGCTGATGATAAGGAAGACTGGGCCTCAAAACTGACGTAAAAGATAAAATACTGAGTTATTTAAGCCAAGATTTTGACTTCATTTAACATATAACTTAAGTACACACTTAGTCACTTCCAAATGTCAGTTTGTACTCATAGGGAAGATAAGAAAGAGAGACCTGTGCTTAACAGAATAACTATTTAAAGCTAAGGAATAATTACTGCTCTGCAGAAATGACTGAAATCAGTGACTTCATGGTACTTAGTCATTTTTTGGCATCTTTTGGATGATAGCCAGTAATTGGCCATTTGAACAAGGATTTTGAATTCATATAGCTCACTTTAACACACATTCTATTTTAGCCACTGAAATCTTATTTTTATTAATGACTGAAGGTGAGAAAGTGTTGATGGAGGGGCTGCAAGGCACCTTCTGTGAGAAGAGACCAGAGATTGCCTCATGACAGACACAGCTTCCTCTTTTAGCTTATAACCATTCCCCCTTGTTCTATCATTATGTGACATTTAAACAGTCCCTCTGTAGGTTTCTCACAGCCCTCCTGTACACACTTGAAGGCCGCTATAACATCTCTCTTCTGTTCTCCAGGCTTAAAAGACCCAACCTTTTTGGTCTGTCTCCACAGGAGAGGTGTTCCAATTCTCTAACCATTTTTTGTGACCTTCCTCTGGACTTATTCTGTGGGTCTGTGTTGTTCCTATGCTGGGACACCTGAGCTAGACAGAGGTGGGAGTTTCCAGGTGCAAAGCAGAGGGAAAATCATCTCCCTCAATCTGCTGGCCACATTGCTTTTGCTGCAGTCCACAATATGGGTGGCTTTCTGGGCTGCAAGTGCCATGTTGACCTGACTTCCTTGTCAAACAACAGTTCCAGTTTGGGATTGTCCAGACCCACATGCAAGACCTTGCACTTGGCCTTGCTGAGCTTCATGAGGTTCCCACAGGTCCATCTCTCCAGTGTGGCAAGGGCCCTCTGGATGGCATTCCTTACCTCCAAGTAGATCAGCTGAGCCACGCAGCCTGGTGTCATTGGCAAACTTACTGAGAGTGCACTCAATGTTACTTTCTATGTTGCTGACCCATTAATTTTTTCATCTTTCACCCATTAATTTTTTCATCTTTACTTTCTTTTCTTATTCTGTTGATGAAAGGGACTGAAAGAACAGCTGGATGATCAGCTGGCAGCAGGACAAGGTCAACCCAATGCATTTAAAGAAAACCTTTAGTCTCTCAAAGAGATCTTAAAATTGTTTTCTTAGCCTCAAATAAAGAAAACCAGAAAGTAAAGTCTAAGGAATGATCAAGTTGTTCAATGAAGACAGTCACAATTTGGTAATCCTAGAATATTTTCAAATTAAGCAATTAAAAATTAACAAAGTTCTAGAGTCAAAAACGTGTATTCTTATTAAATCCATTTTACAGCAGAGTTGGTGACCCAGACACTTAGTGTTTATACTTGAATATATAATAAATTTTTCATTAGTGAAAATTATTTCACTTGAAGCATGTCTGAATCATCTGGGTTATATTTTGACATAAGATTATTCAGGTGGCAAGATTTAGAAGAAGAGGTTAACACCTCAGCCATTAAAGTGACTTTCTGGGCAAAAGATTGCAACACATTGTGTTTAAATACACATGTTATACTGAGAATTTGAAGTGAAATTAATATCAGTGTTTTTGTTAATTTTTTTAATATCAAACTCAGTGAAATATTGAGATATATATTTTTTATAATTTTGTAGGAGTGCACATTAAGAATGTGTCAGACAGCTTTGCATCAATGAAGATATAGCTGTACTCCTAGATTACATTTTGCTCCTAGTTTTAATTTGCTGGTTAAATTCCATTTCATTTATAATTCCACAGTCATGAAACTTCCACTTGTTTAAAGTGTATCTTCAGATTCCCTCATAAAGAACCTTGGTAACCTATCAAGCCAAAATAATTGTTACATACTCTTTGGCATCCTTAGATTATCAAAAAATTTCCTGTATTTGTAGTAACATTTACAAAATCAAAGCATTCTGAAATCATGTAGAGAAAAGCAGTCCCTGAGTAATATATATTTCAAAGGCTATTTTAGTGTAAAGAAGACTATGGAAGCAGAGTGTTTTCTTACTCAAAATGTCTATCATCCATGCACATTAAGTCTCATTAGAAAACAAAAGGTGGAGTTGTTAGTTTCTTTAGATTGGAAGTATAAATTTAAAAGTTATTGTTATGAGCACTAACATTCATTACTCCAGCCAACAAATAGCTGTCTAGACCAAACAGATTTTAGATTCAGTGACTCACAAGGTGGCTTCCATTTAGTGTTTTTATATCTAACACTCTAGTACCACCAACCTACAAGCAACAAGCAGTAACAGCTATGATCTGAGTAAAGAGCAATTCTACTCAGAACTTTCAGAACTGCTTCATGAAATCACTTTACTTCTTATTTTGCTCTAGGAAATAAACAGTTTCTTATATGCCCAGATCACCAAAGTTTTATTCTCCAAAGTATCTGGTGTAAGGATTTTAGTCAGGGTGCATTAGTGATATTTAGAGCTTAGGAAGATCATTGTTGCTGCCAGTGAAATCATGTCAGAATACACCTGAGAATTTTTACTCTGAAAGGTGATCATCTTTTTTAAGTCTATGTGATATGCAAAGCATTAGATTTTATATTAGTAGTGTGGATAACAAACTATATTTTAATGGTTTACAAATTATTTCTTAAGTATTTTTTTAAATCTATTTAAAATGAAATAAAGTTATGAACAATGTAAAATAAATCCAAAATAAGATAAATCCATGGTGAAGTTAAAATTTTATTTTAAACTTAAATAACTTAAGAATTTTAAATAAAAGATACATTATATACCAAAATTTTAGAGGCAACAGAGCAGAGATCAGTGTCTAAAGACTGGCTTCTCTAAGACAGGAAATTACATGATGACCAGGAAAAACATTCGGAGTATCTAATAAAAGTTAGTAATTTAAAAATAACATTTAATAAACAAAATGAAATATACTAACATAATTTGGCCCAAACAATTCAATGTATTTTAATTTGCTTCCAGTTTCCCTTCATTTATAAGTATATAATATTTTAATAGTTGATGATTAAAATTCTCAGCATATTAAAACTTTTTTTAAATTTAATTGATTGTTGGAAAAAATTCATGCTGTCATCTGTCTTTAAAGGGGCCTGTTCTTTGAAAGAAAAGTTCTTTCTAAATTGCAGCTAATTGGAAAAAAAGAATCACAAAAAAACCCAGAACAAAACCCAACATATTATCCTTGTTGGTTAAATATGTTAGAGAAAAGCACTAAAGTCAAACTGCTTTGTCAATAATGAAAAATCAAGACAAAAGCACACCTGCAGATTGCTTGTTTCTTTTCAAATTAGAATCTCCTAAGTGCTCATGTGCAGATGTCTTGTCTTTTATAAATATAACAGGGAATTCTTACAAAAACTCGTACATAAATTTTAATACAACTGTTTTAATATTTATTCGAAATTACATCTGCAGCACCACTGCAGAAGTTTCTGTGGCACCCAAGAAGTACTACTTAGAACACAGGCCATCTGAAGAAAGTATTGCAGGGGGAGGCTTTAAAAGATTTAGGCACGAAAATTATATATATTTTTTCATTTTTTGCTGTAATATCAAGGATAATTTTGAACAACAGTGCACAAGTGATATGTGGACTTAGATTTGTGATGAATGGAAGAAGGATACACAGCTATATAGAAATTCCCATAACTGTACTTGCTCTTTGTTTTGTGGAGAATTACATTCCTCTCAGTTCAGTGGATGCAAATTGCATCCTTTTTTATCTTGTACTTTATGTGGCATTCATCACAGTCTGGGATAGATAGGAAAAACAATTTTATGCAGAAAAAAATGTAGAAATGATTCCATTTGAGGAAACAACTTAATATTTCTGCAGTCATATGATCCCATGTGTTTTCATGTTGCTTAAGATGGATCTATCAAAACATTGTGTATGAACTAGCTCAGCAGCACACTGAACATTTAAATAAAAGTCAGCATCATTTTAGGGAAATTTTACTGCATCTCTATCATTAAGTATTTTTTCCTGACTCTGTAAAAATGTACAGATTAGCACTAAAAGCAATGGTGTCAATCAAACGGGTCAAAAGTCAAGGTGTTTCTATGGTTCTGTACAAATTCAAATGACCAGGTAGCATATTCTCGTTTGCAAAATTTACTCTGTATCTATGGTAATAGTTTTTTTCCTGGCTGAATTAAAAAGAATAGACATTAATTTTCTTTATACTATACAATCATTCATTTCAACTGAATGTATGGGTGATTAAAGAAATTATAATTCAAGTCTTAATATCAATAATCTTGAGCTACTTCAGGAGAATTAGATAAAACTATTTTTAAGTTAGTATTGATTTATCCTCCAATAAGGAGATTAATTATTGTTCTTGCTATAACATTAAAACCATGCAAAACCTGTGAAATAAGCTGCTTGGCTGTAAGAGTAGATCATACCTGCAAATCCAGGTAGACAGAGACACCGATAGCCTCCAAGCCTGTTGATGCAGCTGCCTCCATGTAAACAAGGCAAAGTTTCACACTCATTTACATCCATCTCACACAGAGACCCGTAGTATCCAGGTGCACAGTTACAAATGAATCTTTAGAAAAAGAAAAATCAGGTATGTCAATGGAAGTAACAATGGGGTCTATTGCAATACTTTAAAGCCATATGAATCTCCTGCTGCCAAGCTGGTGTCCCTAATCCTCATCCATATTAAAATAATGAACAGAGTTTTCTCATTTCCATGTTTCTGAAACAAAGAGGGTGATTTACTTTTTGTTAAATTAATAGAACAATTTGGCACAGTAATTTTACCTGAAGATTTAAGAAACTACTTAAGGGCTACTGATCTTCTGGCACAAGTCACTGAATAACTTGTGAAGTGCTATTGAACAAACATAGGGGTTGTACCAATCTAACAAGATCAATTTTCTTTTATTTCAGTCTTTTTCCAAATTAAAAACCAAAAAAAAAGGAAAAGTAAGGAGGAAAAGGACAAGTTATGCAAAAGACATTTTCCCTTCTATCTTTCTTTAAGATCACATAGGAATCAAAAAAACTGAGCCAGTAGCATTTGCTTACTACATTTTAACTTGTGTGGTGAAGGTTCCATCCAAACCTATAATTAACATAAAGAAATCAGGGAAATTTTTAATTTAGTAGTGATTAACCTGTTTATGAGATCCAGGCAAGTTCCATTGTTCTTGCACGGTCTTGATAAGCATTCATTAATCTCCACTTCACATAGGGCCCCAGTAAAGCCATGTTGGCAGGAGCACCTAGCAAAAAGGATATCGCTATATTATTTTTTAGGTCATTACAAAAATTCAGGAAAAATATGGCAGATGTTGGGAGGTATTAATTAAATAGTACCAAAATCATGTTTGCTTTTTACTGGTTAGTGCAAAGGGCAGTACTTTAACAAGCACCAACAAGTAGAGTGTCTGAAGCCCTTGGTTATCATTAGCTGAAGGCCACAGGCTTTGTGCTTGACCCCACTGACAAGGGCTTACTTAGAATTTGCCTTGGCCTGATCTGCTTTTCTCTCGTTTTGACACCTGCCCTGCAGCCAGCTGACTGATGCCTCTCATGCTATAGCTTCAGCTCTGGAATGGCATCTGCAGCAAGGGTGTGAGACGCTGAGATGACCAGGGTGTTACAAATAATAGCCTTTTGTGTTCCACTCTTGAAGGATGGGATGACATCCAGAGGGATGAAGACAGCCTTGAGAGGTGGGCCCTTACGAATTACATGAGATTTAATGAGACCAAGTGCGAGGTGCTGCAGCTGGGTCAAAGCAACGCTGATATCAACACGGGCTGGGGGATGAGCAGATTGAGAGTAGCCCTGCTGAGAAGGACTTGGGAGTGCTGGTAAGTGAGAGGCTTCAAGAAAGCTTGACTGAAGATGTGAAACAACCCACTGTGAACATCATAGTTCTCCTGACAAAGACTTCCAGATGCCAGTGACCTGCAATAAGACTGCCAGTTCTCGAAGGAGAACAAGATCACTGATCACAGGATGCGCACAGACTTTGTAAGGGTAATTAAAGAGACGTAATTGCAAGATCTCATGTAACAGCTATAACTATATTCTTCATTAAGTTTTTCTATTTATTTCAACTCAGATTGTTTGTACTACTGTAAGTGGACTAACAACTCTGCTTTTTTAAATTGGATCCTTGTGATTTTAATTAGTCCTACAATGAATTCTTGGGGTCATACTTATGGTGTATATGTATTACTTTTTGCACACAAGAAGATTTAGACTAAAATGTAACTGTCAAACACATTACAAACCCTGCCCCCCTTCACTGAAGGTCAGCAAACACTAGACATTCCGAGTACAAAAGGAAAAGATAGATGATAAAAAGCCATGTATCATATCTGTCATTCAAGTAATTTTCCTGACCTGTAGTGGTTGACCCCATCCACACAGAGACCTCCATTCTGGCATGGATGGGAGATGCACTCATCACTGTTAACTTCGCAGTAAGTGCCCTCAAATCCTGAAACACAGATTTCATTAATGGTGAATGAATGAACTCAACTACTTCATGTGAATTAAAAGGTCACAGATTCTCGTGGGCATTTGGCTATCTGAGCCCAGGACTAACTCAGACAATCAAAGTGGCTGGCTTCAGCTGCACTCAAAGCTGTTTAATAAAGTCCTGAGAGAAGCATCAGCAATGGCTACCTCTTCTCTTTGGCCATTTAAGCTGCAGCTCTTTGTCCTTGGTATCTGACTGAGCTGTGCTGCAGCCATGGCCAATGCCTAGCTGTGCAGTATGCTGACTTTGGCATACAGACAGGCTCCCTGGCTTGCCCCTGGAGCTGCCCCATTCCCTGTAGCCTTGACTGGCCCCCTCTGCTGTTCCTGGACACAGCCACTGGTGCTGCCCTGCCGTGCCTCATTCACATACTGTCAGACTTGTGGCTGACTGCTGCTTCTGAAGGAGCCAGCCCTTACTGCTCACTGACCCTAAGATCAGAACTACAAGTAGGAGTAACCCTGAAAGAACTTCCTTCAACTATTTTTGTTCCTTAGCTTCAGCTAGTTGATTTCCAGACAGATTATGAAGTCTCAACAGACTTTAATGAATCAGAGAGAGCAGATTTGGATAGAGCATCTGGATAAATATCCTGGAGAAATGCAACCCATTTTAAAGGACAGAAAAGCTTTCTTGGAGAGTGTGGGACCAAGTCAGAAACTAAAAGCTAATTCAGTAATTAATATATTAGAGAGTAGTGGAAGTTAGAGGACCACATTTATTCAAAGCAGTCAGTATCTGAGAAAAAAAACAACTAGTTTTATATTTAGTGAAGACAAAATGTGATTAAGGTCTTATCTGCACAGTACATCACTTGCATAATACATTACATTTGCCTGTGTAAGTGTTCCAGAATATGTACTAAAATGAAATAAGACAGTTTTCAGTGATACATGAACCCTATTTTTGCTCTTAGAACACTGCATCTTGTAGCATTTGCATAAATATGTGTTCTCCTAAATGCATCTTTGTGGTGAAATTCTATACATACCGTGGAGAAACTATAGCTACTCAGTGAATTTTGCGCAAATTCAATGTATTTGTTTTCAATTGATGGAGAAATGAAACCATTGCAATGAGAAAACTATTTGCATTTTATTATATGTGAGTGCTGATTGCAGGTTGCCTAAATACCGTAAATAGAGTTCACCCAAGTGATTTTGAACATCACTGATATAGAAAAATTAAGTTGAAACAACTTTAAATTTTGCTATAAATATGGCAAAGGTTCTACTGAATTCTTTATTAAAACAATAAGCAAAATTTGTCAACTTTACTTTTTTAGATACCCCAATAAGAATAGTATTTTTTGGTTATGTTTTGTATTTGTGGTTTTCAAAGTACTAAATGAAAGTGAGGATATAATGAAAGACCACTGTTAGAATAGTATGGCTTATTTTTGTCTAGAGAATATCTTGACTGGAAGACATAAGTGTCTTGGTCAGAGTTCCAAAGAAAGCTGTAGAAAGAAATCTCTGCTGGTACTCCAATATATGATCTAAACATGAGAACACATCAAAGCAGTTGGTATTTTCTTCTTATCAGGATTATTTCTGTTCAATAACTTTTGGGCCTGACTGAAATGAACTGTTAATATTTGCTGAAGATTTCACAACAATGTCACTATAAAGCTGGGAAAATAAAGCCTGGAACATTTCTCAAAATAGCCTTTCAATTATAGTAATTTATGTTGTTATGATATTATTTTTTTCTAGAAATTTCTTGAGCATGAAAGGATACCCTCATTTATTTTCTATTTGTACGTTTCACAAAATTAAAACCCAACAATAAAACCAAAACTAAATCAAAACAAAAATGTCCAAAACAAACGAGCAAAAAATCCCCACCAATCCCCCCAAAAAAGCTGTAAAAGAATGGTCATAATAGCAAGAAAAATTCTGTCTCAGTGTTCTGTTTTGAAATATATCCCTTAGCACAGAAAAAATTGTATTCTGAATGGTTTAGTTTACTATGTGCAAATGAGCCTGAACCAGAGCAAACCATCCAAATACTTTTCTTATCTGTGGCACATGTAATCTGCATCTTAATGCTCCTGAACCTTCATCTATTCCTGCCTGTACTTTGATTAAGAAAAAAAGAAAGATAAAAGAACTATAAACTAGTACACCATGGACCAAGTTAGATTCTAGGCCTGGTTGTGTGAGTAGGCAGAAGTCACTGACACACAAAATATTCAGCAGGTGTTTGATACTTGCCATTCAGTGCCACTGAGTAAGAGCAGAAAAATTCACAACACTGGTTTAATAAAGAAATTGGAGGGCATTAGTGAAGATAAGACATTAGGACTCATAGGACTATTTGTAGTCAATTTCCTCATCTGCAATTTCTCTTTTATTTGTAATGTTTGAAATTTCTAAAACTAACTTTGATTACTGAGTGGAAGGCTGTCAATGTAAACCAATGTAACATTATAAATAACTCACAGATGTAGATATATTTTAGCTTTATAATGTTATTGCAATTAGTTTAAAACATTTGTGAATGTATTGAATATGGGTAGATATATTTGAGGAAGTATCTCAGTAAGGTTAATTTTTGTAGTAACATAACATATTCAAGACTTTCAGAAATTAACAGAGATGAAAAAAACCTGAAAATTATTACAGTTCCTTATTACAGTGTTACAAAATAAAATCTTATATCTCTCTATTTTTAATTGTTCGGGTGGCGTGAAAGGTATTTGAAAGATATGAGGTCTAGGAACATCTGGATATCTGTTACTTAAGATGAGACAGATGCTGGTTTTACTTCTGTTTCTCTGAAATATAGGAAATCCTGCATTTGTCAACTCTGTCTATGGGGCTTCTGGGAGTTGCAAAGTGATGGAATGTGCAGCTAAATATCTGCTGTCACAGTTATGGTCATTTCCATCTCCTTATTCCATTGCAGAGAAATATTACAGAATTGACCTCCGCAGGTAACAGGATTCTAATGGGATTCTTTTGCCCTAATCTCTCCACTGTTTCGCTCATCAGAACAGTACCATGGATATTTCTCTCCTTACCATGAACTATTTATGAACCAATGTTTGCAAACAGCAGAGATATAATAGCAGTCCCATAATCATTAGTTCAGGTACTTAGGTTGTTCAGCATAACATAAGTAGGTACATGAATCAAAATCAGAGGTGTGTAAAATATTAGACACTGTAAAAAGGCTATTTCCCTCTGTAAATTATGTATGCATATGTCTGAAAAAGAAACTGGCACTGAAGGACTCAGAAATTTGACAATGGCAAACTCCAATTTGAATAACTTGTTTTTCATCACTTGTTTATTATTTCTGCTTGGTATTATAAATTTTGTACATTATGATAATTTTCACTTAGCCTTGTTTCAGGCATTGGCTGAAAAATATTTTGCCTTGATTCAAATTTCTAGCTATAAGGTGCTATAGACCAAATAAAAATGATCACTAGCATCTAGAAAAAAGAGTAGGTGTCATGGGAAAGCTATTGAAAGGAGACTGATAAAAGAGGTGAAAAAGTCCAGGGAAAATCTGTGTAAAACAAGGACTTCAAAAATTGCCATGAAGCATAAAGAATGTATTGCTTTTAGAAAGGACAAAGACAAAATAGAATTCATAATTCCAGTAAAAACTGTTGTTATTGTTTCTTCTTAGAGATAAGTCCTTTTTATAGATTTCCCTGGAACAACACAGATAATTTCATTACATCCTAAAACTGATGGCTTTAACCTTAAGCCCCATGCAAAAACCAGTTTTTCAACTTCTCAGTTTCTAGCTTTATATTTTTAAAGCTGCAATGAGGATAAATAAGATGGCAAAGCTTTTGTGTACTTGTGTGCTGTGATGACAAATGTTGCTACCTCCTGTTCTTTTTACTCCTCTCTAAAACTGTGTGCTTCCAAAAGCTATGAAATTAAAAATAATAAAAAAAAACCCAAAAAACCAAACAAACCCCAAACCCCCCAACTTTACAGCAAAACCACAAGAGGCAACTGGTCAAGAATTCAGCCTGCCTACCACCTGAAAGATTTTTCCTAAGCTGCCTAAAGTCGGCAGAGCGACATAAACATTTCTACAGCATTATCCATTTCACTTTGTATGTCTACTTTTGTGTGAAATGAAGTACATCAGAAAATAATACCTGCTTAATGTATTACTGTGGACATCCACAATCCAGACATTTCCAGTTTACTTCTTTCAATAATACATGCATTATTATATTGGTCCAATCCCCTTTCTACCATAACTCATTAAGATGTTACTGAGTTAACACAAATGCTGGCCAAATAATCCATATTTCTGAAAAGAGTAGGTAAAGCTTTGATATGAACTCTCTCTATATGAATGCAATACTTAATGTGTAATATTTAGCATTTCCTGAAAATTTTTCTATCACAGCCTAACATGTTTATGGAAAATTGTTCTCATTGTAGAAAGGAGGCCGCATGAACATCCTGAGGTTATCCTATCCATATTACTTGGACTAGTGAAGAAAGTTCTACATCTAATTTTAAAGAGAGATTAGTTTCTACCTTCTAAGAAGCAGGGATTCTAGGAACCACTTTAATTCAGTGATCTTGGCCTTCTCTTTCTCTCTTTAAGTCTGCAACAACTCTGTCTGCCTTCCCTACTAGCTTGTCTTGCTGCTATATAGCTACTATAACGATAACTACTAATAGTTCTCATAAAAGAATAAATCATGGTTGAAAAAGTCTTATTAGAAAACACTAGATATTTTCTGGCCTGTAGTTTATGGTTGCAAATTATTTTTTATCTTGTTATTCTCTGCAATATTTATGTGTTTATAATTACACAGGTTTCACACTTTCTTAAAACTGTTATCTTTTATCTCCCATTTCATCATTAATTAAACTTGTTCATCAGTTCCAGCAAAGAGCTGATCTTGCACTCAGTAGTTGTATGCCCTCTTATAGTTTTCCTTGATTCTGAATACATTTTTTCAGTATTTTTTTTTTCTTGGAACACAATTCTTAGAAAGCATCACTATTTTTACCAAAGTGTCTTATCTCTCTTTTGGGTTGCCTCTAAAACACTAACAGTTTTGTGCTTGCATTATCTAGAAGAGCATGGTCTAATGCCTAGACTCTTGCTTATTTACCTTCTATTTTACTTATATATGCAGTTGGGTTGCTCTTTGGATCTTTCTCATGTAGACCTTTAGGGGAATTTATGAATAGTGGCCAAGACTCAGCTACAAATATTTCAAAATTATTTAAATTATATAGTCTTGCATACATCTCCTGCCTTGCTTTTCTGTTACACTAAATTTTCAGTTCTATCATTAAGATTAATTCTAAGAATGGATTCTCTAATACTGGAAAGACATGTTGATAAATTAAGCAATAAAAATCCTGCTATTTGCCCTAAGTTTCCCATTCCTCCTGTTTGCATTTAGTCTGTATTATTTAAGGAGATTCAGTTCTGGCTATATGATTAACAGCTCAAACCCATATGCCCTCACAATTGTCTTGATCAAACCCTTGCTTATCAATTACTGGTATTTAAGAGGGGTTTTCTCTACGCCTCTTGGTAAACTTGTTCTACAGCAGTGATTCTTAAGCTTTTGCAACAATGGCCCTCCCTTCAACATTTTTGCAACCTTGAATATACCATCATGCAATTGTAAAGATCATAACTTTTTAAGCAGTTTAACCTGCTTCTGTGGACAATTTGACTTAAGGTCATGGTCTAACACTGTTCCATGATCTATGATATGAGAGCCCAGTTTTGTTACACAAATATTATAATCTATCTCTTTGAAGGAAAAAAACCTCTGTATCTAGGGCAACAGCTCAAGAGGAAGTTTTACATTAACAGTATTTGTAGAATTCTAGAACTCTTTATAGCAAAATCAGACAGCTATAGTTCCCCAATGCACATACAGGAACAAAGATGCAACTTTGTTTTATACTACAGCTAATCATGACTTAATCACCTTCCTACCAATTTGCTGTGGTAATTCTGTCCTAAACTAACATCTTACATCAACTTTGATTCTGCCCAATTAATATTCCATCAGCTTTTATCTTCTCTGACCTAGCCAACACAAATCCTCTTTTTCTTCTAAATATGTACCACTGGTATTTATGGTCCTGTTGTACCCATCTCAGATATGGTGTTCTATGATATGGTGTTCTCAGGTAGCTGTTAAAATTTGATAAGCACTGCTACATTTTGTGATTCCTGTTACACCAGACTCAACCTTTCTAATGATCAGACTGTTAGCTACTGGCAAGTTTAATCCACATGCCATTTGCTACTAAGTCAAGTGTTTTGGAGTAATCTACCTATGTTTTTGAAAACCAGCTTTTCTAAAGATGCTTCACTAAGCAACTTGCACACCTCCCCAGTGATGTTTGGGTTTTTTCTCAGCAGTTTCCAGTAACATTTACCTTAAAAGTAACAAACCCAAGGTATTATATGCTCCTCATTCCCAAATATAATATCCATATCTTTGTTGCTTAATAAATGACAAATAATAGTATTGTCATGTAACACTGCAGTTATCTGCTAGCCTTTGTCCCTAAGAGACCCCTAGCTTTATAGGCATAACAGTGAAAACTTCAAAATCCTGCTCCAATTCCAGTTTCAGTAATTGTACTCCCCCGCTACTTAAATTTTCTAACTTTTCAGTACAGTTGTTAATTAGCTAATATGTTCTTCAATTCCTGCATGGGAATGTGTAGCAATGTTCTGCACAGTTAAACTGTTGCTCTGTTCCACCTTAGCAGTTCTTGTACATTGAGGGTGAGATTGTGTCTTTTAAGCCATGGCCCAGGGAAGCTGTCAGCACCTGCTGTGATTTGGTTCCTTGTGCGTACCAGGAGAAACCCACTATATCCATTAAGCAAGGGAAGATTACTTCCCTGATGTGCCAGGCCTTCCTGACAGCTCAGCGGGAAAAGAAACAATTTCCAACTTGCTCCAATTTTTGTACTTCCACCAATTTGCATACATTTTTTCTAAATCTGCCTGTCTGTTATGTCAATTTAGATTGTCTTTGCTGGCCAGGTGCATGTCTATCTCTATGTCATTGTAACAATTGACTGAGAAATACTGATTCTGAGTGCTGAATTAAAGCCACCATAGATTTAATAAGTATTGTAAAATAAGAAATTAATAATAAGTAAACTGACAGCTATCTTTCCAGTCTTTTAGCACAACTGATAAATCTTCTGCAACTCATAATGGTTTTATGTTCTTTGAAACATATTCTTTTCCACTTACGTTAAAGATAGTGACAAATTCAATATATATTTGCAATTTTCCAGAGCACAACAGAAAATCGAAGAAATTAACTATTCCAGTTCTCACCTGTTTTGCAAATGCACATTGGATTTCCATCTACTTGTGCCAAGCAGGTTGAATTGTTTATGCATGGATTGTAAGGCAGCTCACAGGGACTGAAGCGCTGGTGGCAGAAGTCACCAGTGTAAAATGGAGGACAAATGCATACAAACTGCCCCGGCTTCACAGATTCAAAACAGGTGGCTCCATTCAAGCATGGTTCAGATGCACATTCATTTATATCTTCACTGCAGTCTGGCCCTGTCCACCCTGGTGTACATGTGCATCTGCAGGGGTGAAAAAAATAAAAAAGAAAAAGATCATTGACATGGCAGAATAAAAATTAACAGCTTGGCCCAATCACTTCCAACCTTTTCTATTTTAAAAATAGCAAAAAATTTAAAACAATATCAATAATACATTTCTGTGACTAGTTTTTCTTTTCTTGGCAATTGTATCAGAATGCATTATGAATAAAAGTTATATTCAGGTTATTATCCCAGAATGTACCTGAGGATAAATAAATAAAAGCAAAAGGACTTATTCTAAGTCATAGTATCACTTGGAGAACTATCTGGTTTAGGAAATGCAGATAGAATCATGTTTAGACCATTTTTAAGATGAAGAAAGAACACAAATTATCAAACATGAAAAGTAAATCTTCTAAATGTTAAGGATTAGAAGGACATCTTTTCATATGTGTGAAACTAGTAAGTACTCCAATGTTTGGGGTGAAATGCATCAGGTAGCATATCCAGTACGTTTAAGAATGTAGGAATCATGAGGGATCCTATTTCATTGGATTCTTTCTCTTTTTTGAATGCTTTTGTGGAGATCTGATAATTATAATACAGGAGAAAAAACTTCAACCAAAATCTAAATTACATCTGAATGTAAGGAACTCATCTACATGAATTAGATAAATATCTTTTGTTATTCAAAATATATATAAGATATGGTTCTGTAAATTCAAAGGAAACAATTTGCTAATGCTTCAAAGCTTGCAGAGCCAAATATCTTCACTAGCTGCAATAAAAGAGGCCTCTATGTACTTGAAAAGTCATACATTCCTGTTACTTTCACTGTAAATAAAATTGAATTTAATTTTATTTTTGCAGATATTTGGCAGGACAAGATACAATATGAAAGATGAACTATTCCAGCTCTTGTCTACTTTGATCAATATTGATTTCAGGCATTAAATCATTCAAATATATCTTCATAGTTACAATTTGATAAGAAAAATTGTTCTTGAATAACAAAAAGGTCGTTTAATGGAGAATCTGTTGTGTGGTTCTGTTCTGTAAGGCACAGGTATTTCTTGCCATATGAAAAGAAAATTTCACCCCCTAAAAGAACCCAGTCTTTTCTTTCAGATTTTTTTTTGTGTTCTGTGTTATTTAGTTGTGGGATACAATCACCATGGCTCATAAAAAGAAATGGATATTACAAAGGAATTTTATTTATACCATTAAAGGCCTGAGTATTTTAGCATTAAGGATTTAAAAATCAGATTACTCTATTTTTCTCATGTTAAAAACTAATAGCTATTACTATCAAAAATCATTCAGGCATTCTTAAAATAACTGACAAAAATCACATTTCAGAACTCATAATTTAAAATACTTAAAACATACTTTTGGAAATATGGTTAAAACCAATTTCTTTTTATTCTCTGCTTATGCATAACAAACATACCTGCTTTTGATATACGTGGCAGAATGCATTTATTATCTAGAAGCAACATCCACTGAATAACACTGCATGCCCAATTAGTGCTTTACTGCATTTTCTCTTAAGTAGTCAATATATAAAAGCATCAGACTCTTACAAATTAGGCATCTCCAAATGTCTCATAGTGAACATAGGAGAACAGTGACCCGACAGATGTTAATTGTTTTGCAGCTGCTCTTTTTTTTTGTTGACTTCTTTCATGAAGTTGTGAATAAATTACTACTGATGCAGTACTACAAATTGGTATGTAGCACTTGGCTATGCTCCATTTTTAGCTTAAAAAGCTCATTAAGTTGAGAGCCTTTCACTTTGTATTAGGAGAACACGGTTCAGTAATGACCTGGTCCAGCTTTATGGACATAACTGAGGTGCAGAGGAGCAAACATTAAACACATTTCATTCCCCTTTTTTCCCTAATGAGTTTCATAACTGCCTTTGAGTTATCAAAACTGTTCTGTGTGACTACAGGGAACACCAGGTCACTGAAACACAGCAGTTATCTACACTGCACAACCAGCCAGTCCTACCCTGGCTTCATGCCAGCTCCCAGCTGAGGTGCAGCAGTCAATATTAATGCAAAGGAGACAATTAATAACAGAGCTTTTTGTCCTCTTTTCTGGATTATTTAAAAGAGTTACTGGAAGCCTCATTAAATGTGAAAAAAATAAAATACATAGAAGCATCTATCCTGAGGCCCAGTTTTAAGAAGCAAGATGAAATTTTGTGTTAATGAGGACAGTTATTTAAAAAAAGGTAAGGAGGTGTTAGGAGGACTATTAAAAGTGAATTATAAATTAAGGTATTATAACTGTTATTCTTGGAAACTACCTGATCAAAAGGCAAAAATCTAAACACTTTTTCAAAATGACTAATTTTTTTCACTTCATCACAAAAATAAAGATGATTTCTAGAATTCTCAGGGGGAAAAAAGGCTAATATATGCTTTTAAGAGTCCATATAAAGATAATGAAAGCTGAATTTCTTTCTATTGTCTTAACAACTTGCCAACATCAGTATTTTTCTTTCCAATAACCAAATCCAAATACACCCACTGATATTAGAAAACCAAATCATGACTCTTTAATGTAAACTATTAATTTTAATAATATAAACCCCATTAACTGCTTAGATTGTGACATGTGTAGAATTCCTCCAACACATATGAATCAGGTTCCATAAGTATTATTTCTTTACTTTCCATACATCTCTCTATAAATTGAAAAGCTTTCCATAGAAAAACAACCAAAAGGAAAAAGAAATGAAAATACACAAATTATATTTATGGTTTTATATTTTCCACCTGTATTAACATTAAAGTCAGAATTAAAAATTGCAAACTATAGTAATAAATTGTATCCAGAGAAGTAGTGTTAAAGTAATAAGTTCCTCTGTCTCCATATGATGAGTTAAGTATTAAATTTGGTTCTTACCTGCTTGAAAATCCTCTTTCTACTTCTCATATTCCAGTGAAATATAGGTGTCACCTGCCTTATATCCTACATTAAAGGTATTAAGGAATTAAAAAAAACAGGGAAGAGTTTTAAGAATATCTAATTGTTGATTTTGGAAAGAAGTTTCTGAGTTTCATCTAGACTCCCCTGCTCAAAATTGGTACAACTAGAGTTTTCTCAGGTCTGTGTCCAGCCTGGTTTTGAGTATCTAAAGGATGGAGACTCCACAACTTCTCTGGGAAATCTATTCCAGCACCTGACCACCCTCACATCACAAAAAAGGAGCATTTTTTTGTCTTCATGTGGAATTACATGTAGTTTGCCTTCTGCCCACTTAATATTTTCCTGTCACTGGATACCCCTGAGAAGAGTCTGTCTCCTTTTTACTTGCTATTTTTTATAAATTTTACATATTGGCAGGAGCTTCTGTGGGCCAAAACCATTTTTTAATCTTGCTAGCTGCAGAGGCAGAGGCAGTCTCTCCTGAATCTTAGGAGTTCTAAAGTGGTTGTCTGTCAATTAGAAAATCATATTGGTGGGTTTATTCCAAACTAGCTCAGTTAGAAGCTCTGGAAAATGCCAAAGCTTAACAAAAGCACATGGTTTGATTCTTGGGGATGGTCCTGTGCAGGAGCAGGACACCATGATCCTTGTTGGTCCCTTCCAACTCAGCATCTTCTGTGATAAGCAGTAATACAGATGAATATTCCAGAGTATTTCAGTATAAGCTATTTTTTCTTTTAGACCTCTTTCTACATAGCAGAAAAATACAAGAAACTGGTGGTTTTAGTCTTCTGTATAGAAAACATTTCAGGAAATATCAGTCAGAGCACTTTGCCACAGATAAAGGTGGTTTTGCAGAAAAAATTATAATATTTAAGAAGCCCCAGAACTGCTTTTTCCTCAGTGGTTCAGTCAAAGCAACAGGAATCCTAAACTCAACCCTCAGCTACAGTGTGCCCATCATTCAACTGCCTCTTGGACAGATTCTTGATAAGAAATGTCAAGACATTCAGTCAAGTTTGGGTCAGCCTGTTAGCCATACAATACATGCAACAATGAGCCATTCTATAATAAGGATTTATGCTGTTTAGAGCATTCAGTCAAATCAACTAACAGCCTGACAAACCACAGTGCTCAGTGACAAATTTCTTCCTTGTAATCTAGAGGCCATTGGATCATCTGAAGTAGAGAAATAAGAGCTTGCTTTCAATACAGGCACAGCTTGAAATTTAGGGCACCAACACACACCACAAAGCTCCAATACACTTCCAGTCACTACAAAGGCTTTGAACACTTGTGTTTCTATCTCTTCTTTCTTTCTACAAACATGTTTTTTTTTTTCTTTCATACTCTGAAAGTTTATTATGGTCTTTGTTCCACAGACAGCTACCAGACCTGTTTCACCAGCTTCAACCTGAAAAAGCTGTCATGAGCTTCTCTCTGAAGTTCTTCTTGTGCTCGTAGTTCTTTACCCTCATATGCCACCCTAAGATGATCTCAAATTTTCACCTATGTCTCTCCTCCTCTCCCCAAAATTCATTTGAGGAATTTTTACATTTACAATCACTACCATAATTCATTCCCTACTTTATCCATAGAGCTCTCCATTTGTAACTAATCAAATGTTTGTAACCAATCAATTAACTGATTAGAGAAAGCATTAACCTGGGCTGCAGTGCTTATGCTCTGATGGAATTAACAATCTTGAAGGATATAGGACAGCAGTGGAGTAGTCAGGACCCTGAATTTTAGGAAAGGAAGCCTTCAGTTGATTAGCAGTTTAGATCAGATTTCAGTATTTGGGTCCATGAGATCCCCTAGGAAACTGCCTTCAGGGAAAAGGGATCTGAACAAAACTGGCAGATATTTAAGGGCTTTTTTTTTTTTTTTAGAGCACACTTCTTGATTTCCCCATGTAAGAAATCAGGTAAAGAAGGCAGAAGACTAGCATGCCTTAGTAAGTATCTCCTGGGTAAACTGAAGTACTAGAAGAAAATACACAGGCTAGGAATAAGGGACATATACCCTTGTTATGGTATGTGGGAAGATATATGAGATTATGGGATGTCATCTCCATATGTAGTAGTGGCATTAGGAAAGCTAAGGCCCATTTGAAGCTTAATTTGGCAAGAGCTGCAAAGAATAAGAAAGGATTTACAGGTATGTTTGCCACAAAAGTAAGGTTAAAGAAAACATACTGCTGCAATAAGACAGGAAAACTGGTGACAACCAACAGAGAGAAGACTGAGATACTCAACATTATTTTTTGCCTCAGTTTTTACTCTTAATCTCAGGTCCCACCTCTCTGAAGCTCATGCTAGGTACTGAGGGACTGAAGTCCTTCCCATCCTGGGAGAAGGTCAGGTTTGAGGAATTTGAATATACCTAAGGGCATGGAACTCCATGAGGTGCACCCCAGGGGCCTGAGGGAACTGGCTGATTTAGCTCTCTCCAAAGGATTAATCAGTAAGTAACCGATGACCAATTTGTCCATCAGAGAGTAAATTGATAGGTGAACATAAATTGCAAAAATTATACATTAAAGAAAGTCCACCTGCCTTTATCTGCTATTTGGATAAGGATATGAAGCTAAAATTAGGGGAAAAAAAATTGTTATCTTTGTCATACTCACATACCATTTTTTAATTTAACTTAGATGTAGATACTGGCTTATGGGAAGTATCTACATCACCTGCAGTCTACAAGTTGAATCTGAAGTGGTGGCTAAAAAACCATAAATTAAGTACTTGGGCAATGGTACTAGGTAATAACAGACATAAGCAGATATTGACCCCAAACTGGAGAAAAATTAATTGTGAGGTACATAGTTGGGAAGAGAGATAAAAAGATTAAGTTTCTGCTACTCTATTAATGTTGTCTAAGGGTGTCTTTTGCATGTTTGATGCATACAGAAAGCCTTCAAAGGGCTTATGTTTTCATTTCCTTCCAGTTCGATTGCTTCAGACTTTTAATTGTTGGTTTTTTTGTTTTTTTTTTTTTTTTATTTTAAAGATATACTTTATTTGTTCTGTATACTTTCCTCCCATAATTCTCTGCTCATGTTCTTCCATTTGGTAACAGTAACTAAAATTTATTCCTGATGCTCTCTGTATTCAGGAACATTACATTACAAAAAAACCCCAAACAAACATACTTTAGAGGAACAGATAGAGAAAGTTGTATTTGTTTGTTTTCCATATATTTCTTCCTTAATTCTCTATTTGAAGCTATGAGTTCACAAAATCACAAGGTAACATTCAGCTCAATGAGACAGCAAGCTATATTTCAGCTTCTGCTTTAAGCTCTGTTTGAGCTGCAATGCACGCATTTCTGTTTCAGGAAACAGAATTTAACATGCTACAAAGGGTATTTATACTTTCAACTCTTTTTTTTTTTTTCATGCTGTTGCTTTATTATTTTCCATTTTCCTGAACCAGAATATAAGATACATCTTATATCAGGCTGGATGTAACTTTCAGACTACTGGACCCCAGAGATGAGGTACACACTCATTTTCTTTTTGTATCAAACTCTTTCCTTATTTATCCCAATAACAGCAATTTGTCCTGTCTACAAGGCCAGATAAATTTACATTGTTATCTGTTTCAGCCAGTGAACATTAAAATAATCAAAAAATCTCTAGTCAAACTATCTCATTTGAATAAGTGTTTGTGCTTTAAAAGCACAAGTGCTGAATATTTTGAATACTTTTTATTAAGAAAGACAACAAAACATGTAAAAACTGTAATAAGCAATTATTTCTGTTATGTGGGAGGATCACTTGGGTCATATGGCCCTGAACCAGAAAATAAAACATGTTTGGTATCAACAGTCTAGTTCATAGACCATTATCATGGGGAAAAACATTGTTGAAGTTCCTTCCCATCAGTCTTGCCTACTTAAATTCCTATTTTAGAAGCAATAGAAATTAATTTCAAAATACAAAAAAAATTACCTCCAATGTTTGGGTGCATTTTTTACTCTTGCTGTATAGTTTTGGTTATTGTCTAAGGTGTTAGAAAAACCGTTTGCCATCTTCAAGTTTTTTAAAATAAATTATAATAATATCTATGAATACTGAATCATCCCTTAAAATATGGGAACTTCCATGTCCCAAACTTACCATGACATACAAAAAGGATATCATAGTAATATGAAAATTTTGGAATGTAGTTTAGCAAGTTATCACACAACAGAGGGTGAAGAGAAAGAAAGGTCTGTTTAAATTTGTGTCCTGTGTGTCAAACAATTTTCTGAGTAGCAGTATTAATTTCTTGAATTACTGCAGACCCCCACAGAGAATGTTCATGCATTTTGGCATGTGAAGCTGCCCTTTGAGTAACATTCTCTGTTACCTAAACCCACATTAGACTTCCTTCTGTTCCTGACAAAATGAAAAGGGAAAAGGACAAAAATGCCTTTTTATCTTACCATCTCTGGTCACTAACACCAAGAGCTGCATTCTTTGCCTGTGTAGCTTTCATCACTGAACAACAATCACTACAGCAGCAACAAGGTAATTCAAGATTTCACCATACAATCTGAGAGAAAATATGTAATTTGCAGCCTTTATAACAGGCAGTGTGTCTCCAAAGGTGTGACAAGGAGAAAACCCTAAATTTGGGAAAACTGAGCATCAGTAAATCAATGCTACTGTAAACAGTAAGTAAATGATCTGCCTGCAATATCCTGGGTGGTGCTGATTCACTTTGGTAGAGAAAAAAAGAGAAGTATTACCTCATTCTTTCAAGAATCAGATGGAATCAGTTGTCATGTGGTTTCCAAGTAACAGCAAGTTAATCTGTTAGATTGAGATGTTGAATAAATCAGCTATCAGGATGACATTCCGTCTTTCAAGGATTTTGAATAAAAGGTGTCCTTCTTCCCAGTTGCCTGTTTGCTTGTGCTCCTCTCTGTTAATTTAATGCTGGTCTTTGATGACAACTGGGTTTATTGCTGCACCTGTGGAAACTGGTATCTTCAGCACTATTTCCCCTTGGAAATCTCTTCCTCTACTCAAGATTGCTGTGCAAAGAGCCTAGTTGTTATGGAAAGCAGCTCAATGCCTTTCCTCAGTTTTTATTGCTCTGATATTTTCTGAGAGTTACAGGTAACTCTTACCGTATTTTAGTATTGATTTTGAGGCAAGTCCTCTTTGACCTGAGAAATCTGAAAGGAAGAAAATTGCTGCACTGAAAAAGTAGGAGCTATCACCTGAATGCAGGTAACAGCTCCTCCAGGAGAAACATTTGTTAAATTTGGGAAGTTTAGCAATGCAGCTTTAGTTCTGTCAATTGACCTCAAAGCTCTTCACCATTTATAGAGATTACACTGATGACAGAAAAGAAAAAATGAACTCTTTGGGTAGAGTGCTCACAGTGGAAGGGACTTTGGCTCAGGGGGAGTAAAGGAGAGCCTTTCTGGTCTGTGCCTTCCAACACAGGAAATTAAAAAAGGCCAAATAAAGGTGATTACAATTGCAATCTTTATTAGCAATAATTAGCATGGCAACATGAAGGGCTAGATAACATGCTCCAACTTTGCAATTTTATGAAGCATGAACAATACAAATCTAACTGTGAAGATAGATTACCTTGACATTTGGAGAATTGGACATGAGAAAAATTGAACATAATGCACATCAATCCTAAAGTCTGTGCAAATGACCTCGCATAATTATTTGAAAGGACGAGCAAAGAAATGTTTATCTCCTTCATATTGAAGTTTTTGAACGCTTCAAGTCATTTAAGCAAGACATCTCTATCAGTTTGGGGTTGAGGGGGGGACAACTGCTTCCAATAATCTACGGAAAATTTTTCAGAATTTTTGATTGACGTTTACTTAGGTTCTACTCAAGTTTCAAGGAAGAGAATCATAGAAGAAAATATTTCTATGGCTCAGTCTGACACAAAGCACTATCTGATCCAAGAATAGAAGCAAGAGTATAAGAAAACATTTATTTGAACAAATGGACTAATATTTTACTTCTATTTCCCTTTTTTCTTTTTATTTATTCCAAACATAGAAGACATTGAATAATTGATGCTTAGAACCAATTAGATGCCTATAAAAAACTGATAACCAAGGATAGATATAGTATTTATTATGGTAGAATATATTAGATCATCATGACACCACTCAACCATATAGTAACTATACTTATATATTTGAAGAGAACTATTGAAACATTTTCAGTACTCAGCAGCAGTCATGCCAACTTCAACATTATAACTCAGATTTTCAAAAGAGCCTGTAAAAAATAAAACTTGAAAAGGCTAGAGAGTGTCATAATTAATACTGGCAGTCTAGAAAATACTTTGTAGAGAGATTAAGAAGCAGAAATGTCTCTGTTTTCATATTTGTTACTAGAATAAGAGAAAGGAAAGAAAAAAGGATTTGCACAAACTGCCCTTCATTAATATGCCAAATTATAAACTTTTATCATTCACCTAACAGGGCAAGAGGATTGTAACCTCAAAAAAATACCAGAGGCAATAACATTTCATCTTTCAAGACTAAATTTACCAAAAATCACCTAACACAGATCTTGATTAGTTTAGCCAAAGAATATTTATAGTAGCAAACCCTTGAAAATTTTTTTCAAGGAGTGCTACAATTTCAAAGCATATAAACAGTAAAAAAAAAAAAAAAAAAAGAAAAAAATAAGGCCTCTGCAAGCAAGGCAGTGCTTCTCAAAGTTATAAAAAACAGACAAGTAAACAAACATATATATCTGCCCTGCTTGAATACTGCAGTAACACATGAGGTAACTATTTTTCTACTGCAGATTCTGTTAAAAAAACGAAATTTGACTTGTCGTGTCCTGGCAAATAGCATTTTAAAAAATAGCTTTGTCCTTATAAAGATTATTGTTTTGATATAAGCTATAAAAGCAAACAACAAATATTATTTTCAGTTTGTCTCCAACAGTCAGTTATGTCTTTATCTACCTTTGATATCTACTGTTATATAAACAATCCAACTTTCTTCTACGGGTGTCTCACTGAGTTATTTCAATAGGGCAAACCTATGAAAATTTTATGATTATCCCTTCAAGACAGGGAATGAACAAGTCCAAGAGACCTACATATAACAATGCTTATGGATGCTCATAGACAGCTGTGATTTTTTGTATTCATAGTCCCTTTTCTCCACCTGTGACCTTCAAAGATAAAGGCTCACTTCTTTAACTCTGATAGATTTTTTTCATATATCCAAACTGGCATTTAGTAGAAGAAAATATGATGGTTACTGGTCCCAAATTAGTCTGCTTGCTACTGCTGAAGAGTGAGCACTGTTTTATAGAGAACCTCCAACAGTCTACAATCTGTAATTGCAGTCCAAATAAACTCCTATAATGCTTCTATTGATCTAACAGAGCACACAGAGTGTAAATCCCAGACAAATCCAAAAAGACAATTAACTAAAATTTTATTACCTATAGAAACTAGTGGTGGGGAAGCCAAAGTTGATTTTCTAATTGTGTTTTGTATAGTTTACTTATACTAGAACTATTTAATTTATAATTTTTACATGTGTACATGTGTTTCATATTCTATTGTCATATACAAGCAATTATTTCTAAAATCCAACTATTTTATCTAACTCATAATTTTTCAAAATTGTTTTTTCTAAATATATAATAATGCTCTTCTCCAAAACCAATTTTTTAATTCCCATCCTATTCTATTTTTTTTTAAGATATTGTGACTTTTATGCTCTGAAAATAATTCTCTACTTCAAAAGAAAATGCCTCATAATTGAAGATGAAACCTTGGTATTCTTTTGGCTGTGAAGTCATTTCAAGACAAAATAAATAAATGTAATGTCTTGACATTAAAACTGACACATTTAATTTACAAAAATTTTGACCCTTGACCACGTTAGAATTGCTGTAAGAACATAGGAAAAAGGAACAATGCCTGTGAAAGCAATGAAAACTCTTCCAAGAAGTGAAGCATAGATTTTACTAATGACCTCTGAAGTCAAAGGAAAAAGTATAGTTTGTATAATAATGAGAATGGGATCTACACCCTGTCCTTTTATGTGGAACTGTTTATTACTGATTCTCTATGGTTCAAAAGGATATAATGTCAGCAGCAATGCCCATAATCCTTGAAAAATTTTGTTCCTTTGTGCATGTATTAGACATTGCTGATGCATGAAATATCTAATCTGTAGCTAACAAAGACAGATGGTTTTCCCATTCGTTTCTAATGAGCCATTTTTAAAGTGTCAGCAGCATTTTTTGTTTATTTGCTTGTTTAAACTTCCTATTTTATTAAGGTTTTCCAAATTAACAACGTGCATGTTCTTAAAAGGAGCAGTTAAATGAAGGGCAAAAGAACAAGCAGGAATGAGTCTATTATGAATCATGTGCAACAGGAGCATTATAATATTAGGATTAGAAATAATGAGGTAGTGAAATCTGTCTTGAAAACTTTCTTCAGACATTCTTTTTTGTGCATTTCCTATCTTATTTCTATCCATTCTGTTTTTAATTCTCACCATCCCACACATCATCACATCCCACGACATCTCATCCAGGATTATTATGTGGTGGCAGCATTTTTGTTATTGACCAGAACTGTAGCTACAAAAGACAAGCCATTGAATTTCAGTTTTAGTGTCATTGCTACATAATGCGATGAGAGGATGAATTATGTTGAATATGGTCTTTCTGTCCAGCAATTCATCATGTTTTGTCTATGAGGGTGTTATGGTAGCTCTGAAGTCTTGCTAAGGTCAAGTGAAACAGTCCTCTCATTATCTGTCAAGCCAGTCATCTCATTGAGTGGTATCATCAGGACAGCTTCCCCCTTTGTGAAAACATTCCCCTTAGCACCTTCTTTTCCATCATGTGTGTGGAAACAGTTTCAAGTGTTATTTGCTCCATCATCTTTCCAGGGACCAGGGTGAAGTTAACTTGTCCACAGTTGCCCAGATCCTCCTTCTTGCCTTTCTTGAAAGTAAGAGTAATTTTCTCCATTCCTAGCCTTCTTTTTTTCTTCCTTTTTTCATTCCATTCTCTGACATTTTTCCATAACTTTTCTTCTGATCCTTAAAAACCTCTCCTTGTCACCCAGATTTTTTAGAGATAATCAAGAGCGGCCTCACAAAGTCTTGAGCCATTACCCTCAGGACTCAGGACATCTCCTATCAGGAGCCTGCAGCTGAAAGTCTCCCAGCGTTTGCCATCACTCATCCTTCCTTCTGATGCTGCCCTGTGACTCAGGTTAAGCTGATTGAGATGCTTCACTGGACAGAGCTTCTAGTTCATCCTCTGGTACCGTGTCATGAGCCTACTCTGTAGTGGCAGAGCTCAGGACAGGAACCCTCACCCTGCTGTCGAGGTTACAGGCTCCTAGCCTTCATTGTGACTGAAGTCTCCATTTCCAAAATCATATGCAAAGGCCCTTCCTGGTTCTCCTTCACTATGTCTGGGAGCTCAGGTTCTTGTAATTGTAAGATCTTGGAGAGTATGATATTGTCCCCAGTGCTGACTGCCTCCTGAAGCTCTTTTACTTGGCAACACAGATCCTCCTCCAGCACACAAGGGCTTCCTCCCTTGTATGCTGGACAAGGCAAGGACACTATCTACTGATCCCAGCCACAATAAGAGATTCCAGACATTTCTGCAGCTCCAGGCCTACAGAGCTGCATCCTGCCTGAGGAGCTCAGTCTGGTTTGAGGTCTCTATTGGGCTGATCTAGTTACTCCTGTGGATGGTCAGTGACAGTGCCCTGCAGCACCTCACTACCTAAGCACACAGTGTCCTCAGTAGAATTTCTGGCCCCTTCTACTCTGTTGGCTGTGCTCTGGGCTTGGCAGTCACATACACTCTTTCTAGCCTTTGCTGAAAGCATGCTTGGCTGTCCTTAATGTGGAGTCAGCTGGAAACAAAAAGCTTCAAGTCCCCATAAATCAAGGAAAGTTGGCAACAAAGCTTGTGGGACACTGCTGCAGCTTGTTAGCAGTCACAACCTTCTGTAGCTATCCCTTCTGGGGAGTACCAGGCACCCTGAAGCTCTTCAAAGTTTCACAGTAGTCCTCTGATGACCCCAGGGGTTCCCAGGAAGCTTAGCATATCACAAGCTAGAGCCCATAAACTGCTGTGCAAACTGCTTTGGTTGTTAGCTCTGCTCATGTATTATTAGTACATTATTTGCAATGGAAGTGTTTAACTGCCCTACAGCAATGATAAATTTGAGTAACTTATATTGCATTTCATATACTCTCAAAGCTATGCTTGAGGTACTTATTATTTTAGAAACTGGTTTAAACTCCCTCCATTTAACCCGTGAGTTCATCGAATGATCATTTTGCGTCTCTGGGTTTTTGTAAACAAAATACATTAGAAGACAATTTTTCAAAATCTGTTCCCTAATGATTAAATATACAAGGTGGAACAATGCTACTGTTCAGGAAGAGAAAGTTGATAAGCTATTTTTGGAGGTGGGGAGGGGAGGTATTTTCCAGGTACTTACTGTGTTTTGTTTCAAATTTTAATATTTCATAGGGATTTTGAACAAAAATGTTCTTGTTCTTTGAGAAGATTGTTGAATTATGGCTAAAATATGCCCTAAGGAGTGCAGAATGTCAGTGCAGAATGTGCAGTGACTGTTAGATAATGCTGAGGTGGCACAGCAATATTTTCTTTTTTTGCTAAAGGCAATAGAAACCCTAAAGCTCATTTCACTGCAGTATAACAAGAAGCACACTACACATTTCGAGTTGTTAGCAGTATTAACAGAGAAGAGCTATAAAACACTTGCTATCTGTAGAGGAAACACTTGTTTATGCTTTCACACATTTCTTTAGCGAATTCATTAGTAAATTTCCTGATTGTCCATATAAACTTTTAAAGATGATTTTGAGTAAGAAATATGTACATAACTTGGCACTAGGATGAAGGGAAAAACCCTACAAATCTGAATGAAAGATAAGTCAGAAGTGCAACAGACAAATGTCTTGGTAAATGTCTCTATAGCAAGAGAGGAAGAATTGGCCAAAGAATCCTGAAGAAATGACACATAAGAGTTGCTGCTTGCAATAAGATACTTAAGCATTTGGCATCTGGGATCATTGAATAACAAGGTGATACCCATCTATGGGAAAAGCTGCTTCTTGCTTTGGGGGGCAAAAAAAATAAGGAAGGGTACAGCAGTAGTTAAAAGGAATGTGAGTAAAAACAGAAGGCACACTGAACACAGCATATAATCATATCATGACTTCCTTTAGAATTCCATGATATTTTAAAGCTCATTCATTTAGAAATGAACATATCTTTAAAATGCACTGTGTTAATAGGCATGCTTTTATTTATAGATCTTTCAGATATTTACACATCCTGAACTTATGAATCACCTGCTTCCACAACCCAAAATAAATTCTTTACAGAAGGGGAAAAAAGAAACAAAACAGTATGCTAATTTTCTGTAACAGTGTTTTAATTTAGGTATGCATGAGACTGAATAAATCCTAATGACTTAAAACTGGTCTTTTTTTTGAGAGCTTAGCACAGGTTGCACTAACAGAAAACCATTTTAATATTCTGAAAAGATGTGGCTTAAAATGTTAAGTAGCAAAGGGGGAAGCAATAGGGCTAGATGTTGTACTTGGAAATGTACTGAGAAAGTAACAACAAGGAGGCAGGATAAGTCCAACTCTGTTGACAGCACGGTTATCTAAGTTGTCAGTTGGCATAAATCATTATCTAAGTAAAGACAAAGAAGGATGATCATGGCATGGTTACTAATTGAAGAAGCATTGCTAAAGAAGACTAGCACAGTTTGAGATGAGTTCTGAAATCATGCAAAATAGCCTCTTCTATGAGCACAAATTACTCTTTCAGCTGGAATCCGAAGGGAGATAGGAAAACTATGGCCTCCTACAGGACAGGATAAATACAGAAGAGTTTAAATGGAGAGAATTTAAATACAGACAATTGTTTTTGCACACATTAGCAATAATTTCTCAGAAGTGCTTAAGGAACTTGAGCCTCAAATTTTAAGGTGACATTGCATTTACCAAGTTTTCTTCTTGCAGAACTTAGTGGGAAGGAGAGCTTTCAGTATTTTATAACACAGCCAGGTTTATGATATCCATGACTGTGAAGGGGTAAATGGAGGCGTGATATTTTCCTTATTGAATGTTTTCTTACATCCTGTTTGTGCAACAGGATGTAAGAAAACATGCAATAAGGAAAATATCAAGGATAAGAATGAGCAGGCAGGAAAAATGTCTGTTTCCAAATTAAAACAAACAAACAAAAAACCAAACAAAATAGCAAGGGGTCTTGATTGCAAAAATAAAATATCAAGAGTGGATAAGGTAGCATGAAGAATTGGACTTCAATTTACACTGAGATAATAAAAAGATGTCTTAGTGGATGGATTCAAGTGCTGACCAGGATGGGGTGATTTACTTTTCTGTGATGGAATCCATAAAGAAAGACACTCGTGTGACAGATTTGTTGATACTTCAGTTTTGCCAGATAGTTTTCATTTCAAGATTCAACAATGAATTCAAATCTATCTAGCCCCAGATAAAGAAAATCAACTCCAGAGGAAAGTTTTAAATTAGTAATTATGTTTTGAATAATTATTGTTTTATCACACATTTGAATTTGGTAGGAAAATGTTTCATTTTTCATTATATTCACTTTCTTTCTATACAAAAAAATATTTTTAAGCTGTTGCACAATAAATTATTTAGTTTTTAAGTAACTGATGTTCTCAGCTGGACTTGCAAATATTTATGGAAAAGTAAATTAATGAAGATTATCAAGGCATAAAAGGTAGCTAAATTTATCATCCCTTATATTAATTTAAGTTGTAAGGGGTATCAAGTACCAGTCACGGTGTGGCAAATTTCAAAGAAATTCAGAATATTCTGAGTATTGCTGCCAGCATCTCAATTTACAGCAGGAAAATAAACAGTGCCCAAACATGGCCACAGGCAAGAAAACTTCATTGCCTATCACTGATGGATTCTCAGATCACTTGCTGGCCTGACTTTGATCCAGACTAATGCCTGTCCAAAACAATGCCTGCGCACAGATCACGAATTGGAATGATCTTTTCTGTTAGGCAACTATAATGCAGTTATCCTGTTCTAAAAACTACATTTAAGTTTAAAGGCATGACTGGATTTCCTCAGGTTTAGGTACCAGTTACTGCCACTGCTTACCTGCCACAACACAAACATTTTGCCTTGTTGATGTAGCTTTTAAGAGAAAAGTATTAGTAAAGGCAAAAAGAAAAAACAAAGAAACAACACATTTTTTAAATTAAGAGTAATTATGATCTTTTAGCATCTCTGAATACAAACAAGGACAGCTCTAATGATTGAAGTGAAATTGCTTTATAATATAAAAATAAAACATTGAGCTATACTAATTTTCCTTGGTATTGCCAAGTCTCAGAGTCACTTTCAACTCTAGGTATCTTTGAAGATGTTTTGTTTGGTGTAACCTGCCCCTTGTATATGATGATTCAATGGTATGTCTAATTTTCCTGTTCTGTTACGTCAGCTAGGACAAATAGCTCTGAGAAAAAATATGCCTGGTGCTTAAACTTCAAACCAATTTTCTTGTCAACATTTTCTGTAACAGTTCTGTATTTGCAAAATCCAGAAAAGTACTTCTTGAGCATTTTTATTCTCAATAAAAAATAGGAAATCTTTGGATTTGTGCATAAGTAGTTGAACCAGCTATGAGTAAAATCAGAAGAAGCCCTGTTACCTCCTGCAATATATATAATGCTTTCTGGCTGGAAAAGTTGGGAAAATGAAAGGACAGGTAAGGATTCATGGCTGCAAAATATCCATTCACCTGGAATTGTTCTTGAAGGTGGTGGACTACAAAGAACTAAAAATATCAGAAAAATAAGAACCACAACACTTAAAATATTTAACAATTTTTTTTACATTTCATCAGGGTTTAAAAAGTGAAAAAATAGCAATTAAAAATATTTTAACAGTTTTTCCCAACATTGCTATACTTTCTGTTATTAGAATAAAATATTTTACCAAACTAAGAAATTTTATACCACATAAAAATATAGCTCTAAGATGTCACAAATCATTTTGGTTAGGTTCTGAACAAAAAATACTGAAATGTATATATATATAATAATGTTATTTGACTTAGTTATATTTACCTATTTGGGAAATAAATTCTCCATTGTCAACTGTGGTTAGTTTCCTTCCTGATTATTGTCTGTATTACCAGGAATGTAATCACTGTACAACAGCTAGACTGTGTACCAGGTACAGTTATTACACTCAGCTGTATATGCAGCCTCATCAGTTTCCATTAAGAATTTACAGGACTCTTCTAGTATTGACCTCATAATATAGACAAACCCTGGCTTCATGGAGCAGAAACTGATTACTAGATTTTTTATGGAATCCTAATTCTCATGCTACTGAAATAAAATAATTTTTGAACCATAAATGCATGCATGAAATAAAGATTAGGGTTTAAGTTAAAAAAATATGGTTAGCGTCACATCCTCATTTTTTGTCTGAGGAGATACAAATTTTTGTTAAATTACTCTTTTGCTGGTATTTTAAGCCACAAGATGGCAGCAATGATATAACCTCCTCATCCAACTGCCCACTACCACTGCTTTTACTCTTTAAATCACCTCTTGTATTTAAAGGGCAAATGTGACAGAAAGAGAAACTATATTTTCTTTGACAAAATTCATTTCCAAACTTAGTTAATAAATATTTTTTAAATAATACTTTTTTCTTTTCCTTTTTTTATTTTTAATTTTACATATATGAATTAGTATATCTGCTGGCTTCACATGAAAATACAGTGAAGCACTATGTCCATGACACAAGTCCTTTGCCCATTTGTGTAATAACATTTCCTTCCCAAGCTGAGAAACAAAATAATGGCTGGATGCATAAACCTGCCCTTCCTGGAACATGACCATATGGTGAGGAGTGCAATGCTTACCTATAGCTGTTGAAAAGGTCCATGCAGGTGCCATTGTTTCTGCAAGGCTCTGAATTGCATTCATTTGATTCCTTTTCACAAAATCTTCCTTCCCATCCAGGCAAGCAATCACACTGGTATCTCTGTAATACATTTAGTAAAAGAAACAATCTGTTACTCTTCGTATTTTAATGCAACTACTAAAGCATTATAACTAGTTGTTGGAAGACATTAACAGACAGCAAAACAACTTTAGGAATTTTTTAAAACCTGAGTACATAAGTGAATTGCCACAGCATGATGGTGAAATGTGTAATATACCAGCATTGTGGCATCTACAGGTGTTTAGAGACTGCAAATAACTAGTTCTTTTGTTATTGAAATTTGGAAACAGACAGAGACAATTATGTTTCAAATATGATCTTCACATAAAAAGCAAAGGGGATTCATTTAATTTTCTAATACACTTAAAAATACAATAAATTAAGAATCAGAACTCTGAAGGGAGTCCAGACTGAACAGTTGAATCAGGCCTTTCTGTAATGATACTTTTACACTCTCCTGACCAATTAAAAGCTTGAAATATTTTATTGCAGCAAAGATAACAAAAAAGAAAGGATAATACCAATTTAAAGTCACACTTGGTATGATTGTCCTGGAGTGTGGAACAACTCCACTGATACCAGTACTCCAAATGAAGTTATTTATATGTATATCATATCTGGTCAGATCAATTTTTGCACCAACCAACTTGTACATAGTATATTTGTAATTTATATTTTCTCAAGTTGCATTCTGCTTGTTTTGTGCTAATGTTGATGAACATTGCTGCAATGTTTGCTTGGGACACACCCATGATTTCCATGACACGGATGTTCTAAATTCACTGAGAAAAAACTTTAAAAGTCAGGAAATACAATGAAAGAGTATCTTTGTGAGTTAAGATAGGGCACGGAATATGGGCAGATAACACCAAGTTTTGTGGGCATGTTGGTCTGCTCAAGGATAAGAAAGGCTTTTCAGAGGGATCTGGACAGGTTGGATTGATGGGCCAAAACCAGTTGTGTGAGGTTCAACAAGGCCAAGTGTTGGTTCCTGCCCATGGGCCCAGGCAGTGCCTCGGGCTGGGGTAAGAGTGGCTGGAAAGCTGCCCTATGGAAAAGGACCTGGGGGGGGGGGTGGTTGACAGCAGCTGAACATGACCAGTGTGTGCCCAGGTGGCCAAGAAGGCTGGTGGCATCCTGGTCTGTATCAGCAATAATGTGGCCAGCAGGGCCAGGGCAGGGATTGTCACTCTGTACTCGGCACTGGTGAGGCCGCACCTGGAGTGCTGTGTCCAGTTCTGGGCCTCTCACTACATGAAGGATATTGAGGGGCTAGACTGGTTCCAGACAGGCACAACAAAGCTGGTGAAGGGTCTGGAAAATCAGTTCTAGAGGGAATGGATGAAGGAGCAGGGCCTGCTTGGTCTGCAGGAAAGGAGGCTAAGGGGAGACCTTATGCATCTCTACTACCACCTGAAAGGAGGTTGTAGCAAGATGAGGATCAGTCTCTTCTCCCTGGTTAGAAGTGACAAAACAAGAAGGAATGGCCTGAAGTTGCACCAGGAGAGGTTTAGGTTCTATACTAGGAAAATTTATTCACTGAAAGAATAGTCAAGCTTTGGAACAGAGTGCTTTGGGAAGTGGTTGAGTTGCCATCTTGTAAGTGTTCAAAAAACACATGGATGTGGCACTTAGGGACATGGTTCTGTGGTGAACATAGCAGTGCTACATTGACAGTTGGACTTGGTGATCTTAGAGTTTTTCCAATATTAATAACTTTATGATAGGAGACAGATTTTGTTCTTTTAAAATGTAATATGGAGAGATGAACTTGGCAAGAAAATAATTTGCTGTGAATTGTGCCAAAGAAAGAAAAAACCATACATTTGAGACAAATTACATTACTAGTCCACAGATTGGTGTTTCCTATTACATATTTACCCCGAGATTAGCTCAGTTGTTTACAGCATGGTGCTAATAACACCAAGGTTGTATTCCCTTATGGGCTTTTAGCTTTGGAGTTGGATTTGATTATCCTTGTATGCCCCTTTCAACTCAGAATATTCTGTGATCTGTGATAATAACATCCAAATATCTCAGTTATCTGCATATTTATCTGTGTCAAATGGGAAGAAATTGGCACTACTAACTCATACCCATGAGTAACCATCAAACACTTCTTAAAAACTGTTTTATCGTCAGGTTAGGTTTTCACAAGGAATGTGAGATAACAACTTGTTTCCAAAAAACTCTTCAAGAAATGGATTTCAAAATGAGAAGTGAAAGGAGGCTTGCCAACAGTTTTGTTTAGAAAGCAGCAGTATTTTTTCTAGCTCCACTAAAATTATCTGTCAATCAAATGCTGAAATTCTGTTCTTTGCAGATTTTTCATTACATGGGGATTGTCACATCAAGCACAAAACCTCACTCACATTTATGAATATTAGGCATTTATGCAGAAAAAGTGAAAAATTCTTACACAATATTTCATCTCTGAGTAGTTTTGCAGTAGTTGAAAGTGCAATGTTACAATAAACAATATATAAGCAGATAAAAAGGGTTTTTACAGGTACAAGTCTTTACAGAGAAGGACTTGAGAAGTCTGGTGGACACCAAGTTAGACAAGAGTCAGCAGTAGGCCCTGGTGGCCAAAAAGAACAAGAGCATCCTGGGCTGCTTTGGGAGGAATGCTGTCAGCAGGCTGAGAGAGGTGATCCTTCCCTCTGCTCAGTCCTGGGGAGGCCACACCTTAAGTGCTGTGTCAGTTGTGGGCTGCCCAGCACAAGAGAGATATGGAGCTACTGCAAAGAGTCCAGCCAGTAACATTACTAAGAGATTGATAGATATCTAAGATGAGAAAAGGCTGGGAAAGCTGGGATGGCAGTCAGGGCACAGCTCACACCAACATAAAATGACAAGAAGCTGCATAGTAGAAAGCATGTGGGGGATCAAGCAAGAGACTGAAGGAATAGGATTTGATACCTCTTTTTATGTTGTTCCCCTTTATTTACTGTAACTATGTATTACTATCCATTGGAGACAGGTTAAAATAAATGGCACCTTTCAGTTCCTGCAAGTGGTCTTTTGTTTGTCCTCTAAAGAACACAATACATGCAACAATAACACTATAGTTATTCCTTGTACATAGTTCTCCCTTGTACAATATGTAGCACAGTATGCTTAAGAAGAGTGGATTTTACCAGCTAGGGTAAAAAATTTCTGATCCCTTGCACACATATCCAGAACCACATATGCACATGAGCATGTCTTAATGCAATTTACATTGTGTGCTGTAAGAAAATGCCATTTAAGAGCAACTGCATATTTCCCCTTCTCAAAACTGTAAATGAAGAATTAATAATTTCCTTAGGCCCTAGTCAATGTTACTTCACTAGGAAATGGCAGCTGAACATCTGGTAAACAGAAACTGCAATGAAAAATGTTCATTGCACACAACAAAGATCTAAATTATGAACAAGTCAAGCCTGTCCTGTGTTGATAGATATTTTTATCATACAGATATGTACTCCAGATATGTTTTCTATGTCTAGAGAATAAAACTGAATTAATTTAATTTTTAAAGATACCCATGGAGTTGGAGAATTTTTGGGGGGATTTTAAAGTCTTTAAATCACAGAAAGAACAAAAAATACCTCCCCTGGAGACAGAAACACCCAAAAGGAAACATAGAAACATCAATTTGTTCTGTGTTCCAAATTCTTCTGCCAGACCATTTCTTGGGGTGCAAGCTTTTATCCATTAAGGCCAAACAAGATGAACCTATTGTATGACTACTTATCATTGGCACATAACTAGAGACGTACTCCAGCCTCTATAGAAAACTCATCACAAAACTCTTGTCTGTCAGAATCAGGGCTATTTTTTCCTACAGAAAACCTTCATGACACTTCATTTTGTTAGTGCTAACAGCAGTTCATTTAACCTTGTGAAATAAATGTGAACATAAAAATGTAAGCATCTGTGAAATCATATTTGCAATTGCTCTAAACCATATTGAGATCCTAACCATATTTATGCAGCCTTTTTTAATTTAAGGGTCTTTTCTGAGTTGCTACTTTAGGGCTTTACTTTTAAGTTATTATTAATTTAACTATTTGCGTAATCATACAAATCTACTGGCAAAATTAGATTGCTATTTGTCATTATGACATTGTTTTCATTGTGTTTGCATTTATATCCTAAATACGCAAACTTGTTTAAAAACAAAATAAAACAGAGCAAAACAAAACCAGGATATCTGTTCATCTTCATTTGGTTTAACACTTACTTTTATTTTTACTATAGAAGTCTGAGGTAAAACAAGACCTACGCCAAGTGAAGTCCCAGCAAATATACTACTTTGCTGTCTACTGATAATGAATTATTTACCTTTTCTTCACAGGTTGTGGGAAGAGTGAATGTATTAACCGTGCTGCTCCGCAAATTAAGGAAATTTGACTTTTGACACAAAGAAAATCTGCAATTAGCTCTGTTGTTGCTGCTCTAGAAGACATACATGGCTAACTCTAATATTAGTTAATAATGCTGTAATAATCAGATTGCTTAACTCACAGCAAAGAAACACCTCTGGGGCTGAGTGTCATGAGGTTTGCTATATGGTTATTAAAACTGATGTTAATTGGAAGAACGACTACAATAAGTGATGCAAAAGAATAAGGTGGAAAAAAGTGTGAAACATGGATTCAGAAGTAATGAAAAATTACAAATAAAAATATAATTTCTAAACATTAATACAAGTGATTGGTTCTGATAAGACTACTATTTAAAAATCACCAAAATTTTTTACTGAATCTTATTATTAGAATCACTAACTGATGTATTTTTATCTATTGCTTTATTAGAAAATAAGATTTTATTTTACTCTAGCTATGTAAGTTAAAAAGCCAATGTGCTGTTTGAAATAGCAGGGTAAATAACTTAAGTACTAGCTATCAACAAAAGTTGAGGTAGCATTAGGTAATGCTAGGTATTTTTAAAGACTTCTAAATTCTCTATTTTTATTTATATATCTTTTCCTATACAGTTAGATCATAAAGATGCTGACCAGTATATTTATTTGTTCTTCCAAACCACTTATGTCTTTTGTAACCTAAGTTACTGTAAATTAGATATCATCTGATATAAAGGATAAACCAGGTTTTCTTTAATTCAAATTTCAAGCAAGGCTTACAGGAGAAACAAAGAACATTTTTAATTTGTTCATCTCTGTAAGATTTTAAATAATGAATAAGTTAAATTACCAAGAAAGCATATTTAAAACAGCTGGTACAAGTAAAATTAGGTAAGTTGTAATGAGGTTTTGCTTTACATTATGATAATTTTTTTATATTAAAGACATTTAATAAGTTTATGCCAAAAAAGTAAGATTTTCATCATATTTGAATAGCACATCATTAGAAAAGAGAATCTTGCATTTTCATTCAGTGCAACTTCTGGCATAAAATATGGCTGGCATCTAGACATGCTGTGTATTTATAACTCTAAATGAATGGTACTGTAATTTGTAACCACAAAGAAAATTATCTTAAATGGGAACACTTGTTACTTGCACTGCAGGTCTCTATATACAACCATTTCATAGAATGGTGCTTTGGTAAAAAACCCATAATTATTGCTGCATTTGATACTGATAATTTTAAAATGGCACTTTATGTAAATGTATATTTTCGTGAAAGTTTCGCTCTCTCCAAATTTAATCACAGCTAATGCTGGTAACCCGCTTCTCTTAAAATTATTTTAGATTTCATGTTACATTTAACACGCAAATAAATTCTGGCCTATACGTTTAAAATTTAATCAATTATTTCCACCACTGCTCAAACAAGGCAGACAGTTCTCAAAGTCCAGCTTAAATCTTGTTGGGGTTGGTTTTCTGTGTGGAGATTCACCCATAACATGCTGAGGCATGCAAACACGCAACATGGCTTTTACTAGTATTGATATAGATATTCAATTTAAGTACAGACAATGTTAAACATTATGTATGTATTATTTTTGGAGGAAAAAAAAGAAAAAAATACTCAATAACAAATCCAAATATCTGTGAATTTATGCTTTTTAGTAAATTCAAAATGTTATTTTATGAAGTGCTACAAGACATATGGACACAGAAGACCATAAAAAGTATTTAAGAACAGTCATTAATGAAAACAAGTGTTACAGTCAAAGTGTTTTAAAAGCTGTTGATATTAATCAGGAAAGATTTTTCTAAGGAAAGATGAAGGATTTTAGGGAAAAAATAAGATTTGGTACTGGTCCAATCCATCAATAATTTTATGACAACAAACCAAAGTCAGTTGGAGACCTAATTAATAATAGGTGATAAGTCTTTTTTTGTCTTTGCTTCCTGACTGCTGCCATTTATTCTGTGTATACCTTTCTTTTGTTTCTCTCCTGGAGAGCTGACTAGGAAATGTGCCAATCAAATCATCATGAACATGACAGGTGCTGAACAGTGCAGGAAAACTAATGGAAACCAACAGCCTTAGGTTATTTGTGCAAAATAAACCAAATAACTAATCCAGCTAGTGACAGACATTTGAGTATCCGCCTTGGGTTGGTGTATCTGGGTTGATGTTTAGCTCAATTGTTCAATGACTAGAGAAAGGTCATGAACACATTCCTGTTAAACCAAAGTACTGACAGGAACTTGACCCCCCTAAAAGCTTGTCCAAAGCTTTCAGTTTGCTATTAGATCTCAGGTAACAGGAGAGCTGTGGGAATTAACTGTGATATTCCAAAGGAACAGTCCAAGTACTGACCAATAGAAATAACATCTTGCTTTTGAAATACAAACCTGGTGCTGCAGCTGATAACTTTTTAAATAAAGTAAGAAGATCAACTAGCGGTTTCCATAAAACAAAGCTATCTCCTCCTTTAACATAATAGCTCATTCAAATTCAGATCTTAAGTGTGCAACCATTATGACATCAGTAGACTTCAGTCACCACAAAGTGCCATTTTTGCCAACCTCTGGCTCAAAAGTAGGGGAAAGTTGAAGAGACAGAGTGCTCCAAAAATACTTCAAACTAAATATCCTTAGAAGCACCCAGAGATTAAAAATATTATTTGATGTCAAGGCTCCTCTTTTGAACTTTCACTCATCCCTACTTTAAATTTATAGAACATTTCATTATAATATATTACAGGAAAGTAATTTGGAAGAATGAGAACGTGTATCCCACTCACCTGAATCTGCAACTCTTGTGGCTTGGCTGTGCTTGTTTTCAGAGATATGCCATCAATCTTTACTTTTTAAATTAGAGCAATAAGCACAGAAGTTTAAAATATGCTGAAAACTTTCCCATGTATTTACCTCATACATCTAGATATTTGCTGATGCCCAGGTAATGTGCATGTCTTGGTGAGAAAGTTCAGCATCTCTTCTATCAAGAGTTTTGCCATTCTGAGCCCAGTGTCACAGCTCCTGGAAGGACATTCGGTACCTGGAACCAGACAGGCTGGGTTTCCCAAAACAGAAATTCCAGTGTCCCCAGATTCTGAGGCACTAGACACAGCCCAGTTTTCTAGAATTTACTCCAAGAACAAATGGAAAAATAGTGTTTCAGATGTTTGATTCATGTTCTCTGTATTGGAAACTAAATCTCAGCACTCTTGGTTCATACACTAAAAACTTGGATCAGTCTGTTTATCAGGGTTACCTACTGATAGCTGCATCCACAAATGAAAAATTCATAGCAGCTTCTGATTGCAAGGGAATTTCTGTAATACTTATGATCTCAGAATGGCTTGTTACAAGAATCAATACTTTCTGGGAAAAGCACAAATTGTGTCCAACAGTCTAATTTAGTTGTTGCATAACATGATTTAGAAATAAGTCACCAAAAGTCAAGTACAAGCACTCTTTTGAAATCCAAATTATTTAATTGAAAAATCAATGCGAATCTACTTTTGAGGTTTTTTCTTAAAACTATACTTTACTTAAAAAATTTAGAAATAGGTTGTCAGACAAGAAGTAAAAGAGATGCATTTTATTTTCTCAAGGGTTGCCACCATTTTAAACATGTATTTTCCTACAGGGAAATGAGAGGGAGAGAGAAATGGGAACTGCAAAAATAGAAACAAACTAGATAAAATGAGGGATGAGAGCATTACCAGCCCTCCTCATTTTTCTAAAACTGTACCAGTCTCAGGTTTTCCCTCTCTGCTTTAGAATGTCTTTGTTGTACTTTGCCTTGAAAATCAGAACATGATTTTAAAAGCACCAGCTCAAGATTTTAGTAATGTGTCTCTCCTTTTCCTGAAAATTACAGGTTAATTATAGATTTTTCAGCATACTAAAGGACTGTTAAGAAGAGATTTCCATTTTGAAACATTTGTACAGATAGGAGAAAAGCGAATAGTATTCTTACAATGAAATCCTAACTTAATACTTCACATTCAAATGTTAAGAGGTGTTTTCTCCTCTTTCTCCATTTTCTTAATACAGAGTTAAAATTAATTTTAGTATTATTTTGGATGAGGCAATAAAATATCAATCATTTGTGCAACAAGTTGACTATACTGTGAGCGTAGGGAAATGATACTTTAAGAAATTATTACTTTGGATTTTATGGTTCAATCTGTATTTGGTATGGTAGAGGTTAACCACTCTTTACCTGTTAGCTCATATTTCATGTGAGAGAAAAAAAGGCTTTTCTCTCTGATAGCAGGAAATTTAAAGACTTTCATTCTAATCTTGTAAGGCTGTAAAAATATTTAATCTTAGCTATAACTTTTTCTGTCTCATTTCCACTCCCTGGGAGAGCTTGATCTTATTAAGGGCAATCTTTTGCAATTTGCATTTTTCTGGCCTTCCTGGAGTTTCCCTCTTATTACTTTAATGAAGTTCTATTTCTGGATATTGAAGGTGCTTGCCTACAAGACTTCAGGAAGCTCACACTTTTTAATGGTATTGCAAACACTGCACCCACTAGCCCTATTTATTAAATCTATTACAATTTATGATGGTGGTGCAAAGTCAGAGCTTTTCTTCATGCTTTGGATTTCAGCAGCATACTGATGGGATCAGCAACTCATCAATAAGCCACACAAAAAGATAATTTGTGACTGACATTTTCATACAAATGTGATATATAATTTTTCTTTTCCTATTGGTGTGATTGCAATTGTGTCATTATTAGACCACTGACCCTCTCTTTCTTTTTCTCCCTTCTCTCTTCTCTCTCTTCTCCCCTCTCTCTTCTCTCTTCTCTCTTTCTTCCTCCTTCTCTGCACCCCTAAAGATGTAGCATGTTCTTCTACTCATGGAATTCTACCCAGGTCCTGGCAGGAACTGGATGAAGGGTAGGATTTGTGCAGCCATTGCAGCTAAGGGGATGATTCTGAAGGGTATTATAAGCCAACAGGATTAAAAAAACCCAAAAAACAAAACAAAGAAAACTGAAAAACAAACCCCAAATCTGAAGTGCAAACCTAATGGAAATGTGAGGAGACAGTGGTAGATCCTGGAGGGATAAACTGAATCAGACAGATTTAAATAGGGGAAAGCATTAGAAAAATAGGATAGGCAAGACAGATAGGAAATTGAAGATTCAGAGCAGCAAGAGCATGAAGGGACGTAAACTCTCACTAAGCAATCTTTTTTAGCATTTCTAGATCTTTATCAAATCTGATTTTGATTATCTTCTGTTAATGGGTTAAAGCAAGAATTGAGGAATGCTGTGAATAAATGTGTTTCCTGCAGGCTGAAAGAAAAAGACTGCAAGAGCACTGTGAGAACTGGATGTAGATCACCACAGGATATTTTCTACTGGCCATCTCAGGCATATAAATATATGACCATGGTTTGTCAAGACTTATATGCAAGATCCCTACTCTTCCTTTGTCATCTACAGTGTCATTTCTTTTTTTTTTTTTTTTTTTTTTTTTTGTCCTGAGGTACAACAATTCTATGTGAAATAATATTAAAATGTTAATATCTGAAAAATCAAAACACATACATGCATTTAAATATTAGAGAGTATCCAAAGGAGGGCAAGGAAGATGGTGAAGGACCTTGAGGGGAAGCCTCACGAGGTGTGTCCGCGGTCCCTTGGTTTGTTCAGCCTGGAGAAGAGGAGACTGAAGGGAGACGTCATCACAGTTGCAACTTCTTCATGAGGGGAAGAGGAGGGGCAGGCACTGATCTCTTCTCTGTGGTGACAGTGACAGGACCTGAGGGAATGGCCTGAAGTTGTGTCAGGGAAGGTTTGGGTTGGACATTAGAAAAAGACTCTTTTCCCAGACAGTGGGGAGGCTGGAACTGGCTCCCCAGGGAAGCACAGACAGCACTGAGTCTAACAGAGTTCAAGAAGTGTTCGGACAATGCTCTTGAGCACAGGGTGTGATTCTTTGGGACAGTGCTCTGCAGTGCCAGGAGCTGGACTTGATGGTCCTTGTGGAGCCCTTTCAATTCAGCATGTTCTGTGATTCTGTGACTTACACCTCCATGCGGTTTAATAAAGAAGGAAATTAATTATCTCAGTGCAGTCTCAAATAAAAGTTATCCAAGGACTACATTGTCATTAAATGTTATTCTCGCAAACTACTTATTTTTCAGGAATTTCTCAACATTTTTCACCATTTGCAAACATAATAACCGATGCCAGTATCCTCTTTTTACAAAACTTTGATACAAAGTGCTTGTTGAAACTCATTCCAATTGTTTGTAACTATATGGTTTCAAAATAATGTTTTGAAATGATGCCTTAAGTTATAGCTTTTATATTTTTCAGGTTCTGTGCTGCTTTAGTGTGTAGTTTTGAGCTTCATATTAAGGGATGGTAAGCTCTCTGAAGAGTCACAGAGTAGGGAGACAAAATAATTCCTTCTATAGCTGGGGACCAAGGACAACCAATCCAAATTTCAGGTCCAAGAGCATAAAAAATGGTAGATTGAAGAGAGATAAACAAGAGGGATGGGACTTCATGGGCTAAAGATATACTTGAACAAATAACTCCAATATGCTAATATACCAAGATATAAAAATGTGAGACCTCGTGACCGATCTTCCATTTTGTGACCATTTTGGGTTCATTGTGGGTGTAGCCCTGGCTGGGCTCTTGTGCTGCACAAAGTGTATCCATTAAGGCCTTTTAATAAATATCTTCTTTATTTTTTAACTCCATCTAGCCTCTGTTCTCGGTCAGCCTTCACAAGGCATCAGTTTCTGGTTGGAAATCAGGCATCAGAATCAGAGAAAGAATGAGACAGAGGGGACCTTTCTGCATGTACAGCATAATTTTTCTTAAAATATTTTATTAAAAATATTAAGATACAAAAAAGCAAATATTTACCTGTCTTCTAAATAGATAACATTTAAAATTCTTTTTACTTTTTATATATCTCACTAAATTATACGTTCAACTATTTCACTTTGACCATAAGCCCAGGAGAATGTAAAACTCTAAGTTGAAGTGACAGCAAAAAATTTAATTTTTGATGTTAAATCAATACTATTCTGGGTGTAGGTTTTTTAAAATTTTTTTTTCTTAACTTTAACTGAAAACTTTGGTATAGTATTTTTTAAACTGCAATATCAAGGTTAACTTAGTGGGAAAAAATTGAACCAGTTTCTTTGAATCAGTTGATTTACAAAGGAAGTGCATGGCAGTATAATTGTTAAAATACAAATGTAAATAAGTAATTTATCTCTGATTAAATGGTTGGTTCTGAAAAGTTTATGAAAATGTAGGAAATATTACTGCTTTAAAACACTGAACATTAGAAGTTATTTTAAAAATAAAAATTATTTCAAGCATTGTCCCTGCTCTTTTTTCACTCACACAATATGTGCATGATGGAAAGATAATACAGCCGAAGAAAACACAGCAGAGCTCTCTAAAATTCTGTACATCTAGAAATCATGAGGTGATTGATAAGAAGTGCACCAGAACGTCTTGCTGTTTTGGTATTTCGTTAAGCATGCATACTCTGAACAGGAATAAAGAATATTTGTTTACTAATGTATATGGAAAAAAAGGTACAAGCACTCTTCTGGATTAGCTGCCACAATTGTATTCAATAATAGATGAAGAAGGAGGTTTCAATTTTCTAAGACAAACAGGATGGTGCTTATTGAGAATACAAACCCTTAATTCACAATGAATAGTCCATCTAAAACATGAAGATGAGAAGCCAACTGGGACTTTTACGTAAAAAGAAAAAAAATGTTTGGAATGACCATTCCATTAGAAAGAAATTTCAGCATAATAAAAAGGACTTAAGTAATGAAGCTGGTGAAGGGTCTGGAGCAAAATTCTCATGAGGACTGGTTGTTTATACTGGAGACATAAAGGCTCAGGGGGACCTTATCACCCCCCGGCACTACCTGCAAGCACAGTTAACAATGTGGAATGGGTGTCTTCTCCTAAGTTACATCTGACAGGAAATGAGGAAATGGCCTCAGGTTGCACCAGGGAAGATTTTGATGGGATTTTAAGGGGAAAAAATCATGGAAAAGGTTATCAAGCAGGGCAATAGGCTGTCCAGAGAGTAGCTGATTCACCATCCCTGGAGGTTCTTAAAAGCTGTGTAGATGGGGCGCTGAGGGATATGGTTTAGTAGAGGACTTGGCACTGGATTAATAGTTGGCAGCTGGATTAATAGTTGAACTTGAACTTGGAGGTTTTTACCGTAGCTGATTCTATGACTCTAACCATGGCCAAGAGACATTCCCAAAATACAATTTATCAGCTATAACCACATAAGCATTGCTGTGACTTTTACATTTCTGGAGAATGATGTTTCCTTAGTGTCTTAGTTTGGATGAGATAGTTATTTTTCTTCCTAGTAACTGGTACAGTGCTGTGTTTTGGATTCAGGATGAGAACAACATGGATGGCATTTTAGTTGTCGCTGAGCAGAGCCGACATTAAGTCAAGAACTTTTCAGCTTCTCATGCTCTCCTGCTGCTGGGTAGGCTAGGGGGCACAAGGCTGTGAGAGGACACAGCTGACCCTGATTGACCAAAGGGCAGCTGTGATGCCATGCACAACACACAAAAATGATGAAAAACTGGCCAAGTTTTGGGTAATAGTGCAGGCCACAGGGCATCGGTTGACTGGTTCTGTGCAATTGTTTTCATTTGCAACATTTTTCTTCCTTGGATTTAACATCTCTTTCTCTCTTAATGATTTACCTTCAATCATTAAACTTTTCTCAGCCCCCAAGTTTTCATTCTTTTAGCCCTCGAATTCTCTCCCCTGGCCCACCAAGATGTGGAGTCAGCAAGAAGCTCTCTGGTGCTTAATTGCTGTCTGGAGTTAAACCTTGACATAGAAATTAAATCTGCAGTGCATTTTTCTCTCAGCTGCATGCTAGAGACAAAAAGAGATAACAAAGACATTCTGATATACCCTTGCTAAATAAAGGCTGTGTTTGATGTGTTCTGCTTATCTGACAGTTTAGAAACTAAAGGAAATTTTGGGGTTGAGAATCGACAACATCATAAGAAAAAAATTATACATCTGACAGTAGCAATGAAATAATTGGGGCAATTAAAAAAATAAACATTTAGACAACTATTGTAAGGAGGAGATATATTCAGTAAAGACAGGGGAGAAAAGCCTAAGACTGTAAAAGTCTGGATTTTCTTGGCATCCATGACATTCAATACACTTTATCTGGATCAAAACTGGTATTATATCAAACAACTATTGTGTATTAATTACCCAGTTTTAAAATCAATTCCTGAATATTTTTTTCCTGATATGCATTTATTTTAGCTTTTTTTTGTCTAAACCCAAATTGAGTCTAAATTTCTATCATGCTAAGTAGGTGGGAGTGGAGATGGAGACTCCAGAAACTCCACCTAAACTGATGGGGTTTTGGTGCACCTCTTGATCCATTCTTCTAATCCTGAAAGCCATAATTAGTATTACAATTTCTCCCCAGTCTTTTTTTTTTCTTTTTTTCTTTTATTTTCTTTTCTTTTTTTTTTCCCAAAGGGATGTTTTTGTTGCTAAAAAATCACACTAAAAACTTGAAAAACTTGCTTCTTTTCCACAGTTCCTTTCTCTCCCTTTGGTCAGTTACAATTCAGCATTGCATAGAACAAACCTAAGATTCTTTTAATCTCTCTTAATGAAAGGCACACAGCTACTAATAGAAATAGTATAGATTTTTCTATTGATAAAGGTTTAGTGGAGAAAAACTGAGAGCCTGGAAGGTAGGAAAACAAACTGGGAATACAGCCAAAACCAACAGAAGTAATATAGAGCTGAGAACTTGGAAGCTACAGATGTACATAATGAAGGCTGAGGAGAAAGATCTGAGTTTCTACATGGCAGCAGGTACTGTGAGAAGGTGTACTTGGCCTACTGTTCATAATTACAGTTACTAATAAAGCTGACATATTTAAAGCATGTAAAAAACACTGTCTCAATTATTGTTCATTCCTCAAGCATGAAACAAGTATCACAACCTGACTAAAAAGCATATGTCCACAGCCAGAGGAGACTGGGAATGCTGCCTAGGTAATAAAATGAAAATGCCAGACTCTTTGATATGCCTTTTGTGTCTTTCCCCTGTGGGTACACATGCAGAATGTGCATTTTTGTTCTCTATAGCACTGGGACTTTTTCTTGCAGATGCTTTTCAGTTTTGGATGTATTCAGAAATCATTTAGTGACAGTCATCCCAGATGTATAACTAAGCAGCAAGTGGCAATAGAGTAAATTAGAAAGTGTATTATGTTTTTCTCTGCTGTAAAAAATACATTGTTTTTCCTAACAAAAGAAAAAAAAATCTAAACAAAAAAAAAAAATCCACCATCCCCCACTCCCCTGCCCCCAAATCAGCTCAATAAATGAAATTCAGTCTCTTACACTATATTTGTATTTTCAGACAAAGCTAATTTTAATTGATATTTCTGAGCTTATTTTTAAAAATATTGCATATATTTTATTAGAGTTCGAAAACAGTAAAATCAGAAATTATCTGATAATATTAATCTTACATGATAAATTTCTAACAGTTTTGTGGACTCTAAAATAGTTCTACAAAATCTGTGTGATGCAGATACTTGTTTCCGAGGACATTTCAGATACAGCCTACGTACTCATGAACTGAAAGAAGCCAGACCATTTTGAAAACTTTTGCAATCCTCCACCAGTGATCTTTGTCTTTTATCTACATTGTTTTTATATCTCAGTGATTGCATTTGGGAAAGGTTTTTGAGCACTACTCAGCACCTCAAGGAACACGTATCAATAAACAAAATATCTTTGTATTACTCAGAATTAAGGAACTAATAACTCCTTACTAGGCTTGTATTTCATATCTCTAACTCAACTACATCAAGACAGATGTTACACTGAGATATAAGTCAAGCTTATCATGTGGTGAAGCTACCTAAAGCATCTAGACACTCACCTCTCAGAGAAAATGGCATGGTACTTTCTATGGTATCTGTCAGTGCAGTGCTAACAACTAGCTGATTCCTTCATGGTTCAGTTCAGTTCAATAGCATACCTCTGCCAAGTGGCAAACTGTCAGTAAGAACAGCCTAAACTGAGTTTCTGACATCTTTTAGGGCTTGGGACAATATGCAGAGTTTTTTCAAAACACAAAGGCTGGTTTTCATTGAAATGGTATGACATGCACTGTTATCGACCAGTAAGAGTTAAACTCTTTCAATCACTTGGCACATTTTGTCTGGCTGTGTTAAATGGATCACTGATTTTCCAGTGGGCACAAAACCAGACAAACATATGGACAACATTTATAGGCAATCAGTACATTTACACTTAATTTGAGTATCTCAGCTGACTAATGAGGGGCAGACTTAAAGCCAGAGATTTCCAAGCTGTTGTCCATACTGAGATCACAAACTGCTGTTTCAGAAGACTTGTCCTTTATGAATCTGTTGGCCAAAAATATTTAAAATCGACCATGTGTTCATATGGTTCTTGTTGTCACGGTTCTTATCGTTCTGACTCATTAGTGTTTTCGTTTACCCAAGGACTAAGATTTGGACATGAATTTCTCATTGGTCCTCAATTAAATGTGCTTTGTCATACAGTGGTCTCAGTGCACACAAATCCAATCACTTGAAAGCAACTGAAACAATGTGCCCACCTAATGCTCTCCATAGGTCCAAAAAATAGCAAGCTTCTTCCCCCAAACAAGTATATAGTTTGCAGCCAGCTCTCAATTCTCATTTTTTTCACTCTGGGATTATCTATGTTGCTTGCTAATGTAGTATTACACTTAATTCAGGTAATACCCTTAATTCAGGTATACTATAAAATATGAGTGAAAGAGACAAAATTTGTCCTTTTTGAGTTTTGGAATCTGAAATGGGTTTGGATTTATGATGCCTTGGTCTCTGATCAACATGTTTACACAGAATGTCCCCACTATGACTACCTCATACCTTCAGTGAAGTACCTACATAACTAAATTTACAGATCCATTTACAGGACATTTTTTGTTTCGGTAAGAAAAGCATAGAAATGTGACCTTAAGTCACATATAATCTAGTGACTAGTAACTAACAGTCTGATTCTATCCTCACACAAGTCAATCTTAAATGTTTTTACTCTAAGATTGTATCAAAAGCACTTGAGCTTCCTATCCTTGAATACTCACTTGCACTCAAGTCGAACAGTTGTTAAACTACTGCTGCATTTTCCAATGGAGATATTTTAGGGCCACTTTCTGCTGACGTAATTTTCTCCACCTAAGTGATTTCAACAAATGTGAACCACCTTTTTATCAATTCTCAATGTAAAAGATTTCTTCAATGCAATTCTAGGACTCTATTTTTGGTTTTTTCTATAGCTGTAAACCATTCCCATAAAGGTTTATATCACTGTTGTGAAAGGTATGTATTAAACTGTAGGTGTTTTGATGAGATACAGGTATCAAGTTTCTGTATTGGAAAATCATACATAAGTAGACACTGGAAAGGACCTCTGGGGATTACCCAGTTCTCCTGTTCCATTGCCCTGTTTACAGCAGGGTCAACTATAACAGGCTGCTCAGAACCTCATCCAGTTGAGTTTTTGATAAATCCAAGGATGGATGCCTCACTTCGAGGCAACCTATTTCAAAGTTACCTTTATAGTAAAAAATATTTTCTTTCATTTTAATGGACCCAGCATTATTTCAGTTTTTGGCCTTTGCCTATTTGACTGGGGACCACTGTGGACTGAGAAAATCTGCCTCTGTCTTCTTTACTTGCTGGGGTACTGCAGGGGTTAATGTATTGGCACCTCTGATGGGCACATAGTCAGACTAATTTCTCAGAAAAAGTGTGATAGTTTTCTTCATGACTCTGTCCTCTTGGCATCTCCTTTTTTTTTTGTGTATAGAGAGAAGTGGGTCCTCTGCAGTCCTAACATGTTTATCAGAAGGTCTCTCTAAATCACTTGCACCCTTTCCTTGACAACTGAGTCTGTCACTTCAATTGATTTTGGTTGGCCAATCTCTTGTTGTCAAAGATACTTCTGTCCCTTTTGATCAACTCAATCCCGCATATTCCTAGCCTCAATTCTGTGGGAAAGTCCCATGGTCCTGAAAGATGAAACTGTTATCAATACCAGTTATGTAAGCAGTTGTTGACCAGCAGGATTTATCTACACTCTCTCAAGCACTTCCTCTCATTGTCAGGATTGTAGGGAAAAAACATTGGAGCGACCACGTCCTTTATCATGCTTCTGGAGACATGGAGTCACCTATGGTGTGTTCCAGGTCTGCTCTAGGCCTATCATTAGTACCTACATGGAAGAGCAGCAAGAGATGATAATCCCAGGGCCGGAAAAGGCTTGTTAGTCTCACCATGGCTTCCCAAATCCAAGCCCTTGGAAAGCAGCAATCCTACTTAAACAACAGGTTTGTTGCGCTGGCAGATGGGGTCCTTCATCCCCAGCGTGGAGTCCCCCCACACTGGCACTTGCTGTTCTCTGTTGTGCTGCTGAATGCTTCAGGCTCAGCTGGTTTGGACACTTTTTTGGCATAACTCCCAGTCCCTCATCTGCTACAAGGACAGTGAACCTGTTGCACATACTCATTAAATAAAAATACATAATGAAATTTGTAAATTCTTTTCATGTTTTGTTGCTTCTTGGCTTCATCTCAGGAGGAGTTTGATGAAATTCTCTTATATTTCCTTTCTTGGTTTGTTTTTGGGTTTGGTTGTTTGTTTGCTTTTTCATTATTCCCACTACAGAAGGTCTAGCAATTCCTGAATAAAAATCGTGGCAATAATTGGCATTTCCTCAGTTAGGAAAAAAAAAAAAAAGGGAAAAAAAGGCAACAAAACATAGGTGGAATGCAAGGAATTGCTTAATTTCACCTCTGTATCTCAGTCATTCTTGTTCTTCAGACACTCAATGGTTCCACTGAGCATGTGTGAATGAGTGAAAACCAAACATGACATTCAGAATTTTTCCCAGGGAAATTGCAGTGGTATTTATACTTCAGACTACATTATAGATATTTGTTATCATATTGATGTGGTGAAGCTTTTGTTTAAAATAATCTGCTTTGCCTATAAAAAGAAACATATTTCTGTACAAATTAAGCTCAAAACCAGTACTAGATTGAAATATGAGAGATACAGTGTCTGATTAGAACAGAATTAATCTGGATAGCAATACATTTTATTGAGACATCCAAGGGATGCTGGCTGGTATTAAAGGTGTACTGAAACAAACATAGTAAAGCATTTATGCAATATATCACGTCTTTGCCTTAGAATAAAAGTTTCATGAATTATTAAAAATATTACTAGAGAACCCTAAACAAGCTTTCTTTTTTACAACAGATCCTAAAGGTAATGAAGGTTCCTGACTATTTTAGAGCCTTGGCATCATGCCTCAAAGAAGAAAATGCATATGCAATTAGTGCTTCAGAAAGCTTCTAGATAACCAGTAGTTCTGATAAGAATATGTGCAGGTGTGTCCCTACTTAGGGTTTCAATAGCCCTTGAAAAACATGTTTGAAGGCAGGACTTAAAGTAATGAGGAAATATTCAAAGTCTATCATGATTATTTTGAAAGGAAATTTTGGTCAAGAGTTTTGATTTCAGTCCAACCGCATATGACATAATCTTGCATTTTCACAATTCCATGACTGACCTGCGGAAATCAATTAATAGGATTGCTCAATAAATGAATGAAATGTTTTCCCAGTGCTTTCAGAGTCAATTCTCCTGTAAAAGAATAAACTATTAGAATAATCTTGAAAATTATTTTCTCTGGGAAATATCTCAGCATATTTCAGAATTTTGTTATGCAAAAAACCAGATTCTATAAAAACACAGTATACCTTTAATATAATTTAGCTTTTTTTTTTTTTTTTCTCTGAAAGAGGTTCCCTAAGCAACAGAAACAAGAGCAATTGACTCTTACAACAAGTGACTCAGTTCCTAGTAGTACAAGACCTGGTAAATTGTCACAGGTGTTCCTCAGCTCCCTCTTTTCCATTTTCATAAGCGAAAAAGGAAAGGGGTCAAATGATAACAAACAAACAAATAAATAATACTGCAAGATATGGATCCTGGGCAGGGTCACCTTCCACTAGATCAGGTTGTTTCCAAGGATGGGGCATCCATAACTTCTCTGAGCAACCTGTTCCTGTGACTCATCACACTCACAGCAAAAAATGTTTAGTCTGAATGCTTGGAACAGAATATTAAAATCTAAAGGAGGACAGATTGGAGAACTCTAAAATAACTAAAAGAAATGAGATAATGAATCTTTCTCTGGGCCATTTTCTTTTCCAAGTGTGACATAATTTTCCCAAGCCTGAAGAGGTTAGCAGCTAAAGAGACCTGATGAAACTAGAAAATGACCTCCTAGTTTTTGCAAGACAAACATTAATACATAACTTGTCAGTTGTACATGTTTTATGTCAATTATTTCACTTTTTTTTTTTTTAATACCAACAGAAATAAGAGACTTTTCTTTATTCCTGCAGAACTTATTTTGTCATGAAAGAGATACCATACTGTCATTCATAATTGATGGAGTGGGAGTAACATTCGCATTTTCTCTAGAAAAGTAAACAGGTGCAAAGCTATTTAATATACTTTAAGCAAAAGAAAACACCCTTGCTGCTATATGGAGAATTTATTTAATATTTAATTAATTCTTCCAGTTAATTATTGTGCGTTGTGTTGCAAGGACATATACGTGGGAAGCTTTCAGAGAGTGTCTGAGCACCTATGGATTTCACCATTAAACTTGTTTCAGAATCATTTCCTTGTGAACCCATACCTATGCATGACCTTCTGCTCTCTAAGCCTGCTAAGTACATGCCATTACGTAATTCTCTGCAGCTAAGTTTCCTTTTTTAGAATTCCCTTCCTTATGAATCAATGACATTTTGTAGTTTCAAGTCTCTCTAATACCACTGCCAGTCTTCTAATGCCTTCAAAGGTACAAACTCTTCATTTCCCACCTCAAGCATAACATTAGTCTCCATAGAGTGCACAAATCAAATTTAGGGTTATGCTTTCCACAAGTAGGCGACAATTCTCCAGCTTCTTCCTTATGTTGAGAAGTTCTTCACTTCTTTCCCTGCTGTCACTGATTTTGTGTGTCCAGCCTCCTCACTGTGGGCAAAAATTAAAGCACACCATCTGGGACTACCTTCCTGTATCTTTACCACATTGATTTGCCTTCTGTTCACAAGTCTCATTGGAAAGCCAGTCTTTAACTTCCTCTTAATCTCCATTTCCTCCCCTCTGTGACAGTATTATTCATTCTATAGAGTATTTAAAATTCAGTTTATGAAAAAGATAATAGAAGGCTTTCACTTCTATGGTGTTTAGTGATCTCGTTGGTTGAAGTTACAAATTTTATATATATCTGCATCTTCTGTCAAAAAGATCAAATTAAAACATGTTAAAATAATGTCATAAATAAAACAAATAAATAGAAATATGATACTTGTTTGCCAAAATCATCTTTCAATTAGATGAGTAAAGCATAAATATCATAATCACTCTATCCAGGTAATGTATAATACCACAGATCAATACCAAGGACATTATCCTAAGTCAGTAAATCAATAGTTAATTTTGTGTATTCCAATGTCTCTGACTCAACTGGACTTATTAGAGCATAAAGGAGTACACCAAATAATGACTAAGTTTTCAGTCTTTTTACTGTTAGATTCGCTACAGTACAAGCCAGTGGAGGGAGGTATTTCAATAGATCTTGAAAAAACCTTTTATTGAAGGAATATGAAGAAACTGTTCCTTTTTTTTTTAGCTAAATGTAAATGGAAAATAAAACATTTCAGGGATAGAGAGTCAAATCTTTGGGGCAACACAGTGAGTTGTATCAGCAGCAAAACTTTTCAGAAGAACTGCTGCAGTTGCTAGTTTTGGGTTGAACTACAGCTTCTGTATAGTTCTTCTCCAGGATGTATAATTGGCAATATGAAACTTTTTTGTCCTGCAGTCACACTTTCACCACATGGGTACTCTCAATGAGGTAAATGCATAAGTTTAAGTCACACAGAAGTCAGCTTGAATTTATTTGGCCCGGGGACAATTAAGAGCTTGTCATTTGTTATGTACCCTGGACACCATTCATGGTACGTTGAGGTTTCAGACCCTCTTCTGTACCAGTGCTTGTTTGCTTTGTTTAAAGCTTGGAGAATTTCCAGTCCCACAGAAATCTAGAAACTTCATTGATGCAGACCTATCTTCAGACCTTTTATTTCCTTTCAAATGTCAGATCACCTGCTCTCATCACCTAGGAAGATGATCCTCCTGAAGCACTTTGAGTGATTCTCAATATTTTAAAATAAGTTATAGGCTTTAGAGATCATTATTATTCTTTTCTCTGTTTAGCATAAAGCACAAAAAAATCAGTTTTACAAGGAAATTAAATGTAGTGTACCAATTTAGGAAATTGTTTTCAGTTAGTCCAAAGACCTGACTAATTTCTTTTTGGGTAACTTCAGCTTTTAACAGTTAGGTACCATGTACTATATTCCTCAATGCCAGACCTCTTTTCAAATCTTTTTCACAATTTATGCAATGAACTAACCTACTTTTTCTTGAAATTTAAACTGTCAACTTTATTTTTTTTTGCTATTAAAAAAAAATAGCAATAATCTCTCTCCACCCTTCACATAAGCCTTCCATGCAATCCAGAACATAAGTTCCTAAAAGACATGAATTACATGATTTCACTTTGTTATATGTAATTTTTTTTTCTCCCTTATCAGTTTATAAACAGAAACCAAAGAAGAAAATATTTTTTCTTCCAGTTCAAATTAGCATTATCATCCATTGTTTTATTGCAATGCTCATTTCCATTACATTAAATGTCATGGAAAGGGAAATAATTGCCTTTAAATTCAAAAGGATAGAGAGTTAATGACAAGAAGGACATGGGACTGCAATGCAAGCATTATCATATAACTATAACTTTACCTACAGTTTATTTTCTTTACTTTACTATGTGGTAAGTACAGAGAAATAATAGCTTCCAGAAACAAAGCTCTAAAAGAAACATCTATTATAATTTTCTGCATGAGTCTCCACATACAATAAAGTGACAGGATTTGCATTATAATTTGACGTACAGAACAACACAGGCAAAAATTGAATTCAGAGCTATTGTTAAGATACTATTTTCTTTTCTTTTTTTTTTTTAAATGCAAATACCCCAAAATAATGTATTGTGTTATATAGACTGTATACATGATCTGATCTTATATAAATCTTTAGGGACAACACAACTTTTTGTCCCCCAACAATACCTTGAATTAATTATTTTAACTTTTTAAAGAAGAATTTGCAAATTACTCTGGTGAAACTCTACCATAAGGTAGCCATTATTCAGATGCTGGCTGGGCGTCAGTGATCACATGGAAGGTGTGAGCCATTGCCTTTGAAGCACAGGATTTGTTTTATTCTTTTTTCCTCCTCTCTCCTTTGCTTTTTAAACTATCTCAACCCACTGCTTTTCTTCTGTTTGCTCTTTTTCTATTGTCTTCACCATCCCATAGAAAGGACAGAGTGAGTTAGTGGCTGTGTGGTCCCTAGCTGGCAGCTGGATCAGCCCCTCACGAGTGTGGGGCTGATCTTTCTGAGGCATTGCTAAGATAACATTGTTATCTAATTTCAAGGCTCTGTATTATACCACATTACCAACACCAAAAATGAAGGATACACATTGCAAGTGTCATTCTGACAATGGTAATTCATCCTTACCTTGAAAAAATGCATCAAAGGTATTTGAGCTGCTTGACTGTAGAATGAAGCTTCTATAAGGGTAGCTGATTAATTATTCCCAAACTACCAGAGGGTCTAATATGACTGACAGTGGCCTGTTCTGTCATATGATAACTTGCTGGTATGTAACTCTTGGATAACTGGAGTTTTCAGATGCAGTAGAAAATCAGAATCTCCTTATGCTGATGTAGTTGTGCAATTAAACTTTGTATTTCACCTATCCTGATCTCCCACCAGAGAAGTTTTAGACTGGATATTAGGCAAAATGTCTTCATTAAAATGGTGTCAAGCATTAGAATGGGCTGCCTAGGGAAGAGATTCAGCCACCAATGACTCAAGGTATTTATTTACCAGATGTGTACGTGTGGCATTCAGGGACATGGCTGAGAGATGAACTTGGAGGTGTCAAGCTTACAGTTAGTTGAAAATCTTTTTCAAAGTAAATAATCCTGTGACTCATCCCACAGTCCAGTTGTTTAATGCCACCCCCCACCTGGAGAGCCAAGGTAAAGTCTGTGAAATATATGTTGCAATTAGAGCACATATTGGAATTCTTTCTCACATTCAGATCTTTGGTCTTTGACTTGTATAATAAGGCTACTGTAATTTAACTGAGAAAGAAAATGGTATTTGATGCAGAAATTATGAAACTCCTGAGATCTCCATCTGTTTTTAAATCTTCCTTTATTATGCTTCACTTACTTCCTATCATCCAGTTTTTTACCTTTTAGAGGGTGAAGAGAGCCTGTAAATTAATTTTTAATTTTTTAGAGGATTGTTAATCCATTATCTGTTATTTTACAGCTGCTGAAAAAGAAGGGATGAGTCTTCTTCCATTTTTATGAATATATGTTAATTCATTAATCCTCTTCCTGTTGATCACTGAAGAATCTTGATGTATAAACAGATAATATTTGGAAAAATTTTGGTACACTTTGATCATGAATACAATAAGAAGGACATAGTATGTGAAATAATATAGTCACGTGTAACTGAATAATGCAATCACTTAGTGAACAAGTGTTTTAGGTCCCTTTCTAGATTCAACTTAAAAGATGATCCACATGAAAGTTATTTTAGAAATGTATATAATAAATGTTAGTTTAAGTAAACATACTCTGGAGAAGAATAGAGAAGGAGAAATTTAAAATATTGAATAGAAATGAATTATTATTACTATAGCAAAATAATACCAGAAATTCTCATTTTATTTTCAAAATAGCTTTATTTTCAAAATAGCAAAACCCATTCTGGTTGGGGGGGGAGGGGGGATTTGAGAGTGAAATTTTGTTGCTCTTAAAAATGCTAAGGATCAATCCTGTAATGAAGAAAAAATACTGAAAATTTTGAATGTGTATTAGCCAACATCAAAATGAATCCTTTCACACCTTGCTGTTAAGTTTCTACAGCATTTATTTTCTGTAGATACTAACTGTATCCACATTGATGTTTTGAATGTCATGCTTTCTCAGAAACAGTAGTTTGAATGGATCTCACCGATTTGCTGTGCTGTGTTCCATTTAAAACAAAATTGCATAGGTCTGTGAAAAACAAAGTGAGAAATATATAGGAACTACAGAACAAAAATAAACACAAATAACTTAAGGAAAAACAATGGATGAAAGACATGTGAAGAAAAAATTAAAACAGTGTTTGAAATTGCAGTGAGCTACTATTCTTTGTCATGCTAAATTTTGCCCAAATGATGAAGTTCTCCTTGATCAATATTTCAACTCATTTGGTGAAGCATAGGCAAAATTCTCAAGGGATAAAATAGATTAATTTCATTAAAAATGTGTCTTTTTCTCCATTTCAGCAACCTTATTTTTTGGGAAGAATGTTGTTTAAGCTGCATACAAAACTCCATTTTGTCAGTCTCAATTAAAAGATCAGCTGCAGTTAGGAATAGTACCTGTAATGTCAAGATTTGCAACATACTCTCCTACAGAATAGGAAAACACATGAATGGGAGGGATAAAATTTATTTTGTGGAATACTCTCTAGCATGACTTTAAGATGGCAATATGTGTCCAGTATGAGATCTTGAAATATTAACTGCAGTCTAGTGGCAGAAAAATACACATTTACAATAGTATCCAAAGAAAATAACAAAAGCGCTACAAACCATGGTCTCCGTATCAAGCACTTGATTTTGTCTAAGGTGTTGACTAGTCCTTGAAACATGTTAAAAAACCCCCTCCAAAATATTGTACAGTAAGAAAAATGTATGGAAATTAGAGAATTCGAGAAAATTCTTTTGAAGGAGATAAGTTTGCTTCAAGTTTAGGAAATAGTGACAATTGCTGGTTACCCTCAGGATTTGTCAGAAAAAAAATGCAGTTTCTTTATGCATGTACTAAGAAAAGCAAGCAAGCAAAACCAGACAAACAACCACAAAAAAAGCAAATCAACCAAAGAAACCAAGCAAGGAAAACCCCCAAAATCTACACCTCTCATTCACTTCAGGGTTCCTGAAATTGCAAACACTTTCAGCAATAGTGTAGCAGTCAGTGGTACGTACAGGGCTGTTCAGTTCACCCAAAGTGAAGATTCCAGTGGTGGGAAGCTGAACTGTGGATTGTGCTGCCTATGTCCTCAGTGATCGTTGATTGGTGATTAGTTGTTTAGTTGATTCCATATATAGTCACCTACATTTAAGCTTCATAATATAATTTGAATTCTACATTTATCAGTTTAGTATTCTCATAAATGTGCTGGTAGAAACTAGAATAAGATGGAAAAAAGCTGTCCTTTCTTCCACTTTTTTTTTATTTTTTTAACTAGTAATTTCTCTGACAGCCTGAATGCTTCTTAGGGAAAATATTCTTACTGTATGATCTTAGTGTCTCTGTAGAGTACGATGAAAACAAATTGCTTCTTGACAGATTCCTGGAAGGAGTGACAGAGAACATGGGCCACCTCTGGTGTTGAAGTTTACACCATGTGAATCTCTGTCATCTTTCCTCTCATGGAGGAATCAGGTGATAGAATGATTTTATTTCTAGGACATGTTATTTTTAACACACTTCATATCTTTGAAACAAATGTATCTGTGTAATTTTGAAAATAAATGCTGAAGTACTTGAAGTAAATCAGTTTTCTTGGGGAAGATATTTTTTAAGTCCCTTTGAAGCCAGTGCAATTGGTGTAAATGAGTATTCCTGTCACTTATAATGAGGTCACAAATACACCTAGTAGAAAATTTTCTGTGCCTTTTGAATTCCCTGTATAACCACATTGACCTAGTAATTGCTTTTAAATGATAAAACCATTCCTCTTTCCCACTGCCTGTAAAATTACAAATAAAAAAAAATACCAGTGTCTGGAAAGTAAGATTATAAAGCCTTTGATATGTGAATGTATGGATCAAGAGGACATTTAGAACTCAGAAAAATATTGCTTTAGGTTTTAGAATGATAACTTGAAAATCATTTTAATTAAAAAAATTGCTAAATTGCTACTCACCAGATGTAGATCAACACATGTAGAATTGTGTTCACAAGCATTGACTATGCAGTCATCAATGTCTTGGTCACATTTCAATCCTGCATATCCTGGGTTGCACAAACAATAGAAGCCATCGACAACTGCAACAGAGATTGAACTTTAGTGCTAAGAGTCTTAACAACTGAATGTAGTAAATTTACTAAGTTCCAGTTAAATAGTATCTGGAAAAGATTAGGACCAGGTTTACTTAAATGGTGTGGACATGTTAAAAAATTGGAATAAATAAAATGTCATCTCAAAATACCTTTTAAATATGGAAGCAGATTCATGTTCTGAAATATTTACACAATAGAAATATTGTGATTCAAGAGTTATCAATGCGTTAAAAAGTGATGTTATAAGTAATGAGTAATTTTCTATCATAAAACAATCACAAAATACATAACATTCTAGCTTTAAAATGATATCAAAATAAGATATGGCAGGCAAAAAATATTTGGTTTATTGGTTGCTTTTAATGTAGTTATTGCTATTGTAAGGACTGCCTCATATTATACCACTATATTAAGAGAAAACTTACTTGAGTTAAATTTTTCTATGACTCTTGTTAAGAATAGCAAGATAATCATATGAATTCTGTCTCTTTTTCATCATTAGTAATCCAAATGGTGAAGAATCTTTAGAGTGCTCCATCCATATATGGAGTTCATGACAGAAGGAATCACACTTCTTGCAGGCCTGCATTTATTTGAACCTCAAAGGGGTCCCTGGGTTCTTCATTATCTCTGAGATTTACCATAGAATCTATTCTACCATCGTGTCTGTACACACAGCTGCTACTGTATTCATTAACTGCTTTTAGTCCTTCAGCACAGGAGCATTATTCATATACTAAAAGCTTCCCAACTTCCTTAGAATTCCTGCTTTCTGCAGCCAGTGCACATAGGGTAGAGGAACTCAAATATCTGCATGATAAAACTGCACCCCAAGGACAAGCTGTTCCCCTAAAAACTGGCACTTTGTCAGCATGAAGAACTTTCATACAGCTCATCTGAATTCCAGTTCAAAAATATCTCTAAACCAATGTAGACCGCATAGAAAACATCTGTAAATGTAATAGGAGATAGTCTTAGCTGGATAGAAGATGAAGTCACTCACCTTATTCCCAGATAAGGAAATATATACTTTTAAAGATATTTCATTGAAACTGATTTTTTTTTTTTATTTTAACCAGGAGAGTTTTAGACAATGATGAATTTAGTAATTTGGGCTCAGTTCTTTAAGATCTCATCTGAAACCAGTAGGCTGATTAGATCTTCTGCATATTTTTCTAAAAAATATACATTTCATGGAAGTTCGTAAATTTTTTTTTTTTTTTTTTTTGAAAAAGGATGTGAGGAAAAAGTAGAGAGATGTAGAAGCAGACAAGCATGGTTACTCAGTGCTTTAAGTGTGGACCCTATGCGGAAAAGTTGAGCAAGCTTGCTTAGTATTAGACCTTTGGGGATGTGCTCATAGTGAGAGGGCTATTTAACAATGACTTCCAGGATACTTGCACAAGTGACAGAGCTGAAATCCCTTACTAGTGCTAGGAGGTATTATGAGGCAATGGCCAAAAGTTGCAGCTCAGGAGATTCGAATGGAACTGGAAGAGTGTGAGAATTGCCAGAGTAGGTAATTGGTGGAATACACTGTAAGAATCCGTGTCTCTTGGGCTGCTGTTTGAGTCCACTCCGGCTAGCTATGGATGCCAGCCCACACGGTCTTACATGGACAAAAGCAAAAGACAAGAAATGCTCTTGTCCATGAGGGAATGAGTGTCCTGTTTATTGGCTTGGGAAGAGACACTGCAGGTTCTGGCTACCTTCCAGGTGGAAAAGAGGGCGTGACATTCCTGCAGAGGACCTCTTCCCCCAGCCCCATCCCGAGGAGGATGGGAGAGGGGGAAGAGGACCCGGCCAATGGGATACCATTGAGGAGGGGCAGGGAGAGGGGTACCCAGGGGCCAGACCACCAGGGCTATATCAGAGAGGTGCATGAGGGAAAGACCATGTGATGGGAGAAGAGAAATAACAATTTACGTTACATAACATATTCAGTACAAATTTCCAATCACCCAGTGAAAAACAACTAAATAAACTATTTAGTGCAATACAACAATACGCTGTCCCTCTTTGAAGGCTTTCAAAACTCTGCTAGAAAAATCCGTGACTGACCTGTTCTATCACTGTTAATAATCTAGCTTAGTGCAGGGTTGACTACATGACCTTCAAATGTTTTTCACCTTTCCAGTCAGCATTTTAAGATTCTCTGAAGATTACTACTATTTTTTTGTTCATTTTTTAAAACAAGTATAGAAAGTGTCAGATAGATATCAAGAGCCCTATAAAACTTTCAAATAAGTACTCCATACTAAACTTGGCCTGCCAATACAGACAGAATATAGTAGGGTAATCAAGTTGCTTTTAAAACCTTTCAGTACATCTTGCAATGAAAGATTAAGTTACACAGTTACATGCAGAAGGTAAACAGGCACACCCTTTTACATTAGTTAAAAATTAAACAGAATTTTTTCACTTATTAGAATTATGACATATAATGCCTGAGTGCTCCGTGAGCTTTTTTCAGCACCTGAATATTCTCTCATGAAATGCGCAATATAAGATGTTTTTGGTTAATTTAGGTATCAAAGGAGACAGCACAAATCTCATTAAAATTTCTCATTAGCTACAATTCTGACCCCCTGAACACAAAAACCCCAGTGCCAGGAGTTGAGGCATTTTGGCAAAAATAATCCTTCTGGTTCAGGCTGTGAAGCTTCAGACAAGCTGAATTTCAGTAAATTATCCACTGTTCTCCCCAGAGCAGCTCAGCAGCTGCAGACACTTCAAGAGAAAGGCTACCCTACATTAAAGTGAGTAACCAGACTGAACTCACTGTCATAGCAGTATCCGTGGAGGCAAGGGTTAGAGCTGCACTCATTGACATTGATCTCACAGCGTGGACCTGCAAAGCCCTTCACACACTGGCAGTGGAATCCAAGGGGAAAAACATCCAAATTCATTTCTTCTATGCACACGGCTCCATTCTCACAGGGATTGCTGGCCTCACAAGGCCTAAACTCACAGTTCAAACCTGAAAATGAAAACGGCAAAGCTGTCAGTGTTAAATTAATGAATATATCCCTGTCTATTATGAGCTTTATTTTCTTTATAACTGTGGTTAAAATCGAGTAGGAGGGTCTCAGAGGTACGCATATGTATATTGCCATGCAGAAACATCTATATGCTTGGTATTATTTAAATAAAAAGACAATTTATATTTTGTTTATATTACTTTATATGATACAATACATTTAAAATCTAATAGCTATGTCACAGGTTTTGATAGATAGATATATCTTCCATCTTTTCTCTTAACCCTTGTGCCTTGAACAGCTCAAAAATGAAATTTTTTAGAATGTAAAAACAATAAATTAATTTTGATTGAAGCTTGCTTCTTGCTATTTTGTCTTGATAACCTGTTGTCACAACTACCACGTGAATTGTTCATACATTAACCTACAGTAGTGAACATGAATAAAATATATGTAACATTGTATAATTGTTCTGCTTATCATCCATTACTGAACACAAGTTATTTTACTGAAAATATGTACTTATTTAATCATGAGTGAATACCTTCTTTATTTATAAAAATTCCATACAATAGAAAATCTTGCACAGTCCCATTGTATTCTTTCCTTACTAACACTCTTGTATAGCAGATTATGTACATTTATTTGGACTACCCAAGGAACTGTGTGATTGTGGATCTTGGGTCACAAATGCCCTCATCTAAATCTTTAATTTGCAAAAATTAGATAAAAAGAGATTTAAAGGTCCATAAATCGAGCCTTTATTTGTTAGAACATAAAACACTGTTTCATGTTTTCCAGTTCTGATAATGGCAATGAGGGAGGCAGAGACAGCTGATATCAAATGGGTTTGGGTTTGTAAATCTGCCTGCATTTTCAGTCAGTGCTGCTGGAGGCAAGTCTGTTCTTTGAGGCTTACTTTCAGACAGTTCTTAGTGACTCTGAGGGCTGTAACAAACTGTACACAAGCCCCTCTGAATCCCTTTGAAGCCTTTCCATAACTACTGAAGCTGTGTCTATCCCATGCTTTCTGGTGGAGCTTCCCAGGGTTTGCTGTGCTCTGAGCCTTCTGCACTTCCCCAGTGCCCTTGCCTCCACTATGGTTGTCCAGCCATTCCTTTTTGCAGCAGTTTCTCCCTGTCCCAAAAACCTCAGACAGGCTGTAACCTTAATCCAGTGAAGGGCATTGTGACACGACAAGACAAAGCGCCTGGCTAGTCATGTGGAAGATACAATCCACACAGTTGCATTAGAGTGGGTTGGTAGCTGACAGATGCCCATCCAGCCCACTCTGTCACTCCCTCTCAGCAGGCAGGTGAAAATAATAAGAGAGAAAACCTTGAGGACCACGATAAAAATGGGGGCATCATTTACAAATTACTGTCATGGACAAAATAGAAACAACTTGAGGAAAATTGATTGAATTAACTGTCAATTAGAAATAGCACAGGATTGTAAAAAGCAAACACAAAGATAAAAACACCTTTCCCCACCCCTCTTTTCTTCCCAGACTCAACCTCACTCCTTCACTTCAGACTCCTCTACCTCCCCCTTACCCATGAATAGCACGGAGGGATGGGGAATGGGAGCTGTGGTTATTCCATGGCAGCTCTTTGACCCTTACCCTTCTGGCTGTGTCAGTGCAGATCCCCCACAGGCCGCAGCTCCTGCCAGAAGCCTTCATAATAATGAAACAAACACTGTCTAAAATGTCAGCAGGATTGTAGGTGAGCTGACTGCTTACTGTGGGATGGTCATTTAAGGGCTGAATTCTAAATGCTTTTAATAACATGTACAACAAGTAGGAACAGAACTGAGGTTAAAAAGAATCCAACAACCCTTTGACCCCAGTAATGATGCTGACAAAAGAGGAAAAAACAACACAAGTTGTTCCCTGTCTTTATGCTTATGATCTCTCTGATGCAGGATGATCCTGCTAAAGACAGCCAGCACTTTCAGATCTGGAATTCATGAAATTACACAGCAAAAGAAGCCATATGGCTCATTGAGATTTTGCCCTCAAGTTTCCATATTTATATCACAACAGCTTGACATGAGTGAAAACCCTGCTGATTCCTAAAGTGGAATAACACAAATAAGCTTAACACATGGCTCACAATCCTAAATGGAAATGACAGATGATCTAGTAATGCAGTACTTAATTTTCTATACCTGGAAAGGCAGCTTTACCTTTGCATCTACCTTCTGTGCACTTCCTTTTCTCTTTCTATTCATTCAGGAGCCCATTTATCTGTTTTTCAGCCACACCTGCTTGAGTTCCTGCACATTGGAAAGAACTGTGCTTTGAGGAAAAGGTCTTTTAAGATAAGTCAGTGGGCTTAAGACAAATCCTTTTTCCCTTCAGTGCAATCTCTAATGGGAGCTAGCCAAACAGATTTCTGAGCTAATGAAAACCAGCTCACTGAAGTTTGGAATCATTATTGCGCTACTTGAATTTTGCATTTCTCTCAAGATTATGAACTCTATCATCTCACTGCCATTATTGCCAGTTGTTTCCTACCTCTACATCCTAAACTTCCTCTTGCTTATTCACAAATACAGAGTACAGTTTTCTCACCCTGCAATTGCTTAAAAAAATTGGCAATATGATTAATTACTTGTGTCTTTCCATGTTGTCTTTTCAGCAGAAGTCAGTGTGATAATATCCCAAGGAGAAATAATGTTCCTAAGTCTTTTTTCCTGTTTCATAAAGATGACTTCATAAACTTTTTTTGATCAAGCTATCTGTAGAAGACATCTACATGAAATATGTACATTTCTTTAAATGGTTGCCATTCCACTCTGCCTGATCTACTTGAGTGATGTATCAATGAACTTTTGCCTGTGACATTAATCAGATATTAACCTCCAGGGTGCTTATCTTCCTATCAGCAGTGCTGGGAAAACTCTATCTGGGCCCCCACAGTTTGTGCCCCTGCTGCTGGAGTCCCCTAGTCCCCTTTGATATGCTCTGGGTATCTGCTGGCATTTTCATTGGTGCTGGCATGGACAAGCAGCAAAAGCAAGGAAGCTCTGGTAATCAGCCAAACTCTGGTAATCTCTTCCCCACATTAAGATCTCTGGCATGCAAATAAACCCCATCCAAGATCAGGTCTGGTCCCCTGGTATCACTCTCCCTCAGAGGAGTGTTATCTGTCAGCCATTGCTTTGTTTTAGTGGTAGTGATGAGGATGCATGTGTCAGATTCAGCTTACTTGGCCTTCCAGATAAAACCCCTTATCCAAGTAACCAGAAGGAATCCTCTTCCAGCCTTCACAGCTGCAGAGTCTCTTTTTCCCCATGCCTGAGTGTATCCTCTGCCTACCCTGATCTTGTGTTCCCATCCTGCTGCTGTGGATATCAGGTTTTCTCCCTTCAGGGAGCCTAAGAAAAACTTATTCACCTTTCATTTTGTAATCACTGCTCCTGTGTAGCCTATTATTCATCAGGTCCTTCCCCTGGCTGCATGGAAACTAAACCAGGATGTATGGAGAGGAGCTCACTCTCCTCCTTCCTCCCATGGTGTTCTGCAAATAGGAGCATGAATCTTGCTCAAGGTAGCTCCCCAGAAGGGTAAGAATTTCAGTGACAATTTGTGTAGATTTGAAATTACACCAAAACTATTTCCTGACAAAAAATAGATTTTCCCCCTTTTTAAGGATTTAGGGAAAACAAATTGCTTCTTTCATTCTAACTATAATAGAGTGAAAAAAATAAATTAACCTGAAATTTATATAGAATGGTAAATGACAATATGGCCATAAAGAAGTTTACCAAATCAGGCTAAGCCACATGGAAAGATGTTAGTTGCTATTAATATTATAATCTTTTTAGTGACTTGTTTCAAACAGTATTCACCACCCTTGAATTAGATAGTCAATATCCTTTTTCTCCCACCCAGCTTTCATGCATAACATTGCATGAAAAATCTTTTTGTCTGCTACTGTCAGAAATGGTAGAAGTTTTATTCCCATTCCAACTAGAAGATTGGTAAAACAAAAAGATAATAAAATAATAAGACTCTGTCCATCTAACTGAGTTCTTTTCTCTGAATCAATTAGTTTTTTAACTATCAGTCTTGAGAGTAATAAGATTATTCCGTTACTCAAAGAATCACATCTGTTGATATTATCTGAATATATTTTTGTTAAGCAATTAGTTATCAATGCTAATCAATACAAGAAGCAAGAAAACAAGAAAATAAAATTGGATGAGTTAATGTAGAATTTTTTTTGAAAATATTCACACAAAAATTAAGGTTAGGTAGGAGTAGGTTGCATAGGAGTAGGCAGTAGCGGTTGCACACTTGCAAAACAAGTTCACTTGCTGCTGCTGCTCTAATATCAACATTTTTTTTTCAAAGCTGTAAAAAAGATGTATAATTAAGGATAAATCAAACAGCAAATATGCTGTAAGTTAATTTTTTAAATAAAATAGCTTAATCTTAAAGCAGTTTTTATGTTTTCAGCATTTTCTCTCTCTTCTAAATATTTGTTAAAGAATTTCTGAACAAATATTTTTGTATAAATGTTTTACTGTAGCTGATTGATTTCAATACATCTATTTTGTTCTAAACATGAAATTTTCACTTGATCTGAAAAGTTTGTGAAGCAGCAGGTCTGTGATTGTTTACAGAAAGTAATTCTGTGCCAGGAAAACAGTTAATAAACTGTCTTCTCTCCATGACATATCAGAATTTTTAAATTCAGAGTAAAGAGGTAATGTTCATTAAACAGTTTAATGAAAAAAAGAGAATGTCCAACAGATGAAATGTGAAATAATCCATCACAGAAGTTCACTGATTTATTAATAAGTTCAGGTAGTCTTCACAACTGTGCTTATTTCCTTTAGACAGATTTAATCTTTTCGTTTGTTTAATTCTTGGCTACATTTTATTGATTGCAATAATAGATTGTCTTTAATGGGCAACTAAAGGCCTCTCTATTAGAATGAACCTGAATAAACCTCAAAAGTATATGCACAAACAATTAAATTAAACAGCCTGCTGAAGGACAATTTCCTTTACAGTAGCACAATATATTGCAGTAAGTATTATATGTATTTATCTACATTTAAGCATATACTAATAGCATATAGTATACTTGTCTATGAGCATACTATATATGAAACAATTAATAGTTTATTTGGAAAATATTATCTTTTTTTGGTTTAGGAGTGAGAAGCATATTGCATGTTTAGAAATTTCATTCAGCTGATATTAATGAGTTTCCTTTTCTACTGTATTTGCTTATAATACTTCTAGAATAGAATTTCTAAATATCATAAATAGATACTGAAAATAGATTTTATTTTGCTGAAATAGACCATCTTTTAGGGCTATTGCTAAAAGTCAAAAGCTTAATTTATAAAAATGACATAGAAAATAAATTGCCTGAAATAAATTTCTATTTCTTTATGTGAAACTACTGATATTTGTTTGTTTTATTTGCTCAGCATAAATGTGTACATGAAATGTTTTGATGTGTAATACTGAAGTTTCCTATAATCAAAAGCGACATCTCTGCAATGTTGTTATTCTTTAGGAAAATAATCTAATAAATAAAACATTTGCTACTAACATTTTATGTAATGAAATCTGACAACAGTTTTCAAATTCAGCATTTTTCTGTAAAAGTATGGCCTGCAAAATGCATCTCATTTCAGACTGATGGTACAATTATGACAATATAGTGAAAATAAAATATCTACCAGAAAAACAAGTGTGTCATTTGAATGACAGTTTCTCAAATTATAACAAGAAGTCTGGTAATGGTGTTAAACACACATTCATGAGGACAAGAAACTTTCAAGAGCTAGCAAGCAGGTAGCAGCACCAGCACTGTGGTTTTGTGATCACAACATCACTGGAATGGCATTGTTTCAGTCCTTTTTAACTTTTAACAACAGAGCTGAAAGACTCTTCTAACATTGATATTAATCACTACTCTTTTCCAAGATAAATTAGACAAATTGAATTCTTTATAATAAAAATAAAAATATATTTAGTTATGGGAAATAACCCAGTGTTCAAAGGCACTATAAAGTTATATAAAGACATGCCTGCCTATCTATATGAAACTTACTGGTTTTCCCGAGATTATCCATTTGAAACGAGTGAATACAAAAACTTTAATTCATAAGTTATTTGATCACTTCAGAGAAATATGTGGTTTTGTTTTCAACACCTCAGTAAGCTCTTGCTCCCAAAGGCTTTCATAGACTTTCCATAAAATCCCAGGAACACTAATGAGCACGAAGTTTGATATCTAAAATCTGATTTCCTTGCAACTGTAAATATTAAATGTCTTAATGTTAAAGATAAAACTGTCTCTACTAAAAGTTCAAAACTTTGAGAAGCTTAGATGTACCTCTAAGCTCGCCATTATTTTAAAAATTGCCTGATTGCCTTGATCTGCTATGGGACATAAGAAAACATTTCCACAACTGAGACGATTAAAGGCTAGTAAAAGTAAATAAAAAACCCCTAAAAGTACCCTGAAAATGGGTAGGAAATAGAAAAAATAGGTGAAGCATGCATATTTTTACATTACTTGAAATTAAGCTGAGTATTATAATATTTTAAAAACTTAACAATTGTTTTCTTATACTTCAAGTTTATTGCAAATCCATTCTTTTATTTGGAATCCAAATTCTACTTTCCATTAAAGGATTTGGTTCGAGATTCTGTGTATAAACAATGAAAAGACATTTTCTCTGAAATCCATACTAATTGAAAATCATATGCTTTTTTATTTTTAATGGAAGAACATTTGAAAAAAATACTTAGCACTTTTCAAGTAAAAATACATATTCTTAATTATATATGATAATACAGAGCATGCAACAGTGCTAAAAGAGAGTGAGAAAGACCCACATCACAAATTTTAGAATGAAGATCACACAGAGGTATATATATTATTGCTTCATACCTGTATAAATTTCTGTAAAAATAGAAGAAAGCAGAAATTGAATGTATTATTTAGATGCAGATTTTTTTTAAAATATGCAAGTTTATAATGTATAAACAATGAAGAGATATCTGTATCCACATTTGTGAATTTCACATTTCACATAAGAACCTGCTTCACTCTTTCTCAGAAACAAAAAGAAGAATTCCACAACGGAAAACAATTAATAAAAATCTATTTCAGACTGAAATATATGGGAATGCTTTTCTTTTAATTCTTTATTTTATCTGCAATAGCATTCAACTGAAATTAATATTAGGTGTGGAAAACTTACTGAAAAATTGTATCAAACTTATGTTTTCCTTATGGCTGAGGACTTGTGGATGTTAATAATGAATTGCAATAATGGCTGCCTTTCGTTCTGGTGGTCAAACTCTTCTTTGTTCCAAGATCACACTTTAATTTTCTTAAAATTTGAGTGATTAGACAGATATTATTTATAGCATTTGATACCAAGATTATAATTTTATTACATTTAGGTTTTCTATTGGCAGAAGACCCTATGCCATAAATAGGCTCACTATGTAGAAAAATGAAGCTAAAATCATTTGCATCAATAGTCAAAAAACCTCTTTGAAATTCAGTAAACTGATCTTTGAGGAGCAGCAATGCCTTCAAAATTTGCAGGGCAGCCCTGGAAAAGTTGACCATGTTTCAGGTCTTTAAAAATGGTGGTTTGCACATACTTTGTGGAAAAATAAGGGCCAGATTTCCATTTGCAATGATTTGAACTTTTATCATCTCCATAGCTTAATTCTGCTTTCCAAATAGAGATCTTGAACACCATTCTGGCAGAATGACTGATGAAATTCAAACCCCTTATCGGCTGTAGGTGACTGGATTTACACATGAAGTATTCTCAGATTACTCATGGCTGTAAAGGCTTAGAGAATTTTTCTTGTGGATCAAGATGTGTCCCAAGGTGCAAACTAAGAGCAGAGTTGAAACTGCAGCACTTACCTTGCTGAATCTGTATGGACAGACTTAAGCAAGCACGGTTTTTAGCGATGCCTTTGTGTTCTCAGGGCTGTTCTGAAAGGCCACAGCTCTCCTACAGACCTTGGCATAAGGGCCAGACCCTTGTGGATATCTCACATACCCAAAAGCCCCTAAATAGACATCAGAAATGGCTAGGAAAAAAGCTTTCTCTCTGAATTGTTTCATTTTGGAGACAGAAGCAGATGAGAATATTCATTTAGATGGCAGCTTTTAGGAACAATACAAAACGGAATAGAAATATCAGAAAAAAATTCCAAAATCCTGCAGTGACTTCATAAATGAGCCAAAAGCAAGTCCCAGCTCCTACTGATTTCCATTCAGGCATTACATATCCTTTATTGTTCAAAGGCAATGCATGTTTTCTTGGTAATATAGCCCAAATATGAGCACTCTGCTTGTCTTCCCTCAAAAAGCTCCTATGTGATGCAGACTGCCCTTCATGTATCTATGCATCAGTTTCATTTTTTCCCCTTAATAAAATTTTATTTGGCTCTTCAGTGTCAAGAGAGTGGCAAAACAAGATAAAACCTGATGTTGAACAGAGTATAGTGGTTTATGGTCTAACACACAGTTATGCTAGAAAGAGCCAGAGGTCTTGCAAACCTGCCTGTTTGCAAGGGGCTTGGCACAGGAAAGACTGAGGTTTGGCCTATGAGCACTAGAAAAGTAATTGCTCCATTATCTCTACTCCAGCTTTTTGCCTTCATGAGCACTTATGTTTCTTACTTATTATCTGTTTTGTAATTAGCTGTTCTCATAATAGAGTGTCCTGTGATGAAATCTTCATTATTACTCTTGTTTTTTCATAGACTTAAGCTTTTTGTTTCTGCTGAGTTTCCTTTCTTACTAGTTTACTTTCTTTTGCAACATGTTTGATGGTCAATTACCATTTTTGCTTTGATCTTAATTGGAACACATTTGGAGACGTGTCATTAAGGCTGCAAGAAATAAGTAGACATTTCCTCAGAACTGAATTTCAATTTTCCTCTACAATTGCGTATATTTGGTTTAAAAGGTCATACCTATTAGCAACATCCAGACAAAATACATGCAGTGCAGTTTTTGAAATGAGTCATGTAAATAATTTGGATCAAACAATAAAAATCTTTGCTCCATTTATTAAAAACAAGTTACTAAACAACTGGTGTTTTTTCTCTTTTGTTTTAAAGAAAAAAAATCATGCCAACTCTCATAGGACTATGACATATTTAATATACAGTCTCTAATTGAAACTAGAATTTTAATGCTTCCTTCCTTCCTGAGCTTTCTTTGGGAAGAGCAGATTACTGGCTCAGTCCACGTGTCACAGAAATGCTGTTAGTTTCACCTTTGCCTTAAATACAGGTGTAGAAAAGGGGGAAAATTTGCAGTCCTGGTGTTGGACTGCAAGATCTGCTCTTAGTTATCAATAATACCAAAGAAGAAGAAAACAGTCTTTTAAGTCTTACTTTATCTTCTGTAAAAATGAGCTGGTCTAGAAACTGTAGTGAGATCATTCACCTTGTGCATGATAAGAATGCTGAAAAGCAGCTTGCCTGATACAGGGGAAAACTCTCTCTGCTACATTCTCAGCAAGGACTGTTGCCTAATAGTTGTGAGTAACTTCATTGATGTGACTTAAGAATGTTGGCATTTCAAAGCTCTGAACAATAAGGTACCATAAATTACTATGAACTTGACAGTTAAAAGAATATTTGAGTATCCTCAATGTTCTTTCAAAACACTAAAACCACCAATAAAACAGCATAGATATAAATACAGACAAAGCTATAGCTTTATTAATTGCAGTGGTTTTGAATATGTTTGAATTTTTAATGGGACAGCATAGTGTTTTCTGGCAGAGCTAGGGGAGCTTTCATTCTACCTTCTGTGAAGTTGTTAGGACCCCTAAATGAGATACAGCCTAATCATGTTTCTCACTCCTTCTGCTCTCTGCCCAAGGACTTAACATCAATTCTCTAATAGCTGTGATTCTGTTATAGAAAGACTTCATTTTTAGAATCAATATCATAATAGAAAAGTTATTATAATAACTTCCCAGCTAGGACACTCTAATGGAATCAAACTCTCAATAATATTAACAATATTAAAATATTTTGTCTAGCATCCAAATCAAGTTTATCTTCCTTCCTTCTCCCAGTTCCAGTTGCTTGTCAGCAGCAAATGCAACAGCTTCTCTCTCCTCTGTTTCTGAAGAACTTAAAAATGTCCACTGATAAAAAATTTTTGATATACACAACTATCACTGTTGTACCTCATTTATGATACAAAACAGGTCAAAGTGGAGTCATTTCTGAAATGTTTATTTTCAGGTACTAATATATTACAACCAGGCAGAAGCAACTGTACCAGACATATTAAGGATGAGTCTTATATGTAAAGAACATCATACTGCAGTGCATGTGAGGGGCAGCACAGCCATTTCAGCTTTAAAGCATGAGGTGTGATAATGACTTGTACTAAACAGCTTAGTGGCAGAACACTGCTGAAAGCCAACAGAAACAAAGAACTGGACTTTTATAAGTGGATTGTCATGTTTGATTAATTAAAACATATTCACAAAAAACATACAGTACTTCTGGCATAGATAACTATTATAAATGGCAAAAGCATATTATACAAACCTAGATGCTATATTTTTTTCTCTGTTTACCTTAGTCACAATACAGGCTCAGAGGGGCTCAGTAACTTTTAGGATTTCTGTGGTATTACACAGGAATCTCTTTCTCTTACCAGATTAATAACTTACTATGGTATAGATTTTATTCTCTTAATCAAATCTTGAGCTTCTCCAAATCAAGGTCAAAAGAATTATGATGTAAAAGTACAGGGAATATTAAGTTCATTATTTTGTACCATATCATGACTACAGGTAAAACTTGATAATTTTGGAAAAGAGAAAATCAATTTTCAACTGCACGAGGACAAGGAACTTGAAATAGGATGAAAATACTTCAGCTATCATACTTAGTAATTAGAACATTATTAGATGTTGACAAGGTTGTTATTTCATATCTGAAAGTCTTATAGGTTCATTCAGTTTTCTCTTGAATTATGCATAGGTGGACTGCTAGTACCCTCAAGCTGTTAGTCTGAACATTTGGAAACTCAAAGGTAGTAATTTCAGTGGCAAAAATTCCAATGAAATACTAGAATTTATAGAAAGACCATGATCTACACTGCATGGGAGGAAATCTACTCTCAGGGGAACACTGGTAGAGAGGAATGAATAAGTTTTGTTAGGGTTACACCAGCAGCATCAGAAGATAGAATTCTCCATTGCTCTCTATTCCCATTTTGAAAATTGGATTTTCTAAAAAAGAGTTGGTGCCCACAGGAGAAGTAGAACTTCATTCACATATCAGACATGTAAAGTCTCACAACCTGGACTACAGACATGTGATGAAAAATTTAGCTATATATCACTGCCCAAGTATCAGTTTTCTTAGAAGCTTTTGATGACTTCCATCATTCTATGCAACCCAATGGAATGAGTTAAAACATTTTTTCTAAGTAGACAAATTTGTGCTTTGAAAAAACCAAACAAAGAAACCCACTGCTCCTCCCAAGAAAAATAACAGAAACTATGAGCACACCTTAATTGAATTTCTGATTAATTTTCATATTTATATAAAACTTGTATAAAAGTTTTTAAAATATAAAAGTGTCAATTCAGGATAATATAAAGTTTGCCACACGTAAAAAATGAATAGCAGCTATCTTGCTCTCAGAAGACTTGAAATGGCAAGAAAGCAAAACTTTGCTTAAAATCATGAGGAAATTAAGGGGAAGAAAAAAGAAAAAAATCAAAACTTTCTGGTCATAATCTTCCTTAGTCTTCTTGTTAAAATAAGCAAATAAAAATAGTCAAGGAAATAAAACCAAAAGCAAGATAATTGTATGTAAACCAGTTTCTATATATAGAATAAATTTCTAGCTTAATCTGACACACTGTCTTTTGTATGAATGCACCTGAATGCCCAAATCATGCTCTGAATCATCATTCCTTATTTCCACATTCTATATAGTGGGCATCTGCTGTACATCTCCTGATCAACTGGTACATGTTCCTGATTTATGTTCCCAATAACAGTGCATGCCCTTCAAGTCGGATTTTGTGATGGAACAATCAAATCATTGCAATATTCTATGGATATATATCTTCAGATTGTTTTCCAGGTAAATGACAGCATTCATAATACAGCATTTATTGTTTTCCACTAAGAATATCAGAAGCAAGAAAATCTGTGAAAATACTCAAAACCAGAACAGGTGCTCCTATATCCTTTTTGCCATTAACATCATGCACGTACTTTCTTACCTAAGTGCTTCTGTAATCTGTAATTAGTGCACACAAAGCTGTTCATTAAAATGCCCTGAATATATCCAGACAATTAGAAAACAAAGTTTAACTAGACATTATGTTGGCTTACTGTGATCTATTAAAGGCTACATTTACAGCAGTTTAACACTAAATAAACAGATGGTGTGAGACAGAGGTAGCGTTTTCATATAAACCTAATCTACTTTTATTTATACCCATATAAATCCAGACAAAATCAGTATAAGAATTCGATGTTGGAAGGCGTTGAATAAAGCTGTAAAAGAAGTAAACAGCCTCAGACATCCTGTACCAAAAATATTATCATAGAATGGAGTCATAGAATAATTTAGGTTTGACCTAAATGACCTCCAATGTGACTGAGTCCAACCTCTGACCAATCACCACCTTGTCAATTAAACCACAGCAACAAGTGCCATTTCCCGTCTTTTCTTGAACACCTCCTGGGATAGCAATATTGATGCTTCCCTGAACAGCCTATCCAATGCTTAATCACCTTTTTAGGGAAGAAATTCTTCTGGTGTTAAACCTGAACCTTCCCTGCTTCATCTCTTGTCCTGTTGATGCCTGCTTGGGAGAAGAGGCCAACCCCCACCTTGGTACAATCTCCTTTCAGGAAGTTGTAGAGAGTGACATGAACACCCCTGAGCCTCCTCCTCTGTAAGCTAAGCAGCCTCAGCTCCCTTAGCCACTCCTGGTATGACTTACACTCCAGAACCTTCTCCTGCTCTGTTGCCCTCATGTGCACACACTCCAGCCCCTCAATGTCTTTCTTGCAGTGAGGGGCCCAGAACTGGACACGGGATTTGTGGTGTGGCCTCACCAGTGCCAAGTACAGAGGGACCCTGTCCTGGTCCTGCTGGACACTCTATTGCTGATACAGGCCAGGATTTCACTGCCCTTCTTAGCCACCTGGGTACACAGTGGCTCGTGTTCAAACTCTGTCTACCCCAGGTTCTTCAGTGGCTCATGTTCAAACTCTATCTACCCCAGGTTCTTTTCTGCTGGACAGCTTTCCAGCCACTCTGCCCACAGCCTGTAGAGATGAATAGGGTTTCTGTGTAGGACCCTTCACTTTGTCTCATTGAACTTCATAATGCTGACCTTGGCATACTGAACCAGCCTGTCCTGATCCCTCTGGAAGTTAGCCTTTCTAACTTCCAACAGATCAAAAATCCCACCCAATTTGGTGTCATCTGCAAAGTGATTGAGGGTGCCCTTGGGCCCTTCACAAAGATCATTGGCAAAGATACTAAGCAGGACTGGACCCAATACTGGGTCCTGGGCAGCCCCACTAGTGACTGGCCATCACACAGATATGGCTCCATACATCACCATTCTCTGAGCCTGGCCATCCAGCCAGTTCTTAACCCAGTGAAGAGTACCCCTGTCTTAGCCATGGATTACCAGCTTCTCCACAAGTGTGCTTTTGGAGACAGTATCAAAGGCTTTGATGAAGTACAGGTGGAAAACATCCACTGCCCTGCTGTCACTCACCAGGTGGGTCAGGCAGGACCTGTCTATCCTAAACCCACACATCTGGGTCTGATCCCCTGGTTGTCCTGTGTGTGTCATGTGATCACACTCGAGATAATCTGTTCCATGACCTTGCCAAGGTACCAAGGCCAGGCTGACAAGTGCAGCTCCCCAAAACTTCCTTCCAACCCATCCTGAGAATAAGCATCACACTGGTCAACCTCCAGTCATTTTTGACCTTCCCAGTTAGCCAGAGCTGATGACAAATGATGGACAGTGTCATGCTGAGCTCTTCTGGCAGTTCCTCAGTACCCTCAGGTGGATCCCATCTGGCCTTACAGACTTGTGAGTGTCTCAGTGGCACAGCAGGCCATTAACTACTTCCTGTAATGTTCTCAGAGGATCTCAGTTACATTTTATGAGACTTGCCAGCAGGACTTACCTTTTCCATAAAGAATATGAGACACTGCTAGTCTGTTGAAGGATGACTACAGAATGGTTGACTTTCTGAATTTTTAAATACTTACTTAAATATCTAATGAATAAAAAAATCTGCTGGAAATCTGGTTCCTTTTGCAAGATGTACTCAAGAGACCAGTATTTCTAACCATGTACTGAAAATTATTTTACGTCTTCCTGCACAGAGGCAATGTGCAGATAATGCAGTATTCATTTACTTGTTTCTGTACTGGATTTTATTCAGTAGAACATCAATTAAAACTAACAAAAATGACAGACTAAATTTTGACCATTAATTAAAATAATAAGAGCAAACATGAGTGTTTGTTCATGAGCTCATGAAAAATGAATTTTATTCAACCATCTTCCCTATAGGGGAAAAGTCCTGCTGTCTCAACATACTAGGAAAATTGTCTTTTAATGATTGTTCTGGATTCCTAAGTAAGTATCATTATATTGAACTGCTGGAGGAAAAAATGTGTTTATATTTAATTTACAAATCAATAGGTGCTTTTAATTGAGACTATCACTTGAACTATATTTGCTCAAGAACACCACACAATTTGTTTCTTTAAATTATTTTAGCAGTAAGTGTTTAAACTTAGCTGAAAATTTTATTTATATGAAAAATTTATATGAAAACTTTCACAATAACTTTGCAATTTAAGTGTATTTCTTTTAAAAGCATTGTAAGAAAAAATCACATAGTTTCTGGATTCCAGGATAGCTATAAATTGCTTTTTAAAAATTATAAAATAACGTAGAGAATGCCAATAGAATTAGAGAGAAAACTGCGTAGAAAATCAACCAATCTTTGTGATGGCAGCTTAGTGTCATCATACCTCCTATTACCTACATAAGCAAATTTATTCTGTTAACAAACTGATTTTAAAGTACCAATTTTGTCTAATAAAGAAACACACCTACAGATGTATAAACAATGATCCCTTCACCTTAGTTGCAGCTGAAGGCATATATATGGCTGGTCACTTCGAAAGCTTTGTTTGAGGAAGTGAAGGACTATTAATGCTGTAAGGACACTGAAATGCATTTAAACAAGTGATAGAAATGCCTTATAAAGTTAATTATGTTTGCTTTCCCCTCTCCCTTGGTGTTCATTACCTTTAAACGGAGCCACACAATGGCAGAAATAATTACCAGGTTGGTCAATGCAGGTGGCTCCATTCTTGCAGGGAAATGAAGCACACTCATCTATATCTGTTTCACATCTTGCACCTTTGAAAAGATGAAAGTTTTGAACACTTACTAAAAAATCAGGTGCCAATTTCTAATTAATTTGCACCATAAAAATCTCAAGCAACTTGTGAAGATAAGCTAACATATATCAGCCAAACAAACAGCCACACTACTAATTTCAACATCCATTTTGTTCTTATAACCACAAATACATACCAACTTATTTCTGAGTTGCTAAATGGTAACTAGTTTTCCTTATGTGTCCAAGCTTTGAAAGCCTTTTTAAATGCAGACGAATTTATCTTGTGCTATGAGGTTTACAGATGCAGTCAGTGTTCCAGTTAGTTGGAATGCAAATTAAACATTAGACCAGGGCAGATAAAAAGACAATAAAACACAAGCAAATTAGTCAATAATGTCTTAATGGATGCTTTGTGCACTACCTGGCTGTGAAAAAAAAAGGTTTGCTATGAAAACAACTCACCAGTAAAACCAGGTAGACAGACACATTTATAGCCACCAATTAGGTCTGCACATGATGCATTATGAAGACATGGAGAAGACTGACATTCATTTATATTTGCTTCACAAGTTGTACCTATGGATATAGAATCAAGGAAAGGGGAAAGAAGTTATTCCATGGCACCTTTACGTAAGGACCAACATTTATTTTAACTGAATAACATATCAGAATCTATTTGACACCCTTTTAATATTCAGATCTGGGTCTTTATGACAGATGTTCATCTTCTGAATGCTTAATTTGTTCACTAATTTTTCAAAAATGTTAAAAGTACAGCAACCAAACAGTAAACTAAGGCTTAAAGCAGAAAATTTTCTTATTATATAAATATAGAAGAACAGAAATCATATTACAGTAATTATAATAGACAGCATTGCATGGTGGGAGAGGATATACTTCTTATATTCATGATAAGGCAAAAGATGTACTCCCAAAAAACCATGAAAAAGAAATATGTTACAGACAAGAAGAAAATTTATTCCAATGTAGACTATAAAAACCCCACATAACTACTCAAAGTATAAAAATACTTCATTGCTAATATTTTTCAGTGAACCAAATTCTTTATAATTTGAAGAATAATTGAAAAATTGCATCAATTACATGATTTGGGAAGTTAAAAGCATTTAAAGAAATTAAAAAGCAAGCGATAATTCTTCTGAATAGATGAGTGGTAGAAATTACTATTTTGCACTGGGACATTTGAATTATGGATTGATTTGTATTTTAATGATTAAATATCCATGATGTTTTAAAAATGAAGCTTTAAAAAGAAAATGGATACACTTTAAATTCCTGATCCAATCTGAAAGCATAGCTGCAGCTATTAATGCACCCACTTATCAAAGCTAATAAATTTTTCATATAAATTTTACAAATATGGCAAACCCAAAACCTTTATAACACAGTTGGATTTTTTCTCAATTCAAGGTTATTAAAGCTTCAAAATATTTTTAAAGCTTGCAGAAAAAAGTATCTCAAATTTTCAGAATTCACTGAACTCCACAGATCCATTTTCAACAGACAAGACATCAGTTAGCAGAAAACACCTAGTTCTGTGCTATCATGGAAACAAAATGGGTCATTTGGTCAAGATGCACTTTTTCTAAGTGACATGTTTATGACTTCATATGACACCCATATATGAATACATGCATTTCATCTGATATGTTTAAAAATGGTGTAAAACTCTGAGTGGGTTTACAAAGTTATTGTTCTGTGGATTTTTTTTAACCTTCAAATCCATCCTGACAGATGCAACTGAAGGCATCCAGGTGATCAACACAAGTAGCTCCATTGTGACAAGGGTCACTGAGACACTCATCCACTTCAATCTCACAGTTATGACCTGGAAACAAGTGGAGGATTAATTTCATTAGAACACACCACTGGTGAATCATCAGCACAGGCAGCAACAGCAAAATGAAATAAATGAGCTTAGGTACAGGGAGCTTTTAACAATGAATCATAAATTGTCTTTGGGGAATTTATTTCTTTTTGATTAAAGGAAAAAGCAAAATGAATATAATGTTCAACAAAGATTTTATGGAGTCCTGACAGATGCAATCAGAAACTTGCATATTTTCATATTTTAAGGGCAAGAAAGCCTTGAGTTTTCATAAAACATTGCAAATGTAAATATGGTTTCCAAGGAAAAAAATTAAAATAATACAATCTTTCTCTATTATATTTTTTTTTCATTAGTTTATTAATTTTTGGCTTTGTTTTAAAGATCAGAACAGCAAGTTAAGAGGTATGCAGACTTCTCAAGGTCTCCATTCCTCTGGTTGTCTGTCCTCCTTGACTATTGAGGGAGATTTTAGTGTCATCCTATTCCTGCTTTTGGAGCCCTCTCAATGTCCCTGGAACTAGACAGGATGGATCTGGGTAGCACAGCTGATCTGCCACTCAGGGAATTCCTACTGCCCTTGATTATTTCACCATATAGTTGATCAAAAATATCTGTATATGTATCTAGAAAGATTTTTTTTCTTTTACATTGGTGTCTGAAAATACCATGTCAGTATTCTGACATAGACAAAATAATTTTTATCTAGTCAGTGTAATGACAATGGCCTGCAGGGTAGATGCAAACAAGAGTACTTAAACCTACCCAGGATCTTGAATGCATATTTGGCAGTTGAGACCCTGTTAGTGCAGCCTTGCTATTACAGAGAGCACAAAGGAGTTAAATTAAGGCCAACTTGGATATGGCTGGGAGTTTAAATCACATCAGTGAAAGACAGACACCATGTCTAAAATAGTATAAAGAGTAATTGGAGTGGAAATAGCCCCTTGTAGTCAGTATTTTTTACAGTTGAATACTTTTACTCAGCCAAGTACTTTTGTGTGCGAGGAAACAAAAGTTGTTTCTGCCTGAATCAGAGGCACAGTGCTAAATTATCTATTGCTGCTTTTGAACAAATTTCTATTCTCTGGTTTAGGCCTGTCTGAAACATGTTAAACAGCACTTCTATGAACTTACCTATAAATCCAGGTGCACAGAAGCAGAGATAGCCACCCAAAATATCTTTACAGATGCTGGAGGCCCCACATGGTTGTGATAGGCAGGCAGCAACATTAGCTTCACACAACTCACCAGTAAAACCTGTTGAAAAATAGAGTAACAGAAGACTTATGAAATTTATTAATCTGAGAAAGCAGACAAGTGATAGACCAATTAAATGTGTGCTGTTCCTATGTTTTAAAATCTTATTTAGAATAGCATAAAATATTCAAATTTACTTGAAATTTTCAGTTTCATATACAAAACAACTAATTGGAACAAAGTCATAATTATAAAGTCAATGATAAAGCTGTACTTCAAATTATAATCAACACCCTTCAAAATACAATGGGCATCAAGGAAATAATAATTTTCATTGATGGCAGAACTTTTGGTTTTTAATTACACAATAAATAATTGCAAGAAAATATTCTTTGTTAGACTGATTTTTTTTCAAACCACTTTAATATATTTAACTATGTGATATAAAGCAGTTGAAAAAACAGTCCATATGTGTGGAGTTCGTATCCAAATGCTGAATATAAACACAAAGTTTCAAATTTTGGACATTTCAGTTTGGTCATAAAAACTTAGTGAGCTAAAGCATAAGAAGTACAGTTTTCTGGTCTCCTATTAGCTGAGCACTTAAAATTTTCTAAGTATTTTTAGTGCAACAAAGATCAAAACAGACTAGTACAATTATTATAATTGAACAAGTGTGGCATGAAAAGCCACTAAAGACTTAAACCAGAGATTTGGTTAAGTGAGTTAAATATAATGAATTCTAGTGTCTTAAAAACTTAGATGCTAAGTCTGGCTCAAGATCTGAACTTCACATTTAATTTAAAAATATATTTATAAAGCAATGCCATGCTTCAGCAGCATAAGTATTGCCATGACAGATTCCAGTGCACCATTGAGGTTCCTCATATCTGACATTGAGTTAGTTAAATTTTTAGACAACAAGGAAGACTCTGGTCAAAGATGTTCAAATAAATCTGCATTCCTACTCCATGCCATGATAGCTTTCAAAACTAAACATAACCTAGTTTTAATAGTGTTTAATAAGTGCAGTTGACTATAATAAATAATTAAAAAAATTCATAAGTTCAGTACTGCGTGGACCTAGACTTAAAGAGGAAATGGAAACCATGTTCTTAAGGCATGACTGAAGACCTCCTGATCTGGAAGAATTTTTAACTTTTGAACATCTTGTAACATGAGGGACAACAGCAGCTTCTGACCATCAGGGTAAATTGCTGGAACATGCTGCACTTTTCAAATTCTGGCTTGTTGAACAACCCTTTGAGGCAGAAATACAAGGCAATGCATATTAAAACTGCCCTGCACATGCAGTCATTTTCATTTCTAAATCAGTAGATGCAGAAAGGTGACTTTAAGCTATGTTTCAATTCCATCCTAAACACCAGCTGTGCAACATTCTTGTACAGCTGAAGTTTTCCTCCTTGTTGATTGTCATGCAAAATTTAAGTCTCTCATTTTGCCTTTGTAAATAGCTCTTAACATCTGCATGATGAAGGACTACATAAACCTAATATAAAAAATTAGTATAAAGAAATAAAATGAAAATGTTGATCAATGATGGTATCAGCTATGCACAGATATAGCTATAGTTGTTGCATGTGTAACTTTCATCAAAATAGAGATAATAAATATAGAAAAGCCAACAGGTTTTTTTTCCTAGATGAAATAAAAATTATTATTAATAACTTTGTAGATTTGAAATAAAGGTCTTAATCTATGTGCCCTTTTTCTTCTGTGTTTTGAATTAATTATTGAAGTATTACAGCATGGATTTTTGGGCTTTGAGCAATCTGATCTACTTAAAAAAGTCACTATACTAAGTTGAAGAACAAAGGGTAGTGGTTTCAGGGCTCAATTTTAATATTATACATCTGGTTATGTATAAGATTTCTCTTCAAAACAGATTCAGTCGGATTGCTTAACAATACTTAACATTTTCTACAAAAAGAAATGACCACATTTTGATTTCTTCTTTTTCTTACAGATATACAAAAAATACTTAATAAGTTTAGATAATGAAAATTTCACAACAGAATATTTGATTTTTTTTTTAAATGCCACATTTGCATTCTTGAGACATTTCTTTTTGACAAACTGAAATGCCTCACGACAAAAGTGATTTTTACTAGTCAGGCTGTGACACTTAAATTCTCCAGGGAGATCACTGAATTGTGATCCATTCTGACATAGTCCAGCCACACAGTGATTTATGGCAATTTCACTACATGGCTCCTTATATTCTGGATGGCAGGTACATCTGAAACTATTAACTGAAACCTCACATTAAGGGTTATTGTCAGAGCCAGCAGGATTTGATGTGCATTCATTCACTCTTATTGAACAAATAGTACTTCTGGGGAAAAAAATTTATGGTTCCTGTTAAAATTAGATCTAAGAAAAGCTTAAACAAAAAGGAAGGAAGTGGCGGAAGGAAGTGGCGGAAGTGGTGGAAGTGGTGGAAGTGGCGGAAGTGGCTGAAGTGGCGGAAGGAAGGAAGGAAGGAAGGAAGGAAGGAAGGAAGGAAGGAAGGAAGGAAGGAAGTGGTGGAAGGAAGGAAGTGGCGGAAGGAAGTGGCGGAAGGAAGTGGCAGAAGTGGCGGAAGTGGCGGAAGTGGCGGAAGGAAGGAAGGAAGGAAGGAAGGAAGGAAGGAAGGAAGAAAGAAAGAAAGAAAGAAAGAAAGAAAGAAAGAAAGAAAGAAAGAAAAGAAAGAGAAATGTCAGAATTTAATAAATTCATGTAAAACCTGGACAATATTTTCATTGTCATTAGGATTCATACATAATGGGTTGCCAATTTATCCTTATAGGTACTGAATGGGATAATAATTATAAAACCATTTCATTCATTTGATTTTGGGATAGAATGGTTGTTTGTCATTCAACATCTATCATAGTGAAATTCTGCTTGGCCTTGGGTCCTCTGGAATTTCAAATATAAAAATTGTACTTACTGAAAAAATTACACAAAATGTGAAAATTTTAAAAAAAATATGTAATTAATAATAGCTGTGTTGAACAAAATAAAGAGTAATAAAGAGGGAAAATCATCACCTTGGCATGTGAACTGGGTTTGCTTGGCCTAGTTTTGGTAGCAGGGTGGGGGCTTACAGGGTTGGCATCTCTGAGAAGTTGCCAAAAACTTCCCCATGTCTGACAGAGCCAATACCACCTGCCTCCAGGACAAAGCCCCTGCTGGCCGAGGCCAAAACCATCAGCAAATGGCAGTAATCCTTCTGTGATCATATTTAAGGAGGAAAAACCTGATTGCACAGAAGTAATTTTGGCCAGGGAAAAACGGGGTAAGAACAAGAGGAACAGCTTTGCAGACTCCAAGGTCAGAGCAGAAGGGGGAGCTCCAGAAGATGCTCCAGGTGCCCGGGCTGAGATTCCCCTGCAGCCCCTGGTGCAGCCCATGCTGAGGCAGCTGTGCCCCTGCAGCCCATGGAGGGCCATGAGGGATCATGTTACCTAGGCACTGTCAGATTTTTGTTGGCTTCAGATGCTTATATATAGTTCAACTTCACATTTTCTCCAGTATTTTTTCAATAATTCAAGTTAGACCTGACAGTTCTATATTTCACTTCTGCCCTTTTCTGCCTTTCTATAACTTGGGCCTAACCACAAGCTACAGCACTAAAATTACTCTGAATCCTTTCTAAATACCACATTTGAAGCTGTAGCCAAAAAACCCCAGAGTTTACAGTATGCATTTTCATTTGAACAATCTAGGTTCTTTTGTGACTGATAAAATCATGAAGATTACTCCAGGAGTTATAGAAAAACACTTGAAAAACAGCACAGTATTGGTCACGGCTTCATGAGGGGAAAGTCCTGCTTATCAAACATTATTTTGTTTTAGGACAAAGTAATCCTCTGTTGATCAAGGGAAGTCAATTGATGTAATATTTCTGGATTTCTGAAAAACTTTTGATACTGTTTCTCACAGAACCCTTCTGGACAAAATGTCCAGCACACAGCTGGACAAGCACATCATGTGGTGGGTGAGCCACTGGCTCAGGGGTTGGATGCAAAAGCTTATAGTGAGTGGGGTGACATCAGACTGGTGACCTGTCACTGGTGGGGTTCCACAGGGCTCCATCCTCAGCCCTGGGCTCTTCAACATCTTCATAAATTACTTGGACACAGGACTTAAAGGAATACTAAGTCTGCCAATAATATTAAACTGGAAGGAACTGTTGATTCCCTCAAAGGCAATGAGTCCCTGCAGAGAGACAGAAAAATTAGGATACTGGGCAATCACCAACCACATGAAATTTAGCCAGGGAAAGTGGTGGATTCTGCATCTGGGTCAGAGCAACCCTGGATGAATGTACAGATGGCAAATGAAGCACTGGAAGCAGCACTCACAGAACATGAGCCAGCAGTGCCCTGGCAGCCAGGAGAGCCAACCCTGTCCTGGGAGCATCAGGCACAGCATCACCAGCTGGGCAAGGGTCCTGCTCTGCTCTGCACTGGGGCGGCCTCACCTCAAGTTCCATGTGCAGTTTTGGGTGACACAATATAAGAAAGACATTAAAGAGTGTCCAAAGGAGGGCAACAAAGATGGTGAAGGGTCTTGAAGAGAAGCCACATGAGGAGTGGCTGAAGTCACTTGATCTGTTCAGACCACTGCTTTTCAAAAGTTCTTCATCTATTCTTGAATATTTGCTGCACAAATCAGCAGAACAGAAGTTCTGAAAAAAATGTTCTTTCAAAAGGAGTAAATCTGACCTTTCTGTAACTTTTTCTCTCTTCATTCTTCCCCATCTAGAATTTCTTTCTCCCAATGAGGGCTAGTGAGTGCACCATGTCTCTTTTAGTTACTTGACTTCAATGAACATTTCTACTGCTTTTTGGACAAGCTGGAACTTAAGCCATACACTTAAATGAGAAGATGTAAGGGAACTGTTGCTGTACAGTGTTTTTCTTAAAAAAAGGTGCAAATGCAAAGGACAAAAATGGCTAGATAAATCTTCCAATACTGTAAGAATATTTTTGTCTGTTCCACTAAAAGATAGATTAGAATTAGAGAAAAAGGATAAGGAAAAACAGAGACCTGCTCTACACATTTTACAGTAATTCACCAGAAGACTTACAGCTATTACAGCAGAAGTTTGATTACTGTACCACAGCAGGCAGCTTCAGAATCTCTCTTATTTACACTAAGGAAACACAGAATAAGTTTTTATTCTGACTGTGATTACTGGCTTGAAATGTGTCAGGCTATCTTATAATTTTGTGGTATGATGCCTTAAAATAGCACCTAATGGTGCTTTACACCTGCAAAATAAAATAACTGCAAAAGCAGAAAAAAATATGAAAAATTTATGAAATAATATCTGTTATCAATTTTCATTTTCCCATGACGACTGTGAAGTTTTCAATGTTTGCTGCTTCTTTTGTGATGATGTCAAGATCTGTTGAGAAGGTGATACGTATTATATAACATAATTTGATTGTTATTAGGCATGGGCAATTTATTACCCTCTCCTATATAACATCTTCCTGTAATTAATATGCAAATCCTGTGGTATTTACAATTCCCTTATGGATAATGAAAAATGAGAGTAAGAAATTGCTTAATTGAAATAGTTTATGCCAGTTAGAATTGGGGTAAAAGCATTGCTGCTAGCAGATCAGAAGAGAAAAAAACTCCACAAACAAAAGCAATGACAAATGTATAAACAACAACAGGAATCATTAATATGAATTACCTAACCTCTGAATTACACAGATTTTCAGCTTAACATCTCTGAAAAAAAGATCAGTGAAATACAAAGCTCCCAAAAAAATCAGCCCAAGCAGTGGGCAATGTTGCTACACTTCCTCAGTTATATCTCGGAGGTATTGCATGCTTTCAGATTTTGTGTGTTGAGAATAAGGACATAAGAGGATGAGCTGACCCCCCATTGTGTAATACGACAATGGATTAAATAAAGAGCTCTTCAGTTCAATATTCCTATTTTAGAGATGAATTAATTTGTTACAGAAAGTAAGTTAAATGACTTTATTAAAAAGAGAATGGCTTCAAGTGCCACATAAATTCAGGTATGTATTTGCTCAGGACCGTAAAAGATTTTTAAGTAAAATTTAGGAAGACAAATATGAAAATAAAAACAAACATACATTGGCTTGCTATTCATGTCATTCATGGAATTAAGATTGGCAGGCAGTAGCAAGCAAAATTTTTGGGTTGAGCTACTACTTAGAATTTGCTGATAAGCAATCTGTTTGACAGAGGCAGAGTATATAGATATTCCCTGTCATCTATCATGTATTTTCTAGTCTCTCTTTTGTAAATTTTAAAGATAATATGAAATCCAAATATGATCCTTCATTTTTCATCTGATTAGAACACCATATGGTATTAGAAACCTGGAGGGGTAAAAAAGGGATTCATTTTAGTAACAGGTAAGTAAAGGAAAAAAAAAGGTGATTAAACCACATAAAGCAACAGCAGTGGACTTTGCTGAAGGTCTGGTAAGACAATTCGCTTACTTGTTGAGAATTTTATATAATATTTTTACTCCTTGTTAATGCAAGTAGAGACATAGATTATGAGAACTGAACAAATACTAATTATTTCTCAGTACATTGTAGGACCAGAAGATTACTTAGAAAGTGAGTCGTCAAAGAAGAAAGTTATTTTAGACAAGGGTAGAAAAGCATAAAGACAGAACAAAAACGTAGATAAAGAATTAAATGAGTGGAAATTTCAAAGAAAAAGAATGAATCATATCCAAAATAAATACTCTTAAGATTTCTTTAGAAATAGCAGTAGAATAAAGAGTGTTTCAGTTTTGGCTATAAAAAAAAACTTCTGGAATAATTATTTTTTTAAAATCAGAGCTGGCCAAGCAACCTAGCAGACCATAATTTGAAAACCTTTTGATCCTTTATTAGACATTTAAATGTATTTAGACATTTGGTGGACAAATAACTATTAATTATCTACTTTTCAGAAAGAGAAGTTTTGGAATAAACAAGTTTTAAACACAAAAATCAAACATAGACAAATTATGTTTAGTAGGCGCAGCACACTAGCATGAGAAAAAGAATAGTTTGATTTTCACATAAAGTTCTCCACAAAATGTATGATTTTAAGCCTATTGACCAAACTTTTAGCAGTTTTCTGGAATGTGATGTTTGAAAACAAATATAATTTGCATTTCTAATGTCAGAAATGGAAAAAGGTAGACAAGAGCCAGAGATTACATAATTGTAAATCTTATTAATTTCTTATTAAAAGTGAAGTGGATTCATTCTATAACCAAGAGGCGCTTAACCATGGGAACATATTCCAATAATGTATCAGAAAAAAATAAAAATATAGAGACATGAAAAATAAGAAGCAGCAAGTTAAAATTAGTCAGAATTGGCAAATTAAATCCTTTATAAGGAATGTAACTCTGGTGAATTGTGAAATACAGCTATGGTGGTTTTAACAAGTCTTTAAAATAACTGGTTAGTATCATAATCTTTCCTTTCTGTCCTGTTACTGCCATTACAGTACTTTTAGAAATGAACAGACTCAAGCTAAAGGCTGTCATAGAGATATTTCCTGACCTGGGGGATTTGTAATGGGTTATTACAGTGTTCCTTAAGACATAACTCTTTTGTGTCTGCTTTTGGTAGCAGTAACTCAATGTCTTATTAGACACTTTGAAATAAATAGTCTTGTTTTTATTAGAAAAATGTCAAATTTTTAAGTCATCTGCTAGGGTTGGTGGATTGAATTGACATTACAAATGAGCTATTAATCAATTTTCTTCCCTGTATTTTTAGCCTCACAAATGACAGCACGTTTTTTTAAAAAGGAGAGTAAGTTGACAATTTTTTCTTGTTCTATTGCAGGAAAATTTCTTTTACCACTGACATGAAGCACTATACTGAAAAATTGGAAAACAGGTAGAAAATTGGAATTATAAAAAAAGAAACTTTCTTTATGAAGCTATTACACGTAATAAAGTATCTTCTTACAATATCAAGAAATTTTCCATGTAGTTCCTTCCCCATGATTGCTTTCTCTTTCTTCTTCACAGGCTGCCTTAACAGCAAAGTCTTGTAAGAGACTTTTTAATGAGATTTTCAAAGTTTGTTGCTCTTCTCATTTGTCCTTCCTTCCTTCCTGTTTTTGGAGGATACTTTTGGGTTCCACCTTTTCCTTCTCCTACACTTGGGCACAAGTATATATACATAGTATGTGTTGATGTATAATGAATGGTTTTCAGTGTCATTGTGTGAATTTTCTTCTTCCTTCTTAATTTAATTATTTTCATTTAAAAACTGTAATTAAAATGTATATCTATTTCAAGATTTTTTGTAAAAATCATTGTATCTTACTTTATATCTTCTTCATTTACCAATCTTTTATATATTTGAGTCTTTCAGTGCAAAAACTTACTAACTGCTTATTTCTATAAGAATAATATAATGAAATCTTACTGAACTAGAAATTGCAGAGCTTTATTTTCTCCTAATACCTTTACATCCAATTTCTAACAGATAATAAAGATTAGGTTTAAAATTTTAAATCTTACTGTGCTTCTGGGAGCATTTTGAACAAATAGAAGGTACATATGCTGGTGTATTACAGAATGCACAGTCAGCATTACATCATGGTGCACACCTTGAATACACAATGTCTGAACAATTACAAGTCTACTAGAGGAATGAGCTATTATGCACTTTTCCAGCAGCAATAAGATTTACATAAATCTTAAAGACTTTTTTCTGCATAAAACATGTATATTAAGGTTAGCATTACAACTTCAAACATGTATGACAAGTTAATTCAAAAGTATGATAATTACAAATGAGGAAACTTAAAACTTTTCTGCACTGTTCTCTTGATTTTCTAAAGAAAATAATGAAAGTAGAAAATGGTAGGTATATCTTGAAATTTGATTTACATAGAGAATTGGAAAGGAAAATGTGAGAAAACTGGTGAGTCATGATAAGGACAAATTAGTGGATTACCAAAAAAAAAAATACACCATGTAATGCAAAGGCACTCCACCTCCTCCTAATGGCCATATGGTCTCTAGCAACAGCTAATTTAGAAAACTCTTTCAAGGATTTTATGGCTGAATATATTATTAAATATGGAATAGAATATTTCCTTGGTCCTTTGGGGTCAGCTGTCCCAGCTCTGTACACTCCAAGGTGTTTTTCCACTCCAGCCTACTCACTGTCCGGGCAAAATGAGAAACAGAGATGGCCATGATGCTGTGCGAGCACTGCTCAGCAGCAGCCAAAACATTCCTGAGTTACCAACATGGCTTTAGTCACAAGTCTAAAACAAAACACTGTAACTTCTATGAAGAAGATTTTTTCTATCTCAACCAGACCCTGGTTCTGGGTCAACATTGATCCAATCCTTATTTTGGGGGAAATACCCATTAAACATTTATTTTCTTGTGTATTATCCAGTCTTTCTCTTCTGATAATAAGAAGATCATGGGCTTTTTTCCAGAGTGAAAAAGCAAAGAATGGCCTTCAGTGAGTTTTTTTCTTCTTCCTAATGTTGAAAATACTGTAAAATACTTCTGAATTCTTTTTTTTTGTAAAAGGAAGCTCCCAACTTGTGCCAAATTTAGAATTGCTGCCTTTTTCAGCTAGGTAATTTAAGAATAAATTGCTACATGTAATGTAAAAAACACTTGAAGTTTAACCAATATTGTAAAGGGCTCCATGAAAAAATGAAGTAAACAATCCTACCTTCAGTGGTAAAAAATTACTAGATATGCTTGGGAATATCTTTATTAGAAAAATGTCTTAATGCACTAAAGTCTTAAAACCACAGAAGAATTACTGGGGTATTAAAATATATTTAACGATTCACAATTATAAGAGAAAAAATTACTAGTCAATGCATGAGCTATAAATGTAAGGAAAAACTCTTGGGAAGGACCCCTAATAAAGTTCCCTGTCGCTCACTGTTTCTGGATACTGCTTTTGCAAGGGGCAGTAACAATGGCAGGTCCTGGAGACCCGTCTGCATAACCTCTGCTCCTCCAACACCTCTGACTTTAGGTGGCCTCAGCCTTCATCCTGGATTAAGAGCCAACACAAATGTCACGGATGTGACTGCCTACAGAAGTCTCAGTATTAAGATTTTGCAAAAGAGAAAACATAATACAAATATATTGACCTCTGTTTCCCTATAATATTGAGTCCACTAACTACAGCTACATGCAATTCTGTACTATTTGCTATATGAATGTTCAAAGTATCCTCTGTGTCAGTCTGCTGAATAACCTTTCTACAGGTGATTAGATGGACTTGTTCAGAAAGAAATCTCTCCCAGTACAAGTTGGGATGTTAGGTAGAAGAAAAACATGATTTACAAATTGCATAAGTGAATTGTGACTTGGAGCAAGAAATAGAGAATTGGAATTTTAAGCTACACATCAGGCAGTCTTTTTGGTAAGCAGAGCAACAGCTTCATGTGAAAAATGTTGCGCTTTCTGATCAAGCAACTTTGAAATCAAAGCAAAAAATATCATTACAAATTCTATGTTAAGGATCATTGTGCAGCAGCAATGTGAAGAATTGAATGATTTTGTAAACTTTTTTCATCTGTAATCTTGATGATTCACTTTATTTTTTGAGTCGCAGCATGCAATAGTTTTTCTAAGGTCTCTTCCTGGCATAAAAACTTTCATGTATAAGCATCTACTTCATAACAAGTGTTGCCAGAAAGGTTTGAAAGAAAGTATAGTCTTATTTCATGGTACACTAAACTTTAATAACAGCAATACCTTCCAAAAAGGAAGAATTTGATTTACAATTTCTCTGTGTGCATGTTTACTCTTAATCAGAAGTACTGCTCCTTTGATTCAGTGTATTAAGTTGAACAAAAATTGATTTTAGGTTGAATCCATCAACTGATAGGATTTTCTGCTTCAAAATCAGTCTCCTTTGGCAATCATGCTAATCATCCAGTAATCTCATTAAAAAAAAATAAATCTATTCAGTTAAGTATAGCAGGGATATACATCACTGAGGCACAAATAGGGATGGGAAAGAAATTGTGTAGTGGATGTAATGTTTTCTAAAAGAGAAAAATTGTGCATCCAGCATACAAATGTCTGAGATCAGAAAAAGGGAGACTGTTTAGGGAGATATTATTAGTTTAGCAACTTCTAGCTGTCTGTTCCTTTTGAAACCTTCAAACATTCCAGTGTTTTAAAAGTCAAAGGATGCTTTAGTATTGACTTACAGATATTTTGGTTGCGAACTTGTCTAATCCTTTACCAAAACTTCAAAATAAATTCTCTAGTTATATCCCATTCTGTGGTAACAAATTGAGAAATGCAATCCCAACTGTAAAAAGTTTTTTTATATTTCTAAGATTCCCTCATGCTTGTCTTCTATAAACTTAAAAGGACTTCACATTTCCATAGGGAACTTGCTATATTCCATTGAACACTTTTGATGCCTTTTTGAATATATTGTAAAAAATGCAGCATCTTGTACATTAAAATTTCCTTAAATATCACATAAATATTGCCCGTAAACACCTTATAAATTTTAGAAAGAGGCTTCTCACTTCTTTCTCAAACTGTGCTTCTCTACTTAACCATTCCAAGGCATGGTTTCCAGATGACAGACTACTATTGTCATAAAATATTATAAAATAGCCCTGGTTTTAAACTTTGTTTCCCCCCTTTTCTAGATTCAATATACATAGGTAACCATTTTATAGTGGAATAAAGAATTAATATTCATTATAAATTCTTGAATTCTCATTAAAAATCGTGTTTTGGAAAAACATTTCACATAAACAAACATTTTTATTCTTTTCAGCCACAAACTTGATAAAATGTAGCACTAGAATTAAGAATATGCAGAACTTTTTTAGATCTGGTCAAAATGCTTACAGCCTTAAAGACTCTGTGTAGGTACTGGTAGTTCAATTCAAATTCACCTTAAAGTATTATATTTATAAAGTAAACTGGGCTAAGATCCCTTATTTAGTAATATAATCACAGGAAAACTTGAGTTGGAAATGGTGTCTTGAGGCCATCTAGTCTAATACTCACTCACAGTAATCCCAGCAAGATCAGGTAGCTAAGGGAACTGTCCTGTCAGCATTCAAATATGATTCCATAGATGGGGATACCACAAGCTTTCCAGAAAATATTTCCATATGGAAGTTAACCACTTCCATAGTGCTGTTGGTTCAGGGGATTTTTGTTCACCTTAATGTTGAATTTTCCTGCATTCTGACTTGTGTCCATTAACTCTTGTCCTGAGAGAATTTTAACCAGCAAGAAAAACCTTGTTCTGTCCTCCCTGTATCCTTCCAGGAGGTAGTAATAAACTCCAATAAATTCTCTCAGCCTTGTCTTCAGGGTGAACAGGTCCAATTACTTCATCATCTCTTTGTATATCATGCACTCCATTTTCATGGTCCTCTGCTATGCTTGCCTCAATAAGGAAATGTCCTTCTTTTAGCAGAGAATGCAAAACTTAGATACAGTAATTCAGATGCAGTTCCACAAGTCTGTAGCAGGGCTTCTCACCCTCCCCAAGAATTTATTAGTTTGTTAACCAGTCTGGTAACTCAAGTAGGACAAGCTGCCTTGTAGTGAGTTATTTTGGTGACATGGGGTTAACCCTGGTCTGGCATCTCCCAGGTGCCAATGAATATCCTAATGCTTAAGTGAGATCTGGGACAATAAATCAGATTTTTGACTGACCTTTTGATATCTCCTTTTTTGACTATAAAAGCAACATCAGACTTTCGCAAAGCAGAAACCTGTACATTTTCCTGGAACTGTGTGGAGCTTCTCCCATGAGTAGGGATGCTTCACTGTTACTCCCCAGGGATTAAATGATGGAATCTGTGCACATTATTGTAATTTCAGTGAGTCACATTCAACTTGTAATAATATTTCTTTGTCTAGCTTTAATGTTGGTCCCTTGACATAGTGCACTGCTTTATGTTATGCTGTAATCTACTAGTAGTTCTTTAGTTTTATACTAAGTAATAAGTAATCCTGATTAAGGTCTTTCATCTGCTCTCTCTGTAGCTCCTCAGCTCCCAAATTCTGGCTACACAAACCCAGAATGGTTGAAGTCCTCTACGAGGACTAGGGTCTGTGAACTTGAGGCTCCTCCCTTTTCTCTGCAGAGAGCCTCAATCACTCCCTGGTGGAAGAGCCTGTACCAGACCCTCAATAAAATGTCACTTGTCCCTGTCTTTTCTTTAATCCTGACTCATAAGCTCTCAGTTGACTCCTCATTCACCATCAAGCAAAGTTCTGTGCAGTCCAGCTGGACATTGGCACAGAGTGCAAACATTGCCTCCTCATCTGCCTTGTCTGCCCTTCCTAAAAAGCTTTTATCCTTCCATTGCAACACTTCAGTCATAGGAGTCATTCTGTTGTGTCCCTGTGATGCCAATAATACCATAGCCATGCAGGCATGCACCCATCTCCAACTCCTCCTATAAATTCCCCATGCTGCATGCATTTCAGAGAGCCATTTAAATTGAGTTCCTGATAAAGCCAATTTATTAGCTGAAATTCCTTTGTGCTGTCCTTTGGGTGCTATATTGCCTTTCTGCAGTCCTAAATACTACCTAAACCATTGCTTTTCATTCTGCATTTTGCAGATGGGTAAATTCTTCATAAACACTGTATCTAACAAGTGTTCAAAAGGGTTATAGAAAATGTTTATAGTCTGATATTTCATATGTGCACTTCTTACAGCATTTCAGTATTCATTTCATGCATATGATCTCACTTTTTAAGTATAGCAGAAGATGTTTTCATACTTATTGTTGTGTTTGTGATTTCACAGAGCAAGCTACACTGACAAAATGAGATACGACATTTGGTTTATCCACAGTGGAAGGAATGATGAAATATAGTCACAGTCTTTGCAACTGAAAAAGTAAATTTAACTTATTACAGCACCATATAAGAATTCAACCTTAAAAAATTAGCCAAAATAAGTAATAATAATAATAATAATAATAATAATAATAATAATAGCAGTAATAATAAACCTTTAATTTTCTGCATCTTGAAAGTCTATTGTAAGATTCATGTCTTAAAAGATAGTAGGAGTATGTATATGTATGCACATGTATAATTGACAGATACACATGCTTCTATATATATTAATATCCACAAATATTTATACATATATTCAAATTATATTCATGCCCTTATAATATTGCTTAGTGGCTGTGCTGGGTTTGAGTTCCTGTATTCTACACATCAATAACTTTCAGGGTATTTGTACATAAGGCTTGAAATAGCTTGTATTTTAAAAACCTATATAGCTCTCATAGGGACATAAAAATTTTAAACCACTTATTTTGCCTATCCACTTTAAGTAAATATTTCAGTCTAAATACAACCTTGATCATTATATCCTTATATCATTAACTTGACATTGTAGAATAAGTTTTAATGCAATGTAACTGACATGAGAGCATTAAAAAACTGAAAATGAAAGAGTGCTTTTGCTACATGTTTTGCTCACTACTTTCCAATTGGCTGACAACCAGTCAGCCCACAAACAAAGAGAGCAGGGGATAAAAAAAAATTAGCCATGTTATGCAAGTGTCACATATTAAATTAACTGGTTATATAAAAGCGACTACATTTCAATGTGTAAGTTCTTGCCCACAGCACCAACCCATGATGAAAGCCATACTGAAGCATATATGTTCATATCTTAGTAAGATACTGTTTATTTGTTGGACTCTATGGTCTCAGAGGGGTTTTCCACCCTGATTCTGTGATTCTGTGAGTAAAATTATGTATGTCACATAAAGATAGAAAAATTTGTCTACTCCTTTTGACAGATTCAGATATTGCTGGTGTCTCTCATCACTGCAAGCAGCTGAACTGGGTTTGCACGGCAGTGTTTCAGTGGGGGCAGGTACAGGGGTGGCTTCCCTGAAGAGCTGCCTGAAACTTCCCCCTGGTCTGATGGGGTCAATGCCAGCCAGCTCCTGGGTGATCCACTGCTGGCCAAGGCTGAGCCCATCAGTGACAGTGGTAACACCTCTGGGGTAGCAGTTAACATGAGGGGGAAAGAAACAAACTGGGCAACTCCAGATAGAAAAAAGTGTGAAGATAGCAAAAGAAACAGCTCTGTAGATGCCAAAATCTATACCACAGAGGGTGGAGGTGCTGCAGGCACCAGAGCAAGATTCCCCTGCAGCCCGTGGTGAGGCAGCTGTGCACCTGCAGCACATGGGGGGGCTGAGATCCACCTGCAGCTCACAGACAACCGCGTGACAAAACAAGTGGATGTCCAAAGCAAGCTGGGACCCTTTCTGTGGTAAGCCTGAGCTAGAACAAGCTTCTGGCAGCACCTGTGCCCTCATGGAGAGAGAAGCCCATACTGGAGCAGGTTTCCTCACAGGACCTGTGACCCTGTGGGGGACCCATACTGGAGCAGGCAGTTCCTGAAGGATTGCACTCAGTGGGAGGGAACTTTCTGGAGCAGCTTGTAAAGAACTGCAGGCCATGGAAAGGAACTCATATTAGAGAAGTTCTTGGAGGACTCTCTCCCTTGGGAGGCAGCCCACACTGGAGCAAGGGAAGGGCATGAGGAGTGTTCCCCCTGAGGAAGAAGGAGCGACAGAAATGATGTGTGATTAACTGACTGCACCCAGCTCCCAGCCAGGGTCAACCCACCGCAGCAACTCTTAGGACAAATACTGTGTAGCTTGTCCACATTTTCTTTCAGAAATTTTAAAAATAACTTTTGCTAGTAGACAAGATGGAAACAAAATCATGCTACTGGTAGAGTTGGTTGATTTTTAAGGCACTCTATTCATAAGTTTGGAAGGCAGAACTTCCAGAATACAAGTCATATTCTGTAAACAAATTCTGCTGAAACCACCTGCATAACAATTGTAGCATATGCTTAAAGAATACCAGTTCATCCTTCTCTCTTTTCAAGCATCATAAATTACTGCTTAGTTGTGTGCTTATGAAAAAACTCTTTTCTTTTTTAAATACCACAGAACATTTCTCAACTAAATGTGACTTACCTGGCAAACAGCTACAGTAAAATTCACCAATCAAATCATGACAATGGCCTCCATTTTTACAGGGCTTGGAAGAACATTCATCAATATCCGTGGAACAGTTTTTATCTGACAGAAAAGAAAATTAAACATTAAAACTATAAATCATGCTGGGAAAGTAGAAAAGCTGCTTCACAGTACAAGTGACAACTGCATAGTTTAACTTTTCCAGGTTGGAAACACTATTTCTGCTTGACAGTTTTAAAACTAGAGATATTCATAGATATGACCGGTAGTCAAAAAATTAAATATTTTATAGTAATAAATATGAACAGCATTTGCAAAAATGTCCTTTGTATATTCCAGCAACACAACTCAATACCTTAATTACTAGAGCTATATGCTACTTTGAGAAAAATTGTTGTAGAGATTTAATAACCTTAGTAACAATACAAAAAAAAAAAATACTTCTTGAGATTACATTCATATTTCCAGAAGAATGAAGCCATTTCTCAGATCCAAACAAAAACCCACAAGTTTACTCAGGTATTCCTTAATTTTTCTGCTTTTAAAAAGATTTAATTGAGCTGTAATTCAGATTAATTCAAATCTGAAACAATGAAATTATAGGTGAATATGCAAAGATACATGGAGGGGAAAATGTAGAAGGCAACGGAATGGTGGCCTATGAAAACAGTTAACTCATTGGACATACCAAATAAAATCCAGCCTCCTGTTTCTCTCTTGTGCACTACATTAATTTAGGGCAATCTCTACCTAGGCTATTATAAATAATACTGAGACTTGTCTGAACAAAAATTGATCAAAAATAGATGGGACAAATATTTGGACTAAGAGCTCACACGAATACCAGAAGTTAAGCCAATTATAGAGAAGGAAAGCTGTAACTATCACTGATGCAAACAAGCAGAACTTTTGTGGTGTTCTGTGTAGAAATTATGGAAGGTTCCTTGTATCCTTCAAATCACATATACCAGACAGGTAGTGAATCCCAGGGACCTCAGTCAAAGGAGCTGAATTAAAGGATCCTGTGGGGTTTCTCGGGTCCCTCTTGGACAAACAAAGCTTGGATAACTATAGATTCACTACAACAATAAATGCATGAATGGCAGAGGGAGTTTTGTCTTCCTTAACCATAAGATGCACTTTCAGCTAACATGTAAAAATCGAATGCATGCAAAAATCAAATTAATGGGAAGGGGAGAAAGTGAGGAGAAGACAGAGGAAGGAAAGAAAAAAAAAACAACACTAAGAAAAAAGGTTAGGGTGGATGGTAGCAGATGGGTTTAAGGGGATGGTAGCAGAAGCTCATAGACAAGGATAATTATAGAAACCAGGTAAGACTGACATTTTGTGGATACTGCACAGTCACATATAGTATGCTATATTTCATGATTAAATATGGATCAAAAATCTGTAGAATCAAAAATCAGTAGAATCAGTTAAAAGGAATCTTAAATTTTTATAGCTTGTGGGTTTTTCTGTTGATGTTTTGTTTTGTTGTTGTTTTTAAATAGCTAAAAGAATGAGCAGAACCCTTAACAACACAGGACTTGGACTCATGGAGTATTTAATGGCAAACCCATAATTTTTGAAAGGAATCATCATTCAAAAATTCAAAGATATTTGAATGTACTATTGGTAATTTTTCATGCCATAGTGAAAAAGGTAACTGCAAGTTACTTGATTCAAAATTAAAGGGAAAAGTACTCTCTGACTATAAGGAAAGAAATTTTAAAAACTTGGCAGAGACCAATCAAAATGTATGGAAAAGAAGAGGAGGGTGAGCAACATAATAAAGAGGAATTCAGAAGAACTGCATAGAATATAGATAAGTTCTGATTTGAAACCTGCTAAAGAGTGAACATTTTCCCTTAAAGAGGTAATTAAGAGAGCTGCTGCTTGCTATAAGTACATGATGATAAACTTTCTTTTTGTGGGAGAAAGACACTGGATATTAGGAGACCAACATGGCACTTCCTGGTTTTCAAAGCATGAAAAAAGCCCAACTTATAAAAAAGTTGCTAAGGATAAACTAAAAAGTACAACATTAATATGCAGACATGAAATTGGGCCAGCAAAAGCATGTAGCAATTATGGGACGGTCAGGGTAACAAGAAATTGTGCTGTATGTACTTCATATTGAAGATGAAGGAGAGATGCGGTTTGCCATCCAGTGAAGAAGGATGGCTACCGATAGTGGTAATCACACAAAATTGTTCAATGCTTCTTCTGCCTCAATCATCAGTAAAAAGACAAGCTGTAGAGCAGGTCATTATCATAATTAGTACTTATGATGAAAGGGCAAAACTTCAGTGTTGAATACAGAAGAAAAGCTGTAGATGAGTTAAATAGTCAGATGGGCTGGTCTGATGAACTCTGCCCTTGGGTACTAGTGACAAAAACTCAATAGTTTTCTTTGTGAACTTCTGAAAAATAGGTAAAGTACCTGAAGGCCCATTAAAATCAGCCTTCAGAAAAAGAATAAAAGGCAAAGACATGAAATTATAAATCCATTTGTGAAACTCCTGTTCCTGGAAGAAATATTGGAAAAAGTTTTAAAGTTTACTTGCAAGAACATATAAATAAAAACCAATTCATTAAAAAATGGGCCTTATGTAAGCAAATTTATTCCCCTCTATGTTAAATTTACACATTCTGTGGATAAGAAAACCCAGCAGCAAATTTTGTTCACTAATGCTATTTTTTGTGAAATCCCAGTAATTGGTTTACATAGAAACTATAAGAGCATATTATCAAATGAGTAGAATTTTATGGAAAGCCATATTCATGCATTAGTTAGTAGTGGTTTTGCTACCAGACTGGATGAATGAATTGCAGAGGTTCTGAAAGAAATCTGCCCATTCAATTCCACTATTTTTTTTTCAACAGCCTAGATGGTGGGTAGCAAAGTAAGCTCACTGGTGGCAACACAAAAAGGTACATTGAAGAACAGGATTAGAAGTCTTCATGAATTTCAACCAACTAAAGATAGAGTCTGATATAACCAATGTAATACGATCAGAAGAAAAGATACTATACAGAAAATCATAAGTAGGAAAAAACACCAGAATTTTGTTTTAAAATAAATAGTTTGCTGGCATATATAAAAAAGAACATAGACAGTTAGAAGTTTTACTGGAGTAAAGCTGCTTTGGAGTGCTTTGCATTGTGCAGTGAGGTGCATTTAAGAAAATTTTGAGACTCCATATGAGCATGTTAGGAATGAAAACCAGCTCAAAAGCATGACCTTGTAGGATGAACAAAATAAATGAGCCTATAAAGCCTAAATAAGGAAAATTTGAATAGAAATGTGATGGCAATCATAAAATAAGAAAGTACTCTCACAAAATTCATCAGTTTGCTGTGTTCAGAGTAGACAGGGTGAGAAGTAATGCATTTAAACTGCAGTGAAATATTAGACAATAAGGAAATCCTTGTAGTGGTTAGTAAAACATCACACTGGGAAGATTCCACCAAGAAAAGAAGGAATTATTGTATTTCTTTAACAAAATACATAGGCGAGAAAGCAGCATAGTATATTTTATGGTTTTTGGTGGGATAAGAATGAAACAGTTTATAGTTAGTATTTTGTTCTAGTGTTGTGATTATATAATTTACAGGGTATAAATGCTGTTTATTACACTGAAGGATGTCCAAAGACTTATGTTTGTGTAATGAGTTGGATTGTCTGGAAACTTGTTTTGTCTTATGGTAAAGGTCTTAAGTTACTTGGTGTGCGATAACTGTGCTCTGATTTTGAAACCTAGGGTTTCTGTCCAAATCTATGTCTCTATTTCTCCATCAAAACACGTTTCTACATTAGCAGTATAATAGAGAAGTGAGTCAGACTTGCAGCAGACAAGAGAAGTAGGATAAAAGTGCTAACACTAGCAGGAAGAGAAAACCACATTCTTCCTGCACACCATAAATTACAGAGTGACAGGTACTAAGGCCTACCCTTCCAAGAAAGCAGTACAGCTTTTGGCACATTCAATCTGAGTTCACCCCTCAAATCTTTCTCATGAAAAAACCATAATGAAGCAAATGAGGCATTTTATACTTCCACGAATCTCCTTTTCTGTAGGCAAATGTGAAAAGTCCTTAGTCTACTATTTCAACACTGACTTTTAAACAGATACTTCATTTCCACTCTCACTTCCTTTCCTACATCTCCTTTCCACAGGGGACCAAGCCTATGCACCAAATGGAATCTTGTGATAAATTTTGTTTAGCTAAACAGTACACTTTTCAATGCACTGCAGGTCACTTCTGGTCACTTGTAGTTTGCAGATACAAGCACAGAAAAAAAACATGCAGATTATAGCTACTGAGCTGTTGCTGAGCTGTATGTGGGGACACAACAAAAGCAATTTGAAAAGGACTGCTGAAGACCTCAGCATATATGCACACTTGCGGTGCTGTGAGAAAAAAATCTCAGACGTATTTAAATAAAACAAAGAGTGAACATTGATGTGTAAAATACCTCTGTATAAAACATTGATTACAATGTTCCATATTTAAAAATAAGTGGGAAGGATGCAAGAAAAGCTACACAATTTATTCAACGACTGAAGAAAGCATGCTGTTGGCAAAGGCTTAAAGAGCTCCATCTGTTTCATTTAGAAGAAACAAAACCAAAAAGTGACTTGATTGCAGTGTGCAAAGAGAAAATACTTGAGTAGCAAGAGCTTTTTCATTTGTGTAGAAAAGGTAATGAGATGCAATAGATCAAAGTTGAAGAGAAAAATTTAAATGAAATATTTAATATAAACTTCTAAATCTGATGGTGATTACTACTAGAAAAAATGCCAGTGAAATTCTGGCTTCTTTTCATTCATTCAAATCAGGATTGAATGCTTCTGGATTCATTGTGCGCTTTAATCAAAACTAGAGTAATTAGGTTCAGTACAAGGTGGTTAATGGCCAACATTAACTTCCTTCTGGTACACAGACCTATTATAGAGCATACAACCAGCAATCTATGGATTGTTAGAAGACTTGCAGAACATATAAATTCATCCTGTAGCCCTTTCTGTGGCTTTCCTGGGAAAACATCACAGCAATTTAGTGAGACAGGTATATTTCTGTGATAGCAATAGCCCACCCTGAGGCACCTGGGCTCTGTAGCATCACTGTCATCATGTGAAATGTGTATGTCCTGTAATTGGAGGTTTTGGGAGTTACTAGGAAAACTAGGTGCAAGGTGTTCCTCTATTGTTACCAGAACAAATAGCCAATTCTATTCCATTTCTTGCCTGGCTACTAATGTGCTAAGGGGAAAAAATATTTTTATGATAGTTGTGTAAACAGCTTTAAAAATCATCATTCTGCATTTAACACATTTTCCCTCCTGCCTCAAGGCGGCTCAGTAGTCTCTGGTCAACTCACTACTGAAGTGAAGAGAGTCAAGTTGTGGTGTAATGTTCTCACTATCACCACTGCATCCCTGAGGCCAAGTACACATGGCACTGGCATTGCTAGCCACTGGTCAGGTATCAAGCTAGGACTTGTCTAGTGGCCAGGTTTTTGGTAGATCCATAGAATCATGGTGTAGTTTGTTTTGGAAATGACCATACAGATCACCTAGCGCCAACCTCCTGTCATGGGCAGGGACACTTTCCATGAGACCAAGTTGCATAATGCCCCATCCAAACTCATCCTGAACACTGCTAAAGATGGATTATCAACAGAAAATAAATTTTAAAAAATCATAACAAAGAAGAAAGCCAAAGAGAAAAGAACAAAAAAGAGTCAACAAGATGGCACCAAATAAGATTGCTATTTAGTGCGGTCATACTAAAACTGGCAGTGTCACACTGTTTATAGTATGGCTCTATCAAAGCAAAGGATGACAAAAAACAATTGTTTCACTGTCTAAAATAGCAACCCAGTGTATACTGGTAAATATAATTTAGTATCAAAAACTCCAGTATTATGCTAGGTGGTATTGCAGAGGCAAGTGTTGAACAACAGGCCTTTTCCAATATCAATGATTTGGTGGATTTTTTTCAGAAGAGGAACTAAATACAAGGAAAAAACTAAGCACACCCTAAATATAACCATTCTTATGTAAAATGTCACTTCTGTTTCCCAAATTCATTAACAAAATGTCTGTAAGGGCTGAAAAATGTGCACAGGGGAAGTTGCTTGGAGGTTGATTTTTTATGTCAGGGTTCATTCACTGATTGCTCAGGTCATTACAGAAAATTAATTCCTAAGAGGATTCTTGAGGCAGGTGTAACAAAAATTTTGATTGAAATTGTGTCTTGATAGCTATATGTTATTTTTCGGGTGCACTCAGATGTAAAAAGTAAAAGTGGTCCTCACTTTGCTGGCATATTACTGTTCATTGTATGGTGTCATCAATGACATTAACATAGGAAAAATATGGAGTTAAGGAAAAATTAGGTTGATTTTCCACAGTAATTCAGGAAGACTAAAAATTTCAGCCACATCTTCCAGTGTCTTCTCTGTATGAGCTTTTCTAGACATGATTTTTTTTTCATTTTTTTATTTGATAAGAGCATTCTAGCAACTGACAACAGTTTTAAAATTGAAAATCAAGCTTATTAATATAAAATTATTATTTTCCAATTTATCTGAAAGTAATTAAGTACATAGTCCTGCCCAGAAAGATATTAATGGATGTTCTACATACATTATTTTATGCATGACAGTTGGAATCACCTCTCAAAAACACTACCATTATACCTGAAATAATGGGGATAAACTGGAATACAAAAAGAATCTCATAATAATCTTTCTTCAGAAGAGCAAAGATAAAGTAAATTCCATACAAGCTAATTAAAGTTTTGATTGAAGATTTAGCTTATCTTTTGTCAGGTGGTTCCAACTATTATTATTCACCCCTTAATTTAAACCAATCATGCTTAGTATTTGCAGATGGAATACTATTGGAGGAATGTGCCATTTGATTTCTCACATAAAAAAACCTGAGCAACTTTGCTTATATTTAAATTGCCAGAAAAAAACCAATTGATTTGCTTTGCTTTTCTTTCATGCAATTCATTAACTTTTATGTATTATTTTATCAAAAATTTTATGCAAAGAAATTGGCAGAATGATGAAACCTAAACAGATTTTTCTGCACTGTACTGATTTTTTTTCCAAATGTCCTAACCTGAATTCTTTCCAAGCAAAGCAGGTACACTTACACATGTCATGACAATAAATATTCTCTAATGACTCAGAAGTACACAGTGAATCCATTTCCATGTCTGCATAAGTTTTGTTTATTTTCCGGCATGTTAAGTTTGCACATCCCACTGTGGGAAGCCTGCCCTCAGCAGCCTGCCATTTACAGTGTTTGTGGCAACCAGCAGCCCATCTGCACTGCTCCAGCTGAGCAGGGGGAAGGATGTCAGCCCTTCACTCCTCCATGGCCTGCTATGAGCCAGAGCTCTGCTGGCCTGGAGCCTGGGGAACAATGCCTTTCTAGTTGTCACCTTCCAGGTTTTGTTTTGGTTTGAAAAATCTCAGTGCTTTGATTAGCGCTCAGACAGAGGAATTTTGTTTAAATGAACTCGGTCATTAAGGGACATCACAGAAAAGACCTGGCTTTTGAGCTGCTTCTGTGATGGCTATAAGGGCTGATTGATGTGGAACAATTATCGGATGCATGAAATGCAAGCAAGACTAAATTTCTGTGGCTGACTCTAAGGATGACTGAGCATCCATAGATCACAGGATCAATTAGGCTGGAATAGATGTCCAAGATCATCGAGTCTAGCCTTTGACCAATCACTATCATGTCAACTTAAACCATAGCGCTAAGGGCCATGTCCAGTCATTTCTTGAATATCTCCATTGTTCTTGACTCCGCCACTTCTCTGTCAACCCATTCCAATGCTTGACAATCCTTTCCATTAAGAAATTCTTCCCAATGTCCAACCTGAACCTCCCCTGTTGCATCTGTGTCCTCTTGTCTGTCACCAGCTGTCTGGGAGAACAGGCCAACCCCACCCTTCCTTTTGGGTAGAGGTAGATCTCTCAGGCCAATTTTTTCCTTTGAATTGTTGGGGAAAGTACTTTTCATAATTAACAAGAAAAAGAGAACACAGTGACTCAATAATTTTGTACTGTGCAGTTGTTCTGATAGTAACTGAAAGCATCTATGTCAAGCAAAATGCACCTAAAATAGACCAGCTTTTGCAGACTTACTGAAAACAAAATTTAGAATGACACGGGAAAAGAATACACAGGAAAGATTTTTGAAAGCCCAGAGAAAGATATTATCTTATGTCTTGTGGTGGCTTGAGCTGAGCTGCAAGACCTTGCTCATCTTCGTATAATTTTGGTTTTCAAATTTTCAGTGTTGCAGTGTCCACTTGCTTAGCCACAATATCTACTACAGGATTCCTAAAGCCCAATAGTATGAGTCATGACAGAGGAAACTATATAGACTTGATCTTCAGAAAGCATATTAAAAGGCTTGCATATTTATTTAGTGTCTTGGGTAAATGTAAGTCAATGTGTGACTGATGCTAGATTCTGACTGTTGATTCATACTGTCTTCTTATAATAGTAAACATTATTGAGACATGGGCAAAACTTAGAGGAAGGATCATTTTACACATTGAGGATTCATAAGGACCTTGATATAAGTGAGGAAGTCAGATTAAGGTTCTCATGCATATAAACTACATTTACAAAATTCATTGCAAATGATGAAGTAAAAATCACTTTGAAGTGAAGTTTTTTTCCACCCAGTATTCACTGGTGTAATCTTACTATCATAGGGCTTATCCATATACATGAACAACTTTGAAATCCTTTTAATTATTAATTAAATAAATAAATAATTTAATTCATCTCTTCCAACAATTAAAAAAGGAAAAAGGTTTACGATGGAACAATATAATCCCATCTTTTATTAAAGATTAAAAACCCATGCTTTCTCATCCAAAACCACTGAATTACAGAGTTCTTTACTTCCAATTACTTGTATTACCAGAGAAAATCCACTCAAATAATGAAAATGGTCAGTAGTTGCACCTCACAGAACTGCCTCTTTCTTCTCTATCATTGATGAATTCAACACCCTCCCACTGATGCTTTAATTTGAAGTGTCTTACTACCCAATGGACTAAAGGTGTCCCACTGTTCAATATTAAAATTCCCTACTTCATCTATCTGAAGTATGCGTTTGTATGTGTTGAACAAGATGTTTGTATGTGTTGAACAAGATGTTTGTATGCGTTGAACAAGATGTTTTCTAATTTTTGAGGCTGGCCAAGTTTAACAGACTTGGACTGCCTTTATCTATCTCAACTTCAGATGTTCTCAAAACCCCTCTAATTGGCAAAATCAAATAAAACACTATGAGGGAAGGAAGTAGCAGTTTTGCTATCTGTCCGTTTGTCCAGTAGCTCTTTACTACAGGATAATTACTGCAATCCTGTGTATGCAGGTTGCGATGGGAGGGCATTTGAGAGCCCTTAATCTTTTATTGTAGAGAAAGTATTTTCCTGGTCTTTATCAGGAGCTGCCCATCTTGGACAGAGTAAAGGAAATTCTATGCAGCAAGCTCCAAAGGCTGCCAGAATTCTGGTGCTCACCCTTTCAGCATCAAACAATTCAGCTGGCAGCAGAAGCTGCAAGAGGGCTCCCTGCTCTTCTCACGACCCTCTCAGATGATTTGGATGTTCCTGTCGTGCTGTCTTTCCTCAGCAGGAGAGAGTTGTTTCCACCATCCAGCCCTGCTCCCTGTTGCACATTTGCACTGCCTCTCCCCACCTCTGTTCTCAAAGAAGGACAAAGATCCACCACCTGTGGAGCACAACTGCCTGGTTCAAGGGGGGTTCATCCAAGGCCATCCATGGAGGCCCTCCTGTCCAATGCTGCCCTTCCATCACAGCTTTAGCTTCAAGGCATGTGATCCCAATCAGAATTGATGCCACTTCACACAGATAGTAAACAGCAAAAGAGGCAAACAACCAGCCTAAGACAATTTTGACCTGACCAGCTAAGATGCTAAAGGTAAACTTTTTTCTGAAATTGTTTTTAATATGATAGGAAAACAAAAGTGTGCTTAAAAGAAAATAAAAGGTAAAAGTCATTCTTATACACTTAGTGGACTTTTTCAAATGTTACTTGCTTGTGCAAGTCTCATCAGAAGACTACAAGATGTGATTGGCAGGATGTTAGCAGGTCTGTTGATGAACTTTTAACATATGCCTTCATCAGAGCTAATTGCTATCAGTTAACTGCTCTCTTTATGATGTTTTTCTAAATTAAATATGCAATTTCTACATTGTTTAAATATTAAGTGGATAAAAATTGCATATATATGCACACTATGTTTCCTTTAGCCCTTAAATAGCTTTTGAGTGTATCACTGTTACTACAGCAATATCTAAGCGTACCATTTATATAAATCTTAAAACTCAGAAGAACTTGGAAGACTCTTTTGCTGTTGTTTGCCTTTTGTATAAGACAGAAGCCCAAATATCCAGTATTTTACATCACAGACTCATTCTAGAGAGGCTGAAGCAGGTTTTGGAAGGCTTGGAGAGAACAGACCTAATGAGATCCACAATGACTGACTGTGAATTAATTGTACAAAAAGCATGAGCACAAATGAAAATATTCAGTGTAATCAGTAGAATCCTTGTCCCTACTCCTAATTCCAGTTAGTAGGCTGGTTTACTTTATTTCTTGTGGGAGATGTCCTGTCTCACAGAAAAAACAACAATATGAAGTGAGATCAATAGCACATTAGTGATGGAAAGTCCCTCACATAGGAAATGCAGGAGAAAATTGAGCTTTTTTCATATTAGCCTATTATGCAGTCATGTGAACTTCTATGACTTCAATATAGGCCTCAAGATATTCAATAAAATCTACTTATAACTCACTTGTAAGTTTTTCACTGTTGACAGACCCTGAATCCTGCTTGTCTTGGAATGAACAAAGATGTTACTGGCAAACTGTTTGCATCAGTATGATGCATATATATCCAGAATATAGGATAAAGAGTCCCTACTGAGGAATGCATACTCTGTCCCAGGCTTCCTTAGTGACACTCACACATTAATTTGTAGTTCTGGCTCTACAATGTGGACTCCATCATATCCCAAAATAGTGTTGCTGTATTTTCAAATGAACAGCTTTTCCTGCATTACCCAGTTTAAACTAACTGTTATCAACCTACTACACAAAAGTTTGACATTTTCCATTTGGATTCTAGCAGTACAGGAGAAAGTTTTAAAAACTTCTTATTTTAAAATTTTTGCATTAAACTTCTTCTATCTATAGTAACAAATACTTTGTAATCACTTCTGTTACTTTCAAAATTGATGCAAAATAGACACAGTATGCGAACTCATGAAAGCAAAGCCAGTTACCAACATAAAAAGGAGAATAATATGCTACAGGAAATATATCACATCTCGGTTTTGTAATGCTGAATAATATAAGAATATGTTTGCATGAAAACTCACAGAAGTTGGTGGCAATTGCATCTACTATTGCTTCCACAGATTTAAAATGTCTGTATATTATCTTAGATTCCTTTTGTCCAGTCTTCCTAAATTTAGGCATTGACGAAATATGAATGAAGAATCTCTGAACTGAACACCATTGGTGTTATTACGGACCTGAAATGCTCTACAACTAACTTAATTTTGCCTCCTCATCCTTCACTGTTCTACTTACTTCTTTAACTTTTTATTTCTCCTTAATAGATGTCATTAATTTTTTTTCCTCTCCTCTCTACTGGTCCCCACTCATTTTGAGCTCCTTGGACAAACTTGTTTGGCTTTTTATTACAATATCCACTAACTGTATGACTTCTTAGACTGCCACTGCTTGTTTTCCTGTTACTACTTATAAATAATGCTGCTCCATTTGCCTCTCTGAAATCAGCAGCTGAAAGTCAACGTTCAGTGCCTGACATTGTTTTTTTAGACGGCATATATTTGGAGACACTTTTATTGATTTCCTGTTAGCTGCTTCTGGCAGAAAATAGAGCCTTGAAGACTCTCCACGATGCAAGAGCTATTTTCTCAAACCTGGTAGACATGCAAATAATTGTGCAACTTAGGAGAATTTATCATAAGGATCTGATGGCACCTTTGTTAAAGAGAACAAAGTGTAATCTTTCTAAAATTGTGTTCTTGTTCGCACTCAATCAAGTATGGCTGTGATAAAATCTGAGAAAATAGCACCAGCTACCTGTTCACCTATGTTTCATAGATTAGGTAGTTTTAGGCAATTTTTTTCTTCTATGCAAAATACAATTTTTCTTTCCATACACACACTGCTTTCATTTTGTATCATATTAGGAGGGAAATTAAAACATTATCAATTGCACAGAACCTTAAGTTGATTTTATTTTTATTAATGCTAAAACACTGAAAAAAGAGAAAATAAGTTCAGGGAAGAAAATTAATAGTTTAACTATTTAACTTCTTTTCCAAGTTAAAAGAAATCTTACCAGTGAATCCTGGAGGGCAAGCACAGCTGTAGTCTGCAACCAGGTCTAAACACGTTGAATTGCTTTTACAGAAACCATAAGTGCACTCATCAAAGTTGATTTCACAGTTCAGGCCTTCAAATCCTTGGAAATAAAACCAAAGAGCTATGCATTATTCAGCTATATCTGTGTCTTATTTTTCTAAAGCAATGTCTTTAGGTCCCTCATTTTCAATTTACTCATGTAAAAAATGATCTTGAGTCCTTGGATTCTCATTCTAAAAGTTTTGCCTCCACTGTCATTAATAGAAAAATGCTTTTTTTTCCCTGTCAAATATAGTTTAAAAGGAGTCAATAAATGAAAGCACAAATTTAGGATTCAGTATGTTCATTAACACTTAAGAACTTATGAATTATGTATCTGCTGATTTTGACAACATTACAGATGAAGTGAAGCTCGGATTTGGATATCTGCTCTCAAAATAAAAATCAACTCTTAAAATATCTCTTAAATTCAGTTCTCAAATAGTTGCTTTTCTACTTTTTTCTTTGTTTGTTTTAGAGAACCCCAGAATTATGAAGGTTGCAAGAGGCTTTCCAGACCATCCAATCGAACTGACAGCCCAGCATCACCACAACTCCCCTTGAACCATCTCCCCAAGTGACACATCCAGGCACCTCTCTCCCTCTTCCAGAGATGGTGACTCCATCCATAATTTACCTCCCTGGGAAATTATTCCAGTGTCTAACTACTCTTTCGGTGATTTTTTTCTTAGCTAATAATATCTAATCTGAACTTCCCCTGACACAGTTTAGGGCCATTTCCTCTTATTCTGTCACTAGAGACAAGGCAGGAGAGACAGACCCCCCACTCAATAAAACCTCCCGTCAGGCAGTTGTAAAGAGCAGTGAGGTTCCCCTGAGCCTCCTCCAGACTCAACCACCCCAGTCCCTTCTGTCATGATGACTTTTAGCAAACTCAGAGGCCAACGTTTTTTTTTGTAGTTGAAATAGCTACAAAATCTCGTCTCCAATATCTGACTTTTCATGCTCTTGTAAATGTATTCTAATTCATGGTCATGCTACAAAATGAGTGTCATTAGTGCTGTCACAGGCCATGGCTGCAGGAAGACCATGACTAATGCTGAGCTATCGGTACCCTCAGTGCAAGCTATATTCCTATAATTTCTCAAACTGACCATGGAACCAATTTCCACTGATCCTTAAGTCATAAAACTTTAGAATTACCCTTAATTCATTAATAATGTATAAAATAATAGCTCTCATTTGCATTTAAAGTTTAATCAGGCCTATGTCTCACAGGTAACATGTAAGCCACAAAATTGGCAATGTGGATGGCAAGATTTATTTTTGTATAAGCTAGTCACGCAGTTTAAACAGCAAAATGATATTTTCCAAAGTTAATTTCCAGCTATCTTCCAGTATCTGTTTTGGCTTCTAATTTAAGCTAACTAATGACAGAGACTGTATTTATGAGAATTATTTGTAGCAATTTCATCTCTTTTGATGAGTTTCTGAAGTTATCACCACTGGAATGCCTGTATTAATGCATGCATACTTGAAATATTGTCAGCTATGAAATCAGCTACCATGAGTCCATATTTAGAAAATAGTAGAATTTGAAGATTAAAATAAAAAAACTTTAAACATATAATGTATCAGGCTATAATTTACCACTTTGGCTTCATTTTTAACTAAAAATACATTTAAAAATATTTTTAAGGAACCCATTTGTGAAAGCATTTCAGAAAGAAACTATAATTTTAACTGCTTTAAAACATGCTTTGACTAATTTTTTACTGCAATTGCTATTTTTTTCATACAGTACTGATAACAAAGAACAGAGTGCATTTTTAAAGAAACAGAACACAGGTGCTGAAAATCATATTATTTTTCTCTGTAAAAATTCTAATAGGTTTTTTTAGTGATGGTCTATTAAAGTCATTGTGACCATTGTAGCTTGCCATGATCAGTGAGAAATATGCATATTATTAATGAAGGTAAAAATACTTTTTGTAAGGTTATGGATGATAATTTCCATGGAATTCATATACTGCTCATTTGTGTTTTCTCCACTGATTCAAACTTGGCTAAAATCATTATGTTCTGTCTGAAAAGAGGTAGCATTTAGGAGTATAGCTGTCTCCATTCTTAATTTGTTTCCAATCTAATGATCATGGTTGTTTTGGTAGACACATTGACTTGGTGGACAAAGATGCCAAGAAGACTTTGGAAAGGAATGAACAACTTTCATAGAAAGGAAGTTTTGATGACGACTTGATGCCTGTCAAGAAGATGTTTTGCAAACTGCAGGCAGTTTTGAATATTGTCAAAGATAATAAAAATAAATTATTTTGAACAACTTACCTTCAGGGCAAAAGCAATCATAGCTGTTGACATCATTCTGACAAATAGCACCATTCAAGCAGGGAGCTGAATCACACTCATTCATTTCTGTTTCACAGTACTGGCCTGAAAACCCTGCAAATGAAGTAAGATAAGCTTTGATTTTCTTTGTCATTATGTATGCTATAAGCATGAAACATGTATATCAAATGGTGTTCTTTAACTAAAACCCAGAGATCTTAGGATCCATATTCCACTGGAAAAGGAAAATTTAGGTCAGAGTTTCAGTATTTTATTTACAAAGAGTTAAATTTTATTCATTTCTTATTCAATGTTACAAATACATCTTTATTGATGGAATATAGCAACAAATTAAGTAGGAAATGCTTCCAGAATGCAAGACATTCATAGCTGTAAGAAAACAATTTTCAAGTGCTTTTCTTGTATTAAAGTAATTTTAGTATTTTTGTGATGTAATCCCAGAATGTTTTGGGTTGGACTGACTTTAAAGATTAACTAGTTCCAAGCCCTCTGCCAGGGGCAGGGACACTTTCCACTAAACCAGGTCACTCAATATTTTTTTTTAATTTTGCCACATTAATATGAGAAAGAGTACATCATTTATATTCTATCCACTGTGATGTCCTTATTGATGTGGAGAGTAACAAAATACAGAGTACAAATATACTGAGGCATAGCAAAGATGCGCTGTGCAAGTCAGGCCTCAGAATATGTAAAATGCACAGCTCAGTTATGGCACATAAGGCTGTTGGGTTTGTTTCTAAAAGACAGAAGGTGTACATCCTTAAAACAAAAATCTGAAGACTAATTAACTTGCATAAGGAAAGAGTAGCTCAGATTTTTAATTTCTTACAGGTACTTTGAGACACTGTACAAGGCACAGATGCTGCAGCACCAACAGTGGGGGCTGCAAGGGGGTCTTGTCAGGAGAGGAACACAAGGATAGAAATTGTTTAGTTGATCTACAAAGCAAAAAAATATTGAATTAGCTTTTATTGTAGAGAAACAGGGCAGAGATACCCACTTGCCCCTAAGTTATATGTGGTAGAAGAAGACAAGATGAATTGGTATTTTCATAAATAGCAACTAAAGGTGAAAGATTTAATCTGAAGTATAATGAAGAATTATTCTAAAGGGCATATAATGTGAATCGAGACCTATATATTTTAATTTGTTTTGATGATATTCAATAGCAAAGAAGCTTTGGTGGGGGGAGGTTAGAAAATTACTGACACCAATGAAATGAGCTCATACATTATACGCTTAAAATGTAAAATTCAGAGAAGAAAATAAGTATAAAAAGCTGTTTTGCATGTGATTGTATTAAAAAACTGCAGAAAATATTCCTTCTGCCAGTGGTTCAGAGCATTATGACATTTATGAAAACAAAAGTGGTTAGGCATGCTTACAACCTACTTTGATTTAGCTCTTACAGATTATTTTTTTAAGTTTTAACAAGCTAGAATTATTTTCTAGAAGTTATGTTCTTTTGAAAATGTTAGCTTTTAACACCTGTAACTGAGAACTAGCTACCTAGAGGGAAATTAATGGAGATTGGAAACTTAACTATCTGAAATCTGGCCTATTAAGTTTGTTGGGTTTTTTTTATCATTATAAAGACAGAAAATTAACAAGTACAGAAGGACAGAGAACAGCACCCTCATCCGTAAAAATGGAAAAAAAAATTCTTTTTCAAGCTGTTATTTTTTTTTTATAACCTTTATGTCTATTCATAAATTATTTTTTGAAAACAATACCTTCTAGAAAGATTCTTAAACGAGCTACTGGGAAGCATATTAGGTCATTTTAGAAATAAATACTTAGAATTTTTATAGGTCTTGCTGATAGTGTTAAAATGTTTTAGGAACCACTGCTGCCACTTCAGGATCAGAAAAATGCCCTTATTTAGATCCTACCATGTGAAACAGTATGAAATCTGAGAAGTGACTCAAGAGCTCCCAGCTCTCAGCAGGTCTGGCAGTGACGTTGCAAGAACTGCCTGTGATGAGCTGTGACCAGGTCACCCTTTCTTGGGAGCAGTGGAAATATCCAGCAACTGCACATGACATTCTGGGAATTTGCAGCAGGACTAGCAGGCAAGGGGAAATAGCACAGGGGCAAATGCAGAGCTGCAGGTAGTAGAAGCCAACATATAAAGTTTTTCATTTACTTAGTTTACTTCATTTCTGTTTTATAAATTTATGGATTGGAACAGAAGAACTTAAAGGCATAACTAGAATCTGTTTTTAATTGAATTTGGTGCATACAGTGTGAATTATCCACTCTGAAAGAGCTGAAAGGAAAGCACATAGATAGAATTTTATTTCTTGTCACATTTTTAACTGAATATGTCCTGCAGACAAAAAACAATTTAAATGCAGTTTGTATCTTAAATTGTTTCTGCTGATGTAGAATCATTATAATATAATATAATATAATATAATGCAATATAATATAATATAATATATGTGTGATATACTTTGATGATATTTACTTCTTGCTGATCAACATACCAATAAATGACAATTCTTTCACAGACATTAATAAACTCACATAATGGGCTGAAAGTACATGAGGGAAAATAAACTTCATTTGTGTTATTTTTAAATCAGGAATGAGTCGAGGAATGCTTTTAGTTACATTATAATCTATGTATTCTAACTTAATTAGTTGTGATACAACAACATTAAGACCAACAACAAAATAGAAGAAATTAGTCAATTAAAATATAAATATTTACACACTTTTGATATAATACAAGTTAATCGGTTCCATTCATTTGAAAATATGAAAATAAATTTCTCTGTATAAATGCTCCAAACCTTTGTGCTCTACCCTCTGATCTCATAAGATGACTTTGGCAGAGCCAATACAGTGCTCTATGAACCAGGAAAAAATTCCATTCCTTCACCCACCCAGCTCCTCTCTCCATCAGCCGAAGATAGGGGAAATCCTGAATAACCTGATATACTCCTGAATAAATATTTCCATGCAGTCAAATGTAAAGCAGTGTGTCCCATATATAAATCCTTTCAGACAGCTGAGAAAACATTTATGGGAATCTTTCATGTAAAAATGTAGTGATATTATTTGTGGCTCAATCTAGAGCGCCCCTTAAAAATAATGTAAAATTAAATAATATACATATCCATGTATAGAATAGTAGAGTACTGTACAGAATAGTACAGTATTTTTTATCATATCACATCAATCATAAGTAAGTTGAAGTTTATAATAAGTAATAGTGGTTTTATATTAGTACAAAAAGTAGGTAAAAAAGTTATGTTCTCCAAAAATGTTTTGTTATTACCTTCACTGAGTGGCGAATATCTATCATCAGAGAATATAATAGATGATGCAGCTGTTACACAACTTTCTCTACACTGAAAATGCAAGGGTAAAACACATCTGAAAGATGAATTAGAAGTACTAAATTATCTTGTTTCAATTATTGCAGGGAAGGAGTTCATAACTCAGAGTTTCTGGGGTCAGAACAGGAAAAACATATCACAATTATTTACTAAGGATATGATTTCATTATTTTTTTTGTCAACACACACTTACACTGCAGTAAATATTTTCAGCTCTCAAGCTTTATAGCTCTTTATTTGGACTTCCTCCTCAGGTGAGGATGAAATATTTATTTCCACTGGCACCTGTCATAGTTTCCCTATCTAATGTAAATGCTAGATAAAACATAAACAGTCAAGAAAAGTAATAAGATTTACTGCGAAGTAATTATGTGAAAGCAACATTGTTTGCAGGACTCTTTTACATATATGAAGTTGTTTCAAAAATAGAGTAATTTTCATAGAGTTGTTGATATTATCTTAAAATATGTATGCAGTTATCTGCCTCATAAACATATTTCGTATGTAAAAGCCTCAATGTTCTTTTCTTTCCTGTAGCCTAATATTAAGGAATAAATCATATATAAGGAAAAATATTTTCTGTGTGTCATAAATAATTCTAGAAACTCTAGGTCAAATCTAAAAAAAAATTTGTTTCAATAAAAATATGAAATAGATATAAATTTCTAATATTTGTTAGCTGAGAATTTTAATTTCACATTCTCATTCTCAGCAGAAAGTCCTCAATGAAAGAAAAGGGAATCTGCACTATTAATATGTCAGAAAAGTGGGACACATCCTCTCTGGATGTTTAAATCTACTAGATCTAATCCTTACTCATTACTGGCAAGAAATCTTTACTATTAAATTTTATTTTTAATAAAATATGTGTTTGTAAAAATGAAAAAATATATGTCTAGCTTTTGTATGGCTCTATTAGCTTCTACTAAATTTTACCAATACAAATGTGGTCTAGGATCATCTCAGGGTTTGAATGCAGGCACTCTACTTTAAAGTAATAATTTTACCTAGTGGTAAGACTCCTAGACATTTTTCAAGGATGAAAGCATAAAACTGAAAAATATTTTATGTTGTAGTCTTTAAAGTATCAACTCTTAAAATGTCAAGTTAAGCCAGTTACTAGAGTAGATTATATGTGAATCTCTTGCACACAGGTTATGCACTGAAAGATTAGGTGCACTGGGAAACTGAACTGTCTAAACCTCAGGTAATGATGTGTGAACTCTGCTTGTTGAGATCACATTTTTTTATGTCTTTGTTCCAAAGGAAGGTCATTACTTTATTAAAAACCTTGTCTGCGGTTAAACAGCATCTCAGCCCCCAGAGCTGGTTGAATTTTAGGCAGACAAATGTCACAGTATTTTCTATTTGAAATGCATATTGGCAAAACAAAAGGAAGGGTCTCATTAGAGAAAAGCTCTGCTTTTTCAAGAAGATGTAAGGAAGATGTGTTTTACAGTGAGAACCTTCTGGAACATCCTCCCAAGGGACATGGTAGGTTCACCATCCCTGGAGGTTTTTGGGACACAATTGTACAGGGTGCTAGAAACGCTTACCTAGGCTCCCTTTCTAATCAAAAGGGAACGTCTGAGGTCCCTTTTGAACTGGGTTGTTCAATGGTTTCGTAAGAAAATCCAAAGCCTATAAAACAGGCTGGTAGAATGGCCAGGGAAATAGAAAGCCTGTCACAGAACAGAGGATTCAGAAATTCTAGTTTGTCTGGTGTAGAAAAATGTAGGCTGAAAGGAGATACAAGTGTTTTTGTTAACTTTGTCAATGAGAGAAATCACAAAAAAATATGAACAGCAACTTAAGTTAAGGTGTCACAGGTAAAAAGGGACATTACCTCAAGCAAATTTAAGTTACATAGTAGAAAACCTTATCAACAGAGAGATTCTACCAGTACACACATTCATTAGAGGTTGTTATAGAAGTACTCATCATTCCCATGAGCTTCTTAAATATGCATATATTTGCATTTAAAATTAAAGAGTGGACATAAAATTCCTTGCACAACAATTTTCATAAAATAACATGACAGCTTTGTATTAAGAACACATATTAATAGGCTGATTGTGATTTAAAAAAATTCTCAAAAAATAGAGATTTCATTTATAATTGAACTATCACTACATCCAATATTAGTATTAATAAAGAAGTCTCTTCAACTCATATAATCCAGCAAAAAGCAGAGAAAGGAGTTATTACCACTTCATCTAAAATCTTAAATAATCCTCTAGGCAGAAGACATACCCAGTATTGTGGAATTTAACTGACGTATAGGAGAATTGGAGTACATGTATAGACGCAACATAATGTAAGCAAAAATAAATTTTTCAACTTCAGATTATAATGCATTTACACAGAGAGGAACAGAAATGGTACAGGAAATCACACTGGCAACATTAATTCTGGCTTTTCCACATATTGAAATCTTAATCACTATTGAATATTTTTTTTGGGTATATGCATACTAGGTGCATTCAAGTATTAAGAAGTAAATAATAAAGTCATGCAAGAGATACAATATAGCAAACTGTTATGCTTTTATGAAATTCCACTGACCTAGATTAATCTAGCAGAGTTAAAGAACAAATCTCATCTACCAGATGTTTCAGTGTTCTAAATCTGCATATAGATGATTTGTTTTACATCTGGCCATTCAAGGTTAAGCCATTACTGTCTCCATGGGGTGAAGAGGAGAAGAGAGATATCCATAATTTAGTTACCTTGTCTTCTGTAAACCACCCTGCATCTATAATAGGGTTTCATCTAATATTTTTATTTTTTTAGCCTTCATTTGTCTGAACCTAATATAAAAAAACCCAGAAAATTTCAGAATAAGGAGAGAACAAGCACATTAAAATTATCTTGTACAAGTGTCAGAATTATTTGTACAGGAGATAAAGCTTTCTTGACAGCCAGTTGAACAAATTTCAATAGGAATTAAGAACAAACATATAGCAGACAGTACAGGTGTTCCATTATTTAAAAAAAGAAAAACAAAATAAAACAAAACAAAACAAACACAACAAAACAACACACCTGTATGATTTCTCCTGGCAGAGAAAAATTAAGACAGACTTGTGGATGGGAAATGCTAGTCACACAAAACATACAGTGGGTCTGAATAGAAAAACATGTCCTCTGACAGGATGATTTTATAATAAACTGTGCAAGCTGAGGCTTGCTGATTTTACTTTTGCTACAGCAGGAGATCTCCCAAGCTTTTATTTCAATCTATTCTAATTTTCCTATGCCCCATGAAATATTTGTTTAAAGATGAAAAGCATCAGAGTGGTTTCTTCCATTCCTACAAAAAACTTTCCTCATTTTCCCCCTCTTTTTTTTTTTCTTTTACAGTTAGTATCTGTCTTTTTTTGAGAGGGTGTCATTAGGGCAGACAAATTTGCAAAGTCACATCAAAACCAAGGGCAAAGGAACAGCATCTGGATACCTCCTACAGATAAAAAGCTGCCATGACAGGACAAAGAGCTCTATTCCAAGACTTATGCTAAACATACCTGTCGCCACAGGAAGCACAGGGACAGTTATTATTTCATTTGTATCTCTAGGCCTGAGGAATCTCTGCTTACATTTGTGATTTTCAGGATTTACAGCTCAAGTGAAAAGAATAACAAGATTTATAGCTTAAATATAAGGAAAAAATTATTAATTTGTGGAAGCAGTTGTCAGAAAGTACAACACATTTTTTACAGTCAAAATTTGCCTTAGTGAAAATGCATTAGAGGCAATATAAAAGGATTTAAGGAGATGTTTTTACTTATCATTCTTTCATTTTGGTTTCTGCTTTTCTTTCTCATTGGGGTTGCTTTGGTTTTTAAATAGAGGTGTCTTACTCTATTTTTCTAACAGATTTTAAACTGACATCAGTATAAATATTCTTGATCAATTCATTCTAAAAGAAATGGAATGGACACATGGTAATAGAAATAACAATAGTACATCTGGACTCTAAAAACCAGATGAGCACTTTTCTGTAAAAGAGGTTAAAATTTCCATGCAACAAACTGTGACATTCTCATTGCTCAGCAGATGCACAACAGGATGCCATTTTTTCCCAGATAAGTATCTCAGGGGACATAGAGCACTGTTAATTTCTTTTAAATAATTCAACAGTCCATTAATGAATTCACATATTTTTAGATTCCTAAGTCTATTTAAATTTGCTGTCCTTATGAGCAAAATAATCAGGACAAAATTTTACACTACTAAAAATCCAAACAGAAGTTTACAAATAATCTGAAGACTAACCTTTAATTTAAATGATAAATAGATCATAGAATTTAGGATTGAACTAGGATGAATTTTAATTTTTGCCTGTTACTGGCAAATTCTGCATAAATTCTACAATGTAAAGAAATAATGGAGGCTCCGTAATTTTCCATAATTTATAGAGACAAAGTTGCTGAGTATGAATCCCAGTGAAACTGGTTGGATTGACATCCCTGAAATTGGGTAATCATTACTCAGAATAGAAATCCTTAGTGTGACTATCACAGGAACAAAAAAAAAGCTTAAATCATAAATGCTAGCAGACAGTAGATAACTGGGGATTTGGGTGTGGGTAGACATCTTAAGCAAAAGTCCGCAACTTTTTATCTTCACTCATCGTGTGGCCTTATTGTAAACTTTGATAATGCCATGACCAAATAAAGATTGCAGGCTTTGAATCCAGTAAAGATGCCATGAGAGCATCTTCCATTTAATCATATGTTGAGACTGAGAGAACTGGGGAAGGGAGAGCAGTCCAAGGTTTCAGAGAGAGTTAGTTGGTGCTACAACAGTAGCTCCTGCAAACAAGACGTGGTGTTGAAGAGAAAAGGGGTGGTGAGAAAGAGGTTGAAGATCTTGACTGGAAGAAAGATCCTGGAAGTGTGGCAGGAGCCTGGAGATCAGAGAGATGTGTGAGGGGGGGGAAAGAAGCCAGGGTATGCATGGGGACTGTGCTTGGTAATGCTCGGGACTGATAACTTTGAGCAGCATCTCAGCATGAAGCAGCATGCCTGAGCTTCCCCCAAAATCAAACCAATGCAGACAAAGCACTGAAAGGGTGGCTATAAGCAGGATAACCAGCTACAGTAAGAGCTCTTATCTGGATTGTTCTTAAGAAAACCCCATTTTCCACATCCATTGTGGACAGTCATTTGCATTGTTGCCCATGACCATGGCTGGATTGGCACCACACAGGTTGTTTTAATAGGCTCCAAAAATCTGGCTTTCCTTGACAGAGAATGTTGCTTTGCTTACAATGGAAAAGGGCCATACTAGATAATACACTTATCTTTAGCACTCTCAGATGTGTCATTAATGTATCAAATATATTTTGCTTGCTAAGTACTCAAAGTTAGTCCAGCTCATTATCATGCCTTTCTGGTACAGAAAGATACTGCTTTCTAGTTGTATGATTAAAATGGTAGTTTTATTAAATAAATAAAAAAAAAAGATTTGACCTTAGAGCCAAAGAATTTGAATCAGTGCAATTTTTTTCTCTTACAGAAGCAGGATAATAAATTTCTCTTCCATCTAGGATTTCAGTGAACTGGTGTCAACTATGGTCAAGAAAAAAAAGAGGGGAAAAAAAGCCATTGAAAAGTGAATATCCAAAAATTTAAAAAAATTAAGTAAGTGTCCTCTGAGGGGAGTAGCAGAGCTGTATTTAAAATGAGAAATTAAATAATCATGAGTAAAAAAATTAATGTTTAGAGTATATTTAAAATGGCTTGTAAATCAGGGCAAGCTAAAGTACAATAAGAAAAAATTGCTTCAAAATTCAGTCATGGAGTTGTAAAATGTTGGTATCATCAATTTGAGACAGCTAAACAAGCAAAGAAAATGTTTAATTGCTACGATCACTTACTATTGAAAAATGTTTTCTCCTCCCATATAAATAAATGAGTAATCTGGTTTTACAGAGCCACTGAATGTGGGCAATGAAGTCGTTATTTTTCACAGCACTCAAGATGTACTGTCACCATTTCCTGAAACAGAGGATTTTAACAGTGATGTGACAGTTTAATGCAAGACCATGGAGACCAACTGCTTTCGGTGCTGTTACAAGGTGAGATAACCATGACAAAATGATTTCTGTATGTGTCTATAGGGAGCCCATTATGAGTCTATCATTCTGGCACTGCAGTGTGAAATTATGATGAGGAAAAAAAAAGGCATTCAAATTTGTACTGCATGACAATGATGCTCCAGCACAAGTTAATGATATATAGCAACTGAAATTCAAGCCTTTTTTCACTGTACACTGAATAAAATTACTTAACTCCAAAGTTTTTATTTACATGTAGTGCAAGAAAACTGGATATAAAATAAATTATTAGAATTACTTTCAATTAATCTCTACTAAGTGTAAAATTTCTGGTTTTAGGCTGAACTTAGATGTTTCTTTGCAAATTTATCCACCATAAAAATTCCCCTTGTACAGATAAAATACATAAACAGACCCACATAACTAGAAATCAATTATTTCTGTCCCCATAATCTAAAAACACGGAGTATATTCTCCTCATTTATTTAAATTTCCATTTGCTTTCTCCAATCCAATTGTTCTTACACATTTCCAACTTGGAGTTCATTAAATAAAATAATTTTAAGCTTGGTCTTTCAAGTATACTAATATATCTGTTTATGCATATATTTTCTTATATCTGATTATGTGCCCTTTGTCATCAGTGATTTTCTTTAAAGAACCATTAATTCCTTACTCAAAGACTATTTTCTTTTTTCTCATAAATGCCTGATGTTTAGTCAACATTACAGGTAGTTGATTTATTAATAGACATATTTTTCTAGGACTTTCAATTAAAAAATATGCTTCATGCTACTTCTAAATTGTGAATTTTCTTTATCACTCCTCTGTCCTTTTCCATTTTTCTAGAGTTCATACTAAATTTCACCTCTTTGTATAATTAATATTTGGTCAATTTTTTTTCTGCTGTCTTCTCTTTAGTGAAATATTGGCCTGAATGTCCTTATTTACAAAAATGAAGAAAATGGTAAGAAGTCTGTCTGTTCAAGATAAATTTACACAGCATGAAGACCTAATTTACCATTGTTTCATATCTCTTGTGCCAGGTGACAAAGTAACTTCCTGACATTGTCCGCAAGGATTCTTGTTTCTGCAGAAGGGATGAGAATGTGGCAGAAAGCAATGGAGTTTGAAAAGCCAATACTTCTGAGTTTTCTTAGCTAGGTAGTTAGAAATTTTTCATTTAAAAAATGAGCCTAATGCTGGTAAAAACATCAAACAAACATTGTCTAAAATAAAAGCACTTAAGTACAATGATATCCTGCAGGAATCCTAAACAATGTCACTTGTTCAGCCTTTGGAGGGACCTGCTTTGAAAGTTAAATTTAATTTCATTTTCCAATACATGTTATGTTTTATTATTGAAACTACCTAGTGGGAAACAATGACATAGTAAATTAAGAAGAAAAGCAAAATAAATTGCTCTCTGGTAGAGTACCAGAGAGAAAAGGATGGCTTGAATGGTAATGTAGATTTGGGATGTGATGGATGAAACTTAGCATATTGTTGTCCACACACATCCTACAACTAACTTTAAGTTTAGCATTTAAGTGAATTTGTAAAAAAATATATAATGCAAACAAAAACATCTTCAAATTGTAACCAGTTTTGGCCTATCCAAACTGAACATTGATTTCTATAATTTGCTTGAAGGTTTCTGACCATATCCTACACAAGTTTTGGATATGATCACACTAATAATATGCCTTAATTTAAAAATTAAAAGTAGGTTGGAGCTCATAACAGACCTTAGAAAGACAGTATGCATTTAGTCATGGAAACATTGTCAGAATCAGGTAATTTCAGAAGCACGGTAAGTCACAGAAACACAGCTGTCAGGAACTACTGAAGTCATCGAATCAGTCACCACCTCTTTTCTCACTCCTCAAAGCTTCTGACAGTGAAAGAAATGCTTCCTTTGGAAGAGTTAACATTTTCTTTATATTTCCCTCAGAAATATTTCCAGTACACTGTCATAAAATTAGCACCCGTGACAAAAAAATCAATTGCAGGAAGAAGGGAGGACAGCAGAATTTAAAGGTCAATAGGCTGCCTAAAATCTTAGATATAGCAACAGCAGAGAATTTATTAGATAAAATGGTTTGTGTTACAGATAAAGACTAAAAGTATTTAATTTTTAAAAAAGAACCTGACACAGAAGAAATCTTAAATACAGTTAATAAATTGAAGTACCTAAATACGTGATCTGTGGTGCTACTTTCAGTAAAATTTGGTAGTTCTCCCCAACCTACTTTGTGAGGGGGAAATCACTGTTTAGCTGCAATTAGCAGTGAGAGGAAATCAGGCACTTATGATCTTAAGGTGTTTTGGGAACTATCACCTTGAAAACAGAAAAATGAGAAGATTTCATTGAAGTATTTTTGATAAAGTAAATTCCTGTGCTTAGATGTAGCATTAAGACCACAGGAAAAAAAAAAAAAAAAAAGCAAGGATTAGCTACTGAGGACCTAGTGTTTATTATCCACATGCTTTTAAAAAAATTATTTTGAGAATTATCACAATGCTGTATAAGATAAATGAAACACTCATAAAGCAAATAAAATCTGAGGTCATGTCAGACCTCGACTAGTCCCATCCAAAATGAAGCACAAGAGATCTGCCAGCAGATAATTTATTTCTTGAATCTTCTGCACAGGGTTTGGTCCATATTCATGCTCACTTCCTATCACTGATCGTCTTAACCTCTATGTGAGGAGTCAGTCTGTTATACAAATAAAGTAGAAAAGCACTGTATGAGATCTGGAGACCTGCTTCAGTTCCTTAGTACTTCCATATTCTAACAGGATGTAAGAATTTAGCTTTGTTTTACAAGGATTTAAACCACATCCATACATCCCTTTTGCTGATTTCCATGAGCATTGGTTCAGGCATGAAGCTTACCATGCTGATTCCTAATTTTTTTATTCAAAGAGGGAGTACTTTACCCTACTTTCCAGTAGGTTATATATATATATATATTTCAATAACCTTTTTTTGTGGGTGACGAAATGCTGCCCTGCTACCTGACCTTTATTTCCCATAACTCTGCTCAAGTGATAACCACCAGTAGCACTTGTGATGGTTGCACCACACTCATAGTGTGTGTGAGGGAGACAGATAAGGGCACAATAGCCAAGAGCCAATCTGAGGCCCCTCTTGTTGCCCAAAAATAACACTGGTCAAGATCTGGCTCAAGCCATGTGTTATAGAAATTAACTTCTGTGGGCAGCGTGAAGGTATTGCTGCAATTCAATTATCTTCCTCTATAAAAATTTGAGCTCTCTTGCATGACAGTCACTTCACAGCAGGATGTTCCCCTTAATAAGGGGAACCTCTCAAGGTTACTCCACAAGTTTGAGACACTCCTTGCTGGATCAGATCCTTAGTAAGTCATTTATTGAATACTAAAATTTGAAATTTGAACTGAGATAATTGATAGATTGTGCACCTATAAACCTTTAGATATAAACATTGAACAAGTTTCAGACTAGTAGAGGATCAGTTGCACCCAAACTCTTCTTTGAGAAGAATTCTAGAATTAAAGAGTACCCTTTCTGAATCAAAGGGGATATCTCCCTGATAAATTTGTCTGACTTTATTTTCTATATAATAAATAATCCAGCATACCTTTGCTATTGAACCTTGTTAAACCACTGTTATTTTTACTATCCAACTTGGTCAAATTGCTGTTTTACATCAATAAGCATATTTTTCCTTCTCTTTTATGAGTGAAGCCGCTCCATCTGTGACACTGTCATATCAGGTTTTTTGTAGGTGTTTTTGCACCCACTGAAACAAAACAGGAGACACTACTATTTTTAGTGAACTTTTTTTTTTTTTTCTCAAAAGCTGTATTTTTTTATTCAAAGACAAAATTTATTTCCAGGGAATCAAATCTAGATGCCCATTTCTCAGTATTCCTACCACAAACTTGAGAGCAGTTGTGACTAGAAATTGCTGTTTTGTCCTTCTCAGTAATCCATTCCATCAACAAGTGCTTACACAGTAACTGACCAAGAATATAATAATAGCTTAAATTGCTCTTGAACAGGTGTTCAAAATTGTGTTTGAATAGGTGATATTTATTTACTTAGAAATTATCAACACAGATGCTCTCACCCACCGTGCACATTCTTTGTTTTCTTCAATGATTTAATGGTTGCTTGTACAGAAGTAGTCTAAGACAATTAAAAAGCTAATAAATAGTCACAGTGGAGGGTAAATTGCCTTTCCTGCTTTCAAGAAGCATGTGTGCAGCTATAAGATAAGATGTTGTCAGTCTGGTAAAATCTCAGCATAATCTTTCCTCATCAGATGTTTATAGCAGAGTGCACCTCAACTTACTAGAAGTACTGAAGGTCATTCTTCCACATAGAGTCATGTCTTGAGAGCAGAAGCAAAACAATATTACTTGTGACACTACAAATGCAAGTAATGACCTTAAAAATCTATTACTTTAGAATTGACTAATAGATCACTTTTAATTCATTTAAATTAAATTACAAAGATCTAAAACTAAGATTAATATTAAAATAGTAATAACTTAGTGAAAATAATAAAATACTGAAAAGGAAAATGTTTTAGATATGGACATGCTATAAAATTATCTTAAATGCATGCAAACTTACTTTTCCCTATACTTTTTAAAGCATTGGTTAAAAATAATGTGAAACTCAAGAGGCAAGACCAATTTTTTCTTTTAACTTAGGAATTAGTCCTATTTATACAGTAATCCTGAAATATTGACTATTTCATCAGTCTTACATATGATATTAAATGACAAGTCTTCAATTTGCTACCTTTTATAGTCCAGGAAGACATGGACTCCTTATTTAAGGTTATGAAAATAATTACCTGAGTCATCCCTGATAATTAATACTAATTATAATAAAATTCAGAATAACACAAAGTCTTTAGAAGTTTGAAGGGAAGAGACATACATTTTACTGCTACATTAAAAGTCCCAATAAGAGGGCTCTAGAGAAATTGATATTTGTTACCTTGGCAGTATTTCCAGAAAAATTAGAGCAAGATTTGGAGACAGAGACAAATTGAAGGACAATGATATAATTGAAATAAATTATCACTATTTTTAGGAAAATTAGCAATATCAAATAAAATTGTAATTTATGGCATCATCACAAGTACAGTTAAGAGAAATCATGGTGACACAAAACCATCCTAAAATTATAAATGATCAGTATTGCAAGGGATCTTAGTTCCAACATCTCTGTAATGGACAGGGAATTTTCCAGCAGAAATATGTTTGTATTTTTTGTTTGTCTTGTAGGTTTTTTTTTTTAACCTTGGGAATCATAAAATATTCTGGAAAACACTTCAATGCCAATGAATATGGAGTCTCAAGATTTACTGAAATTAAAATTAGCTTACTGAGACACAAGTGATTTTGACTGCACAACTTCTCCACAGCAGAAATCTTTTAGTCAGATATAGAAGAAGTTTTTTCTTGGTCTGAAGATATTATGCATTTCAAAAGAAAAAAAATTAGTTATTAGATAAATTTGCACTTGGAAATAGGCTGGAAGAGAATAGTTATTGATGTAGATGTACAGGTCATAAAATTCCGTGGATTTGTAAGATGAGTATCTGAACAAACAGTTCCAAAATCAAATGCTTAAACTAAGAAAGTAGGCCACACTTTCAGGTAAGGCTTAAAACATAGTTCAGAGATACCTACAAAGAGCTTAAGTATAAAGAAATGACATGTTGTATGTAGGCTGTCAATGTATGAAGAGAGAGGTTAAATGTGAAAAGGAAGGTACTAGTGAGACAATTATAGCAATCCTCTAACCCAGAGCTCCAGTTGGTATTTTTAAAATTATTTGGGCAGGCTTTGAGTCTTCTGAATTTTTTCCTGCAAAGACAATCTTAAGCTCCATAGTCAATCTAATCTGAACAGTTTAAAATATTGCATTCAAAGCAAAGATGAAAAAGACAGCCTCCAGCAGCAAACTTCTTATCGTGTATACTTTTTACCCATTCCAGTAGTGGGAATAGCTTTTGATTGTTTCTGATTCTATTTACTTTTTGCTGTTTATTTCTAAGATGTAAATTTGTAGTTCTGCCTTCCAGCCAAGCAGCAGTTCTTGCTAGAACTCAAAGTGGCAGGAACAGTAAGCTGTATAATTTTCTTAAAGTTTAAATTAAATCTGCATAAAATTCCATCATAATTAATCATAATTCATGGGAATATGAAGGACAATAGAATAGTAGAAACAAATATTAATTAAATATGTCCACATTTTTAATGAAAACAGGCTTCTCAAATTATTTAAAGGAAATCAATAGACATATTGAATTCTACTTTGTTTGTTTATAATTTTTATTAATGTGATCCATTGACTCAACCTGACCTTATAAAGACAGCATGCATCTGAGATGTGAACATTTTACAGAAATACACCTTTATTGTTACATTGCTCTGAAATACAAAGACACACATTTTCTAATGACAGTATTTTGGGCTTGAATCCAAGAAAGCACTTAAGTAGGGGTACAGTTAAGGTGTGTGAGGCATGGCATTGATTTTAGAGGAGGCACTTATATAATTAGAGTTACTTCGGTGATTAAAAATTCTACTGGACTTGGAGCCCAATGACAAGGCATAGAATTCTTTATGCAGAAATTCATAGTCAACAGAATAAAAAAAATCTCATAAATATTTCAAAATAAGGACTCTATTGTGAGCTTAAACTTAATTTTTTCATTTCTGGAGAGAGAACACCAGCCCAGCTGTAAAATAAATCACATGGATGAAGAGGGATGTGGCTGAGTAGCATCTGTTTTTGTTTAAAATAACCCAAATGACTCCCGCCACAGGCCACTCCCAGGGTAAACCAAAGAACAGTCTACACCAATGATCTTTCAGAAGACACTGAAGAGTACAGGAAACTGATTTATTACATTTGAAAGTGGGAGATTTTGTATGTTGTGTTCTGTCAGTGGATGAGGGGATTGGTTGCACACTAGAAATACAGATATTTGTGCCCTCAGGAAGTTGCTTATGAGGCTTCTCAGAGTCTGTGAGGCAGCAGCACAGTGCCCCAGATTTCTACCAAAGAGACACAGCATGTCACTCAAAAATGGGGCCAGAAATCCCTATGTGGATCCCTAAAGACTGGAAGGGAGGATGTCCTGGAAGACTGTGCAGAAGAACAAGACAAAGGATTAGCAGCAGAGTGGTCTGGGGCAGGAGCTGGTTGTTCAAACCTTGCTCACACTGTGTGGGATTTGTGTGGGATTTGCTCCACCCTCATGTTGGACACCATAATCAGTTCACCATTTCACCTAATCTAATGTTCATTCTGGTTCAAAGTGGGGCGTAAAGATATAGCACAGGCATTATAGTAATTTGTGGTCATTTGACATTACTGAAAAGAGGTGAGAGATGGCTGTGTCTGAGGCCTCTACATCTCTGCATTAAAAAGAACAAAACATTTATACAAACATTATTAGTGGCATTAATTTAGAATGCTATAGCATTTTAGTACATGCCTTACAGTTCTTCAGTATATATCTGTAGAATTTACCCAACAAGCTTCTCCCTGAGATTACCAGAAAATCTAGATTATTGGGATTTTATCCAATCTGATTCAACCTCAAATCCCTCTACCTTTTTTTTTTCTGTTTATAGAAACACTTGCAGAATGCTTCATGAAGGCAAACAATTGCTGAAGCAGTTTGCTACAGCAGACTCATTTAAAGTTAAAACATGCTTTACAATTCAGTAATTAAATGGTTCTGATATTTTTGATTCTTGTCATTATCACTAATTTACATGATTACATAATTCATTATATGAGAATATTGATCCACACTATTTCTTCAAACTGTTATTTGACACAACTTTAGCTCTAGATTCCAGAAATAACCACACTGGCACTAGACTGTGTTTACTCTAAACTAGTCTATATGCATTTTTCTTAATGTGATTAAGAACTGGTCTAGAACTGAACATAAATATCTATCCTTACTTTTGGAATTTAGCCATTTCATGGATCTTTTCATTTAGTATTTTGGTGTTAGAATGATTATCTGAAATACTTTTCATGAAGTTCTACTGAAAATACATTATCACTCAAGGATTGACTACAATCCATTCACTCTTCCTTTTTTTTTTTCCAGTTTTGCACCATTACTTGTATTTCTGTTGTTTTTCTTTAATAACTGGCAAAACTGAGGAAGTATTTTGAAAATTCTTCCATGCAGTTTTCACATCCAAAGAAACAATCTTGTTGATGAGAGATTTTTATGTTTTTTGCATATTTAACCTTTCTCTCTCTTACAATATTGTTCTCAAATTATTTGTTAATCACGATGCCAATTCCAGTTTGTTCAGATGTTTAAATTAATTTCCCTAAATGAAAGTGATATATTAGTAAGAAATAGTAGGAAATTACTGTGAGGGTGTTGGGGCACTGCAAGAGTTTGCCCATAGAAGTTGTGTATGTCCCATACCTGGCAGAGTTCAAGGCCAGGTTGGATGGGGCATATAGCAACCTGGTCTAGTGGAAGGTGTCTCTGCCCATGGCAGGGGGTTGAAATTAAATGGTCTTTAAGATTCCTTCTAACCCAAGTCATTCTATGATTCTATGGTTCTGTAAGAACAGATGGCCCCCACAAATATGGCAGTACTGGGATCTTAGAACTCACACAGACAAGACAGAAAAAGGAGAGAAATGGAAACAGGCACACAAAAAACCAAACCTAATTTCTCATATCTTGAGAAGATTTGAAAAGTCAATCCAAGCTTCACCTATATTATTCAGAGTTTTAATGGTGTTGGTTCTTGTTTTTACAAATGAGAAATGAAATGAGAAATGCAGTACAATGGCTTCAGAGAGAAAAGAAGAATCTGAAAGCCAGTAGGTTGCCCTGCAGCTCATTAACCACTGATGAAAATGTTGCAGCTGAATGTCTGTGCAAGATGCATAAACATAACAGAGGAAGAAAAAGTAGTTTGCAATTTCTGTAACCTGAAGATGAATGAGAAATAGTTCAAATATTGTTCTCCATGTCAGAGTCTTCAGAAAGGCAGTATTCAATACCTAGCCATTTGCAGCTAGACTCTGGACCAGAGGCGGCTTACAGCTTTATGCAAGTGCCAACATAAACAGTGCCCAGCAAAAATTAGTATTTATCAATAGGTAAAACACTTAGATGCATAATGTATAACAATTGTTTTTTATTTGAAGCAAAAAAGAAGTGTAGGTCATATGTTGCTTTGGCTATATGCTATTAAACAAGGAATTAATTCTCTACAGGGACAGATTTTTAAAAGATTTTACAGCATATAAGCATTACAGAGTCTGAATCATAGTTGAACCATATGATGGATTGTAATGTGGGATCTAGGGAAGAGAGTCCTCAATTGTATCAGAACAACTATAAAATTAGGATTATTGCTATTTGGTAACATGTTTTATGAAGATATAAAAACATATTTTAAGACAGATATATTAATCTTGGTCTGCGTCCATGAATATCCGCAAATAAACAATCTGTTACCACGTGTGACTAGCATACATCTTTCCAGTTATGTTGATAAGTTATTTTAGTCTATTATTATGTCTAAGCAATAATCAGTTTGAGATGACCAGAAGAAATCTATCAAACAAAGACAAAAAGCAGTAAGGTCCAACCATCTGAAGAGTTAAGATAACTGAAAAGAGTTTCTAACCTGAAGCATATAAAACAAGGAAGCAATCCAGCAGGTTTTTGAAATTTATTTTTTTATTGTCTGTGCAAAAAAACTGACAAAATTACCCTGTCTGACAATTCCAGCACCAACTGGCTTGTGGGTGCCAGCTAGAAGGTTCTTCAGGAAAACAACATTTCCAGCCTGGACAGAAGTGGATGCTGTGGGTAAACTGGCTGGAATTGGTGTCCTTTAGGCTGCTCTCCAAGGACTTGATCCCGCTGAAGCCAGTAAGATTTTCTCTTTTGTTTTAAATTGGCTTTGGCTCACAGCTTAACTTCCCCAAGCCAGGGTCTCCCTAGTGAAGATTTCACCTGCTAGTCTAACAGATAGCCAAAGCTCAGCAAGATGACTCAGTACTTCATTGTGAGGTATTTGTTAAGCTTTGGATAATAAGGACTGTTCTCAACTTAAATTTCTCCACATTACACTAAAATAGCTATAACTGTGCAGAAAGTCATCTGTCTCACTATCAGATATTTCCATAATTAAATATTGGAAGATGACTTGTCCAACCACAACTGCTAGGCTTTTAACATTTTCCACACATTTTCTTATTTGTGACACTTTCTGTGATAACTCGTCCTAACTCATTAGGCAGAATCTAGTGAAAACTAAATAAGATATAGGGAAGTTAGCAATTGAATTAATAATGACATCAGAATGAAAGGATTTGTTATAGAAACAACTGTTCTATTATTTATTCATAAAACTTGCTGGAAGGATCATTATTTGTGGTTGCATTTAAGTGCTCAAGAATACACAGATTTAAATTCGCTAGTGTTTGCTAGAAAATTAATTATGTGAAGAAAATGACACTTTGACACTCTTTTAATGACTATTTTTGCAAGATGCATGCCTTAAAAATCAAAATAGAAACAATGTAAGGTTTTGTACCATGACATATCTTGCCTGATATACCTTATAGATATTTTATGTTTAAGCAAGTACTTTCTTCAGTTTCAGTAGCTCAAGTATTTTAGTCTCTTCTCTATGGATATCAACAGAAATTCATCTTAATTCCTCCTGACAGCTCAGTAGCAGATAAGTATCTAGAATAATCACAGCTTTTGTCTTTTAAGGCATTGTTCTGTATTCTCTGTTCACATTCCAGTCTATTTAGGTCCCCATTGTGTGATGACAGTAAAAAGAGTTAATTAAATACTTTGCCAGGAATTCTTTTTTCCTCATTTAATTTTATTTCTATATTGAATGTGCTTAATCAAGGGTGAAAAGCATTTTGTGAAGAGTTTTATATTAGAAAATCAAAAACATCCAGCCAATTAACTGCAAAGCAGGCTGTTTCAGTTGCAAGTAGGAGTAAAAAGTATCTGCATTTAAAGATAAAAAGGAAAGAAAACAATGAAAAGAATAATCTATGACTATTTACCTTCAGTGGGTACAAGGAGGATGTGTCTTTATTTAATTGTTTATATGAGGAAAGATAATAGATGATTGCAGTATGGATATGCAGGCTGTCAGATTTGCTTCAAGCCAAATACATATAATAAATGCACTGAAACTTTATGAATTTTGCTCATTTGACAGTAAATCAGGTGTTATAATACACTAAATGTTTCTAGTAAGCTGCATTTAAAAATTTGTGTGACTAATTATGTAAACCATATGACTAATGACTTCTCTACTGTAATTATTTGGCACATAAGATACAAGGCTTTCAAACTTTTAATGTTTAGAACTAGCAATATTTATTTAAAGGGCAATAGAACCAAACATTATTATTAATTAATAAAAGATAAATATTCTAGAAAACCCTTCACTGCTGAAAGTCAATGGATCTCCTTTTCTGATAATGTTCTTCTGCCTATTTAAAACAGATGTCTTTTGATTTGTTTGTAATTCTAATTGCATTTAAGTTTTTACATCGTATTAATCAAATTCTTAGCATTGTGCTAATTATCAACATGCATTTTATCTTGATGCTGTTATTATAACTAGAAACTATAAAATAGGTGTATATGTCTTCCACCAATGTGAATGGGAAAATCTACATTTGAGTAACAGACCTAATTTGAATTTAAAGTCAGCTGGGGGCTCTTGTATAATGCTGAATGTCTCTGTACATCTAGGTAAGCTCTGCAACAGAACAGAATTTAACAGCAGAGATCAGCCATGAAAAAATCCCAAGAGCATGTGTGAGAAGCATCACTAATTTAGGAGGGCTTTTCTGGGGCAAAGGGCTGTCAAAGGTGTAAGCAGGTGTAAAGGCCATCATGGTGTAAACAGGAACTAATCTGCTGCTATCAGGAAACAATATAATTGCACCTTTGTCAAAATTATGACAAGTATTTGCTGTGGCATAAATTAAGTTGACAAATTACAAACTATGCAAGTTAGATTTATTAGTCATGCTCAGCAATTTAGAGTGGCCTTTATCCCTGCCCTGCTGACATCAATTTGTGCCTAGGTCTCAGGATGGGAACCTGTCTTGCTCCTGTTGGATACACTGTGCCTACACAATGCATCTAGATGAGTTACAATGGCCATTAACATGTCAGCATCTAACTGGAAGAGATGGCTTCAAACATGATGGGCTGAAAAAAAACAGTCTGTGCTCACTTACACTGGTATAAATTATCTGGAATTTCACTAATGTCAACCTACAATTCTGAATAAGAAATATAAGTCTCACTCTGTACAGGTTATGCCTCTGCAGATTGTCCAGATCTGTTTGTTGCTACATAAAGAAAATATGCAGAAGGTAGAAATCAGTTCTACCTTACCGATCATAACAAAGGGCTAGCAGAAAACATACCATATTGTCACCAAGACCTGTTAGGTTGGGGGAAGAAAAGACAGGACCCTCCTATTCTTTGTCCCTCCTTTTGCTGTAATAAAGGGGAAAATAGTGAAAATAAAAGAGTAACTATGCAAAAACTTCACTCAGCCCTCCTCTAAATTCTTCTGTTTAATTCAGTTCCATTCCAGCTGTTGGGGTCAGATCACACCAAAAGTGATGGCTTGGGCTGAGACCATCTCTGTGTTCAGCAGCCCAAGATGACTAAACAGGGCTATATGAACTTTCTCCCCTGCTTTCCTACTTCATACTAGAAGGTGAACTGAAGAGAGTGAGGAAAAACTTACACAAAGACAATATTATGGGCAGTCTCTGGACCACCTTAATGCAATACTGATTGAGGCATAAGGATCCTTCCTCATAGATATGGAAGATGGGTTTTTTTTAGGATTGTTGGTACAATGGACAAGGTTTTATATTGGGAGGGAATGTACTAAGAAAACTGAAAAGGTCAAATGAGTCACACAAGATGCTTCATAGGCACTGAAGATTATAGAGAATCTATAATGTGCTGAAAGTATGGGAGGAAGAAGGGATATTTGGGCTGGACACCAATAATGTCAGACCCATAACAGTTCTGGAACTGGGATATATCAAGGAAACAATATGGATTGTTTGCACACATTTTTGTTTGACCTTGCCCAAATTATTATAATAAAGAAGTAAAAAGGAAATCTAAAAAACCTTATGATACCTTCACATGAAGTAGGAGATATATCAAATCTCTTATGTATATTTATTCAATAAAGACTGAATTTTCATTTTTATCTGAATCCTAAACTGAACTCTCTTTACTGTGAAACTAATAGAGCACATTTCTATAATTTCTAAATTAAACTCTTTTTTTACAGGAGTCATTCATGCTTCAGCACTGCACAAACTGATATTGTCTACAGAGCTGAACAGAAATCCCTCCATGTCATCACAAAGAGACCCACAACATTATTGGACTCAGTGTCAGGAGTCTTGAATATAAACCCAAGGATGAACAGCTGGTGCCTTGAAGCCAGCATCTGGTTGGGTTTTTTAAAATGCTTCAAAGCAGGGGCAGACTGAACATAATCAGGAGCAAGGACTAAGGGAACCTCAGGACTTCTTTCTTTACAGAGGCGTGATTCCTACTTCTTTAAAATATATTAAGGAAAAATATTGAAGTTATCACCCCAGTCAGTGAAAACTGTTCTGCTGAGAACATTATTTGGGAATCAATCTTCTCTCAAAGCATATTCTGATAGGCAAACCCTATTTATAGAAATTTTCAAGTAGAATTAGATTACTTTCAAAAGAGAGAAAGTATATGCAGTCCATTACTCCATAAGTTTACTGAATTTTCCTTGTATCCGTGGGTACTGTGTTCAAGGCAATGTAAGTCTTTCTTGGTTACATTATGTAGATTTACAATAGAAACCCACTTCATAATATTTTTAAAAATTTAAAGCAGAAAAACCAAATTTCCAGGTTGCTGGAGACTAGCCATGCCAAACTCATTGAAACCATGCAATCCAGAGTACCACCAAGAGCTATTTATATATCATTTTTCCACATAAATGATATTGAAAGACATTTTTTTTTAATGTATAAAATCTCAGCCTTTGTTAAAGACTGTTTGGGACCCTTCCTACCATTTTATTCTCTGGGTACGTACTTTCACACTTTCCAAAATATTAGGTATTCTCCAGTCAGATTCAGGCTAAATATAAACTGGGTGAGCAAATTATAGAAAGAATAAAGACAAAATTGACACAGAATAAGTGGTTTAAATTATCAACTAGTATCAAATTTTCTTTATATTCTCAGAATTTTAGTTTGAGGGAAAGCCTTGAATAGGCATAGAATCATAGAATCATAGTAGGAAGTGTTGGAAGGAACCCATGAGAATCAACAGTTCCTACTCCTAACACTGCACAGGACACCCTAAGAATCTCAGATGTTTTCTGAGTCCTTTCTGTGTGTTTGTTGCAGAAGTAAGAAATACAAGTCAATGTCCTGAAGTAACAGAGTCTGTTGTACTGCTGGGATGTGAGTGACCCAGGCCTTCAGGAAGATGCAGCAACAGAACTAAGGTTAAAACTTCCTTCCATAATCTTAACTCCATGTAAAAATCCAAGTGATATTTTGACAGTGAAACCTTTTTCCAAGCTCTTCCAAAGTTGCTCCATTCTTGTTCTCAGAAGAATCTTCTTATCTGACTGCTCTGTTGCTCCTTTACTGAAATGTTTAAGTGTTTACTTAGTGAGACAGGTGAGTTGCTGTGATAATTCTGTTTTCTACAGACTTTGTTTTGAGAAGAGGTGCTAGCCATGCTAGCTGATACAGATTGCTCTGCAAGCTTGAGAGAATAAGGTGTCATCAAAATACCCATCCAGACAAATCCACTAATTTCCTGATGACTTCCAGAGGCTGTTCACACTCTATTGTTCCTCAGCTGTTATCAAAACATGGGCAGAAATTTAGATGTATATATTAATTTACAGAATATGAAATAGGGAGCACCAAAATCCTCTATTGCTGTATGCACAAAGAAAATCCTGTATACATACTAGTGGTCAGGTTGATCATTGCATTTGTATTTGGGAACAAATTTTTCTCTACTCTGCATTGCCAGGGACGTCAAAATTTGTCAATTGTGTTTTACATTAGCTTTTATTTTAATGACATCAAATCAATATATTCCTTTTAACATGTTTACATCCTTTCAGGAGCTTAAGACTGTTTTATCTAAACATTTCCTTTCTGAAAACAGTCCCCTACAACTGTACCAGAGGTCTGTGATGTTAAATCTTACTGATTACCATCAAGAGGTTGGAGGAAGATGAGAGCTTTTAATATGAAAGTGGAAATAGATATTTTGATTATACCTTCTGGAATAAAACTCTGTATAACATTTCTTCTTCACCACTTTCTCATACAATAAATAAAATAGATCATCAGGTGCAGGAACATTTGACAGAATCAAAACTCTTAGATCATCACTTCCACTTGATTTGTGTTTATTATCTGTTCTGGATAACCTTATTCTCATTTAAATAGCTCTCATGTAAGTGGCTTTGTCCACAACTTCCAGACTTCTATTTGAAGCTAAAGTTAACATTTTGAATCGCTCTAGACATATCTTTGACTATTCCTGTAACGTTTGTTTTCTTTTTCTTCTTCTTTTCTTGGTATTTTGTTTTTGTTTTTTGTTTGTTTTTGTTATTGTTGTTTGTTTAGTTGTTAGGTTGGTTGGTTGTTTTGGGGTTTTGTTTGTTTTTGTTCTGGTTTATTTTTGTTTTATAATATATCTGATACACATATTTTGTGCCTTAACTGTCTGCTGCCAATGATTTGGAGAGAAAAATAATTTTTGTTTTACAGCTGTAAAGGTCATCTAAAGAAGAGATACCAAAATTTAAAATTGGTATTCTGCCTATAGAATCATAGGATTGCTAAGGTTGGAAAGGACCTCAAAGATCAAGTCGGACCATTAACCTGACACTGCCATCTTCACCACTAAACAGATTCCCAAGTACCACATCTAGACATTTCTTGAACACTTCCAGAGATTGTTATTCTACCACTTCCCTGGGCAGCCTGTCTCCATGCTTGACCACCCTTTCAGTTAAGAAATTTTTCCTAATATGCAATCCATCCAAGTCTGATCCCCTACAAGAGCCATTTGATGTCACTCTAAACAATCTGCTTCGTAACCTTTCCCAGCCACAAGATCAGACTGACAGGCCTGTAATTCCCTGTAATTCCCTCCTTCTGGGCATTCTTGTAGATTGGCCTCACATTTTCTCATCTCCGATCACCTGCAGTCTTCCTGGTTAGCCAGGTCTGCTGGTAAATGATTGAAAGTGGCTTGTTGAGCTCTCCCAGCAGCTCTGTCTGTACTTTTGGATGGATGCAATCCAAACCCATGGAATTTTGTGTATCTAAGTAGTGTAGCAGGTCACTGACTGTTTCCACTTGGATTATGGGTCTTCATTCTGCTTCCTGTCCCTGTGATAATTTATCTTAAAAAGAAAAATAGAGTTACCTTCATTCATATTCTATTTTTGCAGATGTTATTTACATAAATACTCTTTAGAAACATTTAAATTTGTCTTCATCAGATTTTTTTAAATTTCAATAAGGATTAATCTTTATGTCTCACCTCTTTGTCCTGAATTCAGAGTCTTGCAAACTTGTTTGCTGCTACAGATATCAGGATATGTAGCAATTACTATTATGAATAACCTTATTTTTTCCTCTTACAAAGCTTGAATGCCCCTTGGCAAGGTCTCTGCATTCCAATTGTTATTCAACAATGAGTGAACTTGATTATCTATTACTTAAAAGCTTGTAGAGTCATTTCTACTTCTGCTTAGTGTGTGTGATGTCCTGAATTATTTTTCATAGTTTTACAGGGAATATATTCACACAGGGAATAGATTGCGCCACAGATAAAATATATTTAGTACAGGCAGTAGAAAATTTGTGTCTCAACTCTAAATATTAAAAACGTAAATAAAATCAGAATAAGAAAATCATAGAATTATTTGGCTTGAAAAGGACCTTGAAAGATCGTCTACTCCAAGCCCTCTGCTGTGAACAGTGTTACCTTTCACTAGACTGGATTGCTCAAAGCCCTACCTAACCTGGTTTTGAGCACTTTCAGGGATGGGGCATCCTCAGTTTCTCTGGGCAGCCTTTTCTAGTGTCTCACCACCTTTGTAATAAAAGATTTCTTCCTTTTATCTCATCTAAACTGACAGTTTTCAGTTTAAAATTATCACTTGTCATATTGCTACAAGCCCATGACAAAAGTATCTCTGTACCTTTTTTATAAGCCTTCTTTAAGTATTGAAAGGCCCCAGTAAGGTTTCCCTGGAGCCTTTTTCCGCCGTCTCAATAATGCTATCTTTCTCAGCCTGTCTTCACAGGAGAGCCCCCCGATGATACTCCTGCCAGCTCCCAGCCTGTTTTACCAGGTCCTTGTCTGCCCTGTGCTGGGTCTCCAGAGCTGTTAGTACTCCTTATGGGTCCCTTCCAACCTGGCTTATTCTATGATGCTGACTCTGTGATTCTGTGATGCTCCAGGTGGGGTCTCACAAGAGCAGAGCAGAGTGACAGAATCACCTGCTTTGGCCTGGGAATCACTCTTGTTATGGAGTCTAGGGTCATAGAATCATAAAATAGTTTGAGAAGGGAAACACCTATAAAGTCCAATGTCTCTGCAATGAACAGGGGTATCTTCAAATAGGTCAGATTGTTCAGGGCTCTGTCTAACCTGACCTTGAATGCCTCCAGGGATGGGGCATCTGCCAGCTCTCTGGATAATCTTTTCTAATGTTTCATTGCCAAAAAGGATACATGTCACAGTGGTCACAAGGGTTGCAGGAGTTTTCAGGATGAAGAGAGAGGTGAGAATGTTGACCTCATGTTCAGAAGGCATGATTTATTATTTTATGATATATATTACATTATGACTGTACTAAAAAGAATAGAAGGAAAAATTCTTAGAAGCTAGCTAAGCTAAGAATAGAAAAAAATGAATAACAAAGGTCTGTGTCTCAGCAGAGAGCAAGACCCAGCTCTACCGTGAGTGGTCAGTAAATCCAAACATCCACCCGAGACCAATCACAGATGCACCTGTTGCATTCCACAGCAGCAGATAACCATTGTTTACATTTTGTTGCTGAGGCCACAGCTTCTCAGGAGGGGGGAAAATCCTGAAGAAAGGATTTTTATGAAAAGATGTCGGTGACAGATACAGTTATCTTTCTGAGATGTAAGTTTCTACAACACTCCCATTTATTCATCCATGATTAGCCTCAATTCCTTCCCTGCAAGGCTGCTCTCAATCCATTTGTTATCCACACTGTACCAATATAGATTGAAGACAACAACTTACATCTCTAAGGAAATCTACATATTTGAAAAATATTTTTACTGGTAGATACTTGACCTTGAACAAGCTATATTTCAGTATTAACTAGTTTGTTTTAAATTTAAGTTAAAAATAATTCATTCATGCAAAATAATTTTGAATTTTGACATACAATCTTATGATTTTAATAAAATATTCAGTCTAGCTAAGAAAAGAATATAGGCCAAAGCATCCATAGGGAAGTAATTTTGTATCAGACCAGAAGATGAAAGAGAAAGCAACAAAGGATATCAGAATGGATAAAAATACTGATATCCCTTAGCATTATCTTATATTGTAGCTTTATTTAAAATTAACATCTATGTTAATTGTAAAAAATTAATTGCATTGATACTTTTACAACTGTTTCCACAATGAAAATTTTGGGTTCTGTAAAAGTAAACACAATACCCTTATTGCTTTTTGATATATGTGAAACTATTTATGCTTGGCTATAATGATGTCAGTAAAAGAACCTGACAAATTTAAAAAAAAATAAAACACAGAACAAATGTTGTGACAAGATGATGAGATAACATAATTTTTTTCTTTAAAATTAATCAATCTCATTAAGCTAGAACATTAACTGTATCACTGCTGTGGCAGGTTTGAGGGTTTGGGGTTTTTTGTTCCTTTTAATTAGTATGCATTAACTCAATTTGATTTTTCTAGTAAGTACTGAGTAATCTCAATTTGCTCAAGGCATCCAAAAGGACAAAAAGATCAAGAGAACAATTTGCCAGCAAGACACAAGAAAAAGGATGTTTCTCATTCATGCTGAGAACAAATGTCAGCTGTCAACTTCAATAGTTACAGCCACAAGGCTTGTCAAGTTAGGGCTAGCTGTGAAAATCAGGAAGCACTGAAAAGTCCAAGCTGGATGCAATATTCTGGTGCATTCCCTGACATCTGTAGATGAGCTAATTTTGCTTCCAATTTCTAGTTCAGAATTAAAAATTCTGAGTTATGAATCTGGAGTTTCACACAAGAAGGTGAAGTACTAAAAGCCCAGTCACACGAGTCTAGGACAGGACACAGAGCAAGGCTAATTCCTGCACAGGGGCTGTTTCTGAGTTGTTTGGTGTCTTGGAAAAACCCTTCTCAAGTTTTTTCTCTGTCCCTTTTTATTTGTTTTCCTTCACATGTAAATCAGTGGGTTCCCAAATACACTTGAGGCTTCTAGCCTTAAGGAAAACTTGTTTAAGGGCACAATAACAGCCTGTATGTAACAGATACTATGTATATGCTAAAAAAAAAAAACAAAAACAACCCCCCCAAAAAAAACCAAAAAAAAGGTGTGATTTGCCTGTGGAAAACTTTTGTGCTCTGGAAAAGAAGCTCAAATTCTAGGCAACATCTGGTAGGGCAGACAGGAGGCTTAAGCAGGGAGCAGGTTGACAGCTCATGAGTTAGGTCACACTAGATTATAGATGGTCTTGGGAGATAAATCAATTTTAGAACCTATGGAATAGAAATCTGAAAAAAAAATTGGGAAAAAGCTGCTCGTGATGCTTATACTCTTCTCTTCTGTGAATGTTTTCAAATAAAATTTTTATTTTTATCCATTCCAAACTGTTAAAATTATTAGATGATACAGCTTTCCACTCAACTGCAAGGGCAAAAGAACATGGATAATCAGTGAAATGGGATGAGAGGTGGGATTTTCCATGGTTATTGGGGCTTTCTGTCCTTGGGATCTTTTTTATGGCTTCTGGAACCCCTCCAAATTCAATTCAAGCCACAGACATGGAAAGATTCCTATTCCAGAAGACTAGAACTCCAAGAAAATGTCACAATCAGACAGAAGTTTTTAATTAAAGATATTTCTATGAAATGTTTGACTTCTACAAACCAGAATAGAAAACATAAACAGACCTTTACTAGGTAATTTCCAGCTAATTCTTATAGTGATTAGTCTCATAAGTTGAGAGCACTTCAGTATCTAATTCCAATGTCTTCACTGAAATTGAAAGAAATTATAGTGGTTCACTATTCATTAGATATGGTTTCATATAAAGTCTATCTAGTAGAAATAAACATTAATTCTTATAATCACAACTCCATGTTTTTGTGTTAAATGTTTCTATCTTTGAAATTACCCTTGGGTTTGCTGTAAAAGTGTTGTAAAAAAAAAATCAACTTTTCACGATGCATCATTCTGAACACTCATACAGTAAGAAATACTCCTTGTCATCATATACTGCAAATTTCTCTTGAAATTAGCCTTTTCATTTTAATGTTTTAATCAACTTCATGGAGAAGACCCAAGTGCCAGTATTTATCACATCAAAATTCAGATAAAGATTCTAAAATATTTAGAAAATATTTTTTTAGATCTCAGTTGGCAAATGGTCAAGATTAACTCTCATCTTGACCATTTGCCAACTGAGATCTAAAAAACAGAGTGTAAGTCTCTGAAATTTATTATAATGCCTTAATCAGATTATTAGTTACATTTTCTTTACTAGAATCTGTTTTAAGTCAGAATTTAGCCCTAAGTTTATTCTGTGGGAGACAGCACAGACTAAGACACAGCATAGATCTGATTTAGTAAGATTATCTTCAAACATTAAAACTACAGCAAAGTAGGAATTGAATTACAAGCAGAAAAATATTCTAAGTCAATATGAAAATTTTAGAAATCGTATCACTGACATGAAGAGTCATTTAAATCCCTCCTGCCCAAATAAACACAAAACCAAAATCAAAACTATATTATTTTCTCTTGTACAATGGCACAAGCACATAAATATACATCAATGTAACTCAGAATAAGACTAAATCACTCAAGACAGATTTCTTTTAATGAAGTTCCTTTTTTTGTGCCAAAGAATAATGTGAAAGTCATTCCTTCATAAGAGAAGAACAGGTACATATTTGAAGCTCTCACTGCTTACCAAAGATTGTTGAATCCCAGCCACTTTTCAGAAGCAGAGGACAGGAGTTAGTTACCACAGAAAAATAAGTATCAGATAATACCTTTACAAATCTATGGCTTTACTTTGAAAGGCATTAGTGTTTGCTTATCCAGTGAAATATTCGAAGCATTAGCATGTGAGATGCATAATATGGAAAAGAGTTCACAAAGTAGCCCTACAAGCTTTTAAAAAAAATATTAGAAAAGAGAAACAGTGATTACATTTTTACTCACATCTTCAAGTTGCATTACACCTAAAATAAATATTTCAAGTGTCACATGAAACTCAAGGGATGCTGCAGAAAATACAGTAATATTAGTACAAGAGCAGCAGAATGCAGCTCACTCTGTCTGCAATTTCAGGGAAAGTAGAAGTTGCCTCTGATTCTTATCAGGTCACACAGAGTTAGTCCTATATTTCTGTGCAATGCATTACACTGAAATGCCTTTCATTACATATTTCTGTAGTAGCTTAGAGTAGATAATTTGATAGATATGGAAAGCCAAGAGAGCTGCAAATACTCCTGAAAGTCCAGAGATCATCTTAACTGAGTTTCATCTCTGCAGAAAAGGATGAGGCTCCTATAATTGAGACATGTTTTTTCTAATATATAGCCAAGAGAATAAGAGAAGGGCTGTTTGGAAACTATGAACAATTTCATCATACTCTTGGCTCTACCAATCACACTCTACTGTAAATATGACCAGAAACTTCGAGAAGCAGCAGCTATATATTTTTTTTTCAAAGTAAGTTTCACTGTGTGTCTTCCAGCTGCTATTTGGAATTTATATCCACTTCAGGAAAGCTCCAGGGCAACAGGCACTTTAATAGCCCAAGGAACATTTAGTCTACCTGTGGGGTGCAGTTACAAAGTCCATTCAGTTGAGATTCATTGAATCTGAATGTAAAAAACACAATAGGAAACATTATTGGTAGCTAAAACCAGCTGCACAAGATTTAAGTTTAAAGCCAAGAAGTCCATTTGCTTATACTGTCTTACAGTTGTTTTTGTCATAAAAATAAAGAACCCTCCCCAGTTTTCTATGTGATTAGAATATGACAAAGATAGAGAACAGTCCCCTCTCTTCTCATGCAAAATCCATTTACTTCTTATAGTGCTAATTTGTCAGCCTTTTAGTTTAGCTGTAGGTAGGACCAAGATATAAATTAAAGACTTTCATCTATGAAAGTGATGTTTATTTCTCATCATGAGTCCAGTTTGACTGGCTCACTTGGCTACAGAAAGTACTGGTAAAAAGCTCATCCATCCCTGTCATCCCTGTACCTAAAAATGAAGGCAGCATCTCACTGAAGGAGTGCATCATTCTGGGCTGTGTGGAAATATGTGAAATTATCCAGGCCTTTCTGAAGTGCTTGGAGGGACAAACAGGACAAGGCCGAGAGCCTCAAGTTTGTGTTTTTGTTGTTTGTTTTGAGTTTAGGGTTTGTGTTTTTTTTTTTTTTTTAATTTTTTTTTTTTTTTTTGTTCTGTGGTGGTTTTTTTGTTTGTTTTGTTTTGTTTGGTTTTTTTTTGGTCTATTTTGTTTGATTTTTTTTGGGGGGGGGCAGGTGGGGCAGGTTGTGGCGTTTTTATTGTTTTTGGTTGGGCTTTTTGGATATACAGTGACTTAGGAAACCCATATAGAGAGAAAGCAGAAATTGTTGTGTAGAGTTTGATGAAAGTAGACCTCCAAGGGTTTGGAAATTTAGCATTTTAGTACAAAATATATGCAACAATATGTGTAAAAATACATTTGTTTTTGTGATACATACACTTGATGATGGTTGATGAGTTTCTTTTATTCTAATTGTTATGTTAACAGGCAATTCAGGAGAACAGCTCATAAGTTTGTTGTAAAAATGTATTTAAGCTATAAATTCTGAGAAAAAGGGAAGGATCATTAACTGCCTTCGTTATCATGACTTGTTCATGCTGTGAACATGTGAATGAGTCTTCAAATGTGCTTGTGCTTAAACTGTGTAATTTCCTTTTTAGTCTGTATAATATTCTGTAATTTTCTTTGCTTCAGAAGGTCCATTTTCTAAATATCTCTTGTTTTGCTTTGACAATATGAAAAATAATGAAAATTATGGAAATACTTTTCACTATTTAATTACAAAAAAAAACTCCTTTAAGCAACTTTAAGAAAAAAAAGGAAGAGTGAATATAAATCCCATGAGAATAGTGCTGTCTTCTACAAGATCTGATCATAAATATTATGCATTGCTGCACACTGCTATATATTTCTTAACAGTTAGAATTAGTTTGCATATATTAAATATGTTGAGTATGATTGAATATAAAAATATTTTGTAAGTAAATTTTCCAGAAATGAAATACTGGGGCTTGATAATAAGAAAATTTCTTAATGGAACAAATAATATTTTTAAAAGATGGAATTGTTTTAAGTACCAATTCTTCAGTTGTATTTGACAGCAGCACCCTGTATGTCATGCAGGATAATTAACAAATTGTCTGACAAGGGCTAGAGAGACAAGGGTTGGGGAGACAGCGAAAGCAATCTACACAAGAGCAATGTTCTTAATAACTACAATGTGTAACAATAATAAGGACATTTTGACAGCAAAAGGTTTCTTTTTAATGGCTTTATATTTAGTTCCAGGTACTTAATTCATTCAGTAATAGGTAGCAGAGAATTTAGTACTCTTTTCAAAATAAAATCCAATAAGAATTTCAAAAACAACACAATGAGGAGAAGAGATAAAGACAAGATAAAAAGTAATTTAGGGAAAAAACCCAACAAATCAAACCAATATAATTTAACTGTTCCCATTTTTACAATTGATGTCTTACAAGCTGAGTCACAACAAGGTGAATAAAAATGCCTTTCCTCCTGCCCTGACTATGGCATGCCTTGGGATCAGGATACAATCTGACACTTCTGACTCAGAACACTTTAACGTAAAACCACTGTTATTTTCTAAGCTATTTACCTTCCAGAATATTCCTGAATCCTTTCTGTCTTTTTCCAGAAGACAGAAAGGATTCAGGAAGCTTTTGGCAGAATAGAAACTGAAAAACACTGAAGGCTTTTAGCAGCCTTCAAAGTCAACACACCTTTGAGTGTTACCCTGATGAACTTCATTGATTTTACTGATGTTTTTTAATTGCTATGCTTTTTGCTTCTTTTCTTTTCACCAAATAAACACTTAAAGAGAAACAGTGGCACAAAACCCAGAATATCTATTAAATGTTCTAATCTTCATGGTGTTCTAATCTTCATATTCTCATCTACCTCATTTTACTCTCTTTATTTAAAATCTTTTTCTCAGTGTCAGCTGAGGCAGCCAAGTTCCCCATTCCAGTTCCTCCAGAGGCTAGGACATGCCCTTGGGAAAACAGGAGAGGGTTACAGATGTCTAGAATTCAGTACCTGCAGGTTCTTGGTTTGTTGCCTGGCTGTCTCCAGCAGAGTCTCTCTAATCAATACTCAGGTTTAATTGTTGGAGCAATTAATTTCAGGAACTGCTCCCAAAACGCAAAACTAATAGAACTGAACCTGTTTGGGCACTTTCAGCCCTACATAATCCTCTGTAAAAAAAACATAATACTCTGCTCTCAAATGTGGCCTCATGCATTCATATTGTATTCTAAGTTAGGTAATACATATTTCTAATTTCAAGTGATTGTGCCACAACATTTTGTCTGGTTAAAATGCAGCTTTTAGACACTTTGAACTGAAAAATGTGTCCTATACATGTACATTGAGAAAATATAATCAAGTTCTGTGGAAGAAGCCTGTCTGTTTTCACATGGATCTATCCCCACCCAGGCTGGACACAAGTGTGTGGTGTACACAACAGCCCCAAGGCTGAGCTGGATCAGGTGGGGCAGCAGTTGCTGGTTTGGGTTAAATCAAAGACATTCAGCTCAGGCCATGGCCAGGCTGAGTCCCTGCACTGCACCCCCTGATGGGGGCTATAATCATATTTACAGGGCTACAACCTCTGTCCTGGCACTCATCTTTTGTTATGGTAGCAAAATATCGAATTAATAAAGACACATTTCTTTTCATAGACCCTTTATCTGAATAAATCCCTATGCATTTAAAGATTTTTCAATTTTTATTGAATGGAAACTCCTCTACTTCCTAAACAAGTTATTTTGCTTACATGTGCTAAATTTATAATAACAATTTTTGCCTTTTTTTTTTTTCTAACTTATTATGAGCCATGGATTTGGGAAATATGAAATTTAGAAAATTAGATAAATATAGGTGAGATACATAAAGCCCACAGTACACTGCTGAGTAAAAGTAACAGAAAACCAGTGTTGGTAAAAAATAATCTAAACATCCTCATGTGGATGGTTTTGCATTTTAAATATGCTCTGAGGGACAGAAATAATAATAAGTAATGCTTTGCATTTACACGTGACCTATCATCTGAAGATTTTGAGTTCCGCACATTATTATCTCATTAAACCTTACAACACCCTTGTGAAGGAAGAAAGTGCTTTATTATAGATAGTTTACAGAGGTATTAATTTAGGAAAAAAACACGGAAGTGCTGTAGCAATATTAACCCATATTGCCACATGAGTTAGAAAGCAAATGCCACAATTTTGCCCCTTAAGAAAGAGCAGAAACAAGTAAAGAAGTGATTAAAACTATTCTCCTAAAAAGTAGGTAGACCTTCATTTAAATTAGTTCAACAGCTTTAAATAGTACTTTGGAAGGACTTTTTAAGAAGGCAAAGACAGAGAAAGGATTGCCCAGAGAAGTTTGAGATGTTCTATTCTTAGAGATTTTCAGAAATTTACTGGACAAGATTCTGAACAACTTTTATGTAGTTTTCTTTCGATCAGAAGTGGGAAAAATGATCCGCTAAAGATTTCTTCAAACCAAATTGTTTTGTGATTTGTTTATAATCAATTATACACTTCAGATATTGAAATTTCAACTACATAAAATTTTACATAAAAATTCGTCTATGTTAGCCATTTACCAACTACACAAGAGTAAAGAAATATCCTATCATGATTTTCACTCCAAGGAGAGAATGAATCATAGATTTCCTGTGGGGTTACAGCCTCCTTGGGGCACATCCACCTGCTCCAGCATGGGCTCTGCTCTCCTTCCACAGCCTGCAGCGGATCTCTGCTCCCTGGGGCTGCAGGGCACAGCTGTCTCACCATGGGCTGCACCAGGGGCTGCAGGGGTTTCTCTGTTCCAGAACCTGGGGCACCTCCTGCCCCTCCCTCTGCACTGACCTTGGTGTCTGCAGAGCTGTTCCTCCCACTTATTCTCGCTCCTCTCTCTTGCTGCAATAGGCCCTGCACAATAACTTTTCCCTCTTGTTAAATCTGTTCTCCTGGAGGCACTACCAGTCTCACTGATGGATTCAGCCTTGGCCAGTGGCAGATCTGACTTGGAGCCAGCTGGTTTTGGCTCTGATGGACAGAGAGGAAGCTTCTGCAGCTTCTCAGAGATGCCAGCCTTGTAGCCTCCCCTGCTACAAAAACCTTGCCACACAAATCCCAAGAAATTCTTACAATTTAAATTATTTCATTTAGGCTTAGAATTTTTCCTTTTTATCCTTTTAATTTTTTTAGCATTATAGCAGAAAAAATTTTTTAGACCTTCCATTTATGCACTTTCTACCCATATAAAACTACATATGTGCACTGAACAGCTTGATTATTGGGGTTTTTTTAGTAAATTTATAAGGATAATAATAAATAAAGTATACAATGGATAGAGTTTATTGATAGAAGGGACTTCAACCTCTCTGTCTCTTTGTGAACAGAAAAGCAGTACAGTTCACTTGGTCCTTCTAGAAAGATATATAGCCCTATTTACAGATACAAAGATAGAGAATACAGAGGAATTTCTGGCATCTTCATCACTAAAGAAACCACTGCTGCCTGTTTTCTACACCAGAGAAGTTTACTTACAAGCTATGACACAACACTCCATTATTTCTTTCTGATAAACTGAGCCCTTACATCTTCATCTATAAACTGCTTAATAAATTTTAGACATTCAGCACTGTCCACTCCAATTTCTCATCAGACTTTTGAAAATGGGCAGACAGTGTGCTGTCCTGACAGTATCTCAAGAGTAAGGGAAACTGAATGTCCATACTAAACAGGCTTTAGTTTTTCTATCTTGTCCAGACTAATAATCATACTTCTAGTAGACTGGAGAACTTCATTACAACATGGCTATGCAATGGAGACACAACGCAAACAACTGCCTTTAGCCATGCTTACTCCATCTTTTAGCACTGGCTACTGGCATTATTTAAGTTTTTATATGATGTATATTTTTAGCTTGTCTTCTTTCATTATAGGGAATAGGGGAAAAGAAGTTGCTATTGTTTTAAACTTAGTTTTGAAGCCGACGAACCAAGACTTTTAACAACAGCAAGAGTTATTGCTTCTTTCAAAAAACAAATGAGACCAAATAGAGCATTAGATCACACATTAAAACATTCTATCCTAAAGTAAGATTTCTAAAATATATTTTTCTGGCTAAAAATGTAGCTTCTAAATTGCATAAGTGCATTTGACAATTGGCTTTTTAAACACCTTGAGATCAATCTGCTTATGAATTATTCATGGTGAAAGAGAAGTTTCCCTGTGATAGATTGCTCTCTTAAAATTGCTGTTTGCCCAAGTGTTTAGGCTATAACTACACAAACACTAGTCTCCCCACCCTAGAAAAGAATTCATATAGGAATACAGGAAATGAGAAATATCATTCATTTTGAAGAACATTGAAGCACCTAATAAAGCAAAAGGATATACCAGGTTTATATTGTGAGGGTTTTTTCCAGTACTTCTTTTAACAGGGTCAAAGGTTAATGCTAGTGTTTCTCTCAAAGTACTAAGAATAAGTGAAGACAGATAACAAAGGAAAATATAGAGTAGTGAAATGAATCCAAAATTAAAATTCAGAGACTTCATAAATAAGCCAAAAGCTCTCCTAAAAGTATAAAAAAATATTTTTAGGCGCCAAATTTTAAAAAGGCCAGTCAATTGAAATTATTTTCTTCTGTTTTCTTTCTTTAATGTGGGTTTATTTTTTCAATTTTCCTCAAGGACAGGTAAAAATTTTTGTGCAGGTAAGGAGTAGGAACATTTGGCAGACAAAGAACCTTTTTATTTCAGTCATTCTCAATCATACTCCAAAGACTAAATTATTATGTAGTCCCATAAAAAATTCTAGACACCCTTTGCTGACTGAAACTAGACTATAGATATTTTTAATATGATGAAGCAATTTTTTTCTACATCTTTTCCATTAAGCTCAGTCTTGAAGCCTTTAAAACAGGGAAACTTATCAAAGATTCCTGTAAGAAGAAACACAAAAATGACGAAAAATGTCCTTCATGAGGCCTCAAAATATTGAGTAAAAAAGACATTTTGCATCTCTGCTACATAGTTTCTGACAGAACAAATGAATGATATAGCTTAAGAAAACTACAATTCTTAAAATAAAATTAGAATAATGAAGCTATAAATGTACAGCTTTCTGTACTTTAGATTATCCTGCTTTCTAATTATCATAAATACTTTAAATTGTATATATATTTTTTGCTGGTTATGTGTTCCTATACATAAGCCCAGACTCCCAACTCTAACCATCACCTATACAAGTTCTGAGATTACCGGTTGATGAGATCAAGGCTCCTTAATAATTCTCTTTGTTCCCATGCTTCTTATTTTTCTTTCTATGACAACGTTATTAAACTGTATAAGAAGGAAGCTACATTGCTTCTACAATAAAAACAAACAAACAACAAACCCTATCCAGGCAACTTTCTTTTAAATGAGTCTTGACACTGCAGAAAAAAAATAGAAGAAAAGGCTGCTGTGACAGGAAGGTCAGCCTCATATGTCAGTACATATAACTTCAGATATATTTATTCTCTGTTTTCAATTACTAATGTTGTATATTGAAACTATTGAATATTTGCATTACTTTTAAAATCAAATGTTATTGAGGTCTAGGGGTTCAACCTAGCTTGCTGCTGACCTTGAACAATCTGGTTTTTTGGCTAATGATCATATGAATAGAATAAGAAGTAAAAGGTAATATAATTTACCATTCTTCTTTTTCATTGTTTGCGATACAGTGGAACAATCTTTTCTTCTTATTTTAAAATGAATTATGGTTTGATCTAAACCCTTCTGAAAACAGCCTTTGCTTTAGAACAAAAGGAAGGCAAGCTAAATTCCATTTCATTTAGTAACAATCAAAATAATAGAGGTCATTGTACTCAATTTCAGCTCCCTGTCATGATTGAACAGCGGCTTAGAGACTTAAGGTACTTTCCAGGAAATTATATAGCAAGATGGAATCTAGTATATGGATTTGGCACTACAGGAGATGAAAAAGTTTAGAGATAGATAATGCAGTCTGTTATAAATCTTGGAAGAATCTCCTTCGTTTCTGTATAAGGTTGATATAGCCCCTTGGGTATTAACTGCTATTTGGCATAACTGCAGTAATTTTATCACTTTTAGGATGAGATATTTGCCCCCATTCCAAATATCTATATCTTAATATATAAAGATGCTGTGAGATAATGTGAGCAAACAAAATGAAAGTAACTAAAAATTACTAAAAATTACCTTTATAGGCAAAAATCTCAAGGGGTGTTATTAACGACTCATACTCAAAAAATTCTTGACTATATAAAACATTCTGCTAAAACCAAAAAAGCTAATTATAGAGGTAGCTCATAACCAAGATTAATAATGACAACCACATAATGGGTTTATATTAAAAAGAAAAAGAGGTCTACTGAGCAGTGAGAGCAAAAGGGACAAAGAAGTATTGCAAACAGAGATTACACAGAAAAGAGCATTTGACATTTATAAAAACTTCATAGGTTTTAATCCCAAGCAGACTTTGTCCTTTTTCACATAACACTATGACATTTGTCTGACCACAGCCTTCTCTTTGCTAGACATCTTTTCTTGACTGCATAGGCATGAAACATAATTAAATCCAATATGTATTTAATAAATTTGTGTTAGTACAGAATTTGAAGAAAAATCTAAATTTCTAAGTTTGAGGCAGTAGCAATTAAAAAAGTTTTTATGATCTATCATTTTAGCTTATGACTCAATTCCTCCATAATCTATATGCAGTCAGATGAGCTTGCTAATTAAAAAGAAAATAAGTCTGAATTCTGGCACAAAGAAAATTTCTTAACTCTTTTAAGTTAATGAATTTGAAATATAAGTTATGCATTTAGAAAATATGCTTTACATGACTAACTTTACAAAAATTGTGCAGTATTTACAATTCAAAGTAATTGCCAAGTATGCAGAATTAAATGAGAGGTTTGTTGTTGCCACTAGTATTTCACTCTTAGTCAATTAAAGCGACACTGTATTTTTTAAGTGAATGGAAACTTTAGTCTTACTTATTTTCTGGCTTTTTTTTTTTTTTCTTTTTACCATTTCAAAGTAGAAAAATACCTTACAATTATTTTAGAATGGAGTAAATTTCTGGGGAGGAAAATGGTCATAATTCTGAATTTTGCAAGATACCACATTCCTCTTGAACTGATAAGTACTCAATGCAAAAGAGCTCTATTAATAGAGTATGGCGTATTGGAAGTTAATAAGTCAAACCAAATCAGAGGACAGATATTTTTCACCTCATTTTAATTTAGAATATTTAATTTTTGAGTTCGTAGCTTTTTAAAGTCATGTTCTCTACTGTAATGAAAGGTAACTGAAAAAGAGGTACTTCAATTGCCTTTATTCTGTTCTTGATGCAGTGTGACAATTTGTGTGTATCTTCAAAATGCTCATGCTTCCCTCCTTAAAGTGTCTTCAGAAAGTCATCTGTTACACAGTCTAATAAATGATCTTGATGTTAAACTCCCAAAGTTAAACTGAGAGTTCTCATACCAGGATTTGGGATGACACTGGTACTGTGAATAGGCAGTAATCATATGCCACATGGGAAATCACCTGGAACTGGATAATAAGAAGTATCTTTAGAAGGCCATGCCTTGAACCCCTTTCATCCCTAATATCTGCCTCTACCCTCTTCAAGAGTAGAGCCTCTAAAGAATCAATACCTCTACTCATCTTTCAGTGTTTCAAGTGGTAAGGCACAGGAGATTCACTGGCAGAGCATTGTGGGCATGAATAGATTTGTGTGACCCTGCTCAGCCTCTTTGCTGCTTCCTCTGGTGCTTTGACATGGCTCCATGAACCCCATTTAATCCCAGTACCTTGTTGTGGTCATGCCATAGGAGACACCATGTCAGTGGTGTCTCTGCTGTCTCCAGGATGGACTTCAGCCCTACAACATCGGTGGGTTCACCCCACAGCCTCCTCTGCAGTCCTGTCTGCAGTCTTTCCACTGTCCCTGTTTGCTTCTGGCTGAACTTTGTCAATGAATTCCAGGCCTGATTCATTGCTCACCCTGGATTGCCCTCTGCTACCAGTCCCTTGCACTGGCCACAGTTTTCAGCCCCAAATTGCGTGGCATTGTCTGTGCTGCTCCCTGACAGTTTCTGCTTCCTTTAGAGCTTTATGATTTGAATCATCACCAATTACATTAAAGAACATGATTTACAGAGTTTCAGATGCTGAAGTTATTTGTACTGACATAATCTACGACCAGGAGAGTGTCTCAGTCTCAAGATCATCAGATATCTTGCGAAAGATGCAACCTTCACTTTTTTTCTTCCTCAGTGAAGAAAGAGTACACAAAATAAGGGAAGGAAATGTGGAGATAGAGACAAAAATGAATGGATTTTTAGCCTAATGATTAAAAAACTATTAAGAGAGAGAGGGCTCTGATGGTTTTGACAAAACTCTTGTCTTTTCAGGAAATCTATGAAAAACACCTTGCTGGTGTGAGTCATCCAACCAAAAGGCTACAAATGTAGTCCACTTTGGTTCTCAGGTTATGCAATCTCTTTGAAACTGTATGTTGTGGCTGATGTGCACCTATTTTGATTGAGTCTTGCTTTAAGATTGTTGCAGAATTTAAACCTAGACCCAGTTCCTTGTATTACAGGATCACAGAAAGGTTTGGGTGGGAAGGGATGTGAAATTTGATCCAGTTCCAATTCCCCAGCCATACTTGGCAGCTATATCCCAGTGATACAATGAAATTTCAGCAATATAAGAATGGAAATGTAATAAAAGCAGTAGCTGTTTTACATGCTAACTGAAGACTCAAGGTGGAGCAATTTTAAGACCAAGCCTAAAGGTTCTCACTTCCCTAAAGGCATCTGAAGTCTTCCAGGTAAGTCTAGCTTCTTAACTAGTTTGTATCCACAATGAGCATCTCAGATACTACATATCACAGTGTACTTCAGTGCAAGAGGTTAATAAAAACATATTAATATGCAGTGTAAATTACCACCTCTTTTTTCAGGTCAGCCATTACATATGATAAAACAAGTTCAAAACCGCTTAGAGTATCAAGTCATTTTTATATCAAAATTGGAGGTTCTTAGTACTGTATTAAATTGTTTTCTGTGCACTTATATGAGAACTATAGTGGTCTGAAAACACCATATCAATAAACTCACAGAAAGTTGAAAAGATGTACATTACAGACAGAAAGAGTGAGAGGGAGAAAGAGAGCATCAATTTTACAATGCATTTGTTTCAGAGTAGCAAATGTGTTAGTGTTTACTGATGTGCTGATAAGCATGAGGTACTCCAGTTTAGGAAGAGAGCAAAATACATCTGTATCTGCTATTCATGCATATACATCCCTATAGGTGCAATCTTTTTCTAATGCATAGGAAATATTAAAGGCTTATGGAGAAAATGCTCCTTTTCTAAAAAAATCCCCTATGAAATTATAAATCATGCAATATTAATATCTGCAAATAGAGAAGTGTGGAATAAAAATTACCTAACACAGACATTAGCTCTAAGCAACATCAGCTAGCAAATCATCCACCTAAGATGCAGTGGTAAGGACATAATTTCAAGCTACATTGAATATTGCATGGTATAATACAAGCCATTTTGAAACAAAATTAGATACATAATTTTCTATACAGACTGCATGGGAAGTCCAATCAAACTAAATTTGTTGTTCTACTGACACATTTTTGCTATCTGTAGTGTCAGTTTCTTGCAAGTTTTTCCTCCCATTGTGTTACTATTTTTGGTGAGGAAGAGTGCCACAGAGTCATGAGATACATCTTGCAAAAATCAATACATCAGAAAAGCTATGAAACTAATTTACAAAGGAGACTAAATAAAGTTTGAAGAAGAGACAGTATTGGGAAGACCCATACATTCAAATTTTTAGGACTGTCTCTAACTTTTCTCATTTGCTTTACATATATTTTAATTTATAACAAAGGCAGAAATTTTATGAGATACAGATGATTGAGACATTTATAATCCTGTATTAGTGATGCCAGAACTGAAAAGGTCATATAAACTCTGCAGTCCTTATGAAATATAACAACAAAAAGATCTTTCCATCAGGCTTTCAATTCCTATGTCTTCAATATCTTTTTCTGACAAATTTTATTATACATTCTGGGATCAAACTGTAAAAATTATGCCATTTCAGTAACACAGCACTGTTTTAAACCAAATCAGTGGGCCTTTTCTCTCTCTCACACCTGCATGTGCACTTACATAATTTGAGAAGACATCATTGAAGGTTACTCAAGTTATGTTCTTCTTGCTCATGGTGACAAATATGTGTACTTTATACCAAGCACAGCTAATTAATTTCAGTATTCATTATCTTCATAGCTCTCAATAACCACAGTTATAACCACAGTTATAAATTTCACGTAAGTAAGCCTGCACATGTGGACTGAATGCCATTTATCCCTGTGCTCTGTGTTCTTTAAATGTTGTTTATTCATTATGCTCTCAAGGGAATTTTTTTTCAATTGTGGCTTGTATATTTGTTTGCTTTTTCCCCACAGGTACAACAATAACATTATGTTATTCTTGAGTTTTGCTAGGTTGGGTTTGGATATCTGAACTTCCTCAGTCACACAATGGAACCCACTGCCCAAAGCAGTTTGCTACCCTGTAAGCAGGAATTGGACAACCTGTAGCTGCCAGAGTTCCAGGCAGCAAGTTATGACAAGGAGTCAATAGGAAATAAGAAAGGGATTTCACTTCATATATGAGAGTTCCTGTGTTGAACTGAGATATGCATACCAGAATGGGCACAACAAGGGCTGAAGTTAAAGGAACAAGGACTCTTTAGTCCCAAAGGACAAGGGCTCCTTTAAAAGGAAGTAGATACTATGTATATGCATTATAAAGTTTTGTTAGAGAGCACTCATGGGGAGAAAGCATCATGTCTTTTGTCAATTAAACATGTTTAAGCTTGACTTAACCATGTTTAATTGACAAGAGAGGATGCTTGCAGTAGCAAGGCTGTACAGCAGGGTTACTCCAAGATTCCTCTGCTCAGCTTCATTCTGGGAATGAGCAGCAACTAATGCAATATTTGCAAAATAAGAATTGAAAATATAAGCTTGTGTCTGATGGTTCACACAGGATTTTACTATACCTATTCTAGGTCAGACCTGTTTGAATTGGAGTACAGAAACATTCTTCTGAACAAGAGCTGAGCACAGCGGAACACATAGTCTCAGTGGGAACACATCAGGACTAGGCTGCTGAGAATTAGCACAAACTCTCTTGCATGCTTTTCTCACACTTGTGAACCCTGAATCCCTCACTGTGGAGAGGTATGGTTGATACAGAAGTGGTTTATACCTCTCACCCAACTCATATGCTAGTCCAACAAGTAAGCTTGGCATTGTTCTCAGCAGTGGGAGATGTGGGCTGAGAAGGGAACTGAAACCTTGCATCCTTTTTTTCTGGATGAAGGGATGATTGCTTTAGTAAGTAGTGATGTTACAGAAAAACAAAAGCAAAAACACCAAACCAAATAAAAAAACCCCATACTTTTTCCTCTATTTATTGTTAAACAACAACAAAGAAGATGTAATTTTTCTTTGATTGATGAAGGTTTTCAGTCCTTATCCATCAAACCTATATCCTATCTGTGCACTTTCCCAATGTTACTGTCTAAACATTAAAGCAGCTGAAATGTTAAGCAGGGACTCTTTTGAAGTCTTGTTTAGTCTTTCTGATAGGAACAAGAGTATTTGGAGGTACATATATCTGCCTAATATATGACAAAATAGTACAAGAATATTTTTGTCACTATGATTTTTTATTGATTTTTTTCTTGACATTAATTTCTGCATCTACTGGTAAGCAATACCAATACACAAACACATAAAAATCACAAAAGGAATTAATTTAAAGCCATTTACTAATGGCTTTGGTTTTATACAGTAAATACTGAGAAATAGAGTGCAGTTATTCACTCAATAAATCACTAGATGTACCATATTTCAAATTTGGCAGCAGTTGAAATTCCTTCATTCTATTTGCCTTTGTTTATAAACTTTGAGTCTATGTGTCACATTCCTTTCAGAGATACTTTGCACCAGAAAGAAGCTACTTTTACTTCATCTGAGATACTATATGCTACTTTTCTACTACAGGATGTGTTAAATTGAAATAATTCATCTAGTAGTGCATTTTCAGTTTCTGTTTTCTAACTATGTCTTAATTATATCCAGTAAATGACAAGCTATACAGTTTGGTTCCTTATCACCAGACACACAGAAGCAAAATATCTTTATATGTACATTGTTCTCTTCTGACACTCCTCACAAATCTGATTTGAAACAGTTCTCTACAGGGAGCCTAGAGAAATGATAATATAATTGTTTGCAATTGGAATGTAAAGAAAATTACTGATAGGTTCATGGATGCTGCTCATAAAATGACTGCACTTCTCATTACAGGATTCAGCATTTATGAATGTGTTCTGACCTAGTTTGATATACTGAGTTTTTAAAGCAAAGACTGCTACATAATGGTACCTTCATTTAGGACCTACGGGTTGAGATATTTGAGATTGTAAAAAACAAATTAAAGAACTCACTACTGAAAAGCCTGGAATACTATGGTTACCTTTATGTAAGCTTTATGATATCAACTGGGTATCATATGGCTGAACCAAGCATCAGCTGAAGGCACTATGTGATGGCAGAGCCACTTGTCCCATTCTGTGCCTGGGAATGAATGCCTTTTGAAGAGGGAAAATAGGGGAGATACATTCCCCAAATACCCACCCTAAGAAATAATCTGTATGCAGAATAGAAACGATGAGAATGAACATTCCTTCATTTTACTGCTCTTCTGCTGAATGACAATTGAAATAAAGGCTCTATTAACTATTTTCTACAGGAAGGGGCATTCTGTGAGGTAGCATCTGCATATGGCCTTAATACATTTATCTTGTCTAAATTTACATGGGTAGATATGTGGATTCATGGGTCTGCCATAGCACAGACAATTCCCTCCTGCTGCAATCTAAATCCCAGCACCAATATCCAGTCTTGTATACAGCAAGATTAAAGCATACACAGTGTTTGTTTTCTTCCACACACCCAAATAATAATCAAAACAATTCTGAATAAAGAATATAATAACATGTTACAAAATGCAATAACATATCTGCAATTTATGTTGCAGCACAGTGAAGCATTTGCACAGGAGTACTGCTACATTTCATTCTAGCACTCCAGGGAGCAGGCAGGCTGTGCCTAGCTCAAGCCAGCCCCCACACAGTCACATTCATTAGCTCCAGCTATCTCTGATCTGGGTCTAGGGAGAGTATGTCTGAGATGAATCCAAGCCTCCTTGGCTCTGTGTGTCTGTGAAACAGTACTATGCTACTGTGCCAAATGAAGAAAAAGTGTTAGATCACCACACAGCACTTCTTTCTTTTACCTAATTTCATGCATATCCCTACTTCGTTTTCTATTTCCCCCTTTTGGGTTTATTTTTTACAGAGATGCTTTCTGGGTTCAGTCATGCATGGAGAAAATGAAAATGTATTAAGACCACTGGGAGCTCTATACTGATTGAAACAACAGCCATGTAGAACTCTGGCTGCCACTAAAAAAACTGTTGATTTGGTTGCCTAATGCTGGCTGAGCAACTCATTATCTTGCAATGACAAGTCTGTTCACCCCCTTCACCAAAATTCTGGATTTGGAACATTAAAAACATGTGTAAATGACAATGGGGAGATATTTCTCCAGTGCTTGGATGCCAATAAAGAAAAAGTGGCACCTATTGTGTCTGCTACACTTTTAATAAAAATTATGCTGATAATATTACAGCAACTTCAAAGGAAAGAAGAGCCTACCATTTAATTTGGTGTACAATTTCTTGTGATAGGCACCTTGGAAGAATAAATAAAGCCACTATTCTTCTTGAGAAACAAACTTAAAATGAGAACTCTGTGAGTCCATACTGGGCTTTGTTCAATGTTTATTTCACAAGCCTGATATCCCTGTGACTTTGATAAGAAAAAAGGTTTGGGAAATTTTAAAGTGGTATATCCATTTGCTTCAGAGCATACATATAGGAGTTTTATGCCTATTTTACTAAGCCTTCTATCTGCATGTTTATTAGAAAAACTCTAGTGAAATAAAATAGAATTCTAGCAAACTAATCCATCTCTATATTATAATAACAATCTGCCATGGACAGGCAGTACAGATAAACACAGCATTTCCTAAGGAACATTTTCTGTACAAACTTGTACAGATTTTTATTAGGATGAACAATACTTCCTACCCTTGACCTCCTTTCCCCTCCCCTCTACTGCCATCCTTTCCTCTTCCTCTCCCCTCTTCTTCCCTTTCCCTTCTTTTCCTTCCCCAACCATTCCCTCCTGTTCAATTACTCTTCTTAAATGTCCAACTCAAGCTTTATTATAAATGAGCACATACACCATGTTTAAAATTAGACAAATAATACCAAGATTGTCAGAATTCTCAACCATGCAGAACTGTACACACAGATCCTTTAATGTACTTATTCTGAACACACTAAAAAGATTAATCAAAGAGGGATATACTTGTTACTCCCTCCTGTATGGATTCTTTCTCCTATCCAGTTCTACACTTACTATAACTGATGGCAATAATTTATTATCACTCTCTAAATTCTGTGAATGGAAAAAGCATGTGTTTCCTGGATTTAATTTACCACTGTCAGATTGAAAAGGTATGTGAGATTATAATAAATGCTTCAGAGAGTCCCTATTACGTGAATGAAATCCCAGTAAATTGATATTGGTATGATGAATTCATGATTATTTACATTGTCCTTGGAATTGATTACAAGAATAAATAATAATTTGTGAGAAATTTATCAAAGCAGACAGGTGCAAAAAGATGATAAAATGCATTTTCATAAATATAGGAATATATTTCAATGCAACATACATTACAAGATACCACTTTATACTTTTGACTAAAAAGTGAAATTTTAATTTCATAATATGTTGATAAACCTGGCAACAGTAAATGCCACGCTGAAATGCAAAGCCAATGGAAACTGCAGAAGAGATGTTGAAGCACCCAATATGCAGTTATTCTGACATACAGCAAAACAAATATGTGCTGAGTGTTTTAAAGTACAACTCAGTGAAGTTTATCAGATACAAAATAACATATTTGTAAAGTATATAAATGGTAGCACTATATGGAAAAATACAGCTGTAAAGTGCATTTCAGAAGTTTTTCTAAAAGTCTATTTTTCTTGGAAAAGCCAGAAGTTGAGTATTTAATGACCAATAAACAAAACAGGAGCTTTTTGAATTAAGACACTTATTTACCTCTAAGAATTTGGTAAGGTATTGAATTTTACAATGCATAAACAGGTAATTAACATATTAACATCTGAAAAGCATATCTAGTTGATGCTTAGACAAAAATTCAGAGGAACTCAAATTCACTTACGGTAGTTAGATTTTAGAATAAATGAAAGTTGCTTAGTGAAATCAGGAATGGATTAATCTGGTACTGGCAGGTGAAACTGGTCATCTACAGAGGGGGTTTTTCAAGAAGCCTAAATCAACACACTTCTTATCACTTTATCATCAATTAATTACCAAATTTTCAGTCACATTCATTTCACAAACATTCACCTCTTCATATGATGCCTTGTGAGTCACACAAATCACATCTATATGTACCTTTTTCCTTTTGTACTTGAAGGCATCATTTTTTTCATATACATGAATCACATATATGAATCTTTTCATATATATATTTTAAGTTATGTTGTTCACTATAACAGGACATAAAAAGTTTTGGATTTTTTTTAAGCAAGAGGTAGGAGCACCTAACTATGCATTTGCATCACAAAACATATTTCCATTAAAAGAATAGTATTGGTAGACAAATAAAGTAGTACAAACTGGTTGTGATTGAAAAGAAATAAGGTTGTAAGCCGTAAGAGTGATTGAATTTTCATACTTTTAAATGTAATTTCATTGATGTACTGGGGCATGACCAGGTTTTGGTAGCAGGGGCCCTACAGGGGTGGCTCCTGTGAGAAGGTGCCAGAAGCTTACTCCACGTCCAACAGAGCCAATGTCATTCAGCTCCAAGAAGGACCAGCCACTGGCCAAGGCTGAGCCCATCAGCAGCAGTGGTAGTGCCTCTGGGATAAGGTAACTAAGAGGGGTGGACAAAAACTGCTTCACAATGGCAACAGAGGAGACGAGTATGTGAGAGCAACAATTCTGTAGATACCAGGGTCAGTGAAGGGGAGAAGGTGCTCCAGGTGTCAGAGCTGAGATTCCCCCGTGGCCCATGGTACAGACCAGGGTGCAGAAGCCGTGTCCCCACAGCCCATGGAGGGCTACAGTGGAGCAGTGGAGCAGAGATCCACCTGCAGCCCATGGAGGGTCCCACATGGGAGCTGCTGAATGTCCAAAATGGCTGGGAACCCCTGCTGGAGCGAGTTTGCTGGCAGGAGCTGTGTGACCCCCTGTCCTCCTGTGGGGGATCCATGCTGGAGCAGCCTGGTCCTGACAGACTACACCCCCTGAAACAGACCTATGCTGGAGCAGTTAATGAAAACTGTAGCCCATGGTGGGGACTCACATTGGAGAAGTCATAAGAGAGACCCCATGCTGGGGTCTCTCATTAACTCATGAAATATGAAAATGGAGGCAATGATAGAAATTTCCAATTTCATGTTGTGTTAGACGAAAATAAAAAGGTTTCAAGTATGATTGTGGAAAAATATGTTAATTTTCAAAAATAGGCTTCTATATGTAATGATACACCTCATGGGTAGTCCAGTTTAAACTTAATTGTGCTGAATTACTCAACACAATTTTAAGTGAAGTCATAATTTACTCCAGTCTCTGGGATAATTGCAGAGCTCACAGCCACCTTTCTCTGCATTTTCATTCCTTGACATTTCTTTTTTTTTTTTCCCAGACACTTTCTTCTCACTGTCTCTCTGTCTACGTTGTTTTTTAAATTACGGGTTATTCCACAGACTGAGTTGGCTGACAGGCAAGTCCAACCCATTATTTTAAATTAAGCTTTGTTCAAATTTGACCTTAACATCACCACTTCAGCTCACGATCTTTGAAGAACAGTATCTTTTCAGGTTTCCAGTAGTCTGACCCTCAGCCAATAATGTCAATATATTTATATTAAGTATATTCAATTTTTTTAAACAAAATTAGCATGCATGCTTTTTGACATATAAGGTTCATTTGTAATATGATTTAAAATGACTGAGTTATAAAGTTCTTGGAAATTAGGGTTAATAATGAAATCATGGAAAGACACTTGAATACAGCAATGGTACATAATGACTTCTTGATATATAAAAGAAAATTCATATTCTCTTTTAAAATTCATAATGATTTTTCATTTCACTTTCTCAGTATCCCTGAAGTACAGCTTCATACCCTTGAAGTACCATCTAATAGAGGCTTCATCCTATCACTATTTGTCATCATTTAGAAGGTGTCTCAGGAAAGAACATATTAAAACATCTTCACTTCCTCTCACTAGTTCAAACCTTTACAGAAACTCTATTTTACAGAAATTGTATTTAAAAAAATTTATATCTGCAGTGTTACAGCAAACAGGTACTTTACCTCAGCAGGTAGCAAATCCGAATGACTCATATTTACTTACACAAAGGTTTCACTTCAAACATAAAAGGACAAGGAGTGTTCTTTTATTTTCTTAGCTCCTTTTCAAGGACCTTAAAAAAACTTTTCTTTTTTCCCATTTTAAAAAATAGTATCTTTAAATGCTACAGCAGAAAAGTACTAACATAAGCATTTTCCCTAAAGAGATCTCAGTACACGTAAATTAATTCTGTATTAAATACATACAAAGGAACTGCTTATTAACTCTGTCTGAGAAACTGCATGAAACCTCTGGGTTTTGTGCTAATTGTAAGAAGCAGCTCCATTTTGGGAATAGCATCAGAAACAGTTCAGAAAGCTTCACAAGAGGCTCTGAAATCATGTGTTTACATTCATATTCTAAATAATTCAGGTAAGAAGCTCTTTAAAGTTAAGAAGAATAAAGGATCACAGACAGAAATAAATCATGGATTTTCTTCCAAACTGGTTTAGTGGATAATACAGAGAAGAAACAGCCAGTCAGTTGAATTGGGAAGTAATTTAGGTTAGGAGAGGGGTTGTCTAATATAAGGCTCCTGCTTAAAGCAGGTTTACCTTCAAAGGCAGCTAAAGGTGCTTAGGACTGTCAAGTTGTATTTGAGAAACTCAAAGGATGTCAGTTCTGCAATATCTGGGGAAGCTTTGCTACAATTTCTGGCTAACAGCCCTGCCCTTCTGTGGTACATGTCAGTGAAAAGTCTGCTCCACCTTCTCTATTGGACTGGAATTAAAGACTCGACTGCTTGACTTCTCTTCCCTGAACTAAACAAATAAAGCCTCTTGTCTCCTCTCAGGTTATATATTTCATCTGTCTAACTGCCTTGCTGATCTTTGGATGGATTTGCTTTCCTTTATGAACATATTTCTTTCCCTGGGACCCAGAAGGAGACATATTACTTCAGCTGTGGCCTCCCCTGTGCAGTAACATCTCCCCTCAGCCAGCTGGCAATGATCTCACTAATACAGCTGTGCTGGCTCTGCCTGCCATGGATGTGATCCCGTTCATAACATCTCCTATGGTGCTGTTTTGATTATCTCACCAAGACAATGTTAACATACTGGCACGGCTGAGCAGTGCTTTCAGTGTCAAGACCTTTTCTTCTTCCCAGTCTGCCTCCTTAGAGAGGAGGCTGGAGGTGCACACAAAGCTGGGAGAGGACACAGCCAGCACAGCTGACCCCAACAGAGCAAAGAGATATTTCCTGCCACATTATATTGTGCTCAGAAGTAAAAAATCAGAAAAAGAAGGTAGAAGTGGGGCCAGAGCACTTGTGGTGTTTTTTATGGTGTTTGTCTTCCCAACTTATTTGCGCTGAGGCCCAGCTTTCCTGGAAGTAGATAAACATCTGCCTGTGATGTGACATGATGCACTCATTTCTGATTTTGCCTTGCACAAAGCAAGCTTTTCTCACTTTTTCCCTTCTGATTCTCTCCCTCATCCCCTTGCAGAGCAGCCAGTGTGGGAACACATGGGGGAACTTACCAGCTGAGGCCCAGCTACCACAGCAGCCTTGTGTGTGTTTAGCCTTCATCACCACAAGGGTGCAGTCCTGGCTCATGCTAATTGGTTCAAGACACGCACCGAGGACCTTTTCTGCAGCCTTCTTCCCAGCTCATCAGCCTCAGCACTGATGCTAGGGGTCCTTTATCAGTGGCTGGACTTCCCATTTGTCTTTGTTGAACTTCCAGAGGCTCTATTGTCTCATTTTTACATCTTTATAGCTACCATGACTAGCAACACCTCTCTTCAATATACCAGCTCTTTACCCCAATTTATGGTCATCCATGAACCTGCTGACGAAGTCAGGTGTGGGTGTCTGAATTTCTCTAACAGGCCTCTCAGAGAGGATCTGCCAAAACTGAAGGTTTTCAGCTCTTTACTGGAAAAGTCCCTCAGCAAACTAATTTAACTTTCAAGTTAAATGTTATTCTGACATGGATCACCTCTTGAGGGACTCCCACAACCTTAATTATTGGTAGAAACAGAAAATACAGCACAAAGCCTACTTTTTCACAATTTTATAAAGTTGTATCAGTTCTCTAGTTACAGAAGGAATAATTAGCTATTTACACAAATAATAATCCAATTTTGGCAATGTTTTCATTACATGTCTGATAGCTTTTGTTTCTATAAAATTAATTTCAAAGAGATAAGACTTGGCAAATCCCTGGGAGAAAAAGTGTGTTTTATAGCAGGTAGACAGAAGAAGCAAGACTCCATACTCATTTGAGAAAGGCCAGCTATTTCAAATGTTACATGAATTCCATCATATGGCAGTGATGAACACCACACTGTAAAAGAAATTATGTTATTTACATGATGCTGTCAGGAGGCTTTCATTCTTCAATATCTTCTTAAGATGAGCCTAAAGATTAACATGTACTGGGAATAACTGCCACTGGTATACCAGAGGTTTTTAAGCCTCTCGGTGTATTCTCATAATGAAAAAACCTTTCCAATTCAAAATTTCCTTTACAGTTAAAAATCATACCCAAAGGCATTTGTATAACTTCTTGTTCCTCTTTCACTATTCAGAGATGTAAGAGTTATGGTTTTATTCATGAAGGAAGGGTCCTTATAGCTCAAAGGATATTCTTTGAAATTTTCTCAGTGGCTCAGAGATTGAGACATTCTCAATATCTGAATTAATTGCCTAAATTGCACACTCTCTTATCTTTGCAGTCCTGTTCCAGCGCAATGGAAACCCAGGGCAGTCCAAGCTGAATTATAATTTCATATCTAGCACACCCACACAAACACACAGGATGCCTTAGGAGAAAGTTCAGATAGATAGAAGCAGATTAAATTATTTTCTTCCAGACATCTACATTTTCTGAGAAGAAGTTGTTCATGAAGTTTTCAACTGGGATTGATTTATTAAAAAATAGACATGTAAAAATTATTAAATTAATCGTTCTCTAAAAATATCTGTTTTTCCCTGCTTACTACACAGCTATGTAATTTATCCATGACTATTTCAGAGGAAGGTAGCTCAAGATAAATTAAATTAATACAATTTCTAGCTAAGGAACCTATATTAAATACTAACAAGATTGCTATTAGAGACTCTCAATGTGTTTCCAGCTTCTGATGTTATCTACAAGGTCTGGTGTTCTTTGGGATATTTCACCAGGATGAAAGCCTTATTTCACTGAAGATGTCTGTACTATTATCATTACCATTTCAAGGAAATCCAGCAGCAGCTAAAACACCTGTTTCTTCTTGAGAGAATCTGGAATACACACAATGTTTTTTCTAGTACACTGTAAGATAAAAAGGATTCCATGAAACTTTATACTTGTATTCACATTGGCTTAAACATATGCTTGCCCAGAATCTGATTAATGAAAACTGAAAATCTTTTAACTCCTAATGTTAAAAAATTCTGCCCTGATTTATATAATGTAAAAAGACTGAAGCTATTAATAGCTCACACACTTACTAGATTGATGTTAACATGACGCAGTCAAGTGCTTGATAACTTTTTTTTTCATCATAGTACTTGAAAGATCAAAGTATCCTTCTCCAGCTCAAAACAAAAATTATTTTACATTCATGTTGCCTGAGAATGAAATTTTCAGGAAGGAGCTCATGTATTGTGATTTTCCTCTGAATTGCCTTGGCATGGTTAGTTACCAATGAAATTAGGAGCAAGAGCTCAAACATTCACAGGTTTATGCACAAAAATTTAATTTGTCTTGCAAGATTAAGGAAGCCATATATTATTATGATAAAACTCTACTTTTGTTGATAATAGTGCACAAGTTTGGATGCACTGGTTTCTATTTTTCTTTTTTTACGACTCCCAAGACTACAGTCTATGGAAAGAAAAGCTTAGGAGTGCAAGATTCAATGCAAAAAAAAAAAAACAAACCCAAACACAGATATACAAAACACATCACCCCTTCAAGCCTAATCTCAAAAAATCCCTTGTTGAAAATGTTTTGGGAGGTTTATCCACATCTATGAATAGGAGAGAAGTTTGGTTCAGTTGGTGATCTTCTGATTTTCTGTTTCCTGTGAGGGCTGAAAAGTCCCTGTTCAGGGTCTAGGCAATGGTGCAAGCTGAGATGTTGGTATGAGAGACACTGTGCAGAGAGAACTGGGAGCAAATACTGGCCTGGCTGTAGCAGAACTTACTTGCACAGAGAATTCCTAGTGCACAATTGTCACAGGCATCTTTTGTGAAAAATCCTTTCTTTAGGATTTTTCCCCTTTCTGAGAAGCTGTGGCCTCAGCAACAAAATGTAAACAATGGTTATCTGCTGCTGTGGAACGCAACAGGTGCATCTGTGATTGGTCTTCTGTGGATGTTTGGATTTACTGACCACTCACAGCAGAGCTGTTCTTGCTTTCTGCCTGGACACAGAACTTTCTTGATTCATTCCTTTTCTATTCTTAGCTTAGCAAGTTTCTGAGAACTTTTCTCTCTATTCCTATTAGCATAGTAATAATGTAATATATAGCATAAAATAATAAATCAAGCCTTCTGAACATGAGGTCAACATTCTCGCCTCTCTCTTCACCCTGAAAAACCCTTGCAAGCCCTGTAACACACAATGCCCTCTTGCTGAGCCCTAGGGCAAAGACTGCAGTCTAAATAGTGATAACAGATGTGACCTGTCTGGTAGACCACTATAAGAGCTGATCTTGTACGTAGAACAAAGACTCACTGTACCTGATTTTTTTTCCAGGTCAGTTGTAGCATTCCCTCCTGTTTTCATTTGTTTATCATTAAAAGAAAAAAAAAAATCAACATCAGCATAGCTATTGCACCTAATTTGTTTTGCCTTTTAAATTGAGGAGTTATGTTGGGTCCTTCCTTTATTAGCCCTTTGGAAAAGGAAGATGGAGGCACAGGGAAGGGGGAGAAATGTCTCTCCTGATGGAAGATTAAAGAAGAGAAAAATGTGCAATTCAACCATTTCTTTCCATATAGGATGTATTTCCTGGCTAATGTAATGGAAAATATTGTTACTATATTAGCCTATTTATTGGATATATTTCTTCATTCATATTTCCATGAAATTTGTGTATTTACATGCATTATCTATAATGAACTGTCAGATTATCAGATCCTCTCTGGGAAATGACTTGATGTAAAATGCACCAAATAATTAATTCACATTGATGATGTTTATCCTTTATGACCAGTACTCCTCCTCCATTTTTTATCTGTATTATTGAATTAGTGTATAACATTTGTACAGTCTTTAACATGCTCACTATTAAAAAATCAATGAACTTTAATAAAATTGATTTTTTAAAAATACGGCATACAGAGTATTCTGTGAGAAATTATACCTTGTCTTTAGATTTTTTAAATTTTTTTTCACACTATTTAGCTAGGTGTAATGTTTGGAATTTTGTTTTAAATAAATAAATGTTTTAGTTAATAAGGAGAGCTGAGAAATCACCTCTCTTGATCTGCTCACCATCTGCTAGACGTTGCAGTCCAGGATGTGGTTTCTGGCTCAGGATGTCCATTTCTGAAGTATGAAAGCAAATGAAGCATATGCTGAAGTGTGTCCCACAGACTCAAGTGTGTGCAGCTTGCGGCACACTCTGGTCCCAGTGCCTTCCTAACAGAGAGATATTCCCATCTGCTTGCAGGGGTAAAGACCCCAGCTCATGCTGCTCTTTGGGACAATTCTAGTTACTGGACTTTGTATTCAACCCTGCTGAACTTTTGTGAATTTTGCTGACCCAGATTTTCACACCTGTCAAAATCTGTCTTTGAGGTGCTCTTCCTTCTAACTAAATCACTTCACCCAGTTTTATGTCATGCACAAACTTGGTGATGATGCATTCAGTCCTATCATCCGTATAGTCTAGAAAAATATTTAATAATATTGAGCCCTAAACAAACCCAGTCATGAGTGGGTGCCAGTTCAATTTTATCTACCCTCCTTGTGCTTAACAGTAAAGGCCATTTTGCTCCAATATTGGTCTATGTGTGCAGTCTATTTCTTCACCAAATTGTCAGAAGGGATGTTGTGGGAGGCTGTGCCAAAGTGATTTACTAAAGTTAAAGAAGTAAATTCACAGCTCTCTTATAATCCAGTGAACAAACTGTTTCATCATTGAAGGCAATCAGGTTGGTTAAACCCAATTTACCTTTGTTAAATCTGTGTTGGCTTTTGCCAACAAATCTGCCACATAAAAATGTAAACCCACACTGCTCAGTAGTCAGCCTGTCTACAAACAGCAGTGATGATTCCAGCAGGGTGAAAGGCTGTGGTTCTCAGTCTCTGTGGACAACAAATATATTTAAAGTGATGGTGTTAGCCTCAAGGATTCTTTCAAAACACCATATAATCATACATATCATATGACTTTTTAAAATCTAAATTACAGTTTTTCGCTTTCACTGAAGTGGATGGGGAAATAATTTACCTTTATTCTGTACCTCAATATCTCTCATATCTCTGAGAATTTTATTGGGGATCTTGAAAAGTTTCTTCTCTTGTAATATTAACCCTCAATTTCTGAGGCAGGAATTAAGGCTTTAACATTACTTTACAAATATGGCTATTGAACACTATGATCACAATTTAGTATTGATTAAATAGCAAAAGTTACTATCAACTTAAAAAAAACCCCAAAGACAGTAAAGACGATTCACTTAGTCAAAAAGTAAGTAATAAAGCAACATCATGAAATGTTTTGCATATCATTTTAGGACATAAGTATATTTTAGACCATTGCTATATCACTCCATGTCCAGGCCAGCATGTTCTTTGGGAATTAATCTCTTTGTTCTGATGCGTTTGTCCTTATATCTTTAATTCTGTTAAAATATAATTATGTTCAAATTGAGGTAACCTAATATATAAGGGTCAGACTCTTGATCCTACAGTCCCTGTATGCCTGGCAACCAAATCTTTAATTTACATTCCATATTTTCAAACAGCAGTTGATTTCTGTGAATATTAATATAATTCATGAGTGATGGACTACCAAACGTTGTGGCAATTGCACACTATGTTTAAGTAATCATTGAAATTCAGCTAAAAGGACAGAATTCCCTAATAGAATAAAATACATTTTGATTAATATCCTTAGCATTATGAATACATAAACTGTCCTTTCAAAAATGTGTGTATCACCCTATTGTAAGGAAATACTGGAGCAGTATGTTATTTTAGCTTTTTCATCATGGCTAGTTAACAGCTTGATCCACCTGTTAATATGCAGGACACCATAAACCAGATGTGAAATAAATTGATTTTCAAGTCATCTTATTAAGAATAGGTACCAAAATATACAACTAAAACCAGAAATATTTGGAGGAATTTCATGGTTTTCTTCACCGCATTTCTATTTATTTCTATTTTGCACAGAGCATGCACCTCTATTATAATTTATTGTATATCTTTCTTTAGTTTATAAACTATATTTATTAAAAACACTGTGCAATTGATGTATATTTAGATATATATATGAGGAACAATCACTTGAACGACAATAAAGCTTTTTTTTGTCAGACTTTTCTGGCTGCCATTTAGACAAAAAGAGCATCTATCAGTAAAACTGGGTGAAGAGACAGATCATTTAGAGGGAATCAGAATGCGTATTTTGAGGCAGAAACACTACAGAAATAGAAATAGTTCTATCTGCAGATGCAAACTATGTAAGATTTACCTGATTTCAAATATTATAAGTTATCTTTCCTGTTAATACATAGAAATTTTGACCTTCACCTAGTCAGTGTAGTCACCCATCAAGCATGCTGCCTTCCCTTTACTGCAGAGAAACCTTAAGACAGCACTGTCTGGCTCATAGTCTTAACATTTTAAATAAAAATATTTTGCACTCTATTTTTACTATTACTTTCCTCTCATGTTCTTACCTTCTCTTGAGGAAAGGTATTGTTTTGGCTGCCTAGGTCTAGTGCTTTTCCCAATTGAATGTGTTTTCAGTGCTAGCATGATTCAGCCTGGCCACCTCTATCTGCTGATGGCTGTACAGTTCTATCCATTCTCCTGCTCAGCTCTCTGTGGGGTTTTTGAGGCAACTTAAATAACACCACTTCAGCCAGATCCATACCCCAGGCGTCACATGTATTATTCACATTCTTGTTGCTCTCCTCAGACCTCTCCCTTGCTCTGTGCTGTTTGTCCAGCCAATTGCTCACTCACATTTTGACAATGCACAGTTTCATTTGCTTCTATCACTTTGTCGGGGCTAGCATTTCAATTTTAACACTCAGTCGTTTCAGCAAAACAGCCTAACTTGTTGAAAAAGTTTAACTTCAGATGACTGTGAGATGAAGCTGTGAGACTCAGAAGATACAACATGTATCTCACAAAACATGAACATTATAATTTAGCATTGAAATACAATCAGAGATAGTAAGTTATGAAAAAAATAAAAGGAAGCTCCATGGCAACACCACTTTTTGTTGCTTTAGTTTTTGTTTGTTTTAGTTTTGGTTATATAGCATTTTTCTCCCAAAACAATTTTTTCTATTAGAACATTCTTCTTCTTTTTCTTCTCAGGAAAATACTGATGAACTGAATCCAGCTTGACAGCCAAGACATTAAACACTGTGATATTTTTCCAGTGATTCTAAAGCTAGCACTTCATAAAGTATTCTCTTTTTCAAAGCTACATTCATCTTGAAAAATGCATGATTCACTGTAAATAGCCAATAAAATCCATAATGTTTTACTAGAGTCAAGATTTCAACTTGTCTTTCTAAAGCCTTTCTAGTAAGATGCCACTTGGTAGCTACACCTAATTGCTGAACAGTTACTGTGTTTTTCCAAAATAAGTATTTAAATAACAGCAGTTAGCTACAATACAAAAAAATCCCAGGACTTGGGAGCATGACTGTGTTATTTGGTCTTCTGTCAGCAAGAAATTCCCTTCTACTATTACTAGGGATTGTTGGGGGTTTTTTTTTGGCGGGGGGAAGAGGACAGGAAGTAGGCGGTAAGCACATATTGCACAGTAGTTATGATCTGCATTATTTCCTGTGGACTATACTTTTTGTGCAATTCTTTAGAAAAGCAGACTTTTAAATAGGTTTCGAGTGTCTCAGAGTATAGAAGTGAAAAGCTGGTCAGACCTTTCTGACATTTGTGATACTAATTTGAAAATCTCCTTAACCTCATAGTACTGTAGATATAAAAATAAAAAACTCTAAACATCAGTAGAAATCTAAAACTCACTGTTATTCTTTCTACTTTTACTTGATTCCTACCTTAAAAGTAGGAATCTCACATGCATTTTACTGAGTAATCAGGTTTGGTTGGTAATGACTGTTCTTAGGGTGATCTGAAATACATTAATTCTTTTGTAGAAAATGAATAATTAGAAGACATTTAGTGTAGCTAATTATTTTTCATGGTTTCATTAAGCAGAATAAACAACTATTTAATTCATCACATGCACAGCAGCAAGTGCAATTATCTAATCAATATACTTTCATAAATGATAGTGACATTATAGACATTGGCACATTTTGCTGATATTCCTTGAGATGTTCTCAAAACCATCTGCCTTTATAAAAGGCAGCAAGATAACTGGTGTATTCAACTTAATACAAGTAATGATAACCTATCTTTTATAACAGGTATAAATCTTCCTGAAATGTATGATTTTTCTATTTTTTCCTCTAAATTCTAATAAAACTTTCAATGAAATATTGCCTCATTATTTCTTGAAAGTCTTGACTATTAATTTCTCATTCTAAAGCAAGATAATATTTCATATGCTAGAATGTATGCAAAAATCTATTATTTTTAACTTGTTAAAAAGTTCTCTCCTTGTTATAAATTTGTCATATAATTAAAATTAGGAAGTGGAGACTAAGAAATGATACTTTAAGCACTTAAACAGTTTATTATATTTATCCTAATACCTTTAAAAAATAAACTCTGTGAGCTTAAGTTTATGTAATAAACTTAATAAACTTTTATATGCAAAATCTCATTAAATTCAGTGAATAATTTCAAATTCAAAAAAGTCACAGGTCTAAAAGTTCTATTTCTATTTAGTCCACAGACGGTAAAGTTGTGTTCTGATGCTTCTAATGACTGAAAAGCTCTGTCATTAGCTCTCCTTTTCTATCACAGTGGAGAATTCCCAATAGATTTTTGTCTTAAGGTGGCTAAAATTGAACACGTTACCTTAAACATAGAAAAATTTAATCTATGATAAGGAAATCACAATACCTAACTATGCAATTACCACTGTCAGTCCTTCAGCTCTCAGTGATAAATTATCTGTCCCAAGCAAAAAAGGGGAAAGGGAAAACTATTCTTAGAATACACCTTTTCAACATACGTTCTTGAAGAAACCCCAAATAAACAAAAAAACCCAAAAGCCACTAACTCAGGGATATAAGGGAGGAATAGAAAACTTGGACAAGTAACAGCCTATGTTACACAAATGTGATTTGCCTTATCAACCATTACTATTTACAGCATACATTTACATCATATAGCCGATCTAGTCCTCCTTTGGATCCTTGTGGAAGAAAATCTGTACAAGAGAGTGCATTCAGAGTTCAGAAGGCCAACCATAAAAAAAGCCCATAAACCTCTTAACAGACCCCAAAAGCTGATTCAAAATAGGAATGGCCAGTAGGCCAAGGAAGGGTATTCTCCACTGCTACTTTTCCCTCTTGAGGCTCACACCTGAATTACTGAATTACTGAATCCAAGTCTGGGGTGCTCAAGACATGAAAGACTTGTTAGAATGGGTCCAGAGAAGAGCCATGAAAACGACCAGAGCACCTCTCCTATGAAGACAGGCTGAAACACTTGGGGTTGTTCAGACTGGAGAAGAGAAGGCTCTGGGGAAACATCATTCTGACCTTCCAGTACCTTAAAGGGGCTTATTAAAAGGAGGGAGAGGGATTTTTTTATACAGGAAAATAATGACAGGACAAGAGGCAATGGTTCTAAACTGAAACAGGCAGGTTTAGATTAGTCATTGGGAAGAAATTCTCCACTGCAAGAGTGGTAAAGAACTGGAACAGTTTATTCAGAGAGGCTGTGGTATGTCCCATCCCTGGGAGTGTTCAGTTCCAGACTTGATATGGAGTTGAGCAAGCTGGTCCAATGAGAGGGGTCCCTGCCCATGGCAGTGGGGTTTTGAACTAGATGATCTTTAAGATCCCTTCCAACCCAAACCATGCTGCATTAAAACAATGCTAAAACAATAAGTTTATGATGCTGTGTTCAGTTTACTCAGTTACATTAGAATAAGTGGAGAAAAAAGGTTCAAGAAAAAGGTAAGTGTAACTAGTGATGCTAAACTCCCAGTGTTCAGTTCATAGCTATGGCTATATACATTTACCACAGCAGTGGTTAAATGTAATCCTCTTTGCACTTTGAAGAATACTTAGAATTCTTTTATTACAGCAAAAGTCCACAGGAATGAAATGAGTATTCAATCTCATAAAATAGAGAAACTTCAAGAGAGAGATGCTCTCTCTCTTGTAGTAGAGTACGTGGGGGGCCATGGGTGGCAAATTAGATATGAGTTGGCAGTGTAATATGACAGAAAAGTGCAATTCACCAAAGGTAACAAGTCATGGAGGATGAAGGCAGTTGTCATTCTAAACAGCTCATGTGGTATAGAATCACCCAAACATGCCATTCTTCTGCATGTAACTTGACAACAGCGAAGTTGTTGATATACAGCTTGAGAAGACAATTTGTGTTGAAGGACTGTATATTTGAGGTTAAAAAAAAGGAAAAAAGAAAAAAATATTAGAAAGATGTAGATGGGCGGACAAGAGGATTACTCACTGATAATTTCCTATATATACCTGAAGAAAGAAAATTACTGGTGGGATTAACTATTTGTTGTGCTACTGCAGCTCTGCAATAGCAGAGCTAAATTTATCTCAAAGGCTACCAGAATATGCAACAAATCTATTTCACTAAAATTTTGATACATTAATGACTTTAATTATCTTTAGACTATAACTGCATCTTACTTTGTGGAATGAAAACAAGGAGGAAAAATATGCCAATGTGATTAGTTAATGCCGGTGGGCAGCTGAACCCAACACAGCTGCTCACTCAGTGCTCCACAGTGGGATGAGAGAAAGAATTGGAAGAACAAAAGTAAGAAAAACTCATGGGTTTGGAAAAGGCAGTTTAATAGGGAAAGGAAAGCTGTGCATGCAAGCAAAGAAAATCAAGGAATTTATTCACTGCTTCACAACAGCAGTCAGTTGCTCAGCCGTCTCTAGGAAAGCAGGGCCCCATCATGCCCAACAGTGACTTAGGAAGACAAACGTCCCTCACATCCTTCTTCCCTCATTTTTATATGCTGAGAATGATGTCATACGGTATGGGATGTCCCTGTTGTTAGTTGGGCACAGCAGTCCAGCTATAGCCTCTCCCAACTCCTGGTGCACCACCAGCATACTTGCCAGCAGGGCAGTGTGAGAAACAGAAAAGTCCTTGCTGTGCAAACACTATTTAGCAAGAAACATTAGTATGATATCAACACTTATTTTGTCACAAATCCAAAACACTGCATTATATGAAGTGCTATGAGGAAGACTAACTCCATTCCAGCCAAAAACAATAGAAATTTTATAAAAAGTAAAGGTTTGTTTTGGATGATAAGGAAGTTAATTTCATGAAAAGGAAGCTAAATAAACTTGCTTGAAAAAAAGAAACTTGAATTTGACCATGAAGTTCAACTAAAGTTTAACTAAATCCCAGTTAGCAAAGCTGAATAATTCTCTTGGAATTATGTGCAATCTGTACTATGCTCTATTTCTCTCCTGGTTGATGTACAGACTCCCCATCCAGCTGTCAAAGCATGCTTTTCGTACTCTGAAAGTCCAGCTGACACAGTTGGCACAATCTGAGTTACAAGCTTAAGGAAGAAAGCTGCTGAATCCTCTCAGGGAGTACTTGCAGATTGGTTTTGGGCTCGATTCCTGTGTAGTAAGTAGAAAGAGTAACCAGATATTCAGTTTCCTGCCGAACCACAGTTTATGCAAAATAGACTGGAGAGAATAACCATGCCTAGTTATGAAAGCAGACTAGAACTTCATACAGGTCTTCTACACTGCTAACCACAATGGATTATTATTTCATTGTGTGACAGTGACCATCAGTAATAAATTTGGCATTCAGCTGGTCTGCAAGGATATCCTTTTTCTACAAGGATAAGTGTCTTTTCTCAGCTCTTTTATCAATATCAATATCAATATCAATATCAATATCAATATCAATTCATGAACAGTACGGAAGTAAAACACATCTGGCAGGGCTGCACTAACATGTAGAAGTAAAATAAATGGTATTAAAAAAGGCATAGAAATGATAAAGAGTGATAACGTATTCCCACAAAGTACAACATGGTTTAACCACATTCAGGCAAATAATAATATCTTTCTCATTCAACTAAAAAATAAGGAAGACAAAAGAAAATTATGCACAAGGTAAATAAGTAAATTTATGTGGAATTTATCTAAAGAAACCTTTTATAAAGTTTCTTGATGAGACAAATTCATTACATACAGAAAGGTTTAAAAGTCAGTGAACTTTTTATTGAAATATTTCCTTGAGAAATTGCATACAAATCATTTCCATCAGTCTATAATTTTGGTTGTTAAATCAAATAAATTTCCACAAGAAATTTTGATTACTTACATGAACAGTCATAAATATATTTTAATAATAGGCATCTAGAGAGATATTATTATGTATATTTAAATTGGTATTATTATGAGTTTTTGTTTATCCAAATGTGGTTTTATCATTGATATGTAAATTGAATTTCTAGATATCATAAGAAATCTGCAAAGATGAAACTACACATGTAACCAAGGAAGTTTATAATGAACTTATTTTACAAAAAATGTCAGTAAGATGCAGTCAATGGCTCAATGTCCAAATTGAGATCAGTGACAAATGGCATTTCTCAGGGGTCAATATTTGGACCAGCATTGTTTGACATCTTTGTTGGCACTAGCACAATGGAATTTAGTGCACCCTCGGGCAACTTTGCTGACTACACCAATCTGTGTGGTGCAGTTGAGATGCTGCAGGGTAGGGATGATGTCCAGAGGGACTTTGACCGGTTTGAGAAGTAGTTATAAAATGCAAGATTCCATGCCTGGGACAGGGCAATCCCAAACACAAATACAAACTGGAAAAAAGTTTGGCAGAGGTTTGGCAAGGTTTGCAAGAACAGGACAGAAAGGACAGAAAAGAAAAGGATTTTGGGGTTCGATGGTGTATAGTGAGAGGACAAGATGGGGATGGATTCTAGTACTTAAAGGAGGGTTTATGAAAGAGGGACTTTTTCTATGGGTAGATAGTTACAAAGACAAGGGGCAGTGGTTTTAAACTGAAAGAGGGCAGATTTAATTTAGATATTAGGGAGAAATTCTTTACTATAAGGGTGGTGAGGCACTGGAGGAGGTTTTCCAGAGAAGTTGTGAATACCTCATCCCTGGAAGTGTTCCAGGCCAGGTTGGATTAAAAAATCTGATCCAGTGGAAGGTGCCTCTGAAGGAGTGCTGGAACTAGAGGATCTTTAAGGTCTCTTCCAATCCAAAACATTCTATGATTCTGTGCAGATACTAGGTTTATAAAAATATCTGCACCTTGTGACTACCCAGTCACAAGGTGAACAGGTTGTCTCAAGTGTACAGGCCATATGTAAGAAAAGACATACCAAAGAGTAGTTGACATAACCTTGTAGAATTAGAAAAAATGAAAATATTTTGTTGAAGAATCAATGAACCTTGGAAAGGGATCCCAACTTAATCATGTAGATCATCATTAAATTTGATCTTAACTAGGATCGTGGGTAAAACTGTCCCTACATTTGATACATAGTGCTGTAGTAAACTCTACTGAGTTGTGCAGGTGTTCCTTTATTAAGAAACAGTTATACAAAATTGATCATTGGTGATCCTTTATGTTATTGCTAATTACATCAGCTTTGCTTTATTGTTTTTAAAATGAACTGTGAACCTGGTCTCAGAACTTTCTAGTTCTGTTTGGACTGAGTGCTTGATTTGAGGACTGCCTATGGAGGTTGGATGCAACAACAGATTATTAGTGTGGGCAGCCTAGACTACTCCAGACAAGATGGCTGGAGTATTAATGCTATTAATTCATTTAAAATTTTATTTTTAATTGCTGAAGTCATAACATATGCAGACAGGATGACATTTGTCTCAAACAGTGTGCTTCAATTTGGGCAGCAGCTTCACTATTTTCAGTCCTGAGTAATCCTCTAAATAGGACTGCCAATTATGTTGAACATAATAAAATTTTGTGCTAGCTTTTGTGAGGTTTCATTTTATTGAACTTTTTAATTGTTTAATTGCCTTATTACAGCTAATTTTCACTGTTTGTACAGACTGCAATTCTGCCCTTTTCATCCTGCTACACATATCATCCTTCCTGTTATTTTTTTGATGATTCACATTTAGTTATAATATATACACATTTTCCACTTGTCCTTTTTAGGTCCAGATAGCAGATTAAAGCATAGCATTGCACTTTATTAAAATAGAGGAACTTTTTTAAGCATCTGAAAGGTATCATGAGGAGAATATGGAAGAAAAGTATTCAAATTTAAAAAAAAGTTCCAAAATTCATTTGTAAAAATGAAAAATGGCATCAGAATAATGCTAAGGAGACCTCTGTCCACTTTTACTGCAGTGTCTTTAGTCACAGAGTAAATGGCATCAGCTGGCATTCATCTCGCCTCATCTCATCTATCTTCTGCTGGCTAAAACTTAGTTTTCGGAATGCAAGGTCTCCCAGTTTAAACTCTGATACAAAAGAATGGTACCTCTAGCAAAATGTTCATCTCATCTGTATTAATGTTTTCTATACAACCAAAAAATAGGGAAATTAAACTGTGGTATATCCAACTACTTCCTATTTTGTTTGCAACAATGAGGATTGCCCTTCAAACAAACAAACAAACAAACCAAAACCCATTGAACTCCCTGGATCATATTAACACTGAAAATAAAAACATCATAAAGAAAGCATGTCATATAAGTGCTCCTCATATAAATCAGGTATCATGACACTATTGTAATACAAATAGAACAATACTTTCTGTCACGTGTTTCATCCAATATTCTATATTAATAAATAGAAACATCTATCAATTTAAATAACATACAAAAAAAAATTATGAGCAGCACAGGAGTAATGCAGAAATGGTTTTGAAACCGGAGAAGGGAGGTTGTCATGGAAACAGCTGTGTTAGAAATCTTTTTGTTGCTACAATTTTATTCAGCTGCTGATGCTTATTCTTTCATGTTATTTTGACATATTAAGCTTCCTGAAGTCATCAATGATTTTAATTTTTTCAGAAAAAGGTGTTAGGTTAAGAACTTTTCAGGTGTAAAGAAAAGACTAATGACATATTCATGTGCACTGAAACCCAAAAAAATGAAAATTTTCAGTTTACTCCTAGTCTCATCTAGCTGAAAGACTAAAAGGAAAGGTGAATAAAAGAGTGAGTCATTCCCTCCATAAAAGGCTATCATGACAGTCTACACAATATTTTGCTTCAAGTGAACTAAAGGAAGAAGTAAACCTGTAAAAACAATTTCACCAAATTTGAAAACCTTAAAATATTTATCCTACATGAATAAAACAGGTGGACTGAAAAGTTTAACTAACAGAGCTCATCTATAAAAGTAATTTAAAAACAATTGAAGTTTAAAATAAGCAAAATAAAAAAGTAGCAAGTTAACCAGTAAAACAATACACGAACCCAGTGAAAAAAAATAAAAATTCTTGCTAACTAGCCTGTCTGCAAGAAACAGAAATTTAGTTAGTGTTTATGAGCATGCCTGCAACAAATACGAGTTTATAAATATTTGTTTTCATGGAGGAGAAAAAAAAGGTGAAATTCAATGGAAGCAGAATGGAAAGGGTAACAAGTGGCACATCTTCATAAAGCAACCTGAAGATGCAATATAAAAAAAATTTGAAAGCAAACTCAAAGAATTAATAGTGGTTCAATGAGCAGTATAAAGAGCCAAAATTAAAAATAAACATCAGGGACTAATAAAAAAAATCTGAAGACTGAGCAACATAAAAGAAGAAGAATGTACAAAGAAACCAAGGCAATAAAACATACAGGGAATGAATCCATGGGTTTGAAAATGTACATTATTTCTTGGAAAAAGAGCAGATCTAAGAGTCTCCATGGATATTTTTTCCCTGCTAAGCATGCTGGTTCACTGATAGGTTAAAAGTTTACTGGATACATAAATCTTAACAAAGGTTGGAGCACAGCACAGGTCCTTTAGGACTTTCTCATCAATTATCTTCTCTTCAATTTTTTGATAGACTGTGTGGAGAATTACTTTCACTCTATATTGAGCCAACACCACATTAGTTCCAACATCACATTCTAAATCAAGTATCAAATAGTAGCTGCATATATGTCATCACTTAAATTTCCTTGGCCATTGCCTCCATCACTGAAGATGGTATTAGGTTACGCTTTTATTACACTGAATTCAGAATACCTGTTAATCAATACTGATCAGTCCTTATGTTTCTAATGATAAAGATCACATGGGGACTGCAAGTGATGGCAAGAGACAGTGCCTACCATTTTCCTCAGTATGTTTGGTACTGATTGGATGTTTTCTCTGCTCCAAGGAAAGAGGCTGGGGTTTCTTCCAATAAAATTGATGAAAAACATCAGATGATATAATTTAATAACACAAGATGCCTTGCTGGGGTGAAACACAGGTTTCAGACTCCTTGGAATACCTTGGTTTTCCAGTGTCATCTTCCAGACAGAGCTGCTATAAGCGCAGCACTTGGCTCTATCACAGTACTGAGCAGAAGGTTTATTTAGGGTCTTTCCATCCTGCTGATAGGACTTATTGTTACAGTGCTTTTCCCATATTTTAAGAATCTCATGAAAATTTTCTTATGCTATTTGTATCAATGTATAAATGAATTTAAATATTTTAGAACTTTCTTCCTACAGACTTCATCCTTTGTTGCACGAGAGACTAGAGGATGCTAAAATAAGGAAGGTTCCTATTTTTACTTTTTCTTAAATCTGCTGATTCACAACATTGATGCTTGTGGGTGTGTGGTGGATTCCCCCTGGATGGCTTCCAGACCTCTAGCCAGCTATCTGCTTTCTTACTGCCTCTTGTCAGCAGGACAGGGAGAGAAAATTAGATGAAATATCTCATTGGTTGATATAAAGACAGTGAAATCACTTGCTAGAGAGAATTATGGGGAAAATAAACTCAACTTGGAGAAAATGGATCTAATTTATTGCAAATTAAACCTTGAGTAGGATAGTGAGGAACAAAGCAAAAGCTAAAACATATTACACTTGACCTGACCTACCTAAAGTTCAGAAATAACGCATGTAAAATCTCCTGTACAAGCTCATCAGTATATAGCAGTAACCCGTCACACAAGATATATTATTATACAATTATTTTCCTGAAAAAGTTTCAGAAGATGTTCACCTGAAAGCCATGCATGTCTTTTACTAAGAGAGAAAAGGACTTAGGTAATGATTTCATGCAATATCTAAAGATATTGTCTGATTCTATTTGATCTATCTGTATATTACTCTCTCTTATCTTGAGATGCAAAAATAAAGATCATGTTCTGTCACAAAAATCTGCAAAAGTAGACCTTGAAGAGTCCATTACTAAAAATAACCCATACCTTTTGATGCATGGGCTTCCTATGTTGTGTTAATAAAATTAGAATATTGTACAGGGAAATAAGAAAAACTAAACCAAAAGAAAAAAAAAAAAAAACTGACCAAACAAAAACAACAAGTAAACCTCCCCCCACAAAAAACCCCAAAACCAAAACCCTCAACATCAACCCAAATTTCTTACAAGGAAATTATTTTATCTAGTTATCTGCTTTTAAAATTTGACTCTAGTTATTTCAGGTTTCCAGCAAAGCTGAGATACATTTATGTGAATTAATGATCTGTATGATTAAATGACCTCATTTCATCGTATTTAGTGACAATATCTTATCAACAGCAGGATGGACTACTGGAATAATTTCTAAGAAAGGTCTCAGCTGTATTACAGAGAATTTTAATGCATTATTTTAAAGCTGCTGAAAGGGGATTTGTCATATAAAAATAACAGTTTGAGTATTAAAATTGACCACATATGAAGAAATTGAATTACTTGAAAGTAATTAATAAAGCATAAGATATATTTTCATAAAATTAGCTCATACTATTAAATGCATGTTTTAGAGTTGTTAAATATATATAGTTCTGATTTATTGACAAGGAAAAACAATTGTGCCTCTCAAGGATGAATGAACTCTATGTGTAAGTTTGAAAACAAACTAAAAAATTGCAAATTTTGGGTCATTTTAATGGACTGTGTAGGCTACAGAAGCATTTGGGGTAGATCTGGGTAACTAGAAGAAAAACTGTCTTGGAAAGTTAATACAGACATAAATATGTTTGATTGATTATTGCCTTAAGATAGCACAGGTCAATTTGCACATTCTGCATGCTTTTCCCACTTTAAGCTGTTTAAATAAAATAAAACTGGAGGACCACAAGTGTCAATCAAAAGCAGTTTTATCAGATTATGAATCTTCTCTGACAATTTAATTTCCCTAACTCCCCTCAATGGCAATATGTTAGTTGCTGTGCATTTCTTAATCACTCTACTTTATAAAGATGCAGGATCTGAAAGATCCTTCTTATTATCAGAAGCAGCCTAAGTATTACCATAACATTCTTGTTGAGTTAATGAACCTTGTTTATTAATCAGGCTAATCTGCTTACTTTCTTCAGATACAAACAATTATCTACAGCACACAATATGGTGAAGAATTCAGCCTTACATTTTTCATGTATCATGTGCATGATGTGAGAACATCATCCATGTTCTCACTGGGCCAGGTATGCATACCATGGGCAACCAGATAAGCTTATGGAAAAATAGGTATCTTTATAATAAAAAGTGCTAGTCTTACATTCACTTTGCATGGAAATTCTATAAATAAAAGATAAAAAAAATCTCTATTTCTTTTCAAAACATATATGTTTACTCTGTGTTTACTATTACACAGCATCTCTTCATTATGAAACCGTGTCAAGATCATTAGTGAAACTATCTTCAACCATTGCTAATGCAAAGCCCCACATCTGTCTTAGCTTAGCATTAATGTTTATGAAAGAAAAATTAAAAATAAATTAATCCTTTCCTTCTAAATTGTACTTTAAGATGACTTATGCTTTTTAATATTCAAATAAATACCAATATTGTTATGCCATAATTTGAAGAAAAAAATATTCAAAGAATTTTAATGTATACAACTCCTAACTGTGATTACCCTTTTAATGTATGTAACTTGTAATTATGGTTACCCCTGAATTTTTAATAAAAGGTAAAAAACAGTGTGGCTCACTTTTGACATGGCAGAAATGTTGACATATTTCTTGCCCAACTAATTTATTTTAAGATGTATCTAGTAAAACAGAGTATGAGTATGAGTAATTACTATTACTCATAAAATAATAATCTAAAAAAAATTAGAAACAGAACCTCCACTGAAGACAGAGGAAAGATTTTTATGTTCATTGTTTGTAACATATTTGATATTGAAAGGTCAAATTTGAGAAGATATCATTATGCATTTAAAAAATGGTGCAGATACTGTTTTAGACAACAGAGGCAAAGCAGAAAAGTGCAAAGACACCAGATACATACCTAATGACTAAAAATGTTATTGGTCTAGTCAGACAGTTATAGATACAAGTTTTTTCATTTAAAAGAACTTATTCATTAGAGAGTATCCAAATTCTTTCTGTTCCCTTGTCTATTGCTATTGAATACATGTGATGTATTAAGTATTTTTATTATTTTTTTACTCACTATTATTTAGTTGCTAAAAAGCCAACAACTACAGTTCCTCTGAGAAGCAAAACTTATTTTTTCCAGAAATCCAGTAGCACACTGGCTGTCAACGAGAGTATGGGGAAAAATTGTCTTTTTTCACTTAAAGATTAACTCAAGTCAGCTGTGTTATCTTTTGAAGTGACCCTCTTGTTAGAACTGAGCTAGCAAGAAAAGCATCCAGTAACATAGCTTCTTGTGATTTCAGGCAATTTACAGACATTATTTAATCACAACAATGTATTTGAAATGGTTACATTTGTTTATCTGCACTTTCACCTAGAGAATATGAACAGGGATATTAATTAATTTGGCCAAGGGCAAAAATACAATATGTATCATATGTAGATGAAAATTCTCCTCTTTTTATCTCATTGTTAAGTATTCACATCAGCACACAATTTTTCCCTTCTCCAATTGTTTGCTATCATATTAATAATGTAGCTGCAAATTACAGCAAGTCCTAACTCTTTTCAGAAATAACTGATCATTTCTACAGATGACCCTTGGTTCACTATGAGGTTGTTTTGATCATTTGACTGATGATGATGAAGGACCACTGCTATAGACAGCATTTTTTAGTCATTAGAATGAAACTCATTTTCCAGATCTCACACACATTGGGAATTATTGCAAAAATTAATTGGGTAAGGAAACCTTTACAAAGTGACTGGCTTTTCTTTAAAGAAAGAGACATGGACAATTACTAATACAATGCCGCAACAATTTTGTTTCCTGTCACTGACATGCTGCTGTATGAAAGGGTTCTCCTTTTAGATCTGTGCAAAGAAAGAGGTGCAGCATGCTTCTGTGTAAAATTCCCATGGATAAAAGTTTTGGTGAACAGCAACAAGAGTCAAAAACATGATAGCAAAGTGATGCATTGAATGTGATAATCTCCATCTCAGAACAAAGGAAATAATGTTTGTGTTAATGTTTTGCTACAGCCTTTATCCAGTGAAACACCTGGCAGGCTTACATTTCTCTCAGTGAAGCAACAAACTTGAAAGCATCACTTTATCTTTGAAGATATAAGTCAGTATTGTCTTCAATTCCCAACTCAGCAGATACTGACCTTAAGGCATTTAAGGATCTAACATTATTAAATACATTAAAGTTGTCTTTTAAAAAGTTGTTCAGTTTGAGAGGGTTCATTGGAGACCTGTGTTTCAGTACTCTGACATTTCCAGGCTTTACTGATCACCATAAGTTTATCTTCAAAACACCACGATATCATATGTACTTCTCAGTCCACAACCGTATAAAATTTGTTTTCTTGACCTTATTTTCCATAGTAACAATGAGCTTATAAATGCACATGTAAAAACAAAAACCATTTTTTAATTCATCAGTAATTTATCATCCATATTTATGAATGAACTTACAAGTTGCAAAATCAGTACCCTGGGCTCCTTTGGTCAAATCAATTTCTAAGGTTAGGAGTTTCTAACCCACCCATTTCTACGTTTTCCTAGTCAACACAAAATAACCTGTAAGATCTCAAATTAAACAATATATATATAAAATTAGCAAAGCAAAACTTTTAGTATCATATATCTTTCTCCCTAATTTTGATTGGTCTTTTTGTGTTGTTCTTAATGCATTTGCTACCTGGCCTGATGCATCTTGGATGTCCCTTATGTCGTCTAGCATGTCTTCAAGCCTTATACAATACCTTGGATACTTCAGGACATTTGAGGTACCACAAAGATCAGGCAACCAGATTGAGGTCATGCAAACTTTAGAGCAATGTTCAGTTCCTTTGGGAATTAGTAATTTGGCCAGTGGAATGAGATTTGAAAGATTAGGGGTTTTACGTTTGCTAAATTTCAACATTTTGCTTCCTAAACCCTACGTTTTATGAAAGAATGTATTACTGTAAGGTGTCTATACATATATACACTAAATTATTTAAAATCTTCAGTTCTGTCATATTTCTTTTCCAATATGTTCCAGTACTGCAAGTACTTTTTTATCTAAGTAATCTAAAAATTATAAGATTTTCTTATGACAAATTAGAAAAAAACCCCTTTTTATTAGTCTAAAAAACTAGCTCTGTACATTTCAAAATGCAAGCAGAATGTTTGCATTATACAAGATTTTATAGCACTTGAGTAGCAAGTACTATGTCATATTGTGCCAACATAAGAATAATATAAAAAGTATAAATGCTTACCAAAGGGGCAATTGCATTTGAAGCCACTTATGTCCTCTTCACAGGTTCCTCCATTCCAACAGGGTCTGTCTTGACACTCATTGATGCGAACAGAACATGTTTCTCCTGAAAATTTGAATTAAAAATAAAAAAAAAGGACAAATGTGCTCACATGTTGAAATCACAGAGATACATTTGCAATGAAAAAAGTCTATGGGATTGTCACAGTCTACATGGTGACCCCACTGGCTATGGTACACCATGTACGCAGGACTACTGATAGACTCACTGTGTGTCATGAATTTTTCTGCTTCATTGGTTACAGGGCAATCCATTTTGACAGGCAAAGTTGGAAGCATTACAATCAGGAAAATAGAAAGCTTTCTTACTGAGGTTATACATAATCCTGATGCTTTTTTTTTCCCCAGTACACAAATCTACAGCATTCAAGCAATTTTTGTCCAGTCTTGTCAATAATTTTCTTTCATTTTGCTTTCTGACACCTTTGAAACAGAATTGTGAAGTATCATTGACTATACAAGTCAGGCCAACACTAATTTACAGACATCTATGCGTCATAGAAGAGTTCAGCCTATGTTCTACAGCAAGTGGTCAGTACTGTAATATTGGACGAAGGAGGAGCAAGATCAAATCACTAAAGAACATTTAACGAGGCAAAATGCAGATAAAAGGAGATTAAATAACTAAGTGCAAATCTAGGAAGTATAGTGAAATGTAGATTTGTAATCTACAAAAGGGATGTAGATGTGTAACAGGAAAAGCTATTTCCAGTGTATTGGGCTTGTGTGGCCAGATTTTGGTAGAAGGAGGAGCACGGGGGTGGACTCTGTGAGAAGGTGCCAGAAGCTTCCTCCATGTCCAAGAAAGCCAATATCAACAATGTCCGAGATGGACATGCTGCTGGCTAAGGCTGGCTGGGCCAATCAGAGATGGTGGCAACACCTCCATGATAAGATATTTAATAGGAAGGAAAAAACGTTCTTGCACAGGTGAAACTGCAGCCAGAGGACAGCTGAAAGAGAATGTGTGAGGGGGACAGCTCTACAGACACCAGGGTCAGCGCAGGAGGAGCATGAGGTGCTCTGGGCATAAGAGCTGAGATTCCCCTGCAGCCTGTGGGGCCGCCCATGGTGAGGCAGCTGTGCCCCTGCAGCCCATGGAGGAGATCCCTGCCAGAGCAGGTGGTGCCTGAAAGGAAGCTGTGAACCTGTGGGAGGTCCATGCTGGAACAGGCTCATGGCAGGGACTTGCAGACCTGTGGACAGAGGAAGAGCAGGGTTCCTGGTGTGACTTGTCACCATGTGGGGGACCACGCTGGAGCAGCCTGTCCTTGAAGGACTGCACACCAGGGAAGAATGACCCATGCTGAAGTAGTTTGTGGAACCTATTTCCCATGCAATGGACTCATGTTGGAAACAATCATGGAGAACTATTTCCTGTTGGAAGGATCCCATGATGGAGCAGGGAAAGGACTCCTCTTCCTGAGCAGTGGGAGAAACCACAGATGATGAACTGAACATAACCCCCATTCCCTGTCTCTCTGAGCTGTTGGCAGGGAGCAGGTAGAGCTGCGAAGGAGGGATGGGTGGGGGAAGGTGTTTTTAAAGGTTTTATTTTACTTCTCATGATCCTGCTCTGATTTTATAAATTCAATTAATTGTTCTAATTCTAGTCTGCTTTGCCTGTGATGGTATTTGGTGAGTGATCTCTCCTTGTCTCAATCCACGAACCCATTGTTATATCTTCTCTCCCCTGTCCAGTTGCAGAGGGGAGTGGTAGAGAGGATTTGGTGGGTGCCTGGTGTCCAGCCAGGGTTTATCCACTCTATCCAGCCATAGAAATATGGGAGTGAATAATGTTCAGTGATTATAACAAGTCAGCAGTATGGAAAGCATGTTGGGCTTTCTGTGTATTTTGCAGCAAAAGATAAAAATAAACCAAATGCTGATATTCCTCTGAATTCTTTCCATGGTGAAAATAATTTTGTCTCTTCTCTGCAGCACACCTGCATGCCCTCTCATAGAATCATATGAACCAGGACTCTTGGCTCTCAAAACGTATATCTACTAGATATAAATGGTCTTCTTCGGAGAAATGAAGCACCAAGATTCTCTTCCACACATAAACTTGTGATAGAAGGGCTCCTACTGTTTGTTTTTTTTTTTTCTGCCTCTAAACATGTTCTGCATTTTCCGTAAGATTTGAAGATATATGTATGAAAAGGGGGAGAAAAAGCATAGTCCAGGGAGAGTTCAGGTAACTCGGTAAACTAAAAAGCTTTTTGCTAGGAGCAGCTGCTGCTGAATGCTCTCTAACATATGCCATGGCACCAGTGAGCATTGCAGCAAGGACTGGCCAACATATAAATTAATTTCTAAGTTCTTTAATTTTTTAAAGAATTTTCTTTGAAGTGCTGATATGGTAATGGCACTATATGCAACCTTGCTGATCTAATTCTGGTGTTTTGCATTCCTTTTTCTTTCCAGTTCAGGTCCCTGGTTATGGTGGGATTATTATTTATCTCTTTTGAGGGAGATAAATAAAAATGCATTGGCATCTGTTCTGTCCTCTGGATAGGCAGGTGGAGAGTAGCACAAATAGCACAAACAGAGTTTCCTGCAGAAGTAAATTGTCTGGCCACAAGCCATGGACAAGCTGAAGCATGTACTAGAAAAAACTCCTTGAAACAGATTCTTTCACCTCCCTTGAATTGTTAAAGGTTAAAGCAAATGCAGTTTCAAGGGAAATAATAGAATGAGAGCATCATGATATACTGATGACATCTAAGATAACATGCAAGGGGTAATTTAGGAATTCATCTTCTCAGAGTACAAAGGTAATATGTGGGCAGTATTTAAACATATTTCAGAAAGAATCAAAGAATCTGTGAAGCTACTGTGAGACCATATTTTCTGAGTATTTGAGACATGAAAAAAGCTGGACAGATACAGAGAAGCCTTTTTTGTTTTCAGTATGCAGCTCCTCTGAACTACGCATTTGAAATGTATGATGAGAACCTTCTTTGAAAGTCAGATAAAAATTGTTAATTGGCTACAAATTACTTTCAGCATCGAAGTATGTTAATATAAAATTTTTTTAGTTTATGCTTTTAAGGTTAAAATTAATACAACTTATTGCAAACATAATTACTAGTAAAACATAATATTTAATTAGCTATTTAATAAATCATAGCTTTAGGTCTGAGATCCTATACATTTTAACGGCATCATATCACCAATCTGAAGTACAAAGAGAATGTTAAAAATTACCGTGAGCCAACTATATTTCTATTAATGTTATAGAATATTTTGTGCTGTTTAAAATTACAGTGTTCTCAAATATATAACAGATAATTACAGGAAAATCTGTCACTTGCAAATTGCATTGCCTGATCTTTAACAGTAACAGTTTCTACTGGCACATCAATGATACATAAGACATTATTCGGCAGGAGCACAAAGGTGTTGAGAAGAACATAAGGAGCTGAGATGGTGAATACTAAAAAATTAGCAAAGATATTTCATCATGCTCAGTGCTACTAATATCACTTACTCTCTTTAAAACAATCATGCTATTTTAGCAAATGGAGGGACTCTGAAGTTCTCAGGTAAATATAACTACAGACGAAAGACAACAAAAAAAAATTAGGTTTCATAAGTCTAATGGATGAACTCTCATCAAATCTTCCTTATATTCAGAAGTGCAATTCCGTTAGATCACTAGATTGAAAGTTTGAACTTTTCAAAATTTGGATGTCTTTTTTCTGCTCAACTTAAAGAAATGAACTTTGCACTTCATCTGAACTTATCAAACTATTGTTAGAGTTTATAGAATATCCACAAAATGGTGGGGTTTTTTGATATCAAAATAGGTTCAATTTCAAACTGTTCTCAAATATAATATTCAGAGATTAGAATAAATATCTGAAATTCATTCAGAAATTAGAATAGAACTGAAATCATTTGCAAACTTCTTTTCTTAAAATAATACACATTATATTTAAAGTATCTCTTATTGAGTGCCACCCCCACTATAACATTTCTGTCTGAATCTCAAAACACATGCAAAAAGGCAAAATATGAAGTTTCTTTTAAATACTGTTTATACTAACTTTTGTTTTATAGGCAAAATGAAATATAAAGTTTGACAATGTAAAGGCACACAGAATGACCACAGTGAAGGAAAGGATGTGTAAGAATATTTTTTTAAGTAAAACTCCTTACTTGAGATATTAAAGACACAAAATTAATCTTTCTATTCCGAGATCAGATGAAAAGCAAATGATTTAACATTCTCCTTAATGTAATCTTAATGAAGTACTATAAAAAAAAAAAAAAGCAAAACACGAGAGTTTTATAAAATTCAAGAAGTAGCCAAAATACTAATAGTGCATTTGAGGACCGTTTTCACAACACCCCTGCCTTACTGTCCACCATTTTATAAAATGTGTATAATTGCAAAGCATTCCAGTCATGTACCTGATAATGAATTGTGAAATTTTATTGCTTGATAAGCAATATAAGCTATTCTGTTAGATAAGAGATGCATCAAGCTGAGTAATGCTTCTGCTGACTTTGCAGTAAATGCAGTTATGAAAAAGACAGACCGACGGTCCAGGTGAGGCTTTACTGAACTTGTCAGACATTTCTTTTTCTCAACTTTGTTGTTCTACACATTTGCTAATTTTAAAATTTACTTTGGGTAAAATATTTTAGTAGTTAAAATATTGTAGTAGTTAAAAATCCAAAGCAAATCTAATTTTTATTTACCTCATACAGAGTAATCCTTTCTGTGAATGCCTATTACAGACTGAAAATTTATATGATGTATCAAACCACTCCATCCTCTTAGCTTCCATGAAAGAGTTTTAACTCTGAGAAAGTCTGTGACTCTTCAAATATAAACTTCCCTGAGCCCAGCTCATCTGTGTCCATGGGATTACATTGTACATTTGACAGTTTGCTCTGGCACAATGTACCAGCAATAATGAGTCTTCCATAGAAGAAAAAGCCAGCCAGAGCCCCTGAAAAGGTTGTACTACCCAATGTCCTGAGCTGGAAACCCAGCCCAGCCTTGAATGTGGTGGAAGTGTGGGAGCAGACATGATCTGTGCTTCTGGGATAGTCTAGTCCTATCAAGATAGGAACTGTATGAATGGAAATGGAAGCATGTGCTTCAAATGCAGAACGGATGTGAGAAAAAAATTAACCTGATTGCCTTTCTTTGTCAGCAAAATGAATGATTTCATGCTTTCCAGATGACTCTGCTTCAGGCAATTCCTATAAAGCAGCTATCAGAGCCCTGAGACCACTAACATACCCAAACTGTCTGCAGCAGACCCACCAAGGTGCTTCCTACAGACCCTCCCCATTGTCAATGAGTTCACCTGTGGGTACTTTGATCTGCCCGAAACTATTCTGTAGATGTTTTAATTTCCAATCCTGCTTTCCTCCCTGTCTCAAGAGTGATCTTGAAAGGGTTTTTTTATTTTTTTTATTTTTGGATGGATTCCTTGTATGTATATTACAGATTTGTCTCTGGTTCTGTCTCCTACTTGCTTTCCTAGCTGGATCCTGGATTTGATCCATTGCTTGCACTGTCTGGGGCTTGTCAGGGACCCTGTTACCAGACACTGGTTCTGACTTCTCTTTGTAGATGCTGCAGAACTGTGCTTTGCTTAGTGATGGCAACATTGCACTGAGGTTAAACTTGGATTCTAGTTTGTGATTCCTCTCATGGAGCAGCCTTGATCTTGCTGCTCCCTGTAAACAGGTTCAATCTTCATAATGTGTTAGGGCGTCCATCACCTGCTCTAGACTTGATTTGTATGAGGGATTAAGCCTTAAACTTACTTGTGTCAAAAAGGATTGGCTTTCACACAACTTCAAGTACTTCCCTTCAAGATTTGTTTTACTTGATGGCATGGAGGATATACCATCCACACCTATTACAGAAGGGGGAAATTATTTAAAAACATCCAACAAATGCAAAACCAATTAATAATGTACAGAAAATACAAACACTAAATATTTCCTCAGACTGCAGATATCACATGGACTTCTCCTGTGTATTTGTGGAATAAAAAGTAAAAACAAAGCCCAGAAATTTAAAGTCATGGAATGAAAGCCTACATGCCATTTTTCTCTTCATGGGCAGAAAGAAGAATGATGAAGAGCATGACATGTAGAATATATGAATGTCAAACTCAAAGAGTCACTGTGAGACCTACATTAATAATGAGCTTTAATACTGTTATTTATTAATTGCACACAAGTGAAGCAATGAGAGACTGTATTTGGGTCTGTCAGAATAAAGAGATTTCCCAAATCTTAACTCTTCAATCAATTCTATATAGATGCAAACCCTCGAGAGAAACCGGTGAGGGAACATTGCCTATCTGTTTAGAGTTACTGCCTTCACATTTTTGTGGGCATCTAAACAGAAGAGTTTTAATGAAGGACATGTTTAGATAAATATGGGGGTTTTTCCAAATAATTCCAAGAAGGGCTTCCTTTAAACCAGAAGTAAACAGAGTGCTATTTATTTAGACATACTAGTAAACATGAAAGCTGGAATTATTTGATGCTGAATAGTGATGTATCAAGATATAGTTAACACAAAGGTATGGGAGAAAGGACAGACTAGGAATTAGTCTGAATGTGAACTGGGAATTTCTCTGAAGCATTACGCTACATTAGAAGGACTGAACCAAAAGATGGCAATATAGGGGGTCACCACATGACCAAAAGTTAAAAAAAATTTGAAAAGTTATTAATTTATTTTAAAATCGTACTGCAAACTTCCAAGTTTGATATGTGTGAAGTTCTCTTACAGGCAGAGGAGGGTACTTTGATATTTCATCTGAAAGTGAATTTACTATTTATGAAGAAAAATGGTGTACATCTGGATTTGTTCGAAAGCTAAATTAGAGAGAAATAACAAACACACAAAAACAAGATAAGAATAAATGTGGGGGTTTTAGTTGTAAACAGAGATACAAATCACTGTTTCATAACATGGAGTTATGACTGAACTTAAAATCTGTTTTGTACGGGAAAATATCCCAGGATCATAAACCCTCAGAGATTATGAAAATATAATTGCCAGGGTGGTGATAACCCTTTTATGAGTTTAAACAGCCTTTTATTAATTGTTTGTGGTTTATACTCTGAAAAATCAGAAAATATATTCAGTACATGTGGTAATGACTTACACCCAATGGGTAATGGTGACATTTCTTTTGTCTTTATATTTGCTTCTGCGGAAATGCCATTATATAATATCTTGTTGCATGATAAAATAAAGATTCTTTTAAAGTGTTTTCCAGCAATATATAATTATATCATTTATATAAGCAGTAACAGTTACAGAATGGTTGAGATTGGAAGTGACCTCTGAAGATCATTTTGTTCAATCCCCCTGTTCAAGCTGGAACACCCTGAGCCAGTTTCATGGAACCATGTACAGATGGCTTGTGAATATCTCTAAGAATGGAGACTGAACAACACCCATGATCAATCTGTGGCAGTGCTCAGTCACCCTCACAGAAATAAAGTATTTCCTGATGTTCAGGAATAATGCTAGAAGCATCTGCGTTTCCCTTTGTGCCCATTGCTTCTGGTTCTGTCACTGAGCTCTACTGAAAAGAGCCTGGCTCCATCTTCTGTGCATCCTCCCTTCAGGTATTTTTATACATTGATAAGATCCCTCTCTGAGCCTTTCTTCTTCATTCTGAAGAGTTTCAGCTGCCTCAGCCTTTCCACAAACAAGTTTAAAAGGACTGGATTGTCTATTGATTCCTGGAAGACGCCCCTGGTTACTTCTGGAAAGGTTGACTCCATGACAAACATTTCCTCTGGGCTTGGCCACTCCTTCAGTTTTCAGCTTACCTCGCTCTCTACTCATCCAGCCTATACTGATCAGCTTTTTCATGAGGATCTTGTAGAAGGTCACACAGAAAGCTTTGTTAATGTCGAGGCAGACAATACACACAGCTCACCTCTCATCTCTCTAATTTCATACAGAAATTAGTACAAAAAGAAATCATAGCATCAGGTTGTGTAGGATTTATCTAATTCAATGAAGAAATCTACAGCCCACCTCTTCCTAGAAAATATGGCTAGGACAGACAGATGCCCTATCTCCCTCCAGTTTATAGAAGGGGAGTCTGAACAACTCAGTCAAATATAGCTGATTGTATTCTATACATGCAAAGAGATGGTACTGCTGATCTCATTCATCCTCAAGCTCACATTTTCCTATTCTGTACCAAAACATTTGTTCTTTTCAGCCTGTGTATGACTGAAGCCATGGCATGTAAGACTGCATGACTGTGAAATTAAAACAATGCAATTAAAATTGTATTTTGGAACTTCATTGATTTTTTTCCCAACAGAATCAAAGCTAATACTCAGAATTGTGCATTTAATGGAGGGAAGGTCAGCTGGGGAACTGTTAGGAGGGACAACATAAGAATTTTAATGCTAATTAAGTTAAAGCTCCAGTCAAACATACAATCACAAATGTATGCATATTTATTTATAATTGTAATTAAACAGTCACATAAACATTGCTTACATAGAGGGGGACAAACACATCTATAATACAAGGCACTTCAAAAGAACAAAACTTACCTGTAAACCCAGCAGTACAATGACAAGAAAAGCGGCCACTTAAATCCATACAAGTAGCTCCATTTTTGCAAGGTGAACTTGAGCATTCATTAACTTCAACTTCACAGAAGGGTCCTTCATATCCAGGCACGCAGTAACAGCTGTAATTATGCAAGTGGTCCTGGCAGAATCCATATTGAGAGCACTGGTTTCCAACGCAGTTGTCTATATCAAGTTCACAAAATGTGCCAGTGTAACCAAGGGGACATATGCACCTGTTATTGAAATGAGAGGAGAGGAGGGGGGAAAATCTAACTAAATAGCTATCCTGGAATATATAGGTCAATTATAACTAATAATGTTAACAGTACTCTGCCTTTAAATTACCCACAAATGAATCGCAATTTTTTTTTTCAATCTTTTTTCCTTACCTTTAATTAGTCACTAAGTAACTTCATTTCAAGTGCACTGGTAGCAATAATTAAATTAAAATCTTAGCTACTTACATTGGAAAAACTAGGAGCAATATTCATATTAAGCTTCAAGTGAAAATATTGAAAAAGAAAACTCTTATAAATATGAGTATTATGCATTTTAATTGTTTTTTTTATGAAAAAAATTGTTAGCTGCTACAGTATCTCTAGGAATAAACAATATTACAACCTGTTTGGATATAAAATCAGTACAAAATTGCTTTATTGTTGGCAACAAAAGTTACAATTTCTGTCGAACCAAAGAAAAATACCTATAAAACACTATAGATATTTTTCAGTATATTTTATAGAAATTGTTCAGAGTATTTTTTTCCAAAATTTAGACAGACATCTAAACCATGTAAGGCTGGAAATGATTTTTTCATGATTATCCTTTCTACCTTTTTTTTCTTTTGCTGTATGAATGAAAACAAATATGGATTATCTCATAGCTGACCCACATCTCATAAAATTAGAAAATCCCTTGTACTTGGCAATATATTCTTTGATTGATTCTCCCCTTATCATGTCCAGAAGTGTCCTCACACATGAGGTAATTTTACCATAGAACCTCTGTTCTTGACCCACAGAGATGCTATCCAGAAGATGGAAAGAACTAACAAGTTAAACAAGCCTGGATTATAGTAATTTTTTCTACTGATCCATCTGGCAGAAAGAGTATTTTTTCCTTTATTTTTAACACAAGTGAATGCTCATGTAGCTCTTTGCTTCTGCCCTTGTTTACAGTGCCTGCATTTCTTATGGTAGACATATGGAAACTAAATCAGGAGCTGTGTGCCTTGGAGTACAGCTAATGGACACCAACTGCTGATGGGCTTTTAGTCCGTGGACCAAAACAGAGCTTGCTTGAAGTAAGCCCTCCGTATCTCATTCAGTGTTGTTGTGAGCCCTTCATCACTACCATTTTTGCTCTACAGATCCATTGCTACTGCAGTAATGACTCCAGTATATATAGCTGCTATATTGTATTCTGTCTTCCAGCCTCAGTCACTTAGTACATGAGAAATTTCTACCTTCTCTTGAGAGCTTCTCACACAAGTTGATTCTGTTTCTCATTTTTAAGGGAATGGAGTACACAAAAATATCATACATATTTTACTGTGCTGATTTTAGATGGTGTAGAGTTAGTCTTCACAGTGACTAGTGCTCATATTCTCTTGGACTTAATACACTGTTTTGCATTTATGCTAGAAACAGAGTTGTTAATATAGAGATGTTTTTGTTATTGCTGAGCAGGGCTGACAGAGAGCCAAGGCCTTTTCTGCTTTTTGCACTGCCAGCCTGGTGAGGGAGTTGGGGCTGCATGGGAGGCTGGGAGGAGACACAGCCTGGACAGGTGACACAAACTAAGGGACATTCCAGAGCATGGGACATCATGCTCAGTATATCAAGTGCGGGGAAGGAGGAAAAAGTGAGGGACATTTTGACTCATGGCATTTGTCTTCTGAAGTAGCTGTTCTGTGTGATGAGGCCCCACTCTCCTAGAGATGGCTGAACACCTGCCTGCCCATGGGAAGCAGTGAATTCATTCCTTGTTTTGCTTTGCTTGTGTGCATGTCTTTTGCATTTCCAATTAAACTGTCTTTATCTCAACCCATGAGTTTTCTAACTTTTACCCTTCCAATTCTCTTCTCCATCCTGCTGCAGCAGGAGTGAGTGAGTGACTGCATTGGGCTTGGCTGCAGGTGGTGTTAGACAATTACATTTATAACTAAATATAAATTTTGACTTCCGTAAAATTTCATTATGCATAAACATTAAAAGCAGGTGTGCTTTTAGCTACCTTTAGTTGCACATTTTCTGAATCTATCTACAATAATATGGTAAACTACCAGACATATTAATCTTTCTGCTGCAGTTAATCACTTTATTTCCTTTTTTTTTTACAGTAACAATTAGTGTGGGCACTGTAAAAATGTAACTATTCAATCATTCTTTGACAATGTGGCTATTATCATTAGCATTGAATGGAAAATTTAACTTAGAGCTCTCCTTACAAAAACATGAGGATGAAGAATTTTCTGTCCTTTCCTGACTATTACTGGTTGTATAGCTTATCTTCAGAGACCACAGAAGAGCTACACAGAAGCAGATGTGATGTAGAATCTTCTTGTTTAGGATTCATACTTCTGATTTCATACTACAAGCAATGATGTAATGAATATTTCAGATGTCAATATATTTTTCAGTGCCTTGGTGTCTGAAGAAATCAAAAACAGCAAAGAATGAAAAGCACTTTGTTTTTCCTAGCAAAATTATACCTAGATGTCTTTTAATTTAGTACAGGTCATCTCCTACAACAGTGTACCTAAGTGCTGTACTATTATTATTATTATTATTATTATTATTATTATTATTATTATTATTATATTTTGTTATTATTACATTTCTTTTTATAATCTTCAGCAGTACTAAAATACTGAGCATGATATCAGAAGTTTTGAGGCATGGCTTGATTTTGAGTCTTATTCGCTTTGAAGCGCGAACGTTTCCCTATGATAAATAAAAGAAAAAAATTGTATACAGGTATACACAATACCAGAATTTGCATTTGTAAGTATATTTCTAGCTCAGGGAACTTGCATTTTGTCCTTATCAGAGAGATGACCTCAGCAGAGAGGCTCAGTGTCTCCATGGTCTGTCTGGGTGTCACTCCCTGTGCTGGAGTCAGTGACTCCTCCCTCTCCTGCCCCACCTTCAGCTCTGGGATGGCCTGTCTGGGGTGTGTGTGAGAGATCTCCCAGCAGAGACCAGAAAATGCTAATGACACCTCCCCAGCCTCTTTCTTAAGGGAGACTAAAATGTCAGCCTCACAGAATGGGGGAACAGTGAAAGCAGAAGCATGGCACCAGAGAACAGCATATGAAAAAGTATTGTGTTAGTATTAATGGGAATAACAATACTTTCTTAGCTCCATGTATGTCCTCTTTCATCCACAACAAGATTTGGAGGGTAAGAGATACTGTCCTAGGGTGACATTATGATGCTTGTATCCCCATTCATGTGTTCTGTTTATGCTGGATATTATGTTCTGTGCCTTCAAGACTGGCTCTGAAGAGCGAAAGTTTTGGTTGGGTTTCTTATCAGACGCTCCCCCATGGCTGGTGGGACACAGAGATGGGGCAGTACAACGTGTTGCTTTTGTTTTTCGCTTTTGCTTTTCGCTTCACTCTCTCGCTGTTTCTTCTGCTTTGCTTCTGCTTGCTCTCACTCTGCTCATTAGCTTGTTTAGCTAAACAGTCCAAATTTCTTCCTGGATTGTTTCTCCTTTCCTTTTTTGGACCAACTTGAACCTGCTCTGGACTGGGACCTGGGAACACCGAGAGTTTGCACCTTGTGGCTGCAGCAGCTGCCTCAGCGCGGGAGGGACTGAGAACAGAGCGACCACCCCCAAGAGAGACTTTCTGAATTTGGCATCTTTTTCAGAGCAGTGGAAGAGTGGTGTCATCCAGTATTGTTCATTTTGTGTGCTGGGGGTGCTGTGCCTGTTAATAAACAGGTTCTTTCCACTTCTCTCCGAGGAATTCTTCCGAACTGGTTGGGGGGAGGTGTCGTGTGGGTTTGCTTTCTGGAGGGGCCCTCCTTTTGAGATTCTCACCCAAATTTGCCCTAAACCAGGGCAGATACTAAGAGAGAAAACAAATACCTCAATGCTTTTGCTACAAACATGGATTTTAGTAGTGAGTAGCAAACACAAGTCACTTGAGGATCACTGTGCTCCCACATATATCATGCAGATGATTGTATGCTACTACTCCAGAGCCTGAATATTGTTAATGTCGCAAGATAATTTGATATACTTGTGAAATAAATGTTGAGTGGACATGCTAGGACAGGCATGGAATTTAGTCTAAGAAGGAATGTGTTGCTAAAATGAGAATGGTTATGGCACAGATGCAATGTGTTTCTACCAACCTTTTATCACTAAAGGTCTCAAACAGCAGATGTGTGGGCAAATTGGCCAGTGCTGGTTTGTCCAGGCAGTGAAGCTGTCAAGCTATCACCGCAGGCTGCCTGCACTAAAGATGTAGTGTGACTTGTGTTATTGAGTAAATAATCATGTACATTGAATGAATCTTTAAAATGACTGCAAAAAGCCAAAGACCAGGCTGAAGATCTGTCTATGGTAACCTGTGCTGGGAGATGACCTTGCTATTTTCTGTATTGATACAAGAGGCATATAGGAGCACTGAAGCCTGGAATTAGCAAAATTTTCCCAGAATCCCTCTACCTTGTTTTCTTAATATTTATCATTTTATATTTATATATATATATATATATATATATATATATATATATATATATTTATTTATTTATTTATTTATTAGTATTTTTCCAAGTATATTAGCTGCAATTACTCAGTATAATTATCCCTTTTTGCATTTGAAATGTGAACTGCGCACACATAAGTGGTTGAAAAGGTTATTTAGTTTCACTTTGACTTTTTATATGCATCTGTATTGTCTAAGAAAACCTGTTGTATAACTTATTGCAGAGGTATTGTCTAAGAAATTGTGACATATATTCACCCATCTTCTGGAGTTGTAGAAGTGAGGAAAAGTATTTATCCTCTTTCTCAAGTGCAAGAAGTCAATTATTGCTTTGGCAAACTGTGTATATCACAGTACTAATTTATATGGCACTGTCAACTAGGTCCTGCAATCAAATTGTATATATAGTATAGTATGAATAATCTTTTAAAAAGAAAATTAGATACAGAAAAAATATTCTATTCAAACAGCTCAATTTACCCAGCTGGAAGAAAATGGAAGAAGTCAAGGATGAATAATATAATAGGAGCTTTAAATTTTGTGATACTTAGAAATTATCTAAATTATGTTTACTTTATACAATCTTGCTGGCATCATGCAAAGAAGTGTTTCATATTCTAAAGCATTTTACCCTACAATGTGTCACTTTACTCCTTTGCACTGAGATTAGTTAATTATTTAGTTGTGTGCATTGAAATTTGAATACACAATACTGAAGAATGTGTTGGCAATTCAAGTTTTGCCATACACCAAATTTAATTTCTTAATGAGACATTTTCCTGCATAAAAACTAATGGAATGCTGATGACAGAGCTATAGTTATTGACTAAAATACATTTTTAAAATATATTAGCTCATCATGACTTTTTAAACAGTGGTAAATACTACAATATAGCTTCAACATTCTCAGTCCTTCTTGCTGGACTTTTTTGGGGTTGTGATAAATGTAACACTTCATCTGAACACCCTGGACTGAAGAAATGGGAAACAGGACAGGTAATGGAAACTACATTGAGTTTTAAATTGGGTGTTTTCACTGTGTTGTTCCTTTCCACTGAATAGACAATAATAAAGTATCTACTGTTAATGTCTTATTTCAGTTAGGATCTTGGTTGTCCAAAATTGACAAGAAAAAAATTTACAAGGGTGAAAAAGTCAGAGTAACAAGTTTCCCCTTGGATTTCAAAACAGGAGGTTATACTCCTCAAAGATCTATTTCATTTTAATTATTCATTAAATGCTTCTCATTGAGGCATATTAAATCAGTTCTCTCTCTTCTCCTATGCAGAACACAATCAAACAATGCAGGTTCTTTAGAAGAGGAAAAACTATTATCATTTTCTTTTTAATCTAGAAACATTTTCTATTTACTGAGGTGAGGAATCTTATCTGTTGTTTTTTCTCTCACGTATATGTAACCAAAGTTCAGGAGATTCTTTTGGCAAGTGGATGCAATTTTTCTATTGCATGGTATCTGCCAGATTCATATTGACAGCTGCACCCTCAACCCAGTGGCAAGAGCAGCAATTCTTTGAAGTTATCATTTTAAACACATGCTGATTGACTTACTTCATGGTATCGCAAACAGCACAGACTCAGCTGGCAGTGCAACAATTAATTTGAATTAATTACAGGTTTTGTGTCACTGTGATTGGGGCCACTTAGTTGTAAGAAAAAGCTCACTAAACCAAAGGAGTAAAACTCTTAAGACTTCTTACTGTAATTATGAGGATCTTGGTTTGCAGCCTTGCTGAGAATTACACTGTATAAAAGTCTAAAACTCCCCCTCCTTCATTTAGAGCAATTCCCCAATCTGAACTCAAAGGAAATGCTTTGCATATAGATAAAAATACCTCTAGGTGACACTACAGTCTGGAACAGTTTTTCAAAATGGGAAGAGAAAAAGAACATGTCATGGTAAAGAGACGAAAAGCTAGAAACATTTCCTTCAGTTGACAGCTTATTTCCCATCCGGAAAAATAAAAAAATGATGGCTTGCAAAATGAGATCTTACAGGAGGGGGATGCTCCTGAATCAAAGGTGGGTATTTTCTATGATTTTCTAGGGTAAGCTTTACTATATCAAGCTACCACTAGAAAAATACATTATGACCAAAATTTAATAATTTAAAATTTAAGATTTCTTAACTAGGAGAAAGGTCTAGAGTTTTATAGTAATTTTATGCAAATAAAATCTAATAGATATAAAATTTTGGCATATCTTTATCTTCTGCATTCATTAAGAGAGATTTTGAATAGCTGTAATAGTTATAAAAATGGATCTCTGTAGAGTTCTTAATGGCACTTATACATTTGAATCTCCATATATTCTGCTGAAAGTTCTCTTATGTCTTCCTGAAACTACTTTGCATCAAATACAGCTCTTGATAAATACTTTGATAAAAAATATACTAATTTTAGGACAGAAATGCAATTGCAAGTCTTTAGTAAAGGTGTGTGCACTTACATTCAGCGTTTTCTCTTGTATTCTTTTGGTTTTTAATCATGTATTGGAAAGGAGAAATTGGTTTTGTCTTACTTTCTAACAAAAACTTGGCCAACATTCTTTTCAGGGCAGGCATAATTTAGGTATTTTAAAAAATGCTTCATTGAGAAACAACCACGCTCTCTCAACAGATCAGATATTATAGAGTAAACATTTTACACTTTGTCGTGACAAAATAGCCAGCTGTGTTCTTTTGGGGTCAAGTTCTCTGCTAAGAAAACTGACCATCTAAGATTCAGATCTCAATGGTGTATTTTTCTGTTCCTTAGATAAACAGACAGATCTGTCAATATAATTTGTCTTTCAATGACTGAAAAAGGAAGAATTAAGTGCTTTCTGTCACTAAACTGAGTCTGTATAAACAAGTAAAATCAAAAGTTCTTTATTACCAGATGTCTTCAGAGCTACTAATTTCTCAGTAAATGCTAGTGGATTTTGTAATGTAAACATAGCTTTGTATTTCTATCAGAATTATTTTCCTGATAAAGAAAAGAAAGCCACAGATTTAGGTTAAATAAGGTGCAATATATGGTCCAGTAATTTGATACAAGAGTTGACTGCAAAGTGGAAAAAGGAAGGATGTGTACTTTGGGGGGATTCTTTGACAAAATACTCCTTTAACTCTGAGATACTGAGAATCAATAATTTTTCAACATTTGTGTGTCTGTTTGGTGATTTCAGTTAATTTTACAGAAGATACTTTGAAAACAGAACTGAAATTGAAGACATCTTTAATTGCTTCTATTTTTATCTTGTGCACAATTGCAATCTTTTCTAAGTAGAAACATTAAAGCATACTGATTACAGTGCTTCTAAATAGGGCATGACACAGCATAGAATAATGTATTTCAAAATACATTTACAGATATTATGGAAAAGTTTTATTTATTCTGGATTTTGTAGAGGAAATATAAATAATTCAAGTAAGATAGTTGAATTCTGTTTATTGAAGAAAACCTTTCCCATTTATTTTTTCACCATATTTTATAAAATCTCATTTTAAATAACTACAGCATGTTACAGTTCACTAAGGAGAACACATAATTTATGTTTCTTTTAATAACTGAAATGATAATAAATAAACATTCAAATTTTTGTATAACATTTTGTGACAGATTCCAGGCTCAAAAAGTGTTTGCCATTTAAAATATTAGATTATTTGTTTATGTGAGATTCTGCATAGCTGGTTTAACTTCTTTGACCAGCAAAGAGAAATATTTGTGATTCCTTCCTACAACACTTCAGAATACACAGTTTTACTGAATGCACATCCTTTATGAAAATTTGTATTCCATGACATTTTTGACATGAAAATTATATTAGTGCACCAAAAACATCCTTTGTAATTCTTTCTGAAAGTCAAAATATCTTCATATGGCATAAAACAATTTATGAAGGCTTGTACAGATAGCAACATATTAGTACCTGTATTTATTAATTCCATCTTCACATGTGGCTCCATGTTGGCACTGGTTTATCTCACAGTCATTAATATTTTCAAGGCATGTGTTTCCAGTCCATCCAAGGGCACAGATACAGTGAGATCTCTGATTTTCTTCATCGTAGAAGCAACTACCTCCATTTGCACATACCTGAAGACAAGAATTACAAACACGCTGTGTTGTGTTTGCATGGTCAGGTTCTGGTAGTGGAGGGAGTGCTATTGAGCTGTTTTCTCTGAAAAGCTGCCAGGAGCTGCTCCCATGCCTGACAGATGCCAGCCAGCTCCAGGATGGACACACTGCTGGCCAAGGCCAAGCCCCTCAGTGACGGTGGTAGAGCCTTGGGGTAAAAGATTTAAGGAGAAGGAAAACACTTATTTCACAGAAGTGCAGCCACAGAAGAGCAGAGAGAAAATACATGAGAGGAACAGCTCTGCAGACACCAAGGTCAGTGCAGAAGGAGGGACAGGAGGTGCTCCAGGCGCCAAAGCTGAGATTCCCCTGGTGCAGCCCCTGGTGAGGCAGCTGTGCCCCTGCAGCCCATGGAGGCCGTGGGGATGCAGAGATCCACCTGCAGCCCTTGGAGGACACCCACACCAGAGCAGGTGGAGGTGCAAAAGAAGGTTGTGACCCTATGGGAGACACATGGTGGAGCATCCTGTTCTTGAGGGACTGCATCCTGTGGAAAAGACCCACACTGTAACAGATCAGGAAGAACTATAGCCCTTGTGAAGGGCTCACACTGGAAAAGTTTGTGGAGGGCTGTCTGCCATGGGAAAGAACCTACTATGGAAGGGGAAGGACTCCTCTCCCTGAGGAGGAAACAGTGACAAAACTGACGTGATAAACTGACCATAACTCCTATTCCTCATATCACTGCACAGCTGTAGGAAAGAGGAGGTAAAAAATGGGAATAACAGTAAACCCAGAAAGGACAAGAGAAGGGTGGAAGGTGCTTTTGTTTTACTTCAAATTATCCTGCTCTGATTTTGTTAGTAATAAATTCAACTATTTTCCATAAGTGGAATCTCTTCTGCGTGTGATAGTAATCATTATGGGATTTGTCCTTGCCCTTATCTCAACTCACAGTCAATTTTCTCTCCCCTGTCCATTTGCAGAGGGCATTGAGGGAATGTCTTCAATGGGTACCTGGCATCTAGCCTGGGTCCACCCGCCACGTACATAAAGAGTTTTTTCTTTACCTATTGGATTTTTTCCCAAAGAGTTTAATGGAATAGGCCATTGGTAACAAATATGTTTATTTAATCTTTTTATGTTGTGATATTAAAAAGATACATCTCCAAGAACCTAAAATACTGAATGTTATTAAATCGATATATCAATTTATTGTTTAGTCGGCAAAATGCGTTTGTGTTTTAATTTAACAATAACATTTTTACAACTGCCCTTCAAACGTGCTTGTTTTAGGAGGGACAATAGCGAACAAGACTGGTTTTTTTTCACTGAAAGAGTAGAACAATTGTTCCTATGTTGTAAAATTTAGCTTAATATATGTCTATCAGGAAAATACTGATTTTTTTCTTTCGTTTGAATTATAATGCTGATTCAATCTATCCTTGAATCTTTATATGTTTATAAATTACATCTATACCGTGGGAAAATCAGAAGCTGCTTTATTTTCAGTTTGCAGATGCTGAAAGATTGATAAATTTAGACTGGAACAGCTTTTTTCCTTTTTGCTTTTAATTGCTAATATTACTTACTAAACCAGTATTTCCTGTATTCTTCAAAAATTACAGAAAATTATAAGTCTGAATTAATGCTCCTTTCCTCATTTTATTTTTTAGGTTCCATTTTCATTTCCATGAAAATTTTGCCAGTATGAAGACAGATAACTACATATTCATTCCAAAGCAATTAAGACCCCTCCTTCTAATCAATTGGTTTTTAAAGAAAATGGTGTCTAGAATATGACTTAATGCACTAGTACTTCAGTTTGATTGAGTCTGAATCTCTTTAAAATGTCATTAAGATTTGTAATAATAACAGTCCTTGGCAGAAATATTTTAATATTCATTTGTCTTTGATTAAGTTTTAAATTGACCTTAAAATGAAGAGATTTTTGTTATGCTCTCTGTACTGAATTTTAGATTTACCTTGGGATACTTATTCATTATAACAACATATTAAAGGAAAATGCAATTCAATGTAATGCACTCAATGTAAACTCCTTCTATGGTATGGGAATTGTTATTTTTTTATCATTTTTATGTGTTTTCTTACTTTTGTGTTTATGTTTTTGCTGGATTTTATCCTGATGCTTACTATTTTCTCAAAGCTCAAATAAGCTCATACTCAAGAAAATCATCCAGAAAACCTTAGGCGACTAAGACAAATATTTCAATATTGCCATGTTACATTTAATTTATTCTTATGTAATTTTGATACTTCATCCTGTGAAGAAAGGTGCTACCCTTTGAGGTGTTAGTGTAATCTAAAGATTTAAATTGAAATGAAAGCTATGGAATGTATTTAAATATAAATCTTATGTTTCAACAGATATAAACAGATATTCTTGTCAGTCTGACCATCATACTTCTGTCTACAGCAAGTACTTTAACACAAATCTGCCTTTTTATGTAGTTGTGATAAAATGTAAGAATCACTTTCTTCCAAAATCAACCAGCAGACTTTATTACAGCTAGGAAATATAATTAGACCTTAGAGGATTTTGTTCTTCTCCTATCTTTCCTTTGCAGGAATTGAGGGATATAACTGTATGTCTGTCTCTTCTCTAAGTATCACGTGTTGTCAAATGCTCAAAATAAGGCAACAATCATTATTTCCAACCCCTCTTTCATCTTAAATTTCATGGAATTCTCTTCAGTTTGAAGGAAACGGAAGTTTTACATAGATAAGTGACCACACACATATGTGTATTTTCCCCCAAGCATACAATTTTACTATAGTCTTCAGGTGTCATTATTGCAAAGTTAATTGTCCCTGAGTATTCAAATTTTTCCAGCAATTTTATTTATTCTGACCTATATTCTTTCCTAGACTGATGGTACACTGAGCAAGTAGATAAAATGTTTGTCTTAAAATATTGAAAATAGAAACTGCCTTACTTTTACAGATGAGGAAACTTTGCAAAATTGTATATAAGGACCAGAACAAACATGGAAGTGGCAGCTCCTCTAAATACTAAAAATATACTGAGCACATAGATACTTCCATTGAAAAAGTTGGAACTATGGTCGTGACTGCAAGTGCAACACGGGATCATGGCTCATAAAAAGAGAAAATTTTCAAATAAAATATGCAAATGGAGCTCCATAAATTTCAGTATTATAAAGCTGTAGATAGACTCTGAAAGGAACTTTCACATTTGGTTTAGTTCCTAACTCATATGGGAATTATTTTTGACAAACTAAGTTGACATCTGCTAAGCAAGTCTGTTTACATCTTAAAACTGAAAAGAGAATGAAACATAATTGTAAAGTAGTTTTTAATACCTATTCCTTATTTCCTTTTAAAATCAATAACTATTGGTCAACATCTTGCAGTTCCCATAGTTTATGGCTGCACTTTGGAATTTTTCATAGTAAGAGCTAAAGAAAGCCATGATTTTTTAAGATTGTTGACAGAATCTTGAAAAATAAGTGTTTTAAGGGAAGCAATAAAATTCTAAACGTGCAGCTGTACCCACTAAAAATAATCACACATAGAATCATAGAATTAAGGCTGAAAAAAACATTCAGGATCATTGAATCCGACCCTTGATCAAACACCACCATGTCAGCTAAACTGTAACATTAAGTGTCACATCTGCTTGTTCCTTGAGCACCTCCAGGGATGGTGGCTCCACCACATCCCTGGGCAGAGGGAGATGGTGGAGCCCAAAGTTTAACAGCCCTTTCTGTGGAGAAATTCTTACTGGTATGCAACCTTAACCGCCTCTGGCACAGCTTGAGGCTGTGTCCTCTTGTCCTGTCACTGGTTTCCTGGGAGAAGAGGCTGACCCCCACCTGGCTACAGCCTCCTGTCATGTAGTTGTAAAGAGTGAGAAGGTCTCTCCTGAGACTCTTTCTCCAGCCTAAACAGCCTCACCTCCCTCAGCTGCCCCACATAAGACTTACTTTTCAGACCCTTCACCAGCTCTGTTGCCTTTTTCTGGACACCCTCCAACACGTCAATATTTTTATTGAAGTGAGGGGCCCAGAACCTCTTAGGACACCTCTTCATTTGTGATTGTTTGGCTCACAGGCAGACATTCCTGTGTAACTGTGTAAGTAAACAGGTATGTAAAACTATTCAGGGATGCGGTGCCTCCATCACTGGAGGGTTTCAAAATGTGATTTGTAATCTAACCACGGCTTTATTTTCCATGAAATGTTGGACTAGATGGTCTTATGAGATTCCTTCCTTCCTGGGCTGTTATACTGTTCTGTGATTCTGTTACTTAGGCCTATCATGTTGCACTACAATTATTTGTTATTATGAGTGGTCTTATCAATTCTCTATGAGATCCTGTTAATAAAAACACTACAATTCGTAGCATCCATTGAGTATTCCAATGGAAAAAGAGATTTTTTTAAATTCCTTTTCATGTCTACCTGAGTATATTACAGAAGAAAAGGTGTTATAAGACTAAATGGCTAAATTTGGTCCTGTTGGAAGTCACTAATTTAAAGATGAAAAAATTTTCTATTTATTTAGAGTTCTTTCATAACTCTTGAACCAGAACAAGCAGGCATTATCCTAATTACAAAGATTCAATTTTAAGCTTTAAAGGAAGATATCCCCTCTTAATCTGTTCACCTCAAATTTTTTTTAATATTTGTTTAAAAAAAAAAAATTAAACACAACTGTAATGCACTACTTGTTGGGCTGGGAAAGAAAAAAACAAATCCTAATGCGTTAATATCATTATATATTTATACAGAGATAGAAGAGCCCCAATTAATTACATCTATTTTCTGTTCAATAAGAAAATATTACAAATAGTAGCATGCTTTTCAATCTATTTTTCTGAATACAGAGCTAAAGCAGTTCAGCATAACAGAGATACCACTGAAAATGTAAATAAACGAAAGGATGAAAAAATGTATACTTATTTTCTATCCAAAACAAATAAATTAAGAATTAAATGCTGAATTATGAAATTTATTGACTAGTACTAATTTTTAATTTCAAATCATTGTTTACACTATTTCAGAAATGCACTAAAATGTTTGCTTGAATACAGCCTTTTGTTTTTTCCAGGAAGGAAATGATATCATTTTATTGATGTGTAAGCTAAGAAAACAGGTCAACTCAAGTATATAAATCCATTATTTTATTTTCTATTCTTTTTCCCATTAGAAAATCTACTAAATATTCACATTACGCACAAATCAAGCATCTCATACAGTGAGTGTATATTGATACATATATATCCATATGTATATATATAATTACTTTTTTCCCCATATGACATTTATTATAGTCTTTTTATGAATAAATTAAACATGTCTGAGGGATTTTAAGTGAATATTACAGTAAAATGTTTTACTAGCTCCTGTCAGCATTCTTGGCATACCATCATTTCCATGCTGACTGGCCATAATGATGATTGCACCATTGTGATGCTATGCCATGTACCTGCCAATATATTTGCACTCAGTATGACACTTTAAATCATAAAAATGTTAACATTTACCAGATGCTGAACAATTTAACTATAAACCTTTGAGCCAGTGAGTTTTTCAGTGCTATATTTCATGCTCACTAATAAGTGTCCACTCATGGACTTGAAGGTGACATAAATATTGATTGTTCTTTGTAAATATGTTGCCTACTAATCATAGTATATTTTTATGTTGCATATATTTCAATAAAAGAATTGATAAAGCCTGTAAAACACTCATTATCATGTTTGTGTACTGGTTTGGAAGGCTAAATAGCATTATGCACAGAGCTTTTAAAATAGCTATCATAATAAAAAGTGCAGCACTATTTTAGTTTAACCTATACCAAAATCTCAGAGCCCACCCTAACATGAATGAATCCTTCCCAAATGCAATTTAAAAGGTCATAAGGGATTGCGACAAAGACACAACAAATACATTTCTTCTACAAAACTTTGAAAGTGTAAAAGCAGTTTTCATTTCCATATGTTGTGAACATTGAAGAGTAACTTCCAAGGTAAATTTAGATTTTTCTAATAGCCTTTTCATCTCCCATTGAAGTGCAATTAGTCTTGCCTTTTTGTTGTTGAATGTAATTTGTTATTTTTGTTTGTAATGGAAATGAAACTTCTATCATTCTTTCTGTGCATTGCTGTACCATCAGACCTCTGTCTGGTAACTTTTATACACATGAAAGATTGCAAAAAGATTTTGCCTAAAGTTCTTCAAGTTTCAGAATACAGCAGCAGCAAATAGGGGACAGAAGGAGACATCAGTGACAAAACATATAAAGAACAAGAAAGGCAGAGCTCAGACATTGCATGGTTTGTTGGACAGTGACCAGACTAGTCAGATCACACACATGCATATGTTACACAGGAGAAGAAAAATTAGCATGAGAATATTTAAAGAGTGAGTACTGTGTTTAGGAAACCAGTGCAAAATGAGGCTATTAGAATAAGTTGTTTGATTTTCCAAAAGTTGCTGGGGGGAATATATCACTTTATCCTACCTGTGTGTTTCCAATACATGGTGATAAACATGTGTAATTAAATCCATGAGATTTATCCATACACACTGCTCCTGGGGCACAGCTTATATTGTTGAATAAGCAGGCATCAATATCGAGTTCACATCTTTCACCTTCAAAACCTGCACCACAAAGAGAATGTTTAATCACAGTTCATTCAGAATATTGACATTATGTCTGTTCAGGGTGTTAGCAGTTAACACCACTCTAGTAGAGTTATTTGGCAGTTTTATTTTGTGAACAAAGAGAAAAAGTGCTTTTCTTCATAAAAATGTTCACTGCATTTGTTGACATTCAGTGCTATTTTTATATTGCTACTTCTTAACAGAAATATTTGGATGACATTTTATTTGTTTTGTTAGAAAAAATTACCAATGACTCACCTATAGGGCAAGTGCATTTAAAATGATCTTCATAGGCAATACATGTTCCTCCATTTTCGCACGAATTGGAACCACAGCTGTTGATTTGCACCTCACAGAATTCTCCTGAAATAGGAAAAAAAGTCCTAAAATTATTAGGAATTAATATCACTTTCTTAAGGAAATGCTGTAAGTCATATTAGTAATATTGATAGAATGACTTCCTTTAAATACGATCTCTGGGATATTGGTTAAAGATCTTGTGTGTGTTTTCACACTCTTTTTTTTGGCTCCACTTATACATATTAAAAATCGATTTCAGTGTTTCAAAAAAGGTCAAACCAAAAATACTTTTTCAGCATTTGGAACAATTTAGGATGGATCCAGAAGGAGATACAGAGCTGAAGAGGGGAGATTTTCCCTGGAAATAATTAGCTGAAACTGAAGTAATGCCCTATTATTTACATTTCACTATGCATTTTCTGAGCTCTGTTTTGGCTAGGAAAAATTTATCACATTTATTCGAGGTAACCTTTAGTGTGATTCACTGAACAACTTGCTCATTTAGCTGAAAACTGCTTTTAGCCCAGCAGGAAGAATAATTATACTTGTAACTGGACAGTTCTAAAAAAATGTACTGAAGGGATGTAGATCTCATGGAATGTGATACGAATCAATAAGAAGACCATCAGGTTTACCATTAGTCTTGAAAGACAACTAGATTTGACAAAAACAAAGCACTTTCACTTTTTATTCTTTTTCTTTTTGGTACTGAAAACAATTTCATGAAGTCTCTATATATATTCTTGATTTTCTTCCTTGTTATTGGTGTGCATTTTGTTGCTTTCCTTGATTTTTTTTAAATTTACTATTTTTACAGCAGGAATTTGGAGTGGGGAGGGGGCAGAGGGGGAGCGGGGGCAGTTTCCAAATTTAGAAAAAATAAAGAATAGAGAAAAAAAATCTGTAGTGCTGAGAAAAGTAGAAGAAGGTTCAGGAGTTTTGAGGCATTTCGAAGAGGAAAACTTCAGAATATACAATAAGTGTAAATTACTAATGCTTTTACCAGCAACTTGTTTGTAATCAGTGTTAGTTTATGGCTTAAGCAGAAAACATAGAAGAGCTGTACAGGAGAAAAATGTTTGGAAGGAATATACAAGAAATGTGGATAATTTCTTAAAGCAGATAATTTATCCTGTAAAATTTCAAGTCAGAAGTTAGTATTTATTTGAAATTCTTCCTATGTCAAAAAAAGGGAATAAAGTTACTTCAAATAATGAAATTGTTTTAAAATTTTTTATATCTATCCTTTTGATCTAAAGCTAGAGCCATCAGGAAAACACAACTTAATAGGATAAAAATTGGTAAGAAATGACTATGTCTCTTCTTCAATATTTTCTGCCAATTTCATTCACTTTTATTATGCTGGAATAGAGTTTCAAGACTTAAAGACTGCTTCTCATGGACTTCTGTAAATTCAAACAGGAATATGTTGCGTTTTGTTGGCCAAAAATCTCTATTTTGGGCCAACAGGTGCTAAACCACAAGTGCAATGCTTTTACATACAGGTTGACCAGCATGCTTTTAAGGATTTTTAACATTTACTCTATCCTTTCAGTTCTCAGTTAAAAATCATCCACTGATAACATCTATCAATATTTTATTGCCAAGATTATATTTTATTAAAATTATAAAGTTTACTGAGTTAGAAATGTTTTCAATAACATATAATAATAGAGAACATAGGAAAATAGTAAATTAGATATTTCTTGCTATTTATTATTATTATAATACGTAATATTACATGGGAAACTATGGGCAACCTGACCTTCCATATACAAGATTCTCATCTGCTCTGTTCATATTGGCTGTAATGGTAACCCAAAGTGTCTGCATTTCTTGGGAGATTTCATCATGATGAATACTTTTACAAAGCCACTTTTCCTGTAATAGTGGCCAGCAAAGAGGCATGCTAACACATAAATAGATATTTTCATCCCAAAAGCAACTGGATGTGCTACTGAAGCTGCAATCACGTAGGAATTGTGGGGTTTCATTTGTTTTGTTTTTTTTTAATGAGGTTTGGAAGGCAAAATCAGGAGCAAAAAAAAAAATCTGAGAAAAAAATAACTCAACATGTATTTTGGACCAATTTTTTTCATGTTTATTCATGAGGATGGAATTGTCTTGTCCAAGAAACCCTTATGAATAAATATTAGTGCAACCCAACAGGCTTTAAGAATTATTTTGCTATAAATCTGAAATTCTTATAGTGGCTGTATCCTTTAAGCAAACTTTATGACTTTTCCCTGCCACAATGAGGTCAAGAAAACCTAGTAAATTCAAACTTATAGAATTTATTGGAATCTGAATACTGCTGAGAAATGCATAATTTATGGTATTAAAGTCTGATTAAGTGATAAATGGATATCAGGAGAGATCTCCACAGTAATCCACTTAGCTTTTAATGCCTAATTATCACTTCATAGTGAGTAAGGGCTGAGTAATTGAGAAATGCAGTACTTAGAGAACTCAAACAAGATTTTTGTGCACAATTAAGCATGTTATTCTTCTATCAGGAATAGGTTCAGCAGGCCCAAGGAACAAAGGGGAAAATAAAGAAATTTTACAACATTAGGATGAGGGAAAAAATTTGATTCAAGAGTACTTATTAACTACTGTTGCACTGATTATTTTTGTAAATGACGCTATACATTATTTATCTAAGGATGTGTTCTTAAAAGTTAAATTCTTTAATTATTTTCCTTAATTTTCTTTTACCACCAATATATTTAGAGGACACTTTCTTGTCCTCCTTGGTTCTTGCTCTTTTAATTTCCATTTTATCTTTAGATTTTCCAACTCCATCCAAACACACACGTGTAATTTCTCTATGTTCCTTTTATGCAGCTTCCAACTTCCACTGTCTGTGTATGGTGGAATGAGACATTTAATTGCATTAAGACACTAAACATAAAAAAGTATACCTTGCTTCTCATTTGTGTATTTGTTAGCTTAGAATCCATGATTAGCTAAAACAACTGCATAGCTCTGGGGTTCATACCAGCCAGCTACAAAACAGATAAATTAGTGTACTTATGTCTATACCTGATAATAAACTTACTAATGTACTTAAATAAATAACCACAAATAACCTTATCCAGGTAAAATTCACCAAAACAATTCTAAAGAGACTGAAATGCGACATTGCTGAAATGAAGAAACATCAGTAGAACAAGGAATCTTTTAAATAGAGTTTGGTAGCAGAAGAAGGAAAGATGGCAAATTCAATACAAATTCTAAAAGTAATTTGAGGGTTTTTTTCCCAATAGCCCTGCAGAACAACACTGCTTTTTCTAGCAATAGACCATAAGCTTTGCATTAAATTTGCAAGAACTGAGGGTCATCAGACTTTCTTGCAATGATGTTTTACTTGGCCTAATTGTGACAATAGTTTTTTTCTTCTGATTTGCTTTGGGTTTTTTATCTTTACATGGAACAACCATAGATTTAAATAAATAAGAGCAAGTAGACATTATAACTACGATTGCATTTACTGGCCTAATGCAGTGCTGTATACAAATAGAGGGCTGGTATCATAACAACAGACCTTGAGAACAGAGACACAGGATGTGATGTGAGGAACACTGCAATGATCAGACATGGGAGACCCCATAACAGCAGGCAATTCACCAGTGCCCAGTTAAAGAGTGAAGACCTCTAGCTGGACAAAACTGGTCTGAAGGCTAACAAAAAGCACAAAAAAAATTTATTTAATGTTCTTTAGACCCACCATAAAATGTAAATTAAGATCTAAAATAGAACTGCAGTCCAATGAAAAAAAATGTGTAAGTGGACAAATAGAAATGACCCCAAGTGGATCCTGGAGAAGAAGAAGAAACCACCAGTATGATTTTCCATTCCTTCCAGTGAAAGAATATAGATTCTGCAACACTGCTTCCAACAGCAGCACTATGAAATCATTGACCTTAAGATCTGGAGGAGGAGGGAAAAAGGTGAGAATTATATCATAAAAAGGGAGATAAACCATGAATTATGTTGCGACTGTATACCACTCATTTTCTGCAGCAATTAGATTTGCCCTGAAAATTATTTAAATTTTAATATTTCAGTTACATCACAAATACATTTCTGGCTTCACGTGCATATATGGTGTGCTTCTACCCTGCACATAATAAAGATTTTCAACATAAGAAAATCATTTAGAGGCTTATATACCATTAAGTCTGACTTTATCAAATATGTCCCAGGGGGTTCTTAAAAAGAATATAACTCACAGCTCCATTCTGTATAGTACACTGTAGTAAAGACAGAACTTCTAGTGTCTTTCATTTGTAATTCAGCCAAAAATTTTAACCTATAAAAAAAATTTGCAGTCCCTCAGACTTTGGCTTCACTTATGCTTGCTAGAGATATTTTTAGTTTTATGTGATCTTCTTTAGTCTATTTTTGTATTCTGCTCTAGTCTATTTTTGTACTTCCACTCTCAATTTAATATTCTTCCTATTTTTTTCAGGAACTATGTTAATAACCAGTGTGCTTATAAAGAGTGTATAGAGATGATCTACAGTAAGCATTTTTAATTTGCTATGTTGCATGGTAGCAAGTTTATCAAACAAAAAGAGTACATGATGTAACACAATGCACAAGCACTGGATTGTATCATAATTATTTTTTAATGTTTTTTCTCCAAAGTAATTTTATGAAGGTAAAACTCAATATTTTTTTCTATGTTTTTTTGTTCCTTGATTTAGAAGGCAGTTGTAACACCCAATTAGATTTATTGCCTATGTATATACATGTGCACATGCTGAAATAATCATTGCTTTTCAACCATTGCTTTTCAACCATTCAAACCAAGAAGCTAGTAGGAACTTCAAAAAATATGCTCTTTGGCACAGCATGGACAGATAAGGTTCACTCTCTGAAATGTTGGCTTTTACATCCATGCTATTGCATTATAGGTCATAAAAAATTCAACTTCTGTTGTATGATTTGTCTCATCCTGAACTCAGTCCAAAAGGTGTCATATGAGTAGAGACCTCTAAAATTCTCATCTCTTTCCATATTTCCTAAAGCGATCAAAGAGAGACAAGCCTGGTACAGACATTGTAAGCACTTAAAAATTACACGTTTTATTTAGCTTCCTGGAACTTTACATTTATTTATTTATTTTCAAATACATTAAATCCACTTAGAGTAATACTTTTTGGGACCATTAGATAGGTTTCCATGGATTCAGAGTATTTCCTTATTTTCCCTTGAACCTGTGTAGAACTTTGCAGATAAATCTAGGTATAGCGATAAATCTTTGTGGTTTTCTGAGTAAATTAATTTCAGTGAATGAGGAAAGAATTTTAAAATAGGAGAAATAAAAAACTGATCTGACATTCACACATGTAGGTGTTCAAAGTTCTGCCTGACAGCAGCTTAAATGACTTGGTTTTGACATTAGAAAAACCTCTTTTATCAATTAGTTAGCATAAATATTCAAATGGAGATTTATTTCAGATTAATATGTGTGGTTTTTCAGTCTTCTTAGAACAGAATATAACTGCATACTGATAAAAGAAATATTTTTACTACAGCTAAACATTAAAGAAAAGATCACATCATTGTTCTATTTGGTGGAAGTATTTTTGCTATAGGTGGGTTGAGGAAACACCAAACTGGAAAATGCTCACCAACTATAAATGAAATCTAGCCAACTTGTTTAGAATAAATTAATAAATTTTATATTTCTAAAGTGCATCATACTGAAATTGCAGTTTCATTGATTATCACTACCATATCCCTGCATTTAATGAAAAAAATAAAAAAGATACAGCCATCTGAAATGGCAGCTGGCATCAGAAGGAACATATTTATCTACAGCGGTATTTGAAAAATAATCTAAAAATATTTATTTTGTTGAAATTTGAAGGTTTAATTTTTTTTTTCTCTTATTTTACTATCAAAATTCCTTTGTATTTCATTTTAGGATGGTGTTTCACAAATCCCTGTGAAGAAGAGTTATTCTTCTGAGAGAAAAAAATGAAATAAGGTAAACCCAAGAACAATGCAATAATAATTTTGTAATGACACAGCTTTGCTAATTAACATATAAAGGAGATTTTTTTCCATTGTCTCATGAAAAGCAAGAATTTTTTGGGGTTGGAGATAACAATTCCAAGTCTTAGATTAGATTAGATTTTGATTAGGTGTAAATGGTTAGGCATATTTACACCATATCATGGGCCAATGTTCTAGAAAATTATTTCCTTTTTTGAGAAAGCAACATAACCTTTTCAACATAAAGACATACATGTCCAATAGGTAAAGCAGCCAAAATAAAACACCTGGGTTCATTAGGTACTGTCCCAGCTTCATAGACTAAGGGGATACAAACTATAATAGGAATATTCTCAAGCTCAAATAATCATTATTATGCTTATTCTCAAAATTTACCAGCTATCATAATTTATTTACATGGAGCTGAATTCAAAGCTTTTTGAAAAGATCAAAAAGACTTTCACTGACCACAGTCAGCTTATGACTTAGTGCAGTTGTCTACAACGGCATGAATTATACACAGTCAAATGAAAAATATGCAGTTAAAATTTTGCCTTCTCCTGGTTTAAAATGCAACTAATCACTTAAGGGCACTTAGGAATAGTCCTTTCTGAAAGTTCTTCTACAACAGTTGGTTAAGCACGGTCTTTAGCTGAGTTGCTTTTTACAGAATGTCTTTAAATTTGTTTGAGATGTATTTTAATAACCTTGGCTCCTAAATGAACTCATTATTCTGGAACATGCAATTAGACTTTTGACCATTTAATAGATTATCTGTCCTTTCTCTTAGCTGCATTCAAGATTTAGATGGAAATCTAGTCATAAAGATTCATCTCTTGGCAAAGTCTTTTGCAGACCTTTCTTTCAAGGAGTCTCTTATTCTTTTGTGAAGGTTTTGTTTGTTTCTTTGTTTTGTTGTTGGTCAAAGTGCCCTTTATATGTCTCATTAAAAATCTGGTACATATAAAAACTACAACAGGTTACTAGGAGAATATACAAAACAATTTTCATGCCTGGAACACAGAATTTTCATCTAGCTTGATCCTTTTTCACTCGTCCTAAGTGAAATATGAAATAACGCAGAACAGTCATTCACAGAGATACCCACTGAGAGAGGGCAGATTACAGAAAGAGATTTCCTACCTAGCCTGGATAAAAAAGCACCATACTTGGAGGTCCCTCGGCTCTCTGTAAGACACTTGAACATCGCTCTTAGGTTCCAGAGAGGAGATGGAGCTTTTTTAAATTTTAGAAAATATTCCTTGGCAAATTTGGTCTAAATATTTAGATACAAGGATTCTGGATTGAGAATAAGATAATAGTTTATGAGCCCAGAGTAAAGATAAATATCAGTGCACTGAGGCAACAGTCCAAATTTGTGTGGTGACATAAAGATTGATAATAGAATAGATTGGGTTGGAAGAGACCTTTAAAGATCATTTAGTCAAAGCCTCCTGCAAGGAGCTGGGACATCTTTAACTCAGGTTGCTCCAACTTGTCCTTGAATACTTCCAGAGATGAGACGTTTATCCCATCTCTGGGCAACCTGGTCCAGTGTTTCACAGCTCTCATTCTGAAAACTTCCTTCCTTACATGTAGTGTAAATGTATTGTCTTTAAATTTAAAGCCATTACCCCTTCTCATTGCTACAGACCCTTGTAAAAAGCTCCTCTCCAGGTTTTTTGGGATTTTTTGGTTTGTTTTGGGGTTTTTTGTGGTTTTTTTTGTTGGTAAACTGCAGTATTGAAAGGCCTCAATGACGTGTTTAGAGATTCTTTTCTCCAAGCTGAACAACCCAATCCTCTTATCCTTTCCTCATATGAGAATTGTTCCAGAACTGTCCTCTGTACTGGCTCCGTGTCCTTTCTGTGCTGAGGGCTATAGGACTGGATGCAGCACTCTGATGTAAATTCTATATTATTTTATGTTCTTATCTGAACTGTTGCGATCTGAAAGGTAAATTAAACCTCCTATAAGAGTTTATACTAAATTGGTGGCAAATGCTGAGGAGAAAGGTATCATGAAAACAAATCTAATGAAGTCAAATATTTTGAAGGAATACATGTGCAAAGTGAGATACCTCAGTAAATAGAAATGGAGGTAAGTATATTGCAGGAAAAGTAAACCTGAGCTATTCAGAGTGTCCCGGAGTGAGGACGAAAGTTAGAAGTTGTTGCTGAATGTAAGTTTCTGATGTGATTCCAGTTAAAAATCCAAATAAACAAAATCTAAAAAAGGATAGTTCTCAAAGTGCCTAAGAAATCTGCTTATTTGACAAGAGAAATATACATTATAAGAGACATTATTAACACAGCTGAAGTCTTTAAAGTCTTTAACAAAGTGGTATTGTATATCATATTTCAACAGAATGCAATTAGGTTGTTTTTGGGTTTTTTTAATAGAAGGAGCAACTACTGAGCACAAAAGTTGAAATTTAGCATAAGAAAGTCTAGATTATTTAGTTCATAGATTAACATTATCCAACTTCAGTGGAGATACAGTAGGCTATGCCAGCTAATGATTTTGTATATTGTGTCTGAGAAAAAGGAAGCAATATAGGATTCACCTGGTTATCCATACTTTAAAGAGGATATTTGATATTCAAAGCAAAAAGATGTAAGTCTGAGGTCTTTTAAAGAACTAAAATAGAGCTACGCTACAGAGATCAGCTTTGTAATGCAAAGTCACTAGATCTACACTATAGTGATTTCCAATGCATTATATATTTTTAAACAAGCTATTATTGTATCTACACTGCCTGCCTTATCACGTTTTAAACCCATTAGTGTGATAGGTGATTTGTAATGCTGTTGACAGTTTTTGTACCTTGATAATATCTGAAATTGTGTACTTGGCTGAGTAAACACAGGTTCAGCTGAGAAGCAGAAAATAATGTCTCTATGGTTATTATAGTAAATTAGCTTTTTTAAGCACTTCAGCTTGTTCAGAAGACTTTTTTACTGATTTTGCATAAAAGGACTACATCACTCATGTTTCCTGTTGATGATGTGATGTTTTTATCAGGGTGATATATAGCTATGTCCATGTTCACTGTCTATCCAACTACCTCTCTGAATGTTTAGAGCAAGCTACAGTTTCCCTTGTCACTAACAGCAGATTTATATATTTGGGAATATGAATGAATTACGCAGTGATGTTCTCAAAAAGAGACTTACAAACTATCCACAGAGAAAAAAACCCCAAACAACCAGCCTTTTAATTTTTACTCTGAATGAATAAAAAAGGAAAAATATAGACATCAATAGCTGTAAACCCTGAGGAGCCGGAAAAACTAAATAAATCAGCACAGTTCTAACTCCTTGATAGGTAAATCTTTGAGTTGTATGCCTTAGTAAAATGAGGCATGGTAGGTTGGTAGGCACTGGGAAGCAGGAGAATAAAATGGTAGGCTGTGTTACATGCACCTGGACTTGAGGTCAGACTTTCACAGGAACACATTGTGAACAGGAAACACTCCTGCTATGTCCCTGAAACTTTGCTACTTTTAAAATATTCAGTCAGTTACGTAAATTTCTTCTTTAGTTTGAATTCTGGGCTAATAGTCCCAGAAAGTCAAGCACAAGTCAGCTTGTTCTTTTAAAAAAATCAAGGTTGATAGAGATGGGTGAAAGTCATTTTTGGAGTTCATGAGCAGATGTACCTCTTTGAAAAATTCCATATGCCAAGTTTAAGGGTGTATTTTAAAGCATGTCTTTTAGTTGAGAACTTTGCTAATTATATGCTTAGACCTTGATACAGCCATGTTTCTTAAAAACAACAGCATCTTTAAGTCAACCATAGCTACTCTTAATGAACAAAAATTCCAACTTACTCAAATGGGCAAAATATATTGTGCACAGCAAATTAAACCAGAAACCAGAAATTGAACTATTAGGAAATATGAACATACTCATAAATATCCACCTGCACTGGGAGCATTTTGTTCCTTTTTAAAAGCAGGCAAAACTTAAATACTGATATTACATTTCTCCTTAAATTTTCATGTAGAATGTTTTTATAGTCTTTTGGCTTTTCATGCAATTTCTGCATGCCAAAATATTAGAAGTATTTCCAGCACAAAATTTCAATAGCTTTAGTATTTTGTGTGGAAATTAGGTCCTGAGGAAAAAATGTTGACTTAAACTACTGTAGGTCAGAATCTGCTTGGATTAATTACAAGTATGCTAAAACATCAGACATTAGACCTAGTCCTCATTTATTGTCCAGGAGTTTATCTGCTTCATATTAAATATTATGCCAGTATGGATATTGTGTCCTTTTTATTTTTTTTTGTTTACTTCTCCATCCTTACATTGCAATTAGTACTGTCGAATGCCCTAGATGGACTGAAACTGTTGTGTGTTCATGTAATTCATCTTGCTATCATCTTAGGTGAGAGTTCTTAGTACAGATCAGTGTCTTATAACACACTTTCTGGTGAGGCATCACCTTGAGTCCTGGGTGCAGTTTTGCTTTGGACGCCACAATATGAGATGGATACAAAGCTGTTGGAGAGCATCCAAAGAAGGGCCACTGTAAGGTGAAAGGGCTTAGAAGGGAAATCATATGAAAAGGAGCTGAAATCACTTGGTCTGTTCAAAAGCCACTGAAGGGAGACCTCCATGTGATTTGCAGCATCCTCACACAGGGAAGACAAGGGCAGGTACCAATTTCTTCTCTGTGGTGACCAGTGACAGGACTCAAGCGAATGACATGAAGTAGAGTTGAGGAAGGTTTAGGTTGAATATGAGGAGAAGGTTCTTCCCCCAGAGGGTGGCTGGGCACTTCAATATGCTCTCCAGGGAACTGGTCACAGCACCAAGCCTGAGAGCACTCAAGAAGTATTTGTAAAATGTTCTCAGGCACGTGGTGTGATTTTGGTGTGGTCCTGTGCAGAGCCAGGACTTGGGCATGGTGATCTTTGTGGGTCCCTTCCAATTCAGTACATGTTATAATTCTGATGTATACAGTCAGTGTAACTCATGTTTTTTCTTGGAATTTTACTGGCTTTGGGAGAGACCTGCATTGCGAGCAAATTTGAAGGAACAGACTAGCTAAAATAATTTTCCTTTCACCCTAACTAATACACCTCCTAAAAGGCACTTTAAAAAGCAGGTAAGGTTTCTGAGCATCTGCTGAAGAGGATTAGAATGAGAAGTACTTTGGTTGTTCATATTGCTTTCTGTCAGTTATCTCTGACATTTCTTCTTTAATAAAAAGCTGAGTCCTCTGAAAAGCAACAAGCTGTTCCCTTTTTATTCGCCTATCAATGTAAGTATTCTGAGTGAATTCCTGTAGCACTCCTTAACAAGTGACTTCTTGTATTCCATTATTTCACTACATGGTCATTGATGTTTGGGATCTATGTGCCCTAACCATTTCTCTTTCAGAAGTGACAATCACAATAACATATAAAGTGAAATGAACAAAGCTTAAAGTGGCAGCATTTGTTGCTGAGAGAGATACTGATGTGTAATTCCAGTATGCTCCTGTGATATAGCTACCTCCCATGATGATTCAAAAATTCCTTTATTTGCTCACCTTTACTATAGGGATTAGAGCTGTGGGAAAAATGTACTACTCCTTTTATCTATTTGAGTTTTGAGACATAGGAGATTACCACTGTACTTTGACATGAAATAGAGATCTTCCCCAAATATTCTAGAAATGGCTGAACTCTTGCCTGCTAGCAGTAAGTATTGAATGAATTCCTTTTTTTGCTTCCCCTATGTGAACAGCTTCTGCTTGACCTAACGATTTATCTTTATCTCAACTTTTCTTACTTTTGTGCTTCTGGTTCTTTCCAACACCTCACTGGGGAAGAGTGAACAACCAGATGTTCGATACTTAACCGCCCACCAGGGTTAAAATATGCCACCACTGTATCCTTGAGAAAAAAAGAATTTAAAAAGGTGCATTCGGCCAGAGAGAAGGATTAAGATAAATGTTGCCTTAACAAGGCTTTGAAAGATGTAGGAACTTTTATATCCCATAGCTCGTTCTCTGGGACATTAGTTATTCTGGCACCAGAGATATCTTCTACAGAATACTGTTTCAAGTATCCTACACAGTTCAATAGGACAATCTCCATAAAAGCATGTTTATATATATTTCCCATATACCTGTAGAAATTAGAAGATCTGTCTCAATAAAACAATGAAAAAGAAAAAAATAAATTGTGGATAAATCTATGAACAATCTTAATGAGTGTTATAAAAAAAATTTAAGATAAGGAAAAAGTATGCAATTGAAGTAGTACTTTAAACTCTGGCTGGTGAGTTTTCTTGGGATTCAGTTTATTTTAGCAGTAGTAAGATTTTTTTAAATTAAAGGACTTTTATGTGAAGTGAGAATGAAGTGTCTAACATGCCAAATCAATTCCTGCCAATATGATTGCTCTACACACAAGGAAAGATAGCAATAAATTAGAGGAAGTTTATTCAAGGACAATTGGTGTACTGTGCGCGACCTGAGAAATTGCTGATATGGATTGTTTCAATGCCCTAAGACATATTACTTACAAGCACTGTTGTAGATTCAAAGGTTTTTATTCACTTTCAGAGAAGAGAAAAAATAAAATGAAAATAATAAACTAACAGTAGAAGTCAATTGAAAACACCAAAGTAATGATAACTATTCAACAAAAAAACCTATACATTATAATCTTTTATTCTTGGGCATTTAAACTTTACATTTGTTTTCTGAGTAAATGACTCAATTTTTTTTACATATAAACAGAAATAAAATCTATAGTTTAAAATTTCATGTGTATACATCAAGTTTCTACAAGGTTTTGTTGAAGAGTATGGAACCAAACTGAAGAGGGTTTATTACTTTTTAAATCAAATTTCTATTTTTCAAAGATGAAAATTACATCATGTCATATTTTGTGTTCCCTAAGATGTTTGTTCCAAATGTGATTTGAATGTTAATGCAAAAGCTGCAGCTGTAGTGTTTATAATTTAAAAACACAATTAAGAACCAATAGATGTGAAACTACAACAGTTTTTCTGGTTGCAGAAACTTATTTAATTCAGAGTCAAGTAGATGTACCAAAATTGCTACTACATTTCCCTTCCTTTTCCAAATACATAAATGAAACAATAAACAGGTGTAAATTAAATTTTTTATGGATCAAGATTGAAGAAGTAACTGGCTATTAAAAAGCAGGAAAAGTGGAAAAAAAATCGATTACAATATATACAACCCCTTACAATGATAATTCACAAAAATAAAATCTTGGCCTCATAGAAAGATATCCTTGAACAACAAAGTTGTTTCCACTTGAATTCAGCCATGACTCAGTGTTTGGCAATGTTTAATTCAATTAATTGCATATATTTATTGCCATTTATTGCAACCTGTTGAACTTTTGTTTCATGATCGTAGTGTACAATAGAAACCTTAAATTATCTTAAAAGCTTTGAAGTATTGTAGTGAAACATTACTTTTATTCACAAATTCATAATTATAGGCGTCACACCAATTTTAAAAATTCAAGCATCGATTGAAAAAATAAAGCCTAAAGAGAATAATGGAGAAGTGAAAAGAAACGTTGATAAATAAACTCTGGGTTATTCAACTATTATTTCTTTTTTAATGGTAGTAGATTTAAAATCTGTTTTCTCCATGTATTGACATCAGTTCTTTAGATTAATTTTCATTCTTTGGGCAATAAACATTGTTCCTATATTTCATATTCCTATTTTTATAGTTCTCTTAATATTTTTGGCACTTATCTTTAAATTGATGTACATGTTGCTAATGTCTCCATAATATGCTCTAAACCTGCAGTGAATCACATTTGAATCTTCTCTTTCAGTTCCCTCTCTAGACAAAGATTAGTGAAAGATTTTAGAATCCAATTTCAATGAGCTTCTTTTTAAAGGATAAGGGTGGAGGAAAAAAATCAGAAACTATTTTCTTTGCCACTTAAAAAAAACCAAAACACCAGTATGTTTAATATAAGCTACTCTTTTGGCTTCTTTTGTATCTAATTAAAAGAGAAACATTGCTGAAGAAATTGTGTCAATCACCAACAAATATCTGACACTGTGGTTGTAACCCTCTCTAAAAAACTGACTTACTGACAACACAGAGAACCTCAAAGAGTAGCCTTTAGTTAAATAAAATGAATCAGTTAATCCCACACCAAATTAAATTTCATAAATCACTGGTGGTTCACTAAGGTATTTAAATAGTAGGTGGAATTCAGCTCTCAAAAGCTGAGTAAAGTTATCTGAGTAAATACAGGCTGATAAAAACTAACAAACTTCCTGAATCCCATTTCTCTCATTAATTAGATATCCAGAACTATAATTAGACATCAGACATGTAGCTCACACGCAAAACTTTTATAAGTAGACATACACTTAGTCTCTTAAACTGAAGCTAAAGCTTATTCTAAAAATATTATTAGTGTAACCTTAATTGGAAGATTCAAAAGTAACCTGTAAATTCCATTCAGATTTTATAGGCATCACAGCAGAGGGCAGAAAATGCAGAGAGGTGTGATTACTCTCCAAATACTTCTTTATTTCTTTATCCTTTTTTTTAAATCCAGCATACATACATTTGAATATTTAAAAGGAAATGAAACCAGATTATTTTTATCTACATGATTTGGAAATGCCTTACCTGTAAAATCACGGGGACACAAACACTGAAACAAAGGTTGTTCTCTCAGCTGACTCACATCAATGCAAGTTGCTCCATCAGAACAATTATTTGGGTAAATTAAACATGCATTTTCAGCAAATTGGCAAAATTCTCCTGTCCATCCAGGTGCACAGAGGCACTAAACATAACAAACACACAAACAAACAAAAAAAAAAAACAAACACAGAAAACTCAAAATGAAAATGCAAAGTGAAAGTTCGTGGAATATTCTTTGGGTCTTGCAATTTACTACTGAGTAAAAGTGTGGTAGAACCAGCTGAGACTATCCCTCATGCCCGTACTTGCAGATGATAAAACAGTTAAGAGAGGCAAAACTCATCTACCATGTCTGTTGAAAAACTGGGGGAAAAAAAGGATGCATGAGTTGGGGGAAATGGTGAGATAATTACTGGCTGTAAGGGATAAAAAATACCATCAGGAACAGAAGGACTGAGTGTCCAAAAAGGATTTTAGAGGGATAGACATGAGGGAGAAATTGGATAGTGAATGACAACAAAGCTTGCAAGACAAATACTGTCACAGACCAGTAATCAGAAAACATACTACAGGGTTTCTGTTATGCATGCACACTCTACCTGTTAAATAAAATAAACTAAAATTGCTTATTCAGAGGAAAGGGGGAGATCTGAAGCTTATATTACCTTCTCAAAAGAGTCCTGTGAAACTCATACAAGTGCTCTGATCAAATATAATTAATATAGCTTGCCTTGAATCCCATTCCAAGGGCAATAAAATACTATAGCCAACAGTATGTGAGTATTTCAGAACACTGGAATGCTATACCAGATTCACAATATAGAAAAATTTTACATAAGGATACTTGTGACCAGCAAAGACAAATAGATGCATTATAGTGACTCATACAAGTAAAAAGAAAGTTGCCGAAGAACAATATTAGCTTAAGGCACAGAATATATTGCTGACTACAGAAAAAAAATTACGGTAAAAAGCCCCAAGGCAAGTGGTACCAGGAGGAGACCATCGTTTTTTGAAGGGCGGGAGAGTGTTTGGGGGGAGATAAAATAATGCAGACCATCAAGTCTATAGAAGAAGGATGGAAATAGAAGACAAGCTCAATTCAGTAATGACTTCTCTCATCAAAGAGTTCATGACAGAGATTACCTTGACCTTTGTTGTTAAGTACCAACAGGGACCACAGCTGTCAGCACTAATTCTTTGGCATCAACTCCACAGCATTGTGTGATCACAGAGAATTTAGAATGTAAATGTTACAGTGTAACAGTACATAGGGGTACTAAAAATGCCTAACAATCTTGAAAACTGCTAGCATTAAATATGCTGTTTGTGAATTAATTCATTCAAGTTTGTTTAAAGTTTAAAACAAGCCCTACCTCTCAGTCTTTTAAACATTCCCTTTACAGTGATCTCTGATTCCCTATCTGACATATACACTTTGCAAAAATGAACAGTACTTAGGTGGTCAAGTGAAGGCTTTAAGGGAACTGCACTGATGGGAATCGCTTACTGTGAATCTCTGCATTCAATGACTGAAACAGCAGATAACTAAAGTAGATTGCCATCTCCAAAGGAGCATGATAGCCTACAGAATAAGTATGACTTACCTTCCGAGGACTGGAAGAATAGAATGTTCTCCAGCAGTATATTTCTTTGTATTTTCTGCATTTTTATTCCTGCATCACTGTGTTGTGACAATGCCCATACACATCCCTGACATTTGCTGACTGTCTTCCCCTCGATCTCCAGGAACACTTTCCACTGCTATGCACTGTCCTTGATGTTATGTTTGATTAAATATGACACTACTATGTGAAAGGTAATAGGAGGTAAAAACAAGATGGCATGTTTTAGGTAACTGAATCTATGGGTTTGTCTGTGTTTGTTAAGGAGTTCACAAAGCTTATCCCAGGTAAACCTGTAGAAACATGATTTATCCTCTATGTCAATATATTTTACATTCATTGGACTCCAGAATTATTTAGTTTGAGAGAGGCCTTTGAAGGCCATAGAGTCCTATTCCTTGCTCAGAGCAGGTCAAACTTCAAATGCAAGTTGGTTGCTCAGGATCTGTTCTACTTGAGGTTTGAATATCTCCAAGGATATTGGATATATGACAATTCCACGGCCTTTATGGGCAACTTCTTGCAGCACTTAAATACACTCACACTACAGTTATGAAAAATTTCTTCTTACTTCTTAGCCATAATTTCCCTTGTTGCAACTTCTGCCAGTTGCCTCTCATACCAGTACTTCTGAGAAAAAAATGTCTTCAACTGGTTTATGATCACCCAATAAGGAGCTGAAGAAAAAATTATGACCCGATTCAGCTCTTTGTTTTCAAGGCTTAAGACAGAACCTTCAGCCTTTCCTCATATGCTGCAAAGTTTTCACAATGTTGATGGCTCTCTGTTAGATTTGTTACAATTTTGTCAGTCTTATTTTTTGTACATTGAAGTTCTACACATCAGAGTGCTCCACAGGTAGCTTATCAAGTGCTGAGCAGAAGGGACTGATGACATAACTTGACCTGCTCTCTCTGCTTTTACTAATACAAGCCAGTATTGTATGAGGCTACCTACACTTTATCATGATTTGGTTACATTGGCCCACTCCCTCATCTTCCATGGATGTATCTTGTCAAGCCCTTTGAACATTTATAAATACCCTCATTGCCTATGGTCCTGGTTTGGCATTTCTCTTCAACTAATGGTATTTCATTCCTCTAAATTTTGCCGCCTGGCATGGGACTTGGGAAATTTAAAAGCACATATTGTAAGTGAAAACCAGAGCAAAGACACTGAATGTCATCCACCTCAATCAGCAGTGGGCATACATTTCCCTTGATCTCATTTTTTCTGCCACTGTACCTATACAAATTTATAAAATAGTTTCTCCTTTATGAGTATTTTTCATGAGGACCCATTTGGAAATTCTCCTTGACTAGACTTGACCTTTTACCTACCCAGTCACTAAACATCACTATTTATTGTACATCCTTTCGTTACATGTCTTAAGTCCATTCTGCAAGAAAGAATTTCAAATAAGTTCACTGAAGTCTAGCCCTATTTCTAGTGCATAAATGTTAACTTAAATATGTTCTCAGAGATGGAATTGTGACAGTAGCTGTGAAAACTACATTTTCTTTTCCACTAGAAAAGTGACTTTTCTGCACCTGCAGTGAAAGGTATTGCTGTCAAGACAGCATTCAGAACCTGAATGGCTATTTCCAGACTGTGCCTGAATAATTTTGAGGATAATTGAAGGACAAGTCTTATGGATGCTTAAGCCAGCACTTTCCACAAACATTAAGCAATTTTTTTAAGCTTAATTGAAATCACCTCCATGGTATACTAGTACCATAACCTTTAGTTTTTACCTCCACAGTTTTCAATTGCCTGGTAAAACAGCTTGCAAAATGATGTTCATGTGCTAGATTTCTTTGCCCCTTTTATAGTACATGGAGAAAATTCCAACTCAACCCAAAATTTAGGCATTAAACTTGGTATGAGTGCTTTCAATTTTTGATTTAACTTTCATTATTCTGTTATGTTGTTCATTCCTATGTTCAGATTTTCTTCTTTGTCCACCCCTCCCTGCTACCCCCCATTCCACAAATATAATCTGAGTTATGTGTACATCCTTACAAGTGTTTTTATTTTCAAATTTTTCTAGAGGTAGTTTTGACATTAGGAACTGGAGTGACTGATTTGTGACAAAAAGGCTTCAAGTACTCCAAAGATGCTGTTAGGCTAAATGCTTAAAAATAAATAGTATTTTTATTTTTCTGCATTGATGGAGCTCTGAAAATTGTTTAAATGAAGAAAAAATATCCTCAACTTAAAAAAATATCTGCTTACATTTTTTGTATGTAAAGTTCATTCCTAACTGAATTTCTAGAAGTCACTCACACTGGAAAAAATAACTGCAAGAAATATATAGAAATTTAGCTTGTAACCAACAAAAGTGTAGCTTAGTGGGGATTTATTTGGGGAGAATGTTTTACTCAATTCCTTATTTGAACTGATAGATTTTAAAACTTTGCAATATTGATCATTAACCTACAATACATCAGGGCACATAAGTGACTTTAAACATTAAAACAGAAAATTAATTGGTTCTAACTTACTATATCTGTCAAATTTGCAGACAACACCAAGCTGAGCATTGCAGGTGACACACCTGGAGTATGGGACACCATCCAGGGTCCTGAACAAGCTTGAGATGTGAGTCCATGGGAACTCACAACAAGTTCAACAAGGCCAAATGCAAGGTCCTGCACATTGGCTGGGGACACCCCTGGTACCAACTTGGGCAGAGGGGAAAGGGATTGACAACAGCTTAGTAGAGAGGGTTGGGATGGCTGTGGATGAAAAGCCAGACATGAGCTAGCGATGTGTGCTTACAGCCCAGAAAGCCAACTGTAGCCTGGGCTGCAGAAAAAGCAGCATGACCAGCATGCCAAGGGAGGTGATTCTGTTCCTCTACTAGGCCTTGATGAGGTCCCACCTGGAGTGCTGCATCCAACTCTGGGATCCTCAAAAACCATTGACCTCTAGGAGTGGGTCACCAGGTAGGCCACAGAGGCCTGGAGCAGCTTCCCTATGAAGACTGGCTGAGAGAATTTGGGTTATGAAGTAAAAAAGATTCTGGGGAGATCTTTCTGTAACCTTTCTTTAAAGAGGACAATGGAGAGATGACTGGCTGTGAAATTAGAGGAAACTGAGAAGTTATATCCACATCCCAACAGAAGTTAGGTATGGAAATTATAGGATAAAACACAATCGTTGCTCCCTGGGTGGAGTGCAGTTGGGATGCTCAAAACCACTTCCACGATAATTCCCGATTACATGATCTGGGACTATAGGCACCTGCTAAGGGGATGGAATGGAGGGTGGAGCAGAGTGGAGACACCACAGCCAGGCACTGCTGAAACCCTTGCAGGGAGGGGAACTCAGTGATGCTTTGCAGCTGAGAAACTGCAAGTAACTCAGCCAGGGGAGATATCCTGCTGCTGAGCAACCAACTCTGGCAAAATCACATTCCTCAGAAGAGCTTGGTTCATTACAGCCTAATTGCAAGATTAATCCACACCTGCATCCCAAAGTTATCCCCCTCCAGCATATGACCCCGCCCCACAAGGTGTGTGCTCTCTATTTTTTTTACTCTATCTTTAAAAGTGAAGTGGGAGAATTTTACGCCAATCAGTAACAAAGGTATGTATGACTAGAATTACTCAAGGTCCACCTAAACATAACAAGATAGTATAAAATTAAGTAGAGAATCGGGGAAAAGTTAGGGAAGACTCTATCATAACTTCTGAGATCAGTTGATGGGCTTAACCTGTCTTCTCCCCCATTGTCACAGACATTTTTTATGAAAAATCCTTTTCTTTAGGATTTTTCTCTTGAGAAGCTGAGAGGACTCAGGAACAAAATGCAAACAATACTTACCTGCTGCTGTGGAATGCAACAGGTGGATCTTTGATTGGTCTCATGCAGTTTTTTCTAATTAATGGCCAATCAAAGTCTAACTGTCTGGACTGTCTCTCTCAGTCACAGGATTTTGCTATCATTCCGTTCTTTCTTCTTTGCTTGCAAGCCTTCTGATGAAATCCTTTCTTCAATTCTTTAGTATAGCTTAAATATATATCATAAAATAAGTCTTCTGAATAATAATTAGCCTTCTGAAACATGGAGTCAGATCCTTGTCTCTTCCCTCTTTCTGGGACCCCTGTGAACTCCACCACACCTCATAGGGTCGCATATTGGGTAAGAATTGTACTCTGTCCATGATGAATGCTTTTAGTGGGGATCTTACCTTTTCTGTGTATTGTTTGAACATGTTTTTGCAGTCCAATACTACCACTGACAATGCTTGAAACTTAACCTACCACAATTTTATATAAATGAGGAATGCTGTTCTGTGAACTCTTGGTGTGAGTCTTTCACAGGCAGTTGCAGCAAAAGGCAACATATTCAGTGCAGTGGAAGACCCAGTGGGGGATCACAAGGTGGGAAGATCTGCCAAAGGATCTCCCTCGTGATGCTCTGTGCCCCTGAATGAGTCAGTCAAGCCATTCTCTGATCTAGCAGGACTGCTCAGGGAAGGATTCCCATAATGGGACACCAACAGACAGGCTGGACACAAGAGTCTTGGCTTTCCTGGGGTGCTGACAGACTAATTAAACACTGAGGGCTAAGTAATGTCCCCACATTAAGGGTCGAGGAAATCTCCCCTTTCCACACAACAGGGGCTTATAAGAAGGATGGGGACAAACTTTTTAGCAGGTTATATAGAAATAGAAGGGATAATGTTTATAAAGTAAAAGAGGGTATATTCAGTTTAAATCAGAGGAATGAGCTGGAGCAAGTCAGCCTGAGATGTGGTAGATGCCTTGTCTCTGGAAATATTGAAGGTCAGGTTGAATGGGACTCGGAATAATCTGATGTAGTGAAAGATGTCCTTGTTTATTGTTGGAGATTTGGACTAATTGAACTTTGAAGGTCAGTTCAAACTCAAACTCAAACTATTCTATGATACTATGATTACTGATATGACATGCTCCTTCATATGAAACCCTGATTCTAAGTGGAGATTCTAGGAGTCTCCACAGAAATATGTCACAACTTGAATTAAATAATTTTAATAAAAATATCTTCTTTCATTTCTCAAGTGAATATATGGGTAAAACAGAAACTAGAATTCTATCCATGTACATCTTATAGGGAAGGTGGGAAGATGAAGTTATCTATCCTTTGTGTAGTTTGAGCAAGTGCCATCTCTCTTTACATATGATTTCATTTAAAAAAATGAAATTTTATTAGTATGTAATTATAACTTAAAAGGCAAATTAGGAACGTGAATTTTTGAGGTTTTGGTAGTAGACAACAAAAGGGCAAATACTGAAGAATGAAAAATAAACATTAAGAATCTCAAACTAGAAACTTACTGTACAATGTTAGAAACAACTGCCAAAGACACCACAAAGTTTATACAGCACATGGAGAACATGTGTCTGATCTTACTGGCATTAATAAACAGGCAAAAATGATTATAAGTTATGTGCTTCAGAAATGTATAGTGCTGAGTTGGCTGAGTGAAATTTTATGGACTCTTTCTACAGACATTTTCCCTATCTCAAGGGGCCAGCTCCTTATTAGATAGGGAAGTCAGTGAAGAAGAAATTTGGGGAATTTCTGTGCCTTTGAAAAATGGTTTGAACTTGAGCACAGGCTTGATTTTAACTTCTCAGAGGTTGCATTTAAAAATAAACCAGAACATTTCTGTTGGTTATATCTAGTGTATTTTGCTGTCCATTTATATTTAATTATATGCTCTTCTACTATATAAATTCAGATCCATTGTACAAAGATATATGAAATGATTAGATGATCACAGTTTTAATTAAATATTTTCCATTTAAATTTTCTCTTTAAAAGGACATTTCATTTATTATATGAACTTCCATACTGCTCAGAGATAATTAGCAGCACACATGAAATGTACCTGGGGTGCTTTGATGGTGTTTATTTCAGTAGAATAAGAAAAGCAGGAAAATTAATTTTGATAAAGTCCAAATTAAACATTAAAGAAGGAAAAAACTGTTTAGAACATTTTAAAATTTATGCGAACTCTTCTGTAGAATTACTGCTACTGTGTGAAAGAAAATTGACTAATTAACTTGTGTAAAACTAGCCCCTAATGGAAGTATCTGACTTTGAACTACTGCTGTTTAGAACACTCAGCTGGAAGGACAAACACAGGAGAGGCATCAATAGAATTAATGATGGTGGCAAAGTGGATTCACAGAGATGAAACTATAATGTTCTCATATGGTCCATGAGGAGAAACAGTAGGAGAGACTGTAGATTTTTCTTAAAAGGAAGATGACAATAACCTATTTGATATGTTGAACATAAGTATAAAAATCCCATCTGAGACTTCGCAGTGCCAATTTTCATTGCTTCTAGCAGTGGTTGCAGATCTTTTATAAATATTCATAATAATTTTATCACACTAACCAACTGTTTTAATATATAAAATGCCAAATACATTAAATGTTTGTTTCTTTATGGCTTTTTTTACACTCAAAAAACAAACGTTGATAGATGCAATGCAGAGGGCTTTAAAAAGCCCTAGTACATTTTTCTTAAAGAACTGAATTTTTTTAAATAACATAATGTTTTCTCTTACCTTACTGCCTTTTAGTTCTGGATATGTGATCTAGAAATTATTTCTCCTCTCATGCAATAAATACAAATAGCTTCTCTAAGAATAAGCCAGAGGCCTGTCGCCACTTATGCCACAGTCAAGGCAGCCATGATACACAGAATAGCACAATTCCAGAAGGTTTTAAGCGTTTGCCCATACAGAGTAACACCACACCACACCACACCACAGCACACCACAGCACACCACAGCACACCACAGCACACCACCACAGGCATCCACCCATCCAGAGCAACACCATATCACATCAGAAGGCTGCAAGTAGCTGCTCCTTTTGTTCTTTAGCCCAACCTTTTACACCCCTCATGTTGCTGCACTGCACCTGAGTGCCCTCAGTTCCCTTTGGTGTTGGTCAGTGCCCCTGGGCACTCCCTGGCTCATTGCTGTCAGTGCTGCTCACCTGCTGCTCACAGCTGTGCCCACTGGGGGTGAGGCTCAGCCACAGCCCCACTCCCAACTACCACAAACCTGTGCCTACAGAGGCTTTAGGGCTGCAAGGTCTAAGCAGTATGACATAGCCCAATTTTGCTGATTATTACCAATTCTGCATAGAGGTGTTTTGTTTCTGTGCTATAAATTCAGTTGGAACTCTAGGGATAAAGCATTATCAAAAAGCATTAGGACTGAGATTGGCTTCTCAGGGAAGAGCTTACCAAGAAGACCTGAGCAGCAGCCTTTCCACAAAGGTTTTTCAGGTAAGTCTGTGGGGCTTGGCACTGTTCTTCTGCAAAGAAGCAATTTGATCCCCAGCCTGACAGCTGGCTGATGGGCCTGATTCTGCACACACAAAGAAAAACCTCATCTGGAAGGGATGAAACCTGGACCCCTGTCTGCCTGATTGCAATTTCTGTACAAGTTCTGCTGAATGAGGGCCACACATCAGCTTGATATGGGGAAAAAAATCACAGGAGAAAGAGATGTTCCCTCCTCTATACTCCTTCCCACATTGCCTCAGAAGGAACATGTTAGCTTCAGCAAAGACTGTTTTCTGTGTTAGAATACAGTCTCCTGCTTTGCTACAGAACATGGCAGTCCTTGGGCAAAACATATTTGCTGGGGTTTTTATCTTCAATTACAACAGTGTGACCTATGGTGGTACTGCCTATTAATGTATATTCATAATTTTACTTTGTCAACAATATATCCTCTTGGTGCACAGTTTGTTGTTGAAATATCTCAAATTAAACATAAAGCTCCAAATATAAAAGTTACAGCTCCATTATATGGATGTGAGAAAAAGATCAAAAGAGTCTAACATGGACATCCACAGAGCCATCTGCAGGGTAAGATTTTAGATACCAATCTTTTCTATTATATTATTTTTTGTATCCTCTTATGGTGAATTGTACTATTAGATAAACATTATTAAATGTACATCCACATAAGAAAGCAAAATTCTAGTGACTGGGGAAAAATTTTCTGAAGGGAATTGACAGGAATGCATCTGTTATCATTCATCAGGGTTCTCCAGGTAAATTACTTGTAGGAGTTAAAACCATTATTCCTTTTTTGCTTAGCTTCACTCTCCCTTAAAAGCACAAGCTGCTTCCACTGCACTGTAGGAACACTCTTTAGAAATCAACAGCATTTCCTGTTGCTCTTTCTGAAGGTACCAGGGCACACACTGGCAATTTTTCCAACACAAAATTCCACATTTTGTGGAAGTGCAAGTGTCAGTACAGCTTCTCAGAGAAATTTCAAACATTTTCTTTGAACAGCCAATGGTGAAACCCAGAATGATAACAGAGATTGTTTTCTCTTTCTTTAAAGCTGTGTGCATTTGTTTGCCAGCACAGCTCTGCTGTTCAGGCAATATGTATAATTTGTTTAGACCTTGTCTCAAGTGTAGTGCTGGCAAATGGAAACAGACCTTACAATGACATTGCTTCCTCTTCATCTTTCAGCTTCAGTTTTTGTGTCTACATAACTCAATTTCTTTGCTGGCTGTAAGCACACAGCCTTACAAGAATCAGTGGTTTGCCAGGATGATGGGAGAAAGGCATATTGACAAAATAGACTTGGATACACTATGCAGACCATATAAGTTGAAAGATACTTGCTAAGAGCATAGTAAGGAGCTGTTAGGCAAAAAAAAAAAAAAAAAGTAATGAATAAGCATTTTTGCACTCTATAAGAAGTGGAAAGCATTTTTAATTTGCCTGCCCTTCCACAGGAAGTGTATGGCAGATCACGAATGGGAGAGTGTGTAGCAACCCATGTAGAGTGGCACTTTCTTGTGCATGAAATGCACTTCTGTGGGTAATCATCACTGACCTGTAGATTCTGTCATTTTTATGCAATTCAATGGTTTCTCCCTGGAAAGTAAGGACAGCTAGTATGCCAAAGACTTGACAATTTTCATATCTCAACTTTCCCATTACCATGTTTTCAAAACTGCGCTCCGTTCCAGGCTTGTAAACTCCAGTATACTAGAATTCCATTATCCTCAGAATTTGCACTGGATTAATTTAATATATTTTTTCAGTATGTTTACTTTGTTTGGTTGTTTTTGAGTTTTTTTTCAGTTTAACACTAATGATTCAGGAGGAAACAGGGGATCTTAAGGAGAGATAATACTTGTTGCCATGATCTAAACTACTTGCTGTGGATAAATAGATAGTGAGGTACTCAGTCCACCCTTGGGACCTAGAGGAAAGCTTTGCATCCACAGGTGATTTCTTGTTTGTGTACTCTCTTTATCAGCTTTCACTGCCCAGTTGTGTGCCAGAGGCTCTATTGGAGCCATTCTAAATCACTGGGTGAGCCCTACTCAAGCCATTCCATACCCTGAGGTGGTCAGCATCTGGCAGCAGTATGATTAACATGAAACAAACAACAGCTCTTTTTTCCCTACCACTTCCCTTTTGGGCATTAGTCTTATTTTCCCTGTCTTCAGGTAAAGATAAGGAAAACAGATACCTACAGCCATAAATTGTTTAAGACAATCAGATTAAAAGCAATGAGAAAATACTATCAGCTGCAAAACAAGAACACTGACTTCTAACTTATGAAATCTGTTTAAGGAAAAGAAAATCTGTGATGAGAACAGAAAAATCTATTGAAAAGTGTATCTGTGGGCAGATGTTTAAAAATATTTTTAGGAAGCAGGTTATGGTATTGTCAAAATAATGTAGTTAAGTAACTTTATTGAATAAAAATCTGCTGAACTCTGAAATTGGTTCACACATCAGTAATTGTATAAGTGTGATTAATGCTCAAACTGTTTTAATTTATTCCTTTTCTTAAAACACTGCCCTCTGTCTTCTAAGTAGGTGGAGTTATTTATTATAAAATTGACAAACCAGTACATTAATTAAAAAATTTCCTATGGTATGGATATAAAAAAAATGCTATAATATATTTTCTTTAGAACTTTTACAATTACTATATTTATTCTTAGAAGCAGTTCTTAGAAGCAGCTGCAAATCAGGAGAAATTCAATAGCAGACTTCTTGCAATAATTGCTAAATCAATAGTATGTAGTAGAATTTTTTAATATCAGTACTTCTTGAGAGAGGAAGATCTGTTCATGTTCAAGAATTGTGTTTGTCGCCTGTTAAAATTATATGTCCAAATGATAACCATATTTCTCAAACTGAGTCAAAGCTGCAGTGTTGTCTTTTTGTGCTTTAGAAGCCAACAAGGTGAATATCATATCTTTGATCTTCTTCAGAGCCCAAATAAAATGGGGGATTCATGTTTTCACTATTCATGGCAACTTTGGGAAATACAACCCTTTTCCTAACCTTTTAATATCAGTGAAATGTGTGTGCTGCATTGACTACTAGAAGCAATCCACAATAAGGCCTTCACATCTCTATGGGAATTATGGGGTTTGGATCCCACAGTAGTAGATCCTCATGAAATTTAATGTCAGGTGAAGTTATTCACAAGGACAGGACGGATGTGACCTGGCACTGATCTGATGGGAAACTGCTGAAACATGGCATTGGACCATATTACCTAAAAGGCTTTTGAAAATGCTCCTGCTATAATCAATAGCACATAGAAGAAGCAGCTGCTCAGAACCATGCACAATAATTTTATCCATTTTTTGCTATTTTTTTCTTCAAAATTTTTTGCTAGGAACAGCTGAATATTTTAAATACAATTGTTCCTTTTCTTTTTCCTCTGAGAAAAACTGATAGACCACAAACTGTTTTCAGACTGAAAATCTGTATGTACTTTTGAGAATATAATTTTAAATTATTTCTTTATTTTATTTCATAAACTTCATTTTTATTAGAGGTTTCCTCATTTACGAACTTTTAAAACAGTTTAGATGATATAGCTGCCTATGATGACCTTTCACTGACAGTCAAAGTGTGGCTACTGAAAAATGCATATGTACATACAAGTGCTTATTTTTGACTACAGGCATTGTCCTGTCTTCATCAACTGTGTGGTGTCACATTTTAAAATTCACTTTGAGCTAAAAGTTGCCTTCTTTGTCACTGACTATCAGGAACACTCAGTATAATTCATATTCTTTTTTCTATGCATATAGCATTGAATTTGCCTCTCATAGAGCACGATTTCCTAAAGTAGTGCAGTCCACCTGGAAATACTTATATTGGTGTATTATTAACTACTCTACCATTTTCTGTGGTTATCTGCATACACAGGAGAAAGACACCCCAGAAACTACAGGCCTGCCAGACTATCTTCAGTGCTTGTAAAACCATGGAAAATATTATTCTGAGAAGTATCCGAAAGCACCTGGAGTGTCGCAGTCATAGGTAACAGCCAGCACCAGCTTCCTGCCTGTCAAACCTTATTTCCTTCTGTCAAAGGAAATCCACGTAGTTTATCTAGGAAACTGAGTGAATGCAATCTTTTCAGCAATGCTTTCAATGCTGCCTCTCACAGGACGCTCCTGGACAAAATACTAAGAACCAGGTTACATAGTGGGTGGGCAACTGGCTCAGAGTCAGGCACAAAGGGTTATAATGAGTGGTGTGACACCAGTCTGGTGACCTGTCACTAATGGGGTTCCACAGGGCTCCATCCCCAGTCCTGTGCTCTTCAGCATCTTTATAAACGACTTGGACAAAGAGCATGAAGGAATACAATATAAGTGTGCTGGTGACACTAAACTGGGAGGAGCTTTAAACTCCCTCAAGGACAGAGAGGCCCTACAGAGAGACCTTGACAATTGAGAGGGCCAGGAAGTCACCAACCAGCGTTTAGCAAGGACAAGGGCCAGATTCTGCACCTTGCTTAACATTTCCAGGGGCAATTTAGAGAGTTAAAACAAATTGATCTAGTATTTTTTTTCCCAAACTCTCAGTTGGAATGAATGTCATCACACTACAGTTTCATCATCAAAGTTTTAAACTTGTATGCATTTTAAACATGTTCAAGTGTAGATAAGTAATTTGATTCTGGTTAAAATAATGGCAACAGATGCTCTTAATTCAAGCAATGTATTTTTAAAGGCTGCAGCACAGCTGTGAGTATGCGGGAAATGACACTGGACCACAATTAGTTATATATTCTTTTTATTATAAAAGTACCCTTCAGTTATCTTACTTGATATAGTACTAAACATGATCTCAGTAAAGAAGTAATAAAAAAATCCATATTACCCAAGAGAATTGCCCTTGTGTTATCGATTAAAGTAAATAAAACCTATAATATTGTGTCCCTCTTGTCTCTTAGAGCAATGAATGCATTTCAAGTTTGCTTGTCTGAAGCTTTTATACTTTGGAACACTGTATTAGTTTAACATGTATTAAATTACTTACAGTGAATCCTCCAATTACATTAAGACACAATCCTTCATTCAGACAGTTGACGCTGAGCAGCCTGCAGTAGTCAATTACTTCCTCACAGTTCTTCCCAGTGAATCCTGGCATGCAGCTGCAAATACACCAGTGTATTTTAGAGAACTTGCATTTTAAAAGTTAATTGTATTTAATTATGTTCCATAATTCTATTAAATTATGTTCTTGCAGTAACAAAACAAATCTCTTATGTTATTTAAAATAAACAGAATATGTTTTCAAGAAATTAAAAATCCCTTGGATGATTCTGAATAATTTTGCTTTTTCATAAATAATTTCCTTAATTGATTAAAATATTTTCAAACAAACATTTCATATAATCTTCCAGGAAAAAAAAATCTATAATGAGGTAATATTTAATAAACAGTTGTTGACAAGGTAACAAGATTTTGGAAAACTATTAGAGAAAATAGGTCAATTTAAGCATCAGGGAGATGTTTTAATATAAAAAAAAAATATGATAAGTGAAGTATAAACACCAGTCATTGCTAATGGATAAAGAATAGTATAAATAGTAAATAATGACATGCTTAATTATGTAAATAACAATCTAGAGACAACAATGCATAGTTGTTGACAGGTTTGCTTAATTGTAGTTCAGTATTTTCTTTAAAGAAAAAAATAGCATTCAATTTTTGTGACTGTTAGTTCCACGTGATGCCAGTGGAGGGATGGATAAGTCATGTATGTAAAAAGAACTGCAGAAATTTATTCTGCTTCATGTCAACTATTACTATTAGTGGGAGAAAATCCTTTCCTGATGTAGCCCTCCCATGTTAAAAAAAAATCTCTAATACACAAATAAAAGAGAGGAGATTCAAATGGATAGTAAAGAAGTCTTATTTAAAATCAATAATGGAACAATGTAGAAAATATTTGAATACTTATATCTTGATAGATAATCCTTGTAAACACTCTCACTATCTTCTTACAGACACAGCATGCTCCCCTTTCTAAAGGCCATTTCTGGTACCAGGGAAAGAAAAGACTTGAGAAGAAAAAGGAAATGGCCAGTTAGCTGAAAATTTGTGTTTGTGAAAGAATCCAAAAGTAATAGATGGGAATTTCTTTAACTCTTTCTAAAGAAGCAGGTTTTTTTCAAATTGTTCAGTCCAGAAGTTGGAAATTATGAAGATTATACAGAATTGCTTCTGGTTTTCCTATGTTCTTGCTCCTAATAAATATGACATCCAGATGTGTTGCTTGTGTTTTCTCATTTAGAAAAAACTTATCCAATCCCTGGTTTCAAAATTCATGGAGCTTCTCGCAGTTACACAGTACACTAAAGTTAGGGATATATTTTCCACAGCAACTTCTTGGGCAGCAGTATTCAATAGAAATCAACTGGGTTAACCAGACTGCCTAAATCAGTTCAAGACGTCTATCTGTGGCTCTGAGTGTGAGGAATGCACAGACACATTTAGCATGTCCAGAGGCTTAAGTAATTTATTAACCTTAGTGAAGCTTTAAACTGGTTGGATTTAATCAGAAATCCCTGGAAACCAACCACAATTCATGCACAGGACCATGTGGACAGAGGTAAATGAATATGGAAAAACCTTCTGTAAATGGATGTATACTTTGGGGCTGGTATAGACACAACCACATAAGAACACTCTAAGAAAGTTGCAATGAACCACATAATCCTCATGCTCCTCTTAAAAAAAAGGTGCTACATGTGATCATATTTCTGCCATTTCAAGTACTCCACGTCAAAATTCTTGCAAACTGTATTCTTAAAAAAGTTCTAGTTCATGTATTGTAGTTAAAAGGAGTTTTTCATTATTAAAGTTTACATATGAAAGGGATGTAAATAATAATAAAAATATTTTTTATATTGTTATAATTTTTAAATCTAAAACCAAGTCAGAGCAACTCAATTACAATGTTTTTTTTACTGAATTTTTTTACTGATGACCAGAAGTAAAAGAGTTCCTAGATTTTTTGCTTTAATCTATGACTATTTCATTAACTTGATAATCTAGAAAGACAATTCTAGAAGTGGCTTCTTCTAATTTTTATATTTGCTCATTTTTTCTGGTTTTGGGGTTTTTTGGTTGTTTTGCAATAAACATACTAATGTAAGGAAAGGGAAATGTAAGCTAACAGGAAAAAAAGTTGATAGTAAAGTTCCACAGACAGCACCAACAGAACATTTTCTCAGAACACCCTTTCACATCTATCATAAAGTACATGAATAATAGAAGAAGATAGAAAGCAAACAATCATAGTTTATTTTGATGGATTTGCTCGTTCACTGCCTATTTGAATTCACCTTAAATTTTGACATTTAGGAAAAAATGTGACTATTAGATTCTTAGCACAAAGTTGTGTGTGATATCAAGACTGAAAGGATGGAATTAGAATACAAGATAGCCATACATCATAACTGAAGTGGGGAAAATTAAATTGTTCCTGTTTTGTTATATGTTTAGAATGGAAAACTACTGCTTTTCCAAAGAAGGAAGTATATAGTGAGAAGCAGGGATTGTGTAGGATATAAGAACGTAGTTTGGGCGTAAGGCGAACATCATAGCATAGGTGGAAGCAAAATAGAAAGTAATGAAGTAAAAAGTTCAATTCAGCTATTATTTTAACTTGTATGTGCATCTGACTTAAACACCATTACATTTATTTATGATGTTAAAAAGCTATAGAAGTGGATCATGTTGCAGTATGACATTACAGTATTGCAGTATTACACCAAATGTAGTATGAAACACATGCAGTTTATTGTGGAGTGACTAGACAGAGATATAACATGCAGTATTTGACAATGATTACCAAGAATGAATCAAATCTTCTCTTAAAATGTTGATGAGCAGCTACAAATCCCTCAAATTAAAGCAATGTAATTAATGCTAGATTTCCTTTGGGTGAAGTGAATTAAAACATGAATCACAGGCAGAAATTGTCCAAGCCTGTGAGTTTAGAAAACTGAAACTGTCCAACCACTGTCTACTCTGTTAGTCAAGTAGCTAATGCAGACTATGATTTCAAAAAGAAAATTTTGAATTCTTAAAACAGTGAAGCCTGCTGACTGCTGGACTTCTCTGTCTGTCAACACCTTTGCATTTCAGCACACTGGCAAGACTGTAGCTCTCACAAACAAAAGTACTGAATGTGGTCTCCTTGTATAAAATATGCAATTCATACTACTTAAAAATGCTTTCTCTCACCTAAATGCCTCCTTTCAAGTACAGAGGCATAAATAAATACTTCTATTAACTATTTCAGGCTAAGTGGTGGAAAACTAATTTTAATTTCACCAAAAAAAAAAGAGAACAATATTTTTATTTATTAAAAATAATCATAAAAATTATTGTAATCAATAATTGAAGCCTTTGGGGACTGAATAGCAAAACTAAGGCAGAACACTGGAGATTTTCAACAAGCAATTGGACAGGGTACTAGGGAATCTCATCTAAATTCACTTTGCCATGAAAGGTTGGACCAGAAGATACTTCTGGTATCTTGGCTGCTCTATGAGCCTCTGACAGCATTGTATATTTATTGTGTTCTAATACTCTGTTATTGTATTGTAGCCCTCTACCTTTGGACAAAGAAAACTGCAAACTTGTGTAAGACGTGTCAAGTCACCTGTTCTGGATATTTCTCTGTGGAAGAAATGAGTCACTTTCTGGAGCTCTCCGCCTTCATCAAGAATGTCTGGTGGGAAAATTGATTGCTCGGGTTGACTATGTGGATTGAACACTATTACAGTGTTGTTTTCTAGGTTGTCTGTTCCCCTTTTAGAACACTCTTGGTGTTAATGAGCTTATAACCCACCCCAATGTAAAGTGGTTTTTAATTGCCCATTTTTAAGTTCTGTTATATTGATCTAAATAATGACTTCCATGCTTATTCTCACGTAATATTATCAAAGGAAACATAGTTCAACCACAACGCTTTCCCATAGACATTTTTATTAAATAATTCCTATGGTACAATGAAGTTCTTGGTACACATCATTTCTACAAATACTTTGTGGAATTATAAAGTATTCAATATGAATAACAGGGCCAGGATAATATTTTATGACTTCTTTTTTGGTTTGGTTTCTGTTAATAAAGGTAATATAGATTAATTTTTCATGTTATGCATATTTTTAAATGTAAACGTCAACACATTTCATGCTAATATACATGTATTGTGGGAAGACTAGCTATATAATAATAAATTATTAGCTTATGGCCCAGTTTAAAGAATTGGAAAATTAATGATCACTGTTGTTCAGTGCATTACATATCTATATGGGAAGATCTAACTGTATATGAGCTTGCATATGTGTGTTTGTATGTATATCTGTATTTAGGAGTGAATAAGAATGAAATTGTTTGGATTTGCTTTTTTGGGAAAATTGTAAACAGTTCTACTTATATTTATATTTTAAGTCCTCTAAATTGAAACTCTGCTGATGCGCTGTAACTCTGTGTTCTATACTTTTATATTTTTTTGAAGCTTCCAAGTTCATTCATAATATGTTGTCAGGCTTTTTTATATCACAGCTTTCAATTTTCTGCTTTTATGAATATCCTAACATTTGAAAAATGTTTACTTCAGTAAGGCTTATCAGAATTTACTCCGGCAGCAAGAGAAAAGCCAAACAAAGGGGAACAGGATAAACTGTACTCCTTCTGACATAGAAAAAACTTCCAAAAAATCCATTTTAAAATGAAATTAAATTATACATTGGGTCACTTCTGGTATTTTCAAATGGATAATTTTTAGCATGATCTTTCTGAATTAAACAGTTTTTCATATGCTGCTTGAAGGACCAATTTAAAGTCTACTAATGCATGTCTGTGAACTATAAATTAAGTAGGTTCCCTTATCTTTTCAGAAACAACATAAACTTCATGTACCCTGAAAGGGAGTGACACATGTAGTACTGTCGCAGACATTTTTCCACAGAAATCCTTTCTTTCAGATTTCTGCATTTTCTGGGAAGCTGAGGGCCCCAGAAAGAGAATGTAAACAATTGTTATCAGCTGCTGTGGAATGTATCAGGGACACCTTGATTGGCTCATGTTTGTATGTTTATAATTAAGGGCCAATCACCAGTGCAAGCCAGGGGACTGAGTCCCTGGACACAACTTTGTTTGGGATTCTTTGTTTTCTATTCTTAGCTAGTTAGCATCTGCAAACTTCTCTCTTTATTCTATTTAGTATAGTAATAATGTATTATATTTCATATATCAATAAATCCAGCCTTCTGATCAAGAAACAAGATTCCTGTCTCTCTCTCACCAGCAGTGACCCACTCAGGCGCTGTAATATAGTACGACTGCCTCAATTGTCATCAGCATTTTAAAATTTATATATTTTTTTAATAGTATTAATAATGAAAAAAACTATAGCCCTTAAATGTTTTAAATCTTTTTGTATCACTCCCAGAATTTACAAGAAGCCTAACAGAATAAAGCACTATATATATATATTTAAATATATATTAATATTTATATAAATATTTATATATTTATATATATTTATATATATATATATATATATATACATATTTAAAACATAAGTGTCCTCTATATGAATGATGATGTCTTTTTTTTCTGCAATCTGTGTGATATCACCAAGTGAACCAACAAAGTACTGAAATAAATTAATTTCCAATCTTACCGGCAGTTATAGTTTTGCTGTTGAGCTATGCAAGTCGCATTATTTAGGCAGGGCAATAATTCACATGGATTCAGTATTCTCTCACAGAACTTGCCAGTAAATATTGGCATACAGATACATGCCACATCCTATAGAAGAAAGGGAAATTAAAAATCATAATTTGTTGTACAAAAGGCAGTACAAAATTTACTGTTTATGATGTTTACATGCATTACTAGAGAGACCCCAACTAAGACAACTTTTCATTGTACAAAGCAGTCTACAAAGACACAAGAGTTCTTGTCTCAGATAGATTACAAAATTTATTTAGGACAAGAAGAACAGGGCTTCCAGAACAGATTATACCATACTTGAGTTTGCTAGATGGAAATATACCAGCTTTAAAATTACAGTTTCTCAAAACTGAATCAAGAAGGAGTTTTATAATTAATTTGGGTTTTTTTCCTCATTTCTCTTTTTTTTTTCAATATAATGTTTGTATCAATTAAACACAAGCAGTACACAAAGTACATCAATAACCAAACCATCACTAACTAGAGGAGGAAAGAAAATTATTTTTAAAAATTGTTTTTAAAACATTTTCTCCTTCCATATAAAGCAAAGTCTGTGCTTTGCTTTAGCAGTTAAAGATATCTGTCAGTTACTGCAATCTCTAATTTGAACAGCAAGAAAAGTAAGTTATTTTACAAAACAAAATATTTCTTAGGGCTGGCAGTCCCACCCTATTTTCCTATCCTCTTCTTAGGCCTTTTGAAGTCTGAAAGTAAAGGAAAAAGTAAAGGGTTTGTTCCACTAATGAAATTGAAAGTGCTTAGGTGCCTCTTTAGAACTGGTCTTAAAGGTATAATCAGGAAACTTCAACTCCCACTGAGACATTTCCATACATATGAAACAAATTACTACAACTGTTTGCCTATTGCACAAAATAGTTTTTGCTAGTATATCTAGTAGACAAAATATTTAGACAGGTTGCATAACTTAGAAATCTATCCATTTATTCAGTAATTCAGATGTCTCTTTTTCTCTCTGTATGAATATGTATCACTGCTAAATGATAACTAAGCTTTTGAACTCTTCTTTTGATTCTGTTTTGATTCTGTACAATCCCTGCTATTTGCAATAGACATGCCAGTGAAAGGACATCAACAGTTTATTTTGACATACTACCAGGTATGACTTTAGCATTAAAACTCCGTGAGTTTTGCATGAATTTATTCTATTTTATTAAAAGAAATGGGAAAGAAAAAAAGGAATTTAAAAATTTATGCTCTATGAAAAGCGAGAACAAGAAAATAAAATAAAGGTCACATGATGCTTCATGTTTGTGTCAGATGATTTTATTAGGGAGAGGGGAAAAAAAACCAAACCAAAACATAGGTAGTTCCTTAAGTGATCACCATGCAACTGATGTGAAATGGGGAATTTGGGGGTTTTTGCCATAAAAATACTATAAACAGGACACATTGAGAAAATTGTATGTTTCTTCATGAAGCATGTAAAGCTAGTTTGAAAATTCACATTGGAATTGTTCGGACACTTTCACGGAACGCATCCTCCTGTAAGGCATGTCAAAGTATTTGGATGACAGCAAGGTGATTAAAAACAGACAATGTGTCTTCACAAAGGATAAATCATGTCTGACTAATGGTGTCTTTCAATGATCTAGTAACTGCATTGATGGGTAAGGGAAGAGCAACTGATACCATTTACCTTGACTTCTGTGAGACCTCTGACATCGTCCCACACATCATCATTTTTGTTAAATTAGTGAGATGGGAGGAAAGTTGTAAATGCCCCATCCCTTGAAGTGCTCAAGGTCAGATTGGATGCAACTTCCAGCATCCTGATCTAGAGTAAGAAGTCTCTGCCCACTGCAGAGATGTTGGAAATAGATCATATTTAAATGTTCCTTCCAGCCCAAATCATTCTACGATGCAATGCTGTAATTCTATGATTCTCTGTTTAAATAAGGATCTCTAACACTTATACTTACATTTGGCAAATCGATACATGTACCTCTGTTCTGACATGGCCTTGAAGAACATTCATTGATGTCAATTTCACAGTTGTGACCAAGAAAACCAGAAGGGCAATTGCAAATATATCCAGACTGGTTATACTGGCATATACCTCCATTCAGGCATGGCTGAGAGGCACAAGGATCACCAGGTTCCTCACAAAATGGACCTAAAAGAAAGAAACATTAAAAAAAGTTTTGGAGTGATGCTTTGCATGCTCTTTGACATTACTTTTTTACTGTCGTGTTTCCATATTATTTCTCTTTGTTGCTGTTGCTGTTGTTGTTGAGGGATTGAGAGTCTTTTATTGTGTGTCTCTAATCTTTTTTACACTGTGAAGCTCCAATTACTGCCTGGGACATCTGCGAGCTATCCACCATCTAAAAAGCAAAGAATTTAACATAGTCCTAAGTGCTTTGTTTGCTTTGGTCAATTAACAAGGTAGGAATCGCTGGGAGCAACTAATCCCATCTGTAGCAAAGGAAGGATGTGACTGGAGCCATGGTCCCGTGAGATGCTGAATAGTCACTGAACATCTCACAGCACTTATTATTAATGGAAAATGAATCCAGCGGATTCCCAGACCAGGAGGGTTCTTCTCATTCCTGTTTACAGATCCAGCCAGTACTGAACCTGAACGTGCTTTCAGTAAGGAAACACACAATCACACACATATACACACTACAAATCTGCAGGCCCTGTGAATCATAATGAACAGTGTCTTATTCCTTAGATAAACATGAACAGCAGACAAATGAGCATAAGAACCAATGATGGCTCAACCTTTTTCCTTTATCTGACTAGTTAGTATTGAAGTTCAACAATGAACATACACACCCCTTCATTTTCTAAATGTTATAAAGAGAAAGCCTCATTAGTAGATGCCTCAAGAATCAGCATAGATTTTATCTTATTTTATCTGATTTCCCTATCCAGATCTTGAACCTCTTGCTGACTTGCTGGCTCAGAGCTTGAGTTGTTCCAGATCTAGATGTCATTCTAGTTTCTGGCTAGTCTAGTTCAAATATCTATCACTCCCCACTATGAGAGCTGTTAGCACAGAAGTAGTAAAGAAAGATTGTTACTCAGTCTCTGTTGGCCTTGCAAGAAGAGAATCCATAAAATTTCCCCAACTCACCTTCTTTAATTATTTTAAATTTCCATGTCTCTCACAAAATTCTCCCTTAAATGTCTGTGAAATCCAGTGCTTGCTCATGGTGGTCTGTGCAACATTTGTGAGCGACTTATCCTGTTACTTGTTGAACTCAGCAGTTTCTCATGTTATGTCCAGTAGCTTCCCATGTTCTCCTAAATTCTTGTAACCCTAGGCAGGATTTACTTGATCTTTCTGCATACCTTAACATTTATGAACTGCCTAAGTATTTTTGACAATTAGCTCTTTTTAATCCTGTGACATGAAAGGTAAAGCAGAATTATAGCATCTAAGAATTTATTTCCATTTACTTCTGGAAAATTATGTATCAAATATGCTTTTTACATACATTTTATTTTGGTGCACTGATTCAAACCATGTCCCTCATACATACTTACACATTACATCAGAAGAAATTTTTAACAATTTGCTAAAAAATTCAGCAGCTTTGTAATAAATTCCTTGTGAAGCAGTAATATGTATTGATTCAATATTTTGTTAGTAATTTTATTCAAATTACTAGCAAAATATTGAATCAATACATATTAGATGTATAATTTCTAAATGGTAAACAAAATACTTTTACTCAAATAGTAAACTACAGGATAAACATAAATAATTAATTACAAACCACCTAATAGATAAGTATATGAACCTCCAATAACTGAATTATGAATAGAATAGCTATCTAAAGCAACTGAAAGTATGTGGAGCAACATTTACCAGAGGATTGAAATACCACACTCTGTCTCCATTATATACCAGAACAGCTGATGTGACAGGGTCAAAACATTTCCCTTTTTTTTCATTCATTCAGTAGAAATAGTTATTCCAATAAGGCAAAATGAATTGGATCTATCTTTTATGACAGATTATTCACTTGCCTTTAGCATCTGAGGGCACTCAAAGAATCTTTCAAAATTTTTTGCTATCTCTCATCACCATAGTAACCAAATTACAGTACATTGCAAATTCCAGATGTTAGGGCTTGCTAATAGAGCAAGCTAAGGAGGCTATTGCTCAGAAAAGGGTCATTAATTGGTATTAGTGCATATGTAAGAGAATATCTGCAACATGAAGTGAGGGGGATTGGTCAAATCTCTCTTATTATTCAATTTACTGTCTAGCTGTCCTGTTCTACTTCAGCGCACCATTGTACCCCAGCAGTACTCATAGATGAGGTTATATGTCAAGGCTCACCTTTTTTTTTTTCTCCATTATTAGCCACACTTGACAGTAATGGGTGCTCCTGTCCCACCCACAGTAACAATCAGAAGAAGGAAAATGAGCAAAATAGTGACTCCATTTGCTCTACCCAAAGGAAAGCCAGAAAGTGAAATCTCACTAGGTGAATGGAATAATGAGGTTTTCCTGCCATTGTTTCTACCCCTGAATCCACTCACTCCTCCATGGTTTTTTGTGCCACCATGACCAAGCATTTGTTAGCATCTTGTTAAAAAATGGCTCTCAATAGGATTATTAAACAAAGAAAGACTAAATGAACAAAACAGGACAGAACAATAAACACCAGTGGAGAAAACCAGATGAAAGAGATGCCTTTGGTAATGTCATGGTCATCTGTAGCAAAACTAGGAAAACAGTATTATTCTGTTAAAAAAAATAAAGTGATAACATTCTTTTAAGAGAAGACTAAAGTAGCTAGAAGAAGAAGAAAGAAAAGCCTGAGAGGGGATAGAGCAACACTGTCAATCACACCATTAGAAATATATAAAGGAAAACTGCAGGTTTGAAGGATGGCAAAAAAAAGAGGAAAAGATATTTAGCTTATTACTATTTTCTCCTTGGCATTTCTTGCAAAGGGAGCAAATATTTTTTTTTGTCAATTTGGGAAAGAACAGTGCATTTAATAGAAATTCATACCAATTATCTAACCAGATGAAGGGATATTCATTTAAATGAAGATATTAACACATGGTCTAAAACACAAGTCACATCTACTAATGTTTTTTACAAAGAATTCAGTCTTGAGCTAGAATTTTTCCTTACTCATTGAAAATAATTATATCTTTAACATTCCTCTACTTTATAATTTCCTGTGTTCAGCGTCTTATGTGAAAAACAAGAGCAACTTTCTTTCACCTGAACACCCATGCCTGATGAGTTTGACAAATCAAGTCAATAAATGGAATTCTGGAGAATGAGTGGTTTGAGATTTTTATTCTATCATTCCCAAACCTGATATCACACTCAATCTATTTGCTAAATAAGATTAAAAGGTGACTTGATTACAGCTCTTGGATGGGGAAAATATTAAGCAGTAAAGGGATCATTAATTCAGAGTGTAAGAAAAGCAAATGACTGAAAAGAGAAGCAGAATGATATGATGTGAGAAAAATCTCACACATTTTTACCAGAGATCTCTTTATCTGACTACCATGAAATAATTGAATTCTAGATTTGCTGTCTTCACATCAATGTGTTTCAAAAATACTTCTTTAGCTTCATACAAGATAACTGTGTAGAAGAAGACATATGTAATATAATAAGCTTTGGTCATATAAGATGAATGGCATGTCCTCTTAACTTGCAAATCTGTTTATCTACTTTGAATCAAGATGTATACAAACCCTTTCAAAAGTCGTGCAAATCAGAAATTATTTCTGAATTCTTTTACTAAAATGTACACGTTTTGTCATTATCAGTGGCTCTTGTTGCAACATGTTTAAATAAATACTGAAATTCATATCCATGCTAACACTTACTGACTTCTTGAATGTTGTGGTTAGAAGCACAGTAAAGAGGGAATAGGAGAAAAATAGATCTTTATAATCTGATGTCTAATGCAAGCCCCAGAAAAAGGACAATATTTAAACAATACAGCTAGGATCAACAAATCAGTCCAACTAGTATATGCATATTTGAAATTTTTGTACATCTTCTGAAGACCTGGGAATAAAATTTAAAAAAAAAAAAAAGCAAGGTAAAATGTCTTAACCGCACAAATTTGATACATAACCTTCAATTTTACTTTGATATCAATAAAAACATGGTGTAGGCATAGCATGTGCCCTAGATGCTGTGCGTTTCTGTTGCCAACAATTTCAACAGAAGTAATTTTTCCCTCAGTGAGACCCAAAAAGAGACATTTGCTTAAAATACTGAAGTCCCATTAGTACTCGCTGATGAATGATCAGCTACTCAAAGCTTATTCAAAATCTCAGGAAGATAAATGTAGAAACCATGTTCTAATGGGAGATGGTTGATTCCTGAAACTTCAGAGGGGAAAAAAAAATAGTTATCAGCTTGATTGAATACCCTGATTAAAGAGAAATGTCCAAGAAATTAAAAGTATCATCAGGATGACCAGTTCACTTTTGTCTTACTATATATAATGAATTCATGCTTGCTTTACTTCAATAAAATAAAAATTGTGGAAGAATTAAAAGCAGGAACAAATGAGTAAAGATTATCTAATGGACCAAAATGAAAGCTAATGAACTTTAGTTTAAGGAACTGAACCTTATTTCCCGCATCCTCGGTTGTTTTTGCACATGAAAAGAATAAAATCTTTCACCAAAATAAAACTAATGACAGAAGAACCCCTGTCACAGACATATTTTATGAAAAATCCTTTCGTTAGGATTTTTTCTGCTAAGAAGCTGAGAGGCCTCAGAAACGAAATGTAAACATAATTATCTGCTGCTGTGGAAGGCAACAGGTGCATCTTTGTCTGGTCTCATGTGGTTGTTTTTAATTAATGGCCAATCACAGTCCAGTTGTCTCAGACTCTCTGATCAGTCACAAGATTTTATTCTCATTCCTTTCTATTCCTTGCTAGCCTTCTGATGAAATCCTTTCTTCTATTCCTTTAGTATAGTTTTAATATATCATTTTCTTTTAATATAATACATATCATAAAATAATAAATCAGCCTTCTGAAACATGGAGTCAAGATTCTCATCTCTTCCCTTGTCCTGGGACCCCTGCGGACACCATCACAAACCCCAGCTTGTCCTTGTTCAGTTTGACTGTATCCCACCCACTCATCCTTTCTATGGTTTCATTGCCATGTTACAGTGATAACCCATTTAAAGACAAAGGACATTCCTGACGCCATTGATAAATATCACTCAATTTGTCAAGATATCACATAGTGATACTTACATAAATATCTGCGTTTACTGATTAAAATAAGTAGTTTCTATTTCAATTGCAGGATTTCTGGATTTCACATTTATGGAACCATTTCTCTTCCCAAGCAGTAAAATATGTTAAGAATCATAGTAGCATACTACACTTTAATATGATAAAAGTACTCTCATTTTATTGTTCCTCTAATGAAAAATCAATATTTTCTAGAGCAGTTTTGCATAAGGCAGAGTAGACTGATTCAGGAAACAGCATATGTTATTGTCAATTATTTGTACTTGTCTCAGAATAGAGCAATAATATTTCAGGGTTAAGATAAAAGATTAAGTATTTCATGGAAGAGAGATTTATTTTCAGCATAATTGAAGCAAGTGAATGCCACTGAAGGCAATCAATGACCAAGATACACAGTAGGCAGTAGACTGAATAAAGGCTGGGTATGAAGACAAGTATGAAAATTTAATTGTTTAAATTACTATATTAATATTTTAATATGTTCAACTTATATCTAGAATTATAGAAACCTGCACAATGTCCTTACACACGCCACTGACACATATTATGCAAAAAAACTAATTAATAAACTACACTTTTAATCTGATGACCATCAGATTTCAATTTATTCAGTTGTGAAAAGATTTCTACTATTAAATAATTCCTGTCTTTTAAGTTTCATTAAAAAAATTATTATAATTAGTTTAGTCCAGTCCACTTCTTGTTTTCACCTTCATGAGCTTTGTCAGATATCCTTCCTTTTAAATGTAAAACTGAAAAGTATTTTTAAAATTCTTCTCTGCAGAATGATTTTATTTTTTCTGTTTAAAAATATCACTGAATCACAGGTTCATGTCTTATAGGACCCTGAAATATATCAATATTTCTATTAGTGTACTAAAATAATTAATCTTTAAATTCTTTTAAATACAGTATTTGCATCTTCATATGCATTTCTAATCAAAATTGATGAATGATACCTTGTTTTTCATGTAGATGAAGTTTCAGTAAAGTATGAATCAAAATGAAATCTACTTCAGGCACTTTAAATCTAGGTCTTTCATGGAGTAAAAATCTCTGAAAAATTATAAGGGCTATAATCCTAATTTTAGACCAAAAAGGAAGCATCAAAGCTCACTGATGTGCTTTACAGGAAAGCCCCAATCAGCATACTTGAAAATTGACATTTTAGAAGTAAATGAATGAGAAGAACATTAGCTTCCATCAGAGGGAAGCCTATTAGAGAAAAAATTACAGTACTGCTGGAAAAACTCATCAAGAGTCCTTACAAATTTTCAGTTTTACCTCTTATCTTGGCTAACCACCCTGTTCAAAGAATAGTGTAAGCTAAGAGATCTGGTCAGATCCTGGGCAGATGCCACCCTGGCTGCTGCTAAGGCAGCGTGCATAGGCTGTCCTTGCTTCTGGAGGGCTGTTATTCCCTGGGCATCACCCTAAGTGTTAGAGAACATATACCCTTCCTCACTTAAAATCACTTCCTAGTGCCTCAGTCTGTTGCAGAAAGGGGTGTTCAAAATGCTGCTAGGGGCATCAGGATAAGAGCTGTAATGTTCAGATAGACAGTTATGACTTTTGTCAAGAACACCAAAGCTGCCCAATCACTAAATGCCCAGATTTAAAATGTTCTTTGTCTTTACAGCTAACTGAGGGTGTTCACCACACAGAAGAATATCTGAGTGTGTCCATTAGCAATGAATTCACTTCTATTTCACGGGTTTTACTACAGTAAAAATGATATGATTTCTTTCCAAGCATTTTTTGGAAACGTAGTTTCAAAAATGTAGTGATTAAACAGTGTTTTCTCTGAGGCAAGTTTCTTCAGAAAATATTAACTCAATTCCTCAACTGCTCATCAAGTGATAAGACCTTGTCTATACTCCTTGTTTATACTGTTCCAGATGGCTCACAGACTTCTGTTAGAAGCTCAATTTTTTTGAATTCTGAGAAATTACACCTCTTAGAGATGAGATCACCTGGGATTTATGGACTTGCATTGTGCATGAGGTTTCTCAGCATGGTTTCTAAAAGAATGAATGGGAAACACACTTCTGATTAAAATCCTAAATGAAAACAGAGCAAGTAAATATGCTAAGCAGGGCAGCTTTTTTCTTCATTAAAATTGAAAAGTTGGTGTGATTCCAAACTAAAATAGGTTGATAAATAAAAATTTTAGAAAGTAGGATACATATGTCAACCATATATTTTTAAAAAATTATATTTAAATCTGTGCTAACAGGTTTACTTTGCATAATAATTTATTCTGAATGCCTTCTTTACACACTTTTCTTTGGCAAAGTGATATAGGTAATATTTATTACATTATTCTTAATTCAGTTATGCAAAATGACATGCTTCTCATTTTTTTGGGCAGTCAGAATTGTGATTATTTATGATTTATCTCAATGGAACCTCACATAATCTAGTGTAAATCAGAATAATCCTATAAAACATGTTGGGTGGATCTAGACATAAGACATCAATATATACATTAGGCAGATTTATCAAATTCCTTTCTTTCTTTCTTTAGGAGTGGAAGTCAACAGATGAAGAGTAAAATTTAGATATTTGGATACCAAAAGCTTTAGGCTAATACCTATTGAGAGACAAATAAAGAAACTGACCTGCAATTGAAAGTTCCATAAAAAGCCTTTAAAAATTGGCTGTAACATGTCTGTACTATACACATCAGTATTCTGCAATCATGATTATGTCATAATAAATGTAAACCTTTTAGAATTCTAAGACTAGTCAGAGGTTTTTTTGCTGTTGATGATGATGGTGATAATTGCTTTTATCCATCCTACTGGCAGTAATATTTTCAAGAATTCCTGTGACACTAGGATAAATTAAAGATGCAAAAATTTATATATTGAGAGTGGGCAGTTCAGTTTGTTAAGTGAATCTGGGAAGAAGAGATTTAAATAAATCAGCCACCAGAAAGTTGGTATTCTTTTATTTCTCTCCTAATATACTTTTTAGAACAGATGACAGGTGATTAACTTTCTCCTCTCTCCTCAGTGTTACCACAGCCAACTGAGTGATGGCAAAAGATGTATGGGCTGAAAAATAATGTAGTTTCATGAGAATACCCAAACACTTCCCTCCATAATAAATTATATGATGTGTGGCTTGGTCTCTTCTCTTGTTCTCTCAAAACTGTGTGAGAAGAAAAAAAAAGCTTGTATAAACATGTGCCAAGCCATGTTTATACACTGCCTCTAAATAAACAATATACAGCTATGGGCAAATGCAGCTCACAGCAATAGCATATTACACACAGCTGCAAATACTGAATTAAAAATATTGAAAAACTTTCACTACTTTCAAATGGGAATATACAGTTGTTTAAACCCTTTAATTTCCTCAAACAGCTTGAACCTTTGGAATTCACGAATTTGTATGAATTTTTATTCCCTTAACAAAATTTATTTCAAAATCAGTTTGATGGATGTGAAAAACTGAAGCCTGTGATTCATTTGTCTCCCTAGTTTCACAGCTAATTATTGTTAAAGGTTATATATCTTCTTTTTATAATCTGTAGTAGTGTGGAAGCAGCTATACAATTACTCAAGAAGAAAGAAATTGACATATGGAGTAGTCATATCAAAAGATAATTGATTTTTCAAGTCTTTGACAAAAGAGTCTATTCAAGATACATACATTTACTTTTGTTTCATCCTCAGAAATCACAAGTCTAAATGACAAGATATTTCTATTGCAGTGAAAGAGGATTTTGGCTGAGATGAATTCCTACTAAATTGCTTAACAATATTCAGAAACATGACTGTAGGCTTGAGACAGCTACTAAAGACCTGGGAAATGGATCTTCAGGAGATATAGCCACTTGAAATTCAATAACCAAGGTAAGGGTCGAAAAGAAATGCAAATTATAGGAACATATTCTGGGAAGGTGTGCCCTTGGGCAACTGCAGAGTACAGGGACATGTGCTCAATAAGGGAAAGTCTGGGACAGCACAGAAATTGAATATTTTGAAGAGAAGCAGGACACACCATGTGATATAGAAATTGAGACCAAAAGAAGGCTTGAATCTCAGTATTAGAGAAGCACATCACAGTAGGATGGGCTGAGTAGTTACCAATAGACCTGTTTTGATACCTTTTGTATCCTAGGAGGGAGAGAAAAAAAATGTTGAGGATACATGTTTAAATAAAAATAATTTATAACCTGTATGTTGTTGGTGAGGAAAATAGGCTGTTGGTGTTTTATCTTGAGTATTTTGATACTGCTGATTTTTTTATCCTAGCTACAAAATTTTAAGCAAATCAATTGTCAAAAGGTCTCAAGAGGGTTCAGTTGGGTTAATGTCTAAAATGCAGGCTGGTAAAATGGATAAAATGTGGGGTATGTTGTCAAGTGACCACATCACATAATCTCATAATCCAGATTTATGTTCTATAGTATGAATTAATTTATTGTAAAACATTATTCTTGAGAAGAAAAAAAAATCCCTAGGAGTACATATGGAAGAAAATCAGAAAAACAAAATAATTATTATTGAGATTTAACTAAGTTTGTACATCTGTACATTCTATTAGAATTGTGATGAAAAAGAAAGGATTTGCTTATTGTTCAGGTTGTAATATTAGTAGATACTGAGAACCAACACAGTATAATACTGTTTGCAAGTAAACCAACCTTTGAACATTCAAAATTTCTGTGAAGAACTGTAACTTTTAGTCTCCAATGACCTTGGGTATATTTCCATTTGGGCATATGTCCATTTCTTGACATCCATCAGCATTATTTAATGGGACAAATGGGTGTATTCAAATCCCTGCATATTGGGCTGAGTAGTGCAAGCACCTGCCAGTTCTGGAAGCACTGTAGAGGTACAATGTGCTCAGAGCTGGAATAAATTCCAAGGCACAAATGTTGAACAAAGAGTAGAGTCTGAGAGTCTCTCATAAAAAGATTCGTCATTCTCAAAAGCTGGTAATATCAACATGGGTTCATGTCTCTAACATTGTGATGTAATTTAAAGGAATGGAGGCCTGGTATTGTAAAAGAGGCCTTGAAAATTGCAGACACAGAATGCAATGTATGGCAGTACAAGTAGGGAGTATTTGGAGGAAAGGCACACTCTAGGCCCTGGAGCTCCCACAGGGGTAAACAGCTCATCAGTGAACAGTCAAAGAAATAGAGGCCTGGAGGTGGACAAAAATGGCCTTAGGGCAACAAAAAGAACAGTATCCAACATCCACAAACCCCACCACAGATTGCAAATTCAGGTGTAATTTGGAGCTACAGCCCAATGAAGAAAAAGGAAGGTATATAATGATGTTAGCAAACATATGCGTATTATCCTGAGTGGATCCTAGAGCAAGAAAGGTAAAACCATCAGCACAAATGTCATATTCTTCCTGGTGAAGGAGTACAGATGCTCACAGAAACAGCCACCATAACACACCCCTGGCGCGAGTGACAGTAAAAGGAGCAGGGTAAGGGCGAGCACAGCATCTAGAATGGGGTCAAAAATTAGGAAGCATGTATGCATAAGAAGTTTACAAGTATTATTATTGACATCTTTTCTGCACAGATGAATCTTAAGATTTCAATTATACCTTAATTGTTTGGCTTTATATTTATAGCATTTTCTCCAAAATCCTGCCTTTAAATGTCAATACATAATGACAAAAAATTATGTGTAGCAAGATAATGGCGGCAATATAACAAACCCAAATCTGATGGAAAGTGAAAAAAAAAAAATTAATGGAGAAGACAATGGCTGGATTAATGAGAAGACCCCTTCAGTAGTAAGTGAAAATTCTAAAGAAAACTGTGTTTCTCTCCCCATTTTGGAGATTTGTGCTCAGTAATATATAAAAAAGCAAGCTCACGTGACCTAAATCAGCAATTTAAAAACTAGATATTCCCTCTAACCCCTTTTAGAACCAGCAGTTTAAACTGGACCCCTTTAGAAGATGGCTCATTCCATCCTAAAAACATATCTAGGACTGATTGTTCATGGGATGTTTGCTTTTCTTCTAACTAAACATGGCAAACTAGACAAGTATTTCTGGTTAGATACTAAACTCTAGACATCTGATGTTTCATAACATGCAGACAAAATTTGCTAAACAAATGGATTCAAGCTAATCAGATAATAGACCTTTACAAGAGATTCATCTTTAAAAGCATTCCCATTCTAGCAATCTCCAAAGGCTAATTGATAAAAATAAGTTTCTTGAGTCTCTCACTTTTACTGCCAAAGTGGTAAAATGTATTTTGAAGTGATTGGCTTCTGTTTGGAAAAAGGTCCCATATCTTGGAAGAAAAACAACCACAAATATGAGGTATTCCTATCTATTTAGGGATTTCATTCACACATATGCTTAGTAATAAATTAAAACGGGCAATGATTATGCAAGCTTCCATCTTCATATACAGTGTTTTTATCTGCATCGATAATTTTGATTCCTTTTGAAAAATGCCTTAGATTTAAATTATCTAAGTTTGCTTTTATTTATATGAAGTTTGAACAGTGCAGCAAATAAGTTTTATTTTTTATAATAAAGGGTTTTAAGTCTATCAGCAAGAAAAAACAAAGGAATTCTCAAAGATTTTTCTAAGGTTTGAAAACCTTTTGAAGTAGTGACTCTGTCATAATTCACTGGTGGTCATTATCTCCTTGTAAGATAAGTTTGGCTTTTGTCTACTTAGTAGTCTAGAAATCATGGATACCCAGCATGAAATTCCTTTTAAATGAAGATAGACATTATTTCACTTATATGTTTGAAGCAATATTGATTCTACACACTGGACTTTATCCCTCCTGGAGATAGTGATATTGTTCGTAAAACTCTGTTTTGTTGCTAATCCCATAAAATAAGCAAATGAGTCTTACTAAATTTGAAATGTGCATAGCCATCAGATTTTCAAAGTGAAAAAAAAAAGGAACTGCATGGAATCTTTGATGTTTTCTAGTGTTTGAATTTCATTCGTGAATTAAGTGGATTAGGTGTTGTGTTCTGTTGACCCATGGTAGGATGTCAAATAATCATTCAGCTATTTTGAAGACACATTGTGTGAAACCATCCATTTCCAGACCTTGAAATAAATCATATGATGCTATTACAGACTGTAAATCCTATGGTCCTTTGTATTTTAATTAATTATTAAAAATATTATAATGACCACCGTACTCACAAAATTTTGAATTGATTGCCTGCCATGGAGATTTTCTTCCTTCAAAAATTTTTATGAAATATTTTTAGAAAGCTCTTTGCTTGCCTTCTTGCATATGGATGTTAGAGCTACTTGCTTTCTTTGTGCTCATTCACATCAAAGAACAGAAGACTGGAGCTACCAGTGAGGTAGCTGATAACAGCCAGGAAAGGGTACATTGTTATGGATGTTGCCTCTGGGTAGGTATGGATCTGAATGCATTCTGAAGTATGGAAGAGGGATTTGAAGTTGAGATACTATTTAAAGTGGGAAGACAAGCCAAGTGAGTCCTTGGGAAAGTGATCTTTGATATGAGGACAAAGGTTGACTTGCTTGGAATGCACTGTGGTGGCATCAGATCCTGCAACGCAGCTACCCTAAGGGTTCAGGACCACTGCTCACTTCAGAGAACAGTCTGCATTTTCTCACTAAAGTCCTCACTGTGAAAAGCCTAATTTGTAAATGTAAAAGGTCCACTATATATTCAGTGTCTGCTATTATTAGCTAAAGCTGCAAGTGTTTGCTGTGCTGCCTTTTAGAAATGTATTCCAAAAAGTATAAGTTAATTATTTACATATTTACTGAGCAAGAGAGTGGATAAGTGGATAAGACATGAGTAAATATGGCTTTGTTTTCTAGTGTTTAGAGAACTTATATAGCAGGTCTAAAATGCATAATGTTGTTAAGATTCTTGTTCCTTTCACAGTAAGGATAAGGATCTTGTCCAGAATCAAGCATATCTCTTTTCCTCTGTACTAATAATTTCCATGAAAAATGAAGACACTGCAAAGCATCGTTGTACAAATCTCATGTTACACAACTCAACTGTAGATTGCTCTTAATGACACAGATTTGCCATGTGTTTAACTTTTGGGTTTATTTCTATCTAGAAACTAAAAATGGTTTGTAATATTGTTATTCACACTTAGTTTAAGATAATTTCACCACAGACATCATAGAGTGTAAGCACAGGGGCACTAGGAAGTCTTTAGTCCAACCTCATGCTGAAGCATAATGAACTATGAAGTCAGATCAGGTTAGTCATGGGTTTATCTATCCTAGTCTTCTAAGTCACTTAAAAGGAAGACTCTAATCTCTCTGGGAAACCTGTTCCAGTGTAGGATATCCCACTGTTTCCTTCCCAACTTCCTTGGGCACTCCCAGTCTCCTTGCTGGTAGGGTGGTGTTTGAAGCAAAGGCCTTGATGCTGTGCAAGCCCTGCTCAGCAGAAACAGAAAACCCTCTGTGCTATCAGCACTGTTTCCAGCACAAATCAAAAACAAATCCACATACCAGCCACTATGAATAAAATGAACTCCAGCCCAGCCAAAACTGGTACATCTGCCTTTATGCACAGACAGGCGCTAATGGGCCCTGCCCTGGGATAAGATTTTGAGTGTTGCATTTCAAAGATAAAACTGCAAGAAATATTGAGTAATTTGTAAATGCTAATGGTAAATCCAGATGTGATGTGGAACTGCAAGTCTAACATTAAATAAGTTAATTTGGTTTTTATGTTACTTAATATCTTGTACTAACCCTATATTTTGAGAATTTAAACATGTTCATCGTTCTGTGCCAATCCTGAAGAGTAAAAAAATCTGTGCAATGAATTCTAATATCCTTTCTCCATCAATGGTAATTAATCGCTACCCTGGGGAGAAAGATCAGTGTACTCAATAGTGGTGTTATCAGTCTTGCAACTTTGTGCCTAGAAATATTTCCCAAAGCACAAACTTCTGGTGATGTGTCATTATGCAAGGAACTTCACTTTAATTCTTAAAGGAAGTTTGTATGACAGGTGAAGAGAGTTCCAAGTGAAAAGGTTAAGTGCTTGTTAGATCATTTTGTTACTAGATATAAAATGTCAGTATAAGCTAATATATGTTAAAATATTTTTTAAAGTATGTGAGTGAGCAGTATAAAGGAATGCCATCTGTCTTAATTTTGGGCTTTTTTTTTTTGGTCACAAAAACCTTTAAAAAACAGCAGAATTAAATATTTGAGAATTTAGGAAAAAAATCCCAAAAATCTGGTAGCACTAGGGAATGGATATTTCTTCCAAGTACTTTGCTTATAGCTGCCTATTGATTTTAAAACTACTGACATTTCAGAGTAGAGGTTAAGATTAGATATTAGGATGAAATCCCTTACTATAAGGATGGTGAGGCACTGGTATGTGTTGCCCAGAGTAGCCATGATGCTCCATCCCTAGAATTTTCCTAAGCCAGGTTGGATGGGGCTTTGAACAACCTGATCTAGCAGACTGTGTCCCTGCCCATGGCACGGGGCTTGGAAATAGATGATCTTAAAAGTCCCTTCCAAATCAAACCATTCTATAACTCTATGATTCAGACTGATAAAAACTCCAAATGCAATGTGAATTAGTGAATTCAGTCTTACTCAACATGCAGTATTATCAGTCAGGCCTGCTGTGTTGGAGCTGCTATGTTATTTTTCATTGCATGAGTTTTTAAAAATGAACTGAGAACTGTAAAAATTAGCTAAATTAATTTTTTAGCTATTTAAGTGCTACATGATAGTACCACTGTATCTCATGCCACAGGACTAGAGCTACATCTCCAAAGACACTGCTCTTGAAAATGGAACCAAAAAGAAAGAAAGTTTCTAAATACTGCATATTGTCTCACTTGTTACTTAACAACTAATGTTATCTTTTTCTTGGGGTTTGGGTTAAGGATGATCTGGGATATCAAATGATAAAAGTATTATGGATATAAAACAAAGAACTAAAGAAAGCAACAAAATGGCATAGGGAACTCAAAGCTGGATTACAACTGTGATATTTATAGAAGGCATTTCTTCCTCCTGTGTCTCAAGTCTAGAGTTTATTTATGTGTGTATTTTGTTGTTGTTGCTGTTTGTTTGGTTCATTGTTATTTTACATTACTATTTTTATTTTAAATACATTTTTCTAATCACAGACCACTTTGTTTTCCCAGACTGCCAGCTGAAGCCTTATCCCTCAGGCATGAAGGGTTATTGTTTGCCTGGCAAAGACTGAAGGATGGAAGTGTGCCCTCCTCCTCAGGGGCCATCTCCAGAGATGGAGCTGGGGCAGGGGAGGCAGCAGTTATGAATCTTAGCTCAGGTCAAGGTGAATCTGCACTGCTGGGTCAGTACAGAGCCTGAAGCCTTCTACAGTTAATGGCAAAAATCATATATTCACTGTACTACAAGCTTTACAGTGTTTCACAGGTGGAAGAAGCTGCCAGCCAGCTAATCAGCAGTGTATTTACCCTCTAACTGGCAAGACAAAAAGGCAGTCTGGTGTAAATACACTGAAGAATTTATGGTATCCTCTTTAGAAAGCACTTCAGATTATCCATCAACCTATTGTCTTGTTATCCAAAACTGTATCTTCTTGATTTTATTCATTCTGCTGTGGAAAAATATTCAGTTGTCATTTTACGCAGAACACTGATTTACAAGATAAAGACCTGTAAGTTTCATCCATCCTCAAAGCCCACATGATCCAATAAGCCAAAAAGCTGGGGGGTATCATTCTGACATATTTTCAAATTTGTCATTTGTTCTGTCTTCATGTCCTTGCTTTTTTTGCTAATTTATAAATATATTCTATTTATTTTTAATTCTTATTTTTTCTAGGATAGAGTTATTTATCTTCATAATTGCATGTATGAGGCTGTGTTAAGGATTTGTGCTAAAAATATATTGATAACACATGAGGGTTATAGTTATAGCTAAGCAGTGCTCACAGTGTCAAGGCCTTTCCAGGCTGTGCAGAGAAATTGTGGCTATCCCGTTCCTGGAAGTGTTCAAAGCCAGGTTGGATGGGGTTTTGAGCAACCTGGTCTCGTGGGAGTTTTCCCTGCCCATGGCAGGAGAGTTGGAACTAGATGATCTCTGAAGTCTCTTCCAAACCAAACGATTCTATTCTGTGATTCACACAGTGCCCCACTGCTGTAACTAGGTGTCCCTGAAGGGGTAATAAATAGCAATGACTCCATGATTCTCAGAAGGCTGATCAATCACTATATTATACTATACTTATTAAGAAACCTATTGTCCTTAACAGTCACAATACAGGTGGACCCAACTGATCCTTCAAATTAAACACCATCACCATTGGCCAATTAAGGAATCACCCTTTTGTAAACAAATCTCCATAACACACTCCACAAGTGCAGCAAGTGAAGATAAGAATTGTTTCTCATTCTTTTTTTTTTTATCTTCTCACGGCTTTTCCCCAGGATAATGCTGGGACAGTTTAGTGCTGCTCTCTGTGGCCTGAGAGCTGCTACCACCCCCCAGCAGTGAAGAGGCTGGATGTGCATGAGAAGTTGGGAGGGGACACGGAGGGGACAGCTGACCCCAACCCACCCAAGGGATATCCCAGACTATCTGACACTGTACTCAGCAAGAACAACTAAGGGGAAGAAGGTGCTAGTGGAGGGACATTTCTACTTTCTGCATTTGTTTTCCCAAGTAGCTGTAACATATGATGCAGCCCTGCTTTCCTCCAAACAGCAGAACATCTGTCCCCTGATGGCCACTAGTGAATGGATTACTTGTTTTGCTTTTCCTGCGTGCATGGCTTTTTTCTTTTCCTACTGAACTGTCTTTATCTCATCCCATGAGATTTTTCACTTTTACCCTTTCAATTCTTCCCCTCCTTTCCACTTGGATGCTCTGTTTCTGGGTTTGATTTCTTAGCAAACAGTTCAGTCGTCCTAGCTCCTAGAAATTCCCTCCAACACCACCGACTCATGTCTATCTGATGCTTACTCCTCTCCAGTAGTCTTTTTCATAAGCAGCTGTATATTGCCTTTTTCTCCTCTTTGCTACGCTGCCATGTTAAGGCTTCTACCCCATGTCTGCTCATGTTCTACTCTTGAAGAAACAAACTTTAGTCTTATTTTTTTATAAAAGGGCATGTTAACTGAGATTGAAAAACAAGAGTAATTATTTGTTACCCACATTTTTTAAGTGTCCTGGTGGATGAGTGCCACTATTACATAGTACTCATTTTATTATTTTAAAATGATGCTGCTGGTGTCAATAACTCTGACTCATTTATAGTCCACTCTTCAGCCTGGCCTGTGACTGCCCTGTTGCATAGTATCACTTAAAAAAATTGAATATTTGAATAATTGAGTGCTACAAAAAATTAAGAAGCTACTGCTGATCTTGCATTTCTCAAAACTTGAGATATATTTACAATTAATATTATTTCTATAAATAAACACATGGAAGATGGTTTTTTAAAGAATATTCTCCTTGTCTCTCTAAATCTCTTATTCTCAGAAGAGAGGTGTGTGGGCATTTGTGTAGAGGCTGATTTTAGGAGATTCTCTTAAGCAGCAATGTAAAAGTGCTGTAGTTATTGATGCAGTACCACAATCAAATATACAAACAGTGAAAACTATTTATGAATTTACAGGTATTGATTATGGGCTTATACTTATGAACATTGAATAAATTGTGATTGTTTTGACTAGGTGGACAACATACTGAAACATTTAGAATGTTAATACATGTGATAGGTTTTGGTGTTTGGGCTCAAGGTTCAAAGTTACAGTTGCTTTTTTGTGATCATGATCAGTGTGCTGGAAGGCTTTTAAGGGATTTACATGCTCAGAACACTGTCCTATTATGTGTATAAATCATTATGAAGAAAAATTAAAACAATAACTGAATTCTTGGATATGTGTCAAAATTGCCAGGGTCTTTTTCTCCCTGAAGAGTGATAAAAGATCTATATTAATGGCTTGTTCAGAACTAGTGGAATTATTTTGAAGCATAAACTAAATAATCAATCAACTATCATTATCTGCCCTGCTTTGAACTTTGTCTATTTTGCAGGCAAGACCATCAGTGTCCAGCATGGATTCCAAGTGAACTATGGGTTAAAAGCCATTTGCAAACTATTAAAAATTCTTTATTTGGAGCTCCTGACATAAATTACTGTCCAGAAATAAAATGTATAATCATGAATATGTAGACCAATAATTTGTCCACATATTAATCGCCAAAGCATTCAAATCTAAATTAAAATAGCATGGTAAAAAACCCAAATGTATTACAGTCTTTAATTACATAATGTTTCTTAACACCATATATTTCTAGAAAAAATAAATGTAGTTCCTTTCATTTGCAGAAATGTTAGTCTTTGTAGTTGTATATGCAATTAGATTTTTGAACACATAAACTTCAACCAGTCTTCTGTTCTTTTGAAAGGATATAAAAAGATTTTTTTTATAATGACAGACTGCCTGATATAAAAAGATAAGTGGCTTTGCTTTCAAAAGACACAATTCTATATTTTCATGACCTTGATTCATTACTATATGGACAAAGTTAAAGAAAAGATAGTGCTGAAAGCTGAAAGGTGTACTATCTGTTAACTTCAGAGTGATTAATGACAAGACAAGTTATCAGGTATCTCAGAGCTGAGAACCCATTAGCTTGGGAGAAAGCTGTAAAGCCAGGGGGAAGAAATAAGTCATAGTAATAAAATGAGATGAAGAAGGAATGTGGTTCTCTTGACTATAGTTTTATATGCTCTTGTAGCCATACTTAGTGCCAAAAGGAAATTCAAATTACTTCTCATGTTCAATCTGGCTTTTAATTCAAACAAACTACCACAAGTTGATCAGTAAGCAGTAAGTGCTTAAGTAAGAGAAAAATAACAGATGCCAGCAACAAAGCAAAGAAATTATTCTCTGGAGTGAATTCATAAAACCAACAAGAAATGTTCAAATATAGGAAAAATTATTATTTAGTAAATTTTCCCACTAACATGATTACAAAAAGAAACCTAGACTGTATCAAATAGAATTGCAAGCGTACAATATAATTTAAATCAATAAACCATGTACATAATTTCTTTTTCTTCAGACCCTAGAGTTCTTCAGTCTACTCAATGTACTGCCTTACAACTATTAGAAATTTGCCTTTTGCAAGGATATCCACTGAAGAAAAGGAAAATATTTAGAATGAATTAATCTCAAGAGGAATTGTATGACATTTGCTTTACATTTCTAACTTCTTTGTATTTGCAATGATCTCCATAATTAAAAAAAAAAATCCATACAGCACATAGTTTCTCTACAGGAATGAACTGTAGTATGAACTCCATGTATGAATTCTTGTGCTAATAGGCACCCTCTGAAGTTTCTGTATTATAAAATAGTTTAACACAGTTATAAAGGCTTTCTGTGTTTTGAATAAAAATGGTTTCAGGAACAATTCTGGTTATGTTTTCTTTTTATAAAACAATAGCAACAAAAAACACACTGATATAAGCAAAACATGCTTTAGTTGTCAAGTGTTGATAAAATGGTGCCTACTAAGTGATATTCTACGAAATTAATTGAGTAAAGACTACCTGCTGGCTTTAAAGGGCAATAATAACAGTAAGAAACTGTGAAACTGCAGCTTTTTGTACTGAACACTTATTAAGCTCTTTATTCCTGCAGTGAAATAGATTTCTTTTGGACAAATCAAGTGAAGAGTGCATGACTGTGTTCTCCATCAACTTGCAGTCATGGAAACCTAAGGGTGCAGTGATCAGGTCTTGCACATGCAGGTCATGGCATTGACCAATCTAAGCAGGGAAGGCTGTGAGTATGGAGAGGAAGCAGGCACTGCGCCCTGGAGCTCATGAAAGCTTCTAGATTGGTGACAGGACTTTGGAAAATAAGTTATCTCTATCCAAATTGTGATAAAATACCCTCCGAACAAATACCACCTAATCATCAAGGCACCCACACTCTATAATGATTTTGATATTTTATATTTATTTAACATACAGTTGACATATTTAGGCTCAAGCCTATCCAGTTTGATGTGTTTGCTGCCTATCTTAAGTGATGTAAGTGAGATAATGGAATTAAAAGATATTTATTCACTTCTAATTAAAGTAACATACTCCAAGGACATCAACTTATTTTTTTTTTACTCACTACATACACACATGCTACACACTCAAACTCAGTGAAGATACAAGAAATAGGAGGCTCTCTGAACTACCCCAGAATTTTGACAGGCTATAAATGATGAGAGAAAGTCATGTATATCATCAGCCAGAAAGAATTCACTCCATGAAAAACAACAGTTGTGGGAAATCTTATTTAATTATATCAAAATAGAGCTATGCCACTTATTGTGGGGAAGATCATATCAATTTCACAAAAACTTACTGCACAATGCATGTATCTCTAGGTCATTACATTTTGCCTTGTTGTTAAAACATATATATTCAGAGATATCTTTATTTAGAAATACAGTTAGAGTGATCTAATACTATTGGTAGATTTGACAAATCTGTGAGGAATTCAATTGTTTTAAAAGGACAATGATTAATAAATGTGTATAATTAAATCCAGTTTAATTTGTGACAAACAATGAATCACAAAGAAAAAAAAATCTACACTGAAGGCATGAGTACACAGTGAGTAGATGTGGCTTGACTATTTTTGTTTTTATTCATAAAATTACATAAATGTTTAAGCCTTTTGCTCCTCTTGTACAATAAATCCATGGTTATCTTGGAGTTGCAATTCGGTACATTCAAAACGCATTTCTTGTTTTTCAAAATATGTATTCATTTACAGAATGCTGTTTGACTTGAGTTTTCAATTTTTTGTAAATGATCACTGAACTAAATCCATAAAATTATGTTGGTCACACTGGAAAATGAGTCTGACACAAATGAGAGTCTGCAATTACAAATTATTGAAATTTGTTTGGGACAGCTTTCGCTGTGGATGGGTTTCAAAATACTATAGAAAAATAGGATGTAATCCAGTGAAATGCGGAGAGTACAATTAGATAAGAATACTCATATGCTCATCTATGCAATAACTGACTAAACAGTATTTGGAAATTAGTTCTATGCATTTAGAGCTTAACAATCAAAAATGTGAATCAGTAATTTTTTTTGTCATTCAAAAAAATTTAAATCAAAATACTTTCCTTATAAATAATAATAAAAAAATATATTTTCTGTAACTTGGGGAATGCATTCTCCTCTACTTTTTTTTCTTTAGGCACAGATACTAATTTGAGGCCATCAAATCATAGACTGGTTTGGGTTGGAAGGGACTTTTAAATATCCTCTTGTCAAACCACCCCTGCAAAGAGCTGGGACACTTTAAATGAGATCAGGTTGTTCAGAGCCCTGTCCAACCTGGCCTTGAATGTTTCTCCCTTCTAGCACCTACCACCTGAATAGATAAGTAAAAGCCACAGATAGGAAAGTTGAAATGGGGATATGCATTTTGTTCTTACTATGATCGCATAATTTTCCATGTATTTTCTACACTCTTCCTTTTGTTCTTGACTATATTAAGTCAAGCAGTGCAGAAAAGTAGAAAAAGTAACATGCCAATGCTGTAGGTAGAGTTTAAAGTATTTGGCCACCTTAACTGGAAGGCTTTGGGTTGCCAAACTGGAGGAAGAAAACAAACAGTACGTGATTACTGACAAATCCTTTTTGTACCTAAGGCACTGGTAGGCCAGCTACAGGTTACAGAGATTACAGCTGGTTATTTTACTGCTATTAAAGGTAATATACTCACTATGAGGAAAGAAACAAGGAGGTCAGAAAGCTTTATAGGGTCACAAAGTTGATGGCATGAAATGGCAAACCTTGACTTCCTATTTAAAGAAAGGACCTAAATAAGTATAGCTCTAGGACAGAAAACAAAAATAGTATACTATTGAGTTTCAGAACACTGGTCATCATTACTGTAGTACTTTAATCAGCTGAGAAGAAAAAAATATACCTTCATACATAGTCTAGGCATAGCAGTTTTCTAGCTAGATCATTGAAAGGTAGTGTAGAAGTTGCAGATGTCAGAATTAGCTATGTAACATGAAGTTTGAGTGCACATATCAACCTATAGGTTTCTACATATCACAGGATGCCTGACAATTATGGTTTAAATACCAATCATAACACATTAAAGGGTTCAGTCAATTAATCAGAAGAACAGAGAATAAAAAATGAATGGAAGCTGTTCTTAATATTTAGCTTTTTAAAAGATCAAATGGAAAATGTCAAGTAATCAAGCTATTTGCAAATACCTAGAAGACAATAAAGATACCATCAAATAGCAAAAATAGACAACACAAGTTGTAAGCTACAAATCTTGTCAAACCAGGCCATGTATATGGAAAACAACAAGTATGTTAATGACATTTATATCACATTTATTGTAATATAGCATTTGACATTGCTTTTCATAAATAGTTGAAGAAAACATATCCTAGTTCTACCTCACATTACTTGTTCACTTGAAAAAACAATGTAAAATAGAAAGGGAGTCATTATAGGAACTCCTGCTTAAAAGAAAGAAGTAGCATCAAAATTTTAATGAGCAGGTTTCACAAAGACAATTTGAATAAATTTGAGTTCAATATAACAAAAAAAAAATCTTGTAATAATGTGATGGCAGCTTCCAAATACCAGAAAGAGTTCATGATTTTCCGTCCAAGAAAATCCTGTGATAGCATGAATGACCAAAATAGAGTAACCCAATCCATTGACTGAGTCAGCATGGAGGTCTGCATGGTGTGTTGAGGACTGTTCAATACTACACAATTTGGAATTACCAGAATCTATACAGATAAGGTTGTGCAAATTATTTTAAATTTTTTACTAATATTATAATTTTGCTAGCCATTATAGATATACTTTTAAATTGTCATTTAGCATAAGGTTTTACAGAGCCTGAGTGCCATTCTTCTTGGGGTCCTAACAGATTAGCACCTACTAGCAAATACTTTCATGCTAGGAAGTGCTACCAAAAAAAAAGTGAAGGACAATGACTAGAAATCACGTACTGGTTATCTTGTTGCAGCCTAATAAAAGAAAGTATTTTTTTCATATAGGGAATGCTATGGGTATCCAGTAGTGGAGAAGAGGAATGAAGTAGATAACACTGGTATTAATTTAATATCACATTTCTTTGATTATTTTTTCAGTCGGCATAGAAGTCAGGCAGCATACACTACCTCAGAGGATGCTCTTTGCTTTGTCAAAGGCAAATGTGAGATGTGTTTGAATTCTTTAAAAAATAATTTCATCAGAACACTCCTAATGTATAAATGTAAAACAGAGCTAGAGTAAAATGTAAAAACTGGCAAATAAACAAGCTGCTTACCATAAATGCTAAAATGTTTTAAAATGCTAATGAAGGAAAGTATAAATGTCAACAAAATGCAAAATGGTATCAAACCATCATTCAGCAGCTTTATATATGTCCCTGGAATGGTGGTATTGCACAACAATTTAATGGAGACGATCAAATTCTGTCAACTGATGGAAAAGAAATCCTAAATCCTGGTGCAAGGTGAACAATTCAGGACTATTAAATCATTCATCTATCATTTCTGACAAAACGCTAAATGAAACTTAAGCTACCCATCAAGAAGCAGATAGCAGCAGTACCACCTTTGTGATATGCTTAAAACTACTTAACAGCTGCAATAGAGTCATTCAACGGAAACTTGCAGTGTTCCCACCAAAATACAGAAATATAGGAGACATTACTGACTCAGAAAGACTGTGCTTCTGACAAAGTTCATATAAAGAACATTTTTTCACTTGAAAGATAATGTTCATCTCTTCAAATAGAAAAATGACTCCTCAGGCATGATAATGACCATACTAATTCTCCCAGTGATAAAAATATTATTAGGAGAATTATGCTTGACAGTGCTGATCCTAATAAATTTCTAGCTACTCTGCTCAGTTTCTGATTTTACTGGTTTTGGCTGGGATCAAGCCAATTTTATTCATAGTAGTTAGTATGGTGCTGTGTTTTAGATTTGTGATAAAAGCTGTTCTGGCATGTTTTAGTTATTCCTGACACACAACATCAGGGGCCTTTTCTGCTCCTTGCCCCACTCTAACAATGTTCAGGCTGGGGGTGCAAAAGGAGGTGGGAAGGAACATGGCCAGGAGAGGTGACCACAACAGACCAAAGTGATATTCCACACCAGATTGCATCATGCTTAGCAGCAAAAAGCTGGGAAAAGAAGGAAGAAAAGGAGGATATATGGAATAATGGTATTTGTCTTCCCAAGTAACAATTACACGAGATGGAGCCCTACTTTCCTGGTGATGGCTGAACCTGCCCACAAGAAGTGGTGAATGAATTCCTTAATTTGCTGTTCATGTGTGGACTGGTTCATCTGTAGCTATTAAATTGTTTTTTATCTCAACCCATGAGTTTTCTCATCTTTACCCATTTGATTCTCTCCCCCTTCTCACTGGTGGGGAGTGAGTGAGGCTGGGTAGGGCTTTCCTGCCTACTGGGATTAAACTATAACCTGATCACAGATGTTATGATTTTTACAACAAAGAAAATTTTAAAATAATATGCATCAATACAAACCACTCAGTACTATCAGCTATCAGATTCCCTGGATGCTTCAGAAAAAACCCATTATACAGGCAAGTTTACAAATATATTTTTTAATTCATAATGGATGAGACATATCCTTGTTTAACATAAACTTTCTGTCTTTCAGAGATAAAAAGTTACCATGAAATACCTTGTTTGATAGTAAAACCTGTACATTGTACTTAGGAATCTGTATTTATCAGCAGAAATGAATCTGTATTTTTCAGCATACATAAGAGAGAGACTTTCTGCTAAATCAAAATTTATAAAATTGCTGGGCTATAGACTGTTCTTTGCCAATCATTATGTACATATTAGGATATATGCCATATATCAGCAAATCTTTTGATCAAAACAAGAAGTGATTAAGCCTTCACATCAAAATTGAGGAAATTAAGGACCTCATCCATCTTCACAGTACTGAAGTGCTAGAAGATGCTGAAAAGTCACTTAGATCTGTGCATTGCTACTGAATAACAGAAATCTGTGTGAGAATTCAGCTAGGCTGACAATATAACTGATAAAATATACATGGATAACAAAGAGATGAATCTGAGCCCTGTTTTGGGACATTAAAAACTCATCATTCATTATTTTGAATTCAAGTATGTTCTACTCATTTTTTCAAAAACAGTTTTATGTAATGTGAGGAAGTTAAGCTTGCAGTCATCAGAATAAGCATCTCAGTGTTTTCTGTATGAGTCTGTATAAATTATTTTGCTGATATAAAGTGACAGAATATAATTATGACTGAGAAAAACAACACGGATGGATTTTTAAGAACAATCACACTTATCCAGGTGTCTCTATGTCAGGTAACAGACTGCTGCATCATATTTTCACTGACCAGATAATATATACATCCATGGCTGAAAAGAAGGCTGATGAAGCATTGAATGGACATGCCAAAGATGAATCTGAAGTGGAATGGCAACAGTACCACCACAATGTATAAACCTAAAGGCTAAGAGTAATGTGTTGTGTCAAAGAACCTATGTTGATATATTTAAGGCCTTCAAGCAAAAATTGATTGAAAAAAGAGACCGCAGCAAAAAGTTCAAAATATTTTTATGGCATTTCTTTTACTAATTGGTCACAAAATAGCATGATAATTTACAGTGGCTACAAATTATGATGCCTTCAAAAAACTGAGATTAATTTTTTGTAAAGAAGCCATAAAACTGAATTTTCCCATATTTAATTAGTAATGGCTCTGTAAAAACATGTCTGGAAACACAGGAAACAGTTTGAGATTTAGACTCTTCTGAAGGAAATCTGGCACTACAGAGCTTTGGAATGAGGGGAGCTGAGAAAGAATGAGTAAGACTTATAGATTCATAGGAGTTGTGGTAGTGATGTGTAGACAAAACTATCCAATTTTTGTGGAACAAAGTGTTTGTGCACTAGTCCCATTTTTATTTTAGAGATAAATTTTTAAAGTATTCTCTGGAAAAGCCCAGTAACATATGGGCTACAAATAATTTAGCTAAGCAAATATAGCTGCTACCATTTCCACCGGATGTTGATGATGTGATTTAAAGGTATTGTTTTAAGTCTGACCTAGTATGTGAAGACAGCCAGCACAATATTAATTTGTGGGGATTAAGCCAAGTGAAATATCTTTACATGTTTACATTAAGAAAATATTTACCTTGTCATCATCTGCTGCTCAACTGTTTAATCTCACATAGATGATAGGTAATTTGGTGTAAAGACCTTTAACAATATAACTTACTTCATTGCAACCTATGAACATGATACAGAGTCTCTCCTGCCAGGAAATACTAATTTATTGATTTTACTGCTGTGGACAAGTCAGCAGTGACACCAGTGCCTTTTACATCTTATAGTTAGCTTAGCAAGTATATTACCATATTAACCTTCTGTTATTATTCATTTCTTTATTTTATGTTTTACCTAGGGATATTAAATATTTTTGTGCTTCTTTATTAAATATTATTAACTTCTTAAATAATTCTTAATTTATTCATAAGAATCAACAAGTTCTTTGAAAATTCTTGGTTTCCTCTACAGCACTCTATTACAGTTTTCTTTCATTGTATAATTTAGTCTTCTTTTTCAGTATTCCTTTCTCTCCAGTCATTTTAGCTGCAATTAACACTGCTGCTTCATATCTCATTTTTCCAATTAGTCTGCCTTGAGACTGCTATTGAGTGAGCTGAATTGCAAATATTATACGGCATTAGCAGAAGCACATTATACTATATAAAGCATATAGTTCAGCCTGGAGGACACTCAGGGGGGACCTCATTGTGATCTTCACCATCCTCATGTGGGGAAGTGGAGGGGCAGGCACTGACCTCTTCATTCTTGTGACAGTGACAGGACTTGAGGAAATGACAGGAAGCTGTGTCAGGGGAGGTGTAGGTTGAACATCAAGGAAAGGTTCCTCACTCAGACCGTGGCTGGGCACTGGAACAGGTTCCCCAAAGAAGTGGTCACAGCACTAAGCCCAACAGAGCTCAAGCAGTATTTGGACAATGCTCTGAGAGGCATGGTGTGATTCTTGGTGTGTCCTCTGCAGGGTCAAGAGTTGGACTTGGTGATCCTGATGGGTAACTTTGAACTCAGAATATTTTTCATGATTCTGTCATCCTGAAAATATAATGCTACTTGATGGCAAAAATTTGCATTGGTGATCCTAAAGTAAATAAATCAAGCCAGAATGAGTAGTTATTTTCTGGTTGTTTAGTTGCTACTTATGCAGGAATGTAACAGCCTTGTATTGATGCAAACAGATTAAATTTTCTCCACAGGAATACATGAACTGAAAAGTAATACATGAGCTAAAAGGCTTGAACTGCAGAGTCCCATAAATTCTTGAAAATACTACGCTGTATATTCACTTTCATAACAATAAACCAGCTACATTTTGGAAGACATGGGATCCTTTTGAACAGGCAGGGCAAAGGTGTTATTTCCAGAATAATGATTGATTTGGATTTTAAACTAGAAACCAACAGAGGAGAGAGAGGGTTACCAGGAGCCTGTAAGGGAGTGACAGACAAGGTTGACTAGAGTCTGAAGTGATGTGAAAGAAAGGGAGCACAAAACCAATAAACATGGCTTAAGCAAGACCACCTCCAGCATTTGCATGAAAGCAAGGAAGTGCCTACAAAACACTATTATGGAAAAAAAAGAGATTGTTTTTGGAAATCAGCATACCAAAGTGTTTTATTTCAGGTACCTCCGCACACAAAAATAACGTGAGAAACTGGAGGTCTTTGTGCTATTGTAAGACAATAATCTAGTTGGTATCACAGGAACTTGGTAAGATGGCTTGTTTCATTAATGCTTCAATGAAACAGGCTCTTCAGGATCAGCAGGGCAGACAAGGACGAGAAGTTGCTCTTTATGTGAGTAAAAAGCAGAAATGTGGAGCTCCACCTGGATATGGATGATAAGCTGACTGAAAGGATGTGGGGATGAAAAAGCAGAGTGGTAGAGGTGACAAGTGCGTGGCTGCCATAGACTGGCAGAGCAGGAAGAACAAGTGGGTGGTGCCTTCTCTGGATGGATAGAAGCAGTCTTGTGTTCACAGGACTTTGACCTCCCAGGGAACTTCACCTGCACTGATATCTGCTCAGGGAACAGCGTAGCAGGGCATAAGCAATCCGAGAGGTCTTTAAAGTGCGTTAATGGCAACATCCTGACCCAAGCTGTAGAGGGGCAATGAGATGTTCTGGTTTGCTTCATACTCACAAACAAGGATTGGCCAAATGGGGATATGAAGGCTGAAGACCGGAAGTCCTCCAAACATTTTATGGTTTTAAGAGATTCTCTTTTTTTTTTAACTCACTAAAAATATAACATTTAACTAATTTATTTCTTTAGTCTTCCAGATCGCCAAGTCTTCCTGTAAAATTTATCTAATTATCCTTTATCCTGAAGGAACATTCCAGCTGGTAACTTAGCAAATTTCATTACTACAGCTTTAACTTCTTTACTCAAGTTGCAACCATTGTTGTCACTATTGATCATCTCTCATACATATTTGCACACCTCACTTTCCTAACAACCATTCTTCACCAGTAGATGTTAATTTCCAAGTGTAATCACCTTTCTATGTGGGTGTCTGATACAGACCTATAAATCATAATATTTGGAACATTTATAGATGAGTATGTTATTTGATTGCTACAGGGTTTTCACCAGAAGTTCTTAATATTACACAAGGTGAAGCTTATACATTTTCCTATGAAAAGATGCAGTAAAATCTGAGGATATAGAATAGTTTAACATTGTAACACATATTTTTGTAAAAACATAAGCAGTCAGGTACTATGGTTTCTATTGTTGTGCATAATATTTTTGCTACTATAGGTCAAATCAATAAACTCTTTTTCATGAAATCTGACTTTGATTATTTTGTTGATATGTCCTACATATTATAATATGACACATCAATGTGATGTCTGTCACACAACTCATTTATGCACACAAAATTCCAGTGAGGCTACAGTTTTCCAGTGAATAAGCAGGAATTTGTGTCAAAACATCTGAGCTGTATTCTTGTCTCCTATGATATCCTCATGAGTGACTTAGGAGGTTCAGATATGGTTTCCTGGAATTCAGCTGACATTATTTCAGTCATAAAATCTTTGAAGAAGATATATTTTTGCTTGCACAGTGACATACAACAATGACTGGAGTTGCAGCTAGAATTAATGTAAGGGTGATATCTTCTATTTTTTTTCAATTTCACAGTATTCTATCTTAATTCTGTTTTTCCCTTCTCTGTTTGAATTTCATAAGCTATTATTGTCAACCCACTGTAAAAGAGTAACAGTAAATTTTTATTTTTGCTCGTAAACTAGGGATTTGATTTCAAACTATTTTCTTTTAGAAATTTGTCATTTGCTTAATGCTGAGAATTTTAAACAGTTTCCTGTTCAAAGTGGCAGTAACTTTATTGTCTATGTAAATTTCATCATTTCCTGCAGAATTTGTTTTTTTTCTAGAATGACTATTATTTTTAATATTTGCTTTGTCAGAGTTTGTGAGATTTCAGTATGCGTTCTAAGCTTTCATATCACCTTGTGGGTTTTTTTTTTTCCTCTTAGTAAGTGTAATTTATAACTCTGTAAGTGAAATGGCAGCACAGGCAGAACCAAAAAGAAATATTACATCTCTATTTTTTCATCAATATTAACCCAATATATTGCATTGTATGCTTTGTCTTCACCAATACAATTGTGATTGCTAAATATGAATAACGACCATTAAACCATGAGCAATCTCTGTTGTATTATCTACCTACCTGTCTATTCATCCATCACCCCACTATCCAATCACTTCCATAAAAATGAATAGTGGTATATATTATGGACTTAATGGAGCCTTTGGCATGTCTCCCATTTCAAGCCCAGCATTGTGCTGAAGTAGAGCTCTTTTGTGCTTGGTATTTGCTGTGGTTTATAGTCAACAAAAAATGCCATATTTCAGCAGCTTTCATTCATCAGCCTCATTGACTACCCTAGATTCCCAACCATAAGCAGTATTAAAAACACTCCCTTTTGCCTGTTTGCAAAGATTATTTCTGATTTTATTTCAGCCACTTCCATTCCTCTTATTTTTCATTATTTTATCTCCTCTTTTGTTTTCAGGGATTTTTTTTTTCTCTTTGAATAGTAGTCATGAAACTTAAAATGTCTTTCTCTAAATCCTCATTTCTATTTAGTTTATTAACTGATACCACCTTCTGAGCCTATCTTCTGTGAAGTATCACAAACACTCAACTCAGTTTTCTCTTTTCTCTCTTTTTTTCTTTTTTTGCCACTTCTCCATTATGTCCTCTTTTGTGATATCCTCCTATATTCTTAAATTATACAAAAAGTTATTATTAAATCTTGGCTTTAAATGCTTTGAGTTCTACACTGATTAGAGTTACATGAAACAATCTGGATGATGTATGTGTAAAGGTCTATTAAGAAAAGAAAATACACGTGTGCTTCTGGTCATATGGAAATGCTCTAGCTGCTTCCTACTGCTTGTCATATTTCATGTATATATACATATACATATACATACATATATATACAAGCATATATAGATTATTAAATAAAGATTATTACACTGGTGTGTTTTAAAGTTGTAAGAGAAGAAGCATTCTTTCCCAAAAGAACCTTTTACAGAACTATCTACTTCATAATAAATGGTGATATTGATGATATTCCCTTTCATGAAGCACCTAGCAGATGTTGAAACAATAAACTAAAATTAACAATTAGCTAGCATCTATGTCTAAACATTTTCTCATTCCCTATTTCCCCATTTATTTACACCATTTGATTAATCTCCTTTTATATGCTAATGAAATGAAACTTGCAGAATTTCTCCATTATATTTTAGGCATTTAGCTGAAATATGCAAATTACTGTCTTGCTTACTGCGATATCTTTGTTGTCAGTGGAGAGATACACAATTCTAGAGCAGACCAAGCAAGATCAAAATTAATGTCTCTACTGACTTCTTATTATGATTTTGCTAAAATTTGAAAAAAAAACCACTGTTGAAAACATGCCAAAAATTTCAATAGTGACTCAGATGCTAAATATAATCAGTTGAGAAAGTGTTACATATGCAGTGATAAGCTTTTAAACATCAGTGCTTTCCATTGTAAGCTATTGTAGACTAAACAGGTATGTAAAATTGAATAAGCAGAAGACTCTGGGAGGGGTACTGGACAGTTCAAAGTAGAGGCTTTGAAAATAAATAAACATATCTGACTGGAGTGTGATGCACACAATTGGCCAATTATTGATATAAAATTGTGTAACAAGCTCATGGAGTTGTCCATAACTTACAGCAGGTCTGGAAGAGTCTACAGGACATACAAGACTACATAAAAAAGAATTGATTCTGCAGGTATTGTGCTTCAGAACTGCGTAAGCAGACTGATCACTCTGGTATCCAACAACATATTACTGCATACCTAAATACTGTTCTATTGTCCTTAAGGAACATTTTATTCAATATTTTTCTAACTCATTGGTCTTATTACCCATTTTTAATGCCTGTTTAAAATATACATAATGTTTTATATAATTAGACTCAAAATCATGTAGCTAATTTTACCTTCCTCAAAAAAAGAAAAAAAATATAGAAGCATCTTGGCGTTTTTTCATCTGTCATTGTCTTTTCTTGATATACCAAAAATATTAATACACCTGCATTCAGTGCCATTCTGAGTGCACCTTTCCTCTTCCCTTTCTTAGGCCTCACTTCATTCCATTCCAGACTGCTGCACACCCTGCAGGGAAATACCTGCTCCACAACAGCTTTCACCACCAGCTGCAAGGGAGTATCTGCTCTGGTGCCTGCAGTACCTCCTCCCTCTTCCTTTACTGGTCTTTACATTAATTGAGCTGTTCCCCACTTTTTTTACTTTATTCCTCTATACGTGTGCAGCATTTTGCCCTTTCTCAAGTACATTTCACCCAGGGTGGTCCTATCTCTGCTGTGGGCTTAGCCATGACCTATAGAGGTGAGTTGGAGCTGGCAGGAACTGCAGCTTGAATTAGGCACTCTATATAATGATAAATATGGCTAAGCATGCTGAAAAAAAGGGGATGGAGTCTAGATTACTTTTGAATAGCTGATCCTCTTTTTTTTGTTTTTATTTTACATCCTCTTAAATAATAATGTTATCAAATAACAGCCTCTTTTGTACATATGAAAACTCTTTTTAAAGATGTTGTTGCCTTTTCTCCTGGTCAAATGAGATTCTTAGAATAATATAATCAGAGGATTTGCTGAGTTAGACCCATTTGGATCATTGATTTCAATTCCTGGCCCTGCAAAGGACAGCTCGGGAATCCCATCATGTGCCTGAGAGTGAGGTACAAAGATTTCTTGAGCTCTGTCAGGCTTGGTGCTTGACCATCTCTCTGGGAAGCCTTTCCCAATACCCAGCCTCTGAGTGAGGGACCTTTTCCTGATATCCAAAACCTAAACTTCCCCTGACTCAGGTTCAGGCCACTTCCACAAGACCTGTCACTGGGCACAAGAGAGAAGAGATGCCTGCCCCTCCCCTTGTACTCATGAGGAAATTGTAGACTGCAACCATGTCTCTCCTCAGTCTCCTCTCCTCCAGGCTGAGCAGACCAAGTGACCTCAACCCCTGCTCATACACCTTCTCCTCAAGGCTCCTTGCCATCCCCACGGCCCTCCTTTGGGCAGCTTTTTGTATTTATCTGCACTAAAAGCTGTAGTTGCATCCCTGCAGCACCATTATTCCCACTCTTCTTGCTTCAAAAGGTTTAATAATGTTGATTTCCTGTTTTCTACATGAAATATGATTCTGATCAGATTAAGAACAGTAATAAAAAAGTGAATTAATTATGCCTACGTCTGAAATATCCACCAGTTTTGTGCTCTTTTTACATACTGCTATGTAATTTAGCACTTCACAGGTCCTGTTATTTTCCAAAGTCTAAATTTAGTGTAAACAAAATGTAAAGTTTCTTCAGGAAGGTCTGTTTTCCAGAAAACCTTTGTATAACTGTCAGTTGTATAGTCATAAAGAGTGTTAAGATATTAACCACATTCCTCTAATTCATGCTTTTGAGGACTCAGTAATATTTTATATAGTAAGGCCTTTATCAACAAGCATCTCTTTTAATTCACGAGTGAAACTATTTAAAATCACTTATGCAAAAAATATAATTTAAATATGTATTTTAGTCCAAAGCACATCATCAATGTCAAGTGAAAGAATTCTTTCAGCATACCTAATTAATTTTCTAAGTTGGAAAAGAAAAAGATGCCTAAATTATCAGAATGTAAAAGAAGACTCAAGAAAAACAGCATGAGATTTTTAGGGTATTTAAAGTATAAAAGAGTTAATGGGCCTGACCTTGTTAGTTATACTAAATCTATTTTATTTCTTTCATTAAAAAATAGAACTTTTGCATACTTGAATGCAGTTGCTATGGAGTAATTTGCAAATTAAATTTAAAGATGGGATATTAACTGTCCAGATGTATAACTTTGCAAAGTCATAATTAATGAAACTATGATACTGTAGTCATCACCACTTGATGTTTGTGCTGAGATTCTTCAGCCACTGGTCTGACTGGAACTGTGGGGTTTTTAGAAATAGGACTTCTTCCCAGCAATATCAAGGACTACAAAAGGTACTTCATTATACAAATCTTGTATACAAGTCTTGTTACAGGATGACAAAATAAACAATGTAATGATCTGAAGAACAGATGGGTACCATTAGCTTGCAATCAGCTTTGATGCCATAGTGAGGCCTCTGAGACATCGCCTAATCTTCCCCCAACTTTTCCAACTTTTCTTTCTTTCTTTCTTTCTTTCTTTCTTTCTTTCTTTCTTTCTTTCTTTCTTTCTTTCTTTCTTTCTTTCTTTCTTTCTTTCTTTCTTTCTTTCTTTTCTTTCTTTCTTTCTTTCTTTCTTTCTTTCTTTCTTTCTTTCTTTCTTTCTTCCTTCCTTCCTTCCTTCCTTCCTTCCTTCCTTCCTTCCTTCCTTCCTTCCTTCCTTCCTTCCTTCTCTCCCTCCTTCCTTCCTTCCTCTCCCACACTTCCTGCAGCTGATATAGCTGAACTGCCTACTGAACTTTATCTCGAAGTCTATAAAACAAGTTATAAATTGGTGCCTTTTATAACATCAGTGTCACATTTAACTTTTTTTCGGTATCTAGCTGAGAAACAGACTGGTTCTAAAAGAGACGAATCTGCAGAGCCTTGCAAGTTCAAACACAATATTTCTGACAACTTTTTGCATGGGAAACCGCAATATGAGTTTACAGGCTTAGCCATTCTGCTGAAAGTGTGTATTAAAGATGATGGAATAGTATCTTTGAACAGGCTGACTTTTGTTCATTTAGGGCCTAAGAACACCATGATAAAGTCCTGCATCCCTACTTAAGCAAGACTAAGGCATTTGGTGTCCTGTGAACAGGAAACTCACATCAGGACTTCAGAGCCTTTAGCTGCTCAGTACCACGTCCCAAGTGTCTTCTCACAAGAGTTATTAGATGTCATTATTTCATTAGAGGATGAATACCTCATTCAATCAAAAACCATCAGAAATGTGTTAGAAGAACTACAACTCCAACAGCAAGGAGTTGTTTTTTTCTTTCATACAACTAGTTACACTTGCTGAGTTCTGTGTTTCAGATAATCATAATACTAGCAGATAACTAGGAAAAATGTTAGTGTTTGTGTTTTTTAGCTGGCAGAAGGAATGTGGAGAAAAACAGGAAACTAAGGGGGATACAATTCTTTGGGTATTTCACTACCATCATACCTCAGAGTTTCCATCTCTTTAATATCTTCTACAGATTATTTCTACTTGTGTTCAGTATTATCAGTATTTATTAGCTGACAGCATCTGTAAATATAATACATCTTTTCTCACTGTCTTTTGCAAAATCATGCAAAAGCATTACTTTGTTTTTGTTGAAGAACTATTAAAAAAATTATTGTGATAGAAATTTAAGAATAACTAGTGAACAACTCTAGGAAAGGACAATATCCAAAAACTGCTGAGACTTTCTCTCTGTAAGGAGATGATGGGAAAGATTATCAGTCGGATTTGCAGCCTGATAATACAATCCTATATTCTTATATTTCTCATGGGTTAGAATTAAGAACTCAATAAAGTCGAGATGCTGTAACTTCACAACAAATTCATTCATTTAATGTTAGTGTGATTACTCTAAAGACTTAATGTAGTTAAGATTTGGCAAGAGCTACATTGCTTCTCCATACTAAAAGAGCACAATAACTTATTTAAAAAAATAAAATAATTTAATAGCATTAATCCCAAATAAGTTATTCAGTTATAATTTCATTGCAAAGTATGGTATTAATAATCTTGCTGTGAAAAAATTCCTTCTCTGAAAAAAAATATTTCAGAAACTTATATGCAGAAAAGTAAACTACAAGAATCATGACTACCTGGTGTTTTCCCAGAGTAATTATACTCATCAGTTTTAAGGTGCTATGAAATATTCACTCATTACACTGTTGAGTTGATATACTCAATAAATATGACAATTACTTATAATTCAAAGTAAATCTATTAATAGAAGGGAAGAAAAGATTGTGATAGAAAGGTTATCAAAACTAATATGAAGTTTTCAAATACAGACTATGGAAGTGTGCAATGAAATCATGCCACGAGAGTACATTTGTGAAAACTTATATCTATTTAGGTCAGACAACCTAATTCACATCATTGGTGAAGTTTTGACAAAACCCTTTCATGTACACCTTTGTCACTAGCTAAGATGAATTGATCTGCATCATGTCTGGAAGAGTAAATACTAGTAGTAGAATTATCTAGGACTGAAGTGAAAACATATACAAGTAGACTAAGATGATCCCTAGATTGATAGGTGAGAAACTTCCAGTCTGAATGAAAAACTCCTCTCAACAAATCCCACAAACTGCTGATGACTTGCTGCAATTGTTGCGCCCTCTTATTGAGGGAGATGGATGGATTTGACCAAGAGGTGCACTGGAAAGATGAGCATGATACCAAAGTAAAACGTAGACAGTAGAAAATCTTTCTACATAATGTTTTTAGGGGCACTATTGAGAATCCTTTGGGTATTAATTTGGGCAATGAGTGTTAGTATTAGACAAATTTAACTATGAGGCTGTTAAAACAGTAATTGTGCAAACAATAAATTTTTTTCTTCTTTTATATATGTGTAAAAGTATCTTTCCATTAGTGACCTTTATCAAAAGAGTCTGTGTGTAATTCATCAATTAAGCAAACAGACTGTTTTAAACTAAAGTACCTGGTTGATAGAAGCTCTAGCATAGTGGCTCCAAGCAAAACCACTTCATTCTCATAGTATTTCCTGTCACTAAGTGAGGATGGAACTCATTATTGTCTGCAAAGAGGTCAATTGGACCATGGGGGAAGGCAGGAAATTCAAGTCTCTCTTACAGGAATGTGTGAAAAAAACTCAAATAATCTCTGGTGCTCCACAAAGGGTTTTTGTTTTTAATCAGTCCCATCTTCTCACCTAAGGAGCAAAATGCCACAAAGATTCAACAAACCATATTCAAATGGAAAATTCCTCTTAATGCGCTAAATGCACTCAGGGTAAGCATACTGAGCAGTACCATTACAGAAGTAGCTAAGATATTGTTATTTCCTGTAGTTTATGAATGAGTTACATTAATTTTCTATACATCTTCAGAACAGAACCATAACATCCATCAAAATTGTTGAGACATCTCTTTGTATAAAAGATAGTTTCTCTGGAGCCTGGAGAACCTCCTTCCCAGCTGCTAAATCCCAGCTCAGTGCACCCAAAGACCTGGGAGTCCCATCCATCCAATGGACTGGATGGACTGCAGCTGCTGCTTTCCTGTTTGCAGACTCAGCCAGCAGCCAAGATGAACATGTATGCCAGAGATGCACACAGGCAGAGGACACTAATGCAACCAGCTACACAGACTACCCACAGGTAAGGCATTGCCTTTACCAGCACCCACCCAGAGCTCACATAAAACATATGTGCAAACAGCCACATTTTAGTCCTCCTCTCTGACTGAGAAGGATGGAAGTTTGCTAGTAAAGATACACAGCCCCTTACCCTTTTTTTCAAAAGCCTTGGCACATTTGCGAACCCCTTCAATACACAGCCCCTTATCCTCTGATTCGCACAGATCAACATTTTTGTGAACCCTTCCAATAGCAGTGTGGGGCCTCAGCTCATCTCATATTGATGCCCAGATCCTGTGCCTCCACTTAACAGACAGTCCTGCTTGAAGGGTGCTAATGAATTGCACACGCACACACACATGTGCACATGCACGCCTGCACACACACTCAGAGACCAGCTAAGAGGAAAATATAAACATTTTATCTTCCAAGTGGCTCCTGCCAGTGCACCTAGGCCCTGGCACCCTTGCTCCCCTCTTCATTTGCTGATGCTGGGACTCTCCCTGCTCAATTGGCACTAGGCATGTGAGCCACCATTGCCCAGAGACCGATGCCCTTTGCTGGCACAAAATTGAACTCTCTTCAGACACACACTCCTACAACTGTGGTCTCCCTTCAGCTTGCTGATGCTGAGGCCCTCATTTACTCCAAATGCTGGCACCAAAGTTGTTAGGACCACTATCACCAGTGGTCAAACTCAAACTGCAGACACCAAATTCAGGCACTTTTTCTGTCCAGTTCTGGCATTGGCACCTTAGAACAAATAGATGGGGAGAGAGTGAGATTATATGGAAAGAGAGTAAAGAAAAGATTTAATAAAAAGAATAGATAGACTACAGTGATTCGGTTTGGATGTGACTCGGTCCGGATATGATTCGGATAGACTACAGGTCTCAGTCAGACAAGAGTACTGAGCAGCAACTGCTTACACACTATCAGCCTTCCTCTCTGCACCCACCCCATCTTTGTTTTACCCATATTCCCTTCCTTTAAATGTTTCTTAATAAGTCTAAAGATGCAAATTCTGGTATGAATTGGAGTATTCAATCATAAGAATACTGACAACCTAACGCTAGCTGTTTCCAGTTATGTTAAAAATCTTCCCTCAGTAAAGACTAAAGAGAGTTTTGAGAGCTCAGTGAATGAATGAATCAGTTAATGAAAAAGAAAAATACAGAATTGAAATGAGAATTTACATTGCTTGTCTAATAGATCCATTCTGTCTTTGTGAACATCACAACTTGGATCCAACACCCTTTACTTATTTTGAATAATTGCTTTCAGAGCATTTTTACTTTATTATAATTTTATTTATTTCCCATCAATATAGACTAACATGTATATTTAATATTGTTTTTTCGGATCATGTGAACTAGAGTCTTGACTCATTTTAGAAAAAAGGACACAGTTTACAAAATCTTAAACTTAATGTACACAATCTTGCTTGTATGTTTTGTTTTCTGTGTGGAAGTTCAATATCAAGACAGAAGAATGTTTTGAATTTTCTGCCAATTTCACACAATTAAAATAGCATTCAAATTACAAGATTCATAATTACACAACTCACCTTGGCTGAGACTACAATACAGCTGCAACAGAGCAACAATAGGAAAATGTCTGTTTTCCTAGAAAAATGCCTTTTTCATGTAGTAGTATTCTTTTAGGTAGCTATTCTTCAAATTGCCTTTGTGCTAGTAAATACCTTTATGCAGGACCATAGGAAGACATGTAGACTTAAACCAGCACATTTGGTTAGTAAACAATTGTAAAATTATACCGTATGTTAGTCAATCAGTCCTGTTATACTACAGAAACAGAAAAAAAAAGTTAAAATTCTTCTTCTCCTAAGATACTTATTCTTAGAAACAAGAAAGGTTTCCCCATTTTCTTTTGGCTAAGGGGAGAATAAAAAGCCACTTAGTTACACTCATAGTGTCCTTTTTTTCCTTGTCAATCCTTACCAGCTACTAATAAGTAGTGTTCAGAGTGTCTTGCCCTCCAGTAGTTCAGATTATTAAACCATTTTCATGTCATTATGGATATGTATTTACTGTATCCGGAAGTTCCTCCTGTCTCATTTCTCCCACCCCTAAGTATGTCAAAATTGCAAAGATATTTGTAGGGAAAATTTCAAAAGTGATGTGTCTATATAATTTGTGTGAAAGGGCAAAGGTCCAAAAGAGATATGGACCATGAAGGGGTGGAAAACCAGTTCTAGAAAATTTTACTAATGGATTTTTTTGTTTGAAAAAAGAGTGAGGTTTTTTTCAGTTTTCTCAGAATTATGCTGACCATGATGCTTCCATAGTGAAAGAAAGGGAAGAAAGGGAGAATAGCAAACAAATTAACTAGGAATTTAGAATTCAGGAGGTTTACCCAATTTTTAAAAATATATTTCTATACAGACTTAATTAAAATATCGACAATAATCTTCAGTCTTTCACTATGAAAATAAAGATTATCTCTTTGATCCCTCTAACTCCATTATGTTTGTTTGTTTGTTTTAACTCTTCATTTCAATGTAATGATTTCTTTATATTCTATAATTGACAAGATAAGTGATGCTTCCAAGAAAGATATGCTTTGAAAATTTTACTGTCTTTGGATATTCAAGAGATAGCTTTATACTTAGCTCTTTCTTAAAGAATATTCTTCTGAGTGTTACTACTTTTCTAATATCCATACAGTGAATGTCTGTTGTGAGCACAAGAATAAATAGTTTTTCATTGCTATCCTAATCCTCCAAAAAAGTGTTTATAAGAGGATGGTTTTAGATACATTTTTTTCATTCAGCTTTTCTTATGAAAACATCCTATTTGTCCCATATATAGTAAATAAACCACTTATCTTCTTCCTTTTTAATCAAGTTGCACCCCTAAATCATGACATTATTGACTCTTTGGATTATTTCCATCTTAAATTTCTAGTACCTATGAGAGGATAATGAAATTAGGAACAGAAATGTATTCAAATCATCTATCCAGGATGAGTTCTAAATCTTGATAACTCTGTATTTGAGAACCAGGGAGTCAGTGATTAAGAGTCTTCCTCTGTTATTCTGCCAATAGAAAAAAGGTACTTGTGTATGACATCTGATCATGAAAATCTTCTATCTTTTATATGTTTTTACTTCAGTAGATGAGTAATTTGGAAGTCTGATTTTTATATTTTACAAAGCCTATTTTTACAAAATCTAAGGGTATGTCAATCTGTGCAATAACCATCAAAAATAACTGTTTTAATAAAGAAAAAGTTCATACCATTACTATAAAAGATAAAATTATTATTGTAAGACAGGAAAAAAAGGTGTTTCCTACCTGTAAAGCCCTTGTCACACTCACAAAGAAAAGTGTTTGGAGTAACATTGATGCAGTTACCATTGAAACATGTGGATGGCTGGCATTGTCCAACTATTTCTGTGCAATTTTTACCTGTGTCAAAGGAATAATAGGAACATTGGGGTTTAGTAAATATTTAGGGAGTTTGGTGAACATTTTATAAATGTCAAATTTATAGCTACAATATGGATAGGCAAATGGATAGAAAGGTATTTGTGCCAACATCGTTCATTAGTTTGCTTTGCACCAAACTTGCTGAACTTCTAAGGAAAGGCAGAAAGATATTAATCTACTTTTGTGCTCATATACTGTGCTTAACCTCATCTAAGATGTAGTGACAAATTCACAAATACCTTTAAAGGCAGAAGAACTACTAGAACTGCAGTATTTATTTCTTTTTAACATGAATCTAACTTACAGTTTCTTTCAGCATTGAGAACAAAGGATGTCCTTATGTGGAGCGGAAATGTGAGATCTTTTTTTAATATGCAGCTTTCTGGAAATTACAATCCAGTTATGAGTTGTTTATGCTATTATAGCATACAAGTCTAAATACCATTTAATTATGCTTGCCTCTTGAATTATTACCATGACATTATTCACACTTCAAAAAGAGTTCAAATTTCTAAGAGACTTTATGTTATGGGAGGAACTTATTCCTCCCTTACTCTTGTGTAGCCCTGCTCATAATATATGGTGATTTAGTCTCCGAATTCTTCTTGTTTGCATCCAGTTTATTTATGAGACCAGTATTGTTAGCTGATAACATTACCTAAAACTTTTCCATATAGGCTAAAAAAAATGTTTTAAACATTGCTTGTTGATAGCATTAAGCATGATGATTGCTTTTAACAGAATTACTTCCAAATTTTTTTCATTAATTTGAGTTCAATTAGTACCAGACACTTTTGGTACTGTTATTTTCAAAGCATTTTACGCAGTCCCCAGTAATGATAAAGGAAATATAAAACATACTGCAGCATACCATCAATGTTTTCCACTATCTTATTACACTGTTCATAATTATAAAAAAAATTTCTCACAACATTGACTTATTCATACCTGCATAATCTTCCATTGGCAAATGCATTAGTAACCAAATTGTTATGCACTTTGAAAAGCAATTAAAAATAAATTACAGCAATCTTTATGCAACATAAGCTTCATTTCTATGAAGTGTATTCTGTGAACCTCACTCATTCCTAAGCCATCAGCTGTGCTTCACAGCATAGCATCACTATTGTGAGACCATAGAAATTCAGTCCAACAGAGGAACATTTCAGGAATTCTGATCCACAAGTACAAAAAGAGCTACAATGATTCTTTTTTGATGAGGATGAATATTTCTGGTACTTTCTATAACATACCTAAACTCTATTGGTCTGAATGCAGGAACAACATCCCCATATTTTCCTTAAACCATTTTTATCCTCCTTGAAATAAAAGTAATCATTAGATAAGAGTTTACCCAGGTATGCTGTACTCTCTGGTGTGGTAATCCAAACCCAAATTCAGTTTGTTCTGATGAGTTTTGGGTAAGTGCTGCAATATTTCCTAGGAGGATTACTTGATTTTTGTTTTTTTCATTTGTGACATATTTATTTGATAATAACAGTATGTTTAACAAATTGCCTTTGGAAACAACCTCAGGGGACAGAACAATCTGGAAGAAAGTACTAAGTATTTTATTTTGCTTGTTCTTCTAAATTAAGGTTTGACCTTTCAGTTAAACTAAATTTTGATATAAAAAAAATCACTAATGTTATCTGATAGGTCTTTAAATTAAAATGGAGGGGAGTTCTGACTGGTTGAATGAAATCATTATTCATTTAAACAAAATCACTCTTTTCTACCATTTTGATTAACCAGCTATTTTCGAGGGACCTTACTTCAAATGATTTATGTTGTTTGGTCTCATAACCTGAACTGCAGAATAAAAAAAGTAAACCAGTTACTTCTGTAAGTCAAGAAGCATTTATTTATGTCTCATGCTTAAGTAGGAAAGAAGCACAATAAGAACTTATTCTGTTTTTCTCTACAATGTATTTATGAATGTCTGCAAGTAAAAACTGTCTTCAAATGCCTGCACAGTCTCCCACAGGTGACACCATGTAAAAGAGACCCTGCAGGTATGGTAGCAGCCATGGGCAATCAAATGATACAAAAGTCTTGCTAGTGTTGTTCCTATTGTTTTATCACCTGTTAAGGAAAGTGTAAGACCTATATAATGCTTACCCCTAGAGGAGAAAAGAAATACCTGAAAATTTTGGAGGACATGTGCATTCATAAGAATCTCCCGAAAGTTCTGATTTCTCAGTGCAGGAGGCATTGTTGTGGCAAGGTTTAGTGGAGCATATATCAAACTTCTGGCAGAACGTTCCCGAATACTGTGAGAAACAGTGGCAATTAAATGTTTTCTCCCAAATGTGGCTTAGACATTTTCCATGCCCAGAGCACAGTGGTGCACCCCGAGACTGTTGGCAAAGCTGCTGCTTCACGGTAACGTTCAGACGAAGGCCCATGTTGCACAAGAGTGGACCTCTCTTGTGAAGTTCTGCAAAGTAGTGGGTTCCAACACCAAGCCAGTTAGGGTCCACTTGGTGCAGTCCTCTTATCTGGCAAACAAAAATCAACTGCTCTTGAAGAAAATCAGCTTTAGGGCAGTTAATAAATTCTTCCTTGGAGACATTTACCAGATTCATTCCATAAGACTGAAAGGATGGCTCAGAGGAGATGAAGAGACTATCACCTAATTGAAGCTGTAAAGGGCATATCTGAGGGATACTGAGGTTATCTTCTTCAGAGATTTCACCATGAATACTTTCATTCATATTCCAGCATTCAGTGTAAAAGTCTGAACAGACATTTTCCCTTGGTGTCCATTTTATTACAGTAGGTTTTGGTTCTGTTCTCCATTCAGTAATCATTTGTCTCTCACATATTACTTGCCCATTGACAATGCAAAGCTGAAGAAAGCACACTACCATGCAATATGCTGATTTCATAGCCATCATTTCACCTCACCAATGGAAGTTTCCTTTCACATATGCTTCATTACTGAGGATAACTTCAGAACACTTGTTCCTGATGGTTCACATGTATTTTCCACGGCACCCTAGGAATTCAAACAGAGGTAAATATTTCTGTTTTCATACCAAATACAGTGCAATATTAAAACCACATTACAAAATAGAAAATGTACAACAAATAAAGGGCAACATCTAACTATTAATGGGAAATTGGAATAGGTCAAATGAACCAATCAGAACTCCAACACTGTAAAAAAAGTCAGCTTTTTCCTATTTTTATTCCTGCTAAAAATTTGATATTTATTTAGTGCATTTCATTGTACTTGTGTGCACAAGAGATTGAAGGCATACTTTTCATGTTCCCTCCCTCTGATGATAAAATTTATGGTATTAAAGTTAAGATAGGGCATCTGCAGCAAAATGAGGAACTAAACACGAACATCGAAGTTCTAGTCATAAACTTTAACCATAAATATTTTTCTAATAATCATTTAATAGTTTATTATAAAAGTAGATATTCCAAAGATGTAGGCCTGAGAATTTTTGCTTTTTAAAGAAAACATGCAACGACTACTCAACTCCTTTCTGTTCTTATACATTTAACAAAACCCTTCATTAAATCCTTAGTTTTCAAAGAATATGTTTGAAAAGCAAATGTCCTTAATCATATGCTTGAGACTTTTATGCATTACGGTCAAAGATGACAGATTACAGAGTCCTCCAGGACTATTTAATTTATAAAATAGCCTTTTCTATCCCTTGAATATGTCTAGCAATTTTTATTGCATCGAGATGAGTGATTACAGAGAGAAAACCAAAATAAAATTATGAAGCTTCTGCTTGGAGTCATAATGAAAATGATGAAAACCCAATATTATGTTAAATACCTTTGAAATTTTCAATAGCTGTGCATTAGTAATACCTTAATTTGTCTTAAATACAAAGCTTTTTCTCTCTTTTACTCTTTTTTCCCTTCAGTATTCTTGTCTGACATTCTCAGATATTTATATTCCCTTTTAAAATAGTGGCCACTAAACTAGAATTTGCTAATGAGAAAGTTATTCTAAAGAAAACTTATCTTACAAGAGAAGCCATTCAATGTAAAAAAAATAGCATTTATAGTTTGAAATTTGTTCCCATTGCTTTCATTTTTGCACAGCACATGTAAAAATAACGTGGATGTATATTTTTCTACACCTACACACATGTAGTTTTATTGGGTTTGCATGGCCTGGTTTTGTTAGGGAGAGGGTTAGAGGGATGGCTTTCTCAATGTCCAGCAGAGCCAATGCCAGTCAGCTCCAAGATGGAAGTGACACTGGTCAATACTGGACCAATCACAAAAATGGTGGTAAAATCTATGAGATAAAAATTTTAAGAAGAAGAAGTTATTGTGCTGTTGCAACTGAATCCAGAGAAGAGCAGAGTGTGAATATGTGAGAGGAACAGCTCTGCAGACTCCAAGGTCAGTACAGAAGGAAGGGCAGGAGGTGCTCCAGGTGCCAGAGCTGAGATTCCCCTGCAGCCCCTGGTGAGGCAGCTGTGCCCCTGCAGCCCATGGAGGCCGTGGGGATGCAGAGATCCACCTGCAGCCCTTGGAGGACACCCACACCAGAGCAGGTGGATGCCTGAGAGGAGGCTGTGAACTTGTAGGACATCCAGGACATCCATGCTGGAGCAGGATCCTGGTAGCAATCTGCAGGCCAGTGGAGGGAGGAGCCCTCGCTGGAGCAGGATCCTGCTAGAACTTGAGACCCTGGGAGGAACTCATGCTGCAGCAGCCTATTCCTGAAGGACAGAAAGTAATGGAAAAATATCCCTCACTGCAGCAGTTTGTAGAGAACTGTTCCCTGTTGGATGGACTCACATTAGAGAAGTTTGTGGGGAACCATCTTCCTTGGAAACTCCCCATGCTGGAGCAGGGGAAGGACTCCTATTCTGGAGCAGTAGCAGAATCAGCCTGTGGTGAACTGACCATAATCCTCATTCCCTCTCTCCCTGTGCCACTGGGGTAGGAGGGAGCACTGGGGAAGATGGAGGAGTAGGGGGAAGATATTTTTAAGGTCTTATTTTATTTCTCATGATTCTGCTCCGATATTTTAGTAATAAATTCAATTAATATCTCTAATTCAAATCTGTTTTGCCCTTTGATACAGCCCATGACTGTATCTGGTAAATGATCATTCTCTGTCTTTATCTTAAGTCACAAACCCTCCATCATATTTTGTCTCCTCTGTCCATTGTGGAGGAAAGTGTTGGAATGATTTTGGTGGGTGCCTGGCATCTACCCAGGGTCATCACACTACACTGGTTTATCACAAAAGGACATGTGGATTATGATGCAACAGTGCATGATCTCCTTAAATGTCCTCACTTTCCCCAAAGACCTTCGAGTGTATTTTGGTCCATATTCTGGACTAGGCTGAAAGATCAAAGGACTTTCAAAGGACAGAGTAAAGATACTGAAACCTTTAGTTGAAGAATTTTAAAAAACTTAATGATCTGATGGCAATTATATGATCACATTAAAGGGTCATATTCAGTCTCTCCTATTTCTATCTAAATTGGGATGAAAACATCTAATATGTAGCTACATCCTATTAATAATATGCTGAACATGTGAACCTGTCCCAATGACCTTTGTGCAGCAGAGTGGCCAGCACTGTTTAAGATATCAGAAAAGCATGGACTCTAACTAATAGTACTAACAGGAGATTGGAGTTAAGAATATTAAACTCAGAAGGAGTACAAACTATATTTTGACCCTTCTCCCAGAATAGTTTTCATTTTAATTTAATTACTGGATCCAAACTTTGCCTTCAAAGGGTTTCAGTACTCTAGCCACATAGCTCCAAAGCTAGGCAAGTATGTTAATATTAATTTCTTCTCTCTGCCTCTGTATTTTCACCTCTGGGAATTAACTCCCCATAGTAAGAAAGAAAGAAAGGACACAGATCTGCAAAAAAACTACTATTCTTGCTGCTGACTACTCATAATCTTTCTATTTTAAGACCACTCCATTATCCTCATAATCTCATGATGTTCAAAGATACCATTACATAAAGGGGTATCAGATGTGTAGTTTGGGTAATTTAGAATTTTTTTTTCTTTTAAGGTAGCAGTCTTGAACTATTATGTTCATTATAACTGCTATTACATCTGTTACTGCTATCAGGTATAGAAGTCTATGGTCTGTATTATTGCACAGATTTATAAATCCTACATTCAGCAGCCTATCTTTTCATACCTATTTCATAATGAGATTTTCTCAGGTGTTACGAAAATAGGCCTTTACAAAAGGTTATTTTTCCTTTTAGACACTTCAAAAAGAAAGCTGTTGGTGTCTATGTCTAATGCAGAAGAGTTCTTGCCAACTGACATTTTGTCCTTCATTCATGTAATTATGCGTCATTCTGGTGTCATATACAAGTTTCATTTTTACTGGTAATGAAAATGTGCTTCATTACAATATTTATATGGGATAAATCGGAACTATTTAAAAATAAATGGTTGGTAGCATTTTAACAGTTTTTATTCTTCACAAAGTAATTATTAGCCTTCATGCATAAGAAAATAAAAAAAATCAATAAAAATATGAAGGTAGCCTTATAACAAATAATAATAAAATAAAATTAAACAAAATAAAATAACAAAAACATCTTGTAAAAGCAATGAAAAAAACCTGAAGGAATATAGAAAATAAATACCAAGAGATTGATTTTTGGCAATAAAATAACGAAGGAAACAAAATTATAGAGTGAAGAGTTTAAAGAGTAAAAGGCTCTGTATGAAATACAGTTATAATATAGAAAATAAGCAAAGAAATTAAATAAATGCAAAATGCTTATGCCATCTCATGAGATAAAATGATGTCGTGTGATGAAATTTGAAGGGGATTATGACAACTGTTATACCTTACATCGGCTTTTGGCAAGGATAAAATCTTCCTATTTATAAGCCCAGCTGGCTCCATGTAATTGATGAAGTCTAAGAAAATTTCAAGACTGGGATTTGTATGGACACAGAGATACTTGAAGAAAATCAAACTCTTAAACTTATATAAGGCTGGGTAAAAAGCAGCACAATGCTCTATTTTGCACTAGAGGAGAATAAAGCAGGTAGATTTATACAAAACATCAACAAAAATTAATCCCAAATGATCTGCATTCTTGTCTAGCATTTTAAGGATTTTGTATTCTTTCTATTAATAACTGGTATTACATACTAATAATAAAAAATACAGTGTATTATAAGTGAGATTGGAGAAACACCCACAGATGATATTTGACTTTAACAACTTCTCAGGAAAAGAAAATCTGTCAAAAAAGAGAACAACCAGGAAATGTTTAGTAACATCATGCCACCATGTTTTGGCCAGGAATGAACCTCCTCTTTCCACCTTCCCACGTGTTGGATGACCCCTTTGTTAAATTCCTTCCTGTGCTTGAGCAGCTTTGGTAGAATGGACTGCAACCTTGGATCAAGGAGATATGAAGTAAGTGAGAGGGTGCTGTTGGGGGGAGCAGGGGATGCTTTGTGGGTGCCCCCCTACCTTCCTCAGGTGCTGCACTTAAGGTCAAGTTCTGATCTTTGATACTCATCTGGGCTATGCTGCAAGTGAGCAGGTACTTGCCCATATACCTTGATTACTTGGGCCTTGACCCTGTCCTAAATATTTGACTTACTCTCTTTAGCACCTGTCTCCTTGCTGTTTATGTGTCTGGGTACCACTGGACTGTTGGCTGCCTCTGAGCAGCATTCCCAGACACTCTCTTTCCCATATGGATGCTATGGGATGGTGCCTCTTGTCTCTGATGTCACTCTCCCCTTCCAGCATTCCACCCTTTCATGGCAGCCCATGCTTTCTGCTCCTCAGTACTATGATTTTTCTTTTTTTTTTTTTATTTATGACTGCGGTCACAGGGGTTTTCAGGATGAGAGAGAGACGAGAATGTTGACTCCATGATCAGAAGGCTTGATTTATTACTTTATGATATATATACTACATTATAACTATACTAAAAAGAAATTGAAAGAAAAGTTCTCAGAAGGCTAGCTAAGAATAGAATAGAAAAGAAGGAATAACAAAGGGCTGTGTCCCGGCAGAGAGCGAGAGCAGCTCTGCCGTGAGTGGTCAGCAAATCCAAACATCCCCAGGAGACCAATCACAGATCCACCTGTTGCATTCCACAGCAGCAGATAACCGTTGTTTACATTTGTTGCTGAAACTTCTCAGCTTCAGCAGGAAAAATCCTAATGAAAGGATTTTAATGAAAAGATGTCTGTGACATTTATTTATTTCTGGTGTGTATTTAAAAACATCAAATTTAAGCATGATGTAATAGGTATATATAATAAAGGAAAAGTGATAAGTTACAATGCCTGCAAAATTTTACTTCCACTCTCTGCCTTTGCAATATGCACTAATATTCTAAATGATGTACCAAGTGGTCCTTTTTACCTTTTTATTTTTCACCACACAATTAATAAATCTTAGTAAATTCTGCATTATTTATGCCAATCCTAATTACTTGCAAATGATTCGTTGTTTACTAGACAACGTTTAAAACATATGGCATTTGTTTAAACAATATTGAACTTGCTAGACAGTGACTTTGCCAACACCTCAAAATACACAACCCTTATTTCTACCTTATAGTTGTACTGTAAATATAGACAGAGTAGTGATACAGACAGTGTTGAACTTGCTTATCAGGGTTTCTGATGGCTAGTCTTTAATGGTAGGCATAACAGTATTAAGCCAGGGAATCTTACTTTAGTTTACTGTTAGCTGCCATGGTTTAACCCTGTCTGACAACTGAAGACAACACAGCTGCATGCTTATTTCCACCGATGGTGATGGGAGAGAGAGTCAGAAAGGTAAAAATGGGAAAACTTTGAGTTGCAACAAAGACAGTATAGGAGGTAAAGCAAAAACTGTGCATACGAGCAAAGGAAAACAAGGAATTCACACCTTCTCATGGGCAAGCAGGTGTCCAGCCATTCCCAGGACAGCAGAGCTCCATCACACATAGCGGTGACTTGGGAAGAATAGCACTGTAACACTAAAAATGCCCCCTGTTGTCCTTCTTCCCCCAGCTTTATCTGCTGAGCACAACACCCTACATTGTGTGTGGAATGGTATGGAATATTCCTTTGTCCACTTGGGATCAGCTGTCCTAGTTGAGATCCCTCCCAACTCCTTGTGTACACTCAGACTCCTCATTGTGAGGTGAGGAGCAGAAAAGACCTTGGCTCTGTATAGGCACTGTTTGGCAATATCTAAAACATCACTGTGTTATCGCACTGTTTTCACCACAAATCAAAAGCACAGTTCCATACTGACTCGTATGAAGAAAATAAAGTCCAATCCAGTCAAAACCAGCTCACCAGCCAGCCTAAAATTCTGTTTAGCCATTCTGATAGTGAGAAAAATGATCACGGAAACAACACCCTCCACAAGCAATCTTTGTGCCCACACTCAAGTGCCTGGAGTCTGTCCCAGTTCCTCCAGGATACACGGAGGGGGTTTTGGTGCAGTATGTTCCACAACTTTTCTGCTGCCCTTTGCTTAGTACGTAACACATCTTCTGGTGCCCTTTGCTTAGTACTTGTGATACTTGTTTCTACACTCCTAGGACATTAAGTTGACCTTGGCTGAAGTCTCTGAGGATGTCCCTACCCCCATGTCTTAATGTCCCTGCACGAACCTCTCCAGCCCCTATGAGCTCCCAGTGCCTTCCATAGGTGTACCTGAAAAGGGCCAGGAGTTCCTCCAGCTTGATGACAGCTAGGTGGGTTTCCCCATCTAGAGACTTCAGGAAACATCTATGAGGAGCAGAAGGTAGTTGATGGCCTGATTTCACAAGAACCCTACCACTCAAAACCAGTCCACTCATCCTGTTATACACCACATGGCTCCCAATTACTTCAGTCACAGTTTTGCATGCCCAACAAAACAGTGTAAGGAATAAAAATCTGCCAGAAAGGCAATTGAAGAAGTAATAGAAGAGAAACAGATCCTAGAAAAAGTGTTTCAAATGGCATGGCTTCCCCTAAATAAATGCACACTCTTTTAACCTGTTTTCTTTATTGTAGTTTTTTTCTAAGACCATGATGAAGCCCCTATGTGACCATGAGTGTGACCTGCAGAGCTCAAAGAGTGAGTAAAGAAAATTATCTGTAATGGGAGATTGCAGCTATGATGTACATTAGATAAATAGCATGACACAGTTTAAATAAAGATTAAATTGCTATGTAGAATCTATTACTGTTTCATGGAGCAGTAGGTTGAAAAACACAAAAGGCAAAGCAACTTTTGATGTGATTCTAGTTAAGTTTGTCTCTTTAGAAGTGGCCATCATGTACTTGAATTCAAAATGCCTGCCGAAAGAATTAAATTGAAAAAACGTCAACAGTTGTCCTCAGTTTCTAAAAGAGAAACAATAAATGAGTTAATTTGTTAAAAGAATGCTTAAAATTGGGAAATGCTATTAGGTACCCAGGGGAAAACCAGAAATTATATAAAGATACTGTATTAAAAATAAATTTAAAATGGTCAGGGCTTGAAATAGATAAAAAGGAGCTGGTATATCTAAGAGTGTGGGAAGAAAAGCAAGAAGCAGACCTTACAATCTGAAATTTCCTGTTAATAAACTAAATAAAAGCATCACAGAACTTTACAGGTTCAATGCAAAAAGAGATTCATATGCAAACACTAGAGGGGAAAAATATTCCAAGAGCAAGTAATAGCATCAAAAACAACAACAAATCTCTAAAAAGACAACAGTAATAGAAATTCCAATAGAGACTCTCCATGACCAACAAACGTTCTAATGATGAACTTATTGTTCGGTTATGATACAGTGTCATACTAGATCATATTGATACTCAGTGGTTGCAGTACAAACTAGAGAAGAAAAAACCATATACCATGCTACTCAAAATTGCATTCTCTCTTGTCCCACTGTCACTCTGCTGAATTTCAAAGCTGTGTTGTATTCACTCATGATGCTTATGGTGCCTGAGGATAAAAACAAAAAGCTAGAAATATTAACAATGGAAATTGTTAGGGAAAATACTGGGTTCTTGTGGTGAAATTCCTTTCTACTGTTTCTTAATCTACATACTAATCTATATAGGTCATATTTAGTTTATTGCACTACAGCTGTATTAAAAGAGAGAAGGCAGAAGTAGGTTTAAACATGTTTTGTCATTTAACACTGCTGTATTTGACAACACAAGGTCCACAACCATGGACAAGAAACCTTGAGCCTTTATTAGTTATAGCCCAATCACAGAACAAGGTCCTGGAAGTGACCATCAAGGATAATGATAAAGAGCATTGACATTCATTGAAATATGTATGGAGTATTTACTGCAGTTAAATTCCCTCAAACAGTTTGTCTGAATAGTGTTGTATAAAGAATGAAGTCAAAACAGATAGAACAGGATACACATTTCTCATGCCCATCATCATGCTGCCTTTCATTTAGTTTTTAAACTTTGAAAGTATTTAGTCATGCCAGTAAAGCATGCACACTCATCTTTAAAGTAAAAAACAGGATTTTCAAGGAGAATGCATGAAAATTATGATGGGTGGAGTAAAACTGCAAAAGGATTCTAAATGCAATAGAAAAGTTTACTGTATTTTCTTGTCTGTAAAAGCAATATGTATATTTAAACTGGTTTATCACTATTTCCATTTCTTTGAGGTTTCGAGTTCCTACAGCCGGTATTTCAGCCGTACATTTACAGTAAACTTTTTGTTACAATCAAAAATATGCTTCTGAAGCAAACTTAAAGTTACCACCACATAGCATGCTTTAGTTTACTTAAGGCAGCAATCTCAAAATAAGTGAATCTTCAAATGAAACAAACCTGAAAGAAATGCTTGAAGAATGTACCTGATACACCCCAGTGAGCATGGATGGTTGATCCATATGTGTAAGGCTAGTCAGCAGGAAAACCCCTAAATGAACAATAGCATGCATATAATTTAGTGGTATCAGGTATCTTCACAGCTTCCTGGCTTCACTTCTAAAGTCCTCTCTTATCTCTCCATACTGCTTGAAAACATAGCCAAATCTGTGAACTGAATGTGAACTAAAATAGTACTAGTTTCTTAACATATTCAAGGAGTTAAATTCTATTGTATTCAAAATAATTGATCCTTAATTAGAGCAAAGGAATTAAGACCAATCTCCCTGAAAAATAGCACAAATCTTGAAAGGAAAATTAATTTTTATCAACTCCAGATAATACAGGCTAAGTGAATTCCATTCAATACTCTTTTAGAGAAAGTATTAACTTGACTTTTTCATGCTTAAAGAGTCATATTATTCAAGGATGTCATGACTATTACAGTCCATTGTGTCCAACTTTAGTTGAGGGTAGATAGAAAGGAAGAATAAGATAATTGGAGATCCTAGATGGCATAGAATCAAAGAATGCCTTTGACTGGAAGGCATCTTAAGGATCATCTAGTTCCAACTCCCTGCTGTGGGCAGAGACACCTTGCACTTGACCAGGTTGCTCAAAGCCCCATCCAACCTGGCGTTGAACCCTGCCAGGGCTGGGGCACCCACAATTATTGACAATCTGTTCCAGAGCCTCATCACCCTCAAAGACTTTTATCTAACATCTAATCTAAGCCTTCTACTCTTTGAAACCATTACTCTTTGTCATATCACTGCAGTTCCTGATGAAGAGCATCTCTCCATCTTCCTTACAGGCCCCCTTCAGATACTGGAAGGATATTTTGAGGTCTCCATGCAACCCTCTCTTCCTCAGACTGAACAGCTCCAACCTTATCAGCCTACCATCATGGGAGAGCTCCTCTAGTCTCCTCACCATGTCCTCTGTAGTAGCTCTGAAGACAAGGAGACATTGTTTGGAGACAATGCATGTCTCCCAACCAACAGCCAAATAACTATGGAGGCAAATAGGGATTGGTGGCAAGAACATGCTGTGAGAAAGGATTGGCGAGCCTGGAGAAGGAGCCCATACAGAGGGAGGACAGCCCTTTTCTGGGACAAACTCCTTGTATTGGCTCCTGGAGAAGAGTGCATCACAAACTGGAGATTGAGAAGCAGGCATGGACAGTTGACCAAAGAAAGACCCAGTAGGGATCTCAAGACCACCAAAAACCCTCCAAACCCAGCATGATAATGCATTTGAATAGAGAGAAACTCAACCCCAGGACAGGGAAGACTTAGGTGTAAAAAGGCATCCCTACAAAGCCCAGGTGATGTATCTACATATGGCCTTGTCTGATACAATGGCCATTCTTAACACCATGTGTGAACAGAATTGTAGAATCATAGAATTATTTAGGTTGGAAAAGACCTTTAACATCATCAAATCCAGCCATAAACCTAACACTGTAAAGACCAAAACTGAGTGAACACAGAGAACACATACTCACTATAAATGACAATATTTACAATCTATGTTCCTAATAGGCCTCTTGAAATACACTAACATATTTGACAGAAGCTTCTGTTTAATGATAGAATTAATAAAGTAATTCCATAATTTAATATATTTTAAATTAAATATACAACAGTATATCTAGGCAACAAGAGAAATTGAATAATTGGTTTATTGTTGCTAGGATTTTGCAAGTTAGTACTTTGCAAGAATTAAATCATCACCACTCCTCCAACAACTTTTTCACTTGCAGTGACTTGGAGAGATTGTCACTACTCATAGAGAATTTAGCTAAGGCTTTTTACTTAACCTCTTAGCTGTATTCTTAAAAGAATTGAAAAAAGAAAAAAAGAGGTACTTAATGCTGCTTATTAGAGTTATAGATCATTTTCTGTGGTTTTAGTTACCTCCACCATAACTCTTACAGGAATTCACAAAATAAAGAATATGGGACAACAAATTTTCAGGGATAATGAAAAATCAGAAAGCTCACAATTTTCACCAATTGTATTTTGAAAAATCCGGGTAAATAGGCAGATGACTCAATCCTTCTAGATCTCTGGAAATCACTATTAACAATGAATATCAGGCAAGCTCTGTCAGTAACCTGAGTTCTGGCCATCTGAGTTAAGCTGCAGCAGGTATATGGGGAAAATCTTTTTCACATATGGCACAGAAAAGCAAAGTAAAACCTAAAGCCAACCCTTCTATTAGACAAGGTGAGATGAATAGAATTTTAATCTAAATTTTGAAGAAGGTGTCATGTGGCTTGTATAAGAGAATTTCAGTCTTGATGTCAAAATGAAAGAGCTAACAAGTTTAATACAGAAATGAACATGCAATTCTCCTAAAACATCAGCAGAAATGACTCTTGGGGAGTAACCGAGACTCTACAATAATCCTCAAAAGAGGATTTTAGCTGATGGTGGGAAAAAAGCAAACTGTGTATAGGAAAAAAATAATTGTATCAACATTATTCTCCAGATTCTCATCAGAAATAATGAACATAATGTGCTGTATTTTGCTGCAATAAATGTCTTTGTGTTCCTGAAAGAGTATTCAGACTTGTTACTTGGGAGGAGGCAGGTATCGTCACCTGTTTTAGTTGCAGAAAAGCAATACAGCACAGAAAGTTTTATAAAACTGATGAGGTTATACTTGTATTTAATTGCCTGGAAAGATCTGGTTTGGACCTCATGCTGCTTTCATTCAAGTGATGATTTTATTCAACTGCACTTGCATTAGCAGTCAAAGCTGAAATACTTCTTGGCTCAGAGGTAATAGGATACTGATGCATCAAAATTTATTTTCATTGGTATCTGAAATTTGAGGGAGGTTCTCTTAAAGCAGCCCTGCTCCAGCAGTAGATTTTGGATCAGTAAAATACATTAATTTTATTCAGAATCTCATAACAACCTCAGAAAATTAATTTCTCACACAACTGTGAGAGATTCCTTGCTGTTGTCCTGATTATTCATGAAAAAGGTGGAGAGCTTTTAACTCTGAGGGAAGCATGCAGACTGCAATTTTCAGAGCACATCAGAAAGTGGTTCAATGCTTCCTGCTAAAGCACTTCATTTTCCCAGTAGGCTTTGGCAAAACTCAGCAGAGCTCAGGACTAGAAACCAAACCAAACCAAACTACAAAAATAAAAACAACAAAACAAACAAACAAACAAACACAAAACCAAAACAAACAACAAAACACAAACAGACAAAACCCCCCACAACTCTTAGAACACCTGACAAAGATGAAAACAATTTTTCCATAAATTGTGAAACCAAAAACTGATAAATGGCTCCTGACCCCAATCCAATTGCAGCTTTGAAATAGGTACATCACCTTTTCAGTTTGTTTTTTTTCCAGAGTGAAATGGTTTTGAATTTCTGGGATTGCTACAACAAGATATGTAGAAGTTAAGATTTAATCAGACAAGAAGTATTTTTAAGCAGCAACACAAATACCCACATATAACTGAATGGTGTACTCTTTTCTATGATCCAGCAATTTTCAGAGGTTTTTTGGATTGAAAAACTACACTATTGTCTCTAGATAAGTTAAAAAAATCAGTCTGTATTTTCTGTAGTCACTGAAACCTCCTCTCTTTTCTTTCCAAGACCTCCCTGGCTCTGTTCATGCTTGGCAGTTCTTTATACTGAGGTTCTTGCTCACCACCTGCATTGTAAGAGCATCTTCAAAGCTGAGAAATGCAACTGAACAAAGCAGCATCTTTTCCTCTTTCCACAGAGATATCTGTATCCGTCCATTGAGGCAGGAAATGCACATTACTCTATTCTCTGCTGCCCAGCCACACTTACTTTTGTATATTTTGAAACAAAACAAAACAAAACAAAACAACAAAACACGGGGAAAAATTAAAATTTGCATCATCTTTCAGAAGCTGAGGGAGACAGAAGTAGAAACTTATAAAATCAATTGGTCAAGCTGAGAAGTTTGTAAGTCCGAAAAGAAACCAGATGATATATTGTCCACCTCTAGATAAGAGTGATTAAAAGAAACTATTTAATCTAAACTGTATAATTTAAGTACTAGGGGAAAAGTTTCTGGGTTTTCAAGTTTTATAATACTTATTTTGGCACTAAAAAATGTTATACAACATTTATAATGAAAACACTGGAATTTCTTTTCCTAAAGTTTTTTAGCCTGAGTTAGTAATAGCATCAGTCATGGTGCTGCCTTTAGCATAGAGAGCTTTTAAGAAGACTTAAAATCAATGTTTAACATAGAGCAAATTTGGAATATTGTATTAAAAATTATGCAAATTATCTCTAAAATTAATTCAATTTACAGTAGGTAAAGTGTTATCCAAAGTTTTTCAGAATGTTTAATCAACATTCTAGAAGTTATGACATATATGTAAGTCACATTAATTGCATTTCTACAATTATGTAATGAAAAAGGTATTAGTATAATATGCAATGACTAACTCATCAGGAAATTCACCTCACATAATTGGGATTTACAATCTAATTATGTTTTATTCTCACTTCTGTGTCCTGTAAGTTTTCTGGTATTTTGTCAGCTTGTTTTGTGCATAAGCATTCTTATTCAAAAGGCAGGATCTGTTTAAAACATTTTGTCAATTGAATTCCATATCATTGCAATTCATGACCTGTTCTTGGAAATTTGAATATCCGTTTGAGGCATTTGCAATTACTTTTACTTTATGTATGATTTAATTCATGATCTTGCATTTTTCAATAGCATTACTCTACTTTTCCATCTGTGAAATTCAATTTTCCCAAATTGTTTTCACTTCTTATAGTCCTTTATCAGAATTAAGCATCACTGTCTCTTAAAAACTGCATATCTGAACAATATTTCTTATTTGGTCTCTCAAAAAAGTCCTGGGTTTGCAAGTTTTGTTATATAAAAAAAAGCCAATTTTCTGCATTATACAAATAGTGCCAGCATATATATTTCTCAAATCTAGAATATGTCACATTTCAGCACACCTAGTCTAGGAGTTGCCTATTATTTTATTAATCCTTCTTTGCATAGTCTATTGTCAAGCGTCATGTGTAAGTGCAGACAGAAAATTTCTGAAGGAAATTTGGGTTTTTAATTAGTACATAATTCCTGAGAATATTTAGGCAATTTTATTTTGTGGAATGATAGCTGAATTTTTATTGGCTCCTAGGTCATCTGGAAGACTGAAGTGTTAGAATAGATAAGTTATTTCATTGCAAATTAAGATCTGTAGCACCTGGGCTTGGCTCCTGTGGAAAAGACCAGCTATAAAAATGACACTTAAGATAGGGAATCAAAAATCAAAGTTAAAATATTACAGTCAAGGAGGTGATACTTATGTCAACCTACAGCTGTAAGTTGTTGGTAATAGAATTTCCAGCTCTAATGACATAAATGTCATTTGAATTTACAGTTCTATATTTGGCTTTCACAGAATCTCAGAATGGTTTTGAGGACCCCCTGAGATCATTCTGTTCAAAACTCCTGCTCAAGGACAGTCAAATTTTGAATATGTATGCACATGGGAGAGATTTTCACACCCTCCCTGGGCAAGTCTCCCAAGTATTTGACCACATTCACAGTAAGAAAAGTGTTTTCTTTTGTTTTTCTAACTTAATATGTGTCTTCTCTGTGTCATTACATTTATTAATCTCTAGTCATTAGTTATGAGGCATATTATTGCTGTAGATGACAATATAACGAGATTTTAGCCCATTGACTTGCACAAATGTAGAAAAAATATCTCTTGCCATGTATCTTTAACTCAGTCTGTAAATTAAAAAAATGTTACAGAAAATATTTATAGCTGAGTCAGAAAGTTACTGACTTTTCTAGAAAGCCATTAAAAATGTATCTACCTGCAGACATTCAGTGTCATCCCCCTTTTTCTCTCCTCCAATACTATTTCTTCATATTTTTTGATATGGCACATATTATTCTTGAAAGATTTCTGTATACTCACTATATAGTGGTTGAAAGCCTCCTAATTTCCTTATTACATCTTACTAATTTCCCCCACTTACAGCTGGTTTTTGAGTTGCACATTTGCTATTACTCTATTCTTAGGCCTTGCCTTGGGGATGCACCTTTGAACTTCCTTTGTGGAAACACTTTGCCATTGCAAAGGGACACATTTAAAACTCTTGGTGCTTTGACTCCTAAAACCGTGAAACCAAGACCTGACAGAATTAAGGCTGAAACTCTGGCCTGACACTGGCCTCTTAGTATAAATCCCATCACACAAATAATCCTCTTAAACAGTTCCTTTTGCCAAGATCATACTTGTAGTTGAAATAGAAAATTATTTTAATCCTTTAAGCAGTAGAAGTACATTAAATTCAGTTCTTTCATATTTATAGTGAAATTATGTAGATATACGGGATAAGAGAAGCAAGAGAAACCACCCGATTTATTACAGAGCCACCTCAACTTTTTTTTCATAGGTTGACTGCATATAGAATATTTAGAGCAGTACTGATATGCTCCAAAATGAAATGGAAATAAGTTGACTTCCAAAAAAAAAAGTCTAAAAAATTCTGGTAAGTCATGATTAGCAACATGCATTCACCTGATTTATTAGCAGGGTTGATCCAAAAATATTCAATTTTTTTAAACATTTGGAGGAGAATTTTCTTCAATAAATTTTGTTAACTTGCTAGGTTTCTTTGACTAAAAGAGGAAAACTTGTGAAAAAAATGTAAAAACCAGATATTAAAACATACCGTTTCTTAGTATTTTCCTTTTTCAAATAGTTGTTTCACTTTTGGGTTTTCTTGCATTTCTTTGCCCCTTTGTCTTCTTTTCCATTTAAAAGGGGAGAAAAGAGAAAAGTATATGAAAAAAATAAAATCTTTTTGGTTTTCTAGATATTTTATTTTCATCTGTTAGCGAAATAACAATAACCCTCCAAAGTTTACATTTTTATTAATTACAAATCATTGTATATTTCTGTCAGTACAATGCAGGGGGTTTTTTTCTGCTAGCTCATTCCCAAAATTGTCTTTGGGTTCTAACCATCATCTCACCCCCACATAATCAGTGTTAAGTTGAATTAATTGAGAAGTGATGTATTTCTACATTTTTCTTTGCAACACTTAATGCATTTATCAATTTTTTGGTTTAGATTTTTAACTATTTTTTTCATTTTATGACAAAATTTCCTATTAGTTGTCACAGACATCTTTTCATTAAAATCCTTTCTTAGGATTTTTTCCTGCTGAAGCTGAGAAGTTTCAGCAACAAATGTAAACAACGGTTATCTGCTGCTGTGGAATGCAACAGGTGGATCCGCGATTGGTCTCCTGTGGATGTTTGGATTTGCTGACCACTCACGGCAGAGCTGCTCTCGCTCTCTGCCGGGACACAGACCTTTGTTATTCATTCTTTTCTATTCTTAGCTTAGCTAGCCTTCTGAGAACTTTCCTTCTATTTCTTTTTAGTATAATTATAATGTAATATTTATCATAAAATAATAAATCAAGCCTTCTGATCATGGAATCAACATTCTCATCTCTCTCTTCACCTGAAAACCCTTGTGACCACGGTCACAATGAGTTTTTTGCTCTTTGGATATTTGAGTAGAGAAACAATTCACATGGCTTCTCATTTCATTTTTTGCCAGAGTTTACTGTACTTTGGAAAACAGGTAACTGTTTCAGAAGTAAATGAGCTATCCTCACTTTGAAAGCTATGTAAGGTTATTTAATATTCAAATGACACACAAACCTAACCAGCTAACCAAACAGAAGAAAACACACCAAAAAACACACCAAACCAAAACAAAAAAAATACCAGCCAAACAAAAAAAACCCAAACCAACCAAGCAGTCTCCTGCAATCATTCAATTTTGTAGCATAGTAAAGAAATGAATCTCCTAAATCTCCTAAAACATAACACCTTGCTGACTTCTGCATTATTACATATCCCCTTTTCTTGTCTTTTTTATCCTTCCTCCATTTCAAAAATAAATAGACTTGTGAGAAGTCTTTTGTGGTTTGATAACAAATTTTTGCAATGGGTATTTTTAAAAAGACAATCTATTATTATACTCAGTTTTTTGTAATATTCTATTTAAAGTATCATTCCAATATGAGACATAGAGCTTGGTATCTATGAAGCACATTAACTAAGCCAGGCAGCTTCTCTAAAATAAAGCTTTATAGTAGAATTATTTGTAGGCATATGTTGCATTTGGAAATACTCTTAAACTGATGCTCATTATCTTAGACTGAACATTTAATGCACTCAAATAACCCTGCAGTTTTTCATTTGGGCTTACTGAACAGATGTAATACTGCATTGTTATGCCAGAAAGAAGTTTTAACTTGATTAATAACAGTACTAACAGTAGAAATATTTGTGGCAGTTCATATTTGATGATACATATACAATCTTATTTTTTCCTGGTATTGAAATTCCAGTGATTTTTCTTAAAGATTAAGTTTCTAAATAATGTAGACAGCACATTCTTCAGTGATAGTAGGGGAAAAAAACCCAGAAATTTCTATTTTTCTGCATAAATAATTTTAGAATCATAGCTGACAATTAACGGGCCATTAAAAATTATCACAGGAAAAAACAAAAGAATATTACACAAAAGTGTGCTACTAGCTAACTGTCAGGATAAAGTACTTCAAAATAGTCATATTTCCTCATAAGGTAGTTCAATTAAACATCTAATTATTTACACCTATTGATTTGACAGTAATTTTTGTTATAGGAAAGGCCAGTATATTATATTCTGTTTTGCCATACATCTTTCTTGACTGAAATAGTCAAACATAAACTTATCACCTATTTTAAAATTCTGATTAATTTATTTGTGGCATGGAGCAGACACTGTGTAAGAGCAATCACAATATCTACTTAGAGGCATTTGTTAATTTGTTACCATATAGAATCCCTATCCTTCCTGTTCTTAAAGAGAAATTCCTAGAATTAGGAACTTGGTGTACAGCTAGTAAATTTCTTCAGGAATATACCCGTGTCAGTTTTTCCTACATTTGCTAAAGAGGGCAGCAAACAAAGCCTATGAGAATAAAAGTCTCTCAAAGTAAACATGGAGATTTGCAACATAGGAGATTTTTGTCTGGAGAGGAAAAAAGCTGTAAACTTGGATGTAAAATACAAATGAAAGTAATAGGAAGAAAAAAAAATGTTCTTTAAGAAAAATCTTGCCCAGGTAAATGCATTTTGTAGTGTGCAATATTTAGGACTTCGTGTTTACTGGTCAGGTCTCCCCATTGACAAATCTAGTAGCACCAGTCTCGGTCTGTCAGCAGCTCAGCATTTAACTGGAAAAAAAGAGAGACAGAGAGAGAGGGAAAGATTTATGCTCCGTTTCAAAACTGTCTATTCCAGGCTTTAACTGAGTAAACTTCTGGTGTAGCAAGCATAATCTTTACAGAACTCACTTTCTCATGAATGTCTGAAGGAGTGCTAATGATACCTCGCACATACAGGAGATCACTGTAAAAGATGAGTTTACAGAGGTAAGTTATAGGCTTTGGGAAAATGAGATTTGATCATTCAAGCATTTCAGATGATGATCATGAGAACAGTTAATGAACTTGAAAAAAGGTGTTAACTCTCCTGAGACAAGCTCCTAGTGGCTGGGCGGTAATGATACTTATTTGCAGAAGCAATTGTGATAAGGCATGGCAAAAGGAGATTCTAATCTAATTATCAGAAGAGTTCATATATGTTGCTGTACGATAAATACAAAAACTCATAATATTACAAAAAATTTAAATAGAAAAAAACTCTGAGTTTTATAATTTCTTGTCTTAAAAATATGTGTCTACTTATAATGTCAAGGTCATGTGTTCAATCCCCAGGAGCCATTCATTTAAGTGTTGGTCTCATTGATCCTTGTGGGTTCTTTCAAGTCAGATCATTTATATTACTCTGTAATCTTTTCCCATTCAAGCAAAAAATCTTTGCAGGAGTTTAATTATTTCTGTTAGTAGAGTTCGGGTTTCAATGTACCATGATTTCAGCATAATTCTGAATTCTTGAGTGATCCAGACTCAATGATAAGACTCTTGTGGCTGCTCAAAAATTTCACAGATTTTAACAACTTTCATTTATACTTGTGTCTATGGACCTAAACTGAATAAAGAGGATTTTAAACAAACTTTTTAATATCTTTCAGGCATAAGGTTTCTGATTCCTATAACCACGGAGCTCATAAAGTCCAGTGTTAAAAAGAGGGTGTGCTTGAAAGTTTTCTTAAACTAACAAGAAGATAAGGATTTTTGGCAGACAAAAGAGATTGTCTATCAAAAGAGAGTTCTTTAAATCTATATGTGGAAAGGAAAATGGCCTAATTAGTCAAAGCAAAATGGCAACTAACAATTGTATCCCAGGCTTGATTATGTACAAAAAAGCTCAAACTTGAGAGACACAGCACCTTTTTTTGTTTGTTCGCTTTTTAATTGATTTCCTGTGTTTCTGGACAAATCCACCTTTTTATTTCCTACTATGTTAAGCTGAAGTACCTGTCTATCAGTGAACATCATTCAGTTAAGTTATATTTTGTCCAGAGGCTACTTCTAAATTTCTCATTTTTATAAGGTAACTGGTTGCCTAATGTAATCATAAGTTGCTTCAAAATGAAAAGATGCAGATGCCCCAAATGTTGCATATTCTGTTCATATCCATACTCTACAGCAAAAACATTGCTTATAGTTGTGCTTTCACTGTCCAAGACATTTCCGCACTTGTAAGATGGTCCCTACCATGAAGGCATTTACATTCTAATGACAGGGATGGAGAAATTATGGGGGAAATTACAGGCTAAAATTCTCAAAGAGGATCAAAAAGAAACATGAGTTTACTAGGCTGTGTGCTTTCAAGCTTACAGAATAAAAGAAATGTCTCCTTAGAAGGCCTGAAACACAATCAGAGTAGGGGCCTTGCACAACAGGCCACAGGATCAGATGCAATGCAAAAGGAACTGAGTGAGTGAAAGCATGGGGAGATTCCGTGAGGAGCTGACAAACAGGCAGCCAAGGGTGACAATCAAGATGGGAGTTTTTACACATGGCTGAGCAAGAGTGAACTTTACAATGAAACAAACATAAATAAACTGACAGAATCTACAAGTTTTTATATATTTTTTTCATAAACAACATTGTCATGAAAAGTTATCTAATTAAATAAATATTGAGGAAAACTGTGAGTAACGTACTTTTGTTTTTCATAGCTTTAAACTACTTAAACGAGACTGGAATAAGTGTTAATTTATTAGTAGTGGTAATATTTCTCTGGTTTGCTAATATTTGGCTATGCTAATTTTATTTTATTAGCTTCTTCAGAAAAAACCCCCACAATTTTAAAGAATGCATGCCATTGAATAATAATTTGAAACAATCTAAACATGTATTACACATATGAGAATCAACTTGCAATCCTTGATTCTGCTTTGAATATTAAGGAGAAAATTTTAGTTATTTGCTTTTGCAAGCTTGTAAGAGATTTCATTTAGTGTTTGGATCTAAGAACAAAGGCTTGAAATTTTTTTTTGACTTCATATTATCTTGTAAATTATTTGACTGGCAAGCCTCATACATACACTGTCACTTTGGGATTCTCTTTTTTTAAAGCAAGTAAAAAGGCATCCTTTCATAAAAGTATTTGACAGGAATTCCTGTCCAGCTTATTTAGGCTGGGGTAGAATAAATTGTCTTCACAGTGGCTAGGGTGGTTCTGTGTTTTGGAACTGTGCAGAGCATAGGATTGATAATAGAGAGATATTTTTGTTGCTATTGAGCAGAGCTTACACAGAGCCAAAGCCTTTTTTGCTTTTCATAGGGCCATGCTGGTGAGGAAGTTGGGGATGCATGGGAATTTGGGAGGAGACACAGCCAGGACAGGTGATCCAAACTAACTTAAGGGATATTCCATACCACATGACATCAAACTCAGTATGTAAAGAGGGGGAAGAAGGAAGAAAGGGGTAATTTTGGCTGATGGTGTTAGTCTTCCCATGCAGCTGTTACCTGTGATGGGGCCCTGCTCTCCTGGAGACGGCTGAACACCTGCCTGCCCATGCAGTGCTGAATGAATTCCTTGTTTTGCTCTGCTTGTGCGCAAGACTTTGGTTTTCCCTATTAAACTGATTTTATCTCAACTCACCAGTTTTCTAGTTTTTACCCTTCTGATTCACCTTCTGACCCCATTGATTGGGAAGAGTGACTGCATGGGGTTTGGTTGCTGGCTGGGGTGAAACCACAACAAAACCAGAAGTCTATATAGAACATTCCCTAAAGCCAGCAGTGAAAATTACAACTTTTCCACACAGATAGTTAAAACAGATTAAATATTTGAAATTTAGATTTTAATTATGCTCACTTTGAAAAAGACTGTAACTGGAAAAGGAATTGTTAAAACAGGAATAACACTAGGGACCAGAACTTAGTGTAAACTCGTTAGACACTGACTTTCACTTTAGCACCTACTAAGGAAAACCAGCTGCTTCTGCACCTCAAAATAGACATTTTCTCTGCTCAGTGTGACAGGTAGAGCAGCTGTTCAAGGACAGTAGTTTCCCTAGAAGAAATTTGATTACAGAAAACCGTATGATCCTAAACAGTCCATGACATATAACCAAAACTGTCACTTAAGTGTGATCAACAAAGTCTGCAAAAAATGAACATGAAATTCTGAGCATTTTTATGTAATTTTATAGTGTACCTTAGTAAATTATAACATTTAAAGGAAATTATATCATTTTCCTTTGTCCAGATCCAGCTTTTCACTGTAACATAAATATATGTCTGTTTACACCAAGGACTCATTTATGTTCACTGAAGTATTAGGAGAAAAATATCAAACTTACTATTATCTACATTTCTGTGAAAAGCCTATCCTACTACATTTGATCAGCAGTCTTGAAATGACAATGTCACCCTGTGGTACCTGTTGAGATTTATCTGAGCGTACTGAGGGAGCTGGCAGATGAAGTTGCTAAGCCATTATCCATAATTTTTGAAAAATCATGACAGTCAGGTTAAGTTTCCAAAGACTGGAAAAGGGAAACATGACCTCCACTTTAAAAAGAAAAAAGTGTAGGACAGGGAATTACAGACCAGTCAATTTCACCTCTGTGCCTGGCAAGATCATGGAGTAGATTTTCCTGGATAGCTTATGCTGAGACACATGAAAACAAAGATGTGAATGGTAATAGCCAACATGGTTTTACAAAGCAGAAATCATGCCTGATAAATTTGGTGCCCTTCTGCGAAGGATCTACAGCATTGGTGAATAAGGGCAGAGAAACACCCACTGTCTACCTGGATTTATGCAAAGCATTTGACACTGTTCCACTCAACATCCTTGTTGTTGAATTGGAGAGACATGGATGGATGGACCACTTTGTCCATAAAGACAGAGAGTAAAGAACTCACTGGATGGCTGCATGAAAAGTGTTGTGGCCAAGAGCTCATTGTCTGCACAGAGAGCAGTGGTCAGTGGTGTCCAGGGGGTCACTGTTGGGGCTGATGTTCTTCAACATCTTTGGCAACATGGACAATGTGATCAAGGGCACCTTCAACAAGTTCACTGACAATACCAGGCTGCGTGGTGCCGTTGACAAGGTGAAGGGAAGGAATGCCATCCAGAGGGACCTTGACATATTTGAGAGATGGACCGATGCAAACCTCATGAAGTTCAACAAAATGAAGTGCAAGATCCTGTTCCTGGGTCATGGTAATCCCAAATACACCCATGGGTTGGGCAGACAGGTGGTTGGAAGCAGCCATCAGAGAAAGACTTGGATGTGATGGTTGATGAAAAACTCAACATGAGCCAGCACTGTGTACCTAGAAAGCCAAACATATCCTGGGCTGTGTCAAAAGGAGCATGGCCAGCAGGTCAAAGGAGGTGATTCTCCCTGTCCACTCTTTCCCTCCAGGCGAGAATCCACCTGAAATACAGTGTACAGTTCTGGTGTCCCCACAAAAGAAGGAGATGGAATTGTTGGAATAAGTTGACAGGAGGGCCAAGAAGTTGAGAGGACTACAGCACATTCCCTATGAAGACAGACTGAGAAGATTGGGGCTGTTAAGTCTGGAGAAGAGAAGGCTGTATGGAGACCTGATAGCAATCTTCCCAGAGGGGGCTGTAGGGAAGCTTGAGAGGGACTCTGTCAGAAACTGCAGTGATAGGACAATGAGTAACGGGTACAAAATTAAAGAGGGAAAATTTATGCTAGAATTTAGGGAAAACTACTTACTGTAAGGCTGGTAAGATACTGAAACGTTGCCCAGGGGGGTTGTGGATGACCCAGCTCTGGCAGTGTTGTAGGCTAGGTTGGATAAGGCCTTGAGCAACCTGATTCAGCAGGAGGTGTCCCTTGCCCATGGCAGGGGCTCCTGGGACCAGGTGATCTTTTAGGACCTTTCCAACCCTTAGCATGCTATGACTCTGATTCAGTGTGCTTTTTTAAGACTAATAATGTCGTTACAAACTCTGCAAAGTAAAGCTGCACTACGAAGAGTTTAAACATCCATGTTTTTAATCAGAAAAGCAAATCAAATATATTCCATGGCCTGAATATTACAGTTACACAATATGAATGAAATGCATTTACCTAGCTCTGCTTAGATATTTGAAGTTAGGTTTAAGTTTTATTTGTTTGCCTTCATGAAACACATCTGTTGTTTCGAACTTTTTCCTTGAAAACACTCCAGCTGTTTTCCTGTTCTACGCTAATTCATAAAAGTGATCCAGGAAGCAAGTGCCAGGGAATAATCCAGCTTCACTGTTTGTTGACTATTGGAATAGGAATCCCAATATTATCAGTTAGATGGTGCCTGGGCCAGTCTGACCCTCGCTGCTGGGCCAAAGGCAGCAACTGTGGTGTAAATCACCCCAGAGATACCTTGGCTGCTGGAGGTTGCAGCTGGGCACTGAGCAAGTCCAGGCTTGTTAGGAACTCGGTTTACCTCAGGAGAGAGAGCTTCTGGCGATGGTGAAGAGAAAAAGGAGAGGATTCCGCTGGAAGGTTTAATGTCCAGAAGTTTATTCCATGGTTACAGAGGTCTGGACGGGAGCAGCTGCTCCAGCAGAAATGATGAGCACATGGCCTGATCACCTTTTAAGCTCCCGGGGCAGGGGGAGGGGGGGGGACAGGTGATCACCAACCAGGTGAAAGGGGCGGGGTCTCAAGGGACGAGGGACACCTAGACATAGGCCAATGACCCCTGGGCATAGGGGCATCTTTTGAACTTGACCAATCACACGATGCCTTGCTGGAATGTTAAGCAAGGGGGCGAGGGGGAAGGGAGAGGCATATAGGCACACCTGGGAAAGGGACCCAGAAGCTTAAGACACACCGCAACAGTTGACGATGATCCTTCCGCACTGGATTTCCTGAGATCTGGAAGACAATGTCATAGTAACAAGGCCCACTAAATTTGTAGGTTGTTGTCCTTTTTCCACAGTGTACACAAAAAAATTGATTAACTGGGATATGATCATCACTCTGGCATCTGCTATCAGTCTTTGTATTGACAAAATAAAATTTACTCAGTTGATAATTAGGCCAAGATTATCATATTTTTCAGAGTAACTATAAACTGACTCTTGATGAAGATATCATAGACATCAGATATTTGGTATATATAATTTTAAATATTTGATATCACCTTGTCAGCAAGGTGTTCTGCCTTTTATGTGGGCAGTGGCCTTAATATGATAATGAATAATTGTGTGTTCTTAACAAAGAATGTCAATCTGATTTAAATCTTGGGATAAGCAAAGCTGAAGAAAGATGACACCAATCACAAACCAATTGTGATAATCAAATAAAAACACTGGTGGATTATGAATGATAACTTCATTTTTACTACACCTCATTGGCTATAAGGTTAATATATTTAGAGCAGAGCAGTACTCACCAGCCCTTGGGTAGATCTATATAAATTTTTTCTTGACTTTAGTAAAAGCCAATAGTAAATACCTAGGAAACTGCCCATAAACAGGGCTCTTTTTGTTATCCCAGATTTCAGAGACATGCAGCCAAGGACCAGCCTGAGACAATAATGATAAACTTTGCATATCACAGCTTTCAAGAAATTTCTTGATTTATGAAAGTAATTTTTTAGCTCTTCAAAGTCTTCCTAAAAAGATAGAAATATTTAGATATATATGAAACTAAAATTTTATAATACTCCTCTGTGTTTTCTGTACAGTTTCAAATGGAGCTATTTAAATTTTCAAATGGAGATATCAAAAGTGTCAGGAAAACATCAGAAAGAAGAATATCAATGTGTCAATCAACTAGTGTTTTTTGAGGGTCAGAACATTTGCCTCCCAGTATAAAGAGTTTTTAAAATAAAGCTCTTTATTGACCAAAGCACAAATACAATCAGAAACTCCACACCTTTAGATGCCTAGTTACAGTAATGGAATTCATATGCTTGAAATAAAGATAGAGCATCTTCTGAAGAAATAACAAAATATAAATATTTTATTTTCTTCTATACTCTCTACAGGCTTTATTTATACATTCTAAATAAGTAAGCATGTAAGTTTCTGTACTGCATAAGAAATCAACTCTGAATTTAAATCTGAAAATGAGATGCACAGCAGATAGAAACTCTTCAGTTAAAGAAAGTGTGACTGAAGACAGGAAAGTAGACTGTCCACTTGTCTGGCCCACACCTTCATGTCCTGCATGAAAACCTTCCACCCAGTAGATTAGATTGAGATCATTGGAGGGTGCTCAGTTTTGTAAAAGCATCTATCTATAAATGGGACAATGTGTTCAAGAGGAGAGCATGCAATAGAAAGGACAAGGATATATAGCTGGTGAGAAATTCAAATCTAAGTCTCAGAAATTATGAAAAGGAAGAAGTTTTCATAGGGGTAAATAACTGCACATTTTAGCATATAGAGCCTCTAAATCACTAAAAGCTTTCTTGGAGAGCAAGAGGGCTGGATTCCATAAGAGGAAAATTATTTTCAGGTTTAAAGTTAGTCCATTTCACCCAAAGAGATGAGTATTTCACTATTTAAAGTGTCACCTTTTCCCCATGTATTGGTCTCAGAAATCAGAAGGTTGTTGCTATATGGTTAAAGGTTGTAAGGGACACGACACCCAGAACTCAGAGCCACCTGTTAACTTCTCTGATGATACTACTTAGGTTGTAGGCCTGTGTCAACCCATTGAGGTTGGTCTACATATTGCAGAATGAGGATTCTAGAGCAGATTTATTTAGGATAACATAGGATTGATGACACAGGATTAGTTACATAGTGTAATCCCCTTTGAAAATCTCACATTTACTCAGGAGGTGATTGAGGGACAGGTCAGTTCCATGATTTGAGTTGACTCCATATGATCCTTGAAGAGATTGAAACTGAAAGTTTTCAATTTACACTAAAAAAAAAAAAAAAGAAAAAGTCCCTGTGCTGCCACTGCTAAAACATCTCTAAGGGGGATTAGTTATACTTCTATGCTACAGTTCTATATGGTAAAAAATGTAGCACTTTAAACCTCAAAAGTGAGGTCTGTGGTCTGTTCAGGATTGCAAATGTACTACTAAACAATATCAAAATGTCTACAGATATATTTGGCTAATTATTGCCCAGGATATTCTGAAAAAGGATGTTAGGAACTTCAAAAATTTTATCCGAGATTTACTATTAGCAAGAGTAGAATAAACAATTTCTCAAGTCTTCAGAAGTCTGATCTTCAAATCTTTAAAATGCTTTTCTTTTTTTCTTTAAAAAGTTTTTCTCTCCTCTTGCTTTAGTGTTGGAGTTCATATTATACACTCAATCTTTGCATTGAAGCAACATTCTTGCAAGTGGTTACATATTCTGTTCTCCCTTCCAAAAAAACCTAAAAATCTGCATCTACTGGGAAAAAAGAGAAAAAAGATCACTATTGGCTATAGCATGTAAAATCTGCTCTCAGAGCTAGTTTTGCTACCCCTGCTAACCATATCACATTGTTAAAAGTCCTAGCAAAAGCATACTGGCTATACATTTAAGAATAAACCAGCCTAGATTTCATTGACAATAGGACTTTAGGAGTTAAAAATTAAAGCCAAATTCTTACAATTCTTGAGATTTTTAATATCACTTAAAAATTTCCTCTTATAAGAGGTATAAATAAAAATACTAGAAGGAAAACAAATTCAAACTAAAAATGTAAAATTAAAACTATTGGACAAATAAATCAGAAACAGCAAGAAAGCACAGAATTTTCTTTTTCTCTTTGAAAATTATTTTAACCTACACTTACTGAAGAACTGTCACACACAGATTGTTCCAGTTAACAGACTGTCACACTGAACGCTATATGCAGCTCAGGAAAACTGGCACTGCTCCATAATTGAGACACTGGTTTTAAACCTCTTTCAATTATATAATGTCCTCAGAGTCAATAATATAAAAGCAGCAGCTTTTCTCATATGGATGAGAACTTTTACCATGTCCTAAATTAAGTAATACGCAACATGCTCTTGCATTTTAAAATCCTCAATAGACAAGTAACTGGATTAACTGTTCTTGCAGTGAGATTAGTGTGGATCAGGTCATAAACGTAACAAATGGGTTATAGTGTATTCTTTGTATGAACAATTTCATGAATTATATATCTCAGATGCAAAAAGCATACCTAACATAATTTAGTTACTCTGTATTTGGGAGATTGTATTGAAGCCTTAAAAATTCTTTGTCTGCACTTATTTCTCAAGAAATCACATTTAATCAGGAACTACATTTAGTTAATCCTATTTATATGATATTGAGATTAAGAAATAAATGGAACATGGCAATCTATGCTCATGGAAAAAGAGAAATGCCAAATTCAAGGAATAAACTTGCATATACATATCAGATGGCATTGTTGAAACTATTTCACATAAATGACTTATACTATTGTCAAAAATTAAGCGCTCATCCTACTTCTAAACGAAATGCTCATTCCTCTGATGTTCCTTTTCCCAGAAAAGTTGTAAAGCATTGGTTACTTTTTTTTTTAACTATAGAGATGTGATACAAAGCATTCAACACAGAGCCACGCAGCTAATTATTCTGAAGTTGGAGAATGAGGGCTGCAGTTGTAAGGAATTTTGCTCAAGACTGAGAATAATGGTGTTCAAAGGGAAGCCATCAGGATATAAGTCAGTTCTTATCCTAGGGATCTCACTAATAAGAACAAAAATATAGCAAAGTATTAATAACATTTCCCTAACTCAAAATATGGAAAGCATCATTCATAGAAAGAATCAGAACAGGAAGAACTAACTCTGAGGCAGCATAAATGGAAATGGAAAATGAACTATATTAGTATAAAGTTCATGATTGCTCATAGTGAAAGCTTTTATGCATGGAGATTCTGAGTTGGAAATGGCAAAGGAGGACAAAATCCTGCATTAATTCAGCAGCTAGCAGTATAATGGAGACATGAAAAAGTCATTAAGTTTTGTAGGGCTGATCAGGCCATGTACTTGCAATAGGTAAGGAGCTGGGCCAAAACACAAGGGAAATTTCACCTGAAATATTGGGAAGAATTGCTATCACCTAATTTTACGTTTCCAATTTGAATATCATTATTATAAGAAAAATAAGCCTATGCAATTAACAGAAACAAATAAGCTCCAGACTATGTCAACAGCACTCTGAATTCTGATTCTAAATGGCCTGTTTTACAGTTTTATCACATGAGGAAACTATCTTATATTCCTTAAAAATATAATATGGACAATATTTCCTGTATACAGTATGGGTCATTGTTTTGAACAGATTTAATCAGATGTATAAAAGGAATTATCATAGAAATAGCTTGATTTAGTCAAAAGTACTAAACCAGATTGACTTACTTATCCTAGTGAAATGAAGGCTATTCAAGTTTATAATTTCTCCTAAATACATTACAGAGCTAAAGTGCAAAGTTGGCACAAGAACAAATTGATATAAATGCAGCAGAAATAAATTTAGGAGAAAACCAGATATTTTTAACATTCAATCTTCCAATGGTGGAGAGTAGTAAGTCAGTAGACTAAGTGGGACAAAAATATGTTGCTAATTTTACTAGAAAGGTGAATCAATTTACAATATGGTTGGTTACATTATCAGGGCACTGGGTTCAGTAACACATAGAAATATAAAACTCCTTCCAGAATAAGAGAAACCTAACCTATAAGATACTGAAGGATTTTCACATTTATTTTGGTAAGAGTAGGGAAAAATTGTCTCTTTTAAGTTCATGACATTGTTTTAGCTAGTATGAGTCTTATAATTTTCCACTTCTAGTATTTCAAGATAAAAGAATTTGCCAAAGGCTGATTTTTTTCCTAGTCATATATAAATTTCTACAATACCCTTTGTCATTCTAAGGCGGTGAAATGAAAAATTTTATTTTCAGCTAATAAAGGGTTGAGGTATGTAAGAACAACAGTTATCATTTTTATTATTATTTTAAATTATTACTATTACTTAATTGTCTTATTAAAACAGTAATCAAGAGAATCTTCATGAAAAATCATAGTTTTAATTTACCTTTAAAGATACTGGGAGTTAATTACGACTACCCATTGACATAAATAGCCCCATTCTTTCAGTCAAAACACAGACCTATTTAAAAAAAAAGGTCCCAGCTTAGCATGCCATCTCAATGTTCTTACTACATCACAAATCATTTATTTTCTCATTCTGAGATTGCCTTCTTCTATTTTTTCAAGGTGTTGCGAGAAATACAATTTGTACCAGATAATCATGATGTTGCTTGATAGTTTGAACTGCTAAAAAAGCCTGCAAACCTCAGCTATTCAGAAAAAAACACTGAAGATACTTTTAAAGAAAATAGATTTCTTTTACATACATTACTCTAGGAAATGTGTGCTTAGGAGATTCTAGAAGAAATAAATGTGAAATTAAAGATTGACAGGTTACAGATCTTATATTATTATGATGCAATTATGCATAATTTTAAAACTGCAAAATATATAAAATAAACATATGAAATAGCTTTATGACTGTGTTTCCCCATATTAGCAACATTCATCAAAGTCATGTGCTACTATTAAGTAGGCATTAGTTATATCAGTATTAGTATTACTTCAGTCATGAAAGATAAGGGATGCAACATTTAAAAAATTCTAGGATAGTAGAACATACTTTTTGATCCTATTTTACATGCCTTAGCTTTCTCTGAAACCAGCTATAAATCTTTGCATAGCTAGAAACAATGCATCCTGGAGAAATAAAAAAAAAAAAGAGAAGCAAGAATAGTTTTCAGACACCAAATATCAGCCAGAGTGGGTGTACTGCTCAGTCCTGCTGCAACAAAGCTGTATCAGCCTCAGCAGTCCCTGCTAATTTGCTGTTTTTCGTGACTAAGTACTCAGACAGTCTAACAACCCCCTGCCAAAGGAAGCTTCACTGCTGCTTACACATTGCTCCAGCACAGGAATTGTGCTTGAACTGCTTGACAACACTGTGCAGCTCAGTAGTTCAATATTAGTTCACTATTTCACTATTATATGCAGCTTATCAACTTTAAAACTTGGTCTTTGTGTGTTCGTGTGTTTATTTGGGTTGTTGACCTTGAGTAGCTGATCTGCTGTACAGATAATTCTCAGATAACTCTCATAAAATAAATTAGGGTTTTGAATGAACCTCTATTTCATGGGGTTCAGTAAATTTTTAAATGTTTATATGCAATTATACCCAACAGCCTTTGTTCCCCCATGTAATCCAAAATGGGTATACAAAGTAGTCTTGGAAAGGAAGGTAATTTAAAATAAAAGGTCTACCTTCTTAGTGAGTTCTTAGACATATGTAATTTAATGGCAGAGCAACCACTGATAGATTTTCAAATCTAGTCTCAATTTGCCTATGTTTTTTTTTTGGGCAAGATAACATTTCTTAGCCAATTGAGTCCTCTAAAAAAAAAAATCATTTCTATTAAAAACCAAATACTATGTCTGCCTCATCTGATTTATTCAAAAAGGATCAATTAGATGTGCAGCTTTCAACTTTACTTGGTTTCCACTCCTTTTTTTTTATTTGTAGCTCTTTCAGGGAGTAATAGATTGGTCATATCTACAATTGTATGTGTGAGAAGCACATACGTCAATTTTTTGTAGTTGTTGTTAGGAGCTTTCTGTGTACCCTAAAAGAAGCAGGAGTTACATTTTTATGACTAAGTGTACTGTTTTCACCATCATGCTTTCTTAAAAGTCATTAATTTAATCTCAAATCTGTATTCTTCTTTTGTAATTATACCATTCGGTCCTGTCCCACTACCATTTGTCAAAGTGTTGACTATCAAATTCTATGTACAATTTCTTATGCTAAAAGATTCAGTTAAGGAGAATAAGTACTATTCATTGAATTTATTATAATGTTACTGGTTATGTTCATTCATCAGTAACATGCTGTAAATTATCCTATACCAAAGATTATCAATCTGTACATAAACTGCAGAGTGTTGCAACCTACTTTTCTAATGTTTATTTGGCCAAAATTTTGTATTTTACAGTATTTTAGACTTAATATCTCATGATTGAATTCAACTGGCCTTTAACTGACTAACATTTCTTTCCTGAGCTCCAGTTTAACATGTATCTGCATCTATCTTGAGGACTGAGATGTGTTGTGTCCTCTTCAGTCACCTTGATTTCAATTGAATACAGCTTGCCGACCTCAATAAGAAGGAATTTAGAAAAACACGAGGACAAGGAGATTTCTGTTTAGTCTCCTGCCCTTTTGTAAATTATGAGAGAACCGCTTTTCTATTCTTCTGTGAATTAACCTCAGGCTTTTAATGGTACCTGTGTGAACAAATCCATTACAGCTGGTAAATACCTGCACACAAGGAGAAGGGACAGTCAAAGAACAATGGAGGAACTCACCCTTTTACAACTATACAAATTACCATAGGCTACTCCTCCTTATTTAATCATTTCCATTTAAATGTTCTTTTACTTGACAATTTAGTTTCTCATTTCCTCACATGCTGTCTGTCAGATGTCTTCTTTTTAACAAATATTTGAATTTTGTCCCATATTTTATTTTGCTTCAGTCAATTTTTTACACTAATTGCCTCCACTACAACTTCATAAACTTCCTATTTTCTTCCACAGTTCATACAGATATTATTTAATTCCATTTCCTCATTTCTAATATACTGTGTTTTGTTTTGTTTTGAAGATTATCCAAAACCCACTAAATTTATGACAATTCTTAATATCAGGAGACAAGCACCACTCAGGATGATAGTATCTGGAATGCATGAAATGTCACTTGTTTCTTTAGTTATTATTGCATTTAGTAGTCAAAGTTGACATGGTTGCTCAATATGCATATAAAGGTAAAATTCAGAAGCAGAAATGACAAGATATGCTCATTTGTTTTTAATTACACTACACTAAAGTTAGGAGGATAAACAATAAAAATGAAATTGAATTCAAAAGCACTTTAATTGCAAGTCAGCCAGCAGATGGCAAGTGACGTTCAGTAAAGAAAGACAATAAGGCTGAAGATCTTGCTTGTATTCTATGAATTAAAGATCCAGACAAACCTTTTTTCTCACCTACATAATGATAGAGTATACTCTGCTTCTGTTACTAGGGGAAGGAAAAAGACAGCATCTCATGCATCCCAGCATTCTCAAGGGAAAGGCATTGAAGTTGTAAAAGGACTCCATTATAGTGAACCTGAAGGTATAATTGCATTTTTATTTTTTACTGGATTCCCCAATTGTTTATTTGTTTATATTTTGGAGTATTTAATCCCTATTATTTGCCTGAGGATGCTGAGGGAGATGTAATGTGAGAAGAGAAGCATCAGAAATGACTGATAACAAATGCAAAATAATACCTGTAAAACATTAACACTTCAGCAAGGAATCAGCAAAGAAAGCAAGCATAGCTGGAGGATGAAGTAAATACTACAAAAAAAAAGAAAAGTGACTGGGAACATGGACAAAAACAATGTAGAAAAAATAAGGATCAAAGGCCTTTTTACTTTTTATAGTCCAGCAAAATCTGTTAAATTTGATGTTGGTATTAGAGAACAGCTTTTGAACCTAAAAATATAAATTCCTTTAAAAATACAAAATGTTCGATGGTAATGTAGTTATATTGTTCTTGGTTAATTTTTTTTATGCCATATAAAATCACTTTTCAAATAAGGATAATGCCTTGAAAAGGCAAAAGTAAATTAAATCACCATAGCTTCTACCCTCTGTATGCGACCAAGCACATTGTGACATATGCTTACACCACACAAAGAACATAACAAAAATATTTCCACAAAGAAAATCATTCCAAACCGTCAGCCAAACAAAGGAAGAATAATCTAGATAAAAGCATGTTGTATTTTCCTTTCTTCCGAGGAAAATGAAAATTTTCACCTGATTTCTTCCCTCATTTCTCAAAATTACTAATTGATGCCTAGGGGTATAATGTTCTCTTGGCATTCTCTATAGGATGCTCAACAGTCCTCTTTTTTTAAAAAAAAAAGCAGTTAATACTAGTTTTGAAACATTCTTTCTAATATAATGTATATTAGAACTCATAAATAATTACCATTTATATATATATATATATATATATATATATATATATATGTATAATTATCTGAACGGATACAAGGCAGGAGAACATAGAAAAAAAAATTCCATTTTTTTCTTGCTAATTATTTTTAAAATTTTTTTTTTTCTTTTTGTAACAGTAAAACACAAATTATGATGTGAATACAACAGTACAACAGTAAATTGCATGGAGTCAGAAGACAGAAAGTTTGTAGAAACTTGATGTTAATTGGTTTAACAAACCTGTCAAAGCAATTAAAGCAGATGTGGGTGGTTTGAGGATGATGCAGATCTTTGATGCCCATCAAAATTGACACAATCACAGACATATTTTGCCTGAGTATCTCCTGAGCAAGCCACCCACACAGGACAGATATTTCAAAAAACCTCTGTTTAAAAGATTGCAGTGATAAGTGAGTCACAAGAGAATGAATTGTTGAACATTTTTTGGTTTCTAGCATTGCATATAGGATTAAAATTTCAAAACTTTGAGGAGGAAAGAACAAGTCTTCTTTTTGTTGTGATCAGTTATGAAAGAATAAAAAAAGAGAACTTGTATTTGATGGATTTTTATATATGGTGCTTCAAGAAAACCAATAAAGTAAAAGGAAGATTTTTTTTTATTTATGTATTTTTGAAGCACAGTTTACATCTTAGTCATATTACTTAAATTGCCTTTGACTGAAAACACACAGCTTGAACTTTACATTCAAAAATTTAAAACTGTATTCAATTTGTGCAAAGAAATCAAAGCAGAGTTATTAACACTCCTGAATCAAACCACTCTACCAGTGGTTGTAGGAGATGTCAGCATCTATCTCAGCTACTTAAAGAACTTGCAACATTTGTAATCGCTTCAGTTTCTTTATTTCCATTCTGCTTAAATAATTTAAATGAAAATGTCTTTGCAATAACTTTAAACACTGAAGTGCAAATATTCCATTTAAATGTTTCAGAACATTCTACATTGTACATTGTATTTTTATTTTTTAGTATCCTGATTTAAAATCCAAATTTATGGCCTTTAACATTGTAAGTAGAGAAAAAGGAATTTAGAGTTTGGCTTTTGGGACACATTTTGTCTTTATCTGTTCCATTAGTCATCCCATTTGAGGACCAGTAAATCAGAAGAGATTTCAAATAAATGGTTTTCTGAGTCCAAGATTTTGAGGGGAGTAGTAGCTGTGAGTTAATAGTGCTCTCATTTTTATGTGCCTCCTGCATGGTGTATCATAGAACTGTAAAAAATACTTTGGAGTGAGCTTAGAGCTAGGTCCATAGTGAAAAATTTAATTCTTAATTAAATTTTAGAATTTTTAAATTTTGTTTGAATAAAATTAAAACCACAGTCTTTTCGTCCAAATATCAAATCTAATAATCAAACTAATTGTCCACAAAGAACCTGGGAAATTCTTTTTATCTGTACATATTCCCTGCACAAAATGTAAAACTCAGATAATTCATTTGAAAACCTAATTTTGCTCAAAAAAAAAAATGTGTTTTGTCTTTCTTTCCTATTTCAACAGAACTTTTAACCTGTACTGGGGTCTTTATCATGCTGAAGCTAACGTAAACCCTCTCACATCAGAAATTTCTTTAGTTGCTTTGGTTTTAGTTTAAATTTTTTGACAGAATTTTTCTGTGTTTTTTTATTCTTTTGTTTTTGGTATTGGTTTTGTTGTTGTTTTTTTATTTCAATGGATTTCACACATGAACTCTATTTTTTATGATATTGCGTGCCTACAAACAAATCCTTACTTCTCATCCTTACAGTGAATTATGGAAATGCACAAAAAATCTGGGACTCATGACAATGAGAAAATATAGTTGCTGTATACAGTGAAAGTAGATAAAGCTGATATATGCTGCTCAATTACATTATCTATAGAGAAATTATTCAAAGTGCTTTGATCTACATATTTTCCCAAGCACTTTGTTTTTGAGGAAAGGTACTGTTCTCTCATATCAAGTGCATTTGTCTCATAGATGTTTTTATAGTTGCACATGATAAATTTTTTTCTATATAAGCTTGCAATCCTATGTGAAAATTGCAATTAACTTTATTGAAGCACAAAAGTTTTAAAGGTACATGGCATCGAACCAGGATTTTTTGAGAAGAGTTGGAGCTCAATTTTGTCTACCATGCTTAGTAAAACTTTTACTGTAGTCATAGTCAAAGATTTTACCCTCTTGCTGTCAAAGCAATTTAGCTGCATCTCTGTTTCATGAGGCCAGGGATTCTGAAGCAATCTCTAACCTGCTGTAGCAAATAAATAAAGTCTTATCATTTTACCAGCTTAGCAGTATAAATAACGAAGTTAAATCACACATTTGTTGATGTCATGACAAATGAAGTATTTTTTATTAACTACTGCATACATATTCAAGTTTAATTTTTTTGTATTTTAGCTTCTTCACTGACAATGCACTTACGACATCTGCATCTCCAGACTTTACATCATATTCAAACTCCCTTAATTATGAAATGTATAAGTCACAAAGATTATGTAAATTTAACTACTCAGTTAAAATATAAAGTTTAGAAAACTTAATATGAACGTATATTGCTAAGATTTTAAAGACTTTCTATCTTTTAGTAGAAAAGATAGGCTCAGTTGCTAATTTTGGTTTTGTTTATTTTTTTTTAATAGATGCAACAAAAGCCACCTAGACCTTTGATGTAAGTGTCATGTAGATTTTATGACTTTGTACTTTGAATCTATTTTGGGATGTGAATGGTCATCTACTTATCCTAATAGATTTCCTTTCTTTTACAGAAGATGTGTTAGTTAAAGCTAAATAGAATAGTATTTTATGTATTTACTGTTAATTTCTGCTACTAGTCTAGGTACTAGAGACTACGACTATAGTGGTTATACAAACTGAGTCTGTCAATCAATAAATTGCTGTCAGCATTCCAAATTTTTATAGTTCCTAACTGACCTTTCAGCACCAATTGCTTGCTACAGTTCGGATTTTATATGGTTTTTATGGGAAAGGCAGGAAATAACACAGTTGCTTACTGCTGACCACAGTTTGAGAACTGATAATTAAACTCTTGTGAATCTTTTGAGTCTAACAACGATGCATTCTTCAGCAAGGTGGATTACATGAACCTCCTAGATGGCTTCTATGTATACAGTGATACCTTTAAAAAAAGTATCATTTTGAAGCCCATCTTTATCTGTGAAGGAGGCATGAAATAACCTCTACCTCAATCAGTATTTAAACAGATAAAATTTAAGTTTTGCCTTTTAGGAATACTTCATTTCAATAAGATTTTCTGTTTATTTTTTTTCTCCTAAACATAAAATGTGGAGTGTTTGAGACTTTCAATTACTTTTTTTTTTCATGTCAATATTTTAAAATAGTACTATGACTGCAACCTTGTCAAAAACAAGCTTTTTAGGTTTACTTCCTGTACTTTAACTTACCTTACCTTACTTTATCTTACCTTAATCCGTTTTAGAACCAGCTAAGCTTACCTATTTTTTGGTGTAAAAGATGCAGACTGTCACTGCAAAGAGAATTATTTATGAAACTTCAAAAGCTATTTCCTCTGAAATGTGTACTCAAATGCAAAAAATCGAGACACAAAATAACAAGTGTTAAGGAAAATCTTGAAAACCCAGAACACTTATAGACAAATTTCTTCTTCTGCATTTAGTTGGAGCACTTAACTGTCTTGACATTTTCTGCCAAGTGGTATCACTCATTCCACTATCATTGCTATGTGATTATTTTCTGGGGTTTTTTTTTGTTGGTTGGCTTGTTTTGTTGTATGGGGTTCTTTATGCCTTTAGATTAGGAGCTTGATGAGTAAAAACAAACCTGTCTTTCTCAGTAATGCTGGAAGTTTATAGCTTCAAAAAGAAAAAAATCCACAGTGACATAAATATCTTTGCATTTTGACAAGCTTTTTCTGTCAGGGCTCCAGATTCTATTAAAAATTTCTATGAAATGTTTTGCATCTACTTGAAAGGTTCACCGTCTCTCACTCTGCAGAATGCTTTGCACATGTAGATATTGTTAAGATATTTTTTTTTCTTTTAACAATCCATTGCACCATGGCAATCATCCAGAGTTATGCAGTAGTAGCTTGATAGATGTGATATTTTAAAATACTGCACATTATCTTTAAGAATCCCTGACCAGTTGATTGCCTACTCCCCTTACTGTCCTGGAGATGAATTTAGAAAGGTAGTTGAGCATGTGGAGACAGCTTCCTCAACTTCCTTTTGTTGTAACAGCTTGCTTGTTCTTGACAAGATACAGCTAAATCATTTTATCTCCTGGATGAAAATCAGGGGGAATTATTGGTAGGAGAAAAGGGGAGGCATAAATGACAGAAGACAATAGGAATTTTCAGCTAAGATTTATGCAGAATAGATTCATGTAGAGCCTTTGAACACATTTTTTTCCCAACTCCTGCTCAAATCTTTAAGGTGATTGAATACTGTATGATTTTAATGAGGGGAATAAGATTTATTACTTCAGCACAGGTAGTACTGAATTGGAAAGTGTGTATTGCAATTTAGATGTCTGATGTCAGCACAGCCTAAAATTCTTACTTCCCAAAAGAAAATGTATTAACTTTGTAGGCAGTAGACAACAGCAAAAGTTTCTGAAGCGGAAATACAAAAAAATCATCTTTTCATCTTCAAAAATCTCACAGATTAGTCCTCTGAACTTCATAAAATTTCTGCTTTCCTTGAGCATCAGCCAACAGAGAATGGAAAAAAATCCCACATATCAAAAATGTTCTGATACTGTTTTATTTATGCTCAGATAATGAACTTTTTAATAACTTCTAATTAAAATGTGGATAGAAGTGAAAAATAAGAACACATGGCAGTTTGTAGAATAAGTCAAACTGATAGAACCAATGAGTTACGCAAGTAATCTCTGTCAGTGGTTCTAATGTTGATGCTAAGGCAAATATAATGGCAAAGGAGTTAAGCAACAATGTCATTCAGATCAGGGACTCCTGATTAAAAAAGTTAAAATAAAACCCATCAATAACCAGATTAAGCTTTTTTATGCCAGAATAAATCAAGTCTCAAAGACAAGTCATTTTTCCCCATGTTTAGACAGGCTGAGCTACAGAATAATAGTCCTCCAATAGCAGTGCTAACTGTATTTCTAGTTTATTTGAAGCACAAAGGATTCTCTGGCCCAATACTCACCATTAATCCTTAATGCAGACAGGTCAATACATTTGTTATTTTTTAAGGGTGAAAAACTTGCTTTATCCTACAGATTACATTTAGATATTGTTACAAATAGTAACAGTAGGCACACAAAAAAAGAACCAATATCTTAGAAAAAGCTATTTAAGATATGGGCCAACAGGTTAATCCACTATCTGAAATATTTGTTCAAAAATTCATAATCCTGAAGACTGTTAGCTCCTTCTCATTGTGGAGGTTTTATTAAGGCTTTTGGGATGATGAACTCTATGTTGTTCAATTTTACTTAGGTTTATGGCTTAGTGACCTCAAATTTTATTTTCATAGTCCATATCTTCACACTTTAAGTCCTGGTTTCTATTTTTAAAGGGATTAAATTTCTGTGAACCATTATTCTACTTCCAACCAGCGTTTTTATTGAGACTGGAAAATGGATGAAAATCCAAATGGATTGGAACCAAGACATTTCTGCATTCCTTCCTGTCCATCCTTCTTCTCCTCCTCCCTGGAGCAGATTCTGTATTCCAAGAAATGACACAATTAAAATTTTTTGTGAAATCCTGCAATGGTGATTCACCCTTTGTCACTAGGGCTGTCAGTGGTCAAATTACAGAGGTAACATATTTTCTTTAATATCAAAGTATTTGAAAAACTTGGAATGAAGAAAGGAGAAAAGTATGTATGTATGTATGTATGTATGTATGTATGTATCTATCTATCTATCTATCTATCTATCTATCTATTTACAACAAAATCCCACAAAAGATTTAAAAAATATTAGCAATTAATATTTTAAGGTCTTTTTATCTCCTGTAGGTTAGTTGCAGATGTGTGTTCACTCAATTGTATCATATGTATCTTATGTTTGATAAATTCTATTGCACCAAGTATCTTAGGGGTTTAGTAAGAATTTATTACTATGAATTTCCATTATAAACTAGGGGTTCCTAAAATGTCAGAAGAGAAAGACAAAATAGCTAGATTTGTGTGTCATAGGATGTTTAAGAGCCAACTACACAATATGAAGGAAAAAAAAATAAAACTTCTAATTTTTGGATGTCCAGAGTAGCATCTCCAGAAGAAATGGATAAGTAATAATGTCATTGTGCAAGACCTCAGCTGGCACATTTCCTCAAGAATGAAGAAATAAGTCAGGAAAAGTTAACATAGAATTCACAGCTCTGATCAAGGACATGGAAAATTGAACCATGAATGGAAAACAGAGGCTAGTTTGTTAGTTTTAACTTAGGTAGATAAAAACTGAAAGGGATATGATAGATGTTTCATAGACATGAAGATAAATAGTAGGTAAGATAATGGTAATGTTGGAAATAGATATACATGCACTGTAAAAATAATAAATCAAAATTTAAAAAAAGAAAATTAAGAGGACAGTCTTACCAGCACAACAGAATAAAACTCAACAGGTTTATTGAAAAGATGAAAACTCAACATAGTGCTGACATCTTTTTTAGATTAGAAGACCCATGCAACAGCATGCAGCTTTATAAGGTTTCTCCTGGTTTTATATTTCTCAGAATTGTTGTCCCACTTTAAGGTCCATTAGGAAACCATCATTACATTTTATACAACTTCTCAGTAATGTTGGAGCTGTATCAGAGGAATAAGAAGAGTAAACAGGATGTTCTTGTCTTTAGTTCACAGATTCTGATAAGTGCAGAGTGCTCCCAACATGATCTTTTAGGTCACTTTGTCTATACTTCTTTTAAAAGATAAAAATTCTATCATATTCAGGTTTAATAATGCATCATTTTTGTTAAGAAGTATTGAAGGAATCTTAACCAGTCTCTTGTATTTGACAGTTTGAATTGATATTTCCTGTAAATATAGATTTTGCTAAGCATTCACTAGGAAATATGTCAATCTACCAAACTAGGGAAGGATTTCTAATAATTTCAACATTAAAACTTTCGATTAGATTCTAAAAGGAAGAGGTACTTTTGCCAGTTTTCTATGTGCAGTTATTGGGCCTATTGTTTTCTTTATAGTTCAGTAGTGTTTCTTTCTATATATTCGTCCAAAAATCAATTTTAAAATTTATTATATAGGTGAATCTTATCTGAGTTTCATATTGACCATGAACTTTGAAACCATGCACAATACCAAACCCATGACACAAAAACAACCAAAAAAATTAAAAAACACCAAACAAAACCCAACAAAATCAAAGCAAAAAAACAAACAAGGAACCAAGGAACAAGGATAGCCTGAAAAAGGAAAAGATACAATGCAAGATTGCATTGCAGATACACTAAAGAGAATAAAAAATATCTTAAGAACAATTGTAATGTGCCAAACTGTCCTCAACCTAAACCAATCAACAATATATCATTTAAAGACTCAGGGAAAAAATCAAGTTGCCAGGAGGTTTTGAAAGACAGTGCAAGAGCCATGAGCTCCAATGATGTTTCAGAGAGGTAAGTAAGTTTTGTCCATCCCTAAACTAAAAAACCCCGTAACAGGTCCAATACAACCTTTTGCTTCAGGTGGACTAATTTTATTTCCTTTAAGTTTGGATCTTCTCTGTATAGATAATTGCATTTTTTAAAACTAATTATCACTTAGAATTAATAATTATTTTAAAAGGAAAGTGTCAGCCATTCAGTGAAAACCTCCATTTCCTGTCTGGTAATCACATTAGCTCTTTTAAGACCAGTGAAAATTTCTGAAGGAATGGAAATGTCATGTGGGGGTGGGGCAAGAGGGGGAGAAAGAGGAACAAGAGATGTTGTGGTGTTGTGAGTGTCCCCAGGACGAGGTGAGAGATGAGAATTTGACTCCAGATTCTCAGAAGGCTGATTTATTTTATTATGATATTATATTAAAATTAATTATATACTAAAACTATAGTAAAGAAAGAGAAAGGATACACCAGAAAGCTAGACAAGAATGAATAATAAAAACCTGTGACTGACCAGAGAGTCTGACACAGCTGGACTCGGACTGGTCGTTAAGTAAAAACAATTTACATGGAACCCATCAAATTTGCACCTGCCACATTCCAAAGCAGCAAAACACAGGGAGAAGATAATATTGTTCACATTTCTTTTCTGAGGCTTGTCAGCTTCTCAGGAGAAACATCCTGGCGAAGGGATTTTTCAGAAAACATCATGGTGACAAGGAGATATTTGCACTGATGATGTTTGCCTTCCCAAGCCACTGTTAGTAGCAATGGAGCCCTGCTTCTGTGGGGACACCTGAACACTTGCCTGACACCTGGAAGTGGTGATTCATCCCTTCCCCTGCTTCACTTGTGTGCATAGCTTTTGCTTTCCTTATAAAACTGCCTTCATCTTAACCCAGGAATTTTCTCACTTTTACCCTTTCCAGTCTCTTCCCCTTTCCAGCTTCTTCACCATCATCCTGGGGGTAGTAAGCAAGCAGCTGTGTGGGTCTGAGATGCCTACTGTAATGTTAGACATTACAATCAGCCTGAAATTATTCATAACTATTCATCCCTTTAACTGCATAGAAAGTATGTACTTCTAGTGTAAAAGACATAATTTGTATTTAATTTTATATAGAATATAAAGGATAAGCAGTAATGTTGCAGGAAACAAATTAAAGATGCCTGTAACTAGTATTGAGTTAAGAATGTCTGAATGTCTTATTAAATTTAATTTAATTTCAAAGGGTATCTGAAACATAACAAATACATAAAATTATGACTGTTTATACTTTTAGGATATTTACAGAATTATCACAATATCAAAAAGAGGAGTGAATAAAATAGTTTTAAATGACAAAATTCAGAAACTGATATATGTTTGGACTGACTTCTTCAAGTCAGTTTGAAGATGCTTCAAAACCAAAAATACAGTGCTAGGAGAATGCATGAATTAGAAACAGTCAGCAGCCTCAGTAGTTCTGAAATCCCATTACTTTTATAAAAACAAGAAGTTTTTTTTTAGAAGGGTTTTTTATCATGTAACCAAACATGATACCTAGAAAAGAAATATTAGAAGTTCTTTCTATTTGATCACAATCAAACATGACTTCAAAGATGAAAAGCATAGATTTATTTTACTATATCCAGTTTATGTTTGAAAAATATATCTATTGTATAAAAGAAGTGTGCTGTGGAGAATGTTTATTGGAATTTTTTTTCCACTGGAATATACTTCCCAGACAACTTACTTTGAACTGTAGGCTATATAGGAAGGAATTATTATTTCAGTAAATTTTTATTAAAATACCTTTTGATGAGGCTTGTGATGGTAACACAATATGACACAAGGGAATCCTAACAAGTTATGTGAATTATCTCTTGCTATTGTCACAATACTTTTAAAGGAAGAACATTAAATTGTTTTAAAATGGAAACTTAGGGAATTAAGTAATTAAAGTCTGTGTTCATGGGAAAGGATATGATTAATATTAAAATATCTGCCCTTTTTATGCCAATGAAAGTTACTTTAAAAATCCATGATTTTCTGCTGTAATTTTCAGTTGTATATTGACATATTGTTTTAATGTCTTAGACATGCGACTTAGGGGGTTTTTGTCATAAGCAACTACATTCTACAGCTACATTTATGTGTATTTAACTGTAATTATATTCTGCGTAGCCAGCACTATGTACAGATGTATAACACCTTATAACTTTAATCTTTTACCACACCTTGCTAAATAAGGAGGGATTTTTTTTTCAAATAATAAAGCAGAATTCATAGTATAGATTGATAAGTGAATAAGGACACAGAATTCATAATGGCTGTTTTCCTAATCCCTTCCCATGTGTTAGTATTTTCTTTGCACTGTAAAGTTTAAGTTTTGTCTTCCATAAAATTTAAAGCATTGGCACCTTTAAAAACAATGCACTAGCTGGATTCATAAAAGTTTAGAGGACATCAGTAATTTTCAGATTACATGGGTTTAATACAGAGTAATTAAAGAGTGACCAGAAGTTAATTGCTCATTACTTGCAAAAATAAGGACATCAAATATTTTTATGTTTTATTTTGAAAAGAAAAAAACAAACAAAATGTAATTAATTCTACATATGTAGTAAAGTACAACTAAGAACATAAATGTTTGAAGGCTCGTTTAACATTTTCATCATCGCTAAAATAGTAAAGTTAGAAGAATTGGATAAAATGTTCTTTATTTAGATCAGATAGGCAACTTCTTGAATAAAAAAGTAGAATATTGAAGTTTGAGCTATGATAACTACCTAAGATGGAGCCAAAACTTAAATCAATATGAAAGGAAATATATTTAAAAATACCAAATTTACAAATAAATAAATGTGAGTATTAAGAGTCTTACAGAACTTACGTGTCTAAAATGCCAGACTTGAAAAAAAAGTTTTATGTATTCAGTTAAAATACTCAAATGCTAACAACAGAATTTAGTTTGGAAATGTATTGGGTCTGGCTGAGAAGGAGTTTATTTTTCCCTCAGCAGCCCTCTCAGTGCAGTGCTCTGCATTGGTGCCTAGAAAGGTGCAGGTACACACCTTTGGTTGGTGTTGTGGGCACTGCTGAGCAGCCCTGGCACAGCATCAGTGCTGCCTCTCCATCATTCCATCACCATCAGCGGGCTGTGGGTGGGCAAGGTCTTGGGATGTGACAGCACTGGGACAGCTGACCCAAACTGACCAAAGGGGTATTCCACACCATGTGATGTCTGCTGACATTAAAAATCAACGAAGAGGAGAAGTAAAAGGGGGCATTCATTATTTATAAGTTTTGCCTTCCAGAGGAACTGCTACTCATGCTGAAGCCCTGCTCTTTGGGAAGTTGCAGAACATTGCTTGCTGATGGGAAGTAGAGAATAAAGTCTTCAGCTTTTTTCTTTGCTTTTCTACATTAAATCTTTCTTTTATGCTTTATTAAACTGCCTTGTCTCAACCCACAAGTTGTTTTCTATTTTATTTTCTTTCCCTTGACAAGAAGGGAAAGTGATAGTGTGGCCTTGTCAGGCATGTGGCATCCAGCCAAGGTCAACACACTACAGAAGATTAATTTAATTTGAACCTTATTTAATGATGCAATATATGTTCACAACTTATGGGAAATAAGTATTTTTAAATTTCATTATGAATCATAAAAAAAAAATGATGGTCATTGTCCTAGAAATTTCAGGGAACCTTTTTTATTAAAACTTCCATTTTACTGCAATCTGAAGCATTTTGGAGAACATCAAGCTTTTATCTTGTCATTGGAAGACATATTAATATTTTTTATATGTTAACATAGACATATTAATATTTTTATAATGGTTTTATAAGTTGGAATTACCTCGATATATTTGTTTAGATTACTAGTATTTTTTCAGTATCATAACATTCCTTAGTCTATGTGGAAACTTAACTGATACTGTAAACTGATTCCAAAATATATCTATAGAAAAAAATAACTCCTAGCACAAACTCCTTGCAATGCAATAAGACACTCTATCTTTAATTGTTCATACTCGTATCAACTGAATTGTAGAACTAATCAAACGTAGTTATGGCTTAGATAATTTTAAATTGATCTTCAATTAGATAAACACACAAGGAATTATCTGAAGATAATTCTTAGTTTTGTTTCTATTTATTTGCCATTACAAAATGACAGTTCAATGTCTGAAGTGCCACAACCTTTAGTCTTTACAAAGAGAACACGGCAGTTTAAAAAAAATACGAATAAACTCACATAAACACAAACCTCAACCACACAACTCTATACAAGATTACCAACATCAGCCTCTGCTCCCATCAGTGACCTATACATGTCTCCTTAAACATCTGAGAAAATAGACAGAATTTGTACAACGCAAAATCAATACACTATTAGTTCCTTATCCTGACCCACTGTCACACCATCAAGATTGATAAACCTTGTCCATGAAGAGAAAATCCTTGCCTCTGGACTCTACTTCCATAACAAAATATTTTTTTATTTTCAACTTTTCTGAAACCCATTAGAGTTAGATAGAACAATAATTTAAATTAACACACCTATCAGTGCAACCACATACATTAATTTCTGCCCAAACTAAAATCTTTCCGCTATGACAATGTGTTACTTGCTTAAGAAAAGAGGAAAAGTGTTTTCTGCTTCTGCCTAACCTGCTGAGCTTTGTTGATGAATGACATTCAATTTTCCGCCTTTCCAGATGACATCAAGCCTGTTTCATACAGTACAGTGAGAATGGTTCCACTTTTGCTGGTATGTGCATATTTCAGAATAAAGTGAGTTTTCAGTCTCTGTGGAGTATATTTAGAATACTTTCTGTACAGCCCATTAACTAAAAAGTTGCATCCATACAAATATTTTAAATGGTAATGCTTCACAGACTGACTTCAAATGCAATGGAAAATTCTGCTAATATACATTGAATGGTGACATGACAATGTGGAAGATGAAGCTTCTGTTAAACTAGATAACAGCATGCAGGAATTAAGATATTGACCTCCGGGAAATTTTTAATAGGACGTTACTGTGTTTCATGCCATGTATTTTCCACTTCTCAAAAACACTGGAATAAATACATGCAACTATAAATTTCTCCCTGTGGACACTGAATGTTTTTCCACTTTTTCCCTTTGTTTTTCTCCAAGATGGGTTTCAGTTACATGTGGAACTAAAAGTGTGTTATATTTTCTCACAAAATGGAATTCTTACATAATTTAAGATTTTCAGTGAGTAAGCTGGTATAATAGGTAAATGATGCTGTAAACAGCCTATACTATGCAAATTCAGTGTATTTAATTAACCACCAAGGGTAAAATGTTTACATCACATAAAAGATATTGATATTTAAAAGAATTAGAAGGATAGATGAGTTATGAAATGTTTATAACATGATTAGCTGGTGCCAATTAAACAGAAAAATAAATCAATTATACTTCAAAACAAGAAATGAAGCTGATATTTACAAATATGGTATTCATAAAATGTATTGACTTTGGAAGTCAAGTCAGAATACAGAAAAAAAAAGAAAAATTTTTGACAAAAAATATGAATAGAGAGTGAAATGACTTTCCATTTATAAGTTTTCACTAACTCTTTTATGACTAAATTTTTCATGTAAAAATTTCAGGAAAGACTGCAAGTAGAAGAAAAAAAAAACATATAAAAGCAAGAAAGAAAACATATATCACAAGACTTAAATGAATTCAACTACTCCAATAAGATAAAAGATCCAAATTAATCATAGTTTTTAATTAATTTCACCAGGAAAACCAAATAAAACCAAACAAATTATAAAGGACTTACTAGATTTAGAGAAAGACACAAAAAGAATTAATGACTTTAACTAAATTCAGGTATCTTTACTGAAGGAAACATATCCAATGTCTAACTGATCCTTTATTGAAGAAGAAATTATTCTATCCACTTTTCATATAAAAATTACCCAAAGCATGTTTGTCCCAGTAAAAAAACCTGAACATATTTAGCCTCATACAAGTCTAAAAAAAATCCATTTATTACATTAATAATTTTCCAGCAACTAGGAACTTAAACTCTCATCTTTTCAGAAATAGATAGATAGATAGATAGATAGATGCATACATACATACATACATACATACATATCTGGATCACAATATCACATAGGAACATGTTGATTATGATATACTGCTATACAACATAAAGATTAATAGGGGGTGCCAGAAATACACACTTTAGTCACTGGAGGCTTAAATTCAAATCCTCATCAGTTCACAAATTAAATTCTATTACTTGAGCTTGTCTTAGTCCCTGTGTGCCTACATCATTAAAACAATATGTCTGCCTGAATAATTGGGTTTGGAGAAAGGAATTTGAAATCATGAAAGTGAGAGTGTACTTGTTAAGCTACCTATTCTCTATTGAATAGAGTAAAATAGAATAAACAAAAGCAAAACTGAAATATTTCAGGTAATATTTTCCATAGAAAGAGAGATGGGAACTTTGAACTACACTCTTGTTACATTATTGCTTTGGCATTTCTTTTAAAAGGCTGTAATCAAAATTCTGTGTTTTTTCATTTCATATACGTGTGGTCCTTTTTAATAGTATGACATGACAAAGTTAATTCCCATTTTTATCTAAAATTATTATGTCAATTCTTGTTGTAGCAAGTATCCAGCTGTCATGGAAAACAAAATTAAGATTAATGTGACAGATGTTTAAAAAGCAGTAGTTTAGTACAGACTAGAAAACAGATATGGGAATGAGCAATATAAGTTAGAGTCCTAGAGGTAAGAATCTACTTATAACGCATAAATTAATTTAAGAGGAAAAGAGAGATTAAAATAGTGGCTAAATTGCTGATCATTTAAAATATCTATTAAAAGATATCCACTGAATCAGAGAATCACTTAGTTTGGAAAACACCTCTGAGATCATGCATCCCAATCCATGACTGAGCACCACCATGTCGATTAGAGCACGGCATTAAGTGCCACATCCAGTCTTCCCATAGCACCTCTAGGGACAGTGACTCTACCACCTCCCTGAGCAGTCCATTCCAATGTCTAATTACCCCTTCTGTGAAGAAATTCTTCCTTATAAGTTTCCAGCCTAAACCTCTCCTGGTGCAGTTTAAGACTGTGTCCTCTTGTCCTGTTCCTGGTTGCCGGGGAGAAGAGACCAACCCCTACCTGGCTACTGCCTCCTTTCAAGGAGTGGTAGAGAGATAAGGTCTCTCGAGCCTCCTTTTCTCCAGGCTAAACACCCCCAGCTCCCTCAGTGCTCCTCAGAGGACTTGTTCTCTAGAATCTTCACCAGCCTCTTTGCCCTTCTCCAGACTCATTCCAGCACCTCAATGTCCTTCTTGCAGTGAGGGGCCCAGAACTGATCATAGCACTCGAGATGGCCTCACTAGTGACAAATAAAGAGAAAGAATCACTTCCCTAGACCTCTGGCCACATTATTTCTGATACCATCAAGGTATTTGGGAAGGAAATCTGCTAAGTCAAGAAATCCACATCACTGAGTGAAAGCTAAGTACTGTCAGGGAATTTAAACTTGATATTAAAACTGCAATAGAAACATAAATAGATTATATTCTATGGGCAAAAGGTTAATGTCTAAGTCATTTTCAAAGTCATAAGGATTCCAGTTGTTTCTAGATAATGTGACAATAAACAACAAACTGTCTACCAGGCTTAAAAGAAATGCTGCCACACTAGACTTCAACTCTTCCTTTCAGCATTGAGTGTCAGTAAAATTTTTGAATAGTGATAAAATTAATTTTAAAATGCTGGCTAGCTATTTAGAGGAACTTATGTGTACTATATTCATATTAATCTATTGCAGCAGTATATAGCATTCGTATATAGTAAATTCATATTATTCTATAGATTTGTGAGAAATATTCTTTTTATGTTCTTTTTATGTTCAATGCACCAATTAACTAAAGGGAAAACTAAGAATTTTACTCATGATTTAGCGATTTGAAGATGTCAGTTAGCTTATAAATTGTATTAGTATTCTTAAAATAAATAAATTCTTGAAAGCACAAACCTCAGGAAAATACCAATTTTTGATGCCTCTTTCAAGATGTTCTTGCAAATAAGAAAGATTTTCTATATACTTCAATATATGCATATACATGCATTGAGAAACCAGACCTTTTGTTAAATTTGGAAAATACAAATCTACTATGTAAATGGAAAATACACATCTATTATGCAAATGTTTACATTTAGGAAAATACAAGATCAAGTTTTCTCACTGCATTTCACTTAAGTTATCTAAAAATTAGCTGCCCAGGTAAAGCCAGTCCTGATGGATCTCCACCATTATTGTAATAAATAAATGAATATCCACTCCAAGAAGGTGCTAACTTTTATTTTGGATATTTACACCACAATGAACTGCTCACTAGAGGTGTCTCCTAGCTATACAACTTTTCCACAGGCCTACTGACTATAAGCAGCTGAGGACAAAAGTGTGAGTATACAAACTGATCTTGGAATTATAATGAGCTATCAGTGTGGATCAGTGGATGCAAAATAAATTCCAAGGTACTTCAGCTAAAACTTTCTCCATAAAATACCCCAGTGATTCAGCTTCCATTATATTCCAAAATGCTGAATATGATTCTCTTTCCTCGTGCTCAAGACTGATAGCATCAAACTACAAAAGGTGCTGACAACAGCAATGACAATGATAAAGTGAGTACAGAGCTAATCTTAGAAGAGGAAATGGAAAAACATGGCTTGCTCAGTCTAGCATAGTATTTCTAATATACTGCCAGGACTCAGAATTCCAGTGTTAGAAGCAGCTTGCTGTAGATATGAAATGTGTGGACTTCCCATAAATATTTACATTAGCCAAGGAACTACTATTTTGCTAGAAGCTAGGCGGCGAAGTTCTTTGTATCAGAAGCAATCTAGCAAAAAAGACAGAGAAGGAGTATGATACCTGCTTAAAAACAGATCAAGGTTAGAAGCATCAGCAAATAAAAAAATATTGTTTAAGCCAGAAATCAATACTGACACAGTAGTAGAGATTATATGTTGGCTGTGGAAACATATGAATCACAAATTAGAATAATGTCTACTAGTTATTAACTATGTCTAGGCAGTGCTCTAATACAAATAGGGTTGGCAACAAGAAGAAAGAAGGGGAAAATCAATATAAAGGAAAACCCAACAATTTTAAATCTGGGAGGTGTGAATGCTGTAATCACACAGGCTTTAGTTCTGAAGCCCAGGAGCTCCTTTAAAGAATTGTTTCTAAATGCATAGCATTAATCAGAAATTTTAGGAAAAAATATTGCTGTTAAAAAATTCTAATTGCCTGGTTCTGAAAAAAATAAGTTTGAAATAGGTTATATCTAATCACATTTAGTCACTTGAAAATAGAACTTCAAGGAGCAGAAGAGAATGTAGCCCAGACAGTTCAAATGCTTTACTTGCTGCAGTGCTTTTGAGACCTGTAGCCCAGAACATCAATCCTGTTAGGATTTCAATCTGTCTGTTACCAGCTACGATGATGATCTCCTTTGGGGGAAAAGAGTAAGAAAATATTTCTGAAATAATATTTGCCACAATTTCCAGGGTTTTAAAGTGGGGTTTTTGATTTTGGGTGATTTTTTTTGTACTGTAATTTAAATTCAAAATTCTTGAGATGATATTTCAAAATAATCAAATTCCATTTAAAAAATTCTTCAGTTTAATGCTTTCCATGTTTTCTTGATACTATATCTCATAGAACAAAATTATTGATTGGCATTTTTTATGTGCATGCTATAAAACACAGGTTTTTAAAAACAAAAATAATTATGACCTTAAAGTTTTAGTCTGTGTCAGCAGAATAGTTACTACCACTTATATACTGATAGTTAGGGATACCTTTGAGGAAGTGAAATTCAAAATTTTCTGATGATATACAAGAATTACTTAAGAGATAGCACTTTTTTGGAAAAGAACATAGTAACTAATAGATTTTGAAGGAACATAATTTACTAAACCTGTAAGAAAATGATAGAATAATGGTGAAGAGTCAGACCTCAAAATATGTGTTCTAGATACTACAAATTAATTGCTCTTGATAATCTTTCCTCCTCTCTGAATTCTACAAAACAATTTTTTACAAATAATTCTGCACAGGCATAGGTGAAAAGGCAACCAAGCAGGCCTAAAGCCATTAAATATTTTAATTTTTTACATGAAAAATGGCTGAGATTCCTTATTGTTTTGCACTAGGCTGCAGGTGCATTTTACTGCTAGAGAGAAACAACTTGGTTCAAAGCTGAACTCAGAGGGGCTTACATTTCTGTTTGGTAACATCTGACATGTGGTCAATGCCATAGAAATACTAAGTGCTGCCTAAGAGTTTGCTATATGCCTGCCATATCTAAGTCAGTCCGAATTAGCAGACTACAGCTGGCCCCGAAATTTCTGAAGGAAAAATATATTTTCCTGCTGTCGGCATGAAATGTTGAAAGAAAAAAGAGTGAATGATCTTTTAGCATCTTAAAGAATTTGCTTTGTGGTAATCCCAATAGCCTGCTGACGAATGAAGAGTGGGGCCTAAGCTGGCTTCTCAAGGCTCACCTATGGATTCATGGAGAACAGATGCTCCTAGATGGGTCCTGTTGGTAATCATGAGTTCTGATCTCTGCTTGAATCTGAGGGTCCAGGGGCTGGAGGAAATCCTCCCAGGGAGAATCACTGGTGCCAATGTGGTATAGGATAGGATTTCTCATGCAAGGATTTTCAGATTCAGCGCATCAGCTCAACTTCTCCTCTTTGCTCTAGAACATGTATAGGGCTGGAATGTCTGTTGATCAGTAAACATTCTGCACCAAAGTCTTACATTACTACAGGCAACTGTAAAAACACATTCATCTTACTAGTTGCTAGATGTTTGGGTTGTTTTGGGAGTTTTTTTAGGTTGGTTTGCTTGTTGGTTCTTCATTGGTAGGGGTTTTTTTCTATTCTCCTAATAATTTTTCATTTCTGTAAGGGTTTGATATGCTATTTTCCTTGGTCTTTGTCTAGCCAAGATTTTAATGTTCTATTACTTGGTAAGTACAATGTGCACATTAGGTCAAATATTCAGTAATTTGCAGAGATGTTCTTCTTCCTTCTTAATTAACTATTTGACAATTCCATGGAATCATAGAATAATTTAGGTTAAAAGACAATCTCAAGAAGTCATTTAGTACAACAACCACTGGCCAGAGCAAGGCCATCATTATAAAGCAGAAGTTTATGACTGAATTTCAGAAAAAACCCTTTTGTAAAAAGGTAATGGGTAGGAACAGTTTCAGGAAAAGGTGCAAGATCACCTTTCAAGTATCTGGGAACGAGGATGCTGTGAAATAGACAAGTTAAGTTTAAAATGTACATATGGGTGTCAATCTAGTTTTTTAAAGACTAGACTAAAAAGATCTCTGTGCCATAAAGTCAACAAGGGTTGCATAATACAAGTAAAGATAGTCATACAAAACCTGCTTTAAGACCTCAAGATAATGTAAATGTAAAGTGATATAGTTGCAAAGGGATGCAAAAAGCACATAGCAGATTCATAATGAAAATGATCTGGAATTCTTACAATCTCTATATAGCTGGAATAATTGGCTAATATTGCTAATAGAAATAATAATGTTCTAAAAGCAATACATATGAATAACAATATTATGATTTGCAGATTGTTCCAGATATAGTCACATTGAAATAAATAAGTTTTTGATAAGAGAAGAGATACGGTCTGTCTGAAACACAGATGCCCTTTTTTTTTTCTATCCATCATCTTATATTCTATTTTGCTTTGAAAAAAAACCCAAGAAAATAGCATTTGACAGAAAAAAATACAGATAATTTACTAAATTATCCTTTTATAATTTTCAATTAACTCCTAACAGCTATATAAGTGAGGAACAACCTTGAAATATACTGTAAAGGCAGAAAATGCAAATATTTCCTTGTCTAAGATATTTGTGGTGTTAAAATAAAGCTGTTAATATTTCTTGAGTCATGCATAGCAAGAGATTCTGCAAATACCCAGAGAAAAGGAAAGTACTGAAGAAAATCTAATATGCATGGTAATTATTTTGGGGTTTAGGTTGTTTATTTTTCTCATTATTAATTATTTCACAAAAAAAAAAAAAAAACTCCAGGAAAAAATAATATTCAGCTGAACAGAAAATCTTAAATATTTGAAGATACTGATAAAATTACAGATGCTGAGTTAACAATGGATGTCTAATACTTTACTCTTTTGAAAATCTAAGCAAAAGCTTTTTCAGAATATCTTATTTAATACACTGCAATTTATAACTAAAAGAGTAAAAATTTTATTAATGGATGTATACTTTCCTGTAAACTGTATTTGAAGATCTCTCTGCTACATTCCCCCTCAAGTATAAAGAAAATTTTTAAATGCATAATTTTTTTTTGGTCTGACTAAAATACTTTAGGCCATCATTTTTTGGATGATAGCAATATTTATAAATGTCATTAGAAAGCGTGTTTATTTTAGCTTTAAAATACAAAAGACTAAACCATACGGCACTTTATCTTTGGAAGCAACCCCAAAAAGGTTTAATTATTACAATAATTTCAAAATAATCTACTTTTCAAAAGAAACCATCAGTATTTTTAATGTTTGGATAATAAATTATAGTGTTATTTTAGGGGCTTGTCATTCAGGCACAATAAATTCCTCGCTAGAAAAACGTCTCTTGGGAAAATTGTCTACATAATTAAGTAGTGTTATTTCTTGACAAGGAATTAAGGAAGATGTTTCTAGTTCCTCTCATAGCTTTGGTAGATCTTATATTCATATATCCTTAATTTGGTGTTTTTATTCTTTTTACAGGATACATATCCAGGTCTGCAGTATAATCCACAACATTACATCTGTTGGTTAACAAATGAAAGTTTCTGAAGAAAAACAGCCCGACTTTTTCCTCAGAAAAGGAAACAAAATTATTGAATATGTTATATTCAACATTGTTATCTTTCTTATTCTGAAAGAGACATTTTTCTGGGTCATCTAAAAATACTTGACAAGTTACTCTGTTACGAGCGCTGCAAGCTATGCTAATTAAAACTGTCTCATTTTTTGTGTCTTTTTGTGGGTGGCAGTGGTCTCTTCCTATATCCTTGGACTTTGGGGCAACCAGAGTTCTGTTGTTTATGAAAGACAGGTGTACTGAACCACCTAACATTGACTCTGCACAGATACTTGAATTCTTTCATACTCCAGAATATGGCTTCTTGACATGCTGTAAACTACACAAATTGCTCAAAATATTTTGTTTTAATAATTGTATTTAAAAGATTCAGTTTAGTTATTTTCTTGCCTGTTAACAGTATCAAATAGTAATGTATGACAGTGACTGCTCACCTATTTATTTTCAATCAAAACGAAACCATGATTTGGAATATTTTAAAATGGTATGGAAATAAATTATTTTCCAATTTACATATTTTACACATAGTCATTTGTTAATGGATATTTTCATTTTGAATAAATTACAAATGTTGAGGTAATCTTCCTATTGCTTAGTAAACTGCTTTAAATTTATGGTACATTTCTCAGATAAGAATATAAGATAATTGAAATAATCTCATTTTGTTTACATATCATATAGAATATCAAGGTGTTTATCTTTTGTTTGAAAACATCATGTCCTACAGCACTGATATTGAACAATTGAGTCTCCTGAAATTTGATCTGTTCTCTTAATGTTATGAAGTTTTTACTTTTGTTCCCACATCTTTATCCTCCTGAGAACAGTGCTGAATAGCATGAACTGGTAGATAAAACCATAACACTTGACATTATAGCTATAAAAAGATAATATTAATTCATGCTGGCATGCAAAACAGCTTTTAAAAGAAAAAAAAAACAACAAACACCTCAGTTATTTTGCTTTCTTAATCAAAAACAAGATGTTCCTTGACAATTGTTTTTTCCATGGGCAGAGCTCAGAAAAGGACAACACATGTAAAACAGCATTCCCTCAAGAAGTGTGGTGTGAGAGATTGGAAGAGATTGCTGGCAATTCAGCTGCATGTGTGTGGAAAATGGGCAAGTTGGGCCTTGCCCTGGTGAGGAAATGCCCTTCTCTACACAGCCCACCCCCTGTAAAGCCTGTATCTGTCCCCCAGTGGCCACCAGTCACTGGGAGGCAATGCTCCACACCCTGACCCTGGAGCCCTTGACCCAGATCTTGAGTGGACAAATGAATGGAAGTCCCATCGTGGGACAGGGCCCAGGAAAGCCAAAGGGTACTTAGGCCAGAGCATGAGGCACACACAGGTCTTGATCCTGCCTCTTCTTGGATTTTAGGTCAGCTGAACACCACTGGAATCAGGATGGTAGCTATTGTTCTTTTTGTTGTTATCTTTTGTTCTATAGTTGTTATTTTTAAAATCTTTTCTGTCTTTCTCTCTATTCTTCTTCTAAATCAGTCTTCTCAGAGTTTTGAGTAACTTAAAATCAGATGAGTTTAGGGTATGTTAAGTTCAATGGATAAAGTTCATAATTCCTGACAAGCTTTATGTTGATTGAATGTTGTTCTAAACTTTTGTCAAAGCTCTCTGATTTTCTGAAGTTTGCCAGCAAAATTTTTGTTGTTTTGACATTATGTATTTAATAATATCTTGTCAGTATTTCTCCCTTACATCTGACTCAGGGTACATTAAAAGAAGAACACAAGACCTCTTAAGAGACTCATCAAGTTGAGTTCTGTGGTGTTCCTTCTAATGTTCCTTTACCCTGGTCTCCTGGGTCAGAGATTTCTGAGGGCTGGTCTTGTCAGTGAAGACTGACGCAAGCAAGGTGTTTAGTAGTTTTTCCTTTTCTGCATCTTCTTTTCCAGGATCCTGCTTCTTTTTAGTAATGAGTTTCCTTACAGGTGTTCCTTAGTTTTCCTTTGGTTATTGAGGTATTTGAAGAATACCTCTGTTTTAACACAGTCACAGATTTAGTCATGTCTAACTACATATATACACACAAAGTGAAATACTAAATAGGACTTCTTTATAGACAAGGTAAATTCAAGAATTAAAATCCAAAATATGGTGAGTTCTTTTGTTCATTCTTGTATTTCTTTGTCCCAATAACAATATGGAAATATGTTGGAGAATGAAGGGAGAACGACCATCCTTTAATGCATCGAACCCCAGTTTATTGATCAATCAATCACCTTAAATAACAGTGTTAACGAACTTAATGCATATTCTGTAATCCAAGTTCATGATAGGCTAACAGAGAAAACTCTAACCACTCCTTTTGTTTTAGAATACCTACAATTGTTTATTAAAAACAGAACCAGTGTTCCCAAAACTTCTACATCTGTTCCCAGGGTGCCAGCCTTTCCCAGAGACGGTGTTCTGCTTGTTATGAGAAGACAGTCTGAGAACTTTATTGTTTATAAAGTGATGCCTGAGAGAGTCTGAGAGAGTCTAATTGTTTATAGAAATCAGGCTGGGAACTGCTTTAGGAACTGCTTTACTTTTACCTTTTACTTTTCTCTCAATTGTATGTCTTCATGGCCTTTTTCTTTAAGCCATTCTTGAACTAAACTCTCCACAGAAATATTTGCCAGTTTAGGAAGGAAAAATGAATAAGAAGCAGTGAACATTTGAAAATGAAATAAGAACAGTGAAATGTAGTGGCTGAGTTTAGGAAGAAAAACCTAAATAAGAATGAATAACTCATTATCCTAAGTTACATGCTATTTCATTATACAGCCTTAAAAACATTGATGATAAGTATTATGTCCCATTTTTCAAGAGAGCTCCCAATTATGACCTCAGAGAAATTGAAGAAAATTTCAGAAGGAAAGAAGAAAACAATATGAGTTTTCTATCACTTATATTTATTTAACAATATTTTTTTATATATTCACTGCCTACAACTGTGGGTGTTCAGTCTATAAACAAAAACCTCATTTTACAAATAGTGCAATATAATGAGACCTTTCCTATAAACTTCCCAGAACTAACTGTAGTGGCAGGGGTTTTCAGCTAATTAGGCTGTGCTAATAGAATGCATATGCACATTTGCAGTAGCTCAGCTGGTGGGCAATAGCTTGTTAAGCCACCAGCACACAGTTGCTTTTGTCCATGTCAGAGCCTTAGGTATAAAAGCATTCATTTCCAAATTTGAGATACAGGATTTTAACATCTGACTCTCATAGAATCATAGTGGTTAGAGTAAGAAGGAGTTTTTCAGATAATCTGGTTCCCACTCCACTGCCATGGCCAGAGACACCTTCCATTAGATGAGTTTTCTCAGGAATCCATCCAATATTTCATGGAACCCTTCCACAGGTGAAGTATTCAGCACTTTTCTGGGTAAATTGTTCCAGTGCCTCAGCATCCTCATAATAAACAGTTTCTTCCTTATACCTAATAGAAATCTACATTCTTTCAGTTTGAAGCCAATACCCCTTGTCCTATCACTACATGCCCTTGTAAAAAGTCCCCCTTGTAAAAAGCTTTCATTTAGGGCCCCTTTAGGCACAGGAAGGCCACTATAAGATTTTGTTGGAGCCCTTTCTTCTCCAGGCTGAAGAGCCCCAACTCAGTCTGCACAGGAGATGTGCTCTAGCACTCTAACCATCATTTTGGCCCTCATCTAGATTTTCTGCACATCCTCTTATGTTTGGAACTGCAGAGCTAACTCAGTAGTCCAGGTGAGGTCCCAGGAGAGCAGAGGAGGAGATTTCTCCTTTAACCCACTGGCCACGCTTCTTTTTAATGCAGCCCAGAATATTATTTCCTTTCTGGACTGGAAGTACTCATTGCTGAGTCATGTTTATCTTGGCATCCTTCAAGACCTGCAAGTCTTTCTCCTCAGGGCTGCTCTCAGCCCATTCTCTGCCAAGCCTGTACTTGTGCTTGGGGTTGCCCTGACCCGTGTGCAAAACCTTACACTTGACCTCATTGACCTTCATGAGGTTCACATGGGCTCTTCCCTCCAGCATGCTGATTACACCACAGAGCTTTGTGTTGTCTGCAGACTTGCTGAGCCTGCACTTGAATCCGCTGATGATGCTAAGGTAGACCTTTGCCATTAAATGAGCTCAATCTATTGAGCAGTGTGTGATAATATTTTTTCCTTTTAAAACAGGAATCCAGATTAATTATTTACTGTAAGTCAGTAATAAATTAAGGTACATAGATTTTTGAGAAACCAAGGGATACTGGAAGACAAGGAGACAGGTCACAAATATTGGTACTGGATGCAGGACAAAATAGACTTAAAGTGGATGTCGAAGTCTATATATTGCAATATGAATAGTAGAGTGAATACTTTTTAAAGTAGGCTAATTAAGCTTTGATATGATTGGGTTACTTCTTTATTTTCTTTATAAATCAAGGAGTTGCTTAACAAAATTATGCAATCCAGTTTGCTGGGTTGACCCCAAGTGGGTGCCAGGTGACTACCCAAGTTGCTCTGTCAGTCCTCCTCCCCAGGTGCACAGGGGAAAGAATACAACAAAAGGCTCATGGGTCAAGGTAAGGGCAGGGAGAGTTCACTCACCAGTTACTGCCACAGGCAAACTAGACCAAATGTGGAGGGAAATTATTGAATTTAGTACCAATCAAATCAAAGTAGGATAATGAGAAACAAAACTAAATCTGATAAAACACCTTCCACTCACTAGTCCTTTCTTCCTGGGCTTAACATCATCCCTGAATTCCCTACCTCCTCCCCATAAGCAGCATAGGGGAACAGGAAATAGTCATTGGTGCCAGTTCATTGCACATTGTCTCTTGCCCAACATTTCTCCTTAGGGAAAGGACCCTTCACACCCTTTCCCTGCTCTGGAAGCCACTGCTGCAGGCCACCAATTACCAAAACCTGGCCATGCAAACCCAATACATTCAAATAAGACAAAAACTAATTCTCTATACTCAAAGTTTTGGGACAATAAAATGTAATTAATTAGCAACTACTGTAGAGTAATAGGTGTATGTCAGTTGTGGTTTCTAGAAATGGTTTGATTGTTTGCACATCATTCTGCAGCATGCTTTGCAAGAATCTAAGATGGACATCTACATTAGGAAAGCCCACGGAATATGCTCATAAGGTACTGTGTACTTATGATGTTGCAGTGTGTCTCTCTGCTTGTCAGTTCCTCTTAGTGCTCTTGGTATTTCAGAGAGACCTCTAAAAGCAGAAAGGAGGTCAGAAAGGGGTTGAGCATTTTGAAAACACACCCTGAAATTCTTCAGTTTAGTAGGAAGAAACTTTGCATTATTAATCAAAGGTTTTAAAATGTTTTTTGTACTTAATGGTTCACATCACGTACAACATGGGTATGTTAACCAGTGATTTTAAAGTTCAGAGAAAGAAGAATCTCTAAATAGTAAAACATAATTTCTTAGAAGAATTTTGAACCCTGGATGTCTAAAATTACACCTGCCCTAGCAAAGCAGAACATATAGCCAGAAGATTCTGAACAATTATGTTACAGTACTTGTGGATTTCTGGAACCCAGAAGTGCTCTAAAATTAAGATTACATAAGACTCATAAAAAGATGAAAGCAATTTTGAAGCTGAATTCTTTAGGTTAGAGAAGACATAGTGTTGTAGAATTTTTAGAAGTACAAAAAAGTAAGATCTCAGATATTCCAGGAGGACAAATTTCTCAGGATTCACAGAAACAGGTGGTAATTCTTTGTTTAGCTTGTTTGTTTGTTTGTTCTTGTGAATGTCTGCCTTTGAAAGAATATTGACAGTCCCAGATCTGAGATAAATTTTCTGCTGCTGAAGGAAAGAAATAGGCAGAAGGTACCATCATCACTGACTTAGTGAGGCTTAGTGGTCAGTGAGGATTACGGTCAGCTGTTGCAGTGAGGATATCAGCAATACTGGAGGCGGTTTTTCCTTTAAGTATGAGTGTTTGGTCTACAGGCATTTTTTCAAACCCAGATGCCAGGCTCCTTACACAGAAATGCCTTCAAGTCCCTGGGATTTGGAAAGTGGCTTTCTGCACTGTAATGAAAATGGTAAGGCACATATGATGGAGATGAAGCCAGGCTTACTACAAAGATCCTCTGGCATAATTAAGCCAATGCAAATTGGATGTCTCTTAAAATAGGTCTGCTCTTCCCTATTTCAGACATAGAAAAGAAGTGAAAACATTACTCATGGAAGAGTGAAGCTATATTTAGAGAAAGGCACTGCCATAGGAAAAACAAAAGGATTAAAATAAAAAGTTATGAAGATATCACATAATCAGAACTGATCTGACCTTTCCTTCCTGCTTCTTAAAATGTGAATGAAAAGGATACTATCCAAAATAAATATAAAATAAAATAAAGCAAGGCCCTTGCATCAGTAATCTAAGTGAAGATAAAGAGGACAGGAAAAAGTGTGAGCACAGTTTGAAGAGTTGTGATGCATGTGCCTAGAAGGCAAACATAAAGACTTGAAAGAGACCTTTGCTAAAGGGAAAGTCCCCAAAATATGTCATAGTAGCTTTATGCAGCTAAACAGCTTTTCAAATACTTTATTTATAGATTAAAAGTGTGGGGCATTCAGCCTGTACATTTGCTCTACAGGCTGTCTCCTCATACAATCCAGCAATCCATCATACACAACAGTCTGGCCAATACACAATTTCTCAGCAGGAATTGATAGAAAAACAGGCTGTGATAAAGAAGTAGTTATCAGAAATTAGTGTGAAAAGTTAGCCAGTCCTGCTCTAGAAGTCGCATTTCATTGCCTGTAAAATGTCAAAGATTACTTGAAAGAAATATTTACCATAGTGTTAGGAACATGGGAAATAAATGTAATTCTATTTATTTCCTTCATGTAGTACAAAAGTCCCTTGAAATTTAATGTTCAGAAATATGCTGCTGTATTGAGAGAGCTATACAAAAATAACCTGTTTTTATTTAATGTTTCTTTAGCATGGTAGATACATTTTCTTTGCTACTACAGATGTCAATCTTTGTTCTAATAAAATTTTCCCACCTAATCAGCATTATGTCTTCTTTCAAAACTAAAACAAAGTTCTTAGACTTTTACTAAATCTCCATAAATTTAGATTTTATTTATAACCAATCTAAACAAAAGGTGGCACTGGCAACTGGTGAATGTATATTCAGTCCCTCAGAGAAACTAACTATTCCTTCCTTTAATTATGAAGTCTGAGAGTTTTAATCTAAATGTATATGAAATTTATTTTTCCTCATTAAAAGTTAAAATGCCTATAATTTTATATATATATAAATTATGAACAATTATTTAAACATTTATGTTAAAATGGTTTTATATTAAAAAATCCCCCTTTGACAGCAAATAGCTTAGTTAGCAACAATAAAAAAACCCTTGATATTTATCTAAATATAAATTTTAAATATTTGACTGTCTTTTTGAAATAACCAGTTATTTATTAATCAGTGTAAGAACACAAAACTGTTGAATCATTTCCAGCAGTGGGCAGAACTAGACCTAGGAAAGACCATTAAAAAAAAAACCAAAAAAAGGAAGCATATGGCAATGCATCTTCACAATAATCCCCTAATTCCCACTTCTCTGCAGTCATGAACTTGCTGAAACAGATCATAGCATAGTTGTTATGAACAGCCACTTCTATTCTTAAAGTTTAAGTAGCTGGCAGGCAGAAATTTGCCTGAAACTTCTGAGCTTTATTCTGTTTTTGGGGAAAAAAAAAACCTGTGCTGAGCAAATTTTCTTAAACTCAAATCTTTTACCTACTTGGTCCTAATTTAGTCTTTGAGTTTTACTCCAGTAGACATAACCTTCTGTTAAAACTGAATCCATAAAAAGAATAGGTATTTCTAATCTGTTTCAGGTGTTAAAGGTTGTCAACTCTAACCTAATGCCTTGGGAAGTAATTGAAGATGGAATTGATCTGAAAGTCCAATTAAATAACAGAGAAAGAAAATGAAGAAAAGTATCTATTCTCCTGAGCTAGCTCACATGTAAAAATAGAATGTGTGCATGTGTAAATGAAAGTTAATCCATTATTGCATTAATTAATTAAAATTTACATGTGTGTATATATATATATATGCAGCTAAAAGTTCATTTCTTGTTTTGTATTAGAGTATGTTATGTAATCCCTGGTTATTTAGTGGCCACAATTTATGAAAAAGATAACTGCTGACAAATTAATTTTTCACTGCTACTGCAGGAAAACATGCAGTTAGAGATTTCAGAAACTGAGGATATTTAATTGGGGGTGTTAAAAGACTTGCATGACAGAATTATTTGAAAAGAATCCTTTTGGGAGTTTTTTGCACAACTGGAGACATTTTTACTCTGTTTGTCTTTCTAGTTTTAAGTTCAGGTGGTCAAGTCAGGAAAAGCCATGGGCTCCAGACAGGTTTTCCTGGCTTTCTCACCTTTCCTCTCCAGATTTACGATGAACTGTGCTACAGAGAATTACTGAGTGAAGGAAAAATAGAATCCCAACTACACAGTAATGCAATTCTTCCCTGAAATGGGACACTATCTCTTAGCACTTTTGTACATGCTTGCAAACTCTATTTGGACCCCAGGTATAGATGAAACATACTGATTTTCTTAATTTATACAGAATTCTGGCCCCACTATTTCTTATCTACACATTAATTTGTGGCAGCATTGTATGTGAGTGCGTATTTTTTATTTTTTTAAATTTTTTTCTCAGAGGAAAGAATCAAAGAGATGTAGATGAAAACCAGAATGCTCCATCTTTTTTCTCCCACAAAGTTGAGAGACTGAGTGCTTTGATGGAGTTGAGAGGAATTTAACTTGAAAGAATAATTATTAACCTATCAACTTGTGTACGTACACTGACGTTATTATAGTTATATTTTCAAGCTGAATATGGGGTTGCAAAAGGTATTTGTTAGCATTTTATGATGTTGGGGAATAGAGCATGACCTTTAAAACAGAGATATAATACCAAGATCTTCACTGTAATCTCTGTTCTTTTTCTGTTTTTCATGTAGTTGCTGCTGGAAATTGTTTTGGCTGGTAAATCACAAATGTCCTGTGAGGATAATGCTTTGTGTACTGCATTAGATTATAGGAACACAAGTTGCACTAGATTAAAAATAAGCCTTATAACTAAAAGCCTTGGTCTTCTAACTACTAAGGAATCTAATACCTCAGTCAATTGGTGTTGTCTCTATTAAACTCCATATTGATTTCTTAGATTAGAGAGCTATTTGAACTACCTTGGGAATTGTTTAAAAAAATTCTTGAAGCGAATGGGTAGCCTTTTGTAATTAAGAAGGCAAACCTCGTTAAACCTCTTGCTACAGCATTCACAGTCTCTTAAAATCTTTATTTACAAAATCAATCATTGCATACTAAGAACCTGGTCTAACTTATAGACTTACTTGAGTACATTTACAGCACAAAACCTCTGAAATTCATGTATAAAATGTGTACTCATCAGTCTTAATACCAACAATAACATCAGTAAAGTTAACATAAAAGTCGTTAGAACAGAAATTGCTTTATTCTAGCTTGGTTTTCATCATCTGGATTTAGTTTTAACAGTTAAAGGAAAGAAAAGCACCTCAGTACACAGATGAAAGCTACTTGCTACAGTTCTTGTCCTAATTTCCTACAGAAAATCAAGAACTGTGTTGCAGAGATGTTAAAGACTTTTTCATCAAAAAACAATGTGCTGTTATTTGCAAGAAATAGCTTAATTTTCTATCTATAAATGCTGTTACCTGACACCTTTCTCATGAAGATTAGTTCTCTTCCATTTGAATGTCTTTGTATGGCAGATCACTGGCATCGTCAGGAAGTTACTAGAATCTTATTCCTTCAAATGAGAAGTTTCTTTAAAATTTTCTAATATCCATGCTGATTTTAAGGAAAAACTGATATTTGTGGAAGAATTTTGGAAAACAATAGTGATTTTGCACTTAAAAAGTATATATTTTTTCTGCTTCTGCTAGTTTATTGAAATATAGTTAGACTGAAAAAAAGATATTTCCTCATGGTTCCTCAGAAACAGATTGATCATTTATGCCACACGGTAACTTTTTAATTCAAATATTTTTAATAACCCTAAAAGATGATGTTACTTATTTATCTTGTAAAATAGCATATAAAATACATGTCAGTCTAGCAAAATATTTTTTGCAAAAACATATTTAAAAAAAATTTACAAATACAGTTACATTTGCAATTTCATCTAGAAGTTATGCATTTTTTCATGTCATATAAGTCACTAATTCCTACATACTGAAAATTGTTAAGGAATATGTTCCGTTGGTGTTGTATGAAAAAAATAGTTCGTTGTCCAAGATCTTTTTTTTAAATAGTTCTTTGGTACCAATTGAATATGCTCAACATACCTCTCCTTGTAGGGGTAAATTGACATTTTCAGCTACTGGGAGAATTATTTATACAGAAAGTACATCTAAACTACTTTCAACATGAGAAACTCTAACAAAGAGGAAAAAAAATCCATTACATACAAACCACTCTGTGCAAACTACTCAGTACTTTTAGTAAGTACTGAGAAAGGGTGGCAGGACCTATATGGCCAGTAGTGGGAATCCAGAGCTTAAAGACAATGAAGAGCTGTCTGAGTTTAGAAGTATAGAAATGAGAGTTATTCAGAAGGAAAAATAACATGACTGAAGCAGACTCAGATGCCATAAACTGCAGGAGAAGCAAAATTCCTCTAGTTCCTCTTATAAAACCTGTCTGAGAAACATAATTAGATTACTGGAGGGCCCAGCTCCTCTTTTTTATAAATACAGCATTTTACAATATTTGTTTATTATATTATTTATAATAAGCACATATATAATTTTTAATTTCCTCAAAGACAGTATCTATTATATCTCACGACTTTGAGAACTGAATATAAAATATTTAGTTGTGTCTTTAAAACTACCATATATAATTCCTTTGGACAGAAATAAAAAAGCCTATGCTACTTGTGGTGCTTTTCTAATACAATAGTTAACCATGATTTCCCCACATTACTTTTTTTAAAAAAAGACAGTGAAAACTCTCCTTTGTTTTCCATAAATTGATACGTACCATCCTGTGTCATATCAAAAAAGTAAAAAATTCCTACAGTACTATTACTAACAAGTATATGTGTTTTCTATAACAAGTTCTAACAGGTAGAAAAATAAAATAAGAATAAATTATTTTTCAGATATTTTTCTAATATTGTTACTTGGAATACATTACAGGTTTGGTTTTTTAAAAGAATTACCATGCAGTAAAAAAATAATTTTGATAAAATATCTCATTTGAAATGTTTAATACTATTAGAAGTTCCTACCTCTAAGGGCTTAGATAGATAACATTTTGGTGGCATTTACAGGTTTATTATAACTTAATTATCAAAGATATAAAAACAATGAAGGAAGAAAGAATATTACAGAGGTGCGGCTCAAATATGCATGGAGAAAACATGAAAGGCTAAAACTCAACTCAAAGGTGAAATTGTATTGTGTCAGACAAGAAATGCTTTTGTATTTGTATTCATTTTGAGTAGAACCTTTTTCTTCCCACATTGTTTTTCTACAAATCTTAAATTGTTTAATTCAAGCTAGGAATTACACTGAATATCCACAAAGAGGTCTCACCTTCGAGAAATAAAAGATTTGAATAAGATCTTTATCTCATTTATGAGTACAGATAATTTCTAGTAGGCCATAGACCTCATTACAATGTTTATATTTGTAGACAGAACATTAAGAACTAAAAAATGCAAGAAATTCCATTATTTGAAGATACTTAAATATTACAGATTTTATACTTAAATGAACACTAGTTTCTATAGTATGCAATCTCTTCTGGTAATATTATTTCATATTTTACATCAGCACAGAATGATTACAATCTATAAAAGGGATGGAAAGTTTATACCTTTGGTAAGTGCAATGAAAAATAAAACACAATCACTATAATTTCAGAGTAAACTTCACTTTTGTCAAAAATTCTTTGCTCATAATGAGACCTTAATCAGGTATTTATTATGTTGCCATGATTACAGTGTCTGTTCCATAATTTTAGCAAACAGGTTTATTGGATTAAATATTTTATGAGTAATACATTTGCAATAAAAATTAGTACAATCATTTGTGCACTCACATAATTGCTTTCAATGACCTGAAGTAAATTCAGTAATCATGATTAATACTGATCAGGCAAAGTTATTGGTATGGTTTGACTATACAGAAAGGTTAAAACAAATGGATTTGATTTTGCAGAACACAGTCATCCACGAGTCACGGTATTCTTATGGTTATTTCTGTTGGTATTATTTTTATTATTATTGTAATAATTCTACTACTACTACTACTACTACTACTACTGTTACTACTATTTTCTGGTTTATATCTTTTAGAATAGTAGGCAAATTCTCTTCAAACCAAACCACTAAACCCCAACAAAAACAAGTGGCAAAACCAGTCCCCTCGAAAAGCCCACTACCCTACTTAACATGTGAGTCTATCTATATCTATTAATGTAAAAACATCATTAAATTGCCCAAGTTTTTTAATGTCCTATTGCCAATCATTAGCATTAAATTAACAATAAATGACACACTAACATTTGCTTATTTATCAGAAATACTGAAAACTTCTGAACATTATATTCACACTGGATAATTCAAATGTACATGAGTATGAAAGATGGTAGGGAATTGTACATGCAATATTTCCCACAATGGTTAAGAAATATAAGAATTTAGAATTTTTCTGAAATAGCTAAAGCTTTGGTTGGGAGTACTTTAGATAAATGCAAATGCTATTGGAAGTATACAGCAAATCTGTTTACCCATGTAGAAGTAGTAGAAAATGTCATTTTATGCGCTAAACTTTTCTAAGAAGTCCCTAGATTATTTGCAGAGTGACTGTTTATTTCTCTGTCAGTTCTAATATGCTGTAGGCATTACATTTTTTTGTGTATTGTCTACTTTCATATTGTCTTACCTACTTTTAAGTCCTTGAATCATATTATTCCCATGTCATAAAAATGAACAGTTTCCAAGTTTCATCAGTATTTGCAGGAAAAAAATAGTGATAATGACCTTCTTTGCAAAAGCTCTTTGAAATCTGAGTTATAAAAAACATCTATCAGCAGATGTTTTGCATTAGTAATATAAAAAACTTGTGTATATTGGATTTTTTATCTAAAAATAATCTCTTAGAAAGGCAATTGTTTGGACTACTCATATATTTCTCCAAAATTAGTAAAATCCTGGCTTTGCATATGATCAAAAACTATCATAATTTGTATTCTCTCATGTGATACAGTAACATGTTTCATGAAGAGCAGCAGCAGTGTCAGTGCAGGTTATTAAAGGGGAAAGCCCTGCATCTTGTGTTTCTATTGGATATTTTCAGCACATAGCATCAAAATCTGCATAATATAGAATATTTTCTTCAAGCACTGCCTTGGAATGTGAAGCTATTCCTTTTTTTTTTTTTTTAATACAGACACGTTTAATACAAAACCATCTCTTATATTATGCTCTGAAAACACATGAATGTTATACTGAATAGTCATATGTGTAATGCAAACAACCTTATTTGACAACTGGGAGTTTAACATTCTACAAACAAATGGGTCTTTAGTAGTATCAATATGGTATTAATTAGCAAAACATGCCTATACTTTTAGTCTTCAGTGAATTTAAATTTAGGAAGACAAGAGATTACTGAATAGTCTAAGAGCTGATTTTCAAAGAAAGTGATTGAATCTTTTTTGAAACAATTGTCCTTTACAATGAAATCACCCACTTGTGCATGTAACATCAGAGTCATTTTACCTGCTTAGAAGTTAAATCTTTGTGAAAATAAAAGCCACTATAATAAAAAACTTACCAATCAGTCACTATATAAATTAAAATCTGTGAAAAAAATTAATAAAGGAAAAATTGTCATCAGTTTTCTTCCGTACTATGCTAATTGACAATTAAACACTAAGCCTGAATTTCTAAGTATTTGTGTAATGAATAAATAGCAATTTCATATTAAGAATCCAGAAGTCTGCAAAAAATGAAAAAAAAAGCGGTAGATGACTATGGACAATGGTACTTCAATATGCAAGAGAAAAGGAAAAAAAATGTATGAAGCTATATTTTACTCTAAATGAGACGTCATTAGGCTTCTTTTCCATTTCTATTTTTATGTGTATGGAATGCTTTTTAATTAACAGACATTATGAATACAATATATTTAACAGATGTAGTTTCTAGAGAATCAATTCATCTCATATGAAAAGTAAATTCTACCATCTGAGATAGAAATAGAATCATTCTGTTCCATACAGCAATTTATCTTGAGAACAGCGGCACCTCTCTAGTCCTTGAGAGAAGAACATCCTCAGTGTCATAGAAGCAACCACTGAACCTTCTTTTCAAATCAACCTGATCCTAGACAGGTCAAAACAGAATGAGGCAGCCACTCCTTGCATAAGTGAGCGTGAAATGCCTCTGTTCTTCCAGTTTATGGATGTGGCACCAAGTATAATTGTCATCCATGGTAATATTTCATTCTTAAGCTGTAGTCATACAATCAACATTTTGCCTCTTTATATTTTCTGATATCCTACAGTCATCCTGTCTGATGGAACAAGTCCACAATTCCTAGGAAATTTTTTACTGGTATTTGTATCATGATAGTGTCTTGAAGCTTCCAGTCATTTACCAGAATCCCATCAAACCAGACAAAAGGGAAAAACGTGAACAGACAGGTAGGCATTTCCACAAAAAGCTCGTGACTGAGGGATCATTTGAACGAATCACGAAGATGAACAAAGGCCTAACTTGAACAAAACTCTTTTCACCTACAATATCTACTCATTTAAAAGGAAGACAAAAAAAATTTGGAAGATGCCTTTCAAGTTGACACAGAAATGTTTTCTCTGTTCTTTTCATCACCTGACACAGCCTGTTTCCTTTGACTCAGATTACCAGCAAAGAGGAAATTTGAACAGGCTGTAAGACAGGATTTTTTTACAGTGGGCTCTAAGGTCAGATCCCTTTTGCTGAATGTGCTTCACAAGTTCCAGAAAAGAAGACATTTCTCACACTTTGACAAATGTGATTTGTGTTGATCCTTAGTATTTTGGGATATGAAGTCAAGGTGAAAGAGTTGGGCAAGAGGGTAAAAACATCAAGAAGGTTGCAAATACACAAGAGCTTCCATGAAGCAAAAGTTGAAAGATGAATAATGTCTACAGACACTGAGTGCTAAAATCTATGGTAGACATTCTGATTCCATTCAATCAATCTAGCTTTAAAAAGTGGGTTATGTAATTCATTGGCATCTGATACACTGATAGGTTCAATTTTATGTGTTTATTTCAAAAATATACGATAATACCTTATGTCCTTAAACAAATGTGTTCACCCTTCAAGAAGTCTAAAACAATTGACTGTTGACAGGGCTAATCTTAGCATCTCCATCTACTTTCCAAATATTAGCTGATTAAAACCCATTGCAGCCAGGTGAAATCTTTCTATTTGATAATTTATCTTATATGCAAATAGGTATTCTGTACATAAACCCACTTCAGATATAGCTTTGGTAAATTAAGATTTTACTTTGTTTTTTCTGTATGATATTTTAGACAAGAAAGCCACACAAATAACTGGAAGAAATAGATAATAATTTCATAATGTCTATGAAAACATTGAGATCATTCTCAAATATACAGTGAATAAAGTATTTGTAGCTTATTTGCCTGTGACAACATCCTCTCTCCTCAGGGGCTTCGGAAGCTTTTCAGCTGTTTACTAGATTTTTTATGTGACACATAAGATGTCTTAATATTACTGGGTTTTTCACTTAAGTAATAATTCAATTCTAATAAAAAGTCATAAGTAGACCTATAATGTGATATGTTAAACATATTAAATATGAAATTAAATATATCTAATGCCATCTAAAAAAGTTGTTTATTAAAGTACAAACAGATATTTGCTTCTATTATAAAAAGACTTTTTTCTTTCCAAAAGAAAATCCTTACAGAATGTTCTACCAGATTTACTTCTGTCTGAAACACATGACTTTAAATTAAAAGTGTGTTCCACGTATTTCAGAAGAGAAGTTACCTCTTGATCTTATGGACAATGATAATACTGCACAGATTTAGTACTGCATTTTATTGGGGGAAAAAAATGAACTAGTGTTTTTGTAAAATTGCTCTGTTAATGGCTTTTGGTTACCCAATCTTGTGACTTCAGCTGATTTTTACTATTTTGTTTGCAAAATTAGAGACCTTACAAGTCTTTTGTATAATTTTCTACATATTCAGTAAAATCTAATATCAAAATATCTAATATCTAAAATTCAAGGAGAAATTAGGAAGATGGAAAAGTGACTAATTATTTGTAACTTAGCATTTGGGAGAAATTCAAATCAGTATGGTGTGTTTGATCAGCTTATTATAACTCTAGTTCATCAGCTGATTAGACATGACTTGAGAAAATTACTGATAAAGGGAAAATTCCCTTTTCTGATTATTGCTTGTGCTACCATCTAACTTTTTAATCTATTTAAATAATTTAATGTTTTAAACTAATTTACCAGAAGACACTGTAGTAGGGATAAAGGTACAGGAAAAAGTAAAGCATTCAGATGACTTTTAAGGGCATTTTTGTTTCTGAACAAAATAGCTACTATTTCTCTCAAAATAATTTGGCTGCTAAATGTCTATAGAATTCAACAGATCTTTTCCATATTCAGGTTCTGGTAAAAGCATTTCACCTGTGGTAGTTTCACCAACTTGCTATGGATACCCAGTACATCATTTTATTTAATGGTCATGTTCAGTCTTAGTAAAAGAATGAGAACATTCCTTGACATGGACAAAGAGAGTTTCATACATTTCCACTGCTCTAGCTAAATTACCATGTTATTTTCTTTCTTCTTTCAGGACATAATTTGCAAAGTGAAAATATATTCAGGTTGTAAGATATACAATTTCAATGTAGTTATCTTGTATCAAAATCATTACTAAATATGGCATCTATATATCTAATATAGAACATTACGTTATTAAGAGAAAAATAAAAAAAATATGCTAGTTCAAAATAATAGTTGAATAGTGTAATGATTTATCACATCAATGAATAAGTTTCTATACATACATTAATAATTGTATTTTTCTTGAAGTACTGTCTTTGCCAATTTTTTTTTTTAAGTTACACCCTGTATTTCATTACAATTAAAATCTACTGGATTTTAATTTTGGTTGTTATCAATACATTATTACTTATTTTCCAAAATTTCAATGTTTAACACAATTATCTGTGCTAGGGGTATGAGGGTTTGGCTATATATCCCTACATTTGCTTGCATAGGAAAAACTATATATTAACCTATGTCGCTTTTCAACTATTCCCTAATGTCCATTGGTACTACAGTTCTATTTTAACTATGTAAAATAGAACTGTAATTTCATGTAATTTGACTGCTCCCACTACAAATGACAGCAAGAAAAAAAAATCTTCATATTTTGTCATCTTTTTTGTGCTTTCTGCGCTTTACTGCTATTGCATTAGTAAGCATTACCTAGGGTCAAACTATCCCAACCACCAAAAACATCTTGAAGCCTGCAGGGTTGTAAAAGTTTTACATACTTCTGTGAACTCAGTAGGACATGAAAAATTTGATGCACTTCCTTTTTGACAAAGATTAAGAGGGACAGAAGATAGCTTGGCATGAATCCATTTTGTGACAAAAATTGCCATGAGAATACAAAATAGTGCAATATTAATTCATTTTCACGAAAATGATGGTAATGAAAATGAGAAATGGCATCGGCTAAATCCATTTTCATTACTCTGTTATGATTGCAATCTTGTAGCTCTCAGCTAGTGGGCTGACTGAAGAGATCTATATTTTAACCACATTTTTAATGCCTTTGATGAGAATCTCCTTGCCATTATGTACCATTTCACTCTATAGTTTGAATTCTTGCTTTAAAAAGATTTTAGATCAGTTTTAGTTATCTAAACATGACAGAATATTTATTAATGATCCTGAAACACAGTTCATAGGAAGCAGTCATGGAGCTCTGAAGAAACTGGCTTTTCATTACCTGATTTGTGAAAATGCAGAACCCTCCATATTTGTAATACATTTATGAAAAAAAGCCAAATCAGAGTATAGGACTGGAAATTCTTATCTCAAACTGCCTTTACTTTCAAAAAAAAAAAAAAGTGTACTGTTTGAATTCCATAAAATTTAAAAGAATTGTGTTACAAGTTAAAAGATTATTTCTTACCATCAAATTTCCAAGTTCATTACATGGAATTGTTTTTAGTTTCTTTAGATGTTTTTTAAATAAGCATAGAACTATTTTCTCATTACTGTAATATTTAACTTTGCTGGGTGTGAATTAGGAAGAAACAAGTCAATACATGACATTGCTAACAATAAACCAATTATTAAGTTTTTGTATATTAATACAAAGAAATTTATACCATTTATAAAAAATATATACAATTTAAAATCCAGAAAGATCACTCAAAAGAAAGCTCCAAAGAAACACATTCTGATTTTAACTATCCTACTTATTAACTCTATTTTTTTTCACCAGCTCGTTCTGTACAGTAAGATTGCTTCAGCTGTATCAAGTTTTACTCAAAATTATGTCAGCATTTGGCTTAAGAATGTGAAGATAATAATCATGTAGTTATTATTTATAAAAGAAAAATATCAATTTTTATGTATCCTCCACTCTTTAATATAATCACATCCAACATATTTTTAGCTTTACACTTTTCATGCTTTTTGGCAAAGCTTAAACAACTCTCTCTGCTTCAAATTTCCAAGCACCACAGAACCTGACAGTCCAATAGGATAGACTATAGTCTGTAAATACAGCCCAGTGTTTCAAAAGAAAAAACTGAGTAGTCTAACAGATGCACAGCTAATTTAAGCATTCCAACTTGGACTTTGACATTCCAGTTTTTGGCTTTTTGAATGAGCTTCCTTTGCGTCCATGGTCTCTAAGTTTTCACCTTCTATCACTGCAGGACCATCTCTGTAAATGAAAAATCCAGGATTTTCAAAAAAATCCAGGACTCCTTCTTTGTCATTTTGTAAATAGAGAGAGCAAAGTGCCTGACTATGAAATTGCTTCAGCAAATAAAATCCTTTTTGTGATTATGGCTAAAAAGAGACTTCCAAATACCGACTAGAGAGGTACGATACTCTCTTTTCACAGTTCTCCCCATAACATCAAGAAAGCTGGTGACCAGGAGCTCTTGATAAAGTGATAACACAAACTTTCTGCCATGGTAGTGTATCACAAGCCTGCCTGAGACCATGTGACACAAAAATGAGGCAGGTCTATCTCAACCTGGCCATCTCCTGCAGCTCCTTTCTGTCTGGCCTGCTGCATGCAAACTGACCAACGAGAAATCAACTTAAAAAGTAGGACAACAGAGGTTAGTGAAAGACCTGTGTGGAAGGTTTTTCCATCATGCATTGAGCTTGTGAAAACAAACACCCTAAAGTTCTAGAATACAATTTATTTAACAAAAAATATTTACTGCAGTTTCAGTCTGGATGCATATGCTCTTCTAATATCTGCTTCCCTTTTTATAAAAATAATTTATGCCAGTTATGTTCTTAAAAGGCAACAGCAGTATAAATCTTTGCACTATATATCCATGTCTTTTTGTGCGTCTGAATTTAATTTTTTTTTCTTTATGATAGTTTCTGTGAGCTATGTGTCATTGTATCAGTCAGACTTTTTATTAGCCTGAGCACTGTTTGCCTTCTCTGCAGTTGAAAGCAGTGGTACATTTGCATCCAAACAATATATGGGAAACCAGGAAAAATGCACAACTTTTAAAGTGATTTCACATAATTTATTGGCTATGCAGTTCTTCAGAGTTCTCATGACAAAGCACCTAATAAGAATAAAACCTAGCTAATTAATCTACTCATTTTTCAAGTACATAATAAGAGTAAAAATAACCTAAGAATGATTAACATAGTGCAATTTTGAATTAATCTTATTGTCTTGCCTTCTCCCATACACCTTACCCTACAACATTAAATCTGACTTTTTATTCTGAAATCCTAATAATAGTCAGAACTGACCCATTTTCTTCAAAGTGTAATCACGGTTACTCTTATTTTTTCATCCTTGCAGTTTCTAAGTTTTAAAGTAAAAGAAAGCAGATAAAGTATATTGATTCAGAAAGATATTAAGCAATAGTTCTGCTCAGTACTTTTTATCATCTGAGGATTTATCTATTTTTCAAAAGAAAGTTGTTCCATCTTCACTTGAAAAGTAGTTTACACATTCAATTGCAGGGACATCCCAAGGAAGACAAAAATTCTAATACACTATATAAGGCCCATTTCAAACTTTTATTCAAAAACACACTTGAAATATTAGCTATGCTGGCCTTTGTCTCTTTCCTTACCCATGAAGTCTTTGTGTCACATCTAGGTATCCATCTGCTTAAAGATGTCAGGGTGCTGCCTCATAGGAACCAGCTGATACAGTTCCCCTAATGAACAAAATGATCTCTGCAGGCAGTGACATCAGACACTGTCTTCAAGGTGATTCAGGCTCTCATGAAGAGTTAGTGCTATAAAATTGCATATAATGTTTCTTGAAAATCATATCTAGGGCAGGTTTTGAAGAGAGCTGTGCCAGTGTAGACAGCAGGGAATAACAGCACTCAAATCTCAACGTAGTTAAAATAGAACTACTTGAACCAAGCAAAAGCTGACTGGTCTGGACCATCTGAAAATTGGTCCTGAACACCCAGTATCTCTAACTGAACTTCTTTGTGTAGATTCAGTGATTTTTCCAAGGACAGATGCTATATTAAGTTGTAGTGCCCTTCACAAGGGTGCTGTGAATAATACGTGACAAAGTACCATTCTTCTATTTCCACTGTATATTTTAGCCCTCAGCTGGTAGCCAGGAGACATGATGGCTCCTGGCTAAATTCACAGGAAACATACAGTCTTACAAGAGTTGGGATGATACAATTGAAAGAGAAACTTAGAAATGATTCTGTTGATGAATCTAAAGCATTTAGTAATAGATGGACTTAGGTCTGATACTAAATAAAAACCTAATCTTAAAACAAGAGCCAAATGAACAAAAAACAGAGAGAAAAAATATGCTTATATATCTACATATATATATACAAGATTCCAATCAAACTAGAAATGAGATGAACATTAATTTTCAAATATATACCCCGTTAACCCTCATTAGGGAAATAGCATTCTATATAGAATATCAAAGACATTTCACTGAAAAGGAATTACAGGGTATACTAATAACCTCTTACAGCAATGTTTCTTTAGCAGATATGAAAAAAACTAATTCCATATCAATTTATTTTTTACAATTTGGGGAATTAACATGTGTTTATGTGCATTTGATTAATTATTTCTGATGTAATGAGTTCTTTTTGTTGTTTTCCTGTTCTCACATGATCCATGTTTTTCCACTGGAAAGAGGGGAACTGCTGGTTTTGTATGACTGAAACTGGCTGCATAGGCTTTGCCCCAGTGGAACAGGTACAACAGGCAAAGCCACTGGTCTGTAGGAAAGAGAAATGAATGCTGTGTGTTTACAATAAACACATGTAAGAGTGTCAAAAATACAAGAACTGAAGAAAAAGGACTTGCTGCTTTTGAGCAAAAGCAACTTTCCATTGTCATTCTTGTTGAAAGCGATGGGAATTGGTCAGAGGTTTAAAAAAGATGTTGCTCAAAGGGAGTCCAAAGAGCCAGGTTTCTGTCCACCTTGAATTCTGTAGCAGTGTAAATACCTCTGAATGCAAAGGAAGAGGAGTGATATACATATATACTTTACTATTTTGGTAGCTCTGTAAGTTTCTTGAATTGGCTACGAGTGTGCATATAAACATAGATATATACATATAGATACATAGATATATGTCTGACATAGATATGTCAGAAAATCCACTGCAAAACTGTCCACATAATACTGTTGCACTATAGCACCAGAAGCTTAAAGCAACATTCAAAGGTAGCAAGAAAAATAGCGATGCATGTGTTTTGCTACAGCAAAATTTCTGTAATTCTTTTAACTTGGGAATACTGTAGATTACTGTTTCAGACTGTGTCTGACATAGGTAAAAACTATGCTTTATGTCTTTTTAACAGCAACTGAGAGGACTGTTCTTAAAAGTGGCAGGCAAATTATGTCCTGGTACACCGGTGACAAGATCTCAGAGACTTTATTTGCTCTCTGTCCTGGTTTTCATTACTGAATCTCACAATTGTTTTACCCTTAGCTGCAGTGGTGTTAGAAAGAAAACAGACTTTCTGATGCTGAAAAACAGCCTTGTTCTGCAGCTTTTATACAATACAGGGTCTAAATTAGTCTTTGTAAGAATATGGTTTCCACAAGTATACAAAATAATTCCCATCCTGCTGATGTGATGGGTATAAACAGTTTACACCTTGGTCTGAAGTATTTCCATTCTTATAGGTCCAGAAGTACAGGTATCCTCTTTGAATAGTCTCATGATATATGTATACAACAACAGCAAAAGCCCAAACAGATTTCATAAAAGCAAGAAAACAAAAAAAGAAGACTATACCAACTGGTTGCACTAATACCACTAGTTCACGGTGTTCAATTTTCATCTGATACAGAAATAGATTAACACTGACATATTTTATCAATTTTTGTTTCAACACGAGATGCTGCCAGTAACACAGCATACAGATGCCTTAAAACACAGTGTAATGGACTTTCTATATAAAATAAAATCCAATAAAAGAAAATAATTCAGTGTCCTGCCTTAAGTACAGGATTTTCATGTGTCTTTATTTTTAATAAAGTACTTTTTGAGTGCAATCCTTGTATCACCCAGTTTCTGATTAATGTGCAGGGCACCTTAGCATGGCATGGTTGTTTTGTTACTTCAGGCAGCCCTCCAGCTGTGGGCCAGCACTTGGTCAGACTGATTTGTTCTTGGCAGGAGGCTAAGAACATTGAAGACTTTCAGTTGTACATCATGACTTTGGGGGTTTGTTGTGGGACACAGCCAAAAGTGCTATTTTAATCATTTCAACAGTGTACAGTTTGATCTGCTAATCAGTCACAGCCTTTGCTTTGAGAAAGGGGCAGATTAATGACAGCTCCAGAAAATACTGGTAAAGTTTATGCAGTGATTTGGCAGTCTTTGATCAACTCCATACTAAATCTTATGATTAATTCTTATTCTTGACAATTATTGTAATCTAATCAATTCCATACTCTTATTTTCATGCAATGATTGTAATGAGAGAAGAAAATTGCACATAATTAATCTTTTCTTGCAATAAAGATTACTGCAAGGATTTGACAGGGCCAAAAATTAATCCCACCCACTTAATCTTAAAATTGTCTTCTGCTGTCTGATTCAAATGCCATAAGGGAGGTGATTATCAGTCACAAAAAACACACAAACAAAAAACCAAACAAACAAATAAACAAAAAACCACCAGGCCTCTGTTTCCTTCAACAGAGAGAATCATCATTCACAGATGATAAGTAAGTGATAAAGGCTTCTACCAAGCAAATTAACAAAGAGGCAAGAAAATAAGTCTTTTAGGTTAGCTAAACAAGAAGGGGAGTAGGGATGACCAATTAAACTTTGATCATATTGACATGTTTGGTAAAAATTCCTCTTCTTTCATATTGGGTTGAAAATTGTGTAGTAGATCAAAATTAAAGATGCTTAATTCATCCTTCCAGTCTAAGTTCTAAAAAATTTTTTTTTTTTCCCAACATGTAGCTGCTTTTCACCCTCTTCTCTCACTTGTAATTAAGGCTGCTACCTGTACTATGTTACAAAGGTAGACGGAGAACAGTTTTTTTGTTTGTTTGAATGAAATATGTTGGCAATTAGTGTAAGAGACTTTTCCTCAAGATAAAGAATATATTAAATTATTCCAGTTACTAACATAGCGTGAATAACATACCTTAGTCTTTTGCCAATGGAGAAGATAAAAGTTCTGCAATTAAGAGAAATTTCATGGCACAGAAAGCATCCACTATGTTGTAGTCATGGGCTTTTAGGCTCTGTAGTATTTGTCAGTGAGCATAACTTAACTCATTTAGTCACATTGCTGTACTGATTGATTAGAATGCATTAATGGCAATGGGCTAAATTTACAAAAGTTGATAGAGGTGGTTCACAACTGAGTTAGCTTGACATTAGCTTGAAATGAAGAAACTGAAATGAAGAATTGAAGAACTTGACTAAATACACCATTATTTAAATAATCAGTCAAGTATTGTTTCAAAAATGGAAACGGAATATCCTTTCTTTCTTTGTTTATAACAAATGCACATCTCACAGGAATATGGAAAGCTAGACTGGTTTTCCTGTACCTCACAACCTTAATGTAAGCAGCAGGTAGGTTATTCATGTTTACTTACAGCTGATGGTTTTTAAATGTAATTTATAGTACTTTATATGAAAGTCAGTGCGTTCAAGACTATATTGTTGCTATATTGCACTTGTGGTTATAGAAGGGGAGATGACATTTAAGAGCAAAAGAAGATATTGAGTTTTATAGCTTTTTTAAACATATATTTTAAGACTATTGGTGTAAATTAGGCACAATAAGCAACTCAAGAGTTACAGAGTCCAATTCAAAAAAAAGATCAGTTGTCTCAGACTAAGTAGCAATATTATCATCTATTTTTAAAGCAAGAGAACCATTCAAGACTCTGACAACGTCATAATGTCCTGATAATTTTCTCTTTTAGATTATAAATCACTATTTAATTTTCACAACATAGATTCAGCCTGTACAGATGCAAAGTCTGACAATGAATGAGAATAAGTTATTTCCTGGATGACAAGTGAGGAAAATATGGACATATTGTAACACAAAGTAATTCATCCATGTAGTTGTACAATGATAAGGACATTCACTTTTAAACTATTAGTTAGCCTAAAGGTGTATTCCTTCCATGTACATGAGTATAAATAACTACTGTGCTTCCAGCAATGAATAATTTATTTTTAAAGAGGGAAAAAAAATGTGCTATAAAGCAGCAGGGACAGAAAAGAAATTCTGATCAATAACATTGCATCAGAGCTACTTTATAGTTTTCAAAATGTCAGGAGTGTCCAATGAGGTTTTCACCTAAAGTGTACGTAGGGTAATACTGGTAACACAGAGAGCAATAGATATCTGTCTGTACACCAAGGTCAAGCCCCCTTCCATGGACAACAAATAACAAGTTGACGTTAACCTGATGAATACAGAGATCATCGTAAAAGGAAAAGCTGATGTTCCTATAAAATGACAAGATCTTTGCTTTAAAAAAAGATCTTTTTCTAGGAAAACTTCTAGGAAGTATTGTCCCCAAAATTTGTAAACATTTTCAGGTTGAAAATGTTTCAACCTGATTCCTATAGGTTTCATAATCTTTCCCAAGAATGCTGCATTGAATAAACACAACTAAAAAGGATATAATTACAAAAGAAGAAAATTACAAAGGCAATTGGTAGTGTTTTTACACTTCCTAATTTTCATGCCCCCTTTTTTCTTTTTTACAGTTTTCCCAAAACTGTATCCTTATAGACAAAGCTGCAGCAAATACAGGGGGAGAGGGATGTAGTAAAAACAAGGGCAAGTATGTGACTTCTGATGTCCATAGCTGTTAACTAGCCACAAGTTCATGGCAAAGAGGGAGCATGGTAACAACTAATGGGCTCCAGAATTTCTCTCTGCAGCTCTGCAAATGAAATTTCACAAAAAGAATATAGATCAAACAGAAAGGTGCACTACTCAGTAGAAAGACTGCTCAGCTCTTCATTTTGGTTTTCTGAACACGATTTCACAGTAGTGTATAAAGCAATGGGAAAGTGCCGGGCTAAAGCCATAGCTAAAGGAGGAGCCGTGCTACACAGTCTTTATTGTTGGATGAGGAATGTGGTTTTTACATGAATATCCTGATTGTTCCTCCTTACAGGGCTTCAGATCACATCACCTAGCACATGAATAGGATTCCTTTCCAGTGAAATTGAACCAGAACCTGCACTCCCAGTGTGTAACTAATAAATCCAAATGCTAACAGGCATTCAATCTCCAGGTAGAAACTAGAGCTAATCTAAAATAAAAAATCCTGAACTGTATAATGTGAATACCAAGTCTTCCACATGAATTGCTTTTGTTGTCAAGAACCATTTCAACACTTGCTGTGTTGTACTGAAGCTTGCTGAACAATGCTACCAGAGACACAAAAAGGCAGAATGTCTGACATTTGCACACAATTCCCAGCACACTCTCCCAAATTTCTTTTGAACAACTGTTGTTTTCATCTGAAAAAACAAATATTTCTCTCAAATTTACGATTCCCATTAAAGAGCTGAGAGTAGGACCAGACAGAATTTGAGACATTCAGAACTCTGTCTCATTTCTATTTTCATCTGACAAGCTCCATTGGTAGCACTTCTCCTATGAATATTCCTTTTTTGTGATGGAGCAGTAATTCTAAAGTATGAAACTATGTAAATATTTTCCTTTTTTAACTTTGAATTGTTATCAGTTTACACTGAAAAGTACCTTACATAGTGGGCTAAAGTAATGTTTTCATATTAAAATTGTCAAAAATATAAAAAAGTCTGGCGATATTAAGAAAATATAATTCATTCTTTCCTTTTTCCACTCACAGAAACCATTCTTGCTCTTTGTGGGAACATGTTTTTTTAGGAAAGCAGATAATCTTAGCTGATCTCCTGTTATGTTGCTTTACTTTACATTTTGGTCTGTACTTTGAGTTGCCAAAGTCATGCTTTGTAGAGAAAAAAACCAGTCCTGTGGTGGGCATCAGGCACTGGAAACTTGATTGCTTCCATTTCTTTTTTCTCATTTTCCATATTCTAGCTTTATATTCATAGAAATATATCACTTTCTATCTTATGCACTAATAAAAATGTTCTATATTATTTGAAAAATATTTCAAAAATATGAAGTATTTCTGTTAAATATATTTTAAGGCTCCCTTACAGTCTTTAATTTGAAAATTTACATTCACAAATTCTGTCACATACAGTTATGTTAAAGATTTTTGCCATTATCATCAACTCCCTTTCCAATGTTCAGCATAAATGAAATTATATCATTACTCTCACCAGTGAGAATGCTCACCCTTCCAACTTATTTATTTTATTGTTAATTAAGGTGCCATCTAATTCTTTTTAAATTCAACATAGAAAAGACTAATTTTGAATAAGATTTTTTACTTTTAAGTACCCCACTTTTTCTATGACATTTTTATGATCACATTTATTTAGACATGTTATAAAACAATTACAAGAACTTTCAAAGATAATACTAAAAAATATAAAAATCAATATATAATAATTTGGTAGTGCAAGCATTGATGTAAAGTTTACACTTCTGTCCAATATTATTTGGCAATAGGATGTTGCAAATGATAGATATCTAAGTATCAAAATGAATTTCATTGACAATCTGCAAAAAACCCCCCAATTTCTTGATTTAAGCATTTAACAAACATTGTATTAAAGAAAAATTTAAGTTTCCTGGTAAAATATGTAGTTACATAGGAATGAAGGAGCATTTGTCCAATGGGCTTAATGTAGGTCTAAAAGAAGTGGAGAAATCATTTTGTATAAACTAAAAGGAAATAAATCACTGACCTTTTATTTAGTTTTCCTTATTTATGCGTAAGGTAACATTTTTTTTTCCCCCAAGAGAAATCTGTCAGCTCAACAGGCTAGGACCAGGCAATAATTTACATAGACTCTATGCATTTACAGAAGACTGATAATATCTTTATTAAGAAACTGATACTTTTATAACCTAGTTCACTACAGGTGGACCTAATTGGCCCTCCAATCAAAACACCATCACCATTGGCTAATTAAGAAACCACCCTTTGGGTAACATATCTCCATAACACAGCCTACATGGTCACAATGCCAGGTGCAGCAAATTAAAATAAGAATTGTTTATAATTCTTTTCTCTGGTCGTCTTACAGCCTTCCTAGAATGGTGCCTGGGAAAGCTGTTTCTCTCTGTAGCCAGAGAGCTGCTGTGACAGGAACTCATAATTTTGTCCATTTTAAGATGGAGTATATAATTTCTACTTCAAAATTTGCAAGGTAAATATTATTTCATGAAAGAAAAAATGTAGCCTTTTAGCCTGAGTAGCTAAGGTGTTTGCTGAATTTTCTGCATCCTTGTAAAATTTTTTAAATATCAGGATTTGAGTTTTTCTGGGTATTTTGTTGAAGCTAACACAAATTTCATAAAACACACATGCTCCATTCAGGGAGCAAGAAGGGAAAGGCATATCTGCATAAATTAAAGGCTAAGACTCTCCTGAAGAAAATTCAACTTATAGCTTACACCTTGCATGAAGCAGAAGACTCCTGCCATGTTAATTTCTTAACTATAAAAGAGAAACAGCTCCACAGTTTCAAAATTACTGCCTATCTTTGAAGAACCTGTTATCACTTCTTTCATTTGTCTCTTTAAAATCTTCCAGGCTGCTTAAATTCCCCCTTCTGATGAAGGCCAAGATGCATAACTCTTGTTTCACAACTAATTTTTTTTTCTTTTGTTTTTTTTTTAAATAGTACTCACTTGATTCCTTTTCCTTGGATTGATACTATGCCATGGCAGTGATCATTCTGTGTACTGCTAGACATGCAAGAAGCATCCACTCAGTCTGTAAGCAGCTGGTATTTAATGAATGAAAAAAGGAGCCCTATATTTCCTACCTTGCAGCCACTGACTTGTGTGAGCAGCTCTCCACAACCAACCACTGCTTTCAGGCTGCACAGTGTAATTACCCTGTTCAAGTCCTGTTGTACTGAGACATAAAATAAAAGCAGCTAGCATCTTCCAAAGGAAGATTTCCAAAAGAACACACTCCTGGGAGTCATACAAAAGCAGGAAAACTAGTAAGAGTTTGGGGGATCAGAAGGGTCCTATGAGCACAGCAGTGTCTTGGCAATGTAAAGTATGCCAAGGTATTTTACATCCTTCGTCAATTAATATTGTTCACACAAAAAAAAAATCCTTGTCTCTTTTAATAAATATTTATTACCTTTTATAATTGTTGCAATGATTGGACCAATCCAGAAAGTCAATGTTGAAGATATATTTATAGCTAATAACAGCTTCTTCATTCTGTACCTTGGAAATCTTTTTAAACCTTAAATATCTTTCACATTTTAGCAAAAAATTTATGCTATATTCATTTTAGGATGAAGGTGACTCTTACTGCAATTCTTGTCTGAGGCATGCTTTGCAATATACACATGGTCATCAGAACTTTGAGTGACAGATTATTATCTAATCTGGCATTCCATTTGCACAGGCAGTTTTCCAGTAGATTTGACATTGATCATCTGTCCATTTGATTTGTTAACTTCATAAAAATGTGTTATTTTACAAAATGACTAAAAGCTTGCAACTCTCTATAGAAATGTTGTTATTTTATATTTTATTTCATCATAAATTTGTTTTCCAGAGAAATGGCTTTGGTTTGTGAAACCAATGGCATTATTTTTCTTTCTCTGTCAACTCTGTACAGCTAAATAAACCTCTGGAATTTGGGGTTCAAATGCGATTAACTTGACTGGCACAAGAAATGGGAAGCAAGACTGACAGGATGGGGAGATAAAAACAAAATACAGCAGTATGGACATGAAATCCTCATATTACAGCATGTATCAAAGTCAGTGTCTGTCAGCATGCTCCCTCTACAATAAATCTAATTTTCTTCTAGATCTTCTCTTTATGTACCAAATGTTTATGAAAAAAAAAAACAGAAACCACAAATCCAGAAAATTTATGACACTAGAAATAAAATCAGCTCTTCCAAATGGTTTTGGGAACATAAAATGTCTAGGTTTATGTTTGTTGAATATCATACTATGTAATTTTACACATTCATTACACAGCATTTTCACAAAGAGGATGTATTTTTAAAAGAGGTAAATATTACAGTCTGCCTATTTCTTCCCTATTCTTGCAAAAGCTCACTGATATTATTTAAGAATTTGCATAAAAATGGATGGACCAGTGTGCAAATAGCCACACATTTTCTGCAACATAGGTGCATACAGGAAGGAAATTATCCCAACTGTGGCAAAAGCATTATTAATTTCTTAAAATTTGCTCATAATTCTTTTCTAGTTGTTTATAATATAAAAAAAAACCCAAAAACTAAATAATCAAAATTAAGATCAATCCAGACCAAGCAGTATAGTAATGATAAAAAGAATAAATTATGTTTCCATCTAGCCTCAAATACTTAACTGTGTTTCTATGGGCAAAATTATTAGTAAGTATTTGCACACTTTTTATGTGATTATCCTCTCTCTTGTATCATGCCATTCTTTAGGAAAAGTCAGCTACCACTGATATTAATTGGAAAAGGCCCTTGGAAAATTACCATGATTGTCCTAATTTCTTCAGAAAAGAGGTTTAACCCTGAACTGGATGAATATTGTATGTTAGTGAAACTTCTCAAAGGCTTCTTACTAGTCAGCAGAATTATTTAGCAAAATACTTAAAAATTAAACATGAAATTATAGTTGTATTTTAAATGGCATTCACAGTTGTATAAAGATTAGTCTAATGCATAATGGTATTATTTTAGTACAAAAACAAATATATAAATAATTTATGTCTGGAGATGCCTCAAAAAAGGTAAAATTATCAATTCCGTGAAAGTTCTTGATACTTGCTACAGTATCTCTTAATCTCAGATAAATGAGATAAATAAAATACACCTAAACATATTCTCATATCTGTATAAACAAAAATGCATACTATACCTGTGTTGCAGTTTTTCTTTAAATCTTCAGAAGTATAAAGCCACAATGTCTTGGTTTACCTTGAGCAATATAGGCACAGTAGCAGCTGTTTGATTCAACCTATGCCACAGCTTTCGTACTTAATATGATCAAATTTTGTTCACCAAAAACTACAGTAGTTCATGCCTATTTACGACAATGTTTTAAAAAAAGTATCAACTATATTTTGAATTGATATTGCTTTCATAAAATGGACACTGTATCTAAATAAAATTCCTTAAAACAATCATGCATATTTTGAAATCACACATTGCAACAAGATTACAAAAATATAACGGGAAAGAATAGATAATTAGTAAAATGAAACTCAAACCTCCTCTTATATGGGAACTCTCCATGCTAGTTGGTTGGGCTTCTAATGGCTTTCAGTAAATTTTTCTGCCTTAGAAATGAAAATAATTATTATTGAAAGACACTTTCTTTGGCTTTAGTGAACATAGAAAAGCTTTTATTTAGAATATGCTAGTAAGTACAAACATTCAATTTCTAAATTCCCTTCAGAAATATTTTGCATTTTTTCTGTAAGAAAGCCATTCAATATTTCTGGCCATAGTTTTTGAGTCAAAGACAGTTTTCTGTTCTGTGAACACTAACCCCTAAACCAAGCAAACTCGATATAACCTGTATAGGGTTTGCTATCGTTGGCCTGGAGAGGGAAAACAGAGTAACATCAAAACTAACTTTAAACACCTTGGGAAAATATTCATCCTCTCACATCTATAACGAAATCAAAGTAAAGCTTTTCAAGATTTGCTATTTTAAATAAGTACTAAAAGCTATTATGCATTACAAAATAAACTCTTAAGCTGGTGTGTGGGCCCACATATAGCCCAGACTTTATCTTTCTAATCTGGTGATGAATACAGCAGGCCACCATCTGGTGTGCGTGTACATCAACAACTACAATACAGTCCCACAATTTAATAACCACAAACTTTAACTGCTACTTACCACTTATTTCCAGCTACAGAAGGTCTCTGATTTAAGCTGTCAAATAAACGTAGAAAAACAACATATAATTAACTGGTTTTGTTCCAGGTTGGGCTTCACATGCAGACAGTGAAGCAGGGAGAGCTCTGCTGTTGCTAGGGAAACCTGACGCTGAGGATTTAATGACAGCATCAGATGGTATTGCACTAGAGATTGTGTGCTTGAGGGACTAGACAGCATGCTGCTGATAGGAAATAGGAATGGATTCCAAATGCTTTCAATTTGCTTTATCAGAGGAGTCCTTTCATTGCCTCAAATATATTAATTTGATAGCAGATACAAAGAATTTATATTAATGTTAAAAAAAATTTTGAAACGTAATCTGTCTGGAATCTCTCAATGCAGGTAATTAATCTTCCTAAACCGTTATTCAATATGTAAATATGTAAAGTTTATTAAATTAATACTGTATTTTTTTCTGATAAATATTTAACTCATATATATATGATTCCTGAAATATTTTTTCTTTAAACCGGCAACTTATAAAAATGAAAACATTTTAAATTTGTGCATTTAAAGTTCATTAATTACTGTTAAAAAAGGATCCAAAGATGAAAAATTTCCAACAAATTCCAGATTCACAGGGGCCTGGAACTATTAAATTTCAGGGATTTGTTTCATATTCAGTAATTTAGTTTTGTAAATATTTTTATTTTGTGATAAAACTTTTAAAATAGTATTACAACTCAGAAACAGTATTTCTGAACACAGGAAGTATGAACTGTAAAGTATCGCCTGTCAAAATGCATGTATTTATCTGGTCAACATGTTTTTCTATAAAGTCTCTTTCTACTTCACAAATCTTTTTGAACTTCATTTACCTCTGTGGTTAGTTGATGGTTTGCAGAATAACAAACATAATGAAAATAGTCTCTGAAAACAAAACCCATGATTCTTCTATCAAATGTCTCTCTTTTTTTGGTAGTCCATCTGAGCTCCAGGATATTAGTTCATCGTAGAGCTTATATAAATACATCACAGAATCACAGAAATTCAAGGCTGGAAGAGACCTATAAGATCATCAAGTCCAACCCGTGTTCTAACTATTCAACTAGATCATGGCAGCAAGTGCCACATCCAATCTTTTTTTGAACTCCTCGAGGGATGATGACTCCACCACCTCACTGGGTAGATGATTCCAGTACCTGACCACTCTTTCTGTAAAATACTTCCTTCTTAATTCTAACTTGCATCTCCCTTGACGCAGCTTGAGACTGTGTCCTCTTGTTCTATCTGTTGTTGCAGCAGGTGTATTTGGCCTTCTAGAGCAGAGAAGGTCAGAGTCCGGCTAGCTGAGGTTAAGGCCGACACCCAGCTGCATATCCTGCCAGCACCCCTCGGCGTCGTAAGGTCTCGGGCTGTGCTGGTTGCGGACTGGATCGCTGCTAAACGACGAGAAGGAAGGAGCTGGACACTCGCCGGGGGGGCTAAACAGGTTTATTGGAAAGCCCACGATGTCCCAGCGAATGACCAAGAACAAAGGGTGCTTCAGGGTTATAAAGGGAAGGGGTGGACCCAGGAGGGGTTTACAGAAGACCAATAGGGGGAGAAGAGGGGATGAGCTTAACACAAATGACATAGTGGAGAGCCCATTAGGTATCAGGTATGGGAGGGGTCCCGGGACCACAGCCAACCACAACCCCCAAAGAGGAGAAGCTTCTGGAATGCTAGGTGGAGTGGGGGGGTGATTGACTTGGCCCAGGGAGGAGAAAAAGCATACATATAAGGGAAAAAGGGGAGGAGGAATTATATAACCTAAAAGATTGACAGTATAACTGGCAGGGCTGTGGCGGGAAAACTGAGGAGGGCAGAACCATTTTACACAAAATGGGGGGGACCAGATACATAAAATGGGGGAGGAATTAAATGGACTTAACGAACACACTACAACACATAGAAATAATATTTTATATTAATATAATGGTCTTCTGTCTCAAGGAGTTTTGCAAACACATTTCCCACTACATAAAATTGGAAAGCCTGTTGATAGTACTCACCAAACCAACTCCTTTCCTTCAAAGATAAGGCCACTGCAACTTTACTCTCCAAACAGAGCAGAAAGGACTGCCATTTCAAAGGTCTAAACCAAACATCACACAAGACCATTTGTTCAATATGTCTTTGAAGGTTAAAGATTGATTCAGTCCTACTGGGATTCTAGGCTGTATCTCCTGGAGCCTTAGGTATTTTAAACATGAAGATAACCCCATCAACAGACTTCTCCATTAGCATCAAAGGGAATTTCTGATTATGTCAATAGTAGTGCCGAGCACTCCCTCTACCTACTATCCCCAAAAAACCCCAACAAAACAAAACTACACTAAAAAACAAACAAACTGACAATCAAAATAGTCTCTCACCAAACAAACTGGTCAGAGCAAGGAGAAGCCTATGAATTTCCTTATTATGCATTTCCCCATAATATTTTCTCTTTGGATCCAAAATAATACTGGGGGAAAAAGTATTAATTGTTTACCCATAGTCAAATTAAAACTTCATTGCTGATGTTTTCTATCTATTGGCTTTGAGCAAGATTTAGGAAGTTCAAGATAAAGACTAGGGTTACTGTCAAAAAAAAATTAAGCAAAACCAACAGAATAATAATAATTTGGAGTCAACATAGGTAATCTTGGCTTAAATGTACTAATGCCTTTTGAATTAAACATTCAAAACAAATCAATATAAACATTTTGAATTATTTTTAAATAAAGTGTTTTGAATGGAGAAAAATTTTCTTTTGAATAATCAAAATAAAATGTGTTAACATTTCACCAACTAACTACTTTCTAACTTTTTGAAAAATTCCCCTATATTCTAGTCCAAGCTGCTCACCAATTTCTATCTGAGTTTTTTTGTTTTAGACTGAAACTTTTCCCCAGTTCCTTTTTGGGCATATGTAATACTTGTCAAAGCCAATAAAATATCCCATACAGTGTACATTGTGAAATAGCTTTGAAGACCTCCTAGCAAAAGCATTCCCACTAGAGGATATATTATTTAAAGGAATATATGGTATTTGAACATAAAATACTGCATGTACATTCACCTTTTTCATCTTAAAGTTTGAAAGAAGAGCTTTGAAGAGGCTTCAAGAGAAGTGAGCAGGAAAACATTAAAGAAAATTATTCTAAATATTTTTGAACTAGGGAAAATTATTAATGGAAGTTACCAAGAAAAAAAAATGAAAAAAAATGACATGACAATATTTAAGACTAAGTTAAAATGCAAAAGAAATATTTTTAGAATAATTTCTCTAAAAAGTGCACATCTGGTTTTTGAAATCTCTTTTAGTCCATCATGTTAAAAAAATAAATCACAGAGAGGCTGAAATTATTTTATAATACTTTGTGGTTTTAATCTTTGTGACCTGTGGTGTCTTGGTATCTTTTGTTTTTTTCCTTCTGATTTTCAGAGTGCATGTGTCACAAGAAGTGTTAGAATGGCATTACCACCTCTGTGAAGACCAAAGGAACTCACTTCTTGAAAGCAACCAGGTACACTTAGACAATGTCCCAGAGACTACAGGACTTTGCAAAAAAAGAACATGAAAGAGAGTGAGAGAGTGGAGGGATAAATTTTAAGTGGAGGCTGAAAAATTGCTGAGAAGACTGAAAAGCACAAAGGCCTCCTAGGCCACAAACAGGCCAAGGGAAAATCATGCAGATGTCACTAGAACTCAAAAAGTCACTGAGCAGTTGAAATTAATCTTAGGAAAGAGGAATTCTTAATGATGATATGCACAAGAAGGGGCAGAGCTGCTTATAAATAGCACTTCTATTCTCTTTGTCTCACTGAGTTTGTTTTTTATTCAAAATATTCACTGCATCAGAGACCTTTGAACAAAGTCTTGCTCTTTTTAGGTGATAGATATTTGCTGTTGTGTTGTTGTTATTGCTGTTGTTGTTGTTTTTTTTAAATGGAATTTCTAAAAGAAAGATAAACACATCTATGTTTTCAGTCTTGAGCATGAAAGCCTGAAGGATCCTGAAATAACTGTTAGGTGAAATTCAGATCCTAGTCTTTAGAATTTTGGCAGCAATGGGTGCTATAATGCTTTTCTGAATCTAAGTTAATCACTGCATTCTTGCTTCCACTCCAAAGATGCCATACATAATTGTAGTGGGACAGTGAGAAATATGACATTAAAAAATATGTTGGAATGGGTATGCCAATAAAGCACACTAAAACATTGTCATTCTTATTGTGACTATTATGGCTGGATATCATGGCCAGAATGTAAATTGTGCTGCTTTGAAGAAACTACTATTGTTTATTTTAGATGAAAAATCATTGTGAGAAATGTTAAAAATCTCAGAGTATCACTGAATTAATATTGAAAAGGATGAAATGGAACATGGTATAACAGAATTGTTCTCTTTTAAAAGTATTGTACTTTGTAAAAATATGTAAAAAAAAAAACAACTGAAAAGCTATGTTAAACATCTTTAAATGCAATTTAATAATATAAGGGAAAACCAGAATTGTATCAAATTATCCAATAAAAGTCCAGAGGAAAACCACCAAGCTTATTAGAGGGATGGAGCACTTCTCCAATGAGGAAAGGCTGAGACAGTTGGGATTGTTGCATCTTGAAAAGAGAAGGATTTGGGGCAACCTAACTGCAGCTTTACAGTACCTTACAAAAGCCTGTAAGATGGAGAGAGACTATTTACCAAAGTATGTAAGGACAGGGGGGAATGGCTTAAAATTAAGAGACAATAGATTTAGGTTAGATATTGGGAAGAAATTCTTTACAGTGAGGATGGTGAGACACTGGAACAGGTTGCTCAGAAAAGTTGTAATGTCCCATCCCTGGAAGTGCTCAAGGCCAGGTTGGCTGGACCTCTGAGCAAACTGGTCTAGTGGAAGGTGTTGGAAATAGAGGATTTCTAGAACTCTGGAACTAGAGTAGAAGAGTTGGAATTAGAGTATTTCTAAGGTCCCTTCCAGCCCAAACCACTCTATGGTTCTGTGATCATATATTTGGCTCAATTTACCAAGATAGTTAGCATTCCAAGCTGTATGTTGTCCTCTTAGGAAATTACTTCACTATTAATTCTTATGTGTATCATTTTATGAATTACTCTAATTCAAAAACTTTTGATTAACTGAATCGTTTCTCATTTAGAAACTTTGGGGAATTCAGAACTACTACAGCACAGTTATACTAGCTATAGATTAATGTGAAAAATGAAAGTAATAGAGGTATAATCAAATGCCCAGGATAAGCAAGATAATTCAGACATTTCAAGTTTTGAATATGTAGCGGCAGATGATCAGCAGTTTATGAATAAGACAAATTTTCTGATCTAGGAATTTAACTTGATTTTGGTTTATGTGTTTCATCTTCATGAGCACAGCCAAATATATCAAATGCAGTATAGTAGACAGTAGTTTTCTAGCACTGAAACTCACAGCCAGTGCTATATATATTATTCATTCAATTTCTACTGTTATAGACACTATAGACACTAAAATAGATACTAAATTACATGTGTGTTTGTGTATTGGTCATTTGGTCAAAAAACTGGTAAATATATTGCTATTTATGCAACAGAATTACAAAAAAAATCTATATCGATGTACAGGTATAGTACCCATGTCAAATTGATAGATATATTAAGGGAACATTAAATTCTTTTGGTTGAGTACTGTGCCTTGTGGGTAAAATGGGGAGATATGTAACATCTGAATATTCTCACATGCATAACCATTTTTCTGAAGTCTACCTCTTTATTGTAAGAAAAGACAGATGATAGATAGATAGATAGATAGATTGATTGATAGATAGATAGATAGATAGATAGATAGATAGATTTGGTGGGTCCCAACTTTCTGTCACGTATAGTCCTACCCTTGGCTGTCCCCTGAACTGGGTCCTAATAAAGTGTGATATACAAATTGTGCCTTTTTCCATAGAGGTGTGCAAATTGTTTGAGGTTTGAGTCACTCTAGTGCCAATGAGACCTGCGGTTTGTTTATGCACCAAAGGAAACCTTGGCTCTCACAGGAATCAGTGGATGACCAGTGTGTTCAGATCTACCACTGATGACCGCACAGAACTGTAAGCAATGAAAAACCATTGTTTCAGCTTCCCACTGAAATGCTGCATATTTCAACAAGACAGAAACATCCAGTTCAACATAGTTTACACACTAATATACTCATATAAGATACAAACTAATATACTCATATAATATACAAATATACTACAATGATCTCCCATCCTGGTTAAGTCACACTTCTGAATATATTAGCCTGCAGCGTCTACTCTATTATTAAATAAAAAAAAAATAAAACAAAACAAAAAAAACAGAAAAAAAATCCCCAAACAACAAAAAACTCCAACATTCTTTTATTCTGGGGCTCAGCTTTAACAGATCAACAAGAAGTTTATCAATGCAGATATCATATGAAGAAAACTTCTCCCTGCCCATCCATATTGCAATCCATATTTTCAGTCCTGCGATTTGCGACAGACATTACGTCTTTCATATTCTCTCTTTAAGTTCCCTTACTTCTCAAAATGCCCCACACCTGGACTATCTATAAGCAATTCTATCCTCACTTTATTGTGCATCATTTCTTTCTGTTTCTTTGTAAAAGCTGATCTCTTTCAGGCAAGGACTAAATATTATCTCACTCCACTGCTACATGCATATATTTGAAGCTACATAAAAATGTTAAATAATGAACAATAGAAAGCAATCAGAACACTCTTTTATCCAAAACTTAAATCTGGCAAGATTTCAAGAAAACATTATTGGAAGCAGAGTAGGAACAGACATCAGTGAACTATCTAGAGATTTATCATTTGTAGTAACTTAGAGCAGATAGCTCTTTATCTACACACATATTACTTCACCTCACCTCATTTCATCTCATCTCTGTCCTTCAGTATACATGCTTATATATGAAGTATAATAAATAAAATAAGCACTTCAAGGAACCTTGGTTCATGTTGTCATATCCCATATTGTCATGCCTATAACTCAGACGTTGTGCAATAGATATACATCATAGTGCTCTAGTATTATATATATGTGGCATAGTGATTAGCATTTTTGTACTCTGTTTAGTAAGAAGTTGAAAATCTGACAATTATCAGTTTAGTTATCTTTCAGTAAATAGAGTTGCACCTTTTTATGTAAAGCCTGTAAGAAAATATTGAATATTTTGCTGCTGGGCATAATTTTTCATCACTGGATTGCAATTTAGTTTGGGTTGGGTTTTTTTATAAAAACCCCTGTATCATTTAAATTTTACTTTTGTTTCCATTTCCTGCAGAGAGACTTTGACAATTTAGAGAAATGGAAGCATAGGGCATTTTGTTTCAATCTCAGTATGCAGTACTAGTGTAAGCATGAAAGAAATTAGAATTGTTTTTTTTCCAGACAGATTGACATAGAATTGGGTTTATTGTTGCTATTTCTTACACCTCTACTTGGCTACACCACAGAGAAGTAGAGAAATTGAGTCAGAAATCTCATTTCAAAATCTGTGGAGTTTATAGATTTTCCCTAAAGCAGGTTTGCTCCACATTTAGTTCCTTACATAACAGTTATGCTTACATTTTCCAATACAAAGTTTGGATTCTGGTTTAATAGGCTAAGATATTTTAATTTTACAGATGTGGCCATATGTGGATGTGCTACCTCAGAAACAGAAAACAGTTTGTGCTATTGCTTGGTTTGTTAAAATAAAAGAAACTTTTAGTGTTACTTACTCAAAGATTAGTGGATGATCTCTCTGGTGTCAACTTGTGGCTTTCTAGAAAGTGGATTACTACAGCTATTAATTAAAAACATTTTTAAGATTGTTATTAAAATAAATATGTAGACTTAATTTTTTTTTAGTAAAATATCTGAACCATTTCTCCACAGCATGGATAGGTTTATTCATTTTGGCTTATTTCTTCTGAATAATAAGCAGTTAAGTCCTTGATAATAAGGGATCAAGAATTCTATGTCAAGGTATGAAAATATATGCTAATATGTCTTTCCAAAACTCCTTACTTAATGGTGGAAAAATAAAGGAATACTATGTTCCTGTAGTAATTTTATCAGGTTGGATTTTTTTTTCAGTTATAGATGCCTTTTAGCAAATATGTTCTTTTCTAAATAGCAGAGATTTATACTTTTTCTTTGGTCTGTTTCAATGAAATAATTTAAAACTTTTTTTCTAACGAAAGGAAGTATGTTTAGTCTCTTTCCCTATTCTATCTACAAGCATTCAGAATAGTTTGTCTTCCCCTGTGGGATTACAGTGCACATTTTCCAAATAAAATCACAAAAAGAAAGAATAATAAAAATAAAAAGAACCTAGGCCTAGACTCCTGGGTGTGTTAAGTGACAGGTTTGAACTGCAGGATACTGAATCTTAGGCAGTCTCAGTCTCCAGAACAGGGGATTGTTTGAACTACACTATTATTTCCTGCCTTCCAAGGAAACAAGGTTGCACACAGGGGTGATGCATATCTAGCTTTTATCCTGAAATAGATTTGGAATATTTTTAAGGTGTAGCACTGAGCATAAATGGCACACCTAAAAGTGTGGATGCCATCAATTTAACTCTGCAGACTTATGTTTTTGTTCTCTATGCCTCTTCTGTTTCCCCTGCTAGAAGTCAAAACCACCTTTATTAGAAACACCAGTCACCTGTTTGTGCCCTTTTTGCACCTAAGGTCCAACATATTTTACCAAATGAGAGTTTTCCTACTAATCCTATCTACAAGATCCTCCCTCATGAGCCAGGAGTTCTGTTCTAAAATATGAAACCACTGTCTCCAAGCTGATTTCAGCTCCCAGAATTTTTACTGAAATTTGAACTACTCTCAGACAAAATAAAATCTTCCTGACAACTTGTATTACATATCATAATTATTTGCTCTGTTTATTAGTGATAACTTAAAAATTTTATACTATGGCATAACATCAACAGAAAAATACTGTTTCCTTTTGTACTTTTTCATACTAATCATCTAGCACTGTAGAATGTGCTGTAGCTAGATTATTTATCTATATTTTTTCTCAAATATTTACTTTAACAACATGTTTAAGAGACTTGAAAATGCTGTCTTCAAATCTCTTTTTATTTAGGAGAATGCGCTCATCAGGTAGGAATTTTAGGAACTGTTCCTCTTTCTTTTTGAGAAAGAACAAGTGGTTATATGTTCCAGGTAATGAATAAAACCAGCTTATTCTCTACTTTTATTCTAAACTTTTAGCACAGAGAAGAGACTGAAAGTCTTCCGGAGGTGAGAGGTGATACTCAGATAAGATTTTGTACCTTATCCAATGTCACTGGGCAAGTTCACAATAGAATGAATGCAGGCTGAACTTGAAATATACATTCATTAGTCACCATCTTTCATCTAAGCTCAGTTTCACTTGGGATGAATTCAGACAATTACCTGTTCAGCCCCAGTAATTTCAAAAGAGAAGAGAAAAAATTATTTTCTAAGAGGATTCATTGTTGTTTTGCACTTCCTCTAGTTCTACAGTATAAAATACAGCTGTATAATATTTGTTTACAGTCTTTTTTGTAATAGAACTTACTCCAGTTAGAGTTATATTTTGTCTGTTAAGAAAATAAAAAACCCTGGTTTTTTTAGAAAATAAAAGAAAAAATGCAAATGCTCTATTTACTAGATGAAAGAAAGATGTAAAATACAATAAATTGTAAAATGTGATTATTAACATTCATTGAGTACTATTTTAGCAATCGAATTTCATGCTATATATGCTTGAATAACAACTTGAAAATGTGTGAGTAAAAATGCAATAGAACTCTTTATATATATATAGTACTTTCAAAGACTGACCCTGATATCTGGGAGATTATTCTCTCTTTTCAAATCAAACCTTTGGACACCGTTCCAGCTGTGAGGAGACTTGAGTGACTGCCATTAATGATTCAAACTTAAAGAGTACCCCACTGTTTTGGAAGGACAGGTATATTTCTGCCTCATTTTCTCTTTTTTTTCAGTTTTGCCTCTTGGAACTATTATTCTGGCCAATGGTATTAGGCTACCTGCAAAGAATGCTGAAATATGATAAAGTGTCAAAAAAAATTCAGGCATATTCAAAGATTAGAAAAGCAAATATGCAGCTCATGCCCTGGTACAAATAGAGTTTTTAATTTAACTTTTAAGACAGAGGAGAGGGTATATGGTCTTAAGGATATTTATTTGTAAAGAGATTATGTCGTTATAGACAGCAACATCAGATTTTTTTTATTTCATTAACTTTAAATTTGTTAGTAAAACACTAAAAAATCCCAAACAAATACGACATTTTATGTGTGCTTTCTCATACAACCAATTATATACAAAATATACTATTATTTTGTATATAATTATACAAAAACATATTATTTAATTTGTTTCTTGACGTTATTCCTATCTGTACTTTAATTTTTGCTATTTAAAAAAGCACTTATAAAAACCATGGTCTGTAATTTTTAAAATTCAGAATCGTAAGGTATTCTGTTAAGTTGCTCCTTCAATTCTTCTCTAACTAGTTTTAATATTTTTAAAAGAAGTAGGAACGATATGAGGCTTGTATCTCATTTAAAATGATCCTTCTTCCAATAGTTCATAATTCTTCTGCTTTCATATCAGATCTTGTAAATGAAGAGTCTTTTTATATATAGACATTGGTCCCATTAATTTTAATAGTAAATGCACCTATGCAACAAGAAGAGAATTTAAGCTAAATCTTTTATTTCACTCTCTAGAATCTATCTCTGTAAATTCACAGCATACAAATGTATGGTTGATGAACCCTTCATTTTAAATTTAAGTGAACTAGTACTATATAATTATTTTAGACATCCATATAGCTGTCGCAAGACTGGCAGTTTTTTTCCAAGGAATCTTCTAGCTAGTGGAAGCCACATCCTGTCTCTTCTGCCTGCATGTTCTTAGATATGCACACACAGCTCCTGAAAAGGGGAGCTCAGATTTCAGCTGAATTTAGAAAGTCTGGTAGGAAAACACCCCAAACCCTGAAGTATTATATTTGTTGTGGTTATTAATATTCAGTAGGGAACATGAATACATTGCTAAACAAAACTTGAAAAGTTGTGGTTTTAGTGACAGATGAAGCAGAAATGGCTATGACAGAAAAATCTAAATAAGCAAACTTGGTCATGACATGATTCTTGTGCACAACTTCTGGAGCCAATTCTTCATTATCTTCCTGTCTGGCTTTGATCACTATGAAAGCACTGAATATAAATGTCTAGTTTGCAATGAAGCTTTATTTCTCCTTTTCTTTTTTAAAAGCATCAGCTGAGTAGAGTCTATTTGTTGGCAGCAAATGTCATTTGCATTTTTTCTGTGGGTGTATCTGGAATAATGAGGAACAACTCGCGGGTGTATTCCTCTATAAATTCTGTTAAACTTCAAGTCTTCAAAACCTCAAGAAGCTCTTCTATGCATTTTACCAGATTAACTATTTTTTTACAGGAAAAAGAATTGTACATCTTGAAAATGTTTCCTCAGAAGTGGGGGGCAGTGTGTGTGTTTATAGAAATTGGAGTTATTGATTAAGTATTCCATAAAAAAAAGAAAAAAAACCCTTGTTCATCTCAGGAACAAGAAAAATAAAAGCCAAGAAAGAAGTATTTTTGTCTACAATTCCTAAATATTTATGTGATACTATTGATGTCACACCTTAGGAGAATTCTATACTCAGTGCCTCAGACTGTCATTCTCCTCCAGTCTACTTGTTAGCCTATTATCAGCTAGATTTAAGAGAGGGAAGTTTTATATTTCAGTAAGAAATTTGCTTTATTTCAGTGCAGAAGTTTATTGTAGCTTTTCTCCACACAGTTTACAATTCCTTTCCACAATCAAAAACACATTTGAACCCTATTTGTGTATGCCTTTTGTTGATGGAAGCGTTTCTAGAGCTGTTATTTAAAATTATCTGATTCACTGCCCATCTAAGTCAAATAAAATCACCTTTCTACAGAGCTAAGAAAGGTGCAATATCTACAGCCAAATAAAAAAAAAAAGGTTGGTTTTGGGCAAGTTAAAAGCTGTCATTTTTTTTTTTTTTTAATTTGTTTCTTTTTTTTGTTTGGTTTCTTTGGGTTTTAGGGGTGGGTTTTTGGGTGTGTTTTTTGGGGGGTTTTGTTTGTTTGTTTTGGGGTGTTTTTTTGGTGGGTTTTTGTTTGGTTTTGGGTTTGTGGTTTTGTTTGTTTATTTGTTTGTTTCTTCTTTTCAAGAAGTATAATTATCTGTAAAGAAGGAATGTGAAAACTACTCGGATTGTTCAACAATCTACCTCTTTTATATGTCCAGTAACAAACACAGATGAAGATGAAGCTGCTAAACTCCATGGCCAGGCTGGATGGGACATTGAGCAACATGGTCTAATGTAAGGTGTTCCTGCCCATGGCAGGGGGGTTGAAACCAGAAAATCTTTAAGACCCCTTCCAACCCAGTCCATTCTATAATTCTACAAAACTCTGTATTTGCCTTAGAAGGATGGCTTGTCTTCTTCATCCCTCATTCCCTTTTTATCACACAGGTATTTAGCTTAGTGTGACACAAAATATCTCCAGCCAATATAGAGAATAATTTAGAGCTTGTTACTCTTATACAGCTTCTCAGAAATCAACCCTTACTTGATCCTCTTGCACTTTTGCTGTGAGGTGAAGGTAATACAACAAAATGACCTTCAAAAGCAAGAGTCTAAGCAAAACTCTCCCTAAACCAGAAGCCTTTCTGAGCTCCACATACATGACTTTTGTAAGTGGATTTCCCCTCTCCTTTTTTGCTTCTTTGCTGTTTCACTCTTATTGTGACTATAGTAGCTTTAGAAAAATATATTTGGGAGTGGGAGACGGTTGGGAGGATGAGGGTTTATTATGTAATATATGGAAAATGTCAAGGAACATTTCTTTATGTTTCTGTCTATACAAAATGCAGAGGATAAGGACTCTGGATCAGTTGCTGGGTTACTTACAGTGCCATGAATTAAAAAAAAAAAAAACAACATAAAAAAACCAGCTAAATGACAGCTTCTTTGGAGAGAGTGAAAACAGGTTTTGAGCTGAAGCTGATCAACCAATATAGAAGTACAGAAGCCTGGACTATTTTATAACTGCCTGTAATTCATTTTACCACATTATTTTAGATGGAGATAAATTTATAACCTATTTTCCCAACAAGCAGCAACTGGGTACTCTGTAGTTTCTCACAGGCTGACTCGAATGCAATTCAGCCTGTGCAGATGGCCGGCACAGGGATGACACATCACGTAAGTCTCAATTAGCTTCTCACTGCAGAATTTAAATGGGATTACGTGATACATAAAACCTCACTGGCACTGTCTGAAAAGTGGTGATCTACAACCCCTGTAGTTAAAGGCTAAAATGTAATGAACCAGCAATTTAAGTACTCTATCATATTTTTTCCCCTTAAATGTAATTATGCTGGAATACAGTCCTTTTTTTTTTTTTTTTGAAACCTTATTGAAAAATATTTTGGTACATTCAGAGAGAGAGAATTCTAGTTCTCAAAGTCTGGCAAATGACCAGAAGCATCACATCCCTCCTGATATGCTTCTAATCAGTGTTGTTGGAGAGGCAGGCATTTGCTCTGCAGTTGTAGGCTGCATATTAGTTATGCATATATATTAGTTACCTTTCTTTTTTGTCTGTTATGGTATTTTTAACCCACAAACAGCAAAACTGAAACCATCAGAATTTGCTCAACCCAGACTAAAGATCAGTAATGCTAGCTGAAATTTTTGTTTCGTGTTCTACTAAGGACATGCATCTCCAGTCATCAAGGTAGCTGATGGTCTTATCGGCTTTCTAGACTGCTGTACTTTGACACATAACAGTTGTAACCAAAGGCAAAGACTCATTAGCAGAAAGAGGTTTTTGGATGTTACATTTATAACATTTTTATTTATGGCAAGAGTTCTACAAAGGCACCAATGAAAAAAGAACATTTCTATTCATTGCAAGCTTGATAATATATTGATTTTTAAATTATCCTCCTTTCTTTCAAGATGCTTTACAGACGTATCTTATTGACTGTCTTTTTCCCCATATAAATAACTTGCCCCCCTATTGAGGTCTACTGAAACATTGGGACTTACCGTTAAGCGCAACAAAGAAAATCTGTTAGCATGTTCTTGTGTGGTAGAAATATTTTCTGGAGGAATTTAACTACCTTTAGAATACATATACCTGTTTAACCCTGGCCAACCAAACCCCTATCTCTGCTTCCTTTGAGCCTGTGATGTTCTCTTAGTCTTCTTATCAGTTTATTTTTGGTGCAAAAATCTCTAGTGGTAAACATGTTTTGAAGAAATTTTCTAAAAGAAAGAGCTTGTCAAATGCTATGGGCATCCAGCTTGAATGGGCAATGAGGTTTCGAAGGAATTTAGGAATAAAAAGAGGACGTATAATCTTTGGAAAGAGGGTCAGGTCTCTCAGGAAGTATTTAAGGGAGCTCCTAAGGCATATAGAAAAAAAAATAGGGAGGCCAAAGTGCAATTCAAACTCAATTTGGCAACTTTTGTAAAGGACATTAAAAAATGTTTTTACAAATATATTAACAGCAAAAAGAAGGGTAAGACCAACATTTGTTCTCTACTGGATGTAGGAGGGAACTTAGTAATTGCAGATGAAGAGAAGGTGGAATGCCTCAGTCTTTAATAGGAAGACAGCTTGCCCTCAGGAGAACTGTCTTCCTGGGCAGGTGGATGGTGTCAGGGAGCAGAATGGTCCCCCTGTTATCCAGGAGGAGGCAGTCAGAGAACTGCTGAGCCACTTGGATATTCATAAATCTACGGGACCAGATGGGATCCATCCCAGGGTGATGAGGCAGCTGGCAGATGAGCTTGCACAGCCACTCTCCATCATTTACCAGCAGTCCTGGCTCACTGGTGAGGTTCCAGATGACTGGAAGCTGGCCAATGTGATGCCCATTCATAAAAAGGGTGGGAAGGGGGATCCTGGTACTTATAGACCAGTTAGCCCGACCTCAGTACCCAGTGAGGTAATGGGACATTTTTTATTGAGTGTCATCACACAGCACTTACAGGATTGCCAGAGTATCAGACCCAGCCAGCATGGGTTTAGGAGGGGTAGGCTATGTTTGACCAACCTGGTCTCCTTTTATGACCAAGTGACATGCCTGGTGGATGCAGAAAAGGCTGTTGACATTGTGTACCTGTACTTCAGCAAGGCCTTTGACACTGTCTCCCACCACACACTCCTGGAAAAGCTGGCAGCCCACAGCTTGGACAGGAGCACTCTTTGCTGGGTTAAGAACCGGCTGGATGGCCAGGCTCAGAGAGTGATGGTGAATGGTCCTGCATCCAGCTGGCAGCCAGGCACAAGTAGCATCCCTTGGGGGTCTGTGCTGGGACCAGTTCTGTTCAATATTTTTACTGATGACATGGATGAGGGTATTGAGTCTTTCATTAGTAAATTTGCAGAAGACACTAAGTTGGAAGCTTGTGTTGTTCTGTTGGAAGGAAGGAGGGCTCTGCAGAGAGACTTGGAATGATTGGATGGATGGGTAAAGTCCAATAAGATGAAGATTAATAAATCCAAGTGCTGAGTCCTGCATTTTGGCCACAATAGTCCCCTGCAACATTATAGGCTGGGGGTGGTTGGACAGTGCCCAGGCAGAAAGGGACCTGGGGGTGCTGCTCAACAGCTGACTGAACATGAGCCAGCAGTGTGCCCTGGTGGCCAAGAAGGCCAATGGTGTCCTGGCCTGTGTCAGGAACAGTGTGGCCAGCAGCAGCAGGGAGGTCATTCATCCCCTGGCCTCGGCACTGGTGAGGCCTCACCTTGAGTGCTGTGTCCAGTTCTGGCCCCTCAGTTTGGGAAGGACGTTGAGAGCTTGAGCATGTCCAGAGGAGGCAACGAGGCTGGTGAGGGGCTGGGAACACAAACCCTGTGAGGAGAGACTGAGGGAGCTGGGGGTGTTTAGCCTGGAGAAAAGGAGACTCAGAAGTGACCTTGTCACTCTCTAGAACTCCCTGAAATGTGGCTGTAGTCTGGTGAGGGTCGGTCTCTTTCTCCAGGCAGCAACTGGCAGAGCAAGAGGACACAGACTTAACCTGCTCCAAGGAAAATATAGGTTGGATATTAGGAATTTATTTTTTTTAATGGAAAGAGTGATGAAGTATTGTAATTGTCTGCTCGGGGAGTTGACAGAGTCATCATCCCTGAATGTGTTTAAAAAAAGTCTGGCTGTGGCACTTGGTGCCATGGTTTAGTTGAGGAATTAGAGCATGGATCGGACTCGATGATCTTGAATGTCTCTTCCAACCTAGTGATTTAATGTGATTCTGTGAATTTGTTATGCAGATTACCCCAGCTAGTAAAGCTCTTGGAAGCAGTCTCTTTAGACTTTAAACACTACACTAGCTTTAAATCCTCATTTTTTGGAGATTCTTGCTTTTGGTATTTGAAGAGTGTCACAACACTTCAGGGAAAAAATATCAAGTTGATCTTCTGTAAATGCTTTTCATTTCAATATAGTCAAACAGACAGTGAAAAGACATTATTCTGCAAAAGGATTTAAAAGATCATCATGGAAGAACAACTACACAAGGCAGTATCAACAACAAAAGAATAAAGGGATCCTCCATAGAAGTATGAATTTTTAAGCAGGAAAAAAAAAGAGATGTTACATGTGTACTCAGCATTGATAAGATCCCTGTTAGAATTTCACAGTCAGAAATTCATTTTAAGAACTGAATGTGTTTTAGAACAATTTGTAAAAGTGATAAAAGAACTAAAATACATTTTCACAAAAGTTTGGATTTAGCCCTTGTAAGTTGGGTTGCATTGGATACATGGATGTACAATTGATGTGTCTGTTATTAAGATTTCTACAAGTGAACTAAAGGATTAAGCTTACTTTATATTCAGTATGTATTTTAGGAATGACTGAATTATCTGTGTGTATTGCCCTCTAGGTATCATTCTAGTGGTTGTGTCTCTCCTGCATGTCTTGTGTAACATCTGCCATTCCCTCATGGGTATCTCAGATGCCTTAAGGTGTATAAAATAGCATGAAATACTTATAATTGTACAACTGGTCTGGGGCTTTGATCAATATAATTGATGCACACAGAGAGACTTTTACTTCATTCTAAAATAGACACACCTACATGAAGACTTCACTAGGAGCATTAGTGTTGATTAGACCTCTACAGACTGTGACAAAAGCTTAGACATCTATCAAATCTACACGTAGATACCTATGTAACAGATATCTGGGTACAAATGTCTGAGTCTAAAGCTGGATTTCACTCACAGTTTGCATGGGCATTCAGGGGAGAAGAGAAAAAAAATCATAACCTATCTAAAAACACATAGAGGACGATGCATCTGTGAGAAGATTTAAGGAAGTCTTCCATAGAGTGAAAGAGCTAGCAATCCCCAGGAGTAAATGCACTGGCAGTAGAACAAGTGATCTGGGAGGAGTCTAGAGGTGAAATTCAGTTGTGTAAGGAGGAGGTGAGAAGCTGGAACTAAACCTGGCAAGGGATGCAAATAACAAGCTTCTGCAGGTATGTTAACCAGAACAGAAAGGTCAAAGAAGGTGTACCCCTGATGAAACAATGCTGGAAAACTGGTAACCATGGATGAGGAGAAGGCTATGGTACTCAACAACTTTTTGGCCTCAGTCTTTTTAGCCTCAATGTGGCCAACTTTCTTACCTAAACTCTGAAGTGGATGGAGACTGAGGGAGCAAAGGGCTTTTCTTGTAAATGAAGATCAGGTTCATCACCACCTGAAGAGCTTGAATGTACATAACTCTATGGGACCTGATGAGACACATCCCAGAGTCCTGAGGGAACTGGTAGATGCAGTTGCCAAGCCACACTTCATGACATTTGGGCATGACAGGGCAGCCAGGTGAAGACACAGTTACTGGAAAAAGTGAAACATTGAATCCATCTTTGAAAATTGTAGAAAGGAAGATCCTTGGAACTCTGGACCCATCAGCCTCACATCTGTGCATGGAAAGATCCTGCTGGAATATGCTGAGGCACATGGAGAAAGAAAGAAGAGATTCAAGACCACCATCACAACTTAACCAAGGGCAAGTCCTTGTTTGTGGATTGGAGAGATGGATTCAATGGGTGGAGCATTACATGGATTAGAAAATGATTGAATGGTCACATCCAGAGGGTAATGGTCAACAGCTCAGATCCTCCACAAAGATGAGTGACAAGTGATTTCCCTCAGGGGTTTGTATTGGGACCAGTGTAATTTAATAACTTCATTAATGGCATGGACGAAGGGATCGAGGGCACTCTCAGCAAATTTTTAGATGACAATGAACTAAGTGGTGTGATTGATACACCTAAAGAACTGGATGCCATCCAGAGGGACCTGTACAAGGCCAAGAAGTGGCCCATGGGAATCTCATGTGGTTTAACATGACCAAGTGCAAGGTCCTGAAACTAGGTCTTTAAAGTTCCTTCCAACCCAAGCCTATCTATGATTCCATGATTCTATGATTCCATGATTCCATAAATCTATTATGCTATGATTCTACGAATAAAGAACTCAAAAGTTGAGACTTTATGGCACTGCCACTATAGGAAAAAAACCTGAATCAAGATTCACTTGATAATTTTTTGCAGGTCTCAATGCTTTTGTAAGAAATATGTAATAGAATAGTAGTAAAAATAATGAATGAAAAATTAATTGCTTGTTGCCTAAAGGCCGGCATTAGGCAAAATGACAGAGTGAATTATCATAACAGGGCTTTTGGCCATAAATTCTATTGCTACATCAATACAAGTTAATAAACAGAAGCAAGAGATTGAGCTCTTGGCCACGACTATCCCTTTCTTTGTTAACATAATCTCTGTCATGGCTTTGCTTCAGGCCAAATAACACTTTCCTAGACAATATGGAGACCCAATTGAGGAAATAACATATGTAAGCCCTCTGTTTCAAAGGCACATTTCCATGTATTAAACATAGACAGTCTAAAATGTCTAATTTCTTTTTTCCCTGTAGAAGTTAAATAAAAGAGCTATTATTTAGCAGTATTTCACTTTATGTATCTTCCTTACCAATTTATATATTTTTAATAACTATTAAACTATTTTCCTCCAAAATGCAAACTATCTTCCAGCAGAACTGTAGCACATCTTGTACATGAGATAAGGCAGAAGTAACAGTGTGCAATTATTAACAAGTCATGATCAAACAGCTCTAATGGCCATAACAAAACATGAACTGGTGACCCATGAGTAAGGTCATGATAGATGCAAGAAGGCTAAGGCTAAGCAATGAAATTTAATGAATTTTCTAACTTCTGGTATTGCCAGGTTTTATATGAAAAATATAGAAAGAGATATATTTCTCTTAATTATTAACATAACATACTTTGAGTCCAAGACAATATTTTACTTGAAAATTGTCCACATGGTGGATCTATTATATTATAAAAAGAAGCATTTTAGCATGCATTTTAAATTATGTCTTACAATTTCTCTGTAAAATATAAGCATTTCATGCTTTAACAAATGGTTTTCATTACACAGTGTGTATAACTTCTTTATGTGTATCTGCTACATAATGTGATTTATGATCTTAATGGCATCTATTTTCATACTCTTCCTTTCATAAAATCAAATCAAGTACTATCTGTTTATCTGTATCTGGTTTTTCTCATAAGCAATAATAATTGGAAGATGTCATTCATGCAGGTCTGGGAAATCTCAGGCTGTGCTGGTCTCACACGTTGCTGCTTTCGGATCTCAGCATTTTCCATCTCTATATTCCTGTGCTTCCTGAGTTTTGAATGGACAGGAGCAGTGCTCCTTCCTGTCATATTTCTGCCTGTTAATCCTTGTCAGAAGTGAGACCATGATGTCTCTCTGCTCTTGCCCCTCAGATTAACAACTTTGTAGGAGAAGAACACGAGCTCTTGGCTCTGCAGTGGTTGAAAATCTGCTGTGTCCCACAGCTGCAGCTGGTGAGAGGAACACATAGCACCACTCATCAGATATACATGAGATAGGGTGGAAGCTGTGAGGAATAGGAGACGTGGACACGTGAGGAGATATGAGGACTCATGTGGACTCATATGAGGGAACATAGGAAAGGAGAAACAAGCTGAGAGAAGTGAGGAGACACAGCAAGGAAAGCTGTGAGAGGGACACAGGCAGAAGCGCTAAAGAAAACACCAGAGGAGAACTATGAGGAAGCTGAGTTTTGGAGAAAATGAAGGAGGAAGCAGAGAGATACAGTGGACACAAAAAGGACACTGCTGGGCTTACAGCTGGATGCACAGTCTTGGAAGGAGTTCCATGCTATGAGGACAAATTCTTCTGAGAGGACTGGAGTAATGGATTACCCGTGCCAGAGCAGGGACACCCCTGAGGGGACTACAGCACATAAATTAACCCATACCAGTACAGAGGAGCCACAGAAAGCAAGGAACTGTAGACAAGTGCTGGTTTTGAGTTGTGGGATATCAGCACAGCAGTCCTGGTGTGCAGAGTCACCGAGACAGCCCTTGGGGGGCTCGGAGGTCCTGGAACGTGGCCAGAAGTGTTTGGTGGTTGGACTTTGATCCTGCACAGGAAACAACACCTGTATGAGGATGGGAGGATCTCACGGGGTTAAATGGTGAAGAGATAGATTAATTATAGTGTGAAACACAGGTTTTAGAATCTCGGTACAGGGGGTTTCTAGGAAGACAAGATGGAGGAATTAGGGCGTGTCCTGTCCTTCTTCTTCTTCTTCTTCTTCTTCTTCTTGTCGTCCATCTTCTGTGGTGGTGGTGGTGGCACTTTGAGATTGGTTCTTACTGAATGTGCACTTGTCAATAAGGGTGAAAGGTATTGGGGAGAAAAGGTAAATATCTTACACGTAGTTTTGGGTATAAAGATAACTGACCGCCCCGAGGGCAGTAAGTGTGCTCATGGCTGACATGCTGTGCGGACCTCTGTCGGGCCGAGAGAAGATATTGTAGATAAAAATTAATAAACACTGAAGACCGAAAAAATCTGAAGACTCCTTTCGTCCTTTGGAGCGCGGGCTGCCCCAAGGCCATCCCAAGCCTTTCCAGGCCATCAAAAACAGCTGAGAACGGGACATTGAGTGGTAAAGATTTGGTAGTGAGGGGAGACCACAGGAGTGGCTTCTGTGAGAGGCTGCAAGAAGCTCCCTCCGTGTCCGGCATAGCCAATGGCAGCCAGCTCCAAGGTGGACCTGCCACTGGGCAAGGTCGAGCCCATAGGAGAGAGTAGCAGTACCTCTGGGCTAATGTATTGAAGATGGGGGAAAAAAAACCCCTGTGGCACAAACAACAGCAGTGAGAGAGAGGAGAGCAAATATGTGAAATCAAGGGCTCTGCAGACACCAAGGCCAGTGAAGAAGAAGGGGCAACATGTGCTCCAGAACATGGAGCAGAGATTACCTGGCAGCCTGTGGTCATGCAGATTATTCCTCCGCAGCCACAGTGGAGCAGAGATCCACCTGCAGATCACTGAAGACTCTAAACCAAAGCATGAAGGGTATGAATGTGAGGAATGTCAGACATAACGTGTATGTGATGAACTGACCATAACCTCCATCCTGCTGCACTTCTGTAGGGGAGGGGTAGAGAATTTGGGGGTGAGGGTGAGCCTAGAAAGGAGGGGTGGGAGAAAGGGTTTTAAGATTTAAATTTTATTTCTCATTATCTTACTATGGTTTGATTTGTAAAAAATTAAATTAATTTTTCCCCAAAGCAAGCCTACTTTGCCCATGATAATAACTTGCAAGTGATCTTTCTGTGTCCATACCTCAACCCATGATTTCTTTTATGATTTTTCCTTCCCTTTCCAGCTGAGGAGGGGAGTGATGGAGCAGATTTGGTGGGCACCCACTCCTATCCCACCCAGGATAAACTCACCAGGAGGAAAGTAAGTAGGAAGGATTTAACAGAAGAAGGATACAACCAGGTCCAGAGTCCAACTTCCTGCGCTGCCCATCACCTCACTGAAGGTATTGAGGGGCAGAGCATAACACACTCTGACAAGAGATTTCTATCAATTTGGGACAAACACAGTAAGAAAACATGTTAAGAAACAGAGAAAAATGCCACCTTTTATCATCCAGACTTGGGTAGGTAGGAGAAGAAAAAAAAAAAAAAGCCAGTCTTTTTTCTACAAAAGGACTTCACCTGGAGTAATAAACTATTAAAGATCAAGAAATTTGCTACACTAATTCCTGCATCAAAGAGTGATGAGATTTCAATATAAAGTGGGTTGTAAAGAACTAGAAGTGGAGTTTCTGGTTAGAATCTGTAAGAACTTATAAGTCCTCAGTATTATACATAACTTAAAAACTCTACATAGAAATGTTATGCAGAAGAACATCAATAACTCTTTTAAATTACAGTAACATTTTATTATTTTTTTTCTCTGGAAGAAAAATATAAACCAGAGACTGAATTTCTCCTAATTTTCATAAACCTGCAATAAACAAAGCCTGAAACATTTTTTTTTAATTATTACCAATTTTTAATCACTGTACAATCTTTCTTCCAACATATCCTGAGAATATAGTAAGATTTTTTCAGAGTTTTTGATAGCAACTAGTTATCTTCCATTCTTTAGAACAAGTTAAAAGCAATTCATCTGACTTATTTTCTAATGCACGATGAAGAATTTTTTTTAATAGTATTGTTTTTGTTAAATGTGGATTAAGAAAACCTTGTGCATAGCTGCAAGGATTTAACTCAAAAACAGTTTTAATCAGGAAGCTGCAAGTGGTCCTTTACATTCAGAACCACTAGTAGTAACATTTTGAGAGCCATTGTGAAATCATAAGTTATTTGGTCAAAGGAAACGACTGATAAAAAGAAATGCTTGTCAGGGATGAACAAAATGTCAGGGATAAACAATGGTTTATTGTTGATTCTAATGCTATAAAAGAAAATATGAAGGAAAACAATAACATGAAATTGCAACAGACAGACTTTTGAGTTCTGTATCTTGTCTTCCCCTTCCAAAGGAGGAGAAGAGCCTCAGACCTTAAAGCTACACATAATAATCAAAGCTCAGCCTTGTAATAGCTGGAGTACTAAAGCTATTCTTGTTCATCGTATAGTGCTGCAGTTCATGTTTATTCTATTAGGCTGCTGTTGAATGGTATGCTCCACTGTTCCTCCTCCCGCCAGGTATCCCCTAAAGTTGGTTTCCCCTAAGTTGTATCCACCCCTGAGTAATCCTTCATTGATTCCCCCAGCCTTTTTTCCAGCACCTTCCCTGTCTGTCATTGTAACCCCACCTTTTGTTCTCAAACCATCCCTGTCAATCCTTCCTTGGACCAATCCCAGATGGTACCACCCCTTTGGAATTCCCCTATTCCTCGAGGCCCCATTGGACCATGTGCCCTACCATCTCATCTCACCTGTGTTAATTGGCCTCAAGGAGGTGACTTAATCCCTTCAATCCTCCCCTAAGGATCTCCCATTGGTTAATTGTTTGTATCCACCCATTGATTTTTAACTGTATTTAATTCCGTGCACTCAGACACTTAAGACTTTTTGTTCTTGACTTCTTCAACTGCAGTGAGCTTCTTCCTGTTAGAACTTCAAGACCAGAGAGCCTCCTTCTCCTCTGCCCGACCCCTGACGGGGCTGCGGCACACTTCCCCATAGAGCAAGCTGTGTGCAGGTGCAATCCAGATTTCCGCTGTTCCCCACTCCTGGTGTGGCACTGGAGTTTCTCCAGAGCTAGCCGGAGCTCTGGTGGCTGCCTCACTATGGCAGAGGACACAAGGTAAAACTGTGAGAAGAACGAGAATGAATATGGAATATGTTTGCCGTTTTCCAAAGTGAGGTAATGGCATATTTTAAAGTCTGTTTTAAAGGCATTTCTGTACATTTTTGAGCATAAATTTGAAAAAAAAAATCTTAGAAGTATAGATATCATTACGATGCAATGAGATTTAAGAGAGATTTTCAAGGACACACTTTAATTTCCAGGGTACTTACTTTTTTGTAATGCAGAGATCATGACATCTAAATTTTTGGAACATTTAATCTCTCATAAACTAGCTATCGGTATCTTTCATTAGTCACTAGGATAGAGAAGGCAGTTCATGCAATTTATCTTTGATGAAAAGTAAGGAGTGGATTTCTGTTTTTCACTTCTAAAAGAGTGAAAATTGGAACAACACAGTTATATTAGCTGCCTTAAAAAACACAGAGGCAAGGATGAGATAAGAGACATTTTTAATAAAATCTACATACCAGGTTTTTGTTTCACATTCTGACTTACACATGTTTATAACATTGATTGTAAAAAGAGGAGAAAGTGATGTTCTAAAAACACTTTTTAAGAACACTGAAAGATTTTTATAAAGCATTTAATAAGAATTGATTTTCAAAGTTAAAATATCCGTTTAACAATAACAGAGGGTTAAAATGTGTTTTGACATTCATAATCTTTTGAATCCCACAAAAAGCTGTGCATGCGCACATAAAGACCTGACCATTTTATAGCTACTTCTGCTCAACACCTGTTAAAACATACCTGTTTATTTCCATATGATCATTTGTATTATCATGGCTTTCATTTAGTGTAATGTGCCATTTCATAAGATATATTACATGAAACAATATTAGCATACATTCAATTTTCACTACTTACTTACTTACTTAAATTTTTCCCAAATTAATTTTTCCCCAATTATTCCCCAAATTATGTTAATATGTATTAGTTTTCTGATTATGCACACTGCTAAAACAGCAACATCAGAGAGAATGGGTTTTTTTGCTAGGACCTGAGTATTTGTGAGTTCTCTCATAGAGGAAAGTTCTCACTGCAGATTAATATTTTTCCATATATTGCTTGCCAGGTCTTCTTTACAGTATATAATATGATTTTTCCCTAATAAGATTTTAGGATTTTATCTTAAGTAGAGAGATTCTATTTATAGAGCTATCATTTCAGAGCAGAGTTACACAGGTCTGTGACTATATTTGAAATACAGCCTTGAAGGGTTTTCTTTCTTCCTGCTTTCTCTCTAATGATTTTGCTTCTTATACTGATAGTGGTTCCTTGAGTCATGACCTTCACTACCCTATACTTTCAATATTATGTACGCCTAATACCAAGAAAAAGAGCCTTTAGTGGATCAAAAGCTTTTTGAAAACCTGCTATTTCTTTTCTTGCTAGTACAGACCATTGGTAACTGCACAGAACAGTAAATGCTATGCTACCCTCAAACTAGAGTGAAAGCAGACTCAAACACAAACACCTTTCAGAGATTATCATCACCTACTTTGTATCAGACATCAAATCATGACCCAGCTTCTACCATGTGAAACCATTAAACAGCTCGTGGGATTTTCCGTAACAGTAGGACCTTTAACCACAGTGTCCTGGACAATTTCCAGCAAAAGTAATTACACTGTGCCAGTAAAATCCCCTGCATTTTATTTGGACACTCTATTTCTTTCTCTTCTAGTAAAATGTTATGTGTGGTTTGCTTTGTATTGTAAACAGGTGCTGAGTTTTATCTAAAGTGTCTTCACTTCAAGGATGTGTGAAATGATCTCTATAAGATGCAGTAACGGCTTTGCATGTGAATTTTTCAATGCAGTTTGGTAGCCTCTACATTAGACATTATATGATGTACCTTTGTAATTATTTTATTTTTATATTTATGCAGAGGAGTGCTAAAGAAATGTGTCTTTACAGTAAGTAGAATGTATTAAACTGTTCTTCAGCAATCATTTTACTGATTTTGAATTGCATTGGGCTTATAATTTTCTTTCTCTGCATAACTTCTCAGTATCTCAGCAGTATTCCTGTTTTGCAGTGTAATAATGATACTGCCTGAATAATTTTACCTAGAGAAAGTAAGAATGCTTACATGGTAGAGTAACTGGTATCTTACAGAGAAGCTCGCTTTTTCATTTCAGAGACTGGCATTCAGCTTTCTGCTTATTTTGAACTAGAGTAAGGGCTTAATCTCCTCTCACTGTATCTCTTAAGCTGCTCAGTTTGCTCAGTTATTTAAGTTCTGGGTATTAGTTGCTCAATTCTGAGTTTAAATCTTCCCTCCTGCAAAAAGCCTTGAGGGGGTAAAATTCCAAGGTATGCTATTTTGGGATATTTTAGGATTTGGTTTTTTTTCATTTTTCTGTAACCAGCTTTATTGTCAATACTAGAATTATTTACCTATGATAAATATTTTTAGATGCTTTATGACTGTTTTGCAGTGTTAACAAAAAAATTTCAAACTGTTCTCAGCTTGTATAGAGCAAGAAATTAACAGCTCAAAATTTGTTACCAATTAGCTACTGATCACACAGTGCTTTGAATATATAAAATATTTTTGAAATTATAGGCATTTTTGCATAGGATACAGTTCACTGCAGAGATAACAAATGCTTTTACTATGTGACCTGTGGTCACAATCCTCTGTAACAGCTTTATATTATTGTGCAAGAACAAGAAAGTTTGTATGATTTACAGAACTACTTCCTGAATGCATTTCACTGTATCAAGTCTTTTAATAATGTAATTCCATTCACTTTGAAAAAGGTAAGTCTAGAATACCAATTACAAAGAAATTAATCTATAAGTTTTACAGTCCCAGAGAATTTTGGTAGGAGGTAGATGGTAAGGTGTAGATAGTTTAAATTTTTTTTTTTGCTACTTTCAGGCATAAGTGACAATAGGAATTTCAGAAATTGATTAAAAATAAAGATTTCAGTGAAATTCTGACGAAAAACAGTTCTAGTTTGTGAACTGGCTGCATAGGTGGGCTAAGAAACAAGATTCATCCCTGCTTCCACCTCTTGCTGCTCTCAGGTGCTTTCCTTTTTAGTTGGCATCATTCAAACCTGGACTCAGTTTCCAGATTGATTACTCTGGCTGTTTAGTGAGCTGAAACATATGGATTCTTACCCACTGTATGCCTACAAAGGACACTGCTGGGTCCTAATTCCAGCTGCTTGATACATTCCAGGACTTTCTAAGTTAAACTAGGATAAATTCTTCTGCAGTATTCTGATATGCTCAGTTGTTTCTGAGAAATACACTATTTCTGCCACTTTTCCTCCTCAGGGAGGATGCTCCTCACACTCTTAGCCTGCTCTAGTGTGGGGTCCATCCCATGGGAGATCAGTACACTTCAGGGTCCCAATTCCTGACAGAAACCAGCTTCATCATGGGTTCCTCTCTCCACAGGAATATGAGTTCTGTATCTTGTCTTGACAGGAACCTGCTCCAGCTTTTTCTGGGCTCCACCATGGACCTCCATGTGCTGCAGGGGCTCAGCTGCCTCACCATGGTCTTAGCCATGGACTGTAGAAGAGGGTCTGTCCCAGTGTGCGGAACACCTCCTTACGCTTCTTCTCTGGCCTTTAGGTCTGCAGTTGTTTCTCACTCCTGAGAGTCTGAGTTGCATTCTCCTCTCTTGACTGCAACTGCTTCTGCATAGTAAAATTTTCCTGCTTTTTTAACAATTTTATTCCAGAAGTGCTGCCAGCATCGCTGATGGGCAAGCTGATGGGCAGCAGTTGGTCTGTTCTAGAGCCACTTGGCTCTGTTGAACAAGAGGGAAGCTTGTAGCACTTCTCCCAGAAGCTCCTGTTGTGTTCTCCTGCTGGCCCCTCCCTCCCTTCACACCATACACCAAATAAACCTCTGCCACCCCGTTTCAATACAAGTTTGAACCTCCTGATCCTCTGGCAGGGTTGGAGGGAGGTGGGTGGGGAGGGGTGGTCTTAAGCAGTGAAGTAGCTCTGGGACCATTTCTATGTCTTACAAATGAAGCAGAAGTTTGCACTTTTTGATGTAAAAGGACCTCGGCATGATTCAAATTTCTCATTCACCCTACTTTGAATTTGAAGTTCTGTGACTTCATTTTGGAGTATTTAGTGGAAGAGAAGTTTGAAGGTTTGAAGCAACCTCTAAGTCCTTTTTAATTTTATCTTAATTAAAACTAATTTTTAACCAAGGTCATCAGGAAACATTTTCACAGAAATGTGTTGTGGTTTACTGGTTAACTGATACATAGCCTCTATAATTTTGCCTTTTTATCCTCTGAAGCATATGCAAGAAATACATTTGCTTCTTCTATTTAATAGTGTGATGTAATTGTTCCTGAGCATATTTGTGTAGTACTCTTGGATGCATTCCTTGTGCATGCAATGTCCTGCAGGATGAATGCCTGCAGCAAATACCATGTCCTTTGCTTTGTGTGCCCTGTTTGATATGATCCTGTAGTTTACCCCACTTCTTTTATTTCATACTCAAGAAAGTGTGATGCTGGAAAATGGCTTTTTGATTTCAGTGTTTGACTTCTGAGGTACATTTCTTTACACATTTTAGTAAAACTACTACTAAGGTTATGACTACAGCTGTGATTACTACCAAACAGAGCTGATTTAGTAAAATGCCAAGTATGACTAAATAATTTAGTGTCACCTTATGTTGCATTCTTGAAAAATTGTATAGAATTCGGGGTAATCTTCATTTGTTACTTATTTTCATTCTGCAGGATCTTAATTCATCTATACTGTTCAAGAAGTCAACATCAGAAAAACAGACTTTTCTGTGTGCACAAGCAATTATACTTCAAAATATGAATATAGAAAATTATTTTCCATCAGCTGCAGGAGTGAATTAAAAGTCACATTTGCCAAAATTCAATAAATTTCTTACATGAATGTGAGTTTTAAATCTGTAGAGCTGTCAGTCAAGATAATATAAAAACATAGACTTAATTTATGTAGTCATAGTGCATGAAGAATAAATAACTTGGGGAATTATTTGTCAATCGAGGAAAAATATGTCAAGCATAAATAATGAATGCAGATTTTTTTATTTCTTCCATACAACATAAACCAAGTGTTCCCATTAAGTCTATTGTTTGATGTAATCTCCTGTTTTAAAAGGATATTTCTCATTTCTCCATCAAGGTGGAATTAAAGACTTTCCAGCAAGTGAAATGCAATAAAAGGGTTCATGCCACTTCTGATGGACTTTTTCAATGTCAAGAAGAAAATATTTCTATCATTTTGTTGCTGAGTATGGTTATGCTGCCTAACTTCTTCCACTTAGAGGAACTCCTTTATGGAGATATAAAATATATAATTTGCTTAGAAGGTTTTCTAAGTGTAGCCCAGACACAAAAATCAAAATGGAACAAAAGAGATTCCAGCATGGTTATGGATCCAAGAGCCAGTGTATGAGGTTAGAGAAGCATAGCTCACAAATTTCAGCAAGCTTATGCCAAGCTACACCAGCTGCAATGTTGAAAACCTAGGAATTCTCCCAGTGAAATTTGAAAGCATTCCAAGTAAGCAAAAATAGCAGAGTAGAGTATAAACAGTTATCTAAACAAAACTATAGATTTAACTAGCACTTGTTTGAAAGAACAAAGAAGCATTCAAATATAACTGCACTATGTTGTGTATATTTTATGCTGTGTTTATTACTGTTAATGTGCTCAAAGTGACTCTATATTTTGAATGTCTTATACTTTGATCTTAAAATGTTTTCACTGCATATTCAAATCATATAATTTCCTTAAGTGATTTTTCTTTTTCTTTGTTCTTTTTTTATCCTATTTTAAAATGTGTTTTATGCATCTAATAAAAAGTAATTTTGAAATTATGAGTAGATAATTTCTCCTGATGAGAAATAAAATTTTTCACCATTTAAAATCTGCTTTAAAATAATTGTAGGCGTTTAGCAGTGGGAGAAAAAATTATCATTCTTTTATTTCCATCTGTACTTCAGTTTAATTAATAAGAATTAAGTTAATTTAGTTCAAACACTTAGGAAAATGTGAGATAATATTTAATATTTTAATACTCACTTTTTCTAGGTTATTTGTTTAATTCATTTAAATTCTCTATTTTTATTCTGTTATTCACAGCATGGATGGTAATATGAGAGGAGATGCATTCTAGGATAAATCTTAAAATAGAGTGGTTAATGTAAATAACTTGCTCAGCATACCTTAAAGTGAACTATGAGTATTAACATGTATGGCGTGCTGTTGAATTGCATACAAACTGAGAAATCAATTAATATATTTCTAAGCAAAAAGCTGAATATTGGTCTGGCTTTTCAAATCATTAAACTCGGATAACCCTCTTTGCAGGAAGAAAATGATGGAGTGACAGAAGTTTGGGAAGCTCCTTCAGGGGATTTCTGTATCAATGGCACCCGTACAGTAATGAATCATTATGACAGCATTATAAACAATGACATGCTGAAACTTTGTCTGATTCACTGAAGCATTTGTTACAAATTTGAAAATTTCATAACCATGGGATACAAGCATAAGAAAATCTATTCGTATAGTGCTGTACAAAGAAAAAGGTCTGCTTAGCAAAGCCATTGATGGTATGTGGCAAACCAAAGGGAAAAGTTCCTGTGGGAACAAAAATGTTAATTTTACCTCATAGAGACCCTAGGCCATTCTCCAAACCTTACCAAATACAAAAGGAATTTTACAATAAATAGCATTTGTGGTGACAATAAATATCAGAGTATGGTAAATAGTCAGATTTTAAGACGTTTCATATGGCATGACTATAGGAAAACTATAATTACATACTTAATAAAATACTTCTTTCCTGAATCCCAGAAATATTGTAGACAACATTCTAAAAAGCACCCAATTATTTTTATTACCATTATTTATATCCAGTGACATGGTATTTTTCTTTGAGACTGAGTACCTGGATTTTTTACTAAAGAGCTCAAAGTATATATTAACTGAAAAATATTCTATTGGAAGTGATAGTACCTTACAAACTCAAATTTCTTAACTAAAACTGTGTGGAGGAATAGTTCTTAGTTTCATATTACACATATTTTATTCCACTGAAGGAGATGAGAAATACATTTTTTAGTAGTTATATAATCATGTTCAGTTAAACATACAGAATTTAGCAGCATACTTGAGTTATTTGGTGAAGATTTGGATGACTGTAACCAAAAGCTTTGATTGTTAGAAGTTATTACTATAAAAATTAATGAAAAAAAAAACTTCTGAAAATACTGTTAGCAGGGCCAAGTTATTCTCTTGCATGGGCTATTTATAATGCCAACAAAAACCTACAGTGGGATTGATTTTGCTATGTGGGCTAGCTGCTTGTGTCACCCTTGCTTCTGAAATCTGTTCAGTGTCTGAAATGCTCTTTTCAGTTAATTTTGGAGTATTTTGCAACCACATTTACTTCTCCAAATTGGAATCCTCTGATGAAATTTGGCATGTGGTAGAATAGGAAGATTTATGGTAGTATAACTCACCAGAAACTCTTATATGAACATGAAGAAGTCTTATGTAAACATAAATTATGTCAAAGTAGCTGCAATTCCAGCTTAAGTAATGATGCAGTCTCAGACTGTCCAAGCTGCATAGCATTTAGGATGCAATATTAGAAACTTTGCACAATCAACCAATGTATCTCTTTGGTCAGGAAAAAAAAATCCAAACAAAAAACAAATGACCAACCCAAACTTGTTTTGCTTCTCAGGGAGACTGACTGGCACAATTCTCCAGAGACAGGAAACAACAAGCTAGAACATTCTGGTTGTTATTTTTTGCTAAATCTCACTGAAATTATAGCAAACAGCTAAAAGTTGTTGTCATTACTGATATTCTCTCTGCCCCACAGCCATGTGGCTCTGTCACACAGTAGGGTAGTAACAAGATAATGAGGATAAAGCTTTTCAGAAATCCATGCCAGCATGTCCTAAAATGGAGACCAGACACTGTAATTGATACTGCTCTGTGTCCTACTGCACATCAATTCTTTCTATTTGTTTTCCAGTACTGTCTTAGAAAAGTGGATATGATTAGCTCAGTATTTTCAGTGTTACAAAACACATAAAGTAGACCTGGAAAGGAACTTGAGGTATTATGTAATTGAATTCTGTGTCCTAAGACAGAATCATCTGCAGACAAGGTATTCCTAACTTATTTAATTTATCTGTCTTAAAGAAAATGTCAATTATATGATTCTAAAAGCTCCTCGGACTGTGTATTACAAAGCCTAATTACCCTTAACAACAGATAAAACCTTATCTTTTTTTTTTACATCTAACTTAAGTATCCCTCCTTGCAAATTAATCCCATTACTTTTGGCCCATGGAATAAAAAACAATTACTTGTCTTCCTTCTTCCAATAGCTTTTTATTTATGTGAAAGCTGTTACCTTGTTTCAAGGTCTTTAAATTTTCCTGAACACAGAAGTAAAATAAGAAAATAGAGCTTTGGGGGACATTAAAAAACCAAATTGTTGAGCAAGTGGTGAAGATATTTTGGAGTAAGAAGTAAATTTTCTATGCATTCACTGTGCTTAGCTAAATAGTTATTGGTATGAAGGGTCAGTACATCAAAAACCATGTATACTCATAGAGATGTTGAGGGAGATTCAGTATTTTACTGAGTTATTGAACATATTATAGAGAATTAATCCTCTGTGAAAATCTTCTATCAGATTAAGGTAATTTGTGATGATGAAAGGTTGATTTTATCATAGTTCCATTATTAGTTGATTTTATATAGGGAAGACTAAGAAACCTAATGAAGAGACAGCTAATTTTTCTAATGAAGAAGGATTTTGTTCTGTTGCTCAAAAGAGAATAATTCTTAGAACACAAATAAAAGGTTTGAGTTTTCCAGTATTAAAATACATTGCCAGAAACATTCTGTTTTTAAAAGCCTTTAAATCTGAGGAAAAAAATCTGTTTACAACAAACATTTTTAAATACTTAAAACCTTTTTAAAAACATAAATTAAAAAAAATGGAAAAGCTTCACTTGTTGACTAGCTCTTCAAGAAAGAATTTTTTCAAAATTTTTTTTAATCTCAGCTTTGAAATCATGTATATCCAAGTTCACTTTTTCTTTCTATATCTCCCTGAACTGATGCAGAAACAAAATATTCAAAAAAAGCTTTCAAAAGTCAATTCAGAAAAGCTGAGGGAATAACACAGATCTGAACAATTAAGCAAACCAAACAAATCTAGAATAGAAGAGTCATAAGGACTCTCCCTTTCTTTTTATGCAAATGTAATGAAAAATAACGAGCACAACGTAGTTAAAATTAGCAATGATATTACTAAGTTGTCTTTTAATCACCTGACAGAATGTAGTTTGATTTGATTATCTTTTCTATTCTTAAAATTACAAATGTCAGGGACTGTGACACTCGCCAGGTCATTATTATGAAATGGAAAACTGTTTTTTAGTACCCTGAAGCCATGTTTTTACTTTGTGTCATATTCACTGTATTTTAATGTATTTTTTCCTTTTATTTTTCTAAATAATCATAATGACTGTAAAATCTTTTTTTCTCACTGATGCCTTCAAGACTTTTCCTGCAGAGTTGATCTAAAATCAATCGAACTAAGGACTCATTCCTTTAGAAATTCTTTTTTTTTTTTGATTCCTCACAACTGAGTTTAGTAGATCATTACAAGAAAAAAAAATTGAGAGAAAAAATAAATGAGAAAAACTCTTTCATCTGATTGAGTAGTAGAAAATTTAGTTCAAAGACAATAAAAGATCAGCATGATTTGAAGATTCTTGGGCTTACTGTTGTGTGCAGTAGAAGGCATGACTGAACTTCATTACAGGTGGTGATTTTTGAATTGTTCTTTTCTATTTTGTTTATCTTTTTGTCTTTTTGTTTAGTGGAACTTCAACGCTTACTGACATCATTGACTAGCTATGAATGTAGAAACAGTGTTTCTGAGCTAAAAATGATGGATCTTTTAAGCAGCTGAACTTCTGCTAAGGACACACAAGTTTCTCTGCTGAAATCACATCTGAGTTTGACCTGAGGACTTTTCATCCATTAAAAAAACGCTTTCATTTGATCTTCAGGTTGTTACAACTCCCCATACTAACAAAGAAGAGCTATGTGTGAGGTACGTGCTAAGACATGAAACTGCAATTCAAAGGAATTCTGAGTATGAATCCCGTGGCACTGTGGCAGCACTTAAAAGCCTTCTTTTCTAGAAAAGGCAGGATTTGTGACTTTCTTTAAACCAAGATCTGAAGCAAAACATGTTGGCTTCTCTCAAGAGGCTTCATTCTCCTACAGCTGGAGGAATTGATGGTTATAAATAGTCAGTGAGGACAGGAAGTGTGGTCAGAGCACACTCATCAGGGAAATACAACCGTATTTGTATTCCTGTTGATAGGAATTGCATTGTATTCCTATTGATACTGAGTACGAAGTGAAAAAATAATCCATGGGAAGCATTTATTTATTCTGCTGTTTCCAGAATTCATGCATAAATCAGTGAGCATGGCAGATCAATATAGGATAGAAATCATTAAAGGTGTGATTGTAATCAGACAGGGAACGGTGAAAACCCTGTGTGGTACTTCATACTGGCTTGCCTTCAAAGGCATCCCTGTCAAGTTTCCTTCTATTTGATGAATCTAGCTGTTGAGGCTGTATTTCTTGCAATTTCAGCTTTCTTAGTTTTCATTCATAATCTGTACACGTCTGGCAGCTGAGTGAAAGATGTGTTAGGCATGTACTAACTTCCTCTTCCTCATATGTCTTGCTCTGGAGCACAGTCCTTTAAAAAAAAAAAGTGTCTTATCCCTCCAATTGTTATCAATTACGCAAAGTCTTTGTTTTGTCATTTACTACAGGGAATATTTAGTCTACTCTTCAAACACAACATAATTATTGAACCAGAACAGTGGAAGGCAAACAAATGCAGGACTAGCAAATATAAAGAAAAAATGTATTTTTGCCTTTACACAGCCATTTTTATAGCTTTTGAGTAATTTCAACTTCTGGTCACCCCACAGGCTTACCAGAACGAGGGCCAAAACTATATGGGCTATGAAGTTTGGAAAGGTTAAGAGTCAGGCATACTGTGTGTTTTTTGTTTAGTCTATTTCCAGTGTAATTCAGTCTGATCCTCTGGTGGGGTCCTCGAGAGCAAGGGAGGCAAAAGGAGCACAAGTTATGCACGCAGCTGTTTTTCACAGACGGCTGTGAAACTTTGTCATGGCATTTGCCTGGATGGGAAATATCCATGATACGTGTTGGACAGCCGCATGCAAATGTAAGAACTGTTATTCCTTCTGGAGCTATGTGGGATGTCCCATACAGCCGGCTGTGGGGGCTCTGCGAGGGGAGGCTGGGGCTGCCCCAGCCAGACACAGCCGGTTCCAGCCAGATCCAACCACCCACCACAGGGCAGGGCTGAGCCCATGGCCCAGGGCAGCCAGTTCCCACCGGACACAGCCGGTTCCAGCCAGATCCAACCACCCACCACAGGGCAGGGCTGAGCCCATGGCCCAGGGCAGCCGGTTCCAGCCAGATCCAACCACCCACCACAGGGCAGGGCTGAGTCCATGGCCCAGGGCAGCCGGTTCCAGCCAGATCCAACCACCCACCACAGGGCAGGGCTGAGCCCATGGCCCAGAGCAGCCAGCTCCCGCCGGACACAGCCGGTTCCAGCCAGATCCAACCACCAATGTAGGGCATGGCCGAGCCCACAGCCAGGGCGGGAGCACTACAGGGACTGTGTGTGTAAGAAGGCACAGGAAGATCGTGGGGTGTGGGGAGTAAAAAGGAATGAGAAGCAACACAGGGAACAGCAAGATGAGGAAAGAAGGAAAAGGAAGAATGAGTCAGTGGTGGAGAGCTCTGGAGCAGCAGAAGAGAGAAAGAAGGACAGACATGCAGGGGGAAACTTCTGTCTCCTGAGCACAACACACCTAGTGCCACTAATTGCTCAACAGTGAGACTGAGTGTTACTAGAAGTCACATAAGACAAGAAAAGGTACCTGGGGTGATGAGGAGTGTTATAGATAGATATATATATTATAATATTGGGTTTTTGCAAATACTAAAATGGATTCTATATGTGTGGTGTTAATGTAACTTTGTTATAAAGTTTTTATTTCTGTTTTTAATTAAGTTAGACATAGTAGTGAAATATCTGATACAATTATGCTTGCGTTAAAATGCCTGCTTGGATGGTATAACACTCAATGAACATATAATGATGACACCAGCTACAGTAATGTCAACTGTCAGCACTCACCATCTGAAGACAGTGTGGGCCAGGGCCCAAAACTGGAGGTGATGATAAGAATGGACTAAAACCACAGCCAAGAAATATGCATGCTCTAAATAGGTGGACCCAAGGAGGAGCTAAACAGTTCTAGAAATAGGTAAATTAATTTGGGGAAAAGTTTAATATGCACAATTGTTAATGAAGATGTGAAAGGTTGATGCAACAGAAATGGTACATAAAGGGTGTTTCCAAAACAGCAGGTGTGCTTTTGGCTGGCTGCCAAGATGCACATACCTGTATATCTTTGCTCTATGGTCTTTGTCTCCTGTTGTACTTTATTAAACTGCCTAAATTTATACAGGAGCATGAACCTTCTTTTTCACATGGAGCATGGGAAAAGGGGAGAAAAGGTGCTTTCCTCAGCTGTGAATGTTTGGGGTATTTTCTTTTTCTTTGATTTCAAATACATCAATCAATAATTAAATGCTTGTATTAATTAACAATAAATGAAGCTAATTCCCCAAAGCTGAATTTGTTCCGTCCATAAGAGTAACTGACACTTGTCTTTTGTCTCTATTCTGGCTCTTTGCCTCAAACCAGATGGTTTCTTGTTCTTGTTCTCCTGTTTTCTCCCCAGCCTCACAGAACAGAGGAGTGAAAAGCAACTGGGTGGGAGTTTGGCTGCTAGAAAAGGCTTACGCACCACAAGCACAAATCATGTATCTGTGCATAGTGCCAATAAGAAGCAAGAAAATAGAGTAATTTGTGTGTAAATATTGATATATCTTCATATGTATTTATTTATACTGTATATGGTTAAGGAAAAATCAGAATGTCAATCTCAGTCTGTGTTTCTTAAATCCATAGGACAGTTTTACAAATACTGCTATTAACAGGAACAATTTATTTATGCTTTATTTGAACCAATGGAGGAAAGCAGTAACAAGTATTTTATCTAAGAAGTAAGATTAATGGCAGTTTTTTAGGGTTTTTTTTTTTTACAGGTAGTGTAAATGAGCTGGTCAAGGTTCATGGTATTAAAGACTTCATAAGAAATACCACCTTGCTTGTGTGATGATATCTTCACAGCAAATATTACTTCAGTTTGGATAATTCAAATATTTGCTTCTTTCTTGCTAGAAAGATATCTTTTATTCCTAGGCCAATACTTATAACTATGAACATATTCAGAAAAGTTACCTCTTCTTCAATATAAATGGAATTTATGTTGATTGTGGATGTACTTGAGTTCAGAGTTTGTCACAGTATAACCTGTAAGCATACTTGCTAATAAAGCAAAATACAAATTTTGAAGCAATTGTAAAAGCAAAGGAAACCTAAACATTTTCTCATATTTATTGTCATAGGGACTTACATATCATGGAAAAAAATATTTTGCAGAACACTGAAATCTTTTTTGACTACACATTGTTTAAATTCTGGAATATAATTAGGTATTTCTTAATTCTTTCTAACTTAAAAAAACCCCAAAACAACAAAACCCAGAAAAAAAATCTTTTTCTAGATAAAACTGCTGTGTTTGCAGGAAGAAAGAAGTCTTCCAAAACACTATTTTTGGGAATTACTTGTTGAATTTAAGTTTTCAATTGCAGAAATACGCCTGGATACATTTTATCCTTTAAGGTCGTAGAAAGCAAGATTAGATGACACTTCTCAGAAATCATTTGACAATTTGAATATGCTGCCTTAGCAAAAGATTATTCAAAGCTTTTGTTTGGATATGTAAAACACCACATTATGAATAATTTTAATCTGACCTGTTTCATGCATGGTTTTGGTAAGTCAGTGCAAAATATAAAAGACACATTTGAAACACTTAGCAGTCTTTGTATGGTAGTTTCCAGAATCTTCCAACCTACTAAATTCATAAAATTAGTACTGCAATTCCAAGTTACTGAATGGAAGAATCCATCCCCGTTCAGTTCATACTTAACAAAATCCAGAAATGTCACATTTCATGCACGCCCTTAATACAAAATTCAAAATTTCACCTAGAATGAGAACTGTCTTTTCCTTAAGGGAAAAACATTAGGTTCCACAAAGAAAATTAAAGCTTTAGGAAAAGTTTTGTGTCAGTTAAAAATTACCCTGCAGTTAGTCTCTAACTATGAACATCAGTGTCCTAATTTTTAAAAATAATTTTAAAAAAAATATTTTTAGCAGTCATGCTGTCTAATGTAAAGGTAGCATATAGTCTAATAAAAAGGTATCACAGTGATAATGATAGTATAAAGTCAACTTCACATCAATTCTTTCTAAAAAATATTAATTTTTATGTTTGAAGATTTTACACATTTGAATCATTGATTCAATTTGGCTTTAATTTTTTTCTTACTTAGTAAAGCTGGACATCTTTTCATATTTTCCTTGCCTAAACAAAAGTGCAGATGGTGAGACCCAGAGAGAGATTTTATGCAAATGTTTTTCCACAGTTTATAACATGGAATAGTAGTTTATTTTTTAGTTGTTAAAAAAAATCATGTTGTTGCTTAGGTTATTAACTCTAAAAACATGTGCATTATTTAAGTACTACAACAGCAATTATGATTTTTATGTGCGTATTTCTTATTTCATAAGAGCTAAAGTAAATTTAATGGTATAAATAAATGTGTGAATTACTGAAAGAGTAGAGACACAAAAATCATGTGCAAATGCAATTTATTTTAAATATGGAAAGTCAATTTGATCAGAAAGACAGGAGAAGAAGTGGCCATTCCAGGAAGATGTTAAAGGCCAGACAGAGAGATGAATATTACACTTAATCATTGTTTTTTGAGTCACTTCACCAGAGCTCAGGTGATTGTAGATTTTAGAAGTGTTAATTAAAAAAACCCCATCAAATAGTTACAAATAGACCAATCTCTGTCAAGCACATTATCAGCCAAGGAGTGGAGATATTTTTCTGAACCTGTTTTGGAGGTTTTGATTCTCACAGCAAGAGCATCAGCTGGGGAAGAGGCCTGCGTGGAGAAGTGTGCTTACACAGACCATAGTTACTATTTTTCTGAAATGAGTCTGGGTTTTTGTTTACCCACACGCTTCCAATCTAGTACAGACCAAATAAAATCTTGGCACATAATTTTGGGGGAAAAAAGGCAACAAAAATAAAAATTTTGCTTTGGCCTGCATTTCAGTGGGACTCAGACATGGCCCATCAGGCCTGGCCTGATCTCTGCCTGCATGAGTTTACATTTAAACATTAAACATTTCTCTCATCAGTCTGGCCTCTGCCAGGCAAGTGCTGTCATGTATAGTTACTGTAGAAACTAGGGGACAGTTTTCATGGGATTACCTGTTACTCTCTAGTAACTTGTTCAGTATGAAATCCATTACATTCTTTCTTAATTTCTTATCTGCAGAAATGCAATTAACAATATTTATTTACCTTGTGAAAAATATGGGCAGATAATACTCTTAAAATTTGTAAAATGGCCCCAATCAACTATTAACTAGAATTTGTTACAGAACCTAAGATAGCTAAATTTTTCTACCATGAAAAAGGTGAAATAGGCAATTTTCATGGTAGACAGATAGAAAACTTCATAGCTAAAAATGAGGGAATAACCTTCTTCAACAGATGTGAGATTGTGAGACTTATGTAGGGAAGGGATTAGCAGTATCAAACCTTACTGCTTACTACTATGATGAAAGTAGTCACCCTCTTAATAAAGGCATAATCTGCTGGCCTTCTGTTTGCTTTATAAAGAACATAAATTACAAGAGTTCTTAATTTTATTCAAGAAAACAAAAAGAAATGCAAAATCTTGAAAGCTTTTCTAAGGAGAATTTTTTCTGACTTAGTAGGTTAATGATTGTCTTCTAAAATCATATTTGGATACTGCACATTACCTTGTGAAAGCAAGTATACCTTCATGAAGGATCCTTCTTGGGATCAGTTAGTCTGTAACCACGTTGCCATCTTTTTGCAAAAGTTCCCATACCTTCTCAGTGATTTCTCGCGGTCATCTCCTCACAGCACTGACTCCTTCTTCTTCTCAGCACAGCCAACAAACTCCAACACCCTCCTCACCCAGCTAACCCACTCTTTTGTAGCAGTCCGCTTCTTATTGGACACAGCTGTGGCCTGTTAAGGGCAGGCCTGTTCCTAATCTTTGGTGATTAGTACAGCTGCAACTCCTCAGGTGTGAGATTACCTTCTGCACTATTCTCTTACATTCTATCCCTCCACAAAACCACTCTTGAATTTAGAATGCTGAGTGACCTAGGGTAGAAAAGCAAAGAAAAAAAAAAAAAGGAGAAAAAAAATTGTTCTTTAAAAATAGCACTCTAGCAAAAATCCTGGAAAAATGCTTATATGGGACAAAAATATATTCAGAACTCTTCAATTTAGATAGGAGACTCTATAAAGGTTAATAAAAGTAAAATATAATAGTTCAAATATTTAAATAATGAGATTCTTGTAAGTCAGTATCTGAAGAGCAGGCAGGAATATAGAATATAAATTCCTTTTTATATTTACATAAGATACAGAAGTATAGATATTAGTATGACTCATGCAGGCAAATGTTTGGAGCATGTTATTAAGTAAAAGGACTGTGGAAATGGAACACAATCATTTTTACTTAGATGATAATTTGAGTGAGAATTGATCCAAATCTATAACCATTACATAATTTTTTATTAGAAAACACATAGTGTGATCAATGAAATAAAACCAAAACCAAAAAACCAAACCCAACTTCTAATGTTTAATTAATGAAAAATTTGTGGCATTGTGATTTGTAATGAGAGTTTAGATGGATAATCTTAACTTCCCAAGGCTCTGAAATGATCAGGACCCAAATCAAGCAAGCAGGCTTCAAATAACTTTTCTCTTAGTAATTAATTATTTTAAAATATCAAGGTGAAGCCTCAACATCAGTTCTTTTGTAAGGTCTCTATGACAATAGTAAATCCCACTAATGGCTGAAGTACTTCCAACAGGGCATTTTTTTAATGATTTCCAGCTCTTCAAAGAATAAGCCTTTCCTACCTGAAAGCTCTCAAAAAGCTTTCACATAGTAAACTAGCCAGTTTTTCAGGGAGCCTCTGGCAGCAGAATGTGGTTAAAAGGGGTCACCTTCAAAATATGGAAAAATACAGAATCTGTTTCAGGTGCTAGAAATTATACCAAAAATCCCTTAACTTATTAAATCTGTGAGTAGAAATTCATCTCCTTTTCACAGTAATCTGCTCACTCACTCAGGAATAAGGAATATTTACATGGTAATGAGGTAGAAATTGTTTCCCCAAGGCATTCTCAATGATATTCTTTAGGCAGTGTGAATTTTCAGGAAAAAAAAAATCTCAGTCAGTATAAGGGTTGTCCCATATTTATACACCTGACAATTTTTTAAAATAAAACAGTATCTGGAAATGAATGTTGAAAATCCACACGGATGGCAAAAGAATAAGTCTAATATAATCTAAAAGCATAAATATAAATATAAACAAATATAAAAAGTTCTACTGTCAAGGTAAATTTCTGGGACTTGCACAATAAAGTTTTCAAGGGTATCTTGGTAAGAAAAAGTAAAATAAATTAGCCTTACGTTCTTATGGCTGAAATTATCTAAATATGCCAGCAAGGGAGTATGTGTAGAAACCCCAATTATGACACAGATTTTCCTAGTAAAGAAGAATTAGAAATAAATTAAAAATACTAGAAATTCCATTTGCTAGTAAGAATTATGTATTCCTTATTGTTATGTGCTCTTTTTATTCTTTTGTGTGGCAGTCTCTCAACAACAATAGAAACAAAACAAGAAAAGGCCAGGAATCTTAAACTCTGATACCAAGTATACTTAAGATGTTTTGCCTGTGGCAACTCAAGGTAGATAAAGAGCATAAATTAGTTTAAGAGAGGAGAGACTGTAGTTTGATAGGTGTGATCCCTGCTCAGGGCTATACAGCAGGTCAGGAGAGAACCTAGCAGATAAAAAAATATACCAAATTATTAGTTTGCATTGTTTCAAATCAGGCTAATTTAATTCCCTCTATTATGATTTATAGCAGTGCATATAAGTGAAGGATTAGGACTTCTGTTCCAGGTCAGGACGGTTGGAACTAGATGAACTGTAAAGTACCTTCCAACTTTGGCCAGTTTGTGATTTAACATGCATTCCCTCTCAACTGTATGGAATCACCTTTTAACTTTACCTCTACATAACTCTTTGGTTGATAAGTAAACAGGCTTATACTGGTGTCATATATGGGAATGATCCTTGCAAAATTTGAGTACAGAAATTGTATTATTGAGCTTTTTCATGGACACTGATGCAATTAAGATCCTCATATGCTGACTTTCAAAGGATTTCTTTGCATAAACTGATCATATCTGTAGAATATGAAATTATGCATTTCCTTTTAAACAAAAAAAAGTTTAAAACATGGAAAACAACTGTTGGGTTGTATTCCTTTTGTCACAGTAACATGGTGTAGTATTCTGTGTACCATTTGCACTGTGCCCTTTTTAAACCTGGATGGACTTCCTGAATGATCCTAACTTGTTGAGTGGGATATATGGATATAGGAATAGAGATTATGGCTATTTACCCCCAGAGAAATGAGAGAAGAGATTAATTAAGTGGTATTTCTGTTTCCCTTTTGTGCATAGTTTCAGACTTTGGAACAAATCTTCTCTTTCTGTTGTCAACAATTAACAACATTAACAAGAATCCCTGGAGTGGGCTTTTCAAATTGAAAAGACCACATTTATGTGAAAAGAAGGTTAGTTTCAGGTTTTTGGTGTGCATTGGTTAATTACAAAAGCATAAATCTTCTTACAAAAATGATGTATTTTTTTATGCTTTTACAAAAGCATACATCTGTGGAATTCGCCTGAAGAGTCATTCTTTGTATGTGAAATGCAGTACTAAAAATCATGATATTATTCTTTTAAAATGAATAAAACTATTGTTCATGTTAATTTTGTGACAAAATAAAATGTACTTTGTAGCATGGAGTATCTTAAGATAATGACAAATTCTGCATGCTGAAGGGTAGAAAGGGGGGTAGTATGAGGGACAGGTTCTTTGTATAGACCAAATTAAATTATTTCCCAAGCATATTTAAAATACAGATCTATGTGACAGGGTCTCCCTGGAATGATACTGCTTTGGTTCCTAATCAATAGAGACTGTTCCTATCTGATTGATTTACTAATCTCTTTTATGTGAAATTGGTTTTAATTTGCTGAGGATTTAATTGCATTTATTATATGATTAATTGTGGCAGGGTGCTTGGAGATCTGGACAAGCTTTTGCAATAATTTATATCTGATTTAAAGAAAAAAACCCCAATATAATATTTTAGGAACTCAAAACATTTCTTGCAGTCTGGGGGAAAAATTACATCTTTGCTCTGAGAAGCCTTCTCCATACAAGAGGCATGATGCTCCTAGAGCAGATCAATTGGAAGGCAACAAAGATGATTAGGGGTCTGGAGCAAATCTCTTATGAGAAGACGTTGAGAGATTTAGGCCTCTTCAATCTTGAGAAGAAGCAACTGAGACAGGACCTCATCCCTGTCTTTTACAAGTATCTGGAGGGAAGGTGTCAAGAGGATGTTTCCAGGCTCATCTTGGTGGTGCCAAGCAATAGGAAAAGAAGCAATGGGCAGAAAGTGATACACAGGAAGTTCCACCTGAATATGAGGAAGAACTTCTTTACTTTGCAGTAGCTGAACACTGGAACAGACTGCCCTGGGAGGTTGTAGTTTCCCTCACTGGAGATATTTAAAAACAATCTGGGCACAATCCTATGCCATGTGCTCTAGGATGCCCCTGCTTAAGCAGAGAGGCTGTAACAGATGACCCACTGTGATCCACTGTGGTCCCTTCCACCCTTACCCATCCTGTGAAACACATTGTTACAGAATATTTTTTTTAAATTTTTTAATGCAAAGGTGGTAGCTAAGCTTTTGTTGAAATATTTGCTGTAGAAAAGCTATTGCTACTTAGCAATCATTGAATTAGCATAATGTTTTCAGCAGCCTTATGTTTTCTTAGCTGTCCTTCTACATATTTATTATTCCCCCAGTACTTTAAATTGTCTTTAAGTGGAGTGACTCTGCGAAACCAAACATGAATTGACAAATATGCAAATGGCATCAGAACTGGCTGGGATGTGGTTAACACTGCCCATAGCAGTCCATATAGTGCTGTGCTTTGTATTTGTAGCTGAGATGGTGTTGATAACACACTGGTGTTTTAGCAATTGCTGAGTAGAGCTTGTGCAGCATTTAGGCTGTCACCCACATCTCTACACTCATACACACACACACTCACAGGCAAGCAGGTGGTGGGGCAAAAGTCTGGGGGAGAACATAACTGGGACAGTTGAGCCAAACTGACTGAAAAGATACCCCAAACTATATAATAGCATTCTCAGTGATAAAAACTAAGGGAAATAGGTGAGAGGAGTTCATAGAACACTTTGTTACTAAGGTTGTGGTCTTCTGAAGAAACTCCTCATGTACTGAGTACCTACTTACCAGTAAAAGTATCTCCTTCTGATGGGAAGTAGATGATAATTTTTTTTTTTTTGGCTTTGTTTCTTTGGCAGCTTTTGTTTTCTTAGGGTAAGCTGTCTTCATCTTGACCCATGCGTTTTTCATCTTATTTTCTCACTTTCTACGGCTGAGGGCAGGGAGTGAGAGAGGCTTTTTCAGCATTTGGCAGCCAAGGTTAGTCCAACATGTTGGTCAAAAAAATGCCAAACTAATATCCACCTTTACTTCCTACATGAAATTCACAGATTTAGGATGACCCACGATATCAAAACTGGAGTCCTTTGAGGATTAAGGGGCACAGACCGTCCACCTACATTGTTCTTTTCACTAAACACATAACCCATTAAAGTATCAGAAGCAGCCATTCATGGAATTGGAAATCCACAGAAATCTGTTCAAGATACGAAAATTAAAAATTAGACTAAAATCCCTGCCATTTCCATTGTCTTGTGTCCTGGTTTAATCCAGCAGGCAGCTAAGCATCACACAACCATGCCCTCACATTCTTCCACCCTGCTGTGGGATGGGTCGAAAATTGGAAGGAACAAAAAAATAAAGCTCACAGTTTGAGATAAAGATGGCTTCACAGGACAGAAAATGAAGGGAAAAAATAATTATGAGTGTACAAAACAAATTATGTACACTGCAATTGTGTACCACCCACCAGTTGATGCCCAGCCTATTCCCAGGCCGTGGCTGAGCAGACCCAGGGTCAGCTTTTGCCCTAGTTTATACAGAGTGTGATATCATATGATTTTGAACATCTTTTTGGCCACTTTGGGTCTGCTGCCCTGCCTGTCTCTCCTACCAACTTCTTGTGTACCCCCAGCCTCCCCAGTGGTGGTGTGGTGTGAAAAACTGCAGTCTTTGACTTAGTGCAAGTCCTGCTCAGCAACATCTGAAATATCACTGTGTTACCAACATCATTCTCATCCTAAATGTAAAACCCAGCAGTTTCCTGTACCAATTACAGGAAGAGAATTAACTAAATCCTAGCTGAAAATAGGACATCTGGTCATACCACAGTTGAAATGTCTTCAGTAAAACCAAATTTGATTGTCAGTATGTTTCTCACCTCCATTCTTTATCTGTGAACCCGTTCTGAAAATCAGATGAGACTGTGTAATCTCTTTCCCACCTGTATCAAGTGAACTAACGAAACTTTTCAATTATTTAATTATTTTCAGTCCAATTGAATCACATTTTGAGTGAATATCAAGTCTGCATCAACCCATAGAAAATACAGTTTAAATATTTTTTAATTATCCCTTTACAAAAGTAAATAATACATACATAACTTCAGCACAAAAATATCCAGAAAACCCTACATGCATTCCTAGAAATTCTAACAAGGAATACAATATTACAATTGTCATGCCATGTAGTCTCTGTACTGTTTGATTTTAGGTCCAAGGCACCTACAATTCAATCCCTTGAATGCTAGAGACAGAATGCACTCAGTACAATAAACATATCTCAAAATTTCTTATTATGCACACTCATTCACTCAATTATTCTTCTTGTTAACTTTCCATAACTTTTGACTCACATTCTTTCTTTTTTTTTTTTTTATTTTTAGTGAAAAATATGCTGTGATGCAATGTAAGGCTACAATTTTTCCCAGTCTTCCTTTTGTTTGTAAGAGTAGTTTGACATGTCTCTCCTACAAATCTCTTTGGTATGGGTTGCAGATCACACTTGCCACTGAAATAATTTTTCCAGTGTTCTATCCTAGTGTAATAATATGTATGGACATCATGTGTAGAGGTAAAATAGGAGAGTAACAAAGACACTTCACTCTGGTGACATTTCTCTCCTAAACCTCTTTAAAACAATCCAGTCTGAAAAAGGTGAAAAAAACAACAGACAAAAGAAAGAAGCTCACAAAAATATGAAAACCACAGGACTAAAATGGCTCTCTACAGAAATGATGAAGAAATTAATACAACAGTAAGTAAAGAATTCAGATGGCATTTTTCTTCAAGTACAAACTATCTTCCATGTATCTAATTTTAAAATCTGCTTTATTATAACTTTCTTTGTTCTGGTAACCTTCTATATTGTGAGTTTTTTCTTTATCCAGATTTTATCCTAAAATCTTGCTGGATTTTAAAATGGTCCTTTTGCACAGCATTTTCTTAAGTCTTTAAAAGTGTATTAGTTAATGCTTAGGCTCTTCATTAGTCTCTAACATCCATATTGTTCAAATTTAGGTAGATTCTTATGCATAATGGCCCAATGACATCTTTTCTATGGGTCCATCTCATAAGTAACCTTGTGAATAGTTTCTCAAATTGATCATCTAATGTTGTTTCCACTTATCCTCATGAAATGCAACCATGCCTTTCTGATAGGCAGCTAAAAACTTAATACAAAGCTTTTTTCCTAGTCTGTCACTTTAATTTTCTAACCCTTTCTACACTGTTCTATTGGCTGTTTTTCTGACAGAGGAAAGGAAATTGTCCCAGTCAGGGATCTTAGAGATTATATCAGCTCCCAAATACTATCCAATGTCAAGAGGATGTTTCTTGTCTATGACTAGCAGTTTAGTTTAGCTTCATGAATTCAGGAAAAAAAAAAGAAAGGAACAATGATAATTATTATGAGAAAGAAGATACAAGAGTTCAAAAAGGAGGTGGGAAATTACTCTAACCTACTTTGCTGATGTTTTAACAAATGATTCCCATGAGCACTTGCCAACACATCACATAGAGCAACTCAGTAATGGGTTTGACTTACCTTCTGAGTAATTCAGTTTTCATGAAATGGGAATTTAGTCATAAGAAATATGCAAGTTCTTTGATAAGTAAAAATAGTTTAATCTTCACCTACTTTTAAATCAATTTTGGCAGTACATGACCTATAAGATACCATTTGCTGAAAAATGCTTCATTTTTCTAAATAGACTCCGTGAAATGGAAACCCTTTCTACTACCATCTTAGAGAAAAAAGAATTCCTGGAGGGATTGCTCTAGTTCTTTTTCCTATCCATTATATATTTTTTATTAATATTATGCATTTATTACTTATTTAAGGAATTTTTTTTTCTTTTCTCCCTTTACAGAGCTAATAGACTGGCATAAAGTACTAATGCCCTTTATCCATACAGGCAAAGTGCTAGTTGTTGACCATGATCATGAACTAGAAAATACTCAGGTGCTGAAAGTATTTTCCCCTTGAGATTTAAAATGTCAGAAAACTATATCATCAGATGCTTTTCTACAAGCATCTGTGTACCAAAAGGAAAAAACAAGCAAAAAAACCACCCACCCAAACTTATGCTCCCCCAGACTAGCCTGAAATCTTAAGAAAATCCTGCACCAAATTTACTAAAAACATAAATCATTTTTCATTCTGGTGACTGCAGAAATAAGGTAATTTTAACAGAAGCAATTCAACAAAGAGCTACTGTTAGTTTAGGGGAAATTTAAATACTGAGAGGCAATGGAGAAAGAAAACTTTCTTACTGATTTTTCTTAAACAGAAACAAAAAATCCTCTGCATTTTTTCTTTATTTTGGTAATCATGTAATACTAGAATCACAGAATTTCTATCTCTAACTGGAAGGGATCCATAAGGATCATCAGGTTAACTGTCTGTTCCTTGCAAGACACCTAAAACTAAAGCATATGACTAAAACTGTTGTCCAGACTCTCCTTGAACTCTGACAGGTTTATTTCCATTGCCACATTCCTGAGGTGCCTATTCCAGTGACTGACCACCATCTGTCTCAGTGAAGAACCTTTCCATAATGCCTGAATTTCGATAGAGTAGCTAATTCCCTACTTGTGTTAATCTGTGTAAAATATTCTTAAATATTTTTCTGTTCTTAACTGGATATTAACTAATAAAGATAGGTTTTATAGCACACAGAATGCTTTTCAAAGTACTCTATTTAATTTTTAAAGGTTATCACTCTAGTGGATTCCACATCTCATAACTGAGAAGTAAGCATCTGACCCCTTTGCAGGAGGAAAATGTAATTTTCATAACTTCTGGAAAAATACAATTTTTTTTTCAAGCAATGGTTCTTTTATGAATTACATATGAGTTATTATAAATAATTATGGATGTTAATGCTTTGCTTTAAATGGAACACATTTTTCTTAAAATTGAAAAATCCCTTGGAAATTAACACAAATTTCTAGTGATGAAGTGTGATAATAAAGGATGCACAAAGGGTGTTTGATAGAATTGTCTTTTTCTCAGTCTTTAATATTTTAAATCCTCATAACAATTCAATGTACTATATTTATTAAGGGAGTGATTATAAAATGAAAATTGCATATTTACTTTAAAGTGAATGCTGAAATTTTCATCAACCTAAACTTTCAGATAATTTGAGCATCAAGAGTTAAAAGTTCATTTGTTACACCAATTATTTTTAATAATTATATTCCTGCTACAGTACTGGAAAGGTATCCAGAGGGAGCTTTTATAACAAAAAAAGAAAATGAGCATAATCCTGTACTGGAAAGTGCTGTTCCACATTTATAATCGCTCTCTGAAAATAACTGTGAATCACTATATTGTTTCTATGTGTGTGAAGTGGTACCTGAACGTATCTGAAGTGCCATAATTTCAATTCAGCTCTTCCACAGTACCTCAATAGTTTCCACACTCTTAGCTATTAAAAGGGGACAATCAATTTTTTTATGTAATAAGCAGTCATTAGCCCATTAGGCCTTTCTTGTGCTGTAGAACAATATGCTTTGTATACATCATGGGTATGTTGTAGCACTGAGACTAAATTGTTTTTTAAGGAAGTGTCATAAACTTTGGCATAAGCATTAGGTTCACTGACAGCATGTGTACACCATAGAGTGTGGTTTGGTGTCTTTTGTTGTCTAAGGTCCAGTGAGGTAACTGGAATTTTAAAATTCTGCTTTTAATTGGCTAAGTCATCAAAAGTTTTTTGTAACATCAGATTCTTCTGACTCCTAATTAGTAAGTCTCTATATTTTATCAGAGTGAAGAGTTCAGGCCTCACTAGACCAGATTGCTCCAAGCCTCATCCAGCCTGGCCTTGAACACTTCCAGAAATGGGGCATCCCCAGCTTCCCTGGGCAACCTGTTCCGGTGTCTCACCACCCTGAAAACAAAAATGTCTTCCTAATATCTAACCTGTATCTAACCTAAATCTGCTCTCCTCCAGTTTTAAGTCACTCCCCTTGTCCTGTCACTAAATGGCTTTGTAAAAAGTCCCTCTCCATCTTACTTGTAGGCTCCCTTCAGGTACTGGAAGCCTGTAATTGGGTCACCCCACAGCCTTCTCTTTTTCAGGCTGTATAGTCCCAATTCTTTTCGCCATTTCTCAAATGAAAGGTATTCCATCTCCCAAAGAGGGATCCAGAACAAAGAAATCCCTGAACTTTTATACACTTCTAGTCTAGGCACATGTTCTTGACACCTATTGAATGCAACCTGCACAAACCTTTTGGTCACATGGTGATTTTTGATCTGGGGTCTTCTTACACCCTGTTGGATTCTTTATCCATGCAGGCAGGTCATTAGCTGTTCTTTTCTTCTGCAGGTATAGCTTCTAGTGATGACTGTAATCTCTGTATCTTCTGGCTTGTACTTCTTGTCCACTAGCATAGTTGGCAGCACATGTTAAACTGAAAAGTCCTTGGTGTGGAATAGACACTATGTAGCAACAGCTGGAATATCAGTGTGCTATCAGCTTTATTCTCACACTAAATTTTCAATAAGTCACTGAACTAGCGACCAGGAAAGTTACTAAGAAAATTAACTGTATTATATCCAAAAGCAACTCTAGGTGGAAGTTCACAGCTTCCAGCATAAGGCCTCAGCAAATCTCCCTGTTGATATCAAGCACATTAAGTTAAGCTCACAGCATATTAAGCCACAGTATTATAACTCTAACTCACTTATTTGTATTTTAAAATAATTTATTAATCCAAACATCTAATATCTCTCAAAACTTGCCAAATTCTGTGTCTCACACTGTTACTTCTTAAAAATATGTATTATACCATAAACCTCACTATTGTCATCACTGACATTTCATCTTCTGCTTTGCAGGTGTGAAACCCCCTTTGTCTTTCATTGTCTAGTAAATTGACATTAATGAAGTTAATTTATTAACTTTATATTAATAAAGTTAATAAATAATAAATAATAATAAATTTAAAATTTAACTTTACTATTAATAAAGTTTTTGAGCTATATTCAGAATGGGTTATGTATCTTAAAATTTGAGTTGCAGCTTAAATATAGAATTGCAATACTTATATGAAGATAGTGCAGTATACGTGAATATCTAGAATACTCTGTGATTACTTCAGGTAATTTCTACAACATTGTGGAGTAAAAAGTGAGCAGCTTTAGAGAAGGAGGAAAGCATTACATATTTCTCAAAAGTCCTCTGTGTATAACAGAAGTAATCATGAGGGATTAATGTTTTGTAGAAATAAACAAAAAGTGAAAAGAGGAATTAAAGACAGTAATAACAAAAATGACAAAAGGAGAAATACAGAAGCCGCTTGTTGCAAACCTGTCAAATTCAAAACTTAATCAATTAATGTGTATTAAAAACGCTGTGTAAAGAAAAAAAAACCTCACAAGATACTGTAAGATGCAGGGATATTGCGATAATCACATTAGAAGATAGAAGAAATGTCTGGCCAATGTTTTGCACAACTTGGAGTGTGAAAAGTCATTATCAGAACCTGAGAGACAAGTAACAAAATTGTATCAACATGAAGCGTTATCAATATCTATAACCAAAGAGCTTCCTGATGCTGCAGAAATTATAAAATTTAAATTTTCAATTCTAAAATGGCCTGCTACACTAGGCGCAGCAGAATCTGTTCACATCCAGTACTTTATTTTCATTGCATTTTCTTCATTTGGTTCTGCTTTCTTTGACTTGATTGATCTCACCTCTGTTATGCTGAGATTTACATTAGCGGAGGAGTTGGACCTGAACATTTTACAGCTGGCAAACAACCGAAGAGGTGAATATTGTAAGATGTAGAAATATGTTTTGTTTTCTTTAAATAGCAAAACTGTCACTGTTTGCAACAGTGATCCAGGGCTTTGGTCACAGATAAGTTTGCCTTATCAACATTATTTCTATGAATAAAAATCACCAGAATGTGACATAACAATACCTGTTAACAATCAGTGATACATTACAACGAGTGATTAAAGAGTGGCCTTTTTTTAATCTTCTTTCTCATATTGCATTCCCAATCAAAAGTAAGTGTCTTTGAATTTCACAGTTTGTTGGTAAAATGATCTCATTTTTACAGAATTGTTTTTTCTATCTGTTCTGGAAGTTCCCCTTAGAAACCACAAAGTAAATGTCTGCTGCTCAGTTAAGAAATCTACACTTGTATTCTGCAGGCATCAGTTTTGTTTTACCCTCAAATTCCTAATGGAGTTTAAAATTAAAATTAATGTTTCTGTTTACTTTCCAGTATATTTGAAATCCTAATCAATGATGTCAACACATCTCAGTAATAGTGTTTCTCTGTTAAGGTCTGATATAGGCAATAAAGGAAGCATGGGGCACTGTTCAGTAGGCCAATCACTGGAGGATATTTTTTATGTTGTCAGCTGTGAACCAACTGAGCTGTAATAAATAGTACAATTAGGGGAAATAAAATAGCATGCTGACAAGACTGAAATGATATTGAGCAGGACACTTTGCAAATGCATAATCTTTTGCCCAAGATGATTAGAATACAAATAGAAAGGGGAAAACAACAGCCTACCCAGAAATTAAAGACATTCCCATTCTCTCAAACCCATTTTACTTTATGTCTTGTAAAGCTCTTTATCTCACTAAAAATGCAGTGTTCTACCTTCCACATATTTTCCTGAATTCCAGCTTTTGATACATTGCAGCACTCACAAATGTTGATCAGTTATCATTTAAATATTTTCTTTAGATAATCTTTCATATGTACTTCTCCTGAAGCTGTCACTCCATCATTGAAACTTGATAGCGCAATATATGGACCATTATGTCTCCTCCATTGACATCATTATACAGCTGCTGTTTTACAGGAGTCTCTTTTGTTCTCACAGTCTTTTCTGTTACTAGCACAGCTGTCTTAGTTGTACATTGCCTTTGTTGATTTCAGTTTAGTGAATCTGTTTAAATCAGTTGATAATCTGGATCTAAACCTTTGTCATCAACATAAGACAAATATTTTCCAGGGAAAAAACAAATAACAGGCACTTAAGCATAAGCCTTCCTTTTAAAATACAATTTAAAATATAATTTATCATTGAATTTCATTTGGAAAAAAAAGAAAAAAAAAAGAAAAAAAAACCTTCTCCCTCTTTTCTTCTACACAGCAAATTTAAATTATGAATTCCTAGAGAATTTGACTATGTAGTGTTATATGTACATAACAAACATTGTAAATTAGATTTTGTTTCATTTTGTGAGTTAACCATTTACATTATTACCATCTGTAAGTACTATGACTGTGCCTGCCACTTCAAATAGATTCCTCTGTTAGTTTTAGGAGTTTTGCATCTTTTCCATTAATCTAAATTTTAGAGACCTTTTCATTTACTGATACAAGTCTCCTAGAAATTCTTCATGAATCCATACTGTACATCAGATTCAGTTTGTGATATCATTTCCTGAGACGTATGAATATTGCACTACATTCTAAGGACAGTAACAGAATTTACAAAGTCAGAATAGTATTCAGCTGTCATGATGGTTAAGGAAAACAACCCCCATCAATGTACCTTTCAAAAGTAGTTAAGAGCCAAACAGAGAATTTAATTAATGCAGTATGCTCTTCACCAATATGCTTGCTGGCCATAAAGCCTGAAATATTGCTACCAGTACATTCATTTTCAAACCTATCAGAGAAGTCTTACAAAAATTTTCTTAAACTTTCCTTCAGTGGATTGAAAACAAATATCCAAAACCAATGTAAAACAGAAGATGACTATTTGTCTTTCAATGCTTAAGCATATTGATATTATAATTAAACAATGATGTAAGCTCACTTAAAGCACAGAACAACAGCACAAAAAATTAATTACTTCTCTACAATAATTAATTGATGATAATTTACATTTTACAGTAAGAAATATTTATAAAAGTATATATAATGTTTAAAATATATTCAACCTATATTAAACTAGTATTAAACTGATACCTGCTAGGATATTTATTCTGAAAGAACATACTGCAGCACAATACAAAATAAATCACTGATACTTTTTATCAAGTTATTCAATATAACTGGCTTCTCAGCATAACTCATATTTGTCAGACCACAGCTGTCAGAAGAAAATACCATAGATCTTGAATCTATGGTAGAAAGTTATGAAGTGAATGTTAATAGGAAAATACATGCAGCACTATTGATACTTAGTGAAATTTTATAACCTCATACATTAAATATTTCCATTTTCCATTTTCAAATTAGACCTCTTCTAATTTCAGTCAGAACTGAAACACATTAGAGGAGGAGCAGATCAAGATTAAGTTGATACTGAGAGTCCCTCTTGCAGGTCCAGTTTCCATCTGTAGCAGTGGGGAACAAAGTCATGTGGACCCCCATATGCATCCAAAGGAGATCCCTTTATTGTAGAAATTGGCCCCTTTTTAAATCTTTAATTTCAACCTGACACAACTGGAACCAAACCCAGATGTGACAGAACTTAACAGAAAAAGACACCCATTGGCTGGCTCAGCTTCCACTCTGCTGTCTGCTTGTCCTATCATCCAATCAGCTTCCTGCTCATACGCTCTCCATGTATTCCTCCAGCCAATCAGCTTCCTGCTCATACGCTCTCCATGCGTTCCTCCAGCCAATCACAATCTCCCTTCCAGCTGACTCTCTCCTCATAACCGCCTCTCACTCCATAGCTGGCTTCCACCCATCCAGCCTGCAGCTGTGCCTTTCCCATGGGGCCCTCTGGTGAGCATAAGCCTTAACCACTCTAATAATTGTCACTCCATATCCTACTTCCGTCCACATGCTTTATCATCAAGGTAACTTGTTAGATACCAATTCTAAAATTAGTTTGGTAACAATTATTAAATCTGATCGTGTTTTACTTGATTATTGCACTGAATAAATTCAAGTGCTTTCAATAAACAGAACCATTCCCTTGATTAATGTGCAATACCTGTGATTTGTGACATGCTTTACTTGGTAGCCATGTATGCAGAACTAAACATACCAGCTCTGATTATTGCACAAAGAAATCTTCTTTCTTTTTTCTGTTTTTAAAAACTATTTTCTATTTCCTTAGCATTTGGATTAAATCTATTTCTTGTGATCACAAAAAATTGTTCTTATTAGAGGAATCCTGCGTCTTGTCAAAACAGGAATGTAACAAGAGAAATAATTCCACCTATGTCTTTGTCACCCAGAGATAAACCAATATATTGATTAGCTGGGAGATTAGCAGCCAGCCACCAGCAGTCAGAAGTAATTAGTTGCATAATTGTGACTTCAGTGCCCCAGATTACTTTCCTTACTGTATAAAAACCATTTCTTCATGAAGGAGAGTGTATCTCTCAATACCCTTTTTAGATACTATGTATGAATTCGGTAACCCAGTAACCCTGAACTCTGCTCATTCCTTTTGTCAATAACATGTGCCACTCATGTCACAGAAGCTGGGAGCTCAGCACCTTTCTTCATTTTATTTAGATCAAACTGAATCAGTCTGTATCTTATGACCAAAGAGAAGAATGCAGTGGAAGGGTTTATACTTTACAAATTATTAAAATCTCAGCCAACTTTATGGATCAATGATTGACAAGGCTTAGTTGGATAACACACTTGCAGTCTTACAGAGACAAGCCAGGGCCTCATCTGTTAACAGAAGCCAAAAGGGAAACGCCAGAGAAATATCCCAGAGAAATATCCCAGCAGAAATATCCCAAATATCCTATGCTCCTCTAGGAATGTGACACAGCCAAAGGTCCAGCTTAGGTGCCTTTGTACCAGTTCATGCAGCATGGGCAGAAACAGAAAGAATTGGAAGCTACCACCATGCTACTAAAAACCTATGACTTTGTAACTGAATTTTGCCATTCCTGAAACTTTGCTGGAACTAATTCCGTTCCTGGAGTGTGACTATTGAAGCCTACAGGCTGTTTAGAAGAGCCAGGAGAGGAACAAGAGGTGGATGCCCTCTGCATTAAGAGGAGGATTGAGTGTGAAGAGTTGTCTCTGAAGAACAGCCATGAGAAGGTCAAAAGCCTGTGGGTAAGAATCTGAGACTGAGGCAGCAAAGAAAACTTTTTGGTCAGTGTCTACTACAGGCCCTTGATCAACAGGATCCTACTGAAGAAGCTTTCATGCCCCACAGGCTCTTTCTTCCAGGGGGCTTCAGCCATCCTGACATCTGCTGGGAAAGTTGCACAGTGAGCTGTAGGCAATCCAAAAGGCAAGGTTAGCAGTCTTGAGGGGAGCCTACAAGAAAGAAGAGAGATTATTTACAAGAGCATTTAGTGATAGAACAAAGGGAAATGGCTTCATACTGAAAGAAACTAGGTTTAGATTAGATATTCTCGATTGTAGAAGTGTTGAGGCAGCGGAAGAGGTTGCCCAGAGTAGCTGTGGATGCCCCATCTCTGGAAACACTAAAGGCAAGCTTTGATGGGGCTCTGCAACCTGATCTAGTGAAGGGTGTCCTTGCCCATGGATTAAGGGTCAAAACTAGAAGATATTTAAGGTCCCTTTCAATCCAAACTGTTCATGTTAATGCCAGAAGGTCAGATCCATTTAGGCTTACATGTTTATTTTTATCTTACAGCTCCTGTTTTTAAGGTAGTAATTCTAAGAAATCGCCTTGAAAAAGCCTCTTGTCTTGTACACATAGTGCTGTTGATTTACAGTAGCAATAAGTTTGGATCTTAAAAAGCCCAGGAAGTTTATGCTATTAGCACTAAGTTTTCAGGAGAGATAATAAACACTGGCTTTTAAATGCTAGTGAATGATTTTAAAATCTCAACAAAATAAAATAGAAAATACTAAGTTAAGCTATTCATTAAAATCTTTATTGAGGAAAGACTAAAAACCCACTTCCCATATATGCATGCTTGACAGAGATTTGGGTCTGAGCCAGTGGAAATCTGTTCTAATAGTTCTGGAGGAGATAAAGTTGTCTAGAAGTGTTTTTCTTTTTTGTTTCTATGAGTTTGAAATAACAGGGCAGTAATCTCCACTGAATATCAGAAAGATAAATTGGTCTTATAAAAAAGAAAACCAAAAAAACTCAGAAACTCTGGATGTCTAAATAGAGAAATTAACCACGTGAATTCCAGCTCGCTTTAAATTCTGATAAAAACAATTACTGTTATTATTAATCCTGCAATTGTAATTCTACTTTTTACATATCTTTATGCTTGATATTTCAGAATGATGACTGTGACAAGATTTGTAGAATATCCACTATTGAAACCTAAGAAAATTACTCATTTTGCACTTGAGAATCTTTGCATAAAAGCAGGATAAGGACAATTAGCAGTTTCATAGAAATTAGTATGAGGAATAATCAAGCTACACTTTAGTCAAATTTTTATTTACCTCCATAGAAAGACAATTTATTGATAGATAATTTGGAAAAAAAATGTCTACAAGGTATGAAAAGGGAAATTTCTTCTCTACCCTACATTGCTGGGGTCTGTACTGGGAACTGCATTCATATCTGAACACTGTACACCCCAGAAGAGATCAGTTCATGGATCCAAATGAGACAAAAGAAAATTACTAGTTGTACAGAAATGAGAGCAGGTTTAGAAGGAACTTATTTAATTTCTAAAACTTAAGATTGAGTACAGGAGTGTTGATGCTCTCACAATTCATCAAAGACTGTTGCTATGAGCAAGGGAATAAAATGTTCTTTATGTCCATATTTAACTGGGTTTCAAACTGAGCACTGCAGATTCAGGTTACAGTCTAAAAAAAGCATTTCGACGGTAACAATAATGAAACAGTTTGATATAAGTAGACTGTGGAGACCTTTAAACGAAGGTTAAGTAAACAGCTATAGGTGGGTTCATAGCTAGAGCTAATATTGCCTTAGATCTTGAAGGTTAACTAGGTGACATACCAATCGTCTGTCCTTCTATGTGAGCTGTACAGAAACCTACAGAGAAGAACAGAGGTTTGCCTGAGTGTATTTACAACAAATGGGGTGAGGGGAGAGGGGATGAACCAACACCAACCTTCTATACATCATGGCTCACATTTCCTTATCAGATTGTTGTGCTTCTACCCGTGAAAACTGGTAGCGTTGGTGACTTGTTTGAAATTTATAATATAATAGGCACATGATGATAAAATAAGAAGAATATGTAAGGGTGGGAGCTATAGCAAAATAAACCAGGTTCCATTGGCAAAAGGATTAATGGTTGGATACTTAATTTTTCCTAGGGGTTCTTGTATTCATTGTAATTTTTTAAAGCACTCTATTTCATCAAAATATGAAAGACCCTTATCTTTCCATAGAAAAGTGTTAGACAACTGCCTTTTCCTTTTCCTTTATGCCTTTGAGGTTTTGGCCCAAATCTGTAAATAACTATAAATCATTCCTGCACAACAGTTAATACAGCTGAAGCAATAGTCAGGGCCCATGCAATGGTAACTTTCAGATGTTTTTGAAATGCTTCAGCACTGAGCTAGAGTTTATTTCAGATATAAAATAGATAGAACAGGTGCTATCAAACAGTTTTATTTCCTTTATGACATAAAGCTTCAATCCCATGAATGACAGCCTAGGTCTTTCCAAATAGTAAACTTGATGAGAAATGGATTGAAGAGGTTTGCAGTGATAACCTGAAGGCACAGAGGAGACAGTACTACAGAGAGAAATATGGAAAAATCTAGCTAAACTTAATGTGCAAACCAAATGGAAAAATTTTGTATTTTAGATGGGTTTTAGGGAAGAGACATTTCCCTATCATACAATTTTTCCTGATAATGGTAACTATTAAGAACAATAAAGCAAATTTCACAATGAAAAATATTTACTTTAAAAAATCCCAAAGACTCTAAATGTTATAATTCAAAACATTTAGAGGAAGGTAAATAATTTTTCTTCAGGTAATTGTGCTTTACTGTTTACTTTGATACACCTTAACAGAAATGTATAGAATAAGAAATTAGTTCTTGCTGTTATTCTTGATCCTGTCCCTGAGGAAGAAGAAGCAGAGACAATGTGTGATGAACTGCAGTTCCCATTCCCTGTCCCTCTGCTGCATGGCAGGAGGAGCTAGAGAAAACCAGGAGTAGCATTAGGCCCTTGAAGAGGGGAGGGGTGGGGGAAAGGTGCTTTGTTTGGTTTGTTTTTTTGTTTTTTTTTTTTTTTATTTTTATTTCTAATTATCCTACTCTGATTTTATTGACAATAAACTCAATTATTTCACTAGCTGAGTCTGTTTTGCCCATGACAGTAACTGCTGAGGCTGAGTGCTCTCTCTCTCTTCATATCTGGACCCACAAGACTTTCATTATATTTTTGCTCTACTGTCCAGCTGAGAAGGGGAGGGATACAGCAGCTTTGGTGGACATCTGTCATCCAGCCAAGTTAAACTCACCATAAGGTAGCTCTGCTTTTGGTGAAGTGCTTTTTGGTTATGCTCAAGAATTTGTTCAACTTAAGCAAAATCAGCAGCTTAACAAGGTAAGAGACTAGTGTGTCACTCCTTCCAAACTTTTTAAGTGCCTGCAATATTTGTTCAATAGCTGGATTTTGGCTTTAAAAAGATCCAAAGCAAACAACCAAAACAAATTTAAAAAATTAACAAATGAACAAAAAAGAAAAGTAGGGTTTTTTCAGTTATAAACACTTACAGCCAGAAAATAAAGTCTAAAAGCTGACAAATCCAGAAAACTGTTGCCTTTAAAAACAAGAGAAGCATTCTCTTTCACACTGAGTAAAGATTTTAATGCTGTATTAGATGAAATAGGAAAAAGAAAATCAGGTAGAATCAAATCTGGGGGGAAAAAAATAAAACAACCTGAAGAAATATAATTTATCTTCTTGTTTCCAGACAAAAATTTGAAATAGTTAGGTAGTGCAAGAAAGGCAAGATAATCAAAATGAATTTAGGGATCCATATTCATCCTATCTAATTTTGAGTGCCTAAATAGTGTACAAACTTAAGAACTTCTATGGCTAAGGTACTGTACAAAGTCCATGTAGAAAGATAGACTCCTGTAACTGGTGCTTTACTTCATTCCCAATCTTAAAATGCTTCATGAAAACCACGTCCCTTGCAAGCTTTAGTGAACAATTGGGACAACCAGTATTATCTAAGCATATTGGAAAAGAAGGCCTGCATTCAAATCAGTGAGAGCTAAAGAGAAAGGCTAGGAATAAGGTATTTAGAACATCTTTATCAACAAGAATGAACAGAAATGATCCCAAAGGAGGAAAAAAAATAAATTAAGCTTTACTCAGAAGAACAGATGCCTCTAACTTTCAACTTTAAATGTATACGAGACCTAAGAATGCAGATTTACAGAGATGTGGCCCTATTAATTGAAGGCAACTGGCCTTTAAGTAATTAGCTTGAGTATTCAAAGTTTTTTGAGTTTTATGGGATTTCTTTGAACTACTTAAAATGTCTCACACCTAAGTTTATGAATTTTGAAAATGTGGGAGAAATGTGATCACAAATAATAGGGAAAACACTTGTCAATATTTTACAGTCTAAATTTATGTTATAATATAAAACTTACTCATTAATTTCTGTTCTTTTGAAAATTTTAATCTTCAGCTATTAACATTTTTTTTCAGGAAATTGGTCTGTTGGGTTTATTTATACACCACATTTATATTTGATAATAGTTCTGGATCGGCTCTTTCATTCTCTTCAGTTTACAAGAGGTCCAGCAAGTAGATAGCTAGGACTCCATAATTTCTTCCCCTTATTCCAGTTCTGGCAAAGAGTGAGTAATTTAAAGACTATCCACTGTCATCTACTGACAGAAGTTCACAAGAGAGTCTCCATTGCACTTCCTTTTGCCTCTAAAATAAATGACAATTCATTTTTGAAAAGTGAAGAATTTCTCAAGGTGGAAGAATCTCCACTTCCTTTGTACTATTGGGATATAAATAAATAAAGAGCACTTTTATTGTCCCTATACTGGGGTTGCATGACCAGGTTTTGTGGCGGGAAGAGGGAGGCCACATGGTGTGCTTCTGAGGGAAGCTGCCAGAGGCAGCCAGCACCAGACAAGAATCCCAAACCCTCCCTCCCTGGGCCAAACCACTACAGAGATAAGTGAGAGCTCTTGGCCAACCCTTTTGTTCCTCAATCAGCTTGAAAACAAGCCCCTCTTCACTTGTCCATCGTGCAACAAATGGGAAGAAATTAATTTGAGAAATCTAGCCCATAACAGCTTTTCACATTTCTTTTATTTTACCTGGTTTCATAAAGAGGACTATTAAGACTAATAAGACTTTTCCCAGGTATACAAAATTATGATAAATCATATCTTACCAGTGAATTTGAACTATGAAATTAGTTTTCTGTTTGCAGTGATTTCCCCTTTGAAACATTTTCTACTCATACTGACAACTTGACCAGTGACTTTTTAGGTGAGTGTGACCTAACTTACATGGCTCCCAATGCAGTACCCCTTTTAAAAGTATGATGATAAGAGTTTTTGAAAAATACTCTTAGTTTTTATGAAGACAAAACTCAGTACTTTATGTATGTGTATATAATATTTCAAACAATATTTCATATTAGAAATAGTTAATAATTCTGATATTTTAGAAAGGTGAAGAAAAAGAAGGAAGTATAGTGAAGTATGTGGTAAATGCAGCAAGCACAAGCAAAAGAAGAAATACACTGCTTCATCTTGATTGTACTGTATTTCTGTATATAAAACAAAAAAGAAAAACAACAACAAAACCAGCTAAACTTTCTTTGATGGCACTGGTGAATATAAGAGACAGAGAACTAAACTTTATTTCTTACATGAGTACAACTGTCACCAAAGCCAATAAGAATCCTGTTCTGTGTGGATATTTGGCCCTTAGTGGCTGTGAGTAAAGTATTGTGTGGCAGTGATGCTCAACAAGCGTGGACATGACAGCTGGAAGATAAATATAAAAATAGATTGGAAGTGACAGTGAGTCTGACTATATGCACAACCTTTATTGTAGAAATGAGCTAAAAGTAACATCTCAAGTTCTGTCACTTTTCTTGCTACTAGCAGCTATTTTTATGAATCCATAATAATCAAAGTGATCTGTAGGTCAAATGTTTCTATGGAGAATAAAAATGGAATTATTTGCTGAAGCTGAATATGATATCCAATTTACAGTACCAATAACAAAACCATCTGATTTTAATGCAGAATCTTGGGCACAAAGATTCTCAAGGAATAATACTAACACTGTCCATCATTTCTTGCTGGCTGCAAGCAGACTCCTGATTTCAGTTTGGGAGAAGAATAAGGAAATACTTCATATATATATATGTATATATATAAAAATGTACATAAGCAATGGAAGAGAATCAGAATTTAAGTAGCTTTAGACAGTGCCATTCACATCATTTGGTCTGGAAGTAGAAATGTTTTTATCATTTGCTATTCCTGAAAATGTCTGAAGGGAAAGGTATTTTGAGTACTTTTGATATCTTTTTTACATTGTAATTCAGGTGTTGTATAAGCTTAAATTAGAACTTCAAACAATGTCTAAATAGTTTTGGTCCTATTTACATCCACTATATTGATAGCTAAATTATTTTTCATTTAAGTTATGTGGGGTGGCTTTTTTGGTTGGGGATTTTTTGGTTTGGGTTTTTTTTTTTTTTTGTGAAAAGATAATGTGATAATTTTGGAATAAGGATTCCCTCTTTAGAATTTAAGTATACATGGTATACCCATAAGTAGCCTAAGATGGCTAATATTGTTGAGCATCTGTACCCTTCATATCAGTTTTACTGCATTTTGCAACTAAGAAAAACTAATTATTGTGAAGATAATCAGCAATATAAATTTGGATGGGAATAAAAGTCTCAGACTTTTAGTTTCAAGGTCTCACACCTCTTAGGAGACCTATTAAATTAATATTTACCTGGGGCGTTTTGAAAGCCTGTCATAAATCTTTAAAGAAGAGACGTTACCTACTTCATGGGTAACAAGGGAAGTCTGCTTTTGGAAGGTTAATAGTTCAGAGAGACCTTTGAGAATGAGTAATTTAAGTTTTTTTCTAATTCTTGAAGAGTCATTTCCCCCTTGTAAGTATATTGAAAGATTAGGATAGATAAAAAGCAATGATCAGGCAGTGTAGAACTTGAGTTTCTTGTGGAGAATATAGGAAATAGAACTTATCTTCTTCCTTAAAGAGCAAATCCTTAAAGTCCTTTTTAAGACAGACCATAAGGCTAACATTTGATCAATGCTCTTGTTACACAATTTTTCTCAGCATTTACCATAATTAAAAGAAAATAAGACGATATGTTCAAAAAAGTGTGAAAGCACTTTTTATAATGCAAACATAAAAATGCATTTGAGTCATAGCACCTGCAAGAACTGAACAGAATTTAGACTGTTAACATCCATTATTAAAACATGAAAAAGTAGACTCAAAAACAAATTAAAACTCCCAAAACAACCAACCAACAAAAATCCCAAACCAAATAAACAAACAAAATGCAACAAAAACCCAACAACAAAACAAAACTAGGCACTGAGTTTCCAAAGGGTCTTTAGGAAATAATCTCAACCACAAAATAATTTCTTACATTAATTTTAAATGCTGAGTCTCTTTGCTTTTTTAATAAACATTAAAGATTTCTTCAGCTCTTTTCCTAAAATGCTGCATTGTGTGCTCTTTAATAAAAGAGCTCTGGAATAATATTCCAGTTGGCAAATTTAATAAAGCTCTAGGGTGCATTCTGAAATCCTTCCTCCCATATGCAAATAAATGCAAGCTGTTCATAAAATGCTAAAAACCACAAACCTGGAATGACACTGGATTTGAATGACTGCTGCTGAAAATAATATTTTACTTTAAAAATATAATTCAATTTGTACGATTGAGAACATTATAGTTACTTATTAGCTAGTAAATTATAATTTTGCTTTGTAGTACGCCACCTCAGAAAATATATCTCTATTTCATTGGCACATGTTCCACAGACTCATCAAAACAACAATGTTTTTAGATAAGAAGTAAAATAATTATATTCTAAATTTCACCTGTAATATACTTTTATTTTTTTGATAACTTGCAAGAATAGTAGAATCATTAAGGTTGGAAAAGATCACCAAGATCATTGAGTCCAACATCTGACTGAACACCATCACATTTACTAGATTATAGCACTAAGTGCCCTGGTCTTCCCTGAGCCTCCTTTTCTCCAGGCTGAAGGACCCCAGCTTCCCCAGCCACTCCTGACTGGATTTACTCTCTGGATCCTTCTCCAGCTTCACTGCCCTTCTCTGGACACACTCCAGCACCTCAGTGTCATCCTGGGGGCCCAGAACTGGAAAGAGGACTTAAGGTGTGGCCTCACCAGTGCTGAGGACGGGGGACAGTCACTGCTGGCCACACTATTTTTCATTCAGGCCAGGATGTCACTGGCCTTCTGGGCCATCTGGCACACTGCTGGATTACATCTGTCGGGATGCTGAAGGACATCCCCATGTTGTTTTTCACCAGGCAGATTTCCTGCCACTCCTTCCCGCCCCGTGCAGCATGTAACGCTGCCAGGGGATGTTGTAACCCAAGTGCACTTTGCCTTCTTGAGCCTCATACAATTAGCCTGGGCCCATCTGAACCTGTCCAGACCCCTTGGCAGCATCTTCCTACCCTCAGGCAGATCAACCACCCCACCCAACTGGTTGTTTGCTCCAGACTGAGTGAGGGTGCTCTCAATCCCCTCATGATGATCATCAGTACAGATATTAAACTGGGCTGGACTGACTCCATTCACCACCACCTTTTAAGCCATCTAGAACCTTCCAGCCATCCAGCGGCTGTAACCCAGCATAGGTGCACCTGTCCAGTCTGTGAGCTGCCATCATCACAGGCTTTACTGAAGCCCAGGTGAACTCACAAGTCTGTGGGGCTAGATGGGATTCACCTGAGGCACTGAGGCTCTGGAGCTGTTTCTGGTTGCTTTAGCAATGCCTTCACCGTGTCAGCCTCTCTCCCTGCTGTCTTTCTGCTTTCTCTCAGCTTGCCCTGACTCCAGGAGCCCACTGCCTAACTCCTTCAGGTGTTTTGCCCCAGAATTGACCAATTTACTGCTGTTGCTGCTGTCATCATGTACCTTGTTAACTTTCAATGAATTTATGCATTTAGTGGATGCACTATAATGTACTTAATGCATCCTAACTTTTAAATTATTGAATTTGTAACCTTTACAGCATTTTTATCCTTTTCTATTTACAAATGTTTAATAATTTTAAAAATATGTTTATGTTAAAAGCTTGGAAATTTTCAATTGAACAATACTTTTTTATTATAAATTGAAAGTACATTGGTTTTTTTTCCTTTTTGTAACATTGCATTTTTAGTTCATCTTTGGAAGTTATTGTTTATAAGAGTAAAAAATTAAGATATACTTAAAAAAAAAAAACCCTAAAATAATCTAACTCCCAAGGAAAATTAATGTAAATCAGTTCAACAAAATCTATAGGCCATTTTACTACATCTTATGAGAATTAAATTAGGTGATTTTTGAAATGTCTGCATCATAGTGCAGATTTTTACACTGAAGTTTTAAATACAAGAAAATATTCTTTAAAAACTCATATTGGTCCCTATGACAGATTTTCAATTGAAAACATAAAGTCAGAAAAACAGAAACTTAATATAGATGTCTACAACCATTCTACTCTCTCGAGACTTCCCTTTTTTTAGGTATCAAGATGCACTTCAAGGATGCAGTTTGTCTAACTTCTTTCAGACATCTGTTTAGGTTGAAATGAATCACATCATAAAATTACTTAATTTCCTCTAGGACTATAAAGTCAGTCTGAATGTATAAATTCCAGCCATGAGAACCTGAAACAGAGGTTAGTGTTTTTATTAACATCTACCCTTTAGCAAAGTTAGTTCCCTAATTTTTGTCTCAGAAAATCATATTTTACAGTTTCTGAATTTAAAGCTAAAATCCCTTTTTTTTTTTATCAGTCAGCAAAAGGTGTATTTAACACAATCTTAGTAAGACTATGTCTTAATAAGAATTAAGTGTTTCTAACTTTAAGAAGTTCAGAGAATAGCACTTTAATTTCATTCAAAAGGTACCATTTATGTACTAATAATACTTTCTGTTGCAGATACAGTCAAAGTTATGAGATTACATTTTACATTTATTTTTCTTGTGTCAATTAACAACCAGGAAAAACAAGGCGAGCTTTGGAAACACATTAGAATCAAAATGCTGCTGCTAGAAATTACTAACAGAATGGGAATTTAATCACATCATCACTTTGGAGACAACAGTTCAATACTACTATACCTCAATTATTCAGTGGCAGAAGTTGTAGAATGCATAGAACAGAATGTGTTTTAGACAAAGACAGCCAAGTTGCCATGAGCCATCTCATGTGTTAGGACTACTCTAACACAAAATGATTTGAGGTTACACTTAAATGGGTTAGGAATGCTCAAAGGGTTTCCCTGTTGGCTTTACTGTGGGAGTGGTAAACTCCAGGTAAGTGATGGTCATCAATAGCTGTCAGGAGTAATGTGTTCCATTACACCTGCAGCATTCACAAGAAGATATGTCCCTTTTGCTGTAAAATCCTGACAAGGTACATTTATTTTCTACCTTTGTTAAAAATCTTAGTATAAGTTGCGACTTGGTATTTCAGTAAAGAAAGGATATGTCATTCTGTGCTAAAACTTGAAATGATTTGACAGTGTATTTAGCTCTGTGTTAAATAGAAGTACTTTTCTTCAATGCTCTGTGAATAGCAGTTCTGGCAGTAGCACATGACACCCTAAAAATGTAGCTTTTAGATAAATCTTAACATACTGCATGGGACACTTATTTGTTACTGCAAAATGAAAAAAAGTAGTAGCAACCTAACTAGCCATAATTGTTAAGTACATTTTTCTTTGATGTTGAGCACCTGAAGAAAAACAAACTCAAACTTTTACTAGCTCTAGTAGAGCAATTTAAACAGTAGGGATTAAATCTGATTTTGCAATGAAACTGTAAGAGCTTTGAGTTACAAACAAAGGTAGATTCTCATGGGAAAGTAAAGGAGAAACTATTAAATAATACAGTTAGTCTTTCTATTTCATCATTTTTAGTAATGCTTCCTTGGAACCATCGCTTCCAAATGTATAATATTGAAATTTATTATAATTTCTACTGTTTGTCCCTCCCCATCTATTTTTTATGAATTTGTGAGTTTTGTTGAGTAGGCCAGAAGTGAAAATTGTTCTGCTAGCACATAGCACATACTTGTTTGGTAAAGTATTAGGAACTGTCAGAACTGCATAAGCTTTTTTGCATATATGTATGAGTTGATACATATGTCCAGTGTCTAGACACAACTGTGATGAGAAATTTCAATTTTTTTTTAAATTATTCATTTACATGTTATGCAACTGGCTTACTCTTACATTATATTAATTATTATTACTGCATTTTAAAAACTCTGTCTTTAGCATTAGCCTCCTAAATGAGCTCTTGCAATAGAGTGGAGCCAAAGCTGTTTAGTTATCATTGATATCCACAGTCCTTGGTGCCTGTTGGTTGTGAGGCCCAGGAGATTGCTCAGGGGAGCTCCTTGCTGAAAGGTGTCGGATCTAAAGTGAGCCGGTCCTCTTTCTTCTCTGATTTTCCTGATTTATACCTGACGTTTCTGTACTGTTGTACCCCTCACAAACAGTATATAAGGAAGTTTTATCTGCTCCAGATACTGCTTTTATAGTTTTTGAATGGAGCAGTATTTTTGAATGCATTTTTCTTATATATTTGAATACAGAATATATGCAGAATGCCTTGCCAGTTTTTAATCTTTCCCTTTGCTTATCTCATGCTTTTACTGATTTTTATTACTTGAATTTGTTGCCTCTTTGGTGGTCACACAGATCATATGCAAAATGTTCCTACATTGTCTTTAGCTATGCCATAATTGTTTAACAGAATGCTTATATACTATTGCTCTTTACACTGCTTTATACTACTTTACTATGCTTCTGTTAAGCTATATCCTGGCTAATGTAGTTACAGTTTATAGACCTTTATTTTGTCTCTGAACTCTCTCACCTAAAGAAAAACCATAGTAATAATAGAAATTACATAGACTGAATCTGCTTCTTATTTACTTCTCACAAGCAAAATTGTGCCACTTTTCTGATTATTTTGTGTGAGTATCATTACCCAGTCCTTCATTTTAGAGGCCTGATGCGTGAGTTCATTAAGGTTAGTCAATTTTAAAGCCGTTTTTTAATGGTAAGTACACGATACAAGTTAGTGAGGCTCATTATAAAGTTAAACCTTTGCTTAGGTACTTTGATGTGATGAATTTTGAGGCCACATCTACCCTCTGAAATAGTGCACAGTAGAGGCATCTTTACACCTTTTTGATCTGTCAGTCTCCAGGATGAAAATTCACATACTCTCATGAATGTGGATTTTTTCTGATTCAGAATGAAAGTTCTGTAGTCAGTGTGAAAAATTACATCAATGGTTACACTGAGTTTGAGAGCCTGACTTCAATCCCTGCATAGATTTAAGACAGTTAAATGTGTTGTCTAGTGTCTCAGAGCTGAGATGTATTCTTTATCTTGAATAAGAGAAATAATTTGAAATAATTTTATCTATCTGCTTTATATTTTTTTGTGGAAAAATAGTATTTTTATGATACTATAAAATTAAGTTTCACTAGAAATGTAAAGCTGCTCTCCAGCACAAAAAAATCCTTGGTTATGCCAGGGTAATAGGTCTTTTCCTGGCCAAGTGGAGGAATAAAAGCTTCAACAAGTAACTGTGGTAAAATGGAACACCAGGTCAGATATCTCAAAAGCCTCTCTGAATGAGCTGTATTTTGGTCAGTTTTGATTGAGTCTTTTTTCCCCTCAGTTGCAGGCTTATCAGGGTAAGTCAGTTAGAACTAACATTGTATATATTAAAAGGAGAAAATCTAAAAAAGATAAAGACAAACGACAGACAATTATTTTATGCTATAATCTCTATTCAGAGTATGGGAGATGGTAGTGTTGTAAGTCTAACTTTACCTAGGAAACAGTCACGAGTGCAGTACAATTATTCTTGTTAATTACGTAACATAAAATGTAATCTTGTAATCTGCGTAACAAGTACTTAGAGGCTGCCATAAAATTTACTTGAAAGAAGTACAGATTGCTCGCCCATGTTAAATTTTCCACTTGTTCATTGCACAGATTAGCAATGAACATTAATGACAAGAGAATCAATGGAGTATGAAAATCCCAGAGTACATGCATCTGGAACGTATAGGAATAGTCATGGCTTTCTATTACAATCTTTCTGTTTCTTTGGCAATAATTTAAATCTTTCAAAGGACTAAAACAACAAAAATCTTATCCTCATTTGTTTGTGCATTAAGATTAATTGTTTAGTAAAGCTGTGTGTTTACTCAGTTGAAAGACTAGATGCTTAGAGATTGATTTTACACTGTAACAATAAACATTTGAGTATGTCTTTTCACATGTAGTGCTGGTGTGGGCTAGGGTCCTGAGAATAATGAAGAATGTTGTTATTGTCTGTGAAGTTGTAATCTATAAAAAAAACATGCTTATCACAACATACATTTTCATAGCATTTTTACTCCTACAGCAATATCAGTGAAAATTTGAGGAACTCAATAAGAAACATTCCTTTCTTTGCTTGTTTATTTCCAACAGATAATAAACTGAGAGTGCTAGGGTAAAGGTTGTGCTGATATGTTTTGAAGGCAGTTATATCTTGCTATGCAATTCTATCAATTCTAGTTTGGATGTTTCAATTTCTCAGAACTGAAGTCTTGAAAAAAGTTCTAAGAGCACTAGAGCAACAGATTGAATATCTGCAAGGACAAAATCTAAAAGAAGCGTTACTGGATATGTAATAGAAAGCACACTGTACTTCCAGGTGTAAAGGTCTCTAAGGGACTGAAGAGTAGAAGAATATGGATGAAAAGTAAGTTGAGTAATACTGCCGAATTTTAATATAAAAACTATTACATTTTTTAATACGCCAAAAATAACTGTAAACTGATAGTGAGAGTTCCATGGAATGTCTGAGATTCTACATTAGTTAAACAGTTATTTTAGGTTTGATTATTTTCTGCTGAAGAATATTTTTGCTTTTTTTCCTCATTCCTGTTAAGCATCCAGTTAAGCAAGAGACTCCTTGTTGTTGTTACTTCAAATAAACTATTTGTTAGCTCTTCATTAACATAGTCTTATACCATTTATGTTACAGGTTTATTATTTCTAAGGCTTATTAAGTTGAGTTTATTATTTACTTTTAGCACAGAAACATCCTGAGTATCTGTACAGCATATGATTTTGTGCAAAAAAGAATAAATTAAAGAAGATTTGTACAGAAATAAATTAAATATTCTTCAACTTAGAACTAGGAAAAGAGAGTTGACAAGGATAGTCAAAAGCTTAACAACACTTATACAGCATGAGCTTTTGAAAGTGCACGAAATTTACAGATATATCTTGTTTTGCTTGATAAATATTTTATTTGGTGTATAAAATCACACTGAACATAAAATATTAAAATATTACCATATTTTTTAATAGTCTGAGGTAGTGAGGGAAAGCAACAAGAATGAAAGTTATCATAGAAGAGAAGAGAGAGATAATGGGAAAAGTAGAAAATATACAGTGGTATTGCTATGATGCAGAGAAGAAATTAAGAAAAGGGAAAACAGAAACCATTAGAAAGTTGCATCCTGAATTATTCAGAGCTATGTATTTATTCATCTGTACCTTATTATTGTGATAGCTGTGAATACAGGAAGTCTGGAATGGATCTGCAAATGGTTGCGATTCTAATAAACTAAAATGTTTGGTCACTGCATCATCTAACTCATTTACCTCATGCTTAGAGTGATTATAGAAACCAGAAATCTGACAACCAAACAACAGTGGGAAAATATAACATGGAATAAAAACTGGAGATTTATTTTATTTCTTTTTATTGCATAATACATCTGTTGATACATAGGTATCAACATGATAGGTTCATGCTTAAAAAAGCATTTATCCCCTTGGAACACCTTTGGTCCTCAAATGAGTATTTTTATTCTTAAGTTCATATGGCTTAAAAATTTGTTGTTGCCTTCCTGTGTTTTCTGTGCAAGGTTATTGACAAGTGCAGAAGAAGAGGGAGAAATCTTTACATTCTCTTTGATGAGAGGTAAAAAATAAGATGTGTGTGAGAGTGCTTTATTTTATTCAAGGTCACAGACAGTTGTCAGAGATCTTGTACACAAAGCATATTTGCTGATGTCAGAGGCAGAGCATGGGGCTCTGGAGGAGACTTGCATCTCAGAATTTATCTGCCATTTGCCTGGAGTTACTTTCTTCATTACTTTCTTCATTAGAAGACATGCCAAGTGGGGCCTAAGAAGAAAATGTTTCTGGATTAGGTGTTCTACAACATACACACACACATGCAGAAAAAAACCCCAAAGAAAGATTCAACCCCTGCCTGAAACAAAACTAAAAACCCACAACCACCAAAAAACAAAACCAGAGAAAGAAAAGGAGCAGAAAGGTGCGGAAAGGAAAGGTGCAGGAAGAGGAGGAGAAGGAGAAGGAGAAGGAGAAGGAGAAGGAGAAGGAGAAGGAGAAGGAGAAGGAGAAGGAGAAGGAGAGAGCTCTTGTAAGTGAGCATTCAGCATCTTTCTCAGCAGCATCCTATGATGAATGGACAAGAAAGAATCAGACATGTATAGGGTATGGGACAGCCTGCAAACAGCCTAATAAGAAAGAATCATGCCTGCCTTCATGTTATTAAATACATGCATGCACTTCATTTTGTTTAAATTAAAAAATGTTCACAATTCAGAGGTTGGTCATTAATGTGCAGTGGATATCTGTATCTTGAAAAAGTGTACTTAAATCTGTGACTCCAGGTAGAGAAAATGACAAAAACTAGCCACAAGGGTGTTTAATGGTTTAAATATTTTAATTTGAGAAAACTTTCTTCTTTTGATGCAGTGAGAGGATAGATATGAATGAACAATAACGTAGATTTAGAAATTTTGCACATAGTAGCACTACACTTCATCCAAAATAAGCATGTAAAATAACCACATGGAAGCTGGAGTCTCTGATGAGTAACAGCTGCAAATGTAATATGGTGTACCATAAAAAAAAATATACCTAGGGAGGTTAATAGGTATGAAAACATACATCAGAAGCATGATTTCATCTTGGGCTATCATAGCCATGAAAATTACTGGTGTGCAACAAGTACATTATAATTTATGCAGTGGTAAGTACTCTTATGCCTGAACTTTAAAAGGTTTCAGATGAACATTTTTACCTGAAGGCATCTGCTAAATGTGTGTTTCTTCCTCCAATGAATGCTATATACAGCAGAATAAACTGAATACTGCTATTGAACTATATTTAGTTTTGCCTAGTTTTATTAATTTTCCCACGTCAAGAAAACTCACTACACAGCAATTTGCCTCTTAAAGAGGCATTGACAGAAGTAACCCATGTGCCACTCCTAGAGCAAGAAGGAAATGTACTATATCATATATTTAATTTTATACAGTCACCTCTCTATTAACTTGACAGGGATGGAAACTATGCAGAATTCAACAATACTCTAATAAAGCTTTCAAACATTAGAAATTAAATTCTGAAGATCACTTGTTGAATGACAACCTAATCAAATCAAAGTCCTATAAAACTCTATGACGTCACCCAACTATATGTCCTCTGGCAACTTTTAAAGGATGTATTTATCTTTTTATTGTTGTTGGTTTTTGTTGATTTAGTTTTATTTAACTTCAAATGCAGTTTATGAGTGCCTGTAATAAAGATACTGACAAAGTTGGTGTGGAATGTGGTGAAAAAAATGCAGTTATATTTGCTGCTGGAAGAGTAGCCTGATTAAGCTGGGAAATTCTCCAGTTTTAGCAAGAGATAATAAACAAGTCAAATTATTAAGCCCTGATCCCCACCCCTTAAAAAGAAATATATTGAAAATAGAAATTGATGTACCTTGATAATAATATACACTAACATACTCACTGACATAATTAATCTAATACCATGCATTTATCTTGAAAAATAAGAAGTTCTGTCATTACACAATAGTTTCCATAAATCCAGATGACATTATATGATAGGGCAAATCTAGGCATTCTAGCCACAAATAACTTTAGATGGAAGCAAATGCTCAGAAATTAGTTTCTGACTTTTCTGGGAATTAATTTTCAACAGCTATTCAAAAAATCAAGCTTATTTTCCAAGTTACTCTCACAGAGTCAGATAATTCTTTTCTAAGTTTGGTTGGTTTTGTTGCTGTTTTTGCTGCACAGAGAGACTTTGTACGTAGCTATTGACCCTGACTGATGAATGAAAACAGACATTCACAAACACATACAATTCTATGTTTACATTTAGTTTTAAGTGCCTGCCTTTGACAGCAATTATGCTCATTATTGTTGGGACATATATTTTCTAACAGTAGCATTCATGCTGGCCTTGTCCTATACCGTCACTCTGCTGTTACAAAAGAGGTAACAAGAATGATTCTTTAATGTTCATGACTTTTCCTAGACAGCTAAAATACATCAAAATAAACTTAAGAGAAAAACATTCCCTGTATAGTACTACATGTACACAAAAAATCTATCACCTTTTCAGTCTTTGTGGAAATTACTGTTTAGTGGCAAGGCTAAAAGTATTTATTTCAATGGAAGAAAAACCTACCAGTGTATTAACTCTCTTTATGATTATTATTGGAAAGTCATTACAAACCTGTCTAGAAAAGTAGGAAACATTGGGTTTTATTTAACTTTTAAAAGGTAAAAGCTAAAAAATTTAGCTGTACAAGATGAAGTGCAAATTTCAACCAATGTATTTTTATTAATTTTGTCAGGTCCTAATGTTTATAGGTGTGCTGCCATGCCCTGATTATGTACTAATACCTTTAAACTATGTTTTACAAATACTGTATTTCAGCATTACTCAAGGTCATTTCCCTAATAATTAAGCCTAATAAATATGCCAGCTTCAATTTTTAAATTATCCTGTAATTTGACATGTTATTAGCTTTTTAGCACCAAATATTTCATACTAGACTACCAGACTAATTCTAAAATAAAGCTGTTGAAATTTTCCCCAGTAAGTAGGATAGTAAATTTTTAAATACTATCCAATTTTGAAACATCTGTGGAAAAGGAGTGTGCAAAAAGATTTCTTCCTTCAGGCTTTAGAATTAGGCATACTGCAAAATTCTGTCTCATAAAGTAATAGTTCTAATTATTTATTTATTGAAGGAATTAAAGCTCCAGCTGGAATACAGCAAATTACTACCAGTGTTGAATCTTGCTTCAGTGAAACAGTGCATATAACATTGCACTGTTTCAGTAGTAGTATTTTTGATGAACAAGAAGCTTTTTTGAAATAATGAGAAATTACTTGGGCATTTGTGGTATGGGTGTGGGAAGTTTCTTCTCTCCACATTGTTTGTTGCAGGACTAAATTATAGTACTCATAATATACTTCACTAAATCTGCTTTGCAATGGCCTTAACAGCCAGCAAGCAGACAGTCATTTCCAAATTTCAGGAGAAATCTCCTTGTGTCCTGAAGTCATGACAAAGGTCTGCCTGCAGAGGAATGGGTATCTTATCCAGTGTATATATTTCAGGCCCTTCTGCTGTGTCAGAAACGTCCTAAAGGCACAACACCAGGATATCAAATCATTTGGATTGCCATGTAACAAAGAAAATGGGTAAATCTGGAGCACTTCATGAAATGACAAAGCAATGCTGGCTTTCAGTGATGGTATTTATTCATTGCTTGTCATGTTATTGTGCTTTCATCTCCCCAGTGTAATAGTTTCCAGTTATTAAACAGCTAAAGAACAATCACTCAAATGTTTGACTGTTCATTATACTATGCCATTAAAAGCAACTTTTGTCCAGAAAACATAAGAGAAATGAAACCATTGATTAAGCAGACTAAGTGATGTTGCCAATAATTCTTCAGTAGTGTATCTATTACTTAAAACTAATTTCAGGAACTCCAAGTGACCACAGTCAAGCATCAAGCTCACAAGAAACGCTAATTTTCCACTAAATTAAAAGCATTGGGTGATTTCAATCTTGCAGTGTGGAACAGCACATCCTGACAGCTGCTCTCCTTTGCTGTACTCGCATCATCCATGTAGCAACTGATGACACCTGCTCGCAGCACCTGCTTTCAGTTACTTTCTTCAGATGTTGGTTGGGCAGGTTTCAGGTGTAATTGAATCTTTGGCCAGAAATGATGTGTTTTGAGAATGTTCTCCTATTTTCTTCCTCCTAGAGTTGAAAATTCCCTGTTTGCATTGCGAAATGTAAAATACCAATATTTAATAAAAGTGATTTAATAAAGATGAGTGAAATTCCTGCCCACAGCAAGAGAGTTGGACCAGATGATCTTTAAACGCCAAAATCATTCTATTATTCTAGGATTTTAACATGTTTTGGATATTTAGGTCTCTCACTAATATTTGCTTATTTCTCCCAGGGATATACAGCCATTTAACTCTTTCTTAAAACATTTATGTGCATCTTCAAAGGCAGAGTGGTTTTCCTGGGTGAGCCCAGCTCAATGATTTTACACATTCTTTTTCTTCTTCCATATGCCACTCCAATGTTACACAATCCTCAGTCAAAAAGGACTTAGTTACTGATGAAGTATTTTTAAGAAACCCTGTACTGGAGACAGAGATATGACATCAAAATAAGCTGAAAATAGAAGGGCAACAAAGCAGTACTATGGTTATTATGAAGAGCAATTTTCTCTGTACCAGTCTGATTGCAATCTCTTGATAGTGTTTGGAAAATGCAAAAAACCCTACTACTTGGTAGGTAGTGTGCCCAATCAAGTGGAGTAAATGCATTCCTAGAACCACCCACTTTATTGTTGGATTTAATGCCCTATTGATTGAAGCACTGTATTTTGACAAACTCATGATGGTGTATTTAAAGCAAAGATCTGCCAACTGCTACACACATTTATTTTAGGGCCAACACAATGCAGTTTATTTTAATGCCCATAGCTATAGCTGCTGAAGAGGGAGGGAAAAATTATTCAAGTACTCAGGGCTCTTTCTAAAGATCATGTGGAGACCGAGGCATTTGCCTTGGACAGGCACAGTAAAACGCAAGCGCACCAAACCCAATTCATTATTCTGCAAAAAAGTGCTATGATTACCACAGGTTATGAACACCCCAAAAGGCAACATGCATGTGACCTCATGTCTGTCTCCAATGGAGCATGCAAGGCAGGTTCAGATACTATGTGATAAAAGCAGATGGCTGAAAATAATTGTTCTTTGGACTGAACTGATTATCAAACTACTAATCAAACTACTAATTGGACTAAGCTGGAGAAAGAATTAAATATGGCTCTTCAAGTCAAGAGGTCCAAAAAATCCACATCGTGACCTCAGGAAAGTCACTTAACCTTTCTGAGCCTCTGATTTTCAAATTACTTCCACTATCATGTGTTCTCTATAGTGAATATAACAGCCAAGGATGATACTAGTTCAATGAGCACGTCAGACTTTTAAATAATTAACGTTATCAAACTTTTGAACTCATCAAGGAGGAAAGAAGTCAATCAATCCTGATCATACAGGTTGATATTCCCAGCACATTGTGTAGCCTTGTTTGCTTTTTTTTCCCCTCCTAGATGCTACTGAACAGCAACTTTTTATTGGGAAAGTGTGTTAATTTAGGGGACCCTGCTGGAAATGCTTCCTGTGCATACCCCCAGGTTTTAAATGTACAGCTGAAAGTTTTACATTGAAATAATTACAATTTTCTTCACTGCATCAGCAAAACTACTTTCATTCAAATGATAAAAAGAATAGTTGGTCTGCATATATATTCATGGAGTTTTTTTATAATTGCTTTGGGATATTGTGTTATACACAAAAAAAAAACCACACCCAAAAAAAAAAAAAAAAACCAAAAAAACACCACCCCATGTAACAAGAGGAACATTATAAAAGAAAGAACAAAACACTTAATACAGTTTGGTAAGTGTATTCATTTACAGTATTTGAAAAATTACCTCTCTGCATTTTGTGTATAGAACTTCCTGTTCTGCACACTACACTTCAGTTTCATCCTTCAGATGATAAGTTTATGATTTCATGTATTACTTAAACATATTTTTTCAAGGAAAATATTTGTGTCAGTTGTGGCTTTTTTTTTATTGAGTGTAACTATGAAAGATATTGAATGAAACTTGGTGATCCATTCTGACTGCTTTTCCAGATGATTTTGAACATATTTCAGACTTCAAGAGAAAAGAAAGGGGAAAAAATGGGTAAAGGTAGCAAAGGAGAATGTGAAGAAAGCTACCATATTTTTAATTAAATTTTTAGATTATCCTAACTATTTATAAGGTCTTCTCACCATAGTCTACAAGGAAAACCTTAAACAAAATGGAAGGAAAATAGAAATATGGAACAGAAAAAAGAGGACAAATGAGAAATTTACCTTTTTTCATCATTTTCTTTTTATATGGTTATTTGTTTCTTCTTTAGTTTGGACCTAATGGCCATGTAATTAATGATACTTTTCAACTAAAAGACAAAATGTCAATAACCACATAATTATAGTAAGATTGCTTCAGTAAGTACACTGCTTATAATATCCCTAATAAAGCTAGTAGTCAGCAAACACCTATATCCTTAAATCCCTAGAGTATTATATAGCATCTGATTCAAAAGAAAGAAAAATCTAAATCATGCAACATTGAAGGGGTTGTTTTATCTAGAAATTAAATCAGTGGATGGTGTGCAACTGCATGCAGCAGCTCAAAGTTAACTCCTATAAACATTTATTGTGTTATTTTGGAATGGATATTAGTCACCCACCGTTAAGCCAGATATGTTGTGTAGAAAATAATTCTTGCCACTATAATCCTTGAAGGTATAAAATAATCAGACATCTCTGCTGTGAGAATGGGAATTATTCCCCTCTGCATTTGAAAGACTGTGTACGTTAAAACAATTGTAATAATAGTAACTATTTAAGGAGCTCATATATTATAGACTGAAATTTCTGACACATGTATATTCCCATCAAGCTGAATGTTATGGGGCTCTTATGGTTAAAAGGAAAATATTTATGCCAAGAGTAATCAGTCAAAAATTTTTGAAATCTTTTGCTAAGTGCCCATCCAGGGCCTGATGTAAGGTAAACGGAAAACACTTCTGTATATCAATGGTTTCTTAAAGCAAGTCACACATCACTTTGCATTAGTTACATCAACTCTGCATTGGCATTTTTGAAAAACAATCAAAAACAAAACGTTCAGTAAACACAAACAAACACCAGCAGTTACATACATAGTTACAAAATCACTGATGTTACTCAGCCAAGGAAACTGTCTATAAAATACAGGATGCTCCCCCAAAATGGTTATATCCTACTGAAAACAAATTTACTGGAATTGAAAAGTTGCCCTAAAAATAAAAGAAACTGGAATAGTTTACATATATTGGTTAGCCTCAACAGCTTTTCCACATAATGAATAGAAAAAAAGAAAAATTACTGTATGTGTCCACCTACACTTCTGTGTATGTGACTCTCATTGGATCTTTCCAACAAGCTTGTGCCTGGAAAAAACCCACTTCAGTGGGAAAGAACCATTAGGATACACAGAAGGGGTAGCACTGGCTTTCCTTCTCCCCAGCTGAGCAGATGACAGCAATGTCTCTCATCTGCTTGAGAACATGTCATAGGGGCCTGTGAGAAAATTTCTCAGGTCCACTTTTGCACCATAGACCGTGGAGGTCTTGCTGCAAATTTCAGTAAATTAGTAATCCTAATTCTGATTTTATGGTGTGAAATGGGGTAGTTAAGGGATATCAGGTGTTCATTAACATCCAAAGTAGGATTATATAACCCAGGGTGAATGTTTCCAATTGCTTTTGGTGCTTTAAAACAAAGCCACTAATTACTTTGTTGTTATTGTATTTGCTGTATCTTCTTTATGGCAGTGTAGTTGGCAATTTGCAAACAATTATTATCTCTATCAAAGGATATTAATTCTGATTAGGTAAATAATTTTTAGGCAAAATGCTTCACGTGGGAGCTGATCAAGCCTAAAAATTCCAAACAAATAGTAATTTTTTCCATAATTTTTAAAAATATGCTTTTAAAATGTGCTATCATGTCTTACAGTACAGTAAGTCCCTTAGAAGTTCATTATCTTCAGAATGGACAAAAAAACCCCTGGAAAGTGGTTGATAAACAAAACCATTAACCCATTTTTTCCATTTACTTTGAGGATGCAGAAGCAGGTGCTGCAACACAAACCCTCATTAAACAGCTGTTTGTTTCATTTCCAGTAACAGTATAACCACACTCCTTCATCTCAGAATTGTGTCACTGTTATGCAATTTAGTATAATTTAGGGAATAAATGACCATCTCCTTTGAAAAACTTCAATCTAAATGGGAACACATATTCAATGTGAACATAATAACTAAGAGCCTGGTCAGATTCTAATGGCTTTGCAGAGTGAGCTGTTTACAAATTCCAAGTGGTATCTAGTTTTAGCAGTGAGGTTGCTTCATCTCTTTTGTTGGAAGCTGGAACTAAAGCATATTTTGACATGGTTTTTTGTTGAGCATAATTTTTCATCCTCTGTAAGGTATACAATAGCATGTAAAAGGGATGCCCCAAGAAATCCAGACTACAGTAAGTAATGAAAGATATTCTATATTCATTTAAAGGCAGGCCTACATTTTGTTTTAATTTTTATTTCTCCACTTTTACTACTAATATATTGTTGTTATAGTGACTCTAGTGGTGAAAAAATCATAAAATTTGCACAACCTCATAATAGAATTTTCACTAAAAGAATATCTTATAGCACTGTTTGAAATAACTGGAGAAGAAGACCAATACAGGTGTAGTCTCGAGAAAACAAACAAGTAGAAAGAAATTCCTATTCAGTAATAATAGTTGCAAAAAAAAAAAAAGAGAATCAGTAGCTTGTGTCAACTCTTACTAATACAGATAATGTTTCATTTCTAAGGGCCTCCTGTCTATTGTAGACAACACCATGATACATTTTCAGTTGCTGGCTACTTACAATTGCTTTTTGCTTGTCTAAGTGCTGAAAGGGGAAAAAGTAATAAAATCCTCAAGCAGAAAGAAAAAATATAATTTATTTAGGTACAAGATATAAATATGAAGCCCATATTGGATTAAATATTTGTTCAGACTACAAATAAATATTATACTAGATAGATGATGGATAATTTGCACTCCAACATTAATCTCCTGGCAATGCACAACCTCTGGGGAAATTTGCTATTGTAAAGAATTTTAACCTAACTATTTTTCTACTCTGGAGTTTCTTATTTTCTCCAAGTATATGTTGACAATAGCTAGAATGATACCAAGACCATAATAATGGCCAAAATTATTTCTTTTTCCTTTCTTAGTTTTCAGTTTTATTGGATGAATCACACTAAGAAGTTTGCTATGTGTAAAACAGAGCAAATAATACATATGAAGCTAGGAAGTTTTTGTTAGTCCAATTAATGTTTTAATAGCTTCATTACAATATAGTGAATGGATATTGCTGGTCCACTTGTTGACACTCACAGTTATGATCCAAAGTACTGCTCCAAGTCTCAAGAACATAAAGATGTTACACCAAAACCAAACCAAACAAAAAAAATCTCTTCCTAGCGGCTACTCATTTCTTCACATGTGTCAGCCCCCAGCCTTCCCCAGACACACAGGACTGAGGTTTGCCAGGCAGGGACTTCAGTGGGTGGGGCTGCCATCCTGCTGCTATCCCCAGGGATGACACCAGAACAGGGCAGACAGCAACGCTGTGTCAAAGCAGTGACACCCAGTTCAGATCATGGAGAGGGGCTGAGTCCCTGCACTGCTGGGTCAGCATGCAGCCAGGGGCCTCCTAACAGCAAAATCATACTTGTGAAAAAGCAGCACTGCAATGTTTTTTATAAAATACTAAATGTAGAAGATAGATAAACACCTATCTGACTTGAATAGTTACATTAATCTGCCTCTCTTCAACAAAAATTCAGGATCTCTATTACTGATAAATTGCAATTTTATTTTCTCCTAATGTTGCTTTCTGCCAAAGTTTTCATCATTAATACACAATATGTCTATTTGTACTTTGGTCTTTAAAATTACCTATAACCCAGACATAAAAATAGCATGATAAACTGTAACTTTTAGTAATTGAATTAGGCTGATGACTATCTGGTGACAATTTCTTTGCTTTTGTTCATCATTTTCTCTAGCTCTAGTTAAAAATAAACTGGAAAATATGTGAATTTGGTTTTAAAAACACCTGCCTTATTCCCATGAGGTTGCTGGGAAAGATTTCTTTCTAGGTTACAATTCCTGGGGGACTGGACCCACAGGATATAATGGAAATCTGGAGAAAGCTGAACTATCCACTAAGTGTTGTGCACAGGTCAGGGCTCACTTAACCAGAAAGAGAGGCTGTGGAGAAGCAGCCATAACATCTTCACGTGACCTGATCGTTAAACACTCCACAGAGGACTGTTGGTAGAAAATGTTCCTCAGTCATCTTTGCCCAGCTCTGACAGTAAGGACAGGATGTGTGCTACCTTCTCCTCCCAGACTCCTCACGGCACCTATAGCTTGTGTGACATCTGTAGGCACGTCTGCATTAAACATCGTGCAGGTCATTGGGATCCAGCCTACCCATAATTACTGTGTTTCATGATGCAGGCTTTACATTACTCTGGTGAGAGTGAGTGCTAGTTACCTCTACATTGTTATTGGATCTACTTACACATAAAGAGACAGTAAAAAAAAATTACCACTCTTTGTGTAATAACGGCCACACCTCTTTCTTAGAAGTCAACCTGTGGCTTCATTTTTATTTGCTTAATCTTCAAAAGGAACCAAAGAAAATTTTAACTCCATTCTGATATTCTCATTAAGTAAAACTCTTCTTATGCCATCAAAAGCCTAGGGTTTCAAACCATGTGTATTTTCTTATATCATGATATTATATTATATCATTCCTATAGATGATGACTAAACAGCTAATCTCTGTAATTCATTAATCTAACTGTCTGAAAATGAAATTTATATTCAAACACTTGGCATGTCTTAGTGACTGCTCTACTGGTATCCCAAAAGCCAATGGACTCAGAGGTCTTCAGTAGCCAAGACTCAATGGAGCTACTTTCATAATGTCTCTTTTCTATGCCGGCATGCTAAATGCTGGTGAGAAATTGCTTTCTGCATTCACTGAGAAGAGACTGGCAGTCTTCTGTACTGAAACTCACAATTACTATCATTTTGCCTAAGTGTCTCTCATTTATTCCCACATGGCTCGCAACAGTAGTTGACATAAACAGAAATTGCCTCTACTTTAAATGTCAACTGAATGGGGCCTTAGAAGAGCATAGATATCCATTACTGTACTAAGAATATCTACAAAAAACATGTATCTGATGCTGCAAAAAAAGGCTAATTATAATTAGTGCCTCATGAAAGCAATTAGAATGCCTACTGGGGGAAATGTAGAAAAGCTCCATTTTGTTGTTCAATTTTTTCATGTATTTACCCTTTGTAGAATGATTATGCAAAACATCTGTTGCATTATGAGACACACTAGAAAGAAAACTATGAGAGAAGAAAATATGAAACATCTCCATTTTTTATATTTTTAGATATTACTTAATTTCAAAACTACTTAAAAAAAGCTCCATTCTCCCTAACACTTTCACCAATGTTCTCTTAATTTGCAAATGATAGCCAGAAATAAAAAGTACTGATGCAAATTTAACAAATGAAACTTCTCAGCCTGCAAATCAAAGGAGAAGGAAAAAATACTCTTCATCCTCTTTTCCCTGGGACATAGTTTATATTCCCTTAATATCTTTGAGCCAGGATTCAGCATGATGGCTAACACTCTGGGACAAATCTCTTTTAGGTATAGATCACCACTAGCTAGGGATCATTTCTGTAGTGTTTATTTGGTTGGGTAAGGGGACTATAGTATTGACCTGTTCAGTTTATCTCTGTAATACCAAACTTATTTAAAAAGATTATTCAATTTGGTGTAGAAATGCTTCTTAGCCCTTGGAAATAAATCCAAAGAAAAAAAATGCAGCTTTTCATGGATTTTTAATTGCTTGTGAAACTGCAGCATTAAACTGTAAGCTTTACATGTTTGGAACTTTTGGCCTGATTTTCTAATCTAGTGCATATCTAAGCATTTCAAAGAAGGGAAAACTAAACAGAAAATACTACTGTATTGATTTTGGCATTCTTTTGCCTTTACTTCAAGCCTATGGAAATGCCTTTATAAAATGAAGGAAATAGTAGAGAATCAAGTCTTCTATTTTCTGTGTTCTTTACAATTTCTAAACCAATTTTTCTTCCGAGGGGATGGGCTAAGATCTTCCTGTGCTTTTATGAAGAAATTGTCAAGAAGCAGACAATTCATCTCAACACTACAGAGTTATAACATCACTTGCAGTTCACATACCTCAGACACACTCCTTCAAACTTTTACAGAATTTAATAGAGTCAATGGAGGGCTTTAAAATATAAAACATGCAGCATTCACGAAAAATATACTGAAAATGGAAGCACTGGCTTCTATCAATTAAATGCAAAAGATATAGAAAATAGAAATCAATCTAACATTAAGTATTTATATATGTTTATTAAATAAATATTTGGAAAAACATATTTAGATAACTGTTAAGATGAGTTTACATAATGAGGCTAATAAAGAGTAAATTAAAGCAAGCAAAAAAATCAAGCTAAAAATAGTATTATGAAACACCAATTTTAGCCCTAAATGTCTGGGCTCATATCTTTTTATGTTTTTATACCAAGAGATCCATATACCAGCATTGATTTTTTGAGGGCAAATATTTGCAAAATCATCTAGAACAGGTGGTTTGACTGGAAATAACCATTGAAAAATATGGCTTTTCAGATTTCACTTTGGCAGTTGTGACATCTCTGATGAATCAATGAATTCATATGAATTACAAGATCTGTTCTTTAGCAAACTTTTTTTGAAGGCTCTAGCCAAACATTTTTCTAAAACAATAACAACAGAAAAAAAATAGCCAGGCAAAACTATGTTCTCATCTGTTTTCACAAAAAATACCCCAAAATACAATGCTACCTTTGTAAATGAATAAAGAAAAATAATTTTACAGAAAATTACAGCTCAGAACAATCATATTGAATTCATCAGAAAATTATATTTAAACAGTTCACATCTGAAATATGTATTTTTAACAATTACTATTACTTTTTATTTACCTACACATTGTCTGCTTGACACTGCTGGAAGATTTCTGGTCAGATGTATTGTTTACTTTTAGTAACATTTATATTTCAACAACTGTTTACTGCTTCTGTTCCAACATCATTTCAAAGTGAGACAGACAAATTGTTTTCCCATTTTATTAGAAAAAAATTATCATTAGTGGAAGAAGCTTTTTTAAAACCACATTTAATGCGAACCTATATCTTTATATAATCTTGGTAAGCACATGAACATACCTTACACAGGGAAAAAAAGGGGCTTGTCGAAGCAAAATTATCTTCAGGCATTTGGTCTAGAAACTTTTGACCAAACCCTTGGTTTTAGCCATTTCAATTAAAGCTAAACAAATAAATATAAATAGGGTTGGATTGTTGTCATCTTGTTGGAAAGGTCCCATAATTTCTTGGTGATTCCTCATGGACATCTTCTCACAGCACTGACTCCTTCTTGCTCCCATCACAGCCAAGAAACTCCAATTCTGTCTTCACCCAGCTAACCCACTCTTTTGTAGCACTCTTCTTATTGGACACAGCTGTGGCCTGTTAAGGGCAGGCCTGTTCCTAATCTTTGGTGATTAGTACAGCTGAGCTGCAACTCCTCAGGGGTGAGATTACCTTCTGCACTATTTTCTTACATTCTGTTCCCCCACATTGGATCATAGAATAATTCAGGTTGGAAAGGACCTCAGGAATTCTTTACTTCAATGTTCTGCTCAAAGGAGGGTCAGATATGAGGTCAGATCAGATTGCTCAAGGCTTTATGCTGCTGGGTCTTGAAAACCAGGAATGGGTACTGCATGATCTCTAAAAACAACCTGCTCTAGTGCTGGGCTGACTTCATAGGGGAAAAGCTTTTCTTTACAAGCCAGTCCAAACTTCTCTCCTTTCAATTTATGACCTTTGTCTGTCATCTCCCTGTCAGAGCCCATCTCTCTTTTTTTGATATTGTCAAAACATCTCTTTTCCAGGTTAAATAAATTTGCCATCTAAAGTGAACCTCAGCAGAGTGGCTATAAAAATATATACTTTGTTCATTTTATATACATTTATGGCCTATGTATAGGCATAGGTCTAGGTCTGTATACCTCTTGCCTCCTTAAATAAAACTTTATTTTCTCAGTTAACAAACAAACAACAAATGGAATCTAGTCATCCTTCTAGCAATATATGAATATTGTTGAAAAAAAAAGCACAACGAAAAACCAAAAAAAACACCTAAATATAAAAGTTTAAGAAAGCTTAGCACTGTTCACTGAAGGATGAAAGACATATCTGATGGTTTTTAAAATGAGATTCCATCTGTTTTTAGCAACAATAAGTCTGTTTCACAGCCCTATGAAGGAATTATGGTAGCCATGTGACAAAATTCTTCAGTTCTTTCATAGTATCGTACCTTTGATATCTAGAGTGTAGACATCTATACAGAGCAAGTTTTTCTGTGTACTGTTTAAAAAGAAATACATACCTCTAAGGCATAATTCATTCAAGCTGTCTTAGAGATCTACCTTAATTAGGTCAGGTAAATTCTAGCTGGGGAGTATATAACTTATATAGGTGGTATCCACATGTACCATCTACATGCATAAATAGGAGCCTATGACATGATGTATGCAATCAAAGGCATATTTCAAGATCAACTACAAAGTGTACCACATGGTTTTATATCTGCTAACATGAATATGGTTCCATGAAATATGACAGTAGGCAATATAAAGTGCATCTTTCCATTCTTAAAAATACCTTAAACAGGAAAACAATTTGATTTAATTTGTAATGCAAATTGTCTAGAGATCTGGAATGGGTATCATGCAACAAATTCAGAGGCACTTATTTAATCTCATTTTCTCCTACAAATGTAATTCTGTGTAACTGTTAAATTTTAGAAGATAAATTAGTAAGACAGCAAATATAATTACATAGTACATAAAAACCTAACGGGACTTCTAGTTCTATAAGGTAGTAGTGATTTATATCTCCTTTTTTTTCTATTGGAACCTAACACATATCACTCATAGGACTGATGCTGTATGCTCTTTAGTTATAGAGAGAACATGATTTCCATATGGAAATATGTGGAGATGCTGTATGCTCTTTAGTTATAGAGAGAACATGATTTCCATATGGAAATATGTGGATATATAAAAAATATATTTTATTAAAAAATAATGTGCTTATTTATGAAAGACTGGGACCACCTGGTTTTCTAGTACAGAAGCTGAATCACTGAACCTGCGGAATCCGAGAAACACTGAAAACACATCCAAATGAAAATAATTTATTTTTCTGAATGAAAGAGCCTAACAAAATTTTTTAAATAACTCAGGTTTATTTTGAGAAGAATGCATTGTATTATACACATACTCTTAATATGCCACACATTGCATTAATTTTCCCAATCTGAGTCTACTTTGTTTGTTATCAGACTTATAACTGGCAAGTGATCTCCCTGTTTTTATCTTGACCCATGAGCTTTTCCATCTTATCCTCTCAAATATTTCTGCTGAGAAGGACAAGTGAATGAGTTGCTGGTAGGGGTCTTGCGCACAACCAGGCTTGACTATCACACCTTGACAAAGAGACCAGGACAGCCCCCTTTCTTCTCCCAGCTTCAGTCTGGCAGTGGCTCACAGGTGCCCCAGCCCCATGCACACAGAGGGCCGTGGTTTGTAGGCGGTGACAGGTGGGGGTGTCACCCCCTCCCCAGGGGCCGCCCCAGAGCAGAGCAGGCAGCAGCCCCTGGCCCCAGCACAGGGGCTAAACCAGCGACTAGATCAGGCCATGGCAAGGCTGCGCCTTTGCACTGCTGGATCAGCTGAGGCATCCCCCAACTAAGAGCAGAAATTGTATTGACTGGGCTACAATCTATTTTGTCACATAGACGTAGTTTCTTTATCATCATCCTTGTCTATTTGTCTTTATCTCTTCCATTTCTATTATATCCTTTCAGAAAGGCCATAACAAAAATGATACTTCATACAAAAGATGTGGACTACCACAGCATCAAACCACCCAGTGATATAATGACACATTAATTGTAATTCCTATTTCTTTTGTAGTAATTTCTGAAATTCTGCTTATTTTTTTTTTGAATTATTATTACTTTTGACTCTGAGAGACCTATTCATAATGGATCAAGGAAATAATGTAGGAATGTTACTAACATATTTAGCACATTTTCAGTTCATTATGTATGTATAATTAGAATTTTTTTTTCCTCATATAAATGGTTTTATGCCAATTCTAAATATAATCAGACATTTTACTACCCAGCTATTCACCTGTCATGAGATCATCCTACAACTCTTCATAGCTACCCTAGGTTTTCTACACTGAACATTTATGTACCAGTTGCAAACTTTGCATTTTATAAATAATTTTCACATTGTGAATGAGGGAATGATAATTTTTCATCACTGAACAACAATTTGTCTATTCAGTCCCCTATATTCCTCTTTAACCAACTATGAAACTATTCAATGATCTTTCCTTATGGTTATGAATCCTCTTTAATGAGATGATTTTTCTTTTGTACTTTTAATTATTAAACATTTATTGGTCAATACTATCATTTGCTTCTTCAAGAACATTGATAGGCTGGTGAAGCATGACTTTCCTTCACCAAAGCTGCATGAATCTTCTTATTATATCATATGTAACCATGCATCTACTGATACTGCTCTTTATTATGGCATCTATTATCTTGCCTGTTGGAGAGTTAGATTTATTCATCTACATTTGCTAAAATCATTGTTAGAGGCCTTTCTAATAAGTGGTGTCAGTTTAAATTTTCAGCTTACATTCCTTTGGTACTGAAACTGATCTAGCTGAGGAGTTACAAACCACAGTCAATTTTTTAGCAATTTCATGTGTGAGTTTCTCTGCAAGTCCTAGAGGAATATCATGTGTCTCTACTCATTTATTGTTTGCCATAACATTTTTTCCTAAAATTTCTTATCTTGGCAGTTCAACTTGAGATCATTCCACAATTTATCCATTCAATTTATCTGAACTCACTTCAGCACTTCAATGTCTTTCTTGAAGTGAGGAGCCCAGGACTGGACACAGGATTGGTCACACCTCACCTGTGCTGAGTACAGAGGGAAAATCACTGCCATCATCCTGCTGGCCACACTATTTTCAATACAATCCAGGGTGTCACTGCCCTTGCAGTCACCTGGGCACACACGGGTGTATGTTCAGCAGGCTGGTGACCAGCACCCCCAGGTCCTTTTCTGCTGGACCCCTTTCCAGCCACTCTGTCCCCAGCCTTTAGTGCTGCTTGCCTCTCTCTCTGTCTGCTCTGTTTCTCTCTCTCTCCTGGGAAGGGGGGGCGGGAGCTGCCCGATGACTCTCCAATGTTCCTCCACCCTTCCATCCTCAGGGGCCTTCACCTCCCTTCTTTGTCCCAGGCCTACCTCACCTGGCTGCATGGCTTCCCTTCTCCCACCCAGCCCACAGCAGCCAGGCAGGGGAAGTCTGAACCTTTCACTGACTGGAACCAAGAGAAAGTTTTCTTGGGAGTTCTGTGCTTTTAACCCCCTGTGTTCTCAGAGGCGTATCCATGTCCTCAGTGGCCACACCAGGTGACAATATTAAAATCTGAGCACCTATTGGCTTGACCACAGCATGCCAAAAAACTGACTTCCCCTCAAACCAGGACACTGCCTGAGGTTGTTGTGATCCAAGTTCAGGACCCAGCACTTGGTCTTGTTGAACATCATATTGTTGACCTCTGTTTATTGATCCAGCCTGTCCAGATCCACAAACTTACTGAAGGTGCACTTGATTTCCTCATCCAGATCATCAGTAAAGACATAAATAGGGCTGGCGCCAGTGCTGAGCCCTGTGGAACCCCACTAGTGACTGGCTGCCAACTGGATGCAGCACCATTCACCATCACGCTCTGGGTCGGGCCATCCAGCCAATTTTTAAGTCAGTGAAAGAGTGCACATGTCCAAACTGTGGGCTGCCAGCTTCTCCTGGTGAATTCTGTGGGAGACAGTGTCAAAGGCAGCACACAGACATTCCAAAACAAACATGGAGACAAAAATAGGAAACAAACTCTGCCGATTACACTAGTTAATGGGCTAACAAACTAAAGGTGCCACTTAGTGGAACATCAGCTTTGATTCTGGTCAGGCTGGGGAGCTGGCAATAGTCTGTGCTGGTATACTGAAGGAGACTTGAGCGCTGTTTGCTGGAGAACACAGAAATGGACTGACCAGTGAGTAAGGGACACATGGGACAGGTAGAAGGCTCCAGGATCTGGGCATGAGTGCCAGATGGACATTGATGCTGTGCTCAAGGTATCCATCACTGTGTGTGCTTGTGAACCTGGAGTGTTTTGTGTACAATTCTGTCCCTGCCAGCCCAACAGAAGAAGAGGGAATGGCTGTCTGTGTTTATGTATTTAAGTGTTATTGAAAACAGCACCTTGTTTGTGGTAATCTGTGTGACCAGCCACATCAGTGTCCTCTCTGTGTGCCTCTGGGACTTATGCACATCTTCACTACTGATTGAATCTGCACACATGGAAGAAAAAGCTGCATCTCTCAACATGCTCAGGTCCCCAGGGCATTGTCTTGGGCTGTATGGCCAGGCAGGAGGGATACCTGGATCAGAGCAGCTGGGAAAGACTGCCATGGTCCTAATATTTCTCAGTATTATTAAGTTACACTACTTCTCCTTTGTGAATTTTGGCAGGTTTTTTGTTGGATTTCTATTTGTTTGGCTGGGGTATGTTAGTCTGCTTCCATTGCTCTAGTAGTTAGTTGGAAAGGGTGGTTTTCAATTGCAACTGGCAAGTGATGTATTTATTTTATGTGGGCCTCTGGTTTGGTACTTTTTTGATGTCCTATTTTATTATCTTGTCCTAACAAAACCAGTCAAAATAATGGAAATAGCAGTATAGACCTAGGCATAATTAAAAAAAAAAAAAACCCAACTAAAGAGAAACTGCAGTGCATTTTCCTTTGTAAAACACTCCAAAGGTAAATACATTTATTGGAAATGAAAGATCAATACTGGAACTCAGTTTGAGACTAACAGCCACAATTTAGATGGCTCTTAACAATGCATTGTTATTTAAATTCCTATTTTAAACAAGGGGATCCTGTGGAGGAAAAAAAACCCCAAACAGTGACTCAGTTCATTTATTTTAGCATAGCCTTTTGGTGTCATACTGATGATTTAATAGGATAACCTTTTACAAAGGCAGGACTCAAATCTACAGAAGTGGATGGCAGAAGAGGAAATCTAAATCTTTTTCCAAGCCCTGGAACATTATACATTGTAATCTCTTAAACGGTTAAATTAAAGGGCAGATTCTAGTGGATTTGGAGACTAAAGAAAAACACCAAACATATATGAGCTAAAACCCTACAGAAAATGCAACCTAAACTTTTGTATATTTCAAAGACTATGTAAATGCATCTTTTTTTCAGCAAATAACCTGATTTTCCAAAAGCCTCATTCCTACTGATCTTCAATTGTGGATCAGTAGTTCTGATTTTTTAACTTACAATTTCAATCTAAAAAGATTTTTGTTTTATTTTTCTTTATTTTGCCATTATTTCTGTCTTACAGCAAAAGATAAATGCTTTTTAGTATGATATAGGAGATGACACTGTAATTTTGCAAATTTGGTGTGTTCCGATACTAAGTTTTACACAGTCAGAAACCTTCAATGGAATTATTTTTATCAGACAACTTTTGATATTAGGATTATATTTTCAGTATCTCTACAGCATGAAGAATTTAAACTCTATGTGGTGTACAGCATGTGGTAAAAACCTTCTTTAGTAGAAGATTACTTTCAGCCCCAAGTACTTACACTACTCAGAGGTTACCCTAGCCATTATCATGTAAAAATAATACAAAGGGTAGGTTTTTCCAAAGCCAAGAACCATCAAAATGACTTTTTAGCCTGTGGATTAGTTCCTTTTTTAATGATACACTGCATATCTTTGCCAGTAACTTCTCTATTTCACACTTAATTTCCTTCACAACTCTCAAATGAATATTATCTGGTTTTAGTGATTTACTACACTTAATTTTTTAAGTTGCTCTTTAACTTCCTCCTTGGAGGCTATAATTTTGTTAAGGCCACAATATAATTTCCCATGAAAAGTGCCCTAGGAAGAGTGATTTCCCTGTAGTCCTAGATAGTAAAGATGGATGCAAAAAATTAACTCCCCTGCTGTTTTACCATCCTCTCTAATTGCTCCTCTCACTCTTTATTCCAATACATCCAATGTCCTGAATCTTCCAACTTGTTATGTGCAGCATAAAGTTTTATTATTTATATTGTTACACCTACCAGTGGAACACTGTGAAGTTCATGCTATGGAAAAGCATGCAGAGCAATTTTGATGTTGCTCAGCAGAAAACCTCTTGTGCCTCCTCAGTGACCTTGCATTTGTATTGACACCTAGATCCTTCCAAGGAGGGCAAAACACTTCAAAGTAAAGGTAGCATTTTATAAACTCTGCTGAATTAATGTGAGTAACTGTGTGGAACAAAGCAGGAGAAACTCTGTTGTTGAACAAAACCCTTGGGGATATAAAAGTAGAAAAAAAACTTGACCATTAAGTATCCTTGTCTGACTGGCAGAAATATGTTTCACGGTTCCTTTTTCCCAAAGCCCTTGCTGACTGACTGCTAAAGGCACCTTCTCTGAGGTGCATTCAGTGGGGACATGGTAAAGCCTTCTTAATGTTTCCTTACTGACTTCTTACAATGCGCCTCCTTCTTAAAGAGTACAGCAGTGTGGAGGGAAGAGTGGATGCCGATGAGAGATGAATGCTGAAGAGTGGATGCCGATGAGAGATGAGTGCTGAAGTAATAAATATTCAGTCCCCTCATCCTATGGTCAAGACTATGATCTCTGGACTGCTGTCTCACAATGAAACATGCAGCCAGGAGAAACCTGCCTCTTCACTTGCAATGAGTCCTGATAAGCAGGACAGATGGTGGAGTCTGTAAACATGTATGTTTGTAAATGATGTCTGCCCTTATCAGGGGGATGCCATGGCTGTGTGTGCCACCAACCCTGAGCTGGGTGTCACTGGTTTAGAGCCTCTGTCAGTGCCAGTGACTGCTGCCTCCTCTGCTCCAGCTTCCCCTCTGGGGTGGCCCAGCTGGGGAGGGGCTGACATCCCCAGACACAGACACTGTCTGCACACCGTAGCCTTTTGTGCCCATGAGGATGATGGGGATGGAGGCTGGGTAGGGAGAGAACCCAGCACAGAGACCTCATCCCCTGGCAAAGCAGATAGAGAATGCAGAAGTTATTTTGTGCAACAGTTCATCCCACTTTGTAACTGAGGTGTTTCCTGTGTCAGACAAATAGGACTCTTCAAATATGAAAATGTTTACAGGACCAAGCATCTGTTATCCTTGCCTATCTGGTGTGGTCCCTTTGGCCCATAAAATCCCTACCCTAATCAGCTCTGTCTTTTCATCGCTTGAAGATGGCTCTGATATTAGGGATAAGATCTGTGCTGGTTGCAGTGATGCTTCAGGTTTTAGCTTTTATATTTTTCAGATTCTATTCTGCTTTAGCATGTAAGTCTAGGCTTCATATTAGGGGATAGTAAGCTCTCTTCACAGAATAGGTAGACAAAACAATTCCTTCTCTAGCTGGGGACCCAAGGACAGCTGATCCAGATCTCAGGCCCAAGAGCATAAACAAGGGTGGAACAAGAAGGATGGGACTTCATGGGCTAAAGCTGTAATTGGACAATTAGCTCCAATATGCTAATGGACCAAAACTTATAAAAGTGGGAGTCCCCATGACCTGTCGTACATTTTGTAGCCATTTTGGGCTCTGCTGCCCAAGATGGATCTATTGGAGACCTCTTAATAAATACCTACTTTATTCTTTAGCTCTATCCAGTCTCTGTTCTAAGTCAGTCTTCACAAGGCATCAGCAGGATGGGAAGGACAGCCTGATGATACATGTACACTACCAGCTGAAAGGCTAAAATTAGCTCTGGAAAAATATCTCTATGAACAGTGTGGCTTCAACATGGATATAAAAACCAGTGGTCATTATGTCATGTTTGCTCTATGCAGAGCACTGTCTACCCTTAGGGAGCCTGCTTTTAATCCTGAAGCAGTAGATACAGCATATTAATTTCTGCTGGCTTCATAGTTCTCTTCTTATAAATCTCCTTCTTCAGAAGGGGATATTAATTACTGAGTATGAAAATAAGGATCAGATAGGCTCATGACACCGTGAAAAAATTAATTTCATAGATTACCATGAAATCCTGTTGAAGATGTGAAGTTAATTGAAGTCTGTTGACAGGTTCAAGCTATAGAGAAATTAGAAATTTTGAAAGAGAAAAAAACTGAGAAGATTGAGTCTCATAGATATAACTGTAACTTTTAAATTAGGAATGTATGAAGGAAAAGGTTTTAGAGAAATTCTTTAGCTGTTTGCCTCGAAACACATTTGGACAAAGTCCCAGGCAGTCTGATCTAAGCAGATTCTGCTCTCATTATGGAGTTGGACCAGATAAGCACCAGTAGTCTCCTCTAGTCCATATAGTTTTATTGCTTAATGCTATTATTAAAATACTATTTTTTTTATATTTTTGCACCTAAATAATGTTTAGAGAAACACAGATGAGATGTTAACGGATGTGGTTCCTCCTGCTAGAAACAAATATTGCTGCTGGTTTTATCAACACCCCTCTGAAAAAAAGAAAGGACAGGCCATTCCACAAAAATATTTCCCCATTGTGCAAGTGTTAAATAAAACATCCAATAACAACAATAAAAAAAACCCAAAAACTTACAAAAATCATAGATCACCTGTAAAAATACTCCTGTTAATAGCTTTTTTTGATCAAGGTCTTTTATAATAGACCTATTTAAAATTAATTTATGACTGATGAGTTGAACAATTTTCTGTAAATGATAATTCTATAATCTTTATTATCAACCTAAATCATGCACTGTATATTCCCTTCTTGACATATGAGATTTGGACAATTGTAGGTCCAATTGCATTTCTGCAATAATTACTATACTATTAACAGAATTATAATTTCATTGCTAATAGAAAACTTTTATCATAAAAGTCAATCTGGTCCTTCTAAAGACAGTAGGAAGAGGATTGGATTGTAAATCAGTCATATACACTGGATTTTTTGATTATCATTAATAAATTCCTAAGTGGAATTGAAAAAGTGCTCTTGGCATTGTGTATGACAAATGTAAAGCACAGAATCCATTGTGTCCAGTGGTCTTAATCTTTTCTTTAATGACCACTGTGAACCATAGTGCAATATGTGATATAATTTATTGTCAGTCCAATGCCAAAGAGATAACAGGGTTGTCCTCTGAATGACTAAACAACCAAAGCCTTATGTCAAGACAAATGGTGAAACACTGAGCAGAAAAGTCAAAAGGCAATGCAAGGTTTTCAACAATAATTGCTTTCTTGCTAGTTTAATGCAAGCATGTTTATTAAAATGAAAATAATTAAAAATTATGATAAGGCAAAATTAGTGTTTTAATAACACAGAAAAACTTTAATGTAGATATTTGAGATTACAGCAAAATGAGCTGTATTTCAGGTTTCTCCCAGATAAGGGGCAATTGTAGTGTGTCAATGACCACATGACTTGGAGAAATAGATAAAAATATTGGAGAAGGGCAGAAAGCTCATAGCCCACTTTTCCCAAACCCAAACTTTAAATGTTTATTAGGGCTTTTTAAAATACAATTATCAACTTCAGAGCAACCGCAGAATGGTAGACAAAATGTGATATCTCTAAGATCTACATTGAAAAAGTACTTCAGGGGATACTATTTCTCTGTATCAGTTCTCAGCAGAGTAGATGATATGTATTACATATATATACCCCAAACTCAATATTTGATCAAGTTTTCTGAAGAAAAAAGAGACCTTACAGAAAGTATCCAGCTCCAAGAGATATTTGATATACCTAGTAACTCTGCCACATGCAGCTGTATGGGAACATAGAAAATTTCCCTTTGGCAACAAGGAAAAGGAAGTGCCACAAGAAATGCAGTACTATAAAAAGGCAGTTATTTTTGTGTCATTTTAATAATTGTAGTAGCAGTACTAGTCAGTATTCATTGTCTTACCAGCACTGATGCAAGGAAATGCAGGAAAATTGACCCTGCTGGATGAGTCTATGGGTGTAATGGAAAAGCATACCTGCTGCATTAAACAAGATTCAGCAATGTCGCTGCCACAATCAAAAGGAGTTCTTCTTCAAAATTGGTGGGTAATCCACTGAGTGTGATAAACTTTGAGAGGGATGGAAAAGTCTATTTAGATTTACATCCATCTACAGAGAAAAAAAAAAAATCACAAGGTTAAGTTCTCTTGTATTAGACCTTTGCAAGCATCTCTGACTGTGTAACTGAGCATTGTGTGTACACAGGCACGTGCACATGAAAAGACAAAATCTCTGAATATAATGTTACCTCATTATACTTCTGTCCAGCATTTACATTTAGGTCTTGTCTAGGCATGTTCAGAGTAGAGCAAAATGCTATCCCTGAATTATTGCAGTTCCAGTTTATATATATTCTGGCAAACTCTTATGCATAGTAGTGCTTGTGAGGCTGTTTTAATACAGACTTTAAAATGAAGTTGAAATATCCCTTTGGGTAAAATGAAAGACATAGATTAAAACAAAATTATTGATCTAATTTCCCTTACCTTATTCTTTTTTGTATAAAAGAGAAATATAAAGGTCTGTATAGAATGTAAATGTGAAAAAAATCACATCTTAAAACATTAGTCTATTAAACTATAAGCTGCTAATGTCTAACTTTTCTAATCACAGTTTAATCAAGTCAATTATCTATGGGTAAAAGGCCATTCAATTTCTCTCTTACATCATGTTTTCAAGCCTGTTATTTCAAGAGTTACAAAATTTAGATAGATTACAGCATTTATTGGTAGAAGTCTGATATATTCTTTCAAAATTAAATGTATATAAAAGTTAATTAGCATCTATTCCACTCAGTGCCCACTGAAATACTGGTCCTTATCAAGATCACTTATCAAGGATCACTGAGTCCAGTTCCTGGTCAGGCTCAGCATTGGGGCCAGTCATAATTAATCTATCTATTGGTGATCTGAATGAAGAGATTTGGTACACACTCAGAAACTTTCTGAATGACACTAAATTGGGTAGGAGTGTTGAGCTGCTGAAGGGTAGGGAGGCTGTGCACGGGGATCTGGACAGACTGGATGGATGGGCTGAGGCCAACAGTGTGAGGTTCAACAAGACAAAGTGCCAGGTCCAGCATTTGGGTCACAGCAATCTCCTGCAGTGCTACAGGCTGGGGACAGAGTGTCTGGAAAACTGCCTGCTGGAAAAGGACCTGGGAGTGCTGGTTAACAGCAGATGGACATGATCCAGAATGTGCCCAGGTGCCCAAGAAGGCCAAACTAGGAAGTGATTGTACCTCTGTACTTGTCACTGGTGAGTTGAATCCTGTGTTCAGTTGTGAGCCCCTCACCAAGGACATTGTGGTGCTGGAGCAAGTCCAGAGAAGGGCAATGAAGGTGGAGAAGGGTCTAGAGAGTAAGACCTATGAAAAGTGGCTGAAGGAGATGGGGTCATTTAGCCTGGAGAAAACAAGGGTCCAGGTGTTGTCATCTTATCGCAAAAATTCCATATCTTCTTGGTGATTTCTCATGGAAATCTCCTCATAGCACTGACTCCTTCTTCTTTACAGCACAGCCAACAAACTTCAACTCTCCCCTCACCCAGCTAACCCACTCTTTGTAGCACTTGTCTTATTGGACACAGCTGTGGCCTGTTAAGGGCAGGCCTGTTCCTAATTTTTGGTGATTAGTACAGCTGCAACTCCTCAGGTGTGAGACTACCTTCTGCACTATCTTTATTTTCTTACATTCTATCTCTCCACATTCAGGGATAGATTTTGCTCAAGTTACCTGAAAGGGGGTTGTAGAAAGGTGGGTCAGTGTCTTCTCCTGGACAAGGGAATGGCCTCAAGCTGCGTTAGGGGTGGTTCAGGTTTGACATCAGGAAGGATTTCTTCTATGGTAGGGTGGTTAGGCATTGGGATAGACTATCCAGGGAGCTGGTGGTGTCACCATCCCTGGAAATGTTTAGGAAATTACTGGATATGTCACTTGGTGTTACACTTTTAGTTGATAAAGTGGTGTTCAGTCAAAGGGTAGACTTTAAATTTTTGAAGACCTTTTCCAATTGTAATGATTCTAAGATTCTATGATTTTTTGTAAATTATATTTAAAAGCGCATTATATTTTTGGGTCAAATTTGGAATATAGTGAAGAAAATGAAAAATATTTATTTTGATTAGAAAAAGGGGAAAATCTGTTGATTTGTGCAGTTTTGTTTGTTGGGGTTTTTTTTTCTCCTGTTTAGTTTGTTCGTATGTTTTGGGTTTGTTTTTTTTTTTTTAATTTTGGTTGGTTGGCTGGTTTTGTTTTGTTTGTTTATAGTTGGCTTTGGTTTTGTTTTGCTTCAGTTTGGGCTTTGAGGTATTAGTTCAATAGCTGAATCTGAAAGATTTATGTGTTCATAACTCTTATGTATTCCCTGTCTTCTCCAGGTATTGATGAGACTTCCTTTTAATCCCTTCCATACACTGAAGGGCTATGGCTGGCCTAATTCTGTCTCTTTTGGCCAAATGATTTAAGCACACAACTCGTTAGAAAAGTCAGTAGTGATAGAGAAATCAGGAAAAAAACATATCTGTGAACCACTGTTTAAATTAAATGATAGATCAGGGCAGATCTTTCTTTTAAATTGCTGCTCATTTCTAACTCAATTTGAACTTCTCTTGCTGAAGACCCATATTATAGTGAAAATTGCAACCTTCTAAATGTCTTTCATCAATCACTCTGTAGACAACTATTCAGAATAATGTATATCCTCTGATGTTTGTGTTTTTGGTACTGACAACAATTTAGAAGTCATAATGTTTTTTCCTTGAGTCTCTAAGTGAAAAATTATCTTGTAGTTCTTTTCTCTAATGTAATATTGCCATTGTCAGCTGAAGAAAACACAATTTTGAATTTCATATGGATAATAGGGTACCACTGAATGAATAACCACAGCTGGAAATGCAGTAATGACCTCTCAGCAGATGTCTATGACATTTCCATTTGAGATGGCCTTCTTACATTCCTAAATCTTGGTTCTTAATCTCCTTCACATATACTCCTATCTGTGCAATCTTTCACATCTAGTCCTATCTGTGCAATCTTAATCTCCTTCACATATACTCCTATCTGTGCAATCTCCATATTATCGTTTTCTTACCTCAGAGATAGATATGGTATGCCTCTGGCTTTTGAGGATTATATTGCAGTCTGAATCCTATTCAGTTTATCCAAAATATTTCCCTGTGGCTAAGCTTTCTCACTGTTTCTGAGTATTGTAAATAAATCAGATATTATTTTGGTCTCAATACTTACTATAATTTGAACTTCAATTGTCATATAAAGTCCCTAAATTTACATAATAGCCAGTAAAAGTAGTCTCTTCTCCTGAATCCCCACTTAGTTCAGTGGAGCTCTGCATAGACAGAAGCCTTGCTTAATGACAAGATCCTTGCTAGACTGCTTTCAACTGACACATAACTAAAATTTCATTAGACAAGATCTGGTTTACATTGAATAGTAAACATGGAAAATTTCAAGTATCAACTTTAAAACCCATTCCTCAAAAGTCATTACAAGTATCTAAATTGTTACAAAGCCTCATTTCCCACCAGTAACTACTCCAAATAGATAAAATTTGTTTTTGAAAAAAGCGTCTTGTTATTGGCAGTATAGAAAGTTTAGCAGTGCTTTAGAATCAAGGCATTTTTATGGAGGGAAAATGTATCATTAAATTTTCTTAGAGGATATCAAATGATGGAAGGCGAATTAGTTGGCAAAATTTTACAAATAAAGAAAAGTAGAAACTTGTAGAGGTTACTTTATTATTTAACACTAAATGATGTAAGAAATTGATGAATTTGATTTAAATCCCATGTGGAGAGTATTTCAAGTCTTTTGTTCTTAAATACTTTAGCTACAAATTGATATGCTAGATTGGAAATTTTAGAAATATCATTAGTAGGTTTCCCCTTGAAGCTACTTTAACTGTAAAAAATGGAAACTACATCTTTGATGAGACAAGAAAAGTATAAATATAAATAGCTAATGAGTGCCCCTGAATGGTAATGTGTAAACACATCTACACAAGCCTTACATTGTAAGGCCCATAGAGTGTAACACCACCAAATAATAAACTTGGGCTGCTCAAGTACACTATGGCAAGTGATATCTGGGAATTTGAGCTCCATCACTATGCAAAAGTGGTTGAAATTCCATTTCACATGATGAGTGAAAGCACTAACTACAAAAATGTTTAGCATATTAAATCAGAAGAGGAGGATGATCCTTCTACTTTGTTTCAGAAGACACAATTTCCATTTGATATGCTTAAAAAAAAAGTTGTTTAACTTTAGGGAAAATTTAAAATTAGGAATCTAAATTGGAAGGAGATAAAATACTTTCAGATACTGACACAGTGGCTGTCCCTTAGGGTTTAAAATTTTTAGAATATTTGTAGAATAGTCATAATCAGAGAGCATATCTAAGACTAATTTTCTTTTTGTGGGCAATGATTGAGCTCCTATTTTTATTATTATTATGCTCAAGATTATGGCTAAGTAATAAGTAATATTTTTTTTGCATATTTGAGAGGCATTTACTCCTCTTTTGCCACTTTCTGGTACCTCAAACATATAAAATTTACGTATACAATTCAATGATGTTATTAAAAATACAGTAATTTGTTTCAGTTTTTAGTTGTACAAAAATATGAAGTAATCTACCATACAAATGAAGAATGCTGTAACTTAGACCTTTAGTTCTGAAACAATGAGCTTAATTCTGTGACGTTTTCTTCAATATCCATCCATTTACTATAATAGAATTTTATGAGAAATAAATGAGAATAGCACTGCACTCATTATATTTGTGCAAATTTCAGCAAGGTTAGTTCTTTAGTGTTTGGAATATTACCAATTTTCCAGACAACTTATTTTCTCTTAGAAAGAAAAATCACAGTAGAAATATCACTTCTTGATAGCTGAATTCTTCATTTATAGTTTTGGTCAAAAGAAATAAGACACTAAAGAAGGATGTAAACTAGGGTCAAAATTTTCCCATTCCTTCAGCACCCTTTCTAAATGTCAATGCTTATCTCAACTTTGATACGTTTTGAACCTGAGAATGTTACCAATTCTCTCGTTGAGGACATAGACTCAAAAATGTCAGCTGATTGTCAGAGAAGTAAGTTCCTTAACGTGTTACCCAAAAATGTTATATCCCTGGGTGCTGCTATATTGGATAAATCTCTTTTCTAGGATAGAATAGATATGCTTCTTCCCCAACGAGTCCAGCACACTATGAACCATAGAAGTTATACCTCCTGTAATGCTTTGTTCTTTACTGACACAATGTCTCACCAGAGCACAAAGGCAAGCAGTCCTGGGAGAGTTCTGTAACTATGAGCAAGTACCCAATGCGGTTCTCTTACAGGTTTCACTCACAATCTGGGGCTTTCTAGATGACAGACAATTTTCAAAAAGCATAGGAGTGACAGCATGCTACATTCAACATATTCTCAGCTTTTAAACAGCATCATGAAAGTGCCCTGCAACCCTCGATAAAAATCTCTTTCTCAATTCTGAGAGAAATGCTAGCAGCCGAGCATATTGATTATCTTCGGAATACCAGTGAAGCACAGGTGAAAGAAATCAGTCACCAAGTGGCAACACATACCAATTGATAAATCAAGTTGAAATGTATAAATTAATGTTTTGCCATAGTAGAGGTAATTTCACTTTTTAAATCCTAGTCTAACAAAATACAGTAGCCTTGGAGAATTAATGGCGTTGTATAAGGACTATATTGATAAATATTTAAAATCTTTACCCAGGGTATTATAAGCATTATAAATTATGATTTCAAGGGCTATAGGGAGAGGTTTTCCATATAAAATATTTAAGACATGATTATAGTATTTTTATGAACATCTAGTAGTATACATGTAGTATTAGGTATTTTTTTGTAGTGATGAGGTGACATATTCTATTCTTATTGCCTATTAGAGGAAACTGTGTTTTATTTTTTAGTTTTTTAACTGCGGGACCAAATCATATTTCTGGTGAAGGAAGACAGAGTAACATAAATATTAGGAACTTTGTAAATTCAAAAATGGCAATTTTTGTTAAACATTCCTGAATATTTAGTGCCCAGAAAAAGAATATCTTTTCTGACAAAACTAAATGCTAGTAAAATTTAATGGTCTGAAAATTATCCATTTTCAGTTTAAAAAACTTACTCAATGTAAGACTATAGATTTAGGAAAATATTCCAATGCATTATTTAAAATATTTGTTTTTAAATTCTCCCCATAAAAGGAGTTTCATGAACAAAATTTCTTGTGTTCATAAATGGAAAAGAGATGAGTTATGCAAAAATGTGTTATAATTTAGAATTAAACATGCAAACCTGTAGTTCACTTGTGATTCTTGGATATGTAAAAAATTATAGATAAATATGTGGTTTTCCTAAATTTAATACATGTACAGACATTTAATCTTTAAATGCATATCTTCATATTAGTTTAAATGTTAACTAATCATCTTGGCACCTTTTTACAAGAGAACAAAGTTGAAAAACCTTGCCAAACAGATGACTATTTTCCAAAAGCAGCAAATAAGAGATATTTTCATCTTTTCACAGCATTAAAAGCTATTCAGGCAGTAAACTGCAGGCTATTACTTGTATTAAATATATATTAAAATATCTAAAACATTTCAAATGTTTTGAAAACTGAAGTATGTTACCCACTGCTAACAAAAACGAGAACGTAAATTAGTTTAAAGCTGGGGTGACGATGAAGATTTAAAAAAAAAATCTTGTTTCTTAGGTTCTTCCAGAGACTAAGCATACGAAAGAAGAAACCACGCAAAAAAACCCAGAGAGAACAACTCAGGATTGCTTCCCAAACAGAAGTGCAAACACTAAAATTCTGAAATGCTAAGAACATATCCATCATGTAAGCTAGTACGTGAGGTGCCTGGACTTTGAAACGATTCTGAAAGTTCTAAAAGTCTGAAGAAGCTAAAACTAACCAACTAAACAACCAACCAAAAAAAAAGCAAAAAATATTAGATCTCATAAATTTCTCTAGGACTTTACAACTCAATTGACATCTCCTGGAGAATATTTTGTTACGTTACATGACCTTTTTACATACAATATTAACCAACCTTTTCATTTTATCCAGTCACTAAATACTTGAAGCTAAAATCTCTCTTCACTAAGCAAATGAACATAAATTTCTTAATTAAATAGATATTTTTAAATATTAAATATTTAAATAGCAATCTGGGCCTATAAAAATATCTTGTAAAGCTTTTATAGATGTGCTTTCAAGGACTTAGTTACATCATAATTCATACGTAAAAGTATTTAAAGTTTAATTAAAAAAAATTAAAATATACTTTTTATCTTACTGTCTTTATAATTTCATCATGTTTTCAGATATTTACAGGACCAGCACTTCTTCTCTGAAAGAAGCTTTGAATATTCTTAAATTTTTATTTATATGCAAGTGATTCTAGATTGAAAGGAAAAGCCTGGCTATTTTTTAAAATACAAAAAATATTTTGTTAGAGTTTGGTTAATAAATGTCTTGTATTTCTAAACTTCTGAAGAAATCATTATATCTATCTGTCATAACATTCTCAGAATAGACTGGAGACTGCTTATTTTTTTCTTTCCTGTATGTAAAGAAATTCCAAAGAATAATGTTGAATTGCAAAACTGTGGAATATCTACTACTCTACACCTTCTGAACTATGCAAAAAATACCCCTATGGCAACACAACACAAAAACCTACCACATATCAAGGACACTCCTGCTAGATGTGTGCTGTCCTCCTAAACAGAAAGCCTCCCTTACATGACCTAACAAACACTTATGGGTCAAGAGTCACAAGTTGTTTACCACTGGTGTATATGATGGGAAACATAATAAGAGAAAAAAAAATCCTAGATCATCCTGTCCTGCACCTTAAAATTAACACTTAAAAAAAAAAATTGAGCCTTAATCTGATTAATTAGATTAGTGTTTGAGTTAGAAAGATTAGCTACAGTAGTATTTCCTTATAGGAAGGTTAATATCTACTTTACATATCTCCTTCCACCTCAATTTTCAAAATTGTGTATTTTTTAAGGTAATTATAAAATTCTGTCTTACAACAAAATTTGCATTGTAGAGAATATAGAAGAAATAGAAGACAATTAGGACAATATTCATCTTTTAACTCCAAGTTCTATCTCTGTTTTTATGAGCAAAGCACTTAATTCTACCCTGCAATTGCTGCTATTTGTAGTCAATATTTAATGTCCCTTCCCTTGTAAAATCAGCCATCTTGCATGTAGAAAGCAGAGGAATGCAAAATTCATTTGTTGCTAATGGGAGTCATGAAGCTCTCATCCACTGTTACCTTTGAGAAAAAAGAAATTTTAAAAAGGAATTGTAACTATATTGATCCATCCATAGAGGATTTGCATTAAATAGTAATATAGGTATGACTTCTAACCAAGTCTGCCACATAGTCATAGTGTGATTTTGATTATGAATATGTATTTTATAAAGTTATGTTTTGGACAGAAGAAAACAAAACCAAGAAAAGCTATCATCACTGTCATTAACAAGATTCAATACCATTGCCATAGGATAAACGAGGAAAACCCAAACCTCCTCAGAAAAAGAAACATTTATCATGAGCAGGATTTAGCACTAGGTCTGTATAAAACATGTAAAAGTTCTTATTCATAATTCTATTTAATAGCTGATTGGTTGTGTTACTAACGTCTAAAGCTAGTTTTCAAATGTAAGTGTTTTGTTGGGATTTTTTCCTCTTAAAACAACAGAAAACTAAATTCAGCTGATTATAAAAATTCATTTTTTTACACAAAAGTAAGAAGAGATTTCTCTCTGGAAGTTCTGAAGTTTTACCTGGAATGAGTACATGAAAAAAAAAAATTACATTTTTTCCTAGCAAGCAAATCTATGTTTAAATACAAATCTTGATGCATCCTTATTTGAGTGAAGCATATGTTACTGCTTCCATCTCCTCCTCTTCCATATTAAATCATGCTGATATCTTCTCTTTCTTATCATTAGCCTGGCTTCATTTTGTCCTTAAACCTGAAGATAAGAAGCACCTTTATTCTAGAAACATGTAGTAGTAGTGATCAAAAATACATATATGTAGCATATCTACAAGCTGCACTATTTTTTCATGGGAAATGTCATAGAGTAGGCTAAATTTCATGCTAGCCTTTGTTTGGAGTATAATAATTTTTTCTTCATTTAACACTCTTATAAATATTTTAAAAACTTGTTCAAATGGTTACCTTCTTTTACAACAAGATTAATTGGAAATGTTTTGTGTGGTTTGAAAGCAAAATACTTAATCACAGTTTCTTGTTCTGTCGATATGGAAGTAAATAATTCTTTGGGTTTTGTTTTTTGAATATTTTGTAGAGGGTTTTGTTGTTGTTTTTTGCTACACTCATACCTCACTGCTCAAATCTTTTGTTTACTTGCTAAAATTGGTCACCTTAAAGGTCTGTTGAACTATGTATCCTGGTGTTAATAACAGGGAACACACAAGAATAAGGCATGCAGATAGTTATACTTACCATGAATATTCTCCCAAAGATCAATATAATTCAGGCACTGTTTTAGACAAAGGTGTTCTGACAGGTAATACCACTCTCTACCAAGAATAATTCTATTGGTCATGTCATTCCTTGGGACCTAGAATAACATCAATGTAGAAATTGTGTCATTTCAGATCAGATCAAACTTAAATGCTATGGAATAAGTGACAGAACATTTGCACAGACATGGAAATTATACTTGCTGCATTTCTTTCTAAAGATAATAGAAGTATGGAGTTGTTTGAAGAGATTAGGGTATGCCTAAGTGCCTAATAGAGTTGATCATTATCTAATAAAGGAAACCAAAAACGTGTCTGATGACACAGATGGTATGGAAATTTACAAACTTTGTGAGCTTAGTTTTTCCAGGCTCAGTTCTTCAAGCTGATGCACAGCCCCAAGCCATGTGTAACCCTCTTAGAGTCTAGTCAGAACACAGGACCGTCTGCATGTTCCTGTATAGAAACCTTTTCTATTTGTACAGGTCTTTCAGATGTGCAATATTTAGTTCTTTCTTACATATCTCCTGTATTCATTGCAGATATAAAATTTAGATTGTGTAAATATATTTGCACATTTAATTTTAATAGCAATTTTAAAAGATGTGTCTTTTTACAACAACGGTTCTTTTTAAAAAAAAAAGCTAAAACAAACAACAACAAGAATAAACTTTCCTTAGGATTAGTTTTGAAGATGCTCTTCAAAAGGCAAGCAGATTATAAGAACTAGTGGATGAAGATATGGTCTTTCATGTGTCAAACTATTTCCCAATTTTTATCAGTATTCTGGAGAGGTGTAATGTGGGTAACAGAAATCTCTCTTGGATATTGACACTGCAGAAAAAAGTTTAGAAGAATATAAGAAATCCTGTAAAATATATATTTGTCTTTACAAAATATGCCTTTGTCCTGGATCAGTTTTTAGGCTGACAGAAATATTTTCTTAATATTAATAAATTTGGAATAGGTTTAGCAATTTTCACAAGTATTTTCTAGTGGTGGGTGATATAGCATGGTTGAGGATTTGGGATCAAGGACACAATATGATTCTTCTCTGTCACTTAGGTATTAAACATGAATTATAGATGTTGATTACATCTGTCACCCTTGCCTGAAGCAATGATATTAAGTTTTTAAGGAGCTATCAAAAACCTGCTGTGTCACAGATTAGCATGATTTCAAATTATTATCAAGCGTGGGAGGATAATACTTTTATTCGAACCATATTTGAAGAAACATGGGAAATATAAAGAAGCTCCCATGTTGTCAAAGTTCTACTTAAATGGCAGCTCTCATGAGAAAAGTGGGGTTGTTTTCATTCCTTTTTTTATGCATGTATAACATTTTTATTTAGCTGGTATAGGAAAGGAAATTTTCATCAGAATGGTGAAAACAAAACTTTTTAGTTAACCTAAAATTAAATAAGAATGTTGTATAAGATAATCTGTAAATGAGAAAGCATTAAAACTGGACATCTGTTCACTGAAGTAGTATAATACTTTTCCATATGTAATGACAGATAGACATAGTTTTTATCTGGTCTTTGTCACCTTTTCCTGAGCAATCTGTAAAGAAGCAGGTAGATAAAAAGTATCTAAGATAACAGAGCAACATACTTTTTCATCTTTCTATTGACAAAATAGACCTAAAGTCCAACTCCTCTTTTCCACCTGTCCTGGGTAACCCAACAAATGTCTATTGTATTCCATATTTTTTCTATGCTAATCTGTCCAAGACTGGGACAGTTACTTTAAGACACAGAGGACAGAAGAAGAGCCAGGTTTTCTTGCCCTGGGTTTGTGCAGGTTGTGGGGTGCCAGGGTTTTTAAAAGTCTCCTTAGGCATTTCATAACCCTCTTATTTTTATCCACAGTTGCTGTGGACATCCCTGTCTCTGGGGGTGGGGAGAACATTATCTTTGGACTTTTTTTCACTACAGCTGCTCAAGAAAACCATGTCATCAAAAGTGTGACTCCTGCGCCCTACAGTCCACCAGTTCCAGCTGCTGACCTAGTTCCAGCTGCCACTGTCAATGGACCTGCCACCACTGGGAGAGGCTTTGTCCAGTGGCGCAGGGCAAACAGCTCAGCAGCATTTTACTTGTTTTGGACACTAATAGTTCTCCAAGTTTCTTTTTGGGTGTTTTTGCCCTTATTTCCCATTGATTGCTGTTTAGGGAAGAGGAAGTTTTGTTATCATTGAAGTTCAGTTGCTGTGGGTTGTTTTTTTTTCATTTGTTCTCTTTTTCTCCCACATGGTCAGGAGAAGGAGGCTTCTCTGCCACATTGTCTTTGTTCCCTGGAAAATGCAGTCAGCTATGGAGGCCACCATACTGGGGAAGGATCTTCCCCAAATCTTGTTTCCTTTTCTCCCAGGGAGTCCATGGCATTTAGTATATTTATATCTAGTGGTTATTACTGGGTTTTTTGGCTATAGCTGTTTGGTGCTTTTTTGGTTTTGTTTTGTTTTAGACAACTGGTTTTTTTTTTTTTTTTTTTTCGTATATATTCTTGTATTTGTCTCTCCTTATTGGTGAAAAGGGTGTGGTTAAAACTAAAAGGGGAGTAACCCCTTCTAGAATGTCTGCCCCATATAAATTTTTTAAACCAGGACACTATCATACAGGTGAAAGCAGCTAAAAATATTCAAAGGCTTTTCAGAAATTGAATGTCTTTGATTTTTAAGTGTTTTAGAAGATCAGAGTCACCATTCTTATTTTACAGACTGGAAAGAGAACATGTGATTCTTTTCAGCTAAATGTACCTACCTGAAAGTTAGGTTCTGAGACTAAGTCACATAATCTTCTTTTGCATTACTCCATTTGGGAAAGACAGAGAATAAAAGAGAAGAAATTTTTATTTTCTGTGTAAAAGACCAACGAAAGATGTGCTGGTTTGAAACAAAGTGAGAAAATTTAACCCACTGAAGCTTTCCCCTTTCCTCCACTTCTAAGGTCTCCTTTGCTCAACGAGACACTTTAAAGGGCTCACAGTTTTTCATGTAATCTGAGCTAGACACATGGGAGAAATACCAACAAGATAAGAGGTCAAAACAAAAAAAAAAAAAATGTACCAGCAACTTAAGAAAATCAAACAACTTTAACAAAAGTTTTAGAGCAGCATTCAATCAACATCAAACATTCCACAAAGCATTATCTTAGCCCCATCTGTTATGTGGGTGATATGGAATTAAACAGTGCTAGAAACTCCATTCCTTTCCTCTATAATTTTGACATAAGCTCTTAGCTGTTAGATATGAAAAATAGGGCAGGTCTATTGAATGACATAGGTCAAGATGAGAAGAAACACCATCAATGAATACCTTGTGGTAGTGACCTGCTATCTCTGTACAGACCACACAGTAAGGGAGGATTGATGAGCAAAACCTTCCTCAATTCAAAGAAGCCTTAGGTCTTCACGCTCTGGTTCCCACGAAGGACTTCAGTTATATTGTATTATATTTTTATTTGCTAGGAAAACAGTACAGCGGCACATAAGCAATTCGGGAGATCTCTGAAATGTATCAAGGACAATTTCCTTACTCAGTTGTTAAATATGCCAACTAGAAGAGGTGTTCTTCTGGGCCTAAGTATAAAGAAGAGCTGTTTCAAAGCATGACCCTCAATGGCAGTCTCCTTTGCACTGACCATGATATCACAGAGTTTTAAGATCTGGAAGATCATGGGGAAAATAAGTGGACTAAAGACCTGGATTTCAGAATGACAGAACTTCTTCAGAGAGTGACCTCTGGGAGGCTGTGATGAGGAGCAAATGAACTAAGGAATACTGGGAGAATTTCAGAAATATCTTTCTTAAAGAATCAGTCAACCCATTCAGCCAGAGAAGGAGCAAGCATAACATAAAGACCAGCTCGGTTAGAGGTAGTGAAAGAATCTAAAAACAAAACCAAATAAACAAACAGCAACAAAAACAGAAAAGCAAAACCCAATCAACCAAAAAGCTCAAACCAAACCAAAACCTTAAAACCAAAGCAACTGTGAACCCTACCAAAATAAAACAAAACAAAACCAAAACCCTAAAATCAAAGCAACTGCGAACCCTGCCAAAATAAATCTAAACCAAACCAAGAAATAAGTATAGAAAGGCTCCAATAGAGGTATATAGAAATAGTAATTGAGCATTCACAGGTGACATTGAAAGGCCAAAATCTCAGCTGGAGCTCAAACTTCTAAGAGCAATTAAAAAATAAATAAGACACTACAACATAAGATTACCTATGTAAGAGGACAGCGCATGTGCAAGGGCTATGTAGGTCCACTTCTGAATAGGACTAGCAAATGACTCACAAATAGCATAAAAAAGTTGAGGTAGTTAATGCCCTCTTTGCCTCAGTCTTCATAGTTAAGGTCAGTTCCAAATTCTCTTTGCCAAGAGCAATGATGAAGCAAAGAGCAAAGAATGATCAAGCGAACACCCGAATAATTTGGATATATATGCACCTGCGGGCCTGACAGGATACGTCAGGGTGCGAAGAGATTTGTATGACATCCTTAAAAATCTTTCTCTGTCATGTCTGAAATGGTTACAGGTCCAAAGGGAATCCTGAATTACTCTGGAAAAGAGAATACATCCGTCTATGCACAGGGTAAAAAGAAAAGATCCAGGAAACTGCAGGCCAGTTAGCATTACATCACTCACTGTGAAAACTAATGAACAGGTCCTTATGGAAGAAAATTGCCAGTACATGAAGGACAAAGCAAACAGTAAAAAGGGATGGGGAAAGGCAACACAGATTTACCAAAGGTAAATTGTTCTTGATCACCCTCATTGTCTTCTGTGATGTTTGGTGGATGAAGGCAGAGAAGTGGATGCTGTGTATCTTGATTTTAGCAAAGCATTTGACGTGGTCTCCCATAACATTTGTGTTGGACAGCTGGTCAGGATAAAAATTGGAAAGGAAGACCACAGAACAGATAGAAGACATCCTAAATTGCCAGGCTGAAAGGATGGCATTTAACACTCCAGACAATAACTTGTTCATGAGTGGAGTTTTTCAGAGATTGATTCTGCATCTGCTAGTATTCAGTACCTTTATATATGGTCAGGATGATGACATTGAATGCATCCTCTAAGAAAGACTCTCCCAGTACCTAAAAACAATTAGAGAAGAGGTGGAGAAAGATACTTGGTGATAGGTAAGAGGGGAAATGCATAAGCTAATTCAGGGAAAATTCTGGGAATGAGAAAGTTCTGTCTGAATGTAAGAAGGAATTCTTTTTCATTAAAACAATTATTCATAGGATTAGGTCAGTCAGAGAACTGGTGAAATCTTTCCTCCAGCAATTATTCCAGAATTGGCTTGATGCTGCATGACCTAATCCAAGGCTTTTCTTTTAAACAAAGGTCGAACCAAATTATTTTCTAGACATCACTTCCAGAATAGACTTTTTTATGATTCTTTTGATATCTGCAAGAAATATCTTGCAACTAAAGATGACAAGACGGTGAAAGAATGTGGCTGACAGAGGTGACGACCCCTGGTCATAAATCCATTTGAAATACAGAATATACTTGCTCAGATTTGGTATCACATTATCTAACTTTTCATGTAATTGCATCTGTGGTTCAAAGGTAGGTAAAGTTGATGGGGTTTTTGATATTCTTGTAAATCACTATGGTAACACTACTACATAAAGCGCCTTTGTGGTGGCAAGAGGGAAAATAATTTCTTTGTCTCTTCAACTTTCAAAATGTAGGCATCTAATCTAAACTAGCTTCCAGGATCTCATCATAGTCAGTACAGAGAAACAGATGTCTCTGGGAAAGAAAGATCATAGACAACTCCTGCAAGAAAGACAACTATCAATTAGGCATGGCTAAAACTAAGCGAGATGAATTGCTTTTTTAAGTAACATGCCCAAGTCTTACAATCAAGTTTAAATCCAGGAAGGCAAAGAAAATTAAGTCTCTGTGTATAAATCAGAAAGAAAAAAAATATTAAAACCAAACAAGGCTAGATGTTGTTGCCAAAGAATTTATGTATTTTATTTAATAGTAAAAGAAGCAAAGAGAAAGAAAGAGAAAAGAAATAAAGAAATAGAAAAAGAAGTGTGTATGGGGATAAGGGACAGGGAGAGAGTGACAGGGGTTAGGGGGAAGCTTATCACCCACATGAGGGTCCCAGTGATGTCTTGTTGCTCCCCTCCATCCGGTTTTCTTGGTGGTGAGGGTCCCCTGTAGCCACCTCACTGGGCCACTCCACCACACGCAGCACCAGGCCATGCCAAAGAGTACAGAATTCCATGGTTTAATGCACACTTTGGGCAGGTGGGAATGCCCAGGTGCCTCCCTTGCTAAGGCCTGGTTTGACAGCATCCCTTGCAACACTGAGGATTTGTTACATCATCTGCAGTGCTCTGGTGCAGGGTCTGGGGACCCCTTTGGGGGCCCTTTGATGGGCTATGTCACCCCTCTGCTGTGGATAAGCTTTTCCTGGGGTGAAGGAGCCCCTCAGCTGGGCACCTCTGCCCAGAAGAGGATGGGCGGTCGCTGCCTCTCACCAGAGGTTTCCAACACACCCCAAAGCCTCTCCCCCATTCTTTGGTTCAAGGGTCTGTTGGAGCCTGGCAGCTGATAACCCTGGGACTGTCATCTCCTCCCTGAAGGGGCTAAACTTGTGCTTTGTGAATGTCCCCAGACCTGAGTTTTATCTAATCTTCATCAGGGAACTCTATAGCGCCTCACTCCAAAGGCCTGTTTGGGGAGTGGTAGGATTCTGTGCAGCTTTTTTTGTGCAGTTCTGTTATAATAAGCAAAAGTCTTTCGTGAAAATGTTTAACTCCTAACCTATAGTTTTCAGTCTCTGACACCAAGGAAAAGTAATTATGTCTTCCGAAGTAATTCACTCTAAATTTTTTCTGAAAAGGAGTAAGCTCTAAAAGGGATGCACCATGTGCAGATTCATGTTCTGACTGAGAAAACAAATGAGTTCAGATATTTAGGCAGTGTTTCTTATGGGGTGTTAAACACAATGTTACTAAGACCATTATGGGGCTGTACAGAATCTGCTAGTAATGGAAAAAGAATCTCATCAGAGATGGAAAGATAGCAGATTTAAGTCTTTGACAAGACAAATGTATTGGGACTAAGAAAAACAACCTTCAAAAGTTTTGTGCGAATAGTGTCCCTAAGTTTAATCACTGCTATTCCAGGCCTTTATGTCTTTTTTGTAGGTTTTTTATACCTAATATAGCAGAATTTATCTCTGGTTAATAGTATAATAATTTTGATTGGTTATAAAGGAATATTCCACTTTTTAATGATCTGTGGCTTGCTTAAAAATAGAATAAACAGTTTAACACAGAATAGTCCTTGTCTGGAGAACTACTTGATATATTCCTTGCCAGCCGTTCTGCACCTAAGGTCTTATTTAAAATACGTTGTCCACTCTTTCTGCCTTTATTCCTTCAGTTTCTTTCAAGAAGAGCCAAAATTGTTTGCCTTGGGCTTTCCACATGATTGTGGTCCTTTGATTTCCAGATCAATTCCTGAGGCAAGACATATAACCACTGCAAATCTTTAGAAACAATGCTTTATTGGCTCCAGAACAATCTGCTTTATTTTCAGGAACAAGTATGAGGCACAACCCATAGAATCAGTGCCTGCACAGATCAGTTGGGCTTAAAAGACCATTATTGCTTCTTATTTTTAGAAGGGGCTTTGGAACATGGACAAATTGACAAAATGAATCTCTATTGTTGCGGTGTGCTGTAATGTCCCATTTTAGACTTCCAAGTCACCTCCCAGGTGTGCCTATACCTCTCTCCCTTCCCCCTCGCCCCATGCTGAGTGAGTCCTGTCAATCAGGCTTAACATTCCAGCAAGGCGTCGTGTGGTTGGTCAAGTTCAAAAGATGCCCCTATGCCCAGGGGTCATTGGCCAGTCCAGGTGTCATCCCCCCCTGAGACCCGGCCCCTCTCACCTGGTTGGTGCTCACTGTCCCCTCCCCTCCCCCTGTCCCTGAGCTTAAAAGGTTAATCAGACCATGCGGCCGGGATTCTGTTGGAGCAGTTGCCTACGTTCAGACCTCTGTAACCATGGAATAAACCACTGGACATTAAACCCTCCAGCAGAATCCTCTCCTTTTTCTCTTCACCATCGCCAGAAGCTCTTCTTCCTGAGGTAAACCGAGTTCCTAACAAGCCTGGACTTGTTCAGTGCCCAGCTGCAACCACCAGCAAGCCACAGGTATCTCTGGGGTGATTACACCACAGTGCTGCCTTTGGCCCAGCAGCGAGGGTCAGACTGGCCCAGGCACAATATAACTGGTAATATTGGGATTTTTATTCCAATACTCTATGTACTGGACAATTTTGTACATAATTTGCATCTCATTTACCTAAATGGTAATTTTAAGAATTATTTTTAAATGATACCAGGCTTATGGATTCTGAACTCTTGAAAACACAGTTCTGTTATTTGTGATCCACATGCAAAACAATATCTAAAATTACATCCACTCTGTAGTTCTCTTAGATACATGGATATTCTCATCCTTGTTTTTTCAGTCAAATCATATTAAGCAAAAGAAATTACAACTGTAAATATGAGAGAAAAAACATTTAGATTGTTCAGCTTCTTAGCCTTTCTTAACTCCTTTTTAGCTAAAGTGAAGATTGTATTATGATCTATTTTTACTTCCACAAAAATCTTTTGCAATCACAACATGCTTGCATTATGCATTATGATCTCTTTTACATGCACAACAATCTTTTGCTACCTTACTTCTATTGTCATCTGAGCTGAGCAAATTAGTTGTGAGTAAACATATTCTTAATTAATGTATTCCTATGAAAAATCTTATTAAGTACAAAAAGGAGGCAGAATATAGTAATAATAACAAGCACAAAATTTTCCAGTTATTGTGATGTGGTGTGTGACTTCATTGGCCTCCAGGTGCCCACCAGTCCACTCTATCATTGTCTCTTCTCAACAGGAGATGGGGAGAAAATATGATGAAAAGCTTATGCATCAAGATAAGGACAGAGAGCACATACCAGCTACTGTCACAAGAAAATACGACTCAGGGAAGTTAAATTAATTTATTTCCAAATAATCTAAATAGGATAATGAAGCAATAAACCCAAATATTAAAAACATCTTTCTTCCACCCCTTCCTTCTCCCTGTGTTCAAGTGCCCTTTTGATTTCTCTACCTATTTCCATCTGAGTGGCATGTGTAGATGAGGAATGGGGGGTGTGGTCAGCTCATAACATTATCTCTGCTACTTCTTTCTCTTCACACTCTTCTGATAAATTGTGGGGTTACACCCATGGGATACAGTCACTCGTGAACTTCTCCAGTGTCAGTTCCTGCCACAGGCTGTGGCTCCTCATGAACTGTTCCAGTTTGGTCTCCTCTCCATAGTGCCACAGGTCCTGCCAGGACCCTGCTCCTTTTCAGGCTCTTCAGAAGATCAAACCCTCCTTTTGGAACATCCTTCTGCTCCAGTGTGAGCTTCTCCCTGGGCTGCAGGTGGCTGTTGGCTCCACAAGGACCTCCATGGGCTGCAGAAGGACAACCTCCATCAGTTTCCAGTGTCTTCCCATGGAAGCAACCTGCACAGCATCCCCTACTATCAAACTGCTACATAAACCAAACACATATGGACACTGCATAAGGACTGCAACAAGTTCTTAGACTGCAAGAAAGTGTAATCCTAAGTCTGTAGACTAAAGCTGACATGTCAGATATAAATCTGTGTACTGCCTATTCAGCCAATGTCATATCTGCTTTGGTGTGGCAACAATACAAAATAAATCAAAGTGGTTTTACAAAGCAGCACTTTTCAGTTAAATATCTCCATTATTAAATAGCCAATTTGCAAGGAACAAGATATATGGGCTCCAGGCCTCTCAGAGTCCTGTATCACCTCTTGTCTTTACTATCATATCATCTTCACAGAAAATGAATCCCATTTAGAGTGATCAATGCTTGACAGCATAAAAGTATTCTATAATAGGGATTGGTATTCCAGTGAAACTGTAGAATGGCTTTCTACTTTGTTTTCCGTAATTTTTTACATATATTCAATAAATTTCTGAAAATTTCATGGTGTTTTGTATTATGAAGTAAAAGAAATTATTATTCTTTATAAAAAATAGAACTGAAAAGCAGAAAGCATTGTTTTTGTTTGCATACACCAAAGATTAAACTCAGAAGCACAGATGTGAACTCCTACTAGCAACAGATCACAGTATTTTTATGGACAAATCTAAATCTAAATCTAATGCTCAGCCTAAATATGGTTATGTTTGTTTTTTCTGTTGATTGCATCTGGTACTTGCAAGGATTTTATTCTCAAGTGTTAATTTACATAAACAAAATAATTCATAATTGTTGTTGTAAGTTATTCGATAATATATATCATTGTGTTTTGAGTTTGACACAGCCACCCAGTCCTGGATGAAACTAAATATCTTGCATCTGTGATCTCAATTTATGCAAATTTAATAGGCTTCTAAAATTAGCTGTTTCTAGGCCACTTTATGTGACTACACGGGCTGCCTTTCTCGTATGTGCATGTGTGTGTTTGCAGAAACGAGAGACAATGCATCTCTACTTTTCCTTTCTGACACACATTAGAGAACAGTGGCATATTGTGTTCTCTCATATATAACCATGACATATGCAATTGGGTACCTCTTCTTTTTAGTTCTCTTGTTCTAGATGCTAACAGTTAAGTGTTACTATTTGTCCCAGTTTAGGGCAAATTTAGAGGAATCCTCCAAAGGAGTCCCTCTAGAAAGTAATTTCTGAGAAAAGTGGAGCAAACTGTTTATTTAATGAGCAAAGTACTCACAAATATGGAAAAATGAATAATATAAAACAATGGAACCTCTCATTGTTCTGAAGAGATGGCAAATTCAGAGAGAGAGAGTCCTTTTTGTGGGGTGCAGCTTGGCTCGCTCAGTCTCTTATCAGTCCCTCCTGTCCTGGAAAATGCCACATCCCAGCCCCTGATGGGCCACAGGTGAGAGCTCACAGTGCTCTGTCTGTTCAGTCCACAGCAGTTCCAAGAAAAAGAAAAGCCATAGTCCAGGGACCTTCTCTGACTCAGCTAGCTAAAAACTGACTAAAAGCAAAGGAGAGCTTTCTCCTGCTGGGCCCTGCCGACAGCACAGCCCAGGAGCAGGAATGGCAGGGAGCAAGTGCAGTTTCTGATAACAAACTCTGTGCTCCTTCTCGCCCCCTTCATTCCTGGAGCTTGTCTTAAAGGTGCAGAACTTAATATCCAGCAGAAACAGAACAGACAATTGGGGATACAAGCATCATAAATTCACCCCAGGACATAATGATATAAAATCTATTAAAAATTATAATTATATATATTTCTGTTTATACTATTTTTTATGTAAAAAAAATCTATAAATGCATGTTCTAATAATTTCTTGAAGTTGGTAGTACAGCCATAAGAAAAAAATTACTTTTGGAGAAAATAATCTCCTCTGGTTTGGTAATACATATTTATGCTTTTAAACTGTTTCTTTTATTAGTAATTTTTTATCGTCTACTATATTTAGCTTAGGAGGAAGTCTCCATTTTGTTGTGGAGAAGAATACGTTCTCGTCCACTCTGTCTTTCATTGTATCCAGTACTTTTAACTCTATTTTTTTCTCTTTAGGCAGTTCCCAAGAGAAAAACAGCAAAATAATAATTTCTAGGTTGCAATATTTTTTCAGTCTTATCTGAGTGGCAAATGTGATTTAAAGTGTGTTATTCTCTTTATTAAACTCCTACACATTTTATTTCCTGCTGCTGCATATATTGATAAAGATTTAAAATTCCCTCTTTTATTGATCAAGTCTTCAATGAATGAGTTTGTTACAAAGTTCAGAACTCATCAAACTAAAATAATTCAAAGACCTTTCTCACAATGTTTAGACCCAAAATAAATAGTTAATTTTTTGTTTTGATGTTGAAACCATCACAGCATGCATTGTGACTGCAAGTACACAAGACAGACTACAGTACAACTGCATTTTTTGGTGTTGATGTAACGGTTGTGTAAAGAAGAAAATATGTTTGTATAGAAAAGAAAGAACTATGGAAAAGAAAATACATTAGATGGTGTCACCAAGCATTAGGCACCTGGATGGTTACAGGATAGAATGAGATTTTATGAATGAGAGGTAATAGCATTCCCACACTTAGGAGCAGCAGGATGCTAGCCAGTGCTTGGGAACAGCAAAGCTCCTATATCACACAAGAGGATAGAAATGTTGTATTGTCTTCAGGCTTAGAAAGATAAAGAAGGTGCAGAGTATAGTGAGAGAATTAAAAATTGTTTTTGCAATTTAGAGAAGTAAAAGACATTTTAGAGGAAAGAATATGTCTTTATTTTTGTTGGAAATTTATTGACTTACTTCATTGGCAATCAATTTTTAAATTCTTTCATGTTGGCCCATAGTTTCGATTCCTTCTCATCTATTCTTTAACTTTCTGTCAGGAGTCTATTCTGTATGAGCATATTACAGCTATCAGTTAGGCTGATTTCCTTTTGTATTTCTGCAATGCTTTTTGAGACACCGAGGCACAAAATAGTGGTGAATATGAGAATGAGAAGAATAGTATAAGTACGCAGGAAAGGTAATAGATTTTCTTTTTTCCTCTTACAATATTTTCATTCTGAAATTCAGTAGAAACTATTTGGTTTAATATTCTTTCAAACAATATCATTAAAGTCTAAACTTAATAAGTCTTTGATGGAAAGTTAAATAAAACTCTAGCCAGTGTATAGGGTGTAACAAGATGATGGCAGTGGTGCCTGGGGCTGCCCCATGCTGACCACAGATGTTTCAAGTCAACCCACCCACCATGGGACACAGCTGAGCCCACAGGTGAGGGGGTACTGGCTTCAGGAAAACACAATTAAAAAATGGAAAATAAAATGTTAGCTAGTGGAGGGATGACAAAATCAAAAATAATGAAGAGAAAAAAAAAGGAGGCAACACCAAGAGGAGAGAAGAAATCTGGGAGGCAATGCTCCAGGCACTAGAGCAGAGATTCCTTTCAAGCATGTGGGAAGACTCCAGATCAAATCTTCTTTGCCCATGACAACAGCAGGCAAGGGACCTCTGTGCCTTTATGTGAACTCAAGAGCTTCATCATCTCATTTTCTCCCCTGCCCTCCTGAGGATGGTGAGTGAGAGAGTGGCTGAGGGGGAATTTGTCAGCCAGACAGCATCAACCCATTGCACACACACTAGATGTAACATAAAAACATAAAAAACATAAAACACACCTATTTTCTGTAGGTAAAGCAGAATGTAGAATATAGAATATAAAATACCTAATATATATATTTCCAGATCTACACTGAATTCAAATTCAGACAAAAAAAAATCCCCATGGCAGTTCCATGAAAAAAAAAAAAAAAAAAGGCAGCTTTGATGCAAGGCAGGACGTTTTGATAATAATAGAAAAAGATATGTTCTTCAGATCGTGATTGAAATAATGAGTGAAAGAGACATTGCCCACAGAGACAACTTGTGTCAGGGCCTCAAGAACAGTGCTAGGACACAGTGTCCCTGTTCAGTGCCTCCCCCACTGCCCACACCCAGGACCCCAGATCAGCCCCTGGGGGTGTCAGCTGGTGCTGCTGGGCCCTTGAAGCTGGGCAGGGCCGGCTGCCAGCCCCCAGAGCCCTGCCCTGTCCCCAGGCTTGGGCCCTGCTGAGCTGGGCTCAGGCCTTGGCTCAAGCTGCGCTGGGCTCAGTCCTTGGCTCAAGTTGAGTTGGGCTCACTCTTTGGCTCAAGTTGAGTTGGGCTCACTCTTTGGCTCAAGCTGAGCTGGGCTCACTCTTTGGCTCAAGTTGAGTTGGGCTCACTCTTTGGCTCAAGCTGAGCTGGGCTCACTCTTTGGCTCAAGTTGAGTTGGGCTCACTCTTTGGCTCAAGCTGAGCTGGGCTCACTCTTTGGCTCAAGTTGAGTTGGGCTCACTCTTTGGCTCAAGCTGAGCTGGGCTCACTCTTTGGCTCAAGCTGAGCCTGTCCTCAGATTGCCCCCAGGGATGTGCCTGATACCCAGAGCTGAGGCTCCCTGTGTCCCTCCCACTGTCTGGTGCCTGGCTGGGGTGCCTTGTCCCCACCTTCCCAGCAAGTAGGTAAGATTTTGGGAGGGAGAACTGGAGCTGATATGCAAAGCCACAGGGATATTCCATATCACATGACATTGTGCTCAAGTATAAGAGCTCATGAAAAGGAGGAGGAAGATGGCATTTTCATGGCTATATTGCTTGTCTTACCAAGTAATTTTACCCATGCTAAAGTGCTGGTTTCCTGGAATAGGCTGAGCATATGCCTGCTGATGTTAAGCAGTGAATGAATTCTTTATTTTTCTTTGCTTCTATATATATCTTTACTTAACCTGCTAAACTGTTTTTGCCTCACTTTTGCTGTTCTGGTTCTCTCCTTCATCCCACAGGAGTGGCATAACAGGATGGAAACAACTACCAGCTGGGGTCAACCCACCATAGGCACATAATTGTCCTGGATACGGAAAATAATTTAGTATTGTGCTACAATGAGTATAAAGCTACAAATCTGCACAAGTAATATATGAGTTTAGAAAGATTTGTGGAGAAATAATTAGATGGTATCACAAGCAAGAAATGAGATCTCTTAGTGCAAAGTGATATATTTATACTAGATTTTATACAAAAATACTTTTATGGACTTGTACATATTGACAGACCTTTGAGATATTTTTCTAATGATTCATATTCTTGTTTTACTTATGAAGTGGAAAATACATATTTTCAAGATAGTTTTCTTCCTGGTTTTTTTTTTTTTTTTTAAACACATTAGCTCATGATCTTCATGCAGGATATAATTTTTCTAGGGGATGAATTGCAATGCATATTGCCTTCTCCTCCTAGTGCAAGGAGCCCATCACTATTTGTTTACATGCCTTTGTAAACAGGAGATTACCCACCCGTTGTAGGCCAGGTAACTGAGGTTCCTTTTAGTAGAAACCCTTGGGGCAGATTGGAGCTAAATAACAGTGAATGGACACTGCATATGCACATATCTATCAAAGAAAGAAAGAGAAAGATAAGCATAGATAGTGCAGAGGAAAAATGCAGGGTGACAGGACCAAAAATGCTCACTGACTCAAACAGATTTGACTTCTGGGAGTTGACATTGTTTCCTTGACTTTAAACAGGTGTCTCTCATCCTACATTACTTAACTTAGCCTGACTATTGACTGCTGTTCATCCTTGTCGTGCAGTTATTCTGACCTTAATGAGGCTAAATTAATAATTACTGAAAGGATGCTTTCTTAGGAAAAGTGCATGTGTGGAAAACTTAAAAACCTTTATGAATATATATAGATATATATGCACTTTATATTAATAATGTTTTCTGTAGTATTGTAGATGATAAAGTGATAAAAGGAAAGCTAAACATTTTAAACCTGGACTAAAAAAAACCAAATTTGGTACTGATGTATTCAGAGAGAGTATGTTCACATGAGTTTTTTAGCTTTCTAAATGCAGTCTTAACAGTTGTTGAGGTTCTATATCTTTCTGTCCAAAGTGGAACTCAGGAGCACTATTAACGTAATTTTTCTGGATTCAGTTTGCACACATTCTGCCTTAATAGCAAGATCTGTATGTCTATCACAAGCCATACTATTCCCACAAACCTTCGCCTGAAAGGAATGATGTGTAGAGATGAGAAAGAGTGTGCTAATCAGGAAGCAGAATAGAATCATAGCAACAGAACATGCTAGGTTGGAACCCATCACGTCACTGAGTCCAACTCCTGGCCTTGTGCAGGACCGTCACCAAGAGTCGCATCATGTGTGCCTGAGAGCATTGTCCAAATGCTTCTTGAACTCAGACTGGTGCTGTGACCACGTCCCTGGGGAGTCTGTTCCAGTGCTCAGTCACCTTCTGGGTGAAAAACCTTCTCCTAATCCCTGGCCTAAACCACCCCTCTCAGCTTCAAGCTGTTTCCTCAAGTCTTGTCCCTGGTCATGGAAATGAAGAGAATGATACTTGCCCTTCTGCTTAAGAATCAAAGATATGACTACACACAAATATAAAATGGAATTCAGGTTAATTTTTCCTAATCCAGCATTCAATTCTCTGCCCACTGGAGGTACAGTTCCATCAATATCCTACTGTCAGAGTCTCTGTCTGAGTCTGAGCACTTCTTCCTATATGAAAATACAAATGAAAAGTATTGCTATTTAAGGCTCTTCCAAAACATCCAGTTTGATAACTTATTGAAAGAGGTTTGGTTTTGTTTTGGTGTCTCCATGATAAATCAAAAAGAAGGAGTGATAATGGGTTCTTAAAACTTAGAAGCTTATATGAATGATTGTGATATGTTTCACTTAATTTATATGTGCTTCTTGTTAGGTGCTATTTCTAAACAATGTATTAACACCCTTCAAAATTATTTTTTACTGACTGGGCCTGGGAAGAGTTTAAATAGATTGCTTATGAGTCAGTACACAAGTTTTTATTTTCATGCAATAATGCAGCTTCTTGTGTGTTTTATCTCACTAGTGCTAGGATACATATTTCAAAATAATCTCCAATGACTTCTACATGCAAAAGTCTAACACAAAACCTGAATAGCATTAATGTGATGCAATATACTTTTACACATCAAAAAGTCACATAGCCATTCCTACAACAAAAATCCTACCAAAATGGGGTTCAATTTATTGCACTACAGGTAAGTTACTATTTACTTATATTTCATAGCATCTGGCAGTTAAATTGACTGTTATATCTGAGTCTCATTCGAAGAAAAGAGGAAAAGGAAAATTTATATATTTTCATCTCAAAGGAAAGAAGAAAGATATAATTCATGATATCCGTCGCTGGTCTTTTAAAAAAGTAATATATTTTTCACTCTTTAGAATTACAGCCTCTGATACAAATGCTAGCATATTTTTGATTCGTGAGATATTTGGCAAATGCATTGTATTTGCTTGTCCTAGTAGTCCTTGAGAGTTAGATCCTAAAATAAAGAAATCCCTATTCATATGGAAACAGCCCATCTACATATTCTTCTACAATAACTTTTCCCCTTTCCCCAAATTCACCCAACAAACTATTATGAAGACATGAATAAATCTCTCTATGTGTTTTTCTGACCTCTATACTTTTGTCAAATTGATATATTAGTTCATAAATGGCAGATAAATTTTAAAGACTAAGTGAACATTTTGACTCCTAATGAACAGTAGCTAAGCAAAAAATTGTTGTGCACTTTGTTTCTGCAACAAAGGAAAAATAGCATTCACTGGCCACATGGTCAGTATGCTTGGCTGCTCTGCAGTACAGATGGTGCGTTATGGTTCAAACAAGATTAGAAAAGGTTAGATGACTTTGTTTCCTCAAGATCCCCAGTTTGGTGCTTTACAGTAAACAATAAAAAATATCATTAAAGCTTTGAATGAGATTCACTGGAAGAGTTTTTATTCAGAGCCTTATTGGTTCAAGGTGTGCAGGGAGTTCTCAGGAAAATGGTGTTCCAAATATTCAAAAAGATTTTCTCTTTCTGTCTTGCTTGCTTGCTTTTTCTCTCTATTTCTTTATCTTATCTTTCTCTCTCTCCCTCTCTTCCTTTCTTTCTCTCTTTCTCTAAATTGTATTCTGTAGCAGCAAACAGTATTTGTTATGCTTTTTGCATTGTCTCCATGTTAATTTATTTTTATTTCTCATCGTAGCACACAGAGATTTAATTCAGAGACAATACATAGTAAGGTGGCATACCACCAGATAAATTAGGTATCTGAAAAAGTTGTCATGCCAAACCATACTTTAGCACAAAGTTCTACCTTGAAGGAATGTCCAAGTCTTTAAAAAGCTTTTCAGTTAGCTTCAGTCAAAGTACATCTGAAGGCAAGACCTGCTATCAGCAGGTGTTTGATACCTTGCAGGATGAATCTTTACTGAATATTTCATCAATGATAGGAGCTCTTTTTCATATGGTATGAGATTTAATACCTGCTTCTAACAATTGCTCGGTCCATCTATCTGACCATAGCATTTCTGCAGTTGTGACTCTGGACTGTGATTACTTCTTTTTATGGTCATCATATATCTTACTATAAGTCACAGTGTGCCAACTAAATTGTTCTTTTCAGATGGTTTTCTTGGCTTTAGATTTTTAATATATACTTTTTGGTCAATCAATAACCATATCTTCGAGTATTTTGTTAAAAATATAGAAAATATTCTAACTCCTACATTTTTACTTCATCAAGAAAAGGCTACATATATAAATATAGATTATTCATTGTGTCATTATAAAAGGAGTGGGAAAGCTGACACAAGGAAATTAAGGCAAGGAGTGGTGCTTATTTCTACTTTCAGGGGATTTAAAGAATCCAGGGTTCAAGATGATCAATTCAAACTGTGGTGCTGAAAATAGTGAAAGACACCCCACAATCAGTCAGAAATATTGATTATTAGAGTTTACTGAATAGTGGCTCAAGCTTTGTCTGCTTGAAAGCCCTATTCATTCTATTAAACTCTCCAAGTATGATACTATTCCGTATAGAAAAGTGACCTTTAAACCATATAATACCTTTAAAATTATGTGCAGAGCTCTCATTGACTTGAAAGGGAGTTCTGCGTGCAGTTGAATGTAGCTCACAAACATGGCAGGAGACAGTTAGCTGGGGCTTCTTAGTGAGGTTTCCTTAATTCAGAAAACCCTTTGAGGATTTATATGCAGATGCAGGGATAGATGACAAGCAAAAAATATTGAAATAATTTTTGCTTTTTTCTGGTTTGGGTTTTTAATGAAAAATAATATAATCTAAAAAAACTAATGCTCAAAAATAAGAATATTATCATATGATTTATTGGATGTAATTAACCATTTTGACCATTGCTGAGCTTCTTTTTTACCAATACAAATGAAATTGTCACAGAATGTTGTGGTTTTATTGCAATTGAAAAAAGTAATGATTGTAAAATCAAGATTATTAACTTTGTTTATCTGAATTTAGCAGGACAAAAAGCAATGCAGCCTGATGGTACAAAAATATCAGTTTGTGAATCCTAAAAATACATCTCCCTAGACATATGCTTTGCATTCTATTGTATTTGCATTATTTACTCATTTTTAACATCTTTTTGCCTTATTATGACAAGATTTATTTTAAACATTAGGATAAATTCTTACATATAGGTAGTATTCTTACCTGTAATTCTTACATATATTTCTTTGTGGTTTCAAATTCACATCAGAGCTTACTGTGTAACACCAGTGATAGCATTACTGCAGTTTGATTTTCTATTTTCTCATGAAATAAAAATATTTGTAGAGAAGATTTCTAAGGAAAAAAAAAAAAAACAAAAAAACTCCAAATAACATTTACTTTTATTTTTAATTGGCAAACAAAGTCACTAATTTTTTAAAGGAAAAATAAACTCTGCATATCAGCATACCTGCATTACAATTCTTTTACGTCAGTCTTAAAAGTCCAGAACTTTACTTTCATATCTTTGATGTGAAAGTAACTTGCAGTTATTTGTGAAACACCAATCCTTTCCATGGAGGAGCAGAAAAAGTAACAGAGAAGGCTTTGAGAGTTGTTGCATGGTGATTAATTGATTCCTAGTGCAGTCACATATCCTGTTAAATTTGGGGAAAACTTTGCTTTAATATAAGGAATATATATAAGGAATCCTATCATACACTACCATACTTGGAGAAATTTGGCCAAAAATCTTGATATCCAGATAATGTATTTTTGTCTTTAATCTATTGCTTAAGTCCTACTTGTCCTGTAAAATGGGGATAATATTTCACGTGATTTGCAGTTTATGATAATAAATGAAGCACTTGAACTGTAAGGATGAATGGCCCAAGAGAAACAGCATTAAGTGACTAATTCTGTGGATGTGCTAGTGTTTCTTGCTTAGGCACCAAGTTTTCCTAAAATTTTAGAAGCCAAGTGAAATAATTCGCCTTGATTAGGTGTTTGTGTTCCTTATAAGATTGGTGGAGGGAACTTGACTGCACAGAACAGTTAAGAGAGGGCTCTCTTAAATGGACTCTCTTAAGAGAGGGCAGTTTTTGATTTTCTGCCTCATTTTTAGTTGTTTTGTTGGTTATTCCATTTTTTTCTTTTTGATGTATTATATGGCTTTTCCTGGTATGCAGTATCACGGTGTACAAAATGCATATTAATTTAATGTGCCTCTGTCTTCAATTTTACTACTCCATTTTATTACGGAAGCACAGCTGGAGTTTGAATGACTGAAATTGTGAAGGATTTAATGTAATGCATTGCTCTGTACAATAATTTAATTTATGAAACATGAATCACTTATTTTTTAATTTAGCCTTTCTTTGAAGAACATCTTCTTGATGGAAAGACAAAGCCAGATTGTACTGTGTTATCATTCATAAATCATAATTTCTTTTCAGACCTAATTAAATATGAAGTGTCACAAGAATATTGTAAAAAAGCTTATTTCTTAGTATTTACACATTTTCTTCCTTTCAGTTATCATTAAAATATTTTTATTATTTTTATTTTTTTTCTAGGCAGTGACTTATTACAACTTTTGCAACATAATCTGATTATTGCAATTTTTTTTTCTTGTCTCTGTTTCTATATTGAGTCACAGGTTTCCAGCTTGGAAATTGGAAGTCATCTCTTTAACTGTTCATGGGTTTTGTTTCTTTCATTTTTTTAAAGTATTTTTTTTTCTTCATTTCTCAAACGGAGTATCAATGTTATGTTGCTTGACATTTTTGTAACAAACCTGTAGGCTCATTAAAAACATAAGATTTCACCTGGATGTGGAGATCCTCTCCATCCCTTGGTATAACCTGTTTTTTCTCGTCCGTGTGGCCATGAATGATGCTGCCAGGGGAGACTCGGAGAATATCAGCAGGAAGCACAGAATCCAGAGGGCTGGTGTGAAAGGCAGAGGAGCCCAGGTGATGGTGGGTTTGGCCCCAGCAGTGAAATGGAGAAGCTTGAACAGCGCTGGATGCATCTTGTGAATCCGTGCCTGGCTACCCTGACATTGCTGCTGGAACAACTGCGGCTTAACAATCACAACATCCTCGCTGAGCAGTGAGAATGTATAAAGAGAAATAGGATCTAGAGGACAAACAGGGCCAAAACCCAGGTAATTAGTCAAAAACTTAGGAGAGTTTTGTAATAGGCTTGTGAAAAAATGGTTAACAAATACTCTTTACTATTTCTTATTAACTACTAGTTATATATATACTAACCACTCTTGATTGGTTAATATACCAGACACAGTGAGAAAGTAACCAGGAAATGGTATTATGTAGGTGGCTGTCACATTTCTAAGAAATTAGTGTAAATAAAAACTCATCTTTCAAGCCTGCTTGCAAATTTACAGTATAGAAAAATAAAAAGTTGGAATTAGAGCTCTGTATGAATGTTTGTTCAGAGCATTCCTTGCTTGGGGAACAGAGAGATGTGGTAGGGTAGACTGCTAACAAATGCGTTGATATGGATAGATTTAAACTTTAATTATAAACTTTTGAGAAAATACAGGCAGAGAAGATGAAGAGTTTTTCCATTCCATGCATAGGTACAGCTTCAGTGTGTTCCCTTTCTAAAGGGAGCTGTGACAGTTGAGAACAAATGCTCCACTTACAGCTGCCTCTCTCCTTTTGAAAGTACTCAAGTTTCAGAGTAGCAATTTAGATTAGATATTAGGAAGAAATTTTATATTGTGAGGCTGGTAAGGCAGTGGGACAGGTTGTCCAGAGAAATTGTGCATGTCCCATCCTTGGAAGGGTTTGATGCCAGGTTGGATAGGGCTTTGAGCAATCTGGTCTTGAAGAAGGTCTCTCTGACAATGGCAGAGGGTGGAATTAGATGATCTTTAATGTCACTTCCTACCCAAACCATTCCATTACTCTGTTGGGGGTGTCTTCATGGCCCACTGATGTAAATAACCTGGATGACAATGGCTGATAAGCATATGAATTTAAATTTCAAATCTTAAATTTTTTATGTGTTTTCCCAGAAGCAGTCAGGTTACAGAGGAAGATGACCACTGTCTGGTTTCAACCAGAAACCCTATAAAAAAGTGGGAGATAAAAGTTTTTTAAATGGCATAGAATAAAATAAGCACATTTTGCAGTATATTAGAACACAGAAATTTAAATTTTCTTTACTCCATAATTTTTTCATATAGTAGTAATTTTTCAGTGAATGAAAAACTTGATTCTGATGAAACCAATTGTAAAACTCTTTTAAATATAATTTTCTTAAACAACTATTAACAGTTGACTATAGTCAACTATCCTTTCATCAGAAATTCTGTCAGATCTAGCAATCCAAACAAAATTTTTTACTCAACCTAATAACTGTTTAGACTAATGCAATGCATGTTGCATTTATTTTTAGGCCATTTACAGTGAGAGTCATCATGGACATGGAGTCACATATGCTCTTAATGCCAATTGTTATCAAATAACAGCTGTATTGCTTCAAAAGAGAGAGGAATATCTGAGTTTTGATGCTTTTCACATCTTTTCACACCAAGAAGGATGCTATTTGATGTTGGTGGTTTAATGATGGAGACACCTGTTCGCTTTCAGCTGCTGTGGATGGAGAAAGCCCCATAACTCATTCTGCATGAACAGTAACACAGAACATCTATCAGATGGCAATGATTTTCAATCACAACTAACATGAAATTAATTTAAACCAGAAACCTAGTAGTAAAATCATGTACATTATCAATCAGGAAGCTCATTAAGCTAGGTTAAGGTCATATAAGAGGAGAGTGACAGCTTCAAGCACCAAGGCACCTCTGAAACTTAGATGATATTGATTAACACTGAAAAAAGGACCAGAATACCAGCATATGTCTTGCTTTTAAACAGTAAAAAGTAAAAAAATAATTACATTTCAGTGTCCCTAATTTGATGAAGTTAGGAATAATATAGTAATGTCTTATTAAGGAATGACATAAATTACTTTTTTAGAAAACAAGACAACATTTTTTTAAAGTTATAACTATGTAGGCTATAGATGCTCATTTTCTGATAGAAAACAAAACCAAAGAGAAATCAGGGTGTAGACAACTTCCTGTAACTCTGTATAACATCTCCTACATTGAGAAATTAATACAAGTGCTTAAAGGGTGTGAATTTTAGGATATAATTCGTGTTTTTAGGTCTGTAAAATATGAAGGCTATCTCCAGTTGATGGAGCAGTCTGTAATTTTCTTATCAATGTTGTATTCACATCCACAAGAAGGAAGTTCAAACCTCCATGAATGACATTTTGAGGTCTTATTAAAGAAGCAACAAAGCTTGAAATGTTAAGGAAGTAAATGCAAATACTTCTGAACTGAGTAAGTATCACTACTCAGAAATAATAATTGAAGAATAAGACAAGAGACTCATATGGGTAGCTAAGTAATAAAAGCTATCAGGATGGGGACAAAAGGCATCAAATTACATAAAATAAAATATAAACACTACTGAGAAGACTATGAAATAAAGGCAAGCAATTTTTAAAGGCTAAAACTGGCATGAGAGGATTGCCCAGGAAAAGAAGTAAATAGTAGAAGATTTTTCACATATAATGTGTTTGGCAGGGCAATACAGTCAGCATGCAAATCATGGGAATCCTAATCAGGATTCCTGGAGAGCCCTCAAAATCCTTTCCAATACAGACATTTATCCTCCCAGAGGGGTCCATTCTGTCATAGAGAACTCTTCTGTACTTTTAATTTGACTTCTTTTTCCCAGTGCATTAAATATCTCTTGAAATTCTTATTTCTTATTTTGCTCTTCACAGGCAAGTACATAACAATATTTTCAAAGAGCAAGGAAATTAATAAACAGGAACAAGTCATGTTTTCTCCTCTTAAAGTAAGAATAAAATAAATCTCCTGTGTCTAGAACATTCTTCCATAATGGATTCAAGATGAAGATGACAGTGTGTTTTCAAGAGATCAGATAACAAATTGATACAGTAAATGTGATCGTAAATATAATATTGCCAACATAAGTAGGATATTTCTCCAAAAATTGCAATTCAGAGGTCCAATGAACAACCACGGGCTGTGATAGTAACCAAAATGTAGACATGCTACAATTATTAGCTGAATTATGATATTTTTATTCATGTCCATCCAGATTTAAGGCATATAAGTTTTTATTTTTTTTATTATTTTAAATGCTAACTTTAGAGAATTAAAATAATATTCTGTTTGCATACTTGTAATAATAATATTGAATCCCTGCCTGATCAAAAAGTGCCTGCAAAAATGACAGGCTGTATAAGGGAAAGAAAACCAAAAGTAAATCACATGCAACATTTATTCTAACACTTGTTATCTGCATGTTAGAAAGTTTTCAATTATGAAATTAGTGAGGTTGATGCAGAGACATGAAGCAACTTCAGGGACCAGCTTAGGAAAGTCATTCCATGAAGAAGGAAAGTTCTTGTAGAAGAGATGGTAATGGTCATAGGTGATGAAGACAAGCAAGAAAGGATCACATGGAACTTCACTAGCACAGCAAGGCTGGAGTGGGGTAATGTAAAAGCTAAAAAGGTCCTTTACATCAGGACCGCCTTATTTAAACCTGAAGTAGACAGGTGACTTCAGAACAAGTTCATGGACACAGTTGTTTTGCTGCAGAGTGTGTGCATGTGTGCATGAGTGTATTTATGTCAGTTAACAATTTCTTTTGTCATGGCACGAAGACATACTGCAGTAGAAAACGAGGTCACAAGGATTCCTTGAAGAACTAGATTACAGCCATTGTTCCAGTTTGGAAGCATTTACCAGTATAGAAGACTCATACATTTGATTAGTTTAATTGAATTTCACAACTAAAATAAAACAAAACTTTACTAGCAAGACTGCAATCATAGGAGTCATAATGAAGGGAACAATTTATTTTGTATTCTTACAATTATCTGGGAATTCTAGTTGTTTAAACATGTTGGTTACTAGTCCTAAATCTGTGAACTAATTCCTCCCTTACGATCTATTGTGAAGATTATTTAATCCGTTTAATCCATACTATCAGATCCTTTTATACTTTCTCTTATTCTGTAGTGCATAAAATGTCTGTAAAAATAGTGAAATAGTGATAGTGCATTTGATAGTAAGAGAACCTTGGGCTATTATGCTTGATTATTGTACACTCACTATCCAAATTTCCTTTTTGTAAAACTATTTTCCATTTTTTTAAATTTTTCACACTTTCTTAGAGACAAAATTCAGTGAGGTGCACGATAAAAATTTAGTCTTTGAACATCCTTAATCTTTAGATATTATTACATGCTATCTAAAATGTTAAATAGGCAGTACAGCATTAAAGTTTTCCAAAAATGTTAAGGTAAGAAACCATTATTAGAAAGAAATTATATGTTCAAATGCAGTGCCTTGTCAAAATTATGATTGGCTAAAGTGGAAATAATTTTGTTGTGAAACTGTGAAACCTTATGATTTTATAAGGCTAGAGCATGGCGTACGACATACAGACAGGTATGACACATCCAATATCATCAACCTCTGTTTCACAGAGGTGCAAAATCTATTTAAATCATCATTAAGACTGGAACCAGCATGTTTGTCTGTTAACATGTGAGTTAGCATGTGCCTGTACTACTTTACTGTTTTTCTTAAAAATACCTTATATTAAATATCCAGGAGTCATTTTATTTTCCATATAATTCAGGCCTCTTCCTTGTCTTTTAAAAAAGCTCTTATTTCTGTTATATTTCTAACTTCTAAGAGTATGTACAATACATATATCACATATATGTATAGATACATACATATATATATATATACACATACATACATATATATACATACATATATATATGTACATACATATATGTACAATACATATAAAATGAGATCATTTTGTCCAGTTTAGATTTATTTTATTTATTTTTTTATTTTTCCTTGACACATATTATATTGAATAGAACTTAAAAATTCTTTTATGGAGCATGAAAAACAAAGACCACTTGTTCTGGAACACGCAACCTTCCTGTTTCACGTGATTTTTTGGTGTTTATATGGATCCTTCTCTTCCTCTCTCTTCCTGTTCCCCACTCCACCCCTTCTCTTTCCTCCTCTCTCCTCTTTCTTGATGATGCACTCTTTTGTGGACCTGTAAGAACAGAACATATGAGACAAGTCTTGTTTACTTAAGAATTTTGCTTTACTTGAGATGGAGTGTGGAAAGTTGAAGCTGGCATTCTTGGAACATGAGTCATTTTCAGTAAGGGGTTCCATCTACCAGCATGACATATGTGTTTAAAGACACCTTTGTGTCTGTGTGACTTAATCCTTTTCAGAGATATAACACTTTTATCTCTTTCATTCTGGTGGGTGTCTAGAGTATATAAGACAATTGAAAGCGAGTAATGGGTTCATGTTTTGGTTTTTTAAGCAATTTCAGCATTTAGCAGTAAGCACCTCCAAAAAACTGCTAGAAAGCATTATTGTAGGGGAAGCTTTTGGTTTTGTTTTTTTTTTTTTTTAATATATTGTTTTCCCTTTCATTATAAGAGCAGCACAATGTCTTACATTTCCTTAACTCGAATTTTCCCATATTGTTTTTATCCACATACATTGACATAAAATGAGCATAACAGATAAAACCCAAATACTATAACAAGTTCAACAAATACCTACAATTAAGAGAATATACAGTGCTTTACTGGATTAATTGCTTTTTCTAAAAGTCTGTGAACAGCTAGTGTACAATTGCCCTACTATGGCCTCTGCACAATTAAGCAATTTGTACAATTGCCCTACTATGGCCTCTGCACAATTAAGCAATTTATCTGAGAACTCTTGCAAGGTAAGAACCACTATGTGAAACAATAAAATGCTCTCAAAACCAGCTTGTAGATCTTTGTGACTCAGGACCTTGCTTGTCTTTTCTACATGTGAAGTCACATTAGAGAAGGAATTTGCTGTTTAATTAACTTGGGCAAAATTGGAAGTAAGATAATAGGAAGATGAAATTTAATGTTGATAAGATCATGTATGCGTCTGTACATGGTGGCATTAGGCATGACAATAAGATTAATGTGAACTGACCTCAGTAAGATGGAAGATTAAGGGAAACTTAATTCAGAGGGAATACTGGAAGAGATCTCAAACATATCACATTATTTCCCTGCTAGTCTTCACAAAGGCTATAGGAAAACAAATGACCTTTTATTTACAGTATCAAAATCTGCAGATACATAAACAGCATCATTGCTCTATTTTCTGCTGCTGCAGGAAGTTTAGCCGTATATTCTCCACCATTCTCTCTTTCTTATTTTCGAAGGAAAAAAATGTACATTACCCCCTAATTCACTCCTTAGCAGAGATAACTTACTCAGGACCCTGAGCATGACTCAGGTGTGGTTCATAAATTGGATATGGGGATGCTGTTGCTTTAAATTAGGAAGTAAATAATTTATACTAACTAATTTGAAAGCCGCTGACAGCCAATTTCAATATTGTTGGATTTGTTTTTCTAAAGTAATTTACAAATCATACTCATCTTCAGTTGTCTGTTTGAAAGTGGTTGATTGAATTTTTTCAATATTTGAATTTTGAATTCAGTTTATAATTTATTAGTAAATAGAGATGCAACAGTATTTCTCTACTCACAGACAGGGGAAGAGTTTGGAAGCAAAAGTAAATGAAATGAGTGCTGGATTTGTAAAGTTTATGATGGTTGAGAAAAACATCTCAGAGGCGAGAACTCAGAAAAAGGCCTGAGTGAAAAGTGCTCTCCTATTACTGCTCTTTCCTTATTAAAATTTTTCTTAAAGATTCACTGTTTCTGTGATAGACACAAAATTAGTTTTTTATATTTATTACACATGAAACCTGTAGGATTTAGGGCATTTTCTACATCTACTAATTATTTTGCAAGCTATTTGGAAAATATTTTTTGTGTTTGTTGCGAGATAATCAGAAATAGAAATAAAACTGTTGATATGCAGTTTGATAGTCAAGATTTCCTTCAATTACGATCAACTATATAAAGAGAAAGGTACCAGGGAAGCACATTTTGCTCACATACTGTAGCTCATAGTATTCAACTGTATTTCTTGACAGTGTAGTTAATGGCTGAGAATTAGTGACAAGTTGGCATCAAAGAGATAGCCACCTAAAAGAGGATTTCACAACCCTGTTGGCTGCCTCAGTTAAAGATTAGAAAACTAAAAGGATCAGATTAGGCACATTTTCTACTCCTTTTCATTCCCAAGCATCCAAATCCAGGCCAACTGGAAATTTCTTCTTCCACCCATCTGTAAGACACCTCAACTATAAGGCAGAAAAAATGCATATGCAAGCCTAACTTTTTAATGTCCCAGATTGGTTGTAATTGAAGAGATTTTGACAAGTGCATAAAAATGTAATCAAGTACGTGGCCATGTACTTAACTGCATTTGTATGAGGCTCAGTCAAGGCATGGTCTTATAAACTGTAGACAGTGTACTGAAAGTGAAATATCTGCTAGGAGCACCTTGGACAGGGGCCCTTAATAACATTACCAGATGAAAAATTGTCTACACCTGGTGAACTAACAAAATGCTTATTCTTCAAAGCCCACTGGCTCACAGAACTGCACAATGCCCATTGAGAGAGAAGGAGAACTGGAAGGCAACCAGGCGCAGTTTTCTGCCAGATTTATGAGGTCAGAGTCAGTCAGCTATAACTTTGGGGTCCCCAACCACTAGGGACCACCAAAGAGATCCCCAGGACAGAAGAATGCATGCATAAAGGGGAGGGGAAATATGTTAATGACTTTGGGGAAATGATTATCATATGTATGTTTATTCTGGGGCAATCAATAAGTATGTTGTAAAACAAAGTATATAATCAGAAATTTGCCTGTACTCAGCATGCGCTATTTTTGGAGGAGATATCCCATCAAAAATCTGGCTAAATACAGAGTGCCTGTTTCTTAATGCTATGTTGGTGTTAAAGTGTGTTTTTTTTTGTTTTGTTTTGTTTTGTTGTTGTTGTTGTGGTGGTTTTGGTTTTTTTTTTTAATTTGTAGCTAATTTTTGGTAACAATATTGTAGGGATGGGTGTGACTGGATCCATCTCCACCATTAGCAAAGATAGGAGGGAAAAACATTGCTGTATAGTTTTCATTCCTGTAATGATTTTAAGAAGGACCATTAAACCACATTGTAGCAGTGGTCAGACTAGAATTGCCTCATAAAAATTGCAAATCAGCACTATCAGAAACTTAGGTATCTAAAACATTATAGAAACTGTAGGGAGAAACTACAAGGGTGGTGCATTTTGGTGTTACATGCATCTAAGCCCTTCTATCCGTTAGCTTTGAAGTATCATTTTAGTTAGGAAAGTACATAATGGCTCAGAGCCATACTATATTATGCTTTGAAATATGTTGTTTTCCTTTTATTTTCTTCTTCAGCCCTTGGAAGAGGATTCCGAAGAACATGGTTGGGACACCATACACATATTTAACAGACATATTTAACTTACATGTAAGTGTAACACAAAAGGACGTGGTTTAGCAGTGGATTTGACAGTGCTGGGTTAATGGCTGGATTCAAAGGTCTTTTCTGACCTAAACAGTTCTCTGATTCTATTCTTCTCTGGGTATTTCTTCTTTATACATACTTTAGACTGGCTATCATTGTTTCGTGGAAAATGGAAGATACATAGATGAAGTAGTAAATGGAAGGCACGAAAATGAAACACAATGACATGTTTCCCAGCATTATATTTCCTGCAGTTGCTCTTTTGGATTTTTACAATCCAGGATCACAGATGTTGATGTGTAGGCACTTCACATGAATCCAATAAACGTTTCACCATTACAACAGAAAGAAATCATTGCTCAAGGCTGCATTTCCAATGGTCTGAATCATCTGTTTGCAAGCCAGAATGCATGTTTCACTTCCACGCTTTTGAAAACAAAAGGGAAAGTATTTCTAATTCTACATGTCATCTGCATTATTTAGAAACACTATCCTAATGAATCTACATATGCTAAAAAAATAACTACCTTTGTACCATAGTCTTTGGCCTTATCCCTTCCTTCCTTGCTGCTGTTGTAACTACTTTTTCCACGATACCAGTCACAACTACGCATCACTTTTAGGCAGATTTGGATTATCTTCATTGTACTCTACATTTATTTGGTCCTTGGAAAAATTCAGCTGGACTATAATACCTGAAAGCTACATTTTCCTCCTACCACGCAGACAGCAAGCAGTTATTGCATGGTTTATTTGTGAATAACAGAAAAGGGGGGAAAAAAAATAAAACATGCTTTGGCCTAGCATCCCCACAAAAAAAGTGTATCTAAAAAGCAAGTGTCTGTGACATCTACATATAGTAGTAATCACATACTCTTTTCTCTAGTAATAATGATTGAATTAATTTTTGGTTCTATATTTCTAGTATATAAAATGCTTTTGTGTTGTAAAATGGATATTCATATTTTCTCATTTTGCAGTCTGTGTGAAAACAAGACTTCGCATTATAGTTCCACATTAATGTATTCTTATTTTTAATCTTCACTGGTGCTGAAGACAGAAGAAGAAGAATATATTAGGCAGAAGAGAGAGGGATTAGAATCACGTGTTTTGCAGTAATGAGGATTTAGATCAGCTTATATTTGGCTTGAAGTGGCATTTCTTTAGTCTGCATTTTTTCTACCCATGGACTTCATATATCACTTGCAGATGTATGAAGTATTATGACATTTTTTTTCTTTCTAATTTATAGTCCCCCTAAAATTCTGCCATTAGGATACAGAATATTCTATATTCTAAGACAGCTGAAAAAACAATTAATTTAGTCTGAAATTGCATGTAAATCTTTCTGTTTCTAACTTATTCTAATTTACCTGTGAGTGTAGCTGATCAGAGACCCAGAAGTATCCCTCTCATTCATCTGAGGAAATGTAAATAAGTGTTTCTGTTGAAGTCATCTGAAACGTACACTCTAACAACAAGAGCTTATACATGCAAAGAAAGAAGCTGAGCATAAATTTAGGTTCAAAACAAGATTGTGTGTGTACAGCTGGCCTTGGAGCTTGATAAGACAGAATAAACTACAATGTTTCTCATATTTTTCAGTGGATTCATTTTTAAGAACCTTGGCTTACTGGATAGGATATTTGTTAGCAAGCCATTTCTATTTTTACTTTAGTTTGATTGTGAGCTATATCTTTTCCCGCCAACTTTTCCCAGGACAGTATGATTAAAACCTAGCAAAATTATTTCCTCTGCTGTTTTCAGAATTAAATTCTGGTTGCACCAAAATGATCATAAATTTAAAGATATCTATAATTGGTAAATTATTATTTCATATGCAATAAAACAATGTCTTTTGCTGTGTTCAGTATAGGATAAAACACATTAAGTTGTAAAATTTTAGACAAGAATTTGGGGACTGAATGAAAAAAGGAATTGCTTCTAAGTTTGGGGGTTTATTTTATGTTTTACTTTATCAGCAGATTGATTATGATTTTTTAAAATTTCACCTAGGTTGTCACTATCTTTCATGAGCAGGATCTGGAAATATTTCCTGCATCCTCACTGGCTTCCTCTATATTTTATTATTTATTAGTGAATGTCTTTTTGATTCTTAAGTTGGTCTCTGGTGGTATTAAATTTGACAATGGTGGGCAGGGTATGAAAACTCTCTCTTTCATACCATCAAGTGTCTTAAGAAATGCCAAAATTTGTTTTCTGTGTCATTTTTTCAATATATTTGAGTAAGAAGATTAAGGATTCCAGACACTTCCACCCAGCTTACTTCTGCTGCCAATGAATGTTAGACAAAATGTTTCTTGTGTGGTATACTATAGTTTTCAGAAGAGGTTCTTACATCACCTCTCAACAATTAAATGAAAGTTTTTGAAATCAAGTAATATTTCAAGACAAATATTAAAATCATTTACACAACTGTATGTAATGCTCTAGTTGCTGCAGTTGTAATATGGCCATTGTAAACACAATCAAGCACAACATACCACATAGTTTTTAGCTGCTCAGAGCTCTCTCTATTCTTGTATGCTGAAGAAGCTTCTCAAATTCCCTTTGTGCCCTTCCAACACTCCTTTTCATCATGATACTGTTGATATAACTATTTGATGAAGTGCTTTGAATTCCGAATGAGCAGATGTTAGCTCTATGGAATTTATGTTATCCTCCTTGGTGGTTGGACACATAACTTCTAAAGGGAGGAATTGTTCAATAAATAATTAATAACAAGAAGCTTTCCTAGGTAGATGAGAGACAGATCCTATTTAAAATGATTCTGTCTCAGTGGTTGATCAGTCTAACTCCAGGGTTATTTTATCTCAATCTTGTATTACTTCTGCTTCAATTAGCATTTTAGTCCCCAGTAGGGCACTGCTGATTAATTAGTTATTGTTCAGTAACTTCATCTTCTGGCCCTGACTCCAGCCACTCAGTCTAGTGTGCATTGATCAGCCTCTGGATCTGTGGCATGTTCTTTTCAAGGCTGCTAAATGTCTCATTGGTCTAAGTGAGCCAGATATTGACCTTGATTTCAAGGCAGTAATGTATTTAAGCACATACCTATGTCTAAGAAGGAAAATAATGCAACACATTCAACTAAACTATTTCTTTCTACCTAAAGTTAGGCAGATAATTTAATACTACATTGCAGTTGGAGCTTTAGATATTGAACTTATTGGTGAAGTGCCCTAGCTGGTTTAAAGAGTGAAAACACTGAAACTTGGGCAATTTTTATCCATCGTATCTATCTTAAAATCTGAGTCATATCAAATAACTCCTATGTACATAAGAATGTACAAATATCTTTGCCATGGACAAATCACTCATAGGAGTTTGTTCTTTCTAAAAATTTGACATCTAATACTTTATGAAGGCCTGAACTCAAGATGCTTTCAAAAAATACTCGTATGATTCCTCCTTATTGGTGTAAAGGGATTAGTTAAAACTACAAGGGTAGGAAACTTATTTTTCAGTGTCTACCTCTTGAATTGTCTTAAATCAAGACAAGAAGAAGAAAGTTTTGATCCCAGGAAGATTAGATCTCATGTAATTTGTTTTATGAACTACCTCGGGCCCATCCAATCCAACTATGGAAATGTGATTGAGGATCTCAGTTAGGAGTCAATGGTTCTGATTCTTTATATAAACAATGCATTTATACAACAAAATAAATAAGTGCTCTGAAAGGGTGGCAGAATTTCAGAGGAATATATTTTGTCCGGAAGTGTATCTTCCTCCATTCATTGTCTTTAATAGTAATGAATTTCTCTCTTTTATGTGCTTTGTGTAAGTGGCATTTCCATAGCTTTGGGGAGAGAAATTGTGGCCAGTCCCCAGCAAACCAAAGTGAAGAAAGCTGTGTGCTGAGAAAGCAGTGCCTGAAAGTTTCTGTAGGATTTGTAAGCCCAGAAGAGCTGCTAATTCTGCAGGAATGGATAGTCTTGGGAGACGAAGGGGCTTCCTCCACACACACAGTGGTTGCATGGTTGTGCAACATAGGCTGCATCTGAGATGTCAGGGACTGCTTGAATGCAGGTGAAAGCTGTAGGGCTATGAGTGGTGAAACAGACCTCTGAAGGCCTTTATAAGCATCTCTATACAACACACTGCTGTGCCTGTAACTCTGTCCTTGTGTCTACTGATCAGAAATGGATACAGACTGATACCTGGGCAGATAACCATGAGAATACCTGTGCAAGTGAGCTTTATGTGTGTGTATACACATATACACATTTAGTCAATGTATATGTGTGCATACACACTCATAAAGCTCAGTGAATAAATGCGTATGTGTGAATAAAGTGAATAAATTGAGGGAATAAATGCATATGTGTGTATGTGTGTTTTTTGGATGTGTAGGTGTTTTTTTAGCAATCATATTAGTAATAATGCTATTGATAATAACAACTTAGTGTTTAAAAGCTTTCATAAGAAATATTGTCATCTGTGCCTGCCCTCTGACTCAAAGGAAATAAGATGTACACTATGGGAGCCTCATAGTTGCTTATTAGTTACCTAATATGGTATCATATAGTTACCTACATCTAAGTAGAATGGTTTGGGGATAATTTTTCATCCCCCTTTTCCTGATCTTTATAGCCCCTATTAATTTGAGAAAATACCTTACACCTTGAAGTGTTAATGGAATAATAACTTTTTTAAAAGTGTAATATTTTCATAACTGAGCTAGTAATGAATACTGAACATATATGCTATCTATCAAAAAGTTCTATTTAGCCTAAGTATTCCTTAGAAGAATGGGATATTTTTAAATAAATTAAATTAAACCCTACTCTTCAAAGAAATTTTGACTATGTGTTTATGAAAACAGCTTTTTCATGTCCAAGAATATTTGGGAATGGAACCTAAAGACAGTAATTAATGTAATTAAGTTTATTTTTTTACCTATGAAGTGGAAAATTTAGCAGGTATCATAAAAAATTAAAAAGTAAATATAATTTTATTAACCTGTGAAAAATATCCTAGACAGCTGAAGTACTGTTCTTTTTGGGATTGCCTTCATTGATTTTTTTTAAATTCTGGAATTACAGAAGGGGAATGGAAACCTTGTCAAGGTGCAGTCCCATTCCTGTCCAAATTTTGATGAGTTCTTCAACACAGTGACTTTCTGAAGTGATGGATTCAGAGCCCCATCCCATATTAGCATTTGAACATTCTTCATTCTAATTTCTCCATCCTATATTTTGTATACACATTCCATGTCAATTTCTCCTGCTAAAAACATGGTTTTTGTGATGTTCTTTAAGAAAATAGTCATTAAAATCCAAGAATTCTCTCAAATCTTTAACTTAAATAAAAGACTTTATTGAAAACATCCTAAGGTCTAGTAAGAAGGTTATGTAAGCAGATATAACATTTGTTTTAAGTAATTAAAAATTTCCATAAACAAAGACTTTTGGAGAACAATTTAAATAATTTTGTTTTGTAGACATTTAATTTGATTTTCTCATTCTGAATATGGAATAAATTATATCAGGGATACACACAGCATATTAAAAAAACCCCTAACTTAGGGTGTGGTAGAATATTTGGTTTCATAGTTTAAGTTATAATAGTGTACTGAATAGGATAGTTTTCCTTTTTGTAGAAAATGTAAATGCTGTAGGTCTTTTTCATGTTATTATGTTTTGGGTTTTTTTCTTAGGTAATCATACTTGAAAACCTGACTAGCAATAAAGAGTTCCAAGTAAATGTTGCTGTGAGGAAAGCCAAGAAACAGCATGATAAATAAAAATTGTGTTGATTTAAATCAGTGACACTTAACCTGGAACTGCTGCAAGGCACACTACCATAAAAACAGAACCACCCAAGAACCACAATATATGTTGTATTGTACTGTACAAAAAATACATGTAAAATTATTATAAAATAAAGGTTAAAACATTCATCCATTGAATTACATATAATTTGCAGTACTAACAGGATTATTTATGACAATCTCAAAGTAGTTTCTTACATTGTAAATCAGAAGTGAAACTCGGCAGTGATGTTAGGGGCAGGTGGTTAGTTGTAGGGCTGGGCAATTGTCTGATATCTTCAGTCTACAGAGTGCCTGCAGACAGAAATACTAAAGTGGGCATTTGGAAATTGCCTTATAATGAGAAGCAAATTTCTGCTATCTTGATGGTCAGATTCTCAAATGTTATACGCTGCATTTTGGTGAGAATTGTCTTGTGAAAAAATTAGGGCATGTCTTGTAGGTCTAATCATTAGCATTGTGCACACTGCTATGTTTGTAGTAATTGTTACATTGTTCTGTGATGTTATTACTTTCTGGAGACCAGCAAGCCACAAAAATTCTCTCTTAAACCACGTGAATTCTTGACACCTTGTGGACTTAGAATCTCCCCGAAGTGTACCTGGGAAATAACATTTCTGACCACCTTTTCTTATCTTTCACGTATAAAAGCCTATTAGTTTGAAAAAAAATGTCTGAAGAGTTATTCATGTTTCCTCTTCCATTGTAAAATAGCCATACATGTTCATGAACCTCTCAGCAGCGTTAATTGCTCTGCTAAAACAATAGGCTACGTTTTCTGGCCTTAGTTGTTCTCTCATTCATCAAAAAGCTAATTACATCACAATTATATGTCAGCACATACTGATGCTGAAGGAAACACTGAACTCTTAAAAATTATAAGGAAGAAATCTTATCCCTATCATAATCAATATTCTGAATTAATAACAGCATAAATGGCAAGCCAAGAAAACACTGCTGGCCATGCTCTTTCCACACCCTGAATTCAAAATTCTTCCTTCTAAGTGTGTGTTCTTACTTCAGTTATAATCAATGGCTTTAACCATGTTCTCTCTCCTTCATGTCATTTTTCTTCTTTTCTGAAGAGAGTAGTCATAATGGGTACATTGAGAATAAAGGTGCCCCACTGTATTTTGCAGCATGTAGTCTGCAGTTGTTTTAAGAAGACTGAAAGATTTGCATTTGTCAAAAAGAGCAAGGTATTGATTCTCGGTCTTTGAATGTGACTGACTATATTCCAACTTCTGGTAACCACAAGATAAGTAAGTCCCAAGAGAATCTAAGTCCTTTCAAATGTCTGGACTTAATTTCACCAATACCCAGAAAGCCATGTTTATTCTGTGTACTAATTATTGGTTACAGTCATGACTAAGTTATTTTTTGGCTCACACATTTTTCCAAGGAAATCCAAGTTAAATTTTTTAAACTAAACTTGCTAAATTTTTCATCCTGTCTCTGGTATGAAGTTTAAGAAGCCAAGTTTTTTTGCTTTTTTTTAAATTTAAAAAGAGTATTCTTAAGGACAATCAAAAGTGAAACAAATCTGCTAGGTCTGCACAGACTTTATTTAATTCTGAGTAAAGCAGCATGAGGTGTCAGTGTTTCAGAACATCACTATCATAAAGATGGGTGCAGATAGCATAGGCAAGCATAGATACAATCAGTATTAACATATCTTATTCATGAAGGTTAATGCAGCACTTTACTGAAGGGTGCACAGCTCTTGATACAAGAGGAAAAGACTCAAGCAAATGCAGATTGAACCTGAAGCCACCTCATTTCTCCCACAGTCTTTACAAACCATGAAAATGCACTTTAATGAAAGCTGACAGGTACTGAGTTTCTCTGTCTCCAGGTAAGGAAGTCTGAACTTTTATTATGTGCATTATTTACAGATGTACTTGTTTCCTTTCTGATAGATGTAATATTCTTGAGGTTGTAAAAAATTCTCTGTTACTGCTAGTATGCTCTGCATAGAAAAAGTAAAATCCATTAACATGTCAACTATTTAACAGTATACTGTGGTATATATGTGACTTCAAATGTTGATTAAATTCAATGGATGTGTGTTCAATGACTTCATTTCACAACCAAATTAGGTAACAAATGAGTTTTCCGACACTTTCTTTGTTAAATTCTCTTTAAAATTATAATCAATGTCTCTTTGAGACAAAGATGTACTCCACAGAGGTGGTGTGAAGGAGAGAATTATTTCTGCAGAACACAAATTTAAGCCAAAAATCTCTAATAAAAAAAACCTACTTCTTGCTGAATTGTTCAACGAAGCAGAGCTCAAAGACATTACAAATAAACTTCTGCACTAAATCCAGTAAGATTCTTTATCTAAATGAGAAAGAATGTGTGTGTATCATACCTGTATAAACAGATAAGGGAGATAGCAAAGAAAAAATTATACAAGGTAAAAAAATATATAATTTAATCTAACTATATTGTTCTTAAAAAATAAAAAAAAAGAAAGTTAAAAAAATAAGACAACCTTTAGTCTGTATGTCATCAGGCTGGCAGAAAATTCCTTTTGTCTCTTTAGGAATGCTGGTCAGTGGCTGTGTATCAATATAAGAGAATTTGTTACTCCAAACTGAAGTTGATTGAAATTGAATGCACAATGTGTTGGTAAAATCAGATGACAATTCCTGGTTTTTAACAATGTGTTTAGATGAGATGTTTCCATAAAATCGAGTATCCTGAAAAAATGTAACAGAGATGCAATTCAGCTGCACTGTTGGACAACACTCAGGAAAATGGACTGGCATTTGCTTTGAGAACCCTGGTGTTTGTGAAATACATCTGACTCCTTCAATAATGATTTGTTCTTTCTTCCTGTATTGCTGATGATGCGAATTACCCCTACCCGTTTTGTAAATGGCATCTAAAACATTTTAAGCACCATTTTAAAACATCTTAAGCACCAGAAAGCTTAAGGCACCAAGGTCAGAGCTCAGCTGAACTCTTGCTTAACCACTTTGAGACAAATGAATGCACAAATGTGCCATGTGTAGCAAAGCAAATATGTCCTCAGATAGCTTTTCTTCAACCAAGTTCCACTGAATTTCACTACACAGTATCCAAGGATAACCTATCCACATGTTCCGGACTGTTGATGTTCTCTAATGGATGTTGTGATTTATCTAAGTCCATGTACATCTAAATGAGAATGACCTGTAGAGTCATTTTAATTAAAACTCTCATTGCCCACTTGTTGGCCTCTGTGATTCATGCTTCTTACTAGTCCTTTGACAAGATAAGTTAGATACATGTGTGATTGCGGTTTTTACAATTTAAAATTCACTGAGAGAAGACTTGCAAACAAAAATCTCTTTCAATAAATTCACACTACTTCCAGTCCTATAAAATATCTTGATTTACTAAAAATTGGAGATTTTCAGCACTGATTATTTTAGTGTTCCTTTGAAGATATGTATCTTCCTTTGCTTTTGTTTAAAATTTTCATAAATAGAGTACCTTATTCAATCCTTTCATCCTGACTGATAAAAATGTCAGTCCATTTTAATTATCAGGTTCCTTACTCCAAAATTTTTCAAAGGGGTAAGATTGAAGGAAAATTAGTACCACTTGGTTAAAAAGTATTTCTACATGTAGAAACAAGCAGCAGATAATAAGCCCATTCAAAAACTCTTTCAGAAGATAAATTATTTTAGAAAAATTATGTATCTTTACCTGAGTAAACAAAATTTAGAGTATATGAAGAAAGTAAAAAAAATTCAACTAGAAGCTGAGCTACAGATAAAAAGGAGACTTCTAACAGTCATTGAGGTAGTAGTTTTTATAATAGCTGAAGTGCTGTTCCAGCAAAATATCATCTGCAATGTAGAGCTTTTGTGTGTAACTCTTTTTGATGCTTAAAAATTGATTAAACATCTATATGAAGATAAATTAGAGGAGAATTACAATTCAGTACTCACAAACAGACAGTTGATGTGCTGCCTTATTGAGAAAAAGATTATGTAATTAGTCTTGTTCAGAACTGCAGAATAAATCTCTTGGTGCATATGTTAGTAAGCAAAACACACTGATGAGGACTATACTTTAGAAATAAAAGTGTATTTAAAGAATGTTAAACATGACATTATGAATCACACACAGATTCATATGTCTGTGATTCATCTATATGAATCAGCACCAGAGAAGGAGGATTGGACAACTTGACCTCCCGATGGTCCCTTCCAATCTCACCTTTTTGTAATTCTGAGATTCTGTATGGGTTGATGGAGTTGACTTTTATAATTACAGGATAAAAAAAACTCCAGTAAAACCTGTGAGGTTTTCAAAGTCTACTTTTGTGTGGCATTAAAGGAAATCAAAATCTCGAGAGTTCTATTTTTCTTCCAAAATAAACCATAGTTAAATCAAAACACAGTTTTGATTTGGACACAGTGAAAAAATTCTTATGGTGACAGACAAACTCAACTAGAATTAGGCCTCTTGTATCTTACTTCAAACATCCAGAAAAAAATATTGTACAGAGCACCAAGAAACCAACCTTGTACTGGGCAAAATTACCAAGAGTATCTATTAGTTTGATTTTTCTACATATAGTCATATTCATACTGATGTAGAGTTTTTCTTCTACCAAAACTCATTAAAGAATGCAAATTATACTTCAAGTCTACAAATTTTGATAGTAATCTTTCATAGGCAATACACATGACTTTAGTAGCACTCCTAGCTTATCTAATGAAAATTAAGATTCTATTTTTCTTGTACTGAAATTAAACTAGTTTCTACTCTTCAGTATTAAAGAAGAAGTCATTTTAATAGAAGTCATTTTAATAAAGAGCTTACTCTTTGAGTGCCACATAACACTTTCTTAGTAATATTTGATAATAAGTTGGAGATCTTTCAATATTATTGAAAATGTTTTCATTACTTGAAAGGAAGAGCAAATGCTGTTCTATAACAGAATGCAAAGCATTCTCATATCCCTTTCTGATAACAGGACCTCTCCAATTGGTCTCCTGTAGCTTGATTATTAACATAAGGCATTTATAGCTGCGGCTCAATATTGCCAATGAAGATGAAGAAGCTTTAAAGAGTTAATGTGATTCACTTTTCACAAGTGAAGTATCTCACTGAAGACATGTATGGAACTGCATAGATGGGAACTGTCTGTGTGGGAAGGCAAGACCCTTAGTGTAACCATTTTCAAGAAGATCTATTAATGTTATGCTACCACTGAGAAGATTTTACTGGAAACATAGCTTCTAAATAGGATTACAGACTAAACCATTTAAAAATTTTGCTTTTAATGGAGATGAAAAGGAAAAAATTGCAGAACAACCTGAATTTCTGGAGACTTGGATCTTTACAACATTGAGTTTTTGTTCTCTGAAATTCCTTGTATTTTAAGTCTTCATTTTCACTCCACATTGTCTTGCATGTCCCTTAACTTTAGTCTTTCTCACGGTAATATCACAATATAAATTTATTTTGAGAATTTTCTCTCAGTTGTCTCCCATTTTCTCAAACTTCATTTTTTTTTGCATACAGATAGTAAGCAAAAAATCCTTCCCCCTTTGCCTATAAGAGTTAGTATTATCTAAAAGAACTAATGGTGACAAACATTCCTTTCGATTTCTCTTCAATTAGAAGTTTCATCAACCTAGAGCTCTAAAAAAATATTCCTGGAGGAAATTTTAAATCCTACAGGATTTCCGTATATTTTTCCAGAATATTATGTGTCACACGTAGGTTTAACAATACTTGAAAGGTTAAAAGGTTGTTTTTGCAATTGTGAACTACTATTTATGCTGAATTATGTTTTTGGGGTTGGGTTGGGTTTTTTGTTGGGTTTTGGGAATTTTTGGGTTTGGTTTTGTTTTGTTTTGGGTTTTTGTTTGGGTTTTTGTTTTGTTTGGTTTAGTTTGGGGTTTTTTTTTTTGCAATAATGCTTACAAATGTTTTAAGGAAAAAAAACTGTCTTAGGCAGTTAGTGAAGCATTTACATTCAAATAGTCTCATCTGGAATAAAAAGTATATTCTATCCTCTTCCTATTATGAAAAGGAAAGCAGTGAAATAAAATTTAATAATAAGTATACTATTTGACCATACATTTTCTTCCCAGTATGCTTGACTGGAAATAGAGACCCAGCACAACTAAGTAAAAAATCAAACCTCCAATAACCATGCCTTTCACTTGTCCAAGCCCCAACAAGTACATGGCACTAGTGTACAAATACAATTTTTAAAGAAATTTAAAAATTATTTGGTATAAGCCATGATTTTATTTTCCTGAACATTTTTTTTTTCATTCCTACCCAAGCTATACTCTTCAGATCATTGCAGACTTCCCTTTAGCAAGGATAAGTACGTAGAACCACAGAAATATTTTGCTTAATCTCAAGTAGGAATTTTACAATCCTAACCAAAGTAGGAATTTTACAAGCCCTGCTCAAGAGATAGATTCTTCTAAGCCGGGAGAGTGATAGAAAATATTTGGTCCTGGGAAATATCAGGAAAAAATTAGAAGGAAGGGAGAAGTGCAAGCTTACTAAGTGGTAGGTATGGTAATGTAAATGATAAAGATAGGGTATAAACACTTAAGAGGCCAACATAAAATAAAATGCTCTTGTTTTGATCAGTCTGTAAAAGGATAGTAATTCCTTTCCTGTTAGATCTTGAACGTGTCAGTGCTGTAATCTGTACACAATGAAATTGTCCTTGTCGGACCCTGCGGTCATTCCTTGGGATCTTTGGACAGCAAATTTACTGGACCAGAAGCAATCTGTGATACAACGCTGACAGAAGGAACAGCAAAACCCCAGGGAAACCATGGACATTAACAGAGTACACAAGACTAGTCCAGGGACTACAAGTCACAAATAGGCATTACAGTTGCTGTTCTTAAAACAAACAAACAAACATACAACAAAACCCATCACCTCACAGTCCCCTGATGTTGCAAGAAAACCATTTCTTTTAGAACAAGGAAGCTGCTCTTAAGTACAATAAAGAAAGATACCTTTTTACTGTGCATAAAGGTATATAGATAGACCGTCTTTTCTCGACAGAATGTTTCTATTTTTATCCCTGAGGATAAATGTAATGTTTACTTGGTCAGAAGCAGAATTACTAAAAGTAGTTTCCTCATCATAAATACAGATGAAAAAACTTCACCAAAATTTTTCTGAACTTTTTAGATGTGCTTCTCTATTGGTCCATACTTTGTATAGCTTACATCTGAACAAAGACAGTGAAAACTGTGCATAATAAGCCACCAAAATTAGACTTTTCATATTCCTTTGCCAAAATGACAGAGTAAACAATAAAGAAAGCCTGGATGCAAAGTATAATTTTTAATATTCTAGCTCTGGTTCTAGTTAATTATAAATGTGTGATTCTAAAGCTCAGTTCAAACTTTCAAATATTGTAGTTTTTGGGGTGTTTTTTACCTAGGAAATAATCTAGGAAGAAAAAATGAACCTTTTTTTTTATTCTCTTCCCTTTTATGATCATCTCTGCTTCCTGACAATACTTTGAGTAAAATACTAACTGACTCAGAATAGAGTCAAATATTTCAACACTGTTTCCTGCAAATGATGTTTAAGCAGTTGCCCTGTTCCTTCCCTTTCCCACCCCTCCTAAAAAAATAATATTTGGACCACTTCTGGCTTGGTTACTTACAAAGAAACCTTACAGTAATCAAAGTTCACAAGTTACACTCCAGGGGACTTTCTTACAGTTTATTTTCATATGCAAGGAAAGTGGTTCACTCTAACAGGACATTAGGATGTATGGGGTTGAAGGTGCATGGAAGTGTGTATGACTGGAAATTTTAATTCAAACACACTAGGATTTCATCTGAAATGCTAATGTAGTAGCATCCAGAAAGAGTACATAGTGCAAGCAAGAGCTTTAAGTATAATTTAGCTCCCAGGAATTGATTCTTCTCTTTTCTTGAGAGAAAAGTTCTTCCATTTAAGAATGTTAATGTTTATTTCATGGAACTTTCTTTCTGCCTTAGTGTTTGTACTTTGTAGATTCACTATTTCTTCCTGTTAAACTCCATTTCATTGACTCACTGTAAGGAACATCTGCACTTCCTTTCTGGGGAAGCTACAAGAGAGGGAGACGGACTTTTTACAAGAGCATGTAGTGATACGACAAAGGGGTAAGATCTTTAAACTGAAAGAGGGTTTGTTTATACATCAGGAATTACTAGGCAACCTGGAAGGTGTCCCTGTCCAGTGCAGGGGGTTTGGAACTTGATGATCTTTGAGGTTCCTCCTACTCAAACCTTTCTATTATTCTCTGATTAAGAATGAGACATCATTTTGTATCTTTAAAATATTCTTCAAATAATTGCTAGTTTAGCCTCATAAGAATTCAATTATTTTTTTCCTGCATTTTTGATACTATTATACAAGTTTTCTTGCTAAAACCTAATGACTGGAATTGCAATAGAGACTTAAGCACCAAAAATTTCTTCAGGCATTAAAATTAGTCACTATTACTATTCACTATTCACCTTACCCTTTGAAGTTTAATAGCTGATCTTAACTACCAACACCCTCAATTTAATTCTCGTTGTAACTTAAAGAACACAGGAACAAATACAGTTAATACAGTTTTAATCAGCCTGAAAATAAGTGCTTGGTAAACTTTTGTATTTGGGAATAATTGCCTGAGTCCTGAAGAGTGTCAGAACTCTATATTTTTGCTAAAAGGACCTAGTTTCAGTATTTAAGCTGCTAAATAAACATTCTAACATCAGAATACAGCAACCACTAAGATCTTAGATTTAAATTGTTTATCTTCTGTGCCACAGTTAAGGGATAAATTACTGAAGAGCAAGAACACTCTTGCCTATCAATGCCCTAACTACTGGAGGAGATGATTATTTTAACAATCAACACACTTCTCCATTGAATACTTATTTATTTCAGGACTTCCTTGCCTTCTATTTTCTTAAGTCTTCTGAAAATTTGGTGTAACATATGAATCTTGCAAAATCCAGTCATCCCTGTACCTAGATAAAATAGAGAGTTATTATTTCTAACTAAAATTAATTTTCTTCACATAAACACTACTTACACTTATCTGTGTGGTTCTGCATTACATTTTCATGAGAGGAATTTCATGTTACATACAATCAAGCTTGAAGGACAATAACTTTACATAATGGAGGTTTTTGGCCTTCAGCATAAGTGAGGAACAGGAAACAGTCCCTTCTCACAGCTTTGACTCATCCTGCCACAACACTGTTGGATCAGGAATGTGCAAGTGGGCGTCATATGTAGTTAGATCTGATTGGGTACAAAACTAACCTTGGCGCTGGATTTCATAAACATAGATTTGATACTTCTCTAAGCCTATTAATGACTGTTGAATGCCATTGTCTAATAGATGATAAATAATGGCTTTGAAATATAATTTTAAGACAAATCCAACTAGAATATCTAGTTCTAACTAGAAGTTACTGATCATCACTCTTGCTTCAGTGAAGAGCAGACATTTCTTTTCAGATCAATTGTGTCCTTATCTACTTTTATTCAACCTGAATTGTCCCTGTAGTTATAACTTTTTTTCCTCATTTGATATAAAACCTGTCCTCAATATAGTTTCTCTTTAATAATATCAGATACTGTTGTATTGGGAAAATTATTGAATGCTAGGTAACAAATTGTCTAAAGGCTTAAGCTATAGCTGCTCAAAATTGAATCTATTACAGTTTTTTCTGTAGTACACACACTAACAGTTTTTAGGGGCTTCATGAACACTTCAAAAGAAAAGGTACTTACTTTAGGTTGCATTTGATTTGGGCATTGGGATAGCAAATTGCTTTGGAAAAATAAGGCAAATGTATAAGTTGTGTGGTCAAGCATTTTAGGTCTGCATGCCTTGTCATGTTTCTCTCAATCCATCAGTTTATGATAGACAAGTCAGTGACTGTCTCCAGCTTGTCAATTTATTTTTTATGGTCTGTAATCCACCCTCCTCCCATGTAGAAAGAGACAGTGAATATTTTTTGTCATATTCAGACTGATATTTGGCCATTCAACTCATCTAAAGTCAACAGTTCAATCTTTTTTTATTATCTACTGTAGTAAAAAAAACCCAAACTAGTAATTTTATTTTACTATAACAGAGTAAAATTTTAAACAGAGTAATAGAGACAAGTAGTTGAGCAAATAATGAATATTTGACATAGACTTTTGAGAAGAAATAAATGTGCACTATACATCAAATAATTTTTAGAGCATTTATTTTGTTGATTTTCCCCTTTAAACCTTCATTCATGGTCAGGGGAGAAATAATAAAGATAATAAATCAGCAGAGTGATAAATTATCCATCACATTTTTCATTAAACTCTTTAAAATCCTTAGTCTATAGAGAAGAAAGTATGTTTTCATCCTTTTGTCAAACACACATAAATAATTATGTTTAGATTTTTATTTCACAATATCAATCTCATTCGGTAGCAAATTATCCAAAATTAAACTAGCATTTATATACAATGTGTTATTCCCATTTAGACACAATCTTATATAATTTTCCAGTTGGTTTTTTGACTACATAGTGATTTCTGTCATCTATTCTGTGCTTATATCTCATATTTTTCAATAGCTTTGTAGTGCTGTTACTGTCATGAAATCCTGCATTATTTTCCCTAAAATATTGATATAACCTATTATAATCTTATATATTTACTCATCTCTTTGTGAAGCAGGTCTTGGACAATAGAGCTTCATCTTTGTTCTCACTAGTAACTTGCTATCTGTCTTTACTTATAATGTTTCTGTTTCTGTAGTTTTTGAGAACCTTTTTAGCTCTTATTTTCTCCCCTTGACCTCTCCCATTTCTTTCCTTGTATCACCACTCACTAACCTGTATCTTGAAGAAGATCTGTTCCTCTCTTCTCTATTTTTGATAAAATTCTCAGAGCCTCTGAATATTTTGGAAATAAACACTATGACTTTTTTTTCCCCCACTCTATTTTTGGAATGTTTTTTGTGTTTGGTTTTTTTATTTGGTTGGAGTTTTTCAGTTTTGTTTCTATTAATATCCACTGGACTTTTTGAGACATAACACATCCAAAAAAAGGTATAAATTCTGGATAAAAATAGATTAATGTGATAGTAGAGCTCCAATATTCCTTCTGTTGCAAAAATCTCATTTCTCTTCTGGAATATGAAATTAGAACTAATTTCCTTTGTTGTTTATGTGGATAAGAACCCAAGAAGATGAGTTTCTGATCCAAAAGAAAATCTAGGCAGCAAATGTCTAACTTTCTAGCACCTTTTATTTGACAAAAATGGAAGCAGTGAGGACAAGGGATTAGTATCTTTAGCTTAATTTCAACCTGAAGATTATGATTTCATCAAAAATTATTTTGAAAAATAGCAAAAAGTGTAAGTCAGCCAGTGCATATGCCTTTCCTATTTTTTATGAAATAAAATGTAATTGAAAGGAATGGCTGAAAGTTCCTTGGCATAAGTCTTGGTATTTGTTTATATTCTGGAGTCTATTTTTCCTTTCCTGTAGCTGTGTCTCATTTATCATCTTTAGTTCAACTGAAGATCAGAATATTTTTTATCTCATATGCATGTCAATTATTTACTTCAGAAAACTCATTTAATATTATCCAGCAACAGATCCATTACACAATCTACTCATGTTTTGCCTCTACAGAAAAAAAAAAAAGAAAACCGGTTATTGGCAGATTTAAATTGTTAATGCCTTTTGGGTCCTGTTTCTGAATAATTCACAGATTGAACTAAATTTTGAAATACCAAGTTCTATCTGAGCACCAGAGACATGAAAATACAACATAAGAACAAAGATGTAAACATGCATCTGAGATGAGCTGCAAAGACAGCAGCCCTTTTGCCTTTCCAGAAAAAGCTCAGCATTCACTAGAGGAATGCTCTTCTTTTCTCTACTTTGCTGTAATGTCTTGTGGTTGAGAATAGATGAGGGGCTGTGAAGCACAGCAGTGGTGGTGGGGCTGCATCTGGGGTTACTTTGCATCTGCTATACTGAGCTACCACTGTGAAAAGATGTCAGACAAGTCCCAAAAATGACAACCAAATAGAATTCTTTAGAGCTGGGTTACTGTAGGCTATTGTTATGTCATATAGAGAAAACAATTATAGATCTCTAAAGCCAAAAAAATTATAGAAACACCATTGACAGTTCTATGAATTAAAAAATCTGCCTTTGTTGCTACCTTCCTTTGGAGAAATAAAAAGACACTGTAAAGATTTCAGACATTTAACATTTCAGAGTTTTAATAAATGCTGCCTCCAAAATGCCTGCCATCTTTATGTTTGATATTTCTATTGCTGTTTGCCTCCCCATGACTCCTTTCTTCGTATTCTTTTACTTCTGATGGTTGGTTGGTGGTTGGTTGGTTGGATGGTTGGTTGGTTGGTTGGTTGGTTGGTTGGGTTGGTTGGTTCGTTGGTTCGTTGGTTCGTTGGTTCGTTGGTTCGTTGGTTGGTTTGGGGTTTTTTTGTTCCTGTAGTTTGATTGTTTGGTTTTTTTTCTTAATTTGTCCCTAATTGTGAATGTTCTGAGTTTAAGTGTGAGTCAAGTTCATACACTTAAGATTTCTTAAAAACTCCAACACTCTATATACTTTCAGATTTTAATAGACTAAAAGAGCTCACATGTTCTTCTCTGCAATTACTGAAGATAGTACCCAAAACCAAAAGGTACTGCAAACTTGTCTTTAAGGTACTGCACTCGGTACTGCAAAATTGTCTTTAACTTTCTCTTTGGCTGCCCCTTCATCTTTCTAATTTCAAAACAAACTGAACAGTGGTTCATGAAGACTACTGTTCACACAACACATGAGGATATCATACCCATAGTTTCCCTCTCCTTTCCTAGTTCACAGATAATCAGTTGTATGATTGATAATTAGTTGTTCCTCATACTCCCTTATTCCAGCATTATCCTTCAAATGATTATTGTGAATGTTTTTTGAAGCAAAGCTTCTTTTCCTCAGTGAAATCCATGAATTCTTATTCTGGGGAATGTGAAATTCATGGGATGCGTACCTTCCTCTGTTGTCAACTCTACAGACCTGCAAATAAGTTGTTCATAACTACTGAGATATTACTTGTATTCTAAGTGCAATAGCATGCTAGCAAGTAGAAATTGTACTGTCTACATAATCAAAGGAGTTTTTAATTAGCAGTTTCATATTTTAGTGATAAACATTTTCAAGAGGATCTTAGTGAAGGGCACACTCTTTGTGTTTTATATCCAGACCAGAAGAATTCTTCTGCTTGTAGTATTCTGCTAACTACACAGTGCAGTGGGAAAGATTATGCAATATAAACTGCAGCACTTAAATGTGGTATAACTTATCTTCTTCAAACTAGATTGTTTTTCAACATTTCCTGAATTTATCTTTGCAATTTATTTTAAATATCTGACTAGGAAATGTAGAGATAATGAAAAGTGATCATGCTATTAAAATTTCATCATGAAAACCATGCTATCCCACCAGCTTAATTATCCTGTTTATGGGGGGGGGGGGGGGAAAGCTGATCTTGTTCATGTGAATTAAATTATTTGAATCAACCCAAACCCAACACTTTAGCAGTATGATAGAAATATTTTTTTTAAATTTTTTTGCTGAATTAGAAAATGTAATGCAAATGCTAGAGATTAAACTGTTGAACTTGCCAGTTCTGAAACACACTGCCAAGAGGAAAATTCTGCTCTAGGCAGAGAAATATATCTCATGGGAAGGAGGTACTGTATGCCTTGCCTCAATTTCGAGAACATGCGTTTTTAATATGCTGGTGAAGGGTAAAAATATGTCTCCCAGCAGAACACGACATGATTCTGCTCACTTTATTTTATGCTTCCAATCTACTGCTTCATAGACTGTTAAGAATGAAGCCATGTTGAAATTTATGGTTTCACTCACCTGTAATTTTAAAAAAAGTGGGGTTGGAGGGATTCATTCAAGCATGAATAAATATGAAATACAGCAAAATCTTTGTAAGCAATAAATGATGTAAACATGTATTACTGCCTTTACAATATTATGGGAATATATGTGTAATATACATATTGAGCATTCCATAAAGGCACCATAATATCATAATTTTTCTGTTATGATAATTTGGCATGTTTTGTTTTTGTTAATAGAAAAGAAATGCTCATAGCACAGTGCTGTATTTTTATCTCCAAGTTAAGAGGTCATTAGTAAAGCATCTAGTGTAAATTAATATTTCTCTACGGAATAACTAACAAGGATAAATGCTAAGAACAAACACCTTGATGTTTCTAGACCTCTGATTAGTGAAACTTAATCATACCAATGAGCTTCACAGAATCCTGATTAAAACAAAGCATTATGTGAAAACAGGCTTTTTAATTTAAGGTATTCTTAGTGTCTTTGGTGACTCTTGTTTTAATGCAATAGAAAATGCACACAGTTAAAACTGAATTGCACATAAACAGCTTGATAAACCAATAAGATTTTAAGACTGTCATTTCATAATACTGATGCGTATTAAAACACAAAGAAACCTAAGACTTAGAAAATTACTATATCCAATATTGTGTCAAGGTAAAGGCAGCACAGGAATCATGCTTACTTCCAAAATAGCAGTACCTTGGTGAATATTAGTGAATCATCTAGGTCAGATTACATTTATTTATCATCCAATAACAATTAACAACTCAATCATGCAATGGCTCCTGAGACCACATCTGGGGGCATACTTGCATGTGGTGATATCCACTGTTCACATTGTCAATATTTATACATTTTCTATGGAAAACATTGCTAGAATTAAGGATTGTATTCCAGTAGTCAAGTTCTTCATGGTGAAGTAATAATTTTTATTACACTAGCTAACATATTTGCAAAACCAGAGTAATTTCTCTTTAAATAATCCCATGGTGCAGCAGGCTTGAAAGAGAAATGGCCAACTTCAAAATGAACCATAAGTTAAGAGCAATTGTTCCAAGTTTAACCAGATGAAATTATCTATCTGCCCAATTAGAGAAGAAAAGTTAGTCCAAATGACAGGAGCAAATGTGGATTCATAGCATCAGTAGTATTGACAATCTCCACAAAATTAATGTAAACAGCTTGGGTCCTGCTTTAGTCCATGAAGAGACCAAACACATTGTTGCACTTTTTCTAGGACTCAAACTTTACTGGAGATATCTCTCTAAACACTGTGTTAACATATTCCAAATCTTAATAACACTGCTGGCATCAATTCATCTATTTTGGGTTTGCCTTAAGACCAAAATATTTTCTCATGTTAAAAACTTCCCTTTAAGGGAGTCCTCATGAGACAAAATTTTGGCTTTAGTGCCCTGATTTATATTCAGTATTATGTTTAATGCTTGAAATTTGAGATATGGTTGGAGGTAAGATATTTGTGTTGAATAAAGAAAGCAAAAAATCTCATGTCAACAAAGCCTTTTCCTGGTACACTGCAGCAGCAAGAATTTCTAAGTAGATTGTTTACTTTGACTGATAGAGAAGGCTTCCATAAAATATTCTAGTCACTTCTGTTCTTACAGTGCTTTGAAGTGACTTCTCAATAATAATGTTTAGGAAAAGGTTATTTCATCCTATTTTATGTTTTATGTGTGGCAAAAATATTTCTAGTTTATTTCTTAAAAATATTTTTTCAGAAAAAATATTTCTTTATTTCATATATATATATATATATATATATATTTAAAGGCATTATTTTCTGAAATGACATGTATTAATCAATGATCTGGAAAGAATCAGAAGACCAGGTGAACATTTTATGTTCATTACATTTCTTAAGAAGAAGGAGAGATTGATGGTGATTCAGATTAATGAGGAATATCTAGTAGTCATAAGTAAATAAATAAAGTGCTAAGATGTTAGTTATTCTACAATTTTTCTTTCACTGTAAATGCTGTCTTCATAGTAGGGTTAACAGTAACCTATTTCATAAAAAAATATCTCTGATATAACTAGAAAAAAATGAAAATCATACTAGAGCACCTTCGGAATATTTACATTGAAGGTGTTTACGAACTAATTATTTAGATGTCCTATGGAATTTAAATCTTACCCAATTCTTAGAAAAGGGACAAAACACTTCAGTATTGAAATATACAGGAAACACAGCTATAAGCTGATATTTTTGTCAGTTTGAAAGCAATAAATATATTAACTTAAGAAGACAGCACAAAAAAATTCTAAAATGGTTGTTATGAAAATAATGTGCTTGTATCTGTAAAATGCAATAGATGGCTCAAGATTTGTTCTCTTGGTGAAAATACAATATTTTTATTGTTGGTATGGTCAGTGTAAATCAGCAGTTCCATAGAGGTCAGTTGAGTAGATGAGGCCTTTCCTCTGCTAATACAAGTTTTGTATTGGACTTTTAAAGAAACATGTGTTGTATAAAAAAATTTCAGTGTGAGCAATCTGAGTCCTGTGTATATGATCCTTACACCCCATTTTGTTTCGATGCTGCCACCTGAGTCTGTAATTGTGGTAGGAGACCAGATGCCAGGTGACTTTACATGAATGAGCATCTTTAGAGACACAAAGTTGTAATCTACTGTGAAGTTAATGTTTCGATACTGAAGCTACAGTGTTCTGTAAAAAGAAACATGTTTTCCGTTCATGAGATCTATTTTATCTTTTATTCAATCTTTAATGGACCATGTTGCCTACAAAAGTTACGAAGATTTGCCTCATTTTAAATAGTTGTTGAACAATAGGATTTATATACCATATTGGATTAATTAACACTTTAGAAGGGATAAATTATACCTTGAATGAGTTCATGGGGAATATGAATGCAAAAGAGCATCTCCTCTAAACAGCCTCCATCATTGCAATGATCAAGTATACCTTATGTCCAAGGAGCACAAAGACAGGGATTAGTTCAGCAATTCTTAGATTACTGTTCTGTTCCCTTGTGTAACCCTACGAATTGAGCTAAGGATCCTAATTTTTTTTATACAGACTAGTATTTTTGTGACATTCTACCAATCCTGGAAGAAGCTATAAGAAGTAATCAATAGCCATTTATTCCAGTACACAGTAATGCATAATTTTAAGATGCACAGGTTTTGCCAACTCTAGTAAATGAGAGACTTCAGGCACTAAATAAGAACCCACCTGGCACATATTAGCTTCTGTTTGCACAGCTAAACTCTCCTTCCAACCAAAAGAGAGTGACTATATCTAAACTGCTTTTGAGAATTAAATCTGTCCTGTCTTGAGCCCTGCCCGGACATTGGCTGAGACACTGCTAAAGAGCCCAGGACAAAATATTGCGTAGAACATGCTCACAGCTTGCCAGTCCTCGTGTCTGGAACTGTAATCATATCAAGAAATTATCATAACTCTGAAATCCTAATTTCATTTTCAATAGTTCTGCCTCAATCTGTGAGTCTGGTCCTAACACAAAGAATTAATGAGTTACTTCAGTCATGAAAGAAAGAGAGAAAACTCTTCTTCTTAAAGAACAGCTTTATAAAAGCAGGTCTGAAAACAGAAAATTAGATCTTTGCAAGGAGCAGAGCAAGATTCTGCAATGTGGTAGAAAAGTCTGTGAGAATTTGCTGTTAAAACTTACTGATTCAGGGATTCTCCGTAGTAAGGTAATTGTCTATTTGAGAACTGTAGGGATGTTAAGTGTATCTTTTCAAACGCAAATTCAACAGAACTTTGGTTCCTTCACTGACAATTAAACCGACTGAGAGAGAGGGATTTAAATTATAGCACTAATTTTTCATATGAACACTGTAATTAAATTAGTGAGGCAGTAGGAGAAATGACATATGCAAAGCAAGGTTTTTATTAATTTATACATTCACACATTTGTACATTTGTATAAATTCCAAAATACATACTTTCTATCATGAATAACTGTGAAAAAGAGCTATATATTTTAATTTTAGTCTCAGAGCCAAAGGGGAAACTGCTTGTCACAATGGAGTTGCCCTGCTTGCAGCAGTGTATGAACACTCTTTACACAGAAGTGAAAAATGATGACACAAATTGGGCAAAGGCAGGGAAAAGTGCTTAAGTCAACAGAGAGAGTGAACAGCCATGTGAGTGACTTGAAAATATGTGGCATCCTTGAAAAATATGTTCTTAATACTGAGATTTAGAAAATTTGAGATCAGAACTGTTGCTAGGTGATCGCATTTCCTTATGAAACAATTTATGCCACTACTGTACTTCCATAAGGAAATGATAAAGCCGTTCTCACTATAAATCTTTTTGCATACAAGAAGGAGGATGTTATAGAGATTTATAGAGTTGATGTTCATTCATGAGCACCCAACACTGTCTTGACATGCCATCTGTGAGGCTTTATCTTCTTCTTCAGAATGGTATAAGTCTTTCATCCATTGTCAGCAGTATGTGGATGCCTTGAATACCTTTAATGTTTGAGAAAATCAGCTGAGCTTGGATAGCTAATGCACATGGTTGAATTTTGTTCACAGTGGATGATGAAGCAAGAACAATCTGTGTTTTTTATAACCTACAGAAGTCTCTTCCAATTTTACAGATTCTTCATGTTCTTTGGTCTGCTACCTGCAGGAGAAATTTGAATAATTAGCTAGAGATGTAACCTATCCCTCAGGGCTGAGCATGTCTACCCATATCTAGAACCAGCACCTGTGATCCATAGATTTTACTGGAGAATGCAACTGTCTTGTTAAGTATTGCAGAGTCTAACAGAGAAGTAATTTATGATGATACAGATTGTTCTTTTTCTTCTCAAACAGTAACTGAAAACATTGCTAATGGACTGTCATACCTCTTAGAACAAGTAAATCATATGAATTCCTTTGGTATTTTCTAGTGGGCACTTTCAGCCATGAGTCAATGGAAAAAATTTTTGTGTTTTCAGAGAATGTTAAATGTACAGGACCCTATTCATAGTAGAGCTTCTGTTGTTCCATGTATCAGCTTTTCTGATCCTTGTTAAGAGATCTCTGTCTGACCAACATACCCACAAGCTGCATAAATGCCATAGGGAGCAGTTAGAAATGTGAGGATATTAACTTCACAAGAAAAAGATAGAGAAATGCCTTTGAATAGGCAGTAGTCTGGTGAACTTTACTGCCTGGCAAGCTGCTGTACTCAGTTACAAGGTCTGTATTTAATACTGTGTCTGCCTGAATATGCAATGCTTTCTAGTCTGCAAAGTACTTTTCACTATAATGCAGAGGGAAATGCCTACATTACATAGCAGATATCCTGTAATCAGGAAAGATAAAATAGCATTTGTAAACTGAAAATCCGTAAGAACCTAGGTTTGGGAAACATCTCTGGTTGAGGATTTTAAAGCCATTTGTCTATCTAAAATTAACTGTATATACAATAACCACTGTGTCACACACAGAAAAGAATTGCTGCTAACAATTTTAATCTGAATTTTTCTTCACATCATTTTTTTCAGGCCCTAACCTGAAAATTAGGACTGAAAAAAAAAGGCTGAATTTTGGAATTAAGTATACAGACTTTAGAGGCCTTCAGAGAAAAGGGAAAAATGTTCTTTGTATTCGGGAGAGTGAAAATAGAATATCACTGAAAACAAGTCCTGAAAAAAAATCTTCCTAGAGTATTAACTTCCAGATGAGAAAAATATGCTGAAATAATGAATCAAAATGTCTGGTGGGCAAAGTAGAATTGTCCCAAGATAATGAGGTTAGCTGGACAACTAAGTTTGAAAATGTATTATGGGACTTTAATCTTCTTAAACAGAATTATTTTTTAACTTTTTGTTAAATATATAATGCCTTACAACTTCACCTTTAGTGTTATTATAACAGTAAATTTCTTCTCTTATTCTCTCTGAATAGATGAATGCACTTAAGTAGCACCCACTGAGACAGAACCTTTTCCCATTTCATCTACCACCTTTTTTTATTTGCCAGAAGCAATACTGCTGCCTCTGGATGATGCTTAATTTTACCTAAAATGGGGAGTCATCATGCACCATTTGTAAATGCCTTGTGCTGAACTGAATAAGGGTTTATTTATGATTCTGAGACTTTTATGCATTTTTTACTCTTCTACTTTTAAAAGTGAAAATATTACAAAAATACAATGCTATTTTCTATAATGGCCTGTGGGAACATAAAGGAAATATGCCCAAACAGATGCATATCTGTTAGGTCTCCAATAGCATGAAAATCAGAAAAATAATCTGTCATAATGTTTGCTTTTTAGTATTTTTCTGAGTAAGGGATTGATTCTAGAGTCTTCTTCCTGTCTTCAGGAAATTAAGTTCTAACATACTTCTTCAGAATTTATAGAAAACTTTTAAGATGTTCCATAGCAACCTTTTGAAAATACTATCTTCCCTATAACTTCAGTACATATTGAGAAGTTGTACTGAGAACTAAAACTTAGTGCATTTAATTCTCAGACTGCTGAAACTACTGCAAATTTTTGTGATCACTGCTTACTTTATTTTAAATTTAACTAAAAAGTAATGTCAATATGATATATCTGTTTTAAGATGACTTTGGCTGCTTGTTGATCATGTTGCATAAAGGGGAGCGCAATTGATTTTGAGACAAATGGACAAATATTGCCTGACTGATAAAACTAAGAATATATTTTGTGATACAAAGTTCACCTTTCTTTACTTTCTTTCTAAGATAATATTTATGAGAAGAGAGGTAAGACTTTTTGCTCTGTGAAGGAGTAACCATGCATGAAAATAGAAATATTTGAATGATTTCCCAGTACTTAGAAATATTAGACTAGCTTTTCTGTAGAATTTATTCTTTACTTCAGTATTTATTAAATATTCATAGCTGCATTGTGTATTAGGAGTTTTATAGCAGAATGTTACTTCTTTTATGATTGTGTAAAGACCCCTGGGGGACTACTTTTGTGGAAGGCCATTTTTAACATATAATGAGCAACACATCAGATAAAATTGATTGAGAATTAATTTTTTCTCTCTCATTTTTGTTGCAAGGTCTTTTTCCTGTATATGTTCTTCTAAATTCATCATATGCATCAGTTAAATTGTCTTGTGCTGATCACATCAAACCAGGCTTTCTACTGCTTTTATATTTTACTATCCAACCATAAGATATATTTTATATTCTTTGCTAACATTTTCCGAGTTATTTTTTTCCTTCTAGCAGTTGCTTTTTTCCAGTTCATGCCTTAAGACACTTGCCATGACATCAGTCAGACTGTCTCACATTCTCTATTTCTGAGCATTTTAGCCAATTGCATCCTAATTTTAGTGTCTTTCAAAATTCCCTGGCTGGGGCATTATTTCAGCACTAACTTACATAGAAGAATGTCTCCCACTGAGTCAGTAGCACTAAAAAACTTGCTACAACACTGAAGTGCTCCTTAGAGGTCTCCCACTCTTCTATTAATTCAGCCTGAATGTGCTTAGCTTGTTAGGTCTGACAGGATTACAGTCCATGGTGGCACAACTGCCTGAGTTCTCAGAAGACTGTAGGAGATCTGACAGTGGTTTTTTTTCAAGAGAATATCTTTACAGTGTAAGACTGGTCATTCCAACATGGATTGACTATGAATCCCAAATGTAAATAAATTTCTTTATAAAAAAGTTCACAGTAATGGTTTATTTTTAAGATGTGAAATTATATTAATAATATTCTTTACAATATATTTATTTCACAAATATCAATGTAATTGAAATTTAATAGCTATAAGGATTTATCAATTTCCTATACATTGCATACCTAAATATATAGATTTTAGATGAAAAGTCATGAGGAAAACCTCTTGCAAAACAGACGATTCATATTACATCTTAAACCTCCGAAGTGTACATTCTTTTAAACATATCTTAGTATTTAGTGATACATCTGAATTGAGTACTTACTTTGCAGAATGCTAAGAATTGGTACAGGTTAGCTCTGAATAATCTTGACAATCTAGCTCTAATAATCTGGTCTAAAAAGGTATTTTCCCTGTCATTTTACTAAACTGAGTCATTAATGCGCTCTCTAAGAACACAGATAGTGATTTCTATATATCTAAAGATTCTTGACAAAATGTTGTTGAAAACCTTAATGGTTTTTGAGGAAACCTTAAAGATCATTGAGCATAGAAATGTATGAAGCAAAATGAAAAGCAGTAACAGCAGTAGTAGTCTTGATTGTGTTAATTCTTGCTGGAACAAGAAAGGTAAATGACATCCTAGACCTAAGGTATGCTAATTGTATTTGTTAATGGTTATAACAGATCCATAATTACCCTACTGGAGAAGGACTCATTCCCTGTTACATCTGCTAAGCGTGACAGAAGAATAATTTACCATTATTTTGCAGAACTCATTCCCCGAACTCAAGCTCCTTGGGTATTTTGAGATTTATGATAACTTTTCTCAAGTACATGACAAAAATACTTAAACTACCTTCGGAACTTCAGTTGTCATTTATAACCTGACATAGGAGTTCATGTACCTTACAAAACCTTGAAATCCAGTCATCCTTTTCATCTGCAGTGGTAAAGTAACAATGCTTACATCTCATAACAGCAGTTTTTATCAGAATGTCTCAAGGTGTATAATAAAGGAAGCCAGCTTTAGTTCTGTAAATAATTGTCGTACAAAATATATTATTGAATTTATGAGTAAATTGAAGCTTTTTTCTCCCACAAAAGTGGTTGTTACTGCTTTACAGCATTGACACATTGGTTATATGTTCTGTAAAGCCTTTTTCAGTTGTTATTTTGTTTTCATGAGTTTGACTAACTATCAAGAAACTCCAGTTAATGCCACTCATTTAACAAAGACACTCTTTTAATAGCTGCTCTGACTGCAGCTGCTTTCCAGAAATGACATACTGTAAACCTTAATTTAGCTGACATTATGGTGGCCTCATACTACTTGATTTCACTGAAATTAATAAAGGTACTATACCTCCAGGGTCACCCAGTCATTATTTCCTACTGATGTAGAAGATAGTATGTATTATCCCACTGTATGTCTATCTTCTGCTTAGTTAATATGTTAAAGATTTGAGAGTCAAAAGTACTTTGTTAAAGATTTCAGAGTCAGAAGAACAAACAAGTACTATGAAAGGGCCTTTCTTCTATATAGAGCTAAAACCCAAATTTTTCAACAATTTATGCTCATTTTTTTTCTTATCGTAATAAATTTCAGATTTCTAAAAAAAAAAAATTGCTATGTATGTCTAAAAGAATGTAGTGGTCAAATGATTTTGTTCCATGTTTGCTAAAGTTTCACATCACATACTTTTCTTTAGGTAAAATTTTTAAAATATTTTTGGAGATGTCATAGTCTAACCCCATCCAGTAACCAAATACCACACAGCTGCCTCACTCACTCCTTTGCCAGTGGAATGTGAGACAGGGAGAATCACAAGGGTAAAAGCTGGAAATCCTATGGATTGAGATAAAGGTACTTTAATAAGGAAAGCAAAACTTCACATGCAAAAAAATTAATTCACTGCTTCCCAAGGGCAGGCAGGTGTTCAGCCATCTCCAGGAGAGCAGGCCCCTATCATATGTTCCAGTGACTTGGGAAGACAAATTCCATCACTCCAAAGATTTCCCCTTCTTTCTTCTTCCCCCTCTTTAAATACTGAGCATGATGTCATACAGTATGGGATATTCTTTTGGTTAGTTTGGCCACCTGTCTTGTCTCTGTCTCCTCCCCAGCCTCTCATGCATTCCCAACCTCCCTGACAGACTGGCAGCAGGAAAAGCAGAAGAGGCTTTGCCTCTGTGTCAGTCCTGCTCAGCAATAAAAAACCCCTCTATATTATCAACCCGGTGCTCAGCACGAACACAAAGCATAACCCCCTACCAGCTACTGTGAGGAAACTTAACTGTGCCCTGGCCAAAACCAGCATGAATGGTTTGACCTTCTTCTGCATTTTAAAATGTTTGGTGCTGTAATGCCATAAACAAAGTTTGTATTGCTAAAGGAAGGTAAGAGCAATTACATTGCTTTTGAAGTCCTGTACATATACGCATGTCTCTTCTCTTTTAGGAAATTTGCTATTGCTTTGGCAACATTATAGCAGGTTGCCTGAAATCAAAAGGAGCTGTTTTTTTTTTTTTCTGTATCTGTATATATTTTTTTTGTTGTTCAGCTCTTGTTCAGTGGGAAAGTGAACTGACGAAAATTTCATGTTTTAAAATAAAGTTCTCAAAACATGCACAATAATACATTTAATAAGAAACTCATGGAATTAGGTTTGTATAGAACTTATCATCTTAAATTATGAGTACACAGATTATGCAAAGAAAAGGATTGCCTATTATATAAAAATGCTTACATTAAAGCCAGCTTCTAATTTATTGCTGTCTGTGATAAATTTTCATTGCAAGCCAAATCATCAGTCTACACATATTTTTGCCAATAGCCCTCAGCAAAACGTCAGATCTCTGTTGTATAATGCTGAGCTCCTCCTTCTCTAGCATAAATGTATGGAGTTTGCATCAGGGAGAAGATTTTTTCTCTGGTGCTATAGGTCTGAATAATTGTCTGAAAAATGTGTTTCCATACTATATATATTAGAAGCAGATGTGCTAGAGGATAAACTATTATTTTATTTACATAAAGCTAAAGTGAAGAAGCAGAGGTAAGTAAGAAGTAAGATATGTTTTTCTAAGCCTGAACACTCAAAGTGAAGTTTCATGTTCTCCTTAATCTGACATCCATTCTTGAGGGTAAATTTAAGGTCATTTGCATGTTAATTAACTGGTTGTGGGTGTTGCTAAAGATTTACACATCTACATTCTTAGCTAAGGCAGCAAATAGCTGCTGGCTATTTGGAACTGCGTTGCAGGAAACTGGTGGGACCATTGCTTGGAAAAATCTGGTGCTTTGTGCAAAGTGCAATGATACAAGCAAAAATAAACTCATAAAAATATTAGAAGCTCATAACTGAACACTGATTATCCAACATTGATAAGGCCTTAGAATCTAGCAGAATAGGAACCAGTATCCTTACAGGCCTACTCCTCCGTATGTCCGCATGAGTCCTTAATAGGACCTAAGAGCTCCAGTCTGACCTCACACTCCAAAGCAAGGGCAAAAATCATTACTGAATTTATTATTGTATTGGGTTTTTTTAAAGTTAACATCTCAACCATTAATACTACGGATCACATAAGGTTGCTAGGAGCTCTTTATGGTACCAGTTCATTGGAAAAGAAGCTATAGCCTGAAATGAGCATTTCCACATAATAAGGCATGGAGAATGAAGTTTTCCAGAACAGGCTTACAACAATGATGTAGAAAATAATGCATAAAGCTGCTCATTTGCCAGACAAGTAGTGTTGACTTATGAACCTCTGCTATCTGTTTTTTTGCAAATTAACTCTCAAGTAACAGGATCCCATTATTTAAGACTCATATCTTCCACAGTTGTGGAAGGCTTTGTTACCAAGAGCTAGTGAAATTAGTTGTAAATTTTAAAGCATTATTCTCATAAGGAATTTTTTTTTCTCTCTTTTCATAGAATGACACAATTTTAATAGAGCTGGCAGAGAGAAAAAGTCTTAGAAACAAAAATTCTTATATGCTTATTAATTTCCAAAGGTCTTTTGCTCATTAAGAAATGTTCTTTGGAAAACCCCATTCTGTCTGCAGTCCAGTGTGCCAACCTCTAGCACTGGAAGTACATACTAGTGCAGTCCCAGTAGGTGGATTTTAATGAAAAAATATGTGTTAGAACAGTATGCAAACACATTTTTATTCTTAGTTCTTTTTCCTTTGACATTAAGTTTTACTGAGAAACTAGGTCTTTGTCTCCTAAAAGAGTTCATTTAGTATTAACTCTTTAAAATTCTTCAGAAAAAATATTTTCTTTGAATCCGAGTCTGTGGCTATGATTAATGAAAGCTGGATTCTATTGGTATGTTTTGAGTGTGCATATTGAAATTCATTGCATGTGTTTTTCCTTTTCTTATTTTTTATTGTTTTGCATAATATGCCTTTTAAGTTTATTTACATTATTTTTAGATACTTCCTTCAGCAAAGAAGTTTTTTCATTCTCTCCTCCTTGCAGAAGATTTTTTAAGTCTTGAGATTTTTAACACTTCTATAGAAATGAAGATATTTTGAAGTGACTAAAAAAGTGCAAAAAGAACCATAAAGTGTAAGATAGGAAGTACCAAGTATAAGATAGGAACATGCATTAGTTGCATGCTTATGTGACAGGATGTGAAAAATGGTGTGATGTTGTTACATAGATATTGATAATGCTGGTGTATTATGCCAATCTGTCTGACAGCCACAGTATGGTCGAGCAGAAATTTGTCAGCGCTCACAGGGGCAAATTGTCAGTCACAGCAAACAGGGGTCAAAGGAGGGGAGAACACTGGACACCAAGACAGGATGGCCTTTCTGTGGCACATCAAGGCAAATGCAGGAATGGTTTCCTTGGATCACTGTGAGGACACAGGAAATACTGCCATGGGATAAAATTGTGACTGTGTTTAGAACTGATGAGCAGTACTGTTGGAACAAAATTGGAGGACAGCAAATAAAAACCAGATTAAAATATGTGGTAGGAATGAGTGCATTCCATAACATGCTGTAGATGATGTGGCTTCCCACCTTCCACTAGGTTAATTCCATACACTGTTACCTACCTGGGTCTTTGTGCAAATGGCCCTTCCAATTTTTGTATTTTTACATTTTTTTATTAAAAACATTAAGAATATATTGTTTTGTTAGGTATGACATAATTTCAGTGACACTTCCAGTCAGTAAACACCAGTAATATACAGGTCATTACTGTGTTAACAGGTAGGACAGTACATTTAGTGTCATAGTAGTAATAAAAATTAAAATTCTATGCTTCTTTAGTGCTAAAAATTAAATTAAGCAAAGCATTAAAATTTCACACAGCCTTTCTACATAAAACATATGTCTGAGAAAGTGAAACATATATTTTTTTCTAAATGATATCTTATCTGAAACAAATCCAGAGTAGCTTTGAAAACAATTTCTTTGTTATCTAGTGAAGTAGTGCATTATTACCCATTGATTTGATAAAATATATTAATCTTGATTTTGCATCCAAATAAGAATCTGAGCCCCATTTTAATAAGTTGTCTCTGCACATTCATAGTACATATTTTTTAATGCACATATAATTGACAGAAATGACTTAGAAAAATAACAGAAATTAATTAGAAAAATAAAGATTAAAGCCATCTCACCTCAATGGATACTCTAGGAGTATATTTAATAACTCAAAAGCTTAAACATGTATATACAATTATAAAACAATTGCAAAACTGTTAAGAGCAGGCCTGTTTACATGACAGGAATAAGGACTCCGTTTTCTCCCAGGATCAGTATTAATAGTTCTAAATTGTGTTAGGTGAAAGTAAAAGAAATTCCCCGCACTACATGCATTTAGGATTTATTTCTGTTTGTAAATAGGCTTACATAAGGTAAACACTGACATTGGTGGAAATAATTTGGAAGTGTTTTTATACCAGCATGGTATAGTCCTGTGCTCAGCTTACTTTGTCACTGCTGTCCTGAAACTAAAGCAGTTTTGTACTACGTCCTATTATATGATTTATTAGCTATGTTTTGCTTGATTGGAAGAAAAGGGATTTAATGTATGTTGCTGAACTCAACCTTTAGCATGATTCCATAAGAAGGTAGTGCAGTCAGCAAGAATCCTGAACTTCTAACCTATCCCTTTGCTTTTTTCCATCAACTTAACTGTATCCAATAATTCAATCTGTCAGAAACTGCCGAACAGCATAAATCTGTGTCCTGTGTGACTAGTAAGTTAAGTTGTCATCTTTCTCTGTAATAATTTATTAATTAGTTGGAAAAACAAGTAGATGAAAATAAATGTACTCAGATTTCCTGCAACAAAAAGCAGATGGTAATTTAACTCTGCTTCTCTCATTTTAGAATCAATTTTTTAGAAAACTGAAGAGAAAAATAAGTGAAAAATCTTCATATTCTGTGTAGCTATTCTACCAACAAAGACTTTACTAGCCTCTGAAGCAAGAGTATGTCAGGATTTCTGGGAGACTATCAGCCATGACAGGTTTGACAATTACTGCCTGCTGCCTTGGACTTGATGATTTATTTATACACTGACAAGATTCGATTTTTGAAACTTCAAATTAATATAGGGAAGGAAGGTAACAAAAGGACATTTCTAAGAAGTTTAATGTAAACATACAGAAATATTTGGGAACCTAAAAAGGCGCCAAAGACTTTTCAGATACTTTTGAGAGTTAAGTAATTAAAGATTATATCAGTTTTTCATTGCAAGAATATATGGGTAATGAAAAAAAAAACCTTAAAAATTTTTACTCTATTAATCAGATCCAATTCAACAAAGTTACCAGAAGTAAAGCTTTTACTGCCAATTTCAATATGTTTTGGAATACATTTGATGTCCATTTCAAATTATGGTGTAAGTTAAGAAGCAGCTCCATCAGTCCACAGAACGTTCACACTCTTTTCATTAAATTAAATTTATTTTGACCAGTCTTGTGTAGAAGTAACAATTTTCTATTCAGAATCTGCTAAAGAAGATTAACTACTGAGAATACAAGCATCATGTTTTAAAGAATGCATAACTTCTTCAAAAGCCAGCAGAAATGTGTAATCAGAATAAAATTATCTTTTCATTATTTTTGAAAAATCAAATATTGAGACTGCATGTAATCATAGACAAAATACATTGATTGCTATGTCTTATATAATGGAAAAAGAGTTGGAGTACCAGAAAGGGTTAAAGTAGTTGATATTCAGGAACAAGGACCTTGTCAATGCTAATAGGTTGCTATGACATTTACATAGTGCAGAAATAAGACAAAGAAGTATTTGCTTTTCTCAGTAGCCCAGCTACCAAGTAGGACACGAAGTGAGAACAGCTGTGATGCTGAAAGTGATATGCTTTCCTGATTTATTTTACTTTCTTCACACTAAAAGTTGGCTCTGGCTCAATAAGCTTTCTTGCATACATGTCACTTTGAGCAAGGGTAAGAAAATAACCCCTTACACTGAAATAAATATTAATATGCTGTTAATGACTGCTCCAATAAAATGACAATTGTTCTCACACCATCATGTATTTGCTTCCACATCCACAATAACATTTCACAAGCCATAACCTCCTAATTTTACTGATTTGGAGGCTTTGGAAAATGAAAATGGGGAAAAAAATCAAGAAACTATTAAGTATTAGGAGGAATGGGAAATACGTTTTTGAATCAGAAGAATGAGAAAATACTATGAGGAGACAGACACTGTTGTGTGCATTGGGACCCAAACCCCCTCTCAAAGGTTGAATTACACATACAGTCCTTCTCATACCTATCAGCTTTTGCTGTCATGAGGATGTTCATTTTTGTTAGCTAAAATGTGTTCCAGAATGTGGAAGGCAAAGGAGGAAATCTGACACTGGCATTTGATCCTGCAGCTTCTCACTTTCTCCTCTTAACAAAGAAAAATGCAGTAAGGAAATCAAACAAGTAGGTGTTTGCTCCACCTTCCTGAAGCTAGATAGCAGTAGTTTCTTTCCCATTCCATGGATCGGGACTGCAGAATAAGAAACTGGAATTAAAAATTATACTAATAATACAAAAGTTCTGCTTGAACAACTTCTGATCCAGATAGATATGTTTGCAGACATTTGGAGAAAATATGTGATGTACATATTCCATCAAGAAACCAAAGAGAAAGAAAAATACGCAGAAATAATGAAAGAATCTGTGGAAAATAACCTCATGATACACATAGAAGCTGAATTTAATAATCAAATAATATTCCAGGATATCTAGAAAAAAAGAAAAAATATTACTAAGAAATAACTTTTCATAGTGGTGAATTTATTAAAAATTGCATTTATTGATAGAACAATGAATTTTTTAGTCTGACACTCTCTGGCCAGGTTCTTTTATATATTCTACATGTGGAAGGTAATATTTATTATCAAATTTTGTTATATGAAGATAATTGGTATTGCATAGGATTTCTGATTTATCAGAGTGATTAAAATATACTGCAGAAACGAATACAAATGTTAGTTAAACTTAAAAAAATAAAGAGATATCAATAGAGGGTTGGATCAGAGCACCAATGTGTTCTCCATTATTGGTATCTGTAATACTTGTACTGTCAGGATGCTGGGAGTCTCCAGCTGCTGGAAAGGAAAATGTGGGTTGAAGCCATCTCATACTTATTGCTGTCTTTTAAATTCTTTTGACACTTGTCTTGTTTTATACTCTATGTTTAGCTGAGCTGTATATTCATTACCCCCCTGTTGATCTGGCTAGCCCAGGGAAACAGTCAAACTTTTAGTGAACTTGGGAGAAACATTTATAGAGCCAGCAGATCTGCTGAACTGTTGATAGGTGCTCGTCTAAAATAAAGGGCACCCTTGGTCCCCTTTGTGATGAGATGAAAGGGGACCAAAGCTTTCTTGCAACAACTGTGGTCAGTCCCACCCTGCATAACTTTCTGCTCTTCATGGATACATCTCTCTTGCTTATCTCCTCTGAGTCTTTTCCCATTTTAGGGGTTTGTTTCTCAGTCACAGAAATAGAATGCTACAAACTTAAAAAAAAAAATTATTATGCTGCGTCAACAACACCAGAATCTTACAAATTGTTACAACCCAACATAATAGTCATTGAGAAAATAACAAAGAATAAATTGCAAAGTATTTCTTTCAGATTTTCTAATCTAAGTTGGGAATGTTATTAGTCCTTATCATCTTTTTAGGAAATTAATAATCCTAGAAATTTCAGCTGGATATGACTGAACCTTCTTCAAGTGAGCAGAGCAGAAAGATCTTAAAGGGAACACTCTGCATTACAGGTAGTTGATGGCTATGTAGAACTTCTCATAACTTAGTTACCATAGTCATTAGATTTTTTTTTTGTCTTTTTACTGCATGGTATCAAACAAAAAATCCAGGAGTTCATTTTAAACATGAGATTGCATGTTAAATCATAGTGATTGTGAGATGTTTACAATGCAATATTCATGGAAGGCAGTGGAATGTCCAGCAGTTAGTAAGGGTCTCATGTCAGCTGGTTAAGGTATTCACTCGGGATAAGTAAGGTCTAAGTTGCTTCAAGAGCTACTTATACATGTTATCCAGTGTCTGTCTCATGTAAAATGCATAGTCTTTGGAATACAGAACAGAATCCCAGTCTCTTTTCTCAAGAGAAATTTTGAACCAGTAGGCTACTGAGTTGTCATTATGCTTCCTCTCTTACTGATCCTATAAATTTTAATTATTTTCTGCACAGTGAAACAGCTTCAAAAAGGAGAGGAAAAAATATTCTTAACCCCAGTATATCCTACAGCCCAGATATCAAGTTGAGAGGCTTGGATGTGAGGTTGAACCTTCTCCTTACTGATTATTGTGTCCCTGCTAATATGTGTATATGGGAACATATTTTGGGTAGAGCACATATGACTCTTTCTCCCAGTTGAGCTCCAGAAAGGGAAGAGACAATGATTTTTTGATCTGTATGTACATCACAATATACTGAACAGTTATGGAAAGTATTTGGAGAAATCACAAACTCTTCCATTCTCATAGTACTTATGTATTTCATGAATTCTAAAGCTTTCTAAAGATCAGGATATGTGTGTTTACACAAAAACCAGAATGTGAAAATAGATGGGAAAATAATTGTCAAAACTTGAAGCCTATATTGAGTTTCACATTATGACTAACAGGCTGAATTATGCCTATGGTTTACATGAATCCCTTGTACATCTCAGGTGAAAACCTTAACTTTCTGAGTTGAACTTAGAGTCGAACTATCTCTGTTTTGTTTTGCTTTTTAAGGGAAAAAATTATTTAGCTTCTTTTCAACCAATAGAGTTTTTAATTTTTGAATGGCACTACCCATAGGAGATGCATACTAACCTGAACACATAAAATTTTTCAAATCACTTTCAGATATAGTGAGAGTGGGTAAAGTGCAAAAAATTTTATTCATGATATTTTACCAAATTTCTTCAAATTTATGCAGACAAGTCTGTATCTGTCCTTATGAACTAGACATTGTGTGATCATACCCACTGTTGTCTTAAACAAATACACAATTAAAAATATAAACATTACCTTTTAAAATAATCTGGGTATTTTGTAAACTCAAACTGACTGGAAATAAATTTTTAGTTATTAGTTGGGATCAAATTCTCATAATTTAAAATCATGAAGTTCAATAGAATTACCTGGCAGAGGAATCCTCTAACTTTTTAACTACAATTGTAATTTCCTTATTCTAAAGCTTAATGAAGTTAAAACTCAATTTAGTAATTTTCTTGCCTCATGCATTATCGTTATGTTTGTCTTATGGCTACCTATTTTTAATTTGTCTCCTTACCAGGGCATTTGTTTAATTGTGTGGGCAAAGATGAAAATAAAGTCAGAAACCACTGAAAAGAAAGAGGCTAAGTGTGCCTCCTTTAGGATCCCTTGACTACTTACTGTCAAGCTTACATGAAGCCACTTCTTGTTGTCATTCATTAGGTAGAGGAGGAGAGAAAAATTAATTTCTCGAACTGAAGGCTCTCAGTCCCGCTTTACTGATAACAACAGTGCAGTGGACCCAATAGAATATTGGGTAAATGAACAGCTTTTACATAATTCCCATCTGTTGCAAAAAATTGGCACTGAAAAAATAAGGGCACTTTTGCAGGTGAGTCTGAAAGTCAAAAGTTGACCTACAGACCTCTTATACACTACAAATCATAGAATAATTCAGGTTGGAATGTATCTCAGTGTATAAACCAATCTCCTGTTCCAAACAATGTCCACTGCAGGTTCAGATCAGTTTGCTCAGGGATTTGTCCAGGCGCCTTTTAAAATCCTCAAGGACAGAGGTGGCACAGCCTTTCTGGGAAACTTGCTCTGCTGCTAGAAAAATTGGTTCTTACTTCTATCTAGTTTTATATTGGATCCAACTATACAATCATTAGCCATTTCAGCAAACAGCCAAACAAATAAAAGTCCAAAAGGTAATTTTATCAGATCAAAATTAAAGGATAGGGTTGCAGAATAATTGAGGTTGGGAAAGACCTCAAAATGGAGCTAGTCATGTGATCAGACCAGGTTTATCAATGCCTTTGCTTAGCTGGGCCATTTTCTCATTTGGCAGGCTTTTGCTTTCAGTAAATATCACAGGATTTCAAAGATAACATACAATGCTTTCTGAGTGCTATGCCTTGTGTATTTTATTCTGGGAAATTATCCATATCATACCCTTTATGCCTGCTTGATTAAGTTGAAAAGGCACAATGTTAGTGTGCCTTTTTTCATCTCATCATTTGGATACGACATCAGATGCTTGCAGCTGATGTCCCTGATGTCGTTTAGTTATTGGTTTCCACTTATTCTTCTATGATCAATTTGTTAAATGGAAGTGACAAGTATTAAGTATAAAAGTAATGGTGACACAGTAGAGAATGAACTTGTGGAGTGGGACAGATTTGCAGAAGCAGTAGCAGTGTAGTTGTCACTTTGTGCTTGTTGTTTCATGCAATTACTGAGGAGATCAAACTGTAGTAGTAGAGATGATCTTCTGAAGCAGAAATTTGAATTTGAAATTCAAAAAATTTCTTGATTTGAATTCCTTGATACCTATTTTAATATATCTTGCATATGGTATATCTTTAATTCATTTTCTCTTCCACCAAAAGAAGCAAGCTATAATTCTGTAACCCACTCTGTCCTTGGGATTTTAAAAACTGGAAATTCTGATGTCTTTTTAAGTATTTATGTCCTATATGAAAGGGCAGAATACTGCCAACATATCAGCCATTAAGTTCACACCTGTTTTCAACAGAAAGGATGCATAACTTCCCTGCTGATTTTGCCTAAAGCCATTTTCATTCTTTTGACTTTTTACCTGTGTAAGTTGATAATTAGAAAACAAGATAGCAACTTTTTTAAACTACAAAAAGTCTTAAAATAATTAGAAAAATAAAAATAAAATGTTGTCCATTTATTTTCTGTCTTAATATGTATGATTTCAGATATTCTATGATTTTGTAATTATTCCTGTGAGGTGCAGTGTACAAGCTGTTTATATGAGATGAATGGAAGCATGAAAGGTAAATGCTCCATTACACTCATAGTGTATTGCTTCTTAATTTATATCTTGCTTTGGGCAATGCGGGGGATTATTTTGGCAATTTCTGTACGGCTGTTTCAATTTCTGTAGATTTATCTCCCAAGGCCGCTTTTGTTTCTGATTTGAAAAGCGTTTGGTAGACAGAAATTTCACATGCGTTTGTCAGATAAATTTCCTACTTATCTTATTTTGCTTTTGGCAACATAGTGGTTTAAGGGGGGAGAGAAGCATAATGACCATGAATTTCTTTAATGGGACAGGAAAATGTAGAGCTTGAAGACAACGAATATAATTACATTTTTATGAGCAATCATATAAATAGATAGTTAAATTTTTTCTCTTAAGCAACATACTCAAAATGAGAATAAAAATTACTAAAATCAGCCTGAATAGATCTTCTATATATTTCCCAGAATATTCCTTCTGCCTAATCTAAACCCAGTACCATTGGAAACCATTAGTTAAATGAACCTTAATCGCAATAGGCAAATACTTTTGTATACAAAGCTGTTTGCTCAGCAGGAGTCACTGTTAGATGTGAAAAACCACTTTGACAAGAAATAACAGCTTGACAAAGAAAAGTGAGCTACTCTTAAGATTTGCTTTCTCCATTTGAAGCAGAATATGTTGTATATCTCTAGCATTCATATACGTAATATTTGTCCAGAGGAATTAATCTTTCCTCAACGTATTGAAAGATTTGGTGGAGATGGAAACGACCACCACTCCATGTCAGGCATAATAGCACAATAGCTGCTTGAGCTGGTTTTGGGTAGGATAGAGCAAAATTTCTTCTTAAAGCCCACTTCTTAAAGGAAACAAAGAAAGAAACTTTCTCACTTGTTTAAAAGCAAGTTTTTTGTGAGTTTGTCCACACTGCAATAACACAAAGCATGGGAAATATATTTAGTGACTTTCAAGGTTATAGGGTCTGGTTTTGAAACTCAGAAAAATTCTCATAGATAAAATAGCTACTTACATTTTTTAATAACTGTTAAAAGCACCATGGACATAACAACATTTACATTATTTACATTCCTGTAGGAAATATTAACAGCCAGAAAGTAACCACTTCAGTTTTTATGTACATATCTGCATAGAATGTGTGACATGTAATATGTCCATGTCTGGATTCTATGCCAGATGGAGACAGACATGAACAAAGATTTTCAGAATTACAGAAAGGTTTATGTTCATGTAAATATAGAGATATCTTGAAGCTGTAGCTGTAAACATGAATAAAAGCAAGGACATTTCAAACAACTATTTGCTAGTAACATTTTTTTAATAATCCTGGAATTTCTTTCAAGTATGTGAACTACTTTCACCATAACTCATACTGATATAAGAAGAAACATAATGGATAGTTTTCTTTTGTGCAGTAGATTATTGACCTGGGTTCCTGTATAGAGAGGTTTTGAAAACCATTTACATCTAATTTAATATCAAACCATAGTCAAACTGACTTAAGTACTCTGTCCTTATAACATCTTTTAGTCTTTCAGACTGTCTTACTGTTTCATATCTATAAGAATACACATAAAAATAGAACTTTTGTAATGGAAACCTAGAGAAATAGTTTCTTAACTGCTCAACAGTTACAATGTTACAAGTAAGGACTGATTCAAATACTGTGTCAAATCAGAAAAAAAGGTTCAATGAGTACGAGTTTCTAACATTATCAATGAATGCTTCAGCTACCATGCATTTTGACGTAAATCTTTCCAGCACCAGATGTAAGGCTATATATAACAGAGAGAAAATCCATGTTTAAAGGCAGAACCTGAAAGAAGTAGATGCTATGATGTTTCAAAATGAATGTTATCTGCATCACTGTGCCTTCATGCTATATTACCTTGAGATAATTGAGATAGCTTGGACATGACAGCAGCAAAGACACATAAGTTATGTATATTTGCATGGGTAAATATAGCCTGGTAATTCAAATTAAAAATGAGGTCAAATTTTATCCCAAAATAAAAGGGATATGATGACATTAGGTATGGCCTTGAGCTGTACATAAGTGGAAATTTGAACTGTAGAGCATCATAGGAAAGACACATATGTATAAAGAAATGTGTATATATCACAAACATATATATCTTAAAGTAAATGTTCAGTTATACAGTTTTGGTACATCTTTGTTAATATTATGCATTTGAACTGAAAAGCTTGAAAGATTTAGATTTATTTTTTCTATTTTTTCAAAATTTTTTGCTATGAGAAAAAAAACCTAGTAAGATATCTTTTTAAAGAGCAATGTTTTGCATTTTCTTAAAACATTTAAGTATAAAGTTAGAATATGCTCAAACCACCCAGGAAAAATCATTGCTACTGAAACTGAAAAGGCCTGTGTCCATTTCTAGGCTAGTAAGGCTTCTCATTCATTTTTCTTCCAAGGAAAAAATAAAGAGAAAGATGTAAGGACGAGGAAGACATAAACTGTCAAGAAAATGTAAGTTGAAGATGGGATTATTCTTTGATTTAGGTTTTGTATTACTCGAGGACTTAAGAAGCATTTTTAATATAAATTTTAATATATTAGCTATTATTTTTCTTTCAACTTTAATTTTTTTCTGAAGGCAGAGGAATTAGAAATCAGTCTTATATTTTGGCTTAGAAACTGCCTGATTTTCTAAGTATGGCATAAAAGTAGCACTCAACTTTGTTCCTTATTTGTAATTTAATTCTGAAAGGGCTATTTTGTGTTTGAATATATTTCTAACATTTCTGTAAAACTTATACTAGGATATAGCATTCAGAAAAAAAATAATTTAAGCAATAATTTCTAATGTAAGGTCATGATAAAATGAATTTTATGAAATCCAGTCTTGAATTGTGTTTTTAGTGATTGACACACTTGTCAGTGTCAACTGAAATTGTACTGATGGCACATGCAGTTGATTAAATTTGGAAAGAGGAGGACAGTCTTCCATTTCATATCCAGAATATTGTGTGTATACAGCAGCACTGAACACATTGAAAATGTGATTTATTAAAGAAACAAAATAGATCTGGGCCTCTGGAGGACCACACAACAGAAGCAGAAAGATACCAGGCTGGGTCTCATGAGAGCACAGTAAAGGGGGAGAATCCCCTCCCTCAACCAGTTGGTCACACTTCTTTTAATGCAGTTCAGGACACTGAGCTGCAAACAGATTTTGCTGGCTCATTCTCTGTTTTTTCATCCACCAGTACCACAGGTAAAGAATTTGAAGAATTTGCAACCCATTTGTACTTTCCAAGGTTCCAAGAGTAACACAAAGTTTCTGATCAAATTGATGTGCACTCCTAAATAGTGTTCTCATCTAGCAGAAAAAAAAAAAAAGGAAAAAGAAAAAAGTATTCCTAGCATTTCCATCTGGTTAGAAGATTTTGGCATATTATGAGCTAGCATTGGCCTTTGTTACTCACATTTTCATCGATCTCTTGGCCAGATTACAGAAATGTGATATACCTGGGCAAGAAGCCTGGAGTGTTTAGGAAACTCCAACTAAATACAGAAGTACAGACCACCAAACACACATCAAAGCTGTGCTCTATTTTCTATAGTAGCTTCCATAAAATTTTGTTCACGACACATCGTGGCTTTACTCCAAGGTATCTGAAAGACCTCCAGAAGTTCCAAGATAAAGACTGACAGTTTGGCTCTTCTAACACAATAGACAACATCTTTTTAGAGGTAGATTCTTCTTAGGAACTTCTAGTCTATAGAAATAAGAGATTATCACTGACTACTAGCTGAGCACCACTATCACATTTTGAAATGTTTTACAGATTACTGATAGCATTTTAACCCAGGGCAATATTTAACTATTTATCGCCATAGAAAAATTTCCTATGAAAATGTTGAAATTCCCCATCTGTTGTTTCAGCAATTAATCTTCTAACACCACTATCTCCGTTTTTATAGATATATCTGTATATTGGAAGTCTTTTGTGTTACCTCTTCTTCCTCTTCTCTAGTCTCTTGCCTTCCATCCTCTTTCCTTACCTTACTTTCAACCTTTTCCAGAAGATCACATACTTCTAATCATTCTTGTCCATTGCTTGTTCATAATTTATTGACTTCTTTCTTAAATTGTGATTCTTAAAGCCAAACAGTGTAACCCTTCTCTCTGTGGTTCCTGCTGTAATTTCTCCCCAAAGGATTTAGCTGTCATTTTACAGGGGTCCACTTTGATACATTCCAGCTGTGGAACCTTGACTCAGACTGCTGAGACAAAGCCATGACGCCATTTCTAAAGTGATAATAAAGGTCAAAATTACAGAGGATTGCTGATCTGCAATCACTGTTAGACCAAAAAGTCAACAGAGAAAACACTTTCAGGAAAAGATAAAATCTTAAATAAAACAATGCAGAGAGGGTGGTTGGAGGGTGACTATTCCAGGATATCAGGATCAACAATGCTGGGTTCAGGCTATCAGGGCTGTCCCTGCTGATGGAGCTGGATGAAGCTGACAGCCCTTGATGATGGTTTCTAGGACCCATGACCACTGACCCTTCCCTCCGCACCTGCCTGGCTAGTGAAGACTCTCCAAGTGCTGTACCATCACACTTAACTTCATAGTTTGCTAAATATGATCTGATTTTAATGTGCATTATCTACTAGATAATTGATTTAGACTTCTGAGTTACAGATATTCTGCATGAAAACTCTTTGTGCCCAGCTAATGATGCCTGAATAAAGCCATCTTAAATTACTTTAACAGCTGTGTCCAAAAACAGAGATCTTGCAGGTCTTGACTGGGGGTGGCTAATTGAAAAACACTTTGTCTCCATAAATCTAAATATTTTAAAACAAAGATAAATTGAACTACATATAAAAAATTCACAATATAATCCACACTTTATTTTCGAAATGTAGGCCCTAATACTGGCAAAAGGACTGTGATAAATGTTAATCATGCTCTTCAATAAACTCTAGGTAAAATAAAAGCTTGTTAAAAGCATTAAATATTAGATAAAATAAATTTTAATTATTTTAAAGGAAGATACAGATTTGGCTGTATAAGGAAGTAAATAGAAAGACTGTACACAAACAATTCTGCGTGGCTGGTGAAATGAAGAGCCACCTTTGGATCCTCATTGACAGTGACTATTAAAACTGGCTGCTTTTTGGGTCTCAAAATTAAGTTTTATTCATTTTTCATTTTTCTTTTTATTGTGAGGTGTCAGAGAGACTCCTAAGCACTAAGTGCCTCTCTTCCATAAAGGCAGTTTCTCTTACTCCTATTAACAGTGATGGAAGGTTTAGGCCATTTTGATAAAGGGCATTTGTAAAAGCAGCTGACAGTTTTCACAACCTCTCTGCCTTGAGAACAATAGACATTTTAAGAAGAGTGTCCTTGAGGGAATTAATTTTATCTTACTCCCCTGCTGTTAAAGAAAACAGAATACTAGTAAAGATACTTGCAGAGCTCAATATTGACTGAAAAAATACTAACTGAAAAGTCTTTGTATAACAATACAGAGATTTTTTTAATTATATTAGGATTTTAGGTATCTCTGGAGGTTAATTGCATTTGAAATTAAAATAACAATGTATTTCAAACTGGTGGGGTTTTTTTCTACTAATATATTTTTAATTTCTTTTTTAACAATTGGTTGCTTGTGAAACTTCAGGCAATTCTTCCCAAAGACTAAATGCAGCATTCATAATATTTTGTATTCTTTTAGTCATTATGTCAAAATTTGGGGACCTCTCTTTAAGGCATCAGCAGTCTTTGAAAGCTTTGTTTAATCTATTAAAATAATGTTGTGAAATATATATATACATGCATTTAACAAAAACAGTACAATTCTATACAAGTTCATTTTGGGATGATTCATGATCTACTCTGTCATAACTCCAGACCCATTTCAAACCCCTTTGTTGTTTGAGACTTGTTTGGAGAAAACACCAAATAGCTGAATACCTTTCTGATCAATTAACAGTGTTTGGGGAAGTTTGTCTTCACTCTTAAACAGCAAAATGCAAGGTTTTCTTTTATTATTTTCATGTTGACATAGTAAATAACCCATATTCTAGATTGCTGAATTCATTATTCAAATCCAATAACAACACCTTGCTCTTAAAAAATTAAAAGCTTATAATTTTTTCCTGTTTTCTCTGTTTTCCTGTACCTAGTGACAGCTTAGACAATTGCTATATTAATCTTGTGTATTTTCATTCCCCTTTTAAATAACATTTCAAAAGTAATCATGAAAGGATCTTTGTACTGTCAGCTTATACTAGGGCAAAATTAACATCCTGAAAAACTACTCTGAATATTAAATCATATGCTCATGGAAAGAATTTATAGGCTAAAAATCTAGTTGCAAGCACCCCATAAAACATGTCACTGCAGTCAGCTGGCTTTGAATTGTCTCACATGGAAGATGATGATTCAAATAGAGCTAGATTCTGCTACTGGGTATCAAACTGATGCCAGATTGAGTCAAAAATATAAATTTGCCCTAAATCTCATATTTTAAGTAAACCCTAAGTATGCAATATAGTATGGTCTCAATTGTTTTATCTAACAAAGAGTGATTTCAGTTCAGATATTTGCTCACGACTTAGTCGAACCACATGAACTTTTTTTACCTGAATATTTGGTTCAGAAATCTTCCTAGGTCTAGTTTTCAGCTTGATCACATATTCAGAACTCTACAAATCTGGTATCTTGCACTACAGTGGCAACAGCCCAAACCCATGGTTTATTGAGTCATATAAAAAGTCTAGGAATGATTAGCCTTTCTAGGTAATCATTGGTTTATTAGAAAGATTATTCCTTTTTCCATAGAGCATATTAATATCTAAATGTAAGGAATTAAATAACACAGTGCTTAAACTTTTCTTTTAAACAAAGGAGATACTTATTTAGGCAAAAGTTCCTTAATAAAGCTGAATTCTCTCAGGTATTAAAGTTACTGTAATAATAGCTGGTTTTTTATTGATTTATTTTCAGATAGTTACAGTTACAGCTTTTGTGCTTACCTGCAAAAATGTTCACATTTTTTTTACTCTCAGGCTCATATCTTTGAAAATGGTCCACTGAAAACAGCCAGTGGATGCAACACTATGTTCAGTTAAGTCTTTTATTTGAACAAAAATGTTCTTCCCAACAGCAGGAAATTCAGGGCTTTATTGTTATTGTCAGTGTTCTGTAATTTTGGACCATTCTGCCATTGTGTATTCTGCTATTTTTCTTCAGTCCAATGATATACTGTGCTATTTTTCTTTTTTTCTCTAGGTAACTATTAGAGCCCTTATAAATTCAACTCTATATGCTATCATTTTCACATGGAAAAAAATTTATAAAAAAGAAAAGAAGGAATTTCCCAAATGTCTGTTATCATTCCTATTACAGATGGTTTAACAATTGTTGCAGACTGTGCTTATTTTGTAGTATCTGCCTATATGCAGCTTCAAAATTATTTTTGGTGTTTGTAATGATAGGAGCCCTCACCTAGAATCCCTCATTGAGGTGGCAATTGGAACTCTGATAATATTATGGGAAATGTCAAAGTGTATAGAACTGATCTTTTACTAAACAGCTTTGATGAGAAATATTTTTTGTTCTTTAACTCCAAATATTTATGGAGTTAGAGAACAAAGGAAAGATGGCTCAGTCCTAGAAGGATGATTTTGTTTGTCAACACTGCATGAATACACCTTACATTTGGAACCAAACATTGCTAGGAAATGTACTGACTTGAAATGAAGTAAAATGGCATGTGTGTCTGGAAAACAAGAACAGTTTAGCCATAATATTTATCATAGAATGTGAAACTAGCTTGGCTGGAAGTCAACCTAGAACACAGCTAGAACGCGTAGTTAGTAAGCAAAGCCAAAATCTGGAAGTGCTGAGGGAATATGACCTCAGGACAGAGCGTATTTTAAGGTGATGATAAGAACAATGAAGATTGTGAGTTCGCTCTGTTTCCTAAGTAAAAAGTACTTTATTTTAGACTCATGATAAGCCTGCATTATATATCTCAACAGTTATGTATCTTTGAGGACCTAAATTGTATGCCCAAAGGCAGGTTTCAAGGCAGGACTCAGCACAGCAGTTAAGAGATCTTCATTGTAGAAATACTGGCACACAGGTTTGTAGGTCTCAGTTTAGAGGATGTAGTAAAGTAGCCAAGGAAGGAAAGTTCAAAAAAATTTAAAAGAATACAAGCCTATTACTCATATGTACCCTTCAATGAGAATAAAAAGCAGGTGTAATAGCTATTGTCTTAAACCAATGATCTTGACATTCAGATGAAAAAAGACTCTTTCAAAAGATGATACTAATCAGTATGCTGTAAGAGTGATTTTTGAAGAAAAGGCAATTGAATAATATGTCAACCCAGTAAGATCAACAATATATACATTTTCTGCTATAGACTGTCTTCTCTTGGATCCTCACATTCTACAGCTTTCACGTGTGGATAGGTATTATCTTTACTGTTGGGTACTATTTTTCTTTTACTCTATTGTATAGATTTGTCTTGCTAAAGTTCTCAAAAGTAAGAAGTGGTGAAGATAGAGAGCTGTATGCTACACTGTGCAAGAACCTTCAGAAGGCCCAGGTTATGAATTGTGATTTCCTACACATGGATATGTTATGACTCGTCTCTGAGGCAGAGTAAATGAGGTTCCTGGTAATAAAACCCTTGGGATCCCCTGGAATCAAAGTGAAATGACACTGAATGACTGGTGCATACACATGAGGCAGGGCTATTTTAAAACAATTTAATTAAAGTTTGAAGGAGCTGTTTCACTTCTTTACTACAAAAATATAAAATTATAAACACAGGGGAAAGAAAGAAAGAGAAGTATAGAGTAGAAAGTTGAGAGGAAAGATATCACCACCTGTGGATTCAGCAATGACTCTTGATTGTTGACATGTTGACTTGAATGTAATTTTGATGTCTGTGAGGAAATTAATGGTTGCAGACTTGATCTGTATGTCAGTTTACATACATTCCTGTTGGCATGGGAATGCCCAGATCCCTACCAGGGAAGGGATTCTTGGTGTGTGGTGTTAACACCAGGGGGCACACACAGCCTTCCGATGGAGAGCTCCTGAAAAGATTTGAGAGGAATTTTTGGGTCCTTGGTGGCCCATAGCCCCCCTTAGGGATATGATTGTTGTTTGACACCACCTCTGGTGACCATGCAGGGTGTCTTATGATGAAAAGGGGGAAGCTGAATTTGAAAAAGCATTACCCTACCTCCAATCTTCTTAGCAGCTGTTCCCCTTGGTCGGAGAGAATGTGTTTAAGAAATCACCGTCCCGATTGTCCTGTATGTTTTCAACCACAGAACAACCTAGACAGTGGTTAGGTTGCCACAGAAAGGAAATCATGTATACACACAGTACATACATGTGTATGTGTATTTATGTGAATAACATTGAGTGTAAGGTGTTCAGCCGACTTCATGTAAATGAAAGGCCTGAGGAAAATAATTTATTTGCATTTATTTTCTTAAAATAGTAATAAAAATAATAGAAAAACTAGGATACTAACATTTGCTTTGGGTTGGAGTTTGCTTTGTGGTGGCTGCTTCTGATTCCCTTTGGTTTGTTTTGGCAGCAGGATATCCTGGTGGATGTGGATGCCTGTTGGACTGTTTTCTCTGGCTTAATCCTGGGATTATGGCAAGACACATAGTTCTGCACAAACTTCTACTCTAGTCTTACACTATTTATAGACTCCTTTACATGAGCTGATGTCAGAGCTGATCTCGCTTTGAGCTGGAGGTTTGATTACCAACTTTCTGCTGTCCCTTGCAACACAAATTTTATGTTCCTGTGATGATATATGATTGTGATCTTAATATTTGCCTTTTGACAGGACAGTTCTGCCAAGGCTTGATGGGCTACTGAATCTGCCACATCATAAGTACATACCAAGGATGCAGACACCCTTGAATAAATATGGCTGTTTCATATTATCATGTACTACATAAAGAACATTTTTTCCATTATTTGCCAAATAGGGAATTTTTCTTAAAATTGTTGTTTTGGTTTAGCCCATGGCTAGGACAGATTTAACATTTCAGCATACATTCCTTCACATTAAGGTAAAGGTTGTGCTTCTTGCCATGACTGTCATAATTCATCATCACTTGAAGAGGGGCAATATAAAAATGCAGAACTCTATTTTAAGATTGCTTTCCTAACCAAAGTTTATGGGGAACATTATGAAATGTGTATGATGAAAATCTCTCTTTTACTTTGCAAGGTAATTTACCATACTGTCCCTAGGATAAAATTTAGAATTACAAAACTGTTTTTTTTTAAACATTGTTTTTCAGTCTGGTAAGATCTTTTCCTAAGGATATTAGAGTAGGTTTTGGTGACATATGGCAGTAGGGGTTGATATGAGAATTACTTATTGTTACTGAACTGTAGAGTCATAAAGCAAATTCCTGTGAACAGCTTTAATTCATGTGCTTCTTTTTCTTTGACATTAATCAGACTTTTCTTTTAACACGTGTGGTAAAACCACAAAGTCAAAAAAGTACTTTGAAGATAAAAAATGTATCTGTTCACTGAGTAGTTCTGATTGTTTTTCTGTTCATTTACCTTTTATTCGTGTTCTGAGTTCAGAATTCGAGGACCAAAAGAAGGGGATGTGTAAAATACATTATGGTGCTGATAAATGATAACACTACAGCTTTGATGAGCTTTGACAGCTTGGAGAAGAATGATCCAGACTACAACCCAAAAGACACAAAAATACTGTAGGCTCAGAATCATCCTATAGGAAAGTTCTCTGTGCAGTACAGTGCATACTTCTAATCAGTACTTTCAGAGATTGTGTTGTTTAAAGAAGGTCTCAGTAAATGCAATAGAATTAAAATTACTTTCATTTACAAATAGGCATATTAGGTGCTCATTTTGAAAAATTTGCTTTTCTCAAGTGTGAAATTTCTTTTCTTTATGACAGACAGCTGATGGGGGAGGGGAAAAACCTTTTAAAAAGTTGTTTCTATTTACTAAAGGTTTGCCTGTTATAATAGTGAAAATTTATGTGTAGCAATGATACGTATCATTTGCATCATGCACCTGGCTCAGGTATTTTTTGTGACAAAATGATAAACAAATTCTCCTGTCTCTGGCATCTTCAAAAAAAAAAAAAGGAAATATTAATTACATTGCTTTAGTTGTCATAATGTTAACTGTGGACAGCTTCTCTTGCATTGTGATTGCATGGTCCTCCTCAATGCAGCACTCTAAAATGGTGTATATGGGTTGAGGTATGCAAACCTATTATTCCCACATGAAATTAAACAGCTCTGTGGAATAACATTTTTTCTGTGTGCATGACCAATTTTAAAATTTGATCAAGAAGATTCTTCTAGCTTTAGAACTGACACCGATAGCATAAAGAGGAAGGAAGTAAAATGATTATGTAGCATTACAATCAATAAATAATGAATAGTAATTATTTATTGGACAGTAAATCAATGAAAGAAGATTGTGCCCATTTTCCTGTTGTCACAAACACAACAGATAACTAGGCATAATCGATTCAAAGCTGATTTCTAGACACAGAAGGAAATGATTGATTTTATGAATATTTATATGCTCAATGCATCAAAGTGGTATAAACTCCTGAGCAAGTTATAATTTTTAAATTGCTCATGCTTATTCTTATTTCAATCAGAGTCTCTGCATGATAAGATCAAACATAAATATTTCTAAAAGAAATTTTACAACATTTTGTACTTTTCATTTGCAACTCAATTAACAGAAAATATGTTATTATTAAAGGCTCAGCTTCCAGTTAAACCTACACTTTTGCTCTTGTCCACTTATTCTATTGTGAAGAGAAGTTTCTGTCAATACAAATTTTGACACTTTCCATTAATCAGGGATTCAACAGTTTTTTTAGAAAACATTTATTAATCAGTAAGTGACTGTTTAGATATTGATTAAAGGAAATCATAACATGGTCTTGTAAAGAGCACTGAGGAAATGTACGTAATAATCCTTTAAAGTATCCAGCAATGATGCTGCATATTATCTTGCTTTTTTTCCCCCTATCACATTAAGGACATGAAAAGTCAAATAGAACTTGTTATTTTTAAAAAATGCAGTGAGAAAACATATTTTCTTTATTTCAAAGATATATAGAGTTACACAGCAAGAAATGCAATTTACATTGCAATATATGGCTGAAAATCACTATACTGTTCTGATCCTGCTGGTTTGTATAGATATCACTGTGTATATTTCTACAGATTACCAACTTTTTAGATCATGTCAATGCATTTTCCAGCTGTGGTTTAGACAAGACAATGTGGTGTGGTGGTTCTCCATTAGCACATATCTTCTGGAGATTGGACACAGAATTTAATCTAATTTCTGGAAGTATAAAATGTGATGGTACTAATTAATGACTTTTGTCTAAAGGAGTTCAATGGGTAATTTCACTTATTTTTTCAATGGTCCATATTAACTGCTGAATAGGTGAAGTGTGTATGTGTATCATACACTTAATTCTGCAAGCTAAAAGAATTCATGTGCCTGACCCACAAAAGAAGAGAAAGGTCAGCGAGATGGATTGCCAGACCATACTTTGCCTTAATATGATTGAGAAAATAGAGTGCACTATTTCAAACTGGTTAGAGACATAATATGATTTGTATACCATGCTTATATCACTCTTCCAAATTATTTGAATGTGTTAGGCAGTAGGTCATACCTAAATTGTAATGACTCATTTTGCATTTACATCCATCTAGCTTGCTAGCTAGGAGTCATCAGCATTATATTTCAAGGGCTCTCAAACATAGTGATTAAAAGGAGAACATTTTTATGTGCAAGCTGTGATGTAGCTTTGCAATAAAAAAAAGTAGAATGAGAATTATCCAAAACACATTTTCCACTTGCCATAAGTAAAAGCTCCAATCCATCAACAACTTATTGCAGAGATACACTTGTGACAAGGCAGAATCATAGAACCAGCATCATGAACTTGCCTCACTGCAGTTTCTTCAGAAACTGATGCCAAAGGGAATATTCTTCCTAGTCAAAGTGCCATAATTAAATACTATTCATATTTTCTTTTCAGCTGTTAATTTACCTATATATAATTCTACAGTGAAGCCTGGAGATTCTTGGAAGTGCTTCACCCCCCTCTAATGTGTGCTAAAAATGCACCTTCACTTTATATGTGCCAGATATACAGCATACTAACTGGGGTGTGATTTCATCAGGACAGTACAAAGCAAATAGAATATTTTGTAGCCCTTCAGTGGATGTGATTTGCCGCTCCTATCCCTCCTTATTGAGATGGACCCACAAAGAGAGAACAGAATCTTCATCTAATAACAAAACCATTCTAGAAAATTCTTACCCTTTAATTCTGTATCTCAAGTCGAAATGGTAACCTGAGGCTTCAAGCTAATTTCTATTAAAACATTATTAAAAGTTTATTAAAAATACCTCCTCATTCTTTTTTCCAGATAGAAGTGTATGGGTCTTAATTTTAGTATTTTTGTTGCAATGTTGTCTCCCAAAGCACTGTACTCCAAAATGGAGATAGCAGTGAACAGAAACATGAAGAAACAAAGCCATGAGCAACAGTGGAGGGAATTACTTACAACCTGTTTTTTCATTGGTGAAAGCATTAATGTAGTTTGACTGTAAATTGCCAGGGCATTTTAAACATAACTTGATCTCAGTCAGTGGTGGGTACAGCAAAACAAGGTACAAGGTGTTGAACCTAGTACTTACAGGAATTTGATTTTAGCTCACACACTATTGTCTGCCTCCGAGGTCCCCTAAAAACCAACACTGTGATACTTTTAAAGGATAAAGAAATGCAAGCAGTTTTATGTTCACAGGAATTAATTTTAAAAACAAACCACAACTACAAAAAAAACCCCAGACAACACAAACAAAAAGTAATCTATAAAAACTCCAAAAACAACAAAACTTTTCTCTACATAAGGCCCAAAAGATTTCCAATATATAGACGAAGGGTTGCCTTTGAGTTTCCACTGATGATGCCTAAACAGTCATATGAGAAAGTGAGGCTGCACATTTCAACTGCAGACAATCCTACAAAAAAAAAAAAAAAAAGTCAGTTGCACATAAGATTTTATTACTCTGTATAATGATATTGCTTCTAAATTTTGCTGTTCAACTCCACAACTACTCATGACATCGCAGAAAAGCTAAACCAGGGACATCGTACTTAACATTTCTGCTGTCTTGACAATTTCTGAGGGCTTAAGAGATATTCAGGAAACAGATTTCTAAAAGCAGTATACAGTGCAAATTTTAAGACATATCTAGACCCTGAAAAGCTTATGCAAGAAATTTCTTTGATAAGCTAACTGCGTCTGTACAATTCAAAGGTAATGCTTACAATATACAATACTGAAACAGTGCAGAGTGCCTGAGCTTTCTCTCACAACATCCACTTGATATAACTTCAGTGTACTGTATTTTTACCTGCAGAAAATGAGAAAATAAAACACTTGACTTCATTCATAAAGTTAATGAGTAACAAATAAAAGATTCTTGGAAGCATCTTGTACAGATAGTATTCTCAGGACTCAGGTCATCATCTCTCAGATTATGAGGAAGGAACAAATTATACTTGTGAGGTCAATAATTTATTTTTAAGAATTTATCTGCTTAGTTTTAACACCCAAGTAGTCCTGATTATGTCAACAACAACAACAACAACAACAACAACAACAACAACAATAATAATAATAATAATAATAATAATAATTCATTATTAAACTGTCATTATATAAACCCAGGATTTTACCTATTTCTGATTCTTTTCTCCATTTTGCTGGGCATCAAAAGGGGGAAATTAGCAAATGGCTGTGTGGGGCTTAGTTGCTGGTTGGGGTTAAACCACAATAAGGCAGAACAGATACAGAGGAAGTTTATACAGTGTCAGAATTAACACTTGCATAGTAATAGATAGATTTGGATTGAAAAGGAACCTCAAAGTTCAAACCCCGCTGCAATGAACAAGGACATTTTCACATGTTACATAGTTTTTAACAGAAGTCCACAGGTTGGATCATCCAGAAGTCAAAGTGTAACATTGACCTTTTGGAATATGCATCATAATTCAAATGTGAATTTTAAACACAGATAGAGCCAATCATTATCTGACTGAAACTATATCTGTCTTTCTTGTATCAGCAGATTTTTCAGCATTTGATTTTTTTGTTTGCTTTCTTTTGTTTTCTTTTGTTTGGGTTTTTTTCTTTCTAAGCTCAAAGTTATGCATCATATTACTAAGGAATGATGCAAGAAGGCATAAGAAATGCAAGGCTATTCTTTAAAAAATAACTGTATTTGAATAAATATGAAATTTTAAAAAAATAAAGATTAATGTTATAAATTCTTCCTTTCATTACTGTACTATGTGCCTTCAAAAAAATAAAACAAAAACTTGACAACCATATAACAAGGAAACATGTCCAACATAATTTGATAAAATAAAATATTCCCCAAATAATGATTTTCCTGAGTCAAAGAAACAGGTGACTTACAGGAAAATGTCAGTTATCAAATAACTGTGACTTCAGTGTGGCATTTTGAGTCTGCAGTCTGGTTTCAATTTCTAGATTCACCCAAGACTTTTATCCTGGACTGAATTACTAGGTAATTTTTAATAGTATAATCAGTGAGCAGCAGCTGACCTTTCCTCTTCTGGGTTCTTGTGATGGTTTATCCTTGGCTGACTCACAAACATGCACCAAGCTGTTGCTCTCACTCCCCCTCTGTAGGTAAGCAGTTAAACACCTCAGAATGGCTTGCTCACTCCCTCCCAGTGGGATGGATGAGAGGACAGGACAGGAAAAGAAAATAAGATGGAAAAGTTCATGGGCTGAGATAGACACATGGAGTTTACTTAGTAATTATCATCAGGCCAAGAAAAACTCAGATTGGGAAATCTTAATATAATTTCTTGCCAAATAAAAATAAAGTAGGATGGTGAAGACCAGTCAAAACTAAAAGCATGTTCTCCTTGCACTTCCCTTCATCCCAGGCTCAACTAAACTGATCCATTCCTGACTCTTCTTCCTCCTCCACCACCAACAAGCAGTGAAGGGGGATGGGAAATGACAGTTGTCATCTGTCCACAGTAGTTCCTTCCTGCTACTCCTTGCTCCTTGAACTTTTCCCTTGCTTCACCATGATCTTGCCCCCTGGCTGGAGGGGAATTTCTGCTCCAGCAACTGGAACATGTCCTCCCCCACATTCTTTGTAGCTGCTGACATCTTCATGGCTGTTTCTTGCATGTATTTCTCATGCCTTTCTCACAGCTGCTGCTCAGCATTTTTATCCTTTCTTATGTTGCCACAGGGGCACAGCCATCATCATAGATGGGCTCAATTTTGGGCATCAGTGGGCTCATTTTGGAGTGAACTGAAACTGACTGTTCAACATGAGGACCACTCCTTATCTTTTTTCATAGAGGTCACACCTGAAGCCTTTCCTTATCTTGCCATCTTTGTAAACAAAATACAGTTGTTTTGACAACTTAATGATCCAGAGTTTTTTCTGAGAAACTTGAAGTCTGAATTTGAATTGTTTTGGTATTTTAATGACAAAACCCTGAGTTTCCATGATAAAAGTATGGTCTCTTAAAATGGAAAAGAGGCAAGTAACTACTGACTGTGAGACTAAGAACTGGAGGGATGATTATGAGAAAATTATGGAAAGGATCTAGTAAAGTGTTGGAAAGACATGAGATTGTAGATCAAATATATGTGAAAGATTCTACATTTGCATGTCTTTGCATGGCAGTTCACCATCATTATCATGATAACTGAAGCAAAGTATTAAAATGTGTACAGTACATAATGCTGTGTTATTATCTCTCAAATATTTATATTGTTATTGCAAATTTTGTTGAATTTGCAACTAGTACCACTAAACATAGGGAATAAAAGAGATGGGAAGGATCAGGGAGGGTAGGACCCAAAAGCCAGCATGCTGTGTCATGGATATCCCAACAGGATCAGGTCTCAGTGAAATATTCAGTGAGTATTCATTAAAAACACTTAGTTTTTCCATTACCCACTTTTTCTGTTGAATCATGTTTTTAATGAACTTGTAAATTATAATAATAAATGCTCTAATTTTCTGTTGAAAAATATTGTTGACAAATGAACTTAGTACTTTTGATGTCCAGCATTTTTTATGCCAAAGTTCTTGTTCTGTTAAACCTCCTGCTCTGACTGTGTTATGGAGGAGGTGAAATATGGCATTTGGTTCCCTCCCATATGTAAATATTCACAGAACTGTCCACATATGAAAGTGTTTCCAAGAATCACGATGTGAGGGTACACCCTGTGAGGGTACTTTGCTGATACTAAAATAACTGGGGAGCAATGGTATGTTACTTCTTGGCTTGTTTTGAGTTACCTCTAACCTTCAAGTGGCAGGAATGCCCTCATTAAAATATTCTTTAATCTGGTGCCATATATTTCCAAAGAAAAAGATTGTGCATTAAAGCATTAAAATTCTATGTATTCTTTCATATTCTGCTACAATGAGAACACAATGTTTTAGAGGTATGACATTATTGGTAAAATCTTTTTGTATCAGAAATTTAGCAAGAAGGAAGAAAAAGCCTGCCTCTCCTTTTACTCTTTTGTGAATTTCCTTCATGTCTGATTGACAGTTCATTTTTCTGATATTTAAAGAAAAGAGTAATGAGCAGCTGAGAGAGCTCTGTTTTCAGAGGCTAATCAGACCACTGGTGGATCTGTGGTCACTCAAGCTCTTTTCCCTAATGACACAGCTATTCAGTTTCACTGGAAAGTATCCTCCATCTAATATTCTCCCTGAAGTAGAAGGGTTTCATTAAAGCAAAGCTAGATGTGAAACTAAAAGTAAACAATTTACATATTAAACCCACATTTTTTTATAATTTATATTGCTTTCAAAGCATCCGTCATAGATTAGCAGATTTAATTATTTACAACTGATGATACTGGTAAACATTTTTGGAGACAAAGTGGAAAATGACAACCTTAATCTGTATTTTGGGATGGCTGCTAACAGTGTTCAAGGTAATTACTCTGCCTTAATTCCCAGATTGTGTCACCTAATTCAGTTTACACATCTGCTGAGGTTCCTGTGAGGTGATATGGTTCAAATAAAAGACCAGGCTTATCCCTAATTCAATTCAGCCTGCGATGCTCGAACTCACATAAAATACATCAAATAATAAATCAAACTAATACTATAACTACCAGCTAATGGGTATAAATTTTCCCTTACATTGAAAAACATCCTAAAACATATACTACTGCAATTACACTTTCTGCATCTATAACAAATCATTCATTAACAAAATCTATCAACAAACCACAGTAGTGGAAGTCTAATATCATTGTCTGTGAGTTATCAAACATGCATAATAGTAAGTACCAGGCTCTGCAAGTGGAACCAAACAATAATGAGTACAATGGTTTATTTAACTCAGAGTCATCACCAAGGACGACCTACACCCTGCAATAAAACCACTTCCATAAAGGAAAAAGCTCATTCTCATAGAAGACTCTCTGCTGAGTGGAAGATGAAGTCCAAAATGCAGACTGGAACTACTTCTTAGGGAAGTTTGCTGCCTCCTTGGGGCGTGGGATAAAGAAGGGAAGAAAAAGCTTTCTAGCCTGGTATGGCCCTCAACTATTATCTATTATCTATACCATCCATAGGCTGTGAAATGGTCCTATGATTAGCTCAGACATAAATGTCTAGGTTGTGGGTGTCTAAAATGTCTCCATCTTATCAATGGATTTGAATGGTAATAAATTTATACCTCCACCTCCCACAAATAAATTTTGATGATCCTTTTCTGGTTTTGCCTAGCTAAAATTCTCAGCCTGATAAGTAATCCTTACTACTCAAATCCATTCAAAACACTTGGTTTCCTGAGTTTTCTGCTTTGCCTCTATCACTTTTTAGCATTCACCTACTCCCTGTACCCCTTGTATCAAACACCACCACACTCTTTTGAATTTGTAGTCTATTCCCATCATCTTTCTTCAGTTTCAGTAGGCTAGCTACTAAATCTGATCAGCAAATGTTGCCATACTCTATATTGGGTTCATACAAATTGTTCTCTCTCCCATATTGCTTTACATTCTGGAGAGGCTAAAATCTTCCAATAAAAAATAATACTCTAATATCACTTTTTTTTCTTTAAAATTTCTCTTCAAAACTTCTAAGTGAGTTTAGACAGGCCACCCCAAACCCAAGAAGTTAGAAACTATTTGGCTATAGATATAGTGACACTAGAGTCTGTCACAAGACATTTTGTCTTCATACTCCTTTACCAGCTTCTCCTAGTTCTTTATTGCTGTACAATGGAAAAAACAGCCACAAGGCACATGTCTTATTTCTGCTGAATATTTATATGGCAGTAAGGAAAAGAATTTAGCTCCTGTGTACAAACACTACTACTACTGCTACTACTACTACTACTACAACTACAAATGATTAATAATTAATAAATGAGAAACTAATTCATTTCAGTGACAGAGGAACTTGTTTCTACACTGCAAAAGTGAAACAACAAAAACTTAGATATTGAGTTTGAGTCAGAATCAATGGGACCTGAAGGGCTTTAATCCCTTTTCCTTTCAACACCTCTTAGTCCTTAAGACTAAATTAGTAACTCTTGAAAGGATTTTTATTTTGTCCCAAATAAATTTTCTTTTGCTTATTTTTCTGCTTGTAACTGCTGAATGTTAGTTTAAATTAATGCCATTTTTCAGAACAAATTATATGAAGACTTTTTTTATTACCTTTGGAATAAGGCTTTACAGACATTGGTATTCATTGAAGGTTTGTAATCCAAAATTAATTGTGTCACAAGCAACATTTCTAACAATGAAACCTTTGTCTGGCAGTGGATTTGGGCTTTTAACAAAGCATGATTATGCATTTGAACAACAATTTCTTTTGTGAACACCACTGGCAGTACTAAACCAAGGCTTTGTACATGTTGAAAGAATTTCAAAGCTTTAAAAATAATTTCCTCCTACCGAGTCTTCTGCAACTTCCTATGACAAAGATATATCATGATACAAGCAATGCCTAAACATTACCCTGAGTTTCATGTGTATAGATACATCCCCCCCTTGCCTAGAAACTGTGGCAAATCACTTATTCTATTGCTCTCTGAAAAAATTTCCTCCCTGTTTTGACTTCAGGGGAATTTTGAAAATTGTGGACAGTCAGGGATGAAATTAGGACATGCTTTAAAGTTTTATCATGCCACAAGTTCCTCTTTTTGACCCAAATTTTTATCATTTATGCCAATTGTAATTTTCTTTTTGTAGATAAGACAGAGATAGGGAAAGTTTCTGCTGATGGCTATGAAGAAGTACTCAAACAGATGATACAATCTACAGTGAACAGCTGCAGGAGGAAGGAAGGAAGTGGCGGAAGGAAGGAAGGAAGGAAGGAAGGAAGGAAGGAAGGAAGGAAGGAAGTGGCAGAAGGAAGTGGCGGAAGGAAGTGGCGGAAGGAAGGAAGTGGCGGAAGGAAGTGGCGGAAGGAAGTGGCGGAAGTGGCGGAAGTGGCGGAAGTGGCGGAAGGAAGGAAGGAAGGAAGGAAGGAAGGAAGGAAGGAAGGAAGAAAGAAAGAAAGAAAGAAAGAAAGAAAGAAAGAAAGAAAGAAAGAAAGAAAGAAAGAAAGAAAGAAAGAAAAGATTCTTGCAGATTTAGTCTAACTATCTCCCTTAAATGGAATAAGGGAGCTAGTTTAACTTTAATAACTTTAATAACAGTAAAATTCTTATCTAATAACTAATTCAAGCCTGAAATTTTCTCTAGGAAATATTTTTTGATAGAAAGTAAGTTTGAAGTTAAATGTATCCAAGTCACAAGTTATGAATGCTGATATTTTCAAAAGTAAGTATAAGAAAAAAATCTGCTTATATTTAAAAACTATAACAGGCTGTCCCAAAACCAAAATATTTTAACATGCGCTTGCTATCTTCCAGGAAATCAAAAATTGCAACAGGATTTTGAGCAAATAGCCTGGACAATTTGCTACTTGGAAGCACCTCTATAATGCATTTTAGGTGTAACATATGCCCACAATAAGGCAGAAGATGATGTACATTCTCAATACTGTAGTTCATCCAGAAGGCTCAATCAGCACAGGATGAATACACAAGTCTTCAAACTAGACTTTTGATTAGATGGGGTAAAGGCTTTTGATAATTTTAAATATAAGTAAATAAACATATACTTCAATAAATAAAGATTTTCAAAGACAGCAACAAAATTTTTTCTATTGTAAAAATTAATATAATTCAAAGCTATCAAGTTATGTCTGATGAGATGGTAAGTCTAAAATATATTTTAAAAATTGATGATAACTACAAAAATGCCTATTGCGCTGCATTAGAGTAGAATAAATGTATTAAGATAACTTAGAGATACATATACATGTGTTTAGTTTCTTTTTGGTCATTTGCACAAACCAGAAATATATAGCACGCAAATAAAATATATCAATATATCAAAATAATAAATATATTTGATATATGGGGTGGTATCATGTGTTTGGGAAAAGTTAAAGAGAAAAAAATACTTTCTGAGAGAGAAACTGCTTTGCTGGTTCATGCCAAGCATTCTGCCATTCAATGTGTTATGCTACACATGTCTGCCCTGGGCTGCAGTAGACTGTGTTTCAGCTGTGTAGATAAGGGGTTTTCAGTCGGATTCTACAGAGAGTGATCACTGATTTGTGTTCTTCTGTGCCTAATATTCCTTGAAAAATTTTTACAGTAACGTGGTGTCCACCTGTCTACCAATAGTCATACTACAAAATATAAGAAATAGAAAACTTTGTTACTTAGTCTGTAGCACTCTATTGCGTTTTCCTTTCTTTTCTCTGTCCCTTCCTCTTCTTTGCTCTTTTAATTTCTTCATGTATATGTGACTATACTATATGTGACCAGTAGAAAACTTAGATACTGCAACGTTGATAGAAGTAACTTGTGTTGCTTTGATGCCAAAAAGCAAAAAGCTTTGGAACATCTTGAGAAGAGTTATGACCCCATTTCCTTTTACATCAATTGAATGCTGCTGAGAAGATCATACATATTCCTTACAACTTTTCTCATTGATGACTAGACCTTTGACCATATAAATATACATGGGTAGTGGAAAGAATATAAAGAAATGCATCAAGATTGTAATACATCAAACATTTTTCAAGAACTCCCAATTCTCCCTATTCTGCTTCTGAACACGTGAATTGGCTGACGGGAAATTTCTGAGGCATGTAAAGACACCTTTTTACTTCAGTCATACACTTACATTTACATAGATGAAACTGGACCAGAAATGTTTCCAATTTGAAAAGACATAATATCAACAGGCAATTAGACTAATTCTAAATAAAAATGAGGGATCTAAGAGGAAACATGATTTCTTTTTTAAGAGAAGTTTTGATTAAATAATATAAAAATGTTTATTATAAATGTGATTAAGAGATATTTGCAGAAGAAAATTGCATTTAAAATATATATTCATCCAACTTAATAGGTTTGCACAGAATATTACAAAGCATGTAAGTCAAAGGAAGTTAAGGTAAAAACCAAAGTAATAGTATTTATTTATATTTTCTGATGACTGAAATTAAGTAAGAAAATGAGCATGCAACAGGTGTCAGAGATTTGTCTTAAATGAAATTATTAATGAAGAAAAATTGTTCAATATTTTGCTGATTGGTTTTGAATGTAGTATTTTGAAATTTTGCTGAATGCACCAGGACATGGAAAACACCTAAAGCTTACCAATAACATCTTAATTTCAATATATAAAAATCAAATATGTGAGAATAGCTCCATGAGGAAATTTTTCTAGATGAACTCCTGCCCTGGGGAGATACAGTTGTTATGTGCAACCAACAAGGTCAAAAAGAAGAAGAGAAGAATAAAGAAAGTAGATGACATTAGCCCAAAGGGTTACCTGGAGCAGACAGATGCAAGAACCACACTCATGTGACTCCTTGTTTGCTCTGAGTGAATCACTTACAGAAAATTATAGCTCCCAAAGAGGAATATTTTGTTTTCTTATAAGAATAAAGGAGGAGGGAAGAGAAAGTGAACCTTCTAATGTTAGTTTTTAAAACTGTCCATCTATCAGATGTATAGGCCAATTTTAACAATAAAAGATGCCAAAAGTATCTCTCATCTCTGGTTTCTTGATATAAAGACCAATTTCTGGTGCTGGGGGAAGATGGGGAGAGAAACCATACTGGCTTTACTTTTGACTGCAGCAATAATCCATTACCTGCTTTCTGGAGGCCATTGATGATTGGCCTCCTCTAACACTTCTTACTAAAAAAACAGTGGGAAACATAGAAAGTGTGGATATTCACTGAATTTTGCTGTATTTTAAAATGCTGGAATTCTTTCCTCTAGTTGGATTTTTTTTTATTTCTCATCGTGTATCCATGAAACCGTAAACAAGAAACATCTTGGTCCGTCTCTTAAAGGAAGCTGCCTGACTAGTTCAGTTGTCTGATTTCTTTATTATGTCAGCTTTCTTGATATTTACTTCTTAAAATGGAAATTTATTTGACCTTGAAACAAGTATTTTAGACCATTTTGTTTGCTTCAGTGTTTTTAATGGAGTTCTACAGCTACACAAGATAATGGTTATGTTGTCCATTTTCTTTTTTTGTAGGGAACAGCTACCAAAACTGACAACACAAACCACATTTTCTATTAGCTAATCAGTAAAATTTATTGATTTTACTAATATTTGGCTTTGATAACAAAACATTTATGATGCTATATCCTATTACATATGAGGAAGCTTTAAGATTTTACTACCAGTAACAGTTTTTATGCAATGCCATTTATTACTACATCAATGAATAATTTTTATCTTGCATCCGAGTTTCCTGGATCCTCTTGACTGGCTATTTTAGTATACAAACTCTAGAAGGTAAAGATCTGCCAGATTGCATAAAAATTATGTTTATTAAATTAGAATCTTTGTTTTTCTCTGTTTTACTATAGTACATGTTTATGAAAGTAGCCGATACAGTAATTTTAACATCAGTGCCTAGAGTAGGAAAAGAAAATTATGGAAATTATATTCCAGCACACCCTCTCACCTTCCCCAGAAGGAATTTCTTGTCTGTAAAGGCAGCCATAACACATAAAGCAGAGTTTATATTTCTATTGTCTGTGCATATTCACTTTGTATTCTTTAAGAAACATGATTACACACTTTCCCTTTACTTGACAAAGCATTTATGTTTCATTTTGTGTCTCTTTGATAAATGGAAGTAGGAAATGTAGTTCTACTAAGAAGCTATTGCTGCTATAGGGTCACATAGTGTTTTCTGTGGCTACTTGCCAAAGTTTGACATATGAGATATCGACCCCATCACTTGGCACAAATTGCCAGACTAGTCACGTGGTCCCATGGTGGGCAACATTGGTATTGTAGCAAGTCTGAATTTTACATGCTTTGAATAAGTGTGCCCTTTATGTAACATCTTCATGTATTTTTGAATCAAAGCTTTTATAAAATTAGAAATCTATATGAGTAGTTCTGTTCTATCTTAGGTTTCATCTTGATTGCCTGAATGTGGTTCTTAGGATAACCAGGTACTCCATTTGTACTCTATGAGGACATTTTTATTCCTAAGTAGACTTTTGACTTTAAATCAGAGACACCATGTTGTAGTATAATGATTTCAAAGACATGCATATTATGTATATGTATAATAAAAAATGAAAATATACATTTACTATATTGGTAGAAATTAATCTATTTTATTTTATTTTTTATTTCCCTAAATTTTATGAAATACAGGTCTTTTATAAGGGTTGCAGGAAATTTTATTATACATCCTTAAAAAAAGATTACTATTTTTTACACATTCCCTGGGTAGTTAACTATTTTATATTGGTTTTGTTTGCAATGCTTTTTTAGATCAGGCTTTCTTTTCTTTACATTATTTGCTAAGGAGTGATTTATGGTTTCCCAACAAATACACTGGTTTCAACTTTCAGCTTCAAATGTTCTCTTCTGATCTATTATTACCCTCCTCAAGGGTTTGACAAGCATTACTGGTCCAGCATATCCTCTGCACTCCCTTTCCTCATGGCTCGGCTCCAGCATATCCTCCACACTTAAAGCTGCAGGCAGAATAACACTTGAAAACAGCTGTGCAATATTACTATATTTATTTCTAAATCTTACAAAAGACATTTTGAAGTGCACGATATCTTTGGCCCTGAGTAACCTTCTGACACATAGTGGGGAGGATGAAAGAGCAAAGGTATGTGGCAGGCACTACTCATTTATTGCTTAAGTCATAAAATATACTTTAAATGATTAGTGGAATGACAACTTATTTGGACTATCAAGGCACAATCAGAAAGGAAAGTAATTTCTAACTGTAATTATAATAGATTGGTGTTAAAATAGATTTAATGACAATAAGACAGAATTCAGCTTTAAAACTGTGTTCTGATAAGCATTCAAATGCTGGGAAATAAGCTGGGGCATTTACTCCGCTGGATTGACTTTATATGTTCACATAAAAAAACCTGACTCTCATTTTGAGTGATATATTACAAGACAGTAAAAAAACCACCATTTCTTGTTGAGATGACATATTTGATCTTAAGTATATTTCAGCTGCCTAAAAAATACCTATTGTCATTTGCTCTGTCCCTCAGTCTCTAACTCATCCTGATGACACAAGGTTGAAAGGAGATGTCTGCCCTTCTGGACTAAGAATTTAGAGCCAGAAGGGAAACCCCAGGGCATCTCAGCTCTCCCTACCTGCCTATCAAATCAGGCTGAACTGTCCTGGTAGAACTCTCTCTTGCCCATGAACATTCCAGAATTAATACTTAGCTTATTTTAATATTTAGTAGTTTCAAATATCCAGGTAGAATCCTGACATTGTTAAATTACTGAGAAATTTGCAATTTTAATGACTGATGTAAAATCCACTGTTCTGAATAGGTGGTTCAGAAATATTAGGTATTCGTGAAAGATTAACAAAGTAACTATGGTACAGAAACATGAGTACAAAAGAAATAATTTCATGTGTAAAAGGACAAGTTTAGTGTTTACCTTTATTACACAGAAATAAGAACTTGAACAATGTTAGATAATTCATGAAGATGTCCATCAGCAACTGTTTATGAGCAATCAAAAAAGCACATAAAGTACTGAGGTGGTAACAGAAACAAGTAAATCAGTGAACAAAACAAAGAACATTGTTATTCTGCTGTAGAAAAGTATAGTTTCCTACCTTTAATTATGTTGCACAGTAAGTTGAAACTTTGAAAGTTGAAATTTTGTCAAAAAGTTAGAGGCATATAATGAATTTACTACAGGAATGGCTAAATAACCTGTAACTGTTTGTTATAGAAAAAAGGATAAGTGAAAGGAAATGAGAAAAAGAACAACAAAAAGCAGCAGGAGGGTTTTGGAGAGATGATAGAGATAACTGTTTGCAGTCTCTTAGCATGCAAACATTGTCTCTTTCAGCTCTTCTCCTCCTGGTTACTATTGCTGCAGAATGGTGCTAGGATGGGTGGACCTTAGGACAACCTAGATAGATCCTGGGGATTTTAGTGCCCTACTTTGCTCTTTTATTCTTTCTTTATAAGCCTTGATGACAATATAATTATTTTCAAATTAATATGGAAAAATCAAAGATCACGAGCCTGCCAAGAGCTTCTCAACATTTTATATTGATGGTGTTTCAGGACAAAGCAAAATGTAATTACTTCTTCATAATATCCACTTTATTCCTGATTTTTGTTCCTTCTCTTAACGTCCCTCTCACAGAGTCATAGAATACAGAGTAGTTTGGGTTGAAAGAGATCTTAAATCTCATCTCACTCCAATCCTACTGCCATAGTCAGGGCCACTTTCCCCAAGATAAAGTGATTCAGAGATCCACCCCCAGGGATGGGGCACCCAAAATTTCTCTGAGCAACCTGTTCCAGTGCCTTACCAGCACCACAGCAAAGAATTTATTACTATTATCTAATATAAACCTAAAGCATTTCAGTTTATAGCCGTCTCTTCTCGTCCTAGCACAGCCCTGTAAAACGTCCCTTTTCATCTTTCTTGTAGGTCCCTTTGAGGTACTGGAAGGCTGCCATGAGGTGTCCCTGCAGGCTTCTCTTCTTCAGGCATAACAAGTCCCTAAGGCTGCTGAAGAAAGAAAAGCATGAGAGGCAAATGCTACATTCTGCTTTTCAGGCTATTGCCAGGTTTTCAGACAGAAGCATTCAATGACACAACAAGCAGGTGTTTTTCCATTGTATTTTCCAATACAAGCACTGTATTTACAATAACATTTTGGTACAATTTTCTTTCAAGAAAATAATTAATTGCTTTTGAGCCCTTCTTATTTAGCTGAGATTTGGATTTGTTTTCAATTTATTTTTCCGTAAACTTTACTTTGGGGTTAAAACAAGTAAAACTGCATTTTAGATTTTTAGATACTTTTTCCCCCCAAGAAAGTAGTATTTCATTTTTAGATCACTTTGTCTTACAGAAGAGTATGTTACTACTTCCATTTGAGAAGTAGTAACATACAATTTCAATTCAGAAAATACTGCAATTTCAATGTAGAAAATACTCTAAAACAAGTCTTGTCATTTTTCTTATCTTGAAAAGAAATAAAGAGAAATTTTCAGATTGAAAAATTCTAGGAAAGAATACTTTCTGTATTATTGTATTGTGTGTGTAAAAATGGATTGTTTTGTCTTCTGTGCTTTATTGTGTTACTAAAAATAATTCACATTAAATGAAGTGTTTTAACCTGAAGAAGATATCAGAATGCTGTGACATTAATAAATATTAAAAGCACTCAACAATTACATTACTTTCAGTTTTTGTCATAGCGATGCACAAAATAAATATGCTACATGTATAAACTTAGCCTCCATGGCATGCCATGAAAATGATTTTGTAAGAGCTATTACAGGAATAGGGCAATAATTACATATAAGTTTTATTATCTCTGTCATCATTATTGTTGTATATTTTTTTATACCCAATGCAATTATTAAATTTGAAATATTTCTGTTAACATTATTGAATAAACAGAGAAAACACACAAGAAACCCCAAAATAACAAAACAAGGACAAAAAATCCCTTCAGTGTGTGTTTTTGAAGTTGTACATCAAATTAAGTAGTATCTTTTTTGTAACTATTTCTCAGAGATCAAATGTTTTGTACTTTTAATGATAGACAAAATAGTTTTCCTACTTTTTATGAGTATGTATTACTGGCTATGTAAATCATAATTGCTGCCAAGAAGAACTAGCAATTCAAATGACAGACAAAATATGGGGGAAAAATGCAGTCAGAAAGGATATTTTACAGTAATATTTGCAGAAATAACATTGATGCCAGATAGAAGAATAGTTCTTAAGGAATGCTAAATAGAAAGAATCAAGTATAGAAATTTTGTAACATGACACACAGACTGCTTCTACAGATAAAATGAAAGACATCAAATATTTAACCAATTTCACCAATCCCTGTCTTGACTGTTGAATTGTCCAATCTCTAAGTAAAAAGAGAAGTCTAATGAATATTAATATTAAAATTAGTAAAAATATAAAACCTTCAAACCTGCTACCATTTACTCCTTTTGTTCCCTTTAATGCTAATACTATCAGTATGGTTTTGAGTCTCGAAGTCAACACCTCTTTAAGAAGAAAGGAGTGGATTGTAATGATGAATTATGTCCAAAGGTCTTCATCTTGGGAATGTGATATTCCTGGGAAAGGATTTGTTCTTACTCGACCTTGGGTCTGTTTTCCTTATCACAGTGTCTCCTCCTCTTGGGCTGTCAGCTGCAGGTTGACCATGGCCTCCAAACTGTTGGCAGCCTCTGCCGCATCCCAGAGCTAACCTGGAGGAATCCCCAGAGGACAACCTGAGGAAGCAGCAGTCACTAGGGCCCAGGGCAGGAGTTAAATCAGATAAACCCAGACTGGGCCAAGTTGAGGCTGAGATTCTGCGCTACTGGGTCAGCACAGAGCCTGCACTCATCTCATGGGAGTAGTGAAAGTCATCTTAGCAGGCTATAGTAAGGGCATTATTGTACTGCAACACTCTGTACATTACTATGGAAAGATTGAATCATGGAAAAATATTTTTAATCATGACAAGCATTCAAAACTGCAAATGCTAATGAAAAATTATGTTTGTAAATGTGCTAAGAATACTGACCAGATCTTTTTAAAAAAAGATGAAGGTAAATAATAACTCTGTCAGAAAACAATTTCTGAGACAAAGACAAAAAATCTCTTGAAAGTACTCTGCTTAGGGCATTCAAAACTAAATGTCGGACAGTACTACCTTAATATTTAATACAAAATACTCAAGGATCCGTGAATATACATAAACATGTGTCCATGTAAGTGTATATGTGAGTATTTGATAAAAAAAAAGACAAAATTTTTCATTAGCAAAAAGATAAACAAGGCAACATAAAAGAACCTTTTTAATCCCTGTTTTTCATGGTTTTCTTCTTGTCTGCATGTTAATGAAGCCTTATTTATCACCCCGTCATTAATTTAGAAGTTGTTAAATAATTACAATGCAATTGATGAAATAAATAGACAATTGAATTAAAGAAATCATTACTGAGAAAGAAAGGTCCTTTCAAACTGTATAACAAGTAGCATAATCTCATTTCTATCTTTAAAATTTTCCATCTCTTATATACATATTCCTTGCTATCTTATTATTCATGCTTTCTTGCTATCTTATTTATCATAAGTTTGGCTCAAGTCACTCAACTAAACACATGTAGTAGCATCCAAGATCCTATAGGATATTTTACTTGATTTCCTGCCACCAGACTATTATCTCCATTGCGACCACAGCATCTGCCAGTCATATGTAAATGTCTTGCATACCTTAAGATGTCTCAAATGGCATTAAACACTTACATTAATGTGACTGAATAAACCACTTCATACCTTGCTAGAAAGTGCATATCTAATATAATGTAACTTTCATAGCAATATAGTATTTTTTCTCTTTACATATTGAAATATTAGATAAAAATCTAATGAATATTTGTATCTATTCTATTGCAACCTGTATGTAAAGCTAAATAAATTGGCTTGTAGTATCTTGCTAAAAAAAAATGCCATCTCACTCCTGCTGTATATATTTAGATTTGTCTATATTAAGTGTTAAAAGGGAAATAATGTCTTAATTTTTTAAACTATATATAAAGATCATGTGCCCTTAAGAGACATGGGAAGATACTATCACAAAATGTAACCTGTTGATTTTAATTGAAGAAACTCAGATTGTTTTTCTTTCTAATTGTCTTTCTCAGATTGTCTTCCTTTAAAGACTGGTGAAATGGGACACAAAAGTGAAAAATATTATGAATCTTCACTCTCCTGAGTAACTCAATAATCCTTAGTTTACTCTAGTGAAAATAGCCGTGTCTATCTACTCCTTTTTTAAGCAACTCAATGGTTATAACCTAGTTGGGGATCCTTGAGTACAGTTCATGAATGATATAGAAGAACTGTACTGTAATAAGATTTATGTCAATCTATGGTTTCTAAATGGTATGTTTTTGTAGACATAATCTCTAGCTTCAGTAATCAGGGAGACTATTAGGCAAATCAGATTACAAATTTTTTAGGTTTTAAGGTTTCTCCAAGAATAGCTTTCTAGATTGCTCTCCTGGACACAAGCATGTAAATTCTGTCCACCTCGCAATTTAGAAAGTTTGCATTTGGATTTATGACGCTTTTACAAGTGTCAGACTAGAATCTTGTCTTCATCAAGTTTCTGAATGGCATCCTAAGGAAAGGGCTACAGATGTCATTTATTTTAAGTTTTTTAAAGCTTTTGACATGGTTTAAGAAACCCTTAAAATCATCTAGTTTCAACTCCCACAGGCAGGGACACCCTGCACTAGATCAGATTCAGAGCTACCACGATCCAACCTGGCCTTGAACTCACCAAGATGAGGACATCCAAAACTTCTCAGGGTCCCCAGGAATATCCTGCTCTTTAAATTGGAAAGAGATGGATGCAATGGGTGGACTGTCAAGTGGGTAAAGAATTGGTGGAACAGTCACATCCAGAAGGCAGTAGTCAATGGCTGAGAGTCCTGATAGACATCAGTAACATCCTTCAAGGGTCCTTATTGGGACCAATGTTGTTTAATACCTTCATTATTGGCATAGAATAAGGGATAGAGTGTACCCTAATCAAGTTTGCAGATGACACCAAGCTCAGTGGTGTAGTTGACACAGCTGATGGGTGGGATGCCATCCAGAAGGACCTGGTCAAACTCAGGAAGTTGACCCATGGAAATGTCATGAGGTTTAACATGACCAAGTGTAAGGTGTCACAGCTGTGTTGGACAAAATCTTCGACATCTACAGAGCTTGGGGGATGAACAGATCAAAAGCAGCCCTGCCAAGAAGGACTTGGGCATGCTGGTGGGGGAGAGGCTTGACATGAGCCAGCAACGTGCTTTTGCAGCACAGAAAACCTATTGTACCTTGGGCTTAATCAAAAGCAATGTGGCCAGCAGGGTGAGGGACATGATCCTGCTCTTCTACTGTGCCCTGGTGAGACTGCATTCACTGTGCTGCGTCCAGCTCTGGAGCGCCCAGCACAGAAAGAATATGGACCTTTTGGAGCAAGTACAGAGGAGAGCTACTAAGTTGATTAGAGAGATGGAGCACCTCTCCTATGAGTGAAGGCTAAGACAACTGGAACTTTGAAGCTTAGAGAAGAGAAGGCTTTGGGATGACCTAATTGTGGCTTTCCAGTACCTGAAGGGAGCCTACAAGAAAGAGGAAGACTTTTTACAAGGGTGTGTAGTGATAGGACAAGGGAGAATGGCTTCAATCTGTAACAGAGTAGGTTTAGATTAGCTCTTAGGAACAAATTTTTTACATTGAGGTTGGGGAGGCACTATAACATCCTCTCCAGAGAAGGTCTTGATGTCCTACCCCTTGGAGTGTTGAAGGCCAGGTTTGATGGGGCTCTGAACAACCTGATTCTGTTACAAGTGTCTGTGTCCCTTGCAAGGGGGTTTGAACTAGATGGTCTTTAAGATTTCTTCCAGCCCAAGCCATTCTATGATTCTCAGAAGACAGGACTTATAAGCATTTCCCTACAGTTTGTGGGAACCAATTCATAGCATTGCAATCCACTTTTCTCAAAGAATATAAAGCCAGAGGAGCCTAAGAAAGAGCCATGGTCTGGGGTTTTTTCATGGCATGACCATAATAGTTTATTCAGTTCTGGACTCAAAAGCTAATTTCCATTGGACTTTAAAGCATCAGCAAGCATGTAGTTATTCCTGTAGATTAAACAAAATAATTTAATCCTGGACCTTCAAATCATTACAGATTTATTCAAATTTTTTCTTATGTAAGATGAGTCTTGATGTACAGCCTTGTTCATGGGTGAAATGTCTAGATGATGTGAGAGTATCAACCATAACCAAATAGGAAATACCAACAATGGTGAGATTACTATTACCAATCATGTTGTTTTTATCTTGACATGGAAGAGATTTACAATTAATAGAGAATCACATTCTTACATCACATTCTATTAAATGCAGCTAAGACATATATCATACACTTATACTGACTTTGACTTCAACTAGATAGCTGTAAAAACGGTTTTCAAAAAGAGCTAGAAATATAGTTCGGCTTCATCAATTTCAAAAATTGTTGAATAATTTTTTATATTATTTTTTCCAATTATTTTTAGTCTGTGAAGGAACATAAACTGAACCTAGAATTGCATCTGAATATCTAATTTCTTTTGATTTGTATTTGTATTTTCACATGAATATGCTATTCAAGTATTCTCAATAGTCCTCTTGCTAATCCTTAGTAAATTAATATGGAGTTGGTTACTATCCTTTATCCCCAAACTGAATTAGCAAAATTAACATTTACAGCCACCATTAAAAGTGATTATAAATAAGCATACTTTACAGACAGTAATTTCAAATCAAATTGTATTTGTCTTACTTAGCATTTACTAATTGTCATTTTATAGAACCAGTATTTGTAAAATAAATAGTTCTACTCAATTTAGCTTAATTAATTGTGCACTGCATAATTATTCCTTTCTCCCTTGAAAGAAGCAACAGGTAGAAAGCAGAAGTCAAAAAATCTTTCTGTGTTAAGAGAGGAATCAAAAGTGAAGCTACCTAGTAGCAACAATGACTTAACTATTCACAGATTTTTTACAAATATTTCTATCAAAAAAACCCCGTTTATTTTATTATCATTATGTTTGACCTACAGCAATTTTCTTCATGAAGACATAATTAGTATTTTGAATCTATATTTAAAAAGATCTTCCATCAACCAAAAAAGTATCATTTGAAGATGTTGGCTTCCAGCTTTCTGCTCACCATGCACATGCACTTAAATAACTTTTACATTAATAATAAAATATATTCTTATGAAAAAATACTCAGTTATGTATTTACAGATATAAATATGTAAAATTGTGAGTATCTTGAAAGTGCAATATGAAGATGATTTTCCCTTGAAGAACAGTTAATTCCTTTGATGCCTATTGCAGTGAAGTCTTTTTTTGACAAGTGTGTAAATTATGGGGATTATATAATTTAATTGAAAACCTGCCTAATTAGCCTAGGTCTTGAAATATATATTATTTTCACAGATGTAAATATATCACATTCAATAGTTCTATGTACCACTATGTGAAACTGTTTGTTTGTCCTCTCTCTATAAAATTGGCTGTGATGGAATTGTAGAATCTCAAAAAATTTAGATAAATATTCAGCAAAGGATAAATAAAATAGCTTTTTCTTTTCTGGTTTGCCAAAACTTTATACAAGTCTATGGGGGAAGAGAAATAAATAAAAAACAAAAAACCAGCACCCTATCTGTATATGAAAAAAATTATAATTATTTTCCATTGAAACAAATATAGTCATTTATAGACTTATATACCTGTCTTCTGTGTATGGAGAAGAGGGATGGATTTCACAAAGGAATACCTGTCAAAAGACCTGTATTCAACAGATTGGTGGTTATTTTCTCTATCCAGGCAAGTCATATCTCCAAAAAAAGATATAAAGGACAGACAGATGTTTGGGTGGAAGCATTAATGGGCAAGAGAAAAAGAATTCAAAGTCCCTTCAGAGATACTTATAGGCAGCACACCCAACTCTAGAATAAATAGATCAGTTGTTGCCTTCTGGGATTACCTCTACCCAGAGAGCATAGGAGAAAGACCTAATTCCCCCAGTTGATGCACTTGTCTTGGTTTACACGACCAGGTTTGGGGAGGTGAGGGCTTTGGGGATGTCCTCTGTGAGAAGAGGCCATGGGATCCCCTGTACATCTGAATAGCTGAATTCTTTTGAATTAATTTCTTCCTGATATGTACTTAACAAGCAATAAAAAATACTTCCCAGTCCAGTCTCTCTCTGTGAGGGTCATGGTCAAGTTATTTTCTTGTCTTTCTCTTGACCCAGCAGGTTTTTTATCTTACTTTCTCTCTTCTCCTGTAGAGAAGGGACATATATAGCAGCTGAATTAGCTGTCAAATCAGCCAAAGTCAACCCTCCATATGCACTTTTAAGTAAAATGTCTTCAGTGTAGTCATTATCTTCTTCCTACCACATTAATTTATATGATCTTATACAGAATAGAGATTGCAATTTTCACTGATAGGTGTATGTCTGTCTTTGCATTTACCCCTATCACATCCCCAAATCACAAATAATGATAAAGATTGATAAGAACCTAAAATGAGCCTAATGAAATATGGGTTGAACCACAATCATCTTGACAAGACAGAAAAAATGCCTCAAGCTTGAGAACTTTCTTGCACAGGCTGTGACGCACACACAAAGAGAACTCTCTGGTGCCACTGCCACCCCCCAAAGCTGGTCACTCCAAGGGACTCACCCTTGGAGACTCCAAGAGTCTCCTGGAACAGCCCTGGGAGGAACAGGAACAGACTGCCCATTCCTCCCAGTCATTTATTTGCACCCTTACATGCCTCTGAGCTCTTTTCTCCTCTGGGCTTGTGAAGATGGGCCTTCGATGGTCTGGTGGCTCCTGGGATGGGTCTAGGAGGAGCTGAGACAGATTTTTACATGGATTTTCCCCACCACTCATTCATTTGTGAGTATTCAGGCAAGTTTTTAATCACATGATCTAACAGAAAATATGAAAGTCATACATCAGAAAGTGATGTAGATCTGATCTTACTTTCATTAAAGTCAAAGAAAATTTGTTGCTGTATGTTGTATAGCTGAGATGAAAGACCGTGTAATCAACACTTAAAAATGAACAAAATAAATTTTTGGCATATAAAATTAACCTTTATACCTATAATTACTTTGGCACTCAAAAGAAGAAAAAATAATCAAACAAAAGTATAACAGAAAAATTGATTAATTTTCAATTTTGAGGAATAATTTGTTGTAAAACTTGAATGTCTTTTAAGGAAAAAATTATCTTTAAGTAGTGTGCTTATTAAGACTTTTAATTGCTGCTTCTGTGAAGATTTGTAGAGGATACTAAGAGAATTTCATGAGCAAAATCTCAGGTTTTTCTGATCATCCTCATATCACATAGATAGATTTTTTTCCTCCAGGTAAGGAAAGGCATTAAATGACACATAGAGAAAAGAAATTGCAGCTGTTTGACCCAAACTGAACTGCAGAATATTGGTGACTTCTGACTGGCTGGTGGTTCCATATCACACTCTTTTTCTACATGTTGAAGTATAGTCTCAGAATTTAGGAAATTGCAAAGTATGAAAAAACTGTTATAGGTAGTTTTGTAGAAGAATACTGAGAAATATACACTCTACCTAATCATAAGATTTGCTTATTCATTGTATGATGCAATAATTTTCTGACCCTCAGCCGCAGGACACAAGTACTTAGTATTGAATTGCTACAGTACTTGGCAATGTGAGTAAAAATTCGAGTATGGGGACTTTATAGAGTACTAGAGTATGGGGACACTGAGGTCTTTGTCCTGGGATCATATTACTGACAGTATCAGCAACTGACTGGAACAGCCTCAATTCTTTTATGTGTTTATCCCCTGGACAGAGAAAGTTGGTGCTCTTTCTTTATGGTTGGGTAACTAAGCTAAAAAAGAAAAAGCTATTTCTAGCTTTCTAGAGTATACAAATGTTGACTTATACTTTCTGGAGTACCTTGGTACTAGGCAATTCAATAAAATCCTTTCTCAGTGTGTCCCCTTTAAGGATTAAGGATTAAGGTTGCTCATCTGATCCTGCAGGTGAATGACATGGTGCAACCCACAAACATATGGTGGTTTCTTTTCTCAAACCAAGTAAATTTTGTTTATAGGACATTTTCTCTAACCTTTAATGATTTAAAACTATGTTCAGACATTATCTGGGAGGATCTTCCTTGTCTGAGTCAAAGTCATCACGAGTGCTGACTAGAAATTAATGGGCAAGCATGTGTCAGTACATGGGCCCATTTTCTGTTCTTGGTATATTGTGTTAAATTAATTTTGTGAAAAAACCAAAGAAAGGTTTGGTGATCATTTTTGTGTCTGGACAAATCAATGTTACTGAGAGAGATTTTCCTAGATACACATTCTTCTGTTGGATGTGCTGTATCTATTTTGATATTGTACTATCATCAGGAATGATCTTTATAAACAGAACATTACACATGTGTTAATTATTGTAATTTAAATGTCTGTGTTTAAAATGTACTTATTAAGGCCAAAATATTGCATTTCTCTCATGTGTTCATGTATTATTAGCCTCACATATGTCCTCAGGAGCATATCCTGGAGATTTTGGAAAAAAAAAACATTGTTAGTATGCTCTTTTGAACTAAGGTGCTTTTCTGACCTAAGTATGCAATTTCAAACCATCAAAGCACAAACAAACCTGTGTTTTTTCTGTTATTTTTCTCACATTTTAAGGTACTTGTTATCATTAAAGTAGGACTAGTACCAGATATTGAGTGATAGTACCAGATATTGACTTTTCCATGTCTTAACCATATCTTGGCACCAGTAAGCAGCAACAGTGATAACTTTTGCTCCTCATCTGTTTTCAGTGTGCTTATTCTTCTGTTTCCCTTGTGATTTCCAGCCATGATAAGACACAAAAGCTGAAAGAAAATGTTATCTTTCAGTTTCCTGTTGTTTTACCTGGTTTTTGCTGTTTAACCTCTGTACTCTGCATACAGTGCTAGTGAATTCAACTGCAGGTTAGTCAATAATACTAAAAAAACCCCCAAGGTAATGGTTAAATTCTTTAAAATCTGAGGTTTAATTTTAGTAAAAATGTTTTTGCCAGACCCTAACTAGACTTTTATTTTGGTTGACAGTTATTGCATTTTATTTATTTGTCTATGCCCTCAGAATGTAAGCTTTCAGGTGTTTCCAGTGTACACAAGATAAAAACTTTGCTGATTTACACTTGGAAGTGTAAATCAGCAAAGCTGTCTAATGTATGTCTAAGATTACATTTAACAGCTAGAACCATTTGAATTAATGCAGTCTTCCTTGTGCTTAAATTCTGACATGTATTTAAATATCAGAATTAGGATGTCCAAACTTGTCACTGTAGCCTTTTAAAATACTTTGTAAATGTTATGGTAGGAGAATTTGTAATAAGAAATCATGTGATCATTCTCAGTCTACTCTTTTCATACCTTGTATTTTGTTTCAGGATTTATTACTTTAAAAATGCATCAACACTCTTTCCAGCAATGATCCAGAACATGCCCACATACTAGCCACCGTGAAGAAAATTAATTCTACCCCAGCTAAAACCAGCACAGATACAGAGATCACTTGATGTACTTTAATGTATAATTCCTGCTTATTATTCCATATGAACCTAAAAATACACAGTTACACAAATGATAAATGAAATACCTTGCTGGTTTAAGTTGCTTGCAAGTTCAAAGACAAAGGACAAAAAGAGGGCACAACATTTCAGTCTGTCCCTTCCTCTTCACATGGGAGACGACCTTAAACAACAAATGTACTCTTTACTTATGGAAGCAAAAGTTCCAATTAATTGTGTAAGTGCTTTGAAAACTAGTCTTTTACGTCAGTCTTCTTGCAACCTTTCAAAATTCTTTTCTGTCCCTGATTCTGCAAGGTTTCTACTAAGATATGTAGTTCATCACCTAACTTATTTTTCTCATTTTGTTTTCTACTTTCTTCTTATAAATGTCATAGTCTAAATATATGAGACACGATAGAATGTACTTTATTCTCTCACATTATTTTAATCTTAATATTGTATCAAGACTTTGTGGAGTTTTCATCTACATTAGGCTCACTAAACTGAATAGAAAGCTGACAACTTGCTCCATTCCATTCTTCATTTTCAGATGTTTTATCCTGATTATTTCCAGATTTCCAACATCTACTAGCTAGTCAGAGAAGTGATTGAGAGCAGCACTGCAGAGAAGGACTTGCAGGTCATGGTTGATGGAAAACTCAGGGTGAGCCTGCCCAGAAAGCCCCCTCTATCCTGGGATGCACCAAAGAATGTGACCAGCAGGTCAGAGGTGGTGATTCTGCCCCCCTACCCTGCTCCCATGAAACCCCACCTGTGTCTGTGTAGAGCTCAGGTGTTCCCAATGTAAGAAGGACATGCCATGATTGGAGGTAACCCAGAGGAATGTTGTGAAGTTGATAAGGGGACTAGAGAGCCTTGTCTATGAAACCAGGCTGAGAAAATTCCATCTGTAGAAGAGAAGGTTGTATGGAGACCTCACAGTACTGGAAGGGGGCCTGCAAGGAAGTCAGAAAGGGACTCTTAATCAGAACCTCTAATGATATGACAAGTACTAATGAGATCAAACTGAAAGAGGGGAATTTATGTTAGACATAAGGAACAAATTCTTTATTGTGAGGGTGAGGACACCCTTGAATAGATTGCTTAGAGAAGGTGTGGTTGACCCATCCCTGGAAGTGTTCAAGGCCTGATTGGATGGGGCATTGAAAAACCTGGTCTAGAGGGAAGTGTCCCTGCTCATAGCAGGGGGTGGGAACTAGATGATTTTTATGGTACCGTCCAACCCAAACCATTCTATGATTCCACAATTCTATGATGTCCTGACCCCAACTTGTATATATGATATATTTTACTATCAATTAGCAGTCTTAGGATGTTTAATCCTGAATTGAATGAAGTTTATGTTACTGTTAACAGCCAGCTAAATAATTACACTTGAACGTGCCTTCAGATTCAACATATTTTCTGTACTGAAGTTTTTCAATAAAATCTAGATTGCAAAGTTAATCACTTTTGTTTATAGGGTATCTGGTCCTCTAAGTTCCTGCAGAATCCATATATTGTGATTCCAGTGAAGACTGCAGGAAATAAGATGGCTCAAACTTTTGCATAAGGCTCAGAAAATATTAGTTTAAAAATTAAATATCTTTTATTAATCTACCTTAGCAAATAAGATTGGATTTTGCCCTAAAAACAAGTAGAATAATTTCTTTAAATTTCATATATTTTTACTGCACTGGGAGATAAAGTAGTTTTAGGAGAATCACATTTATTCTTTCCTTAATTAAAAAAAAAATATGTGCATCTAAAAAATATATGTGTATATAAAAAATATAGAAGCAACATGACAACTATCAAGTTTGCATGAGGCCCTAAGCAACCCAGTGTAGTGAGTGGTATCCCTTCCCATGGCCTTGGAGTTGGAACTATAGAATCTGAAAGTCCCTTCCAACCCATCCATGCTTCAATGATACTATCACAATGAAGTGATTCTGACAGAAGGTCTGACCATTACATAGGACAGAAAAAACTAGAGCATAGAAGTTGTGTTGGTACTTTAGGACAGAAATCCACTGAGTCAGAATGCATAAGTAATCACAAATTCCTCGAAAGGCAGTGTCACAACAAATAAAACTCAATAAACTCTGGCAATTACTAAGGTAGACCTTTTATTAAAAGCTATTTTGAATCACTGGAGAGTACACAATTTAGAAGAAGCATTCCTAGGTCTCCAGAGTTAGAGGTTTGAAAATGTTCAGCAGGTTCATCAATCATGTAAATTTACATTTGCCTTCTGCAAGTAAATGTGCTAGAAGCACTGCAGCCTCTCTCTCTAAAGGCTCATTTGCCAGCTAATCAACTGTCTGATGAACTATATTTCCAGTGTTTCAGATCCCATAATAAGAAATATAAGACAAAATCTTCTGTGTAATTCATAAAACATTAGGCACTTGCACTTTTGGGTTACTGTATTCCTAAAACTGTTTAACATTCTGGTAGTTTATAACAAAATTTGTTACACTGCACTATTTGAATAATATACTCTAAAAGTCTGTCTTGAGTATGAGTTGGTGGTAGTAACTTGGTTGTGTCTACAGTCTGATAATGCAATCTAAATAATTGGGTCTGGATCCAGCAGAGAAGTCCAGCCAGAAAGTTGGGAAGGCAGATTTCAAGATGGGACCTGGGGGCAGGGCTGAACACAGGTATCTTGTAGCGTGGGCTGCCTGAGCAGGGCCTATGATTAAAGGCCATTCGGAGCTCAGTAGTCCTTAGAGTCTTGCATTGTCCTTCCTGCATTTGTCTTTCAGAAAGATGCAGTCATGGGTATTTTGTTCCTTGGAACATCTTTTTTTTGGCTAAAGATGGGTGCAATATTTGCCTTTTTCCAATCTTCAGGAATTTCTTCAGACCACCAATTTTCTCAGATCAACCCCTGAAGAGGACCATGGCTGTCTGCTCACAGTCCACAGAGGTTTATGGTGGAGCAGAGATTCATCTGCAGCCAAGGAAGGACCCATACTGGATCAGGGAGATGCTCAGAGATTCCTGTGATTCCATGGAAAGACCATGTAGGAAGTAAGAGACTCCAAGCAGGACCTGTGAACCCATGGAGAGAGGAGTCCACACTGGACCATATTTTCTGGCAGGACTTGTGACCAGGCAGGGGACCCAAACTGGAGTAGATTCTTCCAGAAGGACTGCATCCTGTGGAAGAGATCCGTGCTGGAATGGTTCATGAATAACTGCAGCCTGTGGAAGCACTCACACTGGAGAAGATCATGAAGGGCTGTCTCCTCTGTAGAAGGGGAAGAGTGCGAAGACTCATTGGGAGGTTGATTGGTTGGTTGGAAGGTTAAATTCAAAGTGTTGCATCCAGTCTTTGGAGTGTCAATGTTTTCTTGAATGTATCAGGATTTATTTCAGGGCTCAGGGAATCAGGGTAACAGCCTGTGGGTCCAGGTGATGTCATCCTTAATCCTGCTAGCAGGACAAGAGGCTTGTGTAAGAAGAAAATTTACAGCCTCCCAAAACTGTACATCTGGTCAGCAGATGGATGTCTTAATCTCCCACATCGTCCATTACAGTCATACATGGCTTTCTCTTGTTTCTGACACACAGATCAGGTTCAGCCAGACTAGATACCTTCTCAGAGGGAACTGGTTAATTTCTGCTGCCACAGCTTTCTGAAAGAAGCCTTCTGTAGATCTCTGTGAGGGCTATAGATATCTAGAGATGAGCACCAGAGGCTGCCATAAGTCACCATGCAGGGAATCTTCACCGTCTGCCCATTTGACTGTTAACCTCTGACTATCTCTTCCTGCTCTGAACTCTAAAAACAAACTGCAAGTCTGTTATTCCTCTTCCCTGATGCCAAAAAAACCCCACCGGACATAATTGCAAATGTTTTTTTGTTGCTTAATTTCTTCTTTCCTCAAAACTTCTTTACTGTGCAAATACCTGGGTTTTGGCTGCAGTAATGTAAATTTTCTTCACAATTACTGGTATGAGGCTGTGTATTGGATTTGTGCAGAGGGTTGATATTATAAGAGATGCTTTTGCTATTCAAATGTGCAAAAAAGAAAAACAGAAAGAGTACACAGAAAAGAGTAAATATAATCATTGAGAGAATGGTAAACTTGGAAATCCTGGGAGCTTATTTTAAAACTTCAATTATGCAACATATTGAATTGTTCATTTTAAATTGTTCGCTTTCATAAATAAAAGGAATATATATAATTCAAGCCTTTAAAGGAGAAATTTTAAAGCACTTTGATAGAAAGTTCCTATATTTAAAACTGTACCTCCTCTCCTCTAAAACTCTCAGTAGCATTTTGAGTAGCAATCAAATGGATGATTACACAGAAACAATAAGAAATAAAATAAAAGTAATTTGACAGTCTCTTTAATTTCAAACCCTGTAGATGAAAAATTTTCTTTCACTAGAAAGCATACAGCATAGTCACAGCTGAAAGTTATTTTGTTGAAAGTATTCTTTTGGGTTTGTTAGGATTTTTCAAAGGTGATAAGTATGTTTACTTTTTCTAACACCTATTGTGAGATCAATAAATTCCTACACTGATCAAGAAATAAGAACAAGATAACTGCCAATATGTGTTTGTGCTCTTACAGGTTAATTAATATAAAAAGGATTATTGATATGATGCTGAAGAATTTACAAGTTTAAAATATTGGCTTAGGTTTTTTTTTCAAAAGGAATAAATAGGCAATGAGTAGATAAGACAAATATGTTTGTTATAGTCCTTTTTTTCCACCCATGGATTAGGTATGTTGGTAACAAAATTAAAGCTTTTGAGAACAATGTTATCTCTGTTTTGTCTTTCTTTTCAGCTTATTTTTTCTGTATGTCAGGTACAAAGGAGAAGCAATTTTCAAAAGGATATAATTTGTATTTTGTTTTTTAACAGTTTTTCATAAAGATCATAGTCTAATTTGTTCAATTTTCAATAAGATATATGTGTATCCATGTCACCTAAACAGTCTCACTGAGGACCTAAATTGCCTTTGTGGAAGACAGCAAAAAAATTTAACTGAAAATGAAACAATTGCAGTCATTCTTCCACTGGGAGCTGGAGTTAATTGTTTGAGGGGAAATAAGACTTCATCTCTCTCCCTTTTACCTTTTGGGGTTGTTCTATATCTAAACTACTTAAACACAGTCTCTTTAGAGACTCTAGTCCAGAGAAGACAAGGAAGGATAAGAATACCTCTTCTCTTTTTACATTTTTCCGACCATCCAAATGAATGTGAGAAGTGCCGCCAGTTTCAGAAGTAGGGTCAAAATCACCTATATCACATCAGAAAGTGACTTTATGCTTTTTTTCTTGCAGAGGAGAAAGTTCACAGAAGGAAATCACACTCTGTGCAATACTTATCTCTTTTTTGAGATAATATTCCAGGGCCTGGGGAGCCCTTAAACTCATATCTTCTATAGTGCCTATCTATTAAACAACTCATATACTATGCATCACCTTACATTTGTAAGCTATTGTCATGTGACACACACCAAGTCAAAATATTCATCTGCCTTACTTGTGACAGCCATGTTTCATAAAGTTCTTATGTTTCCTCTAATTCCTCTTTCAACACATCCTATTTTATGGTTGTTTAGACAGAGACACTCAGAATCCTATATATGTCTAAAGTTACTAGTAGAAAAAACCCCATGACAACAAAGTATATTACACTTTCAAGATGAACAGAACTGTTTTCTCACCTCTTAACAATTCCATTCTCACCTGTTCACAGAATGCAGAAAAACTTGTGGCCGTGAAGTTTGTGATATATCAACCTCTGGATATTTGCGACAACCTACAGCTTAAAGATCCCATTTATTTTTGGGAAGTAAAAATTATCTTTTTGGTCTGTAGTTTTCTTGAACTTTTTTCTTTCTCTATTCCATACTGGAAGGTTCTCTGCAACACAGTTTTTTGAAAGTAAATCCTGTCTTTCATTACATAATTCAGCTGAATCTTTTCTCATGAGGTCTGAGTCTCAAGTGTACCCATGGGGATAAATTTGATACTTTATGAGAAATATTCCAACATTAAGTATTAAAAAAAGATTGGGAAGGGGGGGGAATTAAGCAAACTTTCTAAGTATTCTTTACTAGTGAACTTTTGTCTTATGCCCATGTGCATGGGCATTTTATCTTTATTATGTCTCTAGATGCAGATTTTTTTAAGCAAACTTAATTTCTTCATAGCTGGAGAAACAGTATTGAATATTGAATCTTTAAGCAGTCTCTGAGAATGCAATTTCATCTTTTTGCCTCCTTTTTCCCATCCTACCTCTTTCCCCCAGCTATTAACAACAGAGTTATTAGAGGGTACAAATAAAAAGCAAAAAGAAAACTCTAAATATTATCATTATAATATTTGGTAAGAAAAATTTCTTAGGTAAAAAAGAGCATTATTTCTGATTTTTAAGGTGTGTGATTACTATTTTCTTACATTTTTAAATACAATCAAATATTTACTCCCCAAGTTTAGTAATTTATAGTTTTGCTGTACTTTTTACAGATTTTCTTTCCTTCAGATGTAAGAGCTTTGTAGTGACTTGGACACTGGAGATTGAGCTTGAGAATGTTGAACTTAGGAGCAGAAGCAGTATTGTCAAGTTCCCTCAAACAGTGGTGGAGATCCTATTTTCAAAGATCCAAATGCTTCAACTTCCTTTCGAGTATAGCTCAAAATTCAGCTGTACTCAACCCACTGATCTGTATGTTAACTATCTCAAACTTTTGTTAAGAGGTTTCATCAAACATAACAGGTAAGGTTTAAAATCATGCTTTCTTCTAGGGAAAACATTAATTCTTTTAGAAAGTTTAGTACCACAAAACCCTAATCCATAAAACCCTTAGGAAGTTTGTGCTAAATACTGTGAATACTTTTGTGACATGATGTATTAAAAGCCCCACAGTTTGAGGCACAGAGTGTTACCCTTTGCCTCATAAAGGACATGACTAAACTAATTAACTGCTGCTATTACATGAACACAAGAAATCCATATTTATTGGTCCTTTAAGATTAGATTAATTTTAAAAAAAAGTGAATGTATAGGAATTGTAGTTGTAACTCCCTTCTGAGGCATTTATTTATTATTTTAAAGGCTTTAAAACTATTTTGAGTGATTTTTTTCTTTTCATTAAAAAATAATCTGTTATTCTCATGGAGATTCTCAACCAAAGGATACTGGGCCACACCATGAGGAATTTCACTTCAGCAGCAAGTGTGTATCTTAGCTCTCATGCAGCTAGTTTACTGAAATTCTCTGTAAGGCCAAGCATTTGGAGAATGGGAGATCATTTTAGTACTATTTTGAGTGTCACAAGGCATCTTTCAAAAATTAAAATGGAGTATCTGCCTACTACCAGCAGCAGAGGTCAAAATAAAGGTCAGATAGGCTTGCAGGAGAAAATCACTTGATTTTTGTGTTTTCCAATGAGAAATTCAACATCAAGAGGAACAATACCATTATTGTAACTAAGTCATGCATTTGGGTTGCTTTTTTCACCCATTTGACTGCAATTTTTCTAAAATATGTAAATTACTTCATATGTATAAGAAAACTTGTTCAATAGCATGTGAATGCCTTGTAGAGTGCTTTGGAGATACTTTGGTTTAATGTTCTTCTGTCTTGAATTTACATTTAATTATTATGAAAAAGTAGAAGAATATACCCTGAGTGCCATTAACTGAGCTTTTACTTGAAAGTCTTGAGAGATCTTTCAGATATATTGCTTCATGCCTTTCAATACAATGCTAAAACTGCACAAATTTCCATTTAGTCAAAACTGAAGCATCTTACAATATTCTTCCCATGATCCCTCCATGGAATCATAAAATCATAGCAAAATGGAATATCATCAGTTGAAAGGGACCCACAAGGATCATCTAAGTCCAAATCCTGGACCTGCACAGGACAAGCCTAAGAATTGCACCACATACCTGAGTGCATTGTCCAAATGCTTCTTGACCTCTGCAACACAGTTTGGTGCTGCAATCTCTTCCCCGGGGAGCCTGTTCTGATGTGCAACCATCCTCTGGGTGAAGAACCTTTTTCAAAAATCCAACCCAAACCTCCCCGACAAAACTTCAGGCCTTGTCCTCAGGTCCTGTTATTGGCTACCGCAGATGTCAGTGTCTGTCCCTTCTCTTCCCACCATGAGAAAATGGTAGACTGCTATGTCTTCCCTCTAGTCTCCAGGCTGAACAAGCCAAATGACCTCAGCTGCTCCTCATATGGCTTCCCCTGCAAACCACTCACCATCTTCATTGCCCTCATTCAGATGCTCTCTAATAGTTTAATGTCTTTCTTACATTGTGGTGCCCAGAGCTGCCCCCAGAACTCGAGGTGAGGCCGCCCCAGTGCAGGGCAGAGCAGGACAATCCCCTCCCTTGCCCGGCTGGTGATGCTGTGCCTGATGCCCCCAGGACAGGGTTGGCTCTCCTGGCTGCCAGGGCACTGCTGGCTCACATTCATCCTGCCATCGACCAGGGCCCCCAGGTCCCTTTCCAGCATCTCATTCCCCTCTCTGTACCTAGGTCCAGGGTTATTGCCATCCCAGGTGCAGAATCCAGCATTCATTTCTCTTGCTGAACTTCATATGGTTGGTGATTTTCCAGCCCTCTCATTAGTCAAGGTCTCTCTTGCAGGGCCTTTCCAAGTTTAAGAGAGCCAACTGCTAGTCCCAATTTAGTGTTGTTGGCAAAATTAGTATCCTTTAGAGCCCTGTGTCCAGATTGTTTATGAACACATTGAAGAAAATTTGTTCTGAGATGGAGCCTTGCAGAATCCCTTCCTGAACATAAAGGGCCTCCTCTTGAAGAAAAAAGTTGTAATCTCTCTTTATGAAATCTCAGCTCTGAGCGTTTCCTGATCAAAAGAGGCAAACTAAGACAAACTGTTACATGTGTTCCACCTGTGATGTAAATCATGTCCTAAGCATTGAGCAGATATTATCAAATTTAATTAGGGTTTTACTCAGTAGATAGGTTGCCAAACTGAAAAGGTGGAAGTGTAGTGCTTGAGCAAGCAGGCTGCCCTGCTTCTGAGAGATGAAAATGTATTTTTTCTGTAGATCATTATTGAAACAATAGAAGGTAAAGGGACAAGAAGAGGATGTAGCAAAATTCCTGATTAGACAATGTTAATTCTTGCTTTCCCTTTGCATGTTTAAAGAATGCATTTTCTTTATTTTGTGATTAAGTAGATGACACCAAACAGAGAATAAAATTCAATGTAATTTCAAGTTAATAGGAAAAATCCAGAATTTTTTTGTAGCACAGCAGATTGTATTTATCTCTACAGTCTAATTAAAAAGTTAAACATTAGCATTTTGTTGCTACCTCAACCACAAAATTATGCAGCTTGAAAAACAATAGTTAAGGGATATCCTAGTGGTTGATATTTCCAAGCATGACATGAAGCATATGCTCCCAGGATTTCAGTCTCCTTGAACCATCATTGGCTGCAGTATGAGCACATTCAGAGACATAACTATATATTCTGTAATGCTTGATGGTCCTTGTGTGCAGTAAACTGTTGGTAAAATACACATTTGTCAAGAGCTATCTCAACAACTTAGAAAGTTCCATTCAGTGGGGAGTATTTTTTATTGCTGCCAAGTCCTATATAGGAGTTTCAAATCTTTTCTCTGTTACTATTCTTCTCTAACAAAGAAAATATTTTTATAATTTTTCCTTCTAATTTTTTCCCCAATTTCGTGACATTTATATATGAACAGGCACATTTTGATGAGAGAAATTTTACTTTTACAGAGTATATATTTTTGATTAATTTTCAATATGTTGCTGTGATGAGATTTCCTCGACATATAGATCACATCAGATCTTAATTAATTTCACAATTCCAAAACAACATAGAAAAGGGCAACTAAAGCGAAGGTTTAGTTTTTGGTTTTGGTTTTGGTTTTGAAGGTCAAGGATAAAGAATGCTTCAGAATTGCTATAACACATTGCCCAGCTCACCCAACAGCCCTGCTAGAATAATCAGAGAGAGACACAGAAAATTCTAAAACACACAAGGAATGACTTGTCCAATGGAAAAAAATTATTTCTCTCTACTGTCTGCTTGTGGTTAATTTATATCTTAGAGCTTATGGGTTTATATTAATCTAAAATATTTTATCCTCTACTACATAATTAATATTTTTCTTACTTCCTCTATAGAGTTTCTATATGTAACAATACTCCTCTAGATGCCAGTATTATCATGTGGTAAGGAATTACATCAATTATGTGTCAAGTAAAATTACATTTTTTTTTTTAGTTTTAAATGTCCTGCCCTTGACTTTCATTGATTATTTGTAATCCCAGTCTACCTTGTCAGCAACATTTTTATACAATGTGACATACATATAATAGCCTTTTCCTGGTGCATCATCTTAAAATATAGAGTCTGACTCTCGTTTTCTTTTGTTCCTATACTCTAGTAGAGCTCTTGGTGACCACTATTCATATCAGTCTTGGGGTTTGGCTATTAAAAGGCCTTGAAAAGTCCAAAGTAGCTATGAGTTTGCCAAATATAGGCAAGGGAAATAATAATATCTATCTCATTTTTCATTATCAAGTTAGGTGACAGATAAGTTGTAAAAATGATAAATAAAAGTTTTAAAGTATTTCCTTTTGTTTTTTCTAGATTTGTCCTGTTTTTTCCTATAAATCTAACTGAAACAAAATAGTTTCCTCTTCAATCACATAACTTTTTCTTTTTTTTTCTGAGATATTCTGAAATTCAAAGGTCATGTGCCTTGAGGTTCTGTGTCCAAACAAGGTCTACATTTCAATGAAGGCAGAATATAACAAGGAAAGGATTTAAGAGTACAACAGACTTCCTGCAGAAGCTGGTAGCCTAACTCCAATTCAATCTCTTATCTATACTTCCCTGCTGTTTAAATAGCATGACAATAGTGGAATTAGGGTTTAGATTTATGGAGTAGGAGTTTCATATAGGAGCTGAATCCAAGTTTCTTTATGATTGTTATCTTTTTTTTAGGATGCTACATATAATTCTTGGAACAGAGATAAAACTTGAAAGCCAACAGCTTTTTTTCCTTCCTTTTTGAAACAGACAAATACAGTTCTAAATAAACATCGAATAAAAGGTTTTTTTATATCAGTATAGTAGAACTTGTGTTGATGACTTCTAGGGTATATTAATTCTTATCATCAATGAAGATCAGTTAACATAGATTTTTCATATATTCAAGCTAGGTGGAATCTATTTGCTACTTGATTATTGCTATGGTAACTACTTATTGCTGAAAAGTAAGAAAACTGTGGACTCTGTCAAAAAAGTAATGGCTTACTTAGGATAACATGATATATTTTTATTAGAATATACTGTTAAATGTGGAGTTTGAATGAAGATAAATGATTTTGTTCATACTGTTTCTTAATCTGAAGAAAGCAAAAAGGATCAAAATAGTGAGAGCAGATTATAACACAAACTGAATTCACAGATGAGTCGCAAAGAAATTTTTTGTCACCCAAACATACAGATTAATTCAGAATACTTAATTAAATTATTAAATCATTCTCCAGATAGTTAACAGAAATGTATTGTTAAAGAAAAAATTTTAAAATATCTATTTTACTGCAGCTGTTCTTTTATTTTCATGCCCTTCACTTTAATTTTTTGTAGAATTAAACTAATATCTTTAATGGTTTAGTCCATTGGAAGACACAGTCTATCAGGATTACAAAGCAGATGTTGACAAACAATATCAATAGCAACAAAGGTGCATGATTCTGAACATAAAAGAAATCTGTATGCAATCATGCATAAATAATTACTCATGAAATACATTTAATAAATAATAAAAGATTTTAATTTGAACATCGTCTAGTCATACAAAATGAAAATATCATCAAGACTTATACTTCTTTCTAAAGATTTTGGAACCTAAAATACCTATTGCTCTTTCTTTTGTATGTAAAACATCCTATATTTAAAGGCAGATACAATGGGGCAATTATTTTTGCTTCACAGTGCATGTGATGCTCAACATTTTGGGCATACTCTGCCTTTCCTATTTTTCACTTTTTTGGGGGGATTTTTTGGTTTTTTTTTTTGTTTCCATGAAAAGCAAATGTTTCTTTCACACATCAGTATAGATTTCTTCCATCTGACTCTTAGGATCACTGATAATTTTCTGACAAAACATACCTTTGATATGATTGCATCCCTATAGAGGTGTTCTGTTTTATAAAAAAAAAAGAGAAATATTAAACCTTGTCTGAATTAATATCACAGACCTGGAGTGTCTGCTATAGATAATTACCTATGTGATACTAAATTCACAAAAATTAAAATTGTGATTCTCTCCCTCTTGGCCCGTCTAAAAATATGCAAATTGCTGTGGATATATTTTTTAGACATGAAAGCAACACAAATTCCAACAAATTGCTATATAGTAGAAAGACTCATACAGATGCATACTTTTAACCCATTGTAAAAAAGAGCTTGCTTATACTTTCAGTGAAAGCAAACAATAAACCTCTAATTTTTCCTATTTGCAGAGGCACATCATAATTACTATGGAGTAGCTGAAACAGTGTAAATTGGCACCCTTAGTCAGTGTGAGTTACTAATTTACTGTGCCCTGAAACTAAGACTGGGCAGGTGGCAACAAAAATGTCAACACAGTAAAGTATTTTATGAATGTTTTCTAAATCAGTGTACTTCAAAGTTGGGTACTGTTATTACTGAAAGATTATATGTTACTAAAACACCCTGACCCTTGAATGAGAAATCAAAGGAAATTGAAAAAGTGATACACTGCAAGATGTGGTGTTAACTAAAGTAACAATAAAACTGACAGAGCTGCTAATCTGGCGTCCTCAGTAATATACAGTTTCTCTACCAGCTAACAAAACCATGGGGAATACTGAAGAATCTTGAGAGGGTTCCAACTGCATTTTGAAATGTAAAGAAAATGAGAAAGTATTTATTTAGAGACCACATGCTGTCTGAAAAGAACTGAACTGCCACAGTTCTTGAGTTAAAATAAGGCATGTTAGAAATATTGCTATCATATAGATCAGACTGACTTACAGAGACGTGGGACAGAAAGGAAACACTCTTGTGAAGAGCCCAGGACTATATAATGAGTTTACTTTGTTAATGATTACTGTTGCCTAAACAACTTCCAAGAGCTCTGCACCTAGGAAGACTGTCCTTGAAATGGTCTCATCTTTTCAGGGTAACAAAACAAACATACTGGATTTTTTATCAGTTTTAAGCATATTTAGATTTTTATTTATAAATTAGTGATCCACCCTTGTCTACTGAAATAAATGAGTGTTTCTTCATGAAAGTCATCTGAAAAGTGTCATCCTGCAATGAGCAATCTTGTTATGGACCACTTATCTGAACGAAGAGGCACAGGTATATTCATGATGGGTTATCAAATTCAATGGCTTAAAGCACCCTAATTATCTCCTTTATAAATACTGAGCGGGCAAAAGTCTAGATCTATTCTAAGGTCATACGACTTTTCATTATTTATTACAGTATAGAGTACAGCGAACTATACTCTTACAAAATCTAAAGACAACCTCCTACTGAATAGTTTTTGTCTTCTTACTTGCTGAAAAACAATTCTGGCATATACTGCGAAGGATTATTCATCACAAAACAAACTTTCAAACTACACCTAGGATGGAAAGTTCACATTTGATACTAGAAATAAGATTTGCACACAGCTTTAAAAGAAAAAATAATGAAACCTTGATTTATCAATTTACTTATGTATTCATTTCAAGAATTAAACTGATGTGCAAACTGACCTGAGGGACATAACTACAGTCCCCAATATGAGATCAGAGTCCCCCCTTTTCAAAAATTTCAAGAACTGTGTTTCTACATCTATTATCTAATGTTGACTCTTAGTCTATAAACTTCAAGTATAAACACATGGTGTATATCTGTGTACTCTAAAGCATATTGTATTTTTAAACACTGTGACTTTACAGGCAGTTCCAGGATTGGAATTCCCTTTCAAATTCAGTGGAAAGTTACCTTTCAAATTTGAAAGTTACTTTTCAAATTTAACTGAGAAAAGCTCCCTCATCTCCTTCCCTTATAATTGCGGCCAGAAAAAATTGTACACACAATTGAGAAGTATGTATGGTGCAGACTCGTCTATAGCTTCCATATTGATTAGCATAAGTAAAGGAAGTGAGGGTTCCTATCTTGTGGATCAAGCCTGTGGATGGGTGAGCCAAATTTTGTCCATGATGACACATACTTAAAATCTCACAGGCCCAGGGCTTGAAATGATCTATGGGAAGGCAATGTCAAGAATGCAGAAAATTGAATTAACTTATGTTAGTCAGTGTTTCGAGAAAACAAAACATATATTTTTAATAATTGAAATACCTTTAATTATTTTATGTTCAGAAAGAAAAATAGCTTCTATAGCAGAGATAAAATTCACAAAGTTTTGCAGGCTTTAAGTTTACTTAGAAAGACTGAAGACTGAGTTATAGATTCACAGTTTAGATATATAGAAGAGACTGAGATGAGTATTTCCTGTATAAGAAGAAATGTTGGGCTGTCAGGCTGTAGACTTCAAATTTTGAAGCACCTAGGTAAGCAGATAAGAGAGAAGTGGTCTCCATTAATTTTAGGAATCACTACCTTAGTGTAGGCCTGAGGCAGTAGGTGAAGTTTAGTTACTTGAACAATAGAAAGCCATTGCACGAACCAATTTTATGGCAATAGTAAAATCTATCATAATCAGACTTATGCAGATTGACATTTATTCCATATGCCTCTTTCAGCTGTAGAAAATGTTAAAGAAAATAAAGCAAAAAAATATTAAAGCCAAAACAAAACCTCCCAGAAAAACTTGATCCACTACTGATTTTCTTCTTTAAATATTTTACAGGTTTTCCCAATTTTAAGGAATCATCTAGCAGAATTGGAATTACTGCCTCCATAGTTATGTTGTAAATTTTTATCTTTCCCTTAAAGCTGTAACAAAACAGTATTTGGGGGTTTGTTAAGCAGTTGCCTGTGGAAAGCCAATTGTTCCAGGACATGTGAACTAGGTACTGTTTCCAGGAGAGCTGACCTTCAAAAAAACTACAATCTTTTTGAGATGCACTGTGTTATTTCTTTCAATTTCATTGGATTATATTTTAAATGCCTTACAAAGTTTTTCACTAATTACACCAGCAGTTTCAGAGTTAAGCATTAGAAGTCCACAGATACGCGTCTTCTGTATTATCAGTATGGATGAAGGTGAGCTTATCAGCATCCAAACCTTTCATCTGTCTGCAGAAGGTAAGTGTTGTCAAGGGAAATCGAGAGTGATATGCCACTCATGTATTATGGAATAGCTGACAGGCACCATTTAACAACTTCCAGATGAGATCAAGCTTGCCATTTGTTACAGACAGTGGAGATATACCAAAACACCAAGAGGCACACAGCTGAAGCTATATTCTTTGATGTGGGGTTATTTTCCCAAAAGCAAAAACCAAAAGAGTTGTTACTGATTTCCAGAATTATTTTGCCTTACTTTAAGTTAGATTTCTTGTCTTGTGTTTCTATATAACACACTAAGAAGAGATGCCTCTGTTCCATTTATGGATTTCAAGGTATTTAGTTGTAGCCAGATTCTTTTATTTGCATTTAAGAAGTTTGGAAGTGCAACCTATCCAGACATCAATTTCATTTTAGGGTATTTTAATACGTGTTTGAAACAGTGCTGGTAAACAGCATAATTCACTCAGAGAATCTGAGATATAATAACACTTTTAGTTGCATTTCCCCAAAGGTGCCAGTAATAAAGTGTCTTTCCTCTAGCTGGGTTCTTGAAGGTTTTCATAAGATTTGTCACACCAGATGAGGACATTTACACCTTAACCACGTAGCTTTCATTTATAATCAATTATCACATTTAGAGTGCAATTCAATGTTAAGATGTCCTAAAGATATTCAAAGAAATTTTTTGGTCATCACTTTAACTGTCGATTTTGATTGAAATGGGACAAGATGTTCTACAATTATATGGCCCTGCCATAAAAAGGGATGTAGAAACACAGAGATGCTGCAAAGAGGACAGCAGTTTCATCTGCTCAGTAATCAAGATTAAACAAGAAAAAAGTCCTTCTCTGTAAATATTATTCTACAATTTTGTGATATTCTGACAACATATTTTACATATATTCTTTAAATGTATAGGAATTACTTTGCAAGGTTCAAAAATTTATGTATTTTTACCCTTTGATTAAAGCTATATATTATTAAATATCAAGTCAGCACACAAAACTTATATGGAAATGACATCTTTTATATAATACAAACCATTGCTCAGAGACAGAGAGGTTATTCACTTTATTTTTCTAATATTTTCCAAGTCTTTATGTTGGAGCAATTTCAATGGTGATTCCCCAAATTCTTTGCATGTTATGTAAATGGACTCTTAATGATTCATTGCATTGCCATTGAATAGGAATTAACTAGGGAGAGGTAAAGTGTAAACATATTTGTGCTAATGTGTTATCTGTTAATGTGTAATGCTGTTGAGTTTTGTTTTATTATATAAGAATAAATTTTTAGCAACCTCAGGAAAATATATATGCCATATCTTAAATGCCTTGCTTAGAGCTTCCAGCATCTTACTAGTCTCTTCTAAGTGTTTTCTTGTTCTAACAATGCATTAAAGCTTCATGCCAATTGAATAGTAAAACACCTTTACCTGTATAGGGGTTCTGCTGATTTTGATAAGCATTATCCTTAGATGAGTTCCTATTAGAAATTAAGGATTTGTTTACAGTAATAGGGCTTGCTACTGAATTTCTCAATGCAGTGTAGTCTTTGCACAGAAAAGCTAAGTAGTACCAGGAAATGATCCTGGAAGATAAGCTGTGCCAGGTTTTTTGATAAATCAGTGTGTTTGGAATGCTTTTGTCCAGTGCTGGTCACTACTCCACCCATTTCTGACTTTTGCTTGGATGCTAGTATGGTACTATTTTGAAGAAGTGGTTTTGATGCATCTTCTCCACTTTAAATGAGAACAAAATTTAGTAGCACGATTTCTGCTGTGCTGGTTTTCTGCAGTGTTAGTTGGCTTCAGTGTAAGGACATGACTGAGCACATTTGATTAAGCAGCACAGACATACACTGTGCATCTACGCAAGGAGGAAATCAAAGCTCTTTACTTTCCTTGACCTTCTCCCCATGTCCATCCTACTGCATCATATTTTTCATCAAGTATTTTAGGAAGCAGTCTGAGTTCAGGCTGCTTATTAATTATGGAAAGATATGCTGTCACACCTAAGAAAGACTTTTTGGAACAAAGCACTATTCTGCTGGACAATGTGCATGCAACTTGTTTTGAATCAATGCGATGTTGAAGAAAGTGAAGCAATTATTTCATTTACCTTCTATGGATGGAATTCTACTGACAACTCAAAATTTACAATATCAAGATATGCATTTAGATCTTTCATCTAAGAGGGGGAAAAAGAAATACATTGGTATTTGGGTATGTTCACCACAAAGTTCTTGAAGAAATAACCCTATAATAGCAAATTCAGAACCACCACATTGAAGAACTGCCTTTGGAAACTAGATAAAATACAGTGGAATTAAATGTAGGTAGATTTAAAGTACAATTCATCTGCAAGATCTTGATATTTAACTCCAGGTTTCTTTACTTGACTCAAATTTTGGTCGTGATCTGATCATGAGCTCTCTTTCTTTTCAATATACAGCTGTTGAAAATATAGGAGGGTCTGGTCCTCTTTCTTTTTTTTTTTTTTTTTCTCACTTCTTTTTATCCATCAGATCACTTACTTTGATACTTTTTCTCAATGTGGATATTTTGATGTTATTTTTTTTACTAAGCATGCTGTGTTTGAAGCAAGGTTTCTATGAAAACCAACTGTGTCAATATATAAGCTCTTAATATAATTTATTACTCTTACATAGAAATATATTTCTATTGAATTAGAAAGTCTGTTTGAAAGGCCATTTGTTATATTTCCCTCTCAACTGTGCTTTCAAATTTCTACCCAGTAATTTTCTGTTGAACTTTCCTATTGTATCATGTTTTCGATGCTCAAATATTACCATCCATGTGCACATTTATTTTATTTGACATGTAGTCACACACAGGAAAGCATAAGTTTTTTTCATCCCAGATAAAGCCATGGAAACAAAACATAATTAATCTCTCTTTGTCGAAAAAAAATGTTTTTCCTGCTAGAAAATCCTTGTTTTTGTAACATTTATGGCTTTAATGTTCATGACAAAACTAATACAGATTTTTAATTTGTTAGACTGGAAGAAAAAATTGAAATCTTTAGGCAGAAGATTGGGGGTTTTGTTTGGTTTTTGATATACATAATATATTTTCAGAGTGTGGTTTATCTGAAGCCCTGTATAATTTATTTTTCCTTCCTTGTAGTTTCTCATCCAAGTAGATAAACATAATAACACAAATAATGCTTTCCCATAAAAATGAATCCATAAACTCAATCTGAGTCACACATAGAACTGAGGAAAATGAGGTGCAATAGATATAATCTCCTATGAAACAGTTTGACGTGATTAGAGAATACATGCATGAATGTTGCTACTATTGATCTATTCTTTTCAACTAGTTTGTTAAGAAAATATACACATTCCAACATGGATTAGTTATTTTTTTATTATAGACAGGAAAGGTCAATTTACAAGCAGACTACAATAGGATAAAAAGTTTTCATGCATTTGTGGCCAGCAAAGGGTGATTGCAGATAGCAGCTACTCATACATTGAAAGTGAGAAAATTGGCCCTAACTGTGCTGAATTACTGTGAATGACTACCTGGACAATGCTGCCAGCTGGGTAGAAAAAGCAGCCCTGTGCAAACACTTCTGTAGAACTGAAAGTTGTGTAAAGTATGTAATATTGCTATTATATTTAAAGTGGATCGTTTAATAGACATCTGAGAATAGGAATAAATTCTTAGAATATATTGATTTTTTTGTTATAATTTTTCATGAGGTTTTGCCATGGTGAATACTCTTCATGTCCCTCCAAGATATTATGGAAGAATAGTCTTTTTTATTTTTCTATATTGTAGAAAATTACTTTTTAGTTTTTCTTTTTCCTGTTTACTTAAAGGACCTTGTATTTCTTCATAAATCTCAGTTACCTGAATTTTTTGCCATCTGTAGTTGAAATCCACAAGCGCAGCTGGAATAAAATTAAGTGCTGTTTTCCACTACTGTGGAATTTGTAGTGCTGCCTAGTACCAAAGAAGTGTACACGTTTTATACAAAAAAAAATTGTTGAGAATATAAAGCCATACTATGCGTTACTCTAATTGAATTCATATATTGCAATTTATTTTTTTTTATATAATGTTAGTTATGTTCCAGAGGAATGTCACATAGGTTGATCTGATCTACTGACTGAGGAAAGTCATTGACTGTCACATAGATCCAAAGCACTGCATGTCAAAAACTAGTACTGTTCTGTTTTATAAGAAATTTATGTAATTTGATACATATTATATCAATTAATTTGATCTTGACTGTCATGGATTTCAGCAAGAATAGAATCAGCAGCCAGCAGTAAAACCTAGCAACATATCTAGTCAGAGGCCTATCACTGCTGATGTCCCCCCAGGGTTCAATATTGAGCCCAGCATTGTTTAAGTTATTCAGCAGTGACTTGGATGAAGGGACAGATGCCTCCTCAGCGGGTTTGCTGATGGCACAAAGCTGGGAGGAGTGGCTGATACTCCAGAGGGCTGTGCAGTCCTTCAGAGGGACCAGTACAGGCTGGAGAGACAGGCAAAGAACAGTCTGAAACTCAGCAAAGGAAAGTGCAGAGTCCTGTACCTGGGGAGGAACAGTCCCAGGCAGCCATGTCCCTGATGGTATCCTGGGGTGCATTGGGAAGAGCATTGTCAGCAGGGTGAGGGAGGAGATTCTGACATAGCCACATTTGGAACACATTTGGAGTGCTGTGTTCAGTACAAGAGGGATCTGGAGATCCTGGAGCAGGTCCAGGGGAGGGCAACAAAGATGATTAAGGGATTGGAGCCTCTAGGTTACAAAGAAAAACTAAAGGCAGCAAGGTCTGTTCAGCCTTGAGGAGAGATTGCTGAGAGGCGGCCTCACCAACGTCCATAAGCATCTGAAGAGAGGATATCAAGAGGACAGAGTGAGGGTCTTTTTGGTCATGCCAATCATTGAGTTGTAGGCAGGCTGTTGGCAGAAGCACTGCGGACTCTGTCATCTGCTGCCATCCTCCATCCCCTCCTGTTTCTCTGAAATGCAGCTACAGGACATGGTGCTGCAGAAATGTGGTGAAAAATGGTGTCCACATGGTGCTGAAGGACAGGGCCAGCGGGGCAGGCTGTTGCAGGCAACGGAGCCAAGGCAGGGAGCCTTAATCCAGTTGAGCCAAAAGGACCGCAGTGAAGAGGTAGCAAAATGGCAGCACCATGCAGGACTGACCCCCAGCACTCTGGAGCAGTCTGAAGTGTTGCTGGAAGCATCAGTGCAGAACTGAGCCCAGCAGAGCAGCATCACAGAGTGTCTCAGATGACCTTGCTTTTAAGAACGTGTCGTTTTTCTCTGCTTTAGGGACAGGAAACACTTGCCACAGGGTCCCTCCCCAAGACCTTGTCTTTGTGTTGGCAGACATGCAGAACCAAGTCAAAGCATTGAACACCTTTTTGTGTGTAAAGCACCTTCTCTTTTGTTAATAATATTTTTGTTGTTACTGTGCCTATCTCATTCCACTGCTGTTTGCTTTCAGTAAGTTAACTTCACCCATAATCTCTGCCTTTGTCCCTCTCCTACCAGAAGAGGTGGGAGAAAGGAAATGGCTTTTTTGGGTTATAATTTCCATCTGGTGTTAAACCACCATGGTATGACCAGTACATGTTTTGCTTTGTCCGCAAACAGATTAAGTTGGAGAGTCAAGGTTAGTGTGAAGGCAACTGGTGCTGTTCTAAACAAGTGTTTTAAATTCTCTTCCCTTATGCAGATTTCAGAAGAGCTGGGTGGGGATGTCAAAAAGAGATTTCATGTCTTGTGGCCTGACTAATAATTAAAAATAAAAAAGGAACCCTGTTGTCAAAGCTGGTGTTCCACATGTTTCCATGGTAACTAGAGCATTCACTGACATCAAGGTTTCTATTTTATTATCTTTTAAAATTCATTTTTATTGTTAGTATATTTCCCATGTTTTGACTTAGAAGTGATAAGTTGTAGCATTTACTAAATTATATGTTGGGTGTCTCAAGGGACCAATTGAAAAGAACAGTTATTTAATTTCCCAGGAGTAGTTTAGTCATGTAACAAAGAGCAGGGAGAAAAAAGGTATGATTTCTTAAAAGAACACAGCTCTGGAATAATTACAATATTACAAAATAGTTAGACCACTCATACTGGGATTCCTATGTTTGCAGTGTCTCGGGGTTGAAACATTTCATCAAAAGGCCAAACATATTATGACACTATTACTGGTAACTGGGTCATGTGAAAAAAATAAAGCTCCCAATCTTCATATGTGCAAAGAATCTGCCATTGTTACCTTCTGTTGTTAGTACAAACAAAAAACTGTCACTGCTATGAATGCAGTACATTTTTTTATCTGTTTCTTAGCATTTCAGGATGTCTAACATTTAACCTTGAAAGCTTCAGTTACCAGAGAAGTGCCTTTTTTATCCTCTTTTTACCATGTGCTGAAATTTGAGAATAATGTTGATGAACTTTTTCTTTAATATTCCTGATTTTTTAGAAGATGCATTCACATTGATCACATAAGGGGAATTGTGTGACAGAAGGCTGATATGACTTCTAGGACTAATTCAGAGATGATGGCAGTAAATCTCCATAGAGACAGTGGCTTCTTTGGTTCCAAAATTACTTCACCAGTTCCTATAAAGCACAACTCCCATCTTTGATCTTTCCTGTTCTTCCTTTGTCTATACAATACCTTTTATGAGTGCTTTACTCAGCTGTGTTCCCTCTCATTCTGCAGGGATGCAAAATCTTAACAGGTGTTCTGATATCCTATGACATTGGGCATTACTGTTAGATATTGCAATGCTGAATTTTAATTAATTTCTGAATCTAGGTTAGAGTTTTTTTTTATATGATCTCTATGGGCTTATTCAGTGATAAAAATATTCAGAAACATGCAGAAAATATTTAATAGAAAAATAAAAATTCCCTTGATAAACGGTGGATCCAATGATAACCAAGCTTTCATTGTATATTTTATTTTTGGTATTAGGTTTTCCCTATGCCACTTAAAAACCACTTTATTTCTCTTTCACTATGTATTCAAATATAACTGCTTTCCAAAAGGGCCAGATATGGGTGTTTTTTGTGTGAGCTGTGCAGCCAATCAAGTCAGTCATGTTTTTCTTCTACACAGAATATATTGTGATAGCCGCTGTTCTTATTTTTGCATAATGAATCAGTGTTCATCTGTTTTCACTCATGTTTTCTTCTTGAGAAATAGTATTTTTAAAATGGCTATGCCAGTGTTTGCACTAAAAAGCCTGAAACCTGAATATACATGAAACCACAATGACCATGTCAGGGTACAAACCACTATTGTTATCATCATCATCATCATTACCATTATTATTACCACTACTGTTGCTGTTATTTTCTATTCAGGCCAAATATTGCTATCAGATCATGTATGTGATGATATTGTGATTTCTGAAGATTCCTTCAAATTAGAAATATGCAACTTGCTTGAAAGTTGGGTTGATAGTTTTTTTTATTTGTCTTATAAGCTCCTACTTCAGGAAATTTGCTAGTCACAGAACGCTCTCTCTCTCTTTCTCTACATGTGTATATTTATTCAGTGAAGTATATAACAACATACCTACGGATATATTTATGTGGTAGCTATAAGCCTTTTTCCTCTTGGATATATGAAACTAATCTTGTTTCTGTAATTGAGACATGATACTCATCTAACAGTCAATGAAAAAGGCAAAATATTAAAAATACTGGTTAAGAATAAGGAAACTTAAAATTTCTACAAATATAATATTGTATAGAAACAGGGACTTTACAATTGTACATGTGTTTATTTTCCAATTTCTCTGCCCAAACTCTTGTAGAGAATTTATTATTAGCATAACAGAAAGTCAGATTGCCATCTTTTTCTGTATCAGTTGCTGTCTTCTTTTAGAACTGATCATTAGTTTGACTTGTATCAGGCTGCACAATGTTTCATAGTTTGGAAGACTTATGGGTTTTATGAATTTTAAGCAGTACATGACTTCAAAGTTTTCCTTAGAGGGATATTGATAATAATATAATTGAGTGACTTTCTTTATGCAGTTTAATCATACATTATCGGTTAGCTTCCTAAGTTTAAATGAATCAGTCACGTTTAAACTTTTTTAGTGGCTTTATTCCTTTAAAATCAGGTGCTTCTAAAAATATATTCTCTTATTTTGCTATTGGAGACTTTTATAATCTTTTTTTAAGTTTTATTATTAACTTCAGAGTGAGGAGCATTGCTAATGTTCTGATAGCAATATAAGAGAAGGGAGCACTTTTCGATATGGAATTATCACTTCTTAAAAATACTGCTTAAAGAAAAAACATATAACTGCAAAGAATGAGGAGAAAGAGTAGAAGAAGGGGAAATACAGGAGGTGAACACATAATGACATGGTAAATGATGAAAAGAGAAAGGGATAGCTAAACTAAACATATGACTGAATATTCAGGTGTTCTGTTTTTGCCAAATAAATAAGAGTTGTAAATGAAGCAAATTAGGCAACATCAATGGGTTCTTAAAGAAAAAGAAAAAAAATTGTCATAGAAGGCCAAGGTGACTTCAATTAGAAAAAAAGTAAAGATGGTTTTACTTATTGTTGCAGAAAATGCTATTCCCCACTGTGAAACAGTGGGTCAGTTAACAAGAGGATGGCTAAAATACACTACATGTAGTCTGCTTTTGTGACTTCATTCCAAGAGATCATACATAATCGAGTAGGTTTCTGTGGGAATTCTTTGTCAACTGGGTTCTGTTGTTGTTCAGCAAAGATAGGGCAGAATTAAAAGTTCAGTTGCTTTTATAGTCTATTGAGGAAGATTCCCTTCATTTAATGTTTTCTCTGGACTTTCTATTCAAGTTTGAAATAAAGTGAGCTCAGAAACTTTTCATGTAGAGAAGTTATTATTCGGTGTGCCTTTTCAAAGCATTAGTGAACTCATTTTTTTCCTTCTTTCCTGTTTCTTCCTTTCATTCTTTTTCCTTCTTTCTTTGAGAATTTTTATTATTCTCCATTTTTCAATGCCGGTTTCTTGTCAGAAACCTGTGGTAGGTAGCACCTATGTGTTGGGCATTCAAAATGCTCTAAATTTGTCGTTGTTCTAAGTGGATAGTGCTTTTTAAAAAAGAAAATTAACTTTGAGTGTTTTTTCATTACTTTTCCTCCTTTTCTTAAATTTCAGGAAGACAAAACATTGCATCAGTAAGTCTACCAACACATTGTTTAACTGTTTGTCATGTGCAGTGTTGTACGGGGCCGATATCAGCCGACATTTATAACAAGTTGTGATTTTTTGCTAACGTGTGTTTTGTCACAAAGGTGAAATGAACTGTATTTTATTGTGTACATACAATAATAACTTTCATAATTGACTCCATCTTTCTATCTTTGTTTAACTGCAGGTAGATAGAAATTAAACTTAACAAGTTTATTTTCATCTCCCTCCAGTAAGACTATCTTAACACATAACATGTGTCTGTGTCTGTTCTTTCCTAATTAACTGTCAAACCATGACATTAACATATAACTCAGCACAAAATATTTTGGATTAATGTAAATATGTACATTCATATGTAATTATTTTGTAAAATAATTATGTATAAAATATGTCTATTTGATCTGGTCAAAATAATCTCTAGTGTCAATAGCTTTCAGTTGATTATATCTTCATCTGGTTTGGAACTACCAAATTTCTTCTTGATGTCAAAACTACTCAGATTTATCATTTACTAATTATTACATGATCCTAAAGAAAAATTGAGGGTAGAGGTCCTTGTTTGTTTTTTAAAGAAGGATGCACTTTTGGCTCATATGGACATGCTTTGTTTGGAAACAAATGAACTCTACTCTGTGTAGCAATAATGTGGAACTGCACAGCTGAGAGCAAAACAGATTGCTCTATCTCTGACCTATTTGAATATGCAACATTCTGGTGCATCATTGTTGTCAAATCCCATTGAAGTCAATGATGCAAGTTCCTTTTTCAAGTCAGGGGAATTTTGCATCATATAAATAATAGGCAATAAAACAACTGCCCAAGCTGCTCCCTGAGCAACAGACTGATCCTGCAATGAACAAGAGTAAAAATTGTATTATTTTTGCTCAGCAAGTACTATACCTAATCACACAATTTAACATTATGCAGAAGTTTTCATTACAGGAACATAATCAGAATATTGCTAAACCTTGCTCCCTGGCCCTCTTTTTGAAAAATGCTTGAGAATAGTTGACCCGAGATGGATATCAAATGGATACATTTTGATAATTCTGAATCATTAACATATGGAAAATAAATACAGAATTAAAATGAGTTTTATCTTGGAAAATATCAAGTAAGTTTTTTAACAGAAAAACCTATTGCCCTAAGACTGTCATGGATGTAACTGATCTTGCCATGAAGAGCACAGTTATCTGAACATTTAATGTTTATCCTGTACTTTCCCAGCCTAGTACAATTCTATTTATAGTTGTCTTCAGTGATTTTATTTTGGTCTTAAAAGCATTAACTTCTCTTTTCTTTAATTTGGTCTATCCAGGCTACCAACTGTGCAGAGCATATTGTTCATGCCACCTGCAAACTATATCACTAAAACCCACAACATAATAATTTGATTTTATAACCCTTCACTGAAGTTTAATTGCTTTAATTGACTACATAAAGTCTTAGATGAAATTCAAAGCTTCAAGAGTCTTGCATTTTTTTCCAAGAATGCTTATTTCCTAGGTATCACTTAAGACACATTACAACGTTTTACCGTCAGAGAGATGAATCAAACTGCCTGGATTACACAAATTGCATAATCAAAGCAGGTATATTTGGATCCATAGTATACTTCTTACGGCAAGCAGTGAATAAAACAAACCACAGTGAATACGTGAACAAAAAAATTCCACCTGGGCATCTGAACACCAACCAGAAAAAAAATCTTTAGGAAAAAAGATCAATTTTACATCAAATTTATCTGTTATCTCTTTTTTTCATGGCATTTTGGTAAACTACTGGGTATACGGTTTTTACTTGATTGACTTTGAGGGAGAAAGGGAAACTTATAGGCAGTGTCTCTTTGGGCAGTTTCTGTACTTCTTGTGAATTACACCTGCCTAACTAGTGAGATGATGTACAAAATCTTTGTGTTTAGATTACTAGTATGAAGTTACAAAATAGTGATAATTTCATTTAAAATCCTTCAAATTCCAATGCGATGATATGTGAGTGGCTTTGCCCTTCATACAGATTTTGAATCCAGAAATATTTATAGTCTCCTTTTCTTCTTTAACCTCTTTGTATCACTCAGGCACATTTAAGAAGGGATAGCAATATCCCTTTTCCCCCATCCCTTTTTTTCCCTTCTAAGAGGAAGGGGCAAGAGCCATGCATTTTTCCTTGATTCCTCTTTTTTTTTTTTTTTTTTTTTTAACATATTCCCTATACCAACTTGTACTTTTATATTAAATTGAACCTGCTGAAATGTTCAGTTGAAGAAATTACTTTGCTTCTGTGCTCTGTAGCATGGGAAATGACTGGCACCTTCAATCTCCCAGAATTGATACTGAGTCTGTGGGCATGTTGCCAAAGACAATCCATCTCTCCACTTTGCTGAGCTTTACCTTTGAAACTGGTAAAGTCATGATTTTTTGGTAACCTGGATGATGTTTCCACTCCGCTGAAGCTAGAATAGGCAGCAGGGTTATGCAAGGCAGATCCATAAAGGCACAGAAAATTAACATTAGTATTGTCTTGTGTCAACATGATGAGTAAATTTCAGCTTTCTGTAACAAAAAAAAAAAAAAAAAACCCTTACAGATTTCTAGCCACATTGAATGAAATTATTGAAAACTGATGTCACATACATATTAGATTTGTAGTTGTCCCTCTTTGCAATCTCCTAGCCCATTGGGTGTGTAAGTACTAGGACAGAAGTTGTGAGCTGGAGAAGACTCATATTCCTTGGTTTAGCTATCATGAGATAACATCTCTTAATGGTAATGGCAAAACCAGCAATTTTTGTTTGAAAAATGTTTCTTATATGCAGGAGGACATATTAACAGGCTAATTTTAAGCAAAAGTCAAATCAGAAACAAGCTCCTGTCTACTCCCTTTCCAAAAGAAATCTCAGGCTATGACACAGCCTCATAAGAGTAGAAGTCACAGCTGTGTTAAAAACAGGTAATTCTTGTCTTATATTATCTATTCTGTGCTGACAGTTTCAATAAAGTATTAGAGCTCCTGAGAGACCAAGTGTTCAATCCTGAGGTAATTTCACAAAATTATGTTTTAAAATACATATTGTTACGTTGGAACAACAAGAAAAACATTAAATGCATTTGAGGATCTGTTTTGTAAGAATATCCTTTTTCAGGCTGGAAAGATTGCGATTTAAATTCAATTTATTTTGGTCTGTTGCCTTTGGAGTCTTGTTTTGTACTCTCTTGAGAAATACTGGGGTATTGACAGTTTTCTAAGAAATCTTCCTGTTTACAATTCTTGTTGAAACTGTTACGTCTGTAAAATACATCAGCTTCAATAAAATTTCAATTTCCATCCCATCCTAAGTAGCTTAACAGCTTTAGTGACTATGTGGTAGCAGAAAAACCTGTTTCTTCAAAACTCCTTTCCTCAAAAAACTTTTGTGCTACTTTTTAACAGAAGAAAATGCAGCAACGAAAAAAGAGCCTTGCCAAAGTTTTTTATAAAACATTTTAGCCTCCAAAATTTTTAGACGAAGAGAAATTTTGGAACAGCTGGAGTTTCATTTGTTTATTTGTTTTTTTTTCATGGCATTACAGAAGACCTCAGGTTGAAAGCAACCTGAAAAGATGATCTGGTTCAACTTTCTGTGGGAACAGGAATTTAGATGAGATTATCGAGTACCACATCCATTCACCTCTTGAAAACCTCCAATGATGGGTTCAACACTATGTCCTCAGAGAAGCTGCTCCAGTGAGTGATTGTTCCCAGTGTAAAACAAATTTTTTCTGTAGATGTGAAATCTTTCCCAGCGCCACTTTTACCTGCAACCCGTGTCTTCCCCATGTGGATCGTTGTAGCATCCCCTAAACTCTCTCCTCTTAGCCAAATCCTAAGCCCACTGCCCTGGAAAGACCGATAGAGTCCTTCCTCCTATGGGAAAACACAAGACTCCCACATGGACTCCTACCCACTGATCCCGGTATTTCTCACCTACCCTGGTTTCTCCTTTCCCTGTTCCCTCATTGGTCCCCTTCTTCTTCTTCTTCTTCTTCTTCTTCTTCTTCTTCTTCTTCTTCTTCTTCTTGTTCTTCTTCTTGTTCTTCTTCTTCTTGTTCTTCTTCTTCTTGTTCTTCTTGTTCTTCTTGTTCTTCTTGTTCTTCTTGTTCTTCTTGTTCTTGTTCTTCTTGTTCTTCTTGTTCTTCTTGTTGTTCTTGTTGTTCTTGTTGTTCTTGTTGTTCTTGTTGTTCTTGTTTCTGGCAGCTGCTATATGTGATACCTCGCGGAAATACAACCTCCCGAAAGGAGCCTTCTGCCTCTCTCGCTGATCCAGCTGTGGTGAGTGTTGTGTGTGGATCTGACTGCGTTTCCTGAATGTTTAACCCAACCTGCTTTTCTGCAGGAGAGGTTTGTTGGGAACAGATAATGGGCAGCAGCACCCACCATCCATCCAACTCTGTATTTTTAGCTCATTGTGAGCAGAGAATCTGACTGTATCTTTCTTGAATTGTGGGGACTAAATATAGCCACCACTGTTGTGGTGTGTTGTTAAGTTTTTTGTATTACTCCCCCATTTTATGTATTGTTCCCCCCTGTTCAATGTAAAATGGTTCTGCCCTCCCCAGTTTTCCCGCCATAGCCCTACTGACAGTTAGGTTACTATGGTTACCCCTGCCCTTGGTTAGTGTCAGTCATCTAAGTTATATAATTCCTCCTCCCCTTTATTCCCTTATTTGTGGACTTTCTCTCCTCCCTGGGCCCAGTCAATCACCCCCCACTCCTCCTAACTTTCCAGAATCTTCTCCTCTCTGGGGGTTGTGGTTGGCTGTGGTCCCGGGGCCCTTCCTTTACTTTGTATTTATTGGTTTCCCCTTTAAGTCAATTATGTTAAGTTCATCCCTCCATCCTTCATGATTGGTTCAATGTAAACCCCTCTTTGGTACACCCACCCCCTTTATAACCTTGTTTCACCCCCATTTCTTGGTCTCTCCCTGGGGTTCTTCCTTCGGATCCTTCCCTGTGGCTACTCCTTGGATGTCATCTTGGCTCTTTCATTAAACCGGAGTTAACCCCACCAAGAGTCCAGCTCCTTCTTTCGCAGTTGCATAGGTGGTGAGACCGGTCTGTATTGCGAGCCCAGCCCGAGGCCCTCAGACGCCAAGGGGTGCTCGCACTGAATTGCAGCAGGGTGTCGGCCTGCCCACTGCTAGCCGGACACTGACCATCCCAGGCCAGACACACCCTTGTTGCACACCACACCCCAGGTGTAGCTTGATTAGCACTGAGCAGATTGGGATGATCGCATTTCTAGCTCTGAGAGTAACAGCCTTGCAGGTGCAGCCCAGGAACTGATTTGCCTCTTTAGCTGCAGCACTGCATGGCCAACCCATGTTCAACTTGTCTACCAGGACTACTCTTTCCCTTTCAGCAAGTCTGCTTCACAGCTACACACATCCTAGCCTGTAATTTGATCTTTGGTTATGTTGCCTCAGGTGCAGAACTTCACTGTTGTCTTTGTTATACTTCATACTGTTCTCTCAGCCCATTTAGGTCTTTCTGTAAGATAGCTTTCCCTTCTAGCCATCGTCTAAGTGAGGCGTTCCCCTCACTACCCAGCTTTAAGATATTGGTACATGTGGTAAGGATAGTTTCAATTCTCCAGGTAGACACTTTTTGATAGACTGCCAGTCTGAGTGAAAAACATTCAACACCACCCTCTAAAGTGTGGCCAACAAATTGCTATCCAATTTCCTACCTATAGAATCTGTAGCGTGCTAGTTTCTTTGGTTTTCAATTAAATTAATTTTTAAAGTATCTGAAATAAATTCCTTCTGTCTAAGAATGTGTCATGAGGAATCTCTGCCTGAGAGGTGTCTATGAACAAAACAAAAGTATATGACTATTTCATTTACCCGTGAGAATGATCCTGGAAGGTTTACACAAGGCTAGTACTTAACTCAGAACTGCTACTGAAAGGTTACATTGTATTTAAAATTCACATTTACATTGTAAATTCTTACAAATAAATGGGGGGGGGGAAAGGCACACTTAATATTAATATGAAATATTAGCAAAGCTAAATTTGGGTTTTCATGTTTAATTATTAAACATATTTTCACTATGTAAAAACTACTCATTTAACTCTGTGCAAATTATATTCAAAGTGAACAAGTAATTTAGCATTAAATAGGTTCCAGAGTTTAAGCAGATGTGTATAGCATGTAGTCTTTGCCTAAGAGCTGATGAGAGCATCTATCAAGTACAATAACTAGCATTTACACAGGATGGAGGCATTCAAAAACCTTCATGTTCAGGACTGTGCAAGCAGAAGTTTCATGGTCATGGAAAAGCCCTTTCACCTATAGCTATTTAAAAATTATTTATAGCACTACCAGTAAAAATAAATTTATAGGAGAGGAAATAGACAAAAAAATCTGTAAATAACATTTTGGCTTTCATTGGAAATAAAAAAGAAATAGCCCTGTACACTTCACAGAAAAAACAAAACCAACCTATTAAAGACTATTGAAAACAAAATGTATTTTTTGTTTAATTTGATTGTTTAGTTTTAATAGTTTAGTTCTGCTTTCCATAGAAAATTATTTCGTTTTGATCAGGTGTGAGGTGTCTTAAGAAGCTTATTTTCATGATAGTGTTTAGAGGTTTTGAAATTCTCAAGTGTTTTCATATTTATATATTATTAAATTGTATTTAAAGCCTTCATTAAAGTTTTATAACAATTGCACTTCACTAAACTAAGCTCAAAATTTTACTCAGTCTGTTTCTGTTTGTGCATATGAAGTTAAGAGAGTTATCATTAACCCCAGCTGACAGCTCAGCCCTGCATGGCTGTTTGCTCATTGCCTGGCAGTGAGCTGGGGGGGAGAATAGGAGGAATAAAAGTGAGAAAACTCTTGTGTTCACGAAAAGACAGTTAAAATAAAGCAAAAGTGTCACATACAAGCAAAGCCAAATGTGGAATTAATTCCCTGTTTCCCATGGGCAGGCAGGTGTTCAGCCATCGCCAGGAAGGCAGGGCTTACATAACAGTGATTTGGTAAAAAAAATGCCATCACATACATAAACCACATTAAACACCCCCTCCTTTCTTCTTCTTCCTCCCACCTATATTCTGAGCATGATGCTCTCAGGTGTGGAATATCCCTTGGGTCAGTTGGGGTCTGCTGTCCCAGCAGTGTCACCTCCCAACTCCTTGTGCTCCCAGCCCCTTTACAGGAGGTGTTGTAATGAAAAAGGCATCAGGGGAGTTGGGTGAAGAGTAGAAAACACCTTGATCCTGTGTAAGGGCTGCTCAGCAATTAACTGAAACATGCCTCTGTTGTCGGCAATGAACAAATCCATAGAATAGTCCCAAGTTAGCTACTGTGAAGGAAAATGTCTCTATCCCAGCCAAAACCAAAATGGGTTACTAGGTTAGAATAATAATCCATTGGTTCTTTGCTGAGTCAAAAGACTTGTGTGAAGACACAGTTATATATATGAACACATGTGGATTATTGTTTATATTCAAATGGGCATAATAGAAATGAAAATAAGAGAAAAAACCAACAAAAGAGACTCTTGTGTTAATAATTACAAGTCTATAATTTGAGTTAAACTCTTTGAGCACCTTTTTTTTTTTCCATTCCTTCCAGGAAAAGTTAAAAAAGCACTTAAAAATTCTTGCCAAGTAAGCCAAGAATACCAAGAGCCTTTCCGAACTTATTTTGTTTCCATTTTCCAGTCTCAGTAATCTCTTTCCTGCCAGTGTCTAAGAAAACTTCACCAGCAGAGTATCAAAACAAAGAGATCCGAATATTTCCTGCTGGGTCTTGTCTGTCTTCAAATGCAATAATTTCTTGATGCCCAGGGAGATGTGAAGAAAGAAAACCTCTCCAATTGTTCACTGTGGAAGACAGGCTGGTCCACTCCTAGTAGCTAGGTGAAGCATTAGATTTAATTATAATCATTATCTTAATGTAAAGCCTCAGGTATTATGAGGATGTTGAAGCAAGTGCTGCCCTTCATGCTCTCTCCAGCATGGACAGCAGTGAAAGCATCATCTCAATACAGAAGTCACCACAGCCAAACCACCTTCACAAACATGCTGCAGAATTTTCTCTCAGAAATTGAATTAAAATGTATTTAAAAAATCTCCAAACAATGATCAGTTGGTAACCTGTTTTTTTGACACTCGTTCAAAACTGGAGAGAAAAATTTCTCAGGGGATTTCCAACTCTGTATCCCAGCGCATGACAAGTAATACCAGCATGATGACACCTCTCATCACTTAGATAATTTTCCCTTATTAATAGATTACAGACATGGAAAGCTGTTGCTATGCTTGTATTTTTAGCTATGTTTTTGTGCCTAAACTTGAAAGCTGCTTTTTTGTATTGTTATTAGAACCCTTAGTAATGAAGAGATTGTCTCACTAACCTCTACAAGTTTTTATAAACGTGTTGGGCTGTTTTTCTCACTTCAGAACCCTTAAGATTCCTGTGGCAACAGCAGCAATTGCTTACAAGAGAAAATAATGATAGAGAAATATCTAATGGATTTTTATCTGTCTTTAGTGCAGTATAGCAGCTGGAAACGAGGAGGAAAGCTGCCATCCTGTACCCAGTCAGTGCTCCCTGGGACAACATCAAGAGATCCATGGTTCACTGGCACTCCACAGAGTGCCAGGGAGCAAACTCTAGTTTGCCTTAGGAAATGAATGACTTGTCTCATTATCCTGGTAAATGCCTCAGGGCAATGAAGAGTCAAAGAATCATTCTCTTCAAGCAATGCATTTTGGGGAAACTATCTCTAACTGGAGTACCTTAGAGTCCTGAGAAAATCTTTCCTCAAGAGACTACCTCATTACCTTTGTGACTGTAGTGTCATTGAATTCCAGAGAGAAGCCTGAGCTGGAGAATTGATGAGGAGTAGAGAGGAGTCAGGACCCTGCCCCTTTGAAATACATACCTTTATTAGGAATCAAATGGCCTTTATGTAGTGAATGTTTGGCTTATTATAAAACTATACTTGCAAAACTAGTAAAAAAAACACATGTAAAATGGGCTAGATTTGATAGGATGTAAAATTATTTGAAGAAAAAAAAAATATCTGTGCCTGTGTGTAGGAGGTTTGTCATTTTTCTTCCTAAGAGAAAAGTGTGTGGAATAGCAGCACTGCTACAACTTTAATTTTACTAAAAATGTGCTATTTATATCTATAAATGAAATCTTTCACACTGAAAGTCTGAGTTTGGAAAGTTATACAGAAAAAAAAAAAGGAAAAAGTTTAAGAAATTTATTTTAGAACTTCCATCAAAAATTCTTCCACCATGGAGGGTGGGAGCTTTGACTTAAATATGATTAGCTGCCCACATTCAGAATTAAAGATTTCAGAATTCTTTTTAGCTACATTTTTGAGACCTTGATTGCTGGATGCTCCTCACCACTTTCCCACTAAGCCAGAGTAAGACCATTTTATGGAAACTGCAAGCTCATACTCACTCCTGTATTTAAATAAATAAACAAACATGTTCCCATACAGACGTGAAACTAGAATTTCTTATGCAAGCCAATGATCTATTTCTTTATCTATTTCCTGAAAAAAAAGTCTCATGATTACTTACCAAATTTTTAAGCCTCAGAAATGAAATTAACCTGACTGATTTAAAAGATTATGATAATGAGGATGAACATGTAAGTAACCTGTAAATGTGCTGAGAGATCCTTTGCTTCATGTTTTGCATTCAGTTTCTGTGGTGTATTTTTGGCATATTATGTGCTGTTATTTGTGATACGATAATTTACAGTTAAGAGTCCTTTGGGTTTGATTTTGTTGTTTGGTTTTACTTGAATTGGGTTGGAGTTTTTTTTTTTTTGTTTGTGCTTTGGATTTTTTTATTCATGTTATTTTTCTTGTATTTTTTTCATAGCTAAATATTCAGGCATTTAGAATAGAAAGTTCACCCATTCTTTGTAATACTGCTGCTCATCGCCCACATACCCAACCCTGCTAAGCTGCCTTGGGTAAATTGGCAACTAAGATTTCAGGCAGAATCTTTCTCACTGTAATCCCCCCCGCCACTGTGAAATAACTTCCTAGCACCTATATCTCAAGGGCATTTTTCATTCCCATACTGGAGAGCACTTGCTGATGCAGTTGTTGAAGGAAACTCTAAGCCACTTCAGTCTAAGAGTTTGATTCACAAACCTAAATAATTTCTGAAATCCCAGACATGTTTCCAAACTACTAAACTGTAGAGCATGCAAAGAGTTCCTGCTCTCCACTCCATTCTTAAAATCAGATGGTTGCAAATGAGGATTTAAACACTGATGTGTCCAAACTCTGGACAGCTAAACTCTGTTTTAGTAATTACTGAACTGAGAGGCCAGTTAGTAATCACAGACTAAAAGAAAACCAGACCCTAAAGGCAATTAATTGTTTATTTAAAACTTAGATATATCTGAAGTAGCTGAGCTTGATAAGTGTGTTTTTAATGTTTTTATTTTTGTCCCTGCGTGAATTTATTAAGTTCTTCTAAATTTTTAGGACCCTAATTTGTGGATTAAAATCTAAAATACTCATTTCATAGTAGCATCTACTGAGATAGTGCTCTTAGGCAATTTCAGCTGTCCTTTGTCTGACTCAGAGGTCCCTCCAACTCAGGACAATGCTGCTGTCATTCCCCTGTATGGGAGCCAATCTAATATTATGGCTACAGGAACTGAGTATCTAAGCCAACATTATGTGCTTCATTTTGGGATGGGCATCTTTCAATTCTAGGCAGTACATTTTTAAGCACTATAATGTTTTATCTCTTTGTTTATCTTTCAAGGAATTTAGAGCTAAATTCACTATATATATAGAAAAAGAAATAGATATGCACGGGAACATCTCTTAAGTCCAAGACCATATAGAAAAGAAATATCCTCATTTGGACTTCAAAATATCTCTCAGTAGGAGAAAGAAGAATTAAAAGGCTGTAGTGCTCAACTATACCACTCTTCAATCTGAGAGATCATAGTCACTTTGAAATGTGCCACAATTCCAATTCAGTAACAACCAAAAGTGTAAGGACAAGAAAAAACCTGAGGAATTTCAGAACTCATACTCCACTGCTTCATTTTAGGAAAGCTTTTTTTTGACTTCATCTCTCTAGGAATTTGTGAGGACCATGAGTGTATTCATACATCTTTGTGAGAAAATAATGCCTTTCATAATGCTCCAAAAGTTAAAGAGAAGCATCCAAGCCTTTCATCTGTAATAATGAGTCCATCCTGCTCTTAAAATATCTTTTGGAGTTTCTATCCATTAATAAACTTTAGGATAAAGCTTTTGAAATTCTGTACTACTGTGTGTGAAGAGGGGACTAAAAAGAGCAGGAAAAACAATTTTCTGGCAGCAAGATTTAAGAAGAAACTGTAAAGTGGTTCTTGTGTCCATAATTTCTTTATGCTAATCAAGATAAGTTCAGAGTCTGCTCCAGGCTATCTTGCTCAAAGAGCAGAGACCCAAACAGACATTGTGTTTTCCAATTAGAAGATTGGAACTATATTAATTGCCAAAGGTTATCTGAAGTTGAATAATAATATAAAGCATTTGAATTATTTAGAAAACTTGGATAGTTACCTCTGATTTTAAACATTAAGGGTTATTAAAAATCAGAAAATGTTAGGATGCATTTTACTTTATTTAAAATTATTTGAATAGGGTTTCCTAATAAAGAAAAAAAGCCCCCCACTTTTAAAATGCAGAATTGCTTTTCTGCCTACAAAGAATTGACACAAACTGTCAATATCAGATTTGCAGATCTTAAACTTCTATATTTTTAGAAATGAGTTCATGTATACATCTTCTGTGGAAACTAGGCTCTATTAAAAACTGTTGTGGTATTTTTAATTGGAAAATTCTGATGAATAGAAAATAATTTTTAGGTGTTTCCTTGGACCAGGAAAGAAATCCAGTCAAAACCAGATGGATTTTGTGGCTACCATTATCTAGAATCTTATTTGGTATAAAGAAAAAAAAATGTAGAATTTGGACTGGGTTACAGTTTTATAAATACCATGTAATTTTTATGAATATAAAATATAAACATCTGGGTCCATTTTCCAAAGGTCTTCTATTATACCTGTTCTATTTAAATAGATAGTAAAAGAATCAATATAATACAGAATTGAGCCCTTCCTCTTAGATAAATCTACAAGTGCCTTATATGTTGAGCTACTCTAAGAATGTGTTCTTGGAAGAATTTTTAACACAAGACTTCTGAAATTTTGTTTTCCTCAGAGTGGACAACAGAAACGTGTTTAAAATCTGTTCACAGAAAGAGAAAATATCTCTTGCTCAGCTCTACTAAAAACTAATATCTTTGTTGCCTGTAATTTCTTTAAATGAACTGAAGATCTGTTTGGGTTGAGGGTATGATCACAGTTCCTTGAATTGCATAAATTTACAAATGTCAAATACCTAGACAATAATTCTGTAGCTCACAGTTAAATTACTCTCCTCTGTTGAGAAAATGACAAGAAGCCAATAATTAATTCAGAATTTCTTTGCCTCCCAACTCACTAATGATTTGAAGAGTGAACATTTTTAATTTAGGCAATATACTTCAATGTCAAAACAATTCCAGTGTCACCCTGACAGGTATTATCTTGTTTATGTACAGTACAGTAAGACAGAAATAAAAAGAGTTATTGTATTCAGAAATTATGTGACTCATTCTCATATTCACTGTCTTTGGATTAATTGCTTCCTTGAAATGTAACAATACTGTTCATGAAAATGTAAACAAAATATTGAATAGTTTTCTTAATATTGCAGTTCACAATGCTTTTACGCTGAAGAATGTAGAATAAAATATGGTGGTCTAAAATTGTCATAATTCACTTAGGACACTAGTGACGTTTAGAGAAAATAAATATTTTACAGAAACATTCACAAAATACTGATAAAACTATAACTTACATCTTTGCAAGTTTAGGATAGAATATAATAGAATAGAATTAGAATAGAATAGTGCAGTTACAACAATCACCTAGTTCAAGTGCCTGACCACATCAGGTGTGACGAAAGGTTAAGGCATATTCTTAGGGGTGTTGTTGTAATGCCTCTTGAACATTAACAAGCTTGGATTATCAACCACCCCTCTAGGAAGCCTAGTGTGTTTGACAAGTGTTTTTCCAACCTCTTGGTAAAAATAAAATGCTTCCTGATGTCCATTCTGAATCTCCCTTGATGCAGCTTTAAAGCATTGCTGCACATTCTGTCACTGGATACAAGGGGAAGAGTTCAGCACCTCCCTTTCCATTTTTCCTCCTCAGGAAGATCTAGAGACCAAGAATCTAAATTTAGTGTTCAATCAGACCCATGAGTATGGTACAGCATAATAGGATCCAAGAGATTAAAAGTTACTTCAGTAGTTTTGATATATAATATAACATGTCATTAGACATATACCAAAGGAAAACAAAATATCCCCCTCCTTTCCCTCAAACTTGTCATGAAGGAAGGAGATGAGGGAATCTTTTTTCTCTGTTTGGTATGCTGCTCTTCTTGAAGGTTTATTGCAGTTTTTGGAAAAGCAAAATATTTATACAAAAGGAACAGCAAAGTATTTCACTATCAAAAGACAAAAGGTGAAAGGAGAGAGTGTACCCCATAATTTTCTCAGTCTTGTCTTCTGTTCAGCTATCTAAGGCACAGTGGAGTTAATTAGAATGTTTTCACAAGAGAGTTGAGAAAGGTGGATCACAGGGGGTATGGGTTTAGAAATGTTATTAAGTTTGCATTCATGCTGGCTTTCTTGGGTATGATGTGCCTTTCTAAAGCTTTAGTTTCTAACAAAACTGGAACTGCAGCCACAGCAGCAGCAGGAACAGATTTCTGAGAGTAAAACAGTCTTGCCCTTCCCTGATCACAGCTGTGTATTTGCTGGTCGTAGTACTGTATAGCAGCGAACAAAGATGAAGAAAATATTAAAAGGTCAGCAGCTCAGATTGTAAGCAGCTCATTAGAAAATAAGGATGTGTATGGAAAATCTGGAAATTTGTGGATAATATTCCTTAAAAATGGGTAATATCAGTTCAAAAAGGAGCTTCTCATCACTAGAGACCTACAGAGGACAAAAGTGTGTCAAAAGGCTTCACAGCAAGGAAGGATTTACAGAGAAACTGACAGGTCCCCATCTCCCTGACAGACTGCTGGCATCACACACACACATAGCATTACACCAGAGAATCTCTGATTCCTCAGGAATTGTGTAGGGCTGGCTGTGCTGTGCACATATGACCACTGACTTCTGTCTGTGTCAGGAAGGACAGTAGTCCCATGGCAGCCTGAAGCCCTGTGACACTGAAATCCAATTCCCAATTCCATAACCCTCCTGTCTCATTCCATCAGTGGGGGTTTGGGAATCTGTTCCTGTCAGGGCTACTGTGGCTGCAGAGATTGCTTTTATTCTTCTGTTATTCTCTCCTCCAAATAAACTTATCTCTGCTTGGTGACTCCTGAAGGAAATGCCAATTGTTACTGAAACCTTTGGATGGCTATGGAGTGCACATTCACTGAAGTCTAAAACAGAAAAGAGAAAAGAAGAATAGAACTGAAAAGCAGTGCAATACACTAGTACAAAACTGAACTAGAACAAGAGAGACAGATGCTCGGTGACATTCCTCTTGTCTCAACCTATTTGCTGCCTTTTCTGACATGTCAGACAGTCACAGTCAAATCAGAGTTGGCTAGGTCAGAAGCAAATATGGCCAGGAAGCCATACAACTGTATTATCTCAAGTTCATGTACCTTGCTGCTCTACGAGGCTGATTAATACAGCATCTGATGCTAAACCCAGCCCAGACAGTGAGACTTCAGGGCATGAACAGTAGCAAAATTTCCAGTGTTTTAAATGAGTTTGCATATAAATGCTTATGCATCCTGATGCTGCTTACCATTTTTGGAAGGTTTTTCTCGATTTATCTGTTGAACATAAGCATCTAAATCCACCTAATTTATACTTTTATTGCTCAATGCTGGTTGGCTCTTATCTATAGCAAATTGTTTATAGCCTTTAACTGCACCGTATGTCACCTGGAACACAAGAATATAGTTTCGGGGTTGTATAATAAGAATATAGCACACGGTACAGCCCATTAAGTACATGTTGACCTTGCTTTGAACAAGCTACATCTGGAATTTGCATCACTGACAGTGGCAGCAGTTAGAGTACTCAGCTGGGATATCAGTTTCCTCCTAAGTGCTTTCCACTTGACATGGTTAACTGAACTTAACCATGTTAACTTCATGTAGTGACTTTGGATGTAAGTGATAAGATGGCTGTGCTTTGCTCCACTGCTCTGACATCTTTAAACAACCAAAGCTGATACTAGAAAATGAAATTAATTTGTTTTATGCTCAATTATTTAGATATGAACTTTCCTGAGTGGCTAATGTGCCACAAGCATCAATGACTGCTATTTTTAAGCAAGTCCAAAATAACAGAATAATTTCTCAAAGTGGAAACTTTAGGGTAATTTCAAAATGCCATGAAAAAATATTTACTAAAGCAAATGATCAGAAAATGGCAGTTGCTTAGTGCAACTAAGTGCAGCTTCATACCTGAAACAGGTTATTGATTTTCCTTGGCAAGTACTAGAAAACTTCACTTTCTGTGTAACCTGATGACTTCGGTAATTTAGGATGCAGTTAAACTCTGAATTTGGGAATGAAAAGAACCAACTTCACCTCATAGCTGAAGCAATTCCCAGTGATTTCTTTTCCCCACTCATGCACTGTTCCTTCAGGAAGTCTTATTATTCCTTCCCAATTGCACTATTTCTTGTGTTTTACTTCATTTTGTGTGTTCCAGAATATTGAATCAGGTTAATCCTTTTCAATACACCTTTATCTATTTTCATGTAGCTTTGTGGTTTGGGGATTTTTTGCAATCCTTTTTTTCCTGAAGTCAGGAAACATAAACTTTCCAGCATTTTAAAATCCAGTATTAAAATACATATTATTCTCATAGCTGAATGATTTTTCAATTTAAAAAATCATCAAATAAAACCATTTTTAAAACCATGTAATAAAAATCTTCTAATATTCCCCAGGGCGATAAAATTATCTCTTACACTGTCCCTATATTTTCCACTGTGATTATGGACAAATGCAGTAGATGTATTCAATTACTGCCCTCTTGTTGAATTTCCTATGTAATCCTAGTCCCTATTTGTCCCCAGTTTGTCCCTTTTAAAGAAAAAAATATTAATTTGATGCTTAAAATGAAGCAGACTGGTCTTTGCCAGCAGCGGTTACTCTGCCATTCACGTATGTAAGTTCAGATTAAATATAGCCCCTTGAGAAGAAATAAAACAAATAAACAAGAGGTCCTAACATCTGACAAATTTCCTGAGGATAATATTTATCCTATGTGACCTAAGCAAAATCACTCAAGTCTTTCATATCTCTTTCCCTTACAGCAAAAATAGAATAATTGTATACATGGACTTGAAGAGAAAAAGCACATATTTCAGTTTTCATTAAGAGGGTAGAGAGGGCAGAAGTCTACACAGAAATAAACAGGAGCAATGTGTCTAAGAATTACCTTGAAAACTGCAATAAGTGAACCTACTGCTACTATAGATCTCCATAATATAACTTGACTAAAATTTACACTGAGTTTTTTACATATAAGTCACCATGAAATATATTAATATTGATGAAACATCACCTTCTGCTTGACCTTAACTATAGCAAATCCATTTTTCTTATAATAATAGATCTAGTTAGATATTTTTCAACTAATTTTTTTTTTTTGTCAGAAGAACACAGCTTTTAATGAATGGAAAAATGAAGGCAAAGTGAAAAATGTTAATGGTAATAGTTTCAGTTTTCCATTTAGCTGCTATAATATTAGAAAGATTAGCTTTCACAAGCTTGAAATCTTTAACTGCTTTATATCACTGAACTGGCTTTCATTCCCTTATCATATAGAGAATGAGTTATTTTTGTTTCCTTTCATGTTTCTCTTCTTACCCATAATCTGTCACAAAATGATGAAAGGTCAACTTCTGCATCTGTATGGTTATGATATCAACATTTATCACTCACTGGTTAAATTTATAAACAAACTCTTCTGCAGTTTCTGCCACTGTAAGCTCCTACAACTTAAGGTACCTCATTGTTGTCATAGAGAAAAATTGTTCAATTCACATAGCTCGAATCAGATCAGGACCAGAGAGGTAGTAAACCACACATAATTATCTGGCAGACTACATATTCAGGTTCATCAGCAATACTACCAATAATGCACAATACCAGAGAGTAGGAAAATGTTATTATACACGTAGAAATTTCAAAATCTATTTCTGTAACTAGCACCTCACTATGGCACCAGCATGGACATGTGGTCCCACATGATCCTTGGGAACCTGGAGGGGACTTCCCCCTCCACCATGGAGCGTGGTGGGTGCCATGGAGCCTGGATGGGTGCTGGATCTGGCCCAGGGTGATGCTTGGCAGTGCCTAACCATGGTCACTACTCCTCCTCTTGTTCCAAGGGGTCTTCCCCACTGGTATTAAATACTTCCATTACTTCCATGAATCTGTGGCACTGCTTACTTTCAGATCGACCAGTCTCGTTGTTTCCTGGGCTCACTCCAATGCTTATCAAAGTTCTTTTTTTCTCTTGTGCTGTACTTGGAGGATTCTGAACAATAAGAATCATTCACATGTATAAGATCCTACACCAAAAGTTGTGTCATTGCCTATGGAAAAATAACTGCTACAATATATATATACTTTTTAGGGGTTTTTTAACATTTTATATGCCAGTAGGATTGTAATGGCATTTCGATACACTTCTCTTACAGAAACTGCACAGATATATAGTTTAACTGATATTCATGTTATTACATTAAAATCATACAGTGAAATCCTATATCAAAATGGATAAGCTTAGTACTTGAACAGCATGTTTAATGATTTGGGTTTTTTTCCCAGTTAGTATTTTTTTTCAGAATATTTGTGCCAAAGGGCACGAAAAAATATTTTTTTCTCTTGTATTTTATCCATTTAGGGGGAAATAGACTACTGGTAGAACTGGTATCTACATTATCCACATTAGAGACTTAGTTTAAACAATTTCTGATTGGATCCTTTGAAATTAGTGATTGTCAGCAGTTGATGTCCATTAGATGTAATCCCCTGGAATCACTCTTCCATGTTATTTTTATCTAAAAGGAACTCAGCTTTAGCAGTCTGGAAGCAGACTGCATGGCACACCAGGGTGTTGGTGAAGATAATGGGGAAATTGATTTGTTTCTGAACTATGACTCTCATGAAGAGGCACCCATTATAAAAGACTGGCTCTACTATTTAATTTTATTTTCCAATTAAAATTCCTTTTTTTTTTTTTTTTTGGTAAAAGTCAATTAATTGCTTTAGACAAATTTCTGCAGCTACAACTGCATTTTTTGGAAAAAATCCAGAATTTAGATATAGGTCATCATTATGTAGATGTCGTGCTGCTGTTAAGTGCATCTTTTCTAAATTCCAGGCAACTTTTCTATCATCCATTAGAAGTTTGTCCAACAATAAATGGAAGGTGTTTAGAAGGGAAAGTCAAAGGATCACAGAAAATTGATTACATGTGTTTAAATTAGAAATGTACATGTGAAGTTTCCCCTGCAAGGGCATTGTAGCTGATCTTTAATTGTTTGGAATTTGTTGCTAAATCCTAAAGCAAAACAGACTGATAGAAAACTTAGTGAATATAACGAATAATAATTGCTTATCACCAAGTAGAAAACACATTTAGTTAAAGTATATTAAATCTTTGAAGAGTTAATATGAAAGAATAAAGAGATTTTAGGAAGCTTTTAATAAGGAAATAGTATAAGGTGTCATAGCATAGTGCAAGAGAAGCAGCATTATGTTTTTTGCTTGTGTACTTAACAGAAATTTTCAAAGTGGTGGTTAGAGATGTGAGATGACCAAGTGAACTACCTTAGGGTAAAGCCCAAGGCAGTAGTGCTACAGCACCGTGGGAATGTAAAAGGTGCACAGTGGAAATAGTTCTTTGTAAAACCTATGACAGCTGTAAGGACAATAAATAACAGTTCCACTGAAGACTCTACAACTTGGAAATTTCCTAGGATATAAAAGTTCAAATTCTCATCTACATAACAAAAAAGGAACCATTTTTTTAAATAGACCTTAGATTACAGGTGGTTTTGAGATACATAAAACTACATTCTTTAGTGATTTAAAAAAAAAAATAGATCAATAAATAGATAAATTTTACAATTATATAATGTGCTTATAATGTTTTATTTAAAAACTGCCAACAGCTTCTGCTCTCGTTTTTATAACTAAGAGTGTAGAATTCATCAAGCTGAATGTGAAGCATCCCTTCATGCATCAAGCATGGGAGGGGGCTTGGTACAGAAAATAATTGCCAAATAAGTTAGTTTCACTTAAATCTTTCACCTTGTGAACTCCATCTGTGACACACACAGGTATTTGTAATTCCTTTTAATTCCTATGTAAATTATCATGTTTATTTTAATAAAAAGCTGATTACACACAAAAAAGCAAAAATAAGAATTAAAAAGGAAAACCAGCATTTTGGTGGTTGAGGTAAAAGTAGTTGAGGTATATTGTACTATGATACATATATATCTGGAAGCACATTTTTCACTGAACACAGTTGGTGATTGAATTGCTAAATGATGATTTCAGTCCTCCTGGGCTAAAATATTACGGTCAAAATGTTGATTCTTGCTTGTGTACATTCAGAAGATTTTACCGACAGTGAGATGGTTGAATTCCACTTTTGCAGTCACAAAGTTTCTTTAGAACTTTATGGCTCCTTCAAAGCAGAGGAAACCATGCTCTGACCATGAAGATATTTTCAGAAGATATTTTTTTAAAGCAAGTAACCTGGAAGATACTGAGTCATAGCAGTCTGTGGAGGCAATTTTGTGGATGCTGCCTCCAAAATATTTTAAATGCCACAATACTTACCACTGCTATAAGATAAGATGAAGAAATGTTCAAGAATTTAAACATGTATTTCAGATTATATAATTGTGCATCTCCTGAGGGACTGTACAATAGCTGTTATGAGGAGTTCCAGCTTGGGCAACCAAAAGAAATTTGGTAAGTACTGAAGTGTTAGACTTAAGTATGCATGAAAGCACTCTCCAAAACTGTATCATGATTCACACAAGGCTGCACACTAAGATATGTTATATTGAAGTCGTAAGAGTCATAGCATCATAAAATTATTTGAGTCAGAATGGATCTTCTTGAAGTTCATCTAGTCTAACCCCATGCCCCCAGCCACCATCACAGGACATTTCCCTAGGTGTCAAGGTTGCTCAAAGCCCTCATTCAACCTGTCCTTGAATACTTTCAGTGATATTAGACATGCTGCTAAATGGTGTTGCATTTGACATATCTCTCTGAATTTAATAGGGATATATGTGATTGAAAATTTGCTTAAGACTGTTTAAAGCTGTAGAACTAATTTTCAACTCTGCTTTTCTGTTTTTCTATTCCACAGGGTAAGACACTCTGCAATCAACGCCATTTATTAAAAATGAAAAATATGTAAAATTGCAAATTCACAAAAATAGACAGAAAATAAATAGAGAACATCTGCCCATTTCAGTTCATGAACCCAGCTCTGCCAATCATTAAGCCGTCTGATGGCTGCAATGAGTGTGGGATGTGATAGAACAGAGTGAAGTGCTCTTAGCAAAGCAGCTGGGCTGAATCAGGGCTGTCGACCTCTGGTCACCAAGATGAGAGGATCCTACTGCTGCTGTGTATGCTTCCTCTTATTTTCTCTCAGATCTCTTGCATCTATCATCAGAGGACATTTCCTGTGGATCCTTCTTTCCTGATATTTTGGATGTGTGCAGTGAGAATATACTGTCATTTACACTGTAAATTAATTTTGCTGTTTTCTTAATTTTCTTAGTTTAAGCTTCAAGGCATTTTCAAGTATTCTTTTTGTCAAAAAACACACAACTGTGATTATTTCTTTCTTTGGGTAAAATACTGTGGAAATTATATTTCAACTGATAAGAAAGGATAAGAAAAGAAAGGGAAATACAATTATATGGTAATACATGTTCTTGAACTAATACAATTTTTAATTTAAATTTGATTATAAAGTTTCTGTAATTTTGATCCAGTACTGTACCATGTGAAATACACAGTATTATAATGTTTTTTATTTGCTTTAGGGTTTCTTTTGCCATAATGAGTTGTTTGTAAGTAATACTCAAATACAGTAAGAACTCTGACATGATATTTCTATTACAGAATGCCACTTTATAATTCACTTTATACTATTTTTTTTTCCTAAAACCTAACCTTTACTTGCTGAAATGGTCCCAAAAGTTCTTCCTTTATTACAAGTTGGGTTCCTAATTCAATACAGTTGCTACACCATTTACATATTTTCCTGTAAATGGAAATGTCAAGACACATGCTTTGTGTTTCACTACTTAAGGAATTGAATGTAGTAATTCCAGTATAGTAAAATGTTTTTAAAAGATATTAGATTTTTTCATTTTTGTCAAAAATTTAATAAATTTAATCTAGAAATATGGATATTTATGAAAAAACAATAATCTCTATGACAAAATGAATACATGTATACTTTTATATTGCATATGAATATGAAATGGCTTCAGTTGAGACCTACACAGTTTCAAAACCTAAACCACAAGCTATCAAACAGGAAGAGAAAATACACACATTAAAAATATAGTTTACATTACCTGTGGACTGACAAACCATTTGTCCATTTGATTTATATCATAGCACCTTAGAATTTTCAAAAGTTAATCCCTGTCAAATAGTATAACTAATCTAGAACTGATAGATGAAAAACTATAAAGTGTCAGCAATGGTTCACTTTAAACTGAAGGGACCTACTGAGATGCTCTTCCCCTGGGTTCTATCCAGTACTATTCAATACTATTCAGTACTCTATTAGTATTTATTACATCTGTATGCATTACCACAATGGAGGAAATTTCAGTTGCAGGACTGGATTAAAATTTCATTTTGAGACTGGAGAACTGTTAGGAAGAAAAAGGTTTAATGAAGTCAAAGGCATAATTCTGCACTTAGGGAACAAATGATTTCAGAAACTGGAAGAGCGGAGTGAGAGTAAATTGCAATCACCAGAGCAGGATTTGGGGATTAGGATACAAAGTAAACTGTGGTGAACTACTGTTGAACTAGTTTGCTGTTCTGAAAAAAAGATAAATATTAGGTTGAGGTGTGCAATTATGTGGTGTCTGTAAGGGTAATAGTTTTTCTGTACCTGAACTTGTTAAATTATAGTGTATACTCTGTCTCAAGTGTGTGGATCAGCTAGGGAAAGCCAGGGCTATAAAAATGTAATTTACAAAAACAGTCTGAAAGCATTTGACTTGCGTGGATGGAGAGGCAAGGAGGAGGTTATAGCCTTTTTCAAATACACAAAAATATGGTTGCAGACACCAAAGATAAAAATTAAAGTGTTTTGCATACCCACAGTCAAGCAAACTGGAAGTAATGGATGTAAATTGCATCAAATGAGACTTTAAGTAGAGATTAGGAAAAACATAAGCTATTTTAAAAATTAGTGATAGCTTGCCTACATGCATTATGGATTTTTCCTCACTAGACATTTATAAGGACATGTTGATCCATCAAAAACCATTCAAGCAGATGAATATTTTGTAAGCCATTTGTTTTCAATTATTTTTATCACAAACATGCTAAATATGGATGTTTCTTGGCTATTACAATGTTAACTAATAGGAGGCACCAAGATATGGAGGTTGATAATGAATGTAATTGATAAAAATGATTTTCAAGAATGTGAAGACTTACAATGCTGTTATCTTTGGGATTGAGTGAAATGGTTGAGAATCAAAATGGATGATTTAATTGATTTGGTTTCTAAGAGTGTATGGAGAGAAAAAGACATTACAAATTCAACAGCCTGGGGACTGGAAGATAAAAATATACATACCTGAGAGAAAACTCATTCAAAGACCCTATGTTCAAAAATTTAACTTTCTAAATTAGGAAAACATGATTTGCCAATAATTTCACAATAGGGAAAAATCAGTATTTAAAATAGATCATGGAGTAGCAAGTTTTTAAATTCAGAATCTCTGCTTTTTTTGTGTGAAATTAATTTCTGTGCAGCTTGTAGTTAAAACGGGACAATATCTTCCTCTTAAAATGGTGGTATTTTACAGAATATTCTGAGTTGGAAGGGACCCACAATGATGATCGAGTCCAGCTCTTAAGTAAATGACCTGCATGGGGCTTGAGCACACAACCATAATGTTATTACCCTGCTGTAGCCAACTGAACTACTTATGAGGATAGCAGTGCATAGAACATCTAGCCAAAGGTAAGTGACATATAAACCAAAGTATTCAGGAATGAATGATAATCCTGTCTTTCTGCATTCTGTTAGATAAAGGAAATTTAAAATCTTGCTACTATAACACAAAGCTACAAAGAGTTGTTGTTAAATTCTGTCTCAGAAAGGTGTATCTTCTCAGTACATTTTTTTATGGATGGAAAATTGTCACATTTGGCCTCTGAGATTGTGATATTACTTCTGTACCTGAGAAATACGCTAAGAATTTTTACTTGTCTAGGCAAAGGAAAGCCTTGACCTTTTCAGATGAAGTACCTCAAAAATATGGTGATGAGGACCACAAAAAAAACCATAATGCAAATCTTCACTTTCCCTGAGGGGAGAATCAGATCTCACGGGTTACTTGTTCCAGATCAGAAGAGAAAGTAAGATAATTTTTTTTTCCCTTTCTACATGTACTTAGCTCTCTCCACAGCATTTTATTCTGTTAAATATAACTTTTTAACCTGAACCTTTAACTTGAGACTTTAGGTACTATTAAAGACCCCATCTTGCAGAATTTTTAATGGAAGTGTACATCAAAATTTTAACCCTTTTTTAAAAAATTAATTGTTCATGGAATTTAGTTCATGTTTTACATAGATATGCAATGAAACAATCTGTGTTAAATAAAGGCTTCTTAACTGCTGATATTGTAATTTGGATGTATGTAAATTTATTACATTCATGGAGTCATTCACTATAAGTGAGTTGAAATAAATTTAATACATTTAATCCTTTCCCCAACTTGAAGAAAACAGTACGGTAATATTTGTATTTTACTTTTTAATAATGCTTTTCAAAAAACAGTTACATTGATGAATATTTGGTTACCTGCACACAATAGAGATATCGTATATTTTAATATATATATATAGTAAAATAGTATATTTTACTATTCAGACTAAAAATAAGGCATTTATTGATATATAACACCAATGAATAAGATGTTATATATCAATAAGGCATTTATTGATATAAAACAAGGCATTTATTGATATATAACACCAATGACCAAAGCCAGGGTCACTAGCTTTATAGTTAAATTTGCAATGTCATTTCAGCTTCACTTCCTAAACTTTTTTAGATGGTTACATTTTTAAATTATTTTCTTCTTCTAAATTTGACTTATACCCTCTACTTTACTTCTGTTTTATGTAGCTTATGATAATGGAATGAAGAATTATTAGAAGTTTGTCAGTATCACGGGTCAGAAATCGCTACAGACTTCCTAGAAAACTTTGGGTGATAATGACAGGCAGTGATTGCAGCAATGTAACAACATTTTGGGTTCTGTGACACTCTTCAGCTACTGATCAGAGGCGAAATTACATGTAAGCTATTTGTTGTTTATCACCTAGACCTAAATATTCCTTTAATATGATCCAGGAAAATCTAAATTATTTTATGATTTAGTATTAACTAGTCTTCCCCAGTTTCCAGAAACCTGGTTCTTAGGGCCTCATCTTCCGTGTAATCTATGGTGGAGCTAATGTCAGGGGCTCTGAAGCAATGCAGAGCAGCATTTGCTTTGCAATGCAGAGCAGCATTTGCTGTGGTGTCAGGCACTACCAGGGCTCAGCACCAGCTGGGCGGGCTCACAGTGGGGTTTCTTCCTGTGGAAGAGCATCCTATGACCCAGGGCCTCCTGTGCTGCTCTCAGCGATTCAGAAACCTCTAAGCAAAAATTAATACCAAAAGAAAAAGCAGTTAAAGTCCTTGTACCACTCTACTCACGGAAAGGAAATTTGATTGGTAAGAGGGATAACAGCAATTCCATTGGCATGCCTGAATTTTGTTTAAGGTCATATCAAAGGCCTGGTATCTTCATTAGATCATAGCATGAGAAAAAGATGAAAATGCAAAAAAAATCAAAATTATAATTAAGTTAAAATTTGATTTTACATGTTTCAACTAGAAGTAAACTACCAAAATTAAACTGAAGAATTTATTTTCTGAGTGAAAGACACATAGAAATTAATGTTTGCATCAAACATTCTTTAGGCTTCTTTCTGCATTATTTAATCCAACGTGATCGAAGTTTGCTTTTATTCCTTTTTTAATCTTTCAATAATAAGTCATGGGTCCATAATATATAAAAGACAAAAAAAAGGTAGAATTCAGTATTTATAAATATTGCAAACACTTTTATTGTAATAAATGGATCTACCTTTCTGAAGTCATAGATGACTACAAACAAAACTACAGAAAGCATGTGTATTTAAAATGTTGTAGAAAAAAAGTTTCTGACTCATTTGCACAGGTAGCAGCAAAGACCTGCAGTATATGACAGGCAAAAAAAAACCCCAAACCAACCACAAGCCACACATGTACTAAATTGCCATAGCCAAGGGATGAGTGCATACTAAAGTAACTCAACTATTAAAAACTAATTTCCAGTGATTTTAAGATACTGCATTCTTGGTCCTGTACATATGTGGATGTAGCCCAAAGGCAGGAATCCTGCTACTTCTTGAGTCTGTGTTACTGTTCTAGTGTCTTTGAACAGTGTAGTAGGAAGCAGAGATCAGAAAGACTTCTTGTACTTTTCACACTTTCCTGGAACAGTTTATCATGACTGAGTCATAAAGGGAACAGATTGTAATATTGTCTTGCAAAAATCCATTGACCTTGGTAGGGATGCCTTGTGATAGAGAACTCAGCTTAGTAGAAGACATAAAAGTGGGCGCACTGAATGAGTTTCCTACACAGAAAGAACGGATCAAAAGGGTGACCTTTTATTCCTACAAAAGAGTAACCAACTAGTAACTTCAAATAATTTAACTATTCTGAGCTTGAGCCTAAAAATAATATATTTTCAAAATTTGACTCCTTTTTGGTCTCATAAAGGCAAATATGCTATTTTTGGAAAACAATCTGTCAGATAAATAAAACTGTGAATCTTGTAGCATGAAAATAGTTATTTGTTTAAATTTTACTCTAAATGAACATAAGAAAAATATTTCCCATACTAAGCATAAAGTAGGAGAAAATAAAAGTCTTTATTCAACTCACTAGCTGTGATTAAGATGTAAATCCTGATCTTCAATCAGTCATTTCAAAGTTAAACCTAAAGCAAAGTAACCCAAAAACTGCCCTGCAAATTTCTCATTACAGTGCCATTTAGAAATGAGATTTCCAGCTGAACTGCAATTTTGTTTTGTTAAACAAGCTGTCAGATTGCAATTGGTATGTGCAATATGGAAGCTATTCCCGGGTAAAATTCTGAACATATGCATAATTATCAGAAGAAAAGATATGTGATTTATTAATTTTGTTTCCATTAGAGAAAAAACAAATATGAACTGCTCACTGCAGTAAATAAAGGAGTTGGACTTGTCCATATCTGAGAATTTCTTATCCGAAGAAATGAAAAGAATACATTGTGTACTCTTGATCTTTCCTTAAAGTCACCAGTCATGAGTGTAAAAGATTGCCTTGTAGGAATCTGCTGCAGGAGATCAACAAAAAACATATAATAAAATTCTCACTTGAAAAAAGTATCTGCTTTACTGCAACAGCAACTATTTAAATGTTGGATTCTCTATCTTCTTTAGGCATGTAAAAACACTGGAATTTTTAATATGCTATTTCATTGAGTCTTATCAGAATTGTGGAGCACATTTAGAATACAACTTAAATAATTTATACTGAAACAATTCCAGTCATCTAAATACCCGCATTTTTAAATCTGGATGTAAAAAAGCAAACTAAAACACAAAACTAAACCCAAAAAACACAAACAAAAACCCCCAAACCTTCAATAAATAGGCGTATAAAAACAATCTCTTTTTTTAGTCATCAGGCTTAAAAATGGAATTATTGGACTTGAGAAAAGTTTTATTTAGATAGTTGCAGAAAAGAAATAGTTTCTCTGATTATTTTTCATTTTCGCTGTAAGATAGAGGTAGTTTCAGTTTCCAGGCGAAGTGAGTAAAAGAAAAATTAAATATATAAAAATTAAAACTATATAAAACTATAAAAAATTAAATATATAGTTGAAATTAGTATTTTTGTATAGGTGTTAAGGTCCAAACTTTTTACTTTTACCGTGAAGAAAATTCAAATATTTTATCTATTTCTCAGAAACTCATTAAAAAATTTCCTGTTTTCTAGCAAGTATTCTCAGCCTTTCAGGAAAGAGCTTCTTAGAGATTATCCCTAAATCACTGGAACAGTTATCAGCTGTGCTTCTTTTTATTTTCTTGCTATTTCCTTTCTAACTATATTTTCCCTATTTACACTATATTATATCTATACCATTACTTTCTAGCTAAAACCCAAGATTGTCAGTTTTAAATACTTACTGAAATTTAATAACAAAAGCTTAGTGGTTTTCTCTATTTCATTATTATTATTATTATTATTATTATTATTATTATTATTATTACTACTACTACTACTACTACTATTATTTTCAAACCTGCAGCTAGTATTATTCTGTTTAGGATTTGATCATCCCAGGTGTCAAAGTAAAATTTCAAAAACAGCAAATAGTTCTCCTGTATAGCATAAATACATTAAAAAATAAATCAGTGACATTACTAAGGTGTCTATAGAAAATAATGAGTATATGAGGTTGTTACTAGGTTGACATCTTAGGAGAAATGGAGGATGTTCATAGTGAGGGCATTTGTCTTCCCAAGCAGTCTTTATGCATGCTGGAACCTTTCTTTCTGGTGATGGCTGAACATTTGCTTGCTAATGGGAAGCAGTGGGTGAATTTCTTGTTTGGCTTTGCTTGCATGTACGGCTTTGACTTTATGTATTAAACTGTCTTTATGTAAACCCACACATTTTCTCACCTTCACCCTTCCAATTACCTCCCTCATATCTGCAAAAATCCAAATTCATAGAATCCCAGAACCATCATAATCATAGAATGGCCTGGACTGGCAGGAACCTTAAAGGTCATTTACTTCCAACCTCCCTGCTATGGGCAGGGACACCTTTCACTAGGCCAGGGTGCTCAGACCCCATCTAACCTGGCATTAAACACTTGCTACCATGGGAAACCTATTCCAGTGCCTCACCGTCCTAACAGGAAAAAATTTCTTCCTAATATAAATATATTTCTTCCTATAACCTAAACCACTCTTTCAGTTTGAAGCCATTCCCACTTCCTGCCACTCCGTGCTCTTGTGAAACCTCTCTCTCCATCTCTCTCGTAGGCTCCCTTCATGTACTGGAAGGCTGCAGTTAGGGCACCTGAAGCCTACTCTTGTCCTGAACAATCCCAATTCCCTCAGCTTTTACTCACAGGAGAGGTTCTCCATCCCTCAAATCAACTTGGTGGCCTACCTCTAGACTCACTCAAACAGGTCCATGTCCTTCCTGTGCTGAGGACCCCAGAACTGGAGGCAGCAGTGCAGGTGGGGTCCCATAAGACTGGACTGGAGGGGCAGGATCACCTCCCTCGCCCTGCTGGCCATGCTTTTTTGGATGCAGCCAGGAATGTACATTGCCAGTGATCCACCCCAAGCCCTTCTGGACGGAGCTGCTTTTGATCTGTTCATCCCCCAGCCTGTGCTGATAGCAAGGCTTGTCCTGACCCAGGCACAACACTATGTATTTGATATCGCTAAACTTCATGACATTCCCATAGGTGCACTTCTCAAGCTTGTCCACATCCCTCTGGATGCCATCCCATCCTACAGATCTTGTTCACCTTGGTGTTTCATTATTCAGAGAGTTGCAGAGTTAGTCTTGAGTTTTGTTTATTTTATTCATTTTACTGACACCATTATAAAACAAATACTGGATTTACTTATGTCTGAGAACACAAAAGGAGAGGGAGACAATGCGAATATAAAAATATATAAAAAAAAACCTGACAGCATTAAATTGTGATGGACAGAAACAATAATTTAAAAATATCAGCCTTTTGACCATGGTCCTGAGATATCTGAAAGTTTTCTTTTTAAAATCAACAGTTCTGAATTTTGTGTAAATTTCTACTTAAGTGGGACAGTGCTCACATAAGCATCATTGTTGAAAAAATGCTCCTAAAATTTTTCAGAAGAGGATGAATTCACTATGTAATTTCAGGAAGCCATAAGTAAACAATCAAGAAACATTTAAAATATAAGAAACATTGAAATACACTGATCCTGTTTGTTGCATTCCACTGTGGGAAACTGTGAGTTTTTTAATAATGGATGGTCAGGAACAAAATTAAGCCAAACGAGGCAAGCATTGTATCGAAGAACTGCTTATTGGTGACAAAAGAGCAAAATAAAAGGGAGTTACCCCACTAAAAATGACCAGAAAAGGCAGAGCAAGAGAAAGAAAAATGAGAGAGGGAGGAGGAAGAAGAGGGCTTTACCACTGGAGGTTGGGGAATGCCGTGGAGGTCCCAAGGCAGAGCTGTGCACGCTGCCTGCCTGGGCACGCCTCCTGCAGCAACGAGAGGCCGGACACCAGGTGAGGGGAGATGGGAGATCAGGCAGGAGGGCCAGGAGCCTGCACAGGGTCATGGCGAGGATGGGCGGTGGGCTGGCTCAGGGCAGCTGGATCACAGGTGCCTCAGGCAGGGACGCAGAGATGAGCAGGCAGGGTGCTGGTCAGGGACACAGGGAGGCAGGACAGACACGAGGGCAAGCAAGAGCCAGCCAGGGCAGGAGAGCCGAAAGGCAGGACTCCAAAAGCAAGTTCGAAAAGCCGCCAGAAGAGTCAAAAGGCAAAGGACAGACCAGCCCAGGGAGCTTGGGGTGCAGTTACTTTTTATGCCCCTGGCTCTTCCCAAAGTCTGCCTGCTGACAGGAGACCATCAGCCCAGTCTGATGTCCCAGTGCAGTCCATTGGCTGAGACCTTTTGCCATTGGACTGGAGAGCATCTCTGGGGTACAGGGTCTTTGGTGTTCCCCTGCTGAGTGCCTGTCCCATGTGAGACATGGCATGGTGGCCAGACATAGTGCCCCCAGGACACTATGTGGACACTCCAGGACAAGGCTTTGCTCCATCTTCTCCTGGCTGCCTCCTTGAGGTGGCACATGTACAACCCGACCCCCACATGCCTCTGACAACCATTGTTGAGATATAAAAAAAGTCATTGGCTCCTCACAACATTATAATTTATGAATCGTTTATGAACAGGAAGTAAGGAGGTTTTCAAATTGTGTCCTTTGTCCGGTATCTTATACAAAGTAATAACCCTAATAATATATATCTTCAATATAATATGTCCCTATAATTTGCATGTGATAGCTTTATAACAGTTTCTCTTCATGGAGAAAATAAGTGCTTACAATGTTGTTGTGTTCGTGCTGTGACAGGCCAAATTTATTTTGAGGCTTCTTATTTTATTAGCATGTCCTTTGTTACAAAAATTACAAGCTTAGACTGTTCTAGCTCTGTTTTCCTACAGTGGTATTGTTTATTTTTATTTGAATAATGGTTGCAATGTTTTATATAAGGCTTTCATTTGAGTCAATTTTATTTCATTGAGACTTTAATGACTAGTATTGGGTTTTTTCCTTGCCATTAATTATTCTGATCCCTGAAAGATAGGCTGTAAATAAATCCCCTCTATAGACCAATGTCTATAGAGCAGGTATTTGTTTATTGCAATGCTGGTGGTGAGAGGGATATCTCCACTTAACTCACCCACCTTTGTCAAGTGCTGTGGTGTATCTATACAGGAAGTGTTGCTTAGTGTTATTGTGTCGCTATAACATCATCACACAATGAGCCAGAACTAATTTATATAGTATGATCTCATGGTTATTAGATAGTTCTTTTGCACTGCACTTATTCCTCCCCAATTTGGGAGTCTTCAGGAGTCATCAGGGGTCTTTGATGAAGGCTCCCAGGGTCTTCTTTGCATCTGAACTTTTCAACTTTGTCTTCAGAACACAAGCAGACATGGTGTTCCTTGGTCTGTCTGGACTTAACGGGTCTAAATTCTTTGTTTTGTGGCTAATTGACTTTGCGCTTGCCAATTTTTATTAGTACTATACTTAGCTATCTCTAAAGCTGTTTACCTGGTGAGTTTTTGTCTATTCAGCATTAAGCAACTAGTTATCATGTACAAGCCATTACATTGTAAAAAAAGTTATTTATATCATGTTATATAGGTACAAAATTATGATTCAGGTTATATAGGTAAAAAAGTTATGATTCAGATTATATAGGTATTAGTTTATATAGATATATTGATATCAGGTTATAAGATATTTAGAACTCAAGCTATATAAGCACCTTGTAACTTTGATCTAAGTTATATAGACATCAATTTATTCAAGTTTTTAAATGCTTCTGAAGAAAGGAAAAGAGATAATTTGCTTCTGTATAATAAGACCAAGATGTTTTCCACAACTCATATGGGGTTTTTTCCTTATCTTTTAATAAATTAAAAATAAATTTTAAAAGTAATTAAGCATAATTGGCTATTCCATGCATGTTTTGAAGACTGTGCTTCCTGTCTTGGTGATAGTTTTCTTTGGGTTCAATAAATACATTTCTTTGTATTTAGTAGTTACACGGTTAATGGCAGATTCACTTTTGCATTTTTTCCCTAAATAAAGTTAATTATTCATAGCACTATAAGCCTGAGTGCCAAGAACAAAATACCAATAATAATAACTAAGTGAAAAAAAAATTTTCAGGTTTTTTTCCAAATTGTTTTTTTTCCTTCATGGAAGTAATGTTTTATATATTTTCACCAAATTAAAAAAAAAACTGTTTCATAATTCTATCAAATATACCTACCAGATGGAAGTCTTCCTTTTAGGGAGAATCCCCTCTGTGTCTTAGTACACATGTATATATGCAGTGTGGAATACAGATCTTTATTGGAGCTTTGTTACCTGTTAATCCAGTGTCTGATGCATTACCTGAATTTGTGAACTTGGAAATTCACTTTGGAAGCAAGTGAAATACACAGTGGGTATAGAGCTTTCTAGAGGAAGGATATCTATGCTGTCACATGAGCTGTTCAGGAAAAACCAAACAGCTTGTAAAAGCACACACCATTAATAAAAGAAATTTCAAAAGGTGTTCATCCCTTAGACTACAATTTTTATGCTTCTGTCTATAAGATGTTATGTTATTTTCTTGTGTTTTAATATTTTGTGGTGCTAATTCTCCTCTAGAGTACTTTTTTGTTTAGTATTATTTTGATATCTCATATTTTTATTGAATCCTAATGATTCATTTAGGAAAATATCAGGACACCAATGCACATAACTGTTATTTGTCCCAGTGATTATGACATTCAAATATACTTTACTTACTTTATAAGAATGGATGATCACCAGAAACGGTTTCCTCAGACATAAAATCCATGTCCAACTATGCATACTTACACCTTTAAGAAATTTTAGAAAGAAGAAAATACATACTTTTTATATCAGCAGAAAGAAACCCTATCATTTAGGATAATGATTAATCTGATGAAATGAGATGAAGACCCTTACTTTAATGTGTTTTTGCACAAAATCTCACTGGACTCATCAATCCTGACGTTAGTAGGCTTCATTAAGGATTAGTTAAATTAGCCATTACTTCTTAACATTATTGGCTAATTGCTTTGTGAATCTCTGGCAGCTCCAGAGTATACTAAAGCTACATATTAATACAGTAAACTTTAACTTCACACTAGGATATCACACTATTTAAAATTTGATTGATGGTTGATCTTCAAAAGCTGAAATGGGCTTTATTAAATTCCTAAGTAGGAAGAACAGAAAAGTAGAGTGAAGATTTGTCTGGTACAAATATAGTTTTTAATATGCTGAAAATATTGGTGAAGATGACCAGCTAAAATTTTCAGCTGAGAAAAAAATCCCACAAATTGTACAGATAACATCACCTTACAGTGTTTCTTGATTTGAATACTGTAGTCCCCTTTACTACAGTCCCCTTTTTACTGTAGGCCCCATGCCACATAAAAGCGTGGCATGATTTAAAAATTGACATTTAAAGCAGTAAAATGTGTTAGTTATTTCTGGAAAAATGTATTGTACCTTGTCCAGATGTGATCTTTAAATATCTAGTTCAGCTGCCTTGCTGTGGACAGGGGCTACTTTCACCATTGCACATGGCTCAAAGTCCCATTCAACCTAGCCTTGAACATTTCCAATGATGGGGCATCCACAACTTTGCTGGGCAGCCTGTTCCAGTGTCTCATCACCCTCACATTAAATACTTTGTTTTTAATATCTAATGTAATATCTGGTCAAAATCTACCTTCATACAGTTTTAAAACCATTATTTCTTGTCTTATTCTTACGAGTCCTGGTAAAATGTCCGTCTCTCCCCATTTTTCTTATGGGCCCCCTTTAAATATCAATAAGGTCTCTCCAGAACCTTCACTTGCCCGAGCTACACAATCTCAACCCTCTCAGTCTCTCTTTATGGAAATGGTCTCTCTGACCATTTCTGTGGTCCTCCTTTGGACCCACTCTAACAGGTCCATGTTGTGCTAGGGGCCCCAGAGCTGTATGTGGTGTGCAATGCAAGGTCTCACAAGTGTGGTACTGGGAAGAATCACTTCTCTCGATCTGCTGGACATGTGTCTTTTTATGCAGTCCTGGATACATTTGGCTTTCAGGACTGTGAATGCACATTTTCGGCTCATGTCTAGTTTTTCACCCACTGGTATACCCCAAGTCCTTTTCTGTAGGGTTGGTTTAAATCCATTTCTAATGCAGTCTGTACTGAAGAAATATGAAGTACCTGTTTGATTTGTCCATGCCTCTTTGTCATTTATGAAAATAATTCATGACTGCAAAATTTATGTCAGTCTACATGGTGGTCTTCTTCTCAGAACAGGTACCTATCAGTGCTTCCAAATAGTAATAAATCGACTTTGGAACACAAGGCTCAAATTGACAGCTTGAAGCCTACTACTCTAAGAACACAATAATCAGTAGTAAAAGTAATGAAAATGCCCTCTTACTTCTCTGTTGAAACTCTGTCAGGATTCAGCAGAGAATTAAAGCTTTGTGACCTGTGTGTAAAAAAAAGAACAAACCTATGTCTATTACATAACATTGAGCATTGTGCATTTGGGAAAGGAATAATCTTTGATTCCAGTCCTTGGTTCTAGAGTACTAATGCAGGGTATGAGCATTTTTATCAGGATATAACAGCAACTGGGATAGAGGATTTTCATTGCTTGTTGCTCTTTTGCTAAGGAACAGAAAATCCTGACTTCTACAGCTGCAGCACTGCAAGTGCTGGAAGACAAATCCAAGGAAGAAAGGGCACAAAAAAAGCTGTACCTCCTGTAACTTCTGGTAAATCATATTTTGGCCTTAGGTGTCCTCTGGCACCTATTCCTCTATTTTTGCAACAAGCTGGCAGTGCACTTAATCCATAGGGGAGGGGTTTTTTTCCATATAATTTGGAGTTTTATGAATTCTCATCATCATCATTGTATCTGGATAGCAAAGGTATTTCAGATAGCTAAATAAGTCCTGCCAGGACTCTGGGCTATAGAAACAGCTTCCCACTAGGAATCAGAGAGTTAATCCTGACTACCCATGCCTCAGGAGTCAGAGAGCAAAGAAGGGGTAGGAATGTCCCTGCTTTGGTGATAATCTTTGTAGTCAAGAAGACAGAAGGTCTCACATGAAGATAAATGGTCTCCTAGAAATAAAGGCTAATTACCCTGCTGGGAAATGAAGAGTGGAGAGATGAGAGTGCCAAAAAGAAAGCTGAAAAATCTCTCTGCTGTTTTTTTATTCTGTAGATCAGCACCTGGGTTTTAAGCACTTACAAGTGGAAGTTCTTGTGGCAGAACTAAGTGAATGACATTGTCACATGTTAAAACAGGGATGAGATAAAGAATTTGAATCAAAAACTGTATAACATTACAGATAAAAGACAAACCAACAAAAAACAGAACTCTGTCTTCAGAAATAAGGTACATCTCATCAGAGCTCTAGTGCAGGGAATTGTTCTTTAAATAAAAGTTTGGGATGCATAACTGGAGTCTGTGAACAAAATGCCTTGGGAGGTAACCCTGTGAGACTTCTGTCTGGAAGATGTGCCATGTAGGTGTGTTAGCTAGCACACAGCTATTACACCAGAGTCTGACTTCACAGGTAACATACACAGAATAAAGCTTTGGAGCTAATATCCTGATGGTTTTACATCAGGGATTGGGAAATTTTGTAGTTTAGGAAAAAACAGTGGAGATTTCGGTACGGCAATTACTATCTTTTTAGATGCCACAACACTGGGCTACTGATAGGCATTTCACATGCACAATACATTTTCCTGTAACTGAGGTGCATGTGAAGTTGCACCGTCATTGTAGTACCATGCTAACATCCTGTGTCTGAGTCTAAAGCAGTCAAATTCTTTTAAAGTCTCACATCCTCCAAAAGATAAATATGTGACTTTGTGTTGGGTTGAGCTTGGTTGACTGCCAGACTCTCACAAAAATCCTCTTCCTAAAAAGAACACGGGGAGAAAGAAGAATGAAAAAGCATATAGGTCAATATAAAGATTGGGAGATCACTTAAGAATTGCTATCACAGCAAAATAAACTTGACCTGGAGAATTTTAAGTTAAATTAATCTATTAATGAAATGAAGTAAGATGTATCAGGTGATATATTACGACAAAATAAGAAAACTTTCTCCTGCGCCCCTCTCTTCTTTCCAGGCTTCCTGTGATATTAAATGTGTTGTTAGCTTTAGGCAAGAAGGAAAAGCTATCTAGGTGATATCATGTTAGCTTTAGTATAAGAATGACACATACTAAGATTTCATTCTCAAAACTCATTGCAAAATCAAGATTAAGTTAGCAGAAGGGATCTAAACCTGTGACACTGATGGGTAATTGGGCAAGTCTCTGGACATTGTTGTGAATGAAAGAAATATTATTAGTGAGAGATACACTAAGCTGCAATTTACTTTCACAGAGAAATAATTGTGTTTGAATGGTGCATTGTCAGAGACAGAAAACAAGAGCTGACAAGCCCTCCTACCTCTATTGAATAAAACATGGTTAATTTGATTCAAATGTGGCAGCCCAAATTTGTGTTATCCTTTTTCAGTATTTCATTATCACAATTAATGTGGGCAGAGGGAAATCTGGTCAGTTTGTCCAGTGGTGGTGTCACAGGCAGAGTTCCTCATGTTTCTTTTTGAATCCAGCCTTGCATACTTGCTGTTGTTTCTTCTTTGAAACAATAATGAAAAATAGGGTTTGACACTATAATTGCTAATACACTTTGGTTTGTTTTTTTCCTTCTTTAGATGTGAATGCAAGAATGAATTCAATACATGGCTTCAATACATGTTACAGCATTTAAAAGTGAAGGTCTGGGGTTTTTTTCCATAGATGACCAATAATTCAGCAAAGTATCTGGACCAGCAAGTGTGTGTTATGTCACTAAATACACCTTTTAAATGACACACAAAATGTGTTACATATATAACCAATCCCACATGTAATTCCAGTTGTTATCACAAGCTATTATTCATAGCACTTTTTCTAGTAATATATTTTCTGACTGTTATTCTCATGCATCCACATTCTCTCTACTAAGTGAAATTCCACATAAATATGTGTGTAATCCCAGAAATATAATGAGGGTTTTCACATGTTTCACTATGTCACCACAACTCATATTAGCTACTGCTATAAACAGAGAGTTCTGAAGAATGCTTCAAGCTAGTGTTGATGTTAAAGGTGCACATTCAAAGATAAAGATAAGTGATATATTTATTAGCAAAGGGCAAAGAAACAGAAGAGAATGTGGCATTGTTCTTATGTATTTTCTGGCAGTGTACTGAGAAAGCCACAAGTATTTATCCATTTAGAATGAAAAATATAAAAGAAGTTGAAAGAAGTGAAATTTTGGAACATTCAGACTGATAAGTGGAAAGACTTTATCACTGCTGCTGACATTGGCCACCTGGGCCACCTGGGCATGCACTGGCTCATGTTCAGCCACTGTTGACCAGCACTCCCAGGTCCTTTTCCACAAAGCAGCTTTCCAACCACTCTGTCCCCAGCCTGTAGCTCTGTATGGGGTTGTTGTGACCCAAGTGCAGGATTCACCATTGGGCATTGCTGAACCTCATAACATTGGCCTTGGCCCATTTATCCAGTTTGTCCAGACCCCTGTGCAGAGCCCTCCAAGTGGTGTAGCAGGCCATGGTTACCCTTTGGATTATGAAGTGCTCATTCTTCCTGTACTTGTCTTCCAGTTTAGGAGACTGGTCTTACTATTAAAGCATTAAGTCCCTCAGCCTTTTCCTCATCTTTAGTCACTATTTTCCCCGCTGCAATATGTCATTATGTGAGCTTCCATGAGGTCACAGGCTTTCCAATAGATCTTCAGTCTGAGCTTTTAGATAATAGAATTCCAATAGTTTTTGAGACTGGGAGGATTAGTGGATTAGTGCCCAAGTCTTTTGACACCAAAGAACTAGGTTAAGAGATCTGCTTTGGGTCAAAAGAGAAATGAGTTTGATAATCTCTGCTTATTCCCAGGGAAACATTTGTACAAATCACAGAACGACCTTTAAACATTTTCTACTATTGAAATTCTTTACTTACAAAGGTCAAATCTGGTGCTACATGCAGAGAAAATCATCCAGCAAGGCCATGTCTTTCTCATTGAAACTGAGCTATAAATCCAAAACATACTGAGACTCTCACTACTTAGCAACTATACTCAGATGGACTATAACAACTCATATGATTCAAGTATCTCTGGGTAAATATTCACATTCTTTTTTTCTTTTTTAAGCTATCCATTTCAGTCTTGCCACTTTTCAGTTCATGTAGTGAAACAGTCAGTGGAGTTCCCTCAGGCTACAATCCAATATAGAACCTGGACATTTCTATTTTCCAGTGTAGACTAAAACAAACCCAAAAAACCACCTCTAGTTCTCTGTATAGGGTGCTGATGGACAAGTGCTGGCAGCAGCAGCCACTGGGACTGCATTTTGCTGGACATTTCCAGCCATTTCCAGCTGGCTCCAGCCCATCTGCCACAGGGCACCGCTGAGCCCTGCCGGCTGAGGTGAGGGAACCTCTGAGAAAATGTGTTAGAGAAAGGGGAATAGCCACGCAAGCAGTGTGAAGAGGGAAGGTGGGAGAAAGAGAAACAACGGTGAGAACATCAATGCCACAGAAGAAGGAAGAAAGGAGATGTTCCAGGCACCAGAGCAGATTTCTCTGCAGCCCGTGGAGGACAGTGGGGTCCACTTGCTGGAATGGATGGCTGTTTGCTGAAGGAACTTGGCTCAGGAAGTGCCACACGGGAGCAGGGCTACAGGATAGAGCCTGTGTAGATGTACCTTGCAGGACCAGGGAAAAGAGTCAGGAGGACAGAGCAATAAAGATCAACTGTTATGGACTGAACACAAATCCTGGACTGCTTAGAGTGAGGAGGCAGAGGATTGTGGAGTGAAGAATGAAGCTGAGACTGGGAAAAAGGGAGGACAAGAAAAGGTGGTTTTAATTTTGTCTTCATTTATCACCACCTTACTCTATTTTAACTAGCAATACATTAAATTTATGTTCCCCAAGTAAAGCGTATTTTGCCCATGAGGGAAATTGGTAAGTGATCTCCCTGTCTTTACCTCATCTCAGGAGGTTTTTCATTCTCTTTTCTCCAGTTGCAGAGAGGGAGAGAACAGTTAAGCAAGGGTCTGCAGCCAGTCAAGGTCAGCCCATCACAACCTATTTCTGAACTTTGTAACTCCATCTAAAAACACTTAAAAACCTTATGGCTTATGGCTATGAACATAAGCCCTATCCAAGAGCTGTCCTCAGCCCACTGTGAACTTACTCAAATACTCCTTTGTGATGGAATCCCTGGATTGCAGACAAAGATAAATCAGATTAAATTGTAATCTGCCTAGATTTGGAAAACTTTCATATCTGCATAGGGAATCTATTTCAAAGTAAATATGTTAGGATGAAATACGATTTTTGAATAACTATTGTTATGTTAGTGAATTTGACAGCTATAGAAAAGTCCTTTCAGGCCTACAAAAGACAGGAATGAATCGTTTATTGGTAATGAAAAAAGTGAATACATTTAAAAAATTTTGAAGTATAGTAAGGCAGAACCAGTTACACCAAAAAAGATTAATGCCAAAGCTGCATTTTTTATCTTGACTTCAAGCTTAGTGAAACACGTAGTGGACATACTTAATGCAGCAAATGCATCAGGCCATAATCCCAAACCTTTTTGAAGGCATTGCCTTGTAATTAATTTAACTGGACACTGAAAACAAGTGATTCTTTCACTGTTGCAAATGTTTATTGCAGAGGGTAGCATGCACTAGCACTAGAAGCAGTTTAAGCTTGTTCCATCTTAACAATGAAACAACAGGTACCTTACTGTTTTTCTTGAGAGATAATTAGTTTTCTAGCTGTGTTTATGTTTGCAATTCAGTATGAACTGAAATACAAATACAAAGTTAGTCAAGGCCTAAGAAAAATATTCTGGTACTCTGAACTCCCTGTTGCAGCGTTGTGGGCCAGATAAAAGCTTCAGTTTTGAATCCAAATAAGTGCTAAAATACTATAGAAATGGAACTTGGAAAAACAAAAAAAGAAAAGAAAAGAACCTTTACTTGTGTGGAAAAAAGACCTGTTTAGTTATCAAAAAAAGACGTGTGTCATATGGTTATGAGGTCAGATGCGATTGTGTATAAAAGAAGGCATCTGGATCTGACTAATAAATTGTTTCATCTTCTGTCAAAATTTCATTGAACTTGTAGGGTGTTTGGTGAAGGAATCATCACGAGTAAACATTAGAAGTAAATTCTACATAATGTTAAAGTCAGTCTCACTGTCAATGTCACTAAGTTACTTGTATTTATGTATAACTACAACAAATACAGTACTTTAATTATCTTGACAAAGCCTGAAGTATTGAACTATGGTACTTTTGAGAAAAGAAATTTACTTACAATCACAGATTATATTCCTAAAGACAGTAGATTTAGTCATGTTTTCAGGAAAGAATACACTTCAGAATTATCAGGTTCCAGACATATTTAATTTTGTGAAACAATACTAAATTAGTAAGTAACATCTACTATACAAAAAAAAAATTGCTCTTAAAATAGTAAGACTCTGCAAAATCACCTATGTTCCAACAACAAATTTTTAATTATTTAATGAGAAAAAACCATGTCACTAATTTCTGTACTGTATGTTTAATGTCTGATTTTTTCTCTCTGTATAATTTTGAACTACACTGTTAGGTTAATTAGGCTCTTCTCAGTTTCCTATTTTCACTTTAAAATATTTTTTTTAACATCTTGTTTACCAAATCACAATGGGCATCAGCCACTTAAAAATGAAATAAACACAAGCAATAATGAAGTTGGTTTTAAACAATATAAATTTTTTCAAATATTACTGGCACAATAATCTGTAACAAAACAATATTGCAGTAGGGAATATCTTCAAAGAAATAGAAGAAAATCGTAACAATTGACTTTTCAGCATCACAGTGGGATGTGCTGAAATTGAACTGGTCTCAGCAAAAAGCTAGAAAACAATGGTTACAGCAGCAATACATCAAAGAAATTGTGATATCTTTCACAGGAACATGAAAATTAAAGTGGTCTTTGAGGTCATGTATACTGGTCCCTGGCTATGGCAGGTCTAATGGAAAGACAGAAGCACTAGCTTTCTAGAAGATTGTTCCTAGATCATTCTTATTATAAAAATTCTTACCCTAATAAGCTCTATTTTTCAAGCTGAATTAATTAATGGTTATGTTATAGGCATTTCCCTCATTATATAATTTGTCCATCAGCTTAAATATCTTTTCTTCTCTGGAATTTGTTTCCTTAATGATTTAGGGACAGTCAGCAGGGAAGTCTGATTATTTTCCTTTTCTGAGCTAAACAGTCCAGGTTTATTTTAGACTGCTCTACTAAGTCTTCAGACCTGCTTAGAATTTAATTTTACCTGATTGTTTGCTATACTTGAATATTTTTTAAAAAAACTTTTCTCTGTTTCAGTATTATCACAGCCTTATAAAATGGCTGGTACTTCTGTATTTCTTGAGTTTAGTAGCATCCTAATGTTGTTTGCATTTGTGACAACAGTGTAGTCAGGCCATGAGTAACTGATAACATGCCAGGAAATCTTTTTTATTGTTGTTTGGTTTTGGTTTTGGATTTTTTGTAGTTTGTTTGTTGTTGTGGGGTTTTTTTGTTTTGGTTTTGTTGGTTTTTTTGTGTGTGTGTGGGGGGCTGTATTGGGTCTGGCTGAGAAGGAGTTCATTTTTCCCTCAGCAGCCCTCTCAGTGCAGTGCTCTGCATTGGTGCCTAGAAAGGTGCAGGTACACACCTTTGGTTGGTGTTGTGGGCACTGCTGAGCAGCCCTGGCACAGCATCAGTGCTGTCCAACATTTCACAGCAGGCTGTGGGTGGGCAAGGCCCTGGGATGTGACACAATTAAGACAGCTGACCCAAACTGACTTAAGGGTAATTCCATACCATATAATTTCAGCTTAGATGTAAAAGATAAGAGAAGGAGGAAGAGAGGGCATTCATCATTTACATTTGTCTTCCAAAGCAGCTGCTCCCTGTGCCAAAGCCCTGCTTCCCAGGAAGTGCCCTGACTTCCCAGGAAGTGCTGATGGGAGTAGAGAATAAAATCATTGGGTTTTAAATTTGTTTCAATCTTTGCCGGCAACCTTTCACTTTTGCTTTAGTAAACTGCTGTATCTTAATCTACGAGTTATTTTCCACCTTATTTTCTCTCTCCTGTCCAGCTGAGAAGGGGGAGAGATAGAGAAGCTTGGTGGGTACCTGGCATACAGCCAAGGAAACCCACCACAGTACCCCAATGTGCGAATCCCCCACTCATTTAAACCACAATGCTTGGAGCCACATGCTTTAGTTTTCAGCCTCATTTCCTTGCCTGAGTATGATACAATTTCCTTCCTGAAAGTAATATTACTCCCTAGTTTTCTGCAATTCTTGAACTTCATTACACAATTGCAGATTTTTTGCAAAGTGAGTCAATGAAAATATTAAGTTAAAAAGCTGCTCCACAGGGAAAGAATACTCTCTTTATTAAGAGAACAAGCATTTGTAAATTATTGTCATCTCTTGGTTTCTGTTGATTATACTTATCCTTGCTTCTCTAGGGAACTGTAATTTCTGATCTGTACTGTATCTAAAGTGCAGCTGAGATATATTACACTAGTCATATCTAGTCATTAGAAAAAGATTTGAAATTTATCAGACACAAAATACTAAATACACTAAAATTCATATTTTCATCTGTTCTATTTTCATTAAAGTTTTGATGTGAAACCATAAGTGACCCATGAATATCTCATTTGTTTGAAGTGTACTGATGGAGAAATTATGTGTTCCAAGCTCTTTTAAACACAGAAATGTTGATTTCTTACATATATTTGTGGCCAATACAGATGTTTAATAACTCAATGGTTTACCATACTAAAACTAGGATTATAAGCATAAGAAAAAAAAGTAGGTATCAATGATTAAGATCTCAACCTCCAAAGGTTTTGGAATAATGCTTCCATAAATATTCTTGTTTGAACTTATGTCATTGTTCACATTTTCAGTTCTTCGAGACACTTAATACGTACCTAATTTCAAGCATGCATAAGCCTCATTGAAGTTAAAAAGATTATATAAATTTAAAATTAAGCATTTGTTCTAAACATCTTGCTAGAAGATGTTTATATCTTGCTCCTCTTTTGTTTGGGTTTATAGAGTGGTCTTGTGAAATTCAGACAAATTTTCGAGCGTGTGAGTTCAGTAGTTCTTAAAATGCAGTGCACAATTACTGCTTTGATGTTTTGACTTCATCTAGCTAGCTCATCTAGTTGGATATTTGAGTAATTTCTTGTTGCATTTTCTTTTCCCAGAGTGTGGAAACCTTTAACTGGCTATGTGAAAGAGAGTGCTGGCATCCCATTCCAGTGGAATCTTCATTGCTGGTGAGACAATGGGAATTTCATTACATTCATCAAAGGCAAAACCAATGTCTTACAATGAGACCAGAGTAAGTCTGTATACCAGCACAGGATGGGCGTGCAGAGAACACACTGTAGGTCGCACATTTCAGCACATGCCATCATTCTGCTCCAGCATCAATCAAGGACTTTAATCAAGGCAAATGAAAATTTAAATTTTGTTTGCCTTGAATGATAATCATCAGCAAATTTCTGTCTTTGGTAACCTGTGAGTAACAGTATTATATTATTCATTGCTCCCAACAGGTGGTAGTGTTCAATTAGCAAAGTAATAGAATATAGCATATAATATTTTTTTATGGGACACAAAATATTTCAGTAAAATTCACCTTTGGATTTTTCTATTTGCAATATTTAAATATAGAAAACAGATGGTTGAATTATTTCAATATTATAGAAGGTGCTTTATTTATATTTTATTATTTGAATTTTGCTGCCAAAATTTTAAGAAAACCAATAATACCAGAAAGGGAACTTAAAAACAAATAATTCTTCTATATTGGATACCATTAATTTATTTAGAAAGTAAGCATTCCAAATTAATAATTGTATGTAGAAATATAGTAAAATATTAAATTAAATCTTTAACGACTTTGACCCACATGTATGAAGTTTTATCTTAACAAATCAGCATTCTCACAGGAAAAATATTTTACTGCATAGTAGTATCATTATCTGAAAACACACCAGCTACAGCATTGGAGATTATATCTAGTGGCTATGGTTTTCTATGTAATAGCTGCCTTCAAACAAGGTAAGCACAGCTGCCAAGAATGTTGGCTACTCCAGCATTGCTTCATAACCAGAAATAACAAATTTAACCCAGCATGTTCTAACATAAACCCAAAATTAAACATTCAGTATTCCCTATTCATTTTGGATTGTGCCACACAGTTACATTTTCTCTTTTTTGGCATTCTGCACAAGCAAGAATATAATACCAAATAGTTGTGAAATATATTCCTTCATTTTCATTCTTGAAATTGCACAAATCAACCTAATGATTTAGAAGTCTTGAAACCATCACAGAGGCATATATTCTTTTTGGCAGAAGTTTGGTGCTTCCACCTGAACACCACAAAGAAATAGTTTGTTCTGTACTCTCAGTGTTAAATTTTATTGATTGTTAATGTTAACAGCATTGAAATTTATTGAAAGCTAACTGAGATTTTAATATTTTTCTGTTTCTAGTGTCTTTGTTTGTACTTTAATATGATAGCTGAACGCATACCACTTCCCTCTTTGGTATTGGGTTGGAGTTTGTTTCCCAAACTTGGACGTTGATGAAAGTTCTTCACTTAAAGCTTTTTCTTTTTTAAACACCTATTAGATAAATCACTCACTCTGTTATTTATCTTAAAATATTTGCTAGTGCATGGAAGACTTGGCACTGACTTGAATGAATATCCAATCATCTTCTCTTCCCCTCCAGTAAAGCAGCAAGCTGAACTGAACTCTGGAGTTCACGCCCTTTGTCTGTTCTGCTGTGTTTTGTTTGAACAACTTATACTGTCTCCCTTAGTTAATTCTGTAAAATAAGGGTAATTGTATAAAGCCTTGCACACATAAAGTATTTTCTGACATAGTAAGGCAGGGAATGAAGCAAAGATTCCAAATTTATTATAGACATATTTCTTCATGACAGAGTCCACAGCTTCACTTCTGTAGAAAAGACTATAAGCCATCAACTTCTATTCACACAGAGATTTATATGTCTGTTTATCTTTGTTTCCAGGGAGTCATTTTCTGAAATTGATACTAAAATTGGAACCTGAAACAATATTTTTCTCCTGGTGGAATCCTGTTTTCTTCCATAAACTTTTTAGAGATTAAAACAATATATATGTTATCTTGAGATAGCACATAAAAATAAGCTTTTCTCATTTTTAAACAATATGAAGTACTGTACATAGGTTGAGTAAGCAAAATTTAAAAGGTTTATTGGACTTGTGAGATCAATATATGCTGTTTCTCTGTATCCCCTCTGTAATAGAGGGATTCCATAAAGAGCATCAAGTATCCAGATTAACAATAATTGCACAGGAGTAGCTAGCTTCAATGTCTTTCTTCTTCTGAAATTTATGACTGAATAATTAAAAGGAAAAGATATAGGAATTAGAATATTATCAATAGTAAGAAAGCTTCCTTTCTGGAACTAATACAAGCAAAGAATAGAATGTGCTCTATAAAGCAGGATTAATTAGTGCAAATATTACCAACAACATGTAGAAGAGGCAGGGCAGGAAGAGTTAACACCTAATTTCAAATAAAGCTTTGAGATAATTAAACATGTCAGGTAAAGTTATCAAAGGCAATAGTCTTTTTTACTTTTAGGTTTTCTAGTATTAAATATTATCTGACTAATAATACGGATATATCAAATAACCTTCTTGTTTGAGAGATGAATTAGTATTAAAAAAAAAAAAAAGCCAACTTCTTTTGAATTTTTGTTTGCTCATTTGCAGAAGTTGTTTCCCAAGGTAGAACACAACAATAACAGAGAAATAAAAGAATAAAATTATAATTTTTTTTCAAGATCTACCCACCTTTTGTGCTTTGAAACATTGGAGTTTTTCTATAAGCATTTTTCCATTTATTCATTTCATAGTATGAGGATAGCTGTAAAGCACACTATAAAAGATGACTCACTTCTGTGAGTCAAGCCTTAAGTGGTGCAGATGTTATGTAACTTGTATGCCCCCGTTGCACATTCTCACATGTGACTTCATCCCAAGGGGATAATAATTTAGCAAGAAGAGATTATATTTATTCAAATTTACTTTTCCAAAATCACTTATGTTTCATAGGCTATGGTTTAACTAATTATTTAGCAAAGCTATGGAAAAATATAATATTTATTTGGAGAACATGCATTTATCTAGGAATAGGGTGTGTGGTCTTTTGCATTTTGTAAATGAAAGAAGGTTAACACTGTGATGCATTTATTTAATTTCTAAAAACAAAGAATCTAGTTTTGATGCACTAGTAAAAGATACTAAGGGGCTGCAGTTGCCATGTCTCTACCAAATTCTTTTCCCCCAAAAGGAGTTTTTTGTGTAAAGTTAATTGCTTCCTCTCTACTGAGTAGTTATTTTTTAAAAGAAATGCACAAAACATGTTTTCAATTTCTTTCAAACAAGAAAGAATTGTTTGAATACCTTGACATGCTGTTTAATTTGTAAAATAATGCACATACCTGTTTTCCAAGGAATCATTATCAATTTCTCTATACTTGAGTGTGAAAATGGTATGATGTCTTCTAGGCATTTGAGTTTGGGAATGGGAATATTTACTTACCTTCAGTGTGTTTCTGAAAAAATCTGCTGTATCTCTTATTATCAGTAAACAATACATGGGAAAATTGGGGGAAATTACCTTCTAAATGTTACTTGTTCATGCATCCATTCATACAAAACCTTGTGATAAGAACATTGTAGAGCAGTTGAAGGACCTGCAGGGAGAATCCGAAAAGCAAGGACCTCACATACGCATATGTAATTTACTTACTGCACCTGAAAATATAAAATGTGGAAATTGTGCCTCTGATAAAATTGCAAAGCTCTTTGCATGTAATGAAGAATCAAAAGAAGACAGTTTATAAAGAATAAAATTACAATAAATGTTAGATTTAGAGAGAGAAAAATGTTAGATTTAGAGCGAGAAGAAGAAACAAATTTTGTTTGTTATGTCAAGCAAAAGAGTGTTATTTCTTAATTGATACTCATTTTACTGAGTACAGAGTATGACTGTGTTTATTATGTTTGTTACTTTCTTCCTTTTAGTTTTTGGTGATTTTTTTTCTTTTTTTTTTCTTTTTTTTGCCGTTGTTGGGGTTTTTCGTCTTTTGTTTTTGTTTTGGTTTTTTTGTGGTTTTGTTTGGGGTCTTGTTGTGGCCCGTGTTTGAAGTAAAAAAGCTAAGAATTCTTCTGACATTATTAACTGATATTTCACAGATGTAAATTTTAAAAGATTATAAATAAGGAATAATTAATAATTATGATGTATTTTATGAAAAAGTAAAAGATACATTGTTTCTTTTTAACAAAGTGTGCTTCTTTAATCACAGCAGCCCATACAGTTGCATTTTTCAATACCACTGTGCATCCTGAATAAATATCAAGAAGCATTCCTCTGCCACATGGAACTTTCCCATTTATTCCTTGTTTCAGTGAAAGCTTTTTATTCATGTTCCAGAACATTAAGACATCCCAAAATAGCAGCCTTTGTTTCAAAATATTGAAAAGCTTTTCAGCAGACCTAGTAATTCAGTTAGTTTCTGAAGACACTTCAATTAACCAAACAGCAAGAACACTGTTAAAATAAGAAAACTATTGAGATGTACTCATTTCAATAAGAAGCTCTCTGTTTTCTTTTTCTCCTTTACTTGTTTCTTACTTTTGTTTATGATGTTGACGTAAATCTAAAATTAATGTTCCCTGGGGAGAAGATAGTGATTTTATTTTAGGTTTCAAGCACATTTTATAGAATCCCGAGAACAAATTTATATTATTAAAATATATGTGCATAAGACCAGAAAAGAACAACCCTTGGACTGCCAGAACTAATACAAAGCAAGGCTGAACTAACACCATGAGTTTTCCAACAACTTACAGATATATTAGCACGCTTCCTTGCCTTCTATGATTAGTAAAAATGTTTCTGCTGAAGGAAGTTCAGTTCAGTGACAAGAACTATTTCAGAAAGTGCAAATCCTCCCTGTATTGCAGTTGTTAAATTATATCTTTACTACTCTAGCAGGGAAGTAGGCTGCTGAGCATAGGACCCAAAGTCAAATCTACTTCATGATATCACAAAGTACTTCTATAGTAGCTGTATAGCAACATGAAGCATAAGCTGAGTCTTCAATATTTTAGAAATAAGAAAACTGATATAAAGTTTTTCTAATATCTTTCCATTTTTTGCCATCACAACCAAAAACGAGTGTATGGCTAATGATATATAAGCATCATAGACAGAAAACTGAATGACACTGAGAAAAAACTCTACAAGGTTAAGTGCATACAAATCTAAATGTGAAATGTTTTATATAGTACCAAACAGTACCTTCATGTGATCTAAGTATAGCTGGTTGATAACAGGCAGCTGAAACACAATGTGGTCCTGCTGAAATCCATGTCAAAAGCATTTGACAAAATTTACTTCAGTAAAATATTGGGATTTGTTGGCTTTTTTTGGTAACAAAATTGCCCTGTCATAATAAGCAAAATCCAATACACTCCAATAAACTAGTATTTTAAACACTGTTTTATATTAACAGTCTCTACAAAATAATTTAATTTTTTTATAATTATGGTGTTGAAAAAATTACTACTACGACTAACAGAAATATGAGCATTTCAAACAAATTTAAAGCCTCAAGAAAGAAAGTCTTGGAATTTCACCCAAAGTTACATTAAAGCTATGTTCTCTTTTTGAGGAGAGCCAATATAGGATAACTATTAAATTGTCAAAAGTTTCATATGTGCCATTTTTATCCCTGATGTGCATAGCTAGCCATGTGATGGCTTGATACATAATTGAAAATTGCTCCTAATTTAAAGTGTTATAAAATAAATCAGTCAATAAGGATATATCATTAGTCTGCTTTTTTGTGCTTCTTGATATTTCTGTCTTACACTTCTGCTTAATTTTACTCAAGGACCTGGCATTGATTGGACAACAAAATTCACTAAGAAACCTGCTGTTGATCTTATTGAACTTCCAGCTTCTGTGAATTTTGAAAAGAGTTGTGGCATGTTTTTTGTTTTTATTTAGAATAATATTGTCATGTGAAATTTAGAAAAATTATCCTGGCTCAAGAATTTCATGAGTGAAAATGCTGGAATTCTGGGGAATTATCACTACATGTTTAGCTTGTTATATTAGGCTAAAGTGCCCTTACTTGGAATCAGGGGAAACTTTTGTGACTGGAAGTCTGTGAGGCATATAATCTAAAACTACAGATGAGAAAAATTTACGATAATGGGATTGTTGAAAGTGGATGCACATGAAGGTGGAAAAATGTTTAGAGAAAGAGAACCATGAGGAAAAGAAATCTATGATAAGAGGACAAGAAATAAGTAAACTGGCTAAAAATGAAGTTAATAAAAGGCATTCGGAATATGAACTTCAACAGGAATAGAAAAAACTGACAGGATGAATATACCTGAGACAGAATACCCAGTGCATATAGTCAATAGACTATTAGATGGGACCCCAGAGGAGAAAACAGCTGAAGGATAAATGAGCAAGAGTGCACAGATAACGTCTGAGATTTGTTAAAGACTGAAGACTATAAAGTTTAACCCTTTAAAGTAGGTTAGAGAATCATATTTCCATCAGATGCTAAATGTAAGTGAAAATCAAAAGTGGAATAAGAATTTCTCTGTCCAAGGAAAAGCACACCTTAAACATTTTTGATTAGACTGTTACTTTTCTTCTTGTAAATATCTTTGAATTCAAAATTGTTCTGTCTTCATCTAAAGCCATTCCATACCCTCCTTTACTGATAATATTTACTGTCATCAGTAAAGTTGAGTTGTGTTGTTCTGTGTGGAAGACCTTAAGTTTTCAACCCTGAAGAAGAAACCTACCTGGAACTAAAAAGACATGGAGCCAGAGCTCAGTTTTGTCTCAGTGGAAGCTAAAACTACTCTCAAATCTACTAATCAATTAGTCTAGGATAAAAAATAAGTCAACAGAATGATTCAGACTGATTACTTCATCCACATGACCTGCTCTGTAAGTTGAAAAATAGGATACCCTAGATTGAATCAAGACTTAAATCAATATTTCAAATACTCTCATGTAGATAAGGGAACCATATTAAAAAATTAGTTCTTATGCCCTACTTTTTGGACAAGTTACAGAACCAGTGCTTTACTTGCTATTTATTTAAATAAAAAGCAATGATTTAAAAAAAAAAAAAAAGGGGGAGATCTGTTTGGAAGAAATTTGAGTCTGCAGAAGTGCTAAGGTAAAAATAAATTATTCTTCTGTATAGCTGACAAAAACTTACTCTGAAATGCACTTTTAAAAAATTCCTATTCATAGAGTGTCTTTTGTGAATCATATTTTGAAATACATATTTTTCCAAGTAGTTTAGATAGAGAGCATGCCATTAGGTATTATAACAAACTCTAATACAAGGACTAGATTCTTAAGACAGTCTGAAGTAACATCATGAGATATAATACCCATGTAATTCTGAACTACTGCCAAATTTTTCACAGTTTTCTTGTTTTTAGGGTGTTTGATTTGGGGAACTTTGTCTTAATGTGTTTTTGAAATGTGTAATCAACTATAAATCAATAAAACAAACCTTAGGTTTGCAGGAATATATCCTAACCCATCCTCCCCACACACAAAGAGTTCCTAGATCATGAAAATTGAACACTTTTTAGTGCCAAAATTCTACTGCTTTAACATTATTAAATTATGCATGTTTAAAAGGGTTATATCATCTTTCATGCTGAGGAAAATAAGAAAATAAGAATGGTGATTTGGTCACTGAATATATCTCCTGCAGTTGTCAGCGCATAGACATTAAATATTGAACTAGTCATCCCCAGAATCCTACAAGTATATTGTCGTTCACAGACCAGACAGTTCACCAACAGACCAACAAACCAGCACAAAAGCTTTCCAAAGAGATCAAAAGCTCAAGCAGTGCTTTAAACCCCTCAAAAAAGAGTGAAATATGCCCAGATGATCCTTGGAAGAAAGAGTTCTTCACACTGCAGATAAAGGCGCAAAAATCCTAACAACTCTGCTGGTTTCAAGTGGAATAAAATTCTTTCTTTCCCAGTCTCTCGTGATGATTTTAACAAAGTGCTGAGAATAACATATTGTCTCTTGGGATGGTTAATCTTTGATCTTCCAGTCTTAATTTATAAAAAATATGAGCTTTCTTTTCTGTCAGTAGGGTGCAGCGTTAGTAACTTTTAAGAATAAGACCAACTAATTCATAGAAAATAAATATGAATCAGCAAGTACCACAAACTGAGATGTGATGAATGTTTTAATATTGATATTTATGAAGTACAGACTAAATGTCTATAAACCAGGTCATGAAAAAAACCAAACAAACTGATATTAGATCAAACAGTGTTTTTATAGTAAAACCTCATGCTGCATTTTTAATAATATTCCTTCCTGGAAGTGTTCAAGGCCAGGTTGGATGGGGCCCTGAGCAGCACAGTTTTGTAGAGGGTCCATGGCTGAGCTCTTTCAACCAGGTGATCTCTTGGAAGGCCCCTTCCAACCCAAACCATTCTGTGATTTTATGATTAATGAACATGCACTAGAAAGGGTTAATACTCAAGTGCTGATGCTTAAATTTGCCATCATATATTTAATGTTTGTATGATACTATACTTATACTCCTGGTTGAGTTTAACTTTATAAGACAAAAGAGGGTATGTCAAGACAGATGGATGTTGGCACAATCTATTATGTAATCTACCATACCTTATGTTACTGTTCACTGAAATGTAGAGATCATCACACACTTTATATAAAGATATATGCGTAATAATATTCGGAACCTTAATAGAATGGAGGTTTTTTTCATAGTCCTCAAAGGAATCCAGCTTCTGTTGTCCATTTCTGGAGGTATAAATGTTGAGGTATTTTCTACCCAGGTAAAGGATATTTTGATTTTTTTTCTGATAACTGAACTAGTTAAATGTTTTAACTACTTGAAAAGATGGATTTTCCTCCATTAGGCAATTCCCTTGATCTATTGCAAATCCATATATTCTCTGATATGCCAATATATGGCTGGAAAGCAGCCTTCCAGAAAATAACCTAGGGGTCCTGGCAGACACTGACTTGAACATGAACCAATAATGTGTCCTTGTGGCAAAGAAGACAAATGTTATCCTGGGATGCATTAGGAGTATTGCCAGCAGATTGAGGGAGGTGATTCTTCTTCTTAGCACGCGTGATGCAACGCCTGACAGACTGTGGCCAGCCTTGGGCTCAAGAGAGATGTGGACACACAGGAGACATTCCAGGAAAGGACCATGAAAATGATGAAGGGTCTGGAGCAGATCTCCTATAACAAAAGGCTGAGGCTGCTTGGCCTAGAGACAAGAAGTCTTGGGGGAATTTAATCAAAATACACCTGAAATGAAGGTACAAAGAAGACGTGGCCAGGCTCTTTCCAGTGGTGACCAGTGATAGGAGCAGAGTCAACAGACACACAATGAATCACAGGAAGCTCTTCCTGAACAAAGGAAAGCCCTTTTTCAGTGTGAGGGTGACTAAGCATTAACTGAGCTTTTTCAGAGAAGTTGTGGGGTCTCCATCCATAGAATTACTCAAAAATGATCTGTACAAGATTCTGGATAACTGGCTGTAGATGACCCTGTTTGAGCAGGGAGGTTGAACCAAGCAACATCCAGCAGACACTCCTGACCATTCTGTGGTTCTGAAATTCAGTGATTCTATAAATACAGTTTGCAGGATTTTCAAGATAGTTTTGATTTTTTGGTTCATTAGTTTTATTCGTAAACATAATAAGGTCTGGTCTTGAAATCTGATTTCAAGAAATTGAAAATAAATTAATTACTTCATTGTTAAAAGACTGAATTAAAATCACCAACATTAAGTTGACTGGATATATTATAGAAAATAGGTATAGGTCATCATCTGACTTAGGCATAGCAGGCTAGTGTTGGGTAAAGGCCAAGCTTGCAACCTGCTTCCATCTTTTTTCCCTCCTCAGTGGGAGAAAACAGGATGTGAAAACTCATGTCTCTAAGTAAAGACAGTGAGACCCCTTGTATTTTACTGCTGTGGTCAAAAGAGACTTAACTTTGGGAAGATAATCTAATTTACTGACAATTAAAATAGATTTGGGTAGTGAAAAACAAGGACATTGAAACAGCGCCTTCCCTATTGATTCTTCAGAATTCAGCTTCATTCCTTAGCTCCTGACTCCCCTATTCCCAACTGACCAGCATGGTTGGGGCATGGATAGTACACAGCCATTTCTCCTTCTCTGTTGCTGCTTATCTCTCAAACCTTTCACCTGCTCCAATGTTGGCACTCTACACCAGCTGAAGTGCCTTCAGGGAAAAAAAACTCCCCTTAGCATGGGCTCTCCATGGGTTGCAATTATTTTAGAAAATGGAAACCTGATCTGGCATGGGGTTCTCCGTGCCCTGGGGTGTGGATATCTGCTCTGACATGGAGAGCTCATCCTCCTCCTGCCCTGTCCTTGATGTTCCTTCAGATGTTTCTCTCTCTTTTCTATCCTCTCTCTGTTGCTCCTGTTCATCAGTTTTACCATTAAAAAATTTAACTTTAGATTTTAACATTAAAGCCTGGACTAAACATTTTATCAATAGTACTTTCAAGATTTGGGCTTATTTGCTAATGTTAAAAAATATTTTCTTTTCTATATTTCACTTTGTAAAAAGCAAAACAAGCAAATTATAATCTGTTGGAAAAAAAATCTCATTATAAACTTTATTATGAGACTAAGAAAATAAAAGGATAGTTTAATTTCATTTTATTAATCTGTCTTTTGTTCTAAACTATTTTATTAAAATGTGGAGCTATTTTGTAGCAAATAGGAGATGGAATAATCACTAAGAAAGAATATTCCCTAATAGTAACAGGGCTTCATTTCAGCAGCTTCAGGTTCAAAATTTAAGAATATTCTGGTACTCACAGATTTGGGCAACATTTCTGGGGCATTGAGAACTGTTTGCAATATTCTTTTGTAATGTTCTGTCCTGGCAGGCGTTAAAAAAATTAAAGTCTTTCTGACTAAGATTCTATTTCCTGTATACTATTAGGTTGAACAAGAATCTGAGTTTTAAGGCCAAATCTTTATTCCAGAGATCATCAGTAAGTCTGCTGGAGCACTCACATTCAGAAGCACAACGATTTTGAAGAAGAAGCATAATGTGTCGTAAAGTGTGTTTCACATTAAGCTGAGTTAAAATATTTTGGGCTCAGGTCTGACCAATACTGACTTGAGCCAAAAAGGCTGGGTAAACACCTGACTACCTTCCTGGGCTCTCAAGGCTTTTTTATTTACTTTCTACAAGCACAAACACTGCAATTTGTTATAGTAAATGATCAATTGATCATTTAAATTTATGAATTAAATTATTATGCTCCTTTTCAGGTTTGTTCTCAGTTGCCATTCAATTGAAAGACTATATATATAGTCCTTACAGGTACAGTCCTTAGTATTATCAAAATCATGAAGTCATGAGTTCAGAGAGGCTTAGATAGAGCCACCAACTTAACAGCAACTTAATCAAGTAGAGGCAGATGCTTAGAAACTTGACTCTTGTATTTTGTGTAAAAAGCTAAACAGCAAGAAATATTTCCTTTTTTCACTAGCTTGTTTCCAGGCTAGGAGTTTCTCCAACTAAGAATAAGGAGAATTTGTAGGCAGCCCCAGAGAGCCAAATTAAACAATGCCTGTTACAGCAAGGTCCATTTTTCTTGTCTGTTTTTTTTTTTTTTTTTTTTCACTGAATACTATCTTTCAGATAAAAAGAGACTGTAAGTCCAGGAAGACTTGGTAATTAGTGAGCCAAAATAAAGAAAATATAATATTCCTTCTTGGAAAATAAAGAGGGAATTTGAGATACTAAATCAAACAAACACAAGGAAATATGTGTTCAGAATCCTAATTTCTATTGTCTGCAGTCCTCACACATTGCCAGGGACAATAAGAACCGTCCAACTAAAAGGAGTAAATAATGAAAACATTGATGTCATATCAAGAGGAGATGGATAACAGAGAATTAATCCAAAGAGAGTCCCTATATGAAAAAATATCCTAAGGAGCTTGACAGAAAAGAAGGCTCAAAAGGTGTGTTTATTTGAAAAATATTCATGTAAGGAAGCTTTTGACAAGTAGTATCAAAAGAGCTAAGGGAATAAAAGGTTCCAAAACAAAGAGAATTGTTGATTTAGAGTGGTACATGCTTAATATACAGCATCTGGTCTTGCCAGTCAGCACAGTTATTCCATGAAAGAAAGCATCAAAAAGGTATCCTTTTTCTTGCTGTCATGAGTCTTTCTTCAGATCTTAATTAATAATAATGTTTTCAAGTTTTCAGTTTATTAACAAAAGATCTAAAAAGATCAAGGGAATACACCTGGGTTTCAAGGCTGTTATATCAGTAACCTTGTAATTCCCCTGAGAGATGTGTTTGAATATTCTAATGGACTCCATCTAATCACAGGCACATCAACAGTTCAAAGCTAACACTTTCATCATACATTGATTGTGGGCCTATTCTATCTCACCTTATCATGTATAATATCCAGAGTATTTAGGGATAAATATGCAACATGAGTGTATTGAAGTACGTGCACTTACCCAAAACTAAAAGCTCTTGCTCTCCATTTATGTGCTGATTTTGGCTGGGGTAGATTAATTTTCTTCACAGTAGCCAGTACGGGCTAGGTTTAGGATTTGTGCTGGAAATGGTGTTGATAACACAGGGTTGTTTTAGTTATTGCTGAACAACCCTTACACAGAGCCAAGGCCTTTTCTGTTCCTCACCCCAACCCACAAGTGACAAGGCTGGGGGTGCATGGGACCCGTGCAGGGGACACAGCCAGGAAAGCTGATCCCCAGCTGAAGAAAGGGATATCCCAGACTGTCTGGTATCATGCTTAGAATATAAAACAAGGTGAAGAAGAAGGAAGGAATGGGAAGGGTGTTCACCACGGTAATGTTTGTTTTCCCCAGTAACTGCTAAGATGTGATGGAGCCCTTCTTTTCTGGGGATGGCTAAAGCCTGCCTGCTCATGGGAGGTACTGAATAAATTCCTTGTTTTGCTTTGTTTGCGTGTGCAGCTTATCTCAGCCCATGACTTTACTCACTTTTACTCTTTCAATTCTCTACCCCATCCCACTGTGGAAGGAAAGAAACTGGCACTTGTGTATAAAAATAAAATTCATTTGTCATATGTTCCCAGTATAACTATGATTTTCATAGCTTTTTACAAAACTACTGAATTGTGTCTAATGTAATCTTATAAAGCAGTGAATACCCTTATATTTCTCCCCTCAAATATCAGCAGAGCTTTATGTCAATATGCATATATATTACTTTTTCCATCTCAAAAAAAATTGTTCTGTGATGTTGTCATGAGGAAATACTGAAAGGTTTACTTTCTCTTCCCTTTAAACTATGTGAACTATGAATGGAAGAAATGAAGTAGCATACTTTTTCAAAACAAAGGCTGTTTATTAATAATTTAAAAATGATGTGATTAGTCTCTAAATGAATATGAATTACTTCTTGCTAACTACTTTTTCGGTAATGCCAAATTTAATTACATGATTTACAGTACTTAAATAATGAAGTATAGGAACAAAGGAAGGGCAAGGATGATGTTGCACCAGCATATGGCCTGCAAATTACAGTATAAAATTACAGTACAAAATCTATGAAATAAATATTTAAAAGAGGAAAATTAAAAACAAAAAAACAACCCTCAAAAATTATTTGGATTATTACTCCTATTTTCACAGGTCATTTCTTCTTTCTGAAAAGTCTTTGGTATGCATGTAAAAAACAATGATAAAAAGCCTGAGTTCTGCAGTTTAACTGAAGAAACTCAAGAGTGTGTCCCGAGGCAGACTCATAAATCTCATTTTTGCTTTGGAAAAAATATTTCTTTAGGTAAGACCAATATTCTTTGTTCATTTAAGGAGAATTGTTGTGGACCTGCACAGCAATTTGCAAACACTGTTGTGAAACAGGATGCATTCTTACTGGGCAAAGAAATAAACTGAAGCATTAGCATTTAATTATTTTCCATGCCAGGAATGAAGATGTTCAGTTTAGAATTGCATCCTGAAAGTCTGAATGCCTCTGTGATCACTCAGGTGCTTGACCATTCAGCCTTTAGCAACAACATGAACAGTGAGGGAATAATAACTTTTTTATGTAATTATAAGAATGCTTTTCTTCTGTAAATAAGATTTCTGGGTACTACGTCATTTTACACAGAAATGCACAAAGTACTGACATTCATTCATTAGCAACTAGGAATTCTTTATCTACTGACATAACTATATCCCCAGCTATCATTCTCATCTTCTCTTCTGCAAAATAATCCCTTCTGAGTTTTTTATTCATGCATGGTGACATTAAAAAAAAATAATAAAAAATACTAAGGGTGCATCTGTCCCAACTTCCCCATTCCCATTATGTATCTTATTTGTAATTGACATTTGTATGTGGGGGCTGCCTGTGGAAGTAAGCTGATAATTTTGTAACAATAATAATGTGCCATATTGTGCTATGGACATTTCCTTTCTAAAGACCATGTAGCTGCCATTTTTCTGTGAGCCAAACATCAAGCACTATAACCAATGAACTCTTTATTTTGCTGACATTTAGTTGCTTTAGTGAGCAAATGGCTACAGCCAGAATTATGCAATGAAGCTTTGGGCTCTGACATAGCAGCGAGTACAACTTTCTACAGAATGTTTATGGTTGCTCTTTCCCCACTTGTTTTCCCATTTATTTAGTAGCTTCTCCTTGCATAGTATAAAATTCCTTCAGGAATTCATCTCACAGCTTCTGAACTGTAGCAGTTTGAATTCATGTCACAAAATTGGTGCCAGCTTTAATACATTCACTTATAAACTGCGATGGAATGGTGCCTCTGCTACTTAAAGTTGGTAGATATACTGGAAATAAAAATTGCCAAGGAGTGGGACAGCTGAACATTAAAACTGTGACATTTGTACATTTTCTGAGTGGCTGGGCTGATGAGTGGGGCATAGCTCAGAATAGCTGTGACAGTTGACAGAAGTTATTCCTTCTGCAGTCTACCCTACCACAGATGCATGATCTAGCCAAGAAATTTGACTTGCCTTTTTGTAACTATCCAGAGCTATAGGTTTTCAGCACTCAAAACCTAAATAAGAACTGCAATAATACTACCCAGCTTGTTTAAGCTATGATCATCTTCTTTTATGTCTTTCCATAATATGTATATGGAAAGTATATGGAGAGGACTTCAGTCAATCAAGTATATGGAGAGGCCTTGTGTGAATATTTGAATGCTTTACAAATATAGCATGCTAATTCCCTATTTGGGCTTAATTTATTTGCCTAACAGCTTCTCTAATACTGTGGGGTGTCCAAAATTTCTGAAGAGGATTGGCAGATGTGATGTGTAGGTAACTCTCTCAAGCTATGTCTGAATGACAGCTGGAGCTCAACCAGGTACACCAGAACAATTCAAATGCAGCTGTCTGTATATAGACAGCTAAGTTATTTTCAACATTCAGCATGGGATTCCACTGTAGTTCAAAATGCTTATATGGGAGCTAGGTGCTGAAGTTCCAATTACAATCACAAAATCACAGAATCATAACATATGCTGAGCTGGAAAGGACCCACAAGGATCACTGGGTCCAACTCCTGGTCCTGCACTGGGCCATCCCCAAGAGTCACACCAAGTGCCGGAGAACATTGTCCAAATGCTTCTTGAGCTCTGTCAGGCTGGTGCTGTGACCACTGCCCTGAGGAGCCTGTTCCAGTGTGGACCTGGGACTGTAGTATGTAATAACAAAAGCACCAAGTGGTACAAACATGATGCAAATAATATATTCTCAAATAGGCAGGCAAACTCTTCAGCTGAATCAAGTTAAAGCTGATAAATATTATAGTGTATAACATAATATTCTAGAGTAATATTAAAATATTATTGTGAAGGCATCGAAAGTTAACGTTATTTCTTATGCACTGAAACATTCATAATTCTAGTATTTCATCCCCAAAGTGTAGAAAGGTAAATGAAAAAAAGCAGAGGCATATCTTCCTTATGTTCACTACAAGTATTAGCAGCACAGAAGTGGAAATTGCTGTATTGATGTAACTGTTAATATTTATAACTCTGGACATGATCACAGAAGGAGATTACAATAAAGACAGCAAATGAGCTCAAGTGTAAGCAAGATGGTAGTCTCCTGGAAAATCATAGAACTGTTTCTTTTCCCCCCTTAATTCATACAGTTTGGTTCTTACTGGATTTAGTATCTGTAACATGGTCACACACTATGCATATACCACATAGCTACCACAAGTTACAGAGTACCCTGAAAAGCTAGTATGGAGGTAGTTCTTTATTCATAAGAAGTTTTACCTTTAGCTATAGAAAAATACTTTTTCTTCCTTTTTGTTGAATAATGGTAAAGACAATGCATAAAGCTAAGTCAGTATTTATATAACATTTTTTTCATGTTCCTAGATAGCTACAGCAGGCCATATCTTGTCTTTATTTAGTAGTCAATATTGCCTATTGACTATCCTTATAAAAGTCTAATTGCATTTGGATTCATACTATTTCCCCCTTTAAAATAATTTACTTTAAAAGCATTTTACCATTCCAAAAACTGGTGCCATTTTCACTTCAGATAAAGTGTTTCTGTTTTGTGAAGACTAACACAAACACTGAATCTAACTTACTTCAGTCAGTTAAAATAAAATGAAACAGTGATTACTCTTGAATGATTGAAATGCTTAAAAGGAGCAAAGGGAAAAAAGCCTCAAACAAACCCTAGGCCCTTTAAATTTATTTAACTTAGCAGTTATTAAAATCTTTCATTTTCTTCCTGGTTTTTTTTTTATTAAGGTATTAAGTAAATTCTAAAGCACAGCTTAAAAAGTGACATGCAGTGTATAAATACATATTCTCTTCTGAAAGGATAAAAGCCTTATGTAAAGGATGAAAAAAGGAGTAAAATATGCCACAGCAAATACTGAACACTGTATATTTATTTTGTACTATCATCTGGAGAGACAGCACTTGTAGCTTTAAAAGCAATAAAAAATTATTACAATCTTTCAAAGAATTTTTCATTCTCAGCATAAGAGATTCAGTGATTGTGATTTTTTTTATAGCTTAAAAGAATCAAATTCAGCCAGTTACTGGCAGGGATGAGGTAGAAAAATAAAAACATAGTAGGCACACAGTAAGACAAAAAAAACCCCAAAAAACCAAAAACCAAACTAGAAGATTCATGTGGACTAGAACTTGGGACTGGTTTCTTACAGTTTTGTCTATGGTTGACTGACCTGAGTGACTAAACATAGGTTTCACAAAAAACTTTTCATTACCCCTGGAAAAATTAAAAGAGCTTCCTCTCCTCTGCCAAAATAGCTATTTCTCTGCAATTTGTGAATCTAGAGAGTTCTGTTCTTTATAATCACGTAGTTGGTTACAGTTTTGTATTGTTATAGGCCTTGTGCGGAACTTGTGAGGGCTCAGGCTGAGGCTCCTTATGCTTGTTCTGCCAAGGCTTCTCTCAGCAAGCCTGCAGTTTGAGAAATTTCCACAGCAAACCATGAAGGGATGGGATCAATTTCGTTCTCTAGATGGACAGTATTAAATAGGATTCATCTTACACTTTATTTCTTATATATTCTTTTGGGAATATATGTTACATTATATAGTATAGAGGGTTGTCATTTCACCTTGATTCTTGGTTGCTCTTGTTCCCACGACCTACCCATTCTATCTGCCAAGCTAGCAGGCTGAAGCAATCACAGAAAAGCTGAAGTCATAAGTAAACTTGGGATAAAAAAGTCCCTAATTAAAAAAGAACTTGAAAAAACAAACCCTGAATAAGCAAAACAATTGAAAATAGACAAAAACATCAAGTTGCATATGTGTATTCAGAAGTCAAGAAATTCAGAAAAGGTAAAGAGAAATCTGGAAAATATCAAGCTTAAATAGCTTATAAAGAATATATGATGCAGTTAAATAGTTTCTAGGGGTATAAATGAAAAGAGGATAGCAATAGCTTACCAGAAAGGATGGAGTAAGGTAAAAGGTAACAAGAAATAACTGAAGGTTTTCAGGAAGAGTAATAGTTATGGTTGGACACCAATGGAACTAAGTATGTGAACGCATAGCTTGCTATATATAATGAGGAAAGCATTAACACACATTGGGTGAGCAATAAACTGATCCCTACATTAATAACTTGATTTTCAGAAATGATGCAAAAAATTTTATAGAAAGCATTTTGCTAGTGATGCATGAAATGATGGGAAAATATGTTGGACTTTGTTTATGAAATAGAAGACTGTGTTCTCAGTAAGTATGATCATGTTAGCCTAATACTAACAATACACTAAGCTTTGAAATTGTTTGGAAGGAAAAAAATATATAGAAGTTTAATCAGTATGGCTTACAATGACCATCATACTTACAATGAATTTTAGTTCCATATTGCTAAGCATTTCTGAGGAAAAAAAAAAAAAAGAAAGGAAAACTAGATGGTCAACTGTAGGTAAGAAGGTAAGAACTCGTAAGAACTCTATACACAATCTAAGAACTGTGAAAATATCCTGAGGATATTTCATAACATATCTAACTATAGGCAAATGTTTAGGCTTAGATATAGTAATTTACTTCTTGGTATATCTACTGACCAATTTAATATATGTGGTTAATCTATATCTAGCCACTTATAGCAAAATTCGTAATATTTCTATTTGAAACTGAAAGTATGGTGCAGTCAATGCACTGTAAAATATCTGCAATAAAAAAAGGATGAGCATACATAAAGACACAAATCAAAGTAAGGTTATCCTCAGTATAGAAATGGCTCAACTCAGGATCTTTTCTCCTTTTACTCTTCGGGATTTATTATAATCATCATCTATGGCAGCACCCAGCAGAGTTTCTATGCTGTACTTAAAGCTGACTTTCTGTTTCCACCATAGCACTTTTCTTTTTTATTGATTTTAGCTTCACTGTTATATTCATCTTTTTCTAAAATTAGGCCCATATATTTTCAGCTTTATGGTCTTCATCCTACACCTCATCCTTCCCACACCTCTTTCTAAATCACTTCACTAGTGCTTAGCAGTAAAATGGATGTTTATCATAAATTGGTTGAGCATTTACTGTTGTTGGAGTTGTACATGGAGAGAAAGGAGGTAAAGTAGATTCTACCACAGCTATGGTATAGTTAAAAAGGTACACTAGAAAGTATTTAAAAACGCAATATTTTCAGTTCTCTTCATTTTGAGCACAAAAACATAATTGAATCAAAGCTGTCATATTCTTAACACAATGCTGTTTATATGAAGATTTACTTACTTCCCCTCTAGGGAAATCTAAAAGAGTCAATTAAAGATATATTTTGATTAATTCCACTAGGATTTTTAAAAATGAAAATTAAAATTAATAAAAGCATCTACATATTAAAATCATTATTCAATTCCTTGCCCAAGAACTAAGATGCTTCAAATATGAGCTTTTTCTCAGTCCGGCACTCATTCCAGGAGAGCTTGCCTAACCATGACGCTAAGTTTTATGCAAAATGTGAGTACTTCCATTCTTGTTGTTCAAATTAAGTTCATGTCTCACCAGGAATGCCCAAATACTGGAAGTAAAGGGAGTAATATAAATGGAAAACTGACTTCAACCTCTTAGATAGATGGAAATACAGGAACAGGTAGGTTCTGATTGAAAGGACTGTCAAGAAATCAAGGTAAAATAAAAACCCAATATGACAACAAGAAGGCCCAAAAGAAAAAACTTAATAAATAAAGTCAAATAGAAGTCCTATTTATTATGTGTAGAAAAGTAAACACCCTGAACACATCCCTTCCTGGTTTATTCTGGAGATTTCTCAAGATTGTGCCTGAAGGATTATGCCGAAAACCAAAGTCTCAGGTTCTCTGTAAGAGATTTTGTGAGAAATCTAGAGCTATTCAAAGTTATTATGATCTTAAGTCCCCCAGGAGATCACCTCAGGCCTCTTGCAGCGCATGACTCAGGAGCCCTAAAGTGCTGTACTGTTACAATTCTACTCCATTTGGGCTGTTAAACCCCTATTCTGCATTGCCAGATAACTAAATTTCTGAGGTGAGTCACAATCAGGATTGACTCCTGACTGGTTTACCTCCATCTCTCCAGGATTTTTAAGTATCCTAATTAAAAACACTCTGAACATACCTTTGTTTATAGTGTTGTTTAACACCAGCTGGCATCTAAGCATCACACAGCTGCTCCCTCACTCCCCTGCCCCAGCAGGATAGGTGGAAAATAATTGGAAGAGTAAAATCAAGAAAAAATGGAAACTGGGATAAGGAAAATTTAGTAATACTAATGCTAATAATAATTATGAATATAAATAACAATAAGAGGGAAATAAAGCCCCAAGAAAGAGCAGCAATGCAAATTAAAATAGCTGTTCACCACCAGCTGACTGATACTCAGTCACTTCATGAGCAGCAGGCCCCTGGACAACTTTTCTCCCAGATTTATATGCTGACCAAGACATCATATGGTGTGGAATATTCCTTTGGTCATTTGTTCCATCTCTGTTCCCTTCCATACCCCCAGCCTGCTCTCTGGTGGGATAGAGATAAAAGCAGAAAAGTCTTTAACACTGTGTAAGGGCATTTCAGCAATAAATAAAACATCCCTACCCAGCACAAATCCAAAACATAACTCAATAGTGGCTGTGATATAGAAAATAAACTCGATCCCTGCCAAAACAGCACAATTTAAAGGATTCACGTGCAAGGTGACACAGTGAAAGAAACACCAGGGAAATAAAACACTGGATTTTGGGTGACATATTGTGGGATACCAGTAAGGCTTACCTTTTATTTTGGAAATTCGCTCATCTATATGCCTCATTTATTTAAATTACAATTTTTGTGTGTATACCAGTAAATTTAACCAAGGCTTGTGTTTCCAGATATGTTTTTATGCTTACTTTTAATAGTATTACACTTAAAAAGCAATAACACGTTGAAGCAATAATGTTCTGATGTATTGAATATACTCAAGTGCTTCACTTCCAAATAAACGTGTCAGACACCTGTTGTGTATTTTTGCTTACGTTTTTTCTGCATTATCTAGTCTTTACAGACACTGACTGTTTATGGTTAAACATCCTTTAACACAATGCTTAGACAATTTATTGCAATCTTTGTATATTTATGCATTAGGTCTTTTCGAGTAAGGAGACTGTGACTGAGCAGCAAACCTCTACAATGGAAAATAACTCAGTGGAGACTGGGCAGGGAAATATGCCCATGAAGGTCAGGGAATATGTAGTGTGCGACTGACCAGAGCTGTTGAAATAAAGGCTGATTTTATCCCAACACAGAAGGCATCAGCAGGTGAGTTTTGTTTTAGATAAAAAGCTATGTCATTTGAGTAGATCAGCTGGTGGGTTACATAGGGTTTTTTTATGTTCTTCAAGAATGGGAATGTAAGAGTAAGTTGACCTGCAATGTGGAGAGAGTATACATGGTTCAGCCTAACTCTGAGTATAAAACCTGAAAAACTGACAAAAGAGTTTTGAAGACAGCAAGGAGTTTGAGGGGATGCCAACTAATGCTTTTCTTCATATCTAAAAGGGACACACAGTGTTGTGATGATGAGTATATTACGGAGATTGGTGACTGGGACGTGTTCTGGGATTGAACTGTGTATTGCCATGACTATGGTTTGTTAAGTGTATCTTATAATTTTGCTGTGTTTCCAATATATTTTGTATCACTCTGATAAATCAGAAATATTCTGTAACATTAACTATCTTCAAATAAGTAAATTTTATGTTATACATCGCACCTTCCACACATGGAATATCAAAAATACTCTGGTCAGAGTCTATTGGACTGACAAAGATTTAGAAACCTCATCTGCCATTACCCAATCGAATATTTTATGTTTTGTAATATTAAAACTCAGATTATTGCATTGTTCTCTAACTTCAATTGCCTTTTTTCCTCACTGCCTCAATTTTTTTCTTTTCCTGACACTGTATTTTGCAAAGAGAAGTGAGTTAATTCTAGCTGTGGTTTGGCCTGAACTCAGTTCTCTGTGGGGTCAGATATTAGCAACTCCAGAGAATCAATCTCTTATGGGAGTTATTTCTAACATTTAAACTACCTGGTAAAGGTGATAGGTGGCAGTATGAAAAAGCCACAAGTTAACGTATAAGGCTGTAAGACTTCAGATGAGTCAAAAGGCTTTTCCTAGAAATATTAAATGATTTAGGCAAACAGTTTGGGTTAAGTAAGGTTTCCTGCTTTAGTCTTTCAATTTTAGAAGCTTTCCCTTTGCCTCAGGCCTTTTTTAGACATCACCACGCTATTTAGGACTTCCTTCCCAATCCTCCAGGAATGTTTCATTTTTATCATGGTTTCCCCACACTTACACTTATCATTTGTTTAGTTGTTGCTGTGTTTTTTTCCCCAAGTATTATTCAGCATCTCCATGGATGGTTGAGATTTTTCGTCTTCCTAACATTACTGCAACCTAAGTAACTGCCAGTTTAATTAAGTAAATTTTATGTGCTTCTTCAATAAATGAGTTAACCTTTACTAATTTGTCCTAGAAATTATAGGATGTTAGAAGAAATTTTGCAGAATAATATTGCTAATTATTATCCTATTTTACCGTCAGAAAACTTAGAATTGAAAAAAACCCACAGTATATGTATGTTTAAGATATTAAAATGACCCACAAATCTGTGTATCTCTATTTTATAGTCAAGTTTAGGCATTTTTAAAGAAACTTGTTTTGAAAATCCTCAAAAAGAACTTTTCAACAGTTCCTTCACCTGTATATATTTCATCAGGAATTTAAAAAGGCACTTCATATTCTTAGTTAAATATGTTGTTCCATGTTTTTAAAGGGCATGTTACATTGGGAAATATGTACTTAGACTTGCAAAGGTTTTAAATGATGTTTAACAAGTCAGTTCAAGATGAGAACAATGTTAAAACTTTTCACTTAGTTGGTCTTTTCCTTCTAGCTTCACATTTGAAAAGAACATGACAATTAAAAATCGAAGAACACAGATATATTTTGGTGGCTTAGAACTTGGAGATTTGGTGGCGAACATTGTCATATCAGGAATTTTAGTTACTTTAAAAAAAACAATCTACAATCTTGGGACTTCCAATACCTTAGCTATTGAACAAGAACTTTTGGAAGGAATGCATTTATTGGTGAAAATTTCCTAAGTCTTCTTTATTTTATGTTTTACACTTTATCCACACCTCTGGTACCATCACCTTTATCCCCACATATCTGGTATTACTTTAAATTTCTTCTAGCCAGTAAATAAAAAAATAGGCAAGTATCTAAGTTACCTACAGATAAATATTATTAACAGTTCAAAATGGTTTTATTTGAGATAAAGTATGAGCACTCAAATCCTGATATATCTTAATTTCATTTGAAATTAAACTTTCAAACATCTATGCTGGCTTTTTGTGTCTTAGCTACAAGTACTAGGATGAACACCTGGGAATTTTTTAGTTTTCATGTGATAAGTACTAAAAAAGTAGGTCACTTGGAATACCTATTTATAATATGCTCCCAAGCAGCATGAGGAATGAAGGGAACATAGAACACCTATTTCACAACTGCTACATATAAAATTTTATCTTCATGCTGAATAAAAAAGAGGAGTTTAAAACCTAATTTTATACAGGGGTTGTCAAACACGGAAAAAATCAGAAACTTTCATTCCAAAATGTCTTTACTCAAGTCCTACCTTCACTTTCAAAATGTATGTGGTCCAGGGAAAACTAGATTGTGCATCCCTTTGCAAAATTTTGATTTGAACTCTGCAGCTTTTCAGCTGAATCCTATAGAGTTGATATCAGTAAGAACAATCTGCAGTGGGGGGAAGCCTGCCTGAAAGCACTGCTAAATCATTAGATGATGCTGGTATGTGACAGGAAAATAAAGAAAATAACAGTAACTTAATGGAGGTGAGGCTTTCCCAAAAGCTGTAGGTTATGTCTTCCCTGTTCAAATGTTTTTATATATATAGTGTATATACAAATAATATTTATATCTAATATATATTATATCTTGATAATATATATTGCTTATCTTTATATAGTGGGGTTGGGGAAAGAGACAAAAAAAGACCCAAAAATAAACCTGCAGATGAATTCTTAACAACTCCACGTCTGTATACCCTACTTGGGGTACGGGACAGAAGTTGATAGCAACTTGTGTAACAACTGACTTTTGATATCGGGTAAGTCACAGAAAGGCGTCTGGGGTGATGGGACCAGCAAGGCTATCACCACCTTTTGAGACATTAGAAAGTAATAAACAAGGAAAAACAGAGAAGACATCCACAGATATCCAACCATTTTCTGAAGGCACAGAATCTTGTAATTACTCTCAAAGTGTCACCAGATAAAGACATCCCTAGCATGCCTAAAAAAATTGTTATATGAAACATACACCTCAAAGATTCCTGCATCTATTCATTACAAATTTTGGTAACAGTTTTGCTTTTCTTTATGTACTTCATGGTTAGAGAGTACCACCACAAAACCAAGGATCTTACCAAAACTCTTTGCAGATAAAGGCAATTCTAGCCTATTTTCTGGGATACGAGGCAGTATTCAAACACCCATTTATGGAAAGAAATAATTAAATGCATTTAGAATAATGCTGCTCCTTCTTGTTCAAGCAGGGCTACTCCACAGAAAGTAACATAGGATTCAGTATTCCAAAAGACAATGAGTACTGGCTGTGCTGAGGATCAGAAGTATCAAATGACTTATCAGCTAGTTATTTAGGAAAAGGCAGGATTAGGCTGGCCTTTGAGATTTTTTTTACACTATTCATGTTAAAATCAGTAGATTTTAAAAGCAAAGTCAAACCACTATTTCAGAAAGTATATTGCTTTCATATGTGTATATTAGTCCAGTTTCACTGTCTTCTATTTATTTGTGAAATTTCAACTGAATATTAACTCTTTCACTTTAGTCTTTCTCACAAGGCAGTTAGGAATTTAATTTGTGTTCTTGTAGAGGTTAAATTTTACTTAAATTGACCTTTGTATTCATGTGAGGTATTCTAACTACAGAGTGTCCTTAACATCATAACTCAGTAAATTTGAAAAAAAAGTGAATATTTGAAAAAAAATTTACTGATACCTGGCCCTTCTAGGAAGAAGGCGCTTGAAGTCCTGATTCAGGCACTGAGGCCTTGGAAAGACAAATATTGGAATTTAATGCCCATTTTTTCATTATCAATTAGTTACAGAAGGTGAATTTTATAGATCATCTTTTCAATACAGCTATTTCTTTCAGTGCATAGTAAACTGATTGCAGTCCCTGAATGACATGGTCCAAATCATGTTTTTGGGTTCAGTAACTTCACTCTTAACTTCAAGGCATCTAGTTTTGGTTATAACATCTGGATTTTTCAATCGATTTTAATAGTTATGTATTGAAAAATTCTGAATGAGCTATACAATAAAACATTATATAATTAAAAGTTCTCTGCCTCAAAAATTTCAGCAGAAAAAAAACGGACAATTGAGAATAAATCTACAGGGAATAATGGAAATTCAGTTGTGGTTGGCTAATAAGTACTATCTCCATTACAGTTTAACAAATGTTTCATTAATTAAATGTTCTTGCACACAGATACCAAATTACATATTAGAATTTAGAGATATCTTAGTTTAACCAAACTGTGTCAAAGAACCCAATTTCGAATAATAGCAGTAATTTTCAGCTCATTGGTGAGCACTGTGCTTTCAGAACTGCTGTACTTCTATAGTAATTTACCACAGAGAGAGGCCAAAGTAAACCGAAGAAGGATATAATTAGAAATGGTCTTTTAATCATTCTGGACATTTTCAACACTGTATCTGGTCCCCACATCCCTGTGTAAGGACCTGAAATACCTGGATTTAATATCCTCAGCAGATGACCTGTGTATTCTCCTACAGCTATAAAAACCAAGTTCACTCTCTTAACTACACATGAAATTCCATTTCCTTTCTGAATGATACAGAATAATTTAGATTTAATAGTATCTTTTGTTATGTGCAGATTTATTTTCTCTGGTCTGACATGCAACCATCTGGGGGTCTCCTGAGAAAACTCAGACCATGTGTATATAGCAAGGATAAAAAAAATCTGATAAAGGCTACTGTTCTGTGTAAATTATTTGAAGTCCTGTGGATTATTTGGCTGCTGATTCAGGAAAGCACAGTTTTTTAAACTCAGGAATCTTTTTGTGCTAGAAACTTGGCTTGTCTTTAATTGACCAAGGTGACAAGTGGTGCTATTTTTCCATTGCCAGCCAACTATGTGGGCAATAGTTGAGACAACTCCTAAAATTAGAGAGGATTTGTTGGTTTTATTTAGAGAATCTGGACTATCAGTCAAGAAGGGTTATAATTGTTCCATTGGGCTGAATACAATAACTAACTTAGGCATCTAATTGGAGATTTAGGCACAAACTAAATCTATCAGAAGATAGTCAGAAGCTTCAAGCCTAGCTCTGAAGTTGTGAACTGCTCAGGAACAAGCCTGGTGGAAATAAGTCTGATTTAGCCTGAAAAAGGCATTATGACAGTAACTGGACCTCCTCTTTCAGAGCTCTACACACACACACACACACACTCATATATATGCTATGAAAATAAGGAGTAGCACATTAGAAATGCAACACTCTACCCATGCTACAGAATAGCTGAGAGCCCTGGAGCAAATTCCATTATTCAACCAAGAAAGGATTTAATTATTCAACCATTTTCAGCATAATGTCATGAATGGATTATTTAGATTGCTTGAAGAACCACTGTCAAAGGTATTAGTAAAAGTTGTATTATGATGATGTTGTAAGAGTTCATTTTAGGAAAGTTTGATGGCAAGGTTCACGCTATTACAGCACAATCATTTGAACAATGATTTAAAGTTACCAAGGTGCAAATTGAAGTTACTACACTACGGGGTTATCTGTGATATTGGTTGTTTTACCAAAGGTCTGACATTGGTATCCAAGCTCAAGGGGAGATCACAGCCATGGACACAACACTGCCACACAGCATGAGAAAGAGCTTGAAAAAGGCTCAGTCAGGCTGTCATACTCACAGGATAAAGTGGCTGACTCATAGTCAAACTGCATGTGATAGAAAAAGCAGGTATGTGACCACTTATATCCCCAACTCTGTTACTAAATAAATTAGTCTAAGAAAAGCCACATGCTATTCATGTGCTAATGGCTTCAGTTTTCAAGCTCATACACATCTCTCCTCATTGCATCTCTCAGGTCCTTAGTGGCTTTTCAGAGGGATTGAAACTAGAGGAATTTTTGATCTGGCTATGGCTCAGGCCTTTACCTCCCTTGGAGCCTATACCAAATTATTGCTGGCTTGGTTAAGGAGTTGAGTGCATCTGTCACAAATAACAATGCAATCAATTGAACTGTGCCACAAATAGGAACTGATTCTACAAATTATAGAAGTAGAAAAAGGATCAGTGTGTTGTTCTTTAGTTAAGTGAATTACCACTTGACATTAAAATTAAAGGACATAGTTAATTTCTATCTGACCCACGCCGTTGGAAAAATTAAAAGAACAACTACAAGAAAAACCTGCCATTAATTTAGATTTTATTTTACTCCAAATGTGTGATTTGTCCAAAAAGGAACATTTAGGACATTAAAGGATTCAGTCATATTCTTTATGATAAATGTTAAACTTTATCCCTGGCAATTAAAGAAGCAGTTAAGAGACTTAGTTCCTCTCATTTATAAGCAGAATTGAGAGGAAGGAGCCCATCTGCCATTTCTTTTCAGATGTTTTGTTGTGGAGGCGTGTGGGCCTGCTAGGGGACTTCGTGGGGCTATGCCCTTGAAGAACATCCCCTAGCCTTTAACCTCTCCCATGGACTCCTGTGATGTGCTGTCAATCAACCCCAGTGCCACTCCCACTGTTGGCCCATTGGCTGGTCAACCTCCTGTTAACCATATATGGTCAAGTTTCTTTGTATCCTCATTGGTCTGTATCCCTGTCTGTTTACCCTTGTGTTTCCCTATTGGTCACTGTAATGCTTTCCCCGCCCACACTTCAGGCAATTGGTTGTTGCTGTTGGCTCCGCCCCTCTGTAACAGTGTATAAGCCTGGACCCTCTACCTCTCCTTGTCTTTGCCCCTGGATTTTCGGTGTGTGGGTTTGATAAGGTACCTCTGAAAGCCTATACGGAGACCCTTCCTGCCTCCTCCATCTTGGATAACCAGCTGCTGCCTGTTGTGAGTGTGGTCTTTGCTGTGGGCTTGGTGGAGCGCTCTCCTTGTGGGGACACTTGAGGAAGGCTGTATCAGCCTGCCATCTGCTTGTGCTGCACCACTGTGCCATATTATCAATCCATAACACTAAAAGGTTATCAACAAGATGTATAAATTAACATTTGAAATGACATTTTTTAATTTTTAAAACGAAACTGTTTAAAATTCAAAAGTTTCCAATATATTTAATGATAACTCTTTGAACAAGTGCATGATTTTACAGACAAATAAAACAAGTGTCAATTTCACTGAATCAACTTTGACTAGTAAAACAGTTTATTTGAAATTTATTAAAATAAACTGTTATATGCATACCTATCACCAAATTATAACTCATATTCACGCCTGACAATACACTTCCCAGATATGGCAGTTGCCTGGTATGAAGTGTGTCTGCCTCAGTAATTCAGTGTACAAATATTCTTTTTTACTGCAAATTCACACTCGATGTGTAATCAGTGTCCTGAAGAACACAGCTGGGAGAATTCCTGATGATACATACAAAGCGATTTTGCTCTCAGTGGGTGCAATGAATCTGGACACCTGGGCACTGCCTACAATGGCAATTTCTATGAAGACAGGCAGTACTCCAGAAGGTCTTCCACCTCAATACTTTCTTGATGAAAGTGGACACCACTGATACAGGTGTGTTTTAGACTGGATGTGGTGTTTTCAGAGTTTACTTAACTAGGAATTACTTCTCAATCTTGTATCCCCATTTCATTGCACTAACATCTCTCTTAGTGCTATCTACTGAGGTGTAGTTTTCTGGGTCTCTCCATAGTTACTGTTGCCTTCTGATTTTTATACCCTTTTTGTAGGCCTGGCTGGATATGGCCAGAGATCACTGTTGCACAGCAAAAGCACAATTAACATATTTTTTGCCTCTCTCTTTCAGTTCCTGCGTATGGAGAATTTTTGAACAATAAATGTTCTAAACAGCTGGATTTATGTCAGTATACCCCATATGCCTCTGCTGCTAAGATTATGTGGTATTTGGGGCTTGGAGGTAAGGTAGTTGTATTCACCTACCCTTTCCACAAATCTGAGTAAAAATTCATTGTCATGGCACTGAATGATTTTATGTGAATCCTTCAGGAGGGAAATTTAGTTTGTGTCACCCTGTAGGATGCGCCTGTCTTCAGTAGACATTTTCAGTATACATCTGAGACTGATGGCTCCATGGAGTGGCAAACTGTGAGTTCAGATGTATGTCAGGGCAGAGTCAGGCAGCCAGGACTCATTCTATCCCTCTAGACATGACCGGAGCAACCAGATAGCACTGGGTCTCTGCCAGCCCCATCATCATGTGAGTGCCTGGGGACCAGAATGGCTCAAGGGGGGCCAGGATGTGATCCCACAGGTGGGGTGCAGAATCATGCCCAGTGAGTGGACCCAGAGTTAGACGCAGTCCCATAATGTCTGGGCAAGGCTGTGGGGAATAGGATAGGCCAAAGCCATGCAAGGGTGTCAGCGCACAGGCCAGACTCAATATCAGGCAGAGCTCACTTTCTTTTAAGCTGCGTGATTTAAGATATTTACAGATGAAGTTGAAATAGATAGCTGCTCTTTCAAGTACTAATTCTTGGATCATTGACCTTTTCTGTAAAATTTGTTTGCCGTGTGGAATATTCACAGGTTTCTGAATAATAGTCAATGAATGTGGAAACAAAATTGGCCTTCTGTAGGTATCCATATACATTTTAAAATTAATGTCTTTGTAGTTTGTTTTTAGCTTCAATTTGCTATGTAGTGTCCATCTCCTTGAGATAATTCACAGGTTCCATACTGTCAGTAGGAGGTCATGGTAATTGTCACTTACTTTCATGTTCTTGTGAATCTTCTGCTTCAAGTGACTCTGTAGACTACAAACATCTGGCAGCAGCAGAGCATGGTGTGTTTTTCTGTCAGCTGCTGGAGACATCCAGGATTCTGCAATTCTCTTAGTAGAATGGGAATTTGGGTGTTTCTTGCTTTTTTTGAGCTGCTTTAGTCTCAGATTATCTAATATTTTTATAAATCAATGTTGTTAGGATTACTCATAGGTGGGTTTGAAGAAGAACTGAAATCAAGCCGGTCACTGATCTGTTGTTTGTAATTTGTAGCTTGGTTGTAGCTTCCTTCTGCAAAGTTTATTTGCTAACTGTGGGATTGGATTGTGGCACAGCAGCAAACATGCTTAGTATTTGAAATATTTCCATTCTCAATGTTTCGTTTTTTTCAGAACCCTGAAATCTATGTCCATTTACTGAGTATTTTTTATCCAACATTAACATTCTTTTTCAGCATTTGTGAGACATTGGACACAGTTTAACCAGTTTTGTGTTGACATCTTTTTCTGGGTTACTTTCAGCTTGCATATGCTTTTCATGCTTTCCCAGGTTAGTTCAGTGTTTTGAGCATGGCTTTTTTGGTATAACAGAAGTAAATCTCTTTTATTTCAAATTTGTATGTTAGAATATCTCCAGTGTTTTAAGTGTTACATGTGGTTGTGAACACCAACATGTGTCTGTTTCTTCTTCTATATTCTTCTAGTGTTTTTGATGCCATTTTTAAAAACATACCAAAAAACTCCCCAAAATTTGTATGCCTGTAGTGTTTCTCTTGCTTGAGTCATAGAACTTATCAAAATGCTTTAATCAATCATTTCAGTGTCTGAAGGATGTTTTTTAGTAGATGTCCCATGCAATTGTAGGAATTTCTCTATATCAGAGTCGAGTCTCACAACCTACATAAAGTTACTTTTCTCTCCCTGACATATTCTCTGAACCTGGGATGCAGGACTTGACCCTGATAGTCCTTTGAATGTAAAGACTATCCAGTTATGAACCCTTTATGAATCTGGAATATAAGTGCTTCCACATTTCTAACATTAAGAAGCCGTCAACTTTCCCTGGAAATTCAACTTGTTCTTTTTCTTTTTGCCCTTGTCCTCTTTCTTTTCCCCCTCCTTTTCTTTGTGTAAATAGCAATAAAGTTTTACCTTTTTTCTCCCATACATTAGTTCTGTGCAACTCAATTTTTACTGATAGTGCTTCAAAGCCTAATCAAGTCTTTTTTGTTTATGGTATTTTTTAATGCTAATGCAACATTCATTTGGCAACGTTCTGTTTTTCTGTTGTTCTGTTTGTTTGCCTAGTATACTCTCTTGCACAGGAGTTACCTACACTGACAATGCCTACATTACTTTAAATAATGTTTACTGAGTAATAAAATAGAAGTTTTGTGGGTCCTAAAATCAAACAGGTTCTTTATTAATTGTAGTCATTACACTCATTACACAATTGCTCACTGTTTCAACCCACATAGAAACTTATTAACTTGCCATTACCCAGAACAAATCTTTCTTTTTTGTAGCCCACAAACTTTTTCCAGTTTCCAGATATTGTTTCAGGTGAGCCTTTAAACAATCTGCCCTGAGCTCCTTAAATCAGTAAGTCAGTGGATTGTTATTCAGTAATCGTGTTTCTCAGCAGCTCACCTATTCAGAATGATCTTTCCTCCTATGGATCTTTCCTTTCTACACATTCTTATGAGGACTGGAGGCTGAACCCTTGTGAGACAATACAGGTTTTCTAGTTCAAAGTTCTCACTGAGAGCAGTTTCCCCATTGGCTAACTACAGGATCTGTAGTAAAAGGTCACAGGAGGTAATTCATAGGAAGCTCCTTAGCCTGATTACATTCAACATCATTTAGATCTGGAATAAGAAACTGGTGAAATTTAGGACAATAAAAATGATTTATCAGCCTTCTGTCTTCAATGTTTGCTACTTCCTGACCCTTTTTGGTCTCTTGAACTGCACAGTTTCTGAGCTGGATGATAATTACAGTATCTCACTATTTATTATCTTCTGCAAATGTCATTAATTCTTCAATAGTTAGACATGTTAGGAAAGAGACACAATTTTCTGAGCTGCTGACCAGTACTGAGCCACAATTCACTGTGAGAATATAGTGACGGAAATCCATCTTTTAAATGTTATAGAAGTTTTTCCTTTTGATTATGGTTAAAGAACTGAGAAAGTAAAATTTTGCTTTCTGTAGAAACATGTACAGATGAGTTTGACAAACTCATGCACATATGAAGTTAGTCTTAACGAGTAGGAAGTCTGTACAGGACTTGTCAGAGCAGAACCAAGTTCTCAGCATGGTTCAAATGGATGCCTCAAGGCTGCACCAAACCCAAGTTCATTGAAATCTGATCTTCAAAACTGAAGCATACTTGTGAATCTTCTCACACTTTTCACCTTTGGAATGAGTAATCAACCACGCAGTGTTTGGAAAGCTATAAAACTTTCTGTGGTGCTTTGAAATCTTGGACGTAGATGCATGCACACTGCTTTTCCATCTGCTAAATGTTCACCGGGAAAATTCTTAACTTAGTTCAACCTGTGAACACCTACATGTTAGCTGAAGTCAGAGAGTGCATGGTTGAAGACCATGCTGCTGGAGACTGAGTCCTGCCTCCTCCTGTTTTGTCTTGTTTTAGCATTTTATTGTTGTAGGTTTAGAAAATTATTTTGATGATATTACGGAATGTTGCCATGACATCCTTAATATTTGCACTGCTGAGGAATTACCAAAAAATAACATCCTTGAAACTGCTGTTGTCGCAATGTAGTAATCCTCCTGTTGCCCTTACTCTAAACCATGATAGAAATGTGGGCAGGGTCTTCAATTCTTTCATTCTAGACTACAGACCCATACTATGTTTTATATTGTGTGTTTGTCATTTCTAATTTGGCTCTGTACTAATTGCACAGCTGAGCCTCCACTCCCTGTACATTTTTGAACATCAATATATTTTATACTTTGTGCTTGTACTGACTACACATCCCTTTTCCCTCCCAGCTGTGTATTCAGTGCTCAAAGAGCTTTTCACTGTGCTTTACTTGAGCAGAGGAATAATAGGCCACATTTTTCAACGTTTTCTCAAATTCTTACTGCTTCTTGACAACTGTCTGTAGTTTTTGTATGTTGTGGTTAATATCTTATTAAGAAAGCCTTTACCACATAGAAGTTAAAAGTGAAAATCCCAAACGCACAACTCTGCAATGCATAATGATTCTGGCATGGTGAGGAGGTGGTAATAAACACCTGACATTCTCTGTAGTTATCTCCTGCACATTATTTTGTGGTATGTTTTTCCACTATATTTTTTGATCTTTATCCGCAGTTGTCAATGCAGCTGTGGCAATATTTTGTGGTATGTTTTTCCACTATATTTTTTGATCTTTATCCGCAGTTGTCAGTGCAGCTGTGGCAATGTTCAGTTCTGTGGCTGAGTGCTAGATAAAGATGTACATGTGGATTTCCAAAGCCAGGAACAAAACAAGGAAGAACAGAGAGCTCTGCAAGGAACTGGCAGCTTTAACTAGCAGCTTTGTGAGCAAGACTGACCTAGCTTGGATTTTGCCAGTCAGGGAGTTGAAGTAGTTACCAACAAGGCTGAAAAGGTTGTAAGTGCTTTCACCACTTCTGACTTTATCACCACTGTCGGGCCCCAGACCTTGGGAATAAAAATCCAGGTTGCTGTGAACACAGACCCACTCTCACTGAGTATGTGAACTACTATAGGAGCTTGATCCCTGCAAATTGATGGGCCCTGCCAATACGCATCCAAAAGATTGGCTGTTAGAAGAGCCAACTGACACTGTTGTGAGGCTATTCTCCACAGTCTCTGAAGTCACTGGGAGAAGGCTAATGTCACCCTCATCCAAGAAGGGTTTAAAGGAAGTTCCAGGAAATTTTAAGCTCATCAGTCGTACTTTAGTTCCTGGGAAAGTTAGGGAATGAATCCACCTAGGGGCTATCCCAAGTGAAAGGAAAGGTGTGTTTGAGAAAAGTCTGCATGGATTCATCAAGGGTAAATTGTTCTTGACGAATCTGATTGCCTTCTATGACAAAATAACCTGTTCAGCTGATGTGGTGTGAGCACAGGCCATTGTCTACCTGGATTTCTCCAAGGCTTTTGGTGTGGTCTCCCACAGAGTCCCTGGAAAACTTGATGATAGGCTAGCATTCCAAGAAACTTGCTAAAATGCACAGACAAGAGAAACACAAAGTTTTTCTGTTCAACAGACCATCCTTTGGAATTTTTTTTTATTTTTCCTAATTTAAAAAATATTTTCATAATCCAGACACATGTACCTTCCTCAAAATACCTAATATATAATGGTTATTAAAGAATGAGAAATGGAGGTGCAAGTTTCTGTTTGGTTTACTTGGATATGATGAAACTGATGAAAGTGCTCCTCCTATTTGCTGTATATTTTCTTTCTTTGGTTTAGCGTAGAATTAGATGGAATTATGCATGTCTTTATTGATGACACTGTTTCACTAGGTATGAATAATTAAATACCCAATAATTGTGAAAGAACAATAATTGTGAAAGATTCAATAGCCTGGAAGATGGAACAGTTAAGGAAATTTGAGGTTAACATCCTTGTTTCAAGAAAAAATGCAATTGTTTGGTGGAGAAAAACAGCTCAAATTTGAGAGGGTGAGATTAATAATTTATGGCTGGCTCATCTTTATTAGAGTCTAAGCCAAGATAACATCTACTCTTAAGATAAGAACATGTGCTTTCTATATCCTTTATGAGTATATAGGTGCTTGAATGTTTCCAGAAAGAATGAGGACATGTTCCTCTGGGCTTTTTATTACAAATTCTATTTTTGTGTTGAGAAAAAAAATTAAAATAATATTGAAACCTTTTTGTCTTAGTAAAATTTTGGGAGGCCATCATCTTAAATTCAATATCACTGCAAATGTTGGGTTATTATGATAATATTTCATATCAATATCTGAGTCCCTTCTCTCACTTGTAAACATTTTTTGTGGATACCAAGGTAACAGAATACAAATAATTTTGTCTTCACACAATCATCTGAAAAATAAAAAAGAAAAAAAGAACATACTTGAACAAGGACAACTCAGCATACTCTGTTATTCCGAAGTTTTGATATGAGATTTTTTTGTTTGGTTGTTTGGTTTGTTTTGGTGGGTTTGGTTGGTGGTTTGTTTGAGGGGGACAGCTGATAGTTTGTGCATGTTTGTGGATTTTTATTCCGAAGACAACACTAATACAACTTGAGAGGGGCCTTGCACTTCCAGGAGAGAAATAACTGTCTTCTAGTGAACACTGACAGATAAAGAGACTCTTTGGCACAAGGGCATTGGAAGGGCACCCTAACTCCCAGAGTTCTTGAAAAAGTGCTGACATGTCCTTGTAAAACTTTGGAGTTTAAATACTTTTATAATTTATAATTTTGTTTATAAAAGAATATCTGGGATGTCCTGAACTTTATTAACAGGAGTTAAGGCATAGGAAATTTGCTTGTCAGCAGTGATAGATTTTTTACTTTAAAGGAGATTGAATAAAAGAGAATGGAGAGAAATCATGCATACTGTTAGTCTATAATGAGAGTGATAAACATGAAGACAGGAACATATAAGAAAATATTTTCCTTAGGAAGCACCAAGGCCAATTCTGTGTTAGGATCTGGTTTTTAAAATTATAGGGGGATGTCTCTGCCAGAATTAAGGTGCAAACAAGACCATATGCCAAAGTCAGTAAGTATGGATTATATTTAGGAGTAAACATGAGGGGGGGAGAGAGAGAAAGAAATAGAAGAAGAGGTGGTAGAAGAGAAAGAAAGTGCCAGAGACATAGATTAAGAGGGAAATGTTATCACTAAATAGATCTTTAAGGTGTCCCATTGATCTTCTTCTTCTGATGTTCTCAGAGGTGAACAGAGGCCTGTTGAAACAGATTAATACACATTTGAGCTGGGTGGGAGTGCTCAGGTACCTCCCCTGGAGGGGACAAGTTTCACAGTCTCTTGCAGCAGGCTCTGGATCCATTGCATCACTTTGTGTCACATTCAGGGCTGGTGCAAGGCCTCAGGAATCAGTTGGCGGCACTTTGGGGGTCAGTGATGGTTTATGAGACTTCTCAGCTGCCTCTCAGGTTAATGTCTCACATGTATGTGGCCTTCCAGGGTGGGGGTTTCACAGCTGAGCCAGTTTGTGTAAGGGAGGATGGCTGTTCACTGCCTTTGACCAGGTTCCACCCAGAACTCTCCTCCTCCCCCCTTTGACTGGGGGGATGTGTGCAAACCTGGCCCCAGCAGATGAGCCTGTGGGCTTTGGCTCCCCCATCACAAACTCGGGCAGAGCTGATTTTCAGAACAGCTGCTGGGTATGGCTTTCCTGGTAGATACATTCTTCTTCCTCAGCCTTGTTTACTTCCTAGATGTTGGAATGAGGTCCTCAGAGAGGGAGATGAATGCAGGGGTTGAATTAAAGCCTTTAGAGAAATTAAGATATATTAAGCCACTTAGATGTGAAGTGGAAGTGTTAGGTTTAAGTTTAAGTTTCAGTTTTAGGTTTTAAATAAGTAGAAATACATTGTAGGTGCCTTAAGAAACTGTATTAACTAGCAAAGGCCCTAAGGCCTAGTTAAAAGTTCAGCAGCTTAGCCCTGGACATAGCAAAAGCATATTAGAACCTTGTGATTAAAACAGACAGAAGTATTCATGCAAAACAGATAAAACTACATGTGTAAATAGATAAAACTATTCATGTAAATAGATAAACTTACAAATGCAAATTTTAAGTAAGAAAACAGATAGTCCATTTGTGTAAATTGATAATATTATATGCATGGATTTATTGGTGATAATTGACACTACTTTCATATTACTTTCATACTACCTTTGCACATCAGAATCAAGTTCAGATTGGTTTAGAAAGAATGTTTTAGAATAGTGTTTTTAGCTGATTTGATGTTTTATGAATAAAAAGCCCCATAGTAGAGTACAAGGATCATCACCATCATCATCATCATCACCATCATCATCAACCATCACAGCACCAACACATCAGCAAGCTGAAAAAGAGGAAGAAGAAATAAGAAAGAGGAAGAAAGAAAGCTGTGGTCCCTGCTGCTGCTGCTTGGAACATCAGATTCTATTACTGCTGCTGCTGCCCAGGACATTGGACTGTATGCCAGGGAACAACTGCTGCTGCTGCTGCTGTTCCTGTAAGGAGCCTGGGACTCTGTACTGGAAAGCAGCCTTACAGCTGCTGCTTCTGCTTTAACACCTAGACTCTAACACCTTGAACTCTGCCTTCAAGACTGATATATTCATGCAATAAACAACCTTATAACAACCAACAACTGCTCATGTCTCTTTGAGGACCCTAGACCCAGTAACAGCCTCGACACCTAGACACGAGATAATTGAACAATGGTGTCATTTTTATCTGATATCAGATCCCCTTAGGACTCCTAGCTCGCAGTGCAAAGTTCCAGGCAGGAGGCATATTCAGGGAGAGGTGGGCTTTGGGGGTCACCGTTTCTTTATACATTTTTTTTCATAATGGACAAAAATCCTTCATATTAATGTTTAAGCCATTAACTCTAACATTTCAGCCTCTCACACTCTGGGCTCAGGTGAATGAGACAGTTGCCTTGGGAACAGACTGCTGGGGCAGTAAAACTGTTGAAACTGTTCTTTCTTCTATCAGACACCAAAAAAAAGAGATTTCTCTCCATGTATCACAATCTCTGTGATAAACTGACATCTCCTGATGAAGAAAGGGGAGAGAGGTGTGACCCTTCCCAACAGCAGTTGTCATGCCCAATTCCCAGAACTTCCCTCCAGCAGCCACAGAGCAAGTTAAGCCTCCAAAGGATTTACTCCTGTCTTTGACCTTCCCCTTCTCCAGGTAAGAAAAGGTTGGTTCTTCCACTCCAGAGTAACAATGATAATTCTGTGCAAACTTCTGAGGAGCCTTGAGCTGGTTTTCAGAAATAGTAATTACCAAAAAGCAAAAAGAAATTTCAATTGTGAAATGCTTAATACTATAACCCCATACTCAACAAAAGGAAATATTCCCATCCTAGAAACTATATGAGTACATTGGACATCTCTACATAAGAAAAATTTAAAGTAGCAGGTCCTACATTAATGGATTTTATTAAAGTTTCCTAAAACATTTAAAATAAAACCAGGTTTGCTGATCACTCTTTATTTTAGCACTTTTATTTGTCAGAGAGACTGCCAGAAACAATTTGGTTTTGAGAAGTCATAGCTAAATCCCAAAGGTTAGCATTCTACAGGACTGCGTGAAATTAGTCCTGCATAATTTTTGTGTGCTTGTTCCTAAAGATGAACTCGGGATGGTCAGCTGTGACACCTACTGCAAAAGAGCCGATAGATTTCTTTTGGAAGTCACCTTTTTCAGGCAGGAGCAGATAAAATTATATTTGTGTATTTAATAAATATTTTACTGTGTAAAAGCACTGCATTTCTGACTCTGACATAGTTCTAGAAACCTTACTGACAGGTTGTTGAATTACCACAAAATTGTTTTTAATCTTAAAAACCCCAGCAAAAAACACTCAGACAATAGTGCAGCTTATTTAATCTTTATTAAATTGTTATATCTGATACTTGTTCCACACTGGTTGCTATGCATCACAAAATCATAGAATCATATAATATTTTTAGTTGGAAGGGATCCATAAGGATCTTCAAAGTGGCAAAATTTTCCACGTTGGTGTATGTGTTGCCCAAATGTCGTACTTATGCTTTACCTTCTACAATGTTTGGAGAAAATGTAATCTGAATCAAGTATGGAATGCTAGTATTCACTATTATAAATAAGCCAAACAAAATCTATAGGTAGAAGCATAAATTAGGTACACATGATTGATAAGAATGACTCAGCATCCTGGATAGCAGAAACTGTTCCATAATATGATTGCTACAGCTCAGTTATCTCATTTCATTTTATCAACATTTGGAAACAGATCTTGCTTTAGTAAATATGTTGTATTTCAAAATGGTATTAAATATGCAGTCCTCTGCCCATGTATTGTGTCACCAAAAGCTTGTTAAGAATTTGAACAGATTTTTTGTATATTTTCTGATACATACATTACCAAAGCCAAGAATATAGGTAGGGATCACATACCCTAATATCTTCAGAAAACGGTGACATTTTTACCCAAGAGACATTTAGCCATAGATTTGTTTTTATGTTTTGTTCCAACAAAGTTTGTCTGTTTTTCATGTGAAAGTTAGGTAGGACTCAATCAGTTTTAAATCATCATAAACAATTTAGGATATCTGTCTCTGGGCTACATCTGACAGTTATGTAAGCAATGATGTATGTGTGCTAGCAGAACTAGATTAACCCAAAACCAGCTGGTGCTGACAAAAAGGGTCTTGTGAATCAGCCAGGCCTCCCTGGATAGGGTACAGTAGTGCTGGTTTCTTCTTGACTGGAAGCAAAAGGAAAAAAAAATAGAATGGTGCAGAAAAAAAAGACTCTAATCTTCCAGAGGAAAAAAAATTGATAGGAATGTCAGTATGACAGAATTGAAGCTACATCTCTTGCTTATCCAGGAAAGGGCCAGAACAGTACTTTGTTCAAGAAAAATATCTCCAAGCCTAATAGCCTAGGAAATTCTAGAATTAAGGTTGCTTTTCAACAGTGCACCTCCTTGTAACTTCGCAAGTACATAAAAATTGTACAATTGCATCCTTTCCTTCCAGCCACCTCCTCTTCCCCCAGGACTATGTCATCAAGTGTGTAAAGTGGATGATCCTCATGGGAAAAAAAAAAAAAAAAAGTATTCAATATTTTTTCTTATCTTTTTATTTTCCCTGTACAGCTGTATATTTCATTTATTAGACTGTATTGAAGCCATGTCCTCAAGACAGTTACTGCTTTTCTTGTAGCTTTTTCTAGCACAGTCATTGCTATGGCAACAGAGTATTTCACAAACATGGAGAAACTTATTTCACAAATTCCTGCAGAAGTGAGGTTTGCAACTAAAGTTCTGTATTTAAAAATGGCAAAATAAAAAATAAAATCAACTGGTAAATTATGTTGGCTCTACAGAAAATTCTACTCAAATAAACACGATTTTCTATATTTCTTTTCAACTGAAATTTTAACTGATTGTACCTTTAAAAAATAAAATTTAGTATAGGAGCTACTTGAATATGCAGTATTCTAAGGAAGAATACTAGTAGTAGTCAGAAAAACCTTAGAATACTAAAAGTAGTCAGAAAAATTGAACGTACATTACAACTTATGAGTAGATAGTAAAAACTCTCAAAAGTCAGAGTAACTTTTTTGAAAGGAAAATAAAGCAAAGTAGAAACCATATGAATACTTGTAGTAATATAAATACAGTTGGAAAAGTAGCAGAACTGCTGTGTATGAAGTCAGTAAAGGTTAAAGTGATAGGAAAATATTACTGAACATAGATAGCATAGACAGAATAGGAATGAGAGGTGAAAATGTCGAATATCATCACTTAGTAAAACTCAGAAGAATAATAAATTCAGAATGAATGTATCCCCATAGTTGCTGAATTATGTCTAGGAAGAAATCAGAATGGAAGGAACTTATTACACGGATTCTTGAAAGAATTCTTGTTTGAGGAGCAAATTTCAGTTGCTATTTTTTTTTATTAAATATAAGAAGAGGAATGTCTGGCTGCAATTTAAAGACAGTGCAATCAATACCAAATGCAACTCTGCTGCAATGTAGAAAAGAATGTTTCTGCTTTAGGGCTAAAATATCAGAAATAGGTTAAAACATTATTATATTAAATAGAATAAATAATTAGGCTTTCAGAAAAAAATGTAGGAACTTTTCTTGGAAATGCTTAAGGAAAAACAAAGATGGCGCTAGATAAACCAGCTTACTAAAAAAAAACCATAAAATTTCAGATTATGTATTTTTTGCAGAATAAGGAAGTTCTAGTTCAAGAAAATGAAGTGGATTTTCAGTGTTTTGAAACTTTTTCATTTAATTTCTCTCACTGAGCAGTTCTGAGTCTTCCCTGTGGAGAGTGGAAAATACCTATCTGCAGATATTAGACTGTGTTCTAAAAATACCTTACCTAGGAATTTGGAAACTATTCAGTATCTTTTGGTATGGTCACTTTCAGGAAAGTGAAACTTTCCACTTTGAGGAGTATTTTGATACCTGCTTGTATAAAGGATAGGAACAGGTTTATATTTAAAATGGAAAGTGGCAGAACTATGAATTGTTTATTTTTAATGGAAGCCTCCAAAAACCATGAGATTAAGCTAGCTGGTTCTTCCAGTCCTTCATATCACTGCAGCTAAAAATAACTATTCAACTGACAAGCAAAATTTTCTTTTATTTTCAGTCAAAATTTGGTTATATTTTGATATTGTCTGTTAAAGAAAAATGTTTTCAAGGAGTAATAGAATGCTAGCACAAATTTTAATTCCCAATAATCAGAGAGGATTAAAAAGCGTTGGGAATTCCATTAAAGGGTTCTAAGTCACTATGAAATGCCATGTAATGCCTCTCAGAGCTAGCTTATGGCGTGTCAGCAGTGCAGGCAGAATTGCATATTGCTGTTAAGAATGTTAAGAGGTTCTGTGTGGTCCCTGCTTCTACCACAGGTAGAAGGGGGAGAGAAGATGAGGGCTTGCAGGAGGACTAAGGGGAGGAGAGATTCCTGTAGGTTTGGGCTTGGCATTCCTGTTGGCCTCAAGGGAAGGATAAAGCTGACGCACACACTGAAGGGAAAGCTGATCTTAAGCTCCAGTTCTCACTGCACAACAGTAGAACCTTCCTTCTTGTGGTTCTGGTGGAGACATCCTAAGGGCTATTATACCTTAATAACAACCAACTTCTCCTGTGCCTGTTTGTCCTGATGCTACTATGCATAATTTTTTAAATAATTACAGTTATTTTCCATGTAACATTAACTGCAAGCTACATGATATGTGAGTATTGTGTTACATCATACTTATATTACTTACAACTGTATTTACTGGCAAATACATATAATGTTGCTGTGAATTTGCTTTAACAAAAAAAAGTTTACTCCTTTGTTTGTTTTCCACAAAATCTGACTTTGACCATATTACAGTCAAAACTTTGTACTGTTCCACCATTAAACTAAAATTGAGTAGACAAATCTCTTTTAAATCTCACTTTGCTGTGCCACAGATGAGTACCTACGGAAAAAAACAATATTAACATTAGTTCTAAAAAATTGACCCAGATATTTTGCATGTTTCTGTTTAATCAGCCTGTTGACTTTGAGAGTCTGATGTAAGGAAGAGAATTCTAAGGTTGGAAAGTATGATCTCCTAATGATTTCATTACTAAATTCATGTTCAGAATTAAACATCTATTCCATTTTGGGGATCTAAGCATTAAGAAACTATTAAATCTCATCCCAATTTTACACATAAACAGAGCTTTATCTCACTGAGATGATTTCAAGAGGAAATATTATAATATGTTAAATGATGACTGATTTAATTATTTGAATTATGATGGAAAATACATTTCACTGATATATATGTTAAATAAAATCAGATTGATTTTGTAAGCTTTAACATGATAAATCATTGTACTAAATATATTCAAAAGCATTATAGTATTGATTTGGAAAACAGAACTATGAGACTTAGCCTAGTCTACCCTTTTTTGTTGAAGATAATAGCTTTTTGTTCTGGTTTGACTTAGGATGGGCATTGTTTGTTTATTAGAATAGCTAATAAATATAATATTGGCATACAGGCTTTATGCATGCCAGAAAATAATTCCTTTTACAGCTCTTTCAGCAAATGTCTCTTCCTGATAGTATTTTCCTTATGTACAGAATTTATATATATATAAATTATTACATCAGAAGGTGTTTTAAGTGTCTGATAAAATAATGCCTTAGGCAACTGTTTGGTGATTTGTTATTGTGATTATTTTCCAAATTAAAAAAAGATTTGTTTTTTCTGGTTTTATTATACACACACACACACACACACACACACACACACACACACACACATCCACTAAGCACCTTGATTCTCCCTTCAGTTTGGTTTCATATTGAGTCCTCATAAAATCTACCAGTAACCTGGGCCTACAAGGGAATAGCTCTCTTTCTCCCTCTGCTAGATTATTTGATTTGATTAAAGCTCAGAAAATTTCTGAGCTTTAATCAACTTTCTGGCCTCTTACAGACCATTCTCTCATTACCTGCTTGACCCATTTGTAGCAAAATGAAACTTTAAACTATCCTTTCACTGGAGTTACAATATTTTTGTACTTTTTTATAATCTATATTTTTACTCTTTCATTTACCATAGCTGTTCTTATTAGTGCTCTCACCCCTGGTAAATAAAAATATCTATAGGCATTATGACTGAAAGTTTCGTTTGCTCTCACATGCAGAATGTCTACATGAATGATCACTCACTGTCTTTAGCTCAAAGAGAAGAGCTGATTGATGGAAAAATTTCCTGGAAAAAGGCAAATAAGTTTTGAGCCTTGTTCACAAGACACATTCACAGATTTTGTTCACTGTTAATATAAAGTAAACCCTTAAGCACTCAATGGAGTCATGATCTCCTCTCCCCTGAGTTGCTTTATATTCTCTTATCTAGTTTACCTTAATTTTTTATTCTTATCTTGCCCTTCCTTAGACAGAGAATTGGAAATATCATTCCCAAAATCGGAACAGAGCAGAATAATTTATTTCTGTTTTTCTCCTAAGAGATTAAAGTTGAAAGCTTGAAATCCAAAAGGCTGAGATAGGTTTGAGCATTTGATCTTCTCATGTTAGCCAGCCGCATCCTTTAATCACTTTTGCTTTAGATTACAGCTCTAGCAGTGCTGCTGTTCCTTAGGTCTGTCATGAATCTAGGCTTGACATACCACAGTTATGAGGCTTGAGTTATGTCTGAACCTTACAGTTACGATACCTGTTGAGAAAGAAATGTAGAGCAAAATCTCATTAGTATCAGTGATTTATTGCTTCTGAGCTGCCTTTTATACGGATGGAAGCAACCAATGACTGAAACTTGGTAAGTTTCACCTTTTTTTTTTTTTTTTTTTTTTTTTCATAATATCAATTATGGCATAAGTTCTGGCAGATTTGAGGCATAAAACTGGTGCATTTGAAAATACAGGACAATATGTGTAAAACATAGGAAAAACACTGGATAAACAAACCCAGCAGATATTTCTGTTGTAACATGAATAACTTGCATTTACTTTATCACTGTAGCCTGCTTAGGAAAAAGGTAGAAAATCTCTGATTGCACCAGTGCATGATAGAACAACTAATGAAGGAAGTACCACACATTGAAAATCTACTTATTACATGGCTGAGTGATCTTGGAAGCAAAGGAAAACAGCAGAGTAGACAGAATAATACAACATAGACAAGATTGACAGTGGGCTGACTTCTGCTGTTTTTAATGTACTTGTCATTTTGATTAGCTCTTCTATTGTGGTGATGGCCACTTGAGAAGTCAATTCAGTTATGTATGTTTATGCCAGGTTTTAGCAGACCCTTCCAGACATACTTTTACCTGACAAAAACCAGATCTTATCTGAAAAGGAACAAGGTCCTTAAGCGATAGCTTCAGAAGGAAAAAAAAAGCAGAGGGAAGAAAATTGTAAATACTTCATGTATTTATGTGATTGGGAATAATTCTGATCCACTTATCCACTGACAACAATTCTAAATTCAGGTTTAAATAAGAAAATTAAAACTACATCTCAATAGGCAATAGTTTTCAAACCACTTCTGCCAAAGAAGTAATGCAGACCATGATATCTTTCTCGAGTTTCTCCTTCACAGACAATAGATGAATTCATTTCAGGCAGGAATTCCCTGATGCGGAACATGGAAGTTACACAGAAAATGAATTGAACCTACTAAAAATGCAGAGTGGTTTTACAACTGTATTGATTTCTAAGGAAAGGTGGTGAAAGAAGTGATGGTAAATTTTATTAGATAAACAGAAAGGACTAATCTCCCACTTTAAAAGTACCAGTGTTCACTTTCCCAGATGGCATTATCGTATAGGAAATCTTTAGATATTCTGTTCTGTTCTGAAAGGTTATCATTTGCTATTAAATTTTGTGAGTGGCTTAGAACAGGTTTTATACAGAAAAAAATGGAATTTATTACATCCCAGATGATAGGTTTCCTTGAAAATGTGGCTATTTTTTATGAAATATCATTGGAAGTTAGATTTTTTTGAAAAAACTTTAAAAAAATAGTCTAACTTGCAGCTGCTGAGCCTAGTTGAGTATTTAGTATACTGCATGAACTATTCTATAGACATGGAAAAAGGATACATAATTACCTTAATTAAATTAGGAATTCATGAAAAATGAGCAAGGTACATCTATTAGTTTGCCAGGGTGCAGGGATGTGAAAAATCACTATCAGAATCTTCTATTTTGGCTGCATAATTGATATCGCTAAAAAGTGGCCCTGATAATTTTCAATGCAATTCATCTAATTTTCATTTCTTAACATCTACAATGCAACAGGTTTACGCTTGCCTTGGCACTTATTTCATGCTAAATAGTTTAAAAACACATTTAGCATAGTAATTCCATTGTTTTTGTCCCTGTTCATCATTGTTTCTTTCCTCTAATTCAAGTAAAATAATAAAATTATATCTGTCTGTCACGAGATTATTTTTCTTTTAGTTCAAATGGCTGAAGCAAATGTAATTGCCAATAATTCATTCAAATATAAATTCCATGTTTTTATTCTGAAATAGCTAATACACTGATATTTTCAGGCCAAAATATTGTAAACACTACTCTTTTAGAAAAAATTCAAGTAAAATCTTCAGTTATATACATTATCTATGCCATATGAAAATGCCATATTCAAGTGTAATGTAAACCTCACTTGTTTCATTTGTGCTTTAACATATATATGAACTATATACATATACACACATATTCCTTAGAAAGTTAATAGCATTCTGGTTTCCAAATATATTTTTCCCGTTCAGTTGATCTTTTATTTATAAGTATTTTCCTCTGATAATATTTTTACAAAGTTTTCCTCTCACTGATGATTTTCTCCTGAAGTGCCTGAAGGGAATTAAGTTTGAGACTATAAATTTTCACATGTTTAGTGGTTTTCTCACTGCAGTCTCGTGCTGATAGGATGTCTGTCTGTCATCAAAGTCTACCCCTTGTGCTGGTAGATCCCTTATGACTGACTGTACTGTAATTGATCCTAGGAAAAATAAACTTTACATACTGTGTTTGACATTTTTTTGAGTGCTCTCATAATGTAGAACAATAAAAAACTATACATTAATTACTTTGTTAAAGATGTAATATGGTTTTGAAAACAGTGATTTATTATAGTTAGTGTTCTGGACCATTTCACTTCCTTTCTTGGTAATGAAATATTAAACTCAGAAACTTGCAAGTGAAGATGAAACTTAAATCAACACCATTTCTGTATGGAGTTCTAAGCACAGTATTTCTTCAATAGGTAGATAAGGCACTGAGGATGATGCACAATCTTTGCAAGATTCAGCTCTGTCTTGACTTGAAAACTGTCTCAATATGTTTTATGTACAAGTAACATCTCTGCATTACATTAAAAAAAAAAAGTGATTCCTTCTACATCCTAACTACATCCAATAGCTCTTTATTTCTTTATTACACTATAAAATGGTTCTGAGGTGGTCAGGTTCCAATTCTTATATTACAGTACGTAGTACAGTTTGTTTCCACAATGAGTAATCACATTGCAAAAGCTGTGTTATTTTAAAAATTATCTTAAGTACTTTTTTTTAAGCCACAAAGTAGACACCATTGAAGACTCATGAAGAGTTAATAGACAATCTATTGTCCACAGACTGCTTAAGTCAGCAATTGAATATTTTGAAGTTAATGCAATTTCTGTATACTTCATGCTACAGGAATGTTTTCATTTGATTAATATTTCTTTAATTGAAGAAGAACAATGGTGAATGAGATTTTTAGGATAGGAGTCTTGTTTTCTTTCCAAGTTTGAGTTGTTTCCCATAGAAATTGTAAAAGAATCAGCCAGTCTGCTGGCCTATCAAGCATAAAAGGTTTAATTGTTTCTTCTGGTCATGTTGGCATAGCGGATGGAAAACCTGCTGCTATGGGAAAAGAGCCTGTGGCAGGGCAGGATACTGCTCCACTGAATTGTTTTTTGTTTTATCCTGCCTGACCATTTTCTCTCTTTTGTTAAGACCCTGTGAAAAAATAAGGAGAGGAAGAAGGCAATCAAAGCACAGACATCAAGAGTTTAGCAGTTCTCTGTGAAAGTGTCCCAGATCTTCAGAGGTTGATAGATCAGCTGCATCTGATCTGGGAGCTTTACTTTTGACAGCAAGGTGATCAAGACAGTTAGTTGTCATGTGTTTGTATTTTTTTTCTGACACACTAGTGCTGCACAGTACTTTACTGGGAATCTTTAACTGTGGAAAAAATGTCAAATAAGATTACCTTCAAGACACACAAAAATGGGTCTCAGCTACTCTGAGGTAAGCTGTGCTTGCAGATATTTTATAGTATGGTTTGATGATTATAGGTAACATGAAGTACGGATTACATCTTCAGCAGAAGACAAGTGATGTCCTACTTTTTTTCAGAATAAATGGTCTTGAAATAAATAGGAAGAGAGCATACAAAGGGATTCAAGAAAGAGATTTAAAATTAGAATGCATTTTTATTACAAATCTATGTATTCCTTTGAGCATAAGTTATATAAGAGATGCCTTTCAAAGGCATGAAAAACTACAGGTTGCTTTTCAAAAAAAGAGAAGTGCAAACAGATAGAAAGTTGTTACCGTAAAGCAACAACAACGACCAAAAGCAAACAAAAAACCTAACAAAATCACAGTCAAACTGAGTGCTGCAGTTAAATTATTTTTTAAGAATTACTGGGAAAAAATCCTATTTCCAAGGAAAAACACGTTCTAATTTTTACTCATTTCATCTGAAAATAAAGGCACCCTTGAAATAGATCATAATTACAAGATAAAGGGAATTGTTTCACGAAAATACTTTCAAAAAATGTTTGCAGCACATCACTATATTTTTTTATACTCCCTGAATTTTTCTTATAGAAAAGAAAGATGAGAAAAAATTGAGAGACAGATAAAAAAGAATGTCACGTTAGTATTTATTTCTGTTATTTCTTTGTACTTGATGGAAATCCTATGATAATTTACTTCATGAGTTTATCACTATATCAGAATTTCTTTGTAATCTGTTGCATACATAAAAAAGCAAAACTCATAGGACACAAGTTGTTTGAAGATAGAGTATGCTTTAAATTTTCCATATAAATTTCACAAATTAAATGAGAAGGACAGTTCTGGGTATTTTTTTTTCCTAAACTATAGATTCCCTCTCACTTATCTTAAAAAAGAATTCACTTTGTAGAAACATTGGAATCTTTGAAACAAAGTGAAATATTCTGGAATGTTAAAAATTTACACAATAGCCAGTATGCTACCTACCCCATAATTTATTGTTATTGAGAAATTCTACTTAAGTACTTTCTCTCTAAATAGGAACATCACAGCCAACAAACCTTATGTTTGCCACAGAAATGGCCTATATTCAAGCACTTTTCTTTAATGACTGGAGATATATACCAAAGTAAGGTGGTGTTGTACACTCTAATGAAATGAAAGATATTGAGACACTATAATTCATAGAAATTGCTTAGAGATTAAATAGAAAACAACAAACTGGACATACTAATACCATTATAAGGTATTAATTTTTAATCTCAAAAGGTATAGCTGAGATCACATACTCTCACCTTCTGTAAGTGACATCTGTAAGTCACTGCAGATAAACACTACTTGACACACCATATTCTCCTGCTTTACCTTCCAGTTTTCTAGAGCTCATTTAAAATCTGAGGACACCAGAGACTATGTAATGATGTCAGAAAGGGACCTGCAAGTGGAGTGCAGAAGATATCTTTGCAGGAACAATGTTTGCTGCAGGTCAATACAAGTTATTATTCCCTGCTGTTTGGTGGCTGTGAGTCTGCTTTTGGAGTACTGTGTCAAGTTTTTATTTCCTGGTGCAAGAAATATAATGACATGCTGGAATGAATATGTCAGAGAACTATCACAATGATTAGGAGTATGGAACACAAAATGTTTAAGAGGCTGAGATACCTGAGTTTGTGCAGTGTTAAGATCAGGCTTAGGAAAATATTAATGAAGTTTTATGAAGAGAAGAGAGATAGACTCCTCTTGGAGATGTGCAGTGGTGAACAAGAAGCTCTATAGGACAGAAATTGCAATGGCAGAAACTCAGATATTACAAAAAAAAAAAAAAAATCAGATATCAGAATAAAGATTTTCACCGCTAAAATAACTACAAACTGGGACAGTTTCCCAGAGAGGCTAGGGATGGAATCTCCATCCCTGAGGATGAGAGATTTTAAGCTCAAGCTTCTTAATACCTTGATCTATTTGATGCTGCTTGAAGTGAGGTCTTGGACTAAATGACTATTAGAAATTCTTTCTAAATTTTCCCATGACTGTGAGATACACAAACCTAAGTGTCTAAATTAGGACAAAAGTGTCCCTGTACATTTTTTTAGATCTCTGGAGGGGTTGAGAGAAATGCAGTTTAGAATTAAATGTGTCTTCTGGGGAAATAAAGGAAAAGTGGGAAATGCATTGCCTTAAACTGGGAGCAGAGATTTTCCTGTGCTCACCAAGGGAAGTATAGTGTGAGAAGGATTTTTTAGACTAGTTTCCAACTCTCAGTCTTTGTCTGTGTCCATTATTTAAGAGCTTTATTTGGTATGAATATAGCTACTGCGTGGATGAGTGAGAAAATGAATGGCATATGGCAGGCATATGGGGTATAGAACATATGATACAGAGGAGAGGAAGCAGTCCATAAGTTTGGATTTTAGAATCTCCTTTTCTCTAGTTGCATAAAATTTGGTATGGAACTTGTCAAATTCACCAAACAAATCATACAATGCACACATTTTTTTTTCTCTTACAGTGTGAGTAAATCACCAAATAACATCAGATTTTTGATTTTTCAATTCCACAAGATGTCTGTATCACAGATTGTTGGTTGTTCAATTTAGTTTGTATTTCACAAAGAATATTCTATTGAGGTACTAAGGGAAGTTAGACAAAATCACAAAAGGGCAACGAAAATGTAGTTTAAGTTCTGTCAGAACTCTGTTACGAAAAGAATCCTGGACATGTTTTAAAAAGTACTTCAAACCATTACAATAAATTTTATGTATACACTGTCTAATTAACAGATTAAACTTCCTGATACACAATTAATTATACCATAACAAGTGATGCACAGATAAAAGAAATGAGAGACCATAAAAAGAAAAGAGACTATGTAGAATCTCACAGAGCACCTAAAAAATTTTCCTCTTCCATTTTTTCTTTACATACATTGCAACTAGGAACAGAGTAACTATAATCTCCTAAAGAACAGAAGACCAAACTATTGTTTGGCATACTGCCACCTAATGAGAAGGAAAATCACTGACCCCAAATAGGCTGAAAGGTAGCCCTTCATTGACTGGGACAATATCAATGTTTCATCCTTTAGCACTCCAAACACCTTCCTTTTTTCTGGACATTTCTGATTTCCCCTAATCAACCAGCATCATTTATTTAAACTGAACCGAAGAAGTATTGTGATTTCCAACATTTCATTGCTTATGCTTTGAGCTGTACAGCACACCTTACACAGCAGAGTGCCGGTAGGTTCTTATTTCATGAAACTTAGGTCATATCACAGCAGGCAGTCACATTTGTAAGCTATCAAAGGTAAAATGAGATGAAAATAGCAAACTAAAATTAATAATGGCATATTTCTTGCCTGTGACATACATACAATAAGCAATGGATGATCATGGAAAATTCCTAATTTTTCCTCTTATTTCAACTAATAAAAAAAAAAATAAATATTTTATCAGTAACAGTAACACTGAACTCTGTCCCTGTCCCTGCAGCTGACTCAATGGAGACAAGGAGAAACTTAATGCAATTCTCACAGGGAGAGCTTTTCTAAAGGTACCAGACAATTTTCTTCCAAAGCAAGAAGACTACCCTGAAACCTCACCCATTTCACGGCCTTTCATCTGTTGATCCTTCCACCACCTCAATGAAAAAACTGTTGAGATTATCAAATTGTTAAAAATCAGAAGGTATTGATGAAAGGCTTTTTCATGCAATTAATGATTTGAAATAAATGACAACAATATAATTTTTACTTTCTCTTATCAGCTACAGTGGAAAGTAAATCCAACCATTGTTCCATACTGGTTAATAGAGAAAAAAATGGTTAATTCCTTAGGTGATCCCACCTATTGAGTGAAGCTCCTACAAGACTGATCCATACATGCCTTTTTTGAGGTTTTATCTTAATAAATGTGTATGCTCAGAAATAGACTTCATTGAGAGTATACTTAAGAACATGCGAATTTTGCCTAATATCTTGCTAGAGTATTGGTCTGTTCTTTTCCATATTTTAGTTTAATTTATGGTGGATGCACTAATTAAGATTATAAATTGCCATGTATTCTATTTGCTGATATTTGTCAATGATAAAATTGAAAATAATAATACACACTTTACAAAATGAGATTTCTCTCATAAACTAAAGTTTATCAGAGTACGTATTCCTGTAATAAACATTTGGATTTTCTCAAATTGGTAACTTTTAAGTATTGTAAGTGTTCTACCAGGGATTTCCTACCATTTTTTCCTAACACTTAGTGCCACAGTTTCAGAGTCTCTTAAGAAAAGAAATGAGACTAATAAATTAAGAGATTATCAAGGAAAATAGTGTTATCACCTCCTCAAAATTAGCAGAGACGCATGCCATGCTCCATGGATGGTGGTTTTTCACCCAGAAAAATCCAGGTGTTCAATGCAACCAATCATTCTATGCTTCAATTTCCTTAAATGTGTTGTATTAATAGGCTAGTGTTTTTTTTTTCCCGATGCAATCCTCTTGGTTTATATTTGTACCTCAGTCCATAAAGTTGTACTCAAGTATCCCTCAGACTGAAAGATTTTTGGAGGGGACTGAGATGCATTTCTTGCCTTTTGTCACGTTGCTTTTTCTATATCTGAAAGGACTGTAAAGCCAAAGTGCAGCAGTAAGAGCTAACCATAAAAGATGCAGTGTTTCAGAAAAATCTCCCCACCTATGGAGTCATCACCACAGTAAGAAGGGCAGTATTGCTGGCTGATAGCATATATATGTATATTTACTTAATGAGTGAAGTTAGCTACCTAATTCTCATCTGGCACAGGTATTGCAAATCCATATTACTACTGCTGATTAGATAGATACTTCCGTAGCAGAAAAAGGAAAAGGAACAAAATACAGATCTGAACACTAATGCAAAATTGTCCATACAGTTTATTGTAAGGATAACCCTTTGGCTGTGGCCCAGATTAGCTACATTGTGTCAAAAATTTATCAGTTTTAGTCTAGGTATAACAGTAGTGCTGAAAACCTGCTTCTTACAGTCAATTTGCAGGCAGTCGCTTAGGTTTTTTTGGTTGGTTGGTTTTTTTGTTTTTATTTTTTTTTTTTCTGTTTTTTTTTTTTTTTTTTGTATAGTTCAGCATGAAACTGAACTCCATGAACAAATTTGTTACTATATTGGAAAGGGCTCAAAACTTAGTCTTTGACCTATTTTATTTTTATTTATTTAAATAATGGACAATATTACTTTCAGAGAGATTGATAGAAAGCTTCCAAAAGAAAAATCAAAAAGAAAGAAAAAAACCTATTACCTATGAGATTGAACTAATTTTCTCGTATTTATATTCTTTGACAATCAAAGTCAAAAAATGTCATTGATATACCATTCATCAGGTTTTTGGTTGGGGAAAATTCAATTCATGCTACCTCGTGGAAATTGAAGACATTGATATGATAAATAATCCCCCCTTCAGGCCAAGGAAGGAGTTGAATCTCAATCTCGTTCTGACTGGATGATTTTGCCACTAATCTCCTTTGTTTAAAATAGTGCACAATAGTGGTCACAGCTTTTCTTCTGCATGTGCTGTTTTCTAAAAAACAGTTTTTACGTTAAGAAAATGCATATTTTGACTTTCATTAGACATGCTTTCCACACTAAATAGAGTGCTTCAAAGCTCTCTGTACTGCAACCTCAACCATGAGTAGTTGTAAGGTAAGTGCTAGACTGCAAAAAATTTGAATGGTCTTAACTGCGTAATAAACACACACAAAAAAATACATAAATCTGGATCTGATAAAATAGAGGCCTTTTAATCTAACTTTATCTAAAAAATTTAGGCAAGCAGTCTTATACAAAAATTGTCTGTTTCCTTTAGAGTCTTACATACCTGTCTTCAAAGAAATTCACTTGGTGGAAAGCTGAGAAAAATGTGAAAATATTAGATGGTTAAATAAAATTATATGAATCCCATTCCTTTAAAAAAAAAAAAAAAACAACAGAGAAGTGTCTAGTAGCTCCAGATGTACTGGGTTGTTCTTGGATTATAGTTTTGAACTCAAGGTTTCAGTTCTACCCAGGACTCCTACTTTGTTTGCTTAGTAGCACTGTCACTAAAGGATAGACAAGCATCTAGAAGTGCTTGCAGCATTAGATGTTTGAAAGCTCCTCACCCTTTCTGTACAAAACCTTGTTGGTATAGCAAGTCAGGAATCCAGGTTTGACCTAAGGATATTCAAAGCTACAGCATTCATGATGAAAAACTCAAGCTGCTTGATGGATCTGTTGTTCTGTGCAGAAGGAAATGAGCAAGATGGAAGCCAAGACAGAAATTAGTACTGTTGATGGCTACAACACACAATATTCAAATATGGGACTCAGGTTATTTCTACTTTTTGTTTGGTGACTGAATAATACAAATGTGTAAGCAATTTAAAGAATAGAAACCAGGGCCCCCTTGTCTTGGTTGAGAGTTCTACTGATAGAATTTGCTCTCTTTTCATTACTTTCCCTAATCTTACAACACTTGCATTATAATTTTTACAGCAGTGTGACAGGAAAAAATGGAGAATTCGTTAGTCTGATGAGGGTAATTTACAAATTATTGATGAGAAGTTTCATTCTCTTTGAATTATTTTTTTATTCTCACAGTCTACATACTAGCAGCCTTTATCCTCTTAGACATTTTCAAGTATTCTTTGGTTTAGAGGCAAGTGATTATGATAATTGTATTAAACATTGTTTGGGGTGTGTTAGGCATACTAAGAACACAGTAAAGGAACCAAAAGTTTACTGCTGGCTAACTTACAAAACTTTACGAGTCGTAGTAGCAATAGATTGGGCTCTAAGATGCTTACCTTTTCTCAAATATTGGGCATGACCTATGGCAAAAACTAAGACAAGCTTATTGTGAGAAAAGAAGCCTATAATCTATTCCTCTGGTAAATAGGAACACAAGAAAATTGTGTTCCTATTTACCAGAGGAATAGATTATACGTTAATTTTGGTTCGTTGATTTCCCCCTTAGTTTTAAGTGTCTTAAGCTTGAATAAAGTCTAGGGCAGATATTGAGGTTCTTCTTGACATTATATGTCACCTGGATCTTCATATTAAGCTGAACTATCTGCCTTTTAAATTTACATACAGAACTGATTTGGGACATTAGTTTTTCTGTGTAAATCATCAATATGCTTCAAAATATTGAAGAGCAAAAATAACTATATAATTAAAATTCATTTAATTTACTCTTTAAAATATCATTCATGGTCCTCTGTTGCAATGTTCCAGTATTCCATATATTCCATAAGAATATATGAGCTGTGTATACAGTAACTGGCAGAGTAGTCTACTTGTGCACCTGCTGTTAAGCCTTGTAAGGCAGTAGTTGACAATTGAAATGGATTGATTACACTGGAAATTTAAAGGTGGCAAATATCTGAAGATATGTCAGCTAGCCTGATACCAAGAAGAAAGAAATTCATTTTTAATGAACAATTTGGAAAATGGATGGATTGGAAACTGTGGGCACTGTTTAATGAAGAACCATGGGCCTAATTAATTTTTCTCTGTCATAATTCTTGAACAAAAATGTAGAATTCTTTAAATTTATTTACATGGTGTTTTCAAGAAATTGTAGGGGTTTTTTTTGAAAGCAGAGCACAAAAAAAGCCCACAAACATAAGGGTAAATAATCTTTCATGAGAAAGGAAACAATAAGTTTCTATTTAAAAAAAGGCCTGGCTTTATGATGTTTGATATACATAAAAAAGCCACAAACAAGAAGCATTTGTATAGTCATCTAGTCTATGGAGTAAACACATTTGTAAAACTGGGAAATCTAATTTTTTTTTTTCAATTAACTCCAGGGCTTAAATGGGGCTTCCAGCAATGTCTGGTTTTGTCATCATGCAATTTACCTGTTTTAGAAATCTTCTGTTCCAGTCATTATGAAACACAATAAAGATCAAATATTAAAAGTATTAAGATGTCGTTGTGTGAAAGTACAGTATTTCCACCTAAGAGGTTTTTTTTTAGTTTTTGGATGCAATAGATATATATATTTTAGACAGCAATTGAGCCTGTCAATATAATAATGGTATACCTTCTCAAAGAAGGTTTGGAAAATTTTTTATCTTTCTTCTCAAGATATCTTTTGTGGAAGATATCTTGGAAGATACAATGGAAGTCCTTCAATGTACTGTTTTCTGTTCAACTGCTATTTCAGAGAAACATGTATGTCATCATACTGAAGACAGAATCATTTATTTTATTCTATTCCTTTTTGGTGGTGGTTTTGCAGACAGACTTGGAAATCAATGAAACCCAAACTTTCATCAATGCTGCATCCGCTGTTCTCAAAGCTTTGCGACTGCTACTGTGTCTGAGTAGGTGTACATAACTGTAGTATTACAAATTGTTAACCCACCAATTTAGCAAGATAATCTTCCCAATATTACATTGCACTTGAAATTTAAGATGCAAGTATTAGATTCTTCCAGCAACCAAAGCTTTTTTTATCAATCAACTTGAAAAAAAAATTGTTTCTTAGTATTTAAAATTATTTATATGTTCTCAACAAATCTCTATAACTGGGGAATTTAACTGCAGTTTTTATTCTGGAAACTTCAGGATTCAGATTGAATTTTCCAGTTTAGTGTTTTTTGACATCAAGAAATTTCTCAGCTCTGTAACTTTTCAAATTTAATACAATCAATACAACCTCTAAGTACTGAAGCAATGCCATTTTTTATGTCTTCATAGCACAGAGCAGTATCAGGAGAAACATTATATTTTTTTATATGGTATTTTTTATTACAGTCAAAAATAAAACCCTGAACTGTTTTGATTTGTGAAATTATTCTTTCATCCTGCCTTGAACTTGAAGCCTCTGTCATCATGTGCCACACAAAGAATTCATGTGACAGTGATGTGAGCTCCTGCTGTTGGATTAACTAAATTAATTTTAAGAACTTTTATCCTCTTCTGTTATTCCCAACAATTATACATATCCCTTCACAGGCAGCTTTCATTAATAGCCTACCCAGTACGAGTCACAGTTATGGGTCCATATAGTGACTTGCATTATATAGTTTTAGGTTACATATTGCCTCCAAGTGTGACTGGCACTTCAGGAAAGTAGTGATCACAATAGACATCATGTAAGTAGTTAAGTAAATAAACCTATTTCAAAAATTATTTATTATATGAAAAATATTTTTTAATTACTTGCTTTCTAAAAGCAAATGAAAAAAGAAAAGGAAAAATGGGTAAATCTTAAAAACCGTTCTTGGGAGTAGTTTCATGTCCATGTCTATAGATGATCTACTTCTTGCTTTATCCTTTAATCTTTTTCTGTGAACAGCTGTACATTTAAGTTTCTCCTGATTTTTTACCAAGGAACAACTTTCAATGGCATTTTGATTTTTATTTAATGACTTTGGAAGGTTTTCTCAGTCTTTTCTGCAACTGTACCTTCCTTCTGAACTCTTAGACTACAATTTAATAGCTAAAGGTAAAGTAAGGGTCACTTTTTATTATGTTCCTTTTTTTGAAAACTGCATCTCAGGAGTCTTAGCTTTTCAATGCCCAGCTCAAGAGGTATCAGTGATGGACACTACTACGTTGTGTCCTGTTTTTTGGTGATCAGGTGTGTCAAACAAGATTAACCTTTAGTGAGTCCTTGCTAACTACTTCTGAAAACCTTTTTCTCATTCATGTGGATAAAAATGCCTTTCAGAATGAATATATTCTGTATGAATAGATGAGACAGTTCATGTAATATTTTTAATCAGTCTTCAAAGACTGAAGAGCTTTGGAGCTCCTATTTTGGAGGTGAAGAGCCTCGATAGAACATTATTTTAGACAAGAGTTGAGACCCTATTTAGGAGAATAAAACACATGATTTTAGCTTTCAGCATGCACCTCTGCTGTTTTAGTGGGACTTAAATATTTGCTTAATCATAATAAGAATTTTCAAGTGTTTTTTTTTTTAATTTGGTTTAAAGATGGCACCTAGGAAATCAAGAGGAAAGAGTCCCACCTATAGAATTTTATGTTAAATGTCGATTTTATTTTTTTTTACATTGAGCTCACAGTAAGCAGAAAAACATAGCCATAGCTCTTCTAGTCTGTTAAGCTAAAATATGAGAATTGCCGCTTGTTAAATGAAACGTGCTAATCTGTTTGAAATTACACACAATTGTATTTCTAGTGAGTAAAGAGGTATCAAAAGGAAAAGTCCCACTAAACTATGTCATACATCTGAAAGACTAGTTTAACTCAACTCTTTCTAGGAATAATTGAGCAGAATTGTATCAAAAAGATACTGTCCACATGTTCTTGGAAGTTTAATTGTATGGAAGATGAAAATGAAATTGAGAGTAAATAACAATTGCTTCTTAAAATTTCTTTTTTTTTAAGGGATTTGCAGTAAAAGAGTTGAAAGCAAACAAAATTCACAATATAATTTCTTTTGTTATTTGATTATTTTCTGCTGAAAAATAGGAGGAACTTTCACTTCCTCCACTGAATGAAAATTCCATGACAGATAATAAACCATTCAGTGTAAATTCACTGCTAATGTAAACATCATTTATTCAAGCTTCTTTTCTGAGAAATCCATAGAATCTACTACACAGCCAAAGGTACCTGATAGTGTTGTTTAAAAATGTCTTCTATTAAGAAATTAAACAAACAGTAGTGATAAAATACTTGGGACCTTAATGCCATGTTTTGACAGAAATGACTGTAAACCCACATATGCTTCCCATATGTTGCATGATGTATATTTTAATAGGAATACAGGCAGACAGGAAGCTTTATGCTGTGCCAACAGTGCTCATTATCACAGTTATACCCCTGGAATACATGACAGTTTTTGTTCACTGTATTAATGGATAAGGTTATAAATCACAGCTTACAGTCACAGCTATATGTACTTTGTCTGCATGAATCTTTGGCCTGGAAGGCATGGTATAAGTACTAAAAATAGCATGACCTAAAATAATAGTAGATGGAAGACATTTGCTTGAGTTTAATCTACTCACTCAATTTTCTGCTGTTTAAAATCTAATTAATGCAAGTAACGTATTGTAAACTCACTAAAGCTGCTAAATCATATGACATAGATAAAACAGTGAGCCAGACAACAAATATCAAGTAAAATGAAAAAGGACTGACTATCAACTGCTGATGTACAGATGAAAAATTAAGATATGTGGTCACCCAGAGTTTATAATTTTTGAACCCAGCAATTCCATTACTAGCTTGGAATTGGCTGGAATGCTCTCATTCAAAGATTTACAGTCAATGGCTCAATGTCCAAATGGAGAACCAGTGATGAGTGACATTTCTCAGGGGTCAGTATTGGGGTTGGCACTAATAAACATTTTCACTGGTGACATTGACAGTGGGATTGAGTGCATGCTCAGCAAGTTTGCGAGACAGCACCAAGCTGTGTGGTGCAGTCAGCAGGCTGGAGGGAAGGGATAACATCCAGAGAGACATTGGCAGGCTTGAGAGGTTGGCCTGTGCATATCTCAGAAAGCTAAACAAGGCAAGCAGAAATGCAGACTGTGCAGAGAAAAGACTAAGAGCAGCCCTTAGGAGAACTTGGGGGTGTTGGTGAATGGGAAGCTCAACATGAGCTGGCAATGTGCCCTTGCAGCCTGGAACTTGGGGTGGATTAAGACAAGCTTGTCCCACAGGTTGTGGGAAGTAATTCTAGCTCTATACTCTACTCTCATGAGGTTCCCAATGCAGGAAGGACATGAATCTGTTGGAGTGTGTCCAGAGGAGGCCACAAACAAGATCAGAGAGCTGGTGAACCTCTCCTATGGAGACAAGTTGAGAGAGTTGAGGTTGTTCAGTGTGGTGAAGGCCTTAGAGCAGCCTTCCATTACCTGAAGGAGGCTGACAGGAAAGATGGAAAGGGACTTTACAATGATGTGTACATGTAGGACAAGGGATAATGGCTTCAAACTGAAAGAGGGTAGATTTGTACTAGATATTGGGAAGAAATTCTTCACTGGCAAGTGTTCAAGGTCAGGTTGCATAGGGCATTGAACAAGCTGGTCCAGTGGGAGGTATCCCTATCCATGACGGGGGGTTGGAACTAGATGACCTTTAAGGTTCCCTCCAACCCAAATTATTCTCTGATGAATCCCTGTTTACGCCTGCTTTGGCAATGACCATTTTGCAGAAGCATCTCTTCATTTTACCTTGCAGTAGAGGCAGAAGGTGGGGGGTTTTATAATTGCAGCATATTTGTAACACTGATAAACACTAATGCGGTAATATTAGATATGCACTGTGTGAAACTAAAAAAAGGAGAATACATTAGAAACTAAGCAAATTAAATTAGAATGCTAATTATTTAAATCAGCATGAAGTCCTGGGCTATTATTTTTATATAAGTCAGTTTTTACAGTATTTTCAATTTTTTTTGAGGTGACTTCTATTAAACTTGAAAACTGTGGAGGAGGAAAACTAAGATAATCAAACAAAATGGTAGCAGAATCAAACAAAATGGTAGTCTTTTGATAAGAATCTGAATATTGTCTTCCAGTGTGCTAAGAGCAATTTTTTTCTTCTTATTGCAGCACTTGAAATATGGAGAAATTCTACAGAGTATATATCAGGGGTACAAAACATGAACTGGGTTTTGAAAAAAATATGTATCCTAGGGGAAGACGAATTATAAGACGCTTTAAAAAATTTATTACTTTTAAAATTTGTATTGTTTTTAATAATTTTTAAAATGTTCAGATAATAAACAGTACCAACTGTAATTGATAATTTTAAATTCCAGGATGGTGGAAAAGGGGGTGTAAGGAGGAATAAATCTCAAACCAGGATGCCTTTATCTCTGTGGATGTATGAGTAATTCAAATAAATTACTAAATTATTAATTAATCCTACCTCATAAAAAGTAGTCTTACCATGATGTGAATCTGCATTCCCAGCTCCAATGAACTAAGTAGAATTATGTTTTCTTTTCTTGTATCACAGAATCAGAGAATCACAGAATGGATCAGGTTGGAAGGGACCACAGTGGGTCAAGCTCTCCAGCCTGTCTGCTCAAGCAGGATCATCCCAGAGCACACAGCACTGGTTTGTATCCAGATGGTTCTTGGATATCTCCAGCGAGGGAGACTCCATGACCTCAACCAGTTCTGAATTCTTCCCACTGTCCATTAATCTGAGACGCAATTCTTGACTTGGCCTGTGAGGATTTCATGAAATAATCTCACTGTCTCTCTTCTTTTTTAATGATTGAAGGTTTTAATGTTGGAGTTAAATTTATAGCATATATGTAAGGTGATTTGACAAAGCAAAATAAATTGTGAAAATTACAATTATCATCACGTCACTTTATGTTCTCTTGGGACAAATAAGAAATGTTGAACAAGGAATGTCTCCTATGCAAAGAAGTTCTTTTGAAATTAAACAAAGCAACATTTCTAATACTTCTCTTACTCAGTGTTTCAATGCATATAAAAGTCTTTCATAGTAAAGCTAACTTTCTTGTCTTTCATACAGCCCCTGCCTTTTGCCACTATGCTTTGAGAGCGGTAGAGGTACCTGCAATTTCCATCTCTTAGCCTCCTGGAATTTGTGCTCTTTTTCTTTAAAAATAAAGAAAATTTAATTTTAAAATTACATTTTCATCCAGACTTATCCCATCTTCGTCCATTTAGCTTGTTCATATGAAATTTAAGGAATTCTGGAGTGAGTGCGACAGACCTCAATGCTAAAACACTTCTGCCTTTGCCAGCCAAGATTTTGAGAGTAGAAGATTCCTCAATTCATGGAGAGTCAAAATTCATTTTTAAGGGTTTTCAGTTTCATGAGATTTTGTAAGTGCAAACACAAAAATTGAGACAATTTTAGTAAAATTTGCAGTTAACTGGAAACCCACTATAGGCTTTGCAAGGTAAAATACAAAGATAACCTGCTCAATAAGCAAATTTATGAAACTCCTAGAGAAAGCTTCCGCTATCAGAACCATAGGTTCAAAACAAAATGCAGAATGTTTATATAAGGAAATTGCATTAATAGGATAGTTGTGTTAAATGAGTTGCTTTTATCAGGAGAATAAAAGGAATAGAACTGGAGAGCTGATTTAAATTTGTAGTGATAATTTAACAAGATTAATATGTTCTTTTGTATTTTAGAAGAAAGCTCTGAGAAACATAATTGATTAAAGTGCTTTGGATTCAGGTACCATAATGTAACTAGGAGCTAAATTATTTTTTTAAAGTACTCATGTCTAGAACACTTGTAGCACAGTGTAAAATTTTTCTCACTTGATGTTTGCTGTTGTAGGCCCAGGAACATTTCTCAATTTTATAGTTGCAGAGATTTCCTGGATAATAGTTCCAATAGAAGAGAGATGAGTCTAAAAGAGTCCCCAGTGCATCTGAGGAAAATGAAGATCATAACTGTTTTGGGATGAGTGATTATATGAAAACCCTGAGGCTGTTCAGATTAGAACATTTGAAAATAGAGTAATTATTCAAGATGACTAGTTGATTATTGTGTTCTTTTTCTTATTTTTCACATACATTTTTTTTTTTCTGTGATTGGTTTCAGTTCAAGATTGATATCTCAATTGAGGTATGTGTATGGGGCAAAGCATTCAGAATCACATTATCGTTAATGGCAGTGTAGTCAAGGAGAAGCTCAGATGACATGTAGTGAGCACCTTGGTTGTCTTCCTTCAATCTTAATATTTTCATTGTACGGAGAATTTGCTTTGGCTAGAACCTTTTCAATTACCATGGCTAGAAAAAAGCCCTTAGCAGTCTAAATATCTTACATATACTCCTGAAATAAACTTTTCAGTGTAGTTTCATAAAAAATCAACCCTGTGAATTCCAAGACCCTGCTAACATGAAAAATAAATTAGCGTTTGTAGATAGACTTGGGAAGTTTGTTGCTCTCCATGCAACAATGTTAATGTAATTAACTTGTGATGTCCATCATTGCAACCATGGCACAGTTCTAGTTTAAAGCAATGAGCTGTGTTGACCAAAATCTGGATTCAGTAATCTAAACATAAGTTTTTTAAGATATTCAAGAGACTCTACTGTTCCTTTTATATCTCTAGTTGCTACAAAGTAGTATGGTTTCTCTAAAAAGGTCTTATGCCATATTTACCTATTCCAGAACTCTAGTGCCAATGTGTCCCATTACAGCCTTATCAATACACGTACCACCAAGGGGATAAAGGTCCCCTTGTTTTAATCTGATTTCTGAAAAAAGTTAGCATCTATTATCTGAGTCATAAATGATTATTTATTATTGGAATTTGAAACCAAGATTTAGAGCGAATACTCTGTATTCCTTGATTTAGTTTTTCCTAATGAGAATAAATGATGTTGATTTGTCAGTGGTCAATCCATTAGTGGAAAGAGCTATGTAACTTTACCTACCAAGAGGTATTATGTAATTAGAAGCTATAATAAATAGAAGATATAAAGCTCTCATTAAAAAACAGCTAAAAGTTGTATACAGTTTTGTGGGAAAAAAATGCAATGGCAACATAAAAAAGAAATTGCAATCTTCTTACAAGGACATCTTATTACACAATTTTCCATTAAAACCATTTCCAAATGTGCTTCATTATGTAGTTCACTAATGGCATTTCAGACCCTCAAAAATGTCAGGAACTTCAACATTGAGTTCATTTGAGTTTTGAACTCAAGAGAAAGAGGTTCCTCACAGCTTGAGATCATTAATTTGCAAGCTATTTGTCAGTTGCACGGTAAGCAGATGGAATGTACTCATCAGGGCACAATTTAAATGTGAAACAAATTAAAATAAAGAAAATTTAAAATTATGTCATCAAGCTGGGAGGACATCCAAATACTTCTAAGCATGAGAATTAAATAGATCAGAAGCTGATAAGGAAGAAAACCCAAAAAACCACAATACACCAAATGAAATCACTTAAAAAAAAATCTATCTTCTATCTTTATTTTGTGAGCTCTTCCATAGAAAGTTCTACCTGATGACTTAGTTTAAGGATGGAAAAGGCCTTCAGCATGAAAATTAGCTTCAAGATATAATCCTCTGGGAAACAATACATAGTCTAACTTTTTTTCTTACTTTGGAGACTTTTTAAGCTTGATATTTTAAATCTGAATCAAGAACACAGTTTAGAGTATGCTCTCTAGATTGGACAAAGGATAAACTAGCTTTACAAAATTGATTTAAACATATGTGACTCTGAAACTACTATGGAAGCAGTTTTCCAGTCTTTTTCTGAGTTGTTCTGATTTAAAATACAAGACAGTATCATGATCCAATACTCCTGTGTAAACTGAATTATAATAAAATCATAAGCATTAATCCTTTCAGTCCTCAAGCTTTTTTAACCAGCAATTAATGCCTTTCAGGACTGATATGTAGAAGCTGAAGTTTTTCTGTTAGCCATCTTTCTATTAACAGCTTCTGTTTTGCAGTTTGTTGTCTCAGATAATAGTAGGAGAGGGTATAATGAAATATTGGAATGCATACTAATAATGATATATGTAAGGATTTATCTTTTCTATTTTTTCGTGCAATATGTAAGATTATTTATAGTCTGTATATTCCTGTGTATGTAAATGTAAATGTGGATATGTCTTCGTGTTTAGATAGATAATTCATTCAGCCCTGAGGGTAGATTAAGTTCTTCTGTTAATTGTCCTGCAATGTATCTTTTTTAAACAAAATATTAGACAAAATTTCTGCTTTATCTCCTAAATTAAAATTTTTAGTCTTGTGATTTAAAGGGAAAAATCCTAATGATAAAATAAGGTTCTTTCATTCTTCTTGGTTATATTTTCTTTTGTTTTTCAAATCTGTATTGCTATTCATAACTCTAGACATCTGCTTGAAGTGTAAAACAATAGCAATTTTTCATTTCAGTGTGTCGTTAAGCTATTACACCCTAATTTAGTCACTCATCACAAGTAAAAAATGTAATTTTTATTAAAGTCAGAATCAGCTTTGGGATTTAATCTTGATTGGTTGGAACTTTTACAAAGTTTATATGGGTGCTGAAATTAGATCTAATTTATCCAGTTTGATGTATCTCCCCAGTCACATTTAAAAAGATGGAAATATGTTAAATGAGTTACATAGATGAAGAAAAAAGATGTCCCTTAAGAAATTTCCCTTGATGTATATAATTAAGTGTCTTGTTAGAGACAACTCTAGTGATTTTCTTCTGCTAAAACAATATTTTCTCCTAATTTATTCTAATTAGGCAGATTGTCATGAGGTCACTTATTTTGCTGTTCATCATTCTTTGAAGATCTTTGTATGAACCAAACACAAAGTGGCACAATTATTCCTGTCAAAGCCAAGTCTTTCTACTTCAATATTAAATGTATTGAAACTATTCTTTTCTGTTTCCATTATTTCAGCAGAAAAATCCCTGAGCTAGTCATGTCAAGTGCTGACTAATTTAGATGGTGAACTGTATGGCGCAGACTGCAGAGGAGGGAATACAGCGTGTAGCACAGGAAAGCCCCAGTAACAAAACAGAAGAGACTGTTGCACAAAGCACCCCTTCCAGGATGATCCCTTTCCTCTGGATACTCTCATGCTTCCAGCCCCCAGCCCCAAAAGGCCCCCAGAAGGGGGTGTTTGTTCAGGTAGTGATTGCAGGTGGGGGACAACCTGCAGAGCTGAAGGGTGAGCGGGAGAGGCAGCAGTGGCTGGTCCCAGGGCAGGGGTTAAACCTGCAGTGACACCAGACCCCGCCCAGGACCCCGTGAGGCTGAGCCGCCCCCCGAGGGGTCAGCGCCAGGACCAGGGCACCCACTGATAAAGACAGAAATAATTTCTTCCTGACTACAAGTGATGTGTTGCAGATATCCCTCAAGACCTCAGGATAAAAATTACGTGCACTTGAAGACAGAAACCTGAGTATAGGGTTATTGCAGTTAGATAACTAGATTTCCTACAAAACATTTGTTTACCTTGCAACTGAAGTAAACTGAACAGCTAGCGAAAGGAAGAGGAAAACAAAAATCAATTTAACAAACCCCTACATTTTTTTTTGCCTGAAAATTTTAAAATATTAAGAATCATCAATCTAGTTGCATTGTTACTGAGATTGTTTTCCTGTATATATGTAATTTTCAAATGGAATAATTAATTTGAGACAAAGTAAAATATAAATAATGAACAGATGTGTAAAAACACATTTCTGAAACAGTACAATGTTTACTATGTATGGGTAGGTCTTTGTATATGTATAAGTCTTTATTCAGCATATCCTTGTTTTTGTTAAGGTGAGAAATTGTCAAAAGAAATATTGTATGTCTCCATTGTGAATAAAAATTTATCCTGCATATTGAAATTAAGGTGGCATTGGTATATAGTAGCAGAAGAGCAGACTTATTTTTTTTAATATAAAATATTTTGTTATTAGGTTTTGACATGCAAAAAGCTAGTGCTTTATCTACCTCCTGATTGAGGAAGCAAAACCATCAGCAGTTTCTAAGTAATCTTCTTGCTAATCTAATCAGATTGTTAAAAAAATTTTTGAATAGTGAAAAAACCAAAAAGGTGACACAACTGTTCAAGGATTGTTTATTAGCAGATTTTTCATGATAAATTAGACCAAAGGTTTGTCATGTTCATCTATTGACTCCTGGAGTGTTCAAAGCTACATATATGTAGAACAGTATTGGAAAAGGGTCAGCCCTACTTCTGGGAGTTTAATTCAACCTTCAATTATTCTGTAACATCAAATTCTGCAGTTTGTCTAGAAATTATGAGAGGATTCCTCTGCCTTTGTTTTTTGGTTCTTCAGTCTCCATTGGATTATTTAAGGTAGCCAGTCCCTCCACTCTAGAGACTCTGGCTTTATTTGATGCCCCTGTTACTGATTAAAAGGTATTAAATAAGGTATTAAAGATCAGTTGCTCACTGATTTTTACTAATAGTAGTTGGTGCCACTGATCAATCAGAGTTTGAACTACTTATTACACTGCACATCACAATGGAAAATCTGAGATCAAGAGAAAACAGAGGATAAATGAGCTTCTGGTTAAAGGAAATATACACTTGCAAACATTTGTTCACACAAAAAAAGCCCATTCCAACAGTAGTAGGTTTGATTATATGAATTTTATGTCATGAACCAAGTCTGTGCTCTGGTTGACAGACTGTTTTTACTTCAAAGCTGTAAACTCATGACTTATCTCTGGATGGTGTTTCTTAGTTCATAGGAAAAAAAAGGGTTTCAAACTTTTGTGATGATGATTTTTGTAAAATGCTGGATTTGGAGTTTTGTTTTATTTCTAACTAAAGAGACGAAACTGGTGTTTTATTCTGCTTCCAATACAACTTTTTTAAAAGACATGAAATGTTCAAGGAGATCTGAACAGTCACAAAATCAGTGTTAGAGGCTATAGATGGAGAGACAGCAGTTTTTATAGCACTTCAAAGTAAGAAATAGAGCTATTTTTTGAAGTCAGTGCATTCCAGACTACTGGCTGCAATTTAGGAGTCCTTTCTAGACAGCTCTGCTGATCTGGGACCTGACCTAATACCCATAAAGGTTACTTGTGGTTTGTCAGTGTAGACATTAGATGAATTCTGTTACGATCTTTTGCTGTGGAAGAAAGCCTTCAGATTTAAACTGGCCGTCTCTGATAAACTGCTAAGCAAATACTGGTTACATTATATAGTAGGTGAAAAGAGAAAGATATGATCAAAGACAGCTGTAAAGAAAGGCTGGGTAGAAAGATAACTATAGAAAATCATGAAGGTATGCTGTAGGGCATAGGTGAATTGAGTCTATTGATTTTTATATGTTGCACTATAACTTCTGTTCACAGCTAGATGGTGTTTCCCAGTACGGAGTGAGCTATTTGCTGTCTCCCAGTAGAGTGTAATTTCTTAGTCATTAATGTCTGTTGTATTTTGTTGAGTGAATTGGACACTAGAACCAAGATTGTCATTGTTTAAGTTTCACCAAAACGCTCTATGAACTTAATTAAATGGCATTCTACCATCATTAGTAAACTGTATTGACTGAGGCTCAAAACACAAACAGGTTTTAGAACACACTCTGTGAATTCACATTTTAGCAACTTAACACAGCTTTGCTGAGGCCAGGATCATTTTAATTTAAGCTACAAGATCAAGATGAGAAAAAGAATATAGTAAAAATTGATGATTTCCTCTTATTTAATTGAACATTTTGATTTTGCACACTTTTATAAATAATTAAGATCATATAATAAACCTTACTAGTCAATTTCTGCCCTGGATTAGTATCCAGTGCTTTTTTCCTGCCTCAGGTAAAATTTCTTACATCCTGGGGTAACCCATTTATATATAATTTAAATATGGTGTTGCTTTTTTTCTTTTGTTTTGGTGATTTTGGTTTTGTTTAAGTTTTTTCCCATCATATGTCACATAATCTTTTTTTCAGCATTTGCTGTGGTTCCATAGCTAGCATGGTGCAATAGAAAAACATTACTATCTCCTACTTTGTATTTCCTGAGGTTTGTGTTACTAAAACAATATGTACTTCCCAAAGAGTTCATACTTTTCAAAAAGGGTTCATTAGATAATAACTTAACACACTATTGTTATTTTTATGGTATTATATATCTTTCACAACCGAAGAAAATTTTGACATTCTAGTAAGAAAGGATAAAATTCAGCAATTAAAGGTGAATCATCAGGAGATGTTGATTCTCTGGAGTACTACACTGAATAGCAGTGTGTCACCACCAAATGTAAGTGATGTCTAATGCCATACAAAGAAGCCATTATTACCACCCACTGCTGCCTCTAATGTACCACAAAGGTATTTATAAAATTGTTCTCTTAACCTTATGTCATTTTTATTGAAATGTACAATGAATACCACATTCAAATACATGCCTTTAGTAATTAAAAAAACACAAGAGAATGAGACCCCAGGGGATTTACTGAAATACAAAAAAGAGCTTACTTTTGTTAAAACAGGAAAAGACAAGTTCAAGTGTAAGTTTGTTATTTCCCAAAGAATCAGAAAGAAAATTATACTGTGAAATAGATGGAATTTCTGCTATGCAAATTTTATTATGTAGAATTACATAGATAAAAATAAATCTTCAATATTAGTAAATGCAATTATTAGTAAATCTTCAATACAAGTAAATTCATAGAGATACTTTTTAATATGTATGTATAAATTCAGAAAACACGGCTGCAGTGACATGGTCTGTGTCAAAAAGGAATTGCTTAAGAGGCTTATGGACTGGCTATTAGCCCTGAACACTAAAAAAAAAAAAAAAAGATATTATGAAGTCTCCTCAGGACTGCGAACACACTGAAATGATAGGTTTCTGGGTAAAAGAATATGCATTTGTTTAGAGGCTTTCCAACCTGTTTTCTTTTAAAAAAGCAACATTCACTGTCTCCAGTAATATCAAAAGAAGAAAATCTGTGAGGAGGACAGAAAAAGATGTGTGAACAGAGATAAGTTTTTAAAATAATGATTTTGTTTAAACATCTCTCTTCGTTAATATTTGCACTGTGATCCCACTGTTCTTCATTTAAGTTTTTAAGACTTCTTTCTGTGCTAACACCTTAGGCTTAGTTACATATTTTATTTTAAGAATCAGATACCAAATTGTTAATGCAGTGCCTAAGCTCAGTCTTTAGGCTCTTTGCCACATTTCACAACCAGAATTCTGTATATTAATTTTTCTTTATGCTTTAGCCTAATATCTATAGGCATGAGAACTTCCCTATTAGGTCTATTCATAACTGAATACTGATATTAATTTGGAATTAAAAATACTTCAAAATATCAAAATATCATTAAACTGATTTTAAGTTGTGAAAACTTGAAATACATAGATTCTTTTACATCTAAATTGCATATCTTCCTATGCAGGGGTGATGTTTATGCCAGATGTAAGTCTCTTGCCGTTCCTTCCCTTCCTTTATCCTCCCTGCCCTGCCTTCCCCTGGCCTGCCCTCCAAAAAGTCATTTCATAATTAAATAAGATCTCATGCGTCTGTATATGTGAGAAATTTCTCCCCTTAATTTTGGAATTTTCTAAATTTAATTGTTGACTTCTTGGCATTATTTTATTTTTTTGTATTCATTCATATGTTGACTATATGGGTTTATGGGTAACAAAGCTTTAATTGTTATGAATGAAGAGTTTCTAGAGCATTAAAGCTAAACAGAAGAGCAGAATAATCCATTTCATATATTATACCTAAATAAATATGAATTTAAAACTAATTCTTCAATTTAATCAAGGAGATTTCCTTGAAATGTCCATACAGAAGTATTTATTGCATGACATTTTAAATTCACAGCTTTTAAATGGAAAAGAAATACCATTCAAATAGATTTGTTCATATTCACGCCTATTCCCATTTTTTTTGCTTTTTTATCAACTCAACAAGGTTTCTCATTTTTCATAGCTTCAATTTCTTCATGGTACAATGAATAGATGTTCCATGAAAATTATGTTAAAATTACAGAGCAATTTTCATGAATATTCATAGGGGTGATTATTATTCTTTCTTCTTGACTGTGGGAAAACATGGAAAAGTTTGTACAGAAAATAATGTAAAAAGGGGGTTTGAAGTAGGAATTTGTATATTTTAACTGCAGTTCTCAGCCTTTGAATCACCTTGAATAGCTCAGGATGAGCTGTTCACAAAAGTAGTGCCAGCTACTTTGAAGAGAGCCAGGATGGGGGAAGAACAAAAAGCCCGTCACCAAAAAACTCCCAATACATCATTCAATAGGATGAAAGAGTCACAGGAATATTATAACTATTTAGAAATTATATACCAGTATAGCAATAACACTCTTGAAAGGCTTAGGTCTTCCTTCCATGTTACATGTGCTGAGGTCAGCTAAGATGCTACAGAAAAAACACAGAAACATAAAAGGAGTCAGTCAAGTACTAAAATAATATCTGAAGTGAGCTCTGATCTGCATGAGGAAAAGGGATTTTCTCAGCCTTACAAGCAATCTTTCAACATCTTTCCCATTTAGAAAATTTCTATGTACAGGACATGTCTAAATTTCATCCCCATCTGCTGGGTCACCCAGGCTGCCATTCAGGGTGGGACCTGGCTGCATGCTAAAATCTCACATGTATTAATTTCCTTTGGAAGGCAAATCAAATATTCTGGCAGAATGAGTGCTTGCATACAATCCTTTTAGTACACGATGGAAGGAAAAAGAAAGGGAGACTGTACACATTGCATAGCATACTTGTCCTGTCCCTTCAGACCCTTATTTGGTGCAGGACAGAGGTAATGAAGATGTCAAAGCTCCTTTGTCCCTCTGTACAACAAAATACCAGATACTTGTAACAGATACTGATACTGCAAGAAAAGAATTAGTAACGTTGTCTACATTACCTGTTACCCATATGTAATTGTGTGTGTGGAAAAATGTCGGTGTGTTTATGTACATACAGTTAATGTTCTTCCTGTATGGATTTTTGAGTTAAAATATTTTCAATAAAACCATCTGGGGGGAAAAAAGTGTTCGTACGGAGCTGATGAAGTTAAATGAAGAAAATCTATTGCCTAATAAAGATCTATTCAGATTGAAATTTCTGTGTGAAGAAACCCATTTGCCTCAAGATATATCAGTGATCAGTAGGCTCTGATACATACATTTTTAAGTGCTTCTATTTAATTTCGGCTGTTGCCAGACTAGTGTTACTAGTCATTTTATCTCTGTAGTAATAAGAGCATTTCTTAACTAGGTCACCTAATAGAAAGTGGAATGATCTTTTAAGACAGCTTTTTTTTTTGTTATTTTGCTGAGATAGGTATTTGTTTATGATCCTGCAGAATGACATCACACAGTCAGCATCATCCACTACACAGTTCCTTAGTTCTATCATAATATAATAGTGGCATAATTTTCTGGCTCCTTGCACATTGTGTATCACTGACATCACACAAATTGACTGCAAAACGTTAATGGGTCAAAATTCTTGTGTGGTTGTCTGTATTGAATAGTGCTTTGTCTGCATCTGAGTTCATCGCTGCACACCTCCTTTAGAACCAGTGAAAGAAACAAGTTTTTTGAAAAAGAAGTTAGTTTAGAATTAGGCTTCTGTTATTTTTTCAGATGATTTTATCATAAAACTAGACTTCCACTGTCTGTGCACAAATGTACAGACTGTGTTGTCTAAAGATGGCTAAACAATATATGGACACCAATACTGGAAATTACGACAGTTAGGTGAGGTGCAACATATCTAGATCTTTTTTATAGTCAATGAAAAGGCATGACACTTCAAGGGAATGATTCATCTTTTCTCAAAGTAGGCATCCACAGTGGGTGAATAGATGAATCGCTGAACTACACTTCTGGTTTTCTATGTGGTTTTATTTCACTGAATTCTAAAAATGTTCCTTAGGTGGAAATTATTAAATTAATTTCCAATGTGAGGTGGAAATTATTAAATTAATTTCCCATGTGTCTAAGTAATGACTGGAGTCAATTTGAGAAGAGTATACAATCCCCTGTATGCAAACAGTTTATTCTCAACTACTCTGATTCAATTGCCTTTAATTATTTTTAAAATATTTTTCTTATCATGTAAAAAGAATTACTTATATTTGGATTTTCTTCATGCATACGGTTATGACTCTTTCAGGAAGATATTAGTAAATCTTTCTTCATTATGTATTAATTATGAGTTGCTCAATACTACACTTAAGTTAGAGAAATTACTGTTACATTGATCAGAATTTGCACAAGTGAAGAACAAATATATTTTTAGTATAAAAAAATTATGTGGATATTAATATTTAACTTCAGGGGTCAGAGAGGACCTTGACCTGTATTCTACTGTGGTTCATAACAACCATTTTTGTAATTATTTTCTAATGCTAAATATTATCTTTGTCAAAAATATTCAATATTAGACTTGTCCTGGTACCATAGCTACCAGGAGTTTCTATTATATTCTGATAAACAGCATGAGCATAAAAAACCAACCTTTTCCCTATTTTATGAACATTTCTTTAGAAATCTATCCAAGATGAAATTCTACAAAATATTTAAACTCTACTTAAACAGCAATATGTCTTTTACGTTAATTATTTTTAAGAATTCATTCAAATATTTCTGATTTTTCCCCCTAACAGCTCTGATAGGAGAAAGAATAAGGCTTGTTTCATTGGAGATAGCCAGCTTGTTTCAATATGCTTTTCTTCTTCCTAACTGCGAAGTGAGGGGGGTCCTTAAAACATATTGGAAAGAATGTTGACTTACTTTTTCAAAGTTTTAAGAGTCTTGTGGAGAGTAAAAGACAATTTTTATTGAGAGCTTTACAGCCAGAATTTCACCAAGAAATATAACTCTTTATCTTGGAGTATTATATTGAAAAAGTCCCATGTTTTGTGTTGAAATTCTTTCTTCTAGATCCCTAATGTCAGTTGATAATTGCCATTGAGTTTGCTCTTCAGAGAAAGCTGTGAGCAAAACTTGCTAAAAATTTATTTGCTCATGATGAGTAAAACAGAAGTGACACAGATACTACCACTCAATTCCATGTTTAAAGAAAAGTTAAGTAGGCAAAATCACAAAGGAAAATATGCAATCCTTCATTTTCTCCAGCAGAAAGCAGTGTAAATGAGTGATAATAATTGACATAAATAAACTGAACTTACTTGAAAACTCTAAGGAAGATCACAACTTATTGATCTACATCATTTAATGAAAAAGTGACCAAAAAAAGCTGGTTATGTGTTTTATGTGAAAAATACAGTAGAACAGAGTTCTACTCAAGAAAATAAAATGCAATTATCTCTTTTTTGTTTGTATTATGGAGAGAAATAGAGCAATATTGCTTAAATGACAGTGAAAACCATATTTTTTTTGATGCCATACCCATTATATCATTTAATTTTCCATAACTGCTTTTTCTACTTTCTTAAAATTTTTGAACATATGTTCCTTACTCTTAAAAATGTGATGTCCTGACATGGTAGCCCCTGAATAGCCATACATAAATTATAGGTTAATCAAATATAATCTGTTAACAAAAGCAGGCTTGAATAGCCCAGAAGGGTCAGAGAATGCCGTTATGTCTGAAGAAAAGGTACTTTGCACTGAAATGCCAAAACATGTTACTTTAGAGTTGCAATGAAAGGAGTAAATTTGGTATAATTTGAGAGCTCTTTCTAAAAACCAAATAGAAGAGAGCCTGATTCAAAGTTTATCTTACAATCTTTTTCATCCCAAGTTTAAGCTCATCAAGGATCCTGAAGAATAAAATTAAATTGATTCTGCTATAAAATTCTATGATTCTTTTACAAAATTTATGTAATGATACCATATTGTTCAGATTTTGGGTACCATTAAAAAGGTAACATAATTAAAGAACATGTTACATAGTTTCTAGTCTCTATTTTTAACTGCAGGAAATACTACTAAAACCATATTCTGAGGAAGTGAAATACAATCCTGCAGTTTTACTACAGAAAGTTGGTGGTCATTGTCCGAATTCCCAGTATCCAAATTACTGAGTCTTTTTACCACATATACAACATTCATCAGAGCTTACATTGTTTTGCTTAGAGGTCTAAGAATGTTGCTTGATTGGCATGCCAAGAATCCATGAATATGACTACGTGATAAAATGGTCAAGATCCACATTAAATCCTTGTTTAGCATAACCAGAAAATTTTAGCCGTGGTTCATGCACCAAACTATTGCAATTTTCTCAGCTGTATAAACGTTCATGGTGAGAGCTAAGGTATTCTACCTATGGGTAATAATACACAGATACAGAGATGACAAGGTAAAACAAACTAAGTGCTTAATGTGCCAGCGGTATTCATTGAATTCATTAATTAAGTGAACTAGACATTAATTTGAGAGAGACAGAAACAACAAAAATATACCCATTGTTAACATAAAAACAGAATTCAAGAATTTGGTTCAATAATTAAACTTGAAGAAATGGACAAGGCAAAGATAAAATTATGCTGTGATTCAATCAGCAAAGTGATCTCCTATGGAAACTTCAGGAAAAATGAGATTATTCTAACAACCTATTCCTATTTTGAAATTAATGGCAAAAGTCCAGCTGAAATCACTGTGAGCAAAAACAAGCCCTAAACAATGAAAGAAAGAGTCTGGCAATGTTTCAGGACTCCATTAGTTTTAATGATTCATGCAGTGCCAAGTGTTTGGGTATGTGAGACTGAAAAATAAACAGTTTCTCTTCCTATGTATTACTACTACAGGTATAGACATTTAGGAGAGATTGAAACACATTCATATGCATACAGTAAATATTGAGATCATGCAAGTTTTCCTGTTTGTAAAAATAGGCTAATTAGGGTAGAAATATACTAAAGTGAAAAAAAAAAAAATCTGAGAATAAACCAAACCAAAATTTTGAATAAATGTTCTTCTAAAATTTATTGAAAGAATGTAATATTTTTGTTTGCTTTTACACCCATGTCACACAGTAATTGACAAAGAAGTAACCTATAGAAATGAAAGTTTCCTTTCATAAATCAATTTTATCATAAACAGAAACCTCTTGAGAAGGTTGGCAAAATATCTTCTGACACAATAAGCGAAAAAAGAAATCAGATTGTAGAATTGTGATGACTGATAGTATGTTCAGGCATTGATGGGAAAAACTCCAAGTTCATTGGACTAATCATTCCAAAGAAGTGAGTTTTCTACCTTTTGTAAATATTAGAGAACTATAATATTTATATTTATATAACTATTACATATATTGAATGATTAACTTATGCCCAAAATTAGTATTCACCAGTAGGAGATAAAATATTTATCAGATAGGTAAGTAATTTGATAGGTGTGGCTTTTTTCTTAAGAAAATATTATTTAAACTTTCCTACAAAATATTTTTGTCTTCTAAAGAAGGAAAGATGAACAATAGGGTCAGAGTTATTGTTATTAGCCTGTTGAAATATTAATGAAAAATCACTTCTAGAAGATTTGTCTTTAAAAATAGTAGAAAGCTTTTACTGAGTTAAGTAAAATCTCTGTTGCAGAAATAATTCATATCTGCCAAAAATTATATTGTCATTCTGTTATGATAACTCACAAACCCTAAAAGAAAAACCTGTAGTCCTGGAACTAGGCAAATGAGCTTCCTGTTTGGTCAAAATAAGGCAGAGTACATGACAGGGTACTATTTGTTAACAGGTAATATTTCCTAACTAATATTGAGTTAAACAAACCTCTGCTATGATTTTATGTAGAAATTCTGAGGGAGGATTATAGAAATACTTTTTATGGATTGCCTTACTCACCCAGGAAATATTAAGTATTGTTAGTTCAACTCCTTTTTACTTTTTTTTAAAATATTGCAATTGATTGATTGATTAGTCTTGTCCCTTATTGCTGCATCCTTCTTACAAGTGATTCTGAGATGCAGTTTTAAGATGGAGAGTCAGCCAAACTGGCATTTTCCTAATATGAATTTCATCGATATCTGTCACTCATTTTAGCTAATCAATAATAATGTCATTTTAAGAATATTACTGACTTTACTTAAAAATTAGTATAAAGTATTTTAAACTTTGAATAATGGCCTTCTATTTCTATTACATTTTTGGTGGTTTTTGTGGGTTTATTTTTTTTTTAATTTGCTGGTTTGTAGTTGGTTTTTTAAGGGTAGTTAGGACAAGACTAGACTGAGTGAAATAAGTTATGGCCCCAGTGACATGGCATGGGCTTAAAAGGCTGCTTTTCATTCATGCATAGTAGTACTGCTTCAGTATTTCACACAATGATTTTGGGTGGCATTTTAGTCAGTGAAACTGGTATTCTGGATACTAAAGATTTGGATTGATAGGTGGCAACCAAAGCTTTTCAAATTCTGGATAAGGTAAACTGAAACCAATGACATTTTATGTTATGTTGTAAGACAGTTCAGATGCCACATCTCAGTTCAGTTTTCTGTGTACCAGGATTTACTTGCCATAGTAAATCAATCAAACACCTCAAGAGAAGCCATTTCTTGTCATAAATCCAGAGGTCCATGAGTACTCAAGAATGGAATTAAGGGGAATTCACAAAGTCCTGGTTATAAGTAACTTTAGGTTTGAAACTGAAGCAATCAGGTACCTAAAATTCCTGTTATGCCTATTGTGAGAATTGCCTTCTCCTTTGACTCCATCTCAAGTGGTCTTGATAAGGATAAACAGCCTTTTGTTGGGATCAGCTTTCTAGGGTCTCACCCTCAACAAAATGAAGCTGAATTTCTAAGCAGAAAAGATTGTCAAGATGGGAAAAGATTGTCAAGATCTTCTCTGACAGAAGGCATGAGCATAAAACTTTCAAATAAGATCTATGATATTTTTTTGATTTTGAAAAAAATTGTACCATAGCATTGGCATGTATTATGACCACAAAAAGAACTTTAGAAAGCTTGACTAAACTAAATGATAATAAAACACTAATATAAAAAAAATAAACTGTAACTTATTCTGATGGAAAAAAATAACACTAGTCTGCTTTGGAAGAACTTTCATGAAAGATATTTAACCACTAAAGCTGGGGTAGTACCTGTGATAAGTGTTTATAAAAAGGGTTTTTCTGCTGTTTCTTCCTTCTGTGAAGAACTATTAGTTATGTTTAGAATCTGCCCTGGGTAGGATTTCAGTTCCATTCAGATAGACACCTGAAAATAGAATGGTTAGCTTAAAAGAAGGTGTAAAATTAAATCCCTGACATAAAAGTAATGAAAACTGCTAAAAAAATTCATCTAGTAAATATCTTCTGATTTGAAGTTATTTTTCATACTTTTAATACATTTTCATAGCTTGAGCAAAATGGTTTTTTTCTGGAAAAATGCTGCATTTATTGAATATACTACTTAATTTCTTACCAGCAGTATGTTTTATTTCCATTCCAGCACTCACAGTACTGGACAGCCAGGCAAAGGGGAAAAGCTGCAGGGTTCTGACATCAGAGAAGTCTTGATCTGCATGTGAAATTGGTAACACATTGTTTTCAACTGTAAAAGCATGAAAAGGAGAGATTTAGGTATTATCCAAATGGAAGGACCTCAATATAATTTTCTATATGGAATGCAGATTATAAATTAGAATATCAAAATTGGATAAATTGATTTTTTTAATACAGTTTTTCCCTTTTTCTATCCTTTCCACTGATGCTTGGAAAAGCAGCTTGTATATCAGCAAGAAGTTTGATTTTCTTATAGCAATTGTATTTTTTTTTTTTTAATAATACTATGTGTAAGTCACAACATAGTAATTTTGCACCAACTTTCCCCTTCCAGGAAGTATGCTCTGTGATCTATATTTTAGAGGTGAGCCTAGGCTGATACAATTGGCCTGACTTTTTTTTTCCTTCAAATACAATTTTAGAGTGTTTCAGTTGTATCCATGTGTGGAGGGATATGTGGGTGTGTATTTATATATACTAAGAATTTTAACTGCTGTCACATTCTGTGAATTTCCTCTTACTATTTATTGCTTAAGTGTTTTGCAAGCATGAAAATAAGTGAACTTAAAACTTTATATGCCTTTTCACCTTGTGTATATAGTGAAAGTTCTGGATTTTTCTTTTAGAGATTTATAAAATATGAGGAGAAAAAAAGGAGAAAAGGAAGATAAAGGACTTTATGCTAAATTTTCTGGGTCTGTTTTCTTTTATTTTTAGAAGCAATGAAGGTTGAGACCTGTTGCCTTAATTATAATAGTTTTCTTAGAAATTGAGCCGTGTATATATTAAAATATTACCTTCAGTTGGCTCATTTATAGGCAAAATATGTATTTTATGAGTAGTTTATAATAAATGCCCCAGCTCATGAATGTTGAATATAGTCTTTTCTGTTCTGCAAATCTCCTCTCACGCTCAGCAAACAAGGCTGACTATATCAAATGAATAGGGTCGACAGCTACCAAATGTGAGGTTGATTTTTTTTCCTCAGGACACTAAAGCCTGTTTATGTCTTTGGCTTTGGTAGTTATAGAGTCTGCAGCATTATGTATGTGAGGCTTGAGTAGAATGTTAATGATATTAAGTATTTCAGGCTAAATTACATCACAAAAGCACAGCACAAGTTTCTGATAAGCAGTGGTTGCACTGCCTGGTTTTAATACGCATCTATCAAAGCAGAATGTAAAAGACAAAGGCTTGGGCTTGCTGTTTGTAATCATATGCCAACGTGCAGAGTAAATAAGTGACTTTGTTTTCTTTGATTTGTTGCACAAAAGGCAAATATATGCATAGACAGAAAGGTTACGCTGGGGGGGGAATAAAACAAAGGAAAAAAGAAAGGAAAAAAGCTGCTTTTCAACCTGAAATCCCCACCCCCACAAATTCAAATATGGTTTTGAAGTTTAAATTGATTGTGTGAATTTTTCTATAAAATTTTAATGCTTCCCCAAAGAATTATAATATGCTGTTGCCTTTTTAGTGATAGAAATTCTGCAGTCCCTAATACCATGATATCATTTCAAGCAGATCTGTGTAACATTTCTGTCATGGATGGCAGCTTTCAATCACGCTGATGAATAGAGCACCTTGGTGAGTAGGTGACATTGTAGGTGAATTCACACTTACTCTTAATTATCCTTTCCTGTACACGCATGACTCTTTATGGATTTAGTGATGGTCTGCTCTTGTGCATTTTTAAACTCAATATTGTATTTTTTTTTCACTGGCGAAATAAGTGTTTGGCCATGCTGAAAATCTTATTATAAATAATGACAGGAGTGATGACTAAGATCCGTAGAGAAGTCACAACAGCACAGCACATTCTCCCAGCCTTATCAGTGCTCAGAGCATAAATTAGAGGAAACAAATATATATCAGTCAAGGAAGAAATCTATATACATTTTAAGGTATTTTAACAAAAGTATTTTATACAAGATGTAAAACATTTCACAGTGAAAAAATATAATAAATGTTGGTTTGTTCATCAAATTTCAACAAAGGTGCCTACGAATTACAAAGCAAAGATTATTTCTAATGAAATTTAAAGGGCTATAAAGCACTTAAAATAACTAAAGAAACCCAACCTGAATACCTTGTGATCTGCAGCTATTTTAGGTAGTTGACAGAAATTTATGACATATTGCCATGGCAACAATGGGCTATCTCAATGAGGTATTGCTTGTGAAGAGAATAAATTCTTATGATGCATTATAATGTTTGTAATTATTGCTCAAATGTCTACATGTTGTGTACAAATTTAAATCTGCATTATTCTTTTTTCCCCCTCTTCTTCTTCTTTGTTACAATAAGGTTATTTTTTTCTTGACACTTTAAAGGATTCCACCTGTGATAAGTTTCAATCGTGCTCAATTAGTCCACTAGATGGAGCATCTAGCATTTCCAGGGAAAAGGAAAAAAAAAGGTATTTAAGAAGCTAACTTTCACAAATATGTCTTAAAGCCACTGAAAGTTTAGGAGTAGAAGGAAGTAAATCACAATCTATTTCAAACGGTGTTTACAAAGCAGTATTTGATGTGGCCTCATTTACCAAAACAACTCAATTTGAAGAATGATTTAAATATTTTAAAAAATAAACTTAAAAAAATCCACAAACAAAAGCGGGTGGATGGGGGCAGAAGAGGAGAAATGCTTTCAAGATTCTTCAGTAAGATTTCAGTGCTTTCTTTCATTCTTTGAGATTTCATATGTTTTGATTTATACAAGCAGCCTGCAGAAATCTTTGGAGGACAGTTTATATTAATGCTGCAAAAGAGCAATTTCTGTGGAAAAGAGAAAGAAATTATAATGAAGCCTGTGTAGACTACTGTGAGTGAGAAAAGGGGGGAAATATGAAAGATACGCTTCAATGAAAGGGAAACAGCAGTGGATATTGTACTGCCATAGGAAGGCTGTGAAAATCAGGCAGGAGCTCCAAAGCGTTCTTTCAGTTCAGTGAGCACTGAGAGAGTGAAGCCGAGCAGCTGTGAGGTCAGAGGTAGCAGGTCAGCCCTGATCTGCTCAATCCACAGGCTGGGGCACACCAATGATGTGCATCATTTGGGAGGCTGAAATCAATCGGATGTTAAGTAAGATCTCCCTTACTACCCCCACCCTCTTTCCCTTACCTCTGGACAGAAGGCATTTATTTCCAGCAGCTAAGTAAGAATGGATTTCTTAAAAGCTGGCTTTTGGCCAGGTTAATTTATGCATACGCAAACTTATGCTTCACCAATTTACTAAAACCCATCATTTAAGGCTGTTCAAACGTGCAGCTGTTTAAATGAGGTTGGAAGCAATTATACCACACGGTGCTGATGTCAGTTAAAAGCTGAGTGTTAGCAAAATGGGAAGGCATCAATGGAGTGTGTCTCCTAGGGTGATCTGTGCTCCCCAGTGCCTAATGGATCAGGGAGACAGATATGCCTAGCTCATCGTCCTGTAAAGTTAAATTCAGATCTATTACCTATTACAGATGTATATGTATACGAGGGCAAGCATTTTAAGTGGAATGAGAATTGTTTTGGCTCTGGCAAACATCCAGGGTGAGTCTGAATGGAGACTTTCAGGAAAAACAGGATGCAAAACTGCCAAGTGTGAAAATGGCTGCAAATGATAGTTTATGTGGGGGAAAAAATAATTTTAAAGAGCACTCAGAAACCTAGACATATCAATCAGAACATGTAGGTAAAAATGCATTTCCCAGGGTGTGATCCCATGAAAAGAGAATGTCATGTTGTATAAAAGCTCTGGGTAAGATCTGCATCAGTTCTGAATACTAATTATCAGCTTCATGTGCTGATGAAAATGTAAATTTCTTTTAGATAAAACAAAGTGCTCAGAAATAATTGTAAACTGCTCTGAATTATGCAGATAAATGGTTATTCCAGGCAAAAGTTTGTTCAGCAGGAAAATGGGCCTGCTTCACTCTGATTCATATTAAAAAATCTTCTTTTTCTGTGTTGGTTATATCTATGGCAGATTTTGATTTCTATTCCATGTGTTTTAAGTATGAGGAGACCGATATAATGGCACAGGATTTTTTTCTTTTCAAAATATAAAGAAAAACTCCATGAAGGATCTGTGTTTAATTGTCCTTATGAGTAAATAGTAGACTAAAAGAGAACTGAAAAATATAAATAAATGTTGTACAAAAGCTGTTTATTGCATGCTTGAAAATTTATGATAAAGGTTTGAAATTTGTATTATACAGATAATTTTAAAGTTGATAGTGTAATAAATTTATGTAGATTATCACTGATGTATCTGACACGTGGATAGTGATTTTAATTTTGAATATTAAGCTACTGTCTTTTTACAATCTTAAAAGAAGCAAGATGCAAAAAGATGGAAAGTTAGAGGATTTGCAAGAGCATGTAGTGACAGCACAAGGGGGAATGGATTCAAACTGAAGGAGGGTAGGATTAGATTAGATAATAAAAAGAAGTTATTTCCTTTCAGAGTGATGGATGAAACATTCAAACAGGTTGCTCAGAGAAGCTGTGGATGCCCAATCTCTGGAGGTGTTCAAGACCAGGGTGGATGGGGCTTTCAGCAACCTCGTCTTATGAAAGGTGTCCCTATCCATGGCAGGGGGGATGGAACTAGATTATCCTGAAGTCCCTTCCAATCCAAACAATTCTATGATTCCATGATTCTATTTCTTATCAACAGTCCTGATAAAACAGCATTTTCCAATTGTTGCTTTACAGTATGACACTCCTGTCATTGGTTTATATATGTAATTTTTTTCCCCAGAAATTTATGTTGTTCACATTGTGTACAGTTTTATTAAAATTTAGTTGGGATATTTTCATTACCTTCAGCAGCAACTAGAATGACACCCCTTGAGTTTAACATGCTGCTGTATTAATTCCATGAGAGGTTAGTTTAAAAGAATGGCTAATTGAGAATAAAATTAGTTACTTTATAGAAACGTAGCATCTGCATTAACTGAGAAGAATGTAAAAATTTCTGGACTTTTTAAACATGGTTTATTAACTTCCTTGGCCATAATTGCTTCTTTGGAACCATTATGCTCTCATGTAAATACATATTTAGAGGCATTTCAGAAATGAGATTATGGGCCTAGTAGACCATGTCTATGCCAAAGGATTTACAGCACAAACTATAATAAAGCTGACAAAAGTCATGTATAAAGTATTATAAGCCACTCTGAATGTCTTAGCTGCTTAACTTCTTCAATACAACAATAGGCTGAAAAAGCACTGTGACTTTGAGAAAAATTATGCTTACTTTAATCATCAAAACAGTTGTGTAAGGTTTAAACTCTGTCATTGCCCCATATTCATAGAAACATTAGGTAATTCTGAAAGCTACTTCACATCAGAAACCTACATTGAGTGAAAGTTATACAGTAGAAACAATCTCCACAGCCTTCTCATCTCTTGGGTAGATACTCTACAAGGCTGTGTTTGGAAATGTAGGACTAAAGCCAGACAAGCAGGCAGAACCTTAATAGGAAAGGTTTGTCTGTAGGAAGAAGGCTGAGTTCACAGTTAAGGTGCTGTGCTGGGATTATAGGTCAACAATAAATATTCAATTTTTCTGTATCTCAGAACCATATTATTATCCAAATTTCATAGCATAACATAACACTGGTGATTTCACACTTGGTTTCAAGTTATTTTTCAATGGAAATCATAGGTAAGACATTGCAAAAGAGTATAGTATTTTGATCCAGACACTGCTTACCAAAATAGAACATGGAATTTGACTCAACCGCTTAATGGTCTTTTTCTCTAATGAAGAGCTATTTGATTTAAATATGTTTCATATGAGCGTTAAGGTTTCCTTTTATTTGATGACTAGAAGAAGTAGTTAAATCACAAAGTGAAATTATTTTTGAAAGGAAAAAAAGGTAATTTAGGAGACCATTCATTCTCTGAGAACATGAATCATTAGTCATTACGTGACATGCATAAAATCCACTAACTGACCTAATGAATTCTAATAAAGATAGTAAAGAAAGTTTAATTAACAGAAAAGGTGGATAAAGAAAACAAAGTTTCTTGGTCTGACATTGGTTGGCAAACTACATGCAAGGGATATATGTAAAGGATGATTTATAGTTTGTCTTAGCCATTGTTTTAAGCAAATTACTTGTCTAATTCTAATCAAAATTATAAATAGGTTTAAATTCATCATATTTATGAAAGAATTTATCACTATAATGTGGTGGATAAACATCTTTTTGAGAACTACCTGTGGGAGCAAATGGTTCAGGCTTGCTGAAAGTTTGCTGCATGCTGTATGCTGCAAACTTCCGTGATATTCTATACTGAAAATTGCTTAGGATTGCATAATATGCTAAAAAGTACAAGACAGACTGGCAGATGTAGGGGGTGATCATTCGCTAATACTTTTCGGGCAGTTTGGCTGCCCTTTTTTAACTGTCACTGATTGCTATGAAGATAGCATTAGGCAAAACTAAGTATTTTTTTCAAACTAGAAAAAAATTATTATATAGGCTAGCCATAAATATGTATGTGTTTTTTACTGAGCTGTTTTGAAATCTGGAAAGAATTTAATTTCAATTTTTCTAGTAACAGGAGAATTCAACTCTCTGTTTTTCAAATTGTTTCGAGTCAGTACACAAATTAAAGGTACCTTCTCTTAACTCCTCTTGCAGTCTGTCCAATACATAAGTGAGTGCAATTAATTAATACTTCTGATGTATATCTGCAAGATGGAGGCTAGGGGAGCAAAGTCCCTCCTGTGTAAGGGAACATCAGGTTCATCTCCACTTGAGGAAGATGAACACACATAAGTCTGTGACCCTCCATGAGATGCAGCCCAAAGTCCTGAAGGAATTGACTGATGTAGTTTTCAAACCACTCTGCATGATGTTTGAAAATTCATGGCAGTCAGGTAAATCCCAGGTAATATTCCTGAATGAGTAATTAGCCCTGGAGCTCCTTTAGCATGGCTACATCCATGGGATAAAGAGATTTGGGCTGGAGAAGTAATGTGATCTTTCTCCATGGAAGATTTTTTATTTCAGCTAGGTAACTACCCATGTCATTTTTTAGGAGGACTCTTTTTCTGCATTCTCTGGGAATCATTTCTCTATATAGTCCCTTTAAAGCCCAGATAAATTAACTTTCCAGGACAGCATTGTATTGTTCCAGTTTTATCCTTATGTATTCTTAGACTTAAACCACTTTTCTATTGCTGCCAGCTTATCCTTTAATATATGACTTGGAATATTTTAACAATTTAAATCCTTCTCTTTACAAATTTGCAAAAAACACCATCAAAAATTACTTTCAGAGGCAATATACCTTCAGCTATGTTATTGCAGGTTAAGGAAGTGAACTACAAGATCTTTTGAACCTCATTTCTTTTTCATAATTAGGTGATTTCCTTCAAAAATTGGGTGATTTTCTATCGTTATTTGAATCATTAAAAAATAAATTCCAAAAAGTTGTAGTAATTCAAAATGAGTTTGCATTGCATGAAATGTGTACATTTTCCAAGGGCTTTTTATTCCTAGTGTCAAAATATGAGATTTTGAAATTTCTCCCTAAAGGAAATTTTTATGTCCTCATACATTTAGTTACTAAAGTAATTTTAGAAATTACACTTAATTTCAAAATTAGTTTGAAGCAATTTTTTAACATTATTTTTTATTTGAAACTTTGAATTGAAGCACATTTTTCCTTGCATTCTTCAATGTGTTTCTGAAAATCACAGCGTTTCTCAAAATCATGTTTCCTATGTGTAAAATGTGATTTTCAACCAATAAAAAAAAAAAAACCCCACAACAATTTCGCCTCCCCCATTCCCCAAGGTAATGTGGTTTTTGAAAGAAAGTTAATGGATGTACTGGTTGTGGACTGTTCAGTTCTTACTAATTCTTCATTTAATATTCCATTCTTTGAAACCAGAAATGTGGGATGGCAGTATAGCATATAGTAAGACCTAGGATCCATGGACCTATATGTGCCATATATGTATACATTTATTAATGGGGGAAATGGCTCATTTGAGGCAAAAAAGTGCATGATAATAATGCATTTTATATCTGGAAAAACGTTCCTCTTACTTAGAGAAACACTAAGCTTCATGCAGAAAACTGCAAAACATCCTTTAAACAATGCTAAAATAGGAAAACTAAAAAGAAAACCAGAAAGACCAAATCCAAACAAAACCAGCACACAATCAAAAAATAAAGCCACTCAAAGTGAAGCCCAAGGACATGATGAGAAACCCAGAAGGAAAAAAAGAAGCAGTAATTTTGTGAGTGCTCAGCTAATGAATCCTGGTTTCCATGGATTTGATCCTTATGCCGGTGCCTAAGAGGAGTCCAATTTAAAGCTCTCCCTTTATCTGAAGTGTTCATGATTTCTTTTCTGTGTGGATTATATGACATTGAATAAAGGTTGTGTTTATACTGCAGCTTTTCTCTCAAGAACAGCTCAGCTGGGAGTAAATCCTTTATTTTGCTGTCATCTTTCACAAAAGTACAGAAACTTAATAACCTTTTGAAGACCGGGAGTTTGCCAAATTTAAAGGAGAATGTGATTGAAATTGCCTAGTTGTGCAGCAGTTGTTTGAGGTGCAAACAGTCAGAGAACTAACTAGGCACACACACACCAGACTGTGATTATGTAGCACCCATACAAAAACATGTTGTAAAGATCCAAGTGGAAAGGCTGGTGAGATAAGGAAAGATTGAGCTTTGACAAACTGCAGTCAAGAATAGTTTCAGTATCTTCTTCACTACTCGAAAGAGTCAAGTCCAGGGGACCAATTCTAACCAGTTCTTACGGGTAAAATCTATGAGCTGAAATGCACACTCTGTAAGTCCTACCTTCACATAAAACTACTATCAAGGACAATAGGAAATACTATTCTACCTCTGCAATATAAAACAGAATTTGTCTACTTCTGTCAAGACAGCATTTCTTATATACAAAGAGTGAAAGGGAGCAGTGTGAGAGAAATTCTATTAAGTAATCTTTACTAAGTAATCATTGACCAGCATGACATCTCGTGCTGCAAGTGCTTCCATCAGTAGAATAAGTTACCAAGATTATTATGAAAACAGAATAAATCTGTTTATTTTTCCTGAGGCTTACTTTGGCTTTTTGCAAACAAAACTTTCATTTTATTTAGATCTATGAGGTTTTTTTTTACTCTTGTTGATGAACTAGAACCAGAACATTCTAGAACCAGACTGGGATGCAATTAGTTGAAAAGCCAATCAACCAATCAAGTGGTATATTGAAAATGTTCAGTTAACAGTTTTGTCACACTACTTCTTCCTTCATTCATAGCAACTACAAAAACAACAAGAGGTTCTGAGATGCTGTTAAGTGAATAATCACCTGAATGCAAGCTGGCTATGAAGTAACTGAACTGAGGTGTTTCAAAATATTCCTGTAGCTGGCAATTTGCTCTTACTTTTGCTGTACTGTTCAATCAAATAGTGAAAATTTCATGAAAATTTAGTCATCATTTTCTTGGGAAAAAAAAAGAGATTTTACAAGTATCAGATTTTTTTTAAAAAAAGTTCACCCACAATCAGTTCAATTAAAGTTTGCAGTCTCGCTTCAGTTTGCACCATAACACAATATTTCATTTTGTTGCATTGAGAATGAGCCAGTCTGTCTCTTCTCTTTATCTGTTAAGCATCTGTGAAGCTATGAAAAATAATGTAAATTGTTTGCCCTGCTTCTGTTGTGTAATAAGGCAGGCACTTCCAGAAGGCAAATTATCCCTAAGGCTCTTATCCAAGAGGGGCTGCCCTTTGGGCATGAGCATGTATCTGCATTGATACCGAATAAGCCTGGATGTCTAGCTTAGCCCACATGATTGTAAGGCAGCTAAAACTGCATGGCTGAATCTCATCTCTAGAGTCTACGCTTGGCATGTACACAAAGGAAAATATGGATTTAAGAAGAGAATGTCTAGAGCCTACAAACTCCACATATAATTAGATTAATGAGAATTCTCCAGAGACTCCATCAAAGGAGGAAATTATTTGTCTAATCCAAATCTCACAGACAGCAAATGTAAGATTCTCAGTGCCTTCATTAGAATTTATATTATGCCACAGATTATAATGGGTTTATTTTTACTCATTTATATGAAAATATTTACTCCGAAATGTAAAGTAAATAAATGAAAAAGGCGTTACAGATAGGATTTATCTTACCTAAGCTTAGACATCAAACAATTAGTTATCTTAGGCTAAAATAATAACCCTAGGTTCTTTCTGCAGCTTAGTGAAAATAGACACCTGCAAAGGACAATCTGTCTCACTAAGTTTAGACAGTCTCTTCTTGAGCCAAGAGGAAGTTCTTCTGGATGTATCTTTCTCCACTGAATAAAATGACAGTCATTAGTTTGGAATTCAACAATTTGCTGTTAGGAATCCAACTCAAGCAAATTGAACCCCAGAATAGACTGGATAATTTTCTAACTTTTTTCCTTAGCAGTTTCATTACTGGTCATTCAGTAAAATACCTATATGTGTGGAGCAAACTTTGCCAGCAAAAGGATCCTATTTCATAAGCCTCAGAGGGAAAGCAGAGTCTATAAAGGTGCAATACAGTATTTCTTTCCCTAATACAGTATTTCTGTCCCTCAATTTACCCTCAATTTCCAAGGATTGAGATTTTTCAGAGAGGATAGTTTCCCACAAAGCAGAGTCCTTTCATTGACATCTGCATAGCACAGATGGCATCACCTGTATTCTATTGAAAGCCTCGTCGTCTACATTTAATGAAGTTCCTTAATAAGTCAAAAAAGCTAACAAACAAAAACTTGAAAACTACAAATTACTTATGGGAATCCAACATTTAGAATTGCATAATTGTATTTTCTTAACACAAATATTATTCATCATAATTTAAAAAGCTCAGATTTATAAGGCTGTGCATCAGTCCATCCCTATGCTTCAAAGATGATTAATAATATATATCAGCTATTCCATATGCTCATGAAGTTGCAAAAACCGTCAGTGAGAAGATAAAAACTTGTTTTGCTATGTAGAATATAACTTTCTCAATTTTTTGGAAAAAGGTTTTTACTCATTATATTTGACTATACATGTTTTAATTGTTGAAAATCAGGCCACTTTGTCTTGTTCTACACCATAAGAACTGTTTATCATCAATTGATGACTGCTGCTGCTCACCAATTCATTGAGTAAATACACTTACTCACCAACTGGAGTAGCAGGTTCTCAGAGAAAATTGAAATCCCTGCAAGAGGGATGAATAACTATTCCACTTCAAAATATGAATATGGTGGCACTCAATGCCTCTTGATGTGTAATTTCTTTGTCACTAACCTTATGCCTACTATAACTAAGCAGTACTATGTCTTAGTTGGATTTCAACATTTCTGGTATGTCTACACAGAGAGTCAAGGTTTTTATATTTTTTCTCATTCCCAGTCTTGCTCCTTGATGATTAGGCTAGCAATCTGCTTTTTCACTGATTTTTTGTTCCTCCATCCCTCAGTTAATCTTTTTTTTTTGTTTTAGGGGCTATGAAGAGCTAATTTCTTCAGTTAGTGTCTTTACTACATTCATTGCAGACATTGTTTTACTACATTCATTGTAGACATTGTTTCCATTATGTTGATGTTAAAATGCCACCTTATTTAGACACATCGTTCTCAGTGCGCTTCAATACTCTATGAGTAACAATGATTCTAGCTGATAAAGCCAAATGTTTTTGGCACCTTCAATGTGCTTCAAAGTTTCTGGTAATTTTCATAAGAACAGACATAAAAAGGGAGAAAGTAACTGTTTTTTATATAAAAATCCTTCAAACTAGAGATCACTGGGTTCCTTCCAAGTCTTATCTTCAACTTCTCTTCTGAATTTTATAAGCAAGCTGATAGATTTTGATGCTTTCTTCTCTATGTATTCTAATTTGCCTTGACTTATCTCTATTTTTCTCTTATTTTCACAAGTCAGCACAGGGAAATCTTTTCTTCTAAGTAGTTGCATGGGTTTTTTATTGCTGATACATTAAGATAGAAGAAGAAATCAGGTCTCATAGCCAATAAGGCTACATAGATAGCTGAACGTCTCTTTGGAAGCTTCATCAGTATTCCTTTTTTACTTTTCCTTTGTCTAGAAAATAATTCAAGTTTTTAGTGATGGTTTGCAACTGGACTTTGTTTTCATGATCCTTTATCAAAACTGTATCAGCACCATCCCACATCACAGACTTTTCCACAGCTCACCTAGCTTTCTGATCAGTTCTATGTTTCTTTAGAAATAGAAAGTGCACTTAGTATTTTTACCTCCATACAAACCTTCTATGCTGTGCCTTAATTTAAAGGATAGATATACTATTTAATTTCAATTATGTGACTTTAAAACAATGCAAAAACTTTGAATCATGTAATAATTCAGGTTTGAAGTAGCCTTAGGACCTCTTGAATTCATCCTCCTGCTCAAAGCTGTCATTTAGAGTTCAGAACAAGTTGCTCAGGGCCTCAACCTCTTGGGTTTTCAGCACCATGAAGGACAGAGACTGCACAACCTTTCTGATAACTGGCACCACTGACGGACTATCTACATGGTGACAGAGGGGTTCCCTGCAACCAGTCTGATTTTTTTTTCTTTTTTTTCAAGTTGTGCTCATTGCCTTCTCTTTCTGCTCTGAATATTGACAAACTCGACTCCACCTCAGAACTATGGTTTAAACAGATCATTTCCACAAAAAGGAAATTGAATGGATAGATCTACCACATAACTTCCTTTATATCCTCCAAGCAAATGCAAACAAAGGCTGCTGACATCCAGGATGGTGTAGGAATAGTGTAACTTATTATGACTATGCTTCAGAATATAAAATATATCTGAAAGAGTGTATTTTTCCCAGTATAATTATCAAGCTATCGAGGTCTATTAGTAAAAAGGTCAAAATCTGTTAGAGAAAGGTGGATTTTCAAGAATAATTAGACTTCAATCTGTGGAGCACACAGAACATGAAGTAAACCTTTATGGTGTTGTCTATACTTCCCAGATTCGGAGTATGTTCTATCACAGAATTGTGTCACAGAAATCCTATTCAAGATTGTTCCACCACTTTCTGCATAATAGAGGTAATACCTACCAAGCAAAGGTATTTTAAAATTTAATGTATTCAGTTTTGAACAACATCCAAGGATTCTACAGTAACCAAAATCTTAAGGGTACATTAGAAACAGAATATATAATGCAAGTATCATATGTTTTGTAGGCTAGAGAATTTGATCTTCTTGAAGCTTTTTATAAAGGCTCAAAGACAAAATATATCTTCAAGATATGTTTGAATAAGGACAGACAAGTAAATTTATCACACATGCCAAAAAGATGTGTGGAAGAAGAAAAAAAAAGGGAAGTCTATTAGGTGATACAGATGAATGCCCACTTACAACTGGTGTCACAAAACAACATGACAGCTGAAATGAGTCTTTGAACAGCTGAGCAGTATTTTTCTCACTGTTATTAATGCTTTTTCATTTTCTTAGACAAAATTTTCGATGTTGTGAAAATATCCATCAAGTATTGTTTGGTTTTGTTTGGTTTTACTTGAGTTTGTTTTGTTTTGTTTTGCTTTGTTTGTAAACTGCTGAGTATGTCCATTAGTTTCAAAGCTTCTAAGGGTAGCCTTGGGACATTGGCTTTTCTTTAACTTCTTTTACTTCAGCCCTGGGTAGAGGAAGAGCTTTATCAATTTACCATTTTTCATCTTCTTATGACCAAATACATAATAGCTAAGTACTGATAACTGTAATTCTTCAGTCAGTTCAGTCTCAGACACTTTCATTACAATTTCATATGAGAAATTGTCCTCTCTCAAATTCTGAAACTTCTCTGCAATGTGAACTGGTACCTGGTAAATGGGAATGATGGAGAGATTCACTTCAAAATCAAGATTTTTATAGCATTTTTATTTGAATTTTAAATCCCACTCCAACTGAGGGATGGGATGACTGAGAAATCCCATTTCTGCATGGCATCATTTTTGCTATGTGAGTGTTCCCATCAGCAGATACAAGTGGATTTTCCTTCTCTAAAGAGTTCAGGAATTCCTGAAACTGAGAATTAATCCTTGAGTTTCTTATCTCAGCAGCAAGTTTGTCCTCTATCTTCACCAAACACAGCATTTCTCTAAATATGAGGAAACATTTAACTTAGGGACTAAGTCGTGTCATTCTTCTTATCTTGAGTGCATCTATGATTGTCATTTATGAAGAACAGCAATCACTTTTGGAGTTAATCTCCCAGCAGTCCTCACAGCCTGTGCTTTGGCTTCACAAAGCTGCTCTTGTTGAGGGTGTAAAATGGTTTCTTTTTTGAATGAGGCTGGACTAAAAAATGCCTTGAACATCATCCAAAGTGTTCCAGCTGTTTATGGTCATCTAGTCCACAGGAGCAGACTACAGCTAAACTGAAGTAAAAAATGTTCAAAAATATAGTGTAGATTTGTTGTCCTCTGAAATAACTATTTCACTCTATGATATTGTGCCAAACTATTTGTTAATATAGACAAAATCATATCTGTTTAAAAGATGATACTGTCTAATTTCAATGGTCAAAACTCATAGATGGTGATATGATTATCTTTAGTGTTAAAATAAATCAATCATTTTATTTAACTAGGGAAAGTTAAAGGTTTTCATGACATGCATTTTTAGATATCCATCCATATATCTAGATATGTTTCATGCGGATAAATTTCAATCAGTGAATTCTCTACTGATTTCAAGGAATTCCCAGATATATGAGGTTACAGAAATATCTGTTTGTGGATTGTTTTCTTGTATATACTTTATAGAAATGTATCTCTCTATATTTAGATAGATATACTTAATTATAAATAAATACCCACTCAAGATTTTTTTCCCTTTGCCTGCAGATGGAAGCAGGGCCAGCAGAACTGCCTTTTTGGTTGTTTGTTTGGTTGGATTTTTTATTTCTCCTTGTATTTCATGGTGGTTCTTCCCAAGACAAACTTTAGTAACCTAGATTATTTTTCACTTGGTATCACAATTGATAAAATGAGGAAAGAATATGAGAATTGTACTATTTTCTAGTCCTGATCAGACAAATGTTTTTCAGTTTCATAAAAGAAAGGAGAAATCATATAGTTTCAAAATATTTTATTAGTTTTCTGATGTAGAATCAAAATGACACTTTTGGAGGATGTGTTTTTCTTTGTGAGAAGGTTGTGATAGATACTCTCTCAGCCTACCCAATGCCCAGACAATAACCCACTGGCTAGAACATTTAACCTGGGCGTGGGAGTAACCAATCTGCTTGTTTATGACATATTGGGCTCCCACAGACTCCATCCCACATAGCAGGCAAGATTCTTGCTCATCAAATTATAGCAATAGCCTCTTCTAAAATGTCAAATTCTTCTTTGGTGTATCTTCCTTTCTCTATAAACACCTATATGGAAGATAAATTCCGCAGTATGGAGATCATGGTTGACTTTTAAGAAGAGAGACCATATTCCAATACCTGTTCTAGCTCATTCAAAACAGAAATTAGATTTTAGCTTTTGTATGTCCCTTGAGTATTTTGTGAATTTTTACACCTGAAAATGCCCTAGCCTCAAACAATGAATTGAAACATTTCAATGCAACTGTCTTGCTTTATTTTTATTACCTCTTCCTAAAAGTTGATTACTGTAAAGCCAGCCCTCCCATTTGATGTGCCACTGTGATATCTGACTCTTTTCCTTGCTTACCAAAATGAAATCCATGGCCATTTTGACTGCATTATTTTTTAATGGTACAACAATGTAAATTAATGCATTGGAATATACAATTCACTCCAGAAAATCGAGTAGATCTGAGTTAATAAGGAAGACCGAAAGGGTTATGAAAATGAGTAAGTGATTATTCTAAATTTTATTAACTGGTATGTATATCACAATGTTTCATGTTCTTGAATGTATATTAATACATAGAAATGTATTAATATAAATACAATGTATTATAATATATATATTAACACATCGAAATGTATTAATATAAAATATGCATTTTTAGTATGTTTCACTGTGTATTTCAGCAAAGGGGCATTCTATTAAAAAATATGAATAAATAGCAAAGTGCATAGGAAAGAACCATTATAAGAGACACTGAACAAAATATCTTCAAAGGCAAAATATCTATCTTTGAAAAAATTGTGAATCAATAAAAAAGTATTTTCTACAAAATATTGTGTTAACACTAATCAGAAAACAGGACAGAAATTCAAGAAAATATCTTACGAATCCATAAATAAACACTTTCAAATAAGTCAATAGCTTGTACATAATAGCATCCTTAAATGCACTGAGAATATGGAGAACATATGGAATGAAGGCAAATTGCTCAGTCCTATAATTGTCATTTCCAGTTTCAGCACTGTGGTAATTGGGAGGAGAAAATTAAAAATTAACATGAAGTTATGATTAAGGAAAATAAAACTAATATTAAAGAACACTGAAGCTAAACACAGTTCTTTACAAAATGCCAGTGCATATCTTTCTTTATTGTTTGAAATGGCCTTGACAGAGCTAGCTGAGGTGATCTTCAACTATAAATGTGCAATGAAAAATACAGTAATAAATTGCCACCAATTTGGGTTCAAAAAAAGCAGAAGAGCTGTTTCTGAACTTAGTTAAATGGCAAGGGAAAAGGAGAGGAAAGAAATAACTGGTATGTTGCTTAGACTTTTGTCTCCTAACAAACACCAAGACCCATTTTCAGCCTATTTCACTGGTTTCATGTAAGTCTGGAAAGCAGCAAACCAGCTGTGTTTCCCTTCTTAGGGGAAATTTCTGTCTACAGAACTCAAAGTGGCTCAAAGGGCTAAAACTACAAAGCAACGATGCCCCTTAGGTGAGTTGTCTTGGCCAATGTAAAAGGCTGTTTTTAGGAAAAAACTGGAGTGCTAGACATATTATAAAAATGCAGTCCAGGATGTCTGTAATTGTTAAATGCATATTTATTTTATAAGTATGTCTTCATCATGCAATTTAGTTGCCTGCTATAATGAGGACTGCAAATAGGGCAATTATTTTCTCTTAAAAAACAACAAAGCCCAGCAGTGTGAGGCCTGAGTTCTTCAAAACACAAGGACTTGCAGTAATTCTTTAATATTTAATTCATGTAGGGAACAACTGCCTATCTCTCTACTTCAAAATCTTTAATTTACCCTTTTATTCCACTGACATGTTTTTAAAACAGAAAATGCCTCTTTATGAACAAAGTGTGCACGGGAAATTTTCAGAGACGAAAAATCATCGTATCATTACCATCACTTTTATGCCCAGCTAGGAAAAATACACTGACATCTTCTTGGCTGCCCTCCTGGAATGGTCTTGTCAGTTTCATTCTCTGCTTGCGGAGGAAAAAACAAAATGAACATAAGCCTACAAGGCAGGGAGCCACAGAACCATAACCCACTCTGAGCAGAGGAAGCTGGAGGGAAGCCCTGTGCTGGCACTCAGGCCTCTGGCTTGGCACAAAGGCAGGAGCCTGAGTGCCGGACCTGCCGTCACCGCCTTGGGGGCTGCTCCGTCGCATTCTCCCTCTGTCAGAATAAAGAGGCACTCACTGGAGTCTTCTGGCTTAGGCATTGTCGAACCAGTACTTCATTTCATTTTGCCCAGGACTAAAACTCTGGAAATCCCAGTTTAAATGGGAGTCTTTTTTTAACTTGTCTTTTTTTTGTTTGTTTCTTTGTTTTCCCTTTCTCTCTTTGATTCTAAACTTCAGTTGGATTAGGATTATAGGGTTTTGTCTTTTTCTTTTTTTTTTCTTTGCCTAATATATAGGACTCCTTAAAATGTCCAGAGTTTTGTTATTTGCTTAATTTTATTTTATTTTGGAAATTTCTTATTTGTGTGGGCATATACATAATGTGAACATATTAAAAGATATGTATGGATATGATATAAATAGCATATCTATATATCTATATATCTATATATCTATATATCTATATATATTTTGTGCATTTATGGAGGTTATTATATCCATACACAATATCATGAAGTATCTATCTACATAGTCCTTATGGTGCAATGCTTAGTCTGCCACAGTTAGTACAACTTCTGCTATTGGTTTAACTGAGGGCAAGGTTTAAGAATTTTATACTGCATCTGAAGAAATAATGCTTTAGTTTAATAAACAGAAACAAATTTTAGGGAGAGGGCACTTGTTCATATCGAACAGAAGCAGAATACACCATACCTTACTTGATACAATCCAAACTACAAAAATACAATGAGAAAATTTCCTCCTGAACAAATAGTGGCAACTCCAAATATTCTGGGTCATTTCACAACTTAAGGAGATTTAGATTGGATATCTTTGTGGAAAGGGTTGTTAAGCATTAAAATGGTCTCCTCAGGGAGCTCCTCAGGCTCCATCATCCCAGGCGGTGCTCAGGAAACAACTTGATGTGGCACTTAGTGCCATGGTCCGGCTGACAAGATGGTGATTGGTCAAAGGTGGGACTCAATGATCTGAGAGGTCTTTTCCCACCTAAATTATTCTGTGATTAAGGATTAATTTCAATGCTGGTAATAATAATTGTAACACAAAGCACTGAAAGCAAAGAAGCAGAAAAAACATTTCAAAACGCAAAATGAAATGTTTAAGACTTGCTAACAGGAAACATTTCTTTAGAATCTAGGAAAATGGAAGAGTTTCAGATAAAAGTTTTTGTGGAGTGCAGCATAATTTCCTCTAAACTTCTAGTGATAAAATTCAGATTGACTGGAGAAGAAAGTTAAATTCAAACTGTGTCATTGTGAAGGCATGCTCATATTTAGCTGTTTACTGTACTAAATATTTATGCTCTATAGAAAAAGGAGAGCTGTCATAATTATTTTTAGTTCCATTTTTTGTATTGTTGATTTGGGCTCTTCATGTGGGCAGTTCATTTTGATTAGGAGTAATTTTATTCACATACATTATATGAGTAATTTCAGCTTATTTTTATCTTGATAAGCTAGAAGTGCTTCCGCATTTTGCATGGAGTGTTAACATCTGAGGATACTGTCCCTTTGTATAGCTCAGCAGTGGTTAAGAAATATCTATCATCATCAAAGTAATAAAAATATATTTATTCTTACAAAACTCTGTCACTTTGGAACTGATGGGACTGTTAGTTCAGCATTTAAGAAAAAAGCTGATTTTTGTGCAACTAGGCTTCAGTATTTAATCTGTTCAGAGAACATCTAAGATTAGATAAGTTATAAAGTGTTATCAATAAGGTTTTACAGTATAAAAAAAATAGCCCTTTCATGCAGTAAGGTGATGGAAAAAAAATTTCTGCCCACTTTTGTTATATTGTTTGTTGCTTAGTGTATTAGGAGACTAAAATGGAAGTATGGAAACTAAGTGAGCAGTACATGTTGAACACAATCCCAGCTCTTTGTTTCCAAATTACCTCTTATAGAAATGTGTAGATGGAAGTCTGTGCCTCTTGAGATTATGACATAGTTTGACAGGATCATTATGGAAAATTATATATTTCTCGAAAATAGCTAAGTGCTTGCTTGACATAAGTTGCTAGCAATGTTAGGCAGCAAGTTGAACTCAGTTTGAACTATGTGGCTATGTTTAGGTCAAAGAGGGATCATAGTGAAACTCAGAGCTAACAATCTAATAATAGTTAGAATAGACTAAACTGTAGCTTAAATATTGCTTAAAAATTAATAGCTAGAGTGAACAGCACATAAACTGTAACAACCTTGTTATAACATGGACTACAGAACTGATGAAAACTCTCATTGAAAGCAACCTGAAAGAAGATGACCATGTTATGGCCCCTTGGTAATGAAAAAGCAAACCAATGAAAACTGAAAAGACTCCAGATCCTAATACTGCTGTTGGTCCGGACTGTTGCATGAGGGATGGGGAGTTTAGATTGTAAGAGCATAATTGCCAAGGGATTTCTATCATATCCCACTTACATTTGCAGTGAGGCCCAAGATACAGTGTCACAGCTAGAAGAGTACACATGATTTACCATCTGTAGGCATTCTCTTGGAGCAATACCAGTACTTGAAATTTACAGCATTTCTCTAGCGATCTGATTAGACCATGTTAAAGAGTCAAGTAATTACAAAAAAATAATTTTATTTCTTGCTGGTAGCTGACTCAGGTCCTACATTTCTTCACTGGCTCTAGGCATTTAAACCATCTGAGTACAGTGGGCCTCAAGCTACTTTCCAGCGTCCCTGGATTCTCAGAAGTCCTTGGGACTGATGTTATCTCTGCTGAGCTGAATGTGAAACACAATGCAAAATCTTACTTTTAAATATACATTATACTTTTACTATTTCTCAATAACACATTAAATCAAGATAAACGAAAGCAAAATTTTGCAGTGAAGCTGTCTTTATTTGAGCATGCCGTAGATACACAGGCTGTAATAACCAGAAAGAAACAGATGAATCTGAGTAATTGAGACTTCTTAAAATAGAAAAATAAGTCATTGCAGCATTTAGTCTTTTTGGTTTTATGAATGCTTTGAAAATTTCAGAATTTAACAGGTGGATCCATTGTGCAAGACCATAGTGAACTGTTTCTTTAGCATTTTTTGTTCAAAGAAACCTTTTTTTTCCCTTCCAATAAGTTGAGGTACTACAAATTCTTGGGGGCAGTTTTGCTCAGAGCAATGCTGCATAGGAAGAAAAAGTCAGCAAACCAACCAGCAGAAATAAAGTCTAGCAAGCAAGCTTTATTATTTTCTTCACAAAATAATATTTTTGCCTCTCAGAATTAGAAAGTATTCACCAAACCTGTATTTCTCTTATCAAGAAATACTTTCTACGTGTGTATCCATGATTTATAAGGAAAACATTTTTAACTGGAAAAACTCAAAAGGATATTAACCGAATTCATTCTTTGGGAAATCATTTACATTTTCAACATCCCAAAAGTGCTAGAAATGCAAATTAATGAGCTGTTTTTGTATTAAATATTACTGGTATTATAGGGAAATAGATGAATTCTAACCTGTATAAATCATAAGGCAAGAATGCCTATCTCCATTAAGAGTCTGACCAAGGACTAAAACCAACACAAAAGCAAATTTCAAAGTGACAAACCCAGGACAAAAATCTAATTAATTTACTTGTATTAAAAAAAAAAAAAAAAATCAAAACCCAAAAACCACACAGATCATAATGTTTTTACTTCTGTACAATTTTAGAGGTTTGCTTTCTTCTTTGAAGAAATCTCCCAAGAAGAAATTGTTTCCCCCTTCAACTACAAAAATCCCCTCTTGCTGATCAACATTGCCTTATCAGAAAACAGAAGGCAGCTCTTCCAAACACAAGACGTAGAGCATATAGTACCAAGCCTTAGATGACAGGAAAAAGTGAACATTGGAAACCAAGTTACAGTCCAATTTGTAGTTTAGAAGTTCTGGAAAACTCCATAGGGCTCTCTGAAAGGTATGTGTGTGTGTGTAGAATCACTAGATCGTATTTTCCCAAACCATAAATGAAATAATGTATCATGTAGGAATTTTTAATAAAGATTAGTAAAATGCTGTTATATGTTACTTAGTAGCAAACAGTAATATATAGCATTTAGTTATATTTTCATAATTATGGAATGGTTAAAGTTGGAAGGAGCTGCTGGATAGGGTCTGGTTTAATCCCCCTGTTCAAGTAGAGCTCTTGAATATCTTCAAGGATGGGGACTCCACAACCTTCCTGGCCAACCTTTGCCTGTTCTAGGCTACCCCCACAGGGCAAATGCATCTTCTCATGTTCTGATGTCAGATGCACTGTGTATTACTTTGTACCCATTGCCTCTGATCCCATCACTGAGAACCACTGAAAGAGCCTGGAAGTCTTCTTTGCATGCTCCCTCCAAGTATTTGCACACCTTGATGAGATCCTTTCTGGGCCTTTTTGTTTCTAGGATAAATAGCCCCAGCTGTCTCAGATGTTCTTTATGGGAGAGCTGCTTGGGACTCTTAATAATCTTCATGGTCCTTCACAGATTGTCTATTGTGTCTCTGTTTTACTGAGGATCCAGGCCCACAACATTTCCAGCTTGGCCTAATTAGTGATAAGTAAAGGAGAGGGATCACAATGCTCTTCCTATTGCAGTCAAGGGTACCGGGAGCTGCCTGTGACAAAAGGGCACATTGGTGGCTCATGTTCTTCTTGGCACCCACCAATGTCCCAAGGTCCTTCCAGCCTTTTCAGCTGTGCAGCCACCAGCATATACTGGTACCTGGGGTTATTCTCCAGGTGCAGGGTTTTGCAATTCCCATTTTTGAAGTGCATGACGTTCCCATAAGCTCAATTCTGTATTTTTTTCCCTGGTGTATATATTTTATTTTACATTGGCACAAAACCAAACCAACAAACCAACCAATCAAATTTGATCCAGTCTTCTTATTTCAGTTTATTCAAAGAGTTAGTGTATGTAGTTCCTTTTATATGCAGCACATAGAAAGGATGAAGTTATAAATTTCTAAAGTAGCGTTTGTTATTGTTTCGAGATATTCACAGTGAATATCTTAACAGTGGTATTTTTAATCATAGAGATTTAAAGAAAACTACATAGCTACAGTTTAGGGGCTTTAAAATGGATTGTGGATAAAAGTGCCTCTATTGCAAATTCTGTGATCCTTACTGCCACAGAAGAATTTTTGATATATTATACTAAGGTCTGGGAAAGCTACCCCAACGATAAGTAAACAATCACACATGACAAAAAAAAAATTCTACCATTGAATGCAGTCTGGTTCTTTGTTGGAGAAACAGATCCTACGTTATTTAAAATTATACCTTGTAGGATATTAAGAAATGCAAGATGGTATATTTTATGGAAGTGATGCAGCCATAATCATATCCAGCCTCTTCCCAGTACCATGTAATTAAATTATTACTGGGGATGATATTGTCTGATCCAAGACTTATGTAAGAATTGTGCTTAAAGGTAAGCAAAAGAGAAAAAGAGAAGATGTGTAAAATTTATTTTCAAAGACTGAGCATATCAAATATTCTCTACCATTTTACAGACTAAATAGGAATTCTAAGAAATCATAGCATGAACAAATCTGGATCAGATACTTTAAAAAAAGTCTTTAAGACTTTGCTATGATTTAAATGACATATCATATATTTCATCAGTGTTAGTCAAGAAGATTTTTTTCTTTAATATAGCTGATGTAAATGTAAACTTTTCAAAATTAAATAAAATATTTGGAGTTCTCTTAAAAACATGGTGGCTGATAGCAATTTACTTCAGCCAATAGAGGACAGTTACCTGTCAAAGAACACACTTCCTGTAATAAAGGTTTGTAATTTTTTAATATGCTTCATTCTTCTTTGAGCTACTTTTAGCATTGGAATAAATTATTCAGTTTTGAAAGATCCACTTATGTTCACAAAAACACAGTTAAAAAACAGTTACTCTGAAAGTGGTGACATAGTTTGCAATTTTTTAGGTCTTCCTTCTGAAAACAGGTACCTTTTGTCCTTAAACGTTTGTACAGGCTTTCAGCAAATTTCCACCTCTTATTTACTATGATGAGAACACATAGAATAAAAAACATTACATATGAAATTTCAGTGGTATACACAACCTACTATCCAACAAACTTAAAACTTGTTGAGCTGAAAACCCTTTGAACTCACTGCAATCTTTATGCATTAGCAGTTGAACCCACTCTTAAATCAGAACTTATGTGACTCAGAAATAAACAAATACAAAAATCTGAACCTTAATACTTGGCAGACCTGAATTGCAATTTATTACTCTGAAGGTATATATGTAGACAAATTGAAGGCAAGAAAGACAAAAAAACTGAGAGATATAAAGAACTCATAGCCTATGGAACAGCACTGCAAAGAATCGAAATAACCTCTTTCATTTAGTTGTGTCAAAGTCTAGAAGTGGGAATTTGGAATAATTTCTAAATGTATGGTGGAAACAGAATAGGGGCAAGGCAGGTACTGTGTCAAGCTGAACTTGGGAACATGGAAAATGAGGCTTGCAGTGAACAGAAAGATTTAGTTAAGGTTTCATAACTTAGCTGGAGATTCATAAACAGCAGAAAAAGTATACATATCCATGAATGTGTTCAGCCGTCCCTGGGTTCCAGTCATTCAACCCAGGTGCAGCCATAGATTTTTTGGCCTGTATAAGAGTCAGGAAATACTCACATCAGAAGATGACAAAGACAAAAACCACCAAATCTGGTACTAAATTAATGTAGTACCAGCTTTCCATCAAAATAGAAAATGATAAATATGAGGGGGAAAAATGTTTTGAGAATTGAATTATGTTAATGGAAAGCTGGCATAAGTAAATACATTCCAGCATAAAGTCAATCCCAAAGAAATAGCCCTTGACTTCTGAAGGTGTTTGATCCTTTTTCTCTTCCATGAAGCTAAGGGCTTCTCCTTCTCTCAGACACTATCATAAATACCTTTGAAGTTTTGAAGTTTCTTCATATTTTCAATTGATTTCGGTAGTTTTTCTCCTGGATTTCAGAAGAGAATAAATGCTATGCTTCATAAGTACAAAATTATGTTTTCCCTTACTTGGCCTTCCAGTTAGATGCTTTACATGCCTAATCATTTTACTGCATCTGTAAAGACAAATTACATGTTTAGAAATCAGGCTGCAGATGTGTTTATGTGAATGTCACATCATTTTGTGTTTTTTTAAGACTGTCAGTCACTGAGGTAAAGTGAAGCTGAAAAATTCTGCAGTGCACTAGAGACGCCTCTATGAGAACTTCCAGAAAACATTATAATGTCATATCTACTGGAGTTAGAAAATGAATCAATAATTAAAGTCAGCATTCTGTTTCCTGAACACAGCATATGATTCAACACAATATTATTCTAAAATCTAAGCAAATTTTATCAGAATATGATACAAAAATAAGTCTCTGAACTGTTATTGGAGAGTAAATGTACTCCCTTAATAAATGGAAAATTCATTCTCTTCTTGTTTTATCTTTAAACATATATTTTAAATTTTTCACAAAGTTGTATTTAATACAGAGGTTGTATTCTTCTAAAGTTCAGTTACATGGGATATTTAAGCATATTTCCAGATCCAAAATTAAGACAAACATTAGAAAAGAAAACTGTTTTGACTTGAAATCAATCTGTTACTGCTTACAAAGTAGTTAGACTGGTGTCACCAGTGCCTTTTTGGTTCACAAAAGGTGCGAAATATTAACTACTCAGTTAAACTGTCTTTCTTTCAGAAATTGGAAATACAACTATTTCATTTCACAGAAGGATAAAATTTGGGAAAATAAAGCAATGAGAAGCTCTCAGAGTTAAGAGTATCAAATATAATCCTGTTTGAAAATTACCAGCATTATTTTTAGGAAATAAAATCCTAAAATGGAGAGAAAGAATGAGAGATTAGTAAAAAGGTTTTCCTTGCTTGTGATTAATCCTGATTTAAAAAGAAATCAGGAAATTGGTCTATTTTGCTATGAAAATTTACACAAGAATCATTGAAGAGTTTTGTGTGCAATTCCTAAGAAGAGGAGAAGCCATAGACAGACAGCTAGAGTGTTTGTTTCCATCAGATCTTTTCCCCCTAGTTTTTCTGTAAAGCCTAGAAACCTTTAAACTTTTTCAGGTTGACTTATCATTGGCCGTGATGGTTTAGATAAAGCAGCCTTGTTGGAATGACTATATAACAGAATAGATATATATTTAGAGACCTGTGATTTACAGTTCAAATTTTCAAAATTAGTGACTGTTTTTCCTGCACAGCAATTTTGCTTCTTGGTGACAATCTTTTTTTTATATAATTTTACGTAACAGCTATTATACATCACTCTCTGTCAAAATGCACACAGACACACACTTGGATGTCAAATCAAGTCAGCCACAATTAAGGTTAGGAAACACCAACAGATAAACAGCAAGAATATATATTTTCTTATAATAATGTTATAAATTGTTACAATTTTTTGCAGCCCTGTACTTCACCGAATAATGTAAAAATCTGCAATGACTGCACATATCCTTATATGATTTTCACACTTTAAATTCAAGAGGATTAAAATATATAAAGATGTTTCTGTATATCTTAAAAATGCCACAAAAGAGCATTATGTAAGTCACCTTTTTTCTGAGAAAATTCAATTAAAGTGCACAGAATAACATGGAAATGCAATTAAAAATACTGTTCATATTATAAAATACTGAAAGGAATTTGAAATACTTAAATTCCAGAAAGGTTTTGTTTTTTACTCTAAAAATATATCAATGTGAGAAATTATAGTGCTGTCTTGTGTTCCTATTGCTTGAGTTGTGCTCTTTTTTTGTAAGGCAGCAGGATAAAATAGATAAAAAATAGGTTTTCACCAGTTTTGATTTTATTTTGTGTTTTGGAATATAAGAGATATATTTTTATCTTCCCAGAGTGTATTTTATTTTTATGCATGCATCTGAGATATATGCTTAAAGTAATCAAATCTGCTTAAGTATGGGTATTAAAAGTGGATTTAATTCTTCCGGGTAGTGAACTGATGTCAGGCTTGCATAAAAGTCTCATTCCACAGACCTGTGAGTGGGAAGTTAACTTTCAGCAATGCGTCCAATTTCAAGCTTGATGAGCAAAGCCATCCCTTGTTTACAAATGGTTTCACATGTGGAATATTCATTGATTGATTTGTCTTATTTTCTTCTTTTTATGTTTCATATATTTTCAATCAGTCACTACAGAGTGTGAACAATTTTATCATGAAATAGGACAGTACAACATGAAACACTTGAGGTCTCTACGGAAATATTAATTATAAGCATAGTAAAGAACAATTTAATTTAAAAAAACTGAAGAAAAGGAAAAGCATTCTAGATACTCAGGGTGTATAAGATGTTTTATAATATCATTTGAGGAAAGAGGACATGGATTATTTTAAAAGTTAGATGTATTTTTGTCCTGGTTTAAGTATATTGTTCTAGAACAAACAAAGCCTACTGAAGAAACAGTGCTCCAAATTTTATTCAAATTATCATTTAAATATAATATTATATTTTATTTAATATTCTTATAACATTATATATATAATTATAATATAATTATAATATTATTATAATATAATTATTTTATGTTTTCTTATCAAATAAAGTATTAAGATAACAGTTATCATTAATGGGGTTTGTTTATTTGGTTTGGTTTTCACAGGACTTTTTCATCCTGAAGCCCTTCAGGACTTTGTGATTCACACTATGCTTTAAATGACTCGAATGAAAGCCAAAGGCTACACTTAGGACATTAGTATTTACTAGGATATAATCAGATGGCTAAAACTGCTACTACCACTGTTATTACTCCCATCACCAGTTTTAACAGTGCTAATATAAAACTGCCATACTTCATAGCCCAGAAAATGTGATTTTTGTCTTAGCAAGGGAAACCTGTTGGATACCTGAGGGCAGGATGAGTGGGTGGTTAAAATATTATGAAAGTAAGGCCACATGAACTCCAGATGGAAAAAAGAAGAAATCATGACCACAGGCAGGCCAGTTCTCCTTTGGAATGATGCCCAGGGTGGCTGAGGGCTCTACCCTCCCCATTCCCCACAATCTCCCAGGCTGGACCTCACCAGAGACAGCTCAAGCTTCAGGGACCATGGCAGGCTGACATTCTTGTTGGGGAAAGGGATGGGCACATAGGTGTTTTTGTACAGAAATGTGAACTATAAAGTTTATAAAGCTGTTCTGTTGCAATATGTAATTTGGACTGTTCAAACATTATAAATTTTAATATTAAAATATTAATTGGGCTAGCCATAATTCCTTAGCTCCCCATGTTTGGCACGTTTGTTTTTTGAAGGTAACAAGGTTTTAAGTCTTACAATGGTATCCCTGGAGCTACAGGTAAAGCAGGGAGGGAGAAATCACTGACACCAGCAAAATCCTATTATTGTCTAAGAAAAAAGAAAAGAAGAAATGACAGACAGATAAACAGACAGATCGGAGACAAACAGGGAAATGGTCAAACTATCTCATTAAGCAGGGTAGTAAGTAGCCCCAATGTACCATCTATCTGTTGTCTACTCAGTTTTTGTTTTGCTTTGGATTGTCTTGTTCTCTGTATGGAGTGGGATATGGGCACACAAATGTATATTTTGAAATGAGATATGACAAATAACTTAGAACAAGTCCTGGTTTAGTCCCAGGTGCTGTAGGGGACAAAGCAATAGCATGCTTCCTTGAAAATTTAACAGGTGGATGGAGGAGATTGGCATCACTAAAGGACAGGGGCACAAAGTGACATGTTAAAGGTCAATGTGTTTAAACAGTATAAGTTTATGAGGGGAAGATAAGTGCTGAAGGACCTTGAGAGAGGGGAGAAGCTATTTGTTGAATGTGACAGAAAATGGTTAGTCAGGAATGAATCGAGGAAGGTGACATTATCAAAACAGGTGCTAAGTTCACAATAGAAGTCTAATTAAATAACAACAGGTAACTTGAATTTTTCAAGGGATGGAATAAAGGACACAACAAAATCTGATCCTAATGATGCCCATTTATGTTAGATTTGTCAAAAAACATGTACTGTAGACACTGCTTTTCTACCTACTCCCACACAGAAACAAAGACCAGAGATGTTTACATTACCTACATATAATATATAAAACCTAGATAGAAAAATTCATGCAGAGGTTCAAATGGAATAATTGGCTAGTCTGGCTGAAAGTACCTACACTTCTCTGAAATTAGGAGAAAAGAAGAGAAACATGCTTGAGAAAAAGTATGGCATCTCTTGTTAAAGGAAGGTGTAAAATTGTGTTTATTGTTAAAGCTATGTTGCAGTATCAAGAACTGCAAATTCCCTTTCCTTAGTTCTTCTTTCATTGTGTTCAACCAAGGTACTCTGAAAACAAAATTATGTACCTCAAATCAAAAGATTAAAAATTACATTGAATTTTAAAGTGCACAAATATATGCAATATTTCTTTAGTATGCTATCAATTGGTACTATAGACCATAGTCTATATAGTGTCTTATTTTACTATGAAGATTACATAAATATTTTTCTTACCTTTAACAACAAAGAAAAGAAATATGGCCATTTTATATTCATAAGCAAAAAGTTGAAAGAAATGTCTGGTTAAGCCATTTTAGCTATTTGAATATACATAATATAGACTACATAGAATAACTATTTAAGAATTAAAATAATATTGTTACATGTTTGCTATATTATTCTGCTCCAAGTCATTACCTAAAAATTACTCTTAATGGTATCACAAATAGTTATTCCTTTTGTCTATAATTTCCCTTCACCTGGTATTTTATTATTTCTTGCTGGTACCCAATACTATCAGTTTTGCAAGCAATATAAAAAGAATACTAAGGTGGAAGGATGGCTGTACTATTCATTGCAAAATCCTTTCATAACCAGCAGTTCTGGTCCTATTACTACAAAAAAATGTTGCCATTTTTTTTTAATAGCTGTCATTAGTTTAGGAATTACTCTTTTTTGCTCTTTTTCTTAATAAATGTAAAAAAAACCCATTAAACTAATGAACTGAAATCAGATCATTATCATCAAATCCTCATCAGTCCAATTTTCCAAATATTTTTACCTGTTGAATCATCCTTTGGATCATTTCTTAAAATCCTGTTCCAATTAAAAACAGAATCATGACTAGTTTTAGTATACTCATAACCCCATGGCTACTGAATGTTTTTCTTGGACAGAATGCTCTTTTCTACCATTAATTCAGGGTATAGCAGGACTAATTCCCTCATGTAAATATTTAAAGGTGAGATTTGGGGATTTTCTCCCTAAGGGATTATTATGAATCAATTACAAAATATTCAGACACATTAGCTGCGCAACAATTGCTACATTGCCAGATATCATATTTTTATACAAATGTTTTATTTATTTCTCATTAAATGAGAAATTGCTTTATAGCTTTTGGGAGTTTGGTTTTGTGTTTTTAAATCACCAGGTGATTTTTACAACTGCATGTGAAGACAAATCACTAAATTATTTTTTTTTCATATCTATGTCTTTTATATCTATTCATATAGTCCTGTGTTTGAAATAAAAATATTTTTTTCTGCTCCCTGTAGTGATTAGTACATTCCCTTAACCTTCAGATGTCATTATCCTCATTTTAAAACATTTATCAATATAGAAAATATAACTTTATATCAAATAAATGCTTATGTTTTCAAAAGCAACCCTTAAATTTGTATGTCTAACATTACAGATCCTACAGTATAATTTGAAAAGATAATGTAAATTCTCACTGAATATTAAATACGGGCATTGCTGCAGGAATCTTACTGTTTCTTACACTTACACATAAATATGTCAACAACTCAATTTGACTGCAGAGTCCTTCTTCTTCCATGTAGTTTTGAACCCTGCTATACTTACAGTATAGCTGTTTATTTTCAAGTTGAAAGGAAAAACTGGAATTTTTAAGAGGGTGTCCACATATGGAGAAAAATAATTGTGAATGGACATGGTTGGTTGACCTTTGATGATTGCCAGATGCCCATCAAGCCATTCTAGGACTCTCTCATGAGTAGGACAGGAGGAAAAATTACAATGAAAAGCCAATGGATCATGTTAATAACAGGGAGATCACTTACCAATTACTATCACAGTCAAAACAGACTCGAATTAGACAAATTAATCTCATTTATTGTGAAAATGAATGCCCCAAGCCTGTCAGAGTAAAGAGGCATTTAGACAAAATAACATACTTTAATGTTTGGTCAGCCATAGGTTGGTCAGACAGTTGGACAAGATGATCACTGTAGGTCCCTTCCAACTGAAACGATTTTATTCTCCTCTATTTTAATACATTCTATTCTTTCTATTCTACAGAGTCCTTCATGAAGGACTGCTCCAGTAGTCCTTGGGTTCTTTTGAAGTTCTTGTTAAGTGGCCAGTCATTTTCAGAAAAAAAAACTAAAACTTCAAAACAAACAAACTAAACGCCACCAAGAAAAACCCAACACAAAACCAAAAAGAAAACCCAAAACAACAACATTCCTCCTTCCCCCCATAACTTCTCCAAAAACTAAGAGGATGAGAGAATAAAATATCTATAAATATTCTCCTTTCACATTTAGTTGTAAATTATCATTTGATTTAAAAGTTATTTGGAAAATCATAAAGATACATTATGGGTTGGACCACTGGGACTCAACAATTATTGAGGCAGCTTGTTATTTGCAGTTTTGGACCATTCCAGCACCAAAAAGACATTGAAATATTGGACAAACTGCAGCAGAAGTCATCAAGACTGTTGGAGGCTGTAGCACTTGCCCTGTGAGAAGAAGTTCATGGAGCAGGTCTTGTTCGGACTGGAAAAGACACAGCTTTGGGAGACAATTGTAAACTTGTCTGACAAATACAAGATAGTGCCAAACTCCCTCAGAGGTGTGTAACAACTAGATAAGTAGAGTCACATATTGCACTGGAAATTTATAGTGTCCTGGTGGATTTTTTTCACTCTGACACTAATCAGGCACTGGAACAGACTGCTGGAACCCCATTCTCCAACTCTGAACTGGAAAAGACCTTGAACAACTTGCTCTGGGTGGGCACTGCTTCCAGGAAAGGACTGAACTGCACGACTTCTAAAGATCCCTCCAGTCTAAGTTACTTGGTTTTAAAAAAAAATTCCTTTTGCCATCAAGAAATATCTCAAAAAGAGCAGTTAAATGTACTTTATTTTATTGTATTGATTTCTTTTTGCTGTCTCCAACTCTGCATTATTTAACACCCACAGAAGCACTTTCAAGTATCAGTGTTGGCACTACAGCTATGAAGATAGTTATAACTGCTTTTGTAATTGTTATGGGATTTATAGAACATCTAGAAAAGTACATTATCTCTGTTTCTATGTAGGAAGATATGTAGGTTAAAATATAACTATATTTCTTTGAAAACTAAATCTAATTTATCAGAAAAAAGTACAAGTTTTTCAGCACCTTTTTTTTCATTCTGAGGTGCTTTTCTCCACCACTTAGTTCAACAGACATGCAATACAAAATTGCATGCAAGGAAAGAAGATTAAATCAGAGAGAAACCTGACCTATATTCCTGGAGAAATTTTAATATCCATAATCTTTTAAGTGCTCCTCATGCAGAGACCATATTCTTTATTAAATGACACTTGTTACAAAGTTGAATTTAATGATTCAAATTTTCACTGCCATTTTTGCATTTGAATTTTGAAGATTAATTTATGGCTACTTTGTAAAAAAAATCCCTAGATCATATTATGTTATACATATAATATGCTATATTTTTGCTCTCTATTAAGAGAAAAATCAAACATGCAAAATGTGGGTAATTCTGTTTTCTCTGAAAGAAAATGTTTTGACATCTATTTTCTTCCTGTTTTCCACTGTTGAAGATTGTAATGATCAGTCTCTTTTCCAGTTCATTGTGGTGTACAAACAGTGAAAATTTTTGTGAATAAACAAAAAAATATAATTTTTGTAATAAAATATAAATAACTATTTTAAGGATGAGGTAGCTGAAGATCTAGAAGTTTTAATTCAAAGCCTAAAAGAATAGTATAGCAATTGCACCTGAAATTATGGCTTGACCAAATAGAATATCCTATTCCTTTACATCTTTCATTTTTTCAGCGTTCCAGGATTTCTCATTGTTTTTGTAAATAATAGCATAGTTCTAAATCATAAACATTTTGATTTAAGATAGTCAGTAGTGTGACTCTTAGAATGTTCTTCTGCAGAGCCAAGATGTGGGGTTCAATGATCCTTCTGGATTCCTTCTAATTCAGAATATTCTATGAATGTATGAATACCCTCAGTCTTCCTTTGTTTTTAAAAAGAAGAAATAAAAATGTTTACTGGTCAGATGTGAACACATGTCAGGATGAAATTGATGAAAAATGTATTATTTCTTTCTGGTGTTGTCTGTAAAGTGGTAGCTCAAATGTAAATATCTAAAGAACAAACCCATATGTGATCAGGTGACCAAATACTATATCTGAATAAAATTTTAAATGTCAAGGACTTTTGGTAGGAGATATCTCTTAATGGATCAGAAATTAAAAGTTTAAATATCAACTCTGCCCAAATCATCCAAAAGCCCAAATCGAACCACTTCTTAATTTTAAACTTATTATAAAAACTACAGTTGAGGACTTTAGGTAATATTAACCAGAAATTTTACAGATCTTCATCTCTTTTCAAATATTCACTGATTAAAAACTTGTGTTTTAGATTAAGCTTAATAGCTCTCTATGCCCTGCTAATGATGTAGACTTCTCCACTGACTAATGAGAGTTTAAATACCTAGGTTTTTTATTTTTGAAGGCATGAGTTCCATAAGTTCCTTATGTGCCACCAGTATAATAAAAAAAAACTTAAAAAAGGAAAAATAAAAATAAAAAGAAAAGGAAAAAAATAAAAACCTTGGGAAAACTTGTCCTAGCTGAAAGAAGGAATTCAAAGAATCTTTTGCATTAGTTGTGCCTGTGCACGCTTATTAGCTTTATCCAGTCTCCAGTCTCAATTTTAAGGATAGATTAAGTTCTACTTTTTCTTTGTTTCTCTCATTTTTGTCTGTGGCTAGATAAACTTGTTAGTTACATCTTTTTCAAGTCTTCCATTACTGTTTTTCATCTAAGTTTGTTTGGTTTTTTTAACCTTGGAATTTACAAAAGTAATGCCTGTCTGCCTTACTGAAAATTCTAAAACTATATATATATAAGTTTAGCTCTTTTTTTCTCTTCAGCATTTGATGCCAGCTTTACCTGTGGTCAGGGAGCAGAATCTTTGGGTTGATGGCAATCTTGTTTACCTTAAACATACACATCATAGTTAAATGAAAAAAAGAAAAAAAACAAAAACAAAAACAACAACACAAAAACCCCAGCAATCTGAGCCTGATGCCACAGCAAGTAAATTATGAGTGAGTGGAATTCTTGCACACCTGATTAATTCTATTTTTGCATGCTTGTAGGACTTTCTAAGTTTCTAAATATTCTCAGAGCTGGTATTGATTTTTCTGTCACAATTTCCTAAATAACAGTTGCTTCATTTTTGCTTAAGTCTCAGAATTTTCTTCTGTCATTTTCTTCCTTACCTTCCTCTTCTGTTTGCCTTTTCAGAAACAGGCTTCCAGTTTTGATGTTTGGGTGTCAAGGTCCCCTCTTAACTGAGTCATTCCTTTTAATGATAATTTAATTGATAGCCTATCACCTCTTGAATGCTATTTGTTGGAATTTTGGTGAGATGTTTAAAGAAATGGTTTATGCACTAAAGCAGGCAATGTTGGGAAAGAGTCTAATTTCTAAAATAAGAGGGAGACACAATCCATTAACAGGGAAGTCTCACTGGGCTGGGAGACTAATCGAAAGTTTCTCTTAGGAAATGTGATTTGTCCTTTGCAGCAGAGATACAATTAATACACAAATTCTTTACTCACTCCTAAGAAAATATTTTAGTGCAACACCACTCCCTCTATCTTTAATTTGCTTCTCAGCAATTCCCTTTCATTCAGAGAAATGGATTAGATATTTTTTCTGTCAGCTCTGGGTTTTGAACTACATACATTTTAAGGGAAGCTCTTAAAATTTGGACTAGGATGTCTGCTAAAGTTGCTATTGGAATAGTTCCCAGGAAAACTTGCTATTGGAATAGTTCCCAGGAAAACTGGCAATTCTGGGTGCTATAATTTTGGTAATTTTTACTTCTGTAGAATACCTTCTACTTGATACTCTCTTTGTTACATTTTGCATTATCTGAGCCTCTTGAGTTCTATTTCATTAACTCCTTTAGTAAAGACTGGATTTTCTGTAATGGTTAAACACAGCCTTCTGTTGAACAGTCATCCCAAATATATTTTGTTTTATTGCTCTTGGATGTTGTCTTTTTTTTTTTTTTCCTCTGAGGTGTTAGAATTGAAAGGAGGAGGAGAAAAGAGATCTCCTCTGTTTCGCTTTATGTTGTGACTATAGGGAAACTCTCTTAGTGAACATCTTCATGTGTAAGCAACTGTTAAGAGTTTTACTTTGAACAAATCCCTACAAAAAAATCTAACAGCAGCTAAAAATGAAGTGTTCTTTCTAAAGTTTGCATCGCTTCACAAAATTGTCCTAGAGATCCTTAATTGCTGCATTTCCTACGAAAGTCTGAGCCTTTCTTACATAGTGCTAAGAGAAAGTTGCCAAACTCTGGTTTTCATGCACCCATTCATCTATAAATACATACACCTGTTTGTTTTCAACTTATCCTCAGTTAATACCCAAGGACAATACAAGAGGTAAGTTTATAATGTCAGATAGGGAGCTTTGCTCTCCTCTTGTAGACTTTGTCTGGCATTCGTACTTAGGCTTATTGAAAGAAAACCAAATAAAGTCCCTATGAAGAGTCATGGAGCTGAGTGACTGAGAATATTTGTTTGTCAGTATTTCTGATTCTAGCTGGAGAAGTAATCATGGAACTATGTTTACCATTTGGCATTTGAAAATATGCCTACTTCATTTGAACAGCTAATATGCTTCAGTTTACTATTGCAAATACAGTTTCAATATAGGAAGCAATGGGGAGAGTCAAAGTGTAGAAAATACTGTAGGTAACCTCGATTCCGATATGCTGAGATCTAATAATCCATTATTCAATTTCTTTTCCACCACAGTTAAATATGATCTGGCAATATATGTCCAAAACATCTTTCTTTTACTGTTAGTTTGTTGTGGGGTTTGGCTTTGTTTTTTATTTATTTTTGGAAACACTTTTTTCACCCTGAGACTTATGGAACAACTAGTGATGGCTATGTTTATGATTAAAACTATTATATCCATACACACAATACTTTGAGGAATATAATAAATGCATTTTCTCTTAAAAAAACTTTATAGGTTAGACAAAAATTCAGTGTATTTTAGATTCATTTCAACTCATCTCCTTTTTATTTAACATTATTAATTCTTTCAACATGGTGAGAGCTAGACAAATCTTTTAAGTAATTTGATTATTTTATGCTTGAAACAGTCCTATTCGTTACTAGTACTTTTAAACTCCTTCTTGAACTTAGCAAAGAGAGGTTATATCCTTCCTTCATTAATATTTAAGGCAGACTAAATGGAAAGAAATGCTTATGAAGTCCAGACATCTTTGTCACTGATATAATAGTACAGAGAGACAATTTTCTTCATAAGAACAGGAAAATAGTTCTGTCTGTTCCATGTTGGATCATTTATCTCTGTTACACTGATGAATTCATTTTAGTGACAATGCTTTGCCTGAATAATGAAAAGCTGGATAAGATAGCCTGATGGTCAAGATGGAATACTTAAATTTTCTCCAATTACAGGAAAGCTTATTTTTAAGATTCACTGTTCAGGTAATTAATCTCATTTTTCTTTCTGTTTCTTTCTTTTTCTCTATACATTTTATCTCTTTCACCATGATCCTAGAGAATCCATTATCATAATGTTTATAGACATGGGTTTACGATTTCATTAAATGAGCTCTCCTCACCCTCATCTACTACTATTTTACCTATGTTATCAGAAATTCTTGAAAAACTGATATTTTGCTATATCTTTACATTATACATTATTTTGTCAGTGCTACCAACTTTATCAGTACACTAGAGAGTAGAATTTGATGACTTCTTTTTCTTGAACTTAACACTTCAGCAGAAGTGCTAAGCATTTGATTTAATGGGATGATAAATAGATTTATATAGTCAATGAGTGTTTAACTCTAGAAGACACAATTGGGTTATCTAATTTGACTTGCTGATTAACATAAACTGTAGAATTTGATACTTTTAGGCCTGTGTTAGACACATTATTTATTTATGACTGAAGCATTTCCAAAGAAGGACATCTATTCACAAATTAAATTTGTCAAGAGATTTGCCATAATTTGAGTAAATGTTAAATTAGCAACTCAATTAAAATCTTGCTTCTAAATGAATTTGTCTGACTTTTACTTTGTTATGATTTTCTCTCATGGACTCCTGGCCCTTCCTCAGATTTGTCCCACTGTTAAGGTATTGACTGCAATGTTATCTTTCTGTATACAAAATTATATGAATCGCTAAAATGGAAGACATAGAATAAAGCAGACCAGATAATGATATTAAGATAAAAATTAATGAATTATTACACCTTTGTATTTTAATTAATTTTCTGCTTGTGGGAAATTATTTTCATAGTAAAAAATTTTTGGTTTTCAGTTTTTAAATTTAGTGTGAGCTTGCTGGTACAAATGGTTTACTTTGTAAGCCTTGTAGCATTTTTCTGTGTAGATTTACATAGTCTTAGCCTGCTCAGTAATGACAGTAAAAGTCTGTCTTTCCTGATGTGGCAGTTCTCCTCCCTTGAACTAAATTTTCCATCATTTTAATTAAAATAATTTGTAAATCTAAAGAAAAATCTTTTAATGTACATAAAAGGGGGCACCCATAACTGTAGACTTTCAAATGTAAGAGAAAGCTATTTGCAGACAGAGTAAGAAGATGGAAGGAAGGGTGATTTACAGATGTGATTTTCAGATTTACAGATATTTATATTCTTCCTGCAGTGTTGAAACAAAAGTGCTGCTAGTGGGATTGAAATGTCCAAACGGAAAGATTTCAGAAATCTTAGAACAAATTGCAGTTAACAGGAACTGCCTAACTAAATTAAATAATCCATAGAAAATCAGTGACAAAGTTGCTTTTGGAAACAAATAAAAAATATGTTCATTCAACCCAACCACCTTAAAGTGAACATTCTTATATAGGATTATCATCAAGTTTTCAGTTGTAAATTGAAGTATTTCTTCAAAATAAAATAAAAATTCTTCTGAATTTATCTTAAAAAAACACATAGATATTATAGACTTCTTCTTGCTTCAATCTGTTGATTTTTTCTTGCCTCTGTATTTAAAGAAATGTATGCTGTTCATATATAATGTGAGTTATTAAGAGAATGACATCCTGAAAAAAAGATGGACAGAAAAATCTTCTATTAAAATCTGGATTTATGAAACCAGAGCTAAGCTAAGGCTATTGCTCTAGGCTACTGCAGAGTACTCATGGAGTCAACAGGGTGATTCAGATCCTCAAAGAGGCATGTCCTCTGGCACACACGACCCTAACAGTAATTTTATGTTGGATAATTTTGCTTTGGTGCAACTGGTGTTTTCTCTCTCTGCAGACATTTATTGAGAAAGGAATTTGGATGTACGATTGGCTGTAAGCAGCCTGCAGAGCAACCTTTAACCTGATTGACTGAGTAGTGACAGCTTGTGCTTGATGGGCTTTTTAGGTTATACCAACCTCTAGGAAACTGGTCACCAAAGACATTTTAAGTAACATAACAACAAAATTCCATGTTTTCTCTGCTTAGGAAGATAAATGTGTTCCAGATATTTGTTGAATATTATTGCACAAAGATGAAATTTACTGTTGTGGAATGGTTGCATAAATTGGTTTGAACAGTAATTTTTTCTTAAGCAGTTAATAAAAGATTCAGACAGTCACGTAGAAAGCTGTCATTAAAATTTCAGTGTAATTACAGATAGATGTTCAAAACTGTCTTTCAGCTTCATCTTTCCTTCTCATCTCTGGATACAATCCACTTATAGCTTGAGATTTTAAAAGCTAGTATTTCCTTTTCTTTTAGTCTAATTTATTTAGATGAAAGAATTCTCCAGGAATTGTTTTTTTTTTTTTTTAATATAGATTGTTTCAAAGCCTATTTCACTGGATAATGTAAAGTAATCTCTACCCTTTTTCTAGTGTGTAAAATAGCCCTAAAATTGAAACTCATTAAGGCCTCATGTCTTCAGCTTCCTGATGCTGTGTGTTATAACCACTGTCTTCATCTATCTCATCCTTGGAAGCTATTCCCTAACTCTCTTTCAAGACATCCGTGTCAACCCTCAGACTGAGCTGTAGCCATTTTTGTAAGTCATGTGTTTGTAACCTCCCATTGTGAATTGTAAGTAATCTCCTTTCTTGCACCACTTCATTTTTGGGCTGTAATCACAATCTCTAGTACAAGCTTATGTCTTTCTGGCACCACTAAAATCACTAAAACACTTTGAACTCAGCCTTAATGAGAAAACTTTTAATAAATATTACTTATTTCTATCATATATTTTCTTTAAATGGAATTTGGCTTATTCTCACCTAAAAAAAAATCCCCCAAAGCAACAAAATGAAACAAACCCCTACAACTAATAGCATTAAACTGTGGTTTTATCTTGTCCAGGCATATCCTATACATTTATCATTTGCATAATTTGAATTAGCGTTATTCATGGAATAAGTGTTATTACTATCATTCAGAAATTGATTTTAGCAACATTTGGACTGAAAATGTTTTCACACAGTCATCTTAGAGCTGAAACAAGTATTTTCTCAAAATATTAAGAACATAGTAGAAGACTGAATAGCGTTTCATTTGCAGTGATAAATTGCTTTCTTGTTTTTCTTACAGAAAATTTCTGGTGGTTTAAGAAGTTTAGGGAAAGTAAGATAAATGATAACATAATGTTGGTTATATACTTTAAGCTTTTAAAAGTAGCTTAAAATTTTGCTCACATAATAAAATACATACAAACCCAGTGATGTTTAAAACAAATCTTGAGAAAGTATCCAGAGTGTAACTCAGGCAAGGGTAAACTGAAGGTACAAAAGGAAAACTTGGATATTTTACCTGTGAATGAGTGAGTGAACAACTTGTTCAGCTGCAAAACAATGTATATTGATTTTCATAAGGTTTGAGTTTGGCATAGCTCATACATAGGACTGTACCCTGATTCCTGAACTGGTCATGTCTTCATGCTCATTTGTATAAAGTCTGCTGTACTGTTTGCCACAAGCTTATCTTTCCTATTCATGTACCTTACAGCAAATAATTTTCTCACTCTTTTCCTCAGAGAGATGGATTTGAATATAGGATAATATGGGTTTAAGCCTAAAAAATGCCTCTGTGTCTGTCAGAAAGATATGGAGTATGGCTTTTTTCTTGTTGTCGTTTTGTTTCGGTTTTGTTTTCTTTTTCTTTTTCTTTTTTTTTTTTTTTTTTTTGGTGTTTTCTTTTATTTCTTTTCCAGTTGAACCATCATTCATCACCTCTGACATCACTGACAGGCATTTTGCTTGTCTGTCTCAACAAATTAAATACACTGTCTCTGTCTGCCAATGTGCATTTACAAAAGGTCAATATGGCAAATTATATCAGTTCCTTAGATGTCCCTTCTAGGATTGTCATAATAAAAACAACTCTCACCTTATTGATATCTTATGCTCAAAAATCATATTTTAAAGTAATTTTATTATATGCCTCATCAAGATGCTGCTTCATTTCTTACTGCATAATTTTGACAGAACTGCTTGGAAAATCAATGCCTCAGAGCTGTGTTTGGATTTACTGCTGAATCCAATTACAGTGTATTATCATAAAACGCATCAAAGTGAAATTTATTGATGGTGCTTGTTTAGTGAACGTGCAACTGTTAACTCTAAATATAAATATTTTAATGGAGTGATTTCTCACCATAACAAAAGAGCAAAGAGAAATAAACCCTGTATTCTGGCACATCAAACAACTTACTTTCAAATATAAACAAAGACTTCAGAAGCACTGCATTATACATAGGTCTACTCTTACCTGACTACAAGTACAGGCAGAAGTACAAGCCTTTAAAATGTTATCGTTTTTTATTGCCTTATTTCTGTTATTGATGTTATCTAAATAATAGATATCAAGTGCTGTTATTTGTACCATTCTAAAATTACTAGTTGATATTTATGGGTTCAAGAGCACTTGAAACAATGTAATTTACCCATCCAACATCTGATGTGTTTCTGCCTCAGACAGCCATCAATCTAATTGCTATTCCAATTTAAAAACTGGCATAAAAGGATTGGTCATTTTATACATTAAGAAATTTGGCTAGTGAATATCTTTCAATCTACTTCTAAAGTGTCTCAGCGCTCTGTGCCAGGCTACCTTTGATTCTATGGATCTTTGCAAAAATAGAAATACTCTTCACTTCATAAGGTTACACAAAAAGAAACTTTGTAGAGTTTCCATGTCATCTTTAGAAGGCATGAAGAAACTTGCACACATGGGCATTAGAACAACCTGAGACTTTAAACAATAAGAGCAAGCAAGAAAAGGAAAGCAAACAAAAAAAAATCAAATACAAAATTTAAATTTTAGAATCACATTTCATCACTTTAAGCATCTATATGAGGTATTTCTTTGTAGGAGTCTAATAATTAGTGCTGGTTTTGTTTTTAATTTCTCATAAAAAGAACATCAATATGTTATACCATACTTTCAAATAAAAACTTAAAATATATGAATTTATATTTAAAACACCACAAAAAATTTGTTATATTATTTTATTATTCATACCTATTTGTAAACAAAATTGATTTGAAATCAAATTAACAGAGCTTAATAAATCCTTTGATGACAAGATTATTTCTTAATTCTAATCAAATATATGTTCATTTCAAAGTTACAGTTTCTACATTTTGTTTTCACTTTTTATGATATTTTTGACTTTGCTATTCTGTTTATCAGGTGCTGTAATTATTACTTAGGGTCACTTTTCAAGATTCCTTGCACTTTTAGATTCTTTAGATGAAGATGGGAAATAAATTTCTACTCCAAAATCCTTTTAAACTGGCTGAAAAATTTAAAATTATATACATGTGTATATGTGAACCAATAAATGGAGCAGTCAGAATAGATAATTTAAAGCAAAAACCAATAATTCAGGATAGATTATATACTCTTAAAAATAGGCAAGGATTTGGAATAAATTGCTTCTAGCCCTGAAAGATTTTTTTTCTCTAAGAGTAAATTTTTTTTCTACAAAAATGGAGAATTCCCCAGAGTATTGAGGTAGAGCAACCATGTCATTCAATGTTTGGGGTTATAAATCTTCTGCTGAACAGTGCAGTCCATATTTAAGAATATTTTTCTGGTTTAAAGCTTCCAGTTTAAAGGTCCAAATTTGCATAAAACTAGTAATTTTCCACAGTTAATACATTTTACAATGTTTTTTGAATGATTTATACTAGCAATGTTTACCTATTTGTTAGTTACCAAGAATTCTTGAATTCAAACATTGCTTGCCCACTAACTGCCTATGGCTATTATAGTACAAAACTAAATCTTCCCTTATGTGCAACAGCTTTAACTTACTACATGTTGTTTTCCTAGGGGAATGTATTGATTATAGAAAAAAAAGCTAAATTTAGAAAATCAAGAAGGGAATAGCACTTCTAAATTAAAATAATACATAACTGCTGATGGTACATTGTTATTTCTTAGGCAAAATCAGCATTCAGAATTTGAACTTGAGCATTTGATTGAAATGGCAGTGACTTGAAAAGTTTCTAGAGGTCTCAAACAAATAATTGAACTCCTCACTTTACTTTCTACTTTCTGTAGGAGTATAAATCCCCATCCATAACAATAAACAGAACTCAAAAGTACCAAAGTGAAAGAAGTCCAAAGTTTCACAGGCATGGCAGCTCAAATTTTGAATAAGGGACGCTGGAAACACTCACCACCTCTGCATAAGGCTCTGCTTATATTTTCACACCAATGAAAGCAGACAAAGCTGCTTTAATTTTAAAGAACTAAGGTCCATGACCTTTCTCTCTCTCTCTCCAAAGTTCATCTATTTATAGATGGTTCTAGTGATTAAAAAAATAATATGTGTACAGTTGCAAGCTGTGATAAGTACTGCTAACGTATTCCCATGCAGGAAGAAAGACAGAAAGTGCAGCAGAAGGTTTCATGGGCAGAATTTTATAAGAATTAATCATTAAAGGAGAAATGAGAGATCATATAAGAAGGACTGGATAAAAATTAAAAATTTGGTACTAAATTGAATGTTATACAATCTAGGAAGACGCATTTAGGGAATAATAATGGAAATTAAACTGACAGCTTGGAGTGTTGCATCCTTACACAGTTGGTTCTTGGGCAGTTTCAACACTCAGTACAAGAAATAAGTCTTTGGGGCATAATATTTAACCTAACTAATGTTCAAAAAAGATTTCAGCAAGGTAGGAGTTATTTCTACAGACCCTGTCACTTCAAAGGCCAGCACATCTCTGAAAACTCACCAAACTACTCTACTAGAAATTTAGTGAAGATGCCTGAAGATGTGAATATTTCTGTAATAAGGAACATTATCATTTTGTAAAAGCTTAAAAAGACCTCAACATAACCAACGAGTAAGTTGGAATAACTGTAAGGCCCAATTGTAACATCACTGTGGAAAAGGAAAATGTGAGCTAATGTTCTATCACTGGAAGTATTACTACAGAGAAAATTAAAAGTCATGTCAATAAGTTCAGTGAGATCTCATCTTCCAGAAAGGCAGCAATTCTACATCTGCAGAGGCTGAGTTGGAAGACATAACAATAGTAGGGTTTTTATAATTTCAATTAAATACTTTTCTCACAATGTTTTCAAACTGGACATTTAATGGTAAAATTTCCAATTCATGCATATTTTGCAATTGATGGACAACCAGAAAACAGTTTAATAATTTATTTGCTATACAAGTCTATTTTTATTAGAATTGCCTAGACTGGTGTAATTTAATTTTATGTATTGATAAGATAAAAAAATGGGGATTTATCCCTTCATCACAAAACCCTAATGTATACTTCATAGTATACTGGTACTTCATAGTAGACTGTAGTATATATAGCATATAGCCTGCTATGAGACATTTAAAAAATCTATTGTAAAGGTGCAGAGCTAAGCTTTTCTCATCCTGTGATGTGTGCTATAATTAAAGTCTGTGAACTGGGAGGTCTGGTGGTGTGACAGACAAACTGCCACTGTACAAGCCAGTTCAGGAATAGCAAAAATGTGCCCATAATGATCTTGGTGTCTGTTCTGATGTGGAGGAAAATGTTTATTGGTCAAACTGTATGTGATAGTACAGGGAAAAGGCAAAAAAAAAGGTACTTCTATTTTGACCAATATCAGTGAAAGGACAGTGTCAGAAATCTATTCATTCAGATTCTTCTCATGAAGAACAATATTGAAATGTTTGCAGAAATATTTACTGCCTTGATTTACTGCACAGAACCTGAGGTTTGTGTGTAGCTATAGGAGACCTCTTTGAAAATATATTCTTATACATATTTATTTTTATACAAAGCTTTTTTGAATTGTAAAGTGTCTTTTCTTCTGTAACAATATCACTGAATAATTGTGGCACAATTTTATGCCACACTACCTGTTAGAATGTGACTCTTAAAACCTTACTGTATGTCTATCCTGTCCCTAAAAATAGAGTTTTACTTTTTTTTAATATGCAGGGAGAAAATATAAAATAAAATATTGTTTTTACTATTACATGTTCTTAGCAACCTCTTTATCAGTTTTCATTATATATAGGTTGAAATACAAAGCATTTACTGCATTCTGCAGGCACGGTAAGGTGTGGGAGACCAGAGAAGCACAGAAATAGGAATCTCCTATATAAGGATACTCCCCTTGGGTTCCATCTGATTTTAGCACATTGAATAAAGCTGAAGATATCTTGCCTTATGACAAACCCGTGCTTCAGGAATTTGTATCTTTAGAATTTTTACCAAAGAACACCACTGGATGCTGCCTGGAATTTTTCACTAGATACACCAGTCAATGGGTAGCAATTCAGGCGCCTAAAAAACTGTAGTTGTAACTGATCTCACAGGAGACTAAATTACAATTCTGATAAATTCAGGGGTGCCTTAGTAATGTCCAGAAGACATGATGATGTGAGCTTTAGAACACATTTTGTCTAACTTAAAATGATCGAGAGAGACATCCCCCAGTGGCTTGTACATTAGGGCTGTTTAGGACATTGTGGTACCAAAGTCTCAGGGGGTAAATAATGAGCTTGAAACACACATGAATCAGTTAGTCCTACTTCAAAGAAATACATTTACTACTTATCTTTGCTGAATGAATTTCAAAACAGAGCATGACAATGGAAAACTCCCCAGAGTAGAAATGAGCAGATATCAAACCACCTTTTTCTAAACTGTGGTAAGAAGCCATATCTGAAAATTGCCTGTCAACAAGGTCACCAGTTTCAAAAATGTTTTGGAGTGACTTCATATTTGCTTCTTTCAGGAGCTTAATAAAATTATGTCTGGCAGGGAGTTTTTGCAAATAAAACACTGCTGGAGTGTTTCAATGAACAACTTTTCCATCTCTGGAAGTGTTGGACGGGACTTTCAGCAACCTGGTCTAGTGGGAGATGCACCTGCCTATGGCAGGGGATTTGGAACTCAGTGATCTTTGAGGTTTCTTCCAACCCAAACCAATGTGGTTCTATGATTCCACTTTCTATAAACTTGAGTTCACTAAAAAGAAAATAATTGAAAAATCTAAATATTCTCTGAAAGAGACTTTTGTCTATTATTTGGTGAATCTATGAATCGAACCACTTTAATTTAGCTTGAACCATATGCAAGAACTGACGCACTGACAATGAAAGTTAAAAATATTCTGAAAACAATGGCTAATGAAGAATACTCCAACGATATACAGAAAAGGACCTAAATGTTAAACTGTTTATGACATCATTCTCAGTTCTAAAAGCCTGATTTATTTTAAGTTATTTCACAACAGTGTGTTCATAATACTGTATTTCTATTTATTTTTCAATATGATTTTTATCTATTAAGAAACTTAAAAGATATTAAGTATGATTATTTCTTTAAAAAGGAAAGCTGCAAATTTAAAGGAGTTCTTACTTGTTAAAAATGCATTTAAGTCTCACTTGAACATATCTTCAAACCCTCCTGGTTAGCAATACATTAAAATAAATAAACCAACAGTTTTGTAAAACATGCCAATAAAATGTGCCAAAAAAAAATCCAGTTTACTTATCTAGGAATCTTACTCCACTTCTTCACCTGTGTAGACCCAAAAGGTTTTTGGTTGCTCTTCAAATTTGCTCCTGGTTCTTTTTGACACATATATTATTAGGAAATCTAAGTATGTATAAATAAATAAAGGGATTTCTGTTGCAATATTTATGATACTGCAAAAAACTTCCTCAGCACCTAAGCCATCTTTCTGATTCTTTTAGATACTGCTATCTTGATATTTGTTAGGGAAGCTTTAAAACAGAGATACATCAAATTCCTCAGGTTATGCGTAGCTAGGTCAAAGACCAAAGTTCTGAGCTAACAAAGTGTCATGATCAGTTTTTAACCTAAGGTCTGTTTACGTGCCTAAACTGAGGAATTACAAGCAAGTTGCAAACTATTGCTGTTATTGTCAGTACTGTAGAAAGAACTGCCAAATATTTCAGTACACTCTTGCACAGTAATTGGTATTCAACTGTCATTCTTCACCTAATGGGGCTGAATAAACTCTTGATGTCATTCAAATGACGAGCTTTGATGATGGAGACAGCTATATGGGCAAAGAGTAATGTGGAATGAAACATGAAAAAAAGGGAGCTGATGTAAGTAGCAAAATTTTCAACTAACCTTTACCTATGTTTGTAAAACTTGAATTTTCAATTCCATCTCGAGGCCATAGGAAGCTAATTTTCAGAGGACTCCTACCATTATTTTAAAGCTTCACAGATGCTATGGTTTTACACAACTTGAGTAATCCTTCAACAGTTTTTTGAAATTGTATATATTGTTTTAAATTATATATATTGTAGTTTAGGAATGGTATTCCCCAGTTTAGTGTTCTGACTGAAATGCTCTGTGCTGCTTGATCACTCCTCACTCCTCCTCCCCCAGCACATAGGGCTGGAGAGAATGGGAGACACAAAAGGTAAAGTTCATGGATTGAGATAAAAACAATTTATTGGAAACAGCAATGAGATGAGAAAAAAACCAGTAACAAGAACAATACTAATAATAGAGCATACAAGAAACAAACAATTCACACATGTGTGGTCACCCCAACAATAACTCACTGCACTGTCGTGCTACGTCGAAGAGACCCCTGCCCCTGGAAGAGACCCCTGCCCCTGTCCTTGCAAAATTATTTCAGTTGGTATAGAATAACCTCTGAGGTGTAGCCATGCCCCCTCCTGGCTACTGCAAAAATTAGCCCAGTCCTGGCATTTATGAATATTGGAAAGAATTAGCTAGCAGATATCCAAGAGTGGGAAGCAGGGGAATGAGAAGTACTATTTATGAACGGGAACCAGAAGCAAAACAAATCACTGAACCAACAGCTTGGGTTAGTATTTTCCAGTTGTAAAATAAAGAGCTTTATACAAGTTTGCCAAGTCTGGCATGTTACTCACTCTCAAGAAGCAGAAAGTTTTGAAACCCATCATCATGATTGTGACTCAAGTACTAGATTCTGAGCAGGGCACACAGTTCTAATAGGATGAGACTGACTATGGGAACTGCTTCCTTTAATATGTTTATGCTGTACCTTCCTATTTCTTTGCTTAAATGAATGAAAAAGCCTAAAACCAGAGAATTTACATGGCAAACTAACTTTGAAGCATGTAGAAATGACTGAAGAGGAACTACAGGTATGCATGTTAAACCTTTTATCAGGTAAAATATATTTTCTATTTAAATGACATTTTTTTCACGCTACTTTTTGTTCTCTACAACTATGGCAGGGAGATCAAAATATGATAATCCTATGATAAAATCTGTATTTCTTTATTAATTTACATTACATCAAGTCAAACACTTGTAAAACAGCTTAGATGTCTTGGATGCTTTACCTTCATGTGCTCATTGTTGTAAAGCCTGTATGTTGAAATACGTTGATGGAAAGAAAATTCTCTGAACACCAAAAGGATACATGAGAACAGACCTTCATGAATATGAAACTTTGTGCCTATCAGGGTTTAACTCCAGCCATCAACCAAGCACCATGCAACCACTGTGATGCTGACTCCATCACTAAAGGGATGGAGGGTAGAATCAGAAGGGCAAAAAGTGAGAAAACTCATGGGCCGAGGCAAACACAGCTTAATATGGAAAGCAAAAGCTGCACTTGCAAGCAAAGCTAGACAAGGAATTAATTCACTGTCTCCAACTGACAGACAGGTGTTCAGCCATCACCAGTAAAGCCGGGCTCCATCACACGTAACAGAGTCTTGGAAAGAAAAACATCACGCCATATGTACCCACTTCCTTCTTCTTTCTCCCACTTTATATAGCGAACATGACACCATGTGGAACTGGGGGTGAATAAAATGCTGCTTTTGGCTGGGATTGGGTTAATTTTCTTCACAGTAGCTGCTATGGGCTGTGTTTTGGATTTGTGCTGAAAACAGGATTGACAATATAGAGATGTTTTTTTCATTGCTGAGCACGGCTTACACAGAGCCAAGGTCCTTCCTACTTCTCCTGCTGCCATGCTGGGAGGAGTCTGGGGGTGCACGAGGAGTTAGGAGGGAAAACAGCCATAACAGCTGACTCCAACAGGCCAAAGAGACATCTCATGACACATAGTGTCACGCTTACTATGTAAAACTGGGGGAAACAGGAAAGGGAAGACATTTGGAATGAGGGCTTTGTCTTGAAAAAAAACCTGTGATGAAGGCCTGATTTCCTGGAGATGGCTGAATACCTGCCTGCCCGTGGGAAGCAGTGAATAAATTCCTTGCTTTGTTTTGTTTGCGCACACAGCTTTTTCTTCACCTATTAAAATGTCTTTATCTCAACCCACCAGTTCTCTCATTTTTACTCTTCCAATTCTCTTTTTATCCTGCTGATGAGGGAAGGAGTGAGCAGTTACATGGTGCTTATTCACCAGCTGAGATTAAATCATGACAGTGCCAAAATAAAAAGCTAGGATTTGTTCTATTTTCTCTTTGTATTACTATTTTATCCTTTATATATACTGCCTGCATAGATGTCCTCCGAGAATGTATAAAGGCATGCACAACCACACAGTAACAGATGCCCTATATATTAAATCACCACTGTCTAATTTTACAAGAGCTTACAAGCCAAAATAACAAAACTTGAAAGCAGAATGAGGAACATTATGTGATAGATATTTTTTTATTAGTTCAAATTTGTATGTCCAGTAACTCAACTCTTTATTGGCCATTCAAACCCAATAATATGCAGAGAAGTTGGAAGGGGAGCAGAGACGAAAATGAAGGCATCACCAGAGTCTGGCCATCCATATTTTGATTCTTGTTTGTTTTAATTTTTTTTCTTGAAATGTTACCTGGTTCCCCACAGCATTGCTCTCATGAAAAAGAATTAATGAAAAAAACATAATCCCTGACTGAGGACATGTTAATACAATACAATTTTCCTCGGGCTGTGGTCCAATTAATTATATTCTTATATAATCCAAATCTTGCAATGAATAATTTACCTGTGATATTTATGTAAAATCAAGTTCTCTACAAGATCAAGGCCATAAATTTTGAAACCACATTAACACTTAAAATACAGGAAATCTGTTTTATTTTATTCTGTGCTTTGTACAATGGGAAAAGGCCATTTCACTGAGAGAGATTGTTTTTAAGTGAGTATCATCAAATTGATGTACAATCACATAATCTTTTCATATTGATGACTCATATAATCTTTTCATAGTGACAGGACATGAGAATGGCCTGAAGCTGTGTCAGGGGGGTTTAGGTTTGATATCAGGAAAAGGTTCTTCTTCCAGAGGTTGACTGACAGTTTTTTGAAATTATATATATTGTTGATTGACACTTGAAGAGTCTCCCAGGGACATGGTCACAGCTCCAGTGTTACAGAGTTCAAGGGGAATTCGGACAATGCTCTCAGGCACATGATGTGAGTCTTGGGGGTGGACTTGTGCAGAGCAGGGAATTGAACTTGATGATCCTTGTGGGTCCCTTCCAACTCGGAATATTCTGTGATATCCGTTTTTAAAGACCAACAATTGCTTATAGACTAACATAAACAATGGATGATGAGGATCAACAGGTTAAGCATTAATAAATTCACTGCTCATGGTAGGACACCTAATAGGTCTCTGTTGTTTACTCCTTCACCAAGAAGATGAATAAGGGATGACTGCTGTTACTTATGAAATTCTACTGCTCCTTTTACTTTGCCAAGTTGCAGTTTCCAAATTTTCTGGGTTTTCCCTAGGATTTCTTACCTTTTCATATCAGTGTTTTCCCTCCTGAATCCTTGATCTACTAACCACTCAGTCCCAAAAGTCTTCTCTCTGTCTGAAATTTTACCTTTCTTACCTTGAATGGCTTACAGCTTTTGCACTTTCTGATGGCTCCTTCCTGATGCTTAGCAGTTTTCTCAAATATCTAAGCCAAGGTTGCACAGCTGTTCTCTATCAAAACCAGGCTTTGTATCTCAGCCAAATGAATCCCTGGGAGGAGGGTTATGCACAGGTTACACCTATGCTGGTTTATCTGACTGGATCAGGGACCATCACAAGGTACTGGAAGACAAAATCCTCTCATTAGCCACATTTAGCAGTTTGGTAAGGGACAACCAGTACTCCCCAAGTTATACTTGGGCATGCTTTGAGGGGTAGTATTGCACAGCAACTCAACACCACATACTTTTGACATGCCTTCCCAGTAGAGGGGTGTGAGGGAGTTTAATAATGCAAACTTCAACACCACAGAGAAAATACAGGCATGTATAATTGATTTGCCAGTGTCCCTGGGTGGCCAGGAAGGCCAATGGCATCCTGGCCTGTATCAGGAATGATGTGGCCAGCAGGAACCCATTCTTCCCCTGTACTCAGCACTGGTGAGGCTGCACCTTGGGTGCTGTGTCCAGCTCTGGGCTCCTCCATTTAGAAAGGATTTTGAGATGCTCAGACACATCCAGAGAAGGGCAAAGAGGCTGGTGAAGGATCTAAACCACAAGACCAATGAAGAGCAGCTGAGGGAGCTGGGGTGTTCAGCCTGGAGAAAAGGAGGTTCAGGGGAGACCTTATCCCTCCATACAACTCCCTGACTGCAGGCTGTAGCCAGGTGGGGGTTGGCCTCTTCTCCCAGGCCACCAGTGACAGAATGAGAGGACACAGTCCTAAACTGCCACAGGGGAAGTTTAGACTAGGCATTAGGAAAACAATTCCTTACAGGAAGTAGTGTTGGGCACTGGAATGGGCTAGCCACAAAAATGGTGGAGTCATTACCCCTGGAGGTGTTTAAAACCAGAATGGATATGGCACTCAGTGCCATGGTTTCGTTGCTAAGCTGGTGCTAGTTCGTAAGTTGGACTCGATGATCTCCAAGTTCTTTTCCAACCTAGCTAATTCTGTTATTCTATGATTCTGTGATTCTGTGATTAATGCAGACTTAGCCTACCATACCACCAATCTGACATCAGCAACAATGTGAAAGAGAAAAGGGGCATACAAACAAAAATCAGAATTAATATATTATCCATAATATCAGCTATAGTGGATATCTTTTAATTATAATGTGACACTTTCAGGAGATTTGGGAAGTGAGAATACTTGATTGTCCAAAATAACCAATCTCACTACAATTCAATAGCAAAATCCACAAAGCTGTGAGAAAAAAAACCCCACAGTTTGCCAAATGAGGACAATTTTATTTTAAAACATATACAATTTTTTCTTTCCTGAAGAAATATGCAAGAACATGAATGCATGCATGCATGAAACAGAATATGTTTCAGTGAAGGTTGCTAACACATTCCTCCCAAAATAACTTCAAAGAATTAACATAATGAATGTGTAAATTGAAGCAGAAACTTGTTACATTTTTGCTGCCCTACAAGCTGAAAGCAGCTTGGCTGATTTGCTTTGAACTTTCAAAATATTCCTCTTTTGTAGTTTCAAACTAGGCAAAAGAATTTTCAGGACAGATAGTATAACTTTAAACAATAACAAAGGTACTGAAAAGTAGGCCAACAAGTGGGATATTGGTTGAATCTTTAACTAGTCTCATTCTTTCAGGTTCTGCAAATTCATTCCATAGTCTGTAGAAACATGCAAAATTGAAATTTTTATGTGGGTTTGCTTAGCATTGACACAAAGCAAAGTTAAAACATTCCTTTTGATTTGCAATGTATTTTACACAGCTCCTCTCCAGCCACCAGAATATTCTGCATTGTTAATGTTGAAAGAGTTGGAAGAAAAATGAAAAAAGAGAAGAGAAAAGAAAAGAAAAGAAAAGAAAAGAAAAGAAAAGAAAAGAAAAGAAAAGAAAAGAAAAGAAAAGAAAAGAAAAGAAAAGAACTTGTTTTGTAAGTATTCCATGTTTACTCAAAGAGAAATCAGGTAATGCATATCATGGTGCAGTTCACAAAGAAAGGAACAGAAGTAATTTAAAGTCAAAGTGTAGAAACTCCACATGCCACAGATTGTTGAACACCTGTTTTTCCCCAACACCCTGGAATCTATTAGGAGGGCAATGTTAGACTGGTGGAGGGGGAGCTTGTGATGTCAAAACCAAAAGCTATATTTCATAAAAATTTTGTTTGTAAGACTAAAACTGGCACATTGTATAATGAGACAAAAGAGAAGAGAGGTTGGCGTTTCACAGCTCTATGATGCCCGGTTGCTTATTATTGTTATTGGTCTTATTGTTTTTATTGCTGTTTTATGCATTTTCTTATTTTGCTTCCAGGCAGTTTTTCCACCGGTTTCTTTATTGTGCTTTTGTACATAGCAATCAATGATCCTGTTTCCATATCCAGCCCTACAGGAGACCTATGTTCTCTCACTCCATCTGCCATCAGCCTCTCAGGTAATAAATGAGAGAGATGATAAGCACTCTGCTTGCCTCCCTCAGGTGCTCTGACTCACTCTTGTGGAAGTGCTTTTTGCTTGAGGGAGCCTGGCTGCTAGTGCTTTTCTCCTTTTTTCTCGCTCCTGCACCAATGAATAGCCAAAAGCAGACCATGGGACCATAACAGCTAGCCATCTGTTTTCTCTGCAAACTAAAATGTCATCAAAAATTTTGAAATAATTCTCTCTCATTGTGAATTGATTTATTAAAAGTGTTATACTCCATGAACAAAGAAAGAGAAGCAGGGGAGAATTAGAGAACAAGAGACAGTTATTGTTTATCACTGAAGTTTTCCAGTCATAAAAGAATTAGAAAGCAGAAAAAAAAATTAGTAATTCAAGTAAATTCTTTATGAGTTTTGCAAATATGTGCTCTCTCTCAAATAATGATATTTTAGCATTATTTTACTTGGACTCTCATAGACTTTGAACCCTTTGAGTTAAGGTCTGCAACAGAAAAAAAATTAAAATTTAGCTCTACTTAATTATACAATTTTTTAATCATCATCTTTCTTTTCTGGCATTACTTCCAAAACACAGAAATAGTGTTAAAAAACTTGAAAAAGATAGCTTGAAAAAAATTTAAGAACTGTAAATGTTTCACTATTATAGGATAAGATTTTAAGTAAGAATTACAGAAAAAGCAAATTTAGTCAAAATTGTTAAAAAGGAAGAAATCTCACAAAATCAGATAATGAGATGTATTAGAAACTTAAATAGATGGTGTGTTCAAATGATGGAAATTATATCAGTGACATTAGTGAACTAAATGTCTTGTTAAAAATATTTTCAATTAAAAAGTAAAGTTTCTGAGTAAAATTGCTTAAATATGATGTCAAATTATTACAGTTATCATCAAGAAAATCAATCACTTCAAAATTTGCTACAGTTTAGCTAAGCAAAACAAATCATTTCGTCCACATTTTCCCCCTCCAATATTTTGCCATGTTGACCAAATTGCATGTTTGGTCTTACAAGTAACTTTGATATTTATTTCAGCCAAGAATCTGGAATATTTCTTCTTTTTTTTTTTTTTCAACCTAAAATTTTTATTTGTATTAGCATTGTTTATCTACTGCAGATTAATATTATCCCACTATTTCCAGATGCCCACATGGGAAAAGCTGCTGCTCACAATGATAAAATCACAAACAGGTGTCTGGAAAATTTTCAAAGATCCTTTGATTGTCAGCAGATCTGAGGCCAAAGAAAGCTTCTAAGTATGATATGATTGTGTTTTTCAAAAGAATCTGCCTATATCTTTGAGAGGCAGGATTAAGAGAGAGTGACTAACAGCTACTTATGGAAGATTAGATCAGGCTATTGCTGGATGATCACGAACCTCCAAAATCCTTCTTGTTATTTTTTTGGGAAAAAAAGGGGCTGATTTGTACCTTTGGCTGCCAGAGGAGCAACAGCCCAGTAATAGCTTATTAGTCAGAGTGAGAGAAAAAAACCCAGAATACCATGTCTCTCATCAGCAGGAAAAAAGCTGAATTACCTTTTCAATTTCTGGTTTCATTGATTATACAAATTTTAAATCAAGTATGTAAAAAAATGCCTTATACTATGGAAAAAAACAACACTGGTTTTGTTTATGTGTCATCACATGACTGTGTGGTAATACTTGAAATAAGATTTTATCTCCCATTCTTTTGAGGAAATACTGAAGTTAAGATGTCTGGTTTTGTTAAAAATGACAAGAGGGATGTGTAAATCCATACTACAGTGGACTGACCAGTTAAACTGAACATCTTTTCTTGTTTTAATATAGTGGTTTGAAAATAAGCATTGCTGCTATGTAACTACATTTATTTTGTAATACTCCATACTTCAAACTTCAAAAGTTCAATTTTTCTTTATTTTCTTCTCCATTTTCCAAATTGCAATTAATGCTTTTGGAGCACTATAAATAGTTTCCCAAACATTTGAAGTTTATCAGTTTTTCATCATTTTTACTACCCAATGAGTTTACCCCATGCACAGAGGAATAGGCACATATGCAACCTTCCAAACATATTTTCCAGATTCTGGACTGCATTAATGCATAACTCTGAACTTCATGTAAAGTGTTTGCAAGTTCACTTCACAGTTTAGTTGGACAAAATCCTTCTCCAGCCTGAGAACCAAGGACACCATTGCAGCTTCATGCCCAAAAAGTACAAACAGCGAATTGAGCAGAGCAATCTGGGAGGATGGGACTGCATAACCTGAAGCTGTAATTGACAACTAACCCCAATAGAACCAAAACCTATAAAAGTGTGAAAACTCATGACCGGTCATCCATCCTGGGTCAGTCTTGGGCAGAGCCCTGGCCAGGCTCTTGTGCTGCCCAAGGTGTGTCCTTAGAAGGCCTTTCAATAAACACCTACTTTATTCCTTTAACTCTGTCCAGCCTCTCTTCTAGGTATCCCCTCCAGGCATCACAGGTGTCTGGAAAATTTTAGCTCACCCATTCTGTTGCTATTAACACTGTCTGTGAGGCTTTCAACTGAGCACAGCTAGTACTGTATGATGCAATGCCTGAGTATGGTCCAAGGATTTAAGGCATCAACAGGGAGATCAGTTCTAGTGCTCAGTCTGTGTGGAGCTACCTGCTTTCTGAAGGGACAGTGTAATTGTATGATTCATGACTTGCTGAGTAATATGGATTATCAATAAACCTCCTTGAAATGCACTTCTATGGGTGTAAAATCTGTTTTTAAAAATGATGAGGAAATATTATAATTGGATTTAGAAGAGTTGGGAAAGTGAATTTGAAATGTTTTATCTCAAAATTAATCACGTTTTTCGCCTTAGTTGCACTAAAAATATAATAAGAGACTGTGTGGTTAATTTCTCCTCTGTATGAAATATGATTTACAAGGATATGTGCAAACTATGGCACTTAAATCTCGCTGATGGCCCAGCAGGACACCACTGTTTAGAAGCCAAGAAACAATATTAATAGTAAAGAATTCAGGAGAGAGAATGCTTTTGAATGAAGTCACATTGAATGAGTATATGAAGAAAGGGGCTCCAGATGTAGCATACAGAAGAATTATATAGAAATTCAAGGTAGAATGTGTCAGAAAAAAAAAAAAAAAAGAAATAGGCACGACTACATGAAAATTATTTCTGACAAAGAATGAAAGGGAGTATTTTAAGCCACATAAATGCTAGCTCCAAACACAGGGCTAAATCTAAAATGATTCCTACATCCACTCAATCTTGCTTTAAGCATCAGGATTAACTGGAGAAAATGAAAAACTGCAGTAATAGAACTTAATGAAAATTCAGGAGTTCTCATCTCTCAGGGAGTCTTCCCTTGCTACACAGTGATGATACACAAAACACATAAGAAAGCTGAGGCAGGGAAAACAGATATAAAATTAATTTTACTGAGTTTCAATGACTGAAGGTTTTGGCACAGCTCAGTGGGCGTTTTTCCTGTACATGGTTGATAACAGAAGCCAGTTCCATTCTGCTTCAGGTACCTACTTTTCCTTAGCTGTGTTGTTGCCCCCCAAAAATTTCCATTGCAAAAGGAAAGTCCTCAATTTTTATGCTATTAGACGTAAGTGTCTGATGGGGGATAGGAGGATGGAAAGACTGCTGTCACAAAACCAGAAACAATCTCTTTTATTTCTTTCTCAAACTGTGTAGGATATTGGGGATAAATATGTATGTGAACACCATAGAGAAAGTTCCCATCTCTCAGGGCGTCTTGCCTAGCCACAAAGTGATGCTACACAAAAACACATGGAAAAGCTGAGGCAGTGAAAACAGACACCAAATTCTCAAACTACAAGGATATTGGGGATAAGTATGTGAATGGTATAGAGAAAGTTCTCAGTGACTGAATCCTGCAAAGCCAGCATGTCTTAATATAAACAAGTTGCTACAAACATGGAAGCTCATCAGAATCATAAAATCATCAAAAGTATGAGTTGGAAGAGACCTCAGAGATCATCTAGTTTTAAATCTGCCATGGACAGGGATATCTTCCACTCAGATCACTATGGTCAAAGACCTGTCCAACCTGAGTTTGAACACTTCCAGGAATGGAGCATGCACAACTTCTCTGGGTATCCTGTTACAGTGGCTCACTATCCTCCTCGTAAAAAATTTCTTCCTTATATCTAATCTAAACCTATCCTCTCTTTGTTTAAAAACCATTCCCCTTGTCCTATCACTGCAGGCTTTAGTTAAACCTCTACCTTTAGAGCCCCCTTTAAGTATCGATATACCACAGTAAGGTCTTCTATGAATGCTCCAAAAGTGGATTTCACCCCTGAGTGCTTAACACTGATTATTACCATGCAAAGTAATTATTTCCACCATCTTGATATGGCTTTTTTTCTTGATAAGGGCATTATTTTTAATCTTGAGTTCACCAACTAATCTTGAGTTAAACAACTCTGTAAGTCAAAATTTCTCCAGTGTCCCATCAAATGTGCTGTAAGCATAGCTACAGAGTTTCAAAAAAGGGTGTTCACAAGCATGATTATCTCAAATTATCCAAGAAAGACAAGAATAAAATAAGGAAAAAATGTGGTCAGTGAAGGAAAAAGGTGTCTTTGGTATTGGCTATATTATCTTCACACAGATCTTTACATTTATAAAATATAAATTTAATGGGAAATTTCAGACTTCATAAAAGGGCAAATTTTTATGCCTTAATATCGAGTCAAATGCTTTGCAAAGTCTAATGAGAATTTCAGCTCTTTATGACAAAACAGGAATAGGAGATAAAGTAAATGTAAAGGGTAAGGGCTTGCCCGGCTAAATGACCATATCTTGTCAAAAACTTTTACATTTCCTTCTTAAATAATTTTTGTTTATATAATATCAGCAAAAACCACACTGGAAGACCTCCTAAAATTACAGCATAGGTGACATTTCCATGAGAATATCTGGCAGGTTTGATAGTTAAATGACACATGATGTAAACAGAAAAATAATGCAGACCTCTACTACAAAAATTGTTTTTCTTCATTTTGAGTCTGTAAGACCTTTAAATGTCCAGCTGTAAGTTTCTTCTTATTGAATATGTTAACATGATTGACAGTACAGGAAATATGTTTGTGGAACCTTTGAACAAAAAAATAAAACAGAAAATACAATTTAATTCACTTCAAAAACATAGATATATGAATGTTCAAACATATATTTATGTTTATATCTATGCATACACTTATATATGTGTTAAATAAAGTATCTTTCAGATATCTCTTTAATAATGTACTTCATAATTAGCTATGGCAATGTGGAAGATTTCAATTAAGATTTAAACATTTTTTGCTTAATCTTCCACTAAATTCTAAAAATGTTTATTATCTATCCAGATTGTATGATGCTAACTCATTTGAACATTTCAAAAAAACCCCAAACATATACATATTAATCTATATAAATAAAATCCGAAACAAAATGTAAAATCTTTCATAACTCATAGATGTTCAAATGCATGCATTTTTTAAAAGATCAATCTACCTCGCATGTTGCTTTTAATAAAGAAATCTCTTAAAAAAGATGCATGTTAATACATGCTGCTAACAGCTTTGTAGTCTCAGTTCTCCATAAATTCTTCTTATAAATGTTTAGAAAGAAAAAAATATCACAGATTGCTGAACACTTTTTTACCATATTGTTTTCTTTTAAAGATTTCTTTGGTTAAAAATTAGGTCAATAGTCAATCTGTTAACAATTTCACATCACATTTTGAAATATTAAATATTCTTTGGACTAATCTCTTCTATTAATTTTTTTTTTAATATTTACAAAATGTTTTCTATTTGCCTTAAGAAAAAAAGCATTCAGTCTTGAGGTTTGATATGGTTAAAATACATGGAAGCAATGTGATTTGAACTTTATTACAGTGATTGGGAAGAGCAGAATATGAACTATGACTCAGCCCGAAGTTTCTATTTCAAGTCTTGTAAATTGCAATGATTTCAAAGTTATTATTGGGTCATATTTTGGCCAAGATCTTCCAGGACCATATTTTAAAGTATCTTTATAAATGCTTTAGATTATTTAGAGAGGCAGGAAATGGAATTTTTGATATTGTGAAAAAATAGGTGTAATACATGGAGTTTGATGACAATGTTACACATCAAATTATATATCTGCACAATTTTTCTACATCCCTATAGCCATAAATGACCTCTGTAAAAGTAGAAACTTAGTTCAATTTGTAAATATAATAATTCATTCATTATTCTATAATTTCAGACCAAATCCAGTATCATCTATAGGAATATATTGTTATTTCATTGCTGCTTGAAAATCTGAATGAATATTTGGCCTTATCTGATATTCTTATGAAAATGATACAATTTCTTTTTAGCAAAATCTGCCTTTCAAAAGAAAAAATTAGTCCTAAAAAACCATAAAAACTTCAGCTTCCTGAGTTTATATATTAACATTTTGTCCTCTGATTTGTATTTTTTATAGTAACTATTTAACAGGTCTTCTAAAAACTAAAGTTTCAAAAATGTAATTTTCTATTACTTGCGGGTAACAAATTAAAATGAAGGACGGTCACACTCCAAAACCTAGACAGAGATAAGCAGCACATACTTGATTTTGTGTGAGAGAATGCCCCTTGTTTAATCACCTCATCTGTTCCCTTTCACATATTTTTTTTTCTTATGTGAGATCATAGACACCATTTCATGTACAGGAATATCACCATTATTCTTCCTTGTAGTCAATGCTTCTTCCTTTCCACAATTCTTTTATACTTTGTGCACTCACTCACCCATCTCCTCCTTTCTGCCTCTCCCCTGTGGGGTCTGAAAAGTGAAAAGGGTCTAAGAAGGAATAGGCAATAAGTAAATTTCAGAAGATTTCTTTGTTGTAAGTTTCAAATGGCCAGTAATGCCAGTCCTTAGAAAGCCAGCCTTCAACCTTTCTACTGGAAGGGCATGAGGCCTGTGTTGCAGGTAACTTGTCTGACTCTTGTCTGGATATGGCATGTGGCAGCAAAGAGAAAACAAACGTTGAAAACACAATGGAAGACATTATAGCTATTGAAAGGGCATATATATTCTCTTCCACATAGTTCTTTCCCACATCGTTCATAAATGTATATGAATGACAATTGGTGCCCCTCAGGGATTTGTGTCATGAGGGAACAGTTATTTAATATCCTTGTTAATGACATAATATGAAGGGATCAAGCGCTCCCTCAGCTAATATGCAATGACTCCAAGCAGAGTGGTGCATTTGGCACAAACAAAAGGTGGAACGTCCTCCAGAGGGATCTGGACAATCTCCAGAAGTGGTCCCATGGTAATTAGATGAGGTTTAACAGCACCAAGTGCAAGGTGCTGCACTTGGATCAGAGAATGGTATCAATACAGGCTGGGGCATGAGAAGATCCAGAGCAGCCCTGCCAAGAAGGACTTGGGGGTACTGATGGATGAGTGGCTGGACGTGACCTGACAACGAGTCCTTGCACCCCCAAAAGCCAACCTTACCCTGGGCTGCACCAAAGCAGCGTGGTCAGCGGAGTGAGGGAGGGGATTCTGCCCCCTGCCCTTGTGAGACCCCACCTTCAGAGCTGCATCCAGTTCTGGGGTCCCCAGCACACAGACCTGTACTATCAAATCCAGAGGAGGCCCAGCAAATCCCGGTAAAAGGGATGGAGTTTATTACTTTTCTTATGAGGAAAGGTTGATAGAATTATGTTTGTTCAGCTTGGAAAAGAGAAGACTTTGGGATGACTAAATTGCAGCCTTCCAGTCCTATAAGAAAACCTACAAAGAAGATGGAAAGGGACTTTTTAAAAGAGCATATAGTGACAGGACAAGGGAGAATGGATTCAAATTGAAAGAGAATAGGTCTAGATTACATATTCAAAAATTCTTTTCTGTAAGGCTAGTGAGGAACTGGAACAGGTTACCCAGAGAAGTTGTGGATGTTCCATCCTTGGAAATGTTCAAGTCCAGGTTGGAAGGAGCTCTGAGGAAGATGATCTAGTGGGAGGTGTCCCTGCCCCTGACAGGGAGTTGTAACTAGGTCCCTTCCAACCCAGGCAATTCTATGATTCAATGATTCTATTATTAGTTCCTATGGAGAATTTTTAAAAAGAAAAATCCTTCTTTCTAGTCAGTATTACTCAAAATAAAGATATGCTACTTTCAGCATAATGAAGTGATTCTTTTGGAGAATGGCAAGAGGATTTTAATAATACCAATAATGGAGGAAGTTGATTCAATTTCCTTCCTATCAAATCAGACTACTAGTCTCAGACTGAAATCTTACAAGTACAATTTTCTGAAGCTATAAGAAACTCTCTGTACACATTAGCAAAACTGCAAAATGGATATATTTCTATTCATCTGTTTTTGCAACTAATCTGGCCTGTCCCACTAGTTCTTTCAAAAAGAAAAATATATAAAGAACAACAGCTGTATGATGGTGAGGTTACAGGGAATTAAGGTGAGGGAAAGTGGAAGGACCCTAAAAAGCAGTAAGGAGAACCTTGGCTCTGACCCTGTTCCTTCACTGACAGAGAAAAATCCTGTAGGATTCCTCTGGGACACTCTAACAATCCAGAATAATTTCTCCCTTTATTCATACAGGCGTCCATGAGCAGAGTACTTACTATGCTTGGCAAACATATTTTAAATGGCCTGAAAATCAGTGTCTGGTCACATTTTCCTATTGATACAGGCTCTTTTTTTTTAATTATACATTTTGATTTTCTCCCTGTGGAACTGAAATGAATTTAAATATTTCTTTTGTATCAAACATAGAAAACTGAACTAAAGAATTTAAGTCAAAGTACAAAGAAACTCCTCACTGCGTTAAAATATTCTCATTTTTAAGAAAGCATGAATCTTTGGCATTAAGGAAAGCTTTGCAGCAGGTCATATTTCTCAGTATGGTAAGGGGTTTTGTAAAGCTAGTATACTGAGAAAGTTGTAAGGACACCTTTTATACAAGTCTAAATTTCTTGGAGCTAAAAAAATTAACATCATAAGATAGAAAGATTTTTCTGCCTTTCATCCTGCCTGTTCTCTTTGGAGTAATATGTGAAGTAATGCTCCACTTTCCCCAAACATTCTGTTGATATGTTATTGAATTATAATAGTTAAGAAATTATTTTTCACACCTGAGTGCAAAAATCAAAATTTATAAAGAAAGAAAGAACAGTCAAAATGAATGAATAGTGGACATTTGATTATGGAATTAATCACCTTTACATAGACTAGGTTAAGTGAGACTGTAAAGAACAGAAGATGAGCTAGTAAAATGGGGATATGAATGTTTGAGAATGTCTTAAAAAATTGCAGTTTTGTTTTCATTTTTCTATTAGAACCAAAGATATTGTGAAATACCCTATGTGAATTGGATTTTTTGTGAGTCTTTTCCTCTCTTATTGAGTGCTACTATGTTTATGGAATTTTTGCCTCATATTCCTAGACAGAGAAATTCAGTTCCTGCAATGGTTTCTGCGTTTTACAATTTTATTTTTTTTTTTAAATTTTACTGTGGCAAATTGCATTGGGTTCTGTTGTTTGGGTTTTTGGGTTTTTTTAATCTTTTTTTCTGCATAGCTCTGTCTTTCTAAATGTTTTCATGAAGAATTGTTCAGCAATTTCAAATTACTAGTAAAAGAAGTTTTTTGTATGTGTGTGGATCTTTTCTGGGCGGCTACTTTTTGCAAGATTAATGTTAAAATAAGGTTTTATGTTAAAAATAAGTTCTCTGTTAACTCTCCTAATACAAAGTGATTTTTCCTCCCCAAGATTTAATTTTTCTTTTAAATTCTGTTGCTTTAAATTATTTTTTTCTCTTTCAGATTCTTTAGTGGTCTTGCCTTTGTAGTGACTCAGTTGGACCTACTTTTAGCGGATTTATACTACAATATATCCTTGTATTACTAGACTCCAAGAATTTCTGTAATGAATCTTTCTCCAATTTAATAGCTAAATATGTAGCACGGAAACATAGTGACAAAGGAGGAAGAAAAGGCTGAAGTACTTCTTGTCTTCTTTGCACCAGTCTTTAATAGTAAGAGCAGGTGTTCTCCAGGTGTTGATCACCGTGAGTTAATAGACAGTGACAGGGAGGAGAATAAAGCTCCCATTATCCAAGGGAAAATGGTCAGTGATAGGCAGTTTGCTGAAGACACCAAGGTGGGTGGGGGCATTGATCTTCTGAAGGGCAGGACGGCTCCTGGACACACTGGATTGATGGGCCAAGGCCAACAAAATGAGGTTGAACAAGGTCAAGTGCCAGGCCCAGCACTTGGTCACAACAATGCCCTGCAGTGGCTCGGGCTGGGGACAGAGTGTCTGGAAAGCTGCCTGGCGGAAAAGCAGCCAACTGTGCTGGTCACCAGTCTGCTGAACATGATCCAGAGTGCGTCCATGTGACCAAGAAGGCCAATGGTATCCTAGCCTGTATCAAAAAAGGTGTGGCCATCAGGACTAGGAAAGTTTCTGTCCCTCTGTACTTGGTACTGGTGAGGCTACACCTTAAATCTTGTGCTCAGTTCGGGGCCCCTCACTAGCAGAAGGACATTGAGACTCTGGAGTGTGTTCAGAGAAAGGCAACAATGCAACAATGCTGGTGAAGGGTCTAAAGAGGAGTTGTATGAGGAGTGGCTGAGGAAGCTGGGGTTGTTTAGCCTGGAGAAGAGGCATCTCAGAGAAGACCTTATCACTGTCTCCTGCAGATGACCTGGGAGGAGGTTGTGGTGAGCTGGGGATCAGTCTTGTCTCGCAAGCAACAAGGAACAGGACAAGAGGTAACGGCTTCAAGTTGTGCCAGGACTTTGGATATTAGGAAAAATTTCTTCACTGAAAGCGTTGTCAAACATTCGAACAGGCTTCCCAAGGAAGTGGTTGAGTGACCATCCCTGAAGGTATTTAAAAGACATGTACACATGTCCTTTAGCAATGTGGTTTATTGGTTGACTTGATGCCGATGGGTTAATGGTCGAACTTCATCTTTTAAAAGACTTTGGGTCTTTTCTGACCTAAATGATTCTATGATTCTGTAAGTTTGAACATTTGTTAGTATGATAGCTACAAATATTATTAGCCTAGAGTAAGAAATGGGAAAATGGTAAAATCTTCTTCTAGCCCAATGTAATATGTCTTAGAAAGTAACTAGAAAGAACAGGAGAAATATATGGACTTCTGCATAAAGATTAAAAGAACTAATTTTAACAGGTAGATGATGACAAAGTAGGTCATGACATTCTACAAATATTTGAAGGCTATTATGATGTATAGGGACTGATCATTTTGTGGAATAGTGGAATAACAAATAGAAAGTAAAAGAAAATTTGTACACTTGGGAACACTTAGCAGTGGGGACATAGTGATGTCTCTTATGGAGACTTTTAAGGGTAAATTTTGCATAGAGTTAGAAAGTATCCAGTGGGCAAAAATCTGAATTGCCAGTCTATAAATCTATTCTGTCTCTCTTTTGTAATCCCCTGCAATTTCTATTTGATTAATAGGGTAAGATCTGAAATACCCTTCCAAAGTCAATTGTTGAGATCACTATATGCCAATACTTGAAAATTCTTGGGTAGACCTTAGAATGTTCTGGTATTCTGTCTGATCCTAATGAAACTGTGTTGATTGAATCCTCATCATCCTTTCCTGCTTTTCTCTGTGTATCCCAAAAGAATTCTGTAAGCTGTCAGGCAGATATGTGTATTACTAGGGATTTGAAAGATAACCAAGAGCTGAAGCAGTACAAATTCCAAAGGAACACTCATGTGAGTCAGTAATTGTTTAATTCTCATCTGGGTATTAAAACAACGTATTTAAAAAGACCAAAACAACATGTGTGACACAGACAAATCTGGGTCTTTGGCATATCTGGAGTGAAAAGCACCACTAAATTATTGTCTGAGGTGAAGTAATCTCTTATTTATTTTATTCCGACTGTTTATTGACATATCTCTTCTTTCCTGGTTACAATAACAAAAGAGTCCATTGCAGTAAAAAGGAGAGCCTTATACAGAGAAAAAATATTTTCTCAAATACAAATTGCAGCTGAGGAAAGACATGGAAAATTAAAAGGGACTTAGTAGATCTTCTCCAGTATCAGAAAACCATGATATACAGGAACCAGAACTTTTGTCTTAATTGGTGAAAACATAGGTTTGCTTCATTGTGGTAATTTCTAATTCAGTTGTCAACTTCCTCTATATAAAAAAATTACTGCTAACCAGATCTTCAAGAATACTCTAATAATGTATTCTAACAAATCACTTCTCTAATCTATAATTTCTAAAACTCTGATTTCTTCTATTAAATCCAGTCTATACTGTTTTATTGATTTTAGTTTTTGGATTTCTGGTGTTTTGGGGGTTTTTGGTTGGTTTTTTGTCTGTTTGTTTGTTTTGTTTAAAACCCCATAACATTTAAAATATATTTTATTTACCTTTCTCCATAAAATAAAGATGAAGCTTCTTCAGGAACGGTAAGGATAATTTTTGAAACTGCATCTTAAGGAAAACATATATTATTCTCTGATCTCTTTGATGAACCCATAGTAAAAGAATATAGTGCAAACAAACAACCAAATCAAAAATTAGGAGGACTGGAAAAGAATAGAACTTAAATTGGCCAATCTTAAAGTAATTAAGTTTCAATGCATTTAAATGATGATGCTAAAAGTCATCCAGGAGGTTACAAAATCCCCAGAGTTAGAATTTGTGAAAACTTGTCTGGATAAGCATCTGAACCACCTGATGTACCATTGAAGTCAGCATTCTTTGAGCATGAAATTGTACTAGGTGAACTTCAGAGATGCCTTCCAATATTTTAGAGGATATATTTTGTATTTTGTGAAACAGCTGTCAGGAGGCTACAGACAATTCTTCTCACATCAAAACTCAAGCAAGTGCTCTGGGGGCCCAGACAACGTTAAAGCTCAGAGACAAGGCCAGGGTGCTGGGCTCTGAAGGCAGAGACAGAGCAGACAGGTCTGGTCTGTGTAGAAAGTGGTGGCTTATCAACATGAAGAGTGTAATTCTGAGATGTCTTTAAATAGTAGGTGATGAATATCTGGGTAATTACATAATTACAAGTTTGAGGAATGGCCCTCCAACTTTTCCAGAGCAATAGAAAAGGTTAGTTATGATCTTTGTCGTATGAGAGCTGAGCCAGAAACTTCAGTACATATTGAAACTGCAGCCAGTGTTTATCAGCTCTGTATACACATTTAGACAGTTGTTAGAAAACTGCATCCATTGTGGGAAGCCTGCTAAGATGAAATTGAAAATGACCCATGCAGCTTTTGCAAGGGTCTTTGTGTGTAGATTCAATTCCAGGATACAACAGTTATCACCATTGTTTCAGTTTTTGGGTCAAGTGTTTATGAGTGTCCAAGTTTATTTATTGTCTGTGTATGAGTTTAAAGCAAGCAATTTTGGTTTGGTTTATTTTGGTGATTGTTTTTTTTTTAATTTTTTTTAAATTAAATATGCTAGAAGAATAAGAGTGGTTTATCTCAGAGATTTGAATTTCTAGTGATTTGCACTTCCACGTTCAGATTTCTTAATTTTTTTTTAAGAATTAAAAATTAGATTCAAACAAAAGGAGGCTGTGGCACATCTCAGTTTCCCAGGGTTTTTTGTTACTAATGCCTGTGGAAATACTTTTATTAATAAAAAATCCAACAAAAATTATTTCTATCACATGCAACACTCTCAAACTTCTCTGTGGCACAATGAATGCAGAATCATGCAGAAAGACACTAGCACAAGAATTTACGGTGATATTAGGTTGACTAAACTTATTCTTTATTTGTAGACATGGATATTTAGACAAACACAAAATTATATCCATTTAGTTATGTTGTGTCTTGTTCTGTGTGAGTTCTGCTATAGTTCATTTATATTCCTTGTGGTCTATGGCATGTTGTGGAAATATGTATATATTATATATGTTTTGCAGGGCAAAGTACCTGCAATGTTGAAGGTCTTACTGACATGTAATGGTGACTTAATGCTGTTTCTACTACATTAATCAATTACCAATGAAAGAATAAGCTTTCCACTGCTTCTGATCAGGAATTCACCCTGGACCTGATAAGTACTGCTAACTAAAGGACTTCCGAAGAAGTTACTCCTTGACAAAGCTTCCTCCCCTCACCCCAAACCCTCTTCCCCCTCTCCCCTTATCACATTAGAATTTTCTGAAGGAAAAAATTCAACTGTTGCAGTACATGCCATAGGAGTAGAAAGTAAAATAGAAAGTTTTGGGTAAAAGCTTCTTTGAAGATTGTTTCCTTGTGCATGCTTGATTTGAAGAATTCATTCCTTCAGCTGTTGAAAACTGTTAAGGAAACCAGGTAAAAAGAATTTGGGAAAAGGAGCAGGACAGTAGTAATGAGAATATTTTCTACCTGTCATGCAGAAAGAGATACTGAACTGTATAAAGATGAAGAACTTAGTAAACATTTCTCACTATTGATGTTTTTATTGCTCATTTAAACTTGGCTTACAAAATCCTACAAACTTTCCATTTGCTTTTTCTGTCTTCTCGATACTTATGTGAAGCATACAAATCTTTAAAATATATGCATATTTTATTAGATATATTATGAAGAAAAAAGCATTGAATACTTCTGATGCAGTCATTTGTGAGAACACAGTCATGCCTGGATGTTGCTTTCAACCAAAACAGAAGGCAAGCAAAATATTTTTGTGTCCCGATTCTTTTTCTTTTCATGCCTTTCAAGAATTCGCAAATCTGTCTCATTAGTTTGTGCCTTGGTTTCCAACTATGATCTTAATACAGTTGTTAAATGAAGGTAAACTTAACAGTTTTGAAGCAACATATTCTGTATAAACACGACTCATGTACAGTTTTTGTTAAGAATTTTGGGCTAAGTTGGCCATACATTAAATTATGTGGAGAAAATATCAGTAAACAAGAATTAGATCAGGTTTCCTGCAACTCACTGACAGTTTAGTAGAAGATATTTAATGAACTTCAAGATCTTGAGGTTCTAAGAACTGCAAAACCTTTCCCTTTTAGTTACAATAAACTTTATTTACCATAATCTTAGATTGTATACAAATAATGGAGTCTAAATATTTGGAACCACTCAATCAGCTCTGATAGATAACTGATGGATCTTGCTTCCTGTTCTTAAGATCTACATTATTTTGTTTTAATATAATTAATTCAGTTCAGCTATGAATCCATTTTCAGCTAAATTTCTCATATGCTGTTCTGAACACAGACTTCAGTGACCATTCTGCAACCTTTTTGATATTCAATCCTATTAATTCATAACCTTAGTTTATCTTGTTTAAATCTTTTTTTGTTTAACAGATTTTCCTAGATATCCTTGTCTGTGCTTGGTTTTTTTCTGTTTTGTGGTGACAATGAATTTTCTGGTGACAATGAATTGTCTATTCTATAATCAATTTCATTAAATGTATATGCGCATATATATATATGTATGCACACACAAGTACATACAAGAGTAGAGTGATTTATTATACATTTTTGTTTCTTGGGTATTACATACTGTTTGCAAAGAGAGAATATGATAAAGAAAGCATGTTTCTTTTAAAGGCTGGGATAATCACATGGGAGGAGATTCTGCCACCTCTTTCCAGATCTGCCGAGATATTTTATAATACCTAGTCATGGGAGATGAATCAGAGAACAGGACTAATTTAAGCTTCTTTTCTGAATATTGCAAATTTAGATGATTAAATTAAACACTAAGTTTTTTCTAGGGTTGGTGGTGAAGAGGACCTTCATTAAAATTTAATCCATAAATAGTTGTGAGAATTGGGTTTGTGTAGAAATGTAGCAGGGGGAAGCTACGGGGGTGGTTTTTGTGAAAAGCTGCTAGAAACTTCCCCTACATCTGATAGAGCCAATGCCAGCTGGCTTCAAGATTGGTTTGACACTGTCCAAGACTGAGTCCCTCAGGAACAGTGGTGGTGCCTCTAAGAAAATACAGTCAGGAAAAGGGCGGAAAAAACCCAAAATAACTAGGCAAGTGCAGTCGAAAAGAGGAGCACAAATTTCAATGGGTTAATATATGTTCAGGTTCAGGTGAGAATGCCCACATACTTCCCCTGAGGACGAGAGTTTTACACTGTTATGCAACACTGTGGATCATGCACAATCTTTTGGTGGAAGCCCCAGAAATTCATTTGGTTTATGACACCTTCTAGGTTGAGACCTAGAGACTAGGCCATGACAGCCTTGTTAAGTCAGTTATGGCCCATCAGAAGGGATGAACCTCTTCAGGCCAACATGTGAATGTCCTGATACTTTCCCCAAGGGAGGGGGGAGATTTACACCTGAGCCAATTGTGTAAGGGAGGATATTGACGGAGTAAAAAGCATTATCCCACCTCTGCAGGATCTGCTTCTTATGAGCCTTCTCACCCATCTGACTCAAAACCTAGCTTGCTGCTAAACAATGTTTGGTTTGTTGTAGTCATTCTCTGGTGGTGGAGCTCTTCTCCACCAGGGCTGTTCTGATGCAGATAAGACGTTTTGCTATAAAACACCTAAGAACTCTTCTCCCCTCCTTTGGTTGGAGGGTACAAACCTGGCCTCAGCAAAGCACCTGCTGCTTTTGCAATTGGCCACTTGTTTGAGACATTAACCTTTCATGTTTCAGTCTCTCACACGTGGAGAGGCAGCTGTGCCCCTGCAGCTCATGGAGGTCCATGCTGGAGTAGAGATGCACCTGCAGCCCAGAGCAGATGGGCGTCCAAAGGAGGCTGTGACTGTGGGAATGCTGCACTTTAGCAGGCTCTTGGCAGGACCTGTGGACCCATGGAGAGCAGATCTCACACTGAAGCAGGTTTGCTGCAAGGACTCATTATCACAAAGGGAACCCTTGCTGGAGCAATCTATTCCTGAAGGACTGAACCATGTGGAGAGGTCCCGTGCTGGAGCAGTTTGTGAAGAACTGCAGCCCATGGGAAGAACCCAAATTGGAGAAATTCATGGAGGATTATCTCCCAAGAAAGAGACCCTACAGGGGATCATGGGAAGAGTGTGAGGAATGCTCCCTCTAAAGAGGGGCAAAGACGACATGTGAAGAACTGATGCCAACCCCAGTACCCCTGGACTGCTGGGTGGCTAGGAGGTAGAGAAAAACTGTGAGTGAATTTAGGGCCAAGAACTTGGCAGGAGTCGGGGGGAAGGTGTTTTGACACTGTCTAAAGGCCAGGCACCCACAAAAGCAAAACTGGTGGTGATTGTGTGCACAATGACGGGCAACAAGCTCTCCATGAGCCAGCAGTGCCCTTGTGGCCAAAAAGGCCAGTGGTGTCCTGGAGTGCATTACGAAGAGCACTACCAGCAGGTCTAGGAATGTGATCCTGCCCCTCTACTCAGCCCAGGTGAGGCACATCTGGACTGCTCTGTCCTGTTCTGGGCTCCTCAGTGCAAGAGAGACATGGAGCTCCTGGAGCAGGTCCAGTGAATGGCAACAAAGATGATCAGGGGAATGGAGCATCTCTCTTACAAGGATAGGTTGAGGGAGCTGGGCCTGTTCAGCCTTGAGAAGAGACAACTGAGAGGGAACCTCATCAATGTGAATGAGTGTCTAATGGGAGGATGTCAGAAGGAGGGGGCCAAGCCCTTCTTGAGGGTATCAAGCAACAGGACAAAAGGCAATGAGCAGAAAATGATGCATAGTAAGTTCCTCCTGAACATGAGGAGGAACTTCTTTACTGTGTGGGTGACCAAGCACTGTAACAGGTTGCCCAGGGAGGTTGTGGAGTCTCCCTCACTGAAGGTACTCATAAGCCCTTGGGACAGAATCCTGTGCCATGAACTCTAGGATGACCCTGCCTGATGAGCAAGGTTGGACCAATGACCCACTGTGGTGCCTTCTGACTTTACTCCTTCTGTAATTCTGAAACCTGGACACCTACTTCTACATCGAGCAATAGGAATAAATTTTTATTCTTTCAGACTGTCAGCAAATATGCCTATATTCACTCCTTATGGTAAAGGTTTTCATGGCTCAGCAGGTTAGGCTTTGCTTTCTTTTTAGCTAGAAACATTGGGTACTGTCTTGATTTGGTATAGGGCTATCTCAAATCAGAAATAAATAGCCATGTGACTGAACTGTAATAAATCCAGGAAAAAAAGGAAAAAAAAGAAAAGTGTGCTTCTTATTGTTTTTCTACCAAGCAGATAGGTTTAAGGCAAAGCTCAGGGGTGTTATTGAAGAAGTTAATCAAATAGATATAAAAAATTGGATTTTAAATAGCTTAGACAAGTTCTGTTTCTTTACTATTTTCATATATTTCTGCATTTAAAGATCTCCTACTGTAAGGCAAGACAAAGCTTAACATATATGCAAGTGTTAAGTTTAAGTGCGTGTGGGTGTATGAGTAGGCACAATATACGTTGATTTCACAGGAAGAGCCAGCTGTAAATGCCTTACAGCTTTTTGTGCTTGATTTTGTCTTTCCATTTTTATTTAATTTTTTAGAAATATGGTTTCCTTCTCTTGCCTTTTCCTCCAGGCTATTGTTTATCCCAATGGAAAAATTCCTTATAACCAGGATTTTTATCTTAAGCATAAATACTGACAACTTGCCTATAGCTATATTGCCTGTGGAAGCAATTACAGAATGACTGGATTGCACATGAGCAGACCAGAATAAACTTTTTACTGCAAATGTCTTTTAAATAGAAATACATTACCATTAGAAAAATGTTGGTTTTGGCTGCAAAGTTAAAGGCATAACATCAACAAATCTAAAATGCTTTCATCCCTGAGGGAAGAAAATATTCCATTTCATGAAATAAGAGTTTGGATGTATAAAAAACAGCTCATAAAAATCACAGACTAACCAGGTTTCTTTTCCCATATCTAGCACCCTCCCCCACTCTCCCCTTCCCTCTGAGCAGACACAATGCTGTCCACCGCATTTTTCTACTTTGAGCAAGCATTTTCTTAACCCATTGTATTTTATTCCTCTAAAACTGTTTGGTACTGCACTAGTTTTCTTCAAAATTGTTTAGAACAAAATCTTATTTCTACAATACCTTTTTACATTCCCTTTGTGCCAAAGCTTTGCCTCATGCCTTTGTAAGATAAAAAACAATTACTTACTTTGATCATCTTACAAGAAAGCAGTGATTAATATTATAGAATAAATGTTCCAAAGGACAAGTCTTTTCTAGAAGATACTGCAAAGTCAGATCTCTCATCATTCCAAGAATTTCCGTCCCACCCTACTGACTTGGGAGGTGCTATTTAGGGGGGGTGAAAAGTTTTAACTAAAGAAAATAAAATTTCAAAAATTAATAAATTTTATTACAAATGCATATCTAGCTATATTTCACTTTAAGATAGATAAATTGTCATTATACTTATAGATTAATGTAGTATTTTGAATCTGTTTTATTTTAAATTAACTTTTTTGACTCTGCCAAAATAGACAACCTTGCTTATACATGGCCTGAATAATTTCAATTCACTGCTGTGTAGAAATTGCTAATATATGCATAAAATTTCTGTAGGTGGAGGACCTTTGGGCTAGATTGAACTGGCAAACAGATGCTTTTTCTATTTAAGTAATTTCTACTTTCTCTATTTGGTAGCTTGATGTCTTATACAAACACCTGTATATGTTCGAGTATGTGCATTTGTTTCTGGTCAGATGGACAAGTAAGGAGAAAAAGAGAATTTATAAATTACTTTGAGGAGGAAACTGTAACAGAAAGACATCAGGTTCAACCATCTGTTTGATCTATACCTGAGTGGCAATAAAATTAATTTATTAATAATAAAGCCAGCAAATGCTCGATAGCTGAGATTTTATTTTTCAACATTACTTTAGATCAATTCCCTAAATCTAGTAAATCAAGTAAAAAGCTATAATTAAAATATTTCTGATAATACCAACCCATGTAGATTAGATCTGATCTTGTCAGTCAGCTCTGGACAGAATTCACAAGCCTGCATTATAAAGAACCTTCCCATGAGTCCAAGAATTCAGCTTTCCACGAACAAAATGAGAAACAGAATCCTTTTAAAGGAAGATGAAGTCCTAAAGGGCTTTCTGCTTTTTCAATTATTTGTAACTTCTTAAACATTTATACTCTTCAGTTCAGATCTGTTTCTTTAATTTATAATTAATATGTACAACAGATCTAAAAAAATCCCAAAATAAATAAACCACCCTGAGATTTTTTAATCTGTATTACACTGAGTACGTTTTCAATGATGCATTTTAGAGATAGTAGTCAGGGTTTTTAAGTTTCTTTCTGTTAATGCCTCTATTGACTTTATGCTTAATATTTAAATGTAGAGAGCTTCATCTATGGTTATTTTGGATACTATTCAAAAGTCCCTGAAAAGATTATTTAAAAGATATTAAATTTTTTTCATTGATATATCAACTTCCCACTGAATTTGAAGTTTTGTTTTATTACAGAAAGTATAAGATCACGACACATCGTCATTTTAAACATTCCTAGATTTGCCCAAGTTTGTTGGTGATACCAACTAAATGTTAAAGTGAACTTCTCAATCTAAATAATAAGGACTTCAAACTTTAAAACAGCTACATATGCAAGAATCTGCTACTTCCAGTAGAAGTTAAAAAATTAAAATCCTATAATTTTCATAGTTGACATTCTTAATACAGCATATGTACTGCGTTCAGTGCAGCAGAATGTCATCTCTTTGCTGGCTTCTTGATATCCTTTCAAATAATAAAAACACAAGTAGATTGGTATCAATACTCTGAGTATCACTGCATTTCAGTGTTTGGCATCAGAGAAAACATTATTTCCCTGTAGCATCATTCTTGCTACAGTAGCCCTGCCTGGAAATAAGCATGGGTCTGAAATAAAAGTACCACTGACATAACAAAATAAACTGTCCCTTAATAAATATGACACCTGGAGGTGTGTTTTAATTACTTTTGTTTGACTAATTAGAATTAATGATAATTACCTAATTGCATTTTGCTTAGAAATTTTGAGATGCTCAAAACACAGAGCTGGTTCCCAGAATACATCTTACTGACACCCCAAAACACTGCTGTCTTAAGAATTTCCTTTTCCACTTACTACAGCATTTCTAAAGACATGGAGTTTCAGGAAATTATGTTTAACTGCTGTCTACATTGTGTTGGGAGGTAGGACTCAGATGATAGATAAGGGCTTGGATTTCTCTGGACACTGGAGAAAATGAATCTTTGGTCTGAGCTATCTTCAATTTAGCAAAATTAATCTTTTCCTGACTTATTGAGATATTATTTCAAGGGGACATCACATCTACCCTGTGTTTGATGGGAAAGTTTAAACAAAACCATGGACTGTCTAATGTTGTAAAAACTGAAGTCTTTCAAGCATGTCAGGATATAAAGTTTTGGAAAAAGGAAATTACATCTCTGTCTCAGGAGCTTTCAGGAATAGGTGGCAACTTAACTGTGGCTGTGAGGAGCTACAGTTTGAATTTAGTTATCAAAGTTGAGATATTCTTTTGTGGTTAAAGCTCTGGTTGCAATGGTTCACTAACTGACCAATATTTAAATAAAATATCAGAAATATCAGCTATATAAGAATGAAACATTTTAATATCTGAATTCTTTCATAGATCTGCTGTCAAAAATGAAGACCTTATGTAGCTTACAACATTCTTTTAAAGTCCATTAGAACATGCAATCATGCCTTAATCGAGAAGTATTTCCCCATGTTTTGTCTTCTAAAAAAAGATTACATCAAATTTCCCACAGTTAAAAGAATTTCACCTATTTTCCAGAAAACAGAAGGGTATCTCAAGTCTCAAGCCTAAGATAATTTTTTTTCTTCAGCTAAAGTACTTTACAAGTGACCATTTAGTTATTCTTTAGTCGCTAAGAAAAAAATCATCTCATCTTGGTTGCCATTTTACCTTGAGGAAAGGCAGGATTTGATTCCAGATCTTAGAGATGATACTAAAAAAGAAAATACCAATAATCTTTCCTGAGCCTTAACTGTTAATTTTGAGAGTAATTTTTTCCACGCTCTCAATAATAAGTGAGATTGGCCTAGAGGCACTTTAAACTGATCATAATTAAACATGAACTTTGGATTTTGCCGTGTTATCATCTATGATTGCTTTACTAAAATTTGCTGTAAACAGGAGAGAAAGGAAAAAGGAGAGAGGATTTAATGCTGTTGCATAAAAAGCAGACTGCATTATTCTTTGACATTATATTCCAAATTCTTATTCAGTGCTCACAATGTGATACTTGCAACCACAACTCTGATATAAACTCGTAGCATTAATAAACTTATATATCATTATCTATATGAACATATTTATGGTGTATCCAAAATATCCATTTTCAAAGAGACATGGTGCATATATAAAAGACCTTTTCTTTAGTCATAAACTACGTGGGCAAATTAAACAAAAAGGCTTGCATTTTCAGCTTGTTGTTACTTAATCATTAAAGTTTCTTTCTGTGTGAGTAAATTTTATTTCATTACAAGTGTCAGATAAATGTTGACTAAGTTTCTTTTAAATAAAAAACTGTTGTGAATCTTGGATAATAATAACAGTAATAATATGTTAAAATGGTTTTTTACCCACAGTTTTCAATACAGCATTTAAGTAAATAAAGCATATATTTGGTAACAAAAAGAATCATTCTAAAGGGAGATTTTCACTCAAAGAATCCAGTCAGATAAATGATTTTTCATGTCTGTGACCTGAAAGAAGAATTAGAATTTTCTATGAATTAATCTACCAGTACTTGTATGAAATTGCAAAGTTCCCATATCTGAAAATCATTGTAGATCTATTTTCTGAGGGGAAGAAAAAGCATTTGAGGAAAATAAGTTCTACTGAGTAAAAAATTAAAGACTCAGTTAATCTCTAGTTCAGGTTTACTGCCTTTGGAGGGAGTGTGCAGTGTTGCTGACTGCGTCAGAGAAAAACTCTGGTCTCAGTAATAAAATGGATTGCACACATTTTCCATTTCAGTTTTAATGTAAATCACTGACCAATCTTGCTTGTCTTGTGGCCTAAAATTCTAATAAAATAAACCTTTTTATTGCTCCCCATGTTGAATTTTGCTGACGCTGCCGAAATTTTTCTACAGGAAAGGTGACCAAAATATTCTGATAGATCAGAAGCTCCTTATTCTCACCCTGAACAGGAAAATAGAAAGTAAGCTTGATTTTTGAAAGGGCTGCATGATTCTTGATCAATGTCCCAGTGATTTTCAATGGATTTGGCTCTGAAGTTTTTAAAGGACATGAATATTGTGCAGAGATGTTAGCTTGCATTGACCTCACTTGAACCAGCTTTGGGGCTGTAAGGAATATAGCTCTGTTAGGCTTAACCTAACCCATGAGTGAAGCTGAGGAAAAGGTTTAATGTGAGTGAAGCATGATGATGACGCACCCTGTGGCACATGTGTCTGAGAGAGCAGAGTGACTGCAAACAGTTAGCGTGGTTCCTGCAGCTTTACTGGGCAAGTTTAGCTTACTTTGTGCAAGGTCCATAAACGTTTTAAAGAGCCACCCAGTGAGAACTTGACACCTTTGTGAATACTCAGATCCTTTCAGTATGTGGTTGCATTAAATTCATAAAAGGTACTCTAAGGAGACCTCAAAGGAAAGGAAGAATGTGGTCTACCAAGAAATCTACCTGCTGGATGGAGATTTTGGACTGCCCATTGATTTACCTTCAGACTATGGCAGGGTGAGCAGGTCACTCAGTAAGGGGTAGTGGTAGCCTGTTTATTATTCATGTACTTCCCAGTTATCAATAATTTCACAGATCCTCACGACAAATGTTTCTTTGGCCCTGGCAAATAACTCCTTAAAAGACTAAAAGTGGCAATAGTGGGTCTTTGTTGTCATGAGAATATACTAAATCTAGGGTAAGAACTTCACCTAGAAGAACCCTAACCTCATGCATATTCCAAATACTCTACGCATTGCTCATCAGATTATCAATATTTATGAATTTCCCGTGTTTTATTTTCTGAAAATATACTGCCAAATTTGAATATATTTGAGTAAGATAAAACAAAAATGGTTCAGTGTAGATTTACATGTGTGATATATGAGATCATACAGAATGTACAGCTTTAGTGAATATTTCTAAATATATATGATTCCAAGCAAAACTTCTTTCTCCTTTTAATAATATTATTAGATATTTTAGAAAGAAAAATTTCCACAGTAAAAATAGAATTTTGAAAAAAGATAAAAGTCCCTAATAACTTAATTAATATGTCACAAGTTGTCTGTTTTGTCCATGATGCTGATTTGTAAGTCCTGGCCTCGTGGTCAGACTCAGGGGCCTGGTTGCTGCCTGTGGGTCTTGAGCTGAGCTGTGGCTGATCATCTTCCGAACAATCCATTGCAAAAAAACACAACTGCAATTTTTCTTTCTACACAATATTTAGGATGTTAGGAAAAGATTCTTCACTGAAAGGGTTTCCCAACATTTTAAGAGTCTGCTCAGGGAAGTGGTTGAGTCATCCTGCCTGGATGTACCTGAAAGGTGTGCAGGCTGTGACATTTAATGGCATGGTTTATTGGTGGACTTGGCAGCGCAGGGATAATGGTTGGATTCTGTGACCTTATGAGGCTTTTTCCAACCTAAATGATTCTATGAATCCATGATTTAGAAGTTTTTAAAAAACTAGTCCACTCTAAGTTCTAAAGCAAGGCAAGGAAACAGCATGTATATTTTTCTTTAGGTTTTTTAAAAAGAAAGAATTTTGTACATTTGTACATTTGTACATTTGTTTCTAAGACAAAACATCTCAAATTGTAGATGAAAAAATAGCACAAAATATTAGTTCTGAAAGATAAACAAATAATGACGTTAGAAGACATTGTAAACAACAATCTAAACTTCAGTGCTATTGTGCTTTAATATGCTACAGAGTATTTGAGAAATTATGTTATAATAATTTAATTAATTGCTAAGTTGCTTGTACAAAAAGCTGCCAGATATTTTATAAAACTTGTAAGAGTATAGCTTACTCCTATGATTTTTCTAATTGAATACCATCATACTACAATTGTACACAAGTAATTATATGCATCACTAATCCCCATCTTGCTCTCAATAAGTCTGTTCATATGAATAATGTTTACACATTTTGCTTCTAAATAGGAAATCAGACAATAAAGATAAAGGCTGTGAAATAAAATGTTAATAATTAGAAAAACAAAATAAAAGGCACTATAAAGAGCAGAAAACCCACAATGAAAACCCTGCTCCAGGATTTGAGTTCATATTTTTGAATAGCTGTTTTCCCATTCTTGAATATTTTACCTTTCATCTTTTTTAAGTGTATTTATCAGCTACCTTTTATGAAGCCTTGACCCTGAAAATGCTTTGAAATATGAACAAAGATTCTGAGAAATAAATTACCAACAAGAATAAAACATTAATTTTTATATGAAGAATTGGTAATGTTGCAGTTTGTGGTTTTATTTACAGTAAATATTTTATGAAGACTTACTTGCCATAAATTTAAAAGTCACTTGATAGAATAATATTCATAAAATTATTTACTAATAACCCTACCTATGGTCTATTAACAAGCACTTTGTTTTTCCCCAAAATTTTAATTTCAACAAAATTAAGAGAATAGGCATTCTTCTGTTCAGGAGTTATTAGAGGCTTGTGATCATGTCTCAGTTAAAAGACTTAGTAACTACATTTGACATAACACAAATTTTATGATGTTCAGTCTTAAGGATAAATGAAAATATTGTTTTAATGCTAAAAATTACAATAAACTATTTCAAATTATGCAACTGAAGAAGATTGGAAGGAAAGATAATCCCACTCATAAAAAATACCCAAAACCACCCCTCAACATAAGCATAAAAAATTATTTAAAAAAATTATACATTTTTTAACAGAAATTACCAAATTTTTATTTTTAACAATAAAAGCCCCAGGAAAATCAATTCTTGATTTTTCTTGTTATTTTATATATTTTTTAAGATTATCACAACGATTCGCTTTTTTCAGCTCCAGTATATTGTTAGAAAGAACATTAATATGTTTTGCAACATGTAAATTTCTGTGCAATCTATGCTGGTGTCTTTTTATCAGCTTGTCCTTTAGTCAAAATCAGTTGATGTGATCTGAAAACTGAAATTATAATCAACTGATACTTGGTAGCATATCTTTGTAATCCTTCACTGTAACTGTAATATTTTGAACTGTAGTGAAGTGATTAAAATAAAGTTACGAAATAAAGAAATTCATGCTATTACCACTATATAATTTGACAAAATTTTTTCTTCAGTAATATACAAAAAATGCTGTCTTTAAAGGTCTCTGAATTAATATCTCAAAATCTACCAGTGATGCTCAATCTTGACATAGCTTTCTCAGACTTATGTAACACAAGGGGAAAGAACACAATTTTTTTTTTCCTTTTACCTTTCAGTCTTTCAGATTTCAGTTTCACAAAACCTCTAAATTACTGTGGCCTTTCCTTTTAGTAAAAGTAAATTATGTCAGTTTTCCCAAAAGCTTCTATGTGGTTTGATTTTGTCATATTATTCAGCCCAAAATTATATCAAAATACCAAAAAAATTTGTACAGATCAGTATTAATGTGTACACCAGAAACAGTTTTAGTTGACAAAACAAAACCACAGTATTATAAGAATTTTCTTGCTTTCAGTGTTGCCCTAACACTTTCATCTACTGTGCAGGTTGCAAGCCAACTTAATGACTGCACTGGCAAAAACTGAAAAAATTTCTTTCCATTTTAAATGTTGTAACTGATCACACCATGCCCACTCACATCCTTGCAGTATTTATTTACTCTTCTCTGTGTTTGTAAATTTTTTTGTAATAAATGTTGCCATCAGAGATTTAAAGGAAGAAGTTTGATTTTTTTTTTTTTTGAGACGGTGGCAGTTCAGTGTTTGGCTTGCATTACAGGGCCTCTGATATTTGTTCTTGGTTTGTGCCAGACACATTAATTAGTTGGACAAATCATAGAACTGTAGAATAACACAGAATCTACAAATTTTACCCAAACTGGTTAATGTCACACCCAGAATGCTTCATAGATATATACAATGTCTAATTTGAAGGACAAAATAAATTCTTTTACTAGAATAACTGATATTTTGGAGAAAAAATTTCAGCCCAGAATTTCCCTCAGGTTTGAAAGCACTAAAAGGCATGTAGGAATCTCATTTGAAAACATTGATTTGTGCATAAAACTCCCTTTGAAACAATGTATCTGAACAACATTAAACTTGAAAGTGTTGGAAAATTTCAGAATTAAGTTTGTGGTCACATTTCATTCCAACCATATTTTTTTTCATCTTTTGATAGCCATGTATTGATTAAGAAAGGGAGATAAAATAAAAAGTCCTGTGCAAATGTAACCTGCTTGGTTGCAATGAATTCTAGTTATAACTACCCTTTTGAAACAGGAGGAGCTTAGGCTTCAGTTCCTTTGTGTCTTCTTAAATCCTTAATTTAAACGCATTCCTTTTTTAATTGCCATATTCTTGAGCAATATTCTTCAGCAGTGAGGGGTGGATCTCAGACCTGTTTTTAAAGATAAAGAGAACACTAAGCCACAGGAAGATCTGTGGGTTATAAAGTGTTGTAGTGTGTTTATAAAATTCTTGTTTTGTTCTCCTAGTTTATGTATAGTTTCCCCCTCTTGTATTGTGAGATGGTTCTGCCCTCCCCAGTTTTCCCACCACAGCCCTTCTGACAGTTTAGTTGCTATGGTAACCCCTGCCCCTGGTTCTGTCCGTTAGCTAAGTTATATAATTTCTCCTCCCATGTATGCCCTTATTTGGGGACTTTCTCTCCTCCCTGGGCCCAGTCAATCACCCCCCACTCCTCCCTACTTTCCAGAATCTTCTACTCTCTGGGGGTTGTGGTTGGCTGTGGTCCCGGGGCCCCTCCCTCACTCTATATGTATTGGATGTTTCTGCATGCCTGTTATGTTAAGTTCCTCCCTATACCCTTCCCTATTGGTCTGCTGGGGATCCCTCCCCTATCCACCCTAGGCTTTATAACCTTGCTTCTCCCGCCCCTCGGGGCCATTTTGCTGGTTGGTGTCCTCCCTGGTTGGTACCTCCGTGTCATCCAATAAACCGACCTTTCACCCCCAGCAAGGTGTGCGACTCCTTTCATCGTCCTTTCAGCGCCGTGTGATCCAATCCGCAATCCAACCCAGCCTGAGGCCAGGACGCCGAAGGGGGTTGGCCCTCCATGCGGTTGGGGTGTCGGCCACAGACCACCAGCTAGCCGGACTTTGCCCCCTTGGCCACATACGCACCGCCGCAGCTGGCGCCCAACGTGGGGCCCAAGAGTGGACATCTGGACAGTTGACCGCCGGACCCCGCGGATTGGAAATAAAATTTTCCTTTGGCCGTCCAGCTACCCCAGGTTGTAGCAGGCTCCGTTTTAGGGGCGGCGCTCCCTGGGGATCGAGGTCGCAACTCCCCGCACCCATCGAGGAGGACCTCGAGGACGAGGACCCCCGACTGGATTTTATTTTCGTCGCCGCTGGAAAGGTAAGCCCGGGCCCTGACCTGGGGACTCTCCGTGCTTCCCCCTTGCCTTTTTAACCCTCCCAAGGAGTTCATGCCCTGCCCTGGGGACCGACTCCCTCCCTTTTAACCTCAAGGGCTGAATCCCCCAACTCGGGGACAGTCCTCATCCCTTGCGTTTTTTATTTTTCCTTTTCCTGTGGGGCCGGTTTCCCCAGACTTGGGGCCCGGACCCATCACCCAAGATCCTTTCTTTCCTTCCATTGAACCCCCAGACTTGGGGACAGTGGGAGGAGCAGGGGCCAGCGGCGGGCGCGTCAGTGTTTTAGTTTTCCTTTGTTTTCCAAGCGGGTGGTGAGACATCAGTGGTTTTTCCCTTTCTAAGGCAGGCTTTCTGACTTAGAAAGAACCATGGGTGCTGGTTTAGGAAAAACCCAAAAAGGAGTTTATAATGTTGTTAAAGGTTCATTACTTCAGGGTGGGCATTCAGCCCCCAAGAAAGAGTTGAAGTTGTTAATAAAATGGGTCTTTTCTCATTTCCCCGAGGTTTCCCCAGAGATTGTTAAAGAGCCACGGTTTTGGGCAGCCGTTGTGGCAAAATTAGATAATGCCATCGACTCTGGGGAAACCAATCTGGCAACCGTGGCGTACTGGGCGCGCAAAGTGCAAGCTGCACTTCGCCCGCCTGGGGGAATGAAGAAAGGTCCCTCAAGTTCTAGTTTGGTCCCCGGTTCTCCCAGTTCAGTTACCCCTACCCCTTCATCCTTACCCTCTACCCCTTCATCCCTACCCTCTACCCATAGGCAGGAGCCCTCGAGGGGGATTCTAAAAGCCGGCAAGAAGCAGGACGTCCATCTAGCCCCTGCACCCCCTCGACCTGCTCGGCCTCCCCCTTCAAGGGACCCTGGCCAGGCCCCTTGGAGTTCTCTTTCCGTTCCCTCCTTCCCTGCACCCAAGTCCCCAGTTACTTCTCCTAAAGTTGTTCGGTTTCACGAGGACACACAAGATGGCTCCCAAGGAGCTCAAAATGGCGGAGACCACATGGGTTTTCCCGCCTTTACCCCTTCTTCTACCCCTAATCCCTTTCTCGCTAAACCCAACCCCTTCCTTGCCCCGGAACCAACCCTTCCTCCCGTTGCTCCTCCTCCGAGTTCTGTGACTCCTCCCGTAGCTCCTCCTTCGAGTTTCGTTGCCCCTCCCGTGGCTCCTCCTTCTTACCCGCCTTGTCCTCCGCCCTCGGCTCCTCCCAAAACTCCTTCCATTACTCCGCCCACAGTTCCGCCCCGTTTTAACTCCTCCTTCATCCCTCCCTTGAGTGTAGCTCCGCCTCCGAATACCACCCAGGGGGCGGAGCAGGGTGGTGTGCCGCGCCCATGCCCTCGTCCCACCTCCCTGCCTGACCCCGCCTCAACCTCCTCCTTTTCCGGTTCCCACGCTCCTCCTTCCGGTTCCCACGCTTGGGGTGCTGGGGGGAGGGGGGTGGATAACCGGAAGCCGGAGCAGGCGCCTATATTGGAAGCCGCTCCGGTCACATACCACCTGGGCGGAGAGGGGAGCCCCCAGGCTCAATGGGTGCCACTTGCACAGGCCCGGATCAAGGAACTGTGCAAGGCGCAGAAGGACTACTCCCGGGAGTCTGAGTACTTCCGGGGGTTGCTCCGTAATGCCCTTGCACAGGGAGATCTGGTGCCGGCTGACCTGAGGGCCCTCTTCTCCAGCCTCACTCGACCCATGGAGTTTAGGGTCTGGGTGGGTGAATGGAGGAGGGAGATCTTGGAGGTTCTCCCAATGCTTTGGGGGAATCCTCCAACATCTCACGACGCGGATGGTCAGGTGGTGACCCAAGACCATCTGCTGGGCGAGGGGCAGTGGGCAGAGGGGGCAGCTCAGGCCAGGGCCTTGTTCCCACAGCAGCTTATAGAGACCGCTAAGGCAGCGGAGCGGGCCTTCTATAAGCTAGCTGTGGTGACCTCCCAATGGGAGGACGACGAGATTCGGCAAGGGCCACAAGAGCCGTACATGGCCTTTATCGAGCGCCTCTACCGTTATGTGGAGTCGTTAGCAACCGGGGACTCAGATCGGGAAAACACACTCCTGAGAATGGCGTACAGCAATGCCAATTCGGAGTGCAAAAAGGCTATTCGGAGCCTCCCGAGGAGTCCCCGGCCCACGGTGGAGGCGATGATAGAGGCCGTGGTCGGTAGGGTTTCATTAACATCACGACCCAAGAGAACATCTATAGCCCTTGCCGAATGCCCTGAGCCTGATCTCTTCGACGTAGAAGCTGCCCCCGTCGCCGGACCGTCAACACCAGGGTCCGGCAGAAGAACAGCGGCCACCCACCCCTGCCACTTATGTGGCAAAGTAGGGCATTGGATGCCCCAATGCCCTATGAGAAGAGATTACCTAGAGTATAGGAGAGAAAGGGAGGAAAAAGAAAAACAAAAAAAAAACTAGGACATGAGCGCAGCCCCTCCCTGCGCAACGACAAAAGTGTGGCGGGAAATGCAACATCCGGCGGGGAGGGAGGAGAAAAGGGAGAACCGCCTCACACGCTACCGGATTTGACATACCTTATACCATTCACAAAGTATACCTGTGGAATTCAGCCCCAACCTGCACTTAACACCTTGTCCTCTGCTTCTCCATACAGGCTGCAGCTCACTAAAGATTTACATCTTCCTAACAGTAATGTGCAGCTGGTGTCTGTCGACCTCCAACATCCCGGTCACTGGAGGAAGCTTGGACGTTGCAGGTGGACCATCGTTGGAGACACCAAGCACACACCGCGAGACCTTTACATCGTCCCGGGACTGGTCACTACAGACCGGGACCGTTTCGCGGTAGGGCTGTACTGTGTCCGACCCCCACTCTTCCTCCCCAAAGGTCAAATCATCGCCCAGGCCATTCCGGTCCCTGAGGAAAATCAGCACAACAGACCGGCAGAGGATGGAACACCTATGACCGTGGCCTGGGCACAAGTCGTGGGGAGGGAGAAGCCCCGCCTGACATGTCAACTCTCGTTGGGCGGGGATCGCAAAATTGTAAGGGGTCTTCTGGACACAGGGGCAGATGTGACGATCATTCCCTCCCGGGAGTGGCCGTCACATTGGGGCTTGCAGAACGCGGCTGGCACGATCTCGGGTGTTGGAGGGCTCCAATTGGCCAAACAATCAAGGAGCGTTGTACAAATTAGGGGACCCGACGGGCAATTGGCTTCAGTACGCCCGTTTGTTTTAGATTACACCGAGCCTCTCTGGGGGAGAGACCTATTAGCCCAGTGGGGAGCCAAAATTGACCTACCTAAGGCTCCCCAGGTTTTTCGGGCAGTGGCCACTGAGGAGCGCCGGACCTGGAAGCTGGATTGGCTAACAGATGAACCAGTACAGGTCTTACAGTGGCCACTTAATAAACAAAAATTGAAGGCGCTCAACGAGCTCGTTCAGGAGCAGCTTCTTAAGGGCAACATCGTAGAGACCATGTCTCCCTGGAATTCTCCAGTGTTTGTTATAAAAAAGCCCAATAAAGATAAGTGGCGGCTCCTGACCGATCTTCGTCAAATTAATGAAAAAATAGTAGATATGGGGTCTCTCCAACCAGGGATGCCCTCCCCAGCAATGCTCCCCCGAAATTGGAATCTGGCTGTTGTAGATATCAAAGATTGCTTTTTCCAAATTCCTCTACACCCAGACGATGCCCCGCGGTTTGCATTCACGGTTCCTTCCATCAACCGTGAGTCCCCAGACAAGCGCTACCACTGGCGGGTCCTTCCGCAAGGCATGAAGAACTCCCCAGTGATCTGCCAGTGGTACGTCGCTTCTCTGCTGTCCCCAATTCGTACAGCCCTCGGGGATGCCGTCGTGATCCATCACTATATGGACGACATCCTCGTGTGTGCGCCCGACGATGATCTACTTGCCCATGCGCTTGGCCTGACAACCGATGCGTTGGTTGCTGCAGGGTTCGAGCTCCAAGCGGAAAAGATTCAGAGGATGCCACCTTGGAGGTACCTGGGCCTTGAAATTACTAAGCGGACCATTGTTCCGCAAAAATTGGCTATCCGGACAAAAGTCCAGACCCTAGCGGATGTCCACCAACTGTGTGGGTCTTTAAATTGGGTGAGACCCTGGCTAGGCATTCCCACCGAAGACCTAGCCCCCCTTTTCAATTTGTTGAGAGGGGGAGAGGGGCTTAGTTCCCCTAGGGTTCTCACCCCAGAGGCTCAGGTAGCTCTGGAGAAGATCCAGAAAGCTATTTCGGCTAGGCAGGCCCACCGGTACCATCCGGGCCTGCCATTCAAATTCATCGTACTGGGAAAGTTGCCACACCTCCATGGCATCATCCATCAGTGGGACGAAAGTTCAAAGGACCAAGGCTCAGGAGATAAGCTCTTAATCATAGAGTGGGTCTTCCTGAGTCACCATCGGTCCAAAAGAATGACAAGGCCACAAGAGTTGGTAGCCGAACTGATCCTCAAGGCAAGATCGAGGATCAGGGAGCTGGCAGGATGCGATTTCGCATGTATTCACATACCAATTAAATTGGAAACGGGCCAATTAAAATTGAAGACCTTGAATGAACTGCTGCAAACAAATGAAAGCCTCCAGTTTGCATTGGACAGTTACACCGGGCGCATTGCGGTCGATCGGCCGGCCCACAAATTATTTAATTCGGAGTTCAAATTGTCACTGAAAAAGGTCCAGAGCAGGGAGCCACTGGATGCTGTAACAGTTTTTACAGACGCGTCTGGAGCATCCCACAAGTCAGTGATGACTTGGAAGGATCCTCAGACTCAGCGGTGGGAGACCGATGTTACCATTGTGGAGGGTTCTCCACAAATCGCTGAGTTGGACGCAGTCGTTAGGGCATTCCAGAAATTCCCAGGACCTTTCAATTTGGTCACAGATTCCGCTTACGTCGCCGGTGTGGTGTCCAGAGCTGAATCTGCAGTTCTTCAGGAGGTCTCCAACCAAAAATTATTTGATTTGCTCTCAAGGCTCGTCGACTTGGTCTCCCACCGAGAGCATCCATTTTATGTGATGCATGTGAGATCGCACACCGATCTGCCGGGGTTCATTGCCGAAGGCAACAGTCGTGCTGATGCCTTGGCCGCAGCTGCAGTTGCGATGAGCCCGCTCCCAGATGTGTTCGGCCAGGCTAAGATCAGCCACCAACTCTTCCACCAGAATGCGCCTGGCCTGGTCCGGCAATTCAACCTGACCCAAGACCAGGCTAAGGCGATTGTGGCCACATGCCCACAATGCCAGAAAGATCAAATGCCCGCCATTGCCTCGGGGGCTAATCCCCGAGGTTTGGCGAGCTGTGAGGTGTGGCAGATGGACGTAACACACATCCCTTCCTTTGGTCGATTGTGTTACGTCCATGTCTCAGTGGACACCTTCTCCGGAGCTATCTACGCCTCTGCCCACACAGGGGAAAAGGCCGCGGATGTCCAGAAGCATCTGCTTCAGGCGTTCGCGGTCTTGGGCATCCCTAGGGCCCTCAAAACTGATAATGGCCCAGCGTATACGTCCAAGGAGCTGCGGAGCTTCCTACAGCAATGGGGAATAGTGCATAAGACCGGCATCCCCTATTCCCCGACAGGCCAAGCCATGGTGGAGAGGGCCCACCAGAGCCTGAAAAAGATCTTAACGCGTCAGCAAGCGGCCGTGAAGGTGGAGACCCCCCACGTCCGGTTGTCAAGAGCTCTTTACACCCTCAATTTCTTGAATTGCTCTTTTGACAACCAGAACCCTCCAGTGGTCCGGCATTTCGGCAGCCACCAGCAGCTGCAGCCTAAGGCCAGGCCTCCGGTCCTTGTCAAGGATCCGGAGACCTGGCGGACAGAAGGGCCTTTCGACCTGGTGACCTGGGGGAGAGGATATGCTTGCGTGTCCACTCCCTCAGGCCCCCGTTGGATTCCATCAAAATGGGTCCGGCCCTTCGTCCCGAAGCAGAGGACCCAGAAAGGGGCTGTGCCACAGGTACAGGTGGCGTGTTGGCGGCGGCGGAGGAAACCCTCCCTCCGGAGATTTTCTTACTCCTCCAGTCTCCTCCCTATCCCTGAAGAGCCATCACCTCCTTCTTCCCCTCCTCCTTTCGACTTCCCGCTCTTTTGGGACTCCAGACCCTCCTCGCCTGTTTTCTCCCGATCCTCAGGAGACCTCAACCTTTTGTTTGAGGCAGAACCGTTTTAGTGAATTCCCTATGCTTTCACCATTTCTCTTTTATTTTAGCACATCTCCCCGATGGCCCCCGCTTTGACATCGCTGGCTCCCAACCCTGGCTTTCTACTAGCAATACTGACGACCTACGGACTCCTGTTGCCCTCTTCGGAGCCGTGGGTCATCCCCCAGCCAAAGGTCAACGTCTGGCGTGCCTTGGCTCAATCCCTGGGGCAAGATCATATCTGCCTGGACACCGGCGCAGCAGAGGACCCGATGTCGTCTTGCCTTGTGGGGATCCCTTTCTCTCCGGGCGAGTTCCCTTCCGCTTTTCAATCTGCCCTTTCCCCTATTTTGGCCCGGAGCCTCACCATACTCCCCAGTTTTGACTCCTCCAATGCCTGGAGAGACGGAGTAGTCAGGCTGGATCCTGCACCCTCCGAGCCCACAGAACTACACCTTCTCGGTTCCGCCAATTCTTCTATTTGTTTTCAATTCGATTACACTATTACCCCCATTGAGAAGGGTAGTGAGGTGGTCCAACAATCCAAGCTAGAGTACCAAGCCAGTCAGTGGTGTCGGGCTGTTCTGAAGATCAGTGGCCCCACCACTACTGGACGGACCCCTTACGCCCTTCCTAGGGGAACATTTTTGATTTGTGGCGACCGAGCGTGGGCAGGCATCCCCTCTGGTCTGGTCGGAGGGCCGTGCACATTGGGCCGGTTGACGCTGTTTACCCCCAACATGACTCAAATTATTAATTGGAAAAGAACTAACATCACATCCGAATTGGGCAGAGCTAAAAGAGATCTCAAAGATCTCACAGAGGATTGTGATGATGAAATTACTCATTGGTCACATTCAAAATCTGTCGCCTTTACCATTTTATTGCCTTGGGTATCGGTGGCAAAGTCTCTAGGTGAATTGGGCCGCCTAGAGTGTTGGGTGGCTAAACAAGCCAATCTTACTTCAGCCGCGCTATACGACCTCCTCACCGACGAGGAAATAACAAGGAAGGCGACGCTCCAAAACAGGGCAGCGATAGACTTTCTATTGCTGCTCCATCACCATCATTGCGAGGAGTTTGAGGGCCTCTGCTGCTTGAACCTGTCCTCAAGAGCCGAGGACGCCAGACACTCCATCAAACGTCTTCAAGACCTTGTCCACCAAGTGAAGTTGGAAACATCGGACTGGCTGGGGGACATTTTTAAGGGTTGGGGCCTTAGCGGGTGGGCCAGTTCTGTTATAGAAACTGTGTGTAAAGTTGTTTTAAGTTTCATTATACTCTTAGTTTTCGTTGCCTTGGTCCGCGGCTTGGTAAAAAGACTGATAGCCAAAATAGCCTCGCCTGAAGTGAACCACGCCATCGTTCCACAGAATGAGTCCGTCGAGCTAGAGGACCTCTCCTCGGAGGCCAGAGAAGCTGCGGATGAGGAGGGGGCGACCACGCCGCCCCCCGAACATTCATGGGCGAGCGGACTCCAGCTTGAGGAAGGCGAGGCTTGGCCGGACCAGCCGCGGGTCCCTGTGTTTTAGGTTTATACAGATTTCCCATTCCTTTATTTTATTTGTTAAGAAACGGGGAGATGTTGTAGTGTGTTTATAAAATTCTTGTTTTGTTCTCCTAGTTTATGTATAGTTTCCCCCTCTTGTATTGTGAGATGGTTCTGCCCTCCCCAGTTTTCCCGCCACAGCCCTTCTGACAGTTTAGTTGCTATGGTAACCCCTGCCCCTGGTTCTGTCCGTTAGCTAAGTTATATAATTTCTCCTCCCATGTATGCCCTTATTTGGGGACTTTCTCTCCTCCCTGGGCCCAGTCAATCACCCCCCACTCCTCCCTACTTTCCAGAATCTTCTACTCTCTGGGGGTTGTGGTTGGCTGTGGTCCCGGGGCCCCTCCCTCACTCTATATGTATTGGATGTTTCTGCATGCCTGTTATGTTAAGTTCCTCCCTATACCCTTCCCTATTGGTCTGCTGGGGATCCCTCCCCTATCCACCCTAGGCTTTATAACCTTGCTTCTCCCGCCCCTCGGGGCCATTTTGCTGGTTGGTGTCCTCCCTGGTTGGTACCTCCGTGTCATCCAATAAACCGACCTTTCACCCCCAGCAAGGTGTGCGACTCCTTTCATCGTCCTTTCAGCGCCGTGTGATCCAATCCGCAATCCAACCCAGCCTGAGGCCAGGACGCCGAAGGGGGTTGGCCCTCCATGCGGTTGGGGTGTCGGCCACAGACCACCAGCTAGCCGGACTTTGCCCCCTTGGCCACATACGCACCGCCGCAATAAAGCATCAGATCTTGTAATTAAATACTTATATTTCCAAAAGAAACAAACATGAACTGCAATTTTAGTCTTTTTTGTTCCATCACTTAATGACTTGTGAATGTTTAACTTGACCAAAATCAGATGTACTGATTCATTTTTCATGTCTATTACTTTTAGCAGTTCCATTTTCTTATTTTTCTCATAATACAAGCCTATTAAGGGTGCTTTGGTCGTCCCTTTCACTTCCTTGCTTCAAAGGTCAGTAGAAAGACTAGTGAAAATGCAGGCAAGACAGCTCTGTTCTGGTACCAGTGCCAGGGGAAAATAAAAGTCACTATTCTGATTACATAGACCTTGACTTTCAGAAGACATAAATTGTGAAACCTGCAGTCACCAATTCTCTAATCTTATATCTAAATGCTTTCTCAAAAGACTAAGTAAAGATAAACAGACAACAATATCATCATACTCTAGCAGTTTCTCAGTAGAGAAATCTGATTTAGTGTGCAATTACTTTTACTATGACAGTTCGGAGTAAGGATAAGCAGGCTCTTTCAATGGAAGCTGTCAGTCTCAGTGTGGTGGTTTAAGCTTTGCCTAATTAACAGATAAAGAGTTGGGTTAAATGATCTGGTAGTGGGAACTTTAATTCATAGTCACGAACCTCAAAAAACATTTCAGAAAAAAAAAAAGTGAAACTATTATATCTTTTCTTTAAGGCCCCAGAGCTGGATGCAGAACTCCAGGTCGTGTCTTACATCCTTAGTGAAGAGAGCTTGGGAGGATTGGGATTGTTCAGCCTGGAAAAGAGGAGGCTTTGGGGGTGACCTAGTTACAGCCTTCCACTACCTGAAGGGGTCTTAAGGAAAGATGGGGTAAGGCTATTTTCAAGAGCACATATAGGACGAGCACATTTCCATTTTTTCTTTTATTTGCACCTCTCATTCACAGATATAAACTGTCAAAACTCAAAGTTGAAATTGTTCGTATGAATATGCATCTAAACTTCCACAGTTATTTAACATTTATAATTATGAGTTAATGTTCACCATTCAGAGACTTCTGCAGCTGAATAATGTAGTCAATATTTTTTGCCTTTCAGAAGTAAAAAGTCTAAGAATACTATCAAGGCGTGAAAATGTCTCAAATAAATTTTTAAAAATGTTAGAAAAAACAAATGATGCCTACTGTTTTCGAATAGAAGAACCATAGGAGGGACCTCTATGACATTATCAGATTCTGCATGTGTCCCTTCAGTGTTAGAAGAAAGGTAATGATATCTTTAACTACCTGTCCATTTGTCACTATTCATCAGTAAGGTAAGAGGAAATAAGTTTTTCTGTGATGTCTTTATATCATTAATAACATAAAAATATAAAAGGAAAATTTTTTTGCCAAGGGATATTCTATTTGAAAAAAGTACAAAATGCTTTGGGTATTCTTGAAGTGTTCAGTATTGAAGCCAATTGCATTCCATTAGCAACAACATTACTTTATCTTTGCTAACGATCAGGTGAAATTTCCTGAGACTCTTATGCAAAGGATCTTGAAACTGGCTAAACAAAGCTGCTCCAGCATCTTTCTTTGATGCTGACTCCATAGGCTATTTACTCATTCTCTTCTTATCTTTCTTTTGCACTCTAATTGAAATTGGATTATTTGCTCTTTCTTTGCTGAAGGTGGTTGCTCTGAGCACATGCTTCAAGACACTGACATTTCCCTGTATTTTGTTTACTATGGGAGCCACCTCCTAAGTTAAAATTCCTCATTATATTTATTCTCTGAGACAAAGTTTGTAGGAAGGGATAGTAACTGAAAAGCCCATAGAATTTTAAAAAAGTTTTCAGAAAACAGCCTCCATTTAGCTGTTAGAAGAGAAACAACAATCACACAATCTAGCAACAATTCAAGAGCAATTTTTCTGGGTTTAGCTTGAATCTGCTCCTCAATTAGACAGTTTTAATAAAGAGCTAGGTAGCAGCTGCAAATGAGGAACCATTTTAGCATGGGAACAATGACAATGTTAGTATCTGTAGGACAAGATACCATCTGTCCTGAGGAAGAAATGAGAACTGTGGAAAGCCCAAAATTATGAAATAAACATTTTTAATTACTTGATTTATTTTTCTTAAAATTTAAGTCAGCTATGAATTTCAACTACCAGAATCTTAAGAAGGTGTTTCATTGAACTTCAGTCAAACCTTAGATTTTTAGTGAAAGTATTGTCCCATTGGTAACTAGGCATGGATAGCCTTAATTACTTATTTTTATCCCAGCTTGTTTGGATGTAAGACTTATATACTTTAATCTTCAACAAAATTATTCAGTATACTACATTCCCTTTTCTTTCTTCATATATATATTGGTTCTGAAAATGAATTTAGTAAGATCAGGGACTGTTTGAGTGTTAGGAGAAAGCATTGTTCCAAGACAAACTCTCCTTTCATGAATATTATCTCGATTTCATTGTAAGGAAACAAATTTCAGCATGCAGCAAACAACAACTTAAGTGTAGAAAAACCATAATTTTCTTTTGCACTTTTGTCTGTTTATAGGAGGAATATGATTTCTTTTCAGACCTTGCAATAGAGAGAGACCTTCTGTGAACAAAACCGTTGTCATTTTATTGCAACAGTTCCATACTGCTGTCTCCTTATCGCAGAAGTTCCATAACTTCTTGGTGTTTCTCATGGACATCTCCTCCAAGCACTGACTCTTTCTTCTTCACTAAGTAGTCAACTAACTCCAGTTCCCATCTCAAACAACCAACCCACTCTTTTATAGCACTCTTCTTCTCATTGTTACAGCTGTGGCCTGTTAAAGCCAGGCCTGTTCCTAATATTTTATAATTAACCCAGCTGCAACTCCTTAGGGGCAAGAATAATTTCTACACTATCTTCATTTTCTTATATTCTATCACATTACACAGAATTACTTTTTAGACTTTTGAGAGAAACTCAAAAAAAATTGTAATATATAGCTAGAGTCTTAGCTATCAAGGCCTTTAATTCAAGGATAATACCAAAGAAAATAGCACCTTTAATCATGTTTTATTAGTAGGTGAAACCAAGTTCCTGGTCCCTGATAGCAGTGTGGTGACTGTATTACTTACAAAATGGATCCAATAGCAAATTTACATAATTTTGTAAATTAATAGAGTAGAGTAGTCCTTGCCAATTAGCTATGACACCTTTTGAGAAAAACTCTTCAACAATATTGCAATTGTATTGTTCAAGTAAAGCCAAATCTCATTACATTATTTGCTAGTCCTATTTGTGTTTTTCAAGCTTTAAAAGATTTTAAAAAATTAACACAAGTGCTTTTATCTCTTGAAAAAAAAAAAAAGTTCAGGTAAAAATTAAGGCAAAAACATTGATTGCCATAAAAGTCCACCTCTTCAAAAAGTTAGAGAGGTCTAGTTTTGGTTTTGGAGAATATGTAAAAATTGAAATAAAAATGTATCAAAAAATATCAAATAAAGGAATTTCATTAAAATGAGAGGGAGATTCATTTTAATTGAATGTTTTTTAATGATAAAATGTAATTAAGGAGGTTTTGTTCATGAAAATTTGGGGGGGGGCGTAATTTTTCAGTTGGCAGTAACGCTCATGAAAGCAATAATTTAATAAAAAAATTTTAAATCTGCAGTTCAGATTTCTAGAAGCCACTTTGCTTATGAAAGATTTGGCTAAATGTCAGTATATATACAATCACATTTAATTTTTTTTCCTTGAAGTGCTCACAAACATCCAACCATGATCAGAAGAAGAAATCCCACTAAATTTTATCTAATAACTACTACAAACAATTTCAATTTAAGTGTTCTCATGATTGAATTTATTTAATTATCTAGAGAAGAACATTTTCATTTAAATATAGTGATATTAGTAGGGTTTCCTTGGTTAATTTTGCTTTTTCCATTGACTGATTGTATTTCAGCAAGATAACATGAAAACCTGTGTTCCTGAAAATAGTAAATAAACAACTTACACTGATGTTTTAGTTTAGGTCAAGAATAATTTTGAAGTGATACTCTTAATTATTCTCACTCTTCACACACATCCTTATCACAGAGTGGTTTCAGAGTGTCAGCTGTTTCCATTCTGGATGAAAATTAGGCCAAACACAGAAAAGAAACATTTCTAGTATTTTCTACCAGCTAAAATTTCACAAAGCCAGGGCCCCAGTCCAGCACTAGCAAGAGCAAAGCCTCAAATGGTGCGGACACTGCATTTTCAGTATTTATTGTTTGTGTCTGAAGGCCATCATCCACTGAGATGCACCAGTTACTACACCCTCTAAATATTTAGGTCTCATTCAGGTAGGAAGCTGTCAGGGAAAGAACAGAATGTCCACTCAAAGTGTTATTAGCTCAAATGGAAGTAATTTTAAAATCCTTTCCATTATTTCTATTAAGAGTTAATATTTCGATGCAAGCAAAATGAATGAAATATTTTTGAGGGCTTTTAAAAGGATGTGATTCTATTCTGCCACCTGACCTTGAATGTGTTTGAAATCATACTTTTCCAAGACATGTTTGCTTATTCTGTCTTGTAGCAGAGGCAGGTTTTACTTTTAATCTGCCTTTTTTATCAAGAAATTCAAGTTTCTGTGCCTCTTTCATAGTGGAATCACGTGGGTCAACAATACTGGAAAATTACCATTTCTTAGGTGTTGCTATTCTTTTCTTTTTTTTCTTCATACAGGATACTGTATAGTACTCTTCATACAGGATATGTATAGTACTCTTCATGGATCATATTCTGTTTGAAATACAAAACAATAAATTGAGTTCAAGATCAGTTTGAATAGTAAAAAATCCAAAGCAATAACCCCTAATAATGCATCATGTAAGGCAAAGAGAAGTAAAGAAAAACTATATGTATTCTGTTCATATCTAGGCTTAAACTGTTCAAATTTTTTGCAAGTTCCAGAAATCCTAGTTATTGATATTTCTGGTTGGAAAGAAAAGAGAAACAGATTTTACTTCAGTAATAGATTTTCCCCTGTTTTTCTGCTTGAGATTCATAACCAACTCTTGTTTGCCTGAAAAATATTTTTTTCCTTCTGAAGAATCCCGTAGTGGTACTCTCTTCTAGGCTTGCTCAGAAATATGACTTCCAAATAAAGATATTCTCTTCTTTTATAAATCTCTTAATCTACAAGTATTATTATTGACATTTTCTCTTTGTTTGCCTTCTTTTTCATTTGAATATACCCTTTTGTTTATGTGTGTGGAGGCAATCTGCAAAATAATAACAATAACAATAATAATAATAATAAAGTAACTTTTAGGTGATATGTGTGTTGAGACAGAATGCCTCCTCCCCTCTCTTTTTGTATAATGTCTGTGCTTACACTGGAACTGAACAGCAATTTCAATAATTGGAAAAGTATTACTGTTAGCTAATAGGAGTGACAAATGAGAAAGTCCTTACACTGCTGCTGTGAACATTATAAAGCACATATAAATATTCTAACCTGTGCAGGAATACCAGAAATCAGCAACTAAAGGACAGCCAGGGCAACAGGTTGCAAACTACACAGTGATATATTCCCTTTTGTGGCCCTTGGGAACTACTTTAGCAATAGAGTGGCAATATAGGTACAACTAAGATATTTATTTTGATATTGTTCCCTGTTTTCTCCAGCTTCATATACTCTTTCCCCTCCGGGGTAACTGTACTTAGTGTTGTAGATTCTGTAAGACATTTCAGCAATTGTCACATATAAATATTTGAATTATCCCTTGAAGACACCTTGCTGAAGAATTGTGGTGAATTGGGATCTGAGTGATTGAACATGCAAATTGTAATTGGTATCAACAGCAATGATAAGAATCTGTCTAGGTAGCAATCTGGTTTGTCTATGAATGAGAATCCCTTCTGATTATTATACGCATTATAAATGCAGGCGAGGATATCATAACAAAATTTTAAGTAAGAAGCATTACTTCCAAAATTATTTTGTCCCAAATTTCTATTTTGAAAAATATGTGAAACAGTACAACTCTTAAAATAAAAGTAAGTTACAAATATTCCTTGGGCTTCAACAAATGACAGTGTATTAAAATAAGCTATGGCGTGTATCAAATGAAACATTATTTCCACAAAACAAAGGGTCTAAACTCTAAGAGCTTTTAAAGAGATTTCAAAGACTTAGTTGAATTAGAAAAGATTTGTAGAGGAACATCTAAACTGGGGAGAAAATGCTTGCAATTAAGCACTTTTAGAGGAAAGTACCTGAAAAACTCATCTCAACTCCAATAAATTACATATTTCATGCTGTTGCCTTGCTGAGATGAGGAATGTCTGCATGGTACATTGAGGTAGGAGGTATGGAACAATTTACAAACACATGCTGCCTTCAAATTATAGCACTCTTGTTTTAAGTAATTGTTTGCACATTGTCAATATTGATTACACTAAGTATGTTATTAAAAGACGGCATTTCCTGGGAAGGAGAACAACATGGCTCAGTGGATAAGATATTCATCTCTAGAAACAGACATCCTTTGAGTGATCATTTGGAAAAGAATATTAATATTTTTACTTGAGTTTGAATTTAACTATAGTGTAAAATCCCTACATGGTTAAAAAGATTGGCTAGCAGGTTTTTGCAATGACTGTGAGGTTATGATATAAATAAGAAGTACAGAAATACATATCACAGAGATTAACTATGTATGTCTGAGAGATTAAAAGGCAGGAAAGAGTGTTCACAGAACTAGTGACCCATAAAGTCCAGTTTAAAGCACGAAGTTTTATTTTCTGCGCAATTATTTGTCCCTAATTTAGCAAATGACATGAATGCTCAACTCTTTTCCATATTAGCACACTGAACTTAACCTAAGTTATTTCATTGAATTCAATGAAGGTAAAATTTGATCTCTAGGAAATTAGATTATATATTTAAGATGTCCATCAGATAGTAGTAAATAGGTGTATTATAGTTTTCAAAAAGAAGAGTAAAATTCTCCAGTTGTCTTCATCCAACCACTGACCCTTGTTTTCAACATGAAACAAAGTCAGTTGATGGTTTTGAAGGCCATTATTTTGGTAGTAGGGATCAATAGTCTACTGAGCTTGTAAAGCTCCTGAATGAATGAAAATTTGGGGCCAGTCATGTGCATTGCATATACGAAGTACCTCACATCACATATAGTAAATACACCACAAAAAACCCATTGTGAACACATTGTTTCCCATCAATAATATTATTACAATATTCAGAAAAACAATCCACATCCTTAGAAACCAGCAATTTTTAAAAAAGAGCACCGATGTGAACTCAGACCTAGAACATTGATATGAACTCATTCCTCTAGAAAAGGGCTCTTTTTTTATTAATTTTAGTCATACTAAGTAGTCACTGGTAGTGATACTACTAAGTAGTCTCATACTCTGTGGTGGCTTTGGTTATCTGAGTGCTGAGTATGTAGTTTGTCCCCTTACAAAAACCCAATTCTGTGTTGAATGGAACACACCCACCTGTGTGCCGGTTGCCTCTAAAGAAGATTCTTGGTTATACCAGAAAAGTTCAATGGATGACTTGACAGGTTTTAGGCTGATAAGAAAAGCTACCTTGAAATGTAGACACTGCCATAAAATTCAGAGATTCTTGAAATTCCTATATGCACCTTAATTCATGTGAAAAACATATTTAATACTATATGGAACATGATTTTTTGCCCTCAAAAGTCTGCACTTTAGGAGAGGCAGAGATTATAAATACACTTCAACCACTGCTTCTTTTGGGCTTCCCACTCATTTAAATGATATTAGTTCCAGGCTATTTTTCTAACCATGTCCCAGAGAATAATTCCTTGAAGTTGTCCTGTAACACTGAACAATTACAGCTCAGGAATAACCAAGGAACAAAGTTGATCAGAAAAACTCCAAGGAATATCAGAAAGAGAGAAATACTTAAAAGTGAAATCTTTACCAGAAACAGACTTTTAGATACTACTAAAAACAAAATGTTGCACAGTGCGATAGAGGTCATCTGTTTGCTGATTTTAAAATATATTTTTTTATATCAAATAGAAGTTTAAATCCAAATAATTTATTCAAGTTCTTGGTAATTTATGATTTGTATCAGCAAGCATTCTAAGCTACATTTTACATGGAATTTTCACTTTTATTCTGTTCTTGTTCTTTGCTAATTAAGAAAAAGATAAAGCAGTTTCTGACCAGTTATAAATAAACATGAAGATAAAGACAAAAGGGTGTATCATCCTTTTTGAAGATGGAATAATTATATTTTGCTATGGTTATCTCAATTCACATTATTCTTGTTAACCCTCAGTAATACACAAGTATTGCTAAGTTAGAATTTAATGATAAATACATATTTACAGCTGAACATTTGTTAAATGAAGCACCATTTCTTAGTAATTACTAAATACATATTTAATATTTATTGTTCATCAATATTTGGTAATTGATTCAATTTTCTTAGTTAATATTACTCATATTATACAAAAGGAGCCAACATGCATGTTATAGAATAAAACAAATCTGTTTTAAAGTTGTTGTCTAATGGTAATTAACAAGCAATTTATTAATTTCCTCTTTCATGTGTTTTCTTTTGATGAAAAAAATGGATTGCATTGAACAGCATGGGAATTACCTGATTTTGAGTTGATTAACAATTTAATCACACAGATATTGGCTGGTTTCCTTTATAAGTCAGGTAATGGTCAAAGCAGCCTACTTCTAACCTTTATGTCTTCTTGATTACAAATACCAAATTTCTCCTGGCACTTGGGCATCTGACTGTGGCAGAAACAAATACTGTTGGTGCATGTACTTGATCAAAACTGAAATCTCACCTAAAGACATGTCAACTGCTTCTCAATTTATTAGAACTGATAGGTAGCACATCCTCAAGAGATCTTTAAGCTACCTTATTTTTCTTGACTAAAACTCAGGAGACTACAACAAAAATTTTCAATTTAGTTGCATGGTCATATCTATTCTCCCAGAATAATATTTTGTACCATTTCCAAATGTTACCAAAATATAGTAAAATTTCCATTCTGCATACATAAAGCCTGATCTTCCTAATATTTCTTTCTAAAAGCTTAAAGTTTTCATCAGTTTCTGTGAAGAGTGCACATTTTCTTCCATATTTTGATTAATAATATTAAGATACTAATTCTTCACAGCTATTCCTTTGTTGCTATTGTCAGGATCTTCAAAAGTCTCTCTATCAATCAACTGCAGTTGAAAAAAAATACATTATTATTTTAAAGCTCCACTGACATGACTAGCCTACCTACATGACTGAATGTCAGAAATGACTATCATGGTGTTTGTCTCATAAAACTAAGTGCTTAAATGTCTCACTTTGATAAAATGTAGATCTAATTCTGCCCAAATGAAATGTAACTCAAAATCTCTTTGATAGTTTGTTGCACAGGTGTTAAGAAGGCTAAAAAAAGCAATAAGCCTGCAGTTTTACTTGTTAATTAATGTTAGACATAGTAAAACCTTATGAAAGAAAGGCCTTGTAAAATCAGGCCTTGTTACTTGGGCTGAGCTAACCGCTAGCCTGATAAATTCCTGTGAGAAAAGAATTGTAACGGTGAGAATCAGTTAGCATAACAATCTATTCTTGTGGGAAGACAGTTTGCACCTGTGCAGAGAAAGATGCTACCCGTGTGAAACACCCACTTCCCAGGAGACAAAAATGTAAACATACCTAGAAAAGGTTTGATGGACACATACACGAGCCATTACCAACCAATGAACTGTGTTTCTGTGAATTGCTGACCAATTGGAGTTAAACACAGAGCCTTATGATAATCATATAAATATGAGCTATGTGAATAAAGATTCAGCTATTCTGCATGAAAAACAGATGTCTTTGTCCATCTCTTTGTGACAAATTAATATGTATTAATGTCTTAATTAAAAGTGTTAGTAGTATTTAGCCATGATCACTTTTCCTGTATGATAGAAGTCAAGGCACAGTGTGTGATTAAAACATAAGATGAAAATATTGTGCAATATAAAAAGTCTGTTTACCTTGATATTCATAAATCTGATGGTAGCCAGAAACACTAAAGGAAGATTGCACGTACATCAAAGTGTATAGTAGAGGGGTTCTTCGGTGGGGGGACAGTTCTTATTTGCTCTTTCAGTTTGTAGCAATTTGGGGCTTAGAGATTTTTTTTTGGACTCACAAATTGTAATTTTAATGTTTAATACCTTTCAGTAAATTTGTGTCTCGTAAAATTGTCTAGCAACTTTTTGAATTCAAGATTGTTCTGGGCAACCATGAGTCTCTGCAGCAATGTTTTATATTATTGAGTAACACATAGTATTCCATTTGATTTATTTAAATTTGTTACAATTTTTTTAAGTAATTCTCTCTTTTCATTTAAATTTGTTCAAATATTTGCTTGTCCTTTTTATCACTGAGTTAGCATTTTCAGTTACATCTCCTTAGAAATTCTAAGATCTCTTTTCTGGAAAAGTAATAGATAATTTAAAGGGTAGCATTTTATACAGATTTTTTGAGGTTGCTTGTTTACCTACAAATCATTTTATGGCTATTCATACTGAATTTTATCTGCCAACTTACTGCCCATCATGAGATGTTCCTGTACCTTTTCACAATTTTATTTTCACTATCCTGTAATACTTTGCATACATGTCAAAGTCTGTCACCTCATTCATTTTGCCTTTTTCTAAGCAACTTATGAATATGTGGAATGTCAGTTCTGTAAGCAGATCCTATATTTTCATCAGTTCTTGAAATTTCTTATAATGTGCTTTCAGGCCTTATGGCAGGCATGAATGGTGTTTGTTAAACATTTCATTTAGAACATCAATTTCTCTGCAGCAAGAACAAAACAAATCATTCCCCGTTTCAGGAAATACCTGTATCATGAGTTTATTTAAAATGGTGGTGGTACATACCTGGCATGCATAATCTAAGTAATTCAGCATCTAAATTATCTATTTTGAAAGCTCTGAAAATAATCCCATAAAATTATCAAATAACTTAAGAAGTATTCTAAGGCATATATGTATCAAAAAATTGCAAAAAGGCTTGTTTAATGTCAACCTGTAGTATGCTTTTATAGTCGGTGGAAAATTATAAGTTGCTATTTTTATTTGCTGTTTATCCTCTCCTAGACATCTATCTTAAAGTGAAACTCCTGCTTGATTGTCTAGTTTTCATTAGTTATATCAAGAATACATGTTCTTCAGTTTGGAAAAGTTTGTAGCTTGCAGATGGCTGAAGGTAAAATTCTGTCATTCTTATTTCAGTTAGAATTAGTGCTGAATGAATTGCCTATTAATGTTACAAAGAACATATACCCTCCATTCAGAGAATAAGAACACTTTTGGTCTACAAGGAATAAAAGACTAAAAGACTTAGGGACATGATACAAGCACAGTAAGGTTTTGTACAAACCCAAATGGATGGAACAAGTCTAGATGAAGACAATAACTGGGAAAGAAAGAGAGCAATCGTCTTTCTTTTTTTTTTGTTTTTGTGTGTGTGTATCATTAACTTCCAATAATAGACAGTTTAGAGAATCAGTTGTAACTCCCTTTTTTGTGAAACCTAAGGGAAATATAGAAAAGGAAAATCACCTTCAAAACATATAGTACAAAGAATATGAAATAGAAAATTTATATTAATTCTAGAAAATGTGATTGTACCTAGACAATATTTGCACTGAGCAGCCAAAAAGTGAACAAGGTCAGGCCATTACTATTGTTTGCATTAATGCCGAGTGCTCCATCTGTGTTGATCTGCGTGGCCACACAGATTTATTGTGAGTACATGAGCATGTGCGTCTGCCAGGGATGCATGCTCAGCTTCATCAGTCATTAATAACAGCATCCCAGAATTGTGTTTACTGAGCTACTGAATTCTTCAGCTCCTAGTAGTAGACATGACAGAAAAAATATGGTAAATTTCATTTACTATATGCACCATTTAAATGTAAATAAAGGCATATAAAATAGTAATAGATTCTGACTACATTTTCTGTTCCAATACTCTTCACAGTCTGTTGCTTGGCTGCGCATCAGTGAGTGCTACATATTGTCCTTCCTGATATCTGGCCGTGGCCTTCTGCAGGGTAATTTGTATTATTGCAGAACTAAATTATGCAACTTGAAGCACACCATTAACACTGTACAAGGTTTTCCAGATGTCCAGATATCAAGTGATTAGTATATAGTCTATGGATGCTACAAGCCAAATGTTATTAATTGGCTGTAAAGGAGACAGAGATGAAAAGACTGTGACCAGGTCCTCTGGAAATATTGGTTCTTCCTTGTGAGGATGTACATCCATCCTGTCTATCACAGATGTAAATGCACTTAAAACTGACTAAATTTACAGTTTCCTCAAGCAAAGGTCTGATTAATTCATGTTTCTAACAGAGATGGAGGATGTACACTTATTAGATGGAACTGAGATTCTTGCCTGGTAACAGCAAGAGTCTGTATTTGGCATATAGCAATATTTTTTCTGTTTCAGCTATTTATGTTCATATATTACAGAAGGTAAAAATAATGCTTGTGAGCATAAGATGAAGCAGGAATTTGCAGAGAACAAGGAAGAGAAACTCAATACCATTTTCCCCCAAAGTGCAAAAATGGAAAACATCATGCTAGCAACAGAGAAACAGTAGCCAAAGAGCAGATATGTAGATAGATGTGGTAACAAATGTCAGTAGGAGATGCCAGGTGTGTTGTTATTTCCCTTTTAGACCATTAAAACATGCAAATATTGCCCAGATGGTATGATTAGAAATTATGAGAATGAAAAATCCTCTTCTTAGATGCTAGCATAAGAACTAAAAAAAAGAGGAGCCAGCTTTGGCTTCCAAAATAGTTATAGATAAAATACAGTGCTGTCTAATAAGGTGATTCAACCCACCTGAGATCTGAGCCATTCTTCAGGCATGTCTATCAGTGTGTATTAACAATGCAAGCACTCTAATACGATAATGTTCTGACCCAGAAGCCTCATTTTGATGTCATTTTTAGATGAGATGCATCCTGAAGTCTTCTCTAGAGGGTGCTGATGACAAAGCCCTTACTGTCTTTTCTGGTGACAGAGCTGTTATTGTTTACATCCTCGGATCTTCAGATATATCCTACTCATTTTCTGCAGTCTGCACTTGTAGTGCTGTAATTAAGATGTCATCTTTGAAATTTATGAAATCTCACCTATTCTGTGGAACACAGCTTACACATCCTCTCTTGTCCTTTTCCACTCTATGTTTTTTGTTGAAAATGCTAAATGGAATAAGGTGTTTTGGATTATTTGGTTAATTTGCACATACTAATTGCAAAGAACACAGTAAAATTAAGTGATATATAAAGCCCTTTCTCTTTTGGACAATAAATCACTAAGCATGACATATCACGGTAAAGTGGAATAAATCATGGTTTAAAAAAATAAACAAATTAATAGTAACTTATTTTTTTAAAAATCAGTGGGAAATAAAGAAATAATATTGCTGCATTCTTTTAAGTATCGGGCCCACTGAATACATTGCTCATATAAAAAAGAACTATTTATGAATATTGCCTGAGAACAGATTTTCAAAAGTGTCACATGCCAATTAACACAGTACATGTGAACAGAAGCATAATGAATTTGAGATCATAATATTCCCACTTGCAGAAAATGTCAACAAGAACATAATTGGCAGCTATAACATATGGTATATTGAGCTCAAAAACTTGTTTATACCATCTTGAATCTCCCACTAATAAGATTTCTCTTTATTAACAAAATATAAAGGAATATATCTGAAGTGCCATTCAGAAGTGTCACTTCCTTTCTGAGATTCAGGCATGAAATTTGATTGATGTGTTTTCTAATGCCAAGCTTGATGTTATATAATCCAGTGGGGTTTGTACACCACTAAGAGTATGGAGTTTAATACATATTCACTGAGGTTGCATAAAACTGTTTGCTAGCTAAAAGTGGTGTTGACCATGACATTTTTGTGTGTCTGTGCATGTGGGTATATATTTCTGAACTTTTAGTGTCTGAAATCACACTAGTCAGTACTTTAAAAAAAATGCAGATCTGATTTCATAACTTTTTTGCTCTAGTCAAAGTTTGTTCACACTACATGTAAATTACCAAAAAAAGATTTCTTCAGTGTTCTAGGATGTTTCAGCTACTAAATCAAACTTATTTTCTTCATTTACATCTGGCTGACAAGGGGATATAGATCTTTTGGAAATGAAATATCAGGGTTAGAGGGGATGATCCTGATGCTTTCTAAATGTCCTATGAAAGGAGAAGGTGAGCATAATAAGAGTGTCTTAAGACTCCCAAACATATGCACAAAGAAAAGAAGCATGCATTAGATGGACATGAGATTTGAACTATAAATCAGACTGGTGATAATTTCTTCTGCATTTCTGACTCTTTCATAAATTCTTAGGATACATGAGCTTAAATTCAAGTAGCTTCATTAATTATGATAATTTTTCAGATTTTACATAGCTAAAAAGAAAAAAAAAAACTTTAAACAAAATTCTGGAATGATTCTCTCAAAATTTCCCAGGAAATTTCAAACCCTTCTCTTTAATTTCCCGTTCTACCTCTTCCAGCATACCTATTATATAGTATTAATGACATGTAGTTATTGGTTGTTCTTAAAACCATGCAACAACCACTGCAAATCACGTGGCTACTTTCCAGAGATTCCTCCTCTTGATAGTATCAGGCAAGTTGCATTTGCATATAACCCAAGAATTGCTTTCCATGAAAGTGAATCCAGGCTAGGCTCAGATGTTCCTTATAAGGATTTAAACACCACTGAAACAGAGGTATCCTCCATGTGAAATTTTATATGAGGACGCTGATACTGCAAGAAGATAATGTAGATATTTATCTACATCAAGTGCTTCACTCTAGTGTCTTTTTTATGAATTGGAAAGGGATGTCCAGAAAGGAATCAGATCTTAGGAATTCATGACTTTTCCTCCAGAAATATTTTTAACATTGATTTAAAAAGTCGTTTGCCAATGAAATTAAATACTGATTACATTTGGGAGATCTTATGCTTTTTTTTTCAAACTTCTTAGCTACATGATCCAATATATTGGAGAAACACTTTTTTTTTTTTAATTATGAATACAAAGGAAATAAAAATTAAAAAATTTCTTTTCAGTTTAGACCCAATTTTAAATTTACAGTAAACAAATTTGATGACAGACACAATGATTTTGCAAAGATGGTTTTAAAGGAAATAGAACAGAATCCAATATCCACCTGAAATTGGAGGAGAACCGCAGAAAATTTGCATTCACCTTTTTAAATTCATGATGAGAATGACACTGAGGTAAACAGTAACTGAATTTTTAAACACCACAATGTTTACACTTACCTGTTTAACAGATAATTTGATATTTCTCTTTACTTCCTAACCATGCTTCACTGGGTATTTAAGAGCTGTTTAAGAAAAGGGTGTGATTTGTAAGTGTCATTGTTCCCAATAGCTTTTCCCATTGTTTTTAGCAGTCTTACCTCCATATAGTATATTCAACACAATTTGCTTATGAAGAATACCTGGAAAATATTTGAAAATATGCTAAACCTAAACTTACTGTTTTCAAAAATGGCTTTAATCTCACATGAGCCAAGTACTGTGGCAGCATTTTTCTGATGCTTAGTTTCACCAGGATGCACAAATTTCTACTTTTCTCTTTATATCCCTCACTAGAATGGGGGCTAAGTGGTATATTCTTGCAAAGTTTTCATTACACATCAGGTGTTCTATAGGAAATGGAGGGACAATGATATCCTTTGAACTAATAAATGGATGTTTAAAGAACTCAAAGATATCTGGGCCAGGAAAAAGATCACACAAAGAGTGTAGCTGTACAAAGAGTATGGCAGGTACTACTGTGGTATTTAATTGTTTCATCCTCTGTTTTCAGTGGCATAGGAAATAAAATCCCTATATCTCTATCCCAGAGTGATGTCTCAGGTAGGTTTTTTGTTTTCTTTCCTTCTTTGGTTCAATATATCACAGCAGATCACCTTCATCCTTATCACACATGGAAAGAATGAAAACCTCAATTTGTAATTGAGCAATTATTACAACATTTAATGCATGGATAGCAATAAAATAACTCTAACTTTACACAAAACCAATGAATTTTAGATGATAAAATCATGTGATAAACTAGTAACATATTTTAGAGTTGCTCTCCAAGGGTGTTCATATTTTCAGCTTCCTATGATTCTTTCAAGGTGTTGTCATTGTTATTTTTTCTCTTTTTTTAACCAATAAATAATTTTTGCAGGTTTAAAAACCAGACATTTTCCTTAACTGTCTTAATTTTTTATTAGTTTTTGGTGGGGTTTTTTTTGTTGTTTTTGTTTTTATTTGTTTGGTTGGTTGAGTTTTTTTGTTGGTGTCGTTTCCGCTATTATTTTTTCCAAACTTTCAAGCACTAGAAGAATGATTTCTGTACTAGTTCTGGAGATTTAACTAAGTCAATTTTTTTTTACTTTTCTTGCTTGATCTTACCATTTTGTTGTCCTTTAAGTGCTTATGTGACTGTAGGGTTCAGATCTTTGTTTCTATTTAGTGTGTTCTCCCTTAACAATCATTTGTAATGCATTTTGTAGGAGCACACCCTCCCAGAATTTCTGAGTGGCAATGTTCCCTTTGACTCTTCTGAGGGCTCAGTGTTCCTCAGGAAGGTGGACTCTCATTGTTTCGCTGAGCAGTATGCAATAGATTAGATTATATTGTACACTGAGTATCAGTAAATGTTCTTAGAGTTGCATAAATGATAAAACCAAAATCCATCATATATATTGCTTGTACAGATATATTATATAGTCATATGCCTACAAACAGGTAAGAGCCAACTTTTCCTAACAGGAAGAAGTTTTTATGTAAATTAATGAGAAGAACTATGTGAAAATAAAGCCTCAGGCCAGGCTGTCATTTAAGACACTGTTATGGGATATATGGGTTTAAATCTCTCCCAAGAAAACTGGATGTGAGCCCAGAAATTTCATATCAGGTGAATTTTTTAAACAGTGACCAAACAGAGTTTTGAAAAAAAGTCTTGACCTTTTCCGAAAGATGTGTGGATCCAATTTTGCAGTAAGTAAAAAATTTTAAAAGACAATTATAATTCAGTAAAGATTATGATCCCTTGACATGAGGGAAATCCTTCTTTGAGTCCGAAAAGGAAAGCATTTTAGCCTAGGAAAATGATAGGTATAAAAATATTCTGTGCCTCAGCATATGCAAAGGATTAGCATGAAGAGTTTTCTGCCTACCCTCGTGAAGACTTCTGAAATTCTTGATTGTCCCTAGGTTGCTAATTTAGGGCTAATCTGGTAAAGTTTTAATTTAGCCTTACAATTCTATAATGACATACTAAAGCTATTTCTGACTGTTCAAATCATGACAAACAATACAGAACTACTCAACATGTTCTAGTTATTGTTGAAGCTTATGGTTCTTGTTCATAATTGGCAAATATATCCTCAAAAATACTTACTATAACTTTAAAAAAATCACCCCGTTTAATTTCCAGAAGGACCTCAAGGACAATTTAGTCTTGATTCTACTTTAAGATGTTACCTTTAAATGGATTAACATTATATGCTTACTGTATGATTTGTCAAGCTGTTTTTCCTTAAAAAAACCTCTCATACTCTCTTTAACATTTACTATTTTATAGGATTTTTCCCATGGTGGGTCTTCAGTTGCCTGTGTGATCTTTCTTCTTAGGGAGGTAGTTTTCTTATACAAATGCCATGTAATTCTCTAGAGAATTGTACAGGTTGGCAAGAGATTTGTTTGCAATGTAAATATTTTGCTTCTGGCTAAATTATTGCTTCATTTTGTTTGTAAAATTTAAACAAAATACAAAAGCAAAATACATGATGTGAAAATAAACACAAAGGAAAAATAGTTTTTTGGGCGATGTTAATAGATTTTGTTCTCTCAGAGATGTTTTTCACTGTGTTTCAGAATATAATTGAACTTCATCTTAAAAAATAAAATATCACGAACAAGAAAGTAAGTCTCATGGCTGATGTCTTTTTTTCTTGGTCTCATCATGTTACATGGCTAAGATCCAGTCCCCAGGATCTGGGGGCTCATCCCTAGCCTTTACTGGAGACTGAAAGTATTTATACCAAGCCTCAAAGTTTGAAACTGACTTTGCTTATCATTCTGAGCTTCCACAATGTTGTAGAATTAGCAAACACCTATTAACATAATACCGAGTTCTGATGAGTCCAACATGAAACATATTTGAGCACTATACTTTATACTTGAGTTCCTGTTTTGATCCGACTTAAAAGAAAGAATGAGAACGAATTGTGCAACAAAAAATCTCTGCTTCAGAAAAATGTGTCATTTGTAAACAAAAAAAAAAGGAAGAAGAAAAAAAGTGACATTAATAATTTTAACTCTATGAACACATTATAATGAAAAGGTCAATGAATTTCAAATTTAAATAGTATTGAGTGGATAATCTTTCATTTTTGAGAAGTGAAAATTTCAAAGCATCTTCCTCAATGTGTTCTGAACATGGTTTTATTGGCAAAAGCTTATCTAACTGATGAGTTGCACCAGATCTCTGCTTTTAGTGACTGTTTGAACTGAAGTCTCTTTTTTTCAGTAAATTTCCTTCCTATTCAACGGTTAAAGTAAGACATAAAATCACCCTCTTTTAAACTCCATTTGCTAACATCCCTTTTCAGTGGCCAATAATACTCAACTACTTTTTTAGCCCCTCTCCTCTTTTGTTTTTGTGCTTAGATGTTTAACAAATACATGAAGTGACACCTCTGGGTCCATTAAAGATAATTGAAACTTCTCATTTTGCAAGATATTGTTGCAATTCACTATTAAGAAAGTAGAGAAAAAGTTGCAGCACATATCCATTACACTATCACAGCAATCACTTTCTGCTGTTACAGATTATATCTAGACCAGCGTACAAGAAGAGGGAAAACAATGTAATGCATGTAACAAAGGACCATCCATCACTTGATGGGCACAGTCATGATGATATAGAGGGTGCAATTTAACCAGTATCAATGGAGCAGTTCTTTATATCCCCTAAGGAATAATCATTGTACATATTCTTTTCAATATTTATATCTTCCTATTGTCCATTTCTCCGAGGAAAAATTAATTTGCTGTAGCCAAGTAAAGCATTGCTGCTTGCAATCTCTTGAAGAAAAATAATCTAGTCAGTAGGCAAAAATATGAAGCTGGTCTAAATCTGAGCAAAACCACTGTCAAAGAGAAAAACTCTGTCAAAAGTTATTTTTGTGTGCGATGGGCTAGATAAATTCATCATTTAGAGTATAAATAAGGTCAAGGATTATCCTATTTCAATATTAGGCCAAGATGTTGAAAATTTTTTTCGTCAAGGAAAAAACCCAAACAAAAATCAAACAACTTGGACACAGTTTGTTGATATTATATACATGTGCAATCTAAGTCAATGTAGAAACACTTTAAAGTGATAGTAAATGGCTTCAACAATATTACCTGGCTACAGAATTTAAAAACATATGGGCATGGGCACTTCATTTGAAAAAAATTTCCATCAGTAACAATGAAATCCACAAGAAAACTACATTAAAGAAAACCAGGTTACAACTTCTGGGCAATTAGTAGAATAATATCATTCTTGTAAAAGTTCTGTTGTTTTACATCAGACTTAGGAAGAGCAAAGTCTAAAACTATCCAAAGTGGAACTTCACCCATGGTATAAGGATCACAAAGAAAGTCAAAAGACTAAGCAAATGCATAAAAATGGGCTAACCCCCCATTCCCAAAGTAAAGTTATTGATGAAGATTTTTCTAACTGATGAAAAGAGCAGCCCACTGTGAATAACTTCCCTGCCAGTACCTAATATTCTTAGAGAATATTCACACAAGCTAGATAAGGTACAGTTACTTCAAGAACTAGCAGAAAATAGATTTGTGAGATATTAGCAGTTAAAATGGGATTCAGGGGGAAAAGTAAAATCAAGAAAAAAATTACCATCGATGCACCAAGACCAGTCCAGTCAATACACCTTCCCAAAGATCTGAAGTAGTGAGTTTACAGGAAAGTAGAGAATTATATATACTTTCATATGTCTCCATGAATCTAAAAGGTGTTAGCTTTATAAAATGAAGTCCAAGTACCTTTCTCATACAGGTGGCCCCAGGAACATGCTCTTTCAAAAATCAAAACTATGGATATTAGTCACATGCGACTGAACACCCAGTGATTTTTCTTTGCACTTTCAAAAAACTGCTTTTTATGCATTCATAGAAATTATTTTCAAAAATTCATGTATATATTCAAGTTTGGTTTTTCATACTTCTATCAAATTAAACTAAGACAAATATGTATTCTTGATAAGTAAGCAAATATAGACATGTGAAAGAAATATTAATCGTGTAATGTACTTTTACATACTTATAGAACACAAATAATACGACTTCTTTCATCACTAAGACTGTTCACTTATTATGAGTTAAAAGATGTACTACTGTGCAATAATTTAATCTAAAAAGAATCTTTACCAGCTGAACAAAAATAAATAAACTGTGATATCAGTATATATGTAAGCACAAATATATTAAAAATTAAGATACAAATTCTTTAATACTTGTAGTAACTTGTCAGCATCAAATAAAAATGCGCATATCATAACGGTGTTGGGAAAAATTTATAATGTGATATTCTAAAGCATTCAACAACATGGAGTGGGGTTATTTACAAAATTTGTAATTATCTGGACGTTTTGTCTTTTATCTATTTTTTTTTGTGAAAAAAGAAATTCCTCCAAATATCTAATTCACTGCTGGAAAATTCTGAGCGCTTTTATAACAAAGACAGTTTTGACAACAACCTGAATAAGAAATCATTCCATACAAAAAACCCTATTGATTAACATAAACATTTTGTACTTCACCAAGTCAGATGACATTTTACAATCTCTACCTTTTTTACTATTTTCAAACACTTGCTCTGATGTTAAATTTTGAACAGTTGCCACCACTACTGTAAAAGATTAACATGGCTGGAATGTTTGACATATAAAAATGTCAGCATTTATTAGTGATAAACACCATCCTCTCTCCTCTCCTGATGGATTATATGTTCTCTCATTAAATGGAAAGAAAGGATGACAGGGAGAAGCAATATTCTGGTGTTTTCTGTTAAAATGTTGCTGGCATTTGAGGTGACTTTTTTATACTTTTCTAAAAGAAAAGGTGTCATTGGGAATTGATTCTGTTGGGAAACTTATGATAAAAATCACATATACTCCCACAGCTTAGGGGACTGTCAAATTTTAACTCCATCAGTTTTCTTCTAGACATGCCAGACAGAAGTGTTACAAGAAAATGTTAAATAACTTAAAACTTTTAAATTGGTATTTAGGGAAAGGAAGATTTTAAATTAAAGCACTGATTATACCAAAAAGCCTTAAATGGACATTTTGTATTTTCAAGATTTTTAGAATTCACAATGATTAAGTAACTTAATATCATGAACCTAAAGTGGAATTACAACTCTGTATTGGTTGAAACTGTAATATTTGTGACTATATAAAACTTGCAGCCTTATCATTATCTTATTTCTTCCTCTTTCTCTCCCATATTATCCTTGTTTGTCTTGGGAAGAAGTTACAAGTGCAATTTTGGTGAAAGAGACCTGGCTTAACTATATTCCTTTCTAGATGAAGCATCTCAGCCAACTTCATTAAGTTAAAGCTGGCACAATCTGAATTGCAAAATTGAGCATAACTAAAAATATCTAGTTCTTTATGCAGTTTTGGCAGCTATTCCATACTCTGGTACAAAGTAGGTCATCTACAATTTTTTTAGTGTAATGGCTATTCTGTTGTACAACAGCATCATTTACCTCTCCATTTACTCTAATTGAGGGCAGTTTAGTTTGAATTAAATTTAGTTTTATGGCTGAAGCACCACGATAACAGAAAAGTCAAGGTGAACATGGTCTTTTTTGTTTACTTGATTAAAGTGCATTCCTATGCATTTCCTACTAGAGTTAAGAAGTCCTACATACTGCACCTACCAAAGGCAACATTAATAAAGTAGAAGCCATTGGAATGAATTCCCACTGAAGCGCAGAGACCTAAAGGAACATTTTATCCCAATGAGGTATTTCTCTGATGGAATGTCAGTGCCACTCAAATGGTTAAAGGAGACGATTATAAAGAATAAATAATAACCACAGGTGTGCATATTAACAGATAGAAATAAATAATGGAGACTGTGACTTATGCCAACCAATCTGCACTAAGCATAATAACATAAGTATCTATATCATTAAATTCCTGTATTAATCAGAACAATGTTATTCTGATTGACAATTTTCTGCATCTGCATTGACTTCTTCCTTTTTTCCATCCTTGGTTGCTATCAGGCCAGATACAATATCTATGTTTTTCCCCGTTGCTGCTTTTAAGAAAAATTAAGACTAAACTGGCCACTGCCGACTGCCTGTGAGGATGCTTCAGGTTTCCTTATTCTGAGTGAGGAGATGACACATCAGATTACCAAACTGATGTCTGGAAGCAACATTTTGTAACTATGCCATGGAAAGAAGTTGTATGGCTGAGAATTCCATCTGTTTTTAATGGCCTTGACTTGTTCAAGAAGTTTTATGTCTCTATCCCTTCTGGCTGATTTATCTTATTTTAAAAATTGTCCTTCTTTAAGTTTCTCTAGGCCTTGATTTTTCAGTATCATTTCATCTATGTGCTGTTCTACCATTTTTTGTCCTCATTTTCAATACTTTTTTTCCTCAGCATTTATTGGTGCTTGATCCTTCACTGATGTTGCTACAAGTTCTGGTTTTTTATTGCACTATATTTCCAGTTTGATTTTTTGTCTCTGATATAATTTTTCACTACTTTTTATGATGTTTCCACTTATAAGGTCTTTGTTTCATCTGTCCTCTTTTGCAAGCTGCCATTTAGATCAGGTACCTTGGAGCAGTTACCTTGGGTGTTTCCAATGCAATCTAGTGACAACTAAACACTATGTTTGTGAGCATAGTGAACATTTGTTCAGGGATTGGTTTTTCTGTTCTTATTACCAGCAGAGTCCAGCTTGTATTTTCTTCTCTTTCTACATTTTAAATAAAGGCCAGAAGTTCTAGCTTTTAAAACTTACTTTCCAAAAGTGTCTTTGCTGGGAGGAAGTCCCCTAGCATCTTGAAGAAGACATTTGTCCTACTCCCTTTAGCAAAATAATTTTACCGCCAATATATGCTTGCAGGAGGTCTCCTCATGGTACAGTGGAGGGACTGACGAGCTGTGGGAGCCTCAATACAAGAGACCATAGCTGGAGGTCACACTGACTGGAGAATTACTGCTTGTGTAAGGAAACTGAAATATTTTGTGAACTAAAGAGCTAGCTCACAAGAGATTTTTTTTTCCACATTCACTTTATAAGTGCACTTACCTCACTAATTCACACTCTAGAAGGTATACACACCAATGAAGTTGTACATGGAAACCAGTAAGTTTTTCTTTTGGCTTTAGGAGGATTTAATGCAGTGTTCATGACAGATTGATATGAAGATTAGGTTTCTAAGACAAGAAAACTTGTTGCCTGTAACATGATAGGGAGTACAAAGCACAATAAGTTATGTTATTTGTGAAGAAAAAAATCTTAAACTTTTTAGTTCCTCTTAGCCTGCCTTCAGTCCTCTATGTTTTCTATATACTGAGAAATCTGTTGTTTTGAAACACAAAAATTTACAAGTACAAAAGCTGTTTGTCAATGCTTCTTCTCTTGCCTATGATATCAAGAATTGTGATAATAGGCACTTCTATGGCAGATCACTGGAGGGTGACAGTAATATCTACATTTAATTTACTGATTTTTATTGTGTTGATTTCTTTTTTATGACTGCATGCATGCAGATTCTCTGATAAGTGATCATGGTCAGCATAATACAAGAACTAGCTTCAGCAAGATGTATTCTGGATTATATGAAAGAGCTTTAAAGTCTAACAGAATTAGATCGAGGCACTTCTCTTTAGATGTAAGCACTAATTTTCAGGGGCTCAGCATTAGGCATTGTCAGTTTAGGAATGCCAGAGCTAAATGGTCTTACATTACTGAAAAGAGATTTCTACAAAAAAAGGAAGATGATGGAGGAGCATATCAGCCCTATGTCAAAAGGTCTATGCAAATTGCTTCTTTCAGAACTCATTTAGTGTTGTCTTTTTGGTGTGATGCCAAAACACTCCAGGATACCCACAAATCTTCAGTTTACTCTTTTCAATTTGCTAATGAGGATAGATTAACAGCCTAGAAAGTTGGGGGTTTTTTGAAGGTTTTATCCAGTAGAAGGGCTACTTTCAAGATGTAATCCATAAGTAGCATTTTAAACTAAAATATTAAAAGGAAATAAAAAAAAAACCACAAAAAATTCTCAGAAAACTGTCATAACTTACTTGTGTTCATTTAGGCATCCTCCATCATAATAGGTACCTCTAACTCTACTGAGACATAGGTTATAGACCAGGGAGTTAATGAGATCATTTACGCTGAGACTATAATATTGCAGCATAAGGAAAGTATACAAGGCTTGTTATAGCTTGGAAATCATAGCAACTGTACAGAGATGTTCAGATTTCTTTTATAAAAAGATGGTAAATATGCTAAATACTAGTTTTACCTTAAAACATGTATTTTTGAATCTTTGTAAAATTGTCTACTTTTAATATTAAATCTGGTTGTATGCATTCTAAGCTTTTATTTTTCTTCTCATCATTCTACTCTCTCCTGCTTGTCAGCCTCTTCTGTCATTTTCCCTCTCTCTGTTATTCCTCTGGCCTTTTTTTCTGTCTTTTTTCTCTTGGCTTTATTTTTCTCTCCTCGGAGAGACTCCCAGATCACATTAGAAATGTAGGTTAGATTTCTGATGTCATTCTTAGAGAAAGAAAAATAAATTACAACCTTAGTGTTCAAGGCTATATAGGAAATCCTCTTACATGATTCTGTAGCAATGCCTTTTCATGATCCTGAGACGCTTGAATGTGCATTTGTGGATAGGGAAAAAATGAAAACTTGAGAAGGTATAACTTTAGAGTGTCTGAAAACAGGCAGGGTTGCTTGTCTCACTATAGAGCTGGTGTTGTGCTAGCCATCCAGTGAGAAAAAATTCAGAAATGTCACTTTAAAATAATTTAATGCACTGAGTTTGGGATTTGAGATGTATTTATTTCATCAGGTCTTCCTTGTTAAGACAATGCTGTGTGCTATGAATGCCATAACACGATGCTTCAACCCCTGCAGTTACTGTGGGGAACATAGGTGCCTGACTCAGTTTCACAGATTCTACTGCACAGCCTGAAGCAATGAAATTTAGAGCAGTCAGGTTCCTTGTCAATTAGACATCTTTCTGAAAAGAAAGAGGTATTTCTGAAAAGAAAAATATATTCTTGAGCATCAGAGTTGTATAGGTTGTTTTGTCAGGTCAGCATCAAATTGAATTGTTAAATTATACAATATGTTTTTTTCTTACAATATTTCTGTAACAAATGCTGCATACACAGAAACAGAAGTCCCATATATGTTGACACAATTCTTTCTGAATTCAAAGATCTCAGATGTAGGCTGTAATTTTGTTTTAATGGTTGTAATTATGAGTCACTCATACAGTTGTTTCATGGTTTTAGAGTCTCAAAACCTATTGAAAATCACCCTGTATACTACAAAATGCAAAACGTTTTTTACAATTCCCTTTTTTAATTGACAAACCCATTTGTATAAGAGCAGAATCTTTGTTTCTAACAATTCACCTGCTAGACAGAAGACACTGTTGTAGAAAGCAATCAGGTTAGTCTGGCATGATTGCCTTTGGTAAATTCATGTTGGCTTTTGTCAAGCACCTTCTACATTTGACTTGTAGGGTGCCTCAAGAGTTTAAAATGGGAAAGCTTTACACCTCAGACTTGTATGTGACCAGGAAAAGGATTGAGGCATTTTAATATTGTTTGATTTAAACTCATAATTTTGTCTAAAATTTATCATATTCACTTCCATGTTATTTCAAACTGTGTCTTTTGGATTTAATTCTCTTGTCTTGTCCATTTAGTCAGGTCTAGGCAGTGGAGTAGCTCTCTTTGTAATCAAGCACTGTCCCTGTAAATCTATAAGTTGCATTTCCCATTTGCCTCTCAGGAATTAATTCTGATGCACAGGTGCAGCTGTAGTTTCTTCTAGTGCTTCTTTCTGCTCTGAGCAATCAAGCTACAGCACATTTTACCCACATCTATCTCAGTAATATGCACCACAAAACACATATAGCAATGACAAAGTCAACAGGCTTTTATAAGGACTTGTTCCTAATTACTGTAGGCATTTTTATTATTTATTTCTTTTATTGGAGATCCTTGTAATTCTACGTATTTGTGCAAAATCCCATGTGATAGGTCAATGTTTTTTTTAATTTGTTCTCTCAGTGATACAGTTGAGAGTATGGTCACACAAAAACTCTCTGGATGAGCTATGAGGCTGTCCTTTTTCAGGAGGCCTCCACAAGAGTCACTTGTAAATCATTCATTGACAAGCTAAAATAAAATAAAAAGGGAGAGTAATACATGAGAATTTTTTTTTTTTACCTCACTGAATATTTTGTAATAAATAATGTTGTTTACTGAAATGAATATGGATATATATATATATATATATATATATATATATATATATATAAAATACATTACAGACAATGGATTTTAAAATGCTCTGCTCTAGACAGTATTTTTTATGTAATGAAATAGAATAAAATTATGTAACTGTGTGGGAAAGAAAAAAGGCAAAATGTCATTAATTTCCTGTCAGTGATACTTTTATCTAATACAAATAACGATTGTGGTTCAAGAGCTTGCTGCATGTTAGTTTGAATAAATGACTGCACTGGCACATTGATTGATAAATTGGTCACCAAGGCTCACTTATTTCCTTGTTCAGTTCTGGTATTAGGGGGAAAGTTCCAAATGCCAAGCAAAAATTTCTCTTAAACACTAGAGAAGATATAGGTAGTTATTAAAACAAGATTTTTGTATGAAGTATTAGATAATTCCTCATTGTATTCACAAACTGCTGAAAGTTATTAAGATACCTGGACTAATAAGCCCTAGGGTCCCATTTCTGTTGCCTTGATTTTTTCATTACATTTCTTTCAGAGGAAATGAAGATTTATTCAAAGCAGTAGGAAACAGCATGAGTGTTACATGGGTATTATTTCATGCACTTATGTTAGCAATTTCCAAGAGAAAGATGAGCAGAAAATGAGTTATGGCTGTACATGGAGTATCTGGATTTCTTCAGCTCACCTAATTTATAGTTTAAACAATACAGGTTGAGGAAATTTGAGGTAGCAAATCTGAAAAAAATTACCTGGAGCAGAGAGGAATAATTAAATATATTTCTTGTTATATATAAGGAAATTAGAGATATTTTAATGTTTTCGCTTAGTAGAAATTTAAAACAACCTCTGTGTAACTGAGGAACTGGGAGTAGAGTCTCGGGCTGCTGATGGTAATTGCTGCCCCAAGATGTGCAGGACGTCTCTGCTTCGGCCTGTGCAACTGAAGAACAAGTCTGGACTCTTCACTTTTCGGTCTTGAGGTTGTTTATTAATTCTTATCTATAAAATTTTCTTTCTGCCCAGCAGAGGTCTGCTTAGCCAGGTGGCCACAGGCACTCTGACCGCCCCCGAGGTGGTGTTGTCCTTTTATACTACACACTACGTGTATCATATTTACTCTTAATTCCCAATACCCATCACCTATGTTAGACAGTGCACTTCTACTCTAAACTAATCCCCAAGTGCCAACATCACTGCAGAAAATGGAGAAGAAGAAGAAGAAGAAGAAGAAGAAGAAGAAGAAGAAGAAGAAGAAGAAGAAGAAGAAGAAGAAGAAGAAGAAAGGCTAGACATGCCCAGATTCCTCCATCTTGTCCCCATAACCCCCATCCAAAAATCCTAAAATCTACATTTTCACCCTGTGATCATTTTATTATTGTACTATTCAAACCTGTGTGATTTTCATGTCCTCATACAAAGCTGATAACTTGCTCCAAGGGTCAAAGTCAAATCCCCAGGTGTTCTGGGGAGCACGCTAGGGTCTCCAAGCCCCCCAGTGGGGTCCTCGGCAACTCTGGACACCCAGAGGGTTGTGCTGAGTTCCGACAGTAGAGAACAGGAAAGAAGGAGGGGGGCTTATTAAGAGTGAATACAAACAAGTTTGAAAACCAGTGCACTAAAAATTACTCCATTTTTTCTAATGGAAAGAAAATAATATCTATCTACATTTATATAGGCAAATAAGCTTTAACATGTTGATATGTTCAATTTGTCAACCAATTTTTGAATTCATGTTTTAACATGAAAAAGCTAAACAGTTGTTTTAGGACATATCAAATGCCATTTTAATAAAGTAATAATCAAGGAATTATTGGGTATTACTTCATGCACTTAGAAGAAAATAGTCTTTTTTTTAATTGCAAGACTATTTTCAGGAAAAGGACATTCAAAGTTTGATTTTGTTTTCTTTGATAGTACTGTGCTTAAGGAACCAACTTCCATTGGACCAGTCAATGGAAAACTGAGGAACCTTTCACTGATTTTTTGGGTTCTGGGTTCTGTACACTTCTCTAGTTACATATAATATCTTGATTCAAACTCAGACTCTCAAACTCAAAGATTTAAGATTTTTGTAGACGAGGAAGGTAATTCACGAACATTTTAAATCAGTCTTTCACATCAAAGTTGTTGAAAGTTTTACGTGTAGACTTTCACAACTCTTTGGATACCAAATGATTATAAAGATGAACAGTGAAACATATTAGTTTTCAAGATTCCAGATATGAAAAAAAAACCAAAAAAAAACCAACTCAGCTGACATTAGTTATTGCTGAGGCAGAGAAAGAGAATTTTTTTTTAAAGACAGTTATACATTTTAGAAACCTACATTATCAGTTAACCTCTAGTGACAAATTGCTCACTAATTGTCATATAGGCTTTCAATGAGGCTTAATGAGACAATGCTCGTTTCTAGTACCATTTCTATCTACATGCATACATTAAAAAAAAAGTCTTAATTATTTTTTTATAAGCAAATCAACCTGGCAGGTTTTCTAAAAAAATAGTGTCTTTTTTATCCTTATTTGAAGTGTTTTGAAATGTCTGTTTGTATATGCAGTATTTCTGTAATTAAACTATCAGTTATGCTACTCCTGATACACCTCTTGTGCAAAGCAAATGGGAGTAATTTTTTTTTCTGCTGATATGAAATGTTTCTTAAACTAACGGATATCTTCTCCTCAAATGTCTCTTTTCCAAACAAACCTTTGACTTGCCTTCACAGAAGACTTGCTAGGTATTTTGGATTTGCCTGGCAATCCCAACAATGTTGACAAATACATGACATTACCTGCTGTCTAATTCTTAGGATGGAAAAAAGCAATAGGAGTTAGTGTTTCCATAAAAAAGTTACTTTACAGCAGTTTCATCTTTAGGGTAAGCAATCAATGAAATTTAAAGAAACTTCACTGATAACATGGTGATAAACCAGTCAAAAAAGTGCTGTAAAACATAGTGAAAATCTGTCTTAATTGAAAGCTTCAAGTTGTGACTTTAGAGGGCCTGTGAGACCAACTGTTCCTGGCGGCCACCTGGCTGGAAAATCCCATTTTATATACGGATTGTTTTGACAGCAGCCAACCATGAAGACGAAAAAGTAGCAGCTGCTGATTTAGTTTCCCTTGGCATCTTCCAGGAGAGGATCTAAGGCTCCCTGAGCATGTACATTAAGTTATGACACCTTAATAACTATAAGTTGTGAAGTCCACAAGGAGGTTGTGATCAAACTGCAGGGCTTATCATTTTAATGACTCTAATAAAATGTTTTAGAGGAACATGTAAATTCCAGCCAGCTTTGTAGTGAAGAGATCAGCCTGTGCTGCACTTGAACTCAAGAGGAGAAAGGGATTTAGTTCAATTTAGTTTGTTGAAATTCAATGTATTAAACTTACTCCAGAGTAGCAAGTGAAAAATACAGTTTTCTTTGCAAGTGTGGAAACCTTTGGGTGATTTGAAAATGTCATACTCTGCTTTCTGTGACTCACTCAGAAGTTCTTGGAATGAAAGTGTGAAGCACTGTTTCAATAGGGAATAAAAAATAATAATTTTGAATTATTGCATAGAACACAGTTTGCACATTGTAAAGGAGACCAGCTCTGCTTATTCTTCTTCCAGGGGTCTCTATACCATCTGCTGAGTTCTATCAGTAGATATTTTATCAGTATCTTTTTGATAAAGAGCTTTAAAATTATTATATTGAACTTTAAATATTTGATGTTTTACTTTTATTATGATACATATTATATGAAAGTTATACTTTGATAATATTCTTACATGTTAGGTTTATAAACAATTAAAAATTTAAAAATGCTGTAGTCTTGGAGCAGTCTGTAAAAGTGGGAGACAGCAGGGTGTGGGGTTAAGCTAATGCTGGGAATGTCATTCAGCTAGGAACACAAAAAGGTCTGGGACAACTTAAGAAAACTTCTTCACTTTGTCAGCAATTTTATGTTGGGGCACTCTACGTGGTGCAGGTGTCCAGGCATTCAGATTCATCCAGACCAAGAAATCCATGTTTAGAAATGTAATTTTTATTGTCAATATAAATATGCTAGCACAGTCTTTGGATATTTATTACTATTCTTTCATACTACCTACTTACTGCGCATGTTTCTAATAACAACAATAATCATAATTTCTAATAATATTTTAATAATATAAAGATTAGTAAAGACAAGTTAATTTTTCAATATGCATAAGGTGAGTATTGAAAATGGTTAACAATGGTTAAGAACTTAGGAAAAAATTCATAAAAATAATAACCTCAGTATAGTGGTATGGCTTTTAGAATGCTCTCCCACCAAAACTAAAAAAAAAGCAGAATAGGTTTTGCACATAAAAGTACCTAAATTCCATATCTCTTTGATGAAATTGTCACTAGAATAATACCACATATGCACTTTTTAATCAAGCCAGCAATGCACTGACCTTAAAGTTCAAATAGAAATTCCAATGAGGTTTGAAAAAGAAAACACTTGTAGCATATCCCTTCAAGTGGTCCATTGCAATGTTCCTTCAGTTCTGCGCCATATAGATAAAAAGCCAAAAACTAGGTATATTTTAACTTATTTCCAAAGATTTGATGCTGAATGTAGAGCAGTTTTATTTTTTTTGGAACATGATGTTTTACTTAAAATCAAAGTTCCTGCTTCTGCTATCTATGGAATTGCCTACTGTGTAGTCTGGGTTACCTGGGTAGAATGTGTAAAAAAAGATATTGAAAATGAAATTGCAAACATACTAGAAATGAAAGGATTTTCCTCAATAAATAGAGCTTCTAAAGCATAGGCAAAATAAAAAAATAGCATATAGAAAAAAGCATACAGAAGTATATCTCTGTTGCAGTTCAATTGGTCACCAGCAGGCTTTATTAACAGAGGAATGGTGGATGAATTTCAGATGACACTAACTAGATTGTGCTCTGACCTGGAATATACAGTACTTGAAATTTCATGGCACTCTCCCAGACTATTAGTAATGGCAGCTTGTATGCAGCAAACTCAGCATGTAGGAAATGATAGATAAGCCAAAATCTGGGCACCTGTCCATAACTGAATTGTAAATACAATTCTCTTTCTGCCTTTGGGAAAGTAGCATCTGTCTTACACTTTTTAGCATATACAATTAAGAGATTACTTTAAATTAATATTCCCCATATTCTGCTGCATGCCATTTCTTGATTGATAAATTGATAATAAAATTTCAAAATGTATAATATTCTAAATATTTAATATGTTTACTCTGAATAAAATTTATTTTTAAATGTTTGAACATGCTTTTCACAATTCACACTGATTGAAAATTATGTTCTTTAATGTCAGAAGTATGTTGTGAAGTTTTACTTTAATGAGAAAAATATAAGTGTTTGTCTTTAAATAGCATGTAAATTCTTTTCTCACTGTATCAAATATAACTTTTATATTCTTTTTTCATCTTTTGCTTCCTCTGTTGATTGTGTAATGTGAACATTGTAGGCATAAGGGGAAAATAGATCCAATTAGATATAGCTTAGATTAAAAATTTCTTTCATGCTTGAAACATACTCAAGTTATGTAGAATTTAATCAATTCCACATTTGCATTATACCTTTTGTCAATTTCACAATATTGTACAGAAGACATTGCTAAGGTAGTAACTAATATTTCCTTCATTGGTTAGAATTTGTCATTATCAGAATTTTCATCTGCATACAGTATATACCAACAATTGGATAGCCTTTAAATTCTGATACTGGAAGAGTCTAAATTTAATTAAGTTATGGTAAAGCTGAAACATCCTCTTCCTTTCCTGAAAAAGTGCAGTTTAAGATCAAATTCAGGCAAGATTCACCAAATCTGTACTATGAGTAGGACTTTTTATTCCATTAACAGTTATTGTATGGAAATTAATTCCAGTGAAATAAAGATTTTCAACAACAACCCTTACTGAATGTAAAATCATCTTCTTCCCCTGTAATTAATTTCTGCATTATTTTTTCGCAATGATAAGTGTAACATTTAAATAAAATATGTACAAGTGAGATGCTGTTCAAAGTGCAAATATCATAATGTAACTCTTAAGAATAAAGAAGGAACCATAGTTATCAGCAGCAACAGTGCTAAACCAAAGCTTATACTCTTGACAATCCCAGCTGAAACCATTCTATGAATATTCCAAGTAAAAATTTGATGGATACACAGTTAGAATGCATTAATTTTTAAGATATCTGGAATACTATTGACAGAGAAAACAAATCTCTTGTATTTAGTGAGAAATCTTGATAAGTTCCTGCAGAGCTGTGGAAAAACCAAGGACCAAAAAATCATCAGCAAAGAAGGCTTTTTCAGCTAGAAAGAGCTCCGTTTTAAAGCAATGAAGATGAGAAAAGCTTCATGTGCTGAAGAAAAGGAACTAATAATTCTATTTGACTGCAAAAGAAATTACACATTAAAGACAAAGCTGCAGTACAAAGTCTTATTATAACAGCAAGTCAGATAAATATATTTGGCTCATGTGGAGGAATTAAAAGGGTTGAAGGGAATAGCATAGGCTCTGAGTAATTGCTGTAGAAACAAGAAAAGAAACCTAACTTAGATTAGATGATACAATTGTAAACGGGAGTGACTTAGATGTACTCCTTACCCAGGTGATTAACAAGCTCAGATAGGCAACTGTGCGAAATATTTTAATTTTTATAGAAGGAATTTTGTAGGAAAAACCTTTGCATTTATTTTAAAGCAGACAGCACCATTATTGAGATTGCCAGCAACTTGCTTCATAGATAGCGAATAATTTCAGGGAGGAGTTAAAGAAAATATTGACTGATTAGACAAAAACAGAACAAGAATTCTGAAGAAAGAGACTACAGTAGTAGAAGCCCAAGTGAGCATTGCAAGCAAAACAAAATGGCTAATCATTTTTCCAGAATTATCCATTATCTGTTTTCTCTGTGTTCATCAGAGAAAACTGTTCTTCAGACCTTTGTGTGAAATATTGTGTCCAAATCTATTTAAAACTGTCCTGTTTTTCCCAAAATGTCTGATGTGATGACAGAAACAGTTGTTTTGACATTATTACTATTAATGAAAATACATTGAAGTAGGTTTTGGATATTAAATAATTATTACAACAATGACTAAATATTTATGCACAGAGAAAAAAAAAAAAGCCAACCAAAAAAACCAAACATGCATTAAATCTAAAATAAAGCTAATAAAAAATCCTTTTACATCAAACTAATACAGGTATAGAGATAGCTATCACTGAACCATCTTTGTCCTTGGTGTGATAAAGGTCGCTTCCCATTTCTTGCTTAATGACCTCATTCTGTCAATGGGTTCACTACTATGCAGTGATATACATAATGTATTTTAATACATTATCATTAATAAAATCCTGATACAGTAATCAATAATACAGTAATATAACACAATGTCATCCAGACTCTGTAATATGTAGGAAACCGAAAAAAAAGGCTTTAAGGAAAATTTCTTAAGGGTAAATCACATGGGAAATTCCTCATAGCCAGCTTATTACATATCCAAAGTGTCTGCTTGCTTTTGTCAGGGTATGCCTAAGAGGGAGCAAAGTAGCCTAGCCCAGGACCACTCAAAGATCTGATCAGAGCAGACACACAGCTCCAGTGGACAGGAACAATCCAGAGCCTGGCACTGTCCAATGATTGTACATCAAATACATAAATCTTCTTGCACGTTAAAGAAAGATTGATTTAAAAATCAAGAGAGGCATCAGTTTGTATTTTTACTCTTTCAAAATTTTGAAAATAGACAAGAAAAGAGACAAGGGGTACCATATAAATTTATTTTTCTTTTTTTTTCCCAGGTCCTATATGTTAAAAAAGAGTGTATTTTTCTTCAAAGGGCCATTGGTTTCCACTGCCCCCTCACAAATGATCCTTTTCATGTAACTAATTTGTTAATGACCACTGTACATTCTGTTTCATACATTTTGCTCATCAACGGTATTCTTACCCTCCTTAAAAATTACATCTTTAATGAGGCTATGCCAGTAGTAAAATCTTAACTGTTTTTTTTCTAAATTCCACATTCAGCACTAGATATGGCAATCACAGTTCACATCAAACCCAGTTCCAAAAGAGCCCTCCTACTACACTGATATGTACAATGTGTAGATCCACACTTTGATCCACTTTGATCCATCAGAAAGTTTATCCACAACTTTCTTGTGGATAAATCATGAATGGTGCTGACAAAAGTACATTCTTCTTGTATGTTAATCCTTTTCTTACAACACTAGTCTTTTGGAGTCAGATTCAGATAATATATATTTTACTCCCTCATCCTTCTTCCTCCCAAAAAATCTTAAATATAAGAGTTAGGACCAAGAGTTCTTATTAATTTTGGTTTTTGAAAACGCATATTAAAAACGTAAGCCCTTCTCTGTTTAGCAGCTCCATAGAATACTTTTCCTGATTTGGAGATTCACTGATTCTCCATACAGAAAAAATTACTTTTTTTTTTGTTTTTCAGAAAGGAGGTAATTAATAACCTTACTCTTGACTACCTTCACCTCAGTGTGTTAACCCCTCTCCACAGCCAATTTTAGTCCTTCTATAGCATTTCACACTGTGGTTTATCTTTAATGCAGATGGTTAGATGTAGATCAAAAAACTGCACAATTCTGAGTGTCATTTATATAATCCAAAAGGTAGGGCTTTTTATTATGACCCCATGTGCAGGCATATTTCTTAGAATGTCTTCCCTTGAGTTTGCATATAATTGAATGTTTCAAGATTTCCCTCTTTAAATGAATACTCTCTTTTTGTTCTGTGCAATCTACAGCAAAAACCAGATTTCATCCAACATGTAATGTTTGTCTTAAGGTAGAAAAAAAATAATAAATGTAAAAAACTGAAGTGTTTGTTTCCTTTCAGCCTCACAACTATGCTGAAATCTTTAATACCTTCCTCATTCTGCCAGATTCCTTGATTCTCTAAAGCATTTTTTTCTTAATGAATGAATTACATACCCACTAATTCATATGGTTTTCTAGTGAAACCTTTATCTTCTCTGTGTCTCATTAATTGCTAGTATCAGTCTGGTACCAATTTTAATAACATCTCATTAATGTGTGCATCTGTGCCCATACAAATACTGCATTTTATTTCAGACTGCTGGCTTATTTATCTTATGCAAAAATGCTGAGTATGGTTGTTGTGAATTACTCCTCTGAACCAATAGTCTGAGATTTTCTCTGTTCTGTTTGCTAACCTCTCATAACATTTGGTAGTGTATAACCACCACCACTCTTGGCCATATAACACTATGATCTCAGGAATGCTCTCTAGCCCTTGGCCTTGATTACCGACTGTTCAGCTGCCCTTGACTTTGTCAGAAACACTGTCTGCTCCCAAAACTTCTGCTTTTGCTGATACCTTCCTGGTGATTCTTTAAGTGACCTAAAGCATTTGTGGCATGGCACTTGCAAATTCTTGAAAAAAATCCACAAATTATTGCAGTTCTCAATACCTTTCCTTTGGGTCACGACATTGCCTTGTGTTGCATCATTTCCTTAACCATATACATGTGCTTTTTGTTGGTTGAATAATTGTAACTCAAATCTCTGCATATTCAAAATTGTTTACTGTTTCTGTTTAGAACTTGAAATAATATTTCCAGTGTCAGAACACAGGCCATATTTCAGAAGCTGAGAAAGCAAATAAGCAGTCTCTTATGTTAAGAACAAATAAGCTGGCTTTTGCTAGTTTGAACAGGCTTACTCACTCTGTGTTAGTCAAAAAGTAGTTTAGTTATAAGTGCTTTGTTTTTATCTTTCTTTTGACTACGTACTTAAAAACATCCTCTACGTGTCCTACTTCAAAATACGTGAAGTTGTCTTTATCTGTATTTTAATTTTCTTTTCCTAACTTGCTAAAAGCTTCAGGAAACATCAAATACTTTGGAGTAAATTCATAAGATCTGCACTTTTTAACATTTTGCAAAAAGTAAATAATATTCAAGATGCCTAAATATTTTAAAGCAGTTCCTTAAGAGATAGATGTCTTTTTTTTCTCTCTCATGCCAATTATGTATTTTTAGTTTCCATGTTTTATTTCTGGTCTATCTTCCAATTATGTATTTTTAGTTTCCATGTTTTATTTCTGGTCTATCTTGTGGTCAAAAGTCACTCAAAAATGAATGGTTTATTGGCAGAAAAGCAAAGTTTAAGGCAAGTTTCAATACAATAAACAATTCTAAGTAGCTCTTGCTGTAGTGTCCTAAACATTCAAATGATTCCCCACCCTTTCAACAACAATTTGCTAATGAAAATTTATCATTTAGACTTCCATATCTGTCCACTCTCTTAAACATGATCTTTCAGCATGTACAGTGTATTCACCTAGCTGCATTTGTCTATACTCAAAAGGGGAAGCCTTTGCTATCTACCTATTTTTAGATACAATTTATTTTTAAATTTTGCAAATATCTTGTTAATATATTTTCTAAATGAATAAGAAAAACAATTTTTGATGCTTTTTATATGTGACTGATTTAGAAGCATAGAGTTTTTTTGTCAAAATCAGAGGGGTGGAGTGGGAGCCTTTTACACAGTACTCCATGGGACAAGAGACAGGATACCCTCCCTATTCCCTACACTGATTACAGCTAATAATGTCTATAACTGCAATGAATTTTCAGTAATAATACCACTCTCATGTCTAAATTGTATGAGATTTATCAAAATAACTTGATTTCATCAGAATACCATGTAAATATAATCTGTATTTTCTTTATGCTATTTACTGCTAAGTGAGATTGTACTAGGTTTCATTTACCTGTGCTTATATTCCTCAAACTCCCCAGAAAGCACAAATCATGCCACTTCTCCTAAGTAAGTATATTTTAATATACTTTAGTGGGTCTATGTTGTCACCAAAAATTGCTGCTAGCAGAAATCACTCCCGTCCTGCTACTGAAAGTCTCAGTAAAAGTATAATTGCAGCAATTCTATCAGTTTATTTTTGTAGGGCAAGTAATCAAGGATGACAGACTGTGGCAATCCAAAATCAGCTCATTACAGCCATTCAACACCTCACTTTGTGGTCAAAATAACAAAAAATGGAAGAGTACAGCTGATAAGTATTTATATGTCAAAGCAGAAATAGTGAGGAAAACATATTTGGGAAGTGCTTTCAAATTTTTTTAGGGAAATAGATATTATTCCTCGCTTAATATTAAAGGTTTTATATGGTTTTGAACTGGCAAACAGAATCATACAATCCAAGAATAAGTAGGTTGCATTTGATATAGTTTTGCTTCACGTGTTGCCACTTGCATATTAAATATTTTCAAAATTGAAAATGTGGGGAGAAATATTAGGAAAAAAGACTTAAGTTTTCCCTTTGTGACTAAAAAAATGGAAGAAAAATGTTTGAATTCACTTTACAAAAAGAGACTATGACTGGTTTTCCAAAGTATTTGTATACTTATGTGTTACAAGACAGTGCTGAACAATGACCAAGTTTAGGGACTCCTCACAGAATCCCAAAATGGTTGAGGTCAGAAGGGACCTCTGAACGTCATTTGGTCCAGCTGCTCTGCTCAAGGAGGGATACCTAGAGCTGGTTGGCAAGGTCTGTGTACAGATGGCTTTTGAATGTCTCCAAGAATGAAAACTCCACACCCTCCCTTTGCAACCTGTGCAAAATTGTGACATCCAGACAGGGTGAGCTCTGTTTCAGTTTGTGCCCATTGCCTCTGGTACTGTCACTGGAAAGATGTAGGCTCTGTACACACTCTGTGTTCTCTTAGGTATTTATACCCACTGATAAGGTTGCCCCTGAGCCTTCTCTTTTCAGTTCCTTCCTAGATGGCTAGCTCCCATCATATATTGACACCTTAGGTTTTTCTTCCCCAGGTTCAGAACTTTGCTATTCCCCTTGCTGACCTTCATGAGATTCTTTTGAGTCCATTTCTCCAACAAATCCAGGCCCTCCTGGATGGCAGCATCACCCTCTGGGATATTGGTCAATCCAGACATAGACATAACTAAGATGACAAAATAAAACCCAGAATATTATCTGACACTTTATCCTGTTCATTTGGAAAATACACATGGTCTTGTATAAAATGGATGAATTGGAAGAAAGAAGAAAGTGACATAGAAAAGAGAGAGAGATCATAAGGAGTGATGCTATATGAAGCAAACACAATGCATAAATTAGGTTTTTTATTAGATATGAAAGAAGGACTTCAAGAAAATACGTGTTCTCGAAGTGTTGAAAGAAAATTCCTTTGAGGCAAGTCCAAAGAAAAAAAGAAGACTGAGAGTATAAACTAGGGTTCTTAGTGCTAACAATGATGAACACTAAAATAATAAATGGATTAAAATGTTACAATTACAATACTGCCTGGAAGGTAGACAAGGAGTCAGATGAACTATTGAAGGACAAGAGTGAGATGTTAATGACAAATGAGGTTCATATTGCCAAGAGGCTGAATGAATCCTTTGCTAGTGTATGCATGAAAGAATTTGAAGGTCATATTCCACAGCCTGGGATAAATTTTCCTGGTGAAGCAAGTAAAATGCTAAAAGGCTTTATGATCACAATGAAGCAGGGAGTAAGGAAATTAGACCTATTAAAACTGACATAGTACCAGGCCAGGATAAATTACATCCTGAACATCCTCATGAAACTCTGTAACAAGAAGCAGGAACATTTCTGGATTAGGTATTTGTCTGAGTATGAGAAAGGAAAAGACCAAGCGATTCATCACAAGCAGCTAAAATAATTTATCATTTAGGTAAAGGATGTAAACATTACATGAGTACTACCAATCAAAGCTAAATATCAATTGATTTAATGCTCTGAATCACCAATAGGAAAAATATTTCATCATAAGAAATTGCAACTCACAGAGATTCCTCAGTATAACAATAAATATGTGGAATCAAAAAGGCATAACTATTACCTCTGGATGTTATTTTAATCAGCATTATTGGGAAGATTAATGCCTAAATTATTTGTCAAATATAAAAAAAATAGGGATTTATGCTTTGGTCTGTTCAGTGGAAAGGCTACTCTAATCAGTCTAATTATAAGTGGCTAGTGGAAAGTCAGTTGCAGCAATCAAAGGCAGCCAGATATACTGACCAATTACTTTGTTATGTACAATCAAATTCAGAAATGTCTTCTGGGTTGAATTAATCTTTTTAAGATTCTGAGCCACACACTTTATTATTAAGACATTTGGTTTATAAGGGTATGTGTGTAGTCTTTTGTGTGTGTGCACATACATGTATATGATCTGTGTGTATAATATGTCTAACAATTTGCATTTATTCTTCTAAGTTTAATACTTACATTTTTGATAAATTGCTATATTTTATGTTTTCCTAATGACATGTACATTTATTCAAGGATTAATGTAAGTGCTAAAAAAGTTTTCAGCAGTAGAGCCCCCCTAGAAATTTCCCACCATCACATCATGAAATTGACAGTATTAGAATCAGTGGCATGATATGTGCTGCAGAAAATATCAGGTGCATAAGAGAAGGACACCTGGGATAAACTATTCAGTTTTACTTGTCAATAGGCACACTTTATGGCAGAAGAACAGTTTAGAGATCTACATTTCAGCATTTCATGAATACCATGAAGTATCATTCAAGGTAGTAAAACAGCAGATCCTAAACATTTCTGAAAGAATAGCAAGACATGTGAAGTCAGGAAGAAGGAAGAAAAGAAGGAAGAAAGCAAGCAAGCAGGAGGCAATTCAAAATCAGATGTAATGGTAAGATGTTGGTCAAATGTAAAAGCCTGAAATTTGGGTACAGGTTAGGATTTGGACCGTCTTTTATATTACTGAGGTTACACAGATTGCTTGTGGTGGAAGGTTTATGTCTATGTAAAATAGCATCTCTGAAAAAACATTAACATATTTATTTAAAGATATTTTAGGTAGAGAAGGTAGAGACTATTATTTTCTTAGTTCTGGATGTGCCAAAAGTCACATTAAAAAAGAGCCTGCAGAATGTAGCACTTAGAATACTAATGAACAATGAACAGACAAGACTTCCAACAAGACCTCCTGCCACTTATAGGGAAAATAGGTAGAAACACAATAAGGAAAGAGATCTAGAGAAACATCAGTGAATGCTCCTCTGTAGATATCTTTAATTCTGTTCTTGGAGATAATTTGCAGCCTAAATAATTAAGGTGAAACATCTCAGTTTATGAGTCAGTTCCACTTATTGAACAGCCATAATCTCAAACCATTTCCAGAGACTTCAGGCTGGTACAATGTGGTCATCCTAATAATAAATATCTAATTAGTAAATATCTTCATATTCAGGTGATGAAAGGTTCTTCAGCTGGAAGAATTAAAGACTAGTTTAAAGGTGAAGCAAAGATTGGGCTCATTTTAGAAACAGAAAGCCAGACAGAGTCTCAGCCTTCGGCTAGTGTAGACAGAGAAGAGTAGAAATGAGAAATAGATGGGTGCTTAAAATCTGAGCTGCCTCAGAGAAAGAAACTAACCTTTAAGAAGATCTCATTCCCATTTTCTTCACATAAAACAGCCTGGAGATGCATGGTATATGTCCCAGGTAACTTTTTAATTTTATACTCAATTAGCTAGAAGTGCTTGATTTCTTTCAAATTGAAAACCCCAAACTATTACTTTTGAAAAAAAAAGTCTAATATCAAAACAAAAGCACAAAACCACCATATGACATATCGATTGCCGTTTGAATTTCTGTATGTTGTGCAAAAATGAGTAATTGAATATTTGCTTGTTAATTGCATTGTGTGCTGAGAATGTTCTTGGTACATTTTTGTAGAGTTACATTTTCTTAGCTCTTTTTATTCACTAGTACAGCTACATTGTTGATGCATTTGAGCACAAGTTCAAGCCAACAACACATATTCATATTAAGATTCACAATAAAGCTGAGGAGATTTTTAAATGTTGCAACCTGTCTTTTTTTTTTTTTAAACATTTCATTATCATACAAATTTTTATCATTCAATTAACTATTAAAATATATTTTCAAAGATGAAAATATATTTACATTGAGTTCTGCAAAACAACTAAACCCATTAAACTGTTTTAAATTAAACCCATTTTAATGGTTTTTCACAATATTTGACTAGGGGTTTTTGCATAATTATTCCTCCTATTGACTAAAGTCTGAAGAATCTTATTTTGAAACTACTGCTATTAACAGAAAAATATGAATAAAAGCAAATTTATATGTGTTGTGATGATGCATTGAAAAAAGAGATAAAATGAAAGAAGATACTGCTTCAATCTGAAATAATAGAGTTTCATTTTAAGAAATGATAGAACCATTCTTTGAAAATCTCAGTTAAAGCTAATTAGACAGAAACTGAAGCACACAATCTCTTCCCGTTTATGCAATTATATAATTTTCTTTTTCAAAGTAAATATTGAAATACTCTGGAAACTATCTTTTTTTAATCACAGAAGCTTTGAGTTGTAACTCAACTGAGTTTTCATTAGTATAAAGGTTTTGGATTAGTGATCAGTTCAATATCTCCAGATATCTGACAGGAATTTATTTCAAACATGTGCATAATGTGTTATGTTGAAAATTGAAGGCTTCTAATAATATTGAATGTTGATTTACTTTAAGAGATTCTGGATTAACTCATTTGTGCTTAAAGTCATATCTGTTTGTATTTAAAGACCTGTTCAACTTTGCACAACATCCTGTATCTATAATGTGGAAAGCTCTAAATTACCTATAAAATTAGTTAATGAAAAAAGTAAGGGCATACATGTGTATGTAGAATTTCAATAACAATATTTAAACAAAACATGGCATATGTCTTCAAAATTTATTGCCCTGTGGCTTTTACTTACAGTAGCAGAAGTCAGAAAAATGTGAACATAGTGAAGATAAAGTTAATATAAATTAATGTATTTCTTCAGAAAGTTCTTGGTTTGTTTTATTTTTTCCCTTCCGATCCAGCCTGTGAAAACTTGGGTCAGTTCTCATGTACTTAGATAAGCTAATTTACTCTTAACAAAAATACCAGTCTAAAATATTTAAAATTTGCTTCAGGAAGTAGCAATGCAAGAAATTTTTGAACCAAACAAATTAGTCAGCTAGATAAAAATGTGGAATTATTTTTATTGCACTCAAATATCTTTCTGTTCTCCTCAATTTTCAGGTTTTATTCACATTTCCTTTTGATTCTCTGTATTGGCTAATACATTTTCTGAGAATTTTGTTATTTGAAGCTCTTTTTTCATCCAGACTGTTTAGAATAGTGTTCTTGTTATAAACTGATTCACAATTACAATACAACTCTCATCGTCATTCTGTCTTGTTTTAGTGTGATGAATCTATTTTTGTTGGGGTTACCTTGCCATTCTTTCAAAGTCTGATTCCTTTAATTCTAGGTGGAAAAAATGTTCATGGTGATATATCAGGATGATACATTGTTTGTTATGTATGACTCTAAAACTTATTCTTTGACCCCTTATGTTCTGGGGGAAAAAAGAAATCCTTCATAACCCTAATGGATTTAGAAGGAATGGAGGGCTAAATCTTATGGTAAAGATACCATCTGTTCCTTAAATTGCATGTACAGTCTCCTATATATATATCCATTCTTCTTTGTCATCCTTACCAAAGAAAAGGTCCTACAGACCTTGAAAAAACCAAACAGAAAACTCAAGCTTTTATGAAAGTAAGTCTCTTTCAGGAGAATCTGAAAAATGCCCACCTATGAATTGCACAGAAGTAGCAGCCACCTGAAATACACTTTTAATAGTAGATATAATTTATTATTTGAAATAGTGGTTCATGCTGAGGGGCAGGAATTCAATGAACCACAGATTCCTTTTCCAAATTAGAGTTTGTCTCTGGTTCCTGCTTTCTCAGCAGAGGGTTTAAGCTTCTCTAAAATTGTACAGTCCTCCCACAACGGCAGCAATCTTGTCCTTCTGTCTAGGGATGACTTTACAAGGTCTGGTCCTGTTCTGCCAGTAGCATTATGGCAATATGGGAGGACTCTCCTGCTTTGTGATTAATGACAGAGAAAGCAAAAAAAAAGATATCTTCTCTCAAGAAACCATGCATGTTTTGAAGCAGTAGAAAGAAAAGATGCTACCTGATAGTGGGCCCAGGGCGTTCTGGGGGTTTCCAGTCCTTAGTGTACATAAATCCATCAGATTACAGAGCACTTTCTGTCAAGCAAGCATTTTGTTCTTGGATATTCACATCAGCTATGATATTTATTTCACTGTCAGTAGAAAATAAAATCCAGAATTGCAGTTCAAGTGAAATCAACGTATTTTACTTGGTCTTGTATTAAAACTGGGAAACTTAGGATGCTTTAGAAAAAGGTCAAAAAAGCATCACTATTTAAAGAAACAGCACATGGGCAATCTGGAGGTATGAATTATTGAGGAAATTTAGACTCCACTAGATAGTGTTTTAAAAGTGAAGCATGTTTGAATAAAACCTATAAAGATTTAAATATATGTAATTAAAGAGTTAGGGAAAAACAGAGAAGAATCCCAGAATCATTCATTTGAAACATCCCACTGTGTGAAATGGTAATTGACTTGCTCTAAGTTCCATCTATACCTTATATGTCACTAAGGTATGCAAAGGATTAAAACAATAGAGAAGGAAAGATAAATTTTATCCTGGGTTTATGCAGTGGGTTGCTCCTGGCTGGATGCCAGGCACCCATCAAAGCCTCCCCACCTTTCACCTCTGCAACTGGACACAGAGAAAATACAGCAAAAGTTTGAGTTAAGGATCATGTGAGAGATCAGTCGCTGAATATCATCATGGGAAAAACAGACTTGGGAAAATTATCTGAATCAAAATCAGAGCAGGATAATGAGAAGTGGAACAAATCCTCAACACTCATTACTCCCACCCCCCCCCTCTTTCCTGGTTTCTACCTCCCCCCCAGCAGCACAGGAATGGGGTTATGGACAGTTCATCACAGGTTGTCTCTGCTGCTGCTTTTTCCTTCCTTGATTTCAGGTCTTAATAGTTGTGATAAATGCATAATTTTTAAAATATGGACTATGACTGAGTTAATTTCAGTTTTTGTCATCTGTTTTTTAAAGTGACTCAAATAACTGGAAGCATTTAATGATGATATTTCATAACCTTTTATGCTTGAATACACATAAGAAAAAACAGTTTTTAGGTAAAATAAAATGAACATCCAAATATCAATACCTAAAAAAATGCTATATCTTGTCACAAAGGTAATTCTGAAAACTGAAACACAGCAACATAAAAGAAAGAACTAGATTTCCATCACTGCTTAAGAAAATGCTTTTCTACTTAATGGCTGCAAGCAAGTTCTCTTTTTGAAGGAAGTTTTCAATAATGCACAACACATTTTAAAAATTCTCTATATTGTAGGGGACAAAAAAAGGCTGAGAAAAGTAAGACTAAGAGGCTGTGCTGATGTTTTTTTTTCTGTTATATGTTCGAGAAGGTGTTTTCTGTCCTTTAATACTGTTCTGCATTTATGGGTTTAGTTCCTATTATCTATATCTACTGACAGAAAATCCAGAGTATTTATATTTTTAAGCTTTATAATAATAATGGGAAAGAAACAAACTGAAGGAATGAGAGAGAAAAAGAATGTCCATTAAAATATTTGAATGCAATCTTTTATGAAGATATGTGAATCTTCACTAGTTCAAACACAATATTCATGGCTTTCACCATCAAAGTTGTAAGGACCTAAGCATTCAGAGGAAAAGAATTATTTTTTTGGCAAGGTTGTTTGGGGTTTTTAGTTTCTTTTATAAAGTGTGTGTCTTGAAACTAATAATTTTGATTTATACATGAGATAGAGCACCTTTACAGTAGAAGTGATGTGATTCCAGTGATCTGTGTAACCAGCAGCCTCCCTGTCTGTATGTAGAATGGGTGTACCTGTCTCTTTGTATCTCTTAAGCAATCCCTCTTGTCTCTGTCTTTCAAACAGCATTAAAAGATAACTTTTTTATTGATTAACATTACTGCTAGTGATGAAGTTACAGATTTGTTGAGAGTTCCACTGACTGGTCAAGTATTCATTTGAAAAGGGTCCGAAATTCTAATTAGTACATCAACTATTTATGTTATTCTGTAAGACTGTGGTCAATTGATTGAAAGCAGATCAATAAAGGTCTGTGGAATTGTAAAGAGTTTGCAAGGAAGCTAATTGTATAGAACTACTCTCATAAAAAAAAAAATTCCTGAGTGATAGCATAAGCCTCTTTCTAGGCACAACTCATTAAGATAAAGGAATTCCTATGATATAGATAACAAATTATTACAGCAAAGTAACCTGTTATTGTACAGTGCAATTCACAGATACTATGTATCTTAAACTTACTCTTTTTCTGTACTTTTGATAGGCATTAAGGTTCTGCAAAAACCCTAAAATAAGGGATAGGAGTTAGAGATCTTTGTATGGATTCTTCCCTCCTGCACCACAAAAGAGCATTTCCTATTATTTTACTAATTTGAAGTACTTGTCCTGGAAGTACTATAAAACATTTCACTGAAAACATAGGTTTTTAGAGCTGTAAATGAATTTAATACTATTTTTACCCTAAAATCTTAGAGAGAACGCTTAGAGGAATGGAGTGACCAAGTCATGAGAAGAGAATCTAATCCTTCTCAGCTCATTTAATGAAACTGAAGCAGAAAGATACAATGATCTAGTTAAGCATTTTGCCTTGAGCCTCACTGGGGAGAAACAACGAACCAAAATAAACAGGGCTTTCTGAATCCATAATCTGACCTGGATCCACCTATCTAGAAGTGGGAGGAACATCTTAACTGGCAGATTGGCTTACTTAATGACAGAGAAAGCAAGGTGACTCACACCTTAAGCTAACAAACTTTAGGGATAGGGTCCAAAGCTGTAACACTTGTGTATTGATAAGTAATGGGCTTGATGTTACCTATGAGAGTAATGAGGCATGTTCCAACCCCCAAAAAACTGTGCCAAAAGGGTGAGGCAGTCAGCAATGCAGCTAATGTGTCTCTATACCAATGGGTAGCAAACAGGAGTGGCTGGAAATCATGGTGCAGCTGGAAAGCTCAGATGGTTCAGTTCACTGTCACAGAAAATTGGGATGAGTCACATTTGCATGCTCTGATCCTGCTGGGGAGCAGTAACCCCCTGACACCTGAATAAGCAGCACAGCAAGCTGCAAGCAGTCCAGAAGACTCTTGGAATGTATTGAGGATAATTTCTTAATTCATGTGATACCGCCTGACCAGAAAAATGTTGTTAGCCCTGTGCTTGCCAACTTACAAGAACTACTTACAGAGGTTAAGATTGGTGTCAGCCTGGGCTGCAGCAATCATGCCCTGACCAGGAAAATGGTCAGAGAGCTGGAAAAACTCTTCTAAGAAAACTCAGAGGAGTTGAGGTTTCTCTAAACTGAGAGAAGAAGGGTTTGGGAATACTTCATTGCAGCCTTTAAATATATAAAGGGAGCTTAAAAAGAAGATGGAGAGAGAGAATTTTTACCAAGCTCTGTAGTGGCAGGAAAATGGGAATAAACATTAAAGTGAAAGGGCTTGGATATAAGGAAGTGTTTTACAGTGAGGGTGGTGAGACATTGGAACACATTGTTCAGGAAAGTTCTGGGGGTTCCATCATGTTGTTCATCCCACTGAGTTTCAGTGACAGGATCCAGCTTTCCAGTTACACAGTGCCTTCCTGCTTCTTGTGTTGGCAGCAATCATGCAACTTTAAAAAACTTATTACACATAAATGCAACCATACATACACAGCTATGGGACAAGAGATCAGCATTTTCCCTGATCTAGTCTTCTCTATCAAAATTCAGTCCGAATGGAGACAACTTGGTATCTACAAATTTCATATGACCCTCTAGCTAGAGACCATCCTGCACTGAGATATTTCATTCTTTTTTTCAAAGTGTTAACTTCCTTTCTGATGAAGAAAATAATTCAAATTATTTTGGAGTGGAAAGAGAAGCAATAGATGATTTAACATAATAATTTATATCCTGGTCTTGTATCCAAGTCACCTTCATAGACTCATAAAATCATAGAATACTTTGTGTTGGAAGGAACCAACAAGATCACTTAGTCCCACCTCCTCTGCCATGGACAGGGACACTTACCACTAGAACAGGTTGCTCAACACCACATTCAACCTGGCATTGAACACTTCCAGGGATGGGGCATCAACAGCTTCTCTGAGCAACAATTTGCATGTGATACATAAAAACAGCACTCATAACACAAGGAAAATTATGCTGGACTTCTCTCTCCAACTGTTTGAGCTATACATTTTCTAGAATCCTTGTTTCCTTTTTCTGGTCTAATTTATTTGATTTTCTCTTACTTTGTCATATTGAATTTAAGAAAAAATTGAGTGATGATGATATGATTGATACCTGTGATATCGTCATATCAAATATCTTAGTGGTTAGGATGTTTTCTGGGGAAAAAGCACATATGTAAAATGTATGTACACAATGATGTCTAAATATGAAAAAGATTTTCGTTTTCTGGGAACATTGTGAGGAAAAAAATCACCCCAGAAAATGTTCCAAGGAAATTAATAAAAGTAACTTCAAACAAGGTAAATTTTTGTGGTTTTTACCAAAAAAAAAAAAAGTGTTTTACACTGTCTCCAAACTCTTCTCATCACTCTGAAAATATTACTTTTGCTGAAAATCCCTTCTGTATTTCATTTTTTCATTTTTCTGTCATAACATCAAATGCTTTATGAAATTGTGAAGATGTATTGTCAGTGTAACTCTATGGTACATTTTCCAAAATGCAAAGTAGATCATTGTACCATATAGCTGAATTGAAGGATTCAGATTAGAATCAGATAAAACGCACTTACTTGAACAAGCTAGTAATTACACTGAATCATGTAATGCGTCTCTAGAGCTGCTCTATTCTAGTTTGTTTAAAGAGCAGCTGACTCTGAAAGCACTGTTTACAAGCCATTCTGTTCCCATATTATATATTTTTCAATATTTATCTTCCATTGTCCTTTACTACTAGGAGCATTTGCATGAAAACAGGATCTTTGTTTTTCGGGATTGCATCTGCTACTGCTGCTGATTTTCAGCCTGAAGTCATAATCCAGTGTTCAAGACATCAGCCTTACATTTAGAGGAACCAGATGAATTGTCATTATAAACAAAGTGTAAAAACACCCTCAAATTCTGTCTTCAGATGTGGTTTAAAAGGAGAAACTTGAGAACTCTCGACCATGAAACCTATTTTCTTACAAGTGTACATAATGATTCACAGCTAAGAAAACAGTAAGAAGAACCAGCAACTTGGTTAAAAGGTATGAAGGTACTCCAGGGAGTTAGGGAACTAGACTGCAGAAAGTGGGTTTTGCTATGGTAACACCACCTACACCTCTTAACTTCTCTAATGACTCCAAATCCTATGCTGATTTTTCCTTATTATGTGAATTTCTTATTCAGAGAAATTCTCACTTACAATGCAGGATACCAGCAGAGATAGTGTCATGATTTTGAGGGGACCAGAGAATTTGCAGTCAAGGTGCTCTAAAAAAGCCCCATAATTTTACAGTTGGCTTTGACAGAACATAGATTTATATTTGGATTCAAAGTGTTTCTGATTGTGATTAATGGACTGGAAATGCTATTCCAGATGCTGATAGAAACATTTGAATAAAAATGCTTAGGTTTTTTGGGTTTTGGTTTTTGGGGTTTTTTTTTTTTTTAATATTTGAGAAAAAAAAAAAAAGAAGACAAAGAAGAGAAGATAAAAGAAAAGAAAATTAATTGTAAGTAGTTATTTAAACTCTTTCTCTACTTTACACCAAGGGTCAGTACCAGTTAAGGACAATTTGACATTACCACAGCTTATCTGTCTCTTATCATTTCCCACAGAAACATAAATGATTAGCTTACAGAACTTAACTTTTTGTTAACTGATGCCTGGTGAGGGAAGCATATCCCAAGTAATAAGTACAAGATGCAGCCTGGGAAATAGAATTGTTTCCACTATTTTCATGATGCCAGTAAAAGAGCTGTGTGTGCATATATTTTGTGGGCCAAGAGATTACAGCTGTACATACATAAGTCTAGAGAGCATGCAAGCATGTGGGTAAATACACAAATAGTATTAGGCAGAAGATTAACACATTGGTGATATTTTTGTCATTGCTGTTTTCCATGTCTTTATGTGGAGGAGGAGCTGAACATGAAAAACCCCAAAATATTTATTTAGTCTAAAATTATTTAATTTTTATTATGATGGCAGGGTGTCTCAAACAGTAACAATTGGATTTCTTCCTGTCCATGTCATTTGGTTTTCATTCTCCAGTTAGATTAACTTTTTAGATGGATAAAGAGAACTAAATAGGGCCCATTATTATTGCAGTTTCCTACTTGTCTGCGTTCATCACAGCAAATATATTCCAGCTAGCAAATGTGCAGGAAAAACCTACTTGGGAGATAGTATGATGGTTTAAATTTACAAACCATACTAGTTATTCAGAAAGCATTTCTAAAACTATATTCTGTGACTTTAAACAAATTACAGTTCTACTGAGATCTGCTATCAATCATGGTTCACTTTATCAAACTGAAATTTAAGTCTGCATTTAGGTAGAGGGGTTTTGTTTCATAGCCATGTATAGTTTCACTGCTGTTGACCACTCTGAATAAGGATTGTAAAGAGCAACCTAAAGCTGCTATCATCTGTTTTCATTTCATCTTTTGTATTTTAGCTGTATTTTAACTGTATTTGATGCTCCTTTCTTTTCTCTTGTAACTTGGACTGCCTTATTTCTCAGCAATGTGATATTACTTGCAATTTGTGGATGCAATTCCAAGGGATTTTCCTGCTAGCACTTAAGAAGGCAACATGGAAAGAAATAGTGAAATATATGAAAACCTGAGGGAAGCTTTGGTGTGCTGTAGAGAATTTATGTGGACTTTGTGTTACTGAGTGACTGCATTAAATGTTTGACACGTACTTTTTTGAAAAAAACACAACTAATAGTCTTTGTCACGTATCAAAAGCCTTTCTATATCAAACTTAAATTACACCATCTACAATATATGGTCTGGCAGTGCCCTGTAATTTCATTATAAAAGAAACATCTCCAGGCTTAAAAATAAGAATTTCTATTCCAGCCCTTCATGTAAATGTCAGAGATGGATTTCTATCAGTAGTGTTCCAACTACTTAAATATGTATGAGTACATATCATTGAAAACAAAGAAACAGCATCTCCTTCAATTCTCAGTTTGTTATTGTTTATGTGTCTTGATTCCCCTCCAAAAACTTGCTTAGGACATTGCTTTTTGTTCAGATTTTATTTTTCTTCAGGCACAGGAACTAATAAACCTTGCCCTTAATTTCAGGTTTAGAACTGACAGTTCCATCAAACAGATTTTCTAAGAGAGATGAATGACTTTCATGAAACCACAGTGGACACCTGAACTGCTTTATTAGTTCCCTTTTTCTTTATCCAATAACTAACGGATATTTTCTTACACACGCTAATTAAAAATTGTGTTTTATCCACTGTGTTACCAGTTTTTGAGCATTCTGAGTTTTGAGATCACATTAAAGAACATTTTTTGGGGTCTTACATAAGATCCTAGTCAATTACACTTTGCCTTCCAGATCAAATTCCTTACGGTCCAGTATTAAACACACATGTATTATAGAGAGACTATAATTTCCTTCTTACATGTAAGCTGAAAACAGGTTCAATTACTAAATCTGGGTTTGGGTTTACAAGGTTGAGTCTCTCAATGCATTTACAGCATTTTTGTTTCATTAACTTGACACAGTTTGTAAGCAGTCTCACAGGCCTCAGTTAGTTTGGTGAGGATGTTTTAGATTCTCAGGAAATTTCTCTGCTTTCTGAATTTCCAACTATGCACTTCAAAAAAACTAATAAATTAATACATAGGGATAATTTATTTTCTGTTTATTTCTACATAATAAAACACTATGACTTTAATAGAATTCTTTATTTATGTATGTTGACATAATAAGAAATTTTATTTTTCAAAATAATGACTATGGAATCATTAATTATTTAATAGAAATATATTTAATTATTTTATCAAATGTTGTATTTTAATTTTTTTATTTCATTGAGTAAATGTTGTAATGACAAACATGTTCCATAAGCTTTTGAGAAACAATATTTGTAAATAATTTTCCTCCAAATTCTTCTATCAGTCATTTTTCTTCACCCTATTTCTGCACTCCTGCTTCTGTTTTTTTCCCAATACAAAGGGAAAGCACTTTCAGTTCTACCAATATTTGCCAATTATATGATCCATTTAAGCTTCTGTAGTATTGTGCCAGGGTTATCTCATGTCCAGCGTTCACATTTCTGTCTTAAAACTCTTAATTTCTTGTACTATTCAAATACACCAGAGACAGAACAAAAATATATTTGTGGGATCAAAGTGAAAATTAATTTAAACTTAAGCAAGGTTTAACTGATTTATGGCATGCTTCAAATGTGTTTGCTGGATATCAATACATGCTGGCAGTGTGGACAGGAAAGTGATAATTTAGCACATATCTGGCATTACATTTCTGTTTAAAATGTTAGATATTCCATGATATATTAAGTCATCACACGACCTATCCATCTTTGCTGTATTTAACCTAAATGCATGTGAATGTAGTCTTCTAGTGAATAGACTGTGATTGCCCTCAGTTGTGCAAAGCTTTAGTGCTATTATATTTCTCTAAAAGAATTGAATATTGACATATTCTATACCATCTAATTTATAAAATTTAATTTAAGACTAGAGGATATGAAGAAAATTAGTTGCTCCTTCTTTGCTTATTCGGGTTCAGAATTTAGAAGAAATATATTTGAAACAGAACTTGAATATTAATTGCTCACAGACTTGTTAATGACGTGCTGCAGGACTAGGAAGCCTTGTTGGCTTGAATTTGAGTCCCTTCTCTGAGTTTTATCCTGTTGTTATATACATTTTCAATAGCTGTTTGTCAACAGCTGTTTGGCTTTTAAAATTAGACTTAAACCCAAAGTTGTGAGACTCAGTCACAGTGAATAAGACCTTATAGCATAGTTTGTCTCATTGACATGTACCTGAATAAATTAACTGTGTAGAAAGGCAACAGAACCTAATCTTATATGAGCTGTCAGTTTTCATAATCATCTTTTCCCTTCAATCGTTAAAGCTAGCAGTGGTCTGTTGGAGGACTCACAACCAACACCAATAATTGTTTTAAGCATCAACTCTTTACTATTTCCCAGTACAACCTTTTATACCGTCTCTCACATGCACCACACCTGTGTGCCTTTTTACTCTTTTGTGATGTCAATGCACCGCAGCATTCTGTGGTTTTTTTCTCCTAGCATTGGTCACCTGTTTTACAGAGCTGTATCCAATTAGGGATGAGGCTTGGCTGCAACCCCATTCCTAATGGCCCATAATCTACGCTCCTACAATGGTTATTTCCTTAAGTAAAAACAAACAAATGTGGATAATCAACAACTTTCTTAGATAACCATGTACTATATTTTATTATTTAATGTGTGCATTTTTTCCTTTGCATATTTTCTATGTATATATATGTATGAAGGGGATAGAATTATTTAAAAAATTTTTTATATAATGAACATCAGATGAATATAGTAATATCTATTCTCTTAGGTTCTTAATTTTGCATATTAGCTGAGCAATGACAATAATAATTTCAGGTTCTCATTCACATAATTATAGCTGAAACTATCTGAAAAAAAATCTCACACACATGTTAACAGTGCACGTAAATTATTTTTCACCTACCTTGCTCAGAGTTACAAAACTAGGCTCTACAAGAAATGAATAAAGAAATTATTTCCTTATCTTCTTAAGCAGTTCCCTGGTTTCCTTATTTTCTGCAATTTTTGATTACTTGAAGTGGGGGGAGCTGCCATCCATTATAATAATCGTGCCACCCATAATTACATCCTTTGTTTTTTCATCTATTGTCTTTTTATCTGTCTGCATCTGTAGTTTTGAGGATCTTGGAGATGGAGGAATTTTTTTTTTCTGTCTTCATATGATGGATACAAGCCCCAGTCATATTTCAGCCTTGTCCATCCAACATACATGCCACCCCTATTTTTTGCTCAACAGACCATTGTAGCTCGGGTTGTAGCTGGAATAGAGTGCTTCAGCATGATTAACATTTTAACTCATAGACAGACACTTGGCCTTACTATCCAGAAGGAATATGCACTGTCTCCCTCTCTAAGCACGTCTGTCTCTATATCTACAGAAAGCATTTTGAGGCCAGTCTCTTGCTGAGCTGATAGCTAAAAACATGGTCATTAAGTGCATGGGTCCTGAAGTAAAATGCTTTAGCCCTCTCCTAAGTCAACCCATCCTCCAGTAGCTTGATTGAGCCTTTGTGAACAGTTTTCTGTCTGCTGAGTAGTCCCATAAAGAGTATTTGGCTTTCACAATGCTGTTGAATCTGTTTTACTGCAATTTATCTTGCACTCTCTTAAATGGGCAAGAAAAGTTGTCAGACTCCTTATTTCGAAGTAAATTACTGCTTGAGGACATATCTCAAATTAGATCTCACCACTGAGCTATTACAACTGGAAAGCCTCTTCCTTTTGTGTATTTGCTGGCACAGGAACTTTGTCCTTGCAAAAAGTCAGTCCGTGGTCACCAGTCTGAAAGTAAGTTATTCATTTTACCTGTATTTATGCAAATGTGGAATGATGCTGAACATATACACCTTGCTTGAATTCTGATGCTACACAGTAAAATGTGAGCAAACTTTTTTTTTTTTTTTTTTATACGTACAGGAGTGTCTAAAAAATTTGAGTTTAAAAAAATCCAAGAAGTGATCATGATGTTTTAACATTTTACTTTGTTTTAACTTGAAGTAAATTTCAAACCCAGTTTGGATTCCATTATGTTAGGTATCTTATTGCAGTTGCTTATAATCTTTTTGTCCTTAAGTTTAAAAAAGCCCTCAGAATCTTCAGATGTGACTGACCAGGCAACACACATATTTATGTAGACATACTTATCTCCATATATATATACATCTCTTATGTGTATATATATATTGTATTAAAGGATCAACTGTGCAACTGATCACATAAATGTTTTCATTTTTCTTCTTTAGATGTGAAAAATTGTAATGTCTGAATTTCATGAAGATCAAACTGGTAAAAGCTAATAAAGAGTCAGCACCTCTGACTGAGGTCATGTTTCCTAAAGAATGAGCTCCCCTTTAGCGCTCAAATTAATTGGCCAGATTGCCAAAAGAGATTGAATTAGAAAAGTGTATCATAAGTGTTATGATTGGAGTTATTGAGTTTTGCTCCTATTTTTTTCCTTTAGAAGAAAAAATATTATTTTAAAATAATTATTTCCAGTTTTAGAGGAAGAGTACTTAAAATCTGGCCTTGAGGTCTTCTCAAAATCTGGCTGTACTTGTGAAGCTGAAACAACCTTCTCAAATCATCGCTACTCAAAATGTCAGTAATATTCTGCTTAAGACTGAGTTTAATAACTTTGTCAATCAAGCCTATCACTAAATAAAATGTCAGATGTTGAGTTTGTCTATTTATTGCCAATAAAGTTTGAATTTTAACTTTGAAAATGTGCCTGAGAAATTATAATTTTCCATCTTCCTGTTAACTCTTCCAAGCAGAATTGCAAAATATAGTCATGGTTTGTACTTGGAATAAAACAATTTACCCCATTTAAAATGAAATGATAGTTCTGAATATTATAGAAAAATAAAAGTACAATGACCAACTTGCCTTGAATCCAAAGTATTATGTATCATGACAGGAAAAAAACCAATGAAGCTAAAAATATTTTTTAAAATGGATTCAAGCTAGCAAAAATGATGGTAATTTTATTCTTTTCCATTTGAAAGATTATTTGTCTAAATTCTCAGGAGTTTCATGCTTCATGAAAATATTTGAATGTATCTTTCTTTTTTCAAATCTCTTCAATATTTCAAATTAAATGTGAGCTCGTACTGGAGTGCAAAGTTGTTGTGGTCCAGGCTCTCACTTGAAAGTTGTATCTATCTATTTCTTTGCTTCCTTGTACCAGACATGTCTGAAAATCTTATTCTTCAGCAAAGGTGCTCAAACCAATGGACATGATTATTAATTATAACTCATTAGTCCTATACACAATAGTGTGATTAGACTTTCCATGTAGACAGATGATACATCTTCTCATAGAATACTAACTTATAGAGCTATTCTTATTATAAATAAAAGCATAAAGCTCATGACATTACATTACAGAAAACTTTATTTTGTCACATCTCTGCTGTTTCAATATCACACGCAATTAACTCTTCTTATATAGTATTCTGACCCCCTTTTTTTTTACTGTATTCTCTCTAATATTTTGATTTTATGGTGACTATTAACAACTTTTGTTACAAAACTTGGAGCTTTTGTTTAGTGTATGAAATTAAACTTCACTGGCAGAAAAATATAGCTATGGAATATATAGTGGTTTGTCAGTGCATCCAAACTTAATGCTTCTGTTTTTCAACGGTACTGTGACTTCCATGAATATGGCACATAAATATTTAACATTTAATATTTTAACATTGACATTATTTAGTATAGTGTAAACCCAACTGTAAAATTTCCTTCTTTTCCATACCTCCCTTGCCAACAATATCTCCCCATAATGCCCATGGGTTTTTATTTTCCTTAAAATATTCCTACCTTTGAATCTACTCTGTTTTTACTTCTGAGTAGGTGTAATTATCAAAGGGTGCCAGACTTCATTTTCATTCCTGATGCTTTTCAAAAAGTGTAGACTATGTGAGGTACTAAATATAGATACATATATATATAATCTGAATATGTTGCAGGCAATATTTCCTTATTTGGCTTTACTGTTTCCTGAGAAGAACTAACATATGCTATACCTGTATAAAGATTACATTTCTTTTATGTAATCTCTGAGTCTTGTGTGCTATCCTGCAAACTTTGAGACTGGCACCCTCTGTGACCAGCTATGAAAAAACAGTGTGATAGCTTATATAACTCTCGCTGTAGATGCTGATACTGAGGGTGGAGGAAATATCAGATAGAGGAGAGGACCAAGTATGGATGAAGAAAATAAAACATTTCCACAAAACTGTGACATTTTCATGGTAAAAAATTCTACTTTTCTACAAGTGTATGTCTGCATGCTGAAAAAGGGGGAAAAGAAATTTCATCCTTTCTATCTGTGGGGTGAGAAGTAATTATGGAATGGGAGAGAATGAACACAAAGAAATGTAATCATGTAAAGGAGAACCATCCATGGAGGATGTACAAGAAGTTCTTCTGAAACCTTTGCTGGGCTACGTGGGCTCTGTTCTATTCATGTGTGGAGGGACAGAATGTAAGAGAATAGTGCAGAAGGTAGGCTCACCCCTGAGGAGTTGCAGCTGTACTAATCACCAAAGATTAGGAACAGGCCTGCCCTTAATAAACCACAGCTGTGTCCAATAAGGATGAGTGCTACAAAAGAGTGGGTTAGCTGGGTGATGAGAGAGTTGGGGTTTGTTGGCTGTGCTGTTAAGAAGGAGTTAGTGCTGTGAGGAACTGCCTATGGGAAATCACTGAGAAGGTATGGGAACCTTCACAATATGATGATAACGTTCATGTATTTAGCTGGTGGCTGATACCTTCCAGAAGAGGCATTTAGTTTCAGAATACAACCTTCTCATTGTGGCTGTGATTTTAAACTTACTGGGTAATGGAGCGTATTACCGTTTACCATATGATGAGATGGCCTTGTCTGTCAGCCAGGGAGCTGCTTAATGTTATATATGGGTCAAATGAGCCAAAAAAAAGAGAGAAGGAAAAAAATTTGAAGAACCTTGAGTTCTCTAACAAAAGGGAAAACTTCCCTTATGGCAGGTAGCCACATAGTGTTTTTTTAAAGATCCATTTTCTCCTGAAAATTGATTAAGTAGCACTAAATCATATAAGATAAAGGAATTCCAAGGTCAAGGGGGATTTCTGCAGAATCACCCATTGCAGTGACTACTGTAGCAGATGTTGTCCTTTCAGCAGAAATAATTCTTTAATGTTTGCAAATACATTTAATTCCATGAAAAAATAGCAATTCTCTAACATATCATAACACTAAAGCCTTTCCTTGTGAATATTTGCACACAATAAATGAGGAGGAGCTATAAAAACCAAATGAATCAGATGTTTGGAATTTGACTAATTGCTCCCAAAGGCAGGTTTACTGAATGTATCCCTTGGAAGGTGTAATGCTATCTTCAAACCCTACATGACATCTGGCTATGTAAAATTGGAGAAATATATACGCTAAAAAGAAATAGATTTATTGAACTAATCTTATGTCTCAACTTGATTTAGTGAAGGTGTTTATTTTTCAGAAAAGCAAAATAATAAGTTCAGGTTCAATCCTTAAAAAAGCTCTAAAATAACCATGAAACATGCTGTATAGACAAAAAAGACAGCAGCTGCCATTTTCATCACCCAGATCTTATTTAATCAGATCAATATAGAACTGTTCTGGAGTTCACAGTAATCATAATGCTATAAATTTGCCCATCTTAATTGTTAGTCTTAAGATTTTCTTATTAAAGCCAAATTATGCTTCAAGAGAGATGTTTCTCTAATGTGCCTATGGATGATGGTGAATTTTCAATATCAAAGATGAACCAGAAGTTTAGGCCATCCAATCAACACCTCTGCTCCAAAATTCACATTTGTAAGCGCCCTGTGGTGTTGAATTTTCTCTTGTCAATCTCCAGTTTTCTTGACAACCACTGTGATTTGCTTTCAGTGGGAGTATGTTAGCATTTTACCAGTAATTTGGTGTCATCTGAGGATTTTGAGAGGAAAAATATCTTGCCTTTTATACTGCTCTAGCATAATGGAGAAAAAAGTGCCCAGGAAAATGCCCAAGTTCTAATTTACAAGTGATGGCATTCTGTATTACTTCTATAGTGTCAGGTGGTTTTCTGTATTGTCAAATGTACAGGCTGACTTTGGAATTTTTGTTTTGGTTTGTTTGTTTGTTGGCGTTTTTAATTTGTTGGGTTTTGTCTTGATTTGAAAAGACAGGTAAGGAAGGCAGGAGTATCCCTTGAAATTGAAAATATATACCCCCTCCCTCCAAATTACTATAATTGTCAAATTAAGGGGCTCTCAGACAAAGATATGGGAATAGGAATAGCAGTTCTTTACTAGGAAAATTAAAACAAAAACAAAACAAAAACAAACCAAAACACTGACAGAGTCAGAATATGACCTGACACCCTGTTGGTCAGGGTGTTGGTAGCAGTCCGATTAAAATGGTGGCTGCAGCCCTCCTGGAGTGGCAGATGTGGTGATCCTGCAGAAGGGTGTGGTTTTCCTCTGGAGGTCCAGTGCTGCTGCAGACAGGTCTGGTCCTCCTTCTGGGAATCCAGTGGGAAAAGGCTGTCTGTGGTGTTCCAAATCTCGGATTATATCCAGATAGGAATGGCTCCTCCCCCTGGGCAGAGCTTCTCACAATGGGATGATGTAATTTTCATCAGCCATGCAGTGACACTCAATGGCCCATTAACAGAAGATCTCTCCCTGGAGGGAGGGTGAGTCATGGAAGAGATAAAGAAAACTGCTCCACCTGGTTTTAAGAGCTGGCCCATTAATAGAAGATAACTACCCCACCTGGTTTTAACAGATGGTAATAGAATACACACTTTCAGTTACATCTTGCATTGCAACCTAAAGCATTTTGCTACATTTTTCTTCCTCCCTTTGTTGTTTTCTATCTTTGAAAAATCAGGAATCCCATATCTTCATGCTTTCTTTTTGTTAGAGAAATGTGTTCAGACCAGATGACTAAAAACAGTTGCAGCATAGAAACCTGTAACTTGCACTGCCACGGTTTCCTCTGTTCAGCAAAGTCAGGAGAGCATTGGTGTTAAGTGCTCTCTCTTGCTCTCTTTTGAATGTATGGTAACAGAAATGGTAAAGACAGAGTTACAGTTCATGTTACTGTCCTTTGTAACATCACACTGGGCTCTCTGAAGAGTAGAGGTAACCACAAAGGGACTGCTATGATGGTTTCATATACTAGTGACTCAGTGGTTGTTCAATTGGATAGCCTCCCTTGACTTGGCTTCACAAGTCACCCATGACTAGGTAGTCATAATATTGAAAATAAACAATAATAGTGATAAAACAAAACAGCCCTACAAGGACAAGATGAGACATTCACAAAAACATAAAACGCTGTAAAACTTTTCTTCAAGCCTCTGTCTTATTTGTTGTGAAATGTAAATTTATGCAGCTGTGAAAGGGCTTATAGAAGACTCTACACAACCATTTAAAAAACTATAATTTGTGAATGGCTCAGTTATTTGGAATCCTGGATTAATAGTAGAGAAATAATTAGTTCTAGCCATAAATTAGAAAGGGAAGCATAAACATGAAATCTATTCTTTTTAATTTAATAAATATTGTCAAATTAAGAAAGTTGCTCAATATGACAAAATACAAATTCAAGGGATGTTATCATATATCTGATATATACTATTCCTGTTTAATGTTTTACAAGACATCTTTATTATCCTCTCATACAACACCAGAACATATGTGCATTCATTAAAGTGAAATTTGTCATTCTTGAGTCTAACTAAACCTTTGTTCTTTTCTTAAATTGAAAAAAAGGATTCATTTCAGACCACATGGAAAGGACTTAAGATTTATTTTAGTTTTTTATTGCCCATGCAATATTTGCTTTTTTTTTCCTCTGTTTATAAACCCTCAAATATTTTTTAGTTTGGAACTTGAAATCTACCAAAAAAATGACAAAATGAAACACGAGCTATCAAGGAATAAGTTTTAGGTCAGCTTGTGTTTTCTGAAAAATCACACAACAAAAAATATTCAAGGCACCACCAAATTTGCAGGCTGTACAATTCACCATTCACTTAGGAACTGGACTTGATGATCTTTGTGGGTCCCTTCCAACAAAGAACATTCTGTGAAATCTGTGAGTAATTCAATTGTAATCAATCTAAATTGAAGGACAGAGTGACTGATCTGTATACATGCTGGAAGATACTCTCTTTTGAAGGAAATAATGTACACAGAAATGGACATTCTGATTGTAGACCAAACAAATGTATGCTAATGTAGACTTGTGAACACCTCAAAACTGAAATGCTTTTGGGTTTTGGGACTTATTGCTTCAAGTGACTACAGTTGAACGTAGATGCTTTTTAAAATGCTCCAGACAAGTATTGATATGATATGGATGATCATATACTATTGCGTGGCGTATTTCTAAATGTGCCTTTTTAGGAAAAAAAGAAAAAAAATAGACTTCAGATATATAAATTTCCTTTATAGTCAAAATAGAGAGGTTGCATCTGTAAATAGCCAGATGAAATCATATGCCTCTAAAGAGATTTTTCTGGATTGAAGCTGCCAAAATTAGAAACAGCTATACAACCTCTATAACTGGCTTAATATTGTATTTTTTATCACAAGGTTCACAAAGATGTTTGTTTGGTGGGGTTTTCCCCTGTGTTTGGCATTTACCTTCATACCTAGGACTGCTGGAAGTAATCCATTGTGTGTTGACTATAGTGTTGACTTCATTACTTCATTAGTGTTGCAGAGAACAAGCCAGGTAATAATGTACTTGACTAATTATGCTTGCAAATTATCATAAGCAGAAAACTGAAACTGCTTCCCATAATCAAGCTCAAAATAAAGCATGGAGTATAGTGTTTTCATAACTGCATGTCAGTATTTTATGTGTTCTTTTTCTAGTTCGAAATGGTCAGAAATTTATCTATGAGAATCAGAACATGCACAACAGAACTTAAACCCTATCAGAGTGTCTCAAACAATTAAGTTACTCAAAACAAAGCACTGAATGAAGAAAAAAATCCCATCATTCTACTAGAAACTGCAGAACATTATTAAGTGTTAGAAACAGGAGGAATTAAAATTCCAATGCCTCATTCTCTTTTAGGTAGAGCATAATGAGAACAGAAAATAGTACAGTATTAATCCATCCTTGTGACAAACCTTGCAAGGTAAAGGGCAGTGGGTACAAACTTATCTGTCCTTGTTGCTGTCTTCTTGTGAATGCCACAATCCTCTTTAGTTACCCAAGTACAAAGTCATACAAATTATTAGTTTTCAAATCAAATTGTACTGTTGGCAGTGGGTCCAGCTAAGCGAAACTGTAGTTTCTATTTCACTTAAAATAGACAAATAATGAGATACAATGGGCTGAGGTTTCAGTCAATAATAATGGATAGTTCATACTTAAGCAAAGGAGTGACTTTAACCCTTGGTATCTTTGGATTTTGGCCTGGATTTTTCCACAGGGATTATGTGCTGCCACATATATCTGGGAGCTTTGGCTTAATTAGATGCTTTTGTATTTGAGTACAAAGAAACTCTGAATGGCAATATTTATGCTAATTCAAAAGTGTGGGATGTAGTGAACATTTAAAAATAGACTACATGACTATGTATCATAGAATTGGAGTTTCAAGGTTATTTCAATACACAAAAAGATTTTTTCTGCTTAAACACCACTGCAAGAGAGGCCAAGCTAATCATATGAAGGCACATCTCTGAAGTATCCCAGATGATTAGATCTACTGAGGGCTAATTGCTTCCTACAACAGTTTTTAATGTCTTTGTGATATTCTAAAAAAGGTTAAACATCTATCTTTAACTTTTTGACTTTTTTGAAACAAATGAAATCCCATTTTTCAAATTTACCTTATTTTTGAAGTCAAGATTACTAAGAAATATTAGTCAAGATTTTAATTTTCACTTTCTAAATGGAGGAAAAATACTCAGGAGGAAAAATACTTTGCAAAAAGTTATTTTCAGAGAGGTTTAGCACAGCATTTCAACAGTATCATGGTATTGACTGGCCAAGATAAGAGAAATATACTAGTAAAAATGCAATCTCAGATATACCTCAAGAATTTCTTGATTCGCTAGTGTCAAAAGATGAAAATGTATTGTTTTTAATTTGAAGTGTGTTTAAAAAATTGTTGTTTAAAAAAAAAGATAGCAGTCATCTTATTTTTTCTCCCCATATAATAGATCTCCAGCACTGAGATATATGACACCAATGTTCAGATTAAAAAAAAAAACAAAAACCACTTTATTTCACAAGAGTTTCAAATTCAAGAGATTCAAATGTAAATGAGATTAAATATGGTAAACTAGATAAAATGTGTGAAAGACAAGAATGAAGAAGAAAACCAGAAAATAGTATGAGGTATTTCACAGTTATAGAGTGTACTATAATACAAATTACAAATATATCAAGTAGAGATTGATTCTCAGAAACTAATGAGATAGTTGATATAGGTTTTAATCAATAAAGCATGAAAAGAAGTGTAGAAGAATTTAAACCACTGTCCATTGTGTAAGGATAGCAACTAATTAGCTTTACTTAGTGCTTAAATAAGTACCTGAGTAGTATTATTTGGAAAGATTATGAATCTGGTTGATGAAGCTAATTATCCTTATATGAATTTTTTAACTCCATGAGACATTTATTTTAAAACAAAATATAGCAATTTACCTGAGATGAGGGCTGGGCTAGCCTTGTTGCTTTCTTGCCACCCAGAAGGTAAAGAGGAAATTCCCTGGATCATTCATTTTTTACAAGGGTGTTCACAGAGGTGTATCAGTTTCCTCAGTGGTTTAACAGACTGTTAATTCTCAAACATGATTACTGATTAGATTTTTTCAGATGCTGAGGAAACTGCTAGCAGCTTATCTTAGAACGTCCCTTCCATGATGCAAGACCAGCACTCTAACTTAAAATGGAGGGGTTTATGTGAAAATAGGAAGGCTGGTTCTTACTGGCTATGTTTGTGTCACCGATCTAAAAGCATTTTCCTGCTTTTCCTTCAGGTATATGACCTGTTTTTATCAAGGTAAATGAAGGTGTATCTCCCACCCCCCTGCACACTGCAGTCCCCTGCCCCATTACCCATCAATTGAAATGGCACCACAGAGGTGGTATTTTTGAAAATCAGATCCCTTGACTGATACTGGTTATATGTCTAATAAGTAAAGCATTTTAATGATTCTGTTATTAAAGTTCAGAGACAAACCTTTTATCAAGCATGCCAGAGCTTTCATCATGTTTGGCTAAGATACTCTTTGATTGCACCAAACATTATTTTTAAGAAGGCTCCTCTTGCCACATTCGTGAACTTCCTATGATCCACAGAACAGGAGTATTTGAGATAAGCCTACATATAAGCTACACATATTTAAAATCCACCTATTTTCATTTCTTTTATGCTTTGCCTTCTTTCATAAAGTGGTGGTCAAGTAATTGGAAAGTATACATAGCTGGAGATCTTTAATTACTTCCTGATAAATAACTTATTTTTTCAAATTTTGCTATCCTATTTCAAAAAGACTGCATTTGACTAGGCCATTTTTTCCTCAGGTCTGTGTTTTGTCCCTGAAATTTGCAATTCCCTTGCAGCTGGAGCTTCAAATGCTCTCTTGACCTGAAACATAAATAAAATTTTCTGCACTTTTCCAGACACATTAATCCTACTATAGTAATTATGTGTATGTGAATTCTTAGGGAGGCACTCACAGTCTCATGGACAAAGTGTTTGTTAAAAGGCAAAACTTATTTATCAGTATCTTGGCAAAAGATAGCATTCATATGGGAAATCAAGTCTATTGAACAGCATGATCAATTGTTGGCTGATGGCAATGAGGGTCTCCACTGCAATAATCACTGCAGTGGAATCTTCAGCAAGGTTGGGTTAAATTCCAGCTGCTCCATGATCCTGTGTGACCACTCCAGCACATGAAAAACTCACTGCTATCGCTTACCCTAACTACATATAAAGCATCTCTCAAATATCTCAACTATGTACAAAACGCTGTTCTGCATGACCCTTTTTGTGTCTCTATGAGGAGTTCTCTACTGCCTCTTTACAAATATTTGTTCTACGTACAGTTTGATCAGTTCTGCAGCAGAAGCTGCCTGGGAGACTTTGGGATAATTCACATGGGATATAAAAATCAGCAGACTTGGGGGCACCTTGATTTTTGAGCATTTGGGGATCCAGAGAGGTCCCAGGTGAGTGGAAGCTGACAAACGTCTCAGTTTCCAAGAAGAGAAAGAAGGAGAACCCCAGAAACTTCAGGCCCACCAGTCTCACTTCAGTGCCTGGTAAAATCATGGAAAAGGGTATTCTGGGAAGTACTGAAAAACACCTGGAGACAACATAGTCACTGGTACCACACAGCACAGCTTGGTGAGGGGAAGGTCCTGTTTGTTGAACCCGATTTCTTTCTATGACAGGGTAAACCACTTAGGTGATCTAGCAAAGCCAGTAGACTTTGGACTTCGGACTTCAGCAAAGCTTTTGATATTGTCTCTCATAGTATCCTGCTGGATTATAAAGGTGGTGGTGTAGTCAGTCAACTGGTTAAAAGTCCTTTGTCTACCATCAGTTATCTCATGTATGCAGATGGCTGGCTGGGGAGCTCCTGAGCAACCTGGGAATTAACATCACCATCCTGCTGTCCATTCACATCACAGTTTTAATTAAAGGGCAGGCTGGAATTTCATCTTGTAGCTCACTAATAACTAAGATTCTTAGCATTTGCGACACAATAGATCAGTAAAATGCTTTGGCATATATAAGGTTAAAAAAACCCCAAAAAATCCAAGAAAAATATGATTGAAGTAAGAATAGGCCATGATTATGTTGGGGGTTTTTATTCTGTAGAAGAGTAGGATTTCCTTATCACTTGCAAGCAGGGTTGGTATATATATGTAAGTGCAGAAAATCTCAAAACATGCATGCATATTTGAACATTGCTTCCAGTTCTATCTATCTTGTATTATAAAACCACATTCCCAGAAAATCTGTTGTGTAGGCTAACATTTTTCTTCACCCTTGTCATGATGGATTTTTTTTGTTGTTGTTCATGCTTTTTGGCATCTGAGCACAAAATACTGCATATAGATGTGTTGCTAAAGACAGTGTTTGGGAGGATGTAAATGGAAAACTAAGCATTTCTTAGTACTGAAAGTAAGAAAATTTTTCCTTACTTTTTGGCTGTCTGTTCTACTGAGATTTACTTTTGCTGACATACTTTTACATTCATTTCTCCTGTAGCAGGTAAAAGAACGAGGTTACAGGAGGATTGCATTACTGTATTTATTTATAATATTCTTATGCACACAATATAGTGAGCACTTTTTTATAACTTGTTTGAGATCTAATAAAACTGGGGCCTGTTATACTAGTTCAGTCAAATTTGTTGATTTTCTCCCCCTTCCTTTATTTGCTTTGTTTCTGGCTTCTATTTATTTCCTTGCTATAATCCTTGTCTACTTAGAGATTTGTGTGGATAAAATAAAAACCTTTTTTCTGTCACTGGTTTATTGTCATTCCATCTTGACAAGAACTGCAGAAAACCCAGCTAGAAGGCAAGGGTTTTTAGGCATACAGTGCGTCTTTTCTTTACCTACCAGCAACTATGTAAATTAAAAAATAATAATAATTTAAAAAAACAACAAAAAACCAACAAAACACCTTAAGTAATTTCCTACCTTCTCAGAGCATTGTTTCCTAGGGCAATGGCACTTTCACTCCCTGTGGACTGTCCTTTTATACAACCTTCATGCTTAGTTGTGCGCAATATTTTTTTCTCTCTCCTTTCCTGTTTTCTTGGTTATAATTTTCATCACACAGAAAATATTTTTGTTGTTGTCTTTAGACCATTTCAACTTTATCTCCTTTCCAAACTTCCAAAACTTTATCAGGAATTTCTTTTTTTTCATTTACACAATAATTTTATAAACATTTGAGGGATGTATTTGCAGTTTGTAGCTCTCTGCAGTTGAGTGTTTCCCCTGGGCCTGTTCACCTCATGACATCTCTGTAATTTCATTCTCAATTATATTTTAGCATGCAAAACAATGGGAGATAAAGTCTCCTCAGATATTAGACAAAACCTGCCATGGATCTTATTAAAATTTCCTACCAATAATGGTAGGATTTTACTGATAAGCCTCACACTAAGACAATAGCCTGTTTTGTAACATGTAGAAAATTTTAACAATCTCATTAACGTACTGAGAGCGTTCAATGCTGCTTGCATTCATTGTGGAGGCTGGACAAGCCACCTCAGTGACTGAGGAGTAAATCCTTTATCAGAAGACTTCATGCTTTTTTCAAGGGCTAAATTCTCTGTCACTCAAAGGTGATTCCTCTCAGGGTGGAATTCCATGCACTTTCATACCTATGAATCCCACACACCAGAGCAGCTCAATTACAATTTCTTTATTTGAGAAAATGTTTAATCTCATCACCAGAGAAGTTCTGTTTGTTGTTCATAGCCCACCAGATTCTTTTTTGTCAACATCAGAGCACCCAAACAGTTGGGTTCAGCCTACTCATTTCTACATTAAGTACCAAATGTCTTAGAAAGTTTGCATTGCAGAAGGCAGAGGACTGCCAGAGTGCTTGTTTTTGTAATTAATCCCTATGGAAACAAAATGTTGTGATTTGAAATTTTGACCAATCTAAGAAATAAATGGACTTTAAAAAGGAATTTTTTTTACTAATAAAATTTAGGTATGCTACAGGATATGTAATGTTAATTTATAGTGAATATGAAGAGATAGTACTTCAATAAGTGTAGTTCCACACTTTGATATATAACAAAAATAAGACTGTACCTGATTTGTTTAATCATAGAATCAAAGAATGGTTTGGGTGGAAAGGCACCTTTAATGATCATCTATCCTAACACCCCCATTCCCTGCCATGGGCAGGAAGTCCTTCTAGGGACACCACTAGATCAGGTTGCTCAGGGACCAACTTGGATTTGAGCCCTGTCACAGATGGGGCATCTACAACTTCTCTGGGCAAACAGTTCTAGTGTCTCACTCCCCTCTGAATAAAGAATTTCTGCTTAAAACTTGTAATTTAAATCTCTACTCTTTCAGTTTAAAATTGTTACCCTTTGTTCTATCACTGTCTGCCCATGTAACAAGTCACTCTTCCTCTTTTTTAAACCTCCTTTAACTACTTGAAGGCTGTAACAAGGTTTCCCCAGTGCCTTCTCCTCTCCAGGCTGAACAACCCCACTCCCCCAGCTTGTCTTTGTAGGAGAGGTGCTCCAGCCCTCGAATAATTGTTGTGGCCTTCCTCTGGACCCACTCTAACAGATCCATATCTGTCCTGTGCTGAGGACTCCCGGCCTGGACACAGAACTTAAGGTGGAGTCTTACACTGTCTGTGATCAAGAGAGCTAAGTTGAAATTTGATCTGTTAACAACCTCCATTTACATGATTTCCATCTGGAGAAGCATAAGGAGTGATTCTGGTCATTTTCACTACAAAGAAAGAGAATGTTTTCTGTTTGACAGTTTGTAATATGATGAGAGTTTGCCAACTGAGGAGGGATATTCACTTGTATGACTCCTGTGTTACAGCATATCTGAGAATATGTCGTGGTTTAACCCCAGCCAACAATCAAATCCCACTCAGCAGAAGCACTGGGGAGACAATTGGAAGAGTAAAAGCTGGAAAACTTGTGAGTTGAGATGAAAGCAGTTTATATAGGGAAAGCAAAAAGCACATACTCATGCAAAGCAAAACAAGGAATTAATTCACTGCATCTCATGGGCAGGCAGCTGTTCAGTCATCCCCAGGAGAGCTGGGGCACATCACGCATAAATGGTTCTTTGAGAAGACAGATGCTATCACTCCAAATGTTCCTCACTTCCTCCTTCTTTGCCTCACTTTAGTGCTGAGCATGATTTCATATGGTCTGGAATATCCTTTGGTCACTTGGAGTCAGCCTGGCTGTGTCTCCTTCCAACTTCACCATGCAGCCCCAAATTCCTCACCAGGCTGGCAGTATGAAAAGCAGAAAAGGCCTTGGTTCTGTGTAAGCCCTGCTCAACAATAGCAAAAACATTCCTATTGCCATCACTGTATTCAGCACAAATCCAAAACACATCCACTATGAAGAAAACTAACTCCGTTCCAGCCAAAACCAGCACAAGAATATCTGAATCTGCAGCTGAGGCAATCCACAGCCTAAAATATCTTGTACTAAAGGACTTTCTTGTTAAACAAAGAGGAGAATTAGCTGCTTTCAAAGAGAGTGAGGCAAATCAACACTTTCAGAGCAGCCAAGAGTGCAGGTTTTTCATTAGTTCCCATCAAAGTTAGGAAGGGAATCCATGAAAGAAAACATTTGCCAGCTAGGAGAACAGCACCTTCTTGGAACAAACCTAGGGGAGACTGATATTGTTAACTATAACTACACCCTAAGTTACCCTTAATGGTGGTTAAAGGCCTAGATTTAGGTTTCTGAAACGAGCCCTAAGGTGACCAATGACCAGGGCTTGAGCCACCTGTAATTCCAAGCTCAGCTCTTTGCAGAATGGCTGCATGATATTCACCAAGTTTTTTCACAAATACTGTTGCTGAGCTATGGCAGACCACAGAAGGCAGAGCCAGGCAAGATAAGTAGAGTGAAAACAGAGAAATAGAAGTGTTGAGATGGTGATACCAACAAAAAGATCTAGAAGAGAAACACGAATGCAGTAGGATGCATAAAACAACTAAGCAAAAGAAAGAGCAGGGAGATGGGAGATCTCAACCTGACAATATCAGGGGTTATGCTGTTCCAAAGAGCAATTAGAGCCAAGTCTTTTCCCAGATGACTGATGAGACACAATTTAGCTTGAGGTAAGATTAGGCAGAACATTAATGATTAGTCCCATATTTGCACGTCCTACTTCTCAGCTGTATCTATCAGACAGTAAATATTTTCTGGATGCTTGTGGGAGTGTGCATCTTGCTCTCAAGGTCTCTTTGTGCAGAGCAAAATATGCCTGGAGAAATTGTGATTCAGTAAGGGAAGGTTGGACCAGGAGACTACTTCAGAATGAATGGAATCACTCTCCAGAGGTTAACTTTCTGGCAGGTAATATAGGAGTTAGGTACCTCTGATCTTTAGAGCAGCCTTAGCAGTGCTGTGAACAGATAAAACAATCTATGCAGCCAGCCAGTCAGTGTGGGATCTTTTGTACTTTCATATCCACATCTTCTGGTCTGGTAGAAGTGCTTTGCTACACAGTTCATATCATTGTAAGAGAGATTTTTACTCTGCTTGCCTGCTCAGGGAAACATTGTTTTATTACTTTTTAGACCACATTGTAAATTTTTTTTCCTTTTCTTTTTTTTTTTTTTTGCAAAGAAAGAATAAATTCCTATTTTACTGTGTAGCACCAGAAAGACAGAACTAAATAGGCAACACATTGCTTATACTCTTATGCAATCCTTCTAGTACCTTCTTATTTAACTTGACATTGGTCCGAATGGCTTTAAGCCTCCATTTGCTTAAAATAGCACAAAATCTGGGTTTATTCAACCTCACTTTAGTCTTCAGACAGATATTTGTGTCTATACCTGTTGGAGAGAAGTAGGTTCTCCACAGGATGATTCAGAACTTATCTCATTTAAATTTCTCTCTTGAGGTGTCATTCTGTTAAGTCCAGAAATAGCTTATGCCATTTTTGTGCCTAGGTTAGACTCCTCAGGATGGTGACAGAAGCTAAGAGCAATGAATTTAATTTAATTTTTTTTTACAAAAGTTTTGGCTCAAAGATAAAAAAAAGAGTCCTTCCAAAGATATACATTATATCTGAAAGCTCCTAACTTACTGAGAAGGAGAATAAACATTAGACTTTCTTTCAAGTTTACTCCCAAATTTCCAGGAGCATATGGCCTGTTAACTCACCTAGCTGCAATTGCATTCAACACTTAACTTCTGTGCCTGTGTTGCCCTGTCACCCAACAGATTGGTACTTCTTTGCTGGAGAGTTACTCACTGCTGTGCTATCAGTGTTCAGATGACATATAATTTTGTGTATAATTTTGCTCACTTCTGCTATGATTTACAAAGTTATTCAGGGCCTCAGTTTTGATTCTCCTCCCCTAAGGTTTGAACAGCTGACAGTCTCAGCCATCTAATTCCTTGAGTGCAACCAGAACTCAAACTGCCTGAAATAATAGTATATTTCATTTGACTTATGTGTGCTTTTACAGGTATTATTGCAATACTTCCTCACAATTCTACAGTTAAAGCCGAAGTGTCAGAATGCAACACATCTCCAGAGAGCAATAATTTGTAAAACAAAGCAAAAAGGTAAAATTTAAAAAGTGAAGTCCTTCCAGCTACAGTTTCTATATGTGCCTAAAGATCTATTGGTCAGAAATTATATAATTCTTTGTGAAAATTGGGACACAAATTCTACTTTATTCAGATCTAGGACACAGAACTCACACTGTGTAGTAGCCACAAGAGCAAGATGAATTATTGATGAGCAAAAACAGGATATTAATTCACCGGAGGAGTAAGATATTTTTGTTTTTAACCTCTTCTCATGCTAGTTATAAAATATCCTCCATCATTTGGCGTGAGCCTCATTAAATATATGCATCCTATGCTTTCATAACACTTTTATGTTTTCCAGCCTCTATTTCAGCTTTAAATACTGGCAGTGAAATCAAGACACATGAATTATTAAGAGCAAAGATTTTGCTAAAATGACAGAGCCTTCTGTCCATCTGTCTCACATTTTTAAGTCTTTCTATTCACATTTTCCAAAATTACAAAAGTAATTTACATAGATATTTCAAATACAATTTTTTTCCTTTATAATTTTTAAAATAAGTTTTTAAGATTATTTTTTAATTTTAAATGTAGGCACTTGTCTTCCCAGCAAAAAAAAAAAAAAGGTGCCAAAAACCACAGGGAATAATATTGCAGGTTGTTTCTCTAAACCACAGGAGATCATGGTCCTATATCTATGAGAGTTGATACCCACATTTCCCAGTTAGCTTGATAATTCCTTAGTTGCCAGACTGTAAAAAATTTTGATTTTTTTTTTCCTCTCCAGGCTTCCTCCTAGATTTGCATTAGAAAATGAAGAAAATAATTGTAAGGCAAGAAAAAAAACAACAACCAAAGTGTGATTTTTCAGCCTAGTAAGATATTTTTTTCCTTAAATGGTACAGTTCTGGATTTTGTTTCAGTGCTTCTTACTCACTACATTTTGTTAATCTTAAATGAAAATTCAGAAACCATTATTAAGTATGTGTGTTCTAACCCATACTTTGTGGAACTGAAATTTTGTCTAAAATGAGACTTACTTAGTATCTAAAGATAATCTGCTGTCACTCTCTAGAGCTGTTAAAATAAATCAAGTCCAGGCAGCTAGTTGGGGAAATGGACTTGGACTTCCCTGCCAATGAGAATATTTCAGTCAAAATAATCAAACAATTGTTGCTTTCAACAAGCAATAAAGTAATATCATAGAATCACAGAATCAAAAAATATTAAGGCCAGGAGGGACTTGTAGTTTAGTCCAACATCCTACTCAAAGCAGGACAAATTCAGTCAGGCTGTGCAGGACTATGTCTCCAAGGCTGAAAGACCTCTATGGTTTGACACTCACTGCATTATTCTCTGGGTAACTTCCTCCAAGGTTTGGCCATCTGCACTGTTAAAAAATCCCAGTATTCAACCAGAGTTTCCCATGTTCTGACCACTGTCCTTTGCCAGTCACTGGGCATTTCCATGAGGTGTCTCCATGTCCTCTGTATCCTCAGATCAGGCAGTTGCAGACAGCAATATGGTCTCCCTGAGCCTTCTTTTCTCCAGACTGAGTCTGTTCTCTCAGTTTTCCCTTGTCTATCATGTGCTCCAGCCCCTTGACAGACATAGTGGCCTGTGCTGGACAACCCCCAGGATGTCCATGTCATTTTGTAAGGGGTAGCCCAGATTCTGTGAAAAAACAAAACACTGCAGTTGTGGTTTTGCTGGTGTTGAACTGAGGATGAGGATCATTTCCCTGAGCTGCTGGCTGCAGTCCTGCTTGTGCAGCCCAGAAGGCAATTGGCCCCTGCTGCAAGGATGCACTCTGGCTCATCACCTGCTTAGAGCCTTCCAGCTTCTGCAAAGCTGCTCTCCATCTGGTCAACCCCCAGCAGGTACCAGTAATTGGGTTTACTCCTCTCCAAGTGCAGACTTTTGCATTTCTTTTAGTGAACTTCCTGAGGTTCCTGCTAGCCTATTTCTCCCACCTGTCCAGGTCCCTCTTAGTAACAGTCCTGCCCTCTACGTGCTTTTCATGCTCTGGGGTTGTTCACAAATTTGCTGAGAGCACACTCTGTCCCACCATCTAGGTTGTTATAAAGACATTAAGATGCACTTTTTCCAGGACTGATTCCTGAAAGATGCCTCAATATCAGTACACATCAGTCCAGCATCTGTTCTTTCCAGCATTAACTACTGGTCTTTGAGTCCAGCAGTTCAGTCAATTTTCTGTGCACCTTGATGTCTACCTGTCCACACCATTTCTCAAAATTTCAATACTAAGGGGACTATGAGGGACTCTTTCAAAGACCTTCCTAATGTCCAAGTGTGAAGCATCAGCAATAACCACTGTTGCAGAAAGCAGTAAGGTTGCCCAGGGATGAGTTACCCTTGGTACACTCATGCTGCTGCTTCCAGTTACTTTAATTGTCTGTTGTGTCTTGAGAACTGATCGGATCTGCCCCATAACAGATGAGAAAAGACCTTTTCCTGGATCCTTCTCCTGGAAGATGAATGTGGTGTTTGCCTTTTTCCAGCCATCAGAAACCTTTCACAATTTACATTTTATTTTTAAAATTATAAGGTTGGCCCCTCAGCAACATCAGCCAGCTCCTCTGGTAGCCATGAATACATTGCATTTGGACATACAGGCTTGTCTATATCTAATTGTCTAATATTTAAAAACCAAAACTGAGAAGTCTATGTTGCTGATCTTTCCACATTTTTTTAGTCCTCCCAAGTAAAGAGGGAAGTTCTATCTAAATGAGAATTTCCTACCAGTCAAAATTTTGAGAATGAGAGAAAATATATTTTTCAATTCATCTTTAAACCATTTATAAGCCTTTAAAGAGTTTAGCTTTTATGTCATGCTAATATTCCATTCCTTCCTCTATATTTTTTTCTTAGGATATTCCCAGGAATATCATCAACTGCTCAGCACATTTTTCAGGTTTCGTAGTGTATTGATTTGAAATATACTGAAAATTAAATACATTTTTAAATCTTTTTCTTTCAGTCATTCATATGAATTATCACATGCTTTCTCTAGGTCTTAGATTAATCGAATATATTTTCTAAACTTTTATATGCAATCCAAATAAAAAATAAACTCTACAATAAACTCCTCTATGAAGCAGTAACAAGATGTTTTGGCATAATATTTATGTTGCATCAACAGACATCAAAAATCAGAGAGATGTCTTTTCATTTCATTGTCATTAAAAACATTCCAAGCAAGTGACTTAATTCTATTATTCCAGTTTTGTGACCAAATTTGGTTTATTCAGTCAGGGGAAAATAAAGCTGTTTGTATTGCTGATTTATTTTGCACAAACCACTTTAATTGAAGTGGCGTAATCAGTGGAAACTAAAGAGCTACTACACTGCAATGAAAGGAAGAGTAAAGCATATTCTGCTCCCTAATCAGCGTTGGGAAAGGACATAAATTTTGTCTTTCTGTTATCAAGCAAAAGCTTGGAATTGAGGGTGAAGGAGGGGAGAAAAAACAGTTTATTTACAGTTGACTTCATGGTTTGTTTTCTATGAGAACATAGCTGTGAATCATTACCTAGCTGACAGAAAAACAAAGATCAGCACTATGGAGACACATGTATATATTTAGCATGATTAAATTCCCATGTGTTTCCTCGGTAGCCCAGTAAATACGCTGGCTGTCTGTAGAGGGCATGGCCCTGCTGAGTGCTAACCTGGCACTTTGGGGGCTCCGTGTCGCCATGGCCTGATCTGGGTGTCGCTGGTTTAACCCCCGTGCTGGGGCCAGTGGCTGCTGCCCACCCTGCTCCAGCTCCAGCTCCAGCCCCGTGGTGTCCCCACTGCGGAAGGGGTGACAGTCCCTGCCTGTCACTGCCTGACAGTTCACAGCCCTTTGTGTGCATGGGGCTGGAAGAACTTCAGCTGGCAGACCAGGAGGAGGATGCCAAACGGATGAGAACATTTATAAAGATAAACCCAAGAATAACCAAGGCCAGAGGCGAAGGTTCCACCCACCATCATGCCCCTCCCACTCCTCAGAAGGCAGGATGCTGGCAGCTCCATGTGCCACCCTCACTACTTTTTCTGACATTGCCAACAGAATCACACTGAATCACAAAATTAACTGCGGTGGAAAAGACCTTTGAGATCATTGAGTCCATGAACCTTAAACCCAAAATTATTCTCACAGTATTGCTGTAACTGAACTGAACAAAAAAAGTCTGTATTTTTATTCAGTTGTTAAGATTATAATTAGGTTAATAAATTATTTTCCACATATACACACTGTATTCTATTTTTGCATATAACAAGGTTTGGAGCATAAAATATAATACCTAGTCACACAGAAGGAAGTGCTTTTCAGCAGTATAATTTGAAGCTGTAGTTCATACAGTTCATCATCCTATGAACAGTCTTTAAATTCATAAATCACAATTCATTCCTTGTTCTTTTTTGAGACTAAGTGGCAGCAGTCTGCCTGCAGAATAGAGGTAAGATCCTGAGACAGGTTTATACAAATATCTACATGAATACATCCTGAGTTAGCTCTGGGTATTTTCTTCATGAGAAGTGAAGATTTCCACCCATGAAGTAAATGAAGACAAGTTATTAGGTATGGTCAAACCATATCTCTCTTTCCCTATTTTTGGCCTGTTTACATTAAGACTTTGGAAAGAATTTATAGACTTAACTGAAAGTTAAATTAGAGAATCTCAAAAATTCCTGAGGCTTTTCTATTTCTTTAGGAAGTAGTCTTTTGTTTTTCATTTCAGAGATTCTATGTAGAATCTTTGCAGATTATTTAGCTGTAAGACAAATGTTACAGCTCACACAAAGGATTGAAATTTGGGATTTATTAAATTTGTTGTTAAGCACTCAACAGACCATATCTAGGCTACTGTTTCCAATGCAATTGGAAAATATTCTGTTTTCACCAATACAAGCAAGATATTGCTATACTTGAGTAAGTTTAGCAGAGGCCACCAGGGTGCTTGTGCATTGGAGCACTTGACCTGTGAGGGAATACTGAAGAAGATGAGCTTGTTCTGTCCAGGAAAGAGAACACTTTGGGGATATGTTAGAGAAGCACCAGATGTATATGGGACAAGGTAGATGAGCTGTTAATAGCCTTACACAGCAGAAAGACAAGAGAAGAGTTTTAAAATTAAACAGCAGTTATTCAGACTAGGTACCAAGAAAACCTCTTTTTTTTTTTTCCTATGAGCATGATCCAGCAGTGGAGGAAGTTGCCCAGAGACACTGTGCAGCATCCATCTCTGGATTTTTTCTACAATCAATTGATAAAGCCCTGAGATGCCTGGTTTGACTCTATAGCTGATCCTCTTTGGAGCAGGGGGTTGGGCTTGAGACCCCCTGAGTTCCTTTCTCACTTGAACTGTTCTGTGCTTCTACGGTCAGAATGTTTACCCAGAGCTGAACAGATCTCACAATTCTGTAAGTGGAGACAGAGTCAGGATTCATGGCCATATGTCATTGTAGTCTTATAAAACATCATATCTATTGTATTCCTTTATTGACTCTAGGATTTTAAATAAAATAATTGAATATTAAAAAAATGGTATAAACCCCATTTCAATGGAGACTTATCCTTTTTCCTCCATTATTAATAGGAGCATATGTACATGTACAACACTAAATACAAGATGATTCATATATAAGTCCTTCTTTTAGATAGAAAGACAACAAACCACCAGATGATAGATAAGTAGTTGAAAATGAATCATTGGAACCATGGATTGATCACAAAATATTAGTAAAACCTGAAAAACAGTATCTTTTTTATATATTGCTAGGTACCCAAACTGTAATATATGACAGTATATTGTAGATTAAAAATAAATAGTACCAATTTATTGACAACTGTAATGCCACTATATTATTATATTTGCTTTTTAAACAGCTAGTATGATGTTGACTTACTGCATGTCTTTTAGAGCCCTTTATGGTGATGGCTCCATAGACACACACGTCAATTCCTCATTTCTTCATTGTCAACAGAATTTCTGTTATTGCATTGTTTTATGAGAGTTTTGAAATTCTGGCTATACTTGGATATGCGTCTCTGAAAAAAAAACTGATGATAGTAGAAAGCATGAATTAAATACACTTTTAAACCTAATATCCAATAGAATTTTAAAAGTTCAGAAGTTTGATCTGAACTTTTAGAGAATTGTACCAAAGCTCAAACATTAATATTCAGTACAACTGAAGCAAAAAAAATCTTTGGAAAGACTATTTCTCACTCACTGAAAAAAAAAAAAAAAAAAAAAGACTATTCTTTAAAAGTTTTATTTGTATTCATTCTTAGACCTCTTCTTAAACACATTCCTATCTTTTCTCTCTTTTTTGCTTCTTTTCTTTTCCAGGTGCGTGTGTTTGATAGGTATAAAGAAATTGCATATTTATTACAAAAAGAGTGTTATTTCAGTCTTATTTGGTGAAATGCAATTTCAAAATGTCTTTATTTCTCTGGCATTGCTCATATTAACACTCTTTCTTCTCCTCTACAAAGTAACAAAATGTTACCATATGTGTTTTTCTTTCCAACAATTTTCTTTTCATGCTACAGTATTCCTAGTCTTTAATTGGTAAATCAACAGCAGCCATTCAGTAAGGACGATGTTTTTGCAATACAAAATCTCATTGGAATTTATTTTTAGCTTCCTAAACAGAATTTTAAATTACATAATAAATGTATGCTTAAGGCATCTGAATGTCATTCGTATTCGTACTTTTCAAGCACACTCAAAGTAGATGCATTTACTAAAGAAAAGTTTTTTATATGGGGCATGTTGGATTTGCCAAAATCTATACAGGGTACTGCATCTGTACCCTGTAAAACAGCAATTGTGATTAATGTGGATGGATAACTGTAAGGTCCCAGAGCTTATTCAACAAGGGTCTTAAAAAGGCCTGAGATTATTTTATGTACCCAACAAGATATTCCTTAAGAGGTCAAAACCTTTAAAGCAAACTTCAGAAAATAAGGTAACTTTAGAAAAGGTTTAAAGCAACATTCAATCAAAATAAAGCACTTCACAAAGCATTCCATAAGCAACCTCCAATTTATCCAGTTTTTAATTAACTCAAACTTTGAGAAGAAAAAAAAAGATAGAAGAGATACAGAAAGAACAAATATAGCTACCACCCATGGCTCCAGCAGTGTTTCAGCTGATTCGGAGCCCAAGAGGAGGCAGGATCAAGACCTGCGTGTGCCTCAAGCTCTGGTTTAAGTAACCTTTGGCTTTCCTGGGCCCTTCCCCCATGTGGGACTTCCAGTCTGTTGGCCTCTCAGGAGTTGGGCTAGGGCTCCAGGGTCAGGGTGTGGAGCATTGCCTCCCAGTGACTGGGATTGACCCCACTGCAGGGCTGGGATACAGCCCCGGGGATGTGGGGTGTGTGGAGCAGGGCACACCTTGTCACGGCAGCACTTGGCCCTTTCCCCACACATGGGCCTGAAAAATGTTCTGAACCAGGTTCTTCCTCCAGTCTCTCACAATTACCTAGCTCTAAAGTTCAATCTATATGGTTTCAATATGGACAAGTAAATTATAACTGGATGCAATGCCAAAGAACTCACAGTACTAGCCCTTAAAGTGTATATCTAGTGGAAAATAATTTTTTTAGTTTGTGGCAATAATATTTTCTAAAGAAGAATTGCCTACCTGAAATGTAATGATGTTACAAAACTGAAACCATGAATTCTATTGTGTAGTCGGCAACAGCTTGTATCCATCTACAAATGTTCTAAATTGTGCGAATAATTCTGTGGTTGAATAATTTCAGTTATGGATGTTGAACAAGATTCCAATATTGCTGCAACATTGTTTTTAGATGTTAAATAACACCCAAATGAGAAAAGAGTAGAAAATTACTTGTTACTTAATGATTTCAAAGAGATTAACTGTTTCAGAGCAATACTTTTGTTTATTATCAAAGTAGAGTGAAAATTCTGTGGATTCTAGAAAAGAAGAGTATCAATTAAGGGTCTTGCATCAAGCATTAATACAACTTAACTCCCCTCGGTCTATATCAGGGATGTCATTGGTCTTTTTGTCTACTAGTTTTTTGTCAGACTGCAGTAGGATTTTTTTTTACATGTCAAAACAGTAAATCCGCCCTACACACTGTTCACAGAGTCCTTCACATGAGGAAAGGTGCTCTATCTTGCAAGTATAGCCTATTTTTGGGGGTTTTTTGGTGGGTTTTTTTGTTTGTTTGTTTTATTCTGTCTTTGTATGGAGTAGCTATGCCATCTAAAAGTACAAACTGTTTTTGCCTCAAGTAATTCAGGTAATTGTGTATAAAACATCCAGTTTCCAAATTATGACTCTTCCAAGACTACAGAAATGTTTTGATATATATTTGCTTGTTTGCTTCCAGATTATTCCACCAAAATGCTTTCCCGATAACCATAATACAGTAAACATTCATGTAATATAGTTTTGGGGTTTTTTTCATTAAGCTATACCTAGTTATATAAGGATAATCTTCTGTATTTGTAGGGGGAAATGTACAGATCTGATTTTACTATAGTCTTCAAATTACCTGAAAAATTTAAAATTGTGTAGAAAGATGATACAAAATCAAATGATCAGACGATTATTCTGATTCAAAAAAAAATATTCTGGTTATTCAAAGCTGGAATTGGTATTTTGAGCTGGTTGTAGAGGGCTGTGTCCAGTCAAGACTTGAGTTACCATCGGGGTTTGACACTTACTCCACTCTCTGTCCAGTCCTTTCAGCTTCCCCTTGTCTATCATGTGCACCAGCCCCAGGTGGTCACCTGTACATGGGTTTAATCTTTCTCATGTGCATTTTTTTTGCATTTGCTTTTGTTTGACTTCCTGAAGTTTGTCAGTCAATTTCAGCAAGTCTGGTCCCTCTCAGTAGCTGTCCTGCCTTCCAATGCGCCAACACCACCCTCCATGAACATATTTCACATGTCTGAACACTTACTGAGTGCGCAGTTTGTCCTGATATCCAGGTCATCTGGTAAAAAAAAAAAAAAAAAAAAACCAAAAAAACTTAAAAACTTTAAGACTGTTCTGTTTAGACTGTTTTTCCTATTGATATTTATTAAATTCTGCTTTTGTTTTTACACTGGCTCTGGCTGGGATGGAGTTATTTTTTCCTAACAGGCCATATTCTGATAGTTTTGGATTTGTGACTTGAACTATGTTGATAACACAGCAGTGTTTTGGCTGCTTCTGAGCAGCATTTGCACAGTGTCAAGGTTTTCTCTGTTTCTCACACGGTCTCCCCAGGGAGTAGGCTGGAGTCATTCAGAAGTTAGGAGGGGACTCAGGCAGGAGAGGTGATCTGAGTTGACCAAAGGGATATTCTATGACATTTATCATATGTAGCAATAAAAACTCAGCAGAGATTTTTGGGGAACTTAAGCCATTTCTTGGAGGTGGAGGTTTTTGAGTGATTGTCCTTGCGGCATTTGTGCCTCCTTTTTTTTTTCTTTTTTTATTTTTCTTTCTGTTAACTTCTAAAACTATCCTTATGGCCCATGAGTTTTCTCTCCTTTGTTCTTCCTATTGTCTCCCCCATCCTGGTGGGGTGAGGGAGTAAGCCAGCACTTGTGTGAAACTTAGCTGCTGACCAGCATCTTCTCACTACTTGTGGTCTTCAACTATCCTCCAGAGTATTTTAGTCATGTTGGTTTCCCTTGAGTGTTTTAAATCTTGACTTTTTGTTAGTTTTTACTACTTGTTATGAATTTCTCTTTTTGGTATATTACATCAGTCTGTAATAAACATATTTCTTCATGTCAGTGTAGATGCAATTATAATATATCAATGCTTCATAATTCCAGTCATACTAATTTTAGTTTCAAATTTTAGTTTGGCTGAACTGATGTTTATAAAAAGCCTTTGCTTCATTATTCTTGCTTAACAGTTTAGGTCAATAAATAGTTGAATAATTTCTTCCATAATTTGTGTCCTAATTAATTTTGGTATCTTGATTTTTTGTCAGATTCCTTTACTGTTGTTTTCACTTCTCTTTGGTCAAGTCAGCCCATCTACCATGATGATTTGTTCTGCTTTTATCAGGAATCCATCTGAAGTGAGCCATTTTCCTGGAAAATCTGGAACACCCAGGGGTGAGGAGAGAAAAACAACCCAACCAAACAAATAGATATGAAAGCAAAACAGAAACACCACCACCTGTCTTTTATCTCTCTTATTCAACTTAAACAATTATTCATGATAACATGAAAAAAGAAAACAACTGCAAGGCAAGCACAGGCTCTGTTGTAATCTAGAAACAAGAAAATGCTTTTAAAAATTTCAGTTGTTTTACTCCTGTGATTATGGGCCTTTAAGACACTTAATGCATACATAAAACCCTAAAACCAACTCACACTGACAACACTGTAGATGTCTTAAATCTTACAATTTACTGGAATGCCAATAGCTACCTGAGAATATTAAGGCACAAGGAAATCCAATTATTTAAAAAAACTATAATGTAATGAAATGAAAACTCAAACTGTGTGGTGGTTTCTTTTGCCAAACA